>NC_060234.1:41529819-44038905 GCF_021155775.2 Neodiprion pinetum
TAATTACAGTATTGAATTTACACCGCACTGTGATACTTTGTCTTTTTAATCCTCTGCGGCGTATATACATGTAAGATATATATCGAATATAATCGCGGTTGAGCAATAAAAAATATTTCTCGAGGACTTTTACGATTGAGCGATATCGCAACTATGATATAAATTTATTTCCATAGAAGCAATAAAACATTATTACATACTCTCTCTCTCACTCTCTCTGCAAAGAATGAGGTAGAAAAAAAATTATAGTTGTAATAAGCCTTACGTAAGTTTTGTACGTTACGTCGATCTTTCTATTTTTCCCATATTCGGCATTTTTTTTTTTTTTTTCACGTTTCCTCTGTTTTACTTCTCCGTCTTTCAGAAACAACAACAACGACAACAACACGAATGTTATCGAGGCAAAAATAAAACCGTAATACGATTCATTTGGGATAAAAGCATAATTTCCGATTGTTCCCTTACATATGTTCATTCAAAAGTCTCTTTCTAACTTGTAAAACAAAAAAAAATCCATATTTTTTGTTCCGTTTCCACTGAACAAAAACACGGCGTTGTTCCACCTGGACTGGGGCTCGAATCGCAGTGCGGCTGCATTATTCAGTCAGAGCAGCGGGTCGAGAGAGAATTAGCCAAGTTGGGTTAGATTAGGTTGGGTTTGGTTGGGTTGGGTTGGGTTTGGGTTTGGGTTTAGCAGCCGTTATACGCCGACCACCCGAATAGGATTGTGCGGTGGCAAAACTGTGCCCTCGTGCGTACACACAATATATAATATGACACAGGGTTAGTTAATGGCTTGGTTTCAAAACTTTGTAAACGCGTGGTTTTTCTTTTTTTATCGTGTACATGCAAATAAAATGAGGGGGGGGGGGGGGGAGTGTAACGAACATTTGACTCTTAGTCAGCATTAAAAAACTAGGCGCTAATTATCGTTTTGATTATAAGTGGTTTTTTTACTCTCACATTGTAAGGTGTAGCGTTCTAAAAATAGTGAATTCAATTTAATACCCAACGATAAGAAAAAGTCGTGCAATGATAAACAGAGATCGCGAGAGAGAGAGAGAGAGAGAGAGAGAGAGAGAGAGAGAGAGAGAGAGAGAGAGAGAGAGAGAGAGAGAGAGAGAGAGAGGAGAGAGAGAGAGAGAGAGAGAGAGAGAGAGAGAGAGAGGAGAGAGAGAGAGAGAGAGAGAGAGAGAGAGAGAGAGAGAGAGAGAGAGAGAGAGAGAGAGAGGGAGGGAGGGAGGGAGGGAGGGAGGGGGAGGGAGGGAGAGAGAGAGAGAGAGAGAGAGAGAGAGAGAAAAGAGAGAAAATAGATGAATATAAAATGAACAAATATGATACGGTTTCAACGATCATTCAATACAGGGCTCACTTCTAATTAGGATCACTTTTCGCTGCCTCTTAAATGAAAGCGAAATATTATACATGCATTATATATACGTGTACGTAGATATATATATTATATAACAAATACACAAATGAACGTACGTGTTTATAGAAACGTATAATATTCATGGTTTAGGGAGCAATATCATTACTACCGCGACACACGTACAAGAGGGCTTATCGTTGGTTTCACTCCCAACGCGATAAACATTTGCATTATATTATTATACATATATATCCGACGCCCAAACCTCTGCGATGTGCAACATGCATATATACACACATATAACCGAATTACGCGACACCGCGATCATCGTATACAATGTTATCATCGTCCATGTCGAGTTGCAGCGGCAATATTATAAGCAAATCTCCAAACTTCCAACTTGACGAACGAATTATCGCGTTATTTTTGTATCAAAAAATTTCCATCCATCGACCATTTTTTATTCATTTGTTTTATTTTCCAAGCATTACATCGGTACAAGGTACGTAAAAGTTTCGACGCACGGTACAGTCATCTCGTTATTTTTTATTTTCTTTTTGTAAGACCACATCATTTCTCACCCTGAAAGCTAGTAATCTACGAGATTGAAGTTAGAATCATCGGGGAAAAAAAATTATCTTATTTCTAATTTTACAATGATTCGGAATAAACTAACATTTCGATATATAAGATTTTTTTTTTTTTCATCACGGTTTACTGAATTTCAGACAATCCGGAAGTAGCGAATTAACGATTTTTTCTCAACACCAATATTTACGATAACGTTACTAACTTCAATACAATAATAATCTGCTGCAGCAAAATTTTCCTTTCCGATGGAAGGATCGAGAGACATTACACAAAATAGCGATTTTGAAATTCGAACAAATTATTCCGTCGTTATCGATACCCCGAGAGAATGTTTCACACCCAACATTATTAGACGTAAACTAATAAAAAAAAAAAAAATTAAAAAATTCTTTTTCCACCCTCGGTTCGAAAGAAAATAATAATAATAAACGTGACGCGTAACACGGGCTTGTTACTCTCTCAGCTGTAGATCAACCTGCGTATAATGTATAATAATAACCTACACAGCTGTGCGTGTGAGTAAAGGTCGATTCACACGGCGCGTGTCTGGAACAACGATACGTGAAACGCACACCCCTCTCTCCGTGCATACACGCGTATGCGTCAGAGAAAGACGGAAGGACGGAAGGAAGGGTGGCCGTTGTCCCGGTCGTATATCCAACTTCAACCCCCGAAGGGTGCTGTCGTTTATACCGACAGAGATTCTCAACCCCCTTATATATACGTGAAATTAGTTGCAGTACACTGTTCATTTCTCCGTAGAAAATTAGGCAAAATACTTTACCCGAAACTGGTGCGAAGAGTGCAACAAAAATAAAAACAGTATTCTTACAACGAATGAGGCTGAAGTTTCAGTAACGTTGTTGCAATGATTTAAGTTTCGGAGAAATCCGTTATTTCGTAATTTTACGAATCTCCGATATGCGGTAAATTATAACAAGACAAAGCGGTGGATTCGTATTTTTCGAAAACTTGGCCGCTTCAAATTCACCACAAAATAGTAATTTTTTTTTTTTTTTTTTTTCCACCAATGTTTCGTTACGCTAACGTTACTTACTTCAGCCTCGTTACAACAATCCCTTCAAGACTCGTGTATTCGGGTATATAATTTATACATTATTTACCTGGATAGTAATAAGGGTGTCCACCGTGCGACGAGTGTATCATAGGATGCGGTGCGCGAAAATCCATCTTTCAACAATCGGCAAAACGAGTTTTGTATAAAATTCTTCTATTTACTTTAGTTACTTTCTTCCGAGCACTAACTCCGATTCTATCCTTTCCTTTCTTGGTTCTTCAATTACGTTATACCACGTATGAAGACAATCACACTGCACGTTGTCATTATTACTTCTTTTTGTGCCTCCCCCCCAAACCCCCAGTTTCACATTAAACCGATTATACGATCTCTACAATTCGCAGCGACACATGAAACCAATAAATGCGGCGATGATGATATCGTGAAGGAAAATAAAAAAAAGAAAAAAAAAAATCGGCGTCAAATAGTACAATTAAACAGAAATCCACCCAAGTTCACTATCATCGTCGTGATACTAAATATCAAACAACGTATACATGTATATTATATATTTTACTATTATTATTATCGTTATCGGTATAATAATTTTCAAATATTAACGTTCATCATTTTTCCGATCAGCCTTTCCCAACAAGATACAAAAGTCCTCGTCCATGCACACCATCATTGCGTACGCAATGTTATATATATTCACGGATTGGGATTCAAGGCTGACGATGAAAATCGGTAAGACTTAAATTACTCGCGACGAGCATCCAATCGCACTTTATCACTCCAACTCTCCCACCCTCCCTCCCTCCCGCACTCTCTCTCTCTTCTTGGCACCGCACTAATCACGACTTAATTGCCCCCTCTAGCGGGCCGCAAAGTAGCGAAGGTTGCGCCATCAACGGTTAATTGACCGGACACGTTCCGAACGTAACCGACGACGCCGAGACCCAACCGAGTCCCCCCTTCTTAGCGGGTGTCGCTTCGTGCAGGCGCGGAAAAATAACGCGGCACGCGGCAGCGGCGACTCGCAATCAGAGACGAGCGAACGATACTCGACGGATGCCGTCGTCCGGTCTAATCGTAATCGGTCTAGTCGCGAAGAGCAGGGATCGACGCGCGGTGCGCGCGAGTCGAGAAAAAAAAGCTCTCTCGCGGTCGCGTTCTCACAACACACCGGCGATTGTCAACCTGCGACCAATTTCAAGTCGCATCACTGACGACGGTCGGCGTTCGACTGAACCGAGCGCCGATCGACGCTCCGTTTGCCCGCCTCTCTCTCTCTCTCTCTTTCTCTCTCGCGCCCGCGTATTGTGTCCACGAGGCTCCCGTTTCCTCACCGCCTCCCCCCCTCATAACCATCTGGCGCTCAAACGGCACGCGCGCTTTCCTACTCTCTCTTTTTCCCTCTCTCTCTCTCTCGCTCGGAGACGCAAAGGTGCCGCTTGCCGCCTGCCCTTAGCCCCTGGCGGCAGGCAGACCGATACTCGACGAACCAAACGCACAACGGACGCGAACCGTCGATCGGAACGGAACGGAACGGAACGGAACGGAACGGAATCGAACCGAACCGAGCACAACTGCAGCGGAACAACACAGGCCGCCACAAAACAACCTGGTTCACGAAATCGACGACGATTCTGCAGGTGCAACGGGATAACACCAGCCGTCGAATAGTATATTTCTAACGCGTATAGATATTTATTATTTCAATCATCTTCGTTACTTATATGGTTTTATACGTAAAGTATCATGGGAGCCGGAAAATGCAGTTTCTAATTACCATATTTTAGTTTTGTGAGTCTATATTATATGTGCATATTTTGTCATTTTTAATACATATTTATACGAGCTGTACTTAACATATCACGCACCACCTTTCTCTTTCGCTTCATTACTGGATAATACTGTTATGTTTTCAGTGCGATGAATTAAATATACGATGTACGATTCAAAGATTATTACACTGTATTTTTTGTTCTAGAATTTAGATTTATATAATAGATGGAATGAAGTGACGAATCGACTATACACGTTCAGTAATGGACACAAGAATTTTGTACTCCCCTAAAATAAATTTAAAAAATATCCAAATACTACTCAAATTTTTTCGTATATGATAAGAATTTTATACGCACCGATAAGTTCTCGTTTATTAATGCTTGTCGTCGATGAAATCATTCTGAACAACAGGATCATTCGGCGTCGTCGAACTCGACCAAGACTAACAATAAAACGTTGACTTTAATGCGGGAGGCCACAATTGTTCGCCTTCAGAAAAAACGTAAACCATCCCTCGAAATTTACAGACTTCCAGTCAAATGTTTAATTATCAACCAGAATAATCGATTACACGTTATTTGAAAATGATACATGAAACGATAACTCTCATAGAAACATGAAAACTAGCAATAACAATCCAGCAAAGAGTAAAAACGAAACCGAGAAAAAAAAAGTCTACGATGGCCACCAAACACACTAACGAAAAAATCCCCCGATTCTCCCGAATAAAATAATTTGTCATCCATGCTCGACTAAAATTCGAACAAGGTAATAGTATCGATAGCAGAAACTAATCAACTAAACCCTGAATTAATCGTTATTCAAAAACATACAATCAATCGAATCGCAATCGATTTTAACGACGACGAATATAGGCTTTATTTTTATTTATTCTAATTCCATTAAACAACATACTGCGTGTATAAATTTTCCCTAACCAGTTAAAAAATATTCCTTGTACAAAATTATCCCGATCCCTTCTTTTTTGTCAAGTTTTTGATCCCTCGATCAAGGATTTTAATTGTAAGATTTCCCATCAACCGATGAGCACAGTCGAACCAACCACGAATTAACCGCGAACGAAACAGCGTCAATTTTTTTTTCCACCCCGTTGGAAAATTGCCAAAAAGAAAGCAGAGGTGAAAAAGAATTTAAAAAAAAAAAAAGAAAGAAAAAACACGACAAGAAAAACAAGATATAACCGCGATACCGGTGCAATTTCTCGCTTTGCCAATGCTCCGTCGGGTGTCGAGCACGCCTGATGATGCAAAGGGTGAGAGCGGAGTGAGTGAGACGGAGAGAGAGAGAGAGAGAGAAGGAGAGAGGAGAGGAGAGAGAGAGTGTGAGTAACGGCGGCAGCAAGGTTGGTCTCTCACCTCCTCAAGGGCTGGAGCCCCCCATCCCCCCTCCGCCCCTTCCACCGACAAGCTCTCGTTGGCAGCAGCAGCTCTTTTGCCTCCTGGGCTCCGGGGTCGGAAGCGGGACAGGGAGAGCGGCTGGTCGGTTCTCTCCTTCGGGAAGAGAGAGCCCAACAGGCGGCGGCTGCCGCTGCTGCCGCCGCTGTCTGTCGGGGCAAAATCAATGCGTGGCGGCGACAGAGAGAATTCTCCCGCCCCCTCCCCCCCCTTCCTCGCCCCATCGGGCCCGCCGCTTTGCTTCGCTCTGCCCTGCGCCGCGTCCTCGGCGACCCTCCATACGCCTACCTACCACCTACCACCTACCCACCTACCGGCAAACAGCGCGCTCAACCGTGTATCATACCCACCGCTACACCGTCTGTGTGCCCCAAGGGGCTAATAAGCTGTATTATTTTTATCACGACCGAGCGAGGCGGAGGGGAGGAAAACCTGACGCTTTACTTATTATATACCGGTTGATCCAGCCGGATCTAGCAGTCCGGATGTACAGAGAGATTTGATCGTTGGTTGTTGTTTTTTGGAATTATACCGCGGGCTTTGGTCGCTTGCGGGAGTTTCTTTTCAATGTTTCATGTTGCTTCGCTTATTGTCGTTACGGCGTAGCGATTACACAAGTGAGTTAAATTCATCGAATAAATCTGACGGTCTCGTTTTTTATATTTTTCTTTTTTATCGCACGCACACACGCCGACGCATGTGCTGAAATTACTGTATTGGATGGAATTCTTTTCAATTTTTTCTTACTTGTAACACAAGAAGTGGTTAAATTTTTTTCTTTTTTCATCCTGTGTTTGCTAACAGGCTGCTTTTTTTTTTTTTTCTTTCTTGATATGCAACGATTCGTCGCAGCGTGAAATTATCATTGTCGCTAAATATCAATCATTCGTTATACGTAATATCATTGATCAAGCGTAATGCGATACCTACGTGTATTATAGAGGAGTGTGAAATTGATTCTTTGTCGAATCTGATACTCCAGTGAATGAAAAAACAAAAAAATTCTTTGCGCATGATGAAATCGACTTTTTTTCTTCATATACAGATTCAAGTTGATCATGGTTATAGTATCTATATTATCGCGAAATATTTAGACATTATTCACCATATCTTTCCATCCTATTTGTCAGGTTAAATTTGAGACACGATCACGGACGAATATCCCTGACGTTAAAATGCCGCAACCGATCAGGTATAATTATACATTTCAAAAGGATAATCAGTTTGGTTTTATAAAAAAAAAAAAAAATATATATATATATATAATTACCAATCGAAGAAATGTCTAAGAATACCGTAAAATTCGATTCCATTTCGAATGAATGGTACGGAGTGCGGGTTATGTAGCAGCGGACGAGAAGCCGACTCCCTCTCTCTCTTTCTCTCTCTCTCTCTCTCTCTCTCTCTGGTTAATTATTAAGGCGAGCACATTGCAGGGTCGGCCACAAACCGAGCAACTGGCTGCCTGTCGCGCAGCAGGTGAAACCGGTGAAAATCGTCGTGAATTATTAAGAGCAATTCCGCATAGCCGAGAATTGTGCATGCATTTTATGCGCATGAATTCGATTGCGAGCAGCGATGTGAATAAAAATGTATCAACTCTCATAGACACGAATTAGCGTGCATAAATAAATCCTGCAGTACGGATTTGCATACCTCACGTCGAAGCGTCGCCTCGGTGTTTAAGGACAAGCCGAAACGTCAAGGGTCTCGTCTAAGACGCGTCGTCCTTCGACGTTGCGACCTTGGTCGTCGAGTCGTTCGCAAAACTTGGCGTATTTTACTGCCGTCGTACGTGTCGCAAATTCAATTTAACCTCGCGAGTGCTACGCCCAACTTTCCTAATTCTCACTCCAAGTGTTTCATCTATTTCAGAGATATAAAGCCTCGGTACGGTGAAAAAGTTTTCAACCCAACGCGCAGAATTTTCGCTTCAAATTCGAGAATCGCTATCAGGTGTGTGTGTATATATATATATATTAGGGTGCTTTTTTTTTTTTGGGAATATTTTTTTTTTCGTTCGAGAAATCTTCTCACGTTCTGGGAGAGTACTTAATATTAATATTAAGGGTTAACATTTTGAGGGAATTTTTTTTTTTAGGCATTTCCAACAAAATTTCAGGTCGCGAGTGAAAAAAAGAAAGTACCCTGATATATATATGTACAAAAGCATTTTGGAATAGAGAGTAAAAATAGAGAAACCGTAAATATTGAAACGTAGTCTCGCTCCGTGCCCGAATCTTTGCACGTGATCCGACAAATCAAAGCTCTCGAACCTATTGAAATTTCGTACGCAGCTTCTATAGGTAGGTATATATATAATATGTATATAAGAATGTATGTAGATATATAAGGTGTACGTGTATCATAAGAGTTGATTGATAACCTCGTCCTGCATAGAGACGTATAACGTACACGCCTACACACAAACACACACGTATACGTGTGTTATAAGGTATTTCTATCGCGTATATGTATGTACAGTAGTGGATGCATATCGTGGTGCTTTATAACCAGTTTCCACCGGGCGGGATTTCGCACGAATTGTGAAATAGTAACTGCGGATGAACGATTACATTATATGTAATTCATATGATACAGATCAAATGTAATTCAACCATTGTAAAAAGTAAAGTAGAATGGAGGCAAAAAAAAAAAAAAACCAAAAAACGGGGAAATTATATCCAAATTCCCATGATATTAAAAGCAATTGTTCATCGGTTGCGGTTAGAGTATACAGACTGTAAAAAAAAAAATATGGTGTTAAAATTTTTCCGCTTGAATCGGAAAAATTCGAAATATAAGCATTAGTTTTCAACAGTGTATTTATAAAATAAATAAATCTCATATACGTTCGAATAAGAAGCAGAAAGAGAACCACGAATCGAGTTTCACAATCGCAAAGGGTGAAGGAGAAAAAAAAAACAGAAGAAGAAGAAGAAGAAGCATAAAGCAAGAGGATAAAAACGAAATTAGAGAAAGAAAAAAATAAAAGGAGGGCAAAGGGGGAAGGGGAGGGTAGAAAGAAAAAAAGGAAAAAAGAAAAAGAGGGCACACTTCGCCGATTAAATGCGTCCAGTCAGCAGCGAGGTTCGGGGGACGGGATTTGGGGTGGCTGTTCAGTACCCGATGACGGGGCGATATCGATTACCGAGGGGAGGGGGGGAGTGAAGGGCGAAGGGCGGCGGGTCGAGCCACGGGGTTGAAACGGCGCTCGCCGATATGACGAGGGTGAGAAATCCCCTAATTCGAATTTAGGTGTCGGTCGGTCGGTCGGATGGGCGCAATGCGGTGTCACGCTGCGGGCGTCCCGCTCCCCTTTTCTATTCTCCCCGAACCACCCCCAACCCCCACCCCCACCCCCACCACCCCCCGGGTCGCCCGAGCCGCGGGCAAGGTGCCCGCCTACTTATACGAATTGGGCTCGTGTCTTATATATATGTACTACTAGCTGGCGTCAAGGATGGCGATGAATCCTACAGGCTATCGTCGGGACGACACCCGGTCCCACCAAATGTGCGTAATAACGCGTCTGTGACGACGCGGTTGTTTTTATTTTTCTTTTTTTTTTAAGGGAAAAATCGATACTTCGAAACCTTAGGATTGTCGGACGATTCGAACAATTGTATCTTAGATCATAGAGAAAAATGAAAAATTATTTGTTTCACATCGAAAGTATAGATATTCAATATGTCGTTAACTGTAATTAATAAACTTGGAATAATTTTGAGAAATGGAACAATAATACCTTTTTAACATTTCCCCTAGTTTTTCCTAAGAGACGAAAAATATCACTGAGAATTCTCCGATTTTTCGATTTTGTCTCCATCCTGATGGCTGATTGTGAAACAACGGTAAACTTTCGAACATACAGATTTCTTTTTTTTTTTTCTTTTACCAACGTTTTAAAGAAATCTTCGGCACATAGTAATCTTGAATTCAAATTGGTTGGTGTAAATTTTTAGAAAACCGTTTTAATTCGTTCAACAACGACGATTATTATTCCGACATTACATACTTAGATGTGTACACAAGTGAACAAATTACCAAAATTTTTCGTCTACATTGACATTAGGAAAAACAATTGGGACTGCAAGGGACGTAAAGAGCAATAAATATGTTACGGGTAGTTACGATCTCCTAAATTTCTTCACAATCGCAGTTTAAACTTTATATACAATATAATAAGCAAGCGAGTGTATTTCTGTGTAGATAATAAAGACAACAACTATGATAAGATTGCAGTCATTTTGTGGAATAGTTTTAACTAGGTAATAACAAGTATAATCATATGTCTGTGTTTGTGTTTGTGTATTCACGCACAAGGCACGTATAATACAAATTACACGGGTATACTAAATTGCGCCCAAGTGATAGGGTAAGCATATAAGCTTCAAGTCTGAAAGACAGGCTTGTTAATCATTCTCTCGAACCTCCGACTCGAAAAGTCACGAGTCGTGACATCGCTCGGCGAAATAGCCCGCATGCCTTGCAACGATTAGCCCGTACGTACACCTAACCACATGTAATTATAACGCCGAATAAAAAATACGTTGATCCGTTAAATCTTCTATTTGAATGAAGAAAAATTAAGAGAAAAATTAAAAAAATTCCTGGTAAAGATGCGCAAGGAATCTTAGTCGTGATTAATTCAATGATTATATTCACCGATTCCCGAGACCAATTTTCCGAATCCTTAAATAATTTTAAAGGATACGAGCTGATTATTTCTAATATAAGTGTTATTAATTGTGTTTAATAATAATAATTGTTATTTACATACTTTCCGAGAGTAGGTATACCATATAAAAGTATCAATGACATTTATCATTTAAAACTGAACTCCAGAGCGTCGGGAAAGCTGGAAGCCAGGCTTAAGGGCTCAACGAGGGTTAAGCGATTACCGAGGATAGCATTACAGGTATGAATAGGACTTCACGCCCAGCGAAAGTCCAGCAGAAGGTATCGAATACATTATAAGTTTATAAGAAGCAGACTCGACTCGGTAATCATCGGTTGTTTTTGCGCACACCGAGGAAATATTTCTACTTACGATCTATACTAATGAAAAAAAAAATATATATATACATATATATATATATAAATGAGAAAAAAAAATTAATAAATCGCTAATTTTCCAGCTGTTTAAATTGCACAATAAACACCCGCAGCGGTGATACTGAATACACAGATCATAATAATTTCCCCAGCATGCAGAAACCGAATTGATATATAACTAGCTGCGGAGCGGTAATTTGGCACGTATAGGTATTAACCGGTCTGTGTGTGGTTCAAACCGCGGAGGAAAAGGTCGAGTCGTGGGGCAAAAGGTTACGCCGCGGTGTTGGTCGCGAATCCACACCGCATACATATTCGTGAATAAGTATATATATGTATATACATATGTGTATATATGTGCACCAGACACGTCACCGCATTGCAGGATAATCTTTCTCCTCTCGCAAATCCACCGCCTCACAGAGCTCGTCGCTTTACGGGCTCCGCGGGTTCAAAGGTGCAGAGATTTCTTTCTCGATAACGATATACGTTGGTTATACATATATATATGCATACGCGGGAATGATCCGTGCTCAGAAAATTCTTTCACCCACGGTTATTCATTCCTTACTGCTCTTTTTTTTTTTTTTTTTTTATTTATTAATTTTTTTTTTTTTTACACATACTTTAATGGTTTCGGAGACAAGGTTTCCTTCTTTGACATAATTTTTTTTTATTTTCCTTCTTTCTCCAAAGTCAATGCTCGATAATTATTCTTATTTATAGTGAAAAATTTTACGATTACAAAACAAAACGACGAGAAATGGCTTGTTTTCTATCGTGATATACAAATCCGATGATTTTCGGTACGAATTGATGAGGTCGGAAAAAATGAGAACGAATATTCCTTATCATAGATCTGCAGTGAAGACAACGGCGGTAAATTTCACTTGCGGGGAAATATCGCCGAATAATACTCGGAGCATCGATCAATCGGTCATTAAATAGTACACCGTCCAATTATTTATTCATTTATTTGTTTATTTATTTGGTCTCACTCGATTGCCAAGCTTTTGAGCGAAGAAATTAGACAACGTTAATTACACGTTTACACAGTTGCAATGTGCTCGGTTCTCTTTTTTCCCGCCGCCCCAGTCCTAAAAATATTACGCAATTATGTATTTACGCGTATAAACGAGGCGTATAATTAAGCGCCGCGCGCTGCATCAGTGTCGTGTAATTATTAATTAGTGTGTGAAATTAAGAGGTAACGCTGCGTATGAATTCAGGCGTGTGCAGTACAATGTTTAATAAGGTTACATACGACAACGGTGTTTCGCGTTATCTCACTGGGACGTTTCGGTGCCTTGGGATAACAACGGAATTACACAAATTGCCGTATCAGCCGCGTCAAGTAACATAATATACTATACTGGCAGTTTTAGTCGCTCCGATGATGTGTTGCACAGTTTGATATGTACATACATTTATGCATCAGACTTTTTTTAAATTAGGGCAACGAAGTTTTTCTACCTCCACCCCTCCCCCCCTTCCTCCCGCCCTTTTTTTCTTGTTGTTTGACGAGGTCTAAAAATGTAGAAAATTTTTTATTTCAGGAAAGACTAACGTTTAGATCTTGTTGCAACGAAGAAATAAAAAATTAAAAGTAATAATAATAATAATATTTCCCTAACCTGAAACATTTTAGTATAAAATACCTATAATAAACCGATGAATGTAACCATGGTAAGCAACACCATCACTTTTCGCCGTGAAAATATAAGATACCTTAATGAGACGTCACTGGTTTGTATACTTTTCGTTTATCCTTCCGCCAAAAACCTTCAGTAAAGCATCCCGAAAACTTTCATCGTCGCAACTGCAGAATGTGAGGACAGTGTGATATATAAATATATGTAATGTAACGATGAGAACGCGCCGTGGCTGCGAAAATTACTCCATCTAAAAATTCCTGCGAGAAAAAAAAAAAAAAAAAAAAAAAAAATTATATCATATCTCCCTCGTTCAGGCTCAGCTATAGGTATATGTAAGCAGAAAATTTCGCCTCTCCTTCTACCGTACGTCATATTGCTTTTTATCATATTTCACGCACAGCAAAGAAGGAGAGAGTGAAAACAAAAGAAAAGAGAGAGGACAAAAAAAAAAAAAATGGCGAGGAAATCTTTACCCCTGAACGACGGGAGAAAATTGCCCGAAACTTTTTCTACAGCACATGTTGACCCAGTGTAACTTTTCTCCTCTTTTTCGTTTGGGCAAAATTTATGCATTGAGAATTTTGATAGGATAATTTCAACGTTGTATCTGCAGAATATCACGCGAGAGCATAGTGTGGACATAAAAGAAGTGGTCGATGATTAAAACAGCGACGATTCCTTATCTACTACAATTTTAAAGAGTATCGAATGCCGGTGCAAAGAAGGTTTCTATCGTGTAGAATCTTCTGCACCGTGGAGGGCAGGAAACGCTTCAGTTCTTAGACATCACGCATCGAATTACACAGCGTATTGAGTTTTCTTCAGAAGTTTTTACGGCAAAGGGTGAGTAAATTTATACGCGTATGAAAAGAAACAAATATACTGCAGAGATTGAAAATGAGACGGAGAAGCAACAGTGTATTGCGTAACAAGTGCGAAAAGTGAGCAATTTCCGACGAGTGCGAAGTTTGCAGCGTGAGCCGCAAACGTGACCGTTCTAAATACGAGTGATATATCACCTATCCTCACGTCTGGCACGTGTTATTTTTTTTCAGTATCGGTAGAGGAGAGTTTAATTCAATAAGCAAACTAATGCAATATAATAATTCAAAAAAAGTAGATTACGAGCAATGAAAAGGTTCAAAGGCACAGATCCGGCTTCATGAAACTTAGCCTAAGCGCGCGATCTTCAGGTTGAACTCAGCCCAATGACGTCGTTGGCGATGCGTGAAGTTGAGTTATCGGGAAGTGCGCATGCGCCAAGAAATCCCTAGTGTGTAAAATTGAGAATTTCAGTTAAGCGCATGCGCCAGCGTCGTTTTACCGCACTGTTCAGAAATACGGGCATTTTACACACGCTGCACAAATGAAATCTAACATTTGAAATGTGAGTTTGAAAAAAAAAAAACTTTTCCGTTCCTCGTTAAATATAAAATATAATAACAATACACGTTATTCATGTATATTCGCTGTTTTTCTTTCTTCGGAAATTCCGTACATATAATACACGCTTGCACAAATATGTACATCAGCTGCAAAGATTTGGAAACTAAACATCCGTTCCTTACTTTTCTTTTTCTCGCACATCTACGTATACTTATTCTCTTTTCTTACGGGACAGAAACGAATGGGTAAATTTGTTCGCGAACGGGCTACGTATATAATGATAATATAAGGGTAAATTTCCCTTGCACATGGGATAGAATCGGGGGAAGGGGGTTGGACTGGAGCGAACGCGGAAGCTTCTGAAGTTTAACCAAAGTGTAGTGGGTATAAGTATGGGTACCAGGCAATGTGGCTGTGCCGCTGGAACGAACAGATAGCGTTGAAATACGAGGAGATAACCGTGGGTCTGGCAAATATTAGACCTGCCCCCTCTCCCCACGAGATTTTCCCGCGCCTTCAACAACCTGCAACTTGACGGTACCACCCCTCGCTTTCTTCCCTTTGGTCCTCTTCCTTCGTATACCAGCTTTTCGAGAAACGTCGCCGCTCGCATTTCCCTTCTTCGCCCCCCCCCCCCCTTTCCCTACTTCTTTGTCGGAATAACGTTTTAATTTAAAAAGTGCCGCGTGCATGAAATATATATGTATATGCTACAAGTCCCTCAGACCTCTTCACGGTTTTAAAACTTTCCCGAGTTAATTTCGTTCCGAGGAAGGTAACGTTATAGTCGGGAAGAGAGGCGAAATTCCGGAAGGGAAATTAGAATGACGAAAACCCGGATAGAACGAGGATAGAATCTATGTGTGTAGGCATATCGGGACATTCGAACTTTACGTTACTTTTAGATAAAGAAGTCTGTTGATGAAAAAGTCGAATTACGTTTGGTGGGTTTCAAACTGCGGCCGATTTTGGACTGATCAATCATCGCGCCGCTTTTGCGTAACGTTCACGACGAAATTTAGCGATGTAGGATATTGCGAATCAATGACGGTTATCGGTAAACTCAAACTCGATCGTGTATTGAAAACTGTGACGTTAAATACTTGCCAGTTTTTCATTTATTTCCAAGGAAGGAAATATATGGAAGGAATGATTCAAGTTGTCTGTACAAAAGTTGTAATTTTGTGACAACTGCTTTGAAAATTAGAGCCGATACGGGGCAAGTTGGAAAATTTGACAATTCCTAGCATTCCACTGCCTGTGATAAGGTATTGCAACGTTTTTCACTCCGTTTAATAACACCTCTTTACTACTGTTATTATCATTCGATTCATGCGTTATAAATTAGGACAGTTTAAATTTATCCAACGTGACCTACATGGGCAATTAAATCCTAAGCATATACCTCGAGAATGATGTTTATCTAAATTTTCGTCTTTTCATATCTTTTTTACTTTTTTTATTCTTAAAGTCTTATCGCCGCGTCATTTGACACGAGGATTTGATCATGGCACATTGTGTACTAAAAAATTGTACAATGATAAATATCGCATATTTGGTCTAGAAAAATTCGTTGCTCTACTCAACACATTGAAATATCGTCTTCGTTTCGTTATAATTCTGCGTTTCGGTTTGGTTGGGAAAATGTTATAGCAAACTAATGGATATTCACGGAATACGGTATTGCCGGTAGCCTTTTTGCTAAATATTCTAGCAATGTTCGCTCCGATTTAGGTATCCAAAATTTCGACCCATGCATTGCCGATGCTTATACATATTCAAGCGTTGGAACATCATCATTATAGTAAATCAAAAATTCAAAATGTGATGTAAAATTTTGATTTGATGTCACTTACCTTGATCTTTTTCTGGCAACTTTCCCGGAACTTTCTTGTCGGGCGCCTTGGGTGAACAGTTTTTCCTCACTGGCCTTGTTGCAAGCGTCTGCGGCACCTGTAACACAGCAAGAAAAACCCTTGAAATTGAAACACCTACCAAATTCACATGAAGCACGTAAAACATGATCAGCACGCAAAAATTTCACACGATTTCACTTGTGCTTTTGTTGACTTGCTACTTTTAGGTTTGAAAATACGCTATTTGAGTTATCTAATGAGAGGTGAAACAAAATTTCCAAAATATAAACGTGATTTTGGATTTGCGCTTTGGTTCAGAGTGCTATCTGTTGTACCATGAAGCCGAGTCTGATATTCGTGACCAGATTTTTTCGAATCACGAAAATAAACTTTAAATGATGATACACTATAAACTGTAGAAAAAAAAAAACAAAATAATTTACCACTTTTTCAGATCTTTCTCCCGATGGCAATCTGGCGACAGCTGCATCAGGACCATTTTCAGGTGGCGGTGGTTGAACGATCCAGTTATATTCTCTTTTATCGACAGGCAAGCCCCATCTTTCGTACTCGAGGCTCTGCGTCCGTAACGTCTCATAACAATCGAGACAAACGACGGCAAAGTCACCATTTTCCAATAACAAGCTCTTCTCGGGCTGTCTGTGGTTCTTAAGAAAGGCAAAGTCTTTAACAGGAAGCGCTCTGACGCGTTTCCGATAAGTCGTAATACCGCAAACGAAGCAACAGTAATCATGCGTATTGTACTGCCTCTCGGCAGTGTTAATTTGCTGTCCGCCCGACAAACTCTCGTATTTTCGCCACTGGTCGAGCAGAGAATGATAACAAAATGTACAGACTAGCGCTGAGCCGTCTTCCCTCAGCTGTTCGGCGTTCAGAGGTGACTGATGGCGCAAAAGCTCAGGAAAGAACGGTGCGTTTCGACCCTGAGGTCGCCCGTATAGAACCCTTGCCAAGGTGAGATCGCTGTGTAGGCCGCACAAAAAACAGTAGATCGAACTACTCGACGTCCCGGGAATGCTGCTGAATGTTCTATCTGAACTCAAACTTGGCGGTGTTGCTATCGATCTACCAACATCTCCGTTTGGATGTGGGCTAGGAATATCATACCTAAAAGAATCAAAAATACCTTTTGTTTTAATCAGTTCCTCCATAAATACTTTATACACATGTAGCTTTCAAACATCAGCAATAAATACAGAATTACCAAAACCTCAAATGGTCACCAGGTTAACAAATAACTACATTTTTACTTCGATAAACAGCTCGCTTTAAAAAATAGATATACAATATATGTGAGAAAAAACGAAAGTTTTGTGGAACCTATTGTTTTAAGTTACAGACCAAATTGCGAGAATCGTAAATTCAAATAAAACTTACTTTGCAACAAACTTATTATGCATAAAATTTGCCAGTATTTCAGAGAAGCGAATTAAAATGGGATTATTCATCACCTCCGACGTTCTAATGGAACTCGTTCGGCATCCATGCTCTCCCACTGCTGAGATAGGTGATTGACGCACTGACTACATGCCAAGACACGTCCGTGACTGTCCATGCACGCATTTTCGGAAGTACGTGCCATTCCTCTCAGACACGGAAAATGCATTGCATGGGAGTTCATGCCTTCCGGACTAGTCGATAACCTAATTGCATAAACATTATCCTATGAATAAATTGATGCAAACTATTGACTGTAGTTTGATAAAGTCTTTATCATGATATTAACAGGAATGATTTTGTCAATTGGTGAATGACACTTGAAAAAACTGACAATAATATAGCCTTATTTTAAACGGAACTAAAATTCTAGATTAAAGAAAAGTTGATTCACAATTCCATAACATACTTCACTTCGTATAAATTGTAATGAGGTGAAGATTCAAGCATTAATTTTCATAAAAAACGCGAGAGAAATGACTCGCCATTGGCCTGTATCATCTATTTTTTTTTTTAATTTGTTTTACGTCTTCGTCAATTGAATTTATGCGATCAGAATACAAAATTTCCGGCTGAATAAACGAACTTTGTGCCAGTGATTGGACAATAATACAAAAAATGTATCGTATCCAGAAGAACCAAGGAATCTTACCATTCCATGTGATTTCGAGGATAGAGCCTTTCGCAAATGTAGCACCGATAATTTTGTCCCGGCGCAACATTGCCGTTTTCTGCCGGTCCATTGCTAGGAGAATTTCGTTGCCTCGACGTGGTATTTTTTATGTTAATGCTACGCTGTTTGTTGGCAACAGCGCTTGATTTGTTTAAATCATATGGCTTAAAACGGATGTCGCTTCCCGCAGAATTAGCTGGTGATTTTGGGACAGCCGGCCTTGGTGACAGACCTGTAAAGGGAAACGATGAGACAAATTTAATACCCCAGGTAAAAGTAATGCGTGAATCCGAGGTGAATCAACGCCGAATAAAAATGTACGCTTTTTCATTAAAAAGACTTGCCTTGCTGCCTGAGATCGTTTTGTTGTGAAATAATAGCGGCGGGATGTTGCTGTCCATCGTGATTGTCGCCTCCGAAAACTTGCTGTTTCTGAGGAATGGCCTTGTAGCAAATAGAACAAACTTGCACCATGCCTTGAGGACTTATCGGACTTGCACCAGGTGGTGGCCTCAAAGAACATATGAATGGGAAATAGGCTTCCTTTTCCGGATTTGAACAGCAATACAAAAGTCTTATACTTGACGACGGATATTCCAGGGCACACGTATAACATATGAATGTCGTAGTGTCAACTGCAGGAGCGTGTCGTTTTCTCAGGGCGTAATTTCTCTCCCCGTGAGGTACACCCTGTCGGGTGTAAGCTTTCCATTGCAATAAAAGGTGATTCTGACACGCCGAGCAAGCCTGTGAAAATAATAAGAATTACATTTGCACGTATTCATTCTTGCTTGGGAACGGATTTATTTGAGGAATTTATCTTATCTCGAAGCAATTCATGTCTTTCACGATTGACACTGGTTTTACCTGCACTCGTCCAGCGCTGTCCATTGGCCGACTTCTGCTGGGTCTTGGATGAAGCATTAGTGATGGAAAAAATGGTGGCGGGCTGGTAGCAGGATGTGGAGGAGTCGGCAGCGGCTTGGCCGCAATGTGGCTTAGGGAACCTCTCTTGTATTCATCTCCGCAAACGTAACAGACTTCGGTCACTGAGTTTTTGTCAGGCATTGATAAATCTAATATATCAGTGCCGACGCTGGACGTCGATCCGCCACTATAGATAGCTGAAATGATAAAAATTAATGTTAAGTATGCATATAATCCGTCGAAGATGATCAACTAATTGCAAACTAACTGCTTTTATAACAACTCTATCATAGAATATGATCTAAAATATAAAACGCAAACCTGCTAGCGTATGTACTATTTACTTTCCAACATTGTTTAAATCAACATTCAATTTAGTCGATTAAACACAATTTACACTTTGCCTCGTGTAAAATTTTTTTGTCACATCTCTGAACATTGAGACCAAACGATATAGTTATTTAATACTTGTGTTTTTGAACCAAATATTCTAGCTTCTGCCGTTTTCTAAGCAGGTAGATGAAATATGAAAAATAATGTGTTAACCGTTTTATGTTTTCCTTAGATAATGACAACTGTAGCAACACATTTTCTTATCTAGCAATAAAGCTCATCAGACTGAAGTTAGTAAAGTTATCGTAACGATTTATTCTGACAAAGAACTGTTATTTTGCTATTTTGGAATTCAGTAAACTGAAATTCAGTAAACCATAGTAAAACAAAAGGCACAAATATTTCGCAATCTAAGTTCTTTAAAAATCATTGTACAACTAAGAAAATAGTGATTAAGGCCCCAATGTTTCATTACATTAACGTTACTAACTTCAACCTCGTTGAACCACCGGGTCGAAGCCTTTCATTAGTTATTGTATAATTGTTGGTCTACGAATAAGAATTAATTCGTATGTATGAGTTATCACATCACCACAAATAAAAGGAGCGGGAAAACGAAAGAAAAAAAATGCAACAGGCTAAGGCCAATTTAAATGAACCTGTAGCTGTGTATTTATCGCCAGCAGATATTGCATGCCAAAGAAATTGAACCATATTAATGCTGAAGAGCAAGAGTTCTCAGTAGGTAACGATTAACTTCACGTCGCTCAAAGTATAATGGTGTGAAAATTTATAGGTAGAGATGATAAAGTTTACTAATTCAGGTAATTGGATCAATAATAGAATTCATAGCGTTATATTTGTTTCTTCATCCACTCAACCAGTTTTTAAAACTCGCAAACTTTGGCAATGATTGGAAATATTGAAATATGAATATCATCAACTGTGACATACGAGACTAAAAGAGTTACAAGGATGTAATAGATTGCGTCACAGTGAGCAACGTACACGTAAGCCAGATGATAAACCAAGAGATATCAAAAGTGTAGACCAATTCGTTTTTTGATATCGTTAAAAAAAAAAAAAAAAAATCAAGAGAAACAACTGATTACCAAAATCGATATGGCGCAGTTGTATTCTAGGACCTGGGTCATTCCACTTGGATGAAGTAAACAAACCGTTTCTTTGTACGATGCACTCCCTCTCTCTCTCTTTCATGAAAGAGGTTGCAAAGAGGGGGAAAAAAGAAATAAAAGTTTGCTTGACCTCAGATAAAGACCCAATTAAAGTGAAGAGGTCGATCAAGAAGTGGGAAATTTTTGCTCAACTAGATATACATAGATAGATATCGACAGATGTGAGACATTGGCTTACTGGAGCAATAGAAATTTTCTACTTTTTTTTTTTTCTAATTTTTTCACCTGCGCCAAAAATGATAGTTTAATGTCAATAAACGCAAAGTTGGCATTACGTTAGAAAATATCGTAACAGATGCTAGTGCCAAGAGATATTTATTGCTAACTTGTGTTACAGATATTTCTATGACATTGGAGGAGGGCTTAATCTATGCTTTTTTAAATTTACTATTGCATCATTGTTTACAGTTAAGTGTAAACACAACAGTATGATGGAGCATGCAACACATGTAACGATGATGCAAGGTTTGCAAATGATAATGTTCGGTAAATGTTAGAGGTGAAATCAATTATTAGCATAAAAATTAACCATGAGGCTGTGTTCGTTTGTTACAAAATATTATACAGAGTTTTCGTGACCAATTAATAAAAAGTTTCTTGGCGTGGTTACCGCTGTGCAAATACTAGCTTGCAGTTAGTATCACCTTTATAATTGCAACATTCCAAGCCAATTTATGTTTGCACAATTCATCTGTTGATTTTTAATTCAAGAATATTGCACAGGATGTCGACGACTGTAACCTGAAACTGTACTCGTCAGTGTGCAAAAGCTACCCCATTTTTTTAATTATAGCACCATCCTGATTGAACTAGCAATTTAATTACCGTGTATTTAAATAGATGTAAATATCCATAACCAAAATTTCAAAACAGTGATTAAAATATGCATTTCTGACTCACTCAAATAACTGGGTGCAAGAGTGGATTTTTCTTTGAATACAAGAATATTTTGCGAATGCGACAAAAAATTGAGAAAAAATCCTAAAAGTGCAAAAATAACGAAAGAAAAAACTTGTTTGCCACTACATTAGGCCAACAAATTGGTTATGTAAATCAATTCACTTCACGCCTACTCCAGCAGATAATTTATGTAAATTTGCAAAGTTCAGACGTGAAACAAAGTTGCAAGTTAAAATTCTGTCATTCTTTTATCTTTGTACATTTTATTTTTGACTCACCAACCTTTTCATCTAACCAATCAATTCTGAGTCTTACGCTACTCGACTGGATCAGGAATTTTTCGAATCCACAAACATTGATCATGTTTCATTCGGTAATGACTATTTTCAAAGAAGGATCTGATCAGAATATTCTGTTTTCATTACTCCGGATTGTGAATACACATACATATTCTTCAACTCTTTGGAAACTCAACTGATTGCCTGATTCAAGGATCAGTCGGTCGACACGCAAGTCTAAGCGAGTAAAAAGCGGCTGTTGGTAGCGCATATAAAATATTTCTATAATATATTATCACTATCTATGCCTAAAGAGTAAATATTGAAGATGCGTTCTTCTGATACGGACTCTCTCACCCTCTCTCTGATTACACGATAAATATTTACCTTGCGGTTGAGGTGGTAGACTAGGTTGCGGTGCTGGCGAGCTTCTGGGAGCATGTCTTAAATCTAATGCTGCCTCGTTGGAGAGTCTAGTTTCATCGACGACTTGTCGAGGGCTCTGTAGCCTCTGATGCGGTGACTGTAGTCTTTGATGAGGTGACTCCATGGTCAGTCTTGCTTGTTCAAGATGTCTCGACGATTCGGCAGCGTTAGAATGCGGCCTTTGCAGTTCAACGGAATTAGACGGTGGTCTAGACTGTTCGACTCTGGGCGAGGGGGAATTTGGCAGTAATCTTGGCGACACGCCGACCGGCCGACTCTCCTGCCTTGTCTGCGTCGTCGGCTGTTCGTTAGTGAGCCCCAAAACTTGCGCCGCGTATTCCCCCTGGAGTGCCATTTCTGCTCCAGTAAAAGGACCTCCGTCGCAACGCTTCAGCCAGTAAACCCTCTGGTTGTGGGGCCTGGCGTCTCTCTCGTAGCTGTCCCATTGCTGCAAGAGTAGAGCGTAGCAGAGACTACAGACTTTTATGGCGCCGCTCCTAACCCCTTCGCCTCTGTAGCCAGCCGGCGGTTCGTGAGACTCCAAAAATGGAAAATATGGTTCGCTGGGCGAAGCGCCTATACTAGGTTTTACTCTGAGCCAGTATTGCTCACTGTGACCCAGGGTTCCGCAAACAAAACAAATCCTGGGTCCTCCCCCCTCGTCTGACATCAGTGACACGCAGGCCGGATTCACCAGCGATTGCCCCTCTAGTCCCGGCTCATTTTTCACATACAACTTGCTTTCCATCATGTCAGGAAACCATCGAGTTTTTTTTCTTTCACTTCTCGTCGCTTATTATCTTCTTAACAAAATCTGAAGCGATTAACCAGCATAGGTTTCAATTCTGCAAAATGTAAATTCACCATTATACGACGCTTTTACTGCCGTGACATCAAAAGCAAAGCCTAAGCAGTAAAGAATAGATTTTACTAAAGTAAATTGGTTGAAGTTTGTTCGGTATAACCGTGCAGGAAGCATGACGCACTTGAAACGACAAATATTGGTTCGCAATCTAAGGGAATTTTGGAACGGGTAATTTAAGTGTGAAAAAACTGATTGAAAATAATAGAACAAATTTGATTGGCAAACATGTTGGACAAACTGAGCATGTACGCAGAGATTGTTCTAGGAGGGTAAAGAGAAGAGAATAACTGAGAAGAGAGAGTATGTGAGAGTTGGTGTATCCAGTTTCAATTAACACTCACGTCGGAAGAGGCATCTGAACAAACGAGATGTGGTGCTGTTAATTTGCATAGACAAGGTAAGAGAGTGACAAATAAATAATGGTGCAGTATATTCATGGGTAAGGATGAATTCGCGATATTGCGAATTGGCATTGAGGGTTCGGCAGTTTGGCTAGTTTTTCTAGAAAAAGCATAAGCCTCGATTGGAGAACTCTTCTATTTCGAAGTGGCAGCTAGAGGAAGGATAGAAGTCTGGTCTCATTGTATGCAAATGAGTTTATTTGGGTGCAGCTGTGACCCCATTCCCCGTACGACGTACCGAAAACGAGTGGCATTCCGTGTCGAAAGAAAAACGCGATCGGCAGCCTCGCCGAGGAGAGGATAACCTTCGCAGGAGGGGAATAAGAGAAGAAGCAGGTCGAACAAACCCGTAATGAAAACGACAGCGAACTAGTTTTGAGAGGAGGCAGGCGGCGCACAATGGTGGGAACTTTTGATCGTTCCGAGCAGATAACGCGATTTGGAAGCCGAGATATACGCCCGCGATTGCCGCGAGGGTTGTCGCGAGTTTTTTCCACCACTTTCGAAGTGAAATCGGGGGTGACGGGGGCGGGAAATAAGGTATTCGCTACGTATTCCCAGTCATTTCGGCTGCACACTGGCGGATGCCTTCCGAAATACGCACGAGCCGCGGATGAGGTAGGTCTTTGTTAGGGGCGACTTCACTTACGTTTTTGATGTTTTAGCGAATCACATGGGACGCGCACAGCATCTTAATTAGTCCGCGAAGGTTAGCAGAGAGGCGTAAAACGTTGAGGAGAACCAGGGCCCTCTTATCTCGGCCCCTAGTCTCTGCCATACGTTCCCGAACTCCATACAGTATTGCGGGGTGTCACCTTCAACTCACTATTAGACACAGATTTAATCATATTTAGATCACCGACGCACCCTCGGCTCAACGTTTAACGCGTCTTTTATCAATTTATACGTAATTATGCTTATTTTATCTTTACAGAGGCTAAGAAAAATACATTTGTCCTAATGTGTAGCACCGCAACTTTGATCTCATTCGGCAGCCATGTTGTAAAATTCCGATTCGCGTCCCATGATGCCACGCAAGTCCATCATATGACAGTGCAGACTAATCGGCCAATCGGAGGCCTTTGCGCATCCTCGCGCAGCTCACGGAGCGATGAAACGCGCCACTCTTACCCGGCGCGCGATATTTCGAAATATCTTATATCAAATTCGTTTTTTCCACACACCCGTCGTCTCGCCGACGTGTCGCGACCTCGTTAATATACACTGATCGAATGTCTCGTTCGCGATTTCGTTCCTTCTTTCGGTATTGATTGTTTTAGCACAGGTACTTGGCAAACGAGAGAATAACTCTCGTTGGCAGTGCTATTATTTTTTCAGCTGAAATTCCCCACTCGTGTGTTGTATACGCATTTCGTACCACTATCAAGTATGTATGTAGTACCTCTAAGAACGATGTTAACTTAATTACAATATTTACTGATTTTAAAAGGAAATTTATTCCTAGCTG
The DNA here is from genome assembly GCF_021155775.2 of Neodiprion pinetum. Taxonomy (NCBI): domain Eukaryota; kingdom Metazoa; phylum Arthropoda; class Insecta; order Hymenoptera; family Diprionidae; genus Neodiprion; species Neodiprion pinetum. Next base: position 41,554,887 of record NC_060234.1, read on the forward strand.
TTTTTCTCAACTAGTTAATGACGAATACAACTTCTTTTTACGTCACGTCGAGAAACGAGTAAAACTTGAATTCCTTTAGCACAAAACCAAGTATTTTATCTGTACATGTTTTGATGGAAAAATGAGGAAGCGGTGTGTGGGTTCATAAATGAGTTGAATATTAACGTTTTTTCAATGATAATTTGTATTTAATCATCATCATCATCTCAAGAAACATAGTACACGGTATTATGCCCGCATACATAAGGTGTTTTCGTTCGTTTATACCACCAAGGATGTGGTGTTAATACGTTTTTTTTTAAATTTAATTTTCTTCCTTCTTTAATGGTAATACTAAAAAATAATTGAAAATACTTTCAAAATACTCTTTGCAAATAATTAATCCTGATGACTCTCCGTTTTTACTACAATACAGAGATACAAACTACAAGATTTTTTTTGTCTTTTCGTTTTTTCCTTCCAATATCTTCTATACAGAGAGATAATCACAAAAATTCATCATTAGGTATTTAATTATTATTATTATATTTATATTATCATTGCTGAATAGACACACAATAGTAGTACAAACATTTTTTTGGGTAAAGGGAGGGAATTGGGTTGGGGGATGGGAGGACTTCAATTTTAGTCCAGTCATCAAATAATCATCGTGATAAACTTTGGAACTACATATTATCGGACCAATTACCATGTTTGCAGAACATTGGTACTGACTTTCTCAGCAGTTACAAGTTACTTGATAATTGCAGTACCGATACAATTATACAAACAACTTGCTTCATGCCCCGAAGAAAGAAATATCCCGAAACTCATTCTCTGTCCATTATTATCATTGGTACTCAGGGATGAGATTCTGCAAAGTTTAATAATGTGTAGTAATTTCAATGACAACGGACTAAAAACGAAAAATTGCATTGAATTATTTCGCTAGTGTTGCAAATTGCAATCGTATATGTAACGATACTTTATACTTGATATAATATGTTTTCTTTAACTGTATGGACATGCTTAATTGCTTATATCAAGGGAAAAAAAAAAGGAAAAAAAAATTATTACCCGAGGCAATCATAATTGAATGTTCACCTCGGTTGCATGTGAATACAAATGAATATTGAACAGTATTAACATTATTATTATTATTATGCCTTATAAATAGTTACAGACTAAGTTTACATTGCATTGATGTCTGACTATAACAATTGCCTTGTCTCACTTCTTCTCTCTTTTTTCTTTCTTTCTCACTCGCTCCCTTATTTTCTCTCTGTGTTGCTCGACCATTCTCAGACTCGCACGCATACTTAACAAATCGTTAGGTTTTTGATATCGGCATGAATCTTAAATTCTAATTCCTTGAAACACTTCACAGAAATGATAAAATAAACGTAAAAACACAATAAGATATATATATGTAAACTGACTTAGGCTAAAAGTTGAAAAGTGCGTACAAAGAGTGTCATCTTAAAGTTTCCAAAAGGAAATAGAAACATAAAAATGACGAAGGAAATGCCAGAAATTTCACTCAACGGATACAATATTCATATGGATTTGTGCAAATTAATTTTCAATTTTGAGGTCAAGATTGTCGTCGATAATTAAATTATCAGGCCGTGATACATTAACGTGTGTACGTGCTACAAAATTTCATATCTCAATCAACACTCTGTTTCTACGCATTTATAATATCCAATTATTGAATTAATGTATTGTGGTTTTTATTATGTCTTGTTCTTACAATTATCAATCGTGGACCAGTCTGGTATATAAATCGGATTTGACATTTGGTGAACCTATGACTTTTACTCGTTTGACCCCTCCCAAGAGGTTATCGGAGCTACTCATTTATACATACGAACAGATATTATGGTAACAACCCGTGCCTGAGCATATACGGGATGTTTAATAAGTGGAGAAGGTTATCGGCTTTACAGAATTACTATAGAAGCAAACTTTTTTGCTCTTGCAAGGATATGGTTGTCAGATATACGAATCTAGGACTCTATATTAATATTCATTATTTTCTTTATAGTACCTCTAATTGTATGCATATCATTTTCGATCAACAATAGCAACGACATTAAAAGACCAGATCTGTATAGTTTAGGATCACGTTGTCTGTGTGCGTCTTCTTTTGGAGATTTATTTATTAGAGATAATTAGGCAATCCTGAGATTACCGAGAAAAATATTTTCATAGCATATGCATATAGTGACCTGTACAATCTGGAAACTCACCGAAATCATATCATCATTGACGCTTGCATACGATGTCCAAGACTTTGATAATATAAATCAGACAATACTATAACTTTTTTTTACCGTATTAAACATATGTATCACTAAAAATATCGAAATTGCGGGTCTTCAGTTATCAGCTTATTCGTGTGTTACAATCTATATGTACACAAGCCCTATGTATACGTATATTAAATTTACCAGGGGTCAGTTTCTCTGATAAAACTTTAACCTCCGCACTTAGGGGTCACGTCTGATTCAGTTCAGCGCAGAAAAAGTAAGATAAAATAAAATAGCATAAAAAATAAACAAAAGTAAATTGTAAGAAAGACCCAGAATTTGAGGGCACTGAAATAAATTGTATTGTACATTGTAATGAATAAAAAACATTGGTCCATTTATCACTTTAAAATAAGAATCCCTTAATAACTATGCAATTCTTTTTTTGTTAATTATTATTATTATTATATTTTTTTTCGTATAGTTAATTTTTATTTATTTTTTGTTCGTTTTCATCGTATTGTTATCACTGATATCTTAGTTATATGACTTTTAAAAATACCACAAAAGTTCTTTATTTATGATTTTATAAATTTCTTATTTCCTTTCATTCAATATCCTCTTTGTTCACAGCACTTTTATTAGCGAATATTATCTTTGAAGATTTCTAGAGTCCATTCGTGATGTGATTACACTTCTAGAAACTGAAACATTATATTTTCAACACTTAACAGAGATATGCGTCATCTCTTTCGAATTTCTAGTAATATACACAACGTTCAATAGTTCAATTGGCAATAAACACCATCTCGCAAAAGTATGGAGTTCAATTGGTTTTTTGTAGAAATCTATCAAACTGCACGTTACATTAGATCATTATAGTTCAAAGGTGAAATGGTACGCTACTCTTTGGTTTTAAACATCAAATTTTATTTTGCATCTGAAACAGCTTTTAATGTATCATCGAGTGTAATCAAATAATGCTTGGACTCTATAGTTGGTGAACTTACCTCAAGCAGCCTTTCCTCTTACTCCACGATTTAATGAAAAGACAAACACAGATGTTCCTTATAAAATAATTCCTCAAGCGGGATGTACCGAAAAAACGAGACAAGAAAAAGGTGAACTAAAGTAAAAGCCGTTATTTTAGACCGTTTTTTTTTTCTCTGATACTTTTTGCCTAATTTTTCGAGGACTCGACACGTTAAACTTAGAAAATTAGACTGAGTCAGTAAGATTCGAAAACTCACAAAATAAAGGTAAAATATTGTCATTCGATATACATATAATGTATTTGTACAGTTTTTATTCATATTCCGAAATCGAGAAGATAAGCGCGCCTGATTTCACGCATTCAATTTTTTAACGACCCTGTCAAGAAATTGTAAAAAATGTATATTTCCCTCGTCAATTTAATGCTGCCCTTCTAACCAAAAACTAACCGACGATGATCAGGCTTTACAATGAAAAAAAAAATAATTCACAGGATCGGATGTCTATTCTCTTTCAAAGAAAATGGTAACATGTATTCCGAATTGACCAGGAAACGACAACGACAGACCTTGCCCACCAAATGTTTGGACGCTGTACCATGTCCGCTCAATATATCCTCTCAATCCTGCATGTGAAAATTCTAACAAATTTTTGAAAGGCGTTGAATCTACGCCTTGCGCGGCGCTCTCAAATATTGCTATTATTGTTATTGATGTTGTCATCACTTGTGATGATTCTCTCACTGATCATTTCTTCTGGAGATGATTTGACGCTGAACGTTGGTCCGACCACTTCTGAGGACATTTTGAAATTGTGTTTATCCACGTGGGTCAATTCGATCGGTAGATAAATTGTGCGACAGTGATCGATGTCTGCTCTACAGAGGGGACAACGCGAACAGCGTCTAGCGCACTCCAAGCAAGCGACGGCATGGCCGCAGGGAAACAAGGCGGTGTCCAAACTGCGATCCATACAAATTCTGCACAGCATCGCGTCTAGAAGTCTCGCCAAGCATTCGCGTGATTCCTGTGTGAATTGAGAAGAGAAAAAATAGATTAAAATAAGAGTCACACGGCATTGTTCATCAAATTGAAAGAAACTAAATTAGATAGAAGCGTGGCCACGATGGAAGTACCTTGCATTTAGGATTGGCGCAATCTCCGCAATCGTGCCTATCTATGATCTGATTCTCTTCCGGTAGACTGATATTCGCTGCCTCGCAATACAGAGCTCGTCGAGCATTGTCGTACACCTCTCTACAGGTTCTACGAATGTCGAAGACGTACTTTTTACCCAGCGTTGAATCCTCGTTAAATATTGAAATAATTGTTCCCTATAATCAAACGAGTTATTAGTATTATTATTGTTCAATAGAAGAAAAATGTAGATAGAATACTGATCTGACCAGGCTATTTCAAAGATGAAAATATATGCCTTATATACAGTTTAAATTACCTTCAAGTCTCTTATGAACTGGGCAGTAACGGCGCTCCTGACAGTCTCGCAGCTATAGAAGGCATGTTTCTCGGTGATTGCCCTGTACAATCCACTTGCCGATTGGCTCGAGTCCAATTTGAAATTCAACGACGTTTCCACTCCGTCAAGGGATAAGTAAACCAGATGAAACATGCGACGTTGAGACATGGCACTTTGAATCGCCGTGTACGGGATGCTGAAACAAAAAGCAAAGGACCATCTCAATCATTGAAACGAAATTGCTGGTTAGATCAGCGAAGCAGTAATTCAACTGGATAAAAATATTTTTACGGGTTTCGACGAGAAAGAAATCTCTCAAGTAAGATATATAAAGTAATTGTTTTATCTACAGGGGATAAAACGAGGTGTTCTTTCTTTATCGGTGGAGCTCCGGCCGGCTAATGCCGAATCGCAGTAAAACTGTGGAAAGCGGACGGTGCTGCCTCTAGCGGTGAAATAAAGTATCATTGGGGATGAATTATTGCGTGTTATAAGTATTTACTAGCCGAGGCAAAGAAGCGAAGATACCTTACAAAGTAACAAATTCGAAAGTTACGTCGACGCGTGTTATTAGCTCTTTAGAATACGCACTTTTGGGTCTCCTCGTCCGAGCCGCGGTATACGGTGATTCCATGGGGCCCCACGCCGATCATTGAAACACCATTGTAGGCGAATTTGCTGTGGAACATCTCTTGGCCGAATGTATCCAAGTTGGACACTTCTTTCAAGAGCCAGTACTCGGCGGCGGATGCTTTCATCCCCTGGGGAAATAACACAATAGATTTGTATCGATCAGATTCCAATATATAAACACCTCTGTAACTTTAACCCAGAATATTCAACCATTCATTTGAAATTTGTCGAATTCGAAGGTCGGATTCCGAACAAATCCCGTAAGATCTCGGAGGGCCGACTTTTTGGACCTCTGAACCCGTCAATTTTACAATTTTGCAATGTACAAGAGCAAAATTTCAGCTTTAACTTGGGCTAATTGTATGGTAATTTTATTCAAGTGTTTAATCAATAAAATTTACCAAGAATATAGTAAACACACAGTGAAAGCGATATAAAGGCGACTAAAGCAATAAACTTTTCTGAAAAACACGTATTTCGATACGTAATGAATATCTATATGATCGTAAGTTTATATTTTATTTTCATCCTATTTAAATTCATTGTATAAGTGTGTTTATCCCAAAAAACTGGTTGTAAGATTTTAATGCTAATATGTCAAACGCAGGATTTTTTCTGGCACATAAAAATTCTACAGTTTTTAATACAGAAACATATTAAAAAAAATGCAAATTGCCTTATATGTTGTACAAGTTTAACGCCTCAATCGGTAACCATTAATTAACATAATTGTCTGTAATTAATGGTTGTTATCTAACAAAAAGTTGCATATTCTGAGTACATGAATTTCAACAGTTATTATCGAATCAAATTTCCTTTCAAAGAGCAGGTTCACAAAATTTTTTGCCGCGAAAACCGTGTATAATTTCTTATATTCTGAACCACTTGGGAATATGCAAATAAACAAACTAAAGAATTGGACAGACGAGAACGCGATTGAATTTGCATAAGCGTGCCCGATGACATTTTTGCTCGAAAACGAGGTCTTTAAAGATTACTTTTCTTTTTTTTTTTTTTTTTTTCATCCTCAAAGACTATTACTATGAAATCTGAGAATACACCCGATTCTTTAATTTTCTGCATCTTTGTTATACCTATATACATCTACAGAATAAATGTACCGGTAAATGGCCGTTTTGGTGTATTATGCTTATGACAATACCGTTCTGACCATTAACCGGTATTGTCATCCGATTTAACTGGTCGTTTACCGGCGCTTTTACACCGACATTATGACCCTCCCGTAAAAATTTTCCCCACCTTGCCGAACGATATTACGTGTACTCGATTGTGTCGAGCAGTTTGGGATTCCTGTGTGACTCTGTAATGGAATTCATGCGATGGGATTCACCCACTCTGTTATGCCGAGATCACATGTCGGACAGATTTGCATACTCCGTGGTCGGTGTGTGCATATAATATGTGTATATATGTATATATATATATGCACATATAACTAAAGGTCAAACGCAGTGTGCAATAAAAACGATAAACTTATTTATTATAAATATATTCGCATACACGCGAGTAACATCGACAAGGTAAATAATGGCCTTGCTCAAATAAACTACTTGCGTAACTTACGGCTCACGAAGAAAAAAAATGTACGCCAAATCATGTCCGCCGACAAGAATATTAATATATATATATATATATATATATATATAGGAAATAGAACGTAGATACGACAGGTTATTTTTTCCTACACAATCGCGATAAATAATGGAGTTGCTAAAAAACATCGCAAATCCATATTAACGCATTTAGGATTTTACGATTAATATTCAAAATCCTATTACATCGATGCTTGAAAGAAGGAAAAAAAAAAAAAAATCAACAAATGAGAATAGGTATTGCAGGTTAATTTAAGAATTTGAAAAAAGTTATAACGATTATTAAGAAGAATCATTAAGGAGGATCTTGAAAAAAAATTCACGATAATTTCGCAACGAGTTAGAATATAAATTTCGCAGTTTTGTTTTTATTTTAATTTTATGTAACGAGAAATAATTTTAGTTCAATATCTACATCGATGACGAAACGTGGATATTAAATTGGCGATTGGATTTTTGCGAAAGCAAAAAAAAAAAAAAGGATTACACTGAGAAAAATTTCATTTGTTACAGTAACTAGAAAAATGGAGTAAAACAGGTACCGTTAAAAAAAACTGTTTGAATATTGTTGGAATTAGGAAAAACGAGGTACGCCTAAACATTTTGCGCTATCGTCGATCCATTTTTGGTAATAGCGACGCAAAATCAGTTTCTGAGGTTTACTCTACTCTCTTAGTTAAACAAGGCTTTAACATCAATTTAGTCTTGCACAAGCATTAAATTTTCGCAACGGTTACAAGAAAATATAGCAACAGTGATCGTAATTAGAAAGAATATTAACGGATACTAGACTTTCCGGTAACAGCTGGAAAACTAATTTTCATTTTCTACCTAGAACTGTATTTTTCGATCATGGTAAAAAATGAAAATAGTTAAGGACTGAGCGGTAGCCGGAAATAAAAATTTCTCTCGGTGTACGTTGATAATAATTTGTTGAACAGCTTTAACGCGCAGCTAACCAGACATTTCTCCTCACCTTGATATCTTTGTGCTGCTGCACGATCTGATGCAGAAAATCATGCGGTTTTGGGTCACAGGGCTCGTTGGGCTGGATCTGACAGCATTGGGAGTAAATCGCATGCGGTGGCTTTAGAGCGTCGTAATCGCCGCCTTCGGCTTGGGCGATCAACGCGACGAGCCATGCGGCCGATGCCCAATCCGACACCTTCAGCCTACCCTCGACAAGTTCCAGTCGGGAGTGGAGGTAGAATTGGTGTCTGAAATGAGAAAAGTGACACGAACTTTATACGCAATTGCACTAGCTCACGATGAATGAAAACACTTTGCTTCCTCGGCAAAATCCCAGACAATATTAATTTGTAGAAGCGTTTTTGTACGTACGATAAAAAAAATTTTTACAGAGGTTAAACATCGAATTCCGGTAAATAAAGATTGTAGGAAAAAAAAAAAAATTCGATTAAGTAATTACTGTTTCGTGATGTCGTCACATTAACGAATATGATTTAACAGTTTTAAGCACAATGATTCATACGGTTTAGTAAATCCAATTGGTTTATGGAATGTGGTCAAATTGACCGTATTATAAGCGTCACTAATTGAATACCGCGATCAAATTATTCGTTACATCGTGAATTTACACAAATGTTTCGTCGAATTGGCAAAACACTCTTCGCAACGTATGGAAAACACTTTCTGGCGGTAGAAATAACATAAGTGAATCCTTATTAGGATGAGCTTAGGGTCTCGATGGTTTAGGAAAATTAATACAGCTAAATAAATCGTCGATAGTCAAGACTTAAGTCTACAGAAGTTTTCATTAAGTGAATTCCCAAAATGACTCATGGTATAATAACGATTTTTTTTTTCAGCGTTCTTTCATCATACTTTCAATTTATTACGATCTAGCTACATTTTAGTTTCATAGAAAATGAGTAAGTTTGTTCGCATGAATTTAATTTTCAAAGGTATTTCCCAGGTGAAAGGATCGTGTATTAAATCGATTCGCAGTTTAAAGTAACGAAGGTTACTTCTTAACAATGTGAAAGAACTAAGGCTCTCAGAGTTGTTAAAGGTAATCGATCTTCCGCACTCATTCCGTCTTTCCTTCAACTTTAACGTACATAATATTTCAGTATATATTATTATTATATTAAAAGGTATAGGTAATTAAGCTCGATGCACACATACAATATAAGTCGCATAAGATGTACTCACACATGTAAATCTCACCTGATTGGAATAACCGGCGAGAGGCAAATAATATTCCCGCTGAGTGGGAATAATTGATGCTTAAAATAGATATTCTACAGAGATATTCCACCGTGCGGCAAATTTTCGCCGTCGCGTCGCCTTTACTTCCCCTCCCGAGTCCTTTTTCCCCAAGGGACTCACTATGCGAAATTAATAATTCAGAATTGCCACTTGGCAATCTCTTCTCTTCGCTTCTCTTCTCTTCTCTTCCCTTTTTTTTACCACTACCTTCGTGAAATTTTTATGAGAAAACTTTTCAACAACTTGACTATAAGGCTAGACGAAATTACAAGTTGAATTTATGACCGCGGCAAAATTGTATACTGCCGAAGGATTAAACCTCGTCTAAAAATAGTCAGAGAGAGAGAGAGAGGGGGGGAGAGAGAGAGAAAAGAAACGAAGCTGCGAAATATAAGTCGATGAAGGATGAAATGTAGAAAAAAAAAAATACCTAAATCAACCTTCTGACGACTTTACCGAAATAGAGGAAGATGAAAACAATCTGTTTGAAGTGTTCTCGAAGCTGCTCATCATCATCTCGACCCCGAGGCCAGACGTTTTCGAGATTTTTCATCAAACGTTTTGCAACTTATGAAGTACCTGCCAGAGTGGAATTAAGGCTCAAGTAGTGCTCGGGATTATATCGAGCCGATTCTCCTTCGTTCGCCAGGCATGATTGACGCCCAGAATATTTTAGTTCTTTTTCTCAATATGTCCTCTCAGACGGGATGATGAGTAATCGAATAGTAAATAGATTGGGATGATATATTTTCGTATAATACGAGAATGAAATCAGTAAACGGAAAAAACAAGTAACAACTTTAGACAATGCTAATAAACTTTCGAGTCAACCATTTTTCCTTAAAAACGAATAGTTGCATTACGCGTATGTGTAATGATATTATATATGCGTGTTTGTATTTGATGGCTGACTTTAGACGGATTAGTGTGATGGACGTCATTTTTGCTCCTCAAACTATTATTACTAACATTTTCCATCTTTCCCTACTTGTATTTATCTCAACTTAACTCGGTTGCTAGTCATAAAGTCTGATATTTACTTTACTTTAATTAACTGACGTAATACTATTTCAGGACTCATGTTTCACCACACATTACATTTTTCATATGTTATTTTTACACACATATCTATCTATCTATCTTCGAAAAAACGGCGCAATAAAGCAAACAGAAACGACGAAGAGCCACGCAACGTTCTCCGCGCGGTATTCCCGATATTTCTAGGTGAGACTGGGGTGCAATTTGAATAGTTCGCAATTGTCTGGTAGTCGGACTTTGTTCAAGCTTCCACAAGTCAGGGGTACTAAAATCTCAGAGTTCTAAACTCAAACTCCGAAGCTTCGAGCATTGCTTCCGCATTGTTGCTTTTCGCAATTATCCTCCAGCTAACACAGCAAGTGAGTTACGAACTGCTTCCATCACGCAGCGGCTGGAAGATGAGGACTTCGAAGTTTTCGAGCAGCGAAACTGCGGCGGATGATGCATTTTCCAAAGATGCATTTCAATCTTACACCACCGCGTTCGTTGCGAATACAAATCCAGCTGCTAAAACGGGGATTAAAATTACCTCGATTTTCCGTTCACCAAATGCAACTATACTGCAACTTCCGATGAACATATAAATAAAATCTTAGAAGCAAACTTTCGTAATATCCTTGCCAACGAATTATTGCATAAATCGAATAAGTTTTCGTCCCTTATATATACACGACCCTGCATCTCGATGACGTTCTGAATTACCCGACGCAAAATTATACGAAAATAAAATCCAAGACTCCGTAATAATAATAACAACAACAATAACAATAACAATAATTCTTGGGCTAAGAACACCTGAAGAGTACGTAATTTATTATCCCGTTTATACAATTACCGCAGAGATAGAAAAAAAATTTGTTGTCTTGATAAAAACAATTTTCCGGGACAGTGGTTTTGTCCCATTTGAGAAATAAAAAGAACGCCAAGTAAATTTATACGAACAATATGTCCGACTGTACAAAGCACGCGAAGCTTACGTAGTCAAGCCTGAATGCCAGGCTTAGAATGATCGTGATGAATATCAAGCGCCTACTTTTCACCTACCTCAACGTAATTCATTTCCTGTAATTATTCATTTTACGGGTAATTAGTGTTTACAGGGAAATATTTCCGCGGAAAAATTTTCTCTCCCCATAAATTACAATACATCTCGTACTTTGTATTCGGTTCGCGGAAAATTAGGGTAAACTCTCAATTCGCGTTACCGAGAACACGCGAGGCGAAAATTAAACACTCATTATTCCTTATGTGTATATTGTAGGAGTACGCGGAATTTCTCTGTTGTTGTTGTTTTACGCCCGAGCGAGCGGTAATGGGGTTATTTTTTTAACCCTCGTATTTGAAATTCTGAACGAACGACTCTTGTTCAATTATCAATTAAGACAGCTAGACTAAATTCACCATCGCGATAGAATCTCGTAGCGAAATATTACGATTTCAGATGATTCGATGAATCGATATCTGTAATTATTTTACCGGATCGTGCAGGATAAATAAATCTTTGTAATATTTGTGCAAGTTTTGTGAAAATCCTTTTACACATGCAGAATGACGAAACGCAGGTTGCAGGGATTTCGATTATAGATTGCCCAAGATTTCGCGAAATGTCACAGAGGTATCGATTACCGCTTCCATGCGATTTATATAAGCGATCACGTGTGGAATTGCAATATGTAGAGAATACCAATGACAACTCGGCTGCAGACGGATAAATCCAGAGATAAATTGTTTATTCGGCAAAAAGCATGAGTCGAGATTTAAAAAAATTAATACCCGAACCAGGATTGACGAATGTGGAATTGATTGAATAATAGAAAATCACTGATGAAGACATTACGAAACAAGATAATAAAAACAAAAAAAAAAAAAAAAAAACAGGATTCTTTACAACTTTCCCCTCGGTTTCTGTTGCAATTCGGTAGCAGGGAAATTAGGGTAGAAGAAATTTTCGTAGGCCAAGTTTCTCAATTACACCGAGAGACATGAGACGAGATGAAAGCTAACGAGATTTATCACTGAATTGGGTTAATCTAATTTTCCCGTAATACATTATACGCGTATGTATACAGCTAAGTGTAGCCACTTTGGGATTCAGGTAGGTACGAAGGGTGGTGAGTTTCACCGGCAAACACACCTTGGTCTTCGTTTGTATAACCGCGTTACGCGATTCCGCTTTGATACGAGTAATTATACGTACTTGAGTATTTCACGTTTGACCCAACCTGCTGGCTGTGTCACGATGACTTTTACTTCAAGTTGAAATTTCCCAAATCGACTCATCGATTCGCGTTCGTCTTCGAACGATCGGTATGCCTGTGTTTCTTTTTCTTCTTCTTCTTCTTCTTCTTGTTCTTCTTGAGCCAGCTTTCTTGCCTTCTCGCCAGTATAGGTACACGGATAGAAAACCGCAATTTATGACACAGGCACAAGCCTGTAGTAATATTTCCATTGTAAATAGAAGACAATAAAGCCCAACAGGTAGATCGGTACGAACGCAGTCCGAACGGACAACGTTGAATAATGAATGAGCCACGGTCCGTCCGTCTCCCTCGTTTCTGTCAAGCCACGCAACATTTGATACAAAAATACCCACGTCCATACTATTCGCCGCTTTTATTCCATCAGCTTCAACGCTCCCAAGGTAACTAACGCCGATATTTATTCGATTCGAAGTCCGAAACGTCAACTACGCAAACGTAAAGCCGTTGCGAGTTAGTCGGGTCTCGTTTCACGTTCAGCTAAGCGAAAACAGCTTGACATTCAGCTGTGGGACCAACTACAGCTAATGGCCTCACCTGTGACTCGTTCATTGTAACTATTATTATCGGGGCCGAAATTCGAAGTCCATTATCATTATCGATCGAAAGTCAAAGTCCATTATCAAAGCGCATGCCTAATACGGTTTCCCGTTAAGATCGTCTAATCGCAGCTCCGCAAGCGCTGTCCTTTCGGATCAGAGCTGCGACGACGATAAAAGGAGAAGAAAAGATGTAGGGTACGGTGATTAAATGAAATACGAAAATTGATGGAACGACGAGGTTACCTTCAGACGCAATACGCAGCCAGTATCCGATTTAAAACGACTCCTTGCCGAGGGGGTTCAGAAATGGAAGTGTTCGCGGATTTAGTTTCCGACAAAAGTTCCCCCGTTCCAGCTCCGGTCTATGAAAAGGGTCGGTTTTCGAGGGCTCACTCACTCGACGGGAAATAAGAAAGGCAGGGAGCGGGAAAAATTCTACGACGTGATTTCGAATAACGAGAGCCGAGGGGCTCCGTCTAATAATCTTCGCCGTGTGAAGAAGGTGTTCCCAGTGGTGGTGAAAAACGGTGGTACTGACGAGGTGCCGGCACCTTCGCTTCGTCACCTTTCACCTTCGACCTCTTCTCCTCTGGAAGCGTGCCCGTGCGTAAATGTCATTCCACAGAGGCCCTCCTCGTCCTCCCATTGTGTTCTACCGATTCTTATTCCCCCTCCTCCGCCTTAACCTCAGCTTTTCGTTTTCCTCGTACCCAGGCCGCCTAATTCCATCCAAATCCAATCCATGGTCGAGATCCAACACCGCGAGTCTTCGAACGCAATATCGAAGCAGGTGTTCCTTGTCTTCTTACTCCATGGCGCTTGGAGCTCAGCCGTCTGCATCTTCTTCTTGGATTGGGAAGCGAGAAGTTTCGTCGACGAATATCCGTGGATACTCACAACGAGTCCAAGATTGGGTCAAGCGGTGTATCCACGATCATGTCTCAACTCTAGGTGGTCGTTAAGGGTCCTGTCCATCTCCATTATCGTCGCTGAGGTCAGCTATCATGGTGCAGAGAAGCGAGGTTTAAGACGCCGGGGTTTCCGGTCGCGGTCAAGATTCGATAAACCATTAACTGGGTGCGAACCGAGTGAACTTAGGCACTGTGGCCACCTGTGCCGGTGCTTCAGAGTCTGGGATTCGGCCCTTCCGAACCCTCGGCGCGAAAGTTGGTTCAGACGACCGGTCAAGCGGCGCCGAATCATATTCACCGGTAGTTTACACAGATACTAAATTCTAAAGCCCTCGAGGGAGGTAAACCGGACCCACTGAACACCGGCGCCCAATGAGTTCATCATAGTTGATATCGCTTGTTGTAATTTACTGGTGCAGGTCGAAGCCCGTAAACGTGGCCACGCGATACCAACTTCAGAGAGAAGTTTGTCACGATCCAACAGCTCGGGGGGATTTTTGTTCGTACGCGAGGATTCTCGATCCTCCACACGACTGTTGAGGTAATGCAGGAAAAGGAGGCTGAGGGTTCGAGCCCGTTGTTCCCAAACTCGATTTCGCAACACCGAAGTATAAAATTTGAAAACTTCAAACTACGTGTCCGGATAGCTTCGAGCCTCTGAACGACGCTGAGACACGTAGGTATCACTCGCTGTTTGAACCCTAAAAGTAATTTTTGGTCCCGGTGGAATAAATCCAGTGTATTTTGCCACCAACGGCCCGCGCGGACTTCGAAATGATCGTTCTGGTGCCGTCTGGCCTTCAAACTTGATACTCACGTATTCATAACGGTGAACGTGGATGTGACGGAAGAAGAAGAGTTTGGGGAACGGGGCAAGTAATTGCAAGAAACGAAGTGCAAACGTTGAGAGGGTATCGCTAATTCACTCAATTCAGTAACGCGGAACCGCCATTTCGATCTCGAGAGAGAGAAAGAGAGAGAGATACTCGCGGAGTGGTATGGGCGTCAGTGGATAATCCATACTTTGATTAATTGAATAATGGAATTACTCTGGAGTGAACATTACACAGAAATTGAAAAAGAAAACGTAACGCGAACGGTTACTTTCACCTTTTTCTCATTACCGCATTTTCATCGGAAGACTTCCATTCGATTGAATCGTCTCTTTATGCTGCTCCTGAAGTCCAAGTTTTTCTCCCCGCGGTTTTTGATGCTTTACAGATGAAAGTAACAATTTCGTTTTCGTGTATTGTACGGATTTGAACACATACATACACAGACAAACACGAAATGAGTTTTTTTCACGTCTGGCGTCGGCTGATACGGTCGAAGGTAAAAGGACGACAAGATCTAAAAAAGTTTTTCATCCTTATCTCAGCTTCTCTAACTTCAGCTAAAACGAACTAGGATTACAGCTTTCGAATTCTCCAGGAGTAACGATGAATAATTCCGTATGAAAATCAATAAATCACCGCTCCGCATCCATCCTGCTAAATAGTTGCGCAACGTGCACACGCAACAGATGCAGGAGAAGCATCAGCTACGTCTGTTGCATACAGCAATCCACCGTCTGTCTGAGTAAATGAAGATGCGAGCTTGCGAGGCTCCGACGTGCAGAAATCCACTTTCAGTCTCCCCGTTTCAACGCTTGTCTAGTTAACAAGGTGTGAATAGATTCGGAATTTATCTAGGGAGATCCAGCAGCTGGGTACCTATGAGGTACTTTTCGTCGCGGCGGTTTCAGGTGCACGGTTTAATTAAACGGATAACTCAGACCTTTCCGTTATCTCGTCAACGTCATCTCAGCCGGCTTGATTGAATGCTATCCAACAGCGCGAAGGAGCCTGTTCAATATTCGCATCGCCGTAATATACCGGAAAGTCGTGTTGAATCTTGAGAGAAAGTTTTGACAACGGTTGGTTGGTAAGTTCATGGTCGAGAAATTTGTTGGCGGTGTTGCCGAAAACCCATGGAAAGAACAAGAACAAGAATTTCGAGTCCAGATCATGACTAATACGCAGATCTTCGTGTGGAAGTGGTTTCGAGGCTTCTTTGGCGTGACATTTTGGGATTCAGGTAGTTCCGGTTGGTAATGTCGCATGTCGATCCCGCACTAACCGTTTGCTCCGACACACGTGGGGCATAACTCATAAGCTGGCATCGCGGTTGGTCCTCTTCCTCCTTCTCCTTATAGGGATATCAAATTGCTACGCGGCGGTAGAAGACACGTGCTATAGAGAGAAAGGGAACGCCGATACACGTACCGGCAAGATGTTTCAACCAGGAAGGATATTTCATCTCGTAAATCTTCGTAATTCGTGTCGTTCCCTCCGCGGTCGATTCTCTCATACGAGAGAGAAATGGGCGGTGAACCGGGAACCGGCTTCGGGAGGAAATTAATTAAGCCTATCATTCCCAGACCGCTTTTTCATCGTTGTAATAGTGCGGTCATTGTTCCCGATCAGGTCGAGGAGAGGAAAAATCCGTGTTCGAAAATCTAAGATTTAGCAAATTGAAAAAAAATAGAAAATAGATAAATGAAGAAGCAAATCAAAATGGGTTTGAAAAATTTATAATACCTCGGTCTGATCTTAGATTGAAGTTGTTGCAGAACACCGAAATTAGTCACCGGCCAAATCATTGTGGATTCGCAAATGAGGGAGTTGATCCTGATTTATGCAAAATAGATGATACGTAATAAAATTTACACTGTACTTGAAAGTTATTTTGCGAATCTTATAATGTAAGAGCGACTAACCCCCCCCCAAAAAAAAAAATGGTTCTTAATGTAGCGTTACCGCGGATTGTATTCTAATGAATATTTATAGATACTACAAACCACTTTTTCGATCTAGCAATTATACCTGAAACATCGACAAGCTTGTGACCTTTTGTTAATGTACGTTCGACCTTCCCTTCGAAGTGAGCATGTATTCTTATTCGTTTACGTTGTTCAATGAATGGTAATTTTTGATCTTGAATCAAATTCAGAAACGTCCCACAATAGTCTGGGTTATTTGTTTTTTATTGAAAATTTATTCACGTATGAGAATCTGCTTTGCATAAGAATACATTTTCTTTATTACATATAAATTAGAAAAGAAGAAAAAAAAAAAAAAAACTTTGCTCGATAATAAACGTCACGGTTCATACGTTAAGATAACATCGGGCAGAATTTAAAACAAGATGAGAGGACGAATCGAAAATGCGAGAGAAAAAATATATATATATATATTTGTATATGTACATATATGTATACATAACAACGATCATAATTTTCAACGACCTGTAAAAAAAATGGTCTCTCGTATCGCGGTTACAAATGGAGACGAAAAAGAGTACAAAACACGATTGAAACGAACGTTGAAATCCGGGTTTAAACCTACAACTGTGAAAAGGACAATTAGACTCGAAAATACCCGACTAACCCAAAAGAACCCAATTAAACTCAGTGGGTGAGGATAATTTTTTCTCTGCCGTCCCCCCCCCCCCCCCCATTCTCGATTATACCCGAGGATTATCCTCCTCGGCGGTGAATCGAGGGATGGAATTAGAAGTTTTCCGATAAGCCGTGAGCGGCTAGCCTCATAGTTGGGTACTTGAGGCTAAACCGACGCCCTTGGGTGGAAAATTAGAATCTCGAATGGAATTGAATGGTAAAAACGAATGTATTATTTGGCATCGGTAGCATGTTGCAAGAACGATACAACCTGGATCGTCGAATGAAAGAAACGTGTTGGTTTGCGGATACACGTAATATCACGTTATCAATGGTACTGACATCAGCCGGATTCAGCGAACATACCTGAAGTATAGAGACGGACATAGATTTTCGCTTGCCAAGAGGTTTTCTTACGGCTGGGAAGAATTTCTTGCAGGCATGATAGTCAGAACGAGAATACTGCACAATGGTATGGAATATTATCCAATATTGAGAATGCAGCTCTGTTCCCAGGGCGGCGCGGCGGCGATACGCGGTGATAAAAAAGGAAGAAAGGGGAAAAAAGGGTTGTAATAGCCTCTGATTTATATTACGACCCGCTTTCTCGTTTCTCGGTAACGTTCCTCCGCTGATCCTCGTCCTCTTTTGCCAATCTTTTTCATTCCAGAGTGAATTCGAGTGTTTTTACTGTCCACCCAGCATATTCCAACCCCCTTCTGGCTCTTGGCCGCCGAACGATGAAGATATTCCATTGAATGTCTCTGGACCGCGAGTTTTGAGGAAGCTGAAGGAGAAAAAGGGGAAGAGGCAGAGGCGGAAAGAAGAGTACTTTGGCTAGCAGCTTCCTTCCTTCCTTCCTTCCTTCCTTCCTTCCTTCCATCGGGTCAAGTTGGAGAGGAGTCAGGGAAAAATAGCGCTTATAACTCACTGCTTATGGTCGAAACGTGTACACATAAAATATCTAACTGCTCGAGCTTACACACATGAGTCGTTGCATATCAAGAAGGTCGCAAGTATTTTGGGGTTGAGGGGGAAAGTATTCCTTTAACCAGCAGTAAACAGGATTTCCCATCAAGGGTATTGTCGGAAAGGAGTTTCACTGGTCGAACAGATAGGTTTTGGATGAGTTAACGTAACGAAACGTCGGGGAAATAATAATTATTATTCCGCAATTTGAAAATGGTTTTAAATGAACTGGCTTCCCAACATAAGAGTATAAGAGCCATGGTTTACTAAATTTCGGACACTGCTCAAGGTGCGAAGTAACGATCTTTCCTAAACATGTATCGATCGTTACAGTAACGTTACTAACTTTATCCTCATGGTTTTGGACAGTTCTGGGTCAATGTTCAGAATATTGCTTGGCATAGCAGCCCGATTGGTTAGAAGGTTTGTCGAAATTATTCATCATTCGCAACTTTCACAAACACGTCCAGAGTCCGCAGATTTGGGTCCATATGTCGAAGGACAGGAAGTGTACAGTGTAAATTCACCGCCTTGTTGTTTTCCACAATTGAAATTAGAATCATGCAAACTTTCAATCTTCAACTGACTTTCTGGACTCGAAAGCTATCTTTGTAAGGACATTACGTGGACGAAACGTGGCCTAAAGCTCTTCGAGCAATTAGACGCCTCGTATAATGTGGATCCACAGCAGTGGTAACACCTACATTACACAGTATAGTCGACCTGAAAGATGTCTCAATAAAATTAGGAACCATTAGTGTCGCGGGAATGATTCTCGCGCGAATTCAAATGCAAATTCAAATTCAAATTCAAATTCAAATTCAAATCCAAATCTGCAAGCGGGGTGGGAATTCGTTTATGCTGCTCGCTCGACAAGACACGAGCGTGGATGGAAAGGGGTCGCGATTAAATGTACAGCAGGGTGCAGAGAATGGAGGCAAAAAGCGGTGGTCGAATATTCGTGCGTTTGACTCATCCCGAATCCGACTATGTGCGTGGCTACGTGATACATAATACATTCGAGGGTGACTAGGTGCTCTCACGCCTCGATGGTCAACTGGTCAACCGTGCAACGTTCGGTTAGTTAAACCTTGAGAGGATCGGATCGAGGAGTAGAATCATAAAAATAGAGAATGGAATATGAACCCGCAGTAGCTGTCCGAGTAGCTACTAAAATCGAGACGTAAAATCCAGCGCACCGTGATATTGAATCCGAAATTCAGACCAAGCCCCAAATTCCTGCCGGTCGAAAACGAAAAAACGATCTTCCAAATGTTGCTGTCTTCTGTAAACTTGCGACAGACTTGGACTGCGTCTCCTTTCTTGGGTCTCCTAAACAGCATCAGGTCCTTCCGCTAAGAGCCACGAACCGTTTCCAAACTGTAACGTAATTAAATGTGGTCCCACATCGGATTAATTTTACACGAAGGCTATGCACCGTAATTCCACTTCTCGTCTTTCCGCTGTTTCCTTCTGGATCTAGCTCGAGCTTCCAAGAGATGAGAGTGTAATTTCGTTAGAGTTCACTCGGAGATCGCTATACGTGCGAAGGAGAAGCGGTTTGTATTTATGATGCACCCATTTGCTGGATCAGGTTTGGAGAGCCGTTGAAATTGGAAAACCCGGTGCAATTTCTGCACCTCGAAACTTGGAATTCGGTTCACTCGATACAAAGAAGAGCACGGTTTGATCGATAACCGATTTACCCGTCGGTCCAACGCGACCCAATTTCCGCCAGCACCGCGCGACGATACATCGAAGTCCAAATGAACCTATGCATGCATTTACCATGCTCAGAGAGAGCGATGGGGGTCGGGTGAAAACAAAAAAAAAAAAATAAATAAATAAAAAAAGGAGAATGATGGGGGACCCTTTTCCTCGTTTGGCTGATGGAGAAGGTAAGTCTCGATTCTCGTCGCAAGGCGCACTAGTATAAGGAAAAAGGGGCTCTAGGATGGAAATGTAATTTCCGTTGGGATGTCTAAGGAACCGTTCCGTTACCCGGTGCTGTATGTAGTCAGAGTCTTGGACAAACAAAACCGCGCAATAAAACATCGGGGCTGAAACGGTCGCTCCGTACACTGGATTATCCGTGAAATTCGACCGTCGAAGAAAGCCCCGTGCTGCCCTTTTTTCTCCCGATTCTCTCAGTCTTTCTTCAAGAAAACAGGCAGGTTGGTACGATTCGAAATTAGGCCGCTAAGAGGATTCGGAAAACCTCGCCTCGGGTCTGAAACCAAATCCGCCTCAAAGGCATCCTCTAAAACTCCTTGAGGTCCTCCGTTGCGTTTTCGGTTCAAAGCAATCCACCTCCGGCCTCCGAAGGGTTTGATGACTGTTTCTTGAGTGGTGGTAGATTAAAGGATGGACCATTTCTCGTCGAGCGAATCGATCAGCACCCTTACATTTCGCGACATCCCGAGCCAAGTGTGTATTTGTCTAAAGAACGCGCATGTCTGAAAACTTGGTCAACGTTTCTTCGTTTTTCTGAACTTTTCTTGCTGATTACAAGCGATTGAGATGTTTGTAACTGGTAGTCCAATACTCGTAATCTTCGTCTAATTTAAGACAAGGACATAAAGTGGTTCGTTAGGGTTTGGTTATGGCATGTGATACAGAAAACCGACCGAAGGCCAATTATGAGAGACGAAAAACGTACCAATCTGAAGCCTCGAATCCTCTTACCTCACAAATCAAGACTTGTACGATCAACAAAAGATGTTTCGGACATGGCTTGATTGCTTGCTTCTGCGGTATTTCATTTCCTCATTCGTGTGCTATACTTTGAAGAATTTTTCTGCATCTCTACTTGATTGAAATTTCCATCGAATTGTTGTACCGCTATGACTGATTGTTTTCCCAGCTTGTCTATTCGGATTTGTATTTTAAATATCGTTATTGTTTTCCCTGATCTTCTTCATCATTTCTCACAAATTTACCACGACATTTCCACTCCGGATAATTTCAGCCTAGTTGTTCGGTGTAACCTGATGAATTAGATTTACACCCTCACTAATTTTTTGTCACAGCAATTGACGGAGGGATTAGTGCAAGTGGCACTTCGTCTCACTCGACGACGATAGAATTTTCAGTCTGTAGTAAGTTTTATCCACCTCGTGGATCCCGTCCGCCAGAAATTCATCGTCCTCCATCATCACTTTCTGGATAGGATAAAACGCAGGCGAAGAAAAAAGTGCTCCAACCATCCGGAGTCTCGCCGAGTGTAGATCCCTGTAGACACAAGGATCATCCCGCCATATTCCTGCTGGATATAACGGGGATCAAAACCCCGTACAAATCCAATCACAAGCCTTCCGAAAAAAAACACCGCTTTGAGAGAGGTCCTGATGCAAGGATCATCTTTCGACGGTACTTTGGGAGGGATATAAAACGCCTCTCGTGACGGGAATGCGAGAGTGTTGTACATTTCGCCGAGAGAGGACTTTGAGAAAATTTTACATCAAATCAGTTCATAAAGCGAATCAACCCCCGGAGGAATTGTCTCGGATGTTGGAAATTGAAGGGCTCTTTCTCTTTTTCTATTTCTTTTTTTTTTTTTTTTTTGTACCATCGAAACAGAAATGCTGGCAAAGTGTTACTGACCTCGTCGCCTCTTGCAGCAACAGGTGAGGTGGCACCCAGAATTTGACCCGAAGAGCGAACCTCAGATGTGCTACTCCGCCCCCAGTTTGACGTTCGATCGGGTTCCTCAGGTTTAGCCACAGCTCTTCCCCCTTCGCGCTCTGATGTTTCAGCCCGAAGTAGTCGCACTCCTTGCTGATGCCCAGACAGTCGCAGACCTGAAATCAGTCGGAAAATCCAACGTTATACTCGTTGCAGCAGGAAAGCAAGAAGGGCCGAATAGGAAAGGTGTGTAAATCAATTTTTACCATTTTTCTTCCGTTGTGGATGTTGTAGGAGGGATTGGCAGAATAAAAATCTATTGACTATATTTGATATCACATTTATTTACTCGACCATTGACAGGAGTTCGAATGACTTGCCGTCATTACGTAAACTGTTCAATCAGTAGTGACAGCAGAGCTTTTGCCAAACTTAGGTTGCCAAGACTGTTTCACGATGGTACAAATTTTATGGTTTAGGTACTGAAAGTGGAACGTGGGTTGGTTTGTTTCTGAAAAAATGATCGCGTTAAAGTTGGTAAGTTCATTGTAAACGATGCACGTTGAGGAAAACTGTTATTTCGCAAAGTTTTAACTGTCTGAAATTCAGTAAACCGTATCAGAAAGCAAGACACGTTCGTATTTTAAAAATTTAGCTCCGTCGGTTATCCTAAAATTGGAAAACGGTAATTTTTTTCTGTCCAATCTTTCGTTACGATAACTTTACCAACTTCAACCTCCTCCGATATTGAACAATTGATATTTCTTCTCCTCAGCTTCCTCTGCCTTCTTACATTCTTATCCAAATATTGTTTTTTCCCCAAAGTATTTTCTTTATACGACATAACCCTCATCGTACTCCGGCCGTTTCCATCTCCCGAAGCAATTAACCGTTTATCTTATTAATTCCCAGGAAAAGCAGCGGTAAAAGGCTGCCTCCAAACAAACGCCTATAACAAATTGCCGGCAATAACTTAGAAAGTTCCTGGAGGCACGGGGTTGGGTTGGGTTGTGCTGGGTACAGTTCAAGCGTACGCCGGCAGCCCATCTCCGTAAAAAGATTATCTCGCTCACGTTTTTGCTTGAAAAAGGTAGGGGGAAAAACATCTGAGAGAGTAAAAAGAGACGAAAAAAAACAAGGCCCAAGAAGGAGAAACAGGGTACGTCGGACGTATATGCGCGAGCTTTCAGGGGCCGAGAGCTTCCACCTTGCATGTTCTCGGTGTAAGCAAATGAGGCACGTATAGAAGGGAGAGAAAGAGGCGATGAAATAAATACCCGCTTTGCCTGAAAACGCGAAGCTCCTAATACCGACGCGTTTCTCATTTTCGTTTTTTTTTTCCTTCCTTCTTCTTCCAGCTGCATTACCTTTGAGCACATTTATCATTCGGAACCGACGAACCGGGGGGCTTATTCTTGTTTCGAGGGAAACCAAAGAACCGGTTGCATCTTATGCCGTACATACGGAAAGTTGATAACAAATGTGCTCGTTGAGAATTCCGCTGGTGAAATAACGTCTGGATTCTAGCCATATCAAGCTGGAACCGCCACATTCGAAAATCGAAAAATTTCCTATGGAATAATTAAGGGCTAATTAGATGCTAATTAAATGCTCTATTTTCGAATTAAATGCTCCGCGTTTTTTAAAAGAAACCTGTGGCGGTGCCAGCTCGATATAAACCAGACTTGAAAAAAAATGGGAACGAGGTCAAATTTCAGAAAAGTGTAAGGGTCATAATTAAAGGCTAATTAGAGGCTCCCGGAAAAACACCCGCTTGAATTAAGTGCTCCACCCCCGAGGGGTGGAAACCACCCAAAAACTAGAAAAATCCGTGTAACTCTTGGACGGAACAACTTACAGAGTTCGTTCGAGTGTTGAAATTACTCCAGAATTAGAGGCTCCCGGAAAACCACTCGCTCGACTTAAGTGCTCCACCCCCGAAGGGTGGAAACCACCCAAAAACTAGAAAAATCCGTGTAACTCTTGGACGGAACAACTTACAGAGTTCGTTCGAGTGTTGAAATTACTCCAGAATTAGAGGCTCCCGGAAAACCACTCGCTCGACTTAAGTGCTCCACCCCCGAAGGGTGGAAACCACCCAAAAACTAGAAAAATCCGTGTAACTCTTGGACGGAACAACTTACAGAGTTCGTTCGAGTGTTAAAATTACTCCAGAATTAGAGGCTCCCGGAAAACCACCCGCTCGAATTAAGTGCTCCACCCCCGAGGGGTGGAAACCACCCAAAAACTAGAAAAATCCGTGTAACTCTTGGACGGAACAACTTACAGAGTTCGTTCGAGTGTTGAAATTACTCCAGAATTAGAGGCTCCCGGAAAACCACTCGCTCGAATTAAGTGCTCCACCCCCGAGGGGTGGAAACCACCCAAAAACTAGAAAAATCCGTGTAACTCTTGAGCGGAACAACTTACAGAGTTCGTTCGAGTGTTAAAATTACTCCAGAATCAGAGGCTCCCGGAAAACCACCCGCTCGAATTAAGTGCTCCACCCCCGAGGAGTGGAAACCACCCAAAAACTAGAAAAATCCGTGTAACTCTTGGACGGAACAACTTACAGAGTTCGTTCGAGTGTTGAAATTACTCCAGAATTAGAGGCTCCCGGAAAACCACTCGCTCGACTTAAGTGCTCCACCCCCGAAGGGTGGAAACCACCCAAAAACTAGAAAAATCCGTGTAACTCTTGGACGGAACAACTTACAGAGTTCGTTCGAGTGTTGAAATTACTCCAGAATTAGAGGCTCCCGGAAAACCACTCGCTCGACTTAAGTGCTCCACCCCCGAAGGGTGGAAACCACCCAAAAACTAGAAAAATCCGTGTAACTCTTGGACGGAACAACTTACAGAGTTCGTTCGAGTGTTAAAATTACTCCAGAATTAGAGGCTCCCGGAAAACCACCCGCTCGAATTAAGTGCTCCACCCCCGAGGGGTGGAAACCACCCAAAAACTAGAAAAATCCGTGTAACTCTTGGACGGAACAACTTACAGAGTTCGTTCGAGTGTTAAAATTACTCCAGAATTAGAGGCTCCCGGAAAACCACCCGCTCGAATTAAGTGCCCCATCCCCGAGGGGTGGAAACCACCCAAAAACTAGAAAAATCCGTGTAACTCTTGGACGGAACAACTTACAGAGTTCGTTCGAGTGTTAAAATTACTCCAGAATTAGAGGCTCTTGGCATTGCTCATCTTTAAATTAAATGCTCCGCGTTTTTTAAAAAAAACCTGTGGCGGTGCCAGCTCGATATAAACCAGACTTGAAAAAAAACGGGAACGAGGTCAAATTTCGAAAAAGTGTAAGGGTCATAATTAAAGGCTAATTAGAGGCTCCCGAAAAACCACCCGCTCGAATTAGGTGCTTTACCCCCGAGGGGTGGAAACCACCCAAAAACTAGAAAAATCCGTGTAACTCTTGGACGGAACAACTTAAAGAGTTCGTTCGAGTGTTAAAATTACTCCAGAATTAGAGGCTCCCGGAAAACCACCCGCTCGAATTAAGTGCTCCACCCCCGAGGGGTGGAAACCACCCAAAAACTAGAAAAATCCGTGTAACTCTTGAGCGGAACAACTTACAGAGTTCGTTCGAGTGTTAAAATTACTCCAGAATTAGAGGCTCCCGGAAAACCACCCGCTCGAATTAAGTGCTCCACCCCCGAGGGGTGGAAACCACCCAAAAACTAGAAAAATCCGTGTAACTCTTGAGCGGAACAACTTACAGAGTTCGTTCGAGTGTTAAAATTACTCCAGAATCAGAGGCTCCCGGAAAACCACCCGCTCGAATTAAGTGCTCCACCCCCGAGGGGTGGAAACCACCCAAAAACTAGAAAAATCCGTGTAACTCCTGAGCGGAACAACTTACAGAGTTCGTTCGAGTGTAAAAATTACTCCAGAATTAGAGGCTCCCGGAAAACCACCCGCTCGAATTAAGTGCTCCACCCCCGAGGGGTGGAAACCACCCAAAAACTAGAAAAATCCGTGTAACTCTTGAGCGGAACAACTTACAGAGTTCGTTCGAGTGTTAAAATTACTCCAGAATTAGAAGCTCCCGGGAAACCACCCGCTCGAATTAAGTGCTCCACCCCCGAGGGGTGGAAACCACCAAAAAACTCAAAAAATCGGTGTAACACTCAGACGGAACAAGTTAGAGGGTTCTTAGAGGCGTTACATTGATTTCCTATTCATAGGCTCTCCGCTGGACAGTTCAAAAGCCTGTGTCACAGAAAATCCATTTAAGTCGAAGTAATCCATTCCAATTACCAGATTTCGGTCACTTCAAAACAGTGAATTATTGAATTGTCTCTGATAACAGAATAATTTCCAACAACACAAGCCCTGTAAAAATCAGCAGAGAAATTTGAGTGAATTTCAGGGTACGCAAAATTTTCAAGTGTTCAGTTGATTTCATGTTTTGTCAACGATCAAACCAATTATTCTGCTCTCTTAGTAGTACAAAATAATTCAAGTTTCACGGGACTGTTTCCCAGTATAGTTCACTACTTCGTCGCTATCAGGAATCACGATACCCCTTTTCAATCCATGATTCCCGAGACTATTTTAAATAGAGTAATTTCTGGTTTTGTCCGTAACTTCGTGCTGGTGCATAAAAATGCAGTGCTATTGGATAAGGTGTCAACATTGCTGAAAATTTTTCATCGCTCACAAATTTGTTGCGATAATGTATTCTGCCCGTATAAGCCAGTCACAGTCATCCAAACCATATTTCACCCTACGTTGACTCGGTTCATTTCTGACGATATCGCCCCTGATCCATTGAATTGAATCCACCCATTAATCAGAATCGTAAATCAGTGATAATTAATAATAAAAATAATAATAATAAAATATGACTTTATCATGATCACAAAAATGCAGGCGAATAGAGGGTATTTCGACAATTAGCAAAAAAAGCTTGTCAATGCGCAAGCGCTTCGAGTAAATTCATTTAATTGACCTGTGTTAAATTCCATTATGTATCAAAAACTCATCAATTTTATTCGCCGGTAATTGGTTATAAGTACACATTGTTAATATTAAATCTCATCGGTAGGCAAAAATCATTTTTACTCAACAAAATAGCTATTGGTACTCACAGCATGTATGATTTCAGTAGAATGTGGATTGTGTGTAGGCGACCGTGATGTTAGCCATCATGGCATCGCACATCTCGGGAAATATTTCAATTGCAAGAGTTTTTGAAATAATCAAAACTGCCATTTTTAACTTTTCTTCTGTGTTGGGAACATCAATCGACAATATATCGACATATTTGCATTCACATCATGTGCTGTAAAGCTATGTAAGCCCTCATCCTGAAACCATACTCCGTTTTTTCGTACCTCACCAAAGGTAAACATGAGCCGTTTGCATTCGCGGCACATTAAACCACTTAAAACTTTATAATACCCAAAATACTAAAAAAATATCTTCTTGTTTCTTGAGGTCTTAACTATAAGTCACATTCATAATAATATCGAATAATCAATTTTACAACTATTTTGAATGTACAGCTAGATAGTATGAAAAAAGTAATTTTTTTTACTTCCAAACAAGTTGAGAACTTCCATTTCAGCATGAAAATACGTCTTTCAAAATTTTAGCTCTCAATCTTAACATTAAGAGGTTGCGCATTGCACTTTTCCATTTTTCATAAGGATTACATGGGAGAAAATTGTTTGTGGCTCATTCTGATTTTCATCACTAGCTAACGATGCGCCGTACAGAAAATTCATAGACATATTTTTGTAG
Source organism: Neodiprion pinetum (assembly GCF_021155775.2). Lineage (NCBI taxonomy): Eukaryota > Metazoa > Arthropoda > Insecta > Hymenoptera > Diprionidae > Neodiprion > Neodiprion pinetum. The sequence continues at coordinate 41,582,604 of NC_060234.1, forward strand.
AGAATGGAACATAAGAAACTTAGAAAAATATCATCTTCCGCCTGGATTCCACGACACGCTTGTCGTCCACCCGCATAAGTGGTGGAATTTTGCGAATTTTACCAGTATATTTGAGTCTCGATTCTTACGGTAAAAGATCTATTACAACTATCCGCCAGAGTTTGAATTTATTCACTGAGTAAACGTATAACATGGAAAAAACAGCTTCACGATGGTCTTCCAATCATTCAGAACACCAACGATCGTCTTTAAGGCAGGTAGAGATGCAGCGTTCTAACGTCGTCGCTCATGTGCCGCATGCCCAACGCAGTTTCACAGTCCTGGACGACCGTCGTTGTATCTTATAGGTGAAACACTATTCTTTTCGCGTTTGTTATTATAAAAAAAAGCATCGCAATTAATTTCATCCTTGATAATACAAATTTTTTTAGATTTTTTTACGCCTGCTTATACGGGTGAAAGACGAGTTCAGTCGTGAAATTCAGGCGGAAAACGATATTTTGTGAAATTCTTATGTTCCAATCAATGTGTAAGAACACTTTCGCTTATGCGTCTATGAATTTTTTTTGTTGATTTTTAATCGTCAATAAAGCTCTCCCGTAAGCCCTCGTCACGGTGGTGCGTTGGAGAATGTTCATATTACTATTATACGTTACACGGATGATTCATTAAATAAATTGATGTTGCCAAAATGACCCGGCTATCGTTGACTCCCAGGCCATAAAAAAAATTGGCAGCTTCTGAAGATTTGAAATTTGGAGTAGGAGTTTTCTTTATATAACGCACTCACTTTCTCAAGCCTGTAGCACAATTTAGACCATTGTGTCTATCTTTCTAGATAGCGTCTGAAAAGAGAAGAAAGGGCTAAGTTCCTGTGATGGTGACGTCGGTGGTGGTGACGAGTAATGTTTATAGTGTGAAGAAAGGTACATAGAAAATAATCTCCATCACTCACCTGCAATCCACACAAGTGAAATCAATAACTGCAAAAACAACGCTTCATTTGCGCTGGGATGACGTTCGTTGGTGACGATGCTGAAATCAAAGTACAAGACACAAAAATTGTAACGAATTCACGCGACACGAGCATTTTTTCGCATTGAAAATCCTGGTTCCTGTTTCATCCACCTGCTACGTTGATTCGTAAAGTTCGTGTCTCAATCACACTCGTGTGGGTGGACTGTGAAGCATTTGATTTGTAGGGGCAGTGTATCGAGAGTCGTTGACTGAAGAGTGATTTTGACGCCTCTAGAAACCCTGTAACTTGTTCCGTCCAAGCGTGACACGGATTTTTCTAGTTTTTTGGTGGTTTCCACCCCTCGGGGGTGGAGCACTTAATTCGAGCGGGTGGTTTTCCGGGAGCCTCTAATTCTGGAGTAATTTTAACACTCGAACGAACTCTGTAAGTTGTTCCGTCCAAGAGTTACACGGATTTTTCTAGTTTTTGGGTGGTTTCCACCCCTCGGGGGTGGAGCACTTGATTCGAGCGGGTGGTTTTCCGGGAGCCTCTAATTCTGGAGTAATTTTAACACTCGAACGAACTCTGTAAGTTGTTCCGTCCAAGAGTTACACGGATTTTTCTAGTTTTTGGGTGGTTTCCACCCCTCGGGGGTGAAGCACTCAATTCGAGCGGGTGGTTTTCCGGGAGCCTCTAATTCTGGAGTAATTTTAACACTCGAACGAACTCTGTAAGTTGTTCCGTCCAAGAGTTACACGGATTTTTCTAGTTTTTGGGTGGTTTCCACCCCTCGGGGGTGGAGCACTTGATTCGAGCGGGTGGTTTTCCGGGAGCCTCTAATTCTGGAGTAATTTTAACACTCGAACGAACTCTGTAAGTTGTTCCGTCCAAGAGTTACACGGATTTTTCTAGTTTTTGGGTGGTTTCCACCCCTCGGGGGTGAAGCACTCAATTCGAGCGGGTGGTTTTCCGGGAGCCTCTAATTCTGGAGTAATTTTAACACTCGAACGAACTCTGTAAGTTGTTCCGTCCAAGAGTTACACGGATTTTTCTAGTTTTTGGGTGGTTTCCACCCCTCGGGGGTGGAGCACCTAATTCGAGCGGGTGGTTTTTCGGGAGCCTCTAATTAGCCTTTAATTATGACCCTTACACTTTTTCGAAATTCGACCTCGTTCCCGTTTTTTTTCAAGTCTGGTTTATATCGAGCTGGCACCGCCACAGGTTTTTTTTAAAAAACGCGGAGCATTTAATTTAAAGATGAGCAATGCCAAGAGCCTTCAATTCTGGAGTAATTTTAACACTCGAACGAACTCTGTAAGTTGTTCCGTCCAAGAGTTACACGGATTTTTCTAGTTTTTGGGTGGTTTCCACCCCTCGGGGGTGGAGCACTCAATTCGAGCGGGTGGTTTTCCGGGAGCCTCTAATTCTGGAGTAATTTTAACACTCGAACGAACTCTGTAAGTTGTTCCGTCCAAGAGTTACACGGATTTTTCTAGTTTTTGGGTGGTTTCCACCCCTCGGGGGTGGAGCACCTAATTCGAGCGGGTGGTTTTTCGGGAGCCTCTAATTAGCCTTTAATTATGACCCTTACACTTTTTCGAAATTCGACCTCGTTCCCGTTTTTTTTCAAGTCTGGTTTATATCGAGCTGGCACCGCCACAGGTTTTTTTTAAAAAACGCGGAGCATTTAATTTAAAGATGAGCAATGCCAAGAGCCTTCAATTCTGGAGTAATTTTAACACTCGAACGAACTCTGTAAGTTGTTCCGTCCAAGAGTTACACGGATTTTTCTAGTTTTTGGGTGGTTTCCACTCCTCGGGGGTGGAGCACTTAATTCGAGCGGGTGGTTTTCCGGGAGCCTCTAATTCTGGAGTAATTTTAACACTCGAACGAACTCTGTAAGTTGTTCCGTCCAAGAGTTACACGGATTTTTCTAGTTTTTGGGTGGTTTCCACCCCTCGGGGGTGGAGCACCTAATTCGAGCGGGTGGTTTTCCGGGAGCCTCTAATTCTGGAGTAATTTTAACACTCGAACGAACTCTGTAAGTTGTTCCGCTCAAGAGTTACACGGATTTTTCTAGTTTTTGGGTGGTTTCCACCCTTCGGGGGTGGAGCACTTAATTCGAGCGGGTGGTTTTCCGGGAGCCTCTAATTCTGGAGTAATTTTAACACTCGAACGAACTCTGTAAGTTGTTCCGCTCAAGAGTTACACGGATTTTTCTAGTTTTTGGGTGGTTTCCACCCTTCGGGGGTGGAGCACTTAAGTCGAGCGAGTGGTTTTCCGGGAGCCTCTAATTCTGGAGTAATTTCAACACTCGAACGAACTCTGTAAGTTGTTCCGTCCAAGAGTTACACGGATTTTTCTAGTTTTTGGGTGGTTTCCACCCCTCGGGGGTGGAGCACTTAATTCAAGCGGGTGTTTTTCCGGGAGCCTCTAATTAGCCTTTAATTATGACCCTTACACTTTTGTGAAATTTGACCTCGTTCCCATTTTTTTTCAAGTCTGGTTTATATCGAGCTGGCACCGCCACAGGTTTTTTTTAAAAAACACCGAGCAATTAATTTAAAGATGAGCAATTCCAAGAGCCTTTAATTAGCCTTTAATTATGACCCTAACGCTTTTCCGAAATTTCAGCTGTTTTCCGTTTTTTTTCGGTGTGGCGGTTCCAGGTTTATGTCAAGCTGGCACCGCCACAGGTTTCTTTTAAAAAACGCGGAGCATTTAATTCGAAAATAGAGCATTTAATTAGCATCTAATTAGCCCTTAATTATTCCATAGGAAATTTTTCGATTTTCGAATGTGGCGGTTCCAGCTTGATATGGCTCTGGATTCTACGCAAATGGTATGTAACGTACATACAGACTCTCGCTAACGAAGCATATTACGCATAGAGAAAGGGACAAGAACCTCAAGCCCGGGGTTTGAATTCCAGAAACAACATTCCCGGGCACATTCATACAAACACAGAGGACGAAGATGCAAACTAGCTTGGAAAAGAGGAGAATAACCTCACTCGCATTTGTTTGTGCAAATGCAATTGGCACAGCTCATTTGTTTCTCTGTTGTTTTTCGTTCGGGGTACACGGTTTTCCACTAACGAAGGACGTGCTTCGTGTAAGTAATTCGTTCAGTCTCGCAAGCGGTCCTCTCTCTTTCACTCTTTGCTGAATCGTTTAGTTGCCTGTGCCAAGTTGGAGAGGGTGTCAAAGAAAGGGGCGCCATTTTTTCCCATCACATCAGCCAACCACACGTCGTAACTTCGTTGTGTCTACTCGAGATTGAACTCCCGAACATCCGAGTTTGGGAAAAAAGTTCAAGATATAAGTACAAGGTATCTTCTTCTTATTCAAATCGTATGCAAGCTTTTTTCCCCACCTTAAACTTACCTCGTACAAATGGAACAACTTGTGAAGGGCATTCGAGCGCGGAAGTACTGACCGAAAGTTTAAATTGCTTGTCAAAAGTTTCACGGTTATGTTAAAGGGAGAGAAAAAAAAATAAAAATTATAAAAATAAAAATGCATATAATTTTCTCAATTGAATTAAAGTCGTAATAATACACCAATAATTATTGTCTGTTGAATAATTTTGGTAAATGTTTTTATCGTCCTCACAATAATGCCAAACAGGTTTACGAATTCTTGGATAAATGTTTCATCACTTGACGCAAGTTTTCAAGGTACAAGTCGAGGTCATAGATGTCGTCGATTTTCCTACCTTGGATAAATAAATAAAGTTGAATATTTTTTTCATCGGTGAGCATCGATCGTGCACCACTTGCTCATACATAATATATCGTACAAGAATATACAAGAAGGTTAACGCGCGCAAAGAAGCTGTAAAAATAGCGGCGCCTACGATAAAGTTGAACAAAGAGTAAATTAAATATGACTCAACCTCCTCGCTAGCTGTTTTGCTCTCTCTCTCTCTTACTTTATGCCTAGGATGAAAAAATTATTTCTCTCAAGAATGGATTTCTCCCTCGAGCGTTACTAACAGACAGAAGCCTCGACTGCTCTCTGAATCTTTAAAGCTAAGGAATTCAAGGCAAGCGCTCGGTGAACTCTCATTTTTGTACTTTTTTTTTTAAATTTTTTTTTAGTTTTTCGTCTTTCGTTGACATTAATACCAAGCCTCCCTCTTTCTGCCTCAAGATTTCTATCCAGATGCCTTCGTAAAATGACGAAGCTTGAAGTCGCGTTCCTGGTAGCCAAGTACGCGTGAAATCGTTATTAAATGTTATAGTCTTTGGATAGGAATTTTTCTTGTCTCTAGTCCGTATATCGTGCGATCGAAATTGTCTTTTACAAATTGTTATACGCTCAAGACTCGCGGCACAATAAGTAAATAAAAACAAAGCTTGACGGGATTGAATGAAGGACGGGGTGAAAGAGAGAAGAAAAAAGGGTAAGAGCCTTGCCGTATTTTTTTTTTTTTTTTCGTATCCTTTTTCTTTTTTGCCGGCGAAAATATTCTCACGTGACGGACACGCGGTGAAAGTCATTTCGTTTCATTAAACTTATACAAAGGTGCCACGTTGTTCCGTGTTTTGTTTTGTCAGGGAGACTCCCCTTCTAAAATGCGGTTCACCTTCGTCATGCGGACGTTCAGACGTGCTGAATTTCAGCCTACATGCCCGACGCGTGCTGCCGAAAAGCCCTGAACGTGACTCCCATAACCGACCGAATCATAGCCGTGGCCACAACTTGCCTCGCTCGCCTTTTCGTACGTTGGTGTTAAATGTTTCTCGGCGTTGGCCGGAAAACGAAAAATACAAAGTGCGCCAAGAAAGTTGAAATGAAGTAAAAAAATATCGCAAGGTTAGAAGAAAAACAGAGTAATAGAACAGACAGAAAAGTGACAGACGACGCGAAAGGCTGTTAGACCGAGAGTAAATTGGGCTGGAAGAATATTTGTTTCGGACGATCCAAGTGCCACGTGATTTGAACATTAGTGCGATAAGTCTTGGAAGGTATTAGAACACCGCGGAGTAAGGCTTCCCAGTCCGGATAATGCCGTGCCATTTCACGAGGGTGACGATGCTTCCTTTCATCTTTTGAGCTGAACAATAAGATTCTCTCACAGCTATACGGAATAGTTGCGAAACATGAAATTGCAATTTCCTTTCCACGTATATCTCGCAGCGGTATACAGGAAGAATTTCAATAACGACTGCTGGAGTACAAGCTCGGAATCGGATAGCGCCACTGCTCGAGGATGATGCTTAAGCTCTTCTTTACGAGGGATCCACCCTACCAGCGTACACCTTGTGCTTGCGGGAATCATAAAGGATAATGTCGGGTTCCGCGAAGTCAAAACTGTTCGACACCGTTATTTGGAAACGTATTTGCGATCGGCAGTGACATTCCGGAACCCTTCAACGTCTTCTTCTCGGGAGTCCAATCCACCCGAAGAATGGAAACACTCGGTGGGCAGGTAAGTGGAAATACGTCCAACACCTATTGCGTCTAATGCATGGTGGGGGTTTGGCTTACATGGAATATCTTTACTTCCACTTTTACCCCATTAAGCTAAACGTATTGCGAAAGCTCAATTGATTGTGGTTGTGGTTGAAATGGGTTTAGTGGAGACTTTAACATCAGTTCTATATTCGGATTCCATTTTCTAGGATCTTCCGTAACTCCACAATACTGCAGCAACAAAATACACTGATGTTAATAAAGAAATCTAATCTTACAATGATCGTTTTCTTTTCACTTTATTATCATACGAATATAATTGGAACGTTTTGCGGTCAATGATGCCAACTCTAAAGCACATCTTAGGTAACCCAGAGTGTTGTTCGTTCTTTATACTTTCAACGATCGATTTTTCACGGTGTAAATAAATATGACTATCTTGGCAGCAACCAGTTTATGCACATTTTTATTCGCCTTATTTATCATCATTATCCCGATAAATATACGCCTGCGGCATAAACCGGAGAGTTTATTATCAACGAGAGCATCGCGAGAGTGAGGCCACGAATTTTATGAATACTTATCGTTAGTGTGTACATTCAACTGTGGAGAAAGAACGTTTCAACGTAATGGGACCGGGAGGTTTATTTTCAAACTCGAATGTAGGTGTTCGCGAGCGGTGACAAGTTTGTTCGACTTGTTTACCACTACCTTGTATTCGAGTCTCAATGGCTCCGGTACCTCGCTTCTTTTTCACGCGTAGCATTATCGCCCCGCATGATTATGCACGATTTGGGAAAAGAGTTACTTCGATGGTTACCGTGGGAAGCTGGGTGGCTAATTCGGACAAAACGCATCCGTACCACCCTGGACTTCACGTGCCATAGACAAGCGAACGACGGTCTTAATTCCAAAAGCAATTAACCCGCTCCAAAGCCTCTAAGCTTTGTCGTGAATCAGGTGAAGGTATATGTGTGTATGAGGTAATTGAGGTGAAACGTGACCGAAGAAAGTGACCGCCGATTAGATAAGCCACGCATGGTTATTTGTCGACGTATTTATTGCGCCGTCAATTAAGTCACGAGTGGATCGAGGAACCACGGAAAATCAAGCAACCTTTAAAGATAAAACAGTTCACGACATATCGAAAATTCTATGTTACACGGCATATTGCTTTTCGCTTTTACAATGTTTCCACATCATTTTGTCCCATTCGTTTTACGTCGCTCACATGTATCATATTTTACAGTCTATACCGCCGTCACCATAACCCCGTGAATTACCTAGCGAAACCTTTTCGACTCGCGGTTTCAACGCGAATAGTTCGAGCATCAATTTGAAAATGATTGCTTTTTAAAAGTGTCTACTGCAGTTGTACACGTTTTACGAAGAAAGTCGTAACCTCAGTCACATCGAAACCGGCGGTCGTTTGTCGTTTTTATGGGTAGCGGTCTAGATGCTTTTTCCTTTTTTCTTTCTTCCCCCCTTCTTTTCTTGAGGGCTATTATTTTACGGTGCCTGCAGTAACGTCTCGCTCCGCAAAATACGTTCGATTGCGCCCGACTGTTTTCCACTCAGTCGTCGATGCTTATCAAACATGGTACAGTCGTAAAAGTTACCCAACGTAAATCGATGAGCTTCACGTAGAAAAGAATCTGTACAAAAGGGCGTGTAATTAAATCGTATAAATAAATTTATTTACTACCGGCGTAAAACAGCGATTATTTTTATAAAAAGACGGCTCATAATGAGATCATGCATATTAGCCTCCTGGACAATGTCCTACATGTCCATTTCCAAACGACTCACAACGAACGTTTTATATTTGAAAGAAAGGAAAAAGTTCTTTAAAAAAAATTACTCATGGAGTGAATGTTGTAGAAAAAAGAAAAGAGAAGAAATGACCTGGAAATCCCATTTTTGGGCTGACCCTTCAAATATTCGTCAGAGACGTCAAGCACGCGTCTTATTACAAGGCTGCGACGTTCAGGGTCAACAGCTTATCCCGTATATATCCAAGATGCGACCTCAGAATTCTGTCCCAGAACAGATGGGATTCACCGGGGCGAGTAACCCAACCCGAGAGATAAAGCCAGCGAGATCCGGAGAACTCGGAAGACAAGGCTTCTAGGATAGCCGAGGACCGGGATACTCGAGTGGTTGCAGGTTTCGAGGCAGCCACGCCGCGCTGTTTGTTCCGAGTTGGAACGAGCTAATTTGCATTCCCCGTGCCGAAATTAATATCGCAAAGGTACAAATTAAATCAACTCGTTAATCCAGCATGGCGTCTCGGGAACAAACGAGCATTCCACTCCTCGCCTTTCGCCGTCGTCGCAAAACCAGAGAGTCCAGAGACTCGCTCGATGCGAATTTAAGCCACGTGCTTCACGGGCTAGACTGATTAATGGATTCAAACATTGCGAGGGATTATTATACGGACGGCATCAGTTAGTCGGACATATGGCCATAGTAGAAGTTGAGGAGACGAATGAGCCGTTCGGCCAAACCCAGCACCTGATTTTCGACTCAACGTTTTAAACGGTTTCCAAAATTCTTTCAGACTCGCACCTTTCGGAGCAGCAATAATGAACCTCTTATTACCACTAGATTAGCGAATGTTGAGACGACGATTACAGAGTGGCACTATTGATATTTACTTCAGTAGTCGGCGTGTTTTTCGAGCGTGTGTATCAAAGGTCACGAAACAGAACGTATTTGGTTGTTAAAGTTTCGACTCTGAAGAGCCTCTTTCCAAAGTTTGAAATATATGGAATGCACCAGATTTATGCTTGCCGTATGATGCGATACATGAGGAAGAACTGAATTCAGTTGTCCTTGAATAACGCATGAATCGTTTGGTCTAAGGACTTGGCTACCAAAGTACTTCTTCATCATTCGAAGTTTATCAAGATTCTGTTTCTTAACACGGGACGTCACCAGGTCAACATTTCCGATGGCTGTGATAAAAGGTCGGTTTATTGTAGTTACCAGACCAAGGATTGGGAGGCGTGGTAATTAGCGATGATATTTTTAACGACGGGTAGTTCGGAAGAAATGAGACCCTGACAGAGATACGACTGACGACGAGGTTTCATGAAGTGTATATATTGTTTTTCTTAGAAGGGAAAGTCGGAGTCTGGAATTCGTCAAGCTTGAAAGGAAATACGTACAGATTTAAGAAGAAGAAGATGAAAGAACGAAGAAGAGATTGAAGGAGCGTTGAAGTGATCAAACACCCGAACCCAAGCATAGAAAATTGAATTCAATCCAAAAATCCAGAATCAGATATCGTGCTCAGGTAAATATGTTTTTTCGATTTTAGTTTGTCGCACGTATAAGGCGCCAGCATTGTTTGCAAATGTGAAAAGGAGAGAAATGGTAGTTTGGTGTATAATTTGGCGACGGAGACGAGCGAGAGGAACAACAATGGTTGAAAATCATGTAAATGCCAGACGTGTAACTTTTTCCCAGAGATTTCCGTCGCGGTGATTTCATTCTTTGACACTGTACAGCAGCACAACCTTGGAAAACCAAATTTATCCTCCTTTTGTGCCGTTAAAATTAGAATTTGCTTTTGTGAATTCGCATTACGCTATATCTACATTGGTATTATATAGAATATATTGTAGGTATGTAAGGAGGGAGAGAAGACGTTTCGCTTGTTTGTTCACGCACAGAAAATCTCTCCTCCGTATCCCTGATTCCGATGTGAAAATCCTTTCTTTCCCTCTCTTCCTTTCTTAACTCTCTCACCCTGCAGTACCATAGTTTTACTACCGTGGTATTTGTTTAATGGCGCATTTTTCCTCGCGGTTACTCTAACCAACCACTTGTTTGTTTGTTCTCCACTTGATGAATAAAGGATGAGGTGACGCGCCTAGTTACCTGCCATATAAGTAGACACATACGAATATGGTAAAGAAAGACGAGAGGTTAGCAAACTACTACGCGGATAACGTTAATTACGAGAGATTTAAGAAGAGAATACGATTGCTAAGATAATAATTGTTTTTTCTTTTTTACATATAAAGAGCAAAAACATCACCGAAAGAATCAATTTTAACGTCGTTTCATTTTGTTACAGGAAGCTTCTGAAGTAAGAAATAAAAACTTTTACTTACATAAATTCAGTATTGTTTATTGGGTGGTGTGAAATTTCCTTAAAATAAAACCAAGAAACCTTAAATAATATATATATAATCGAATAAAATAAACCAGCATTGATTCGTTGAAAAAAATTGAAATATACTGATTTGAACGAACTTTCAAACTTCGGTATTGATTTGAAAATATTAATATCAACCGTACTCGATCCTACGGGTTTTCGGATGGGGGGGGGGGGGGGGGGGGAAACGTTTTTAAACAGGGATTGCAGCAGCCGGCTACAAGGCCCTCGATGACTCAGATTCCGGAGTACGACAACCGGGTCTTTCAGAAGCGGAGCCGGTTTAAAAATAGTGAGGCACGATAACGAGATTTCACAGCTGGACACTCTGACTGATCAACAGTTTCGTTATGCTATAAAACACGTGCTGCAGGCGATGCAATATCGAGGGAGTGATTTATTCGATTCGTCGTAGGATGACTCGGATTGTTAATTCGAATATGTAACTCTGCACGCCGACGATCAGCTTGAAAGCTGAGAGAATTAAGATAAGTCCGCTACAATGTGCCCTGCGATTATTATTTACGTTACACAAGTGCAACAATTGTATAAACAACACACACAACCGGCGATATTTTCATTCGTCATCCATCGCACGCAACGTGCATTTATAATACACAACGAGACCTTGGGTTGAAGAACACATGACGTAACTTCCGTTTGTCCCTTTGACACACGGTATATACGAGCTGTGCGTATATATTTAATGCTTCAAACCCGTCTCGTGTTCGTGCAACAAATACTTTTCAACGGAAATACATGGCCAGCGTTATACTATCAATTAGCCGAACTGTGATTATATGTTTGATGATAAACTTTTTTGTCAACGATGTATGAAACAATGTATAAATACACACGTACGAATGATGCGTTAGCGTGCAGAGCGGTTATTTTCATCTGTTTGAAGTCCAATTTGCCTTTATAACTGATTCATCGGAACGCTTGCATAAGAAATTCCTAAAAACTTTACAATCAACGATAAGATGATTTTAAGATACTCCTATGTGCATTATACCTATCAAACTCGAGATAATTTGAATTCTAGGATAATTGTTCACGACGTCTTTGATCGTCAACGAATGTAAGATCAAAAAGAAGAAAAAAAGAAACCACGAGTAAGCCAAGTCAAGTTATCAAGTACCGTAATGAAAACATGAAGATCATGAACCGCGAAGGGGATTCAAGTTGTCGGAAAAATTTTCTTTTGCAGAATAATGACGAGATACGAGTCTGGAATTTCCGAAAGATAATTTTACCGAGATATACCCAGACAACGTCGGCCTTCAACCGACTAAAAGGATATAAGTTACAACGGCGTAAAAAAGTTGAGCATAATATAGGTCTAGTCCGTAACGAAGAGAAGAGATGCAAACGTTGAAAATCTCTGCCGCCCTCAACGCATGTGCGCACTGATAACTTCCCAGGCAGGCAAAGACTCACAGACGCACAAACACAAACCTACAAGCGGAATGGTTATAGGTGTAGTCGGCCGGATGCCTCTGTTCATGGTTCACGAAACTAGCACACCGTCTGTTTGACGTCAGGGTATGTTTACACACGTGGCGCCAGGGATCACAAAAACTGAGCGTGTAATAATGTGAAAAAATATTTTGCAGCTACGTACGCTTGGCCTCGCTCTAACACCACCACTGTCTAGCGTCTGTTCATTGGCTAGACTCACCTAACATAAAGATGCATCTATACTAGATAACAAGAGTCATTGTTTGGAATCCAAGGTAAATGTACCGGTTATAGATACGTTTAGACCCGATTATTGACCCTTTCATTTTATAAAATTATAAATTGACGATAAAAAATGGTGAGTTTCTCGATGACTAAAACCGATTGCTAGAGGATTGAAGACCGCAAGTTTAGTTTTTTGGTAATTTTAGAACTCAGGTTCAAACAGATACAACTAAAAAAGGTGAACCACTGGTACACTTGACTTGGAACCTCCTCCACCCAGTTCAAAATTCCACCCCGAGTCGACTCTTTCACGGTTAACGCTCGCCATCTAGACCTTCTGAATCGCATTAGCAAACGTTGCACAAGCTTCCGCGAGCTGTGGCAGTAGCGGCAGCAACTCTTGCCACTTTTTACCAGTTTTAAACGGTATGACTGCCCGAGGCCACCGGCTACCCACGTGTCGTTAAGTGTGTTCAAGCTGACTCAAGGATAATCTGGCAATCATCGACCCGAATTGCATGGATTTATTATTTAACAACCGTGAGCAAAATACCGATGACCAATTTAGCAACGACTTGGGGAAAAGGAATCGGCAGCTTCTTCTTATTTAGAAGTAAGCTTCATTTCCACCCGCACTTTTGTAACGTAGAAAATAGCCCTTCGCATCGGATCACTTTTCTCCTCGTACGAACGCGTTCGGTTCGTCACATCGTATAGCTCAACGTTTGACGACTGTGTGATCCGAGGAGAAGAGATCGAGGTATTCAAGCGTGCGACAAAATGTCGAATTCGCTAACCATTCGCACTGTCTCGTGATAAGCTGGCTGTACGGTTGGATAAATAGACGATACGAGAGAACACATCTGAAATGAAGATTTGGATTAAGGTGCTTCAAACTTGACTCGCACCAGAAGCTGATCTCGGCGTTACGCTTACGGTGCTCTTATCAGTCTCATCCACAAGAAGCCATCCTACGGATAAGTGGAACGTACGTTAGCCACAGTTGAATTCCGCGCTTAATATGCACTCGCACAATTGCCGAACGATCGTTTGGGAATTCGTATTCATGCAGATCTGCCGAAAGTTATGCGGATTCTCGGTATGAGCGAAGGACCAAAGCCGTGTGTTTCAGCTCTCGTGTGCAGGATCCGCGTCTATGTTGTAATCCGGGTAGCAACACAGCTACGACGGTCGGCTTTGAGGGTGGTATTGCTGCTGCAGGGTAACTTTCGGGAGCTATTCGTCTGGAAACAAGAGCTAGCGAGGAATCGGGAACGTACGTCGTCTTTCACATGGACATGAGACTAGACCACCGTTTACACACACGCACGCAAACACACGACTATTGCACATGCGGATAAGTTCGCGTCAGAACTTTGGCATGAAATCAATTCGCACTCCTCCGAACCCCGGCGAATAATCTCGTCTTTCACGGATGGAAGGACAAAAGTGCCTGGATCCCATATATTCTGTAGAACCTAGCTCTTGGAATATCGATACAACGGTTTGATCTAAGGATCCAAGGTGGAAAATGATGCTGTTCGATAAAATTCATAAACCTTCAGAAATTATCAACTGTTCCTATGATGGAACTACGAAGCACGCTGACGTAACGTAACATCGATGTTTTCGATATTCTGGCACCAAAATCTGACGATTGCTTAGTATTCTTCGAGAATTTCACGAGATTGGAAGGAACGCCTGAAATTTTATTAAAGTCCCAATTACATAGCTTGATCATGACTATGAGATCGCAACACGTTTGTTTGTATAATTAGCCAGATTTGCGTGTCTATTAGCCGCGCGTAATAAAAATAGCATGTATATCCACCACAGACATTGAGATGCAGACGTAAAATGGAAAGGCCAAATGGACGGACAAAAATGAGAATAAAAAAAGTTATCGAGTCGTTTATACCTCGGTAATCGATTTTACAGCTTGCTAATTTACAACGCTCTTGCGATTGAATAAGAAAAATATTATTTATGATATGACAAAGTTACCGTCTGGCAACTTTAAACTCGATGAAACTTTTTACGTTTGCCTTCCGCTTCGCGTTCACGGTGCACACTTTATTTATTTGTTAATTTTTTTCTAAACGTAGGTTACTGCTTGCTACTTTACATGACAAATCCTTCAAGTTTATTATACATATGTTACTGCTTTCGCAAAAAAGAGGCAAAAAGTTGAGAAACAAGCGTTCGCGCACAAGAGATACTTGACTCAAAGCGCGAATTGGAAAGTGGGATAAGGTCGCTTAATGTGACATTATTTATCCCCATCGTCACTGTGATTTTTCATTAACAATTTCAGATTTATAGAGACACCGCCATTCTCAAGGTTGACTATCGAAATTTTCCACAAATGCTAATCAACACTTGCGAACAAGTAGCTTTCGGGAAAATTCAATCTCTTGAAGCACAACGACGAATTGACAGTTGAAGAATCTGTGCAAAGAAACGGCCGATCGAGGCGGCCTTCGATTAATTTCGAAAGTGACAAATAAACGAGAACTCGGATCTCGATGGTAGTCTTGTATCACCGAAAGAGAAAAATTGACGATAGAGTGGCAGAAAATAAGAGGCACATCCAACAATTGCTTGTTAGGTGGAATCTCGTTTCTATCATTCTTCCATAACAGGATCGCGGAATTCAATCACCGTTGGAAGGGCATGGAAAGGGATGGAGAGAAGAGTCGCGACAAAGAACAGGATAAAAAAGAAATGGAAACGGGAAAAAAGAATGAAGGATAAAAGATTACATACTTCCAGCTTGATTCATTCGACACTAGATACAATACCTCAGTGTTTATCTCACTTCGAGGTCCAGAGAATCACGGTCTCGTATTCTTTGTAGTTTGTAACTCTACCTACGGTCAAAGTTTGCGAGTTAGTTGTCTTTCTTTCGTTCACTTCATTGTCAGTAGATGCGTTTGAACAAGTCATAAGCCGTTAAAAAATGGCCAAGGAATGGGAGCTTCCCAAAAACCAAGCAAAAGTAAACGCTTGTCATGGATGTGGAAGACGATAAACCTCGAGCTTGAGTTTGTATTATGGTAAGGTGAATGGCGTAGTCAAAAATCGCTTACATTTTTAGGAAAAGAAACTGGAACAACGAATAAACGCCACAAAATGTTACAAAGTGCGAAGAAAATATCCTCGTTTGTACCTGTCATGCATCTGGCACAAAGAGGATGAAAGTCAAGATCAACTGAGGCACAGAACCACTCTCACAATCAGGAACGTAGTCAAGGTGGCTAAAAGCGGTGTCGAGTATTTCTTCATCACTGCGCACCAGAAATGATGATAATTTTATCCTTTGAGTCTTCTTGAATGTCGGATTAAAGCAGCGTAATGAGATATTCAGAAATTTGCAGGTCTTCCGAACACCTTCTGGTCTCAGACGGTGTATAAGATATTCAGAAAATATGTTCGAGGTATATTCTTTGCCTTATTCTTCTTCTCTCGTTTATAGCCTGGAGTTTTGAATATTCCATAACCCGCGAGCATCGCGAAGGAATTTTTACGGGACACCGTAAAGTGCAGTACATTCATCGTCAGATGTGGTTCGAAACATTTTGTTACAATATACGTAACACACATTTACGACGGTACTGGCATTATTTTCTTTCCATTCTTCAACTATATTATACATCACACTTGACCTGCATCGAAAAGACCAACATTATCAAGTTTACCATGGAATCCTAATTGTGGCAGATATGGCGTTACCGTCTTCCTCCAATAATGCAGAAAGTCCATCGACCACAACAGCTGTACCATATGGAAAACATCGTCATGAAGACGAGTAATGAAGATTGGAAGCATGTATCCAGTTAAAAACCAAAGTGCTCATCAACACCCTCACTGTCCTCGATTAAATTCAAATCTCTTCATAATTTCGTTGACACTTAAAGGTGGACACTCCTGAAGTTTCCTGCAGATCTGTCATCCATCCTGGTTGTACCTGGATGGTTAATGCACATCGATGTGCAGGCGTCGGTTGAGTGCAACGGCCTTTCCGAAGGTCAATTTTGTTTACAGCGTTCGCCTGGCCTCGTCGTGGGAGGAATCTCGCTCCTTCATCTCTCTCTCTCTCTCATTCTCTCTGCACGTTCGTAACATTTTCTCTCCCGCTCAATGCAGCAGCTGCTTATTCGCTATATTTGCGAAGACTACATTTGCGGCCGTGGTGTTTGCGGCTCTCTCTCTTTCTCTCTTTCTCTTTTTCTCTCTTTCTCTCAAGTCGTGCACGCGTCGCTCACGTGCTCAAGGCGAGGCGACGTGACGCCAAGCCTCGCACATCTGTATACCTCTATACGCTTCGTCATACCGATGCGTAGATTGTAGCTACATTTGTATCAGTACAATATATCTAATTACTGTACCGCCCAGCTACGAACCATCGGCTTAATTAAGATGGTGAAGAGTCATATCTGCTTCTAGTGAACGCATTAGCGATCGTAGAACTATACCGAGGATGCGATAGTCATTTGTTATATTTCAACGAAACTTGATCGTTCTTTCTAACATTTCCAATGCCTGCAATAACTTTTCGGCGACGAGAAGCTCGGGCTGACCGAGAGCTCCGTAGTGTAAACCCTGCAGAGACCGTTGAACTTTCGAGGATTTGGACTTGCGCCAGGTATCGAGATTTCGTCAGACCAAGATAAGAGTTGTTTTCGCTATGAAAGGAATTTGAAAACTTTCCTCATGGTTTTTCTCAATTCTCTAAAAATCCTTACCGTTCGTATCGTGTGATACATAAATTACAATCGTCCGTTCCGAACGACTGACACTATTTCACGAGTGAGGGATATTTTTCACGCTGAAAATAAGTAAGGAGAGAATCAAGAAAAGAACCTGAGAACCAAACCACAGGCAGAGCTTAGAGAGGGAAAATAATTGCTCAAGAAGCCTGAAACCCGTGGCAGGTTGGTCTCGGAGTAAATACTGAAGTTGCAGTAATTACATTCGTTTCTTGTACCCTGTTACAAAGAATGGAGAATCGTTACGCGTAATTGCAGAGATGTTACACACACACGAATAAACGTGCGAATAGAATTTCCGTAGGAGCGGAATTAGACAACGTCGAGTATAAGAATGAGACGTACCTGTTTTCTTATGTATGAAAGATGGCCAGCAGGCGTGCGAGAAAAGCCGTCGCCTGTAAGGTTTTCAGTGTTTTCACGCACTACGTGTGTTTTTGTGTTTGTGATATCTTGTATGCAGATACAAAATGCGACGCATTCAGGCACTGAAAGTATACAAGCGGAAAGCCCGGCTCTTTGTCTGGTGCAAACCAGTTTTCTAGTGGAGTTTCTCTCCTTCTCTCCACGTGTCCGGAACAATGAGAAGCCGAGGAGACCATGAGACGTTATTTACTCCTACTCTCGGTCCCTCTTCGTCCTTTCTCTTCGTTTTATAGCCGTTGCATAATAGACGAGCAGAGAAAGAGTGAAAAAGCGAAAAAAAAGCACATGGAAGAAAAAAAGAAGTAGATCTCGCAAGTAATATATATATGGGGCATTCCGTAAGGTGGTTTTTACTAGCCTTCCAAAGTTATGACAAAAAATTTCTTCGAAACTTGAAGAATTTTAAACAAAAAAAAAAAAAAAAATATTCTATGCAAAATAACAAAAACTTTAAGACCATATCCTAAAGAAAGTGTCTTTGTTTCTCAAAATCTTTGTGATTTACCTGGATTTCTCTGTACATTTTTATTTTTCTTTGATTTTCCAATTTTTTAGAAAATTTTGATAAATTTGAAACAATAAATTAATTCGACACGGTAGTGAATAATTCAGCTGAGTTAAAATATACCAATGCCTGTAAGGTTTTTACAATTTTTATAATTTTGCGTGTAGAGAATTTGCTTTTCATTTTTTCAGATTAAAAAAAAAAAAAAAAAAAAAAAAAAAAAAAAAAAAAAAAAAAAAATTGAAGGGAAATTTTTCCGTCTACTTTTTTTATCACCCTCCGAATATTATCAAGTCGCACAGACATGAGATTTGGAGGGTAAGTTGATACTTTCATTCCTTGAAACTTGTTACAGGGCGGAAAAAAAAAGAAAAGAAATAATCTCTCCCTGTTCTTTCGTAATTCCTACGTTCCTCCTCTGATTCTCTCGACTTTCGGTCTCGTTACAGACGGAAGAAGACGAGGAACGGAGTCGGTCGCCTCTTTGCAAGTCCACGGTAATGCGTCACGTAGACTCCGCACTATAAAATGCTTTTAAGAGTTTACGACCGTCGCAAAACGGCGTTTTCTTTCTCCCTTTATCCTTTTTTCTTCAGTCCCTTGAATTTAATTAGAAAAAGAAATAAAAAAAAAAAAAAAACACATCTAAAAAGTATAATAATTGAATAATTAAACGACAGATTTAAATATAGCATATTTATCACGTAGGCAACTCTGTAATCTCGGTTCGATCGACAAGAGAAACGAAAAATCCATTGCCATGTAGGGGAATTGCGAAAGCTTACAGTGATAAGGGAAGTTCATTTTTCATCACGACGAAAAATTTTTCCGCACCGGGTCAGTTTTGTACCAAAATAAAAAAACTTTTATTGCGTATTTTTAAACGACCCGCTGCCTTTTTTTCACTCCGCGTCGAAAAAATTTCCACCTCTGTATTATTTGATTTTTGTTGTTCCTTTTGTTTTCTCTGTTTTTGATTTTCTTTTTTCTTTTTTTTTCTTGTCTCTTTTTTCCACGCAATAAACCGCGTGAAACGATTAGTCTGTGTATAAATTCGTGTGCGGTGAGACATTTGTGTATAACGCAAAGGGAGAAAAAGGTAGGGAGGGAGGGAGGGAGGGATAGAGGGAAGGAGAGAGATAGAGAAAGGGAGAAAGAGAGAGAAATATGAACCTGTTTTCGCTGTCTCTCGAAAATTATCGAGTCTCGCGGTCAAGGCCGACGCTAATGGGAGTAAGTAATTTGATAAGCGTACAAGAATGTAGATAAAATAAGAAAGGTAGGTATGTAACAATTAGTTGCGACTATTGAAATTCAAATTATGATATCTTTATATATATACGTGTTTTTTCTTTTTTTT
Source organism: Neodiprion pinetum (assembly GCF_021155775.2). Taxonomy (NCBI): domain Eukaryota; kingdom Metazoa; phylum Arthropoda; class Insecta; order Hymenoptera; family Diprionidae; genus Neodiprion; species Neodiprion pinetum. Next base: position 41,601,893 of record NC_060234.1, read on the forward strand.
TTTTAACATTTGTCTAAGGATTTTTCCGCCGCGGTGGAGACATTTTTAATTACACAAAAAAGGTAGAGTAAAAAATGAAATTGAGGGAGAAGGACGGTAAGGAAAATTTCGCTACTACCACATATTGCGAGTTTTATTACGGCCTGAAGTTTGCAACAAGTTTGCGACAGTTTGCCGACCCGTGCTGTGACAAACAAAACTATAAAATAGTCGAGCCGTATAAACGGCATATGACAAAACTTGGTGTTTGTAAAATTGTGTTATTTGTTCGTTAATTCAGAGACTGCCGCAGCACCGGCAAAAACAGCGACATTCTAAACACGTGTCGTCGTCGATGACGACGATACATGTCGTGTAATATGCAACGCGGTTCGTTCACGATGAGTCATCCGACTGCTATTCTCCCTACTACCAAAAAATTCGATTACATAACTTGTGAGTAGAACGTATGTATGCATAAGACACAGTGAAAACAAATATTGTCGGTGGAGGTTACATTTTTTATCTTTTCTTTTTCAACTTGAAAGAAAAACGTTGGGGCGGTATTGAAATTCCGAATTTTTCAAGTTCCGAAAGCGACAAATTCCGGGTTTTTTGATGGGGAAACGTGAAGTGAAGAAATCGAACTCCGACGAAACATCAAAAGTTTCGAATGGTCCGAAATCCGACGGCTCAAAGTTCCGAAAGGTCAAAATTTTGCTCTATCTAAACTTTATTTTCCAGAAATTCACTTTACCGTAACTTGAATTTTCGCAATCTTGCATTTCGGAACTTTGAGTAGTCGGGTTTCCGATCCTTCAAAAACTTTGTTGTTTCTTCAAAGTTTGATTCATTTACTTCAAGTTTCTCCACCAAATAATTCGGAATTGGACGCTTGCGGAACTTTTCAAATTCGGAACTTCAACACCGCCTCAAAAATTGAACGACTTTCGGAACGGCAGTTTCAAAACCGGCTTTAAAATCCTTCGTGCTTCGGATACTCTGAATCAATTTTGATATACATATATTTTCCTTTTTTTTCCAGATGTTACAGACGTACACAGGAAAAAGCATGGAGAGAAAAAAAAATAAAACAAAATGATAACGGTGAATGAAAAAAATGTAGAGAAAAAACGCGGCTCCACAATTTTCAGGATATGAACCAGGCAGTGCAGCTATTGCGTGAACCTTCGAAATGAAACAAGTCTGTAGCTGTATATGTGTGAATGCACACGGATCGAGCTGCTGCTGCTGCTTCGGCTGCAGGCTAAAGTTGACTTTATTATAGGAACCGATTTACTAAATCCAAAGTCGATATTTATCGAATTTGAATATACCCGTACACGTACATACCTATATATTGTATACATATATCCGTACATATATTACATATATCAAGAAATGCAGACGAATAATTTAAAAAGAAACAGTTGTAACGTATACTATATCGAATGAAAAATTATGAACATAGAAATGTTTCTCCATATATACCGGGACAATCTCTTGAAACCGAAAAATCAACCGCGCATGCGCCAAATAATTGAATCTCATTGGTCGGCGAAATCTTCCCGCAGCGATATTCTTTGTCTGCGACGCAGGCGTGCCAACGTACGCAAAATGTGTACGTTTGAATTTTCAAAGAGCATAAGCATTGGATTCCGACCGTTCTTTGAAGAGTCAACTTTCCGACCCGACAACAAACGCTTCCAAAACCTTTCCGAGTCGCTACTTCAATTATTTGAGATTCTAACCTCGAAAATTCGTATCAACCGCATCGCCGGCAGAAACAGTTGAAATAGCTGAAAACTCGCGCACGCGCGGTTGATTTTCAAGTTTCAAGATATTGTCCCTGTATATAAATATACTTATACATAAAATTGCGTCTTTAAGGCGAAAAGGAAAATATATTCCTCATGTGTTTTAAAATATTAAAATTGGATTATAATATAGAAAACAGTGTAACATATTTTCATTAATTACACCCATAAGACTATTAATAATGAATTTAATTACTTTATACTGTCGAATTAAAAATTCAGAATCAAATCTTATACACGTATGCAAATTTATCTCCGAACAGAAAAATGAATTTTTAACCTCTAATATCGGTCGATTTGTAGCAATTTTTGAAACCGCAACTTTATATATATATATACATGTATATTAGAGTGTTTCAAAAAAACCGACTATTTTTTTTTTTTTTCGAAGAACATTGAAAAATCTTCCGAGTGTCCCTCAAAAATGACCTCGGTAAAATATGAGCTCTTAATATTGATATTTAGAGGTGGCGATTCTCAATTTTCTATTTCCCATTTAAATAACATGGGAAAAAATTTTTAAAAAATTTACAAAACTGACTTTTGTAGCATTTATAAATTAATAACATCATTATTTCAAACGGTTCGATGTTTGAGGCCTGATAACTCCGAAACGACTTACCTTACGCAAATCTTTATTCACATCTTTTTTGTGGAGCGTAAAATTTCCTACAAGAATATGTTTTGTTTATATCTTCACACTGATTCGTTTTCGAGCAATAAAATTCTAAATTAAAAAAAAAAAATTTCCCATGTTATTTAAATGGGAAATAGAAAATTGAGAATCGCCACCTCTAAATATCAATCTCAGCAAAAAAAAAAGATGGCAGTTAGTTAGCACGCGTTTTCAGTAGGGAGACGTGGAGATTTGCGCAGACCGAATATTCAACGTTTTCGACCCCTCGGCTATCTCCTTTTTGCTTCTGTTTTCACTCTCTCGACTCGAGTCATTTCTGTCGCGATTCCGTTTCCGCTTTACGTCCGTTTTTCTTTTTGCCCCAAAGGATCAAGGCGTGCATTCGAGACTCGACGAACCCCCAGGAAAACAGGAAAAAAGAATCAGGAGAAAGGAACAGAAAATTTTATTCGATCCATATTCAATTTTTCCAATAAAATAAATTATCATGCACAATTCAATTCAAAGTTTCGACATTTAAAAAAATGCAATTTCAATTTTACTTCATGAAAGTAACAAAATTCGAATGCACCGCAATCACAATTCGTATTTTTTCATTCACGTGAAACGAAAATGCAAACATAATGTAGATGTATTATTTATTTTGTAATTCAAATTATATAAAAAATACAAATTTAATGCGAAAGGAGAAAAACATGAGCTTCGTGAAAATTTGTGCTACTGCAGAACTTTGCACCGTTGTGTTGAAAAAATGTAAAATTATATTGATATAAAAATATAAAATATAAAACAGCAAAATAATAATAATAATAATAATAATAAATAAATAAATAAATAAATAAATTGGAGGGGAAAAAAAGTGAGAGAAAAACTGCTGGAAAAAAGTTAGAATCAATCGACAAACGCACGTTTCGATTGTCTTTTTCGTTATCATCGTCGTTAAAATATAAAGGGTCAAAATCTATCAGCGAGGAAAATCAAACACCGGTTAAAAATCGTCGTTTTTTGCTCCCTCTTCACAATCGATTTGCGTACCATTTTTATTTTCGACGTGACGGAATTTTATACCCCGGATGCAGGCGCGGTGTTTTCGCATCTTCGGACAGTTTTCAAGATTTACGCGATTCTTCTTTTCACGGTTTTATAAATTTCGCCGAACGTTCGAAAATTTCTGCACACGCAGGTTTTGCGCAGAGAATGAATTACTTCCGGTCCGCAGCCGTTCCCTTCACTTCCGCCTCCGCAATCTTCCGCGTTTATATTGATTAAACTCGAACCCGTTAACGCGTCTGTCTCTCTTTCTCGACGTTTCTGTCGATATTTACGCAAAGCGAGCTTTCACCATTTATACAGTCATCCGGGTAATTAATTATACACGGAAGCTCAATTGTGGCACAACTTTTCATCAAGAATGAATCTCTGCTGATTTCTATCCGATTCTAGTAAAGATGAAAAAAAAAAGAAAAAAAATTCAATTTTGGTTTTACACAACAACGAAATAACAGCAAATACTCGTTTTCAAAATTCTTATTACCCGCAAAAATTTGAAATTTTTAAATTCTTTTTCTACAACATGAAGATACGTTTCTTTGTTTGTTTCAATAAAGATGGATTCCTCAAAGTTGTTCGCTTTGGGTTGCAGGATTTATTCATCATTCGCGGTTGAAACAGGCGCGGAAAGTTGTCGGAAGGGTTCGTCCATTTTTCCCGAAACGCGAGGCATAAACGCGTACATATAAATCGTATTAAAGCGACAGGTTTTCGAGAAGGTAAGAGAGTAAGGACAGAAAGTGGATGGAGAAAAAAAGAAGACGAGACAAGAGGAGGAATTGATGTAATGCGATGCTGGCTGGCAGGCTGGCAGGCAGGGTTGCATAGGAATGTAGGTGTTACGATCCCCGGGTGGCCCGTAATATTTTTCATACCACCTAATAGCGCTAATAAATTCACCCTGAAGGATCTCCTCGGGGCAACTACGTCGACGGAAAACCGCTTCGGGTGTCCGGTGTTATGTTATAAATTTATACAATACACTTGTGTGCTTCTTTTTTAGTTTTAAACTGATTATCCCAACCTCAAAAAGTCCTTTAATGCCACCCAAACGAGTGTTTTAATATCCTCGAAAGAATTCATTCGCTTTGAAGTTACGTTCACGATCAGTCGAATCGAATAACAATCTTTTTATACGCTGTAGATGAATATTTCTTTTCGTTTCATTCTTATAAATTATTTTCAAATTATTACGTCGATTCGAGGTGTCAAAATTTATTTAAAAAAAAATTTATATAAATAATTTCTGGAAAACAATTTACGTGCGTAAAATATGTATATATAACAACGATTGTTTTTCCGATTCACAAATGGTTAGATTTTGTCTGAAAGTAAACCCTCTTGATTTGAGGATATAAATTAATTTTCATCTTTGTTCGATCGCAGATGCGAAAATCCGTAACTAAAAAAACGATACGATCCAAAGGCAAAAAATTTATCCACACATACCTGATGAAAAATATTCCAGATTCGAAGAACGATAAAAAAAATAAAATAAAATGATTACATCGATATCGAATTCCGCCGGGCGCGTGAAAGTCGAGGTAGGGAGAACGAAGGCTGAGAATGAGACAAAAACAGCAGGGATGATAAGTTCAAATCGTAGAAATAACCGCGCGTCGTCTCGCGGGGTTTTTATTTTCTGGGTTGCGGCGGGTCGTGATCCCGACAGAGAGAGGGAGAGAGAGGAGAAAGAAGGAGAAAAGGAAGGAAGAAAGGACGACCCTTGGAACCGAAAAGCTCGAGGGTGACCTCAGAAATTTATATAAATCCGGATCACGGCCGTGCGGTTAAGCTCATCTCACTTAATGCTCCGGAGCTTCAACCAGAGGTTTTGGCTTTCAGTAGGACTCGCAGTTCTCCGATCGAGGCAAAAGAAACGAGGGAAAAAGTATACGCCTCTAATGGCCATCGTCCCGATCTTTGTCCGTATTTCGTATGAGCGGGAGGATTTTTTTACCCCCACAATTTATAATGTCGTTCAATTATGCATTCGTTATAATTACTCTTGATACACGAATTCGTTGTCTGATATCTCCTATCGTATAAAAACTTGCACGCGGAAAATTGAGCAGCTACATGATTATAAAAAAATCAAAAATTGAATTCCTGAGACTTAAAATATGGCGATACATAATTACAAATTGTTCGTTCGAAATTCAAGGGTAAATTTTTAACGAAAATGCAGTACAATAACAGAATGATTTGTTAGAACAAAAACAAAAGATCAATTCTTTTATAATTTTTATGTACATACATTAAGGTCATATAGTACTCCTACCTTTACCGACCGAGCAAAATCACCCCTTTTCATCCTATATTAAATAAAAAAAACGAACGGAGAGGTATCAAATTTCGACGGCGCATCGCTTTTTTCTACCAGAATCCAGGAAATTTACTCATATCCCGAAAAACGTCAGCAAAAATGTGTGGTTTTTTAGACACGTGTTACTATTCCCACATTTCCCGCATTTCAGGGATCGAAAAGTGCATAGCTGAGATACTTTGCGCAATTTCGGAAAGAATGAGGAGTAAAATAATCCATCGTGAGACTGTTTTCACGCAATATTCAAGCCGCTAGACGAGAAATAGGAATAACAAATCCTCGGTCGGTAAGGGTAGAGATACTACATGACCATTGAGCCACCATCGAGGGGCCAACGACGAATATAACCTAAAATTAGTTTTAGAGAGCCGCGACGTTTGTCGTCGATTACAATTTCGTCCGTTATTATGATGAGTAAAAAAAAAAAAAAAAAACGAGTTCATCGTGCATGAAATATTATATTTTCTCTCTCGACACGGTAAAATTTTCCGGTGAGTGATACAACATTATATTCATACGACCCGCAGAAGCGAATCTGGCGTTCGATTAAATTTTAATCACAGTACACCGTAACGGGTAGAAATTTCTTCATCACCGAGCAGCGTTGCGATTTTCAAAATTGGAACACACCTCGCTCGATTCCAGCGGCTACACGTGACGATGACGACGACGACGACGATGATGATGATGATGCTGCGATGTTTGCCGTGTACAAACGGGCTGCCGTAATAAGCCGGGACTGGATAATCGATAATTCGAAATTACGTTACACATCCTGACCTGGCCGGTCCGAGTAATTGATGGATCGTAACGAAGCTCGGCTTCTGAGCGCTCTGTGTTCCTGCTTCTCGAAAATAGGATTCGTCGGATAGATTAGAGGTATGGTACCTCGTACCGATCCTTCTTCATCTACGTGGAAACAGAGGTCGAAGGCACCTCTGTTCCGCTTCTTTCTTCTTTTCATCCTCCTTTTTCACACTCTCGATGTTAGAAAAGACGGTATACCAACTTGCCGTGAGAAAGTTGTCGATAGATTCTGAAGAATCGGTAAGAGCATTAGCTTGTAACTGGGATTCTTAGCCACTCTTCTATTATACGTAACTATCAAGAATAGCCGAAGAGGATCGTGCAGCTAAGAACGTACCTCGAATCCTTGCTTCCGGGTTACTTGTCGTAAAGTTCAAAACGGTAACTAAAATTAACTCGTCGTTCCAACGATTTCTTCGTTTCGAACATCGAGCTTTCCGAGACTCGAAAGTGTCTGCTCACTCTAGGTTGAACGTATATACAAAATGGGAAAAAAGGGGACCGATTTGAAACGTGAATAAAACCCTGCAAGCGTGTTGAACTTATTTTAATCGAAAGTGGAAGAAGGAATCTTTCATTTCGCGTTTGAATATCTGACAAATCTTTATTCGTTGTCGAGATACACGCTCTTGAAAAACAGGTTTTGAAAAAACTGTTGCTGGTGAACTCAAATAAAAAAATTTTAAAAAGTGGTATCGAAGAATGTTTAACTCAATTTCCTTCTGTGAAATTTCGCGATTCATTCGTTCAGTCTCAAGCAAAATAAAAAAGCTTTTGGAAATCGGTCAACAGATTCAGGATTTCATTCACGTTTCAAAACGGTCACGTTTTTTTTTTTTTATTTTGCCCACCTTGTATCATTTCCAAACCTCAACTTATCTTTGTTCGGGGCTTGAAGGCTTGAAAGTTTGCACGGATTTTATTTTTTAATGATTTGGATTAGATCTGCGGGGCGTCCGATTAAAAATTTGTCCGACCCTCAAATAAGGGCAACCCTAATGTACACCTAATAACGAGTGAAAACCTAATTACCGCAAGATTTTGGATAGCTTCCCAGATTCCTTGACGAGTAAGGAAAGCGGGTTTTGGGCGAGGGGTGCGAAACGCTCTGACGATCTGCTAACGACTCGATAATTGCAGGAGAGATAATGATCATTAGGGAGCAGAACTCCGAAAGGTTATAAGAACGACCAGTCGGACATAATTTTTTCGCAACACGAACAACGTCACCCCGTGAAGATCGTTAATTTTCGCATTTGCCAAAATAAAATCTCTTCTGGAACGCGTTGAAAATAATATCAAAGGAAAAAAAAAAAAAACATTGAGAAGGTGAATTTTCTCAAACAGCCGACGTTTTGAAAACGGCACATCAAAATGAATCACCGGTTCCATTTCGCATTTCTTCCCGATTGATTCGTGCGCCATATCGCTGAAAATATTTCCTTGTATTCATTTCTATTCCCGTCACGACCAGCTTGTGCTGATTGCCAATTGAAAATCGATAAAATCTAGTACCTACCGCAAAATTCTTTGCCGTGCGATCAATTCGCGAAATTGATAGCCGCGGTGGAAAACGAATATCCCGAAACCAAAAAATCTCAATATCTCGTCTCCACTGATTTCCATAAATTCGAGGCGATACTTTAAGGGTGAATTTATCATCCCGGCAAAGAAAATACGGACGCTTCCTTCTCGACGTCTGCAATTCAGCATTAATTTCATTGACTTCACTGAAAGACAATGTTATAACAATAAGACTCTTTCGTGTCTTAAATCACCGCAAAAATTTCCATCGATTTACATTCCAAATCAACTTCTAGCTATAAATGTAAATTATTGTAAATCGTATTTTTTCCCTTGACAAAAACGGAATTCATCGCCGAATTCTATATACATATTTACATATATAAATATATTCCGCACTGCCAATGGATGAAATACGATTTATTATACACAGCGTTCTTCTTTCCTCTCGCCATGGTTCAAAGACTCAAGCTGCGCGGCGTAATGAAAAATCTGTACGTATAATGGCGATACACGGCACGTGTAAGTAATAATGATTCAACAAGGAATACCTTATTTTTAATTTTAATCACGATTTGACTTATTGCGAGACGAACTGTCTGAAGAATTTATTCACGAATAAAATCAACCATTGCTTATCGCAGCGAGATAAACAATACACGGATTTTTTTCGTGATAAAATAGTACAATAACGAAATCTCTGTGATAAAATAGTTGAAATAAATATCTGTTCGTAGTTGAATATTAGTGTTTAAAAATTTTCTCCTCCATCACGGGAACTTTTATAACCAAATGTACCCACATTAGCTTCAGTGACCATATTTAAAGCTCTGTTTCATCTCGTGATTATTCCAACACAAATTCAACCTGACTGTACATCCCATTATTGTCAAAAACTTTAGTATCTCATTTAAATTTTTCACTGAAAGTGATTCGAATTCAAAACCGAAGTTTTTTCAGTTGTTATCTACAATAAATGTTTAAGTAAATAGGTCATTCTTCTTAAAATCCAAAATATCGTTCCGGTTTCTACAAGAAAGTAAAATTTATCCGACAAAACGATATTTTCTTTTATTAGTTACGCGAAAGAATCTAAAATTTCAGATCCACAACCCAGACTCAATATTCTTATTTACCGGTGATTACTCATCAACGTAACAAAGACAAAGGCAAACTTTACGAGTAATAAATGAAGATTTTCGTTTTTTTATTCGTAATACTGCAAGCTAAAGAAAAAAAAAAAAAAAAAGTTTGCCGATCTGTGTAATTCGATTGCTGTTTAAAAATTCTTTTGAGGCACGAAAACGTTGCGCATCGCTTATCAGAGCTTTCAACGATTTTCTCCCTATCCCGTAATGCAAAAACGTGCGAGCCTTCGAAGCTGTACATCCCGAATACAGGATATTACCCGCAGGAAGAAAAATTCACGAATGCAGGTGCAACATTAGGTGATATTAAAGTGAACGTATCGCGAATGTAAACTAGAAAATTACACCTCGCGCAACAATCGGTGCTCAGAGCTATATTTTGAATAAAACATTTAATGCCGGAAGAAGATGATTTCGATGACGGTGCCGATGCTGCTCTCTGACTGAACCCAGATCTTTATGGATCGTAAAATTGAGGAAATGTGAAAATGTCGGTGGATAACGTTCCCGCTTTTTATCCCCCCTTACTTTCCTCTCCTCTCCTCTCCTTTGGACCAAACGCGGAGCCAGCGCTTCTTCGTTTAGACACGTTCTCCTTCTTCTTCTACTTCTTCTTATCGTTTCAAATTCTTTCCACGAGCTTGCGGCGATGGCATTCATACGGTCCATAATATCCCGTATAACCCTGCAGCTGAAGCTGGTTTAGATTTCTCGTCTTCTAATTCATCTTCCATTTCTCTGCATTTCTCCATCCGTAATAAAGCCTTCGTCTTTCTCTGTACGTACTATAAAGTGAGTAGGTAACAGTTATTCGCACGTTCAGACTCAATTATCGAACCTTTTATTCGTCTAAAATTATAAACTGACGCCAAAAGTTGTGAATCTCTCGATTATTAATTGTAAGACCAATTGCTAGAGGTTCAGACGCTAAAAACGTATTTTTTGGTAATTCGAAAACTAAGGATCGACCAGAGCACTCACGTTACTAATCAATCGAAATGGAAAAATTGCTACTTTTTTGACAGAGTTCGTCGAAATCTTGAAAACTATTGAACGAAACTTTCCTCTATCTCAAGTGTGCGCGCGTGTGTAATTCTCTCCCGAATCGGATTACAAATATCGTTATATTTCAAAAACTATTGATATAGTTGTAAAGAAATAAAGTCTAAAATCTTACCAGACGTTTGTTTCTACTATCGACAGAAAAAACGGAAAATTAATCAAAATCGGTTCGGTAGTTACGGAATTATAAGCAAACGTACGAACAGACAGACAAAAAGAAGTTGAGCTTTGTACGTAATATGTATATATGCGTTGAGAGAAGAAAAAGTTGTATGGATCCGTGCAGAGATATTTCCCTTATCGCGTTATGACCCCGGATGTAATGGCCGTTTTGGAGTAAGTTTATTTATTTCTTTATTTATTTTTTTCCTCTTCTCACAACGCGCTTATACGTATGTATATTGTAGGCGTGATCCCTCTTTCGGCTTCCCTTGTTCCTTACATTACCTTTCTTATAACACAAATCGTTTCATTCTTCATTTATCTCATCCACAGTTCTTCGTACAAATTAAATTCCGAAAAGAATACTTTCGTCCTGTTTTATTCGAAGAATAAGATAAATAGATCGAGAAAAATAGAAATATACATAATTGACAAACGTCCGATCGGCTCTGGGACAGACGTAATTATACCTGAAACCAAATTACCCTCTTTTTTTTTTTCTCATACGTCGATTGATTTCCAAGTATAAATCGGACTGTATAATTAAGAATTTTATAATTCCATGTAAAGTGATAATACGAGTAGAAATCTCGCGAAAATCTGGATATTGACGACGACGATGATGACGATAATCACGTTGCGAGTTCATCACAGAAAATAATGCCAGCAGAGAGAGAGAGATGATGATGAGTGAAAACAAGCCGCCTCCCTTTTGTCCGTGTGCCGTAAATTTTTCTACCCTTTTACACGAAGACTGCGAGCCGACTGCTGCAAGTCTTTTCATCCTTCTTTTTTTATTCCTGAGACAAAGAGTTTTCGCCTCGTTCTCATTCTCTCTCTTTCTCTCACTCTCTCTCTCTCTCTTCCCTTATCCAGGCCTGGTCCCTTTGCCTCCACGCTTGAAAGCATTTTTGCAAATTATCCTCGAGATTCACGAGCAGAAATATTTTTAAAACTGAATATCATCCTACGTATCTGCTGCAGAAATATGATATAGAGGAGCAGATAGCTGGCTGTAGTAAAATATATCTCAGTTTTTTTTTCGATTGAAATTTGCGTTGTTTAAATGCGATTTTCCGATTGATAATATATCAAACATTCTTCTGGTGAATATAGAGAGCATCGGTTTTTTTTTTTTTTTGTCACAAATTCCGATCCTTACCGTAACGAGAAATGTCTTACAATCTTATTGAAGATATTGTAGTGAACAACTTCAGAAGACGTCGAAAGAGAATAAAAATTTTTCACGAACTTCGAAGTTGTCGAATTTCCTAAATTAGTATTAATTACACGATATGTTTACCGAATTCTTGACAAATTTTCATACAAATACCGAAACAACGATTGTTACCCTCTGATAAAAATGCACCGTTAACTCAGAATTTTAACCACGTCCTTAATTGCACGAATGCAATGAACTAAAGATCCTTAATTCATCCAGAAGTAAAACAATTTCAAGGATAATAACTTGCGCAAAGAATAAGTATTTAAACAAAATTATTTATAACAAAACGAATGTGTCAGAAGAATCTTACCAAAGACTTACAGCTGTTTGTTTTAGAGATTCTGTTCATGTATGGATCTTGCGGTCAGAGAGCCTACGCGAAAAAAAGTCGAGGAGGTTGTGTTGGGTTCTTCGAACGACGTTTCAAAGTACGGAACGTTTTAATTTGCGGTTTGGCGGAAAAACGAGAATGGAAGCCACGAGGTAAAATAAATAAATAAACAAAAAAAAAAACGAAGAAAAATAGCCAGAAAAAAATATCAGCTAGTCGAGCGTTTCAAGTCGTAAATCATACGTACAATAATCTTAACCGCATTTATTGTCTTTGTCAATAATTTCCAAGGCATAATCTTATTGTTAGTTTGTAGGTATTACATATTTTTTTTCTTTTCGTTTTTTTTTTTTTTTTCTCCTCTTTCGAATTCGGAATTCCCTATCAAATTTCCAAGTCATGCCCCCGATACCTTCACGGTTTTTTTACTCTTAAATATCTCTCATAAACGTCCTCTGAGCTCACTTTGTTTCACTCTTAAACAAAACATTGACAGCGGTAAGAAAATCCTTGAATATAAATTTCGACGCGGTTTCAAGAAATCGAATTTTCGTCCATAAATAACAATGGTAAAGCGATAATAATAATAATAATAATAATAATAATAATAATAATAATAATAATAATAATAATAATAATAATAATAATAATAATAATAATAATAATAATAATAATAATAATAATAATAATAATACCGATTATTAGGTATATTATACATGTAATACTGGTTTATATTTACTCATCTATTTGCGACGTGAAGATCACCGATTTAAGCATTGCAGAGCGAAAATCTCAGAGCTAACTTCTCTATTCTCGATAATAATGTGTATGTGTACCTGGAACAGAAGAATAATAAAACGTATATTTAGAAAAGAAACGACATTAAATTATACCTATACCGATTCTCTAATCGTAAGTTAAAAATATGTATGGAAAAAATATGTAAGTTAAAAAATGTAATGGAAACGACGAATCCGTGGGAAATTTTTATTATTACGTTTATCTTGTGTGTGTGTTATACCGATGTATACAAAGTGTCGAGGAATTCAGGATTTTCCACATAACGTGGAGAAATGTCGCTGCCCTCTCCGGGCTTCGGCACATTTATCATCATCATTCACCGCAAACCTTCGGACGGTTTATAGGGACTCGTCGTGACCGGAACGCGTAACGCGACGTGATGTATTAAAATTCTGTACAAGCGATGATCGTCATCGTAATCATCATCAACAACAACAACGACAACAACAACAAAGTAAATGGCAATCGTGATAATGGAAATAACGACTTGGCGACTTCACGATCGGCCAGTCTGCAGAAAATTGCATCGTACATCCTCTGCTGTCGATTTTACGATAATAATAAACGCGAGATACAAAATCTGCAATTAGGGATGATTACGGAAGCCCCGTGTACGTTCAATTTTCTCCGTAAACTTTTTTTTTTTTTTTTTTTTTAATTCAAAGCAGGAGTGGGTTAGAAAAATTTACAGAAATATGTCAACGTACGTTGCAAATTAATACGCTTGCTTGTTGAGGCAACTTTTAGAAGAAAATGATTTTCGGGCTGGAATCAGATTTGACAAATTCAAAACGGCTGATCAAATATGGTTGGGAAAAAAAATTGCAAATTTGATCAAATATGGTTGAAAAAACTCTGTGCGGGGATTTTCGGGTTCGCTGATTGGAGTCGCCGTACGGAATTTTTTCAATCCGATTTCACATTTGTAATAAGCGACCCCAAAAACTCTTGCTCAGAGTTTCTTCTCCGGATTCGATGGGATTTGAAATTTTCCTCCGCCATATTGGACCGGCCATCTTGAATATCTAATATTCGATTTCACATTTGTAATCAGCGAGCCCGAAAATTTATAAATTACGTTTCACACGTACGCGTGTAGAGGGTTAACTTTCACGGAAATGAATTATTCCTTCAATTTTCACGATTGTTTTTCAATCAATTTGCTTCTGACTAGAACAATTTACATTACATCGCAATAATTAGCCTCGAGTATCGAAAACCCATTAGCATACTATCGGAAATAGCAAAAAAAAAAAACGGCAAAGAAATATGTTTGCAAAGTTAAGCTTCGTATAATGTGTATACGACCGAGACGCGGTTTGAATTTATCCCGTTCAATATCAGAATCTCCTATATACGTATCGAATCGAGCATAGAAATATCCCCGATGCGTTTATATCTATATACGGCTGGAACAGCAAACTCCGGGCGATTCGATCGGCTGAACAAATATTCATTGCGACCGAATTTACCGGGAGGGATTTGGCAAAGAGCAAAGAACAATAGCTGCATGGGTAGAGGAAGAGAGAAAGAGAGAAGAGAGAGAGAGAAGAGAGAAAAAACACAGATCGATGTTCGAAGCAAAAAAGTCACTCAAAACGAGCACGGAAATCGCTGTTTTCGATTCGGTTATACGAGCTTCCGATAATCGTTAGAATTCGATTCCTCCACTAACTGTCAAAAAACGAGAAATGTTTCTTACTCGGTAAAAAAAAAAAAAAAAATTGTGCGACGGTTATAAAAATATTATACGTAGTAACGGCAAAAGAATTAAGCAACTCGACAAAATTTTTTTACAAGCAACGAGGTGCGAAAAAGAACGATCCATGTTTTCTCAACCTTTTCTCAACACCCTCTACGTTTGCTTTTTTATTCTCTTTTTTTACTCGTTACAAAATCTCGCTGTTTATACAATAAATATATATATATATATATATCATAATTTTATCAAGAGTTGGGTAAAAGCGTCCAGATCGTCGTCGGGGAAAGAAAATGGAGATAGAGAGAGAAAGAGGAATTCATCGCTAATTATTATTGCTGGTAAAAGAGGAAGAAGGAAAAAAGATAAAGATGAAAAAAAGGTCGAGAAGTTGCGGCCCTTTAGCTTCCGGGTGAAAAGTTTCTCTTCGCACCGCGTTGGTGAAAATAAAAAACTGGTGTCATTTGACGATCCGTTTTAATTTTGTCACTATCCTTACTTTCGGTCGAACAGATGGCACAGATATTTTTTCACCCTGAATATCTAAAACCTCGTAATATGATACACTCAAAATTTACACGGAGCTGCAAAAGCAGGACAGGTTTATAGGTTTGATTTAAGGCGAAATTTCGAATTTCCATATTCAGGAAGTTGTTTGTCGGTATTAAATTCGATACTTTTCTTATTAATTTTATTGCGATATAAATCCGCGCGTATCGACTGTAAATCTAATTTTTTTGCCTATATGATACGAAGATCTCTGAAAACTTGAGATACTGGAATTACAAAGAAAAGCTCTGATTCGTATCGATTACTCATTTTTTGAAATCGCTTTGGAATAATGAAAAAGACTATCTAGATTCTCTAAATTTCAGTCTACAACGGATCTTTTTACTAGGGATACTATTTTCGATAAAATAAGCGAAACGCTTTTTTTTTTTTAAAACATATTTGTAGCGTTGAATCACATTTCACAACATTTTACAACATTGCAAAAAACTACAACGATATTCGCTGTGATCGTATTGAATAGCAGGATTAAATCTACGACTGCTAAAAAAAAATCTGTGTCAGTGACATTTTCGAAAATTCTCGTTTTCGGACTAAAATAAACAATCGTAAAATGAAACCGAATAAATTTACTAAAATTTTAACCATTCCGGAACGATTTTTTTTTTTTCTTGTTTTATAATACCGATATTTTCCACTTTTCTTTTTATTCGTGAGTTCTTCGTATCTTACGAGTAGAATAATTTAATAAATATCCGAGATATATGACTATCTCATATAAGGTTATAAAATAATGAAAAATCTTCGTTTTTTTTTTATCAACGAATCTTCTCGAATGGAAAAACAAGAAGAAATAAAGAGCAATAAAACCTATTTAATATTTGCCCGTGTCTGCGATTCGAATAAACAAGACGTCTTGTGTTTTTTTTTTTTTTTTTTTTCAGTTTATCGTACACACAGTGCCGCGTTGCATGTAGGATAAGATAATCGCCGAGGAGCGAGGTTCATAAATTATTCGAGAAGTTGTAATAAGCGACGCGAAATATACGTGTACGTGTGCGGAGATATTTTTACATTTGAAAACAACCGCGAATACATGAGTCAAAGGTTGTGAGAAGATGAAACCAGTTTTTTGCACGTGCGTCAAAAAACTTTACAAACTCATTCGTCGGACTATCAATCCATTAAAAATTAAATACACTTTTTACTTCGCCCGCATCTCCGTGCCTTCAATTTTTTCAATCGACAAAAGTGACGAACAAGTTGGTTAGTTTGGAAAAAGGAGAAAGAGAAAAAAAAAAAATTCAACAAATTCCGAATCATTTTTGACCTAGCAATAATCATGTCAAAAAATTAACATCACAAAATTCGTTTCGGAATAAAATTCACTGCAGGCAAATTCTTTTACAATCAATTATTTCATAATATATGATCTTTAAATACTGATTGTAAATGGTACGAAATTTCGGGGGAAAAAAAAAAAAAAAAAAAAAAAAAAAACAATTACATCTTTACCGTGTTATTGATATTTGAATGTAAAAAAAAAAAAAAAAAAAAACGTATTTTTTTAGGCTTGAGTTGGAAGATAAAGAAGGAAAAATATCGCAAACATTCTCTCGCAGGGTTGAGAATTTATACATGTAAATTCTCAACTAATTTTACGTGCGTAAATGCCGTCCTACGTAATGAATTCAAGTTTAACGGTAACGTTCTGCTGTCGTATATCCACCCCTCCCCCCCCCCCCCCCGCCCCACCCTTTTTTGCACACGAAACGTGTCTGCAGATTAATAAATAATAATAAGAAGAAGGAAAAAAAGAGGAGATAAAAGAGAAAAATACGGCTCGTATTCGTTTATCTAATCGGCTAATTTACTCGACTTAAAACACGAGACACAAGAGATCGACAAGGTCGTTCAAAAAAACAAATGAAAATTCGCTCTAATATTGCGAAATTTCGCGGCTGATGACGGTTTTAGAATTTTCGAAATCTTCACTTCTAAGATCTCAGGAACAAACAGTTACATCGGTATTTCACGGTGTCAAGAAACGGATTTATAACCACGTAATAAATATTGTACGGAATATTTTCCGCACATGTGATAAAAAAAAAAAAAAATGAAACGGAACCAATTGTTCACGTACCGTATTTTCAAATATCGCGGAAATGTTGAAGAGAGAAAGAAAATGGAAGAAAAAAAAAAATCCAATGAATTCTATACATTCGTTTGTATATTTGTTTAAATTCTCCGGCTAATTAACCATCGTCATTGAAACTTGCCTATCGCTCCCCTCACGAGGCATAAAGGGGCTAATTGCTAATTACAAGCACCTATAGTCATCATAATTTTAATTAGTCTCCATCATTATTCTTCATTACTGTTCGCAGAGTCATTATTTGCTCGTTCAATTACAAGATTTATATATATATACATATATATATGGGCTATTCCGCGTCAACCGGATCAGTCATCTCTCAGATATTTTTTTAATTTGGCATGTGGATTGTGTGGGACGAGTTAGATTTTTGTGCCAAAGCGCGAATCTCATAATGCAAAATTCGATTTTTTATTAACAATAACAAATTAGACTCCCATTTTTTTCAAAAATTCATAACTTCGGCAAAAAATTAGATACAATATATTTTTTTTTTTCAAATTACGCGGAAAGCTCCATAGAATTTAAAAAAAAATACGAAATGGTAAAAACAAGTTGTTATCAATTGTTTATTTAACAATTAATTTTTCAAAGATTTTCAAAACAGTGACTGACACGATCAAAAAATTTTTTTAAAATTCTGACATGTTCCTTGAACTGTACTACAACCTGTGAATTAATTCCAGAGGGGTGTTTTTCTTCGTTTTCGAGTAAAAAATCATTAAAGGTGTCGATGCGCATGAAATTGCGGCCCGCCGAGTCTCTACGTAATGGCGGGCGGCCGGTTGCCGTCCACCGCTACACCGCGGTGGCGTCGTAGCGTTATTTTAGAGTCATTTTCACGATGTAGGACATGATTGAAGAATCTGAAAAAAATACTGTACCTTCACAAGGCCTGCTCAAAGCGATAAGTGAAGTTTCAGGAATGTGTTTTTCACCGTTTTTTTATTACAGAGATTCAAAATAACGGTTACACACCATGAGAGTGCACATAAATGATAATAATTACATAACTTGCTACTTATTTTAAAATAAAAACACATTCTTGAAACTTCACTTATCGCTTTGAGCAGGCCTTGTGAAGGTACAGTATTTTTTTCAGATTCTTCAATCATGTCCTACATCGTGAAAATGACTCTAAAATAACGCTACGACGCCACCGCGGTGTAGCGGTGGACGGCAACCGGCCGCCCGCCATTACGTAGAGACTCGGCGGGCCGCAATTTCATGCGCATCGACACCTTTAATGATTTTTTACTCGAAAACGAAGAAAAACACCCCTCTGGAATTAATTCACAGGTTGTAGTACAGTTCAAGGAACATGTCAGAATTTTAAAAAAATTTTTTGATCGTGTCAGTCACTGTTTTGAAAATCTTTGAAAAATTAATTGTTAAATAAACAATTGATAACAACTTGTTTTTACCATTTCGTATTTTTTTTTAAATTCTATGGAGCTTTCCGCGTAATTTGAAAAAAAAAAATATATTGTATCTAATTTTTTGCCGAAGTTATGAATTTTTGAAAAAAATGGGAGTCTAATTTGTTATTGTTGATAAAAAATCGAATTTTGCATTATGAGATTCGCGCTTTGGCACAAAAATCTAACTCGTCCCACACAATCCACATGCCAAATTAAAAAAATATCTGAGAGATGACTGATCCGGTTGACGCGGAATAGCCCATATACACACTTTTGTATCACGTGTTATATAATGTATATTATATAATAAATGCGAACGAGTTAAACAACGTTTGCGAAACGCGTTCCTACCGTGTTGAAATAATTCAGATAGTTCACAAATTGCGTGAAAAAAGAAACCGAAAGTTTTCCGCAAAGAGAGGAAAAACGTTTCCGTTTTTTTTCAAAAAAAAAAAAAAAAAAAGAAAATTGTCAGTTTTTTCTGTTCAAAATTCAAGAGGGAAGAATTTACATTCAAAAAGTCTATATTACCAGGTTTTTCTAACAAAGTTTATACTACCAGGAAAATTTTTAACCTTGTTAAGGTCCCAGATTCAAACGCTTTTTAGGATAAAATCAGCGCGCAGAACGATCGATGGAAGGAAAGAATCACTTTTCCCATATATATACGAAAGCCGAAGAAAGGTTCAAAGTTCGGATCGCGTGGTGAATGAGAAAACCCGCAGTTCCGGTTTTTTCGCCCCCCCGCTGCTGCAAGGTCCTTTAAACGATCAAAGGGACCGTTGATATATATGTATACACACACATATACACACACCCATATATATAACTTATTGGAAAGAAAAACCATTTCCGGAGGAAAAAAAAAATAAAAAATATTCCGACTCGATTTCACTCAAAGTTTTTCCTCGAATCGAAAAAGGCAACTCGTATTACACGCGATAAATGCATGAATACATGTGTGTACGTATAACATATGTTAAGGAAAAAACTAGATGGATTGTAAGATATTTCAGAAAGAAATTGCATATACAAAACAACTGTGGAAAAAAAGAATAAATAAATAAATAAATAAATTATAAATAAAGAATCAAGAATCGGTTTCCAATATATTTCCGTCCGATAACTTTGAATTGTTCGCGTTTTTGCTTTTTATTCTCATAGGGCAGCGATAATTGCAGCATATGAAAAACTGAAAAAAAGCTGACAATATCAAGCCTACCGATAACGAATGAATTATATTTATATAATATATATATATATATATATATATAAATATATAAATGTATAAAGCCAAGGGATTTGAATTCGCAAAGGACGTAAAATATACCAGTGACAGGAGTTTAAATTCAGCAGCAGCAAATTAAGTTATATATACATACATATCAGCCGTTAAATACATGTACCTGTACCGCAGTTTAATTATAAAACTGATTTACAAGTCAATTTAGTCCGGAAATTTTCAGGAAATTGTTATAATATATAATACACGTATTATGCGTATAAATACATACCTATAAACATAATATTCGCTACAGATACGCAACGTTGGAGAAAACGGCGCTATTTAAATGCAGCTTCCGAATTATACGTGAACAGATGAGATTTGTAATTATAAATGAAACAATCGGGCGAATTTATATTCCTATATATATCTAATATATACGGACAGCGATATCAAGCGTTAATTAGAAATGTTATGGAAAGAACGATGTTCACAATTATTAATAAACTTTGAGGTGACAAACTTTAAAAGTCGAGTATCATACAATAATTATCTTCAATTTTATACAACCGCTATCGGAGGTATAATAAGATTACATATACATAACATATAATACATAAATAATAAAGACCGAACGAAATTTTTCATCTTATATATAATATATAGTAGGTACTAAAACTCGTTGCGGATTCGCAATTATTTCTATTAAATATTTTGATGGTGTCGTGTTCGCGAAATTTATCCCAATAAATTCGTACACTTGAAGAAGAAGCGAAAGAAAATTATACGCTAGGAACACTAAAACTAGTTAAATTAAGACGATGCTGACAGATATTTAAAATATGCGTGATGTGTAATAAAATATTTTCATATCAGGTCGAAAATTTTCTATTATTACGATTTCTCAAAGACAAGTCATCTCGACTGGTTTTAGTAGAAATAGTTTCGTCTTAATTTCGCTAGTTATAATATTAAACTTTATTCTCAAACCTACTTCAGCATTAAATAACGAATCTTCTAAACTGTATTAAATAAACCGACGATATATCCAACACTGAATCAGTTACAAAACCGAGTGTAAGAAAAAAAAAAATAAACAAAATCAAAATAAAAAAATCCGAATAAAAACGTCAATCGATTAACGCGATTTTGACGAGTTTGCTAGAATAATTGCACATCCATCTAATCCATATCTTAAAGAATGCTGACATAATGTATAGATTAAGTTTATCGTATACGTAAACCGTACTAGCAATAACAGCTGCTGCATTTCAAGTAATTAATATACGTACGTGTCTGCGTGCTTTAAGCTTTTTATTTCGTGTGTATAAAACAGGGTCGGTCAGCATATCTGCATTATCTCTCGGACACGGATAAGTGAGCGTAAAATTCATAAAAATTTCAACGCATACAGATATTGTGAAACGTCTATGTGCATGCAATAAGTTGTATAGTAGAAAACTTGACGCGTTATCTACAAATTATACGTACTTAAGTCTCCTTCTATCGAATAAATCAAGTTCACGGTCATCACCGCGAAAGTATGATATATATATTATATAAAACTCTGAGTAAAAACCGGTGCTGCAGGGATTGGAGAAATCAAGATGGCGGATCCAATATGGCGGACGAATATATCAAGTCAGATCGAATCCGGAGTAGAAACTCTGTTCAGGGGTTTTTGGGGTCGCTGATTACAAATCTGAAATCGGATTTTGAAAACTTAGCACGGCGTATCAAATTAGAAATTTTCGTCCACCATATTGGATCCGCCATAATCATGAATTTTTCAAACCTGATTTCAGATTCGTAATCACCGAACCCAAAAACCATAACGTACTATCTTGTTGTAAAAGTTAATCCAACACAATAATGTGTGACTCAATGGGTTAAACACTAAAAAATTTGATATATATATATATATAAATATATGACAACAATCTCTTCAAGCTTCTTCTGCTGGACACTTATTTTACTCCCTGCAGACAGACGACTTTTCAGACGTTGTGCAGCTACCGCATAATGTCAGGTAGCAGAAAGAAAGAGAGAGAGAGAGAGAGAGAGAGAGACGCGCACACACGCTTGAAGAAGCGTGCAAAGTGTCGGTTAGCCCGCATAAAATTCATTCTTCGTCTTCTTAGCTGCTCTCCGAAAGTTTTCTTTATTTTACTCAGTCACGGTAACAGTGCGAAACGATGATAAGGAGCTTTACGCAAACAGTCTCAAATTCACAACTTACACCATACGAAACTAGAAGTTTACGTATAAAGGTGAGCGGGGAAAATTTTTATGAGAATAGGAATAACATATTATTCTGCGCGGTGTTGAGAAAAACGATTTTCCAAAACATGAATATATAGGTAAGAGTAGAATACTCACTTCCTCACGTATTGGAACTTTTACAACAGCTTCTGTTTTCTTCTTTTATTTATTTATTTACTCTTTGTAGCAAATTTAAAATCACGAAACAAGACAATGCGATAAATAACTATGATTCTTGCTCTTTTGTCTTATTATATTCTGCATTATACCATTAAAATTACGCATTACGTTAACAGAATGAAAAACTTGAAACAATCGCAGCAATGATCTGTTGTTTTTATTCATTTATTCATTTATTCATTTATTCACGAATATATAATATACGCACTCCAGGCAGGACGCGATCAACGATCGATGGTTGAATAAAGAAAGAAAAAAAAAACCGGCCTACATAATTCCTCTCGTCGTTAGTAAAGGTGCATTATTGCAAGTAAACAGACAATTGATTGATAATTAAATATATGTATAAGAAACAATAATATATATATAAATAATATAATATATATATATATATATACGTACAAAGATTACAACGTTATTCGCATTCCTTCGCTATCAAAGAATCAACATTTGACGAGCTGCAAAAATAATTCTCGAAATAATAACAATTATGAATCGCAGGTAAATTATCGAATATAATTCAAACTTACAACTACAATTATAAGACGCTCTATCGACGTGGGAAAACAAAGAAGAAGAAAAAATTGATTCATCGACGAGAAAATTCATAGAAATTTATAACCGAGCTGCAGTGAAAAACAAAGATAAAAAAAAAAAAAATTGTACAATTAGAAAACGAGACGCGTGAATGAGTATGATTCGACTAATGCTGCAGTTCGCAATTTAATTACTGCATGGAATGGATTTCTTTAGTTTCGCCGTGGAAAAGTTTTTTTTTTTTTTTTTTTTTTCCTATTACGAATCAACAACCCTGCTGTGGATTGTGCACAATATTAATTATAATCGGAATTGTGCACGCGGAGCGAAGCGTCGGCGCAGCGTTTCTCATCCGTGCGTATTGTTTATACCGGATGATGACCGTAATTAAAATGCAACTGGAAGCGGAATGTCCGACCGTCCATCGGGTTACTCAACCGCGGTTTCTACACAGCGAAATGTAATTGCTGCTATTGAAGAGGATAATTACCATTGAACGGATGAATTTGCGCAGCGGTAATGCAAAACCACGGTTATTGAGTGCGTCGATGGTCAAATCGAGGGATGATAAACTCCGACTGTCGTTTGATCGGACGGTATAACGATCGAATCACTGTGGAATTTTATAAGGTGATTAGAAACTCCACTTTTGGTTGCGTTTTTTTCTTTTTTTCATGGCAACCTTTGCGAGTGATTTTTGCTGGTCGTATACCGAAGGACTCGGATGAATTCCTAAATTTTAGTGAAAATTATAACCCTTTATATATCCGTAAATTTTCAGCACGGTAGCCGGTAATTTTTGCAACATAAATTCCATGCCATTTCTGAATTTTTCAAGACCCAAAGCGCAGTTTTTTCACAAAATTTTTTCCATTCTAGTTAGTAAATGTCCTAATTTGTTTATACATATACTTTATTACCCCTAAATTCGATAAAAATTTTCATATTTTTCACTTCGTCTCTTTGAAGAGGAATCGTTTTCTCATCTCGAAAATTTAATCAAACTTCAAACTCGAGCAGTCGATGTAACGATTCGTGAAAGCTGGGCAAACTTTTATTGGTAACTGGCTGACGACCAGCGACTGCTAAAAGTCATCGTAGCAACGGACATGTAGTTCCCAATATCGGTAAAGTTGGCACACCTGTCTAGCAGACGAAAATATCACCGCGATATGTGATCCAGCCCATTTCGGTATAAAGTTCGATTCTTTTGCGCACGCGCGGTCTTTCATTCGGTCAGTCTGCCAATTTTCACCGTGTCCTCACGGTTTGTACGTAAAAATTGAAAACGCGAGGGGGTATAACCTATACACATTATCTATCCTTTTACACTTCGTAGTACGCATTTTATCCTTCGTGCCTCGAGAGACGTGCAGGCAAGACGAACCGCGCGAAAGACGAGATGCGACATTTTACAGTCACTTAAGCTGAGCGGAAAAAGTTGAAAGTTTGAAATTGCGAGTAAATGGATTCTGGCGTTGCGAAGTGAGGAGAGGAGGATCCAAGATAGGAAGACCAGAGGAAGGGAAGGAGGGAGAACTTCGCTTCAAGAGAATTCAGCCGGAGATACGATCGAGAGAAGGGCATGCAGACGGGGAAATGATTAGGAAGAATCTAGAAGAAGAAGAAGGAGGAGGAGGAGGAGGAGGAGGAGGAGGTTGTGCGGAATATCGGATGATGATGTGAGAAAAAAGCTGAGGAGTGGGAAGAAAATGAGAAAAAAAAATGAAAAATCGTAGAAGAATAGAAGTTGGACGAAGGGTATACTTCGCAATTGTTTTTTACATATATTTTATATATATATATATATATAAGCGGAACTCCCCGTCAGGCGGTAAAGAGATTCCGAAAGTTTTCAAGTGAATTTGAATTGAAAAATTTGATGTTTACTAACCACGCGCCGATTATTCAAGGATAATTATACAGAACGCTTTGCTTACATAATTTATATCTACACTTAGCGAGCTGTCCTATAAATATACCTCTAACAATGCTAGGATGATTTTGATAAAGAAAAACAATTTCGTTAATAAACTAAAATCTCTACTTATTTTTGTAATTTCTGCTGGGAGAGTCGCAAGTTCAAGCGAAGCGAACAATCGGATGGATTCCCTTTCTGCGCCATGAAATACGTCAAAGTTGCACTTTACGGACTTTATGGATCTGCTGCAGATGCAGCGGTTTCAAGAGGTTTCAACCTGACTCAGCGGAAATTTGATAGGCGTTTGATATTCGATCCTCTGCGGTATTTCGTTCCATAAGTTATTGCTTAACTTGTATGAAAAGTTAGTGCCCGCACTTAAACGCGACTTGAGATAGAAATATGATGATTGTTGTCGGTTGAACGGAGGATGAAAATAAAAATGGAAGCAAACTGCTGGAGGAAAATATTAAAATTGCATCCCTCAAATTCGCAGCTTCGCTTCTGCAGTCTGTATAATTAAAAATATTGGGTTTCGATAACTAGGGCAAAATTTTATATTCGTTCGACAATCTGCAGACTATACAGAATTATACAAAGTGTTGATAATGGTACAAAAATAAGTTCCCGAATCGTCAATTCGTCAAAAGCAAAACGATCGGCATTTGTTTTCATAAAAATTGCAAGTTTCACTTAATTCTTTAACTTTATGATCATGGGCGGAATTTCTATAGCGTACCATTCGTTTGAATACTCCATTAGTGCCGAAATCCTTTGTTTGTTTATTTTATTGCAGACTTGGACAATGTCACGTAAGCGGCTCAGGATAAAAGAGAAGAAGAAAAAGAAGAAGAAGAAGCAGGAATCGCGTCTCTTCGGAATAAATCAATAATATCTTTTTCTCTCATCGACAAAATTGTCCTTCTATTCGTCCGGTGCCTCGAGGCTTCCTATTTTTCTTTGCGGTAGCAACAAGATATAAGAGGCCACTTCTTTTTTGAAGTGTTACAATCTACAGAAAACTGTTTCCCATCTCACGTATTCGGAAAAGTAAACGAAACAACGGCGAAGCCAAAAAAGTTTTTCACGGAAATTTCTCTGATATTTCAAATATTATCAGTTTCGATCTATGATCTATGATCCAAAACTCAAGTTTGCTCTTATTTCGAGTTCTGATAATACAAGAATATGGATCAACGCAGGAATCCTTAGCCTCAAGTTCGTGGTTTTGGATAAATTATAACCAAGATTCTTCGATTATTCTCCGAAATCTCGATATTAGAGTTTTCGATTAAGCTCGATCGATCGATCGAAATTTCAGGTAAACAAATCAGCGACACCTCATTGTCATGAAAAAAAAAGGACAGTATGTGTTGACTTTACCGAATATGATGGAAAGAAATGTTTGTTATACGTGTAAATAAAAGATAGAAAGTGTACGAGAAAAAAAAAAAAAATTTATTTATTTATTTTAACGAAGAGAACAGTTTTTTAAACTGAATATTTGTCAAACGAAACGGATAACAAATTTCGTAGAGCTTATATGCGGAAAAGCGTTTGTGTCCAATTTCATTATCCTGGAATACCAGGAATGCCGAAACACGAGGTGAAAAGGAATTTCGTAATCAAGTAAATTGACGGAGGGGCGAAGGGACTAAAAAAAAAACAAAAAAAATAAAAATAGGGAGGCTTGGTCGTCACGCTCGCCAAAACGATCTGCCTCCGTCCGGCATTGCGGATGACAGTTTTGCGGAGTGAAATGTTGCCGTGCCGCCGGAGTTGTTTCAGGCCCTGTAACAGGCGGACAGGGTGGAAGCTGAAAGCTGGAAGCTCGGTCACGTGACCTAATTTTCATCCCCCGACGTTATCACCGTGACACGAGTCGACGCAACAAACGGACAAACAGAGAGACGTGCACTTTATCGGACAACCGCCACTCGGAATAAGGCAGGTTAATTTTCAAACTAACACCATGACGACGGCTGCAAGTACTGCAGTTGCAGTTGCATTAAAACGGCCGGAGTTTCCCAGAGGATATGTAAATTCGCGGAAAACGCAGGTACGATAATGCACTTTGTACGGAAGGTTAAATTGTTAAAGCAAACCTGAGATTGCTACGTTAACGGAAGTTAGTCAGCGTGGAAATAATCGCTGACCAAAAATAGCGGCGATGAATTTGAGACGCCCGGAAGTTGAAGTTTTCAAACTGACGACAGCGTTACTACGGATTTTATCACCTCCAGCCGAGGATAGAAATCGATGAAATTAAAAAATTTTAAATCCATATTTTTTGAAGCGAACAATCCTTCAGAGTTTGTTATAAAAACGCGAGAAAATAACGATTTCCGGTTTGGCGTTTCGTCGAGTCAACGTTACCGCGGTGGAAAAACTTGTTGAAATTCGCACGACTCCGAGGATCGTTGGTAGACGGAACTGTCGGTTGTGCAAAAGGAGTGAAGAGAGTTTAGCGCAAGACGTTAATTGATCGTTAGTATCCAGGCTCTGAACGAGCCGCAATTTCCGCGCGAGTAACTTTTCGATTATAAGTCTGGCTCTCGGTCTTTTGAGAGAAGAGGAGGAGGAGAGGAAGCCGGGTATAACGAACAACGAGAGATTTCCCATTCGTCGGCTCAATGCGAACTCTGCAATCAGCAAAGCCAGGGAGCAGGCAACGATGACAGCCGCAGATCACAGAGAGATTCGATAAATTACTCGCGAGCAATTATTTTCCAAGCTTTCGGAGCTTTCGATTTGACGAAGAAGACGAGAACCAAGGTCACGTTATTAATTCGTCGTCTCTCGAGCTTTTGCCTTTTCGCTAACCCTGTGCTGAAAAATTAGAAAAAAGCTCAGGCGAAAATTTAATAGGAACGAAAAAATCGTTTTTACTATCGTACAAGTCGCTTTATCGTATCGACGAGGAAAACTACCGCGTTATTTTAGTATCTGACAACGAATCTGCCAGCCACGTTGCTGCTGCTGCTGCTGCTGCTGCAATGTTTGCATCACCTAAAATAGATAGGCCAACGTTTCCTGCGGTAGCATCAGCAGCTTTTGTACTCTTCCGTGGAATTAAAAACATCCGCGTCTAAGCTGCTTATAAATTTTTCAACAATTTCGTTCGCTTCTCCCGTCCCTTCACGCCCAACGATTTTTCATGTACATGTAAAAAACCTTGTTGAAAATTTAAATTTTCATCAACTGAGCTGTACTTTTTCATTTACTCAACTTTAAAGTGGAGAGAAATTTTTTTTTTTTTTTTATATACCCATTGATGTTATCAAGCATACGATTAAAAGTTAACCAAAAATATCTTCCTCTTCATCGCAGAGAATGCAGAGAAGAAAATTTAAAATTCCAACACGCGTTTGCGAAAATCCTAAAACAGGAAAATAAAATGTTCAAGTTGACCTGCAACTCTGCGACACGAACGATGGTTGCACAAGATGCAAGGCAGAGTAACAAACCTACAGCAAATGGGATATAATTCCAGAAGAGGAGTGGCTGGTGTGTAGTTGGTGTGTAGTTAGAAGCGGAGTGTAACTGCGGTGGGTGAAGCACCTAACGTAAATTACGTAATTAGAAAGACTGCGCGCCACAGTTGAAGCAAGCAACACGTGCAGCTTGAGAAATGTTCCGGTAAAGTGAAGTTACCAAAGAATGAAGTTAGCAACGTTACCGTAACGATGCATGTTCAGAAAAAATCGCTAACTCGAATTTTGATAACTTTCCAAAATTTAGTAAACCGTAACGAACAAACAAACATACACTAATTCTGAAACTTTCAACTCATTGAAAATCATCCTAAACTTACTCGATAATAATTTGGAAGGAACCTTCTCGAGGCTATGACTAAAATCATTGTCATCGATATGAGGAGAAAAGCTAATGGAAATAGACCTTGCGAGTAGAAAAAGGTGATAGAATCGATACTTCTGGGATCATGGAGACAATGCATCGATTACATGTTCTCCACTTGATCAGCTTCTGCGTGTTACTAAGCAGCGCATCACGAACCTCTGTTTTCCATCGCATTTCGATCGTTACGAAAAAATTCTTAAAAAGTATCCAGTAAACCTTTCGAAAGGTAGTATCGGTAAGAGATTTGAAAAGATGAAGCGAGCTACAACCATGGGTAGGTTCCGAGTGTCGATGGAAGGCTGAAGGAACATTGGAACGTGAAACCATTTCTCGGATCATAACTCTGATGGCCGTGGCGCAGACACCTGACCCACTTCCAGGCTTAAAGCTTTCAAGTAAAACTCGAGCGCTGCTTCTTTCCCGACTTTTGAGGCTATTCTTGAGGCCAGCTATTCGCTCCTCGGTACCTTGATTCCTCTCGTTCGACTTTTCGCCCGTTAGCTCGTTGCTTTAAGCCAACCACCGTCGCTGGATTCATCGTCTGAATTTCAATGAACTCGCTACGATCAACGACGCGTTATTCTTGACTGATTTTTCATAAGAAATTGCACAATAAACGCTTCGTAAACGATGAAAACTTCGACGTTGGTTTGCTTCAACGAAAAAAGGGGGATGAAGTCTGTCATGCGTTCAACTTAAACGTACTTCCTCAACGCTTTCTTGCACCTAGCGATTAAATTGCGAAAAGGTTTAAAGCAATTTTCAACTCGGTCGTTTCTGTCGTCTGAATATTATATATTAGTAACATTGTATATCTGATATTCGGAAAAAATTTGAAATTACTAAATATGTAAAACAGAACTGTGATAAGGTATTAAAGTGGACGAAAATATCACTTCAGCTACAGTCAATGCATTTTTCGTGGTTCTCTTCAGTTCTCAGTTTTACGTTTTTACGTGATCCTACCTAAACGTTATATGAGAAAAGTTACCAGCTGATGGAAAATCGCTTAGAAATTGAACTCCGCGAGGTCGATCGAGACGAGAAGTTATATTGACGACAAATAAGGGTATATAGTATCATTTCGTTGAGTGGAAAGTGAGACGTTCGACTGCTGCTCAAAGTGCAAGAGGGAAAATTTAATTTCCTCCGTAGCTATTCCCTTGCCTCGGGCCGCTATGCCTGTGTATACCCATAATATAATACTCTCGAGTTTCTTGTATACTCTACACTGGATATCTGCCACCCACTTCAAAATGCGAACGGGTCTTAGAATTCGCTCAGCGAAGTAACGTATCCACTCTATTCCTTATACCCAAGTGTTATACCTGCCTGCACACTTGAAGGAAAATCGCCTTCGATACGAATTGAGAACACGTTCTATATCCTTTATTTCGCGTAATAACTTTTCTCTTCTCAGCTATTTTGAATCGTTGCTCATCCCGCAAGGTGAGTAAAGCGCAATTTATTTTGCGTCGCGATAAATCATCATCCACATGGTTCATCTCGTCACGATGTCGAGTAGCAGATCGCGTTAGTAGTACAGTAAGGCCAGTTCTGCATACAGATCCCGATACCGACATATTACCGATATTTTTAGCCACAGCTCAGACACAAACCCTTTTTTCCCACCCAAAAAGGTGGTCGACTTTATCGATCATCGAAAAAATATCTTCCGCTTTGCTCGACATTACCATCGTATTGATTATCGGTAAGAAGGGTTTACGTCTGAGCTATTTAGCAACTAAAATATTGTAAATTGTCGGTATCGAGATCTGTAAGAAGAATCGGCTTTACTATACTACTCGCCTTATTCACGAACGTTGAAACTCTGTAATTGTGTACCTATTTGCAAACACCGCAAAGTAACAGTTCAAACTTGACTAATCGATTCATCGCCTTGCCTATCGTTGCAAAAGCTGTTAACAATTACCAAGTTAAAACGGAAGGAATCCACCCCAACGAGACTAAGACTACAAAAGAGGAAATCGTGTTCTTCTTCTTTTTCTTATGTTTTCGACAGAGAACTGAAAAATAACCACCATCTGGATAGGCAGCTCGAAAATTTTCGCTATCCTTGTACCGTACGTTAGAATTATTCTTGAGTAATTTCTTAGCCTGTCCTCTTTCTGCTTAGGTACAACGAAGTCGAAAAACTGGGAATTACGTGAATGTACGCGAATCGTCTTCGTCATCCTCGAATGGATTAAAGAGAATCAAGAGAAATGGCGGAGCATCTAGCACCGGTGGACAGGGTATTTCGTTAGTGTATGTCAACGCTGTTTTTGTTTTTTCGTCATTACGCCTTCTCCCCTTTTTCCTCTATTCATCTTTGCTCAGACGAGCAAATACCCGACTGCTTGCTGCCGGTGTAGTTTTCTCTGGTAATTGGGTCTCTCCGTTACAATGATCGCTTCCATTCCAACATCCTCGACTTCGGGCATCTGCGTCGATACACGTACAACGAAAACGAACCAAATAATGATAAAAATTGAAAGAAACAACGCTGCAATTAAAGAAAATTGAATTACTTTTTTTCAAGTGACTATAGTCAAAGATTATCACAACGGTAATGAAAAGTCGTTATAATCTGGAGCGAGAATTTCATGGGACGCGGTTGTTGAGAAAAGTTCTGACGGTTGGAAGAAGAGCGAAAAATTGGAGGAACGATGAGAAGAAAAAGGAGAAAAACGTTGCCAGTGACTTTCTCGCTGCGGAGTAAGAACGGGTTTTAAACTTTTTCTCCTCCCTCCTAGAGAAGAGAAGAGCCCATTTAGCTAAAGTTGAGTCAAGTTGAATCGGGTACAATGTGGTAGTTAACCAAGGCGCACATAGAGACTATCGATTCGGATGCATGATACCGAAAGAAAGTGAAAATGTCGATGTGTTTGGAACCACATGGGAAGCAGTAAATTTTTAAAGAAGCATACGCATAAGAACGGTAAAAAAAAACTGTCAAACGTCCAGAGTGCGAATTGCGTTGTTGAATCATTGAATGCTTGACAAGTGTGCCGAAGCTAAGCAAGACAAAAAAAAATCAGAAAGCAAAACAAGAATGATATAAAGTGAAAAACGAGACGAAAAGTAAAACGAAGGTAAGGAATGAACAAGGAACAAAAACTGGGTGGACTAAAACTGACGGAGTAAAAACTAAAAAAATACACAACGAACAATGAGGGTAATTTAAAACAGGCACACCGGACACCCTGGAAATTAGGGATGGAACAAAAGAGCGCCAGTGATACGTTATTATATTATACGCGTCTCTCGAGCTCATTATTCTGGACAACTGTAATTGTTACTGCCATTTGTTTCCTACAAACAAGAGAATCAAAAGAACAAATAGTCATGTATTGTAAAAAAAAAAAAAAAAACGTACGTATGACGTGGAAGGAGTAGGAAGATTTTCTTTTGATGCGTAAATACGCGTAAATCGATTTTCTGTACGTATGTAGGTACTCGAACTCATTTGGCGACTATTCCAAATGAGCAAAAAGTCATTATCTCTCACTGGACAAACTTCCAGCAAACCGTACTCATCAATGAACAGTAACGAATATCAGAAAGCCTGAATCTTCACGCATTCTTCAATTTTGAAGATTCCTGAACCTACTCACAATCAGACTATTCATCTTGGAAAAATGCCGTACGGTTTAGTTGTAACTGGAGCAAAAGAAAAAACTAAAATTTATATTGAATTTAAAGACGTATCTCGTGTACAGTCCAGTCAATAGAACGAACAAACACACAACCATGTGTATCCCTAATTCCTTCGTTCTGATACTTTGTTGCTTGGACTGTAGACCTGATACCACTTAAAATCAATATCGGCTGACATTCGACGATGAATGTGCACGATGGTTGAGTATTTAGGCCTAAAATTAACTTGAGCATAGTCGGATGCCTAAACGGTGGCTCCAACTAAGCCAAAAGGCGAATACGTGACCTAAGAGGAAAGTTAGTCGAACCACGCTTAGGTATACATAGGCCAGTACCCTTTTGTAACCAACTTAAGCCAGACCGATGGTGAATCCTCGCTAGAAAGGGGTTGACCTCGCTTTGTTCGTACTAAATCCAGTTTCTCAGACAAAGAGGTCACCTCTTCGGAATTACCCCACCGCAGTCAAATGATCGTTCGACATGTGGGTTGAATGGACAGGTGGTCCAGTCCATCAATTCATGCAGTCAAGTCAAACCGCACATCTTGTGCCGTCAATTTATTTTCCTTCTCTTCTTTCTTTTCCTTCGCTTATCATCATTGTGACCAGATTTCCGTTCACTTTCTCTCATCCTCGATGCATCAAAACTGTTCTAACCCAAGTAATGCTTTACCTGAATACACGTGCACATAACATTGAAATGAATGATAGAAATTTCATAATTAGCACTTTCCTAAATCCCGGGTTAATTAAACGCAGAGTTTCGTCAGCAGTGCAAAACACGAGACGCTAAGCTTGTTGTTGACGAAGCCCCGGACTTCCTGCTTTTCCAGAAAGAGCCCATCTGCGGTTGGACGCAGAGTGAATTTGTGGCTCATCCAACTAAAGCCATTGTTGCAAGTTTCCAAGGATTTCCTCCTCGAGAGCTTCCGTCACCTTTCTCTCTGCATTGAGCATAACATCATGCAACAAACATCCTCTGCTTTGTGCGGACTATCAGACTGGCAATGGACGACAAAGCAGGTGCATAATCGTTTGGAAAGTCTCGAAGCGTCGATACGCGCATGCCGATGAGAAGCGAAAGAACGAAAAAGAAATTGGAGCGAAGAGGAGCTTTTTCAATCGAACCCACGACACAATAACCTTTGATACACGTCTGGGGGTTTTCAGATTTTCAACCCGGGTGGAATCGATAATTTTAGAAAATGGGTCCAACGGAGCAATTCATTTCGAGCTCTGCTAAAGTCTATTTCGGTCCATCGTTCCAGCGGTCTTCGATCGCTGCCTTTCCCTCTACAAGCACGCGTTGCTCGTTTTTCGTTGTCGCTTATTACACATTCGTCGAATTTTTACGATAATGAGGCAGGTGATTTGACAGATGCACACTTGCTGACTGACTCGACGGAATTGCCTTTTAATCCATCGCATTTTCAAGGTAATACTGGTCACGCGATTTCGCAAATTAGTTGGTTCTAATCAGTTCTGGTAAAAATTTTTAATTTGGTTTTTTTTTTGTCTAAAGATGGAGTTTTATGAAGTGCAGTATTAAGAATATTCCCTCAAAATATTGACGCAACGATACAAGATCATCGCACAAAAATAGAACATCGATGATCTGCATTCCTGGAATCTTTTTCAACTATTCGTACTGTAATCGTTCCACACATAAGTAGAAATAACACGAATTAAATAAAATTCGCGCGTTTAGCATAAACCAGCAGTAGCGATTTCACTCTCAGGTTTTAGCATGTGTTCCGCAATTATGATCCTGAATTACACAAAACCGTGGCAAGTTAAACGACGTCGATTGATCGTCGTGTGTTCATATAAGGCCTGGTTGTTATACCCTATTTTCAGAAAACGCGTCGAAAACGATTTGCAAGAGCTGACGTTACTGCATACAATCTAAATTCAACTTATAAACTATTCGTCGTTAAAGTCCTCCGCGTAATTGCACATGCATGGTTGTTATTATCGATGGAGCAGTTGACTGTGTAATAAAAAGTATTCAGCCCCCTGATCAATCAGGCAACAGTTATTTTTTTTTTTTTTGTGTGTGGATTATACGTGCAATGAGCTCACCGATTGACCTCGAGCCATGTCAGAAAAGTCGTGAACAATCCGGCTCATCCGGTATTGCACATAAACGCGACCCGTCAATTAGCATTGCGTAACAGGAAATGAGCAGCATTCAAGGCAGGTCGCGAGGCCAGTGATTGAAAGCTCTCAAAAGCGCTCAGCGTCACGGCAACTAACTTTTTGGGGGATTTGTCGATGAGAATTGAAATGAAATTGGCGAGAGAAGGTGGCGAATTTTTCAGAGAATAGAGCAGATCTTCGATCGGTTTTAACGAGCCTTACTTTTCAGATATCGAGAAGTGAGAAGAGAGACCAGCTAGCAAATTTGCAGCAGTTTCACGTGCGCTGGTTCACTTCAAACTGAATTGCATAAACAGCGATTTAATTAAATGAACAACGCCAAGTTTCAACGGCATTTGAATCCGCTTTCTTTGAAGCGATGCGGGCGATAAGTTTAAACCACGATGAAACGCGACACGAGGCACGTACACTGCAGTCTGCAGCAGGCAGGATTGAAACGTAAGTAAGGAAAACGGTTGAAAGCTACCAGAATTCTGTAAATCGATTTTTACGTGTGCGTCGCAACTGGGTTGGCTACAGTCAGGAGAAACGCTGAATTCCTGGACAATTTTACTCGTTGTTAACTTTACCTCGAGAGGAAATACCGCACATTTTCGAATCGTCAAAGACTCGGAAGCCCACCCAGCTGAAAATGGCGAAAAAGGTTTGAAATATGATTTTTCATAAATCGTAATATTCAACACCATATTTATCCAGCAAAATGTGCTATTATATGCTGCTGAGGAAAATAATTTCAATCTTTCAATACATGATAAACTGTCTGGTCGGAGTCGTTTTCCAAATTGGTGAAAGTAGTGAACCTTTCTATTTTCACTCGATCCAATGGCAAAAATATTCTTCAACTTGTAAAGTGATTTTTCATTCAACTAAACAGAACTTTACATACATTACAAAAATACATTCTTAAAATCAGTAGATACCTAATTCATTTTTGTCCAGAGTGAAAGCGAAACAAATTTCAGATTCAAAACACTGTCCAAAAGCATACGAGGCTAAAAATAACAGCCAATCGTTTTAATGTTCTTTCGAATAAGGTAGTAAAGTCCGAGTGTAAAAATTTTGTGAAATACCTTAGATCCCCAATACTTTTATAAAATCACGATGATAAACCTGAACTGCATTTTTCTATTTCCAAAAAGTCTAACACGTTCGTCTGGTAACTCTGGCAGCTTTAGCTTCAGCTTCATTCCAAAGCATGTAACGACTACAGTCTACACGGAATAATGAAATCCTTTTGGGAGCGAAGAAACTTGGCTCGAGTTTGGCATACGAGAAAGGAGTTAGGTAAGGTACAAGGCAAACAAGGGATGGCAAAATGTATAAAGATACCTCCCGGAGGGATTCCGGCGTGATTTCAGGTGAGATTTGACGGGGTTGGAACACCGTCGTATAGAAGTCGCGTTACGTTGGAGGGTATTCAAGAGAGAGTTATTCCGGCATCGTGCAAGCCATGTTTCCTAATTATCACGGACATGCTCGCTTCCACGGAGCGTTAGCTGCGATTAGCAACACTGCCGCAATCCGTACAGTCTGAAACTACTCGTAACTAGCTTTTACCAAGCTAAGCGGCAAACGGAGAGCAGGGCATATTCACCGGAAGATGCACCAGCACCATCAGCATCAGCAGCACGGTTTAGTGCCGGCTCTCACAGGCTGAATTATACGCAAGGAGGATGATTGCACCCTCTATGAGGATGGCCATTCAGCGATTCGGAATGACCCCGAGTGAAGCTATCAAAGAAGACATGGAGAAGCTGGCGTTTGGGATTATCTCGTGTGTCAAATTACACCGAATCCAATTACCATTCTCTCGACACACGTTTTCCCCAATTATCGCCGAATCGTTTATACAACACGAGACCAGATCGTTGATACGTCGAGTTTGTTGCTTCCATGATTTCCATTTACTCGCATGAACTACAATCTATTCTAATCTCGTGTGCTTTTTCGAAAACTTTTACTCCGCGGAGTCTAATTACCCTTCGAACAAAAACAAAAACGAAAAAAAAAGAACATAACTAAAAATCGTCTCTCTATAAACTACCCGTGAAGTTTTGGTTTGCGTCAATATTTCGTCCTCGGGAATAAACTCGGATTCTTACAGGGCGACGATAATAATTCTTAGAGTCTTGGAGACCTGTTGGTACGATTTTACAAGCAATATCACTTGCGGGAAAATAATGATAAGTAATCCAATTTGTACTATTGATCGTAAAACCCGATTGATCAATATTTGAACATGGAATTGTGTATTATTGATATTATATGTATATACTTTTTTTTATTTTGTTAAAATGACGGTATTTACAGATTCTTCAACGAACCATTGACGAAAAATTATAATCAAACGATAATTCGAGCTGGCACGTGATCAAAGTTAAAATTACGACACAGATGCAATAAACTTATTTCAAGAAAAAAAACAAGAGCAGAGGAACAAAGAAAACGTT
Source organism: Neodiprion pinetum (assembly GCF_021155775.2). Classification (NCBI taxonomy): domain Eukaryota; kingdom Metazoa; phylum Arthropoda; class Insecta; order Hymenoptera; family Diprionidae; genus Neodiprion; species Neodiprion pinetum. The sequence continues at coordinate 41,638,802 of NC_060234.1, forward strand.
TACTTCGCCGGTTTTGTTTTTGATCACAAAATACGTTAAATTAATAACGAATTGTAATATTTTCAGTCGGTGAAAAGTAATTATAAGAAAGAAGAATAAAAGGTACGTGAACAATTGGAGTAAATTTTTTTTTGGCAGATTTTATATAAAAAAAAAAAGAACAACTTTTTGATGTGATTAAAAACTCTGCTCCTGACACGTCTATCTTGTTGAAAATATACTTTACGCGAGAGAATATTTCGTGCTTCCGTATATGGCGAGCAAGATTCTTCATCAAAGTAGGTATACCTCGGCTGCGTGAAGCAGCGGATCATTGCCGAAGCGACTGGCGAGGTGATTTACCGAAAAACTCTTAATGAGAAAGACGAAAAGCTTAATTAACTCTCGGAGTCCGTCTGTAGTTCGTCGACTTTATCGATGAAAACATCACTTGCAAGTTTCAACATTTTCACTCAACATGCTTGAAACGACCGTCAGAAAGGTTCATACTCGGAAAATTTCACCCCCCATTACTAAATAAACTGCACTAAGATTTTAAATTACATATATATATATATATATACACATATATACACATATATATATATATATGTGTGTGAGAATCGCGAGAAAGAAAAGCGCTTCTAGAGTTGGAAAACATGGAATGCAATTTCGCGTTCCAGTGGTATATTCATACATATATACATATATATAAGATGTAGGTGAGACGGTGGCCGATGGAGATAAGGGTAAGAATTTTCTCTTTGCACAAAAATTTCTACGGATTTAACCCCCTTCAAAGGTTAATCCGGGTTCCAAAGCTCTCGCTTCGCTACTCGCGTTTTCCTCTCCACATGTGTTTATCCACTTTGCAGGCTATCTGTCCCGGGGTTTGAATAGGATCATCAGTTTATCAGTGCGTCAAAAGTTGATGCAGGTACTTACATTGAATTCGAAAGAAAAGTAAGGTTAATTCGGGATAAAGCGCGCATCGAAAAAGGGATGGAAGTGAACTCTTGACCCCTTTTCCTAAACCTCAACCAGCAAATTGATCCAATTCCCTTAATCAGCCCTCATCAACTCGAGGATAACACATCCAAACTGCGTGTATCCTCTTCCTACATGAGATAATGATAATATAACACATAATCATGGATCAAGATTCGAGACTCCGTTTTTCTGAATCATCCAAACAAGCTTCGTTATTTCGTAGGTATACAGCCAATTTCTTCTTTCTCTATTTTTTGTACCGAGCACATGGTGATGACATATCGGTATACTTTTTACTCGATAATCCAACGTAATCTTCTCCATCCTCGAAGTCCGGATGTCATTTCTTGATTCCGGTTTCCAGATCCGCGGTAAACGCGGCAAACGTTTAATGCCGTTTCAGGGCTTGAACAAGATTAAATACTGAACGAGAATTTGTTCGGGCTCTTGGCTGTACAGGGGAAAGTTTACGAAGCCGTTAGGCGCATTAGGAGCGAGCCTAATGATCTCAAATATCAAGAACTTACAGCAGAGACGTGAGGGTGTGTAATGGTGGCTGTGCGAGGCTGAAAACGAATGTCGGAAATTCTTTGCCGAAACGTTTCAACGACTAGTTGGATTATTATTGCGGGAGGAATTGCAGAACTGTCTACGAGTATGGATGAGTAAATATACTAAATTCCGTCGTCCGTTAATTCTAACAAAACTAACAATAAGTGCTTTGAAGCAAATACGGTAACATCGGAAACGCGTACTTTTAAAACACTCAAGTTTCACACTAATCAACTACCTTAAACTTCGGGTTCTTCAATAAACGGAAATATATATCATCATCCTGGAACAGCGTCGATTTCGAAATTGACTTATTAGGCACATTAACACGTACACGTGAATACAAAAGCAGCTTGGAAATAGAGTTTCTCATACTGAAGATCCCCACTGCTCCTATAATTGAGTGACGCAAAAATTCCTGATAACAATAACAATATTTCGTTATCGTCTAGGTAAAACGATACCGTCAATGAACTCATCTCCGGTCAAGGTCACGGCAAACGGAAACACAGAGGCAAAGGCATGAAAGCACACACGTTCCTCACACTCGCAACAAATGCTCTCAACGTAGCCATAAAACAAAACCCATGTAGCAGCAGCAGTTATACGTATACGTTACATTATCGGAGAAGGAGAAGATCGTTATCCAAGAGCTAGGGCACGTTCTCCTCTCCGAACAACAATACCACAGATCTATACGAAGCTAGAAAACTATGACAGAACGTTGAACAATGGGTATTAAGTTTTTATTTAATAATTTTCGTCTCTTTTGCTGCATTGAAAATGACCGCATTGTTTGACAATTTTAGAACGTATATATTTGAATCAATCGAATTTGCAAGGTATGAGTATGATATTGATGCTTCATAACGATTCGCCAATTTCTGACAATCCACCTAAAATCAGTCGTTAATCGAAAAGATGATAAATTTTTCTAACCTCTCTAAAAACGAAGTGATACACGTAGAGTTGTGCATCTTTTTTTAAAAAGAAACAGCAACACAAAAGAGAGTAAACTATAAGAAAAATGAAAATCGAGAGGCAATTATTGGCCGCAGATCGGAAGATTCGCACTGCGGACGGAGTAAACAGCTTTCGACAGTGGGTAGAATAACAAAAAATTTATACCCACTATAAGGCGGTTTTGCCATTCTAGTGATCAGCTGTGAGACCGACGGAAGGTCGGAGTGAGAAAACCGTTGAATAATATCTGAGAATGAGAAATCGATGAGAAACATTCTGGATTTATCTCTTACGGTTAGGTATAAAACGTATACCAAGGAAATCTCTTGAAACTTGAAAATCAACCGCGCATGCGTCAAACAATTAAATCTCATTGGTCGGCGAAATCTTCACGCAGCGATATTCTTGTCCGCGACGCAGGCGTGCCAACGTACGCAAAATGTGTACGTTTGAATTCTCAAAGAGCATAAGCATTGAATTCCGACCGTTCTTTGAAGAATCGACTTTCCGACCCGATAACAAACGCTTCCCAAACCTTTCCGTGTCGCTACTTCAATTATTTGAGATTCTAACCTCGAAAATTCGTATCAACCACATCGTCGGCAGAAACAGTTTGACAGCTGAAAACTCGGGTTGGCCAGCCTGCGCGAAGAGCCGATAAGACTCGCGCATGCGCGGATCATTTTCAAGCTTCAAGAGATTGTCCCGGTACACACTGTATGAATACATGTATTATAACAGCGTAGTAGAGCGAAGGTTAGAATCGTCGATAACCGATAAAGAGGAACTCGAGAAACGCCTAGTGGTTGTACGTTATATCTGCAATGCAATGCCAGGTATAGTTCCGGTCCCGGAATAACGACGCCCTGTAACAAGATCGCGAGGAAACTCAATTTGGCATCTCCGACGGACGATATTGCTACTAGTTATCTAACCTCGTTACAGTTTGTCTCCTCCTAGAGTGTTTAAGCTTGTTTCAGACGTGCAAACCTAGACGCTGCTCGTTACTGCCCGTTATGCTGCCACGAAGCCGTGCTCAAACTTTCCTGCAAAAGGAGGACGACCAAGTTTCCATTATTATGGATTTTCAGTTGTGACTACGGAATTTCCTCTACAACAATATCAATCGGCTTGCAATTTCCTTAGTGTCTACTTCTCACTTCCGCTTTTTCAATGCAAAAATCCACGCGATTTCATCTATTCCAAGAGAAATTATGTCAAGGAGTAACACCGGTCTAGGATTTTGAAAAATTCGGTTTTTTTTTGTAGCTTAAACAATATTTTAGGGACATAAAAACAATATCCAGTTGATCATGTGGTAAAAAAATTTGTTCAAGAGCTTCAATTCTCGATTTTGCCACAGTGCCTCGGAGTACTGATAAAACTTTAAACGAATTTTTCTCAAAACGAAACCACTTTTTTTCAAACTGAGAGGACTTGATTACTTGAACAACGTTGCATGGATCGATTTGAAATTTTGACAGTAGATTCAAAATTACACTCTCTGTGGAAGTACGTAGCCGTTTTTTTATTTAATATAAACTTTTTTTACTTATAAACAATTTACTGTTTATTTTTTTGGCCAATTATTTTTCCACGAAATTTGATTATACTATTTCTTTTTTCCATACTCCCAAAATAAATCGGTCAAAGTTGGGCCTTTTTTCGGCCGTTAGGGTTGTCTTACCCCTTAAATGATGAACTGGAATAACGATTTGAGAGAACTATTTGAAATTTTTTCACAAAGTCCTGACTGCCTGTAGAAATTCATTTATTGAATTCAAGTCGAGTTCTATACGATCAGTCCGAAAGTGGTGATCCTAAGTTTTGTCCGAAGATTTTACCAATTGACCACGACGATAATAATGAGAATGATCGTGAACGTGTAACAAGACCCCGAGAACGTGAATTGCTGACCTTGAATCGCCTTCGCACGAATTCGTACAAATTGCGGAAAACTAGATTGACACGTAATTACCAACAATTGACGTAATTCTTCAAGTTGCGCACAACGAATACTTGAACGGAGTTTCAAGAAATTCGCATGAATTGCGGGTACAGTTACAGGGGAATTGGAGCCACAGAGTTCGAACCACGTAACTGGAAGTTGCGAACTCCCGCGTTACGGTTTAATTCAACGTACGGTTGGATCAGAGGAAGAATAATGCTGCAGGTGCATCAACGATAAATTATGGCAATTAATTAATAGCTCGCTAATGAATTTGCGTGGGTTTCCGGTGTTACAATTGCAGAGCGAGTTATAGATGGGAATAAGGGGTTTATGAACGAGGAAATGTGCGGGGCTTAGCTCGAGTGCAATTGCATAATTTATCACAGTCAACGGAGGGTTTTATTTATGAAGCGTTGAAAGACGCGAAGATCGAATGAGTGATGCTGTAGTAGAGAGAAACGAAGGTGGAAGAGGGTGAGAAGCGTTAGCTGAGGGGAAAACTTTTTTTACTCCAAAATATAATTTTTCACATCATCTCTTTATTATAACGACGACGTTGAGTTTGAGCGGAGTGGTCAGGTGATGGAAGAGTTGTCAAAGAAAAATTGCTGAGAAAACGAAAAAAAAAAAAAATTTCATTATTTATCGTTACATAAAAATAAAGTATACGATCAGCAGATTGTAACATTTGTTATTACAATTTACGATGTCGACAACAACGACCGTGATCCATACGTCGATTCGTTGCAATATACAAGCAACGTGTAGAAGAACTTCCGTCCAACAACATAGTTGGAATTTGACAAGTTGGCTACCGTAACTAAGTCGATAATAAGTTTCGACGCGAGTTTAACCCTCAAATTAAATCTGCTTGGTCCTAGGATCCTCTAGTACGTGTTAAACTCTGAATATTATTGATCCTTTGAAACGTTCGATAGATTAGTACGTGATAATAAATATAACAATAACAATAATGAGCCAGAGTTGCAAACTATCTGGTATAACCGTAGGAAGAATGGAAAGCATAGAATACCTCAATGACAAGAAATGTGTATTAAGATACAATTGAAATAAATATTAAAACTCGAGTCGTAGGAATAACACAAGAGAGAAAACAATAGATAAAGATAAATAGAACCAAAATGAACGATAAGTAAAGAAAAAATGAATAATTAGATAGATAAATAAATAAATAAATAAATAAATCAAGCAATGATAAAAAAAAAATTAATCATACATACACGCAGTGACAGATATCAGAAAAAAATAATAATAGTAACAAATAGTAAAAAGAAGGAGTTAAAGAGAGCGAAAGAGAGGATAAAAAAAAAATTAGAGACAATTTTTTCACTTGAAAAGAAATTACATCAAAGCAGGTACTTGATCACATCTTTTTTATATATAAAAGAGGAGACTATATACATATATATTCATAATTAGAGGAGAAGCAGAAGGCTTTAGAAAAGGAATTCTTTACAAGGCTTTGAATCAAACTGCTGTGGGTATGATAATAATTATATATATATAATATAACATCAGTCGTCCGATGGTACAGATAAATTTTCTCTCTCAAAGCTTCGGCTCGTGTTAAAATTAACGAATTATTGGCATACGGACTGCAGACTAGACGTGACGACCATCAAAGTTCGTGCAAGATTTAACGTCAGCGAGATTAGATAAGATCCAAAATCTGACAATTCAGTCTGCAGCACCGTACAACCTGTGCATATAATTTGACTGTACAAACTCGGATCGTACAATATCGAGAGCACAAACGCTCCAAGGAAACCTGAGGTACGTAAGTCTAAGTCTGTGGAACGTCAATCAGGATGAGATTAGGAGTCTGACAAAGGGTGTATAGGATCGACATGCAACGAAACGTGTGTTCCCATCTCGACCAAGGTGCGTCAGCAGCCAGGCCAGGTGAAGCCTTTGTCAGGGAAGACCTGATTCCCTGCAAATACGTGACTCCGTATCGAGGGGCAACAAACTGGATTAAACTAGGGAAAAAAGAATGGGCTCCAAGCTGAGATGAAGAAAAAATGGAGTGCAGATTCTCGATTGGTCTGCAGATCTCCGTAACAATATAATCCGTCCTGCGTTCAGCCTAACCTCGACAATCGACAATGATTTAAAAATCTTTTCCAAGATGCTTCCAACGAAATATGATCCACGGCGATTGCCTGCGACAACTTCGAAATTGATTGTAGCGAACGGTGGTCACTGAAGCTTCGATGCAAGGTATACCGGCGATTTGAACCTGCGTTACACGAGATCCACGACCGCAACACCGAGTCCCCGGAGAATCCGGCGACATCTATGACCTTGCATCGAGAAGCCACAACATGTCCAACGACCTAGAATCCGTACCTGCATGATCGCCATGTACCTGCATGCAGCAATCGCAGTCGGACGAGATAATTCTGGACCTGGTCTTGTGACCTTTGTGACGTGATATAACAGTTGAAAGCAGTGCTTTCGAAGTAAAATCTATGATGCTTTTCGGATACAGTTTGATTGATGTAGAAGTTATGAAGTGTGCTCGAGTCGCCGACGTCCTGAAAGAAGGTGCAACACTTTTTCTAAAAATGTAAGACCTTAGATATGAAAAATTTTTAGAGTCCCAACTCCCTCGCGAGATTTGAAAGACGTTGCTGAGCGTATAGCCTAAAAACGTACTATCTCGAGTTTCTGTTTCAGATGAGTTTCTATTGACGCGGTAGCGTAAGCGAGACGTCTTGTCGTAATGCCACGTGAACACGGACACGGTGTGATGGTAAATTTAGCAATCCCACGTGTTGAGTACGTGGATGATATTGCAACGGGTGTGCGAGTGCCAAAGTGAAGTAGCAGCAAATCTTTCAGCTGCGTGATAGTGCTTCGCTTCGCTTTGCTTAGCTTAGCTTTGCCTCCAGTCTTGTTTGGCTAAACGCTTTGCTTACTTTGCTCACTCGTGTATGTGTAGCTTCTGTTCTGCCTCTTCTCCTTTTTCGCCTTTTTACCGAGCAAAGCGTAATTCCAGCTACGTATGCGGAAGGAGTGAAACATCTCGGTAAATTGCAATCGTCATTTCCGTGCCAAGAGAGCAAACAAGCAAGCCTAGCAAACGGTAACTCAGTCCATGTGTCATCCCGACTTCAATTCACTTCCGCCTCCGGTATACCGCGTCAGCACTTTACGTATAACGATGAAATTTCACGTTAAAGGTAGAGTAAAAGTGATCGCTCGATGGCGATTGGCAAGAGAAGGGAAGAGAGAGGAAAATTATGAGAATTTCTTTCCACCGAAAAGTAATAAGAAAAGAACAAAAATCCTTGAAGCCGTCAAAGTATATTACGAGAAAGAAAGAAGTGTGAGAATTCCAACTGTGAACGGTGCACTTTAAATCCCCTTGAAACGTTGGAAAGACTCGACTTAGAAAGAATAAAAACTATACTCAAAGTTTAGCAACGGAGAGAAACAGGGTGAAAAGAGGAGTAAAAAGTTCGGTAAAAAAACCAGAGAGAGAGAGACGAGAAAGTTTTTTTTCAGCTTGTAGAACACCGTGCGAACTTCACACAAAGTGCAATTCTCTGCGCCGGTCACTCCATGAGCTCTGGCCCATTGACTTTATACCCACAGACAGTCGACCTTTCTTAGTCTACGGTCAGAAATACCCGTTAGGGAGGTTGACGTGTTTTTATTTATTCACTAGCGAGTACTGGGGTAATGCTATAACGAAACTCTTGTCCCGAGATCGGGGAGTAAAATTTGGTAACAAACGCGAACCGGGCCAGCAATCAACGAAAAAGAAACGAACGTTGTTTTTCACTTTTTCCACTCCAACTTCAACATTCACGATGAGCCAAAACATTGAAACCATTTTCCACTAGGTACTGCAATTTTCGACCGTCGTGTTTATTTAACGTTTCGAAATTCACATTTGTTTCTAAACAGAAGAGAACAGACTAAACATTTTTGCATTCGAGATGGACTCAACTTTGAAGAAAGACACTGTACCCGAGATTAAAGACAAATCAGCTGCATGAACTAATGAGAAGGTATCGTAAGCCAAACTCGATGAACCGTCGACGATAAGTTTCCCTCGAAATGTCCAAATGACGTGAAATAGTCGGAGTTCTGGATCTTTCCTTCTCCGTTTATCCATATCTTTCTCTCCCTCTCCCTCTCTGTCGCTCTCTTTCTCCCTTCCTCTCCCCAAAGTAGAGAAGAAGACATTCGAGAACCAGTTTCCCAACTCCCCACAATTTTCTCCATCCTTGAAGTTTGAACTCGTGGGAGTAGTAGAAGTGAGGCGTTCGCTTTCACTCGTTCTTTCGACGTACCTACTACGGTAAAAAGCTTGACACTTCTGCTCCTCTCGATTTACACACTGTTCCCACCACGTGTCTAGAGAGACATTCCGAATTATTCCCCATGTGTGCGTACACATATATCCAACGTAAGGATGCCACGTACGTACAACACGACGACACGTTATAGTAGCGCGGTAGAGCCCAGAGGCTACGTTCACATTTAATATGGTCAGAGCTGGTTGGACTTTGGACTTTGGATGAGGAAAAGACGAGGTGAGAATGTTGCATCGCTTCGGCAGCCAGCCACGTGGAGGATACGTGAAACGGCATCAGCGGTAAAGACGCTGTGACGAACATTGGAAGAAACTGAACCCAAGCAGCTTCTCTTCTCTTCTCTTCAAGTTGTAAACGTGTACACGCGTTGCGCAAACGTGTCTTGTGACAAAAACTTAACTCTTCTTATCCTTCACAGACGCCGAAGTGTGCCTTGGACTTGGCTCTCTTGTTCTCTCGTCATCTCTCAATTCAATGCCATTCTTAGGCCTGTAAGTAAATAAGTTGCAGAGCCACCGGAGATCAAGGAACAGAGTCGGCCCGTTAGTTGACCTACATACATAAACGCGTTCATAAGAATCCTATTTGTTGTCAATTTCTTCTTATTTGGACAAGTCAACGGCCGTTTGTGAAGGTTCGAATCTGTTCGAATCTGTTCGATCTTGTGATCTTCAATTCGTCGACGGACGGTTTTCTTCAGCGAGTGCCATCCTCGACCTTGTATCGAATTGTATAAGGTAGATATGATAGACAGCTTTCACGTGAAATGAATTCCATGTCGAGTACCGAGTCTGGTCGACTAATCAAACAATTAACGGGTGAATCTGAGATGCGAAACTCTTGACAACCCGTACAAAGATCTAATTATCGCGAGAGATATCTGCTCTGGAAGTTGTTACAACTCTTGAAGACGCCGACGAAGACGACTAATTGCGAGCTTATTCAATCCACAGCTGGACGGGAATCTCGACTTCAATGGATTGACAATCAGCCAGTTATCGCGACCGCAAACCCGTCGGAATCTCAATTCGAACAACTCGAAGAGTGTTTTGTCGTCACTCATAATCATAATAGTTAGGCAACGGTGCAGAGACCCGTATTATAATTCAAGAAGGAAATCTGTGCAGAGATCGTTAATTTCTTACAAATTAAACCACGGATTAGGGATCAATTTATGTGCTACCGCGTATCGATTTTACCCTGTGTCCCAAAAATCGACAATGAATAATCTCTCTCTAAACCGCGAATAATTGAGTTGAAACGAGTCGCGTCTTTGCACTCGTTAGATCGTTAATTCAAGTGGATGAGAATCGAGTGAAGATGAAACTTGTACATGGTTCAAAGGATCGACTCACAATCAGCCGGTTTTCAAGGCACGCGATGCGTCTGTATGACGTCAACGGAGAAACGGAGATTACCTTGATCATCCACCGTTTCCACGATATCTTCGCTAATTGGAAGCAGCTGCTGCACATTCCGACTCCATGAGATACAAGATATATCCTCGAATGTATCTGACGTCGAATATAACAGTAACCGAGTTGCTTTAATTCAGGCTAATACTGAATTGCCAAATTTCCTTTAAATTGTTGCAGAAATGAATGTATAAGATCTTCGTGGTTATTTCATTCGCTTTGTACCATGTTGAAATTAATAACGTTAACGCAACGAAACATCGTGGAATAAATCGCTGTACAATTTTGTAATTACTTCGAAGGAAATGGCTTTTCAAAATGTGAACATATATTTTTTTTTTTTTTGTTACGATTTACTAACTGAATTTCAGCAGACAATTCTAAGGCTACGAATTAACGATTTTCCTAAACTCGCATCGTTAAATTAACGTTACCACCTTCAACCTCATTGAATTTTCAACTAATACGATCAGACAGATTACATTCTAATCATCATTATCTCCTCATCAAAATCCGAGATCTGAAAATACTAGTGATTAAATCTTCGTGGCGATATTAACGATCGTCGAATAATCAGACACGTGTATTTCACACGTTATCGCAACTGAGACAAGCTACAAAAGTATAATCGAGATTTTCGATGAATCCGAAACGCTACTTTATCACTTACGTTTCATACGCTATCTCAGGCCGTTACGTAAACTCTCCACACACGATTTTGACCATAGATTTAAATCAAAATTGCGAAAAGCTTGTGTTATCGGTTGAACAGGTTCACTGAGATAAGAAACTAAGACGAAAAAAAAAAAAAAAAAAAGAGTCCGTATCTCACTCAGGATTGTGACATGTCATCAATCATGTCGCAAGATTTTGCTAATTCAGAATTAATATACATCGCCTGTCTGAAGTTTGATGCCTGCAAGAAACCGGACGGATATTGTATAACACACACACACATACACACACACATACATATACATCTAATAATGCCCGAAGGCATGGAGAACGACAAGAGATGCGGTTATTCACATGGCTGGATGAATTCAGCATCCCCTCCGCGCTTGTTGTACGATGTAATTAATTATAGGGGCGTCGCATTAATTCACACACATATACATACACATATATATATATATATTATATATATATACGTACACGCGTTCGCCACGATCTGAATAGCTCGTTCTATGGACGCCGGTTGATATTTCAGGCATATTCAGGACCGAGTTTGGCATACCGATACACGTGAAGGCGTTTCAAGCACGTCGCTATTACGCAGACGGTTACAATCATTGTGTGAAACAATTTCCTGATATCAATAAAAAAAAATTTTTGCTAAATTAAGTTAAGGAGAAATTGCAGTTTAATACTTTTCTAAAAGTATACACTAAGAGAAAAAAGTCATCGAATCAAATAAATGTACGGTCACGTGCGGCTGAGTAAATAATTATTTATCATGTCGATTGAAGATCTATCGGTCTGACCAAATATTCAGTTGATTCGACTAAATTTTGCTAAACCAACAAAAGTATTTTATTGAATTAAGTAAGTATATTGTATTCGCCGCATTTAGTTGAATCCAAACGAATATCACTTGAGTCAAATAATCCTAATCCTCCGTGAAGCGAAACATTTTTTTTCTTCATAGAGTCGAATGTGAATATCCCCAACTATTTCATACAATCAAAGAGTCACGATCCAATGAATTTAATTTTCTCGGTATACATTTTAACGGCATGAATTAAAGAGAATTTTAAAAGTCTGTTGCAAAATACAATCAGATTTTGTAATAAATAATATCGACTATCGGCGGTAATATTTGAATGCATGATAAACATTGACAAAGATAATCAGTTTCATACAATTCCTGCCTGTTAGAAGAAACGTGTTGAAATCGAAATGATTTACCGTACCCAATCGAGTTGCTTACGTATGTATGAATTTGCGATGAAACCGTAGCGAGCTTATCGTTTGTGAGCAAGAGAAGGGAAGAATCGGAAGATAATTCGAAATCGAAGAAACGAGGGTGATAATCAAATCTGTTGTACGTACACTTGTAACGATGACGGATAAAACTTGCATTAAATAATATTGCCTCCGCAGAATTGAATTCACCAATTCATGGGCTCTGTGACGAGGATCTGAGGGAAGAAGAACCAAGTTGAGTGTGTGATCTTTTCCCAGGGTGAGAGTAACCTCGTGAATTTCCCAAAGAGTGCGCGATTCAGACATCGTAATACATTGTATATATATATATGTAATGTAATATATGTAAAATTCATTTTTTATTCCATCCCATGCAGTGTATCGAATGGAACGCTCACTCATGATTTTATCAAGGAAATTTTCATTCCAATTTCTTGTCGAGTTATAATTTTTACTTTCTCAACGAACGGCTAAAAATGAACAAAAAGAAATCTCAAATTTATAAGTCAACAGTTAGTAATTTTTATGGTATATACATATATAATCTATTCATAAATATACAATTCTTTTAATGAATCTATGACTGGAGACGGAGGAAAATAAAATGTACCGATTTCTTGCAGCTTGCAGAAATATATATATGCATGAAGGTTTTTCAATAATTTACGACTCGAAAATAGATGTCGAGATATTAATGTGAAATATGACACGAGTACTCATTTTGACAGGCAGAGCGAAATGATTGGAAAAAAAGATGAAGCACGTAAAAATTCTACCTTTAAAACATGTCGGATTAAAAAAAAAAAATAACAATGCCAAGAATAATAATAATAACAATGCCTCACATACACGTCACACCTAAGTAGGAATACTAAGTAGGATTCCTACCACCGGCAGTTACCGACATCTCCCCCAGACTCAAACCCTTCTTAGCGATGACGTCACAGCAATCGACACCTGCGGTACCGACCCGAAGGTCAAAGTCACGCTGCCGATTATAATTATTAAACATAATCAATCGCAATCGCAAATATAATGCATTCGTGCCCCCCCCCCCCCCTCTTCACTTTTAGGGCGGAATAAAATACAAATTATATCTGTAGATAATCTGTATTATTAAGAAAGAACAAAACACATAATAATTGCGATTCCGATCAGGTGGGTTTAAAAAAAATTAGAATCGGCAGCACGATTTTGAACTTCGGTTCGTTACCGCGGATGTCGATCGCCGTGTCTTCGTTGCGGGGAACGGTTTGAGTCTGGGGATGACGTTGGTAAGTGTCGGTAGTAGGAATCTTTATCCAGAACCGGTATTGTATTCCTACTCACCTATACATCATACATGTATACCTATTATACACGATATACGTCATGGACATCAACGATCCCAGGCGTGATATTATTTCACCCCCCCCCCCCCCCCCCCCCGCCCTTTTTTTCTCGCCCCGCGGTGCAGACATCAGAACTAAACCGCGGATATGCGGCGTAGCTCGAGACTCGACGAGCACCAGAGTGTGTAAATATATTCATAGCCTCCTTCTTGCCCGGTGTGCACTGGCTTGGATCGTATTTGCGTAGATTTATTCTTCGTGTATAGCGAGAGGCGGGCTCCCCGAGCAGCGTGCTGCAGGCCAAGGGGACCGAAATGTATGTATCTCAAATTTTGTTTGCACCTCATTCTGTTCCTTGGGCTGTCCTCATTGCCAATACCCTTTGCACAATGCAAAGAAAAGGCGCTTACACCCTACGCGGGAGGAGGAGGAAAAAACGAGTGTCAAAAAGTAGAAAGTGAAAGAAATTGGAAAAGTGCTGTTACACACGGTGTAGGAAGGTTCGATTTTTACTCAATTTCTTCTTCCTACTTTTGCGGAATATTTCAATACATGTTGAGGGTGAAATGTAACGTCATATCACCCTCTGAATAAAAAGCTATGGGGAACATAAGAAAGAGAGAGAGAAGAGAGGAAAACGTTTAAAAAAAATCTGCAGCAAGCGTTATTCATCTTCGCTAATGATAGTGAAAACAAAAACGATACCGCAAAATAAAATTGCTGGTTATTTTTCAAACTATGTTTGCTATTGTCCCAACATTCGATTCAGACGGTTTCATACCTGCCGATCCTTAACTAACCTTGCAAAAAGTCTAATTGGCATACTTATCTTCCAAGCATTGAAAAAGGAAGACGACAATCCAGTAAGTAATTACACCGACATCGACAATTTTCTATTTTGTTTTTACTTTCTTGTTGTTTGTTGGCGTCTGGACGAGACGACATCTGGATTTTCTCTGACGAAGAGCCATAATAAAGCTTTTTCTTCGCTTTATTCAAGAGTGATATGAGGTAGGTTGGATAGGGTGGGTATAGAATATCCACACACAGAATAACACAGTCCACGGATACATAGCAGCATCGGAGAGAATCGGGCCGAATCGAACCGTACCTAATGAAGTGTCGTCCGCTACTGCACAACGACGTGTCTGGAAAGTTTGATCATCGCTCAAAGCAGACGAGGTGGAAAAAGAATAAGGCGAGGATGAAAAAGCAGTGCGAGAAAAAGCTTCAGGATCAGGTCCGCTCGATTGAGCATTGAATCAAAGCAGTTTCATGCGTACGTACGACCCAAGTGAAAAATTAACAAGAGGCAACTCACAACCAGAAGTCGCGAATAGTTTGTGCCAGGTGTACATTTAGTTTGCAGTAGATTCGGGAAATAATGCGAAATGTTGACAGTGACCACGAAGAGTCCAAGTTGAAAAGTTGGAGGATCAGGAAGTCTGTTTTCAGGATTTACGGTGAGTATACTCAGGACACGGAAGTGTTGAAACAAAGTTGTTAATTACTCGACCATGAAACGAATGTCGACATGACGACGTTGTCACTAAAAAGACATGTTCTATAAACGCGTTGCACGTGTTCTTCATCCTACTGTCATATTTTCGTTAGAAATTTCAATTATAAATGAATACCAGTTTAGATTAGGCTTGATAAATAAATTCATTTCGGAGTGCGATGAATTGTAAATAAGATGGTAAACCATTGCAGAAGTTTTAAGTTCGGTATTGATTTGAAAATCTGTGTTAAAGAGAAAGAGCGAACAAAAAGGAGAGCGGAATGAATCGATATTCTTGGAAATATCGGAATCGCTTTTTAGGTTTACGTCAATCACCGATAGATTTATATATAAGGTATGTACAGTGTACAATATGATTAACGGTCCAGAATCGGTACATATAGTAAATGTAAAAGCGAACTATTCCCGACTCCGCCAACATCCATATCACGTAGGAGGGAAAATATTTTCTACGTACAGCTACACGTGCATTATCATCATCATTCCAACGGGTGGAAAAAGAAGGGGATGAGAATAAAGGGAACGAAAGCGATGAAGAAATTAGATATCCGTTGTGTGAATATGAGAAAAACAGGCTCGATTCCGTACATCGACACCTTGTTTCATTCCATCGCGGCCGGCATCCTCCTCTCTCCTCTCACCTATTTCTTTTCCACCTTGTTTTTCTCCTCTAGGAAATTACTGCACGTTTCTTTCTTTATTTCTTTCTTACCCCGAGCCTTACTTCCTTGTTTTCTTCGTTTAATTTCTATCTTTTCCTCAACCTCGATGTTTTTCCCTCACAACTCGTTGATTGGATCCATAGGTAGGTAGCGCATGGCTCAAACAATCATAACGCTTAGCCGGCTTCGGTGATTGACTCTGTGAGTTTTTGCGAAAGGCAAAACTTCACCAGCAATAAGAAGAGGAAGAAGATGAAGAAGATCGGAAGGATTTCAGCTGCGTAATACAGGGTGAACGTTAATTTAAAAAAATAAAAATAAACTTATAGTCCGCGACATTTACAGGATTGCCAATACAGGCTTTCAAAGTAAGTCGTCGTACCCTGAAATTTAGACGAGTTAGAAGAAAGACCAGCAACTACGTAAATAGCGTTCTCCAGTATGCATGTAACTTGAAAAACCATATTACGAGCTCAAAGTTTTTCTTCGTTCAATATCAAGTGGGACACGGGATATTTCGAGTTACAGCCGGAGCCGAGAAATTCGAGCGACGAAATCAAGGATCATTTTCTCTAATTTATTTAAAAAAAATTAATTGATACATTTTAATTTTATTTTTCATACAATGTTAATATAAGGCTTGAAGTAGGAGAAATTTTATTTTTTTTTTCAGTTATTTTAATACAAAATTGCGGTAGAATGGCTGATGAAAGGTAACATCGTTTTTTTTTTTCACGAGCAATCACCTGCAGGTCGCAATTTTCAATATAGAAGAAAAAACTGAATAGATTTTAAAAGAAGATACGAAAATCTAGTGAAGTACGTAGAATTTTTATGATATATATTAATTCTGACAACAATGGCGTAAATTTGAATAAAGTTTTTTTTCACATTTTTTTCACTTTTCTCTTTCAACTGACGCCGTTTTCGTAAAAATTGATATTTCTAAAAAATCCTAAACACTTCACTAGATTTTGGCATTGTCTGTTAAAAGATTTTTCGTTTCTTCTTCTAGATTAAAAATTGCGACCTGCAAATGCTCACCGGTGGAAAAAAAAGAAATTTCCTTGCATCAGCCTCTCCGCCGCCACTTTGTTTTGAAATGATAGAAAAAAGTTTCATTTCTTATACTTCAAAACTTATATCAACATGTATAAAAAAAACAACGATCGAACGAAAGAATGATTGCGGAATGAAAAGTATACAAGTGCAATTGAGGTTAATCGACTTTAATACGTTCGAATCAATATCTAAAACAACTTTCACTAACAATAAACTGTAAAAATAAAAATTGAATCTATAATTGAAATAATTTTCAAAAAGTTCGAGTCGTAACGTGAAATTAGTACCCACATATAACGTATACATGTAAGTGTAGCGTTAGTTTCAACTTTTGAGGTAATATTTTTTATTTCACTATTCGTATGCTGGTAAACAAAAAAGTTGGAAAATATATTTTTACGACGACGACGACAACGACGTAGTCTGTAGGGAAGTGAGTCGAACCGAAAACTTTTTAAAAGCGAAGTTACGGGGATGGAGGGGGGACGAAAATCTTACACGAAAAACAATGACTATATGTATACTGCTCTGATTTTCAGATTTTTTCCTTTCACCTTTCAGATTGGTCCAATTTTCCCACGATTTTCACGTCAATTATAATATCAACGTTAAAATTCTATTTTTATTATCGTTAAAACGATTAATAAATATCCCATTTTAAATAATATAAGTTGCAACAACTTAAGCTGAGAAATAATTAATTTTCACCCGCAGTTTGATCGTTGAGAATTGTGCGAAAAAAGCCTCTTACCTGCAACAGAACAAAGTATACATTATATATATATGTGTATAATATGTATAATATTACGATAGCGATTATATTTCAGGTATGTATAATTAATACAAGTTGCGAAATGACTAAATGCAATATTGCAAATGTTAAATACGCCTAGAGAGGGTCTCGAACAAGTCAAAGCCAAGCCGTTACACAATGCAACATATAAATATGTGTACAATATTTATATTTAGATACACCTGTGAATATAACTGCGTGTAAGTACATTTAAAGTGAAAGAGGATTACGTAAAGCGAGTAAGGAAACGTGATCCCGTACGCACAGTTTATATCGCGTCACGCGTCGCTGAATGAAAACAAAACCGCAAATTCTATGCAAAATCACAATCTATATACATATATATATATAATAATAACGCGATGAGAAAAAAATAAATAAAAAATAAATAAATAAAAAATGGCAGGTGTTGAAGAGAATTGAAAATTCTTATATTTGTAAATCACCCTTCAGATTTACAAAAAGAAAGCAATAAAAAAAAAAAAAAAAGAAAAAGGAAAAAACAACCAGATACGAACGTTAAGTTTTAATAAAGTTTAAGGTCTCTTGCGATAAGATCTCGGTTTTCGAGCAGTGGTGATGAAATATTGTGAAAACGTGACCGTCAATTGGGAGCCTGATAATGAATGCTCAAAGGGTAACAAAGATTTTCATTCGACAATAATTCGGTCGGCTTTTATCGATTTCTAATTATCTACGCATTACGGAGACAAGAGATCGAGGATCTGTGTATTCTAGAGAAATTCTCAATTAACCGTTCCGCCGACTCAAATATTATAAGGTATAAAGGGTTTGCGGGATGATCCGAAGCATGAAAGAATTAGGGGGAGAGAGAGAGGGAGAGAGGGAGATAAAGAGAGAGAGAGAGAGAGAGAGAGAGAGAGAGAGAGAGAGAGAGAGAGGGAATCTATCCGGCTTCGCAAGATGGATGTCACGAGCTATAATTGCGAAGGTCAACCGCGAAGCTAACCCGATATTTGTCAGTCTTGACGTTTAATTAGTCAAAATGTCGGACAAATATTTACCAGCTAAACGGAGAAGTCGAAACACGCTGTCGGATCTGAGGATTCTTCAAAAAAAAAAACTTTCGTTTAAGATATTGTATTGTTAAGCATAATTATATGGGACATTCCATGCGGACCCGATCAGATTTTGATGACTCCTCGCCATTTTTAATATGGTGAAAAAACATTTTTATGCGATATAAAAGCCTTTTAAAAACGTCAATTTCTCTACACATATATTGTTCGTATTATTTTGTGCGATGGTTTTTAAATTGTAAAGAAATGTTTACAAATCTTAGGGTTTTAGACGCGCTTTGGATCACTTGAAAATACATGTATCACAATCGTGTTTAAAGTGATAAGGTCAAAACCTGGTCGAACCGTCACAGGAATACCCCCATGCACAAGTTTTTTGTATCATAAAAGTTTCCTCATGCACGTGAGAAAAAAGATTCTTCAACTTTACCAAATGTACCAAAAGAAATATTTTCTAGATTCAAAGTAGAAATCGTTCTATTTCGCAACGAAAAAAAAAAAAAAACAAAAAACCATCCAAAGCAACCATTTTTGGTAATCAAATCAAACCGGATTTACTTGAATGAAAAAAAAAAAAAAAAACAAAAACTTTTCTTTCCACATTTTTAGCGGGTTGGAAAAAAATTTATTTATTTCTTCATTTTTCTCACAGTATAAATTACCGCGAATAGATTATAGGATAAAAATCAGTTTCCTGTAAGAAAAGACACAAGACTGTGACGAATGAATGTAAAATACCGTGTATAAAAAGAAAATGACGAAGAGAGACAATCGTGGAATGGAATATTCTTGAAACACGCACTCTCGGAGGTGCGCAAATTGACGTGGGGACGACGAGACGGCGGCGTTTCGGTCTCTCCACGGCAAATAAAGCCTCGGAAAGCTTTTAGCCGAAAACCAGAGTGCGCTGGACGCGTGAGAATCGGACGCCCCCCCCCCCCCCCCCCCTCTCGTTTAATGGGGAAAAGCGATATTAATGCTCGTAAGGGCGACTATATTTCCTCATGAAACCTCGTTTATTATCCTGACAAGTGGCGGCCGAGCACAGGAAGAGTGGGTACCATGGATACCGTGGATACCATGGATATACCATGGATACCTATAATTACGCCGCACGCAATGTCGCGTGTCTTTATGCCTCCCCCCCCCTCTCTCTTATATGCCCTCAGTCCAGGTTGAAAATAGGTCGATTTTGCCTGCCAATTGTTAGGCAGCCCAGAATCATTAAATGACTTAAACACCAGGCACGGTTTGTAGTTAACCCTTTTGGCTACAACGGAACGCTTAGCGTTCTACGTACAAAATAAGGACGTTCTGGTCTTGTCGCAGTTTACATAAAATTTTGAATCGTCTTTGTTACTTCGTTACAACTCCAAAAACCCACGAGTAACAAGTTGTGTGGGAAAGGTTTGTTCATTGGTTTATAGTTTGTAAATTGGTTCCAAGTTAAAGAGGTTGAAATCTTATAACCACATTCGTATGTAATCAAATTTCTCGGTTATGGTTCCCAATGCAGTTTTTTTCAACTGTTCTCAATAAAGAAGAAAATCTGGTACGTCATTCTATAGTTTGAATACACTCACTAGTGGTATAATTATTTTATGACGACAATGAATCTTGCGATAATTTGATTCTGGAAGCATGAGTGAACCGATGCCAAGATGTGATTTTACTGAAATAAATCTATTCGGTAGAACAAATACATTTACTGATGCATTCGTCGTCAAAAGAAGGACAAAACTTTTTCCACAAAAAATTATCTCGACATTGCGACAATATTGAAACGATATTGTGACTCGACAGGATGACTGATAATTTCAAACAAGCCTTAAAATTGTGTGTGTGGAAAAGTGACGAAGACGTGTCAGAGTAACTGTGCATGTAGGAGTGATACTTGGGACGTCGATAACTGCACCACTTCTTATCCTCTATCGAAACAAAACGATGGTTAAAAAAAAAAAAATTCTCAATGCCAGGAGAAAGCTAAACTAAACCTTTCAGTCACACATTTTTTAACTCAATATTTTGGTCTGAATTTTGTTACCCGCAGGTTTTTGGGGTCCCTGATCGCGGTTCTGGATTCGCGATTTGATCATTTCTAAATCCAAGATGGCGGATGTGAAATAGATAAAAACTATTAAAATTCGATGATTCTGACCGAAACTTTGTGATGGGAATTTGTTGTCTCCCGAATTTCTATCTTCCACTTTATTTTATTACGGTTATTTGTTTATTTGGTTCGTTACGAGAATCTTGTCAATTTATCTTAAGATAAATTGGTGATTTGTTCAAGATGTTTCCTTTTAAGTTTTGTGAATTTTTGAAATCTATAGCTGGTTAAATCCTGGTCTTCAGTTATCTGGAAGACTTTTCCTTTTAGATAAACTAAAGTCTGCCAGAATCTCTCTAACTGAACTTTTACAGCAAAGGTGTATAACGACTTGAATCGCATAATGAATTCAAACAAACTTTTCCAGTGATCTTGACGATACCAGCGATACGAAATTCGTAAATAACTTTGTTTATTATTTACAAAACGTCTAAATTTCTCCAACATCTTTTACCGAATGCCTTCTCCTCCCATTTTCACAACAATCCCGTGAAAAGAGCATTGTTCATCAAACTTGAACTTATTTTCTATCAATCAAACATCAACCAATAACTCTAAATTAAGCCATTTTCATATCGCCATAATTATACACTTGCAACTTGTATAGTAACCGTAAAACTGAAAAAAAATATCAAATTTACCCTTCGTTGCCAATGAGACAAACCAGTTACAAAATTCAGAACAACCACAAGGTGTGAACTGAAAATGTGTAACCTAAAAAATCGTCCAATCAATGCGTAGGGTTGAAAAAGCTCTGAGGATCGATATCGACGCGTGACATTGACACCCATCGATCATTCGCACTTTCCTTGACGGAAATTTCGTTGGAAAGAAATTTCCGCCTCTTTCTTTTCTTTCTTTTTTTTTTTTTTTTCTTTCCTTTTTCCTTTTTTCGTTCGGATCAAAGTCCGCCGCGTAACACTCGAGACATTTCGGTTACAGGCGCTATCGTGTCACTCGCATACATATGAAAGTTGACTGATGCCAACCGAGTTCCTAGATACGTTCATCCAACAGACCGACTTCAAACTTCCGATGGTTGGTTTATTGCTTGTTGCTAGATCTCTCGTTTTTAGGCACTACACTTCGCAGAAGATACGATTGACAAAAAGTTGCTAAAACCGCATAGGAATCATGTTTTTTCTCGCTTAAAACATAGTCAACTTCAACAAGTATAACTTTCAAAGACCGATGACTGTGAACGCGATACCAAACAAACCACGCGATTAATTTGTCTGAAAAAAGTTGAGTTCACATCTTCGTCAACGTTGTCAGATCTTTTCGACATCGTTTAAAAATTGAACCGAAAAAACAAAGATGTCCAACTTTTACACCGTTCAATTATACATAATCCAGTGTCTTCTGAAATATCCAACATTATGCCATTGAATAAAGTTTTAAGAGATTTTTCCTCGACAACGAAGGAATGATTAACAGTAGAAAATGGGCGACGATCGGATGACGCGATTACAATGTTAAGCTGGAACGATTTCAGGCACTCCTTGTTCCCTTATCTGGCAGGATACGCGTAAGCATTATCATGCAAAATGTGTAGAACGTAGATTCTGGGCATGCTGACTGTGCGCATGTGTATATATATATATATATATGTGTGTGTGTGTGTGTGAGTGAGTGTCGAAAGCCGAGCAAGCGGGTGGTTTTACCAACAGAATTAAGGCGCACCCAAAGTCTACAAATATAAGCCTGATCCTTCCCTCATTACCCGCAGATCTATATAACTTGTGCCTAGTTGCCTATAAGCAATGTTAAAACGGGACGCGAGTAGACGCGAGAGAATTTGCAAAATTAATTAATTACAAATTGAAACCGAGTAAGTTAATTTTGAGCTTCGCGATCGCGTCCTTACCTGTATTTCGCAAGTTAGGCGAAGGGGATTGAACCGATCCCCTGAAAGCCACGGTACTGAATTTCGTCGAGGAGTCACGACACTGATTGCGAGACTGGAGAATTAAGAAACCGTGACTCGAGGACTTGAGTATATGGCTGGCCTCGTACCTGCCCCTTGTTAGCTGAACTTTAACCTTTGTAATACAAAACGTCGAGAGGAGTTCGTTACGCCATGTCATTTGATAGCTGCACAAAGAAATTCGGATTCGGATGAAATCGAGGCTCAAAAAAGGGTTTCGGCGATATTAAAACCTTACAATGCTCTTCCGTCGAGTTTCCCTTTTCTTCTTTATGCATGTTTTTAAGTAAAATTCGTTTCTTCACTCCCTATAGCCAATTATAGTACAGAGTGTATGATCTTTTACTTTTTTGGATGAAGGGAGTTTTGGAGAGAACAGAATTCTTTTTCTCTTTTACTGATTTCTTTTACTTTGTCCAATATTAAATATGCGAGCGTAATTTGAATGTTTGTAAGTAAAACGAAAGAAAATTTTGGCAAATCAAAAATTAAGGATAATGAAAATAAAATATCCGAAACATTTCTTTTAAATATTATGCTTAGAAAATGAGTTTCTTTCACAATTTTCTACGCGCAATTTTATATGTAAATGAAGAAAATGTTTGTAGCAAGATTGGTTATATAAATGAAAATCGGTGGTTCGTAACGCTGGAAAATAATATAGATTAAAATATCCTCTTTCACAGCATTCCACCCGATATAGTATACGTATAATAGTAGGTATAATATACGAGGGTGTATAAGGGTGCTTATCGTCCTGCCCGAAGCTAGGCCGAGAAAACGATAATAATGTTTGCCTTAGACATTTGAAAAATGATTGGAATATCAATCGCCACCGTTGTATGTGTACGTATACACCTACCTATAATAGAAACCATTTCACCCCCTTACAATAAAATAGTCGCGTTAAATGTTACGCGTATTGAAAGAATTTTCCTCTTTACGTTTTTGTTATTATTTTTTTTTTCTATTTCTTCCTCTTCTTTTTACTTTCGCTAGATACTCCGCTTTTTTGCATTTCTATAAATAATAACGAAATATGGCAAGAATAAAATTAAGAGAATAAAATAAAAAAATATCATTGAAGTCTGATCGATGGCTCGGTGAAATTTCGCTGCGGTAAAGCGAAGAAGAAAAATATAGCCAGCGTTACAAGCAACGCGCGCGTAAACCCAACGCAATGTAAAACACGACATAATCCTAGGGGTTGAAAAAGCGGCGGTGCGAAAAATCCATGACGAAATGCAGGAACTCGAGCCGCGAAGAACAACGACAACTTAATTAAAAGCAAATTGGCCGGCCAGTTTATATTCACGCGAGTTCCGCGAGTATGAAGCGTAAAGCGGTGGGAAAATGGAGATACGGAAAACGCGGACGTACAAACACGGCAAACAGTCTGCGGGATTTTTATATCTATATATATATATATTTGCACAAAATGTCCAGAGTGGGAATTTTATCGGTTGTCCAGACTTCGCAGGGAAGGGGAGGAACATCGTCTATACGCTATTCATACACGTGTGAATTTCGGGCGAAGAGTGTTTTCGGGATTGTATGTGAGGTACAGTCGGGTCAAAAATTTGTCCGAAAAAAACAAAATAAATAAGAATGTTATACGATAGAACAAAAGTTTTGTAGAAAAACTTGAGACCGAAGGTTGCAAGTCTGGAGTTTGAGTTATTAGAAAGAAAAGGAAGGGGAAGAAAAAGTCCCTGTAGAACAAGGAAACACATTTGATAACAATGAATTTTAATTCTACGTACACACAAAAAAAAAAAAACATTATATTCTATAGCTTTATTATTTGTTTTGTTTTCGGTTTTGCAAAAAATCCATAAGGTTTGTTTTTTCTGAACTTGTATTATTTATAGATCAATTCTCTACAAATCGTCCGAGACAGATTTATTCTTGTAGATCTCGACCTGTGAGAAGAAATAGAAGAAAAATTCGACGTGTAGAATCGTTACGATTTATAAATGATAAAATTCTGATTTAGAGAGAGAAATGTGCATGTATAATTGCTATTCAAAAAATTCAAATCATTCTCGGATGATTATAAGTTATATTACGGTTAATCACGATCGGAATTTGTCAAGAAAAAAATACCGATTTTTTGGTGAAAAAGAAATAAAAAAAAAGATTTGTTCTTGGTTTACGTATATTAGGGTGTTTCGGAAATAAAATATTTGCGATTTTCCACCATGGCACTCGCTGAAGAGTTTTTTTTAGGTTAAAAGAAAAATTCTGTCAAAAAATGTAACGTTACGCGTTATGTAGAAGATCGCTCTCAGTCGATTTATCACTTTCATGTATTTTTTTAAACTTATGAATTATCGTCGATAAAACTTTGTTTTTTGTCGTTTACATCTCAATCACCATATCAATTTACGTCACAAAGAAAACCCACACTTGGTAATATCAAGTCTCCTGCTTCATTTTTGAGAAATGTATCTGACGAATATTTATAATTACATATGAACTTTTAATTTATGAGAATAAGATTCCCGGATGATATATTCTTGTGTTATGTGTAAATGTTAGAAAAGAAATAATAATCGAAGTGCTATAACGTGTTCTTTTCACAAATTCAAAATAATGCGAAGAATGTAAATACTCAATGAAGCGCAGTGTTCCACATAACGTAGAACGCTCATCTTTTCACAGAATTTCTCTTTTAACCTGAACAAACTTTTTCAGCGAGTGCCGCGGTGGAAAGTCGTAAATTATTTTTTTCCGGAACACCCTAAACACAAACATATATACATATATATATATATATATCTTTCTTTTAACCTAAGCAAACTTTTTTAGGATGTGCCTAAAAATAAATAGCGTATACCGAGTCAGTCTCTTGAGAGTTGAAAATCAACCGCGCATGCGTCGAATAATTAAATCTCATTGGTCGGCGAAATCTTCACGCAGCGATATTCTTGTCCGCGACGCAGGCGTGCCAACGTATGCAAAATGTGGACGTTTGAATTCTCAAAGAGCATAAGCATTGAATTCCGACCGTTCTTTGAAGAATCGACTTTCCGACCCGATAACAAACGCTTCCCAAACCTTTCCGAGTCGCTACTTCAATTATTTGAGATTCTAACCTCGAAAATTCGTATCAACCGCATCGCCGGCAGAAACAGTTTGACAGCCGAAAACTCGGGTTGGCCAGCCTGCGCGAAGAGCCGATAAAACTCGCGCATGCGCGGTTCATTTTCAAGTTTCAAGAGATCGCCCCGGTATACATCAACGTTCCTGTAAACAATTTCAACCCATCATACTTTTCGAACCTTTCGTCTCCGTCACGTGTTCGACTATATCAGCCAATGTTCTCGTTTTCTCCTCTCTTCCGTTTCACTTTTCTACGGGATTGTACGTCCCGCGCATCCTTAAATTCTATTTTATCATCCCCGCAGCGCGGGTACATAGATTTGAATTTAGCATCATCCTGCGAGCGCGATTCCTCCTCCTCCTCTTCGACGCCCTTCCAAATGCGTGACGTGATCTTCGAAGGTCCCAAAACTTCCTTCTCTCCTTCTTCCGCAGCAAAGAAACATCCTCTTCCTCTCCCTCCTCTTTCTCATGCCTGCTGCTACGGCTGTATCGTAAAAGTAAATTTTCCCAGCAACCGCGGCATCCCTTTTCCGCAACAACGAGAAGTTTGTCGCCAGGATTATTACCAACCAAACAACTTCTATTTTCTATGCCCGCAAAGCACGTGTCTCTCCAATTTTCGTATCCGCCTGTTACTCCTCCTATTTTCAAGATTTTACAACGATTCGCACGCGTGACGCACAACTTTTTACTCATCTCTCATTTATAATGGAGATTTTCCCTGCAACACGGCGAAACGTCGTGCAAATGACTGCACCTAAACAATGTGTAATATCGTGTTGCGTTTTATTGAATGTTTAAGATTACTCGCGGTAAAATATCATGGCATTGACATTAAAATACCGATTTCTGTCACTCCATTTTTTTAACTATCTATTATTTTCTGCATTAGCAATAAAAGATGCCACGACTATTCAACGATACAGTGAAATAGTTTTTTTTTTTTTTTTTTTTTTTTTTTTTTCCCGAAATATCGAGGTACAGAATTTATTTACTCAAAGTTTGATCAGCGAATTTATTAGATTTCAATACCTTATTTATTCACATAATCGTTTGGATACGATTCTTGTTGAATTTGTACCGTTTACACATTTTATTACCAAATTGTAAAAATAAATAGTATTTCGAATGTTTTATATATACGTGGAATAGTCAAGCTTATTATTTGATAAATGAGGTCTGAAAATTTTTGAAAATTTAATCAAATGGATGAAAATTTATAATTTACATGTTGAAAATTCGGTTTCTTAAAGACGTTGCCTACCCCCGGCGGAACTGCTGCTTGCAGACGTTCACGCGATGCAAGTTTTCTCCGTCATTTATAAAGATATCGAACTTCTATTAGAAGCATTTTGAAGGCAAAGGAGCAATCTGTGTCGCGTATTTTTCCGAATTTCAATTTTTTTTTTTCAAAGTCGTAAAAAACAGCACTGAAAGTGAGCAGAGTTCCCGTTGTAATAAAACAAGAACGAATTTTTTTTTCACAATTCTACGAAATACACGACACAGATAGATCCTTCACCCTTGATTCAGGACTAAGAACAATAAAGTCGAACTCAAGAGTTGCGAGAAAACTTGCACGAGCTGAAGCATGAAACAGCGGATTTTCGCCGCGAGCGTTATTCGGTGTGTTCTTCGTGAATAAATATTCGTAAAGTATCTAAAACTCCTTGATAAGTGTTCATCAGTCATTCGCTATGACTAAGATAAGCGAAAAGTATGGTATTCCACGCGATCGAATGTATATATTTTATTTATTGACGCGCCATTACTTTTGATTATGTTTTGTACCATAGAATTTGCTGATTTTTCAATACGACTTACCTATCAATTTCTAATATACTCCTGCATGTCTAACACAATTTTTTTGATTTACTAATTTTCTTTTGAATATCTATCGATGTATGTAACACTTTTAATTTTTCCTGGCATGGTTGAGAGGTTGGGACGGGATAGGATGGGTCTCTTCATCGCAGCGACCTCCACGTGGTGAGACCTGGGTCATTGATGGCAATGTATTTAGTAGGGATGCGCGATTCTAGATCGATCCAATCAAGAATCCAACTTTTGGTTCGAGAAAACAGATCTTTTGTATCGATACTTTACAAATCGATTTTTTCTAGAATCGATTCCAAGTCTGCAAGGATCGGATCAAGTTCTTAAATCTTCAACTAAAAAAAGTTTTGAAAGTCTATTTTGGCGTTCTGTATTTTATGGATAATATAGGTTTGAGAATACAAAAGAATCGATTAATTTCTAGCGCTGAATAAATCTAATATCACAACTAATAAAAAAAGCTTCCCACCTAGTCGGCTGGATTTGTGTAATATGTATATGAGAACTATTGCTGTGATAAACAAATATGACCCGAAGCAAACTATTGTTAAATATCAAAACTGTTGAATAAGTACATACTAAATTTGTGTGACACGATTTTTAATCTACATTATAGCTACCGGTTTCCATTTAAACTAAAAAGTGAAAATAACGATCAATCTTTTGTATCCGATTTTTTGGATGAATCGATTTTTCCAAAATCAATTCGAATCGATTCTGAGAATCGATCTTTTGCTTGATATCGCCCATCCCTAGTATTTAGTCACGAATTAGCTAACTGCTGTTTCGGGTAATTTCTCTTGTAACATTTTTCACTTTACTGCAACGAGTTACGCAATAGATCTCTTGAAAACTCGAAGATTATTCAATGATTTCTGTAACTTGTTATTATTTGCATAAGCAATAAATATTTGAAATAACATGTATACGGAATTAAAAAGGAAGAAGAGAAAAGAAAAAAAAAAAAAAAGCTCTCTAGCAATTTTTTTACGCAGTCAACTTATTGCGAGAAATGTTGAAAAAAAAAGGAAAAGAAGAGAAAGGAAGAGAGTGAAAAAAAAAAACCCGGCCACCTGTAATCGAGTAGTTCGCAGTCAAACCCTCGGCTTCGCACACTTTTCTCCCTACTTTACGCACGAGGCTAGAGACCCTCTCAGAGTCTCTGAAATCTTGATACTCGGGGAATTGAATCGAGCGAAGCGAAAATCGAAAATAGCCGACATATAAGGCTCGCAGCTGTTCGCGAGCGACGAATCCGCGAAAACTACCGCAACAAGGTTTGAATTCGAAATTCTAAATTCGAAATTCGTAATTCCGGGCTTCCGCGCCTCGCCGAGTCGTTAAATCGGGACGATTTTGGGGCGATAATGACGTCCGTGCAGGGACGAAACACGGCTCGGCGTCTATCTGAACGACACAACGAACGACGTAAATCTAAGCAAGTGTTTGTTTACAGCTGCGGTAATTGGTTTGATCTTTGGTTGAAATTCCGAATTTGAAACGTTCCGAAAACTCCGGAATCCGAATTTTTTCGTGCCGGAAATTGGAAGCGAAGAAATAAAACTCCGACGAAACATCAAAGTTTCGAATCATCCGAATCCCGACGCTCAAAGTTCCGCTGCGACGAGTCAAAGTTTCGAAAGTGCGAAAATGAGAAAATTTAAAAGTCTGACACATCGAAATTCCGAATGATCAAAGATTTTCGGTTATGTGAATTTCTGGCTTGGTGAAATCTCACCACATTCGTCTTTACTTGTTTTGGATTTTCGATGTTTTTACCTTCGGAATCCCGGTAATTCTGATTTTTAGTTTTGCTCATTTTTTTTGCACCCACTCGTTGATTAAACTACGCTGTGCGTGTATATTTTAACTTTCGGAATTTTACTCTATCGAAACTTGAATTTTCGGAATCTTGCAATTCCGAACTTTGAGCCGTCGAGTTTCCGACCACTCGAAACTATGTTGTTTCTCGAACCTCAACCTCTCTTGTTTTCACCTCAAGTTTCTCCACCAAATAATTCGGAATTATACGCTTTGGGAACTTTTCAAATGCGGAATTTCAATCCCACCCCGTTTTTTCGTCTCAAAATTTCAAAAAAAAAAAAAACGGACAATATTCGTTGTTACATTTACATAATACACGCTAATAAAATTTCAAGGTCTTTCAAATATTTGGAATGCATTGTAGATGCGCATCAATCACGATATTGTTTTACATTGTTGTTACCATATTTTATTTAATACTCTTACTTATTATTTCGCACGCGTGTATTTCAGCGAGTATCGTAACGTGAAACCTTCAACTTCTCTACACGTGTTGTGCATCGTTGTAATAACAAACGAGAAACTTCTAAACAGAAAACAAGAATGATTTATACAAAGTAGGTATGTTAATCAATTCGATGAATCAGAATTAGTTGCAGCAGGTTAATTCTAATTTCATCACATAGCGCAATATTGAACGTAGATACAGATGTCGTTAGGTTTCGTTGTAGGGAGGAAAAAGAAAAAACTGGTTCATTTTTTGTTATTCAAAAGAAAAACGATTCTATGTAAAGATAATGATACTCGTCGTAAACGATTTGAGAAAAGAAGAGGAAAAAGAATCTAAAAAAAAGAAACCACAAGAGGACGACAAAAATCTGGCTTTTTTTCCCCCCTAAAAGACCGCAATTTCAAACCAAAATCACACGAACAAGATTGAAAAAAATAAAAAAATACTTCTACGATATCATTGTATTTGGATGCTGGGGAAACTAAAACTTGACATCTTTCTGTCTCGTTGTCGGCTCTTTCTGTATTTGAAAAAATACCGAAATTCATAACAATAAACAAGAATGAGTTTCTCCCATACCTTATATAATTTAACTATGAAACAGAATGTTGTTCATAAAAATCTCTACCTTGTTACGCGTCGGTTATTCATCTTCTATACATAGTTATATACATATTCATAATTTCAAACCCTTTGTTTCATTATACATATATGTATGAAAATTTTCAGTCTTTGACCTCTGCAAGGCAAAGTATAAAAACAAAAATAACAATAAAATAAAAACTATCTTCGCTGGTCGTACGTCACAGGCATTTTATATTATAAGCATGCGTGTGTGTGTGTGAGTGTGTATATATATGTACATATAATATATATACATATATTATAATATATATATATATATATATATATATATTGACGAATTGGAAAACGACACTCGTCTGCAAACTTCAAGCCGCCTACAGCAAAACCACCGCATTGAATTATTTATGAGAAAAGCGAATGTGGAATTTATTGTACAGCGATGAAAAATTTATTTTCACTCAGTTTTCTGCTCGGGCTTTTATCCCGTAATATTTATGATTCAATCGTTACCTTCGGGCATTTTTTTTTTTTTTTTTGCAGTTCTTATTTTCTTATTTTACACTCCTATCGCGGATATATTGTATCGAAAATACAAAACTTTTTTGCGGCTAAGTTCGGTAGTAAATTTCTTGAACAAAGAAATAAATTAAATAAATAAACAAAAAGAATAACTGAAGCCTTGATAAAATGTGTTAAGAGTTTCGACCGTTTTTAACAGAGACTTTCAATATCTTTTGCTCTTTCTCTCTCTCTCTCTCTCTCTCTCTCTCTCTCTCTCTCTCTCTCTCTCTCTCTCTCTCTCTCTCTCTCTCTCTCTCTCTCTCTCTCTCTCTCTCTCTCTCTCTCTCTCTCTCTCTCTCTCTCTCTCTCTCTCTCTCTCTCTCTCTCTCTCTCTCTCTCGACGTTTTACTTTTACATCTGTTCAGCATTCCCCCCGCAGTTAAAAAGTTCAAGGGTATTCGAACGAGAAGATTGAATAACTGTGATTGTAAACGATCGGGACGTTTTTACATTCGTAAACTTGCTGTATAAAACTTTATTTCTACACGGCATTTATTTTTTTAAACATATTAATAATGTCGCTCCTGCAAACTGTATTATAATGATCTTGAAACAATGCAAAGAAATCGCAGCACGCAAATTCTTTCCGACATTGGTGAGGAATAAAGAAGAGAAAAATAATAATAATAATTGTAATTGTAATTGTAATTGTAATTTATACAAGGCCGTAGGACAAAGTCCTCTAACGGCTAAAAGCAAGAAAAAGAATACAAATAGTATACAAATAGTAATCGTTAACACTGAGAATGGTATTTATAATAATGTTATTAAAGTTATTTTTTTTTTAATTAAATATATAATAATAATAATAATAGTAATAATAGTAATAATTTCAAAATAATGAAGCAGAATTGGCAAAAACTTTTTCAACAATTCGAACAGTCAAATTTCTCCTCGCTTTTTCTCCTCATCCAAATCAACTTCCCGCAGACTGCATCAATTTTTCAAACTCTATTCTCCCCTTTCCTCGAGCTTCTTCTCTCAATTATACCCTTCAGTCGGAAAAATCTTTTCTCATCTTGCTCCAGAAAAAATTATTCCATCCCAACATCCTACATCCAAGTAATATTTCTCTCACAGTTGAAAGCTGTGCGAAGTAGATTGAAAAACGGGACTAAATATTCATATCTTTTCATAAAATCTTGAAACACAACATTTAATTATCCTACTGCTTAGACCTTTTTTTTTTTTCTTCTTTAAACCACTTTCACGGAAGTCACTACAGTAGCAACCATTTTTTTTCCCTATATTTAGGGATTTTTTTATTTTTTTTTTTACATTCAACGCAAAATCCTGATCTTTTATTTACATCTTCAGTTGAAAAAAAAAGAAATAAATAAAAACTCGCGAATTGTAACTCAAGCATGGGACGCAGCTATACAGAGATTGCAGAGAATGAACGCTTTCGATTAATTTATACGTACATTTATGGATAAATAACAAAACGATGTTGCACCTGAGCTGCTGTTCGGTTTCGAGAATTGCCCCTCGTTTCCTATCGCAAACTCCCATGCATGTAACAATAAATTGAACTTTACGTACCGCGCACCTTGAAACTGTAATCGAATTTTCATACCGACAGTCATGTTTTCCCTCCTTCTCTCGATCCTAGGCGTTTTCCCCCTGACTCCCCAAACAGTCTCTCGCAAGCTTGTTTTACGACATTTCGCCGTAACCCGCAGTCCATATAATCCCATAAAGCACGCGGTACGGCATATTATTTATTCACAACTCGGGTTGTATAGAGGATCCGATACCGGTGCGATAAAACAGCAGTTGAACCGAAAATCGTGTGCATAAAATTCGCGAATTTTCAAAAGTTCCGCGTAACCGTGCAAAGTATTTTTTACAGACGTAGGTGTAGGACGAGAATATTTTCAATACTGTGATATATTTTAAATGAAAATATCAGCAAGAGATTACGTACAGCCGGACTGTGTGCGTAAACGGTAAATATCGATTAACCCTTCGAGTCATGGTGACAAGCATTCTCACCGCCTATTTTATCAATTAAGTTCATTCCGATGTACGTAACGTGTAATAATATAATATGTATAATAAACGCGTCGTTGAAATTAGCGGGATGATTAAAGATTAATCGTCGAGGACTCGCGACTTTTACAAACGCGTCATGTGATCACAACTTTAACAAATCAAGGTAGAGAATCGTGAAACGGTGTTCCGCAATATCGAAGGACGAATAATCCTCGTCGCGAATCTGTTCGTTCGGAAATGAACACATCCATCCATCCATCGGGACGGCATTTTCTTTAAATCCCGAAAAACCTCCCTTCACCACTCGAATACGATACCTGTAATATTATGCCTCTTGACCTAGCTGCGAATAAACGAAGAGAGGAGACGATTTCCACAATTCCACACCGAAGAACCACCACTCGAAAGAAAGAAGACCCGTATACCACCATAACTCGTTACAGATAAAATTTCTCGACGCTTAACGTACCCGTTCACTCTCATTCTCCGTTGCCACTTGAGAGTCGACTCGACGTGACTTGAAGGAAATCGTACACTATAACTCGACCGTCTGGTTCGAAGCCCTTGTTATACACATTCATGCATTCGTACGTACGTATCAAATACTTGTAGTCGTACTTTCCTTACCGCAAACTTGTGCGAGACTTGAGAAAAGAAGAAAACAAGACGAGAAGCACCCCCAAAAGAAGGGGAGGGAAAAAAAAAAACAATCCGCGGACGAAGGAAAGAGACAAATAAAACTTTGTCTAACTTTGTACCAAGAGCTTGTCTGATACATGTATATGTATATAGGAAAGGTGGATGGGGGATAGAGGGTAGGAGTACGGATTTCAAGTTAGATTGGCGTGGCTGATAAAATAGAGATAAAGCTGGCCAAACCTCCGAGACTAGTGCCGCAGACTCCGACAAGTTGTTAGTCTCAATGCCTTATAAAACATGGCACGAAGCGACGGTGGCAGCAGCAAAAACGGATTAGGAAAGATGAAGGTGAGTAGGATTTTTGGAATGAATTTGGACAGGTATAAAATCCTTTTCCACATGTGAAGCAGCCTAGAATGGAGAGATAGCAGCTCGGCAGGGAACGGGCTTCTACCAGAAATTCCCAGGGACTGGTATAATGAAAAGTGTTGTTCAAAAGTTTCAAATTTACGATTCTCCTCGTTGTCGCGTCCTCCTCTCCTCCTCATCTTTCCAGAACTCAAACAGCAGAGAAATAACAAGAAGAAGAAGAAGAAGAAGAAGAATAGTAATAATAATAGATAGAAGAAAAAAAAGAGCAGGGACAAAGAAAGCAGAAAGAAATGTTTTTCGAAAAGCGGAAAAAGGTTCAGCTCGGGAGATCAGAACCACTCTCTCATCTTTTGCTTTCTCCTTTTCTCTCTTTCGTTCGTGTTATGCGCGTAAGCCGAGACCAAAGTTTTGATAACGTATCTCATCCGGATGAAACGCGGTGCATGCATACATGCGTTGTGTGCTGCGTATACACGGCGGTGATTCAATGAGAAAGAAGACAAAGGACACCGAAATTTTATTTTTATGCAAACGCCATGCTTGAACGAGAACTTGACGAAGGCACGGGATTGAAAGTAGCCCGGAACCTGAGGTGATTTTTCTAACGTTGTTTAATAACACAAAGTGTTTTAGATCGTTGAAACTCAATGTTCTACACAAGCAACGTAAAAAACTGCACAGGTTTTTTTTATAGCGTTTCTTATAGATTTTCACTCGCTTAAACCAGGAAAAATGCTCGAAAAGTTCCATCGCGTCAAGTTTTTTCTTCAAATCGTGTTTGCAGTTTTATTCAGAGTGAAACTCCCGAGTGATTCGAAATCTGGTATTCTATTCTTGATTCTAAAAATCCTATTCAAAAGTGATTTCACGGAAATGGAAAAATAGAAGAAGAAAAGGTTTCATACGCGACGAGAATGAACACGGAATGTTAACATTTCATAAAGAAACTGTTTGTTTAATTTTATAAGGAATATTGTTTAGTTCGTTATAATAAAATGATGAGTTTTTCATTATTGTTATGCTTTTGTGCAAACACCTTGTATCTTGCGAGAATACCGTACGTAATGGAGGGAAATGGAAGTTATATTTGGATTCAGCACACTCGGAAACGTAATATTTACCAAAAACATCCCATGCAGCTAAAAAGAAAATTATTTTTTTGCAGACGAGTGTTGTTCGATACCGTGTAGTATCGAAAATTAAACGCTCGTCTACGCAAATTTGTGAAAATATCGTTTCAACGTGTTTAAGTACAAGCGTTAAACGCTGTGACGTCGTTATTGAAACAAAGACTAGTGGACCGATAACGACGAGTCGTGATAAGATAACGAGAGCTAAACTGACGCGAAGAGATGATAAAGTACGTTGTAGTCATTCGAAAAGCTCCAAAGGTTGTTGTTATACCTCTGAGTTCAGCGACATGCCATTGCTGATGCTTTATCCAGGTCGTACGATTTCGAGGTAGAGAACTGACGAGATGATTATATGTATAGCCGGTACATCGAGATCATTAAATTTCGCAATGAAGGATGCGGTAGGAGGTTCAGACACTATATCTCCAACCATACTGGAACTTCATGGATTGGTATTCTTAACCAAGCACCACCGTACAATCTTGATCCACATTTACTTTCGGTATTTCAGAGAAGGATAATCAACTACAAGCCATCGTCCACCTCCGTCACGACCATCAGAGGTATGAAAACTCGTTGACTTAACAGATAAACGTGAAGTTAGTCAGTTATGGTTACCCCCGGATAGATATTGTGATAAATGTGAGACGAGAAACGGCTGAAAGTGTTTTCATTGTCTTCAGGTACACATGTATCTCATTTTGTCATCTGTATAGATTCAATGCTTAAAATCCCGATGGAGTATAAAGAAAAGTATAAGTAAGACCAACGACTGAAAGTCGTTGTTACGAACTGTTATAAGTTGTCGATTACAAGTCAATGACGAATAGCAACGGTGTTGGGGAGTAGCGATGCAGTCTGGGATTCCAGTAACACGATAAAAAGAGAGAAGAGAAAAGGAACAAGCATCTAGTCAATGATGAGCGACTGAAGCACGCGGCGAAGAGCATCTCACCTGCATGGATACCGTCTACTTCCCACGATATATTTCATTCAGTAACAGCAGCAGCAATTACCAGTTGCAGAAAATATTGGATAACATGTTTGAGACGAGCTACCGCTGCGGCGTAATAATGAAAAGGAAGAATAAGAAGAAGAAGAAGAAGAAAGGGATCAACAAGGTGGAAAAATAAAAGTTAAAAATAGGTGTATAAAAGAAGCAGAAGAATGAGAAAGCACGAAAGTCAGTGGAGGTAACCCAAGCCAGGTATAAATATTTAGAAGTGGAAATCCGATACTCTCGGGCACTTGACACTCCTCCGAAGCACCAGCAGCACCAGCAACGGTATAGACGCCGCTTTATGCCCAACACAACAGGTAACGAGGCCATGGCCCGGGTTTTATCACCGGTACCAATGTGCCTATCAGAGTTCCGCGAAGCGTGGTTTTGTACTTTGTTCTATTTGTGTACCTGCAACCCTTCGTCGACGTCAATAACGACATCGGCAACACCAAGCGCCAATCATACATCGATAATGAAACGGTGTCAAGCTTGACGAAACTTGATATTACAAATGGTCGGTATGACGAAATGAAAGGTATTCGATGATAGCGGTGCATCTTTTCTTACGTTTGTATCGATGTTGTATGACAGTGTTGGGATCGGATCAACAGCTCGATCCAACAACACGGAGTGGAAGAGATACCGTGGAGCTTAAGGAGGCGGCAATTAAGCATCAAACAGTACCAAATGTAGACTTGAAACCCGATCGAACGTGTCTCAAGATGTGTCTGGAGAATGTGAGAAAATCCGGTTTTCGGTACTGACAAGTGTGTGCGTGTGTGTGTGTTTGTGTGAGCCTTCGTAGAGATGATGCCTGTGACTTGATTGTACGTATGCCTTGTGCAGGCTGCAGGCACAGAGCCAAAAGTGCTATTCATAGGTCCAAGAAGAAGGTGTGAACATGAAGCAGGCGGAAAAACACAATATGGAAGTAGCCGTATTGGTTCGACCACGCGGTGTTTAACCCAAGCGATCGAGGTGTCGATATCGTTCGATATCATTTCGTAATCGTCTCTGAAATGACGCTGAAATTGGTAATATTAAAATAAGGTTCTGGATAATTATCGATCGTCAAGGTAATCATTGGTAGTCATGAGAAATCGTTTAGAATTGCAGGGAATCTCGTTGTAATATTGAGAAATCATGAGAAATCACTCTATAAAATATATGTAATCAGAAAATACGTAATCACGGTGTCAGTTTTTGCTACCGTTGAAACAGTCCTTGGTTAGGTTCGACGTTGTGTCGAAGTTTAGCTTCGTCCGAATTTTTGATAAAACTTTTTTGGAATATCGTCACAATGCCAAAGAGAGAAAGAAAATACTTTGGTAGTTGATTCGTAATTGCGCATAATATGCATCAAAAAAAACATCGACGTGGGCAAAAAACGTGAAAATCAAGACTAAGGACAATATGTTTGTGGATTATTCGTTTATAAATCCCAACCAAATATTCGCCAAGTTGGAATATCTTGATCTTAACTCCCCAACAAAACTCACGTCGTTTCCACCAACTCCATTCTAATCCAGACGATTAATTAATCCGTTCATTTCTCTCTCTCTCTCTCTCTCTCTCTCTCTCTCTCTCTCTCTCTCTCTCTCTCTCTCTCTCTCTCTCTCTCTCTCTCTCCCTCCCCCTCTCCCCCTCTCCCCCCTCTCCCCCTCTCCCCCTCTCCCCCTCTCCCCCTCTCCCCCTCTCCCCCTCTCCCCCTCTCCCCCTCTCCCCCTCCCCCCTCCCCCTCCCCCTCCCCCTCCCCCTCCCCCCTCCCCCTCCCCCTCCCCCTCCCCTCTCCCTCTCCCTCTCCCTCTCCCTCTCCCTCTCCCTCTCCCTCTCCTCTCCTCTCTCTCTCTCTCTCTCTCTCTCTCTCTCTCTCTCTCTCTCTCTCTCTCTCTCTCTCTCTCTCTCTCTCTCTCATTCTCTTTCTAGCTTATCGTCAACAAGACGAAAATTATTCCTTATAAAATATATTGTACACCAGTAACTAATCGTAAATTAGAGCGACAGAGATTTAGAGTCGCAATCTTCTCCTGAAGATTAAAAAAAAAAAAAAATAAACAACAATCCAGACTGGAGCCAAAGATTTTCATATCTGCAGGTATGTGGACATTATTTTTGGTAATATGGATCAACCGGAGTAAAGTTAATTAATCGCTCAGCAGTTTTGAAACTCGAAAAATAGAAATTTTCATATCTTTTAAGATACAACTCGAGAGGCAATCGCAATTGATAAAGAAAAAAAAAAAATTACAACGGTACGATCATACTGAAGTGATCGTAACTTACACAACGTCGAAACACACAAGCTGTTTCTTTTACTTTCACCCGTAGATATATGAAGATGTATGAAAAAAAGCACAGATAAGAAATAAAAAAAAAAAAATATACATGCATTTATATAAGCATGCTGCATATCGAGTTTTAAAAAAATCAGACGATCTCTCAAGCGTTCATGAATCGAGTCACATCGGTATTGCAAAATATGCCCATTTGCAAATAATGTCTCATTTGAAGTTCTGCGCGAACGTAAATAAATTCCAATTTCATACACGGACCGTACGTGAATACCCATACCATCGATTATCCTTTTTCATTGTCTATTTTTTTCAATCCTTTACATCTTGTTCGTGACGACGAATCGATCGAAACACGAGTAGCATGTTACATGGAAAACCGAATAAAAAAAAAGAGAGAGGAAGAGCCTTTTTTATTTTCCTCTTTTTAAACGCAATGGAAAAACAACCAAAAAAAAGAAAAAAAAGAGGAAAAAATACACATCACGATGCATCGCATGCGCTGTTCGTTCGATCGTTCCTGCAGTCGCGGTAATCGTCGAGGAATAATAAAAAAAAATCTCGACACAGTGTCTTCGATAAATAATAATCATGTGTAATTTTGCCCGTAACGCTAATGGGAAAAAGTTTCGCATTTTAACCTATATCCCTGCGAATCGTTATTACAGCAGTAAATTTTCGCAAAGCAGGCTCAGTCGTATAATTTACCCATAACGAATAGTCTTATTCGACATTGTTGTAAAATATATGTATACATACGTATACATTTATGTATACGTATAATATAACGTGTATAAGTTATTAAAAAAAAAAAATAAAAAGAAAGTGTAAGCTGTGTACTAAAGAGCCACAGTCAGTGAAGTAAGATTAATTAATTTACGGCTCTTAATTACCGAACGTATAATTAAAATAACGTGGCTGCAACATCACAAAATTACAAAGTAGAGAGAGAAAGAGAGAGAGAGAAACCAAGCAGCTGTATGCATATATATATATATATATATATATATATATATATATATATACGTGTAGTAAGTATACGTACACGAAGTGAAGCTGAGGGATAAATTGACATGGTGATTTATTTAAATTGGTTGAAATGTGTAACTTCCTACTTAGCGCATTATATTTAATGAGATATACGATATTTCAACTCGGCTGATCGCGTATCCGATAGCTAATTCCACCTTATCATCTCAGAGTTTTACTACCATTCATCACTCGATTCACAATGTCGCGATTTAGAGTGACACAGAGCGAATCGCTAACGATCGAATGTTTTAATGCGCATGCGCTAAAATCTCGAGTGCAAGAGCAATTGTTTTGTCAGGGCTACCAACAATCAAAAATTCGGATCAACGACAGCTGACGAAATTTTTTTAGGTTACATCGGTACATCTGAATTTATGAATGTTGGTCACCCTGACGAAACAACTGATCTTACTTACTCTAGTATTTTAGAGCATGCGCATTAAATCATTCGGTCGTTAGCAATCCACTGTCTACGTGACTGCAATATTTCTTTCCGTTATCGTAATAAAAATAAAAATAAGATAAAAAATGTAATTTGACAACTTTCATTCTCCACTTGTCGGAGTAAATTACCATCCACCCGTTTCTTCGTATGCAAAAACTTATAAATAACAATAAATTAAACAAGGAGACTTTGCATCATATTAGGGTGGCGCTTGTTTAGGGTATCGATTAATTCCCCCCTAAGAAAACAACTTCAAATAATTCAAAAACAATTGCCAAATTTTTCCAGATTTTCACCTTCCTCTAAATAGAAAAAAAGTCATATTTCGAGGGTATGCAATTTGTCGAGATTGCCTGATACGATGATGTGTATTTTTTTCGGATAGTAGTAAAATTTTTTTCAACATTATTACTTTTACAATAAAACATGTAAGGAGAAAAAAAAGTTTTTCCCATGTTATCTCCTTAAGAAATTTCAGTCGCAAACTGAACTATCTCAGAGTTGAGTTAATAATGTGGTATAATTAAGCCGATTGATTTGGAATTATTTAAAGTCAATTTGGGAGATGCGGCGGAAAAAATTCGTCAACACCTACAACACAACCTTAAATAAGGATCACCGTAGTGTCATTTGTACGTAACATACTTATAACAATAACAATTCACGTCAAGGGAAATAAAATTACGCGTCAAGTTAGGGAAACTTGCAGGGATACGGGTAAAAAAACTTTTTAAAGCGAGTATCCTCGTTTTTGTTCTCTTTCTCTCTGCAGCAAGAAAGTAGATCTAAGAAATAAAAACAAACGTAACAAAAGAAAAAAAAAAAAAAACAGACTAAAAATAAAGGATAAGATAAAAAAAACTTTGACCGTTATCAGATATAAATATCCACTCTACCGTTCAGCGGCGCACGATAACTTTTCCTTTTTCTAATCTTTCCCCGTGACACGGTTAGTCTTATTTTAATCGACTCTATTTCTTTGATATCATTATCAACGGTTAGCGGTTATGTCGCCAGCCAATCGGCATTCGGTAAAACTCTTTGGTAAGGAATTGATGATAACGAAGCCCGTACATTAAAAGCATTATACATATCATATCGCTGTGACGTCGTTAAGAGATACAATAAATAAAGTACGCGTGTACGATAATTTAAATTAATAACGTACGTCGGGCGAGAGATAAAAGACTTTGAAAGAATCCGACATTTTTTTTTTTCTTTTAAATGAAGTATGATCAGAAAAACGACAAGATGAATGAACCAAGATTCAAGTATAATATCCGATAACTATATGTAATAAATCACACGGTTAAAAACTTTGCTACGCAAAAATATTTCCATGCATTTTTAGTGCAGCTTTAATCGGATTAATTTTATTTCATCGTCCGCTCAGTCATCGACATAATTATTTGAAATTTTTTCCCTAACCTCACACGTAACTACTTTATTTAGTGCTAATTCTGTCATTTTTTTTCTGACGATTCAACGACTTATTAATTATATATATCATGCAGATGTAATGGCGTTTTTGTTTACAAGTAATTAACCGAGTTCAATCAGTGTTACTTCGAATTACATCACCTGAGTTTCAGGTATTTTCTACACGTTATAAGTATGTGTATATATTTAGGTTAACTTTGGAATAAACTTCTCTCCGCAAGATTATTCATAGATTTGTACGCGTGTTGAAACTTAATAAGATAATGCCTAACTTATACGCGAGGAGATTTGGCTACAAAGAGGGAGGGAGAGAGAGAGAGAGAGAGAGAGAGATAGAGAGCCGATTGCGAGTAGGGAAAGTTTAAAATTCTTCAGAGAATCATCTCTTGTCAAGATAACGCGAAATCGGAATTGCCAAAGTTTACTACATACGTACCAATGTTGTACATTATGTCGTTTTGCTGGCAACGACCAAAGTTCACCAAACTTCGCATTGAAT
The DNA here is from genome assembly GCF_021155775.2 of Neodiprion pinetum. Taxonomy (NCBI): domain Eukaryota; kingdom Metazoa; phylum Arthropoda; class Insecta; order Hymenoptera; family Diprionidae; genus Neodiprion; species Neodiprion pinetum. The sequence continues at coordinate 41,680,588 of NC_060234.1, forward strand.
AAAGTTACACGCAAGATCACAGACGCAAATTTAACCGAGTCAAAATTACAACAGCAAAAAAAAAGACTCACGATTATCAGAAGTAATGTTTACAAAAATTCAAATATTTCTTTTCCACAATCTTTCATTACATTTTTTCTTTTTTCATCTTCGCCGACTCGCGATGAAGATAAATTTGCAAAGGAACTGTATGTATTCGCGTTCTAGAATTTGCGTTCGCTTTGAATAAACAAACAGAAAATTGAAATAGCCTTGAAGTGCTGAGTTAAAAAATTTGAAAAAAAAAAAAAAAAAAATTCAATATTATAAGATCAATCGATAGGCCGATAAAACCGTTAATTAAATATGAGTATCGCAGGATTAATCGATTAATAGCACAACCAACATTCAACCAAGAAAGTAAATTACATGTACGGTGAATATAAAAAAAGAGAGAGAGAGTATGAAAAATTATACGTTATCAATTTGACGAATATTGTAAACGCTCATCTTGTCTATCGACCCCGTAAACCAACTTCTTACTATTTCGTTGATCATCGATTAAGAATAGAGAAGAAGTATTCTCATCATCGATAAATATTTTACGATCACACATGAAGCAACAGCAGCAAAAGATATTCCTCGGTATATCCATCCGATCTTGTACGAGATGTTTTCTTATCCGATAAGAAGAAAGAAAAAGCATAGAAGGTCTTTTTTATTTACTGTGACGTTACCGTGTGGCTAGACGACGATTCGTCTCTCTCGGTCAACCGCCGCCACAGGTAGGTGACTATTACTTATACTTGACAGGGACTCGTTTAGTATCCTCTTGACCAAAAAAATCCAACCCTTCGTCGTTCCTTCTTACTACGGCCTCAGCTAGAGCACATCGACTTCTACGACTCGAGAAAATTACGAATGAAAAGAAAAAAAAAATCTCGGGTTTTCCAAACGTATTTTTTTGTTTTTATTCAAAGAAGAAGAAGAAAAATTTCTCCGTCGCGCTCTCAAAGCTTCGAAAATATCAATTGTTACACACTATTGTTTTTCCTATTTCGTAATATACCGGGACAATCTCTTGAAACTTGAAAATGAACCGCGCATGCGCGAGTTTTATCGGCTCTTCGCGCAGGCTGGCCAACCCGAGTTTTCGGCTGTCAAACTCTTTCTGCCGGCGATGCGGTTGATACGAATTTTCGAGGTTAGAATCTCAAATAATTGAAGTAGCGACTCGGAAAGGTTTGGGAAGCGTTTGTTGTCGGGTCGGAAAGTCGATTCTTCAAAGAACGGTCGGAATTCAATGCTTACGCTCTTTGAGAATTCAAACGTACACATTTTGCGTACGTTGGCACGCCTGCGTCGCGGCAAGAATATCGCTGCGTGAAGATTTCGCCGACCAATGAGATTTACTTATTTGGCGCATGCGCGGTTGATTTTCAAGTTGCAAGAGATTGTCTCGATATACGTAATATTCTGTTATAAGCAATGTAAACATAAGAAATATAAAGTATCGTACACGATTGTACTATCGAAATCGACGAGGGCTCTTCACTGCGACTAATTAACGATAACGTGTCCGCCTCATTTTTTTCTACTCACTTATTTATTTATTTATTTATTTATCTACTTATTTATTCAGCTAGCAAAAATAGCTCGAGTATTTACGCACCCAGATGAAAATTCGCGAATAATAATTACGTGGTAATGAAGAAGATAAGCGTTGGAACTTGAATCGCAAAATTTAACACCTTCCGTGTTTGACGTATAATAAATATTTGCATGGGTTCCATGATCGGTCGGTTAAAAACGGATTACGAACCGAACCAAACTCGTGAAATTAGAATGGTGTTACTAATGAATGATAAATGTGTATCGTTATTACATCCTAAACAAAAATTTCATACCACAGTATCGGGATTTCGTTGCAATTTTTCAACACTCGAGTGCTGCAGACGTCCGTACAATACATATATATATATATATATATCGCAAGATATTTACCTGAAACAGAGAAAGATTTACATGATTATTCCGTTGTATTACACGTACACATAATGCAATTGTGCAGTTTATTACGCAGTAATCAGCTATAAATTTTCAACAAACATAAAACAGTGTACACGTACTATATGAAAAAAACAATCGGTACATTCTTCATTTTTACACGCAAGAACCGTAATTCGATAAGTTATCTATGGAACATAATTTATAGTGGATAAAAAAAAAAAAAAAAAAAATGATCGGCTTATCACAATGCGTTTGAATTATACGTATATAAACTTTTTGAGATCGAAAGAAAAAATATACATTACAAATATTTCGATTGAATAAAAAAAAATAAATAAATAAAACTTACTCGCCAATTATACCGTAGTTAATTATCACTGTTGTACCAAAGTTTAACCTTGAAATGACATCGATAAATAGATGTAACGAAAGTGAAAGTGATGCGTCAATTGAATATAATAATAAAATTTAATGGTGCGGATAATTCAAATTAAACGAAGTCAATTAAACTGAGGGGAAAATTTGACGATCAAAAATTTCGAGGAATTGAAATGTGGGCGAAAGAATATCGCTGAAATCGTAGGTAGTTATTTTAAGGAAAGGAAAAGTCGGTGCGAGCCGGTAAACGAAAGAAACAAAAAGGAGCAGAAAATTGTCGGAACGATTCGAGTGGCAGGCGAGTATTTTCAGGGGTAATGTCTCGGCGATCAGTTCATTTCCGGTCCGGAGAAGCTCGACGGCACCGCGCTGATTTAATGTATTTCACTCAATTTCCGGTCGGCATGTCAGGACTAGAATTGCCTCAATTTCTGGCCACGAATTTCGAAGGACCCGAATTTTCAGTTTCCTTTTTTATTTTTGACTTGGAGAATAATAACGACGAAAAAAAAAAAAAACAGTAATAATATGAATAAATTTTTCATATTCAAAATGAATTAAAAAAAACATGACTTCTGATAACGTGAATCGAAAAACAAAACTCCAAGTGAATTAAAAAGTAAAGAATATACACATTGTGATAGCGAATGTTTGTAACATCAGTAATAAATATTTGTAATCATTATTTTAAATTGCATATTTTTTTTTTTTTTTTTCATATAAATGAACAAAAAACTTCGTTTTACATTTCACTGGTGATTGGTTCGAAAATTTTTTCAGAATTCAAATAATGAGCACTTCGGAAATAAGGAAAAAAAAGAATCGTACGTCAGATGGAGGTTGTTGAAGAAAAAAATGTATAAATAACAGGGACTGTTTTTCGACTGATAATTTCACGCGAGAAAAGTCTGGGGCGAACCTAAAATCTCAATTTCCAATCTTGATCGATACCCCCTGGAATGCCCCATATATGTGTATATATGTATATTGCACGTGTCATATAATATTACGTAATATATGATATATTATATATGTGACACAGGAAAGCGGAAGAAGAAGACGACGAATATTATTGGAAAAATGTCGGGGACGCGCATTGATATCTTAAGAGAAAATTTTTCTACCTTTTCAATTTTCGCCAACTTGATCGTAATTCACTACAGTGAACCAATATTGCACATTGCACATATTGCGAAGAGAATGTACAGAGGGAAGGTATTCGGAAGGTATATCTGTACCTAAATATCTCGCGGTTATTCTCTGCGAGATGGAAAGTTGAGAAAAAAAAAAAAAGAATAGTAATTGGTTATTTATTGCCGAATGATACAAATTTATCGTTTGTAATTAATTATACGAATTCTACGTATTAGGTTTCCCTTTCTTTTTTTTTTCTTTTTTTTTTCTCTTCTTTTCATTCCCGACGACAAGCTCAACAAAAAAAAATCTTTGTCCCGAACGATTTTCGAAGAATTCATTTGTTACTAAAATGTATTATTTTTCATTCAAACACTTTTACGGTATAAATATAATAGAATAATCACGTTGCAAGGTTTCCCCGGCTTTTCTAACACCGTAAAGATTTTCGAGAGTTGAAATTGGGTGTTATTAATAGGAAAAAAAAAAAAAAGAAAGTTTTCCAGATCACGCGCGTACATTTTTAAAATTGGTTTAAAAATTTTTTTTTCAACATCCCTTTCGTCGTGTTTTTATTTTCAACCACACATTTCCGCGCTTCGAATCGTTTATACCTTTCGATATGGATCCTATAAATTTCTACGAACATCGATGTAGATTATCGCATTTTAACAAGTCCGATTTTAAATTCAAACAATTTAATGCAATTCTACCCGAAACTCGCTATTTCGAACCACTGCGCAAGGCTCAAACGCCACTTTGCAAATACCGTAACGCAGAACTAATAAATTCGCACGTCGAAGGCATCAGAATTTAATGGTATACCGTTGAAGGATAATGACCATAATAATACGCTTCGATCGTTTACTATTATCATTATACATCGCCGAGTTGTGGATCAGGGCATAAAATCTGTATAATCGAATAACTTCCGCGCCGCACCAGCGGATCGTATTTTACGTTATACATGGCGTTTTAAAATATATCATTTCATAGGGAAAACAAGAAGAAGAAAAAATTTTATAGATTTAAAGAGGAAGGGAAAATTTTATAACAATTTGCACCTTATAGTTATAATAATCTTGAAAGTTACACGTCGCGTCGTGAGTTGAGAAGGTTCAAGTTCGCTTTCGAAAAAGAAACGCAGCGCGGCTAACTTTCAGAGAATCGTATACGATAGATTGTAAGAAACTGAAACGTTCTCTAATTTTCAAAAATTTTCCTCATACGCACACTCAACTACAATACAATCATAGGTGTTCAAACACAAAGCGTAAGAAGAAATCAGCGCAGATTATTATTTTCACCATCTTTGTTAATAAAATTTAAATAATAAGCATGATCATGTAGAAAGAAAACAGCGAATGAAAAACAGGCCGAGATATTTCTCGTCTAGAATTATATCGAGATTTTTTTAAACCTTATTATAGATAAGAAAAAGAATTCGTCGCTCGGTTCGCTTCATCCGTTGTGTACCAGCAACGCGATTAGATCGACGACGATGACAAATCGACGAAACTATGACATTCCTCGTACACGTAAGTATACGCAATTATACATTGCACGCAATCAATACGCTGTTGTTGTTATATACATGTTTACAGAAGCTGTCGATGATACCAGGACCGTAAAATCGTTCGATAAATGAATCTAAATTTTTTACTTAAAAATAATAGGTATACTTCAAACAAAATTATACATGTGTGTGTGTATATATATATATATATATGGGGCATTCCGTGACACCTCGATCAAGATTCTACGTCAATGTCTCAGATTGGCTTTATAATTTTTTTGTATCAATGTACATGACCAAAAACGTAATCGCAATTTTCTTTCAGATTTTTTCGACTCGGTATATCTGAGGTGTGATTTAAAAACTTGAAACAAAACCCAACATTTTCCAAAATCTGAAAATATTCGGAAAAATTTGACGAACTGTAAAAAAATTTTTAACACCGATGAGAAGATGTGTAAGAAAAATAAAATATCATTACTATTCGATTGCATTATTGGCATAAGAGCGAACGCAAAAATGTTTATTCTTAATAACAACGGTATAATGTTAATGATCGTAATTTTCATTCTTTTCGAATAAACTTGACACACCTATACAATGCGATCAATCGTCGCGCCAAAAGTAAAAAACACAAACAATACAACTTATCGTTATCGCCTCGATATGCGAGGTTGTTGAGTAAAAAAAAAAAAAAAACAAGTATTTGAAAATTTATCAGACGCTCGAGTCGATGTGCATACCCTGCACATAATATACATATAAGCATACATAGGGTGTATACAATCGGCGTTTCGACCCCATTTGCAAATTACAAACCTGACCTTTGGGATCAGTTTGCAAAAAAATGTATAGTTGGGCGTGCGTTGAGAGGTTTATACAAGGCGTATATACAATAAAAGACCGGGTCACACCTCGAACTTAAATGCGACATTTAAAGGTCGAATGTGTGCGTGGCAAACACACCTTACACGCGTTTAATTGTATATTCGGTCCAAAGTTCGCCTCATCTGCATAGTCGTAGATTATTCGTAAAGATATTTTACATATGTACGTATAAGACATACGTACATATGTATGTACCGGTCTAACGACGAAACGTGATAATTAATAATTTTGTAAACAATCAGTAATGGGTTTAAAAAATCTAGAGAATCGATTTCTCGTCAATTAAATCTGACAACTTTTTATCCTATAAATATTACAATAATCTCGATATATTTAACGATACTGAAATCGATTTCGATTGATAATTGTGCAAAAACATAAAAAAAAGAAGATCTCTAAATATCTAACAAACATGCTAATTTTCAACATTTATTGATATAAATTATTCGCATTGGAATTTTGTTTACAATCGTAGTTGTTGATTTGGAAATTGAGAAAAAAAAAAAAATAAATAAAGTAAAAACACTTGCCTGTCGATAATTTATAATTAATATACACTCAGTACGTGATAAGGATTCGAAATAATCACAAGTGTAATAATAGTTAATTAACGTAATGCAAGTACTTTATAATTACGTATAGTATACCAAAGTATCTCATCCGCAAAGTCGCAAGTCTAGAAATTATTGTTTCGAGTATGCTTAAGTTAAAACGAAAGTAAGTATGCATACACGAGCGAAAATAAAGTATTACACGACAATAAGTACAACGAAAGGTAAAGAAAGAAGAACCGCAACGACAAAATGCGTCATCCTGTATGAACTACCGTACCTTGGACTCGGAACTCCACCACGGCTTCATTTTACATTTACATACGCGTTGTAAACATACCTACAATATTTATACAAGGATAGGATACACACACACACACACACGCACAAATCTTTACTACCTATATATATATGTCAAAACTAGCGGTAGTAGGATGCTTGTAAAGATTACCAACCATACGATTCAGACCTACCGCACGCAATGCGTGCAAACAATACGACAACAATGATAACACCAATAATAATAATAATAATAATAATAATAATAATAATAATAATAATATAGTTCACCATCCAGTCGATCAAACAACGCGATTCACGACAAAGTCCCCGAGGAATAAGATTAGGAAAACGACAAAGGGAAGTGAAATTTTTACAATTATAGATGAAATAATTAGACAGGCCTATATAGTAAGTGGGAAATATCGAAGTGTAAAATCGGCAACGTCGCATCGAATGCTGCTGCAAGGTGATCCACGTGCATGCACGCATGCATGCATGAACACCATGCATGTGTACGCAAATCTATCCGAACGGAATCCAATTTAACGAAACTGTACCTACCAGTGAGCGGTCGGTTAGTCCGGTGTTGAAATGACAGGGAGACCCGGTCGATAAAACAGTTTTGCAAGCCCCAATCCACGCGCGATACAGACATATGCGTTGTACGGAAAATTTAGGTATGACAGTTTTAGAACGAGTCGATTTCTGTTCGGTAGATGAATCGTCGAGTAAACGTATGTACGTAGGTACGTGATGGATGACGTCGCGACGTAAATTGGAATATTTTCAGTGACTGGTGATAAAATAATTGGCTATGCATAATGAGGCTCAAGTTAGTAACGTTGACAACGTAACGAAAATCGTTACTGGGCAATTTTATAATGGTTTTTAAAACGAGTTGGCTTTTCGAAATAAGAGTACGTTACGTTTTTATCATGGTATTTCCAAATTTCGGACACTGACAAAGGTTCGAAGTAACGATCTTTCCTAAACATACGTCGTTACAGGGAACTTGCCAACTAATTCCATCGCCATTATGCATATTATATATATATATGCCAGCGGTAAACTCGGAATGGGATATACATATATACATATAAGGAAACACTCTACTCTACATGCGAATTATGGGTACAATTACCCGCTTGTTGCGAGACAAGGATGCAAGGCATGATTACGACCTCTTCTTTCTCGTCGTCGATAAAACGTGAAGAACTTTTCAGGGTTTCTCGAATGACAATGAGCAAGGATCGGGATTGTCTTATTTCCAAGTTGACGGATCAAGACAAATCAAGTTGATTTCAAACATACCGCTGATCGACTGATCAACGACTGACGAGATCGACGAATATTTTCGAAAATGTACCTCTGTAAGATATTCAAATGATCCATCTTCTTCTACGTACTTTCCACGATGCATTATTCGAAAGATACAAGTTCCCGTGTAACATCTTTTCATTGCTTATGGATTCCAATGCGATGGAGTAGAAAAGATTCACCTTTGGCCGATATCAAAATCTTTCCTCCTCCTCTTCCTTCTTCTCTCTTTGTACAACTACATTTATCGTACATCCAGTTATACTGTAGCCCCAAAAGGAGGAAGTGTGGGAATGATCAGAGTTGGGAGTAGATAGATAGAATTGGCACAACCGTATACAATCTATTTATACACCGTATGCCGTACGTTCAAGTTAAATATTTGATGTAGATATATCGATCGAAACGTGGCATGGATGGATAGATGGAAACGAACCGAGTCCGTGACATGTCGTGCTTGCATTACCTGTTCAGAGCTGCTTGCATGCGGGAGAAGGTTTAAATCGTCACGCAACGCGGGTTATCTCAATACGTGATTTGCCAATGGTCTCAACGACGATTGGCGAAACTGTAATACGGTAGATAAGAAAAAAAATGAACCATATTTTACTAAAGTATTATCCAGTACTCTGATAAACGGTAAGAATCTCAAGATGACAGGTTCCTTCCTCCTCTTCTTGTACTTCTTCTTCTTCTTCCTCCTCTTCTTCTTCTTTGCAGTTCAATAATTGTAGAACAACGTTATCTATGAATTCCGTTGCAACTTCAACAGCTCAATGTTTTACAACACCATTAACTTCCCAACGTATAACGTAACAGTAATTGCTGGATGTGCTTTACAGCCGAAACGTATCGTGGACACGATATCTCATTGTTGTAGTTACGGGTCCATGAGTAAAACGCACCAACCAGACAACCCCCTTTATACGTCATAAACGTATCGCGTTTCGCATGCATCCAACAGGCAACGTGCAGCTGAACAAACTTTAGTATCATCATCGACAAGGTCGACAATATGGTAGTTAGTTCTCAAGGTTCGTTCCTCTGTGAAGAGTTCAGAGACCCGTAACGACGACTTATCATGAAGCGACCACTACATCGACCTGCACGATTTGTAAAACCTTCAACAACCAACTAACGTTAGTAACTCATTGCAATGGTTCAACACTGATGACGATGGACGTTGTGAACTAGAATCATAAGTTTCAGAAAGAGTCTTTTCATCAACCATCGTCCATGTGGCTAATTTACCTTTCGTGTGTATTAGAAAAGTCCACACTGCAGATAAATACTGCCTTGCGTTTTGTCTTGCAAATGGAGAAAGATGAACAGCCTGAAATCCAAGAAAGGAGGATTTCAACTCTTCTTTGTGAGAACGGTAAACGACCTTCCTTGCAGTCTCTACATCGTACAAGGCACGTTGTTCGTAGGTACTGATATTATAAGGTACAACATTTTTTGGTTATCGCGTACCGTACTTTAAACTTCTCTGCGGCTGTAGACTTTTATACCTCTGGACGATGATTTAAATGCGTATATAAAAGATGTTCTGGCACACCAATTTCTCCAACGATTTTCCACAACCTTTATTCCGAATACTCCATAGAAAATTCTTCCCTTGAAGTGATTTTCGTCTTCCTTCGCACTCGATCAACTCTCGAGTTTCTTGATTTAGAACACGAGTCAAAGTACGAGTTGCGCTCCTCTCGCGAAGCGATTAAACAGTTTCTCTCTACGTACCAACAAACGACAAAGTATCGTAGCAAGTAGAATGGAAACCAAAGCTCATTACCTGGTCAATTGCAATCACTTGGAATCATCTACCATTCACAGAATTGTGATCAAAAACGACGATAAATAACCTCGTATCACGAAAATCGTATCAAACGGATCCCAAGGTGAATGGTCCAATGGATGGAATCACTTCAAATCCTATGAATAAACGATAGCTTGTAAATCTAATACGTAAGCGAGTGAACGAACGGATCCTACGATGAGGTACGGTAAATTTTCATCGTTTTCATTCTCAATCGGTAAACATTTAAACAAATACTGTGCTCAAGTTTCACAGTCAAGTTACCGACATACCTATACACGTTACATTATACAGACATTGGAGGAAGAAAAGAAAGAAGGAAAGAACGAAGCTGCAACTCGACGGTGCAGAAACGGTTCGGTCTAAATGGAGGATCATCAATCTTGCAGAGAAAAATCTTAGCATCCGTTACCGGCATGTAAATCGTACGTATATACGTACCTCCGTCAGTACATATGTATCTATGTATATAGACAGAAACGCCAGCGTATTCCGTGTGAGAATACGCATTAATGCGACAATTTGCATGTTAAATAAATGACCACCGTCGTCGACGACAGAAATTTTTAAACCGCGTTCACCGGACGGACGGAGAAACGAATGAACCGAGTTGACGGACTGACGAACCGACGACGACGAAGTTTATACGATTTGGTAATCGAACGGCTCGAGGATCGCAGCCAAAGCAAAAGCCGAAGCAAAAGCAAAAGCAAAAGCCTTAAAACAGGAGGAGGAGGAATGAACTTCGACTCCGTTCTCTCGTGTAATTTGCATTTCAAAGTTATTTCGCAAAATTAACTTTTACCTCAGCTCTGCAACTTCGGACTAAAGTGTCATTTTCATTTTCCTCCTTTCCTTTTCCTTTTCTTCACATTCGCACCACCTCTCAACAATCTCTTTTTGTTCTTATCTTTGACCTGATTTTTTTTGATTTTGATTTCTTCTTTTTTTTTTTTTTTTATCCTCTATTCTCACTTGTACGATATTAAGAAAAATATTTCGAGCTCGAAAAGTACAGGTTACGATAAACTTGGAGGAACTCGTTGCCGCTGCTACGATAATCAATCACTCGAGATATAGAACCTTGATATACGCTGTAGGATCAACCTTGAATCTTATGAGACTGAAGTTAGTAATGTTAACGTAATGAAAGATTGGTGGAAAAAAATTGTTATTTTTCAATTTTTTAGTGAGTTTGAAGTGGCCAAGTTTTGCAAAATATGAATTACCGCTTTGCCTTGTTATAATTTAGTGCATTTCAAGGATTCGTAAGATTGTAAAATAACGGGCTTTAACAAAAGTTCAATCGTTACAATAACGTTACTAACTATTGAACATCGTTGAATATGAAATTCGAAATTCACACACGTTTCCGTCCGAATTGTTAAATTTGAACGAAGGATTACCTGCCCGGTAAAAATACCTGACCGACGATAAAATTTGAATAATTTTGTGACTCATCACGGAGCTTTGCTTCTGTAATCAATTCACATAATTGCGGGTTACAGTTAATAGAGTCGGAATTTGCACCACGAGCTTAAACCATGAAAGAGACTCAAGGCTGTTAACGTAAACTTAAACGAAATTTGGTTTAAAAATAAATCACTGTTTAGAAATTGTATATTATATATCGATTGAGACAGTTGATTTTTCAAAATATGAATATACTTTTCTTCGTTACAATTTGCCGCGATTCAGAGATTCATGAAAATTGCGAAACAACGGGTTTTCCGCAACGTCAATCGTCGCAACAACGTCGCCAACTTCATCTTCGTAACCGTGTGAAAAATGGCGATCGAATCGCTCACTCACGATGACAACGCGCATTGCGGGTTTGCATTTTGCTAATTTGAACATTCTCCATCGCGAGCAGCTGTGCAGGTAGACAGGAGCAACCAGGTGTAAAGCAACCAGTAACGGGGTTGATACAAATGCTGACCTCCCGGGTTCTGATTGCTATGCAATCTCGCTACTGGTGCAGTTGCAGGGAAGCCTTGCAGCAGCAGCAGAGTTGCATGCGCAAAGTTGGTTGGACATAGAAGTGAACGAACCAACGGTTTCCTGGCTTAAAAACCCCCCAGTAGCAAAAGCGAGTCTCCTTTTGTCAGATGAACTCCGACAATGTCTGCGGTAGTTCTGGTATTGCAGTTGAAAAAGTACCCCGTCCGATGACGCGGTGCGCTGTTATCGATAAACAGACGGAAAAGAGATGGAGAGAAGGAAAGAAAGAAAGAAAGAAAGAAAAAAAGGAAACAACACGCGGACAGTGGAGGAATTTTTTGTCATTTCACCGTGATGGGGAAAATTTGATTAGCCGAGCACTTCGTGTAATAGTCAATTTCAGAAGATCCGTTGTTCGATCGTTACGAACACAATTCGGACTTTTTCAAATTTCTTTTCAATTTCAATTGTCGTTCGTTTGTCGAACTGCGAACGCAGTGCGGTGGATTCTACATTTACGGAAAGGTGATTTGAAATGATCAAGCAACGATTAGCGACATGTAATATAAAACAATTGTTACAGCACCTCGTACTGTACGATGAAAAAATTAATTCAATAATAATTTTCCTATGATAAAAAAGAACGTTTGAATAACTCACAACAAAAAAAACTAAATAAATAAATATATCAAACGCTATACTTCCAAGGAATATTGTAATTGATTGTTGAATTATTTGTACGTGATGAAAAAGGTGAGTTCAAAATATCGACGGATCGTCATTTTTCAACGACATTGTTAAATAAATGAATAAATTGTCTTAAAAGAATAAACTAAATTTTGTCGTATCAACGTCACGACCGGTTATGTTAATCGATCGATAGATTGATTGATCGATGGATTAGAATTAAATGATATATGATATGAACCTTTTGTTATCTTTTTTTTTTTTTCTCCTTATAACAATCAACGCTAACGATCGCTTCGTTTCGGAAGGTAATTTCCTCCCATTAAGTTGTATCCACGCAAAGAGAAAAAGTAGCGCGTATAGCCGAGCGTACGACATGATAAAAATTATGGGAAAAAAAAGCTTTCGAGTAGTTTTGCAAATCTCGAAGATTTAATTCAACTTCGCATCGTCGTTTCTATCCGTTGTTTGCGTGTAAGCCTCCGTGCAGCGTATGTTAATGTAATTACTCACTACGACTAACTCCTCGTTCCTTTTAATTCTCTTTTGTTTTCTTTTATTATTATTCATCTCTACCTTGATATTTTATACAATATTTGAAGTGAAAATAAAACGAAAATGTGAAAAACGACTGACGAGGCTTAAGGTTCCTTAAAATATCGCCCCTGCTATACATAAAAATTCAATATATAACTCTGACAATGCAGCTGTATGTTGGATAATATATGCCGTTGCTGTACGTTACACGTCGGGATATTCGTTATATCAGGAGGAAAAGCAGCTGCTGCGTCCGACGTCTGCAGGGGGATTATATTTCATTTCAGGATTTCGTTAAAAAAAATTATCTGATCGTAAATAACGAATTTGTTAAAATAAATGTAAGATATAAAAAAAAAAAAACTCTTAGCAGAAAGTTACGATCATCGATGAAATGTTTTTTTCTTATATGGATATATTTTTACAAACTATTATATATACCAACATATTTCTATAATTAAACACTGGGAGAAAAAATTTGTGAAATCAAACGATTTTGCTTTCGGTCACCTAAATTAATATTATTTTAATGAATACAACGATATTTTGAGTTACGGGAACTAAACGAAAAATAATTCCATCGCATTAATAACTAGTCGAATCGTAGACAAGGATGTTGAGACGGGAAAACATTTATTTAAAGAATATGTATTACGCAGTTGGTTGGGCAATCTTTTTTTGATCTGCATAACCTACTTTTCGATCCAACGAATGTTTTATTAATAGATTCAATCATTGATTGGAACAACCCTTCAAATTTTCGGATCGAATGAAACAATGTTTTGTTAGAATTACTAACAATAAATTTTGGTTGTTGACGAGACTCAACGGAGGTTGAAGAAAACTTCGACAGTTATTTGGAGTAGTTACGAATCGAAAATGAAATGATCAAAAATTCGAATGATCGATTTCGAAACGCGAAAAAAAAAATAAAAAAAAAATACAACAGGTTGTACAGATCGGTGCATTTTCTTTAATCAAATAAATTTTGCATTGACAGAAATAAGTACTGTATAAGCTTGAAGGAATATTCCAATCAATAATTTATTTTTCGATCTAATAACATACTAAATAAATTTTCATTCAACTCAAATAAAGGACAAATATGTGGTATCCAAAAACTATCGATTCGTTACTTGAAATGCACCGGAAATTCGGTCAAACAATTTAATTTGGTCTTCGCAATCATCGGATGTTTCCAATAAAATAAATATATAGTAAATTTAACAATGTGTAATCAACGGAGTCAGAGTTTGAAATTTATTAAACAGATTGACTTGATTCAATTCAACTATTTGTTGATTTTTATTATTGTATATTATATACAACTATTAGTTGATTAATATGATTACTATATAACACTTCGTTCAGTGATATGCATTCAAATTTACGGCCAACCTACTTTAACCAAAATATTTAGTCAACCCAACCAAGTAATAATTGTAACAATCAAAAATTAAATCTATCAGATAAACCAGATATGTACTTTAAGTCACTCGATTTTTTGATTAAAAATTCTCGAATTTATTGTGGTGATTAAGATTTACTCATTCGAACAAATTGATGGTTGAATCAATTATTTTTTAACCACCAAAATCAAAATATTCGTTTTAATAAATTTTTTCTCTCAATCAGTGAAGTGCCTAAGCAATATATTTCTTCCCGTAACCTTCGCTGCTTCTGTAATTTCACACGATAAACGAAATAATAAACATTATAAGTATTCACATAATAACTTCTTAATGGCTGGTTTTTTTCTCTAATAAAAGTTTTTTTTTTTTTTTTAATCACCGCCTCAATTACAGCACATACAAAATATGAATAATTACATTGTTATGGCGTGCAGCTTCAATAGAAAAGAGCGATTTAATGATCACGTTGAAGTTCGCAACGTTATATTAACTATAAACGATGCATGTTGAGGAAAATTGTTGATTGGCGAATTTTTAATCGCCTGAAATTCATTAAACCGTAAATCAAAACAAAACGCGCTTGTATTTAAAAAATTTAGCTCCTCCAGTCATTCTAAAATTGGAAAACAGTGACTTTTTTCTATCCAGTCACTAACTTCAACCTTGTTTTTAATGAACAATCAAGTTTCGGGGTTGAAAATTGATCCCGAAACCCTTTCAGCTCGTTTCCTCGTAACCCGCGCAGCTATTAACGGATCCTGGTTTAGTAGGATATCCTCGAAGGTCGCTTCATTGTCAAGAACCTTTCGCCGCGCAGGTTCGGACATTGATTGCCCCCAAATTTCCATTCGGGGTGTCGACACGGCGTGTTTAACACGAAACTCTGGATAACTGCTAAAATCAGTTTAACAAAAATATCCCAGCGGGATATAATAAAATACATTGTTCGGTGAGAAAATTTTCGACATAATCCCTGAAACATTTACACCCATAATTTAAATTACGATCCCACTTTTATCCTATTCTCGATATTTCACGATCTGCCAAAAAAAGAAATAAAAAAAAAAAAAAACACGTAGGTATGCTTTTTTTCACAAAAACAATTCATTGTTTTTATCCCCCTTTTATGCATAAATATATATATATATATATATATATATATATATATAGGATTGAAAATGTCGAGGCGTATTCTTTGACAGTTCGACAAAAAAGAAAAAAAAAAAACACGTTCTTTGTCGGCAACAGAAAGTAACAAAAATTCGAAAACCTTCGATTCTAAATCGTGACAAAATTGATCAACGCGTTTCTGATACAAATGGTATGGCTTAAAGTGCAATTCTTTTTTAAGGATTGTTATTTCTTAGAGTAAACTATGACGTATCAAAAATTCAGAAAGACCGAAATATTAACCTTGAAAATCTGGCCTAAAGTTGTTGAAGCAGTATGGTCAATGTACTATTTACTGGCTATCAACATTTATAACGAGAAAGTATTCGATGGATTTTTGGGTCACTGATTACAAGTCTGAAATCAGATTTTCAAAATTCAAAATGGCGGATCCAATACGGTGGACGAAAATTTTACATTTGATCAAATACGGTGAAAAAACTCTACGCAGGGGTTTTCCAGGTCGCTGATTGGATTCGCCATAATGAATATTCAAAATCTCATTTCAGAATCATAATCAGCGACCCCGAAAAACCCTGGACATGGTTTCATCTCCGGATTCGATGGAATTTGAAATTTGCGTCCGCCATATTGGATCCGCCATCTTGAACTTTTTCAAATCCGATTTCACGTTCGTAATCAGCAAGTCCAAAAATTTGTAATTCATGTTTTACAAGTGTATGTGTCGAGGGGTTACTTTCTCGGAAATGATTTATTCCTTCAATTTCCGAGATTGTTTTTCAATCAATCTGTTTCTAACAATAATAATTTTGATTGTATCGCAATAATCACTCTCGATTATTGAAAACCTATTAGTACACTATCAGAAATAGCAAAAAACCGCAAAGAAATATGTTATCAGAGTTCATAAAATATACAAAAAAAAAAAAAAAAGGATGTAAAATAGGTGGTAAGAATGCTCACCGCTATAACTCAAAGGGTTAAAAATTCACCCTCAAGTTCCGTTTTGTAATAAAATAAATTTTATTTACTCGTTCCATCCGAGAGTTTTTCACATCCCTGCACGCCCGCAAAAATCTCGCCAGTTTATTACTATTATGGTTATTGGTGATGTTATTATCATTATTATTATACCGCAGATAAAACCGAATTGTCTCGTTTTATCCGTCCTCGCTACGGCATTCCTTTTATTATTCTTATACGCATGATTTCTCGTATCTTGTTATACGTTTTCCTCGGAGCAGATATGTACACATGTGTATGAACGAAAGAAGGCATACGTGACAAACTCGACAGTCGTGACATCGTGTATCACACAGCTATTCGGTTTTTATATTGAAATGTACGACGTGGGTGGATGGGTGGATGGGTGGTAGGTTAGATACCTACATACCGACGTATAAAATTTTTGCAATTCTGCAAACAACGATATTATACGTTATATAATAATACGGAGAAACGCTGTCGTGTTACACGTCTACTTTGTTACCTTTTGACAAAAATTGGGGCGAAGAACAATATACGTAGTCTTTTGTATGATATAATAAGATGGAAGATAAAAAGGATAAAAAAATAAAAAAAAATAAAAAAAAAAAACAACCAAATGAAATAAAAAGAAAATCTTCCAAGATTAGGGAGAAAACACAGAAATATCAATGTTTTATCATACATCCGTGAGCGTTTAACGCATCATGGACAATATGGGTGTGGGTGTCGTGTATATATATATATATATATATATATACTTGCTGTTCCTACTTTATTTGGCGAGCTGTTTTTTTCTCCGATAAAAAAATTTTACGATACTTACAATCTTACAACATATATATATATGCATGTATAACGTATAACCTATCAAGTATACAGGAATTTGAATAACCGATTGTAAATATGGTAAAATTTTTTTATCGGAGAAAAAAACAGCTCGCCAAACAAAGTTGGAACAGCAAGTATAAAGTGTGAGGGATTAAGTAAAAACAAACGATACATGTAAAACTGTAAAGCGATATCCGCAAAAATTTCACCGAATCGCACCAATTTCCACAAACTGCACGTGCATTAATTGTAAATATATCCAAACAAATTTTCTGTCTGTGTGTGTATGCGTTACTCAGATATACGCAGTTACGTGTATGTATACAAAAGGTGTCGCAGCCAGATTCTAAACTGTGGTAAACAGTTGTAAACACATCACGCTTAATCAGGACCGTGTGCTTAAGTTTGTGTGTGTGTGTGTGCGTTAGTTTCAGGGGGAATATGCAGTTTGCATATTGCGCTGCACGAGTATAACATACGTGTAGAGTGTAGTAAAAGATAGAGTATAATGTGCGTCGTCGTTGCTGCACGACACGTGCAGAGAGATACCAAAATGCATCTTCTGTCCTGTTCTATTCGGTATTATACCTGCTGCAGCTCTGCATAGATACAACAGAAGCACTGCGCATGCATATCATTACGTATAAACGTAGCCTCTACACGTGTATACGAATCTGTTCAATAGCATACTATTCAAACACTAACCGCGCTTTCGCTATCTATACTCGATATGTATCGATTATTTTCTTTCTTTTCTTTTTTTCTTTTTTTGTTTTTTCTAATTTCTTCCATCTTATCTGTGACAGCGCAAACTTTGAACGAATGTCGAAATCCGTTGGTCCTCCAAAATTAACGGTATCTACAGCTAGTAGGTGTTAAATGCTACCTGCTGCAGCTGGATCGAGAAGGAGAAGATACTCGGAGAGAGAAAAATTGAGAGGGAGAGAGAGAGAGAAACTTGATTGTAAACGCAAATTAGATCCGAGCAAACGACGCCGAAGGATCCGATCCTCGCTATCGGCTTTCTCTCTCTCTCTCTCTCTCTCTTTCTCCCGGACTCACACAAGAGCGCCAAATTGAATTTCAAGATCGAGTTCTTGCCAATTCCGTATCTACCAGTTTTGAATAGATCGATCCTCGCGTGCCTGCATCGTGGATGTATCCAGTCTGTACAAATGAAAAAAAAAATAAATAAACAAATCGACCGTCGCGGGAAGAAAATCCGAGGATAAGAGACGCCGCTTTGGAGATTATCTCTATACCGCAAATCTCTTCTTCGCCGACTTTCAATCCCCATAACGAACAAACATAAAATCGTGTAACGAAACGACGAGTAGAGATATTTTCCCAGCGGCTGAATAGAAGTGTGATAAAGGAAATAGAGAAAATTTAACCGAATTGAAATATCGATAATTTATTACCATGAAAATGACAAAAATTGTTTGTAACGTCGATACGGATTTTCAATTTCTGTCGTTGTCAACAAGTCGCTGGTTTTTCTCGCTATTTTATTCAAATTGAATGCACGATTAAATGCAATGGGACTTTTGTTCGCCTCGTCAAACTTTGCGGGCAAAAATAAAACGCGGAGGGATTCGAGGAGAGATTCTAAACCGACCATGTATGGAGCTTGAAAAATAGCTGGTCAGGACTATCGAATCGAATATAAGGTACGTTTTGTGCCAAAGACACTTTTTACTTCTTCTTCTTTACACGGATATACATGCGATAATCTTTCGTTGAATTATGCGAATTCAAGCGCATGGATTAACATGTTATTATCTATATTTCAAAGTTTCTTCCCTCTCGAGATATAACGTAAATTTACTTCAAACACACCCTAGAAACTTCACATTCTCACCTGCATACGTCAGAGTTAACTCGGACTGGTTTCCCTCGACAAGAAGTAGAATAATAATAAGAAGAAGACGAAAAACAAGAAGAAGAAGAAGAGGAATAAGAAGAGTCAGGCAGACAGCTACGAAAGTTCGGAGCAACTTTTTATAAAGCGACATGCGGACCCGCCCCCTGCGGTTCGGTTGAACCTGATGTAAGAAGTCGGGTATAAGCGCAAGAAAACAGCCACAGCGGGTACCTACATATGCATAGGGGAACCTACATGAGCGATATTTATACATTGTACGCGTAGGAAAACTTATCCGCGGTAGAAGCGTTCAGCATGAAAATCGCCAGGTAAATGAATAAATGAAAGGCGCGCGCGGGAATTATTCAGAGGAGGTTGAAGGAGCCAAAGGAGTAGGTTGTTTTTTTTTTGGATGCGTGAAAACGGGGCCGCCGGCTGTGTAGGAGAGAGAGAGAGAGCCGAAAGCGGACGCCATTTACGGAATTATAAGAGCACGAGTGGTGCGTATTTTTAGCACGCGACCAGAGATTGTGTTGTTGCGGGCTTTGTTGACTGCGGTTCTCTTGCGTGAGGTACGAAAACATTAAACAAACACAGGCAGCCACGCACCGACGCGGGATGCTTACAAGTTTGTTGGGCAAATATACGCCGCTCGGAGAGACGTGCGGCTTCGAAGGATTTAAATTAAGAGCCACGTTGACGAGTATCAACTTTTAAAGCATCTGTTGCGCGTCCTGCATGCGAGTTTATAACGACCTCAAAAGCACCTTTGCTCGTTGGTTACGCTCAGAGAGAGAAACTCAGCGAGAGGAACTTTTGATTGCGCGATGTAGTTTGGTTAATTTGAACAAATGAAGATCGCAACGCGCGCCCGGCTTTCGTCGATTGTTTTCCCTGTTATTCAAGGCGCGTTTTCGAATTTCGAAACGATATCCGAGGGATCCTCGGCACGAGGATGAGACTAACCTTTTCCAAGCATTCCTGGCCGATCGCCTTCGGGTCGACCTGAACCTCGAGGATGACGGAATTGGGCTGACACACTAGGCACCACATTTTTGTTTTTTGTTACGTCACGCGTTGATCTCGGTTACGGGGGTTGAAAAAAAAATAAAAGGTAGGTACGATATCCAGGAGCGAGCCGCGAACCACGTCGTCAATTTATTTCTGTTACAGAAACCGAGTTACCCATCCGCGATTCGTCACTAGTGTATTAGATGTTGTATCATAACAGGTTAAAGTATTAACCTAATCACAGCTGTCATAACGTCACTCGCGATATACGGCAACGTGTTCTTCTCACACGAACTGTTTGGCACCGTCTCCGCTACTTCCATTTCTCAGTGCGGAATGGCACGGACTGTTATTAGTTCGCTAAATTGAATACGCTTTTTATCGAATGGCGCTGCCCTCGCGGACGACCTGCCAAACACAAACCGAGCACACAGACTCACCAATTTCTTGGCTGCGGGGTGGGGACAGGGAATCACGGGAATCATCACAGCTGATTCCCCCTCCAGCGACGACGCCGCAGCCGATTACCTCCCACTGCCTCCTCGATCTCAAGATCATTCGCACCGCAAAAGCAACGCGAAAATCACCCTCGACTCTGTCGGTAACTCGAAGAAGATCGCGCTAAATTCAAACCACTTTCCTCCAATCTTTCCCAACTGAACGTTTGAAAAGCGTAATATTAACAGTTTCACCTATTCCGAAACTAAATTGTACATTTGTATCGCTTCATATACTCTTCGTTTATTTATGTGCTTGGTCGTGAATTTTCGGACATTTTCATTCGTGATTTTGCCACTTTTAGGATTTGCGGCAGGATGAGCGCTCGATGGGTCTTAAAATAGAAATTTGGAAGTCTGCTTTGTTACATAACTGCACAATCTTCACCCGTTTCTCTCGGACATACACACTGTAATTCGGTCGACACAATGTTCGAATATTTTCGCTAATTTTCTACGTTTTTAAATTTACCTTGAATTTTTATTAAAGTAACCGAATCGATTACCTGAACCACGAAAAGAAAGCGATATTTTAGTTACAACTCGTAGACAAATAGGTATAAATAATTAACATTAATATCCACTACGATTCTTCTTTTTGGGCGTTTTCTTTTTTTATTATCATTATATTGAACACTAATACTGTACAGTCAGCCAGCCAGCTTACAACAGAGATAAGGTGTACATTTGAGGTAGGGCTACTATTCTCTTACGCGATAAAGTTTTCGTTTTTAAAAGGTTAAACGGATCGATTTTTGACGCGTGTACGTCGTCGTAGGGACCCAAATTTAGTTGGGAGCGAACTTTTAAGGGTCTCTGAGAGGACGTACAGAGGCGTTAAATTAATGTTTTTAGTCCTCGAGGTGACAGAAACATGGAATGACATCTACTACGATTAACGATACATTGTTAGCCACCACCTTAATTCGATTTCTTTAAATCTTACGTGCTAAGTCTAAACCTTTCGCGTCTAGGCCTTGCCGCGAGAGGTTTGTACGATACATTTAAATATTTCATTACAATACACCTACAGCGATTCTCAAACTGCTCAACGAAAGGTAATATATAACGGATCATTAACGATATTAACACAACGCGACGGTTATTACTTATTGTCGATTCGACCAGTACATAGGATTATGGCTGTAACATAATTCCTTCTTTTGCATTCTTTCCTCATTTCCTTCGTTTCTCTAGTCCTTTTCTTTTTCATTTTTCTAATCGTAAGTTTGAGTATCACCATGTAAAGCTAAACAGTAAACTGTTTTTCTGATTTAAATACAATAGAATGACCGATTGATAGATACATTATACATAAGATATATGCGTATATATGTATGTGTATAGTTTATAAGATTTAATGTACATGTATAATATAGAATATAGTATTTATAATTATTGGATGTCGGAGTTTTTTTTCTTTTTGTTTAGGCTTCAACGCGATAATTCTTGTGCAACTCCGGCTTGATGTCGTATACCAGTTCCAAAATCTTTAGCATTACCTATCGAAAATACAAAAATTCGTTAGGATTGTAATTTCTTTTCAATTTCCTACTTTTTCTTTCTGTAAGGAGACCACGGAATGCTCCTCAATCGAGTTTTCACTCTCTAATTCGAAGATAATTCTCATACAATTCTATCAATGATTTTTCAAGCAGGTCACAGCTATTAGATTCATATTTCAATTCAAATTTTTATAAAACGAATTTTCTTCTAAAGCAAACCCCTGCAGTATCCGTAACTTTGAAAGCCTTGTTAAATTTGACGACGCAATTATGATTGTACAGGAAGCGATAAAAAAAAAAAACGAGATTTTAACTACTTCACTCTTTCTAAATCAATAAAATTAGATATCGCGATCTTTCAAAAAGTAACTGAGTAATCGAAACAATATTCACGACTACATAATTCATGTAAAATATACAGAAAAAATTCTGAAAACAGTCACGAAAAACAACTTACCGGATCCTTGTGAACGGCAACTGCACGATTCATTTCCTCAATTTTGACCTTAGTATCAGCTTCGATACGAGCAGCAACATCCTCCTTAGACCCCATGTGCTGTGGAAACAAATAATGCTCTAGCCATTAAGTAAATACGACTAACTACAAATGTACGACAACTTATTATTATTCAACATTCTATAATAAATACAATATTTCTGTGTAATATCGAATTAGGAATCGATAATACTGAGGAATAAAAGAATGTCGACTAATAATACAGAGTTATAGGGGAGCCACTCTTGACGAGACACACCCACTTTTTCTGCACAGTCTCATGCTCCAAGTTTATTGTGAATTAAGGACTCACCTTGGCCTCGAATTCGCGGAACTGCTTCTCACGCTCCTGTCTGTATTTTTCGATCTCGTCTTGAGCCTCTTCCTTGGCCTGCTTAAGCCTGCGAGCCTTGCCTAACGAGAGACCAAATCGTTGGCTTTAATTGAACATTTTATAAATATCCGCGGCGGTCAAATACACATTGTATAATTTATACTGGTGAATGTAAAATACTGATTCACAGACCACACCACACGAATTACTTAAATTTTAAGCATTTAAAGGACTGAAATACCGTGGAGTACAGGATAGGTAGAACGTTTTACGAGCATCAACAGTGTACATGTTTATTATTATGAGATTTCATTCTCGGTTAATGGATTGAAATAGATTTATGCATCATTGGTGATTCTGGTGGGTATTTCATGAACATGAGTAAATTTCTATTCACGTAATAGCCGTGGTTTTTGAGTGAGAGAGTAAAACCAAGAGAGTTTGCGAAATAACTTGACGAGAGAAGTTGAAACTTTCGTGTATCATTGACCATGGTAAAAAAGGGAATAAAGTTCGTAATGGAAAATGAAGAGTTGAAGCCAATTTAAATAGATAAGTACATGTTGATACGAGGATACGTATCGCTACGTCTCTTGGTTACACCCACCCAAAACGGGTCAGTCAAGATTCTCACTAACAACGCTTTTATCACGGCCGATTTTTGTCTCTAATTGTGCGTCGCGTTGTAAGGATTAATACTCACGTTTTCTCGCGTCGGATACTTTCTCAGCGGCCCGTTTTTCCGCCGCTAAGAGCTGCTGAATACCTTCCGTCTGGCTGGCCATCTTTGCGACGAACGATGAGGTGATCTCTGCCTCAGATCGATCATATGACTAGGAAGTTGCGCATGTTGCGCCTCTTCGCCGTGCACTCGATTACGGGGGCGCCACCGTCGACCTCGTGGACATCACGTGGCCACTGCCTTCTTGAGCATATTATCGTTCGAAACTTTGAATTGGAAATTCGCATTGAAGTTGGTTGCGTTATCGTACTAATCGTAATTATTCATGCTGAGAATAAACCGTTATTTCGCAATTTTGGATTTGCCTGAAATTTAGGAAACCGTAATAAAACAAAACACACTCAGATTTCGAAATCTTAGCAGCTTCAAAGTTATTGTAAAATTAGGAAAATAGTAATTTTTCACCCAATGTTTCGTTACGATAACGTTACTATAACTTCAACCCCGTATTGGAAAACTTGGAAATTGTGAAACTCCGTTAATACCGTAAATAAGAACCAACCTAATATACACAAACACAATGAATTGACAATGTTTAACTGATCTAACTCTACAATGGTGGGGAAAGAAGACAATAGTCGATAATTCTAATGTAGAAATAAATGTATCATTATATTAAATATTATTCAAATTTTCACAATATGACTTTATAAATTCACAGTACTCTATTGCCTTGGACGTTGTTTCTGTTGTTGAGCATAATTTTTTCTTGTCTCTTCTTTTCTTCTTTGAACGCTTCTATGTTAGCCTTGCGCTCCAATCTTCTTTCCTGATGAAACAAATCAGATTTGTGTAAATATAAAGTTGAATCGATTCAGTGAATTCCAGTGCCATGATATTTTATACGCGAACTTCATACAGTTCTAATCACTATGCGATATACCTTTCGGTACTCTTTGAGAGCTTTTTTTCGTTCTTTCCTGTCCTCGGGGGATTCGTCTTTTGGCCTTATACTCAGGACACTCAAAGTGGATTTCATGGTTTCTGCTACCGATCGTGGACCTGCGTTTGCTTGGCTGTCATTCTCCAAGTTAAATTTAGCCAACGTTTTCGCTGTCAACGTTCCATTAGACGAATTCAGGACATCTTGTGGAATCCCAGTACGTGGATTAATTTTTATTTTCCCAGAACCCTGAAATACATCGACTGAGTATTTTACATAATTATCCAAACCCCCGCCTTCTACCCTTGTACTAGTGAATTAAATCTCCGAAACAATAAAAACGAATAACACACTTTGAACACGGGACCAATCTAACAATTTGAATTTTCATATGGATATCAAACAGAAATTGATAAAAATCTTGTGTCTAAATTCACCTTAGGCTCTGATATAAGTTTGGGGTGATTATAAATGTTGCTGTAGGTAGATAGAATACTTTCACAGTCCCATTTCTCCTTTTCTCTAGCATCAACTACAAGCTTTTCCAAATCATTTTCATCCTCAGAATTTGATTCTTCCAAGTTGATGACTCTCAGTCGCTCTGCCATCAACTTTGCAACATTCTCAGTCTGTGGAAGAATTCAGTAATCAAAAGTCAAGCAAATTAAAGAAAAAAAAAAGAAAAATAATCAAGGAATATTTTCTTGAACCCTCACATTTTCTTTTTTCTTCTTTTCAAATTCGTCTGCATACTGCAAAAGAATATCAGAATCAGGAGCAACATGTCCTTCGATTTCCTCGCAATCAAGTGCTCCAATTTCAAGATCATCGTATCCAGTG
This sequence comes from Neodiprion pinetum, assembly GCF_021155775.2. Classification (NCBI taxonomy): domain Eukaryota; kingdom Metazoa; phylum Arthropoda; class Insecta; order Hymenoptera; family Diprionidae; genus Neodiprion; species Neodiprion pinetum. The sequence goes on from NC_060234.1 coordinate 41,706,154, forward strand.
TACATCTGTAAATGGAAAAATGTTAAACTGGAATATTTATGTACTCTGCTGTTGTGCTAATAACATTCTTAACCAACTCACCTTTTCAAATCTATTATCAAGTAACGTTAATTGATCATTCCGTCGCATGACGCTGCTGCTCATTGAGTAGTCGGTAAACTGTGATTTTGTTTCAACATCTTCAAACGCGAATTCCCGTCCATTTAAACTCGGAACCTGATCTTTCTCCTCATCTGATAGCTGCATATGTCCTTCAGAAGAAACATCTGAATACTGTTCGTCGCTTTCATCGGATTCATAGCCTAAAGATAATTCGTTGTGTATGAGACCATGAGATGCAAATAAAATTTTATGACTGTGTGAATATATGAAAAATCATGTCACGTAGAACTATGTCAACAATTTCATGCTGCTCACCATCTTCATCGTGTTCGTCAAACTCAATGTCGCTGCCTTCCGCATTAGCTAATTCAAAGAAATTATCTTCCAACTGATTATCAGGATCTTCAAAATCAAAATCTTCATCCATTGCAGCCACAATTTCAGGATCCACATCTAATCTCAATCCGGAGACCGGTGCTGCTTTATTAAGAAGACCAACATCTTCTTCAACATCAGATGCAAACACGGAAGATGGTAGGTTAATTTTGGGCTCAGTGCGGTCTGCATTTTTCTCTCTCCTGCTTTTCTGAGGGTCTTCAACCGGTTCCCATTCAACAGAGATTTGGTTTGAATCTCGCATATGTTGCAAGTAGTCATAATCATCATCAAAAAATATTCCGTACTTTTGCTGTTCCTCTTTACGCTTCGCGATATCTGTTTCCTTCTTCTCAGACTTGGTAGCCTGCGTCTTTCCGAGAGGTACTAATACTCGCTGAGGAGCGGTCTCGTCAGCAGCTAACGGATCTTGTTGAGAACGATGAACCAGGTGAAATGTCACCGCGTTCTTTTTGTCAATAAATTTCCTCCCTTTTCCCTTAGGCTGTAAACAATGTACAAAGTCTTGTTTTTTGAGTATTATTCTTTCATTACATAGGTAATTCGATATTAAACAGAGACAAAATTCAAAGCAGACTTCGATCACTTTCACAAATAAAAAAAATTCAGTTTGCAAGAATTTACGTTGAGTTTACAGATTTTACGAAAGTCCTAGCAGACGCTTTTAACTTAACCTAAAAATGCATCTTTTTCAACCGTGTAGGATTAAGGAGATGCGTTGAACTTATAGATTTTACGAAAATCCTACCAGTCACCTTTAACTCAACCTAAAAATGCATCTTTTTCAACCGTGTAGGATTAAAGAAATACGTTGAGCTTACAGATTTTAAGAAAGTCCTACAAGACGCCTTAAACTTAACCTAAAAATGCGTCTTTTTCAATCGCGTAGGATTAAGGAAATACGTACCATGATTAGGCGGACACCACTGACAGTCTTACAAGGGTTTATTTAATTCACTCAGCTACTATAAAAATCACAAAAGTCTTCCCCAATCTTGTTGAACTTTAACCAAATGCTAACTCCAAACAGTGAACATGTGTTAACTCCGTAGCAATGACCACTGAAATGCCGTGACACTGTCTTGCAACGAATGACCATTTTGACGCGACAGGGAATCAGGACCTTCTGATTGGCCATTGAATTTACGCTTGCGATTTAATGGTACGTTACTTCAACGTTTTGGAATGTTATTTAAAAATTAACTTTTCGAATCATTTGAATCGAGATTCCAATGTCAAAATTAACTATTTTTTCTTGTATTTTATACCAGATAAAACTCTTAATCGAGATTTTACAGTTATTAGTGGAATGAAGATTTTAAAACAATGTACACACATACATACATACATACCTGCACATAACAAGTTGGGTGTGAATTGTGTTCTTTTGAAACCATATCTAATATTTATCTATGCTGTATTTTCGTGATAGCTTCGTATACAAAGTGCTTTTTGCGATAAAGTTTGTTGAACGGTTTACCCAATGTATAATTTGAATATTCAAATATGCATGCACTTCCATTATGCATGCAATTATTGAACAAAAAATAACAGGAAAAACAGAATAAAATATAAATAATTTTTAAAATATTTGTTGAGATAAATATTAAACGACATTATTATTATTATGCTTCTTATAAATGTTAAAATATAACTTTTTACATACTATATATGTATATCTGTTGTATAACCGGTAGATACATTACATTACATGCTACTATTTCAGTTACTATATGTAAAGGTACAAACGATAAAGAGAATAAAAATTTATTTTTTAGATGCCGTTGCATCACTGACCTCTTGGCATTTAATTTGATTTTTCTTTCCGTCATTATAAGTAAATATTCGTTATCATTACATGTGTTGCAAGATTCATCAGTATATAAAAATTTATACAATAATATCCTAGTAGAGACAATTTCTTATCACAGAGAATTTTTAGGGATTTTATGGAATATATCAGTTCATTACGAGTGAAATATTTGTCCTATAATGGCGAAGTTTCTCACAGCTGAAGCCATCTCTGAAACTTCCGGGTTCGGATACATATGCAAAGCTGGATTTCCAACTGCTGCGACAGCAGCTGCATGTGCATTCATTCTCTGCATACTTTCGACATAATTTTTGTTAGCATGACCCCCCAGAGAATTATTAGCGTTATTTAAATGGTGCGATGAAGAGAGCATAGGAATAATAGGAGCCATGACCGACGAGGTGTTGAGCCCAGTTGGCGACTGGGTATAATTTTGCGCATTTTGCTCAGAAACGGCTTGATAGTTGCTGTATTGAGCCTTGCATTTTTTTTCATGGACAAACAAGCTACCGGAGTGACTATAAGCAGTGCCACAGATTTTACAGGCGTACGGTTTCTCCCCAGTATGCGTAAATCTATGTTCCTTCAAGTACTTAAGTCGTCGAAACGATTTTCCACAAGTTTTACAGTGGTAATTAGCTTCTCCCGTGTGAGTTGTAATGTGCGCTTTCAGAGTGCAAGATTTTGCAAAGGCTGCACTGCAAAAATGGCACACAAAAGGTCGGTCTCCAGTGTGAGTTCTTTCATGATTAATGCAATTTGAATTGGATGTAAAACCACGTCCGCAATATTTGCACACATGCGGCTTATAGCCAGTGTGCGTCCGCATGTGGAACATGAGTCCTGTATTTTGACGAAAAGTTTTGCTGCAAATGTGACACAAAAATCGTTTGAAATTTGAGTCCTGCTGTTCCTTGGCACGCTCATGACTTCTCAAGTGTTTTTCTAGCTTTGATTCCTTTTCAAAGGACTTGTTACACTCATCGCAGCTGAATGGTTTCAACTTTTCATTCTTCTTGTCAATATTTTTCACCCTTTCAGCGCACTTACATTTATCCGCTTTGCAATTGTCACAAAAGTCTTCTCTGTTCTCATGCATGTTTGCCTTGTGCTTCTGCAATGATTTCTTGGTCACGTAAGATTTACCACAAATTTCACATGGGAACCCCTTTCCTTCGTTGTCGGAATCCAGTTCCTCTCTTATCCAACTGTTTATTAATTTTATTGCAGATTTGTCATCCGGCGGTTTTTGAGGCTCCAAGCATTCTTTGTCTTCATCATGCCCATACCTGTTTCTGTGGCTTTTCAATCTGTCTGGCCTAAAGAATTTCATGTTGCAAACATTGCAAACAAATTTCTTCTCGTCGTGTATCAACATGTGTCTCTGTAGAGATTTTTTTGTAGAATAACACTTGGTGCAGTGTTTACATCTATAAAAAGCTAGATTATTAAAAGAATCCGTCTCGCTTTCGCTCTGCGAATCCGAGTTCAGCGAGTCTGGGTTATAGTCTTGATTATCATTTGACATTTGCAGACGTTTGCTGATCTCTTCATCCCCGCTACTACTTTCCTGATTACTCGGCTCCGCCTTCACGATTTTAATTCCACTGTTCCCATCCTCTATACAATTTTTTATTTCATTTTCCGCCTTTCGTCTGTCCCTAATTTCTTTTAGTATAGTGAAAACTTCCCTAGGATTAACTTTCTTGTGGACATTTAGGTGTCGGACCATAGTATCTATTTTTCTGAAGTGTTTGTCACATATTTTACAGTATACAGGCTCTGGTTTGAGCTTCGAGACGTGTAGTTTACTGTGCTCAACCAGCTTGTCCAGTCTAAAAAATTCTTTACCACATTTATCGCATTTGAACTTTTTACTATCATGAGTTAATGCGTGTCTCTCCAGCGACTTTTTCGTCGAATAAGATCTATTGCACTTGCTACACTTGTGAGAGAGCTCTGATTCCAAATTGTATTCCATCGATCTAGTTATCCTATTGCGAGTCATCCGCTTTACGCTTGAATAATCCTGCTCTATAGACTCCACCTTGGAACTTGTGTTTTTTTTTATATACTGTCTCTGTCTTTCTTTGTGACTTTTTAAATTTTCCATAGATGTCATTCTTTTGAACATCGACACCCTGCGAGTTCTGTACGACTCTCTTTTCACTGAGCTTTTCTCCCTTTCTGCTTGCGGCACATCAACATTAATGTCTTGCAAAATTTTATGCTCGTGAACTTCTATGTCCTCTGTACAATTGTTCCAAGGAGATGCTTGGATCTCTGTGGTCAACCGATTACTAATTGGGACATTTTGCTGCATTTTGGTTTCCTCTTCAGTAATGCTGACTTCTTCTTCTTTCTTGACACATGACGATGACGAATCTGTTTGACAGTACTGATCCTAAAGAAAAGCAAAGATGATAAAGATGAGTCAAGATAACCGAAAACAAACAGTTGTCAGAATGATAAATATTCCCATTAACTGTACAATAGCATTACGCACCTTAAAACTACTGGAAAGTTTCAAAGTGTTTCTTCCTGCTGGATTGCCATATAATTTTCGCAACTTTTGGTCAGCTCTTTGACACTGATCACGAAAATCGTGTGCGACGCTAATTTTAGAGATGCAAAGCGTGCAAATTTTGGCAGGCAGCCCATCGTCCTCCCAGATCTAACGTGGATAAAATGAAATTTGTCGTTTATTCCATTACATAAAATAGAAGCTGTAGCAGAGTATCGCGTCAAACTATACAAACTAAACTAACCTCTATGCCACCGTAAAGCTGGAGCTTTTCGGACAACGTAAATTTGTTGTTAGTATTTGAAATCTTGGCCTCATTTCGGAAAATAAACTCGTTGCCAGGATCGGAGGAAAGGCAAACACGACATACATCATCCAAGTTCTCTCGAGAGACACTCGTTTCAGCATTCACGTCCATCGCACGTATTTTGATACACTAAATTTATGTCGTCTCTGCCATAAACACGAAGTATCCCTCTTACTTCGTGGTCATAAAGCATCAAAGCTGCTGGAAGCAAGCGCCAAAGCGCTGTTAACAGAGCGGGAAACTTGTGTATTCTACTGTATTCTAATTGATGGCGAATAGTTCGGACAGAATCCACGAGAGAGCGCAAAATCATTTAGTCAATAGAGTTCGGTAATCTTGTCGTAGTTCGTGGTTTACGATTTGAAAATTAAATGTACGTTAGGAGCTGTTGTCATTTTACGAGGGAATCAGTTAGCAAAATCGAAGATTTGAAGTGCAATAGCGTTATCATATCAACAGCCAGTTGGAACAGAGTTGCGTGTGAAATTGCCAACAATTCGAGGAGGGTTAAGATGTAAATACCGTACAGGCAGAAAGTGGAGGTTTTAATCGGATCCCTCAGCCGTTGACTGAAGATCTTCAGTCAACGCCTCAGCTGTGAAGCCGCGTTGTTAAACCTCCGTGAGAAGCGATCGCAAAGGTGAAAATGCCGCGAACAAAGCATATCCGTAAAACAAAATCGATCGTGGCGGGCGAGGACGGCGGTCTGCTACTCAAAGATTTCGAGAAGCAAGTGCAGCTACGGCTGCACAAAATGCAGGTAGAATTCGAAGGGCGATTGAACAGGATCGAGACGCACTACCGCATGGCATCTTCCCGTCTACCCCAATCACTGACGAAGTTGACGCTCCGCGACATACTCCAAATAACGTCTGACGAAAACGATGCGAGCGAACAATGCGAGGTGAGCTCCTCTATCGACGTCGACGAGACGAATTCGCCCACCCTGAGGACGGTCAGGCCGACGAGGGCCTCGAAGCGCACGACAACCGCTTCTGACGACGGTTACGCGACGGAGGTCGGAACCACGACGAATACGACGAATCAAAATCATCTGGCCGTCCCGGCGGCCTCGACAAAGACACGTAAAATGAGGACGCGGAGTTCGTCCGCAAGCGGGAAAACAAAACTTTGCGAAATCACCCTCGCGCCCAAAACCTCCAGGAAAGAGGAACGAGGCGCTTCGTCTGCTATTAAAAACAAATTCAAGACTCCAGCGCCGCTGCTCAAGCCTCACGGAAAAGAGTACGCCCTCGTCACCCCCAAAGTCAAGCCCAACACACCATTGAGCGTGATGAGACGACCTCGTCAGGGGGAAATGGCCCTCAGTATGCAGGGCAGTCCGCTCCTAGTGACATCTGTGGTTAATGAGAATGTCGCCAACGTCAATGTGCCCTTGGAAAATGGAAGGGTCCTTTCTCTGCTGCCCAACGATGGACTCCGGCTATCATACCTACCGGAATTTGACGCAGAGACCAGACGTCAGTTAGTTACCCTAAAACAGCACTTAGATAAGGTCATCGGGTCCTAGTATGTAACGTTCTGTACTTCTCGTTCTTATTGTCTTCTTGATTAGATTGAATCATATTTTTCTATACATATTTAATGTAATTTTTATACACGTTTCCACATCATGGGACTTAACGTGATTAACTACATGTGAGTGATACGTGGAAAAGATAAGGATAGACTTGTTGGTGTTTGAGTACCTACTTTATTCACTCGGATTATCAATGTATTAATCCCTTAAACCACCTGCTACTCCATCTTATGTGTATATTGATACTCATCGTCTGAAGTAATTAATTTACTAAATTACATGTCCAGTTTCATCATTACAGCTTTATCCAATTCTTTCTCCCTTTTATCAAGGATTAGTGCTGAAACACTTGCGTGTCGAAAGTTTATATATATATTTCATTTCAAACAGTATTCATTCTTACATTACAATTAGTATAATCCCCACCCTTTATCATTATAATTTTATTAGAAAAAAAGCTTGCTTGTAGTAGCAGTTTGTAAACATATTCAAGTTAAGGAATTTAATTGTCATGAGTCTTTGAATATCTGTATCTAAAGAATGTGGATAGCAAATATTTCAGAATAATTTACGTGATTTTTGTTTCATAATATCTGACTGTAGCAAAATTTAAAAAATATTTGGACATTGATCAATTTTCTGACCAACATGCTCTAAAACTGTGCCACACTTTGTCTCATTCTAGAGCTTTACATAAAGAGGCAAAAGCTTTTGAGAATGTGAATGAGAGAGGCTGATTAAGGACATTTCTTTGTTTCCACTTAATATTAATACATAGCTTATAAATGCATTACTAAGAAGTTAGACAAAGTAAGTCGTGCCTTTCAAATATGACTGATGCAAAGAGTGTCTTGTGTGGTCAGTGAGCACTAATAAATTAGATTATGAATTTCTAACACACTGTATAACATTTGCACCTTCCTACTTGGATGTGATTGATTTTATTATACTCTATACAGTTTATAGATTCATACTTTTATTATAATTGGCATTTAGAATTCCTAGGTAACATTAACTGATTGAAAATTAAATGATAGGATTTTGTCATATTTATTTGTTGTAATAAAATACAAAATGCATTACTGGTTTGTGTTAACAACCCGTTTCTTATTGATGCAGTTTACTTGAATATTTATAACACTTTCCTCACAGATCCGTAAGACACGATTAAAAATATTGTAGCATATTGATGGAAAATACGTTCATCTGGCGAGTATTCTGAAAACAGAAAATAAGAAGGAATGTTAACGATACTGATCGAAGTAAAAATATCAAAACTTGTTGCATCCATAGGTTGTCCAGACAAATTTTAAGTGTGAAATTTTCAAAATCTTTGTGACAGCATTATAGCAGTAACATGCCTAAATAATGTCAATCTGTAACTAATGCAGCTAAAATACCCCAGAGAATTATTAATATTACTTTTTTAATATGAAAAAAAAAGTCAAATACAAAGTGGAAGCAAAATAGTTTATCGAAAACTGACAGTCTAGAAAAAATTTCATATCGTGGGCACATATAACACATGTCGAGAAGTTTTTCAGTATTTTCGGACGACATGCGCTTGTCACACAGAGTAATTAATTTTAATTCTGGTGGTAAATACCGTGACGAACTGTGGATACGCCAAACTCGCCATCTCCAATCGATCCAATGAGTGGAACATTTGGAAAAAGTTTTCTGAAGATTTTAGCCTCGACGTTTGGTTCCGAATACCAGCTATCGCCTCGTGCACAACAAGAGAACATGAAACCAATTGTGTGTTTTTGCAACTTGACCGCATCCCTCAAGGCTGTCAATTCTTTTTCAGCTTGTTCCTTAGTTTTTATACGGCTATTTAACACCATGGACCACGTTGAAACACCTGAACCGCAGATACTGAGGCCAGCAATAGGTACACTTTTTTTGCATATCCTCTTATCACGCGAAGAACTGCATACCATTACCCTGCGAGCGATGCCACCCCAAATCGCAATTTTATTTTTAGCTGTGTTCGTTCTGTGGAATGACAATATCGTGCAAGTATTATAATTGTGAAAATTTATCATGTCATGTTTCATACCACATTGTTGAATCCATGTGCTTTACCCATATGAAACAATCGAGTTTATGACCGATTCTACGTGGTCTGGATCTGGGGTTGCAAAAATGTTGCGTGTCATCCCACCCAGGAACATTATTATACATTTTATGTTTTCTTCTTTTGGAGATATTTTACACAATTCCCTTGCTAATTTGTTACAAGATTTAGGATTTTGCGTTGAATCAAATTTGAGGTAGTCCAATTTTGTGGTATGAAAGTATTTGATTTTCACATCAGGAATCTCAGGGAAGAATATACTGGATAGACCTCTAGCTTTGTTTTCCACTTCATCATAAATAGTGCCACTGTTTGTCAATGTTATATAATCAGTTTGAGGAGGCAAATAATTACACAAACAATCTGAAAAATTTGAATGTCAGTCAAACTAGAAAACGAAGATGAATGACGAATCTCATTATCGATGAAATTGTTTTAACACACTTGATATTACTCGATATTTCAAAGTTTTTGACAAGTATTATTTTCAATTTCCCATTTCTTTGCAGCTTGACAACTTATCAAACACAATGCTCAAGCAATTGAGTTCTAATGAAAAAATATGGGAAAAAAATAAATTATTGGGAAGGTGAGCAAATACTAAGTATTTCAAATTTTAGAGCTTCACCAGACTTTACTTTCTCTCGTTTTCTAGATAGCTTGCGTCGATGTGATGTTACGTTAAGCCTCACACAGTACCTGGCTGCCAAATTTGACGTCTAGTATGAAAGCCATTAAACACCATTCCAACACTTGGCTGGATGAACAATTTGTCCACAACATATTTTGGATCGGTAATTTTTTTCGACTCAGTATTAGGTTCAAGCAAAAAATGTTGTGGTTTCAGTCGAGTGTGAATTTCTTTTTCGGCAGCTTCATTCCAGGATCTGAAACATATCGGTTCGGTGAGGGGTAGTTCATTTTTATTTATTACCTGGAGAACCAAGTTAAAAAACTAACTATTCTTAACTGTTCTCGTTTTTTAAATAATGGAACAAAAAAACGTGACTCGACCGCAAGAGGCAGTTAAAATAAATTGTTGAAGAACCAGTTCCACAATGGAGAGAATCGTTGGATGTGGAATATTTGGCCGCTAGAACACATTACAGAACGACCAAATTTTTTACTACCTGCAAACCATAGCCGCCCGAGTTAAATCCGTAATATTAAAATATTCTAGCATCAGTCGGAGTACGTCGTAGGTTATGCGCTCTCTACAATTTACACCATCCACATCGGTGTCAACATCCTTATTTTCTTCTCGATTAGATTGTCTCCTCTTCCGTGTCTTCCTTTTCGACACATTTTCCATGGCTACTCTTTTCAATTATTCCACGATAACAGTTTCTGTTTACAATATGCCAGAGACCTTCTACCGTACTCAAACACAAAGAATCAATAAAGGCGACCGACAGCTGTGCGGTCTTCTCATGCATTTACGTGCGCTGATGCACTCCTTATCCATGAATGCAACTGCAATACGCATGCGCCAAGTGTTTGGCAGATGGCGCCACCAGCTTGTCTCGCGCAAACGCAAACGCAGAAATAAACATTTGAGGATTGCCATTGAATGGAAATCCCGCCAAACAGTAGACAGCGCGCAGTTTGGTGAACCTGAAAAAGCGTGTTATTGCGATTTGAGGTTAAGTTGTGACCTTAGTTCTTCGTTATAAGAGTTAACAGAGTTGACAATGTGGGGCGAAAAAGCGTTTGCAAATGATGGGGGTGGGTACTTTAACTCTTCGGAGGTGTCTTCGCCGGCGGGGAACGCGAAACGAGGAGTGAAACGGGCCCAGAACATCGTTCCGGTGATGATGAAACACTTGATCGACAGCCCGGAGGAACTGCAAATCTGGGGTACGGACGTGCAGATAATAACGACCGTTGGTATCATCCGACGGATCGACCCTTCGGCGACGAAGATAACCTACGACATAGAGGACGAAACCGGGACGATAACGGCCTTCCACTGGATAGAGGCAGACAAACCCCCGCAGGAATCGGTCATCGAGGTGAACACCTACGTCCGGGTCTTCGGCTCGCTCCGCGAGCAGCACCAGAAGAAGCACATTCTGATTATGAAAATATGGCCGATAACGGACCTGAACGAACTGACCCTGCACCTCCTGGAGACGATATACGTCGACCTGAAGGGGGAGAAATTCGCTGGAGCCGGCAACATGGACGCGATCGGCATCCCGGACTCGAATCAACCTGTCGGACTGCAGAATTCGCTGATGGATTCCTCGATAATGGGAGCGAGCCTTGGCGGCATGACGAACGACCAGAAAGCCGTCTTCAAGATAATACAATCCGAAAACGACACGCCGAGCGGCATCGAGAGGGATCAAATCAAGGCGCGGGTGCAGCCGCATATCCGTCCTCAGGTCGACGATATACTCGACTTCCTGGCCGGGGAAGGACACATTTACACAACGCTTACCGACGATCACTTCAAAACCACGTAAACATGGATCATTCAGCGTCGATTTGTTTAAATTTTTCGGGTACTTATAGATCGAGTACCTTTGCCCTCCTCTTTTTTAAAGGAAGATGTTATGATACAGTACAATTACGTCAGTTAGATTAAAATTATTCCATTACCAGTCTATTTTTTATGAACCGCAAAATGATGAGAAAACAAAAATTGTAAATCAAAAAAAAAAAAAAAAATACAGCACGCATTACATTTTTTGTGCATATTATTCCATGTTGTAACGTTTATACGCGTAATGCGTTGCCGATATATGTAATATGAATATCATACATATTTTTCTCAGCTTCTCGCTAGAAGTATGTTACTGTTTAGTCTTATGTTAATCTGTGTTCACTCTTTTGTATATTCGTAAAAGCCGTTATTCCAAAGATTAATAAAATGAAGCAAGGTTTTTTCTTACACACCGTATGTATACGCCTTATATCAGTTTCCATCTGCGCTTACAAGTTGTCTGCAAACAAGATGATTTTTATTCGGCTAACTTGTAATATGTTGAACTTCTTGAAGATAATATACTTTAGTATACATTCGTAAATTGTTGTTGCTTTATTCGGAATTCGAACCTCGATAGTAATCGGTATTTTCTATCCAACACCAATTATTTTTAATTTAAAATACTCTTTCAAATCGAACTAAACTGATTGCTCAAGCCAGCTGCCAATCGAATTTACGCGGGATTACGCGTGATACGAAAATTATTTACAAATGGCCGATGATGTCAGTAGAGCGTGTGATCAGTTTGAATAAGCACTGAAGTTTTCAATTCTGTGATGTATATAATATGACGGAACGAACGGATTACATTATAACACCATGGGAAATAGAAATTCACGTACAAGATTTACAGCCTTCAAATATCGACGACATTGGTACTAAACGGTAAATTATTTTCTTATCCCAAGAAAATTCGATCATTTCGTACAAAGTATCTTGCGCTCTATATTTTCTCATACGGCATACAATATTGCGATAATTGTAGATGGCTGGAATTTCACAAGAAGTTAATGCTGTTAAACCAGCAAAGCGTTTTAGAAATCAGCACCTTGCGAGAAGAAGCTGTAAAAGAATGGTTCATCTCGTTAAAAAAGGTAAGCACGATGTTTATCTGTACATATGCTATCTGGAGGAAAAGTTTGATCAATACGAGTAAATTTTCGATATATGATCTGAGTTTCAATGATGTTATATGTTGACTACTACCTACATATGTTAAAAATACACTCTTGAATGTTACTCTGTACAAGAATTGAAACGAATCTTTGAAATTAACGGGAATAATGAGACGAGTAATTAAATATATCAGGTACTTTTGTGAAATGTCCCATTTCAGATGCCGGTACTGATTCACGAAGTGATTCAGATAAATGTGTGGAAAGAAAAGTTATTTCCCCTTTTGATTGAAATAAACGATGAACCCACGAACACGTTTCTGCTGCACAGCGTGTTTTATCACGAAGTGATAGCCTGTTCCTTGTTGGAGAATATTCTATTTCATTCTGATACTGCAGAAGCCGTGGACGACTATGCCCTGGATTTGATTGATTACGCAGTTACCAACGTGACGAATCTGCTCTTTAAGGGCAAAGAAGAATCCGAGGACGAGTTCGAAGACACAAAGTAATTTATCACATTCAGATGAATTAACAGAATTAGACATGAGTTTTATTTTTGACTATAGAGAGAAGTTTATTAATCCTTGATTGATATCTTTTTTATTTATCAGCTCGTGCTTGGCAGAGTTGCTGCGAAAGAGGAAGGAAATTGAATTTGACATTAGCATGAAGTGTGTTTCGATTTTGCGATACATGGCTGAGTTTAGTGACAGTTTATCTCTATGCGCTCTTTCACGAATGTTATCAACACACGACGTTCCGTACCTGTTAACTGAATTAATTGAAAAACAACCCTGGAAGAAATTGGGCGAGGATGGTAAACATCACTGATTCATTTCAAGTTGTTAATAACCGTAACTCCGCAAGTATAACTATTACATCGTTAGGGAATAAAATGGTATACAACGGAAAATGGGAAACGGTAAACGAAACCGACCAGGACAGAATGTGCAGAGTAGAGGGTCAAGTGTGGATAGGTTTACGGGAAATTCTCCTGAATCCAAAATGTGCCCCGTATTATGAGATCACGGAATTTAGAATGTCTAAACTGGTCAAGGTAATTCGAAAGAACTCATAGAATATCTAACTTTATTGCAAGTATGCGTGTTGGAATAATTTCTGAACCGGATTGACTTTAGCTGCAGAAATACCTACACGAAACCATACTGGATCAAATTTCGCCGTTGATAGAGTTGAAAAGATGGCTTTGTCAATTGAGCGTAATGTCCCAACCTCCGAATGCACAAAAACCAATAATTGTTGAAATGCTGCCTGAGGTGAAATTTCGTAATTACTTATTTTCAACGTATTACTCGTGAACAATTTGCTCGCTATTGTACTAGTAATTAAATCGTGGAATTAAAATCTTCCATTAGGTAAGGTCGTCTATCCTGGCGAAGTATCACAGGAAATGGAAGAAAATAGCTAAACTTCAATCTAAATCATTGTTCAATAATGACATAGAACACATTAAGAGTATGGCACAGGTTTTGAGCGAAGCATATGACCTGGACAAGCTCGAATCTATAGAACCAAGAAGGTGTTTTGCCTGTAAAGAAATTGCGTCGAATCGCTGTTCTAAATGCAAGGAGGCTTGGTACTGCGGCAGGTAAACTTGACACTCCATTACTTTCTCGAAAATGTTGTTTCTCGTTGAATTTTCGATTATTACATTTTTCAAACCAACTAATGAATACTTACGTGTTGTAGGGAATGTCAAGTAAAGGATTGGACCCGACACAAGGATGTATGTGATAAGATTATAAAAAATAAAGAGGCCTACGGCATCAAAGATTGATAACACAGTACGTATTTCATTGAACCAGTGTTCAGGTACAAAGTTGTATTCTTCGCTAGTATTTTGTAATCCAACAACGAATATAGATTCACTGTTATTGAAAAAATCGTATCAAGGTTCCGAGAGATGAATAACCTGGTTTCACTATCTTTACCAATGACGTTGCAAAGTATTTGAAGTTCAACAGCTCGACAGTGTAATTCGATGCCTTGCGAATAGGGTAAATGGTGGCCCTGAAAAGAGCCGGTTGTGGTTGTCGCGAAGTAATCGTTGCAAATTATGCACGTTCGCCTCGAATACGACGAGCCAGCTGAATGTCTTTGGGCATGATCGTGACGCGTTTGGCGTGGATGGCGCACAGGTTCGTATCCTCGAACAGACCAACCAGGTAAGCCTCGCTAGCTTCCTGGAGAGCCATGACAGCAGAACTCTGGAATCGAAGATCGGTTTTGAAGTCCTGCGCAATCTCACGCACCAAACGCTGGAAGGGCAGCTTGCGGATAAGGAGTTCGGTGCTCTTCTGGTAACGACGAATTTCACGAAGGGCAACGGTTCCCGGGCGGTAACGATGCGGCTTCTTCACTCCTCCAGTTGCTGGTGCACTCTTGCGAGCTGCCTTCGTCGCCAGCTGCTTCCTGGGCGCCTTACCGCCGGTGGATTTGCGAGCAGTCTGCTTCGTACGTGCCATGTCGGGTTCAACGAGTCGGATGAAGAGTTTCGTAACGTGGGTCAGAGCGTTTCCAACGAATGACTGCGTCACGAAATATCTGGCGTCTGTATTTACCAGCTTACCAGATTCCCGTACTGCACTTCCATTGGTGGACGGAGCGGTGGTGGAGGTTGCAGCCAGTCGTGGATATAACCATAGTGTATACATATTCCTTACACAATGGACATAACGTCTTTGCAGCAGTAGCAGCAAATTGCGGCAGTAATACGGCAGCCTTCAGCGAGGGATTAACGTTCTCGTTTTGCGAATTTCTCTGACTTTTAAATTTTTAAGTATCATCATTCCTAATTTTATTGTAAATGGAGAGTCGTAAAGGCTCGAGAGAGCTACGGCGATCGGTGGAATCTTCAAAAGTCGCGACCGAAAAAGCGAAATAGTATTTTTCGTATCTAAAGTGGAACCATTTCAAAGGGAAAATTGTAACCACCGTAGACGCCGTCTATGCTTTGAAACTTAAGGTCACACTCTGTACGATTTTGGACGTCAAGTTCAACAACAAACCGGTCCACCGATTGTTTCCGATGTTGAAAAACTGATTCGCACTGCTATGTCATGTAATATACTATGCAAGATTCGCCCTTCGATAATTCAGTGTAATAATCAACTGGCATATTCTGTTCATCATTTCTGACCAAAGATTCATATGTGCTGCATGATGTACAATTGGACATCAAAACGCCATTTGATGTTACTTGTCATCCTTATTCGTTATGAGACTACGCCGTATAACCCTTCAGGATATTTGGTTCCAACCTTAGTAAATTATGAATTTATGTAATCTACAATTCAAATGTTTGTACGTACCGTACCACAAAAAATCATTGCATTCAAAATAATTTTTGCACTGATTTTAACACTTCGTCTGTAAACCTGGGTCGTTCGTGTCCGAGCGAAAACAGTTTTGGTTTTTACCGGGAAAATAAGGGAAGGGCGAATGCTCCGTCCTACCTGTAAAAAAAGTTATATAGGAAGGGGATCTAACGCCCAAGTTTCGAAATTTTAGTACCTTCCAGGCAGTGGTGACGAGCGCACGAACTTTGCGGAGGACACGAAAGACCCAGGTTTGCAGACGGCGTGTAGTAAACAGGTAAGTTCGTAAGATTTTTTTTTGTGTTTTACAGTATCTTGACATCAGTAATTAGTCAGTATGCTTAACAAAAAATTTTGAATTTTTTTCTCCAGTATTTTTTAAAAACTCTGGCTCTGTCGCTCATCAAGCCGCATTTGCAAGAGCGTGTAACGCGGCCCGGATTGCACCGATCATTGGCTAATAGTATCCGCGAGATCTTGTCGGCGACCGAAATCGGAGAAAGACCACTGCTCGGGTCCGATAAAATGGATAAACGCAAGCGATGTTATTATTGCAAAGTTGAAAAAGATAAGAAAACGCAGTACTGCTGTGTAAAATGTAAGAACCCCGTATGCGAAGAACATCGCGCCGTATGTTGTTTTCAATGCTTGGAATAATTAATAAGCGTAATGTGTAATAATTCATTATAAAATTATTATTAGAAAGTATTTTTCATTGTCAAAAAATGAAAAAAAAAATTTTCGCTAATAAAATGTGTGAAAACCAATATGCATCGTACGTAATTTGTTGCCTGTTTTCATGTCCAAAACTTAAGCACTTTACTTTAGATAAATGAAACAAAATATTTTTTTTCTTCAAGCTGCACTATTTACCTTTAATTTAAAATTTGAAAAATTCCGATATCTTAATTTGTCTCTGAGTTGCAATTTTTTTTGTAAATCAAAATTTTTTCCGGAATTTCTTCATTTATTCAACAAAAAATAAATAAAAAAATTAAATTTTCAAGAATTTTCCAATCGGCACTTTAAAATGAATGTTTCAAGAAGTGACATGAATTTTTTCAGAATTTTCTGATTGGATTAAGGGAGTGAAATAATGGCCGGACGCGAAAGACCCACGTTTACAGACGAGAGGTGCGGAAAATACCTTTACAGACGAAGGGTTAAGAATATTGCGTTGCGTATAGAAGAAACATTCGACATTCAGCAAATTACATTTACTATGTATAAAATGTCTTAATTTTCTGTTCCAATTCTGAAGAGTCAAGTCATCATTCGATTAAACGTGAATACATGACAAGACATATGTCCTGTGAAATGTCATGACTGTCATCAAGTTTCCATCTCTGATTAATCAAGCAAAGCGAATCGATTTACGCAATCAATAAAGATTTTCTTTATAAATTTTCGGAGTTCAATTGAATTGAGCAGAGGAATATACGAATTACGCCGTCGTTTTCGAAGAATCGATGAATTTACCACAGTACACTGAAAAGAATCTGGAGGGCGTATTTATCCGTTGAATTAGCAACACTGGGTTTAATGATTAATAAGGTATTTTGCGAATTTTAAGCGATATATGTATGCCAAGATTTGAAATGTGTACCAAAGTACATATAATTTGAAGTGTTCACGAATATGAGTTACATTAGGAAGGTAACAAGATGAGGGAAGGTAACAAGATGAGGTTGCGGATTGTGCAAGACGTTGTTCTAAGCATATTGAACGATTTTGTGGCCCTGAAAAGGGCCGTTTAAGGTTATTTGTTTGTGCAGTAAATTTAAGCCTTCTTCTCGGTCTTCTTTGGTAGGAGAACAGCCTGAATGTTGGGCAGAACACCACCTTGGGCAATAGTAACTCCAGACAACAGTTTGTTCAACTCTTCGTCGTTACGAATGGCCAGCTGCAAATGACGAGGAATAATCCTGGTCTTCTTATTGTCCCGGGCAGCATTACCGGCCAATTCCAAAACTTCAGCAGCCAAGTACTCCATTACAGCGGCGAGGTATACCGGAGCTCCAGCACCAACTCGTTCAGCATAATTTCCTTTGCGAAGTAGCCGATGAATACGACCCACCGGGAACTGAAGTCCTGCTCTACTCGAACGGGACTTTGCCTTGCCCTTGACTTTACCGCCTTTACCGCGTCCAGACATAGTGATAATTGTTCACTTGTGCGCGTCGAGAGACCCAAGCGTCAACGCTGCTCGTCGTAGAATGAATCGAAACGGCTTGCGACTACATATTTATACGCGTCAGCGCAAGTGGCGCGGACCAATTGGAGCGTCTGACTCAACGCAGCGGCTTCTGATTGGCTCGGCGTCGGTGAGCCAGCGCTTAATAAATAGGCGCAGCGAAGGTCGGTCTGTAGTCCGCCCTCTACGCTTACGAGTGAAGCAACGAGCCAGTACTACGTTACCAATTTTATCCTTTGACGATGCCACCCAAAGCCAGCGGTAAGGCAGCAAAGAAGGCTGGCAAGGCACAGAAGAATATCACCAAGGGCGATAAGAAGAAAAAGCGCAGGAGGAAGGAGAGCTATGCAATCTATATCTACAAGGTTTTGAAACAAGTACACCCGGACACTGGTATCTCCAGTAAAGCGATGAGCATCATGAACAGCTTTGTCAACGACATATTTGAACGAATCGCCGCCGAATCATCTCGACTTGCTCACTACAATAAACGGTCAACTATCACATCTCGGGAAATTCAAACCGCAGTTAGGTTACTGCTACCTGGAGAACTTGCCAAGCACGCTGTATCCGAAGGCACCAAAGCCGTGACCAAATATACAAGTTCGAAGTGAACGCCACCCACGAATTTCAACTTATTACCAATCCAACGGCCCTTTTCAGGGCCACCAATTTGATCAGTACAAAGAACTGTCTTCCTCACGCCGAAACATGTAGAACTCAATTGTCAAATTATTTACCTGTAGAATATTTCATAATCAATAGTATACCCAACTGAACGAAGAATACATACATTTGTAACATTGCCACGGCATGTTGAAAATCCCGCTACCATGCCAATATTTCGTAAACAAGCAACGAAAACTTTCCTTCGTCTTAGTAACTTCGCTGGCAATTGTCTCTGAAACTTAATCAGTCAGTCTTTTCTGAGCATTTAAAGCTCGATATTATGTCAACTCGAACAAACGAATAACATATTGAACGCAACTTCTAACAGTGCTTGAATTAAACAGTATTTTTGGATAAGTTTCTTTAAACTATGGTTGTTGATCAAATACGTCAATTAGAATTTGCAACAGTGAAATGCGGTACCATGCTGCGATAAACGTTTACGAATTTGCTAAGCGTGCTTGTTGTAAAACTTAATAATTAGATCCCAATTGCGTAGCGCTCACACCAGCCAAGTCACCATACATGATTAAATATTAGTACGAATGACGAAAGCGCACGTATCGCCAGTGGATAACTTTTCTATATCCAAATTAATGACCTGTGTAAAAATTTCATCCGATCTGCAGGATATTTACTTTTAGAAAATTGATTTTTTTACACGCTGAACAATCAATAGAAATCTTTGGATAATCAGCTGACAACTTGAAAAAAAATGGCAATTTTACTGGCAAACACAGAGCGTTAAGAATGAGCGAAAGTGATTAGATATCAAATATGAAACGTGGAGTTTGAAAGTTTACAAACTACAGGAGATTTTCAAGGACACGGAGATAAACACTGTTTCGTTTGTTCGATTCGATCGGGTGTTTGTACAAGATACATATGCCGGTCACCAGCTGATCTGTAGATACACACAATCACCAGCAGTTTGAATCTGTTCAGCTACGTAGATAATACCGATCACGGAAGATGAATCGAAAACGTCTTCCGTGCAGTTTTTTTACACTATTTGCGCGTAGAGACAAAGAGTGAAGTAGAAATATATGTATTTCTGTGTTAATTGTTGTTGATAGAAGAAATATTGAGTACAGGAATATCATTATTCATAACATAAAAACTGAAATGTTCCAAGATGTTCAAGGTATAATTTACGTGACATGTATTTATTACTATTTTTCAGGTATAAGTTTGATTCCTGTACCAAAAGCCGTCGGAAAATACTTGATGACAATTTAAGCATGAATAATTATTACACTTGATGACAATTTGAATGCATTCCAATTTATTTGGAATCTGTAATTAATGGTATTAAAATTTTGTATTCGCATCAATACCTGTATACTTGCAGGTTATACAACGATTAATTTTACCTGCGCATAACAGCAAATTCCACGTAGCAAATACCAGGACTAAAATTAATCCACGTAACAGTGGGCCTTGTTTGGAATCAGTGTAGCGTTAAACAATGCGATTTAACGGGCCACAAGAAATAAATATGAGTCCATACTTACTTGGAGCGATGAAGAATTTCGAACTGATTCTAGAAATTGTCTTGACTTCTATTCGTCAAACTATTAAAACAATATCAATAATATAAAACTGTCTCATAGTCACAAAACGAGATGCAGATATACAGTTCCAGATGCTATATTTTTTCGAATAATATACTGTTTGAAAAATTCTGAGTTTCTATTTGTAAAAATTTTTTTTTGTTTTTACGGAAAACATTCACTTAAACTTATAACGAAAACTTATACTGAAATTTCACTGCTTCAACCAGGCTGTATGGTAATATTTACTGTAATTTGAAATGGTAGTATGCGGAAAAACATTGTATTTCCGTTTTAGATCAAAAAGCATTTTTATACCACTTGTAAGTTTATTTTCATTCATTATTGTTAATCACTCATTCAAAATTTAACCTGAGGAAGAAATTCTTCTGGATATAGATAGGAAAAAAATGTACGTGATACCAACGCCGTTGGATACGCTGAGAGGAATGACCAAGTATATCGGCAAAAAAAGCGTATATCTTTTCTATTTTTGATTTGCACTTTCTACGATCAACAATCGTTATATCGATCGTTGATAATTAATTTTTCGTAAATTATGATCATCGTTCTCAAAGTATGAAAGCTGGTATATCCTACGATTATATTCGAGCGCGACTAGATTAGGAACGCGCCACTCCTCAAAATCGCTCCGTACATCTTCACCAGGAAGCGTAATTCCTAGTTCTAATAATTAAGATATTCCCTCTTAACATCCCATTCCCGAATTCTTCATCGGGGTTGTCATTGGTAAATATTCCGAACCGGTCTAGCCGTATCCGAGGAAAGCCTGACAGTAGGCGTCGACGGAACGCGGCCTTGTCGACTTGGAATATCGATAACAGCTTCCCCGCTAAAATGGTGAGTTTGAATTTTTGCAAGCGTAAAATCCAAAGTTTCAGGCTCCAAAAAACGTTTTTGTCTATACCGTATCGCGATTTCCTCGGTCAGGAACAACGCGTCTTTTGCTCGGAGTGCGAAGGGCGTCAAGACACATGGTCCGCGACTCCCGCCGTTTTCGAGACACTCAAAAGAGCAAAGTCTTCCGGAATTTTTGTAAAATCTTGCCCAGAGTTCACAGAACCTGGTGAAGATGTGATATTACTGGGTCATCGGTGAAATAGCTCAGGAATCTGACGATCGATGGTGTACCCAGTGCCAGGCCTTCCGACGCTGGTGAAGCGCGCCGCGTCAAACGTTCGGGGGGCCTCTCTCCATGGTCCGCGCTCCGTTATACCACCTGCCGCTGCTTCTCGCAGTCACAATTCTCGAATATCAGTTACGCAGTGAACACGTCGATCTCAACCAATTTCGAAGCTTTCTGCATTGAGTCGTAACCGTAAAGAGAAGAGAAGATGGCAGACAAGGTAGCAGCAACGGCAGTCGCCGCTAGCCCAGCATCAGCTAGCCCAGCAGCGCAGGCTACACCGACCAAAAAGGCAGCAGGAGCCAAGGCAAAGAGCCCTCGTGCCAAGCCAGCGCATCCACGGACTTCTGACATGGTTACGAGCGCCATCCAAACGCTAAAGGAACGTGGAGGTTCATCTCTGCAGGCTATCAAGAAATACATCGCGTCAACGTACAAAGTAGACGCTGAAAAACAAGCACCGTTTATCAAGAGATATTTGAAGTCAGCTGTGGCTACTGGAGCTTTGGTACAGACCAAAGGTAAGGGTGCCTCTGGGTCTTTCAAAATTCCAACCAACAAATCTGACGCACCGAAGCCCAAGGTGAAGCGTGCTGTACCGAAGGCAACTGTCCCCAAAAAGAAGCCCGCTGCATCGACTGTTGCAGTGGCCAAAAAGCCTGCTACTGCTGTCAAGAAGGCGGCAGCTGCTAAGAAGCCCAGTGCTGTAACACCACCCACAAAAGAAAAACGCAAAGCAGTCAAGAGCCCGGCTGCTAAATCGCCAAAGGTGAAAAGCCCATCGAAAGCTAAGAAGGCTGCCAAGGCACCAACCAGCAAACCTAAGGCGCCTAAACCAAAAAAGGCAGCAGCTGCACCCAAAACTGCAAAACCTGCAGCGAAAAAACCAGTTGCATCAAAGAAGAAGTGAATCCGTATGACTCCGATGAGTCGTCTCTAACAGCAGACTAGGAAAATAGTTATCAAACGGCCCTTTTCAGGGCCACTAAAGCAATCCCTTTGTAAAAGAATCGAATTTCACTGTATTCAGAAGTAACATTAGTACTATTTCAAAAACCCAAGATTAGATAATTGCGAGGGTGAATGAAATTTTTAAGCATTATATTCGAATCCACGAAATTATTTTCCCATTTTTTAGTTTACGTAGGTGAGTCCGTTCGAGCTTGGATTCCAATCTTAACAGTAATCAAAACCCGACTAGATTCATTGCAATATGTGTAAATTAAGTGAATTCGATCACACTTCAATTATAATTTTAACGCTGTATAAATTCCCGCAGATATTGTAAATCCAATAGACTAGGGAGACATCCAGACCATTCTCGGATACTACGCAGCAATTTAACCCTGGCAGGTCATAAACTGCACGGCGTATTTTTTTTAACTCGATTTCGAGTATGTTAGTCTCCTCGTTGAACGTCGCATGTGAAATAACTAAAATCATTGCTCTGATTGTACCGTATGTTCGATGTTCCTGGTACTCTTGAATGGTAGACCGATAGATTTGCTGCAAATATAAATGAAAATTAATTCAAAAATGAAGACGAAGATCAGCCGTTGAGGTACGCATCATTTTTCATCCGAATGAATTGGTGGATATCGACCAACTATACATATGACTAAATTTTATTTTGCAAAATTCAAAAGCGAATACGCACGCCTATTCAATTTTCATTGGTCATTAAAATACGTCTCGAAATTGACATAATTTTGTGGCAATGCGACGTAACACACATTGCCGTAGCACATTACGCATGATCACGTAGTTGAACGCATGTGTTGACATTTTTCCTGAAGTTGTGTTGCGTGGTTCATAACTGAAGCTTCGATTTCAACTTCAATCTCAGGTACCACTAATTAATACAAAAATATTGATGTTAATTTTATACTAGTGTTAGGATAGGAAATGAGACACAACGTAGCATTCTATTTCTACTCGTGAAATTTCTAGCGACTTGTGGCTAGATGTGCAATAAGACTGCAAAAAATACATACAAGGTACTACACAGATACTTCTGTGCAAAAAACGAATTCGATTTTCAACGTGATAAATTTGTGGCCCTGAAAAGGGCCGTTTTGTTCCAACAGTCGAAGTATGAAGAACTCAAATTAGGCACGTTCGCCACGAATACGACGAGCTAGTTGAATGTCCTTGGGCATAATAGTCACTCGCTTAGCGTGGATAGCGCACAAGTTGGTGTCCTCAAAAAGACCAACAAGATAGGCTTCGCTGGCCTCTTGAAGAGCCATGACAGCAGAGCTCTGGAATCGCAAATCGGTTTTAAAATCTTGCGCGATTTCACGCACCAAACGCTGGAACGGTAGTTTGCGAATCAACAGTTCAGTGCTCTTCTGGAACCGACGGATTTCGCGCAACGCGACGGTTCCTGGGCGGTATCTATGCGGCTTCTTAACTCCTCCAGTCGCTGGCGCGCTCTTACGAGCTGCCTTAGTAGCGAGCTGTTTCCGTGGGGCCTTGCCACCAGTGGATTTACGAGCAGTTTGCTTAGTACGAGCCATTAGAGACGATTTTCAACTCTCTTCATGGGGCGATCCCAGAGGTATGAGCGCGAGTAGCTCCTGACCTCATATTTATACGTTCGCACAACGGTTATAGTGCGCGTGGATTGGTTGCCGACTAAGTGGTGGGGAGTTGGATATGAATCACGTTTCTGCCGCTGCCACGCCAAATTGCCACATGCATAGATCTATGCCACAGATCCAAGAAAGCCGATGACATTGAAAACTCACAAGGCGAGGGCCTTTACTCATCATTGAGGCCCGGATACATACCTATGTATTAAAAATGACAGAATATGTACATGTAATATAGACTTCAAAAATTGAAACATGGACAAAAATGTGGAAAATAGAAACTGCATTTTTTGGCCTCCAAACATTATACTTTAGGTAGGAAATCAAGTAAGGAATGGAAATAATTTCAATAAAAAATATGTATTTACATATTATTCGGAATTGGCAGCTGTTGGCGCAGTGCCAAGTTCGGGTTCGTGATACAAGGATTGCCGGTTTCGGATTCCCGTGCGGGACTTTTTTTTATCTATTTTCTTTTTAACTGGCTTTCAATTGTGACAATATTTACGCCACAAATGTACCGAAATAATGCATATTGTATTGTATCCATTTATACTTGTACAAAAGGCATCGGGCTTCATTATTTCAAGAGGTGCATAATCATGGAAATTTTAGAATTGCGAATATCTTTCCAGGTGGGGATTGTAATTAAAGCGTATACGAGAACGTCGTAAATAAAATTACATGCTTTTATCACCATGCAGTTAACTATGTAATACTAAATAATAACTAAATAATAATATAGTATAAAAATTACGGTGGGAAAAAACTCTAAAATGGAATCATTTTTTTAAAATTCTTTTTCTATCACCCTGCAAGTTTTGAATTACAGCGTTTAAAGATCCGATAAAATTCTATCAAAATTGTCCATAATTATTTTTGCTGCGAATTTAACCGTTTATTACTCAAATAAAGCAAAAAATAATTACTTTCAATACTTATCCCGAAGAAACGGTTCAAGAACGGTTGAGATACCGTGGACACTTAAAGAGCATATATTTATGTGCAAATCCAGCCTAATTGCGAAGCGATAGCATAAGATGCAGCCGAGTAACATATATATGAACATGAAGACGAAAAACTTACATGTTATTTAAATGTAAAAACTTTGGCCGCCGTGGGACGAACTTTAGGATCACAATTGAGGGCTGTCAATTTTTTGTGATTTTTTTTGATCGATATGGAAGTGTTTAGGCTGTTGGGAGCAAAGAAATTCGGAAATAACCGTTTTAAGGGCCACCCTAGGGTGTATTCCGAAATACATATACTTCAAGTACTGCCGATCGTGACGTCACGCAGTCAACTACGAACTGCGTTCCGTTTTTACTTCGAGTTGCCAGTCGCGGTAAAATCGGAACGCTACACCGAGGACGCGACCATCTCTCAATTACTGCAACATGACTGCAACTGCCTCACGTCCCAGACCGCAGTAGTCGCAGCCAACAACGTTACAAATTTCATGACGTCACTGACTGGTGGCAGTAAGCTGTCGCGCGATTTCGGAACGCGGTTGCCAGTACTCGCAGGTTTCTCTCTGCTCGCAGTACTGTGAGTATACATATTTCGGAATACACCCCTTTTAGCTTTAAAGTTTTGCTTTGACTAACTTCTGGTTTTGATACAGAGCAAATAATCCGCTATAATATCTGTAATAATAAATATTATTTTGAATAAAACTTAGAAACTGTCAAACTTAGAAAAAAACATAAATAGGGACTCGAAGAATTTCTTCAAATATGTCAACGATACAGAAAAATTTGGTTATCCAGCATCCATGCATCTAAACGATTTGCTTTCATTATTCAATTGCTCTATGAATCAAGGTACTTTCCCTAACCCATGGAGAGAAAGTCACATAATACCAATATTCAAGAATGGCGACAAGTCCAACATAAAAAACTACAGACCAATTAGCATTATTAACGTCTTTGCCAAAGTATTTGATTCCATAGTCTTCAACAAAACAAAATTCCATCTGTCAACAAACCTTCTCGATGAGCAACATGGATTTAGAGAAAAACGATCCACTGTCAGCAACCTGGCAGTAATGCTTGAGAAAATAATTACCTCCTTTACTAACCGAAATGAAACTCATGCTGTTGATATGGCATTTGACTCGGTGAATCACAAGCTTCTCACAGAAAAATTAAAGTGTCATGGAATAGTAGGAAATCTCTTACAATGGTTCGAATCGTACCTGAGAAACCGGAAACAAACGGTCAAAATCAACAACTATCAATCAAAACCTATCATTGCGGACTCTGGAGTCCCTCAGGGCTCGCACCTGGGACCACTCTTATTCTTGATTTTTATCAACGATATTGAAAACTGCATCAAATTCACCAAGCTTCTACTATTTACAGATGACCTGAAAATCTACTGCGAAATCAAGTGTCCTTCAGACTTATTCCTACTTCAATACGACCTTAATAGTGTCTGCCAATGGTCTGCCAATACAAAAAAATGCTACTCGATGTTTTTCGTTAGAAATAATACCCATTCTAGATTCGCAAATGTGGAATACATGCTAGAAAACCAAATCTTAGAAAGAAAAATCGTAGCCAGCGATCTTGGAGTTATTTTCGACTGTCATCTGACGTTCGATCTCCACATAGACCACGTCAAAGCAAACTCAATGAGGATGTTGTTTTACATACTGAGAAATCGAAACCTTCATTTGATGTTCGGTCGATGATTACACTCTATGACACCTTTGTTAGATCAATATTGAACTATGCGTCCGTTATTTGGTCCCCCAAAACGGACGTTAGTAGCAGAAAATTAGAATACGTACAACACCTCTTTCTAAGATTTGCATCCTACAAAACAGATTCACCCATGTCATTTCTTAATCACAATTATGAAAGAATTAGCCAGCAATTAGGATTCAAGTTTCTCGAAAAAACACGTAAATTCACAGATGCAATGTTTCTATTCAAAATGTTCAACAATTTAATAGACTGCCCTTCAATTTTGAAAATGTTTAACTTAAGAGTGCCAATTAGAAAATCGAGACACAATGTACACACATTTGCAGTACCGAACCAATATCTAGCCAGTTACACCCACAAATCCATCATTATGCGACTGAGTATGTTGGCGAATAGTAACAGCGGTTGGATGGATATCTTTAACCAACCAATCAGTCACTTCAAAGCGTTAGCCAGAGAGGCACTCTAGTTATCTAAATCTTTGTGGAAAACACTCTAGTTTTATACTTTGTTAAATTTTTATACAATATATTGTTTTTTTATATATTCTATATTAATGTTATGTATTTTGGGAATATTAAGTTATTTCCGTTGATAGTTATAAATGAATAAATAAATAAATAAATAAATAAATAAATCAAACCGATTACAACAACAAAAGTATTAACGAGTATATTGTACACACACAAAATTGTAAATTTTTTGCTCGAATACTCAAAGATAAAGATTATCTAGAAGAAGTAAGGTAACAAAATTTGTGCACTTGTTTTATTAGACATACTCTTCCGATGTACGCTACAGTTATCAGCATAATTTTAAGAATAAGGGAATTTGTAGTAAAGTATGTATTTTTAAGTTCATAACTGCTAGTGAAGTTTCACTATTTGAATCACAAATCATGCTTAAGTATAAAAAGTATACTCATATCTTGAAAGGATGCAACATTTTACTTATATACATATACATATACCTATACATTACAATATACATATAATATGTCTACATACAATGCATGCATTATAATACAGACAAATTTGTGACTAATGGCAGATAAACTTTTATCGGTTTCTGTAGAACTGAGCGTGAATCGTCACATTGTCTGTGAAGTTTTAATCGAGTGGCACGCAGAACCATCCCGGAGTATACTTTGTTGTCAACCGCAAAGTAATATGTAATATGCATTAGATTTGGTTAAAAACGTTGAATAATTTTACTGCGACATTTTCTGCTGCAATAAAGTAACAAAAAAAATTTGTGCTAAGCTTATATCCTATTCAAGAATATTCAGGCAAGTTTCATTAACTTAATTCACAATTCTGAACACTAAAGAACCGACATTTGTCGTTGAATAAATTTCTTTATCGTGTTTAGCAATGAGTTTGCCAACATTGTACCAACACTATGTGTTGCCTGACATAAACTCCGGCTTAGATCCAAAACCAGACGGATTTTACTTGAACGGGAAGAAAATTTCGATACACAGCGGTGCTCTCCATTATTTTCGAGTTCCTCAAGCGTATTGGAGGGATAGATTAAGAAAGTACAGAGCAGCTGGTCTAAACGCTGTGGAAACGTAAATTTAGAATTCTATTAATTTTGCTATCAATGCTACCAAAAATATTTAATTCATTTCCTTATCCTTCGACACTAAAAGTCTTGAAACATATTCAGATTTTTTATTCAATTCTCTTCAGCTATGTTCCATGGAATTTGCACGAACCCCTGAGAGACGAGTTCGATTTTGGTGATGGAGATAACGATTTTTCGGATTTTCTGGATGTCGTTAAGTTTGTCAAGATGGCACAAGAAGAAGATCTGTTTGTAATTGTCAGACCAGGCCCTTACATTTGTGCCGAATGGGATTTTGGTGGACTACCAAGGTATGGTGTCACCTTTCTGTCAATGATAATAACTAGAATGGCAATATAAAGTGTGAGGAAATCAGAGAAACTTAAAAAATAATGATTCATCATATCTGTTTAGAATGTATCTGCTTACAGTATCTACCATTCATTTTCACCTATTTTTAGCTGGATTTTAAATGAAAAGGGAGTCAAGGTGCGAACCTCTGAATCGAAGTACATGAAACGAGTCACTTGCTACTTCAATAAACTTTTGCCGCTGTTTGCTGATCTACAATTCACTAAAGGTGGATCAATAATTGCTTTTCAGGTAGACCAAGCCATGTGTTGCTAGGTGTGACTGAGTGAAATGAAAGCGATATACACAAAGATCAGTATTTTATGATCGCAATATTTTGCTACATTTTGCCAATATACTTAGATACTCAACTGTTTGAACCAATTGTTATAAAAGTGGACCACTCAGAAGTACAAATTTTATGTTGTTTCTCAGATTGAGAACGAATATGGTTCCATTAACGAAGATGGAACAGTTCCTGATATCGAGTACTTGAAACAACTCAAAGAAATCTTTGAGAAAAATGGTCTGGTTGAGATGTTCTTTACTTCGGACACACCAAGTATTCGCAGAGATGCTGGAACTTTACCGGGAGTATTGCAAACTGCAAATTTTAAAGTCGATCCAGAAAAGGAATTGAATCTCTTGAAAGAATTGCAGCCCAATATGCCCGCTATGGTTATGGAATATTGGACTGGTGCTTACGATCACTGGCTCGAACCACGTGACTCACCAGAACCATTCGATGGTAAATTGAACTTGAACTCTTTAAATCAACGATCAATTAGTGAGTGTTATTTTATATCTGGTAAGGTGTTGGAAACAATAAAAGTGTCGAATTGATCGCTGCAAAATTTCCGAATGGCTAAAAGTTACATATTAATGTTTTTTCCATCAATTGGATCAATACAACCTATCAAAATTCTAGGATATACACTTAATCGTATTTTCCGCAAGTTTTTATAGAATTTCGTTCACCATACAAAATTGTTATGTCGTTTAAAGCAAGTCCTATACATAAAGCAACAGGTGATCCAGTGAAATTATTCTCCTGTGAATGCTACATTTCATATTTCAGTTTATGTGGATGTCCTGGAGAGAATCTTGATCTTTCCATCATCAGTTAATTTCTATATGTTCCATGGTGGTACCAGTTTTGGTTTTATGAGTGGCGCCGATGTTAACAAGAATTATCAAGCTGATGTGACAAGTTATGGTAAGACTCGAGATCAAACTTGTATTTAAAAAGTACGGAAATTGTGTTACGTCCCCTTCTCAATTAGGTAAAAATGATGTAGTCTTGACATGTGATCATAAGTATGATCACTGTTTATTTGATAGATCAATATTTGTACTGCGTTACGTGACTAATTCACTCTTCTTTCTTGGTAGATAATTCATGCTGAGCTATTTCTTGTCGAGTGCTTGCTTATTATGTATTCTGAAAAATTGTTTTCCAGATTATGTCGCACCGCTAACCGAATCAGGCGACTACACAGAAAAGTATTACAAAACCAAGGAGATTTTGGCAAAATACCAAAGTGTGACGACCAAATTACCAGATTTACCTACAGTATCGCAAAAAGCAGCTTATCCCACTCTCGAAGTAATTGGTCATTTGGACTTTTGGGATATCCTTGATCAGTTGGTAGATACTTTTCATTTTAGAAACTAAACCTGTATGCATTTTACATTTGGTCAATTGTGGTACCGTATGCACAGCCTGCAGACTTGAAAGTAATGCTGCCAAACGTGATCAACATGGAAAACTTGCCAATTAAAAATGGCAATGGCCAATCTTATGGCTACATAAATTACAGGAAAAAAGTAGGATTGAAAACAATATCTACTTTGAAAGTCTCTGGGTATGTGCAGGACGCAGCAATGGTTCTTGTTGATGGAGAGCTGAAGAGCAAACCGCTAGAAACTAAAGAAGATATTAATGGTTTTGGTTACTGGATGAAGAAGTAAGCTTGAACACTCGCTAGTTGAATAAGTGACACTTATTCTCAACTCTAATTGATGAGTTGCTAAGGAATGAATGAATTTTTTCAGAGACACTGAGTTGACGTTAAACTCTGATAAGGCCGAGGAAAAGACTTTGGACATTATTGTTGAAAATTGGGGACGTGTCAACTTTGGTGTTCTTGCTGATTTTGATCAGAGAAAAGGATTGTGGCAGGGACCAGTTTACCTCGACGGCAACGAGCTGAAAGATTGGGAAATCTATGCTCTTGAGTTTGATTCTAAGTGGGCAAAGTCTCTAATTAATTGGAAACAGGGACCTTCTATTCGTAAGAAAGGTCCATCCGTTTCCCGAGTTATCTTAAACTTATCTGTACCTCAGGATACGTTTATCGACTTGAGAGGCTGGCTAAAGGGCATAGTATTTGTCAATGGTTTTAATTTGGGCAGGTACTGCCACCTCGGACCGCTGAGAACCCTTTACTTACCAGCTCCGTTACTTAAAAATGGCCAAAACGAAATCTTAGTGTTTGAACATTTTAAGCCAGATGTGAAAGTGAGCTTCCTTGATCATCCCATTCTCGGGAATTTGAAACCCTGAAATAAGTGAAAATGCAAGGAAGAAATACCATATATATATTCTGCTGTTTGCTTGTATGTAATTGTACCCCGAGATAAATTTCCATGATCATTAATGTTTGACGAATTAACACCTAATATTTTTTCTACGAGAATTGGATTTATTGTACCAGTGACGTCAAACTGTATATTTAAGTATTCTTAGTCTTTTCTACACATTGCTTATTCAATACTGTTAAATACTTAATGGTTTATATACCGTATATTTTCGTATCTACTTTACAAGTGAAGAAATATTTTCAAACATCGAGGAGAAAGTTGATGTTTACATAAAAATTCTTTCTATAAATAACATATTAGACGTTCGAGGAAAGCATAATATTCTGATTGTGAATATCTTATTCGTTTACGGTTCAAGAAAGGGAAGTTAATACATTATTTTAAATGAGAGCCGATACTTTTCCTCTGTGGAATCACTAATTCATACCTGCAATCACAAACCTAACTTTGGTGAAAATTTCTACTACTACGAATTTTTACATAAATCGGGCCATTTCGTATTATTAGGTACGAAATTGTAAATATGCATAGTTTTCATAAAGATTTGTTAATTTTTGTTAAAAATTGTAGCGGCTTGTAAATTTTTTTACCGTAAAAATACAAATTTTCATATAAAAATTTTTTACGAAAACAATTTTTTGTATATGATTGTACGAAATGTCCCATTTTTGACAAAAATTTCTAGAAAATCGTAGAGATCGTTTTCACCAGGGAAAGCAGATATGCCAATCACCTGACACACCTGTCATGGCGTCGGAGTCAGCCAATAAGAATCAGCCTGGCGCCGAGCCAATATTTTGGTAAACAAATTAGAGGCAATGCCGGCGTCTCGTGACGTGTCACAAGGATGACACGTGAGGTATGCAGGGGTCTTATGACAATTGTTGAATGAACATTACTATTATTATTATGTGTTGCTGGATCGTTTAAATTTTGGAAGGAAAGTTAGGGATCACAAAATCAATCGAAGGTGTTCCTCGTTACACGTCCGCCAGTCCTCAGTGAGGTTCCATAGTTTATTTATAATCAGGTATGTATGGAAGTAAAATTTATTACAACTTTTTCATGATACTTTCGTTTTAAACAATCAATTAAACAATTCACATTCGTTATAGTCTAGTACACATTGTTTAGCTACTCGGTTCACGCCCCTCTTTGTAATCATAGTAAGAATTGAACATGTATTTTGTTCAATTTTTCCCCAAGAATTCGTAAATCTTGATATTTTTTTTCACCGTAACTGTTCTTTGGCTTTGCGTAATTTGTGTTTGTTATCAGGCTCTGTTTTGAATAAATGTGGACAAGTATAATAAATTAATATACAAAAGAAAAACCAACCGCATAACTTTTGATTATAAAAGACATGCAATTAAAAATCAAGTATTAGTGAATACATTGAAACTTTTGTTGCTTCTAAATAGATAGAGTTAACAATTTTATACATTTTTTTTGTTTCCTACCATTGCAGAAAGTCATTTCAAACTATATTTTACAAAATCTATTCATTGGTCCTGATAGGTCCTGTAATTTTATGCATAGTTGCATTGGATAATCTGGTTTGCTGCTATTGTTTTTCTATATAAATGAAAAGAATTTTTTGTATAGTGTAGATTGAGATCCGTTAAGACTATTAGGCTTGTAAAATTTAAATGTTTTGTTGATTGTTGAGAAAATGCTGCTACCATCTCCAGTCTCTATGTTTAATCTGTAAATTTAAGATTCAACATTTTCCGCTGGAGTACAGAAACAAGAAAGACTGTGTGAAGTTTGCATCTGTTTAAAAAATATGCAGGACTGCTTTACTAGTTTATCTGATAATTCTATATACAACATTTTTATTGTGTATGAAAATTACTTGTGGTCAGATATCTAATCATTCTTTTAGTTAATCTCTTATCTTAAGTCACCTTAGTCCATCACAATGATAAATATACTTGGGCTCAAATTCAGTAAGTTGATTTCAACCCACAGTTTCCTTTCACCGCCGATGAAAACTATTCGGCTAAAGGTAATTTCACAGCTCTGATTTGTACAAGATGAAGTGTTTGTGTTCCGAAATATTACTTTTCTCAAAATAATGCTTATTTGACAAGTCTTACTTTATATTTTCAGCTATGAGTCTACCGACATTGTACCAACACTACGTGTCGCCCAAAGTTAATTCGGGTCTTTACGCTAAACCTGATGGATTCTACTTGAATGGGAAAAAAATTTCCCTTCATAGCGGAGCTCTTCATTATTTTCGAGTTCCTCAAGCGTACTGGAGGGATAGATTAAGAAAGTACAGAGCAGCTGGTCTAAACGCTGTGGAAACGTAAATTTAAAATTCTATTAATTTTGCTATCAATGCCACCAAAAATATTTCAATTCATTTCCTTATCCTTCGACACTAAAAGTCTTGAAACATATTCAGATTTTTTATTCAATTCTCTTCAGCTATGTTCCATGGAATTTGCACGAACCCCTGAGAGACGTGTTCGATTTTGGTGATGGAGATAACGATTTTTCGGATTTTCTGGATGTTGTTAAATTTATCAAGATTGCACAGGAAGAGGATCTATTTGTGATTGTTAGACCAGGACCTTACATTTGTGCTGAATGGGATTTTGGTGGACTCCCAAGGTATGTTCACTTAGGCCTTAATGGTGAACATAAAAATATAATATATAATATAAAAAAAATGGAGGAAACTGGAAAATATCAAATTTGCATTTATCTGTTTGTAGTATGTAAAACATTCCGAAGAACAGGTTTTACAATCATACATTTATTGTAGATACCTTGATTACCATTACATCTGTATGAATGGTGAAAAATTTCCAGCTTGAAATCACAGTCACCAAGCGAATTAATCTTCCTCGAATTTTTAGTTGGATTTTAAACGAAGAGGGATTGAAGCTGAGGACCTCTGAACCAAAGTACATGAAAAGAGTTACCGATTACTTCAACAAACTTCTGCCACTCTTCACTGACTTACAATTTACAAAAGGGGGACCAATAATTGCATTTCAGGTAGATAAAGTAACACTACGATATGTTTGTTTAAGTAAAATGGATGCAATATGTACAGATTTACGATCACAAAATTCAACTATACAACGTCAATAATTGTGTATGAGTAGAAGACTTGAAAGTACAAAAGTTATTTGCTTTCACAGATCGAGAATGAGTACGGTTCTGTTGAAGAAGATGGAACAGTTCCTGATATTGAATACCTTAAACAACTTAAAGATCTGTTCGTAAATCATGGCCTTGTTGAAATGTTCTTCACTTCGGACACTCCGACTCTTCATAGAGATGCTGGGTCCCTGCCAGGAGTGTTGCAGATGGCCAATTTTAAAGTTGATCCTGAAAAAGAACTAAATCTCCTAAAGGAATTGCAACCCAACCACCCAGCTATGGTCATGGAATATTGGACTGGTTGGTTCGATCACTGGCTCGAACCGTATCATTCCATTGAACCAGTTCACGGTAATTTGAAAATTATGGCGTTTTGGATCAATAATTAATTACTTTACGACATTTATCCTGAAAAGATGGTTTTTAACAAAAATTAGAATCATGAAGTTTATTCTGGAAAATTTAATTTTCCACATGTTCTCATTGACTTTCGTGCATAATGAACAAAGAGGGTGTATGACATTGAAAATAAGTACGTGAAATTTCGGATAGTTCAACGCAATGATTGTATGACTACCCATTTCATGTTTCAGTTTATGCTGATGTCCTAGAGAGAATTTTAAGTTTTCCATCATCTGTTAATTTCTATATGTTCCATGGTGGTACTAATTTTGGATTTATGAATGGAGCCAACGTTTTTGAGAACTATCAAGCAGACGTTACAAGTTATGGTAAGACTAAAGATCAAACTGATTTCTATAACGTTCATAAATTATATCGGTTTGCGGTTTTGATCAGATAAACTCAATGGAGTAATCTTGATATATGATCCTAGGTATAATCATTATTTATTTGGTGGATACATATCTGTTCCACATTACGTAATTTTATGATTGCTGCTTGGTCGATGACTTCAGCATAATTTGAGGAAAACAAGTTCAATAATTATTTCTAATTAAAGAAAGTCTTCCGCTGTTGCTCTTTCAGTGTTTTTATTTTTAACCACAATTCACTTATGAATTCTTAAACATTCTTTCGTTTAATCCTTCTTTAATATTCGTTTTGCAAAACTTTTTTCCAGATTATGATTCGCCAATAACTGAAGCGGGAGACTACACACCGAAGTATCATAAAACCAAAGAGATTTTGGCAAAGCATCAAACTGTGATAACCAAATTACCAGATTTACCTGCAGAATCATCAAAAGTAGCTTATCCCACTCTGAAAATATTCGGTCATTTGGATTTTGAGGATATCCTTGATCAGTTGGTGGGTATTTTTCTCTTTACCAATGAAACCTGCGTCCTGCACTGTTTTACCTCTGGTTTTTTCAAATATCTTATGTATTACAGCCTGCAGACTTGAAGGTGAAATTATCCAATGTGACCAATATGGAAAACTTGCCAATTAAAAATGGCAATGGCCAATCTTACGGATACATAAACTACCGGAAAAAGGTTGCATTGAAAACCGCGTCTACCCTGAAAATCTCTGGGTATGTGCAAGACACAGCAATGGTGCTTGTTGACGGAGAGCTGAAGAGCAAACCACTAGAAACTGAAGAAGATATTAATGGCTTTGGTTATTGGATGCAGAAGTGAGTTTTAGCACTTACCGGTCGAATAAAAAACGTGTATTTTCAGTTGATAAGACACTGACATGTGAATCGATTGTTTCAGAGATGCTGAGTTAACATTGAATTCTGATAAAGCTGGGGAAAAAACTTTGGACATCATTGTAGAAAATTGGGGACGTGTCAACTTTGGTGTCCTTGCTAATTTTGATCAGAGAAAAGGTTTGTGGCAAGGGCCAGTTTACGTCGATGACAAAGAGCTAAAAGATTGGGAAATCTATGCTCTCGAGTTTGATTCTAAGTGGGCAAAGTCTCTAACTAATTGGAAACTGGGACCGCCCTCTATCAGCACTAGAGGTCCGTCCGTTTCCCGATTCGTCATAAACTTAGCTTTACCTCAGGATACATTTATTGATTTGCGTGGTTGGACAAAGGGTTTGGTATTTGTAAACGGTTTCAATTTAGGGCGGTACTGTCACCTTGGACCAACAAGGACCCTTTACTTGCCAGCGCCCTTACTTAAGAAAGGACAAAACGAAATTTTAGTATTTGAACATTTCAAGTCAGATATTGAACTGAGCTTCTTAGATTACCCTATTTTGGGAGATTTGAAACCCTGAAGTAACAAAAAAAAAAAAAATGTGAGAGAGCCAGACGTCATTTCTGATTATAAGTGTCATTTTACACCCGAATATCTGTCAGGGACATTTACATACAATTTCGTCAGTACCGCATGATGTTTCATGAAATCAGTTTTGAAAGAAACGGTCACAAAGCGTTTCGTACATAACGCCAGCTTTTTTAAATACTTATCCAAGTATTGATGAAGTTCAAACATCAAAAAATAAGAACCAATTAAGCATAGTGAAGCGCTTTAGAAATCGTATAAACATATTCATTGTATCAAATTCAGGTTTGACGTCTTCTCATATCTCAATATCTTACAAATATAAGAAAGCAATTCATTAAATACGTAGAAAAAATCTATAGACAACTGAGTATATTTTATTATTTTAATCTGTATTATACTTGTATAATAATATGAATTATATGTACTTATACATATATCTATGGAAAAAGTAGAATCTTGGCAGACTTTTTGTAATGCGCATTCCTGTACAATGGCTTTGTTAGAAAAGGGGCTATACTTCCTGAAATTTGTTAATAAAAAAATTAGGGCGTACAGCCAGAGAGAAACCTTCAAAGTTACATTACAATGGCTTATCCGAAAGCTTTTAATTCGTCATTCTACATATCAATATACACAAGTTACCACTTTTGCAACTTTGGCCCATCCTGTACTCGTGTATACTATACCTATATCTGTGTATATCATGGGTTAATGACCTGCCCATCTACCTGCCCATGCTGGTTCAGATCCCATTCCCCTGTTCACAGGTATTAAACTTCAGGTACTCACGGCTGTGAGAACTTTGCTAAAGTACCTAAAACCTAAAACTCATATCTATAATTCTTTTTTGCTGTAAAATGACTGCTCATGTACTGTGCTTAACATCTTCCGGAGGAATACCAGTTTTTGTCCGAAAAAAAGGGGACGGTGATATGGTACAATAAATGATTTTTAACCCAAAACTTCATTGCAGTATAAAATCTGTAAGAGATTTCAATCACTGCGAATGCAAAAATACACTTTAACGTTAATTGTGAATCGAATTATTTTTATAGTTGTATCTCTCTACCTTTATAACAAAGTTTTTTTTGTTCCTATGCAAATGACTGAAGTATACGAAATGCTCTAATCTTCAAAGATATTGGAGAAATTCAACTTTTATATCATGTCAAACTATTTCAGATAACGTTTTCGAAAATGGCATCGCTGAATGGTGTGCACATGTTTTTGAAGTCCCAGAACATTGAGCTACTGTGCACAGACATGCCGGACACGAATGTTGTCTGGAAAGAATTTGAGGATAGCATATTACTGATAGCCATAGCCAGCGGTACAACAAACAATGTTCTAAACAGATTTCTAGAAGCTGTTTTCAGTGCGATGATCCTCATCGTCGGTATAGATGAAATAAAAAATCCAAGGAATGTTGAGAGGCTAAAGCGAGACCTGCGTGTATGCAATCCAATTATTGACAGACTACTGGAGTGCTTAGACATCGGAGATCGGATATGTGCCAAGACTGACTTGGTCGATATGACTGACAGTATTATGAGTCCCGAGAATCACTTACTGCAGGTATCAAAGCTACAAGTTCTTTGTAAACAGCAGAAAATATCTCACAATTCTATATTTTTTCATGGTGATTGGCTTATTGATTGAACAAACATAAAAACAAATCTTGAAATTTTTCACAGTCAATTATCTTATGAGAGAAATAGCAGGTCTACTTGATTATAGATTAGTCTATTTGAATACTTGACTGTAATATGAACAACACCAGAAAAAAGATGATGTGATGCGCAGATCATTTTAAAATGCAAGAAATTTAATTGCCCATCATTATAATTTCTGTGTTTGTGTTTTGTACTAGAGCTGCCTTGAAGGGTACATGGAATATCTGGATTCTTTGTACGGCTGCCTTTTAGTGCATGGCTGCTTGGCGGTTGCGACTGAGAGTTGGTGGTCTTTGGACCCAATTGAAAGGAAATTACTAATAATTGCAGCAACTTGTGATGGAACTTGCACAGCGAGAGATCTTCCAGTATTCCTTCCAAATAAGAGTCCGAATGTATGAGACGATCATTTAAATATTTAGAAATGAAGTGCCTACGCGAAATGGCATCTAAAATCTTCAATAGATGTTTAAATTGATCAGCCTTACAGTTAAGAAAAAAATTATTGATTTCAGGTCGCCTTCAGATTGGTCTCTGTTACTCTGGTGAATCACGTTGAAGTTCTAGCTTTGTGTGGACCAACACCCGAGTTGGCCGAAACGGAACGATTGGCTATTCAGAGTTGGCGGAGTAGTATAGACATTCTGCGAGCTGCCGAGCAATGCTATCCCAGAAATTTTCCTGCCAGTGTATCATTGGATTCTGAGATATTAGGGTAAAATAATCTGAAGATAATTATAGTAGAGTTGACAGTAGTAAACTTTGCCCCTGACGGAAAGGAACCAGAGATATAGGGTTTATTAAAAATTTTTTCGATTCCAGATTTTTGTTGGCCAATCATGTGATAGGAAAATTTGTTCTGAGTCGGAATTCCCAAAACTCGAAGAACCGAGTCAGTGGAACACATAGATTGGATATTTTAAGAACATTTTACTATCAAGCTGTGGAAACATTTTTGCTTTCCGGCCCGTCTTCGAATCGAGATACTGAAGAAATCGACGAGTCGGTAAAGCCGTCGAAGTCGAAACACGGGCAGGTATTCGAAGGTGCTAAAGAAACTTACTGGTGTTCAGAGTTTCACAAATGTCATGCTCTCAAAGAGGGCGAGTATGTCTTTTGCGTATTATATACGTCCATAGTTCCTACACATACGATGAGACTTATTTCCCAAAAAACTCTCAAATCGCTCCTTGCTGATAAACAAGTTTTTTGGTAGCAGTTTCTTGAAACTGTTTTTGTTTAATTATATAATGACATCGATTATTCGACTATAACATATTATACAGCTGTTAATATTTTTATAATAATAATTTCTGAAAATAAGCCTAGTGAATAAATAGAATTATATAGATACTTGACCACATTAGAACGTTACATACTTGTAGTATCAGAAAACTGGAGAATATATTTTTGTATGGAAAAAAACATAATTTTATCTTTATAATAAGAATCAAATTTTATACCAATAGATCAAAAACATAGTATGAAATTAGTTGTGACACTGCATTTTGAATAATATGGGCTTCTTGACGTAAACACGCTTTTCAAGCAATTTCAAAATAACAATTTGTTTTGTTTCAGCTCAAAAATAATTTTTAATGTACGGGGACCGTGTATCCTGGGTCTTCACTATATATTCATTGATTTTTGAGGATAAAACATTACCTCAATGTTTCTGAATTTTTTTAGTTAGTCTTTATATTTTGTTCTGTAACCGTGAGCTATCGAACCCTCTTAGTGTCATTAAATTTGAGAAACTGCAGATTTTTTAAATCTGTTCTGATCTCTCGACTTATTGGTTTTCGCTGGGCACATTTTGCCACCTTACCCATGTATCTAGAAATGATTTGCATCTGAGAACAACAATCCGCACGGCTGTGTGTCCGGTACATAAAGGCGTCGATGCGGATTTTGCATTATTAATCATGGACCAAGATACTGGACATAGTGCCTGATTGATAATGACATATAATATGCATGCGTGTACAATAGATTGCCTGCCCGCAGGCGGAAAGCATCGAGCTTGAAAATGTGCGTATTTCTTCAGTTTCTGTCATGCGGTGCAATTATGCCGAAGTGACGCTAACCTCTTGTAAAGCTTGACATTTCCATCAATGAACATAAACTGAATTTAAATCATCTTTAAGCAAAAATAATCATGGACGTGGATTTACTGCGGCCAGGAACCGTTCCGATTTCACCTGACACAATATTATGGTTCGAGTTTCTATTGAATCCGTCTTTGCTCCACGAACATCTTTCCAAACCGTTTCCAGGTTAGTGATAAATTGTTTTTGCAAATACATATGTATTTAAAAAATTTATGTTTTGATAATATTCACACAATTTCCTTTTTAGACCCATCACCAACGGATCTGATAGTAAAATTCATGACAATAAATTTGGAACAAAGAGATAGTGATGTCAAAACCGTTGATGTCGACACAAACGAACAGATGCAAAATCTGAACAAGTGGAGTCTCAAAAATTTGGCACTAAAAATTCTTTCGCTGAAAGTAGCTGCCTATTTGAAATGGGACCTAGATAGTTTGGAGACAAAATTATCGCTGCCAATGCAGATTTCACTGCTGCAGGATCTGTTTTACGTAGTGACAGAAACCATTGTTGAAATTCCAATGATACCTGAGTACCAATTGAATTCCATGAGCGATCAGCTTCTTTTTACAGTCGTTCTTTACCACAGGTGGCATTTGAGAGCGATCGTCTGTAAGTCATTAAACAGTCGACAGATCAAACAACCGTTTGCTCACATGTAAGTATTCAACTACTGTTTTGATTTTGTTCTGATCATTATAATATTCATTTTTATCTCTACCAAATATCATTGCCTGTGTTTCACTGTCGATTTTTTTGTAGCCCAGGTACACAAGAGGTAACATATGTTCCTCCTGCTGTGACCGACGATATAATGAGAAAGCTAGAGACGTATCTTCCCAACACCATCAATACTCTGAATGCTGTTTTGGAATTAAATGATATTTCACCAAAGGTCTTATCGTTTGAGACATTTGTTATGCTAACTGAGGATAGTACGGAGTGCAAACAGAATTGGGAAAACATGTACAGTATAAGCATTGAAGAATTCAAATGCCAGGTATATTTAAAATTCCGTATATAATTGAGCTTCATTTTTTAATAACCCCCTAGCTTTTTCTTCAATTTTGTTCGAGCTTATTTTTCTCGTATATTTTGTGTTAGAAGTGTGAATCAAAATGTTGTTTGATAGTCAACTTATGATAAATGAAAACATCATTCCTCTGATTCCTAAAACAATTTTACAATACTTTGAACGATATTGATTATGTATGTTGGTGTTATGTTGCACATGGTATTACACGCGACTACCTTATTCAATCATTCTGATAACGGCTAACTGCCGATTTATATTCTATTCTAAATTTTTTAAATCCATCATCAAGTATAATTTGCGTTTTAATTTACATATATTTCAAAAGAGAGCATTTTTTTAAAATGTAAACCACTGTTCTATCAATTTACAGATACACTATGATCTTGCAGTATTTCATCTCCTCCGGGAGGATTATGAAAGCGCCAAGCGACACGTTAGCGGTGCCAAAAAACTATTTGAAAAGCTGGACACTTCTGTTCCCTTGATATATTGCACAGTCCAAAAGGAATATCTGGATGGTTATTGTCTGGCTTGTGAAATACCAGTGGAAAATATCAAGACAGATCTCGTTCAACAAATGCACTCGTCTATCAAAGACCAGTACACGGTATGTACAATATGGGGTTTAAAAAAAAAGTAACGTATAATCTCTACCCAGAATAAAATATATATCTATTGTTTTAATGAACTGTGGTTGTCAAAATCTTAATTATACTCGAATTACATTACATGCATCGCTTATTCTTTCAGAACATCGTACAGGTGCTGCAGGCAGACAATGTGAGCAGAGAAATTCCTCAAGTTTATAGGGACAATTTAGAGTTGGATATACAGGGTGGAATGGTTAATAGAAAGATTATTGTGGCTCGTGATTTGCTTGTACAAATTCAGTGCCTTA
The DNA here is from genome assembly GCF_021155775.2 of Neodiprion pinetum. Taxonomy (NCBI): domain Eukaryota; kingdom Metazoa; phylum Arthropoda; class Insecta; order Hymenoptera; family Diprionidae; genus Neodiprion; species Neodiprion pinetum. The sequence goes on from NC_060234.1 coordinate 41,748,301, forward strand.
ATTTAGTCAGGAAGGTGCTTGAAAGCGAGATTCTCCTTGGTGACTATATTGCAGAAATTAAAACTGCAGGTGCAAAGGGACTCAGCACACTTTTCTGGGTACAAAAAAATTCTGTACAAATATTTATCATTTTATTTGAGTTTTTTTTTATTCAATAAACTAGCACTATTTTTCTTTTTAGGCTTTTGGTAGTGTCATAGACAAAGTGACAGAACTGGATAAGAGGCGTATTTCACGGTTCTTATTGTATCTTGTACTGAGTGGTGAAATAGACGGACTTGCAAGTCAATTACTTGAAGATGCGAATCTCAGATCATTATTCAATGAAGAAGAATTAGAGGAAGTAAAGAGAAAGGCCGAACAGGATGACCTTGAGATTCCAGATTTGTTAACAAACAACGAATGGGGAATTCAAACAGTGACCTATACACGTAAGCCTGAAACGAAATTGTTTCAAATCCTTAATTATTACATAAATTTATAAAAATATTTATACTCGTAGAATTTGGCTAGAATAAATTTTACTGACAAAGTATTCCAATTATATGAATGTGAAGCTCACTAGCGTTGGCATTCCAGAAAACTCAAGAGTGGACATCGGTACTTTGGAGCAGCGTATAATTCTGTCTTACAACCCGCATGAAATACGTGAACTTTTAATACATATTGCCAGTACGAACCGAAGGAAACCGATATGGCGAGTGAACAACTGTTGGGTACTTCCTATTCCTTTACAAAGTGTGGTAATGTCATTGCCAAGAGGCTTACTGCAGAATTATTCCTACGTACTCCTAGCCAAAAGTCGAGAACTTGTCACAACCAAAGACTTTGTTGGTGCTAAAGAGATGCTGAATATCCTACAGCAGGAAGTGCAGCTCAATGTAGCTGGTGGCAACAGTTCAATATTCAAATTATGCCAACTTGTGGCATGGGAAGCATTGTTGATCGAAATATTGCACTGTCTCTACGTCTGGCCAGCCAATAATATTTGTAGGTATAATTTGTATTCGTTTGCTGTTGAAAAATATGAATATGAATAATATTTTTCGTTCATTCGGTCCTACAACCGTGTGATTAAATTATGCCCCGTTTTGATGGTGATTGCTCAGAATACTAGCTACTTGAAGATTGAATAGTTGTTGAACATGGAATAATGAATCTACTTTTACTCGTCAATTTATATTGATGTAATTAATGAGTTTACATACTGTTCGAAATTATGTACGACTGAATATTTATGACGCAGGTGACATGCAAACTTTGGTTGGGGAGTGTAAACAGTGTCTGGGTGCTTTACAAGCTACAGATCAAGTTATCCCGCGACAAGAGATAATCGAATATTGCATAATATTTTTGCTGAATATGGCTGAATGGGATTATTTAACAACTATAGAAAAACGATGGAGTTACTCTGAGTTCGCAGCAGCGATAAGCACAGTTTGCCAAGACATTGTTAAGCACAAAGGAAGTAGAAAGTTCCCCAGAGAAGCCTGGGACATGGGTAATGAATAATGAAAAGTTTCACTACACACCTACATCCAAAAACAAAGTAAAACGACACAACTGATTTCCGTACTTTTATAAATCAGTTCTAGCAGTGTTTGGGCCGGGCAGTCAACAACCGCAAAAACGAAGCAATAGCGGATCTAGTGGAAGCAGTGCTTCTAGGGATGCTATTATAGCAGTAAGTGGAGCTCTCAGTCGACTTCGAGAACCTACTGCTCTCACAGCAGTAACATCGCTACTGGCACGGCTGCATAACGTTCTCCGTGACGAATCTAGCCTCGAGCTTCACACCCAATACTTGAATCTTTGGCCGGCTGCCGTTTCCAAGTATGATTATGTTATGAAATTTTTTTTACTTATCTCAAGAACAGTAAAAATGGGGATATATTTTTGTATGAAATTGTTATTTGCAGTTCTAATTCGTACAACACGAGGACGATTGGGGAATTCTTGTTTCAAGTTTTGTCTCAAGCGCTCAAGTATTACCCGAGTAATGTTTCTTGGTTAAAATTGATGGCAGATCTTAATTTTGGTGAGTTAGTCATGACCGATAAAATATGAACTTTGCTACTGCAGTTAAAAGTCTTATTAAGCGCCGTTTTAATCAACATTGTAAAGGTTTCAAAATTAATAAATTTTTATCAGCATACATAGAGCTAAATTGAAGTGAATAATCAGTGAATTCACCTTCAGCAGTTAATTAGTGATATCAAAATCACTTGTTTCTAAGCTTGCCAAAATATGGTACGGTACTGATGAAAGTTGAACACGTTTGACAAAATAAGTTACATCGATCAAATTGTCAGCCTGTTTATTTTATGCATGTTCCAGTTCTCGGCTATCACGAAAGTGCCATGAAGTATTACCTTGAGGCCACGATGGTTGCCAGTGATCTCTTCAGCCTGCCTGTGCCACGCACTCAGATTGATGATCTCGTCTATCGGCGAATGATTAAATGCTGCGAGCACTTGCAATGTTACACACAAGCAGCAGTATTGTGTCAATTTTTAGAAGAAGTAGATTATGCTTTAGCGTTCAAGATGATGTCTAGCGATCGGAAGAGCTGCGCTGCAGCTGATGCCATGGATGCTTATTATCACTGTATATGGGACACCACGGTTCTCGAGTTTCTTATATATTTACACACTAAACGAGGCGAGCACCATAGAAAACAGCTCGCGGTAGGTAAATTGTTGAATATACATACTAAATACTTCTCTTTTTGCTGAACTTGATATGATTTTATGTTGGAAATACTTTTTCTTTTTCAGATCAAAATTATAGGACTGTTAGAATTAAACTCTAATAATAATGAAGAAATTCAACGCGAAGCTGCAAATATTCGAAAAGCAAAATTTTTGAGAGCTTTGGCCAAACAATATGTGTATTAATTAATTTCATAGAAACATCTGTACGTTGAATTGTGTAAATACCTTGAATTGATTTCAGTCCATGAATCTATCAATAATAGACGTTTCTAACATAGAATTCCCTTATTTTGAAGTGAGCATATCTGCGAATAGAAATATCGTTGAGGAAAGAATAAAGTCGAAAACAGACAGATATAGTCGTATATTTTCACCCGTAGCAAGAGAAAATAAAGGGAGAGGAGATAAAGAGCGACACAGGCTTTAATAAATATAGTTTAATGTCATTGGCTGATTCATAAATTATTTTGCGAAATCCAAAGCAGTGCTAGGTATCGTGTGTTCTAGAGTATCACAGATTAATAAATATATTTTATAATCTAGATTATTAATAAAACTCTTCAACAATGCCAGTTCGTATCCAACATAAATAAAATAGTCACTGATGGATCAGTTGAAAAACCAAAAAACATGAAAAAAGCATCAAATCGAATATGTTCAATCATGTAAATATGTCTCATATGTTTAAATAAATGTCCTTGTCTATGAAAAACGCCTGATCCGAAAATTATAATAATAATATATAAAAAGTAATGAAAAATAAAAATAATATACTTAAAAATGATATATATATATATATGCGATATCGTTATATAAATGCTTACATTCCAAACGGTATGTACAATTTGGATAACAACAAATTTAATGACAATTGAGTCACTGTAGTATATTAAGTTAGTTAGCACTACACACACACTTTGAGCAAATAAGTGAATAGTGCGTTGAGGTACCGGCATCAGGTAGTAAGTGATGCTCAATGCAGATAGGATTTGAATGACGAGGATGTTACCACACATCGCCCGCCATTTGTAACACTTCATTTCTTTTTAGCTCGATGTGTGACATTACAAGTTGCGTTAAGAATATGTGTTAGGACCCCAAATGCTCCGCCTTGAGTAAAACGAACAAAGTTATCTCCCGCAAGCGGTCCGAGAGCATATAGGCCTTTAGCTGGTGCACGATTAACTTCGTAAGTGAAATCGTCAACAAGTATGGGGTTTGATCGCCCGTCTATAGGCTTTGATGGATCTTTCCCCAGTCCTAAACCGCTTTCTTGTAAGAACGAAAGATCTGGTCGAGAACCTGTAATGTAAAGATTAATTTTTGCATGTTTAAGAACTATCATTTTAACATCAGTTTTTTATAGGTGAAAATAACGTCTCAATAATGACGAACAGTAACATACCAATGAGAATTGCGACAACAGACACTTCAAACGATCGAAGCTCTCCGTTTGGTGAACAGAGGGTGACGAGTTTCTTCCCATTAGACGAACAATTTGAATTTGGATGGAGATCGACGAGAGTATAATTAGAAAGTGCCTGGTATAGTGGATAGTTAGTCCCTCCGTCAGCCATCATCTCATAAACTTTATGGTATTCTGGGTACATAGAAGGAGGCAGCCACCTCAGTCGATCACTGCCGACGGATATTCCATTCTTTCCGACTCCTTTTTCTCTCTTGACATTATTGTTGGACCAGTATTCTGTATTGTTGTTGTTGTGACGAAAAGCATGAAGAACAGGAATACCTCGGAAGCGAGCGGCGGTCACAGCGTCCGCTGCGCTCAGTCCAGCTCCAATGATTAAGACAGGATCAGCTAATCTGTCTCTACATTCTGAAAAATGAATCTTACCTTATTACCATATCAATTGTCATGTAAAGCAACGACTGAACTCGGCACGTCAGAACTTGTGTCGTACAATAAACGGGTATTCGTGCAAATTTCCGCATCAATTGACTGTGAGTAAAAACGTTGCCGCAAACTCCGCGTTATCTAGGGTAAAAGTTACTTCAGCTTAAAAATTCATTGCCTGATCATTAATGAATTCATCACTAATGCAATATACTCACGTTGCATGGCTATACAATCGAGCTTTGTTTCTAGATCATTCAAGTCGTGGGTTAGCCAGTTGGAGTTGGAATCTTCACCGGGTAATCCCAGGCGATTCGAGTGGTCAGATGCACCTGTTGCCAGAACTACCCTTTTAGCACGGTACTCAAAGCGTTTGCCACTGTCGTTTTCCACACCTTGTACTATCCATTTATATTCTGAGGTATCGTTCTCTGCATCGCCATCTTTCTGATTATTTACAGGCCTTACAGACGTCACTGTGGTCCCACTATGGGTAGAGGTAAAGTTGAAGCGACATTAAAACGAACTGTGAAAGAAGGAAAACTTTCCAAGTAGTTGTGTAAATTTAAAATTCATTCGCATACCTACCATCGAAAGTACTTTTCGAGCTTCTGTATCCTCACGTAATCCCTAAAGTATTTAGCCACCGTCCCAACTAGTACTCGTCCAAGTCCTTTATAGCTGCTAAGCTTCTCTTGCGTTAGGAACGGATTTGGGATTTGATCGCCTGTTCCTGTTGACGTTAAACTATGATCGTGCACTTCTCGCTGCTCTGCTTCGACCATCGATTCCCAAGTTTTGATGTCGAGACCGGGTAAGGACATCCACCGGCTGAGGCTGATTGTTAAGACGTTAGGATCCATTGCCTGGAAATTAAACACACAGTGTTAAAGTAAGATGCAAAAAGTTATTTTTGAGATTCTGTATCGAGTGAATTAACTATGTCAAGGGTAATGCAGCGACCGTAACACGATTGTCTATTTAACATTATTAGAAATAATTATATCAAACTAACCCAGATAGATAAATTGTTCAGTGTCAAAGTTGATTGAAAAGTGGTTACAAATGGAATGTCAGTGGATCAATGCTACTCGTGATAAAAGTGATCAGGAAAGAATGTGTCGGTACAGTATTTAGCATACATAGATATTGGACATTGAGTTTCAACAGTGATTAGCGAACTGAGGAGCTTATTGCATGACTTGGACTCATGACCCATTTTGGAGAAAATTTTGAAGGTAATTGCAATCAGTCCATTTCTGGGCTTCTTGTATTGCTGACAAATAGTACAAGCATGAGGTCTAAACATTATTAAAGCTTGACATATGGAATTTATGTTACCTGCCACGCTCCGCCAGGCGCACCTTTCCCCAGGGCAACATGATCAAATACTTCGTGGTCTTCGCCGCCACTTTCCGTGCCAGGAGGAATCCATGTCAACAGTGGTGGCAGATCGAGGCCTGCATCTGTGCATGGATGTTGCAAGTGATCTATCAGAAGCGGCAGTGGTCTTCCACCGTTTCTGCCCTCCAAGCCCAGCGAAAGAGTCTCAAGGCCCCATCGAGTGTTGCACGCTAAACCGCTGCTAGTTCCATTAGCAAGTCGAGCTGTCAACATTTCATCACCCGGATGGGGTTCCCCTGTGTAATAGGGCCAATTTCCAGCCAGCATATACGAAAGGCAAATACTGCTCGGTCCATTCCCTGAAAAGGAAGTAGTTTTTTTATTGCATCTGTCGGACGAAGAAGTTTTGAAAAATTTGTAGAGGTACAGACTGCAGGAATAGTTATAGAAGTGGATTTACTATTGTATTGGCTCATAGAGCCGTTTCAGCAACTTCACAAGTTCCGAAGAAATTTATAACATCCAATAAGAGGAACTTCTTTGCTAATTGAATTCATTTGAGCATGAGATTTAAAAATTAATCGTTGGGAAGAAATGTTTCAAAGCTTGTTATATTTTTATTGTAAGACTGATTTAGGGCATCTACTACATGTACATACATACCTATACATAAGATATATTATACATGATACGTGTAATTAGAGTTCAGTCAATATTTGTCTCATTTTTTTTATATTCAATGAAATAGGCTGAGTCTTCTACATATACATACACAAGATTTCTGCTTCGAAACAGTCTGGAGATAAGTATACATTGTAGTTGCTTCAATATTTCGTCTTGTATAAAATAATTTTACCTTACTACTAATTGGTTAATTTTGCCTCTGGATTGACATATTCGTATTTCTTTCACTTAATTAATGCGTAAAAGTATAAACAGGTGTATAAGTGATATCGTCAGTGGTAGTAATTAATAATGTTTTGTTTGGACCTTTAATTTTCGAAAGTTAATTGTAACAGTTACGTAGATAACAACGTTTTTGTTTCTTGTTTGTCGTTGCGCTATCGCGTTATTAGGTATTGAAATTTAACTGACACAATGAAAACAGGACCGACGAATTGTTTACTGGATGTATTTTTGCGAACATACACTTATAAGCCAATGTTTCTTTAACTTAATTCTGATGCTGTATCTTGCGCTATGTAAACGCATTCTTATTCACATACATAATAGATACCAATTTTAAACTTGCATTACAACAGAAGACAACATTGATTGTTCACGATATGCAAATATGAAGCTATTCATATATGCAGTCTATAACACACACGTACATATACATATACATCCATGTTTTTGTACTTGATTACATAACTTTTCATCACTATTAATATTTTCAAAACAGGTATGGATTTATATATATATGTATATATAATACATTTAATACTTCTTTGTACTACACATGCAATATGGTATATGCTATAACATCCTGTGAAATGCATCATACACAAAAGGTATGCAACTTCGAAAATTATTATCACAGGGTACTTGTAAACGCGATAATATTCAAGAGTGAACCGCAGTGTAGGCAATTATGCATGCGACACGCGTACGAGTGAATTTTGCGATGTAATTTTCTAGTTCTCTAGGCTTTCATTAACGACGTAATACTAACTAGACAATTCTTGCTATAATTTAATTACGCGTGAAACAGCCCTCGATAATCGGTTAGTACTGGAAATAATTCCAAGTCCGAAATAAAATCGCAAGCGTGTCAATTACGGCGGCCATGTTGATTTTTTACTAGCATTTCATGAATCTTCTCGTTAAATATTGATCTAATGTTTTATTAAGCTAATTAGAGTATTTGAATCAAAAAATAGCTTCTGTCACATAAAAATTTGAGAACTAATGTCAAATTAATAATATTACATAGGTAAATAATATTATAGAAGTAAAAGAATTTTAGTCTTACCTACGATGACGACATCTTTGTACTGGATGTCATTATCTGCGAGATCTTCCGTGTAATGACAATGATCCTCGAACATTTTACCGTAGATCGATTCACGAAGAAAATTTATCTTGACGATTTATATATATCTATATCGAGTGTGTATATAAATATTATTGGATGTAAATCAGTCTTCCGAATTTCCTTATTATCTGCAACAGATGTGAAAAAATGCAAATTATTATCTTTATCGTAACGAAGGTAAAAATTCACAATAACGCAGTCATAATTTTTATTATTTCATTATATGCAGCCGCTCGTTATGGAAAACTAGTACGCGTAATAAGTAAACTGTGATCTTAGCGTAAAATCGAGCTACGATTATACATTGATGCACTGGTTTTATCATAAGTGAACAACCTCATGCACGCATACTTGAACAAATATTAAATATGTAGGTACACGTATTACAGAAGTGCACGAGTATTTGGACGGTCGGCAGGCACACGTGTGGCATTCCAGCTGAACTCGATCCACTTTTGACCTCACGTGTTCGGATTCAGTTCACCATTTTTTTTTTTTAATGAAACTGAATCGAACCGAGTCTTTTATTTCCGCGAAATTTTTTTATCATACCTGCCGTTCTTGAAAAAAAATCATGACTCGAAACCGTTTGACTCAAAAAATCTGAAAAAAATTCATGGTCTTCTTGTGGGCTGATAAAATTTTGAAAAAATCTGAGAAGTCAATCCGAACACACGAGCTCAAAAGTTGGTTGAGTTCAGCTGGAATGCCCCATGTGCTTTTCATGGTCAGTGGTTATGTTTATGAACCGTATATAGGTACATAAATATATTGTTTAACCCTTGCACATTTAGTCGTAATTTTCCTCGGTAAAAAGCAAACCCATAGAAATATGTCGCAGTGGTTCAGACACATAGCATATACTTAATTGAAAAGGTCAATTTCTGTACAAACACTGAATTTTTCATCACACATGTGATTCAATTACTATGGTTAATCACTATATAATTTCTCAGTAAGAACCCGATGACATCAAATGAATGAATTTATTACCGTTTATTACATTTTATGATTGAATAGTTACCATCGGGAGGGAAAGAAAAAAAAAAGTCAACATTTGTTCTGGTTAGAACACAGAGTGGAAATAATTATGACTCCATACGCATCGTTGATTATATAAAAAGAAATATTTAGCAAAAAATTCGTACATTAATTGACTGATTTAACAGTTACATATAATATAATATTTGTGAATCTTACGTTGAAAAATTTGTCGGAAAGTTTTTAATACAAGCAAGTGTCAGATAATTTATCGGAATAATTTTGCTTATCTTAGCAAAATGACCTGTAGAATCATGAACTGGAATAATCCAAACCAAATGATTAGTTTTATCTTTGATCCTGCCAATTCAAGGGTTACAGAGATTAGATGAACATACACACGTATGACAGTAATCGTCAAGAATATACATAGATACAGGTATACACCTACATTAAGTTTAAGTCTTGCGAATCATCGTTGCGTGTATTACATTGGAACTAAACTATCGTATAACATACAAACTCGGAGCAATTAAAACTGCAATTAAAAGCAATTAAAACAAAGTTTTCAACTTGCGACGTTTAATTCTTCTCACTTTACATGTTAATGACAATTAACCACGAATCGATATTCTGGCGGCTTGCGGTTATTGTTTCATTTCTTCCGTCTTATCGGCATTGATATAGCGATATATTATCATTATAGTTATTTTCTTTTTGCGAGATGAAGTTGATATTAAGGTCTCGAGATATCTGTTACAGCCATTTTTTAAAAGCACGATCGAATATATCACAGTATATATTATAAAATGTAGCTAGTTTTCTTTTCTAAACCGCGCAGACTGCAGTCGGTCCAGGTTCAGAAGTCCCAAGGCTTATTTCTTCGTATTTTTTACCTACCCAGAGGCATGCATAGATTATGTAAATACATGTGTTTATTCGAGGATCGACTAGCCTAGAAACTCATACACGTCTACGAAAAATTTGGCGTCTTGCCTATTATGTATACGTGCATGGATCTGTGTATGCGTACGTATATACTTATAGTCACCACCCTCGAGGCTGTCGGAGAGGTCTAGTCTGGTTTGAACTAGGTCAATTTTTGCAACATTATTTGCAACATGGATAAAAAAAAAATTCCCCACCCATTTGTATATGATCTATTTCTTATATTTTTTCATACATTTTATGTACCGTATAATTAAATTCTATATGCGTTTCAAAATCGCACGGTTTTCAAATATAAACGGACAAGACAATATTATTGGTTGAAAAATATTTGGAAAAATTTTACCCTGTGGTTTAAAAATTTGGAGTGGTGAGTTACTAAATAATTTTGTGCGTGCAGGTACGTTTTTTCTTTTTCTTTTCTTTTCTTTTTTCGTGCGTCTCGTAATAAATCACTCGCAAAAAGCTATCTAATATAATTTTATGCAGCAAAATTTACATCGGAGACGAGAACCAAGTAAATCAATCCGGGCATCGTCCGTTTCTCTTGAACAAATACACGAATACCGTATTACATACGTCATAATAATCGTTGGAATTGTGAAATTTGAATACATAAATTAAATATTCTATAAAACTTCTAACGTGAGTTTCAACAGGTTTAATCTATATAGGCACGTGATGTATCCGATATGCGACCGTAACATTGCCCCTGCTTATTTAACGATGTGCCTAACCGGTTTTAGGTATAATTTAACCCACGCATAACGCACCGCTTATATCTATACGATTTCCCGTATATAATATACAGCATTCAAAGGTATGAAAGAGCGAACCCGCCGGCAGGTGTATTAAATTTGAACCCCATTCGTATCGCCCTTTTTTAAAAAATACCGCGTTCCACGTCTTTCGGAGCCGATTTTTAAAAAATTAGGTGACCGTTTACATCACACCGAAATTAGATTTTAGTCAGAATTTAACGTACCGAAGTCAAGTTCACTTCTTTCCGTTTCCACTTGAAAAGAAAAAGAAAATATACAGTCGTATACTTGCAGAAAACTGAATCTGAATAATATATTTATGAACATGAATGTATAAACTTGATCTTTGCATATGCATTTATGTAAATACGTAAAATCGCGATTCATTAATTTCTCCTATCATACCGTATAAATCAGTAGCGAAAGTATGATTCTTAAAAACAGTAAAATGCGATTATATTCCGTAATAAGTGCGTTATAGAAATTATGAAGCGTAAGAATTCGATTATTATACTGTTTAACAATTATTACTAATAACTCGAAATCATCATTCACAAATTTCTTTTATCGTTCAAGTTATAAAAGGTTAACGTAGTATGGAAAATCATTTTCGCGCGTATTTATACTGTAAGTTGTATAATATAAATTGTCCGTATACGCGATCGCATGTTTTAGCGAATTCTGCGTACAAAATTCATCGACGAATTTTATAGCCCACTCTATGTGCGTACTGCGGACAAACTCTTTCGCCCTGCACATTGTCTTGTACTATACACAGCGGGGAGTTTGATCACTCGGCTAATTATAGCAATTACACCATGATTCAACTTGTCACATACACGTGCGTATGTAAGCCCAAGTCGTTCATAATTCCAAACGAAATTCCTATCGCGATATTATCCACATTGGGAATATCCACTAGAAGTCAATGATTCATTGTTCGTAATAAACATTAGCCAATTAATTGCAACTAGCTCTGGGGAGATTTTTATCCTCGAATTTAAAAACATACATTAGCTTCTCTTTATCAAATTAATTACTGAGATTACATTGACAATGTTGATTTTTTTGAAAAATTGGAAAATTCGAAGTCGTTTATGATATACGAGTCGGATTTTCGTCTTCGGCGAGGATTATAGTTTTTATTATCCGAATTTAATGGTCATTGTATGATTAAGACCGTATCAGTTAACACACCTCGCATCTTCGTGCATATCTTATAAAATTCTAATTGGACTGCGACTGCGTTCCTTTTTATAAAAGAGTAATTACAGATGTACAAAAGAAGATTCTTGCGAGTATTATACGCTCTGAATCTGATGTATGTATGTATTATACATACCTATGTTAGATATAGAAATTATACACATGCGCATCATGTTTTAGTTGCGTAACTTTACGAAACTGGTCTACTGTATATAGATATATACGTATACATATACAAAACATTAAATGCGTGCTCAGAATACATAACGTGACTCGCTCTTTTGGTAAAACGATACAATAAAACACCGTGAATACGTCGTAGTGATATTAATTTGGAAGATGTTCAATCGTCGTTATTTTAATACCATCTTATAAAAAAAAAAAACCATCAACGTGTGATCAAAAATTGTTTTACTAGACTAGGTATACATACTTTGAGACATAGTATATTATATACACTGAGAAAAATTTTTAGTTCCGGTTATCGCTCAGTCCTTGACTATTTTCATTTTTTATCACAATCGAAACATATATTTCTAGGTACAAAATGAAAATTAGTTTTTAGCTGTTACAGGAAAGTCTAGTATCCGTTACTATTCTTCCTCATTACGATCACTGTTACTATATTTTCTTGCGACTGATGCGAAAATTTAATGCTTGTGCAACGATAAATTGACGTTAAAGCCTTGTTTAACTAAAAAAGTATAGTAAACCGAACAAACTGATTTTGCGTTGCAATAACCAAAAAAGGATCGACAATATCGCAAAATGGTTACCCGTACCTCGTTTTTCGTAATTCCAACAACATTCAAACAGTTTTTTTAACGATACCTGTTTTACTGAATTTTTCTAGTTACTGTAACAAATGAAATTTTTCTCAGTGCACCTTGATTGACATCGTGTGACAACTTAACATTTAGATTAACTAGCCGTAAAAATAAAAATCAAATAAAAAAATCTTCGTTTATATGCGCTTTAGTAAAAACATCAATCTTCTTCAACGATTGGCGAATCATTATCTTTATCTTACTTTTACTCAAGCTGCAGTGCTTAAGATTACAGAGGTCTTTATAATTATATCACTGTCATACACTGTGCAGATTAAATTTTACATCGATGTGCGGAAGGTGCGATACGACAGTTGGAAAGGTTCGTTTTTGCGATATTACGCAACGAGAAAGCAAACTTTTAAATATAACAAAGATTGCGTGTATTATATGTATCGAGGAATGAATGACAAGGCTTCGGTAAAAGATCGATGTGATAACGTGCATTTAACAAGAATTTTTATGAATGCGGTAAAAAAAAATTTACACAAGACTAAATAGAGACGGTTTCAATTCATAAGACATTTAATCGTCCCGGCAAAGAATACGTATGTACCAGGTAGGTACGAATATTTTAGCTTCGAGCAATAGAAAAAATAAACTCAGCACAATTTATATTCGCTTGGCTAACATTTTTACCGCATTATTTAATTTCGCAATTATTTGCAGCGCATAAAACGTTATCGAATTCCTGGTTTTATCAACCTACGGTTGAAAAATAAAAGAGGATGACTTATTAATGTATATATAGATATATATATATATATACATACGTATGTAGGTGTCGACGTATTTGCGTTTATCGAGTAAATAGTGAATACCGAAGAATGATTTAACAGAGGTAGGTAAGGCTAAATTTACATCTAAATTAATATTCCGGAATGTTCTAGATCGCTCTGCTTCGGTATTAAAAAGCTCAACTGTGCAAAGCGATTCCTGCATTGTTCGCATAGGCGATCCAAAGGGCCCGGAAAAAATATACATATGTTCATATGCGTCAATCGATCGGACCGTTTTTAATTCCATTCTAATTTCGCGAATCAAAAACTGTTACGAGTAGGCTTGAAATATTTTTACAAAGTTTATCGTGCCACAAATGTACAAATCTAATTACTTTGAGGACGAATTTCAACTTCATTGTATAACTGTTTTCATATTTTATACTCTGGAATGGCGCCAGCCCGAGGATTATAGTGCGGTTAAGTAACAGTCTGTAATAAGTTATATAACACCTGCTGTCTGGTAGGCCATGTGCGAAATTTACCGATCGCGAATTTCGCTGCGATAAAAATGAAGAAGAGGACAGCTTATCACGGTATGCAACCCGATGTTATGTTATAAAAACTACTTTTCCATGGTGATAGAAAACGTTTTTGTTTACGGTATCAATCCACAGATCGATCTCGTCTGCTTTCATTATTTTTAACACTGTATTTTTACTGTAATTGCGTTAATAATATTGTAATCGAAAAGATTTTTTACACCAGTGAAATTACACTGAAGTCTAAATTCATACTTATAATTGAAATCACACTTGAAATCTGCTGAAATTAAATGATGCGGAAATATTTTATTAAAAATGAAAAGAAAAAAAAATAACTTGTTAGTGATATTTTGGCGATACCAGCGTCAATTTTCCGAGTGTAATTTTGGTAAAATCACGTACTGTAATACCTATAAGATTGTTACAAGAAGAGTGTTAAAATTGTATTCTTAGCTACTTCTGTCCCTCTGATTATACATTGATTGTGAGAAAGGCGACGTGATAACAGTTTCCTTGACTTTTTCATTCAATAATTGTCAACACGTCCTATCGCCGCGAATCCCAATGAGAAGTACAGAAAATAGGAAAAAAAACAGATAAAAAAATCATCACCAATGTTATTTGAGTCAACGATAACGACCACTAATGTTACAACATTCTTTGCGATTTAAGAAATAAAACTGTGCAACTTGGAAAAACACAAGTTAGATATCGACAATTTCAGGAAAGTTAATATAATCGAAGAACGTTAAACATGATTAAATTCTAGTATTTTTTATTCGATCCTCGTGTATCTGGGCTTAATTTTCTCGCTAAGCAGACCCACACAAATACTTTCAAAATAATGGAGAAAATTTTCAGATTGTAGTTTAGTCAATAACCCGCATGAAAATGTAATTCTTGGCTATCATCTGTTGCAGCGCGATTACTCAAATCTGTTTTTAACTGTCGTATGTTAGCGATAACACATAATTTAGTTTTTTAGAATATTTATTCGTCAAGTAGATTACATCTATGAACTGCAGTATAACTAACCTGTCAGCATTGCTTCCGACTAACTCCTGTGTCTCACACACTTACCAACTAGGATTAAAAGTCCCTAGACCTCAATATTAACCATTAAGGAGATGAGTGTTCGTAAATTTTTCTACGCCAAAACGTTATAACCATAGATTATAACATTTAAGATTATAATATACGAAAAACTACGAATCGTTGCGAAATCCAAGTTCACAAAACTACGAATCGGCCCAAATACTGTACTTTTGCGTAGAAATTTCGTTAAAAATTCGTATAAATTTTCATCGAAATTTATAGAATCATTTTCGCCAGGGAACACTGTTGGAAATTTAAAAAAAAATTAAATCTCCGTCTCTCCTTGAACTTCCGTTCGATCCAGATTTCATTGCCTGCTTCGCCGCATTTCCTCAATTGCCAATAACGCATATAAACAGTCTTGCTTTTCCCACATAACAATCGGAGACCTTCGTTTCGCATTACAGCGAAGGACGGCATGCTCAACGAGGAAATCGCGGTGGTTATACCTACAATAATCTCGAGCGATCTGACCTCACGACCACACTTGCCAATGCCAGTTTTCGAATGTATGCATGTTAAAACGCTTCGACTTATAACCGTGGCAGTCATTAATTTGTCCTTGTTAGTTTTTTCCGCCACGTTCACGGCTCTTGTTATATGTTATATATACTCGTGTCCGCATTTGCGACATTTTCTTGTTCGACCTTTTGTTCTTGGACGCTCCCTCCGGCTGTTTTTGGCATCTTATAACACCTAGAACGGGTGTCTTACTGCAGGCTTTTTACGGATCAATCACCTTCACTCCAAGGGTCGTAGTCTGCAGACCCTCTTACGGAGCTGCACGACTTCTGATGTGATTGTGAGCGCGGAACAACGATAAGAAAATGCGGGTGTGATGAGAATGTAGGTATTGTGGTAAAACGGTGTGAGGATAAAAATATTGAACGATAATTCCTTGAACTGTAGTTGTTTTTCAATTGCAGTTTTTGTTCGAAAAAATTGTGCGCAGAAATGAATATTTCTGGACGTAATAAACTTCTTGTAGAGTTTATATCGAAAAAAAAAACAACAACAATCAATTCCAGTCTCACAATTTTACTACACTTAATCGTACATCTCGAATTCTGCGTTCATATTTTGCCGACAAATGAATTTGCTGTACAGAAAAGAAAAACGAGAAGTTTAAAAATAAAATCTATTCAATGATATAAGAATAATGACGCGAATATCTTGTGCCTTGTTTAACAAGATTAATAAAAAACGATAACAGCTGGGTGGAAAATTTAACAAGCTAGAGAACGACGCAGAAGGACGTCTGTTCATGTAATAAATTATTATACAGCGAAATTAAGTATAAGTCATGAATAAATTTTTTTCCCATACCTACTATGATTTTTACGTTATAAAATAATCATCTGTTAATCAGTAATTTGCGCGTGCTGGAATTTTCAAACTCCATAGATAATTTCTAGGATATCTGTAAGTAATTAGGGTGTGCCGAAAAAAAAACAAAAAACAATATCAAATGCGCATCAAAATTTCGGTAGAGCGTCTGAAATAGAATATCTCAACCAAATATGAGCTTTTAATATTTATATTTAGAGGTGCCTATTTCGTTTTTTCCACTCTCCATTTAAATTACTTATGAAGAATGTAAATATAGATTCTTAGAGGAAATTTCAAGCTCTATAAAAAAGTACTTAGACAAAATTTTCCTAACTCTAATCGATTACGAGATACTCGGCTACAAACACTGAGTCGTATTGAACATCTTTTAATCGGTTAGAGTTGAGAAAATTCTATCTTAATACTTTTTTCTAGAGCGTGAAATTTCCTATGAGAATTTGTACGTAGATAGTTTATAAGCCAAGCGACTTACGAGAAAAAAAAAATGTTAAATAAATGTCGGACTTCCGTTACGTGTTATTTAAATGGAAAATGGAAAAAAAAATAGGCAACACTAAATATCAATATTAAGAGCTCTAATTTGGATAAGATATTCTATTTGAGACGCTCGTTCAAAATTTGAATTTTTTGGCACACCGTAATCTGTGCAGACAATATCAATTCCGAAAAGTATCAGAGACGCATTCCATGCGTCAAAATATTTCGAAACTGGTTTAACGTATAATATGAACTGAATAATAAGCGCAGGTAACGGTTATCACACAGGATAATGTATGAAAATTTATGTAATATCGTTATATGAAGTATGATTTGCGTATATTTCACGTACGTGCCTCGCTCACTTGCGCCAACGGGCATACAATATGTCTGTTCACGATAAAACTGCGAGATTAAAATGCGAAATGACGTATACGTAATTCACCATTTTTTAACGAGTCATGGTCGAGAGCCGCATACAGTTAACCGCGTTGAGCGTAAACGCTGCACGTAATTATTATGAACATTGCAAAAACGACGATCCATCTCGCAAGATTGATTCGCAAATCATGCGGACGGTTAAAAATTTTTCATCATCGTTATAAAAATATCGGTAGAAATAATTTCCATGTCTTTAGTAATATTGATCTGACTATAGTACTTATATTACACCAGCTTTCATTACTCCGACCAATCATTTCATACAAATATGATTTTCGGCAGTATATTATACGTCACGAATTCGCGCTGTATCCAAAGATATTACACATACCTACTGTAATTCAAAATTTATTCCACGCGACGTATAATTGCGTCACCTGATATTACGAACAGATTATATGTATAGTCAGCCGGTAGAATATAATACGCAGATATAAAAATGTGTATTAGATAAATGATATACATATAGAAAGGAACGAATCATTCTAGAAGCACTTGTAAAGTTTACCCGTTATAGATAAGTCGTCATAAATTTGATACACGTATTAAATAATACCGTATAATCTCCGTTGGGAATTGATTAATTCAGTTGATGCACTTCGGTTAATCTTTTTCATATGACCTTTAAATTTTGACGCGAATCCTACTTCAGAGATAATAATGATAATAATGGTGCGAAGAAAAGTCGAGAATTGTTTGTGTCGCTGTTATCGCACTTTCTGCTTTTCCGAGTCGCACATTGTTATGAAGAGAGAGAGAGAGAGAGAGAGAGAGAGAGAGAGAGAGAGAGAGAGAGAGAGACTTGATTACATATCGGTATTTAAAAGGCAACTGGCTGTCTCTGGGGTAATAAATTACAATGACACTTATAATTAATATTACAGTCGTTGGTCTTCGCGCTGTGTTGTTGTATTTTTTAATTTTATTACAATAGTGATTTTACAGTCTGTCTAGTGTCAATCATTAAATTTCTAATATTTACCGTACATAATGATTATATGACACGTTATGTGCTTAACGGTTGAGGTGTTGTTATACTAAACATTGGGTATGCATATTTGCCAATGACAAACTTGCCGCGAAACAACTTGAGCAACTCCCGTCATGATTAATACAGTCGAGGTGAAAGCGTTCACATGAATTAATTTTGAAAAAAAAAAAACTCGTTACGAGTATAATCTAAACCTATCGATGATTAGATTTTAAATTCGACATTATCTATTCGTGCTTGCAACTGATCTCCGTTTGTCCTGTATAAATACTGAGAATTCAATCTACGTGTACTTTGATTTTCAGCGTAAATGCGTAACGTATCGGTTGTTTATTTTGTGGAAATTTACTGAGCACTTGATATTTCTGTTATAGAACTGATTGTGTGCATGCAATAGATGAGAAAATGATAAAGTTGAGTAATCATTCGGCACGGGACAGCGACAAATATTTCCTCTGCTCATCAAGTATTTGATAGAGGGTCACATTTTATATAAATAATATACACAATCACGTGCAGCAGGTGAACGAAAAACTGCATTGCAAGTCCTGATTCGTATTCTTGATTGGTATTTAAGGGTAATTAATTTTTTCTCCTTTTTTCAGATTGTTTTTTACTGGATTTTAATCACAAGCGTTATATCAAATACACGGTGCTAAGAAAAAGAGCACATTTTACTCGAAACTGCCGGAAAAGAGGAACACATCAAGGTTTTTGGTAAAAAAAAAAACCCGATTTTAGTCCGAACACAGTTGTTTTTACCGTTTCTAGATTAAATTCTGCATTTCACGAAGTATATTTTACCAAAAAATCTGACGTGTCCCTCTTTTACTACGCTTTTGATTAATATTTCCTCTTTCGTGTAGCTTCCGATAAAAAATAAAAAATTAGCAAGCGAGCTATTCTATAATTAGACAAGGAGAGCGCGATATATTTTTGTACGTGCATTTAAATTTTTTTAACTCATTAACGAACATCTCATTACTGAAATATTGTAATTCTTTCTTATTCACGATCAGATGCGTAATGGAAAATTTCAAGTTGTCGGTACTGGTTATACTGGAATAAAGAATAAAAAAGTTCAGTTACAGACGATTCGCAAATTCTTCGATTATCACATGTCCTTGAGTCGTTCCTCGCGAATCCCTACGTCGGCCTTAATTTTGCGGGTGTTCGGAACTCCTATAATATTACAATATAAGGTTTCACAAACAGTTACAGGCGTTCGAAGAAGCCTGAGAACCAAACGAGAACCGAAACTCCGCTTAAAAATATACAAATAACTGGGGATTTCCGAACTTCAAGAGAGTTGTCCATGCATTATAGAGTAATAAAAATCCCGACTCTCGTTCGTTCCAAGTTAATTCGCTTAAACGTGCAGTAAGAGCTGGACCAGTGCCATTTATTATCCCACACATGTGTCTAATGACCCAACCTTGTCAAAATCTCAAGTGTAAACATAACCGGTTAAACACCGCGTATAATCGGAGAGGATTTGAATATCAGAGGCAAAGTGCGGGAACTGGTCAGCCCATTTTGCGTGATTGTATATGTGTTCAATATTACGACGTACACGTGGGCGGGTTTTATCAGTAGCCGAATCTCAAGTTCAACGATAAAACCGAAGGCCTTGATTCCTGTAGCCAATACGTAGTGACCGGTTTAGTATTAGACACGAACAAACTGCGCTGCGATCAAAGCCCTTTCATTGCGTAAAGATTGCTTAAGTCCCGCTTAGAAATAAACGATAAACGCGCCAAGCACTTTTTGCGCGATATTGTAATACATTAGCAGCCCGTTGCGGCTCCATCAGCAAATATTTTCAAATCGTTCTCGTAGAAAAAGTATTATAGACACAGCCGCGTGTGCTCTTAGCGAACTTTTTTTGTAGAGGTCATTGAAATCTTGAAAACTTGAATTGAACGTAACTTTCCTCTACCGGTAAAAGTTTAGTCAGCGTTCTCGTAAGTGTGTGCGTGTGTGGGTGAGATCCCCTTCCGAATGGGCCTAAAAATATCGTTATATCTTCAAAACTATTGATATGGATTTAACGAAATATAGCTTAAAATCTGGCCAGATGTTTCAGCTATCGACAGGGGAAAAATAATCAGAATCGGTTCAGTAGTTCTGGAGTTATAAGCGAACATTGGAACAGAGATAACGAGACGTTGAGTTGTGTATGCGTAGAGAAGGGATAAGACGAAAAGCGATTCACCGGAAAACCGAAAATCATTCTGGGTTTGATTCTTTTCGTATTATACAACGTTCCTACGTATTGCATTATTGTACTGCAAGTTTCAAGGACTTTGTTTCAATTCAGGACTTTAATCTGTGCGCATAAATCGAATAGGAATATATGACGTAGTCAAGTTGTACGTGAATATTGTCTGTAAGGTGTAATTGCACCGGTTATTAACTCGTTTATTGACGTCGTAAACAAGAGACACAATAAACGGTGATTTATATATGTATATAATTAATTTTTCCTGAACATATTCTTCCGTGTCTCACCAGGTCGTCTTTTTCGTTCTCGGAGAATGTAACATATTTCCTTTCATACCGCAATTGATTTTCAATACAAATTTCGGAATGTAAAAATTACATTCAACCATGGACGATTCAACGCACATCGATATAAGCTGCGAAAAAAAGTTTTATCATTCTGTCGAATTAGTGCGAAGAACATAAATCACATAACTCGCAAAACTTCATAGACTAATCGTCGATCGCAGGTCAGTATTTTACAATACAAGAGCGTGGGATATGTCCGTTTGTTTTCTAGAAACATCGCCGTATTTATTTATGACTCGGAGTTTAACAAAGAGTTGGACTAGTTTTGTTTTCTTACCTCTTTCTCTTTTCTAAAAACGGACACCGTCCGCGTGCAATGGAGATACGAACTAGTTTTTTTGAATCTTGACTATACCTATGATACGAGCAGGGTTGCAAATTTTTTAATGAAAAACTAATGGTTAATGCATTACTTTTTCATTAAAAAATTTGCAACCCTGAATACGAGCGCGTAGGTACGTACCTATAGCGTAGAAATACATAAGTTCGTCACAATTCTCAAACCGATCGATAACGTACCTAGACACATATTATGTAGGTACACATGTACAATATATGTATACATGTGCAGGTATAGAATAATAAAAAAGTGTTCGCAAACAAGCGTGGATGAAAATTATATTTATCTAATTTGCCCTACTTGAAAGGCCGGTCACTACGTACGAATACCTTTACAAAAAAGAATGATAATTTATGTAAGATTGTGTAAGATTTCTGCATGGCCAACCACCTTCGACAGGGATTATTTGTATGCTTTCAAATATACAATGGAGCATGTAATAACATCGTACTTGTATCGATCTGTTATGGTTTCTCTATTTTTACGTCCGTTACATCGATAGAACGTCGTATAGAGGATGTGTTTGAAATATGCATATCACCGCGTTCGATTATAAGTCGTACCAACCTATCTATACGTGCCCTTCCGCAACGCGGAAGATTGATTCGAGCGATATTACAAGTACCTATAACGATATTTATCGGAATTTTTATCACGCTTATCGAACTGCATATCAGGCATCGTTTACTCGATGAGATAATTTAACCTTACAAAAAACAATCACTAAGTCAAATATTGGACAGGTATAGTATGGTATCAGATGAGTGTAACATTCGAATTTGAATTTAACCATGGACTACACATAGAGTATAGGTAAGACGGTATGATGCGCATCTAATATATGTAACATGTAAACGTCAGAGTGGAGGAACCGCATATGCCATGGAAATTTGAGACGTTAATGTATTTTTACTACCGTCACGTTCAAAGAAACGTGCATAATAATGGCAAGTAGAAAAAGGAAATTTTCACGGTATTCTGATCTGTAAAAAACTGAGGCAGGCACAATAACTATCGGTTTTTTCTCGTGAATTGCCTGCAGCTTGTACACCACGTTGCGTAACGTAATCAACTTTACGACGAATATAAGCATGATGCGGTGAGAGAAGGTGAAATTAAGTGAGTAGGTAACAGATAAAGAATTTTAAAAAATACTTACCTATATATTCACAGCTTCCGCGGTGAAGTGGTTGTTAGAGAAGTATAATTATATGTTTAACAATGGTATTAAAATAGTATTTTTACTCCCTTTTTTTAAGTTCTTTAAAAAATCTTCATATATTTTCAGAGAAAAATATACAATATATTCGTATGATATTTAAATGTGTGTATAAATATTTTTGTAATTAATAATGAATGTATTAGTTTTTATTAACGTTTTATTAATGTGTTCGTTTTTTTTTCAATAGTAAGACACCGTCTGATCAGGAATGAAATGTAAAAATTACTTTTTTTTTTATATTTATTTTTAAGGCAACACTACATACAGTTACATTCGACAGAATGTATTTGCGCCTGTTCGTGAAATCGCGTTACTTTAACAAACTTGATACCGGTTTTGGCTCGCGTATAGACTTAGATTAATACGCGTGATTTGTAAGATCGCGACTTCACTTTTACTTGTCGCAAAAAGGATAGAATAGGAAGAAAAATAACGTGCTTCTACTCACACAACTCGTACCAAATGTTAATAAAGCACCCGCCTTTACGCGAAGACGGTTACCGGCAAACTGAATCTATCCCGCATGTGATGTCGGATGTCGAATGCTAAGGTATCGCGTGAACTGGATACGCAACTCCCACTCTCATTCTTTCGGATCCAAATCTATGACCAATAGTAAAACACTTTCGCAGGCGACTTCCTTTCACGTTCAGGGGGTAGATAAAAAATTTATATTAATACCGAAAGTGTTATCGATTAGATTTTTGCTGCGGCGGTTTTTCACTCTTTTTATTTATTTTCTTAGTATTTCACATTTTACAAATTTATACAGTCATATAGTTTATTCTTACGTGAAAATTGGAAAGAAAAGCCTGTCGACATGTGTCATATACAGGCTGTTTATTTATATACTCTTGTAGTGTGTGTCTACAATATGTATTTTTATGTATACACATACACATGTAATCCATCTAATAATATGTATAAACGTCTAATTTCTGTGAAACGATTTCAGGTTTCTTCACGTGGACATGCGTCGTTGAGAGCTAAAAGCGACAAGGAGGGTATTGATCTGCGCAGACGTTGAATATTTTGGGAATCTCCACGGCAACTTCACCGGGGTGTTCTAAAATATGATTTCACCATAGATTGGATTGGCGAGAGGTGTCTTCACCGATCAACTATTCGTTTTTCAATTTACCTATCTAAAAATGACGTCACGTCTCTCCGGTTGTGCGGTTGCAGCTTAAAAGTGCAGTTCAGGACTGGGGGCACATGTTCCTTCAGTTCGATTTTACACGTTTTCATATTTTAACTGTTTTTCTAAAAATTAAGATCGTTTATCAACAATTAGAAAAATCGGACCCAATAAAAACACCCAAGTCTAAAGATTGGAAGACACAGAATACATTTATTAATTTTTGGCGTACTGTGTAGACAAGCTTAGGGGTGCGCTTCAAAATCAGTTCCCAGTGCTGTCATGCATGTTCTATTTTTTTGGCGGTACCGAGTTCGTGGGTAAATCTGCCTCTGCCCTAGGGAGTTTTTAGCACTGTAAACTAATTTTGGAGCACACCCTAGAAATGATCAGTGGCAGTGTTGCCAATTTGATGGTTCCGTAGCTGGATATGGATTTCTTGAACATCGAATTAAGATTTTTTTGCCCATTTTGCGACACATCTCAAGCCTGGCAATTTTTTAAGGAGGTTCGGAGAATCCTGAAGATTTTTAATAGCCCGCAGTAATTCTTGCAGTCATTTGAGATTGCCTAACGTTACGTCTCAGTCGATAACTGCGGCAACGCTCTCTCTGCGCCTGACCTTTACGAACGTGCAGTTACCATAAGAGAACCTTACCCACTCTTACCATGGTTCTCGGATCAATACCGACATACACAAGCTTAGAGCATATATTATAAAAAATTAGATGTCACATCACTAATTTTTTCAATTATATCTCGCTTTAATTTTAGTATGTAATTCTACAAAATATAGCTGTATGTGTGAAAAATGTTTTACAGCCACAGTTCATGGAAATTAATCATCTGAAAATAATTCGTATACGTGTTAACACATACTCTGATGTTCTTTTACAAGCGCAAATAATATATTTTACTCTATTCTATTTAATTAAAGTGATTCAAGTGCGCCAATCGCGCCTACTGCCGCATTCATAATTCACGAATCCTATGGCCGTGATAGCCATAAGAACGACAGCGCACTCTGCCGGCGAGGCCCTGAGTTATTCGCCCTGGTCGCGGTTTGGAACCAACCGCGGTGCCTAGCTACAATTATTGCCTCGTGCGTATTGTGTACACTGAAGTATTGTATTTCAAGTAATTTCAAGTTATTTTGCGCCAGCGTTCCATACGGATAGCATTTCGATGTATTTCGATTGGTTCAATCACCCACGTTCTTTGTTCCCGTGATCGTCACCAACTTCAGGCACAAAGCTACACGTGTTTAAACCTAACCTAATCTGTCTTGACGTAACCAAAAAAAGTGCTCATTGCTTGTTATTAGTCGTAAACGGTCGTTTGGTAGTAAAATAGAAGCCTTATGTCCGGAGTGGAGATGACGGATAATAACATGGCATCTGAAGGTCGAGGGAAGGGGATAAAGCGTAAGAAGAAAAAATCATTTATGCAAAACGCTCGTAAATACGGCAGAAAAGGAACTTACGGTCGGGGAAGTCACCTGGACGAGGAAACGTACAAGTACATGATACGCGTGCTAGAACTGGTAAGAGACAACGATTTTCCAAGTATCGAAGAGAAGCTCGTGTTCGTTAACAACGTCTATGAGGAAATGGTCGAGCACGAGGTGGACTATGCTAAAAATCAAATTGGCTCGAGAGTAATTGACTCGCTGATGAAACATGCAAGTCTCGAAGTTGTAACCAGGTTCGCGACCGCCTTCATGGAGGTTCTGAGGCCAATTTGCAGCGACAGATTTGCCAGTCATGTACTACAAAAAATCATGATTATATGCGCTGAGAGAGGAACGCGATCTCTGAATACCTCCACTATATCTAAAGATGACACGACCGTCGACGTCAAAGAAGAACAAGTGAAAATTTACAATGATTGGACTCTGAAGCTGAGTAAATACATCATGAACAACATGGAGGATTTTGTCTGGGACTCTTGTGCCAATCATATTATTCGAACAGTGATTGAGCTGCTTGGTGGACTTAACGTCGATTCTTCAGACAACGGAGAAAACAGGTCGAAGAAAAACGACCCTGTTGACTTGAGCAAACGCAAAATCGTGCCACAGGAGTACACTGATATACTCTTAGAAATTTGCAAAAGGCTTAGCTCCTGGCCACAGCTTCCTGAGTTTCCCCGGAACGAACTGACCTCAGGCTTACTGCAAGTATTGCTGTACTCCGTCAAAGATGTGGACAAACAGGCCAGCAAAGCCTTGACCAAGAAAGTGGTGTCGGACTGCTTCGACTCCCAAGACGAGACTCAAATATCTTCAGCTTTTAATTCTGAGAGTTCAATGAGGCTGCTAGAGGCATGCTTAGCAGTTGCCTCGCCAAAACTGTACACACAAATTTATGCAAAGTTCTTCATCAACAGAATCAACAGGTTGGCTCTGATGGTTGGGGCAAATTTTACCGTTCAAAGGCTATTTAATAATTGTCAGGTGAAAGAGGAACTGGAGACATTATTTGATGAAATATCACCTTATTTTGAAGCGATAATTGAGAAGGGGAACCTCGGTGTTATAGCAAGTGTCGCTGACGCCTGTAGAAGGCTACAGGCGAGACAAGGTGCCTTTATCAGCGCAATGGCTACGGCTTTGCACTGTGAACAGCCAGCGGACAGACAGAATTCAATTGCACTGTTGGTGGCGCGAATGAAGCCTTTTGAGACCTTGGCAAGTGAGGATAAAGGAGGAGAGTACAGAGTCAATTTACATGGTAGTTTGATCCTGCAGGCAATGCTGCATTTCAACAAGCCGATCAAGATCGTGAATTCCTTACTTGAAGCGAACGGAATCGACCTGAGAATCTTGTTTGCTGATCCTAGAGGAAGTAGAGTAATGGATGCGTTTGCCGAGAGCAAATTCATTGGAGAAAAGAGTAGGGAGAAAATGGCCAGGAAGTTGGGCGGTAATTGGGTCCAGCTCGCTTGCTCTAAGCACGGCTCTAGGAGTTTGGAAAAAGTTTGGCAATGGTCTCAGATGAAACAAAAATTGTGGATGATTGAGGAGCTCGCTTCTGTGGGAGCATCGCTTCTAGCTACAGAGGCTGGAAAAATTATATCCAGCAAGTTGAATGTTCCGCTCTTTGCCAGGAGTCGCAAAGACTGGAGCGACTCTCTTGGCAAGGAAGAAAAAACAAAGGCCTTGTTTGCTGATATAATAGGAGATCCTCCACCTGGCAAATAAATCGTCGATCGGTCGATGATTGCTTATAAGACTCTAGATTTGTGGATGATTATTTTCCTTGAAAAATACGAGCGGTAAATGAATAATCGAATTTGCGATTATTGGACGAATTGGAATTATTAATAATAATTATTGATAATTCCGATTTATTTAGTTGTAATTATATGCATACGAAACGTCTTTTAGTTAGTAATTAGAATATATGATCAGATACATATAATGTAACGTTTTAGTGAGTATATGGTTGAATAAATATCGATTTATTTTCTAATATTTGTTCTTCAGGCTGAGGGGTGTAGCAAATTATTATTCATTCGCTGTGTCTGTTTAGTAGCGCGGGATTGAGTAAAGTTTTTTAAGTGACAAACTTATTAATTGGGAAAGAACTATGTTTCATTTATTCTGACGAATGTATTTAATTATTTCGTAAACACATTTTACGTATAATTATATACGTATACTACAAAGGATTGCTGGCGCAATCTAATTGTAAGTAGTAATATTCAAGGAGAAAAGTTTCCAGTACTTTGTATAGTCTACGTTGAGCAAAATTTCCTAGTATGTGCGAAATGCGATTGAATAATGTATATGTACGTATGCATGTGTATGTGTATATATATATATAAGTTATATATATATATATAATATAAATTCATGATATAATATTATTTATTTATCTTTCTGACTAGACGACTTAAATAATATTTATATTATTCGTAACATATCAGTTTCTTTCCAGCATGTGCAACGTATATTTTCCCTAATGAAATTATAAAATCTGAGAATATAGAACCCTCAAACGTACAAATTCGTATAATTACCCAGATAATATAGTGTATCGTATGTATATAATTATCTATTTATAATCTACAAATTGACTAGTACGTGGATTCAATAGAAATTTTTTTATCATCAAATTCGTGATCTTACGTAACGTTAATATAAACAAGTAAACCACAGTTAGATTCGAGTGTTTTTTTTTTCGTTTTTCTTTTTACTTATTTTTCTAATTTTTATTTTCACTTTCTCTTCTACCTACTTAATATATTGTACGTATATATTTATATCTTGATTTAATTTTATTAATATGAAATTTAAAACATAATAGTATTGATAGCAGGAACGATCAGATATAAACAGACTAAATTATACCTATACACAATATTTATATTGGGATCCCGCAACTTCTACAGTGCACCGTATTGTTTACTCTATATTAAGAGGACGATAGAATTACTCTTTACCGATCGAGTAAAATTTCACTGTGTATATTTTGACTACCATCAAAGTCGTAAGGTACCACAGATGGCGCAATTCTAAATACAATAGTGAAGAAAAATGTGAAAATTTCTTTTGTTTCATGCAAGAATATCATCGAAGAATTTGAAACTAGTGGCTATATAATTAGAAGAATAAATTATCTGGTATTATTGTTGCGTAAGCCATTTTTTGTTGGATATTTATGTTTGACATTGCATATAGAACTGCGCTAGCTATGACTTTCTCTGGTTAACGATAGATATGCTTTTAAAATATTCAAAATAAATAACATTACGCTCGGTCGATATAGACTGACTACGGCATCGTCCTCAACGTGACAAAATAAAAGTTCAAATAGTTCACACGGAGGTTTCTCTTCTCAAATGTGTCGATGAATGCTGTCTTATACACGTGTGCCGTATTGTTCAGCTACGACAACATGTTGGATCCCAATAATAAAATGAAAAAGTTACCTCATTATTACCACAGATGGTTAACCAACCGATAACCTCATTTTTACATCGCACATTATCTCTCAAACGATCTCAATTAATCTTTTCCAGCATTCTTTATCAATTTCTCCCCCGACATCAACGACAACTAATTTTTTTCCGTCATATTTCTGCGAGCGCTACGTAACAAAGTGGCATATTTTCTGTTATTGCGTCATTTCCCCTTGCCAGTGTGACCAGACGCTGTACTGGCGGCAGCGGTTGTCGAAGACCCGGAAGTACCCACAACTGTTCCCGTTCCACCGGAAGAGGCTGTCGGACTCCGGGAAGCGGATCTTGGAGCCGGTGGTGGAGGCAGAGGAGGTGGGGGTGGTGGCGTTGGTCGTCGCGGATTGCAGGTTGCATGATGACCTCCGGCCTCCCAGTCCCGGTGCTGACAGAAGGGTCCGCAGTACCTGGCGATTCCGCATCCACCGCAGGTCTCCAACGCCTGTCTGCCGCAGTTCCAGCAACTCTGTCGAGAGAAAAAGGGACGTGATTAACAATGGTGCGAAAACGCAAGATGATCGAACCTCGCGACGACTGTAACGACTTGCTGAGCTTACGGATCCGGCGACTGCTGGCTGCGGTTCCTTGATCTCCTCGTCTCTGGCTCCCCCGGTTAGCGCATTGCTCGCTGTCGTCGTGGTCGCGGTTGTCGTCGCGGTCGTCGTCGAGCAGGTCGTCGTGTCGACGACCCGGAGAAGCGGCCCGTGTGCCATTCCGTGACCGTGACCGTGACCTCCGTGGCTCCTTTGCATCGGTGGTTCGAAGAAGCGATGATGAACCCGAAGACGCTCGGCTGCCCTCGTCTCCGCAGCAGCAGCCGCAATCGCTCTCTGAACTTCGGCAACGGCTGCTCGCTTAGCTTCGAGCATCGCCTCCTCTGCAGGATCAAAGTTAAAATGCTTGGAATTGACGTGACCTTTGGTTGAAGAGGCTCGAGGTCAGTCAGAGACTGCACCGGTCGAATTGGCACAGAGTCCCGCATAAAAACTATAGCAAAAAAGAAAGTATCACGATTTGAATTTTACAGCTGAAATTTCGACCGAATTATATCTTTTTGTACAACCTGAACGGCCGTCTGCTTTCGGGCCTGGGAATGTAAGGCGGCACAAAGCCACCTTTTCATACACTTGTTGTACAAGTTCTTCATTGTACCAGGACCTTGATGGCTTCCTGTATTGCGATTTTGTTATCTCACCGGCCCCCAAGAGGTTTTTTCTATACGACAACGCCGGCACTTGAAGACTCTCGAGTCGCGATTAAAGACATTGACTAGCGTTGATGCTCGAGAGGCGAGTACTCGTAATAAGAGGATAAAAAGATCCCCACAACACACTCAAACCTGAATCACACAACGCTCACCAGCTCTCCGTTGGACTTCCGCTACTCTATCCTCCGTAGCTCGAATAGTTTGGGCGACAATCTCCCCCGATATGCGTTTCAAACTGTTGTCCCGGTCGTTTCCACCGCATTCCGACTGCGAGCTGGTATTTATAGCCGGTCCGTTGTTCTGCGAATTGCTACCGGAAGTGGTCACCGTCGTCACCGGTGTCGCGGGACTAGGACATCCCCGTCGCTGGAGGATGGCAAGGGCTCGTTTAGTCTTCTCGACCATGCCGAGAATGCAGTTCAGCATAACGTGGATGTTCTTCCACTCATCGTCAAGGGCGGCTGCTGCAGCGGGGCAGGATCCGTTTGGCAGACCGGAAACTCCCTGGGAATTACCGCTGACAGCCCACTGCTGTTGATGAACGAGGTGAGGCGCTGATGAGATAGTCGACGATGCCGCCAAATGATTTATTTGCACGAGTGAAGGCGGCATCGAGGACTGCTGATGGCCCTGCAGCGAGCCTCCGCTGTTACCCGGGATCTGAAGAGGATGGTACCAGCAGTAAGCGTCTACCTGCTGTTGCTGCTGTTGCTGTTGCTGCTGCTGTCGTTGGTGGTGGAGTGGATGGTGACTGGACCACGGGTTCATTGGCCGCTTACCGTAAAGAGGACCGTCGTCGAATAGAGGTCCTCCACCGTTTTCGTAGTACCTATAACGCAGAACAAGAGAAACAGAGAGACTGATATAAATATTGATCGCTATCAGCTCATTCAGTTCAGACGACCTAATCGGTTTTCGGAGTTGAATTGAAAAAGGTCAACGAACGTAGCACACAATGGCAAAGTGGGATGTGTAAACTATCCATTATGATACTTCGCTTCTCCACTTCATACACCATTTATGTTTACGTCTCAATTGAAGGCTCCACGAGGTATATCATTTTGGTATCCACGTGTAATTCGAAAAATATTGAACGGATGATTGCTGTTGCGACGTATGCGTTTAAATTAAAATAGGTAGGTTCGTAAGACCAATTTAATCATGACAATTATCGTAAGCATGT
Source organism: Neodiprion pinetum (assembly GCF_021155775.2). Classification (NCBI taxonomy): domain Eukaryota; kingdom Metazoa; phylum Arthropoda; class Insecta; order Hymenoptera; family Diprionidae; genus Neodiprion; species Neodiprion pinetum. The sequence continues at coordinate 41,779,216 of NC_060234.1, forward strand.
ATAATTAGCCTTTTCGTAAACCCAAGGCCTAACATAGTCATATAAACCATCCACTTTCGCACCGTAGAATCGCACATTTGGCGACCACATGGTTGATCATAAACTCAAACTTTCCCAATCACTTTATTACACTTCGTACGTGGCTTTCGAGTATTTCCCTAGCTATGGTTTCTATCACATTCTACCATTACCATAAAAACTATCCTCTACCTATCTCTCCTCCGAATCCAAAAATTATAACCAACTAATAATTGCCCCTAACATCGCTGATACATTTTCCTGACCAATCAAACTTGTTAAACAATTCAAACGATGTATTAACAAACTCCTACTCTTGGAAAAAATTCCTTTTCGCTTTTCCTATCAAACAACCCAAATGTCCAAAAAACATATCTTTAGTCTAACACGATCTTCTCGGTGGTACACACTAGTAGCATCGTCCCGAAACTTAAATTAAACATCTTCTTTAAAACTGGTTGCTTTATGATAATTTGACTGTGCACTGTCATTTGGTCGATCCTTCACCGTTTTCTATTTTTATATAAATAAGATAAAGTGGAGTCTAGACTCCTCAATTTGTGATATACCGTGAAACTTAAAAAAAAAAATTTGATCTGATGGTGGATGGAGAACCACACTACATTCCACAATTAATGGTTCCCAGAATTGTTTTCGTCAAACCGGGTGCTGGTGTGATACCAATCACGTGAAATTCTTTTTCCATGACGCATAATTCCAAGAGTTGCTTTGTGAGTCCAAATTCCAATGTGATATTACACAGGAATATAAACACAAAACTATCTCGAAACCAATATGTAAAACAAAACTGTAACTCTGCAACCAAGTCGATTGATACTAAAATATATTTTTATAAATAGTATATTCTGTGAGTTAATTAATTATCTAGCCCGCAAAGCAGCTATAATACCTTAATTAGAATTGTAGGAGTTCACGTTGTACAAGACACAATTTCAATCATTGTGACGCGGACGTGTGAACAATTGCCAATGTTACATACTGTTGATTAAATTCTAAACTATAGCTGCAGCTTATTGAATTACACATCTAAAGAGTAATTTTCGCTAATTACGTATTCCCGAACCGTGATGAATATTACGAAAATCCGATAATTATACGCTCGTGATGTAAATTTGTAGCGTTGAACGTTTTCACCGTTTTTTACCGGCATGAAACGCATGTCGTCAAGCACGTCATCCATGCTTCTGGCACGTGTCAATAAAATTTTCTTTGTCAATACGTATCGTGTTGCACGTTCGTCGGCATATTAGTTGAAAATGTAATGCGAGTAAGAACGGAAAAAAGAAAAAAATCAATGTAACTGTTGCAAATAACGTACAAACTTTGTTTCCAGCGTGTCGTAAACAGTCAGTAATTCTCTATAAGCCGTTGAACCTGGACAAGGTGCGTTTAATACCGAATATCATCGTAATATTTCAACATTAACGCATACTAACGTTAATTGGAAAGACGGGCTCGTTAGCCATTGGTAACATGACGGTTCCATGCCTGTTGGAGGAGAATTAATGTGGTAGGTGAGATTTTCAAAGGCGAAGAGGTGGAGGTAAGGAATAGCTCGAGGCGCAGGGGATTCCAGGGGTGCGATCCAGGGCGTACGAGAACGTATAGAAACGTCAACGTCAGGCGCATGGAAACGGCAGCCACTCGAATTTCTCCCCTGGCTCTCAGCCCCTCACCCTCGACCCGTGCAGGACTCATGGACCATGCCGCGGTATTGCCTCAGTCCACATATATCTCAATCTAAGCAAATAAGCACGTATTTATAAGTACGTACACGCACATCCATGGGATTTCACTCTAATTCTACTTTGGCCGAATTTTTTAACCCGATAATTACTATCGTCAAACAGGAATTGAAATAACACGATTTTGGTGTAAACTCGAAACCTCGAAGGGACGACGAGCATCGATTAAATTTTTTCTACACCGGAAACCTTGCTCGATTTAGTTATTTCCATCAACCCAACTTGAGGTGCGGGAAAACTCGCGGGTCTCTTAAGGCTTTTGATGAGGAGCTGTAAGATGTTCCCCGAAATTGTGGGTTGATCAAACGTTGAGTAGAGAGCGGCTGGAACAAAGGTTGGTCTTGGAATTCGCCGTGAATAATAATTATCAAGTAGTCGAAGACAAACGGAGCCTCACGTCGAAAGCAAACGGTACTGGAGACCACATGTCAAGGTCAGAGGGGATGATTCCCCTCCCTGTAACACGAGGTTTCTGATGTATGTGTACCCGCCTCGATGAAATTGGTTAATACCGACTACGGTAGATTTTGAAAGAGGGAATAGACGGGGGACACAACTTTTCACTGTATACGAGTGGCTAGTCCGATCTTGATGCGCTACAAACTGTCCATTCGGTTGCGTTTCGTGTTCAGAAAACACTATTAAATAAAATTTTTCCTTTTCAAAATGATGCTCTTTAAATAACATGATAACTACCGAATCGATCATATACAAAATCTCATGGTCGTAGGAGAATCTCCATCACAGACCTCGTGAAAATGTGCCTATCCGTTAAAAATCCAACTTTTCATTTTTCCCTGTAAACAGAGCAGCGAGAAGATAAAATTGGATAAAGATTAGAAACACGATTGATACATTCGAACTACTTTTATTGCATTATAAACACTTACGGTGTGTCGGATGCTCGACGTTTCAAAGAATGCGATGATGGCGGTGGCGGCGGACCAGGATAATGATGGATGCTCGTTGCACCAGAGTGTTGATTACCGCCATGGAGTACGGGAGCTTGTCCAGCGCCCGTGCTGCTCCCGGAGTTATTGGGGTTGCTGGAATTTGCGGCACCGGTCGAGGCGATGTTGTACGTAGGAAAGAGGCAGCCTGAACCGGCGCTATTTCGTTCTCCAAAGACCTCGCCAGCCTCTCCGGGACTGAAACCTGCCGCCTCCAGAACCGCTGCCTCGTTTGAGCGCAGGTACTGCACAGACGTCTATAATCAAGCATGTACTTTACTTGTTCTTGCGTTTAAGTTTTTTTTTTTTAATTTTTTTTTTTTAATTTCGCAACTTTCCATATTTACTGCTGTTCAGTAATTAGCTGTTAACAGTGTTACACAGCTTGCGATAAGGGCGTTATTAACAACCAGCCAACTTTTCTTTACTAAATTAGAATGTGACGTTTAGATTTCGTTCCGGCAAAAATTAAATGTGTATGTGTTATATATACATATATGTATACATATTGCTTGGCGGGACGTGTTAAAAGTTATCGAAAAATTCGGGGATTTATCGAGATTTCTTTCTGTAACATGATTACCTCTTAGAGGATGAGCGCGAAGAAATTCCGACAAAACCAAAATCAGAAACACCCTGATATGCACATGTAGATACCTGTACTCTCCTAATTTGAAACTATCCAAGGGGGGGATGTTTGCAGGTAATCCGTTGGAGGGAGGGGAGAATATCTTGGTTTAATTGATCCGGCAGAGTTCAGATGTTGTGGGCCTTCTGACCGCGTTATTATATAACAACGTAGGGAAGTAGGCGGAAGGCAGAGGACGGAGTATAAAAGCGGTAGGTATTCTATAGATTTTGCCAGCTTAGAATTCGAACTTTAATAATAAACGTGGCGTGACAGCTGCAGTTGGAAAGCCGGCGTCGAGGGTCGGAGGGTGTCGCAGGTGCGTTGCCCGTAGACTGATAAATTAAATCGATGCTTTCATTTGCTATACTGTCTTCGCGGCTCACCGAAGGACAATAATAATTATGCCAACCGATTCCGTCAGTTTCAATTCCTCACCGTGTAGCTCGAAAATCCGCAGCTCGCAATTCTCCGCAACTGATTTATCGCCGTATTCATATTTCTAAAAATCTCTTTTTCTCCGAATGGAAAATTCCCTCATTCCGTATTTCGCGATTCACATCCGGGTCGAATAACTCAAAGTATGATCATTTGAACTTGAAGAATATGAAAAACGGGAATAAATTCCCCATTCTTTTCGCTTTACTATATAACTCAACGTCTGCAGATCTGGTTAATTACTTCACGTAATTATTCTTCTTTTTTATTTTTTAATGAGATTGTGTTGTACCCATCTAATCGGCGGCACAGCGAGTCGCACAAGACCGATTGTGACTCGGAATTGGTTCTGTTGAAGAAAAATAAGTATTCCGCGTTATGCAACAGCAGTAACAGCCGCGGGAGCAGCAGCTAATAACGGACTCGGAGTGGAGAGAGAAAGAGAAAGAGAGAGAGAGAGATAGAGAGGGAAAGCGTGGCTCGGATATGTCGAGGAGCCAGGAGAAACGTAAATAAGAAAGTAGTAATAAGAGTAAAGCGCGCAATTTCCAATCAGTTGGCTTTGTAATATTCAAGTTGGCTTCTTTATTGCCTTTGCGTTCCTCTCTTTAGCGTTTTCCGCCTCTCTCTTTTACCTCCCCCCATTCTCTCTCTCTCTCTCTCCCTCTCTCTCTTTTTCTCTCAACACAACCCCGTCTTTGCCGTTCTGCGACATCCGGTCGACCCACCCCCTCCCCCCCTACTCTCTTTCTATGCTTATACTTCTTATTATTACAGGTTCGCGCCTACCCGGGGGTGTAATTTATCGACCCTAATTTAATATCAGAACCCCCCCCCCCCCCTCCACCCCTCCTCGCCACCACCAACCCTGCCGCCGCTCCTCGGTACCGATTTGCAATTAATAATTTCTGACCAATACCTGCGGCTGATACTTTTACTTAATTTTCCCAACCTTCAAGGGGCGCGTCTAATTCAGCTGGCTTTCGCTGCGAAAACTGAGAAAACAGTTGTTGTTATATTGTAGCTAAATATACACCTATGAGACTGTGCAGATATAATTTTGTAATTGAAAAATAGTTGAGAATCGTAGAATTTTATTTTTTTATTTTCTTATCCCGACCTCATTTCTGGTCGCGACGTCAGTGAAATTAAATTACGCATTATACGTTACTTGCTTAACAAGCTCGTGGAAAACATTTGTTTCGTTATTAATCGAACGCATCCGTGGTGCTAGAATATATTTTCAAATACTCGGAATTATCGGGTGGATTCGACGTGTCTATTGCGATTTGCATATCTTGAAAAGCCGAGGTTTTTTAATTATTTTTCAAATTGAAAGATACGACTTAATGCACGGGGTGCGAAAGCTGGTGCTTCTGTTGCTCCTAATGCTGCTGCTGCTGCTGCCTGCAGAGTCTGGCTAATGTAAATGCGCGTTATTAATTTGCAATTCGTTATCTACCCCCTTCTTCGTGACGGGTAAAGTGGGGGGTATGAGAGGGTGGCGTAAGAAGACGAAGAAGAAGCGGTGACAGCTGCCTGTGCTTGGCCGTAAGATTTTAAATTTATATTTTCTGAAAAACTCAACTGCCTTTTATTATTTTTCTTACGTCTCTGTAACCTTGTTGTTTTTACCTATCTTTTCCATTCGCATGTATTATACACCGCATTGTTGTCTTTGGCTCGTTTACTCTTACACCTATGTGTATACATACGAAATTATTCTGACTGACTCGCGATGCGAGTGACGAACGCGATTTTTTTTTTTTGCCGGGGGAAAGCTGCAACTCAACATACGCCGCACCGGGTGTTCATTTTGCCACGGGAACATAGCGAGACTTCTGTCTAGAATTGAGCGAGAAACGACTGCTGGATAGCGGATATCGCAAAACGCCCTGAGCCTCTGTCATAGGCATGGCGGAGGGAAGGGTGGCCTGGGAAATTAAAACAAACCATCAGCCTGCAGCTAACCTGCTCTGTTGATTTTACTTCGCAAAGTCTGATGTGGATGGTTTTAGTATAACATCATGTCCGTCTGTGTATAACTTCAACGCACCGGAGCGAATCCTGCGACGCGTTTTCTTGTCATTATGCACACATACCTATAATGTCATTGTCGTAACTGACTCCTAGTTGGCGACTCGTGTTTCAAGTTTCCGTGCTCCAATTAAGACTTTGCTCAACGTTCTTGAAAATTGACGAACATTGATCATCCGGGATTTCATTGGGTAATACGTCGACCAGAAAAAGACGAAGGGAAAAAAGGAGAAGCTTCACACACGACAAAGCTCACTTTTCTGCAGATGACGGTTGAAAAAGAACTCGACTCTCCATCTCGAGTGAAATTGCGTGGACATGGTGGATCGCTCCACAAAACATATGGAGAAATTTGCGTGACGCATGGTGGTGGCCGATACTGGGTAAGTGAAAGAATTGGATGTACCCAGATGTGGAGGTTGCTTGGATCTGGTGTAATGTCGAACGAATAGCCCTTTCAAAGACGCATCGAGACGCTTTATTTCACATGTACAATATCGGAGGTTCGCAGGGCTCTCGGAATCCGGAACGAACAGCGGTTGACGCGTGTTGGTAGATAGGTTGGTGGGTCGGTGGAAGCTATCGAGGAAGGGGGAGTCCACGGGCAAGATTTGTATTCAGAGAGGCGACGTGGTCCAACTGTTTCGACTGCCGTCCGGTTGTCGGAATCCGGAGTTTGAATATGGGTTTCCGTGTCCACTTCGAACTCACTCAGGTAACTTTCTCCGAAACGATTTATCTTCGTTTCTTGATACTTTATCAGAATATTTCCTTACGGCTATGAGATCATGGTTTGTTTGAACGATAACTCGGTGGAATTCCGCTCATAGATTCTTTCCGCGTGCGCATAAAATTACCGATACCTCTTCATCGGTTGGTTCAATGATAACCTCCAGTTTTCGACCTTCCGACCGTCTTCGAAGACCGGCGTATAGGCGATGTCCACGTACCGACGTCAACGCAACGCACAATTACGTGTAGGGTCATACACTCCACTTAAATGCGGTAGGTGTGGAAGGTAGTGTCATCGAGCAGGGTTGTTGGGACAGTGAGGGATAGAAGGTGCACGGACAAATGCGTCGTGGGAAAAGGAGCACCCCGTGCCTTCCCCGAGGGGCAAAGACCTACAATCGGCTTCAAAATAAACGCTTTACCACAATGCATGCGGCTGATGCACCTGATGCCACTGCCGCAAGGAGAACGGTCCCTTCGCTCTATAATGTGATACATCTAGGTGTATACCTGGTGTGTGTGTGTGTGTGTGTGTGTGTGTCTGTTTAACAAGAAGAGTATCAGACCTCCGAATCACGGATTCTGCTGAAATTCTTTGCTCCAAAACATGGACCTTCTGATGTGTCGTTTCATACGTTGCGTTGAGCTGTTTTTCACTCCCATTAAAATTGTTTATAGTAGAAATTTAGTGAGCGGAATATCCTAATAAAAGAAATGTTCTGTTTATTTTTCATTGTCTTCTTTGGAAGTTTCGAATACAGGTTATCGTAGATTCAAGTGTAAGCGGATGTATGATTATTTCAGAACCATAGTAAAGTCTAAACTGCGAATTTCCGACAATCTTGTGTATTCATGTATGTATCATAAAATCGAGCAAAGGACGGCCCAATGGATGGAACGACATATCAGAGGCTCCATATTTTCGACCAAAGAAACACCCCTAGAAGTTTCAGCAGAATCTGTTATTCGGATGTCTGATACCCTCCCTGTAAGTCGAAACAACTGATTACAATACGAAGCCGCCCTGCGTTGGGAATAAAATTTAAACGTTGCCTTTTCGGGTACTGGGATACTTTATGAATTGCTGGCTTTAAAGGTTGGGTACTGGAATCTATTGCAGTTTTTCGAAACTTCATTGTTTCAGTTATTTCTTGGCCAAAAATGGTGTAATTGAATATTTTGAATGGAATTGTTTGCAGCTCATTCGTAGTTGCAATGGCTTTCGAACTTAGCGATTGAAGACTAGCAAGCTCGTGAATTTGTTTCAAACCTCATTGCAGTCGTGAAGGACAACTATGGGTAAGTGAAACTAGATATCGGTGCGTATATGACAAAGGCATGAATTGCGATTTTTGGAATGGTCTCTTTAACTTACCTGGTTGTTGGCTCTAGCGGTGTTAGTCAGGTCCCTCTGAAGCGAAGGCAGAGTGTGCTTGAGGTAAGGAAGGACGAATCCTCTGAGGGGAAAATTCGTGGCATCCTGAAGAGCCCCGTGAAATTCTTCAGCCGTCATGGATCCGCTCTATATCAACGATAAGAAAAGAAAAATCAAAACACGGCAACCCCTAACTCCATATTGATTACACAGGTCTGCAATTAAAAAACTGCACAGGTTTTTAATACCGTTTTTTGTAGATTTTCACTGACTGAAACCGGGAAAAATATTCAAAAAATTCCATAATGTCAGGTTTTTTCTTCAACTCGTGTTTGTAGTTTCATTTAGAGTGAAACTCCTGTTTAACTTAAAATCCGACATCCTATTCTAGATTTAAAAAATCCTATGCAAAAGAGGTTTCTTACTTGTATTTAATATGCATTAGAGTGAGACTCAAAAATAAATACAAACAGGGAAAGAGAAAATGGAAAGCGGAAGAGTGTTTGGGGATGTACCAAAGAGAAGAAGAAAAAGTTTCATAGGTGAAAGGAATAAACACGCAATGTTAAATACATCTCATAAAGAAATTGTTTGTTCAATTTTATAAGAAATATTGTTCAGTTCATTGTAATAAAATAGTGTTTTTTTTTTTTAATTATTGTTATGCTTTTTATTATGCAAACGCTTTGTATCTTGCAAGAATACTGTACGTCATGGACGGAAATGAAAGTCATTTTTGAATTCAGCACACTCGAAAATAAAATATTCACCATAAACATCCCATGCAGCTGCAAAAAAAATTTTTTTTTTGCAGACCTGCGTCATATCTCCACATCATTATCAATCTGATTGATTCCAAACTCACCAGAACGCTGAGAACCAGACTACGGACAGTGTCTCCGGTTTCCGGTGAAATGTCGCTCGCAAATTGGACCAGCGTCCCCAGAAGCCTTTTGAGCTTGGCGTGCGGCACACGCGATACGGAACCCCCGGGTGGACCGATGCCATTGCTAATCGCACCTGGAGACACTTCCTCGTGGACGACATTCACGGTCAGAAGCCTGCCGACTATGGACTCTCCGTTCTCCAGCTTCGTCGTCTGCGGTAGAGGACTATCGCTTTCCGGCGACCTGGAACCTCCGGTTCTGCACGCTTCATGCGGCCCTGACGATCTTGTGATACTCGAAGACTGCGTCGACGCCCTTTGCGAACCCGGTGACGTTGCTCTTGTCTCCGTCGTTGCGGAAGCTGGTGCTTCCTCCAAAACCCGTTCCTTTGACGGTTGGCTGCCACCTGCAGGTTTGACGTAGAAACTAAGAATTACAGCGATTGACGGATTCAGGTTCAAAGTCCTTATAACTTTTTAAAGATCGAATTACAAATTGAAGTTCATATCCATCGGCAAAGCAATTGAAGGTCGATTTAAAACATAGCGTCAGTGACGATGGGTACTGCGATAATTATCTATTCACAGTGCAGTGAGTAACTTTGGAATTATTGGATCAATAATCCATATCGGATTCGAGAGCCGTTTCAACTCTCGAGAGATGGAAAATTTTGTAAAATTCATCTTTAGACATCCTAAGAAGAAGGTATCCCAAAAAAGTGTGTAAAACACCGAAACCTGATCAATTCCAAGTCACAGTGAACTTGAAACGTCCGAAGGTATTTCAACATCTGCAAAGCATCGAAGCAGGAAAGAGTAACGAGCCGAGTGAGGCATTATCATCACAAGGTGACATATTGTCGAACCGAATGGTGACGAACGGGGTAGTTTGTCAGGTTGCGGAAGTGAGCGGAAGAGACGCGCGGCGGGCAGTCCTCGGTTACGGGATAGGAATTTGCTTGATGCACACACATCCCCACAATGTGCATTAATACACGCGACGCCTCTACCTGTACACAAAACCAACACGCATCCACGCCGCGCACGTGCGTGCGCATACATAAACATATATGTAGAGTGGATAACATGCAATTACTGGTCGCGTCAGCAGCTCTGGCTCGCAGGGTGTTGTAGGTACCTACCTATCGCGCAGGCTGGAGAGATCCGTCCTGCATGCCTGAACGGTTGTGCGAGAGCCACGAGGTTCCTGCGTCGCGACGCAACACGACGGACAACAAAGTTGTCGCTGTTATACCCTCCCCCCCACACCTCGCACCCTTATAACCGAGGCCCGGCGATCACTGGTTCTCTCATTTTTTCTAGCCGTTGTCCAACGCACTCCGCAGTGGTTTCTACAAACCTGTTTTACCGACGAATCAATTTTCTACCCACATTATATTAGGGATCAATAATTTCTAACACACACGCCACGTACTCGGGGACATTTCACATGCTGTTTATGGTGTGAAAAATGACCGTCAGAAACACCCGGGAACCCGGTCATTAAGCACGATCGTACGTCAGTGGTGGATTTTTTAAATTTCGGTGGAAAATATAGACTGAAATTGACGACGCGGCGATTATGCATCTCGAATTTGAAATTTGGTATATTTAATTCGGAGTGAGATGAAGAATATAATTGAAAAAGTGGGGGGTAAAGGCTTGATGTTGTCAGTCCAGATCTGGAGCAACGGTTTGTTACCCGTTGACTACGTCGTCATCGGATGGTTGAATCCGGATTTACGAAAGGATTAACCAATAGCAACAGTGACATTACACAATAATTCGCCAATGCGATTGTCGCTTCAGGACTTTGAATACCAGATTTCATGTGCAATGAAGACATAGTTCCAATTTTTTTATGAAAAACACGTGACACCGTTCGATCATTTCCCAATACCATGAATCACATCGAACGCAGGACGAGATCGAACTGAAACCTGTAATCGCGATTTCAAAGATGTTTAATACATGTCGTAGCGCTGGTCTGGAAGGGTGGGAAAGAAAGAAAGGAAGGAGAAAAAGGAGGATAATCGGTGAAAAAGCAAAACATCTGCATCGAGATCCCAGGCTAATGGCGTTATGGTCAAAGTCCCTGACACCAATGCTATGTGATCGTGTACAAAGAGCCTCTGCACATACATTATATTTATCGAATAGCCGCGTGCGGTTCGGTTTGGTTCGGTTCGGTTGGTCCGAGGTGGTTGTTTTAAACGGCTGTTGGGGTTTGGGGAGGTTGGCACGGGTTTTACACGGAAGATAAACGATCGACGTAAACAAATCAAACGGGTGACGTATTTCCGTGAATTTCCGCATTGAAACCGCGTTCACCACGGCGGTGAATGGCTATTCGGTACACGCCTGCAGGTCCGATGCACGTTCCGAGTGATTGCCCCCCCCCCCCCCCCTCCCCACCTGTCCCCCATGCCCCTGCCGTTCTCTCCTCTCAAAATCCAGCAAACCAGTTCATATATACCTACTCGAATACCGAACACCTATCTCCCCCGACCTTTCTCTCGCCGACACCCGCCCCCTCGGATCGCCCGGACACCCGTGGACAGCATAAATTCGATCGCGAGCCGAACAGAAGTGAGCACTGGGACCCGCGGCGGGAAGGAGGGGGATTTATTAAACGAATGTGCTTGACAGCTCCTCCGGCGGGTGTGGACGAGGTTCGCACCCTGCCCTCTTCCTCGTAACCGGCTGTTCGCCGTTACCGGAAATCCTGTGCAATAAGAGATTGGAAGCCCGAAGAAGCGCCGTCGCATGGATGATTCTTCGCTCTTTGATGCATCTCATTGAATGATGTCACCAGTTTTTGGGCGATACTAACTGAAGCGTCCTCCGCGCGACGGACACGGGCTAGTTAAGAGTGAAAGAGGTGGATATCGGCCGCGGTTTCGTGGCTAATAAATCAGACCCTCGTCAACGCCTCGGCTCAACGATCTCGACGGTTCACCGCGACACGGGCGATACCATTCATCCGGTCGCGTGGCGCCCATTCGCCCGTATAACGTTGACAATGTCCTTCCGAAATCCGTCGACGAGACATTCCAGCTTCGTTTACTCCCCTCCATGATTTGCGCGATATTTCTCTTTCGCATGTATTTTTATTTTTTTTTATTTCATTCAACCGAAGTGTCTCTGTGCAAGCACCGATGTCAGTCAACACCGGACAGTCGCGGTCTTGAAATGTTGCAGTACAACTGGACGTGTTTCGTTTTTTCAACCACCTGTTAAACGGCCTCTCCTTAACGTTCCCCTGATTCCTTCTGAATGGTGACTCCTACGCGGTATCGGGATCCAAACTACTCGCGTCAGACATGAGAGAGGCACCCTGATAGGTATTCGTCGTGCCACAACCACCTGACGGTAGTCTCCGGCTGGTAATTACCTTGCCTCATACCCACCTGAATCCTCGAGCGAAACTGCTTTGTAACTAACTCTAGCAGCCCGGCCTCGACTCGAGCACAATCGTGTGGTCCCTGCTTCGAGCTACGCTTCTGGTATAACGCAAACGTTTTCACGGTATCGGTATGCACGCCCCATTTCACATTTGTATCCGTATGTATACGGCTACTCTCGCCCCAGGTGAACCCAAACTTGAACAATTCCTCGCTTATATTGCAGCGGATACCCCGAAGACGGATTTCCGGTCATTCCTCACTGTCGGAATGCCATTTCCCCTCCCCCGCCGCGGTAGCTGATTGAAAAAAGGATTCTCCACGGATCAAGCAGAATGTACGTTTTTCTTCGGTTATAATATACGATAACTTATATCTGAGCCCATGGATTTTCGGTGCTTCGGAAAAATCGTATACCGGAGAAGACGATTTGCCAGGTGTCCAAACCTTGATAGACCAGGAAATATGAAAATCGTATAGGCTCGGGGTCTTTAAGAGTCATGTAATGGGACTCCAAATCCATTTTCATGAATACTGAAACTAAGTCTTGACTAATTTCTAAGTTCGTATATTTCTTCACCCTGTATTGTTGAATTCGGTATCATGGTGAGACATGAAAACTGATGTACGAACACCGGTTCAACTTTCATCGAGTGTTTATTATCGTTGGATTCACTCTTTCACGAAAGTTGGTTACCATCGTTTTTGAATAAACGACAGCTTCGATCAGACGTCAATCATTCTCGCTAGAGAATTGCTTTACGAATCTTTTAGCGATGCTGTGAGTCTGAAGTGCAAATACCGACTTGGCGAATCGACAATCCCGGACCTGCACTGGTGTGTGTGTTTGTACGTTTTGAACATAGGCGCATCTATGTGGTCTTGAGCTAATCACATCGAGCTACTGCTGTTACCCCTTCGGCCAGCTGTTACCCTCCTCACCGGTTCTCAACTTGGACCTGCTACTACCTCCGAAATATTTTCCCGCACCCTCTTTTTCGACCCGTGCCATTTAACCCCATTTAAGCGTTCCGACGCTGATCGCAGAGTTGCACGGTGAAATTTGAGTCCATTTTTTGTCGTTCCGGTTCAATTAATTATTTTCCCACGGTCGTACAATTCCCGGATATTTATATGTATAGGTATAATAGAATGAACGGTAAAAGACTCATATTTTTGGCTTTTCGTCAGGCTTTCGAGTATTCTATAGCTAATATAATAATGCTAATTAATGCGATTGGTTTAAATTTCATTACTGTAGGGGGGTGTTTAAACGGTTATGAATTCCGGCGTGTGGCTTTACGAGGTCATGCTTCTATAACCTTTAGTAATACCTGCGAGGTAATGGTCGGAACTGCTAACAGTCCAATATAAATGTGAAAAATCTCCTGTCACCGAGAGCTGAAATATTCAGGGAATTAGGCATGAGACGACATCTGGTGCCACCGTCTCCCACACTTCGCACGCACCCTCGACCCTGCATTTCGCGTCCTTTTCGTATAACTTCGCTTTGCCGAACGAGCCACACTTCACTTCTAATTTCACGAACGGTATGCCCATCGAGCATTTTCCATACGTCGAACAAATGGAAACTTCGACGAAATTAATCGATTTGCAATATCTCTATACAGGTACCTATATAAGATGGACTGCAGCCAGTGTGCAAAATTGTATCATATGTGTACATTACGAGGTAAGTGGACCAATTATTGACCCTTTTATTTTCCAAAATTATAAATTTACGACGAAAATCGATGACTAAGACCAACTGCTAGAATTAAAGATCAAACAGATACAACCAAAAAACGGACAGGGCCAGTAACTGGTACACTTACCTTGGGAACGTTGAACGAACAGTGGTTAAAATTGAATGGTAAAACAAAGAAGCCTTTGACTCTTGCTCAATTAGTGTACGAGGAAATTGAACTGTGAACGTTTGATTTCCGGGGTTACTTGAGCATGTAGTGGGGTAATATATCGGGGTCGTGTAAAAGACAATGGGAGGAAAGGGTGCAGGCTATAACCTTTCGAAGTTTATGGAGTAAATAGAGATTCGAACACTAAATGAATAACTTACGGGTTTTCTCCTCAAGTTCGACCGGCTGGTAAAGTACATAATATATACCTATAACTATGTGGTATGGTATATATGGACGAGCCGCTAATTACTCGCGCCTTTATCTCAAAGTTAGAAAGGCATCGTTGTCAGGGGGTAATAGGTATAAGGGGCTTAAGTTAGCCGCCTGCAATTATCCCTATTGTCTTCGGGAAGAAAATCGGCCCTTTCACCCGCACATCGCTTTTCACCCCCACACTTGGGCAGAGAAACGCCGCATACGTCTATTAAACCGAGGCCTGCATCGGCTGTGGGAAATATATTTGTCTGGAGGAGCTATCATCGTTCGAGGTGCAGGAACCTTTCGCCCGCATCCGCGGTCTCCGGGGGTCGGTTGCCTTTCCGTTTGGCCCATTATACAGGCTCGAATATCCACACCTAAATCCGTTTCTAAGTGTAGGTGAATATTCGGGTTCAACAAGGGGCACTCCACTTTTAGAGGTCGACGGACATTGATCAATTTAAACGTTTTTTTTCCCTTTAATTGCCGCATGAACAAACGTTTGAAATTCTTTTTACATCCGGTCGAAAACTGGACAAGTTGTATTGAGAAATATTGAGATCACTTGTAAGTTTTACGTGACAATGAATGTTATTAATTATTCTGGGAAAATTAACCGTCTCATATGAAAAATTGACGAGGCTTTTTAATGTCTTCGACCGGAGTCAGGTATTTCAATGTTGAAGCGGGAATGACAAAGCTGTGCATTGTTTCGAACATATAAGTAACAAAGAATTTCTAGTTCACCGTGAGATCGTGGAGGATCGAATTAGGAATGTTCAGGCCCAATATAATTGAACTTAAAATTTACTAACAATAAGATTAAATCTCAATTGGACATTCTTCTGACCCACCAAGACCTGCGGGATTCTGGAAAACGTTGATACCTGTATCTAGAAGACTTCGAAGGTGGTTCCCTTGAGGTCCTTCGTTATAGTCTTTCGAGTATAATAATTGAGAGTCGCTGACGGTAAGTAAGTAAGGTGGGACTCAGCTGTCGTCTTCTAATTGCCGGGACAATGCAACAGATGGCTTTGATCGCGCCGCCCTGAAGGGGGGGATGCGATGGCGGGGGGTGGGGGTTGGGGGTGAAGCTCACCCCTTCGCTGCTCAAACTTTGCCACCCGCAGCCATCAGCGCAGCCATTTTATTTGCCCACAGGTCGAGCTTTTGGCGGCAGTTGTAACGCGCGTGAAAATTTTACTATGGTAGACGATTTCCTGGAGTATGTGGAGTAACCATGTTTTTTTGGAATCCTGAATATTCTAGGTTTTTTTTTTAATTGATCTATTACCGCGGTGTGAAGATGGGATTCAAGTAAGTTCTACGATTGTTCGAACTTTCCGTGGTTCCAATGTTTTAGAGTGTTTTGAAACCGGTTTGGTAAATACGTCATTGTCACAAGAATATACGATCATCTTTAGACACGAAGATGCTTGCTTTTGTCGATTGAACCAAAAGCTTTTCCGCCGGATGAACGAGACATCTGTCATAATTTATCAAGTTCCTCTAACGCGTAGTCGAGTGGTTGTGGAGTTGTTATTTATTCATACACGAAATTGTTCAGCTGTTGCCAATCCAACGTTGTTGAATAGAGAAGTGAAAAGTGCCAATCAGCTATGGGAAGAATTCTCGTAATGTACCATAACCTTGAAAAATGAAACTAGCCAGGAACAAGCAGAGGGAAGAATAATGCCGGGATTGATTTATTGGGGCATTACGTCTGCGTTGTGTAATTCAAAGAGCGAAAGGTCTTTTGGGTGTCGGGAGAAACAGGTTAAGCCATAGACCCAGTGAAAGCTCCGCGGATTTCATAGAGCATGGAAGACTTCGAATGATGGAACAACTTGCCTTAAGGGTAAAAGCTCGCCCCGTATTTCAGTATGCAAAACGTGGCTTGGACGTGCTCTTTGAGGTTTTTGAAGCATGGGTCCGTTGTGCTTACACGAGCTTTGATGCGGCGTTATTAACAAGTGGCGAAATGGTTATATACCTGGCATATACCTTATACGCTCGGGAAACCTTTGAAACATGCTCTTTCATTCTGCACCTTATATCCTCTCTCTCTCTCTCTCCATCTCTTTCTCTGTCTATTCCACGCCTACTCGCTCCCTGCTAATTTACTACAAATCCTACAAGGCTAGTCCTGAACTTTACCTGCAGAGCTTTTGATACGGGAAAATTGCTCCTGGGCCAAAGTCATTAGTCTACGTCAGAGTCGACCGTGTGTCCGCATTTAAATACCGGTATAACTTTGCGCATCATATGCGTACGTATTTACCCCACATACGGACTTGGCATTTCACATTTTTACTCGTGTAAGTATACGTTATGATGTAGGAACAAATAGTCCGGTATAATTTAATTGCTCGAATTGAGGATACTGCAGATCTTCGAGGACCAGATGAAAGTAAATTTGTATTTCTCAAACACTTTTAGCGGCTAATAATGAACGAAGGTAATGCTCCAAACAACCACCGTGTTTCCTGCACTCGGACACGTTCAGAGCCAAGTCTAGCACCCCCACGGTGTAGTTTAACTGGGTATGACGACACGTAACCAGCCGCCAGAAACGTGCCAGTCTGACCGCAGCCGGACCGTAACTACTGGTCCATGATTTAAGCTACGCAAGATGATCTCGTTCGGCGTGTTAAATTACTTTTCTCTAACGACACGGCGCTTCTTGAATCGGTAAAATTAGACGATTCACCGGTGAATGCAGATATATACCAAATAGATATTAGCGTTATCGAATTCCACCGTCAGACGAGATTTTCATTGAAATATCGCCGATGAAATATGACGTATTTCGATCTCTGACTCGGTTTTACTCGCGTATTCATGTAACACGCGTAGAGTTTAACACCTGCGATAATTACCAATGAAGGAACGAACGAACGAACATTCTACAGCGTCGAGAGCCTGAGCCGAGAGAAAATCTCAGCTGTCAACTGTCAAACGCAGGATTCAGCGCAAATAGGCGACATAGCTGCGAGCTCGAGTGTAAAAGATGGCAAGTACAGGCGAACGTTTAACCTTTCCATGAAATCGCTGCAAGCTCGTTCGATGATTTTTCAAAGCTCAAGTACGCAACCGGGTACAAGATTCGGTCGTTTCTACTATGTGTATACTGTTGCGTGGCGTAAAATTGAAGCGAGTCTTGTTCAATTACGAATGATGTAACGTGGGAAATTGATTCCGTTCGATGTACTAGTTATAATATACTTAATTGAGACGGCACTTGGTACCTAATCGACTTCCATTGTCCGAATTGACTATTGTAATTGATCGTGGACGTAACGATGAGCGCAAAGTCGTTGTTGCTATTAAGGTAAACGGACTTCACCAGCCACTAATCAACGACTGTTGAAACTATTCTATAGGAGTTACGTTTAATACGTCCGTAACGTGTTCGTTATACGGTTATACGTAACGTGTTTTGTGACAATGAGGTATTATAACGGTAAAATATGAGATCAAGAAGAAAAATTACAATCAAGTTCAATTTTATTTTAAAAAGCATGCCTCCTGAACATGAAAAAGGTGATGAAATCATATAATTTAAATTTAATTCATAAACTGAAGATCGTCAGTTTCAATGAAAGTTTCATCATACCTTCTGTTTTGTTCGTAAATGAATTAAATTTTCTCCCAATCAAGTTATTAAAGAATCTCTCTAACGAAAATCGGACTTATTTTTCGGCTGATCGTTGCTTTTGAAAAATAATTGAATACAAACAAATTCCCAAAACTTGTGAAACTTAAAAAAAAAAAAAAAAAGTTACAAAGCAACTTTTTGTCCACCAAGGAAAAAGAAAAAATATCTACCACAGAAACAACGCAGTTATTTTTTTTTTTTTTTTTTTACTAGAAAAGAACTCGCAGTCGTAATTAAGAGCTCTTTCATTACTCTCAGCAAGCGTAGCAGTAAATAATTTCTTCCAATCGATCAGAGTTCTACAGATTTTATACAGTCAACTATTTCTTCTTATCGCCATTGTAGGAAATAAATTTCCGAAATCTTTAATCATAAAAGTCTGTTAAATTCAATCTGAAGAAATTATTTACTCATAACTCGTTGACGTACCTAACGGGTAGAGTTTTTTTGAGCGAAAGAGAGTTTTCAGAGACAAATTGGAATCGAATTGTTTCTTGGGATCAAAACAAAAAAAAAAAAAAATCGTGCAGGTGAATATCGTTCGCTGCAGGAAGGCCGCGTATTCGCGAAACGTGGTGTTGGGTGTACCCCGGATATCATATCAGCTGAGAGCAATGCTCGGCTGGAAGTGTTGGACGTGCCTTATCGGGCGTGGACCAGACAGCTAGAGTCAACCGACCCCGCCTGCGTGGTATCCGCACCGATTCCGCCGTGCAGGGTTACAGATAACGTCGAGCAAGCCAGGGTAAGGCTGGTTTCGAGGTTCTGTGTACACACTGGTGGGCGCCTAGCGCCGGTCGGCTTCAACCTTTCCCTATAGGTTTAGGCTTTCCTCTAGAGGATCGCCCGCCGCCCTTGCAAACCTCGGGGAAACTCGCCCCTCGGCATTGGAGGCTTTAATTTCGCGTGTCAGGGTTATGCCGGCGTTTTTTTCATCTCCCTTATTCTCATTCTCTCCAATATATTTTTATTTTACTTCTTCCATCGCAATTTTTATTTCCTCGAAGAGATTTTTATCCGAAGAAATTTTACAAACCTTACAACGTCCGTTACATGTAAACGAGCCAAGAATGTTCTCCACGCCTTGTTTTAAATTACTGTAAAAAAAAATTGTATCGCAGATTGCGAACGAGCGATATTATTGTTCGATATGCTTCAACGAGTGGATAGTGATAAATATCCAGATCTCCAGGATCTGGAAAATTGAAGAAAGAGATGCGAATATTTAAAAAATTGAAAACTTCTTTAGAATTACATCTATGCCAAATTTTTTAAATCTTTTCCATACTTGCAGTCCGTAAAAACATTCCTGACAATCTCTCGTTTGAGATTTTTCATACAAAAATGAACAAAAGTGTGCGGATGCACACCTTAAAAATATTTCATAAAGTATAAAGATCTCGCATCGATTCGCACATTCAGATATCTTGATATTACCATTTTAATCAGGATTCTGATATCGATAATAAAACGAGTTTTTTCGAGAATCGAACATCCATCGGACAAGGGTATCTAATTTCTGACAATCTGAAATTTCAGTGAAGATTATCTCTCGTAGGAAAAACCTACAATGTTAATTTCTGACAAGTGGTATAATTTCAAAAACTTGAAATAACAAGAGAAAAGGAAAAAACAGTTGCTTCGAATACCTCGACATCAAAATTATGACTCTTAAAAAAAAAAAAAAAAAATAAACCTCGATCAACAAAAACTCCAATACTGTCCCCGTAAAGATCTAGAATTCTAAAAAAATGTTTACGTAACATTTTAGTATAAAAAAAAAGCTTTCCATGATCCTGATAAGTTACGTGGTAAATTTTTTCTTCCCATCATCCTACGAAATTTCATCCTCATTCTTTTTACAGAGAAATAATCTCGACGCTCGCGTTGCGCAAGGACGAAGATAAATTGGGTCAAGATACATCGCGCGGCTCGGCGGTTCAGGCGGTTGTGTCCTGCAGGGGTTGTAATAAGCGTAAAACCTTCTCGCGTACGTGTTTGTGTATGTACATGCGGCGTAGTTCACCCCCCCCCCCCACATACGGATCCTGTAACCTCACCTAACCTGCGAACGGAGGTTGGAACTCGTATAGGACGCGGGCAACGGGTACTAGAAACCACCTGCGTACCCGTCGAGGCGATCCGCGACCCCTTCCGCACCTGTGCCCGCACTTTATCACGCCCCGCTGTATTTTCCAAAGTCTATTTCACATAATTCCTATATATTTTCTGGCGCCGGGGGATCGTGTGCGTAGGTATAGCTTATGTACGATCCTCCATGTATAACTTTGGGCCTCATGCGTCCAAAACAACCCCTCGTGGTCATCTCGACGCTGTTACGTACTCTCAGCTTTCCAAAATTATTCCAGTCACGTGAAGATATTGTTGGTTTTTTTTTTTTTTTTCTTCAGAATTTGATTGCTCGAGGATTGATTATACTTGACATTAATTTTATCGCGAGATAATCGCACGTCGAGTACCAGTTGAATTATTATGTTCATACGATACGAAGGTCTCTTCGAAAATGTGAAAATATTTGATATTAAAGAGAAAAAAAAAAAAAAAAAAAACCAATTAAACCCGAATTATTTTTCAAAATTTAATTAATTGTGAACTGATTAGATTCGTTTCAAATCGCTTAGAAATTGTTAAAAACTTAGTTGATTCGTCAATTTCACTCTACTTGTACTTTCTACAAATTCAACGTCGTCATAAAATCTCGCATTACCCACGCAAGTTTAACGAAAGGAATCCATTTTTGACCAAACAACCTCTTTAACTGGTCACCTGTAAATAACCGATAGCCAGATTTGATCGACAAGTAATTCTCTCGAATATTGTCTTTCGATAACTGACAATGAGATCTTAATTATCGTTTCATCACCGGAAACGATCGACCGAGTAAGAATAGGTTTTGAAATCGTTGTTCTTTTGATTTCATTGTGTTATTATCTTCATCTCCTTCTTCTCATGCTGTTCTTTCAAGTAAAAATAAACTTTCACTGATTCTTCTATAGCGTATTACACAGCTATAGATATGTATATGCATGGGTACTCGGTAACTCGATGAGAACTTTCTCAGATGGTGCGGGGGTGTTCTACTAGAAGGTAGGTTGGTAGGTAGGTAGGCACGTGCTTTCCTCTTGCCCAGAGGGCTCTACTCCTCCTTCTCTTTGTCCTATCTAACTTCTCTCCACGCAGCACTGCGAAGCTTTCATACACATTTTCGACCGGTTCATCACCTCCCTGATCCAGCGATCAAATGAAAAGAAAAAAGAGTGAAAATTTTCCACCTCTCCTCCGAACCAACTGAAAACATGGGATGAGAATGGTTTCATACCTAAAACAATAATTTTTTTCCTCTCTTTTCTGAACACTACACTTTCAAACGTTTTTTCAATTAACTCTCGCGGTTGAAAGATATTCGGCTTTCCCTCAGCTCCTCACCTCAAGTGATCAGGTTCATCTTCTCTTCGGTATATAAGT
This sequence comes from Neodiprion pinetum, assembly GCF_021155775.2. Classification (NCBI taxonomy): domain Eukaryota; kingdom Metazoa; phylum Arthropoda; class Insecta; order Hymenoptera; family Diprionidae; genus Neodiprion; species Neodiprion pinetum. Next base: position 41,800,711 of record NC_060234.1, read on the forward strand.
TTGAAGAAAGCTCGGATTATGCCAGGACAGGTACCGTAGCCATGGTGGTGTGGCGAACACATTAGCGCGGAGAACATCCGCGGCGCGTGCCTCTCGGCTGTGTACCAAGGATTTGAGGGGGATTCGAGAGAGGTGAAAGCGTTACCGAGGTACCAAGCACGCACGAGAAGTCTGCTCTGAGATATAAGGTATATAATATGCAGTGTGTAGATGTAAAGTTATCCTAAAGAAACCCAAGAATTAGGTACTGTATTCCTTTTTCCACCTTCTCTTGTCCCTCGTTTGCCTGTACTTGGAAAGAAAAAGTAACTAATCAAATTATCTAATCAACTGGTTCGATGAGAAACAAAAGCAACAACAGAGTGATTGTTGTAATTGGGTATATAGGTACTTATACTGGGTAGCTTTTTTTTATATCCTGGAGATCATTCGATACTTTTCTGTTTTGTAATGAATATATATTCAAGTTTGTTCGTACGTGGGATATTTATTTTACAACTGATGAGAATCAGTAGGTTTGTCACCGCTTATGCACACATTTGTATCAGAAAATTTTTAATCAGATACGTATGGAGGAAAATGGAAAGGACTGATTAGTAGAGATGAGAGAGGTGGTGCACTGCGGGTTCGCCCGGGTAGATTAGATATCCTCGAAATGCGCAGGTACCTAAAATGCCTCGATGCTGCAACGATGCGAATGGATCTGTATACAGGATGGGTACATTCATTGGGGGTATACGGGTGCCCGTATGCAACAGCCACTTTAACGTGCCCATTACACACCCACAGAGTATAACATAACGCATCCAGCCAAGCAATTTGCACTGCGGTTAGCCTGCAGTGCTCGATTTTTAGTAACTTATCCATATCCGTTGGGCGTCGATGCGCAGCATCATCTTATCCAACCCTCCACATTCTCGCTATTCTCCTTATTCAGTTTTTCTCTGTCCGTCACTCTGTCCTGCGAGTGAAAGAGCGTAGTCTCCACAGTGTCCAAGAAAACCGAGTCAACACCCATCCATGCGATGCACCTGAGACTGGCTTCACTTTCGCCTTTCCTCACGTGGAGATATCCTCTCGTATTACCGCTCGAGTGGTTTGGAAATTGATAATGAAGGTACTGTCGATCAGGACGTTATTTCATTGGGTTGAGAATCAAGCACTGCGAATATCATTCATGATGACGATAATCGTAGAGAGTGAATTAGAAGTGTTCCTTGACTGGGAACCATTTCAAAAGCATGGATACGTCAGTTCGAAAGGCTTTGTGGGTTTCCGTACTGCCGTACCAATTATTGCCGCATCCTGTTCGAGTTGTACGTCGGAGCGATTGGTGTGTTCGAATGTCTGGCTACCCTCTGTATACAGTGCACCGGAAGTGACGAGATTGGGTCTGCGAAGAGGATGTAGCGATCGAATCTGTATCATTCAACGTATATAATAAATCCATAACCCCGGTAGCTTGGCCTAGATGTTTACCTAACGGTTCAATCCACTGTTCAAGAATGGAAGTTCTGAGGATGGGTGCTGATTAATAATCGAATTCCCTTTCGTCTCCATATTCTCCTTCCTATTCGATGATCCTCACAATCAGCGCCGTCGCCCTTTTCTCTCTTGAGCTTGGATGCTCACCGCTTGTATAATCCACCGTCTAGAGCCCATCCCTCTTCTTTATTCGGTGTTACATCGCTCCAGGACGTTGTCGGATTATTATCATACCTATGTACACATCGATTTGATCAAATCCTTACACCGTTTCAACGAAGCGCAATGCATTCTAGAACCGGGAACACATGCCGGACCGATACGCCGGATAAAAATAACACGGATTTATTGCGAACGCTGGCCAAAGCGTTATAATCCATGCACCAGCTGACTCGACCTGACGACTATCCGTAAGGATGACACAATGCGGTGACTATACTTGTGTGTAATTAAATGTCGCGAAAATGTCACTGCGCAAGTATGAACCTCCTCAATCTCTTTTTTGTCTCATTCTGTATTTTTACTTTTTTATACGCTGGAGGGTCACGATGCATGTGTCTTTACATGCGCTTACTTTACATGCAGACTTGCAAGTGGACAGGAAAAGGTCTTCCGACGAATCGCTAATGCAAATTGGGGAAAAAATTATAGCTTGATATTGAACTATTTTTATTCTTTTCTTTAATTGTTTGAAAAACTTTTAATAAATCTGCGAAGCATTATGTGAAAATAATCAGTACTCGGAGTTTGCAAGACCTTTGCAAAGTTTGTCAGACATTTTTTTTTCGTCCAACCGTCTAAAATCTTGCCTATAAAATGTTAAAAATAGGTTTTCATCAGGGCGAACCTCAAAACGAATATTAAATCCTAGGTTCTAAAGGCCGAGGGATGAATTTTAACGCAGCTGAATCTTGAATCGGCTACTTTCGTATCTATCCGTTGATTAAACGTTTTTCGAGTGTCAACCTCGTCGCGCAGGGGCGGCGTACGTCGGATGCAGAGGACACTTTCGGGATGTCCTCGTAAAAGAGGAGGAGCTACGGGACCGTGGAAAGGACCCTTATTCCGGCCAAGAAGACACGCATGAATTATAGAATATAATATCGGCGGGTAACTCAACGACAATTAATTGGAAATAAAGTTGGGAGAAGTGTAAGAGAAGAAAAATGGCGTTCAAACCATGCTTCGTGTTTTTGATTCAACGAGTTGATTACCTCTTTTTACGACTCAAACGCAGTACGACACGGCATGGTAAAATATGCAAAATGAGTTCGCGAATTATACGGGCAGTATTTTGTTTAATTCTGGTGTATGTGCGAATTATCCTCCGTTTGCAGGTGATCTGCGCGAGATGGTGATCATCTGGCTTTCAGTTTTGTTTGAGGTTTGTTGCCTGCAGCGTGTTGTGACCCGTCAAGAACAGGTCTGCCACTACCATCGGGAGCACGGCACAGCGTTAACCCTCTAGCCTACCCTCGGTCTCAGCCTCCCACCGAACCCCCTTCCTTCCTCTTTGTCAACGTCTTAAGCAGAAGCGTTCGTTCCTTTCTCGTGCGAGCACTCCAATTTCTATTGCTTGTATTATTTTGCGAAAGCTCTATATCGGCTCTATTATACTTTCTCTTCAAGGTGGACAAGTTTTTTCGATTTTTTCTTTTTACTTTTTAAAACGTGACAGCTTGCCGAAACGCTTGATTTGCTCCACGATCTTTGAAAACATCATTTTGAACCAGTATTTGTTTCTAGGTTTGTACATTTTACCGATCGACATTTTGTCTCGTGGTCCACGTTCGGCGAGATGTAGCGAGGTGTCAACCAATCGTGAACAACGTGAGACAAATGACGATCGGTAAATTGTACCGTGTGCTTTTAGTTGTCTGAATGCAGGCAGAATTCGTTAAGGTGTACTCTGAATTGCAGAAATGCAGGCGAATTTAGTTTAGGATGTACACTGAATTGCATAAATGCAGGCTGATCTAACCAAGGTTAAATTGCCCGTGGGACATTTCCACGAATTAACTTAATATATCAAGGTTGAAAGTTGCCGGCGAGAAGGCCGCAGATGCGCAGTATGAAGGGCTCGAGAGAATTTCTTATTCTAAGTTTAAAAGTAATGTATTAGTTGCTAATCACGCGATACAAGGGAGTGAACACGAGCTTGCAGCCATGGAACGGCGGAGCTTTATAATTAAGTTTATCGGAAAATGAGGGGATCCGACAGCCTGCAGCCTTTGACGTTTCATAGTTGGCTCGCCGCGGAACGATCAGGCTTGTTTACAGCTATAGAAGCTTTGTTAATCCGCTATAAAACCGATTATAATCGAAGGGAAGTGAGGGAGGAGTATGAGTATTGAAAAACAAAGGTTTTGTAAAAAACACACGAGAGAAAAATTCTTGACTCAACTCGCCTGAGACACAACGGCGCGCGGCTGTTTTCAGAGTGAATTAAAAGACAACAAAGCTAAAATAGTTGTTGACTCAATTATTTTGACGAATTCGACAGAGATCAAGATATATTATTGGTCTAAGTATTTACGTCTAAGCTTACCTCGTACCTCACGTATACTGTGAAATTATAACAAGTTTTCGATTTTTACAGCACAACTGACTTTTATACAAACATACGTGTTTTTCCCACCCAATATTTTTTTCTGCATTAAAAACTGCGGTAATATTTTTTTCAGAAATCGTTGTATCTGCTTATAATATTTTTTCACTCGATGCAAAAAATTCGAATAAATGTGCGCATATTTTACAATCGTGGCAATAATCAAGAAATGAATTTACAGACGATAAATGATTGGCTGACCTTTGCTCCTCGGTTTGAGGTTCAGGTTGACTGGGGAAGGCTCGGGGTTGTTATTCGTCGTCGGTGTGAGTTTTGAGGCCGGCGTGTAGCTGATTATGGTTTTGGCATTGGGGGCGTTATTCGCCCCCGTAACAGACGGTGCGTGAGTGGTACTGGTCGGCGACAAGCACTCCTTGGCCTCTTCCTTGATCTTGATACCGCAGGAATCTTCCTGCACGTCCATTTTCATAATCGTTTGTCAATTTCGTTTTTTTTTTTACAACAAACGGTGGCAGCTGCCTGTAAGAAGAAAAATGACAACAACCATTGAAATAATATTGTATTACAATTGATGGAAGTGAAATTTGTTGAAATTGGGCAAATTTTCACCAGATTTTAGTAAAATCGATTGGCGAAATCTCCGAGTCTGCAAACAACAGCAGCGGTGAACTCGAATATATGTAAGTTTTTGCGCGAGATGCCGAACGCGCTGCCCCCGCTTATTTCGGCAGCCCGGCATCGTCTCGCGCAAAAAATTCGCATCTGCATCTAATTACGTTCACTTGACCTCAACGATTTTTCACGCTTAACCTATACCCACGCCTATATACGGTGTCTATGATAATCACGTGTGGTGCATTATACATACGGAGATGGGACATATATCATTAGCGTACATGTAACATAATTAATAAAGTACACTCGGTGTCCCGAAAAAATCAATTTCTCGATATTGATTCGGAGATATTTTCCGATTACTATATTTTTGTTACAAAAAATTACAGTATACCTGTATATATATGTACGTAACTGCTCGATGAAGGTACCGTACTTTGTTTTTCCTATAGTACATTTTTCAGCTTTGAAAAAGGGAATGAAAAATAAAAAATAAAAAATAATCGGCGGAAGCTCGCGTCGATTTTCGAAACCGCGGTTCTTTGACCCTGTCATTCATTATCCTTGTAAGATATTTCAGTTTTTCAATTACCAGAGAAGGAAGGGTGGGAGGGGGGAGCTTTCGGTTAACGGCAAAGCTTATATAGTAGACGTTATATCCACGTTGTCGGTTCTCTATGTATGGGTACTCGAGCGCAAAGCTTTTCGGTATTGACTATCGCGCCGAGTGCGAATATTCTCACGTGCAGGTTTTCACCATGTCGGCAGTTCGGCTTGTTCGATTTCGTACAGGGTGGATGGGCGTGTGCCAATTCACCCACAAAACCAATCCATACCTATGTATATATTATTCTTAAGTTCAGGTCGACTTGCCGGTCGGAATAACAACAACAATAATTCAATTAACGATAAATAAATAATTGTTAAAAAATAAATAAAAACAAAACAAGCCATTCATCGAATACGTTTTTAATAATTCGAGCATTAAAATATTTATGAAAAACAGACAAATTAAAGAGTTTCGATGTATTTGTATGCATATTTCGAATAAAAAAAAAAAATCAATGTTGCGATTAATGAAAACGATCAAAACACACTAATTTAGGACGTAGTTATCATCGTCAGTAACACGCAATACGATTTTTTTTAACTTTATAAATATTAAGTGAACACAATTCAGACCAAAAAATTGGCGGAAGATAAATTTGTAACATTCACTGTTGCGTCTAATTTGAGTTAAAGGGTATTCAAACTTGTTTGATCGGTGACAGGTAATATTTTCACTTTAATAAATTTTTTGAAAAATGCTTCTCTACTTTTCTTTTTGTTTTTTTGCTTATGTTCCTTTTTAAAACTCTTCACTTTGAGGGAGACGAGCGATTAGCAAGGGACGAGTTACGGCGGTTGCAGGCTAAACGGATCAACGCGGATCAACCGCTGTTATTTATACGTATATCTATGTGTATGTATACATATATATATACATATATATATATATATAGGCATGTACCTATCTACAACTGGTTCGGTGTTCTCTGGGAGTGTTTAAATAACATTTCAAAACCACAAAAACTGTCTGGTATTCATCGCTGATGCTGAACCAGCCCTGCAGACTCAGCTTATATCATGCAGCCTACGCATTTAAGCGTAAAGCCCGTCCGATCGTTATAAATTTTGGAATCATTTCTCCTTCACGCGTCGCGGTATATCCTCAATTCGTGCCACGTGTATCACATGCTTTGGCATACAGTACTGTCCACCTTATCGTTAATATGTCGCGATGTATTTATATTGGCTCAATTTAGTGGCTTGAAAACGTCGGATCGAAAGAGTTGTTAAATTGTCGTCCGTAAAAATAATTTGAGAGTAATATTTTTTTTTATGTCACTTGGATGATCGCTTTCCAGATTTCAACACATCGTTTCCATATTCCGTTTCTTTCGGCTTTGTATTTCAGACGGGTGATTTCGAACGATTGGACGTATCTATATACTGTATAAAGAGCTTGATGAGAAAACTTACTTTTTAAAGAAGGTATTCAAGATTCGAATAATTTTTATACGAATTTTGAGCGTCTAAAAACTGACTATTCAAAGTACTCTCCATAGATTTAAAATAAAAAATTAATTTACATCACTTCTAAAAAGATATCCCTACCTAACCGACAGAGTTTGTGTCGGCTGTTCGCTCAGATTTCTTCAAAAATGTCAGTACGTATAGAAATTTGAAATGTGACTGCGGTTGGTTATTTGCGCTGCAGCGTGGATCGTCAAGTTTCACAGAAGACTCCCGGTAATTTCGACTTTCTATATACCCTCTACAATTTAATCGAATTAGGATACAAAGCGAAGAAACAGGGGCCCAGAATTCCATGCCTGAACCTCGGTGTCAACAATCAAACGAATTTCAAATGAATCGAGATATCTGGCGGGCCGGACGAGCACGCGTCGAGTGAAGGGACTAAACAGAGCTCTCCTGTGGTCTCGACCACATGGCCATCCCCCTGCAGCCGTGTGCGTGCGACCCTCGCCGAGTCATAGACACCGCGCTATGCATCTGACAGCCGGGATACGAACCAGAAGCTGGTTGCCGGCCTCGGGCGACTTCTGCTTTCAGAGCGGAGCTTGACGAGTCCAAACAAATAAATTCACCTTCGGCATCATCAGCTCCGCGCGCTGCACGCCGGGGATCGTTGACGAGCGATCGTATTCGACTCGTTTTCCGTTTCCGGATTTGAAAGGGCCCGCAGAATCGACTAGACGTCAGATTTAACCACTTCGATATATCGCACGCTGTCGATTTTCCCCCGAGCTTTTACGTCCGCGCGACTAAATTCCAGGATTTTTTCACCTCGGAGGCTGCCTAGACTTGGGAAAAAATCATCAAGCAACTGTTTTCAAATCATTTTTTTGGCCTTATGGTAAGCGTTACCTTTTTGAAAAAAGGTGAATTGATAGGGCAATTTTTTTACCGAGAGGGTGCAGATCCTTTGCACAACGAAGTTGGCGTCAACCTTCTGCGAAAGTTTTGTCGTTATTTTGAACTTGAACTGCACGACATTCGTTACTTTATGAATAACTGGGTTAACGGATGAAATCATCGAATCACGCGTAACCACCTAAATTCATCGAGTATCACCTGACCGCTAGATTTATAACAGTCGAAATCTGATATTTGTGACATTTTCTAGTGTTCCTTTTTTCGGGTTTGATATGATTCCTGTTGACCAATTTAGGGTTGGTGGTTATCAGGTCTTCACAAAAAAGTTTGAATCGTGATATTCAGACCTAAAAGAGTGACTCAAAAGTGGCGGATGAAAATTAATTATTGCACACTAATTAAACGACAAGTGCCACCAGTGTTATTCATATAATCAGAAATAGCCCTGTTTTCAATTGTGTCGCTGTATACGGGTTTTCTTTATTTTTTACCTCTTGTTCAGCATTACAATAATCTATCACCGTAAACGATGTTTAGTAAATGAATGATAAGTGAACAGTAACTCTGAAATTATGAATTTATCGTCCTTTTAGTGGAAACGTTTTGATACAGAAACAATGCGATCATAGTTCTTTTTCCGAAATCAACCTAAGCCTGATTTCCTCGCTGTTATTACTATAAAATTTAACACACAAGATCTTGTCTAGTGGATTATACCGCGTGGGAAAAGAATTGTGCAACTAAATTTCTTATACTCGAAACTCAATGACGACAGAGAAAGTGACTCGAGCGACAAAAAGTGACTCCTTTAAAAAATAGTAACTAATAGCGAGAAAAGTGATTGACTACCAGCCCTGCCAATTGGACAACTTTCAAGATCGAGAGTTCGAAAAATTTTATTTCGAGAAATAAAAAGGGGAGTTAAAATAAATTATTGTTCGGTTTTACCAAATTATACGCATACAACGAATATTACAATTCCCATCCTGCTCACTGATCTCTGGATTGTTAATGAAGGGATAGGTGCGGGCGTTGCGGGGATAAAGGAGCGGAGCCTGCGTTAGGCAGGCTTAAACAACAATTTGAATTTGAATGTGAATTTGAATTTGATTGATTCCATTTCACGTGCGGGTACCACGGCGGCCGCATATTTCGTCTACGTGCCTCGGCAGAGCCGCAACGCGCCAACCAACGTCGAGCAAGCGCGTTGCATATTAATTATTATTTCACCCAGAGGTTTTTAATTAAATTTACGATATGCACAAAACGTTGGGCCGAAGCTGAATTGCACGACTGCTTCGCGAAAAACTCACTCCCGATCGTAAACAAGGACGAGAGAGAGAGACACTTACCTTGGCGGTGTTTTATACATAAAATAACATAAGAATATAAAGAATTTTCTTTATCATTTTCGTTATTCTTATCGCGTACACTTTGATGAAAAATATGATCTTTTATTTGATCGAGTATCCTTATAAGCTGGTCTGCGTACTTTTGTTTTTTTTTTCAAATCTCAGATTCATTTCGAAAGATTTCCCGCCTGTTTACGCAACCAGCGTTGATAGGCTCGTGTCGAATGACGTCACTAGTCGTTTCCATACAGACGGCATATGACGACGTACAGCGAGTTTGACTGTCCGGTAAACCTCTGTATATAACTTCAAATCTTTTATCATTCTTGAAAACCTAAAAAATCTAAAAGTCGTTTAATTTACAAAATAAAAAATATATCCTCATACATCGCGTCAGTCGCGAGGCGATATGTCGTAAAATTAAAATCATTGAAAATTCAAAAAAAAAAAAAAAAACCAAGGAAAATGTGGGGCGGTCGCAAAAAGTTGGAAAGGGTAAATTTGAACAGTGGCAAAGCAATCCTCCGAGGAGTTGCAAAGGGAGGAAGAAGGTTCGAGCACGTCGCGTCGTACGGGAGCAGTGATGAGGGCCAGGACTACATACGAATCCGACTATACATGGGTGAGGGTACATAGGCGGGAGGAAGAGGGGAATTGGCGCGGGGTGGGGGCCGGGGGGGGGGGCAGGGGAGGAGAGGACAGCAGGTGGCCAATTTCCCATCCGGAACGTATTTCTGCGCCCGAGAGTCGCGCGAGGAACCCCTCTCTTCCTCTCTCTCTCTCTTTTTCTCCATCTCCCTTCCACTTTTGGCCCCCCCCCCCCTCCCTTCCACCGGCTCCATCCCCCCGGAGGCGTCATCGGCGTCCCCAATATCACCGGGAGAGAGAATAAGTTTTCCCGAAGGTTGCGCGCGACGATGTTCTCCAGGAATTATGGACGCGGGGCACCGTTGAAAGATTGGGCCCTCTAGGCTCGAACCAATCTCTCAGTAGGTACCGTTGTTGCCCCCCTGAGGCCTTTAACTTGAATTCGTCTTTGACGTCTGAACCATTATAATCAGTTCTGCAACCGTGAGTTGGACGGATTTTCGATCTTACCGCCGGTTCACAGGCGCGGAAGTGGATGGCAAAGGGGAGGTGGGGTGGGGGGTAAGAACTTTCTTCAAAGCGAAAAGTTTATCCGAATTTGACCACATACATACGTTGAACGGGAATACATAGATCTCTAGGAGTGATAATTACAGGAAAATAATTAACAGCTAGGAATTTGAATTGAGGAATGAGAATGTGTTTTTGAAGACTTTTTTGGAATCGCTGTATCGATCAAAAGAATATCTTTTTGTTAACATGTCACCTGAAACATAGCATGAATATCAGAACCGCAGATGAACCATCTTACTTTTTTTCGGTAGTATCCTTTTGGACTGCCGATGAGACGGTGAATGGCGGATTCAGTTAATTTTTACGTTAATACATTAGCTCAAAGAGTTGAAGCGAATCGTGTAATGCAAAATCATTGAATCACCCTGGACGAAGTAAAAATGTAGATAATCAGTACTTATTTCCTATTCCTAGATCGGAATTGTCAATAAGCCATACATCGATCCATACGACAAGAGGTTATGAATCACGTTCACCTAGATATTCGTACGTAGTACGTGCATAATGTATAATAATATGAATACGTATGTACGGCGGGTGAATCCGTATGAGAGGGGCTGGCCATTGGTCGTGGTAATGGGAAACGGGATGCAGGCCTCTTCCCTAGACCGTACCATAAAAATTCCAATAAGTCTGACCACATCAGGTACGTACTACTGCTCCGTATGTTACTCGATCGGTTGCCTGCCTGCTTGCCTGCCTGCCCCTATAACCTTTGGCCAAAGGGACCAAACGGCTAAGTTCCACCGAGGGAAAGAAAGAGGGAATGAATTTTAACCGATCGATATTACGGCGGCCCGGTTGCGAATCCGCTGAAAAGAAAATGAAAAAGGGAGAAAAATGATGCGAGCTTAATGATCAGGCTTATACTCTCGACTCAAATTCATACTCTCAAGATTTCGTTGCAGCTGCAACATAAATTAGTTAAAAAAGACTTGAAAAAAAAAAAAAAGAATCACAAAATTTGAAAGATCAAATTTTGATTTGCTCGTTGCGTCTGACGCACGAATTTGTACACATGGATCAGCTTTTTTCTTCACTCTTAATCCGCATGGTTTGAGAAATACAAGTTTGTGAAAATTATTTCGGCCGACAAAATACCGAGAACTGATAGCTCAAATTTATCGTATCTAAAGCTCCTGTCAGCCGTTACTACTTCGCATCTTCGCCGGCTTTACGCGCACCTGACTAAGGCTACAGTGGAAAGAGCTCGCGGTAGTCAGACGCCGGTTTGCGGACGACGATACGCTGATACTGACCACTTTCTACATCCGATACAGCAGGCAGGTGAACGTTTCGAGGTTTAGTTGCGAAATTTTTGCGAACTGAGTTCTTATTCCACAAAACACCAAGTTCTTGTTAAAATTTGCGGTCTATGGATTTTCTGATGTTTAGATAAACAGATTTTGAGAAATTAGCGATGATTTTTATTCAGATATTCCGCAAGTATTTAAAAAAAAAAAAAAAAAAGAAACAGTGGTACCACAATTGCTTTAGGATTGTCTGGAACTCAGTAAAGTGCAGTGGTAAAACGAAACATGTACTCGTAGTTGTCCAATTCTAGGACAGTATGAAGCCATTGGAAAATTACAGAATAACGAATTTTGACTCGACGTTTCGTTGTTTTAACGTTGATCTCGTATTTTCACAGTGGAATTTGATCGATACAGGTAAATAAAAAATGAATTAATCACCGCCCATCATGGCGGATAAACACGTTTGAGAAAAAGGAAAAGGAGAGTGGTAAAATGTGATGAACTTGAAATGGTACACGGGTGGTGAAATTTCCACGGTACGGTAGGTACGAGCGATTTAATAAATCCCGCGGCTTCTCTCCCCCGGAACTTTTGGTCTTTTTCATAATAGTGTATATAAACCGTGCGATCCTGCGGTATAAGAAATGCGAAAATTTAAATCAGGATTGCGACTGTAAAAATTGACGTTTGTAACGAGATCGCGTGCACGCAACGCGTCGGAAAAAGTGGTTTTATCAATTTCCCCTAAGGCTCGCGGCTACGGGGGAATCGCAATTTCCCAAAACCACCCTCCTCAGCTCGTGTCTGCGTTAAAATTTATATCCAACACGCACATTCCTTCACGTCTAATCGTAAGGTTCTCTTTATATCCTGGCAATAATTTCCGTAGTTTTTGATTTCGTGGGGCGAGCTATAAAAACTCAGAGAAAGCTGACGTTTAAACTGCTTTCTCTGACTGATTGCAAGAGAGAGAGAGAGAGAGAGAAACTTTGTCCTTCTGTGAAATTTCCGGTGTTTCTTTCTTACTGTTTTTGCTTTTTTTAACCTACGTCAGTTGTAAAGAAGTAAGAGGAAAGAAAGATAGGCATCTATAAGCGAGTGCGTCGGGTTATAAAATTAATACGATTTAGCATAATATTTTCGTCGAATAGTCTTCATCAAAGTAAACGGAGATCGTGTAATCTGTCATCTTTGAATTCACGAAACACGACGCGTTGGGCGAAGAAACGATGTGAAATGGATGAAAAATATAATAACAACAATCATAGAGGAGGGTTTAATAAATAATGAAACAGCGAAACGGGACCGTGATAAAACTTCTCTGGATTTCGGTCCAGCTTTGATCCCCGCTGGCTGCCTGACTGGCGAACAAATTTCACGAGCAGCAAAAATCGTTTCGAAAATAAAATATGTGATGTATACTTATTATTAATTATAATCTTTGTCAGAGGGATGCCGACGCGTGCACGTGCGTAGATAAATCTTCGCCGAGTTATATACGATATGTATGATGTGTGTACATACATGTATGTATGTATATACCTTATACATGTACCTATATTCGTCGGCGTCGTCGCGTCGTCTCTGCCTAGTTACTTACTCACCATACGTATATAAAATCATAATTCCTTTCATAATTTTAAGACCGCGCTGTCTGGCCGTGAATACGATTTCAAAACAAATAAGATTGATTACAAAAATATTGTATATTATACGACATCAAAGGTGATCCAACAAATTGTGATTAAAAGTAAAAACACTGCGGTTTTTTTGACTTTTCGAACAAAATTATAATCAACTTTGTTACAATGTTAAAAAATTTTCATATTCGAAGTTTTATTGGGATACTGAACAGCGAATTTACTATAAATTTACTGTTTATTCAATTTACAAGTACGATAATTTTACTACACAATTTATTAAATTCAAATTACTGTTTTGTGTTTTTCCCATAAACTTTAGTGAAATAAAAAATTTTCATGGTTAATTTAAGACAAATACACAGTAAATTACGTCGCTTTATTGTAAATTTGCAAACTGATTACGCGAATTGACAACTTTTTTTTTACGCAATAAATGTGTAGTAGATCCACAATCATTTTTATCAGTGTAGACGACATTTTGATGCAACCTAATTTAACTACAGTTCAAAAACGCATAATATTCTAGCGAATTAAATATTACTACGATAAATTTCTTTTTACAAATTGTACGTAATACAGGTATACAACATACTTTTTGACAAAACTGTGTAAAAATTTTCGACCACGTGTTTTTTCTACTTTCGTAATGCGGTCTGCGGATATTAAATTTTAAATACCTATCACACGTGTATGCCTATACAATATACATATGTACTTGTGCTTAGGTGCGTGTTTGTGTATATATTTATATACCCGGTGAGTTCGTAATATAAGGGACATTTACACGTGCTGTGAACAACGCAGAAGAGACCGCAACACCGCCTGTACGTTATTTACGGTTTGGCAGCCCGCATCTACGATATATACCAACGAACCTAGGTTTCGCTTCGACTATAGTTTATGTATGGGGGATTCGATACCGTTTTAACCACCGTCCCAAAATCTTTCCCCCCTAAATTTGAGCCCTGATTTTCAATCCCTTACCGCGTTCGACTCAAAAGAAGTTACTTGAATCTTTATACACCATATTTCCTCGATTCGTTTTTTCTTTCGCTTTAATGCAATTTGAAATAAACCTTGATATACGAAAATCCCGAGGAATGATTAAAAAGAATTCGACTAACGAAACGTGAATGATGAACAATTTTTCATCTATCGATTAAAAAATTAGCGGAAATTTATTTTTTACGTCCTTTTTATTTATTTATTTACCTTTTTTCTTCGCTACCGTTGACAAGGAACGCTAGAGAATCTTCTTTGTGCTCCGTGCGGACAGTAATTCCGTATCTTGAGACGAAGGGATGGGCAAAGTCGTTGGACTGCAGAGGCGGGATTTGACACACGTGGCAAACACGTGCGCGACGCTGGAATATGTGTAACGTATGTACGTACGTTGGAAAGCTGGAAGTTGGCTCGACTGCCAAAATAAATTGTAAAGGTTTTCCGCTATTGCAGTAATTAGCCAAGATAAACCTCGGACTTTTCAATATTGAGACCCACCCACCCACCCACCCAACTTCGTTATTGGAACGTATCCCGAAAATTTGAATGCGCTGCAGGGTGAGCAAAAAATTCAAAACTTAACCTTGTACAGTCGGAACGGATCGCGCGTCTAAGTTGTGGGTGATTTTTATGAAACTGTTTTTTCAACTTAGTGAAATGAATTCGCCGGAATTGAGTTTCCGAAATATATTTATATTGCTGTGAATTTCATCCTCGTGTTTCTTCCCCCCCCCCCCCCCCCCCCCTTCATATCAGGCTCCATTTCTCACCAGTACAAGGTGCCACGTCACGATTTTCTCGTCAGATATAATATATTTATTTTGAATACTGCACCGCTGTGGTGGAAAATTATGGAATAATAAAGGAAGATGGGCAACACAACCAGTAATATATATCCACGTATACTTCTGTCAGCTGATAGATAATTCTATGAGCTCTGTCTCCATCCCTCTTTCCGCCGAGGAGGGACCGAGTCCGCGGCTGTCGATAGCACAGGTGTAACCTGAACAGGTGGGATTTCTCCCTCATTTCCCCACGGACCTAGGGAGCAATTTTAACATTACTATTAAGGCGGAGCTGCCCCCGGGATTGAAACGAGCACGCATCGAATGTCGCGAACAGCATGCGTACGAATGTGTGTCGTGTGTTAGCGATAGGAACGTGTAATATGCATACATGCGTATCTGATAAAACTTTATCAATTGCTACATCTCTACAGCTCCGCACGATCGAGGAATTTCAGGAAAAACAACCAGAGGAGAAAAAAATATCCCAGAAATTTTGAGCTCACCATTTATTAGTACGATCTTAAAGATAACTCGTTTTAGGTGTAACATCACGTTATTCAAGGATACAAACGATTCCTTCCACGAACAAAATTTCCCTGATATCATCGATTCCGTGTCCGCAGGTTGCGAATTTTTAAAAAGATTCGAAGCAGCGATATGTGAACGGTGAAACTTGACCGGGTTAGTGATCGACTGCGCATGCGCAATATAATCAAGCTCTAATCGTATCCAGCGGTGCCAACTTACTCGAAATCGGGAGATGAAATTTCGAAATCTCCTGAGTACAGTGGCGAATCGACATTACGTTGTTACGATGACTCGTAGCAATCATCAGTCGTTAGTCAGTTAAAAACGAATATTAGTTGCTTTCTGAAATAAATGCTTCGACTATTTGAGGCCTGTTTAACCTAAAAAAAAATCGCAACACCTGCACAACCTCCACGAGTCGCGTCTGACGGCTGAAGCCGCAGTGGCCAGCCTGCGTTTAAAGACGTCGATGTTCGCGCATGCGCAGTCGGAAACTCAATGCATCAAGTTTCACCTTTTCCTCTGTGTATAACATTCGAAATTGTGCATCAAGGAAAATCGTAAAAACTGTGCAGATCGATATTTGAGATCCGGGTTATTTTCCGGCTTTTAAATCTGTTCCGGAAACGGAAGTCGATTGTTTACTGTCTCGCCAAGCTGCTCCCGATTAGCCGAGGTGTTTCCGGTATTAGTATAAGAAGATGATCGCGCTCTACGGCCTGATGCAATTAGCCGGTTTACGTGTCGTGAAACATTATATCTGGGTATGTAAGGTATTGGTATAATGCCTCGGAGAGACTTTCGTAACGCTCTTAAATACCTACCGAATTAAATGAGTGACAGCCAGGTGCTATTCAACACGCTTAGTTTTCAAGGCTCGATCGTTCTCGAGAATAAGAGGAAAACCGATAAACGCGCACATGGATATACAATCACCTACAACACCTATGTATACCGGTTACACCAACTATTACGCCCGGAGTTTGTTATACTCATGACATCGTTTATTTACACAGCTTGTTTCGTCCGTCTTGCACAGTTTTCTTCAGCCGAGTGTATGAGTATCTGCGAGAAATCTACGTGCTCTTTACCTACACACCTTTGCTCGTCTCTTCTTACCCATAACTTACACATATACATGCCGGAGGAAAAATAATACGGGTAAAATCGCTTCGCTCGAACCACAAGATTTCCCTAATCCCCTGCGAAAATTTCCAAGAGTACCGTCTAATTGTCGACCACGGTGCAATGCCTGCAGTTCACCGAGAGCTCGGGTCCCAATTTAAACAGACAAATAAACAGAGTTCGTGAGCCACTTGGCACCTCTTTGCAATCTCGGGTCTAGTAGATGATTTATTGTCAAGTATAACCGTATTTTAATAGCTAGCAGTTTTTTGTTTATGCTTTAGTCGGTAGGTGAACATGACGAATAGGGCAAATTTCATTTTGACAATTTTTTATTGAAGGTAACCTAAAAAGTATGATGTGTGAACATATATTCATGGATTTAACTCGCATTTCTAAGATGAAAAAGGAAGACAGGGTTGAGTTTAGAATTCTAAATTGAAAACTTGGTCACTATCAGCTGTTGCGGTCCTTTTCAAATGAGATTAGATTGATTGATGCAGTCATTACCGAGCTATCGATCAATTTTCGCTTTCGATCAATCGATTTGCCGACGAATCGATTAGTCGGTCATTCCCATGGCTATTGCAAACAAACCGTACCAGGAAGAAATCGATCCGATGTAAAGGAACACCCCCACAACCACAGTTGTCGTTGTACAAGGATATCAGACCTTCAAATTTTACCGGTTCAATGAATTCAGTAAATTGTATTTTACACTTGTTTCTTTCCCGGAGCGATAGAATTGTTACAAACTTTGGGAACCAACAGTTTTTACGAACGCGCTAACGTGATTATCAAATGACGTTCGAAAAATAGATGAAAAAATACAACAAATATGGGATTTAGCTGTAGATGACCTTACCGGTAATAACCTCAAAGCGAGTGAGAATCATCTGAAACTATATCTATATTGTCCCGTCGATTTCCCGATCTCTTTACAGTGACCGCTCAAATAGAATTGCAACCTCTATCATCCTCCAGAGTTTGAAACGATCTCATTAGTCAGGAAAGAAAAATAGCGTAATATACGATTGTCTTATTCAGCCGATACACCGACATCCCCATAAGAGGGTGCTGTAGTCAGTCCTTACCGATCGAGTAAATTGTCACTTATTTTGGCTATATTATCAGATCAGATCTGTATGAAATTCAAAATGCCCGAGAAAAATAACGAAATATCAATAAAAAAAATCTCTTCCACCCGATATTCAAATCAAATCTGTATCAGACTCGAAATGTTTAACAAAAATATTAAAACATCGATAAAAAAAATGTCTTTCACCCGATAAGACCGATCGACACAAATTTTTAGTCTGGGTTCTAGATGTCAAGTTTTGATTTCTTCTAAGTAACTAATAGATGAAATAATACTTTTATCAGATAAAGTTTGTTTTTGTAGAAACCAGAACTATATTTCGGATTTGAAGAAAAATTACCAATTGTATCGAACATTTATTGTAAATGACAATTAAACAAACCTCATTTTTGAATTTAAATCACTTTTGCTAAAAAAATAATTAATAATAAACTGCAAAAGTAAAATAATTGATAAACGAAATTTAAAAATGAATATTAGCTTTGCAACCAAAAACTTCAAGATTTATTTAAAAAAGACAAAAACAAACTTTATAAGTAAAAAATAAAGGTTTTGGTTATTACTCGATGTATAGAATTGAAATTCGTTCATCCCAATAGAAACTAAAAAAAAAAATTTTATTTCCTGCTGACCTGTGTAATCAAATAAAGCTAGAATACATCACAGGAATAAATTTCCTATCATCATTTTCGCATGCGTGTAAAAAAAATTTCTGTAGGTATTCGTATTCGGCATAGCATGCGTGTAAAATTGCACGGCTCAATGACGCGGATAGCCTCTGATAATAGCAAGGATATATGAAAGTGAGTCGATTTCGGCATCCCTTAAATCATCAACCGTTTTCAGAGTACCTTACACATACAACGTCGAGGCACAGCGAGTGAGATTAGGTATACACAAGGAGGAAACTTCAGCCTGTGGTCATTACAACACAAGTACACAATGGAGCCTTAACGTACCTAGGTAGAAAACGGAGCGAGTACACATGGCGATGCAGAGTAGGTACAGGGGAGCATACACAAGAGTAGATAAACTCGCCAGCGGCGATTCGGTGAATATTTGCTTATTATTCCGAAGGAAGGGTCAAACGCTCTTCGTTTGCTTTCAGCTTTCTCCACGGGCATCGGCACATCGAAAGCTCAACGCTCGGCTCCCGCGTAGGTCGTAGGACGTAGGTAGGTAGGTGGTTAGGTACATACGAATCGAGGAGACCGTAAGGGAAGAAAACCTAATGTTTGGACATATGCCCGGCACATGTTGTACGGTAGCTGCATGCACACCACGCGGCTTCGAGGCCGCGGCGGGAGCTTCGAAGGGCGGGGGCGGAGGATCGAGGGGTGTAAGGTGGGCGGCGGTGGGGGGTGGGGGCGGGGGGGGGGGGGGGGGGAGAGGGAGAGAGAAGGGGAAGCCTTTAATACCGGCGAACTGAAATTTCCAATATTAGAACGGTGCGGCGAGAGAGGCAGGCCAGATGTCTACCGCGTACCTACCCACTGCTTACGTTTAATGTAATTCCATTACAAAAATGTCTCGCACAGCCCGCGCCTCGTTTACTCAAACGCCTAGCTCCGGGCCAGCTAGCCGAACTTTTCCTCTTGATAATCAACGTCCGAAGTTTCAACCGATGTCTCCCCGATTCTTCAACTTAAACTCCGGCCCCTCTCCCACCTTTTTCCCTCGAAATAACATTCTTCTGCTGGATAGGTTGCAGGTTAGTCTGCCCACCCTTCCAGCCCTCAAAATGACGAATATTTTAATTCTTTCGAAAACTCGGTTGTAAAAGAAAAACAACCAGAGTTTATCCGTTTATACAATTTAAATTGATACAGAACGCGGAAGATGACGATGCGTTTCAATTTTAATAATACTATCTCGAAAATGGTCAGCTTAGTTGTATACATTTTATTTCGTCATGTTTTTTATTTTTATTTTTTTTATCCGTTAACCTCATTAATTCATTATTCCTATAATAGATTTATCCATCGAACGGTGATGTGAATAGTTTCATACGAGATTGAGAACCTGTGAAGAACGAACGGTGAAATTATACAATCGTAAAAAATCAGGGGTGCAGAACTGATCGTCATGATATCGGTTGTGCTTGTAGGCACAGTTATCCTGTAATAATTCACAGCCTGATTTATATCCGACAACGAGTTGTATACCTTACAGGTGAATTTCGACGTTAATTACGTCAGCAGCACTTCTCGATCGGTTATCCGTCAAACAAGAACCGAGCTTCAGGTTGTGCCCTGCGCCAACCCCTCTGTCTCTAAACATTGTCTGATCGCGATGATAGGAACGAGAACCGCAGGATAACGTGTCCCGGTGTATGATGTGTACTGTAGATCATTCGGATACGAGCGGGCGGTGGAAGAGTGACTGCAGAACCGGGAGGGCGAGGATTGAGGGAAATAAGGGGGAGGAGGGAGGACGGGGATTATGACGAAGAGGGGATGAAAGGGACGAGAGAAAGATTAATAATATAGAAAAGTCAAAGCCAAAGCCAAAACCGGAGCTGCCACCATGCCGCCACCCACCCGACAAGCTTTCCTCTGCTTCTCTTCTGTTGCCAACAGTTAATCGATATAATACTTCAGAATAACACACACGTTTCTACGTATAATACACACGTGCAGCACCGTGCTCGTATAACGACGTACCTGCTTTACCCCTCACGCACACACACACACACACACGCACAAAAACCAGCTGAAAAATAAATATAAATACAAGGGTAGGCAAATATATGTATAAATACCTAAATGTAAGGCGAGGGTAAATTTTGTAAATACGTCAGTAAAAGGATAACACGAATTTATACTCCGTGTTTACATGCATCCCAGCTAATACCCTGCAGGAATTTGATTTTATCTCTTTGTACCTCCCATTCCTCACTATTTCGTTACTGGTTCGTGATCAGTGGCACACCTCTTTACGAGTACTTCATTTCTTTTTAAAACATCCGCAGTATCGTGTACCGCATGGTTTTTGAGGGACTATGAAACGATGAAATGAAGATGGTCCAATTCAGTTATGAGGTATTTTTACGACACATCTTTTATTCCAAGTGTTATATATTCACTTTAGCGCGGTTGCGCCGATTTGGCGGGAATTATTCAATTTGAATTTCCCGGCTTTTGAACGACCAATTGGCGCCAATCTGCGTCACTTGTGCCAAGCCAATCAGAGAGCGTGGTTTGATATTACGAAAGACTGGAACTCTTATTGTTAATTGGTGGTCAAACGAGTAAGGAGGTCACTTCGAAATTGGTAAACACAAGAAATTTCAGCCAACCTACAGGTACGCGCAAGACATCGATCTGGTTAACGGAAGCAAAGGATGAATCAAATACGGAGGTCGAGTAAGTAATCCCCCTTCTTTCAGAGTCCTGGAGAATGTTGAAACGACGTTGTTCCAACTTCTAACCACATCTGTTCCTCCTTCGAAAAATTTCCCTCGCATCTCTGGGGGTTGGTACCCAACTTTTCACCCGGTAGCGAAATAGACAAAGAAGTGATAGTGAGAAGGTGACGAGGAAAAATGAAGGTGAGGCTTATTCTTTTTTTTTTTCATGATATATCTGTCTTCGGCTAGACAAAGAATAAAAAAAAATTAGAATCAAATTAAATACAATTTAATTTATGGCGTGATCGGTTATCGTCGTCATCATTATTATTATTAACATAAATTGTTCAAAACTGAAAGTGCGCGGGATTCAATTACGTATAACCACGGCAGCGTTATAACAGCGTTATAACTATGCAAGTTTATAGGAGAACATGAAATGGAACGGCAGGATCAGAACGTCTCAATTATTTTTACAATTTGACACGGTTCAATATCGAGCAACTGTGTAAACCTGTTGAGTAAACACAAAAGTCTGTTGCATGTGTTTCGTTATATGTATATATATATATATATTCATGTATATATATATATATATATATATATATATATATTGTGACGTGGATTTTTCTGCACCTCGGTTACTCGGAGCAAATAACCGGGAACTTACCGCGTGCACAATAATTTGGCGTCCACGATGTACCCTGGATCTAAAACAATATCGCGAAATTTGTTGGGCGCCTGGCGTGGTCAACACGCCTCGAAATCGGTCATACGATATACCGCGGCCATATGCTCGGTAGCTCAGTACCGCGGAGAGGGGAGGGGTGATTTTCGGGTAGAGAGAATTGCAACACCAGTAAGCCAACACGTGCTGTGGCCAAATTACTATAAAATTACGATGATATATTTTTCATCAGAGATAATACAAAAACAAAAAGAAATAAAAATTAATAAAAGAAGTCAAAAGAATGATAATACGACCACGCAAGTCGTCTTTCGCGATTCCAAACACAATGTTACTATTATCTAAACTAAATAAGAAAGGTAGAAATACTCCAAATAAAAATAAAAATAGAAAAATAATAACAACAAAAAAAAAAAAGGTGAATAAATCTAAGAGACCTCTACGGCCTACGTGCGCTAGTCACCGTCTTAACACTATCCTACTTCCTACAAACCAAAAACAAAATCGGGCTCGACGCGCTGCCCGCGAACGTCCTCTATACAATGGCGCTGATCGCCAACTTAATACTAACTGATAATACAAACAAAAAAAAAGAAGAAAGAAACAAAAAGAATATCAAATAACTAAAAAGAATATTAAATAACTAAAGTGATGCGAGGCTCGTCGCGACACCCGCGATCCTCCTCTAAAAACGCATACGCTTATCAGCACGCACCCGAGCTTCACTTCCTCGGCGACGGCGGGTCGCAGTCGCGAATTCGAATGCTCCCCGTGATTGCTCGCGACCTGTACGATAATCGAAGCTGTGCCGGATGACGTGAATTGACCCCGTATAACGGACTTCGGTCACACTCAAGCTCGAGACAATAACGTCTCGAGTCAACCCGTGGCTCGACTTGATTTTCTGGATCCCCCGAAATTAACGTTACTCTCTTACGCGCAACTCAGGCTACGGTCACCAAGCAAAAGAATCGGCAAACGAATTTCGAGTACTTTTCGACACGCAAACTAACAAAAGAAAACGGCTACCCTTTTTCGGATCAGCCTTGATTCAATTACCCTCGAAATTCGATCGCGAGAATGTTAACAACGCTTACCGCTCCACATCCACGCGACGAAGGGTCCAACTCCCTCGTGACGATGGCTGTCCATCATTCCTCGCGATCACCACTTCTATACTATAACGCAAACCCAAAGAAAAGCCTGACCTAACGCAACTTCGCCACGTGACTACTGTCTTAGTTGGTCGCCAGAACTCGAGTGATCTAGGATGGTCGCAACGCCGATCTCGTCGCGCGAATTTTCCGTGACGTCATCACCCTAAGAATGCGCAACAATCGATCGGTCATCGATTTTGGGGATTGCGCAACTTGCCGCGCACCTGTCGTCTCTACGCGGCGCAGAACTTAAGGCTAGATCGCGATGTCGTCTCCCGCGCAGCTCTACGTGGTCCTGGGGTTGGGCGGGGTGGTGCTCCCTCGTCGCTAGCTGGTACCTCGCGGTTGCCTTGGTTGGGCGTAAGCGGGGTAAGCGGGGAGGCTGCGGCGCGCCGGCCGCCAGCGGGAATCGCGTCCGCCTTGGATTCCCTCGCTGCAGGGATCTGCGTTGCCTCCCCCTCCGCAGCCTCGGTGTCCTTCCCGCAAGATCGTCGTGATTTCGCCTTGCCTCGAAAGATGTTCGGTATTGGAGTTGGTCACTGGAGGGTAGCCGGTGCACTCGAAAAAAAAATTAAAAACAAAAGCCTGAAATATCTGGGTCGCAATGCTCTATTTCGTCCCTGTCGAAGCTCGGGTGCGTGACTCCAGTTCTGGCGCTCTCTGAAATTATTCCGCGACTCGATTTTCTAGACCCTTATCCCTGGATCTCGCCCAGGGTTCAGGGAGTCTCTTGTAACGGGCAGGCCTAACCGAACTGCCACGTTACAACTCCCCCCCCCCTAGACGGATCGTGGGGTGCCAGAGCGCCAGCGCTGCATCCCGCGAGCCGAACTTCGCGAGGTGACCGCAAGCTCGAAGTACTCACACGCTACTGCGCGGTACTCACCGAGAATCCCCTCCCAAGAGGACGATAAAACAACAAAAAAAAACAAAAAAAAGATTTTCTCCCGTGTCCTCTGGGATCCTTCGCGAGCTCCACTGATCCCCCTCCTCACGCCATGGTTGTCTCGGGGAGCTTTCTACTTCGACACTGGATCTGAAACTTTTCTCAAAACCCGCCACCTGGGATCTACGAAAGAAAGCGGACGCCATTCATGTTCGGGGTTAAGAATTTATTATAATAATAAAAAAAAAGAACGACTTCAAACAAACAAAAAAAAAAAAAAAAAAAAAAAAAAAAAGGAAAGAGGGAAAGAGAAAAAAAAAAAAAAAAAAAAAATTTTTTTGTGTTTGGCTTAGCCACGTCGCCCCGGCCGGCCTCTATCCCGGCCCCGGCCGGTTGCTGATGCCAAAATCCGTCGACGGAGCCTCTCGACTTCCTCGACCTCCTCACTCGTTTCTTCTTCTCCCCTCGCAACGGGGGTAAGGGGGATGGCTTCCCTCGCTATGGGGGACGTTGGGGCTGCCCTTGTGGAGTACCCCGGGGGGGGGGAAATCTCCCTCGCCATGAGGGAGGGAAGGCTGGCTGCTGGCCCGGTCCCCTCGCGAACGCCCCCCCTACTTGGGCGACTTGGCTGGTTGTGGCAGGCGGGGCACCTTGTCTTCGGGTACCCGGGCCATCCGCACCGTCGGCAGAATAGCCCGAGTACCCAAGGACAGTCGTGGTAGGCATGATAACCCCGCCAGCAATTCCAGCAGCCGCCCGCTGGCAGCCACTGTCGCCACTCGGGGCCTGCTGGGGCGGCTCTCCCCCAGCTGATGGTCGCCGGGGGGAGAGGGACCTTCGCCAAGACTAGAAGGTCCCGTACGGCCCGGATGTCGTCCTCCATCCTCGCGATACTTGCGTCCACTAAGGGGAAGAGTCAGTCAGGATCATAGTTATCGTCTGTGACCCCTTTCCCCTCCTCGAGAAGCCTAATTCCCCCTCACGGTTCTTCCCCGTTTCTATGCGCAATTGCCTCAGACTCCACGTACCGCTTCAAATCCTTGATGTGGTGTCGACCGCGCCCCCCTCCTTCGCTATCCTCTAATTCATAGACGACGGGCGAGATTACCTGCGCAACGCGAAATGGACCGGCAAACTTGGGGGCTAGCTTCGCAGCGACCTGTTGGGTGGCCGAGGACAGAACTCGGTTTCGCTTCCATACCCATTCCCCTACTTCGAAACGGATATCCCGATGCCCTTGGTTATAATAGCGTGCCTGTCGCTCGTGGGCCTCCTCGAGATGTTTCGTCACTAGGTCACGCAGCTCACCTAATTTCGCCATTCGGTCCCCCCATACTTCGGGACGGGGAACGGGGATTTCCGCGGGACCTTCCGCGAGTCGTCGCAACTGCATCCGTGGTTTGGGATCGCGACCCAAGTTTAAAAACGCGGGACTGACTCTCAGTGAGCTATGCACAGCGGTATTATACGCAAATCGAAATTCGTGAAGATGCACGTCCCAGTCCCGGTGATCTGCCTCGATGTAGGCCACGATCATGGTTTTTAATACGCGATTCACCCTCTCCACGGGGTTAGCTTGCGCGTGGTACGGCGGTACTTTCGCGTGGGTAATATGGTACGCAGCGCACAGTTCGTCGACGGCCTTATTCGCGAATTCCGTGCCGTTATCCGTCAGGAGCACCTCCGGGGTACCCCATCGGGACAGCACGAGATCTTCCAGCGCGGCAAGGATGTTTTTCGCGTTGGATTTTCGCAATGGCGCTACCTCCACCCACCGGGTAAACAGATCTTCAAAAACTAACAAATACTCGAACCCGGCGCGACTTCGGGGAAAGGGACCCATGACGTCCGCCGCAACCACAGTCCAGGGCGTGTCGACGACCCGTCGACCCATAAGGCCCGCTGGTGGCACCTGTTGTACTTTGCACTCTTGGCAACGCTCGCACGCCCGAACCATCAAAACTATATCGCGATACATTCCGGGCCAGTAGTAGTCGGCCCTCGCTCGCGCGTAGGTCTTCTCGATGCCAAGATGCCCTGCCTGGGGGTCCTCGTGGACTTCCGCAAAAATCCGCGATCGCTGCTCCCTCGGGAGCACCAATTTCCACGGCGCCAAGTCCGCTAGTATTGGCTCGACTAAGGGGTCCGCCCGGAGATGGTAGAGACGTCCCTCGACCACCGACCAAGTTCGGAACTTGTGAGGGTAGTCCAGGACGTCCTTGACGCGATGTTGGTACCAGGGATCGACTACGACTTCCCAGACGGCCTTACGCTCCGTCCCTGGTTTGCCGTCACCAGCCACGTCGAGGGCGGCTAGCTGCTCCGTCCCCTCGTTTTCGCCCTCGTACATTCGCGATAGTGCATCGGGCACATGGTGCATCGCCCCCTTTCGATGTTTGATCTCGCAATCGTACTCGAGTAAGTCGAGCGCCCACCTAGCCAACCGACCCGTCGGATTTCGCAATTCCCGCAACCACTTTAGACTCGCGTGGTCGGTTATTACCGTGAAGTGATATCCTTCTAGGTATGCTCTAAACTTTTTAACGGCCCAAATCACCGCGAGACATTCCTGTTCGGTTGTGGAATACTTCCGTTCCGCATCCGACATTGTCCGACTCGCGTACGCGATCACACGCTCAATACCGCCAATAGTCTGTGTCAAGACTGCGCCAATGCCAAAGCTACTCGCATCGGTCTGTACTACGAACTCGTGCTCAAAATCGGGACACGTTAAAACCGGAGCCGACGTTAACGCGGCTTTTATGCGTTTGAACGCCGCTTCCTGTTCGCTACCCCAGTCCCATCTCTTATCCTTACGCAATAGCCGGGTAAGGGGTTCCGCCACGCTCGCGAACTCGGGGATGAATTTTCGATACCACGACGCCATACCCAAAAATCGCCTCAATTGCCGCAGGTTTTTCGGCGCGGGATATTCGAGAATCGGTTCCACCTTGTCGGCATCGACCTGTAGGCCGTCCTGGTTCACCTTGAACCCTAGATACCGAACTTCGCGACGACAAAACTCACACTTTTCCGGGTTGATGGTAAGCCCGGCCAACACTATCCGTTCGATAACGCGGGATAGCCATTTTAAGTGCGAACGAAAATCGGTGGTCACTACAATAATGTCGTCGAGATACGCGAAGGCATGCGGCTCCATCTCGGGAGTAATTAATTTGTCTATTAACCGTTGAAAGGTGGCCGGGGCTCCGGTAAGCCCGTATGGCATCCGCACAAACTGAAATAATCCGCGACCGGGGACCGTAAACGCCGTTATTTCGCGACTCTCGGGTGTCAAGGGAATCTGGTGGTAAGCTTGACTCAAGTCTATAGTCGAGATGTACTTGGCCGACCGCAATTTATCCAAGATACCGTTCATAAACGGGATCGGATACGCATCTTTTTTCGAAACGCTATTGACTTTTCTAAAATCCAAACAAAACCGGTATTTCCCGTTTGGCTTCTTGACCATCACGATTGGCGTCGACCACGAACTTTGGGAGGGTTCGATCACTCCATCCGCGAGCATACGGTCTACCTCCTCGTTAATAGCTTCCTGCACTTTCGGGGATACGAGGTAATACCGCTGTTTAATCGGGGCGCTTCCCTGCACGTCTATTTTGTGCTCCGCGAGATGAGTGAGACCCAAGTCTCCCGAGACTTTCGGTAATTCCTTCGCTAAGAATTCCCGTAGTTCGCGATTCTCGGTATCCCCTAGCTCTACGATACCGCTGCAACTTGACACCTCGGTAACGGGGATCGGGTGACCCTCCTCAAATTTTCCCTCGTATTCCGGAATAGTCGCGATTCTCCATGATTCGCGCGCGCCGTCAATCGAAAAGCCAAATTTGCGCACGAAATCCATTCCCAGAACGCAATCTCCAACTAAGGTGGGGATAATCCGCAACGAAAACTTATGCGCGACACCCAGCAACGTTATCGGCAGCTCTACTTCTCCGGTTATTGATTCTACCGATCCATTCGCCAATACGACACTCGAACAGCTGGGTGATTTTACCGGTCGACCGTACTCTAACGCAATTTGGTGTCCGATCGTACCGAGAAATGTTCGCGATGAGCCGGTGTCTAACAACGCCCTGACCCATGTGCCCCCGATGCACACCCGCAAAAACCAGCGTTGACCGAACTCCATGGTTTGCATCGGAAAACACGTCGCGATTTCCCCCTCGACGCCACGCAATGCCGTGGTGTCTTCCACTCGGGGCGCCGCGCCGACACTTAGCGAGGCTGCCCTCCCTGGTTTCCCGAACACCGCGGGCAATTCGTCGAATAGACGCCGTCGTACCCGCAATGGTAGCAAAAGGTTCGCAAGGGGTCCGGGCAACGGCTAAATCGGTGACCGGGACGATGACAATTCATGCATAACTTTTCGTCCCACACCTTGTCGCCACGAAATTGGTCGGCCCGGGACACGCCAGGGGCCGGCTGGTTAACCGAGGGGGCCGCTCCCCTCCTTGGTCCTCGCGCGGGTCGCGTTGGTGAGGTCCGCCTCGTTGGAGTCGGGCTTCCGCGACTTGGCGGTGCGCCGCTAGCTTTACCCCTCTGGGTCGCCACCGCCATTGCCTTCAATAATTTCTCCTCGAGCCCTTTCACCTGGGCCGCGAGCAGCTTCTCGATCGTCTGCGCTACGGTTGGCTCAATCCCTACTTCTGTAATTGCGGCTAATCCATGTTCGCCTCGAGTCGCCGCGGTTTTGGTCCGACACGCTAATTCGCTAATAAAGGACTCTTTCGGCGTGGGCGGGGGGCGGTATTCGCGAGATAATGCGAGGTTTCTTTCCCGCTCCGTGGCGAGATAGATCAATTCGCTCCACGTACGAATTTCCCTTCGACGGAGGACTTCGCGAATTTCGGGACGCATGTTCTTAAAAGCCAGGTCTAATTGCTGTTCCATAGTGTACGGACGCGGCATCCGTCTCAACAACCCTCGAACACAGGAAAGATATTCTGTAACTGACTCTACTGGTCCCTGAGTTCGTGACCTAGCCTGGTCCTCCACGCGACTTCCGACTGTCCCGTCCCCGAACCACAAACGCAAGGCCGCGCGAAACTCATCGTACGTGACCCAGCTGTCCCGTTCGCAACGCAACCATTCCAAGGCTACGCCCGAGAAGATCATCGTGAGCGAACTCAACACTTCGTTCTCGCTCAATTCCGACAAACTACGCCACTCTTCCAATCGCGTCAAGAAATCCTCGACACTCGGCTCGCCAATCCCAGAGAACTTGAGGTTCCACCCTCGCAGGGCCCTCGGGATGTCACGTATTGTTTCCCGGGTACGCGATTCGATATTTGAATCCCGGGTACAGGTCGGCCGGGCAGCGGTCGCCATATCGCGAGGAATTGTGGCGGGATCGACCGGTAACGACCGGAATTCGACCCGCGAAGCTGGTGGCCCCGCGACTAGCCGGGTAGAATCCACGATGGGTTCCTCGAGCCCGTGTCGGTGCCCCTGGATCGGGGAGGCCTCCCCCCAGTGGCCCTGGGCTCCGCTAGCCATCGAAAACGGAATCGAGTGGAAGGGTATTCGCGTCGGAACCTGGTACGCGGTCGGTCGCGCGGTGCTACCATACACCGCCGAGGTGGTGATAGCCGCTGAAGCGACGGCTACGCTCACCACCGTACTCGTCGTCGCTACCGTGGTTAGCCGGGTCGCGATGGTAATATTCACTGGCTCTAACAGCCGCGAATCGCTAGCCCTTCGGGGCTGTTCCCTCACCGGTTCCGTAACGGTCGCCAATTCGGCCAACCCCGCGAAGACATCCTCGTCCTCTGGTTCCCAGGTGACCGTCAAATCCCCGCGCTCACGCAAGAGGTGCCGTACGTACCGGTCACGACGCACCAGTATGCTACCGGTGGAATTTACCCTCGCGGTCACTAACGCCAACTCGAGCTCATCGCTCGTCATGTCATACAACCACGCGCCAATGGGTACCTCCGCCATGTTGACTTCACCCGCGAAAATAAAGAGCAGAAATGAAGGTAAAAGCACGCAAAAGAAATGAGAAGTGATGAAATTACCAGAACGCAAAAGCAAACTGTTCGAATCAAAAGACAAAAGCCGTAGGTAGAGTCTGAGCGCAAGCAATGATACCCAGTATGGATACTTCCGCGAAACTTGTTGAATTAATTCGCTATTTTCCACCAGCACCAACAGAACGTGAGAGAGATGTTTCCTCGTATTGGTGTAATCACCTCTATTACCTTAGCGATATCAAAATTGCGAATAAAAGCGACAACAAAAGAAATACCGTAAACAAAATAAAACAGAACAACAAAAAAAAAGACAAAAGACGGGCTGGAAGAAAAAGAAAATATGTTGTCGCATCAGCAACAAAACCAAAAAAAAAAATTTTTCCAACCGCGATGCTGAACTCCGTCTTTGAAACACACAAAAAAAAACAAAAACAAAAAAAAATATTTCGAAATCGCAGAAAACAAAGGAAAACAAAAGAAAACCAAAAAGGGAGCAGAAATCCAAAAGCGATAACAAAAGAAAATAAAATGACACAAGCAAGAGATTGGCGGTAAAAGCAGGCGATCTTATCCCTAGTATTAGAAATATACGGTGTGAATATACACGGGGTACTTTTTCGCCACCCGGTATATTCGTCAAATCGTAGCCTGGGTCGTAAGTCGCAAGTTTCGGTGTTATTCGCCACCCTTTGTATCCAATTTTATTCTTATCCTTTGTATTCAAAATTGTCTCGCTGTACTGCAAACGTCAACACGCTTAACCGAAGTGTCACGCGACCTCTCTCGCCCGTAATCTCCGACCGCTGTTTTCGTTACGCGAGCGCTATCCGTTACCAATTCGAAATTTCCAAAGCGCGCAACGCTACTTTCTTTCTCGGAAATTTACAGCGGAAATTTCGCGAAGGCCCCACGTTGGGCGCCAATTTGTGACGTGGATTTTTCTGCACCTCGGTTACTCGGAGCAAATAACCGGGAACTTACCGCGTGCACAATAATTTGGCGTCCACGATGTACCCTGGATCTAAAACAATATCGCGAAATTTGTTGGGCGCCTGGCGTGGTCAACACGCCTCGAAATCGGTCATACGATATACCGCGGCCATATGCTCGGTAGCTCAGTACCGCGGAGAGGGGAGGGGTGATTTTCGGGTAGAGAGAATTGCAACACCAGTAAGCCAACACGTGCTGTGGCCAAATTACTATAAAATTACGATGATATATTTTTCATCAGAGATAATACAAAAACAAAAAGAAATAAAAATTAATAAAAGAAGTCAAAAGAATGATAATACGACCACGCAAGTCGTCTTTCGCGATTCCAAACACAATGTTACTATTATCTAAACTAAATAAGAAAGGTAGAAATACTCCAAATAAAAATAAAAATAGAAAAATAATAACAACAAAAAAAAAAAAGGTGAATAAATCTAAGAGACCTCTACGGCCTACGTGCGCTAGTCACCGTCTTAACACTATCCTACTTCCTACAAACCAAAAACAAAATCGGGCTCGACGCGCTGCCCGCGAACGTCCTCTATACAATGGCGCTGATCGCCAACTTAATACTAACTGATAATACAAACAAAAAAAAAGAAGAAAGAAACAAAAAGAATATCAAATAACTAAAAAGAATATTAAATAACTAAAGTGATGCGAGGCTCGTCGCGACACCCGCGATCCTCCTCTAAAAACGCATACGCTTATCAGCACGCACCCGAGCTTCACTTCCTCGGCGACGGCGGGTCGCAGTCGCGAATTCGAATGCTCCCCGTGATTGCTCGCGACCTGTACGATAATCGAAGCTGTGCCGGATGACGTGAATTGACCCCGTATAACGGACTTCGGTCACACTCAAGCTCGAGACAATAACGTCTCGAGTCAACCCGTGGCTCGACTTGATTTTCTGGATCCCCCGAAATTAACGTTACTCTCTTACGCGCAACTCAGGCTACGGTCACCAAGCAAAAGAATCGGCAAACGAATTTCGAGTACTTTTCGACACGCAAACTAACAAAAGAAAACGGCTACCCTTTTTCGGATCAGCCTTGATTCAATTACCCTCGAAATTCGATCGCGAGAATGTTAACAACGCTTACCGCTCCACATCCACGCGACGAAGGGTCCAACTCCCTCGTGACGATGGCTGTCCATCATTCCTCGCGATCACCACTTCTATACTATAACGCAAACCCAAAGAAAAGCCTGACCTAACGCAACTTCGCCACGTGACTACTGTCTTAGTTGGTCGCCAGAACTCGAGTGATCTAGGATGGTCGCAACGCCGATCTCGTCGCGCGAATTTTCCGTGACGTCATCACCCTAAGAATGCGCAACAATCGATCGGTCATCGATTTTGGGGATTGCGCAACTTGCCGCGCACCTGTCGTCTCTACGCGGCGCAGAACTTAAGGCTAGATCGCGATGTCGTCTCCCGCGCAGCTCTACGTGGTCCTGGGGTTGGGCGGGGTGGTGCTCCCTCGTCGCTAGCTGGTACCTCGCGGTTGCCTTGGTTGGGCGTAAGCGGGGTAAGCGGGGAGGCTGCGGCGCGCCGGCCGCCAGCGGGAATCGCGTCCGCCTTGGATTCCCTCGCTGCAGGGATCTGCGTTGCCTCCCCCTCCGCAGCCTCGGTGTCCTTCCCGCAAGATCGTCGTGATTTCGCCTTGCCTCGAAAGATGTTCGGTATTGGAGTTGGTCACTGGAGGGTAGCCGGTGCACTCGAAAAAAAAATTAAAAACAAAAGCCTGAAATATCTGGGTCGCAATGCTCTATTTCGTCCCTGTCGAAGCTCGGGTGCGTGACTCCAGTTCTGGCGCTCTCTGAAATTATTCCGCGACTCGATTTTCTAGACCCTTATCCCTGGATCTCGCCCAGGGTTCAGGGAGTCTCTTGTAACGGGCAGGCCTAACCGAACTGCCACGTTACAATATATACCATAATATACAGCCGGGGGCGCATGGCGTTGCCAGACAGCCGCGAGTCAGTCGATCCTCTCTTTGAAAATATCTGGAATTGTCGTTCAATTTCACGTACATACCTACGTATGTAACGCGATTCGAACAATTTATCGAGCGTTATTCGATTCGAGGGAAATCTGCATGTGTTGCGCGGAAACTTGAAACAGTAAGTAATTGTTCAAAAAAAAACGTGAAATATTGAAAATGCGTGAAAATCCCGCCTTCAATTACTCTCTGATGGATAATTTCTTGCGTATGCATATTCGGGATGTGCATCCTAGATTATGCAGCGTTGGCCGATACGAAGCGCGTGAGTCTGAGAGAAAGAGAGAGAGAAATGGAGAGAGAGAGAGAGAGAGAGAGAGAGACGCGATGCGATGTGGGTGCGGGAATAAAGTGGGAAGTTTGTTATTGATCACCGTTATTTTTACCTTTTTCTTGTAAGTCAAAGTTTGAAATGCGGCGACGTAGTGAGTGCCAGGTGTTTCGCGACCCTCGCCGGCCAATCACTTGTCCGAATGGTATTATTCTCTTCGTCATCGGCGCCGGAAGAACGAAAGAACGATTCAATCTTCTCACCGAAAAGCCCGCGGTTCGAATATCGCTGCTCAGCCAAGTCATGAAGCTGTGTAGCGGTCGGAGTTAGCGGCCAAACGTGTTAAACTTTTTGGAAATAGAAAGATTCGGTTTAGTTTTATCCTCATGATTCTAGAAAAGTATCGGGGGTTGACGGTATTTCACAAAATTTTGATTTTTGGACTTCGCTACCTTGTTCCAAAGAGTGTTAGAACGTTTCGCGGCTAATTCTGGCTGCTACCTTCAGCCTCGTGGGGAATTTAACCCTTGTAAAAAAGCTGCGATCAGCGAGTTTTGGTTCTGACGGTATGTATTTTTCGCCGTTCTTGGTGTAAAGAGGCTCGTTACATCGCACGACCAAAAAATCAAACTGTAACGACTGAAATGATCTCGTTTCTTCGAAACTCCCATAAAAACTCATGTTGTACCATTTATACCTTAATTTGAACACAAAATTCATAAGAAAACGTTTTTCCGGATGTTACGGTTTTGTTTTAGACATGCGATATGTGACTTAGATAGAAACAATATTTTCTCTCCTCGTGGCTTAAGGGGTAGCACCACTGTAGAAACAAAAGAAAACGCTTTATTAATCACTTTTTTTGGATGGAAGAAAAGGTAATAAGACAATACTATTTAAGGAAGTTATTAGGCATATATCTGAGTATAGTACAAAGAATTATTATCAAGAAATATTCAAACATGGTGATACTGGAGCCATTCTCGCGAGATATGTTGAATTCTGCGGCAATCGGTGTAAGGGATGCGAATTTGAATCTAGTAAAAAAAAAACCAGCTTAATCTACACGTCTATAGCTAGAGAAATACGTGAGACATTTTTAAAATATTGATCTTTGTGTAATTGGCGAGTATTTCAATGAAAATATTTAATTTTCGACCGTAGAAGGTGCACTTATTTGTTAATAAATAACCTTCAAATTCACTTATCGATAATCCCCTATGCATTTCTGCAGCGATTGATACGTAGATTAGGTGATTTCTTTTTTTTTTTGCGAATTCAAATTTGTCTCGCGACAATGACTCCAGTGTCGCCATTTTTCAATATTTGTTGATGAAAGTTTTTTTATATTATACTTAAATACATGCTTAATAACTTCCTCAAACCTTTTCTGCGATACAAAAACAGATTGTGTATTTTTTAGGTTTTGACGAGTGGTATTGCCCCTTAAGGCGCTTGCCCATCTTACACCGGTTTTTACCAGACCTGTATGGCAACTATGACACCTGATGATGAGTGTTTGCGCGGTGTAAACATGTCCATTAATAACGAAAATTTTGCGTCAGGTATTTTATTATTTTTTTTCTACCACCCTTTCTTCTTCTACGACAAATTTCTAAACTTGTACACTAATTTCATCCGTCGTAAAAGTCGGATTAAATGAAAAAGAAAGACAACTGTGCAACGAATATGTGTAAAAATCAGATTGAGCGATTGATTTAGATTCGATAATCATCGTGAATATTTTCTTATACTCAGGTCTCCGAAAAATCATCTCATTTAAGAAGAAAGGAACTGTCCGATGATAATGATCTCCGATACTTTCGAAATAAATCGTCGACCCTCGACGTGATCGCTTGCATGTATATACCTATAAATTCTTGTGTCTCAACGCCTAGATTTATGCACGTTGCAGCACACAGGTGTGCGATACGCGCGAAAATAAACGACTATTGAAACAAACGATGAAACCCTATTACCCAAACCAATCTTCGTTCTCATTTCCATTATACTTAATTATCGTCTTATTTTTTCCCTCATTCCTTTGATGTACCAAATACAGATTGTTAATTAAATTTATTGTTTTACCTGTTTTGCAGTCTCCACGAAGATGCGTATTAAGGATCGCAGTACAGTATTCGAGCAGCAACGTCGAAGTGTTCGTACATAGACGAGGTGAAATAATAAATCCAAATGGCAAAACTGAGGTGCGTGGGTGAGGAGAATTGAATCACGTTTTTGCAATTATAAAAACGTACAAGTGTTGATGATATTTGGATAACCGGAAGAAAAAACAATAAAAAGAAAAAAAAAGAAAAAAAAAAACAACTACCGTACAACGACCAACAAACGGCACGAAATACTCATTAATTTTATCCCTCTCTTTTTTTCTCGTTTCTCAATTTCAAACCAAGTCTATTTAAATCCCGCACAATTTGAAATCACACATTTTACGTACAACTTAAATTCGACTACAATTACAACCGATTATCTTAATTAGCACATCAATGCTCGGACATATATGAATCTTTGGATATTGCAACGGAGTATAAGAATGAGTAACGAAACTTTGGTGAGGAGAAGAAAAACAAAAAAAAAACAAAAATATAAATAAAATAAACAGAAGAAGCTCGATGTAACATATACATATCACTAGAAAAACAACTATTTACTTTCTCACTGTACAAAGTTTGATTAACAATTCTTGTTTTTCTTGTTATTATATTATTTATATTATTATTATTGTTATTATTATACAATTTATGATTTTGGTCTCTTATTTCGACATGTCTGTTTTTTTTTGTTCTTTTCGTTTACCTAATTTACTTTTCTTCTCGCCCCAGGTTAACTATAATTGGCAAGCAATATTTGGGAAGCGTAGCGCTTCGGGTTTGCGGCCGATAAGGGAAAGGTCGAGCATGATTATAACAGAGCTAGATGCCGCACGACGCGATTAGCGAAAAAGGCCGACGTCCTGCTCTGGCGGCTGCCGCGGACCGACTGACGACGAATTCTCTGGTCTGGCTCTTCCTCGAGCAGAGTTGAGCAGAGACGGAAGGCTGCCAGAGGCTCTCCAGGCAGGCGTTACACCGTGCAGCATGCGGGGGCGTCCCAATAACCGCGACGTTATGCCCACCTTCCGATACGTCGGATACGTCGGATACGTCGGATACGTCGGGTACGTCGGGTACGTCTGCAGCCCTATCTCCGCTCCTACGTACTACCAACAGACCTGTACGAACAATACACATCTGCGCGAATTCTGCTTGGCTACCTGCAAGTGCCTACCTACCGCATGATGCAGCGTGCGCTGCGCGTCTGAAACGCACCTGCAATACCACCAACGGACTCAGAAGCTTGCGATATCGAATGACGTGCTTATCCGTATTATTGATCCGTCGATCCGATGTATTTGGAAAGCCGTATTCACGGGCATGGAAGGAATTAGGATCTTGACATTTTTTCAAATTGTGTCGCAGGATTTCAAAGCTTCTCGTCGGGTTTTAAATATATTTCAAATACTTCAGACGAGTTCGCTATTTGTATTTTGTAAGATTTTAGAGAATTTCAAATGATTTCACGAGTGGCGTACAGGTATGGTGTGAGTTTTTTTTTTTTTTTCGATTATTCTGGAGAATCGTCGATCGATTTAATTTTGAGTGATACAACTTGTGAAAGTTTCCGCAACTCGGGCGTAAAGTAAAAAATTATCAATCAGAAATATCCATCGGTGAGAAAAATGAAGGTAACGTAATTTGTTTCCAAGTCAGTGCCGTTTTTGGATAACCGTTTAATTAGGAAAACGTGCCGAAAACTATTTTTACGTGGGATGGTTTCTTTTTTCTTTATTTTTTACATCGAGTTCTTGATAATCGCTAATTGTCGCAGGCTACCTTCTGACACAGATAACTTCGCGTGATGAATCATCGATGGGACTTTTGGAATTGAATGTGACTGATTTGATCCGCGACAAATATGTCAATCAACTAGCGTAAAAGAGTACTTATACGCATTAATAATAATGTCTATGTATTTAAGAATGACCAAAAACAATCGATTATTTTTTTCCCGATTAATCGAGTATAATCGATTATTTTGAAAAACCTGATTAATCGACAGACTCGATTGTTTTTCCTTATAATCGGTTTTTGTTCCTTAGTCCCATGAACGACGCGATACAATTTCAATTTATGTGATTAAAGTATCAATTATTATCATCGTCTTACTTACCGAGTTCCTATTTCGTGCAATAAGTGAAAGATAAATGAATATTTTCACCTGAAATTGAAAATTATTTTCAATGAAACTATGAATTATCAAAAAACTTTCCCGCTATTAAGATTGCATACTGGAATTTACGAAATTTTGGTTGCATATGCATCGTTTCAAAAAAAAAAACGAAATAATCGATTAATCGATCCATTTTTACCGATTTAATCGAGTCGTCTTCGATTATTTTTTTTTTTACCTAGATTAATCGACGCATTGATTATTTTTACCTTATTTTTAGACAAGTGGCATTACTCCGAATATATGCATACATAACTCTAGGTCACGTGTGTGTGTGCGTAAATACGCGAAGAGCTAGATCCAGGATATCGTGAGCCGTTGAGGTACTGGCTGCGTGTTTGTGACGTCCCGATATATTCCGCTAAGAAAAGCTAAGAAAAGTTGAAGAAAGCCGAGGAGTGCCAGGGAAAACTCTGCTTTTGAAGCTGAGAAATAGCTCAGCCTTATTCCTTTCCTCCCCCCTCACCCTCGTCGCCCTCCTCGTCATTCCCTTCTTCGCTTACCTTCCTTCCCACGTCTTCTTTCACCTTCTGCATAGGCACATGGTATACATGTATGTGTACTAGGGTGGTCCTTGTTCAGGGTGTCGACGAATTTTTGCCAGACAATCCCCCAAATCAACTTCAAATAATTCGACAACAATCGCCGAATTTTTTCAGATTCTTACATCGAATCTAAGATAGTCCGCATTGTGATCGAAGTTTCTTATGAAAATTAACATGGGTAAAACTTATTTTCTCAGTATATATTTTATTGCAAGAGTAATAATGTTCCAAATAATCTGTAACCGCGAGGTTTTGGTGAGAATTAGTGCTACTATTTGGGAAAAAATACACATCATCGTACGAGGCAATCTAGACGAATTGCACAACCTCGAAACCCGACTTTTTTTTTTATTCAGAGAAAGTGCAATTCGTCTAGATTGCCTCGTACGATGAGGTGTATTTTTTTTTTTCGTACAGTATAACTAATGTCGACTAAAACCTCGCGGTTACAGATTTTTTGGAACATTATTACTTTCACGACAAAATATATAGTGCGAAAAAAAGTTTTTCTCATGTCACTTCCGTAAGAAACTTCGATCACAATGCGGGCTATCTCAGACTTGCAGTAAGAATCTGAAAAAATTTGGAGACTCTTTTTAAATGATTTAAAATTGATTTCAGTGATGGGGTGGTAAAAATTCGTCACCACCCTAAACAAGGACCACCCTAATGTGTTACGTACATTGTACATGCCTACGTACCTGCCTTTGATTTGCCTCACGTTGCTTGGCATCCTCGCCCACCAAAGCAAAGGCTCTCAACATTTACGCAGGATCTGATAAGCGTGTATACGTTTAACATGAATCGTGAAACGTTTACCGACACTTTTCGGGGAGGCTGGTGAATCGGAAATTAAGAAAATCGAAAAAATCTGATACGTTAGTTTGATATTTCAAATGGTAAAAATCAAGTAGACTAGTTCGATTTTACTTCTCGCGGCGGGCTTATTTTTTTGTGAAAACTATTTTTTTATTATAAATTCAATGAGAAGTTTTTTTGTTTTTTTTTTTTTGTCACGGAAGAGTGCAGAGTGCAGAAATCGATGGCATAATTTTTTTTTTTATTCCATCTTTACGACTATGTGCAAAATTGGAATTTACGAAACTCAACTGGATACACCGATTCTTGTACCATTTTACGAGGATTTGAATTGAAAAATCAATGTCCGGGCTCTTGTTTACTATTTTGAGAGTCAATTTTTCTACATTTTTAGTAAAACAATCATGTAGATGACGAATACATCAATTTGATAAATACTCAATGTGCGACTATCTCGTTGTAAGATTACTTGAAAAATTTAAGCAAAAAGCCTTGGATTTGACAGAAGTCACTTTGTCTTCCTGCAACATTTCTTGACCATCCATGCTTCCTACCTCATTTTTACACATGAATTCTTCTACTCTTTAATTCACCCTAACAAGTGAAATTACCCATTTAATCAGGTACCTGTATGATAATAGTTAATCATATTCTCGAAGCTTTTCAACTTGAGCAGCTATACCCACGTATAGGTGTAAAGATACAAGGGGCGAGGGTGAAGATCGTTTATTAAGTCAGGTACCTACGCAGTCAGGGGGAGTCAGAGAACCCGAGTCATCTTGGGGCACGAGCGTTTCGCGTTTTATACCTATATTACGTGTCAGTGTAATAAGCGAGACTAATTGGGCCATCGAGCCAAATGGTTGGGCTGACACTCGGCTATAGGGTGTAAAAACGGAAAATAACCATTCAATTCACACCGTCCGTCTCCCTGTCTTTTTTCTTACAATCAGAGGCTACTTGCTTGCTCTCTTTAGCTGTAAACTGAAAACCACACCAATCAGCAATCATTGAACTGAAATTCTATGAGCTCCATCATGTCATAATGATAAGAAATGTTGCGACCCGTGTATAACGATCCGCACGATGAGAATATTTAGCGAGTGAGGTATAACAATAATTGCACGACTTCATTGGAGAAAAATGTTTTATCGTTAGGGTTCGCGATGCATGCCTAATGGTGAATTATGCGTATACGCATTTACGTGCGTAAAATACGTGTATTATTAATAAATACCTAATCTATAACAAGCGGATGGGCCGAGGTATACAGGGGCGTAGGTGTAACTCGTATGTGGGTATGCATATAATCACGCAAAGGGACCTACACCTATTATATTATTAGCACTCGGTCACACCCCTGTCATCGGCACACTCACTCCTCCTCGCATTCATATCCAGATTCACATCTACATCCACATCCGGCGATCAACCTGATTCTGATTTCCAGATCCTCTTCACGGTGACGTCACGCAGGTACCTATTATAGGTATAGTCGTTATGTCCGCAGGCAGAACGTAGGCAGAGAACGTAGTATGCGCGAATATGGTTCGTAGGTTCACACTGATAATTTACATAGTTTTTAACCCAGACTTCAGATTTCAAAGAAATGTCGTGGCTCGTGATCATCCACGCAAAATGTCTATTGAAAACCATTCAAAACCAAACATCGCTGTACAAAAGCCGCACCGACAACGTTTTTTCTTTCATTTTTTACCTTTTTTTTCTAGTCTACGCTGCAGTACAAACAAACTATTATTAGAATAGAATACTAACGGTGAGTCACCTCGGCTTGTACTACGTGAATCAACGCCTACTGCGGACACTGTACAGATACACAGGTGTAGTGATCAATCAACCTACGCCTATCTTCAAGCACAATGATATCGTTCAGGGTACGAGACGCAAATGATCTTAGCAAAAGATCACCGGTAAAGTTTCTTGAGCGGCAGAATTTGGTAATTCGATCTATCGGTAGAAACAGGTGAAGTACATGATACTTTATTTACGGTAAACTTGTTTTACGTTTCTTTTTTTTTAATTTTTTTATGGACAATACAAACTTCTCATTGACTTTAATCCTGACCAATGCCTGCCCAAATTCTCGTGTTCTTGACT
The DNA here is from genome assembly GCF_021155775.2 of Neodiprion pinetum. Taxonomy (NCBI): domain Eukaryota; kingdom Metazoa; phylum Arthropoda; class Insecta; order Hymenoptera; family Diprionidae; genus Neodiprion; species Neodiprion pinetum. The sequence continues at coordinate 41,841,392 of NC_060234.1, forward strand.
CTGACTTTAGGGTTTTCTTTAAGTTTGCGAATCGCGTCTACGGACTTGAAGTTTTGCTGGTTCCGCGAGCTTCTGTTCCTTTGTCTGTTTCGTCACTTATCCAGGAATACTGTGAAACAGAGAGCCGGAAATTAGTTGCGTGGTTCAGGTACTCGCCCGTTAGGCAAAGTCAAAGATTGGATTAGTTTCGTTGACTTAGATTAAATCTGTCTCTGCGCCCGCCTCTTCAGTTCATCAAAGATCCCCGGGGAGGATGAACCTGAAACACAAGTCGCATATGAGTCGATGGAATCGCACCCTGAGAAAAACCATTGGCAAACTTAGATATTTCAACTTAGCAAACTTGTTCCGATTCAGGAGAAGGAAAAAGAAACATCCTCCGAAGTTATTACTTTCAGCGATGAATACGTACACATATATGCCTACTTATAAAAGTTCTTTCAAGGTCGGCTCGACCCGTAGTTCATAGTGCAGTTTTTGCCCAAGAAGAAAAGGATTTCTGCAGGGTCAGCGTTGGCCCCACGGTACATACCTACCGAAGCCGAGGTTTCGCAAAAGTCACCATGTGTCCGGAGCATCTGACGACCATATGGCATTTACGGCATTTATGACATTTATGTGCCCCGCGGACTGCGTCGGATAGTTGTACATATGCCCGATTCCCCTCGCCTCCTTTGAGCCCGTCGTCTCTATCTCTCGCGAACAGCGTCTGGACTCCGCGCAAGGGGTCAAAGGTAAAGAGGAATGAGGATCCGATTATCGGCCGCGGTGACAACGATTCATTTTTCACCGAATTCCCCGGCAGGAATAGGAAAAGGAATCAGTAACAATAATATGGCCGTTTCTGCGTACAAATCCCGATACTGACATCTTACCGACACCATAGAGGGTATCCCCACCTGATAAAAGGGTTTCTGTCCGAGCTGTGAAGCGGCTAAACTGTCGGTAAGTGGTCGGTATCGGGATCTGTATCCAAAAAAGCCATATTATGCTACTGGAACCGCTGCAGAGCGTAGACAAACGCGTTCTTAGGTGGCTTCGTGTCGCGGAACAGGATGATAGCAGGTGCACCTCTGCTGCGCCTTGCCATCGCGAGTCTACTCGTCGAGCCAAACAATTAACAGCTGTTTCCTGTCACTCACGCGCTTCCTTCTTTAGATCCTTCCTTCTTGCCGCTCGCTAGCACCGATTTTCGCGAGGTGAGACGGCTATTTTTCGACTGTAGCGTTGAGGGTGAGACCAGCCCTCCTGATGAATGGGCGCTTCACGTTCAAAAATAAACTTTTCTCTCTATTCCTCTACAGGCAACTCGCATCACGGTATTCTCAATTATGGTTACTTCGAATCGCGTAACGAATACCGTGCTGAGTGGGTATCGATTCTATACATGAATCGGTTCTACGGGACAAGTTTCCACCAGTTTGATTGATTAACTTGCAAAAATTTTTACCTCCATGAACGAACTCTTGCTGTAAAATCCTCCTGGTCGCACATTACAATAATGATAATAATCATTTCTGTGACAGATCGGATATATCTGGTGGTTTCGATCCCACCGTGTTATTGGAACTTTTTTTCAGTTGATCCTAAAATCAGTGATATTAGAATGATATTCCAGGTCATCACTAAAATTCGGCTCAATTATTTGGTGTAGTTCTCCAATTTTGTCACAGCGGTTTTACCAAAATTGTACGCGGAAAATCTACTTTGGTATCACCAAAACATCACTAATCAGGTTTTAGTAAGCATAAATATTTCCTATTTAATTTCAGTAGATTTCAAGTGTTATTTCAGTTACAATTATGAACTTAAGATACAGTGTAATGTCAGTGGAATAGGAAATCTTTTCGATTTCAGTGTTATTCCAGTGCTGGAGTTAAAAAATTTTATTTCAATGATTTTTCGGGTGGGATTTTGGTACGCTTTTGATGCAACTACAATGAAAATACAATGTAAAAATTTCTCAACTACACCACGAAATCCAATTGTAACTTTAGTTCAATTTCAGTGGGACGAAATCCGCCAGGAATGACGGTATTGAATCCGATGAAAGGATCAAGGCAACGTCTTGGAAATCGTTGTAATTTTTCATCCAGCCGTATCGCATCGAAGGTGAGAAAGGATCAGAACAAGGATCAAGGATCCATGGGTTGGGTTCGCTGGATCCGTACATATCGCGTGCACGTACATAGTTACGTACATGCAAATCACATATACCGATATACGTATATACGTATGTATATCGGTACCGTGTGGCACGCACGTGGGACATCGGGCGGTATCGCTAGCTATCAGACTCGGTTCTGTTTGGACACTTGTACATGCCTATATGCATCGTACATGCACGTGCACACAGCCGCCTCCACGTACCGAGAGAGAGAGCGAGAGAGCGAGAGAGCGAGCGGGAAAGGGGGTGGGAGCGGGGGAGGAAATGGAATGGAAGTGGGAGACACAGCTGTGGAGCAGCTGGCGGCGTCGCGACGGCTGGCCTCCGTCGTCTTTCCCGCTTTCCTCCAATTTCCAGATTCTCTTGGCGTCCCTGCAGCGCCCTTTCCCCACTCTTTCTCTTTCCCTCATCCTCCTATCCGCCGTCCCTTTTTCGCTAACTAAACGCAAGTTCGACGCAAGCCTCGTCGCTTTTCAGTTTCCATTCCCGTTGTACCTACGTGTATTCTACATAGGTATCTAGGTATTCGATGGGGGAGGAGGGGGTGCAAGGTGACAGCCCCGTTTCTTCCGTCTGGTAACCACGCGGAGGTGGCGGCGGCAAAAATCTTGGACGAATATGCGATTAATTCGATTTCGTTTCTCCGTGAAAAATGATTCTATACGTGACAACTGTTTCCCATTTATCATGCAACGAGTACAGCGTGTATTGTATATCTGTTTAGCTTTGGGTCTGTAGCGTTACATGTATTCTACGCCTCAGAATATGCTCGGAATTATCGAAGGTTTTTCTAATTCGCATTATATTTTCATCCGGTATATGCTTGTTCAACTGCGATCAAGCGATGAAGACGTTCTTGCAAAAACGATATTGCAAATTGATCGGATATTTCACACGACTGAGAGAAGCTTGCATGTGTTTTATAGATCATGGATAAAATCGTCTCGCATGATTAGTTTTGTTTAATGAAATACGAACGAGTTTTAGAGGACGTAAATATGGCCTGTAGTATGTAATGCTTCTTTCCAATAAAATTAACCTGAATGAGAAAATATCTGCTGGTACAATGTGTGCACAGTTGCACAAATATCAACACAAGCATCTGCGTTCCACATATTATATTATATGTATATTGTATATCTATACAATGGCAGTAAGGTAGCCAGTGGTAACGTTATTTTCTTTGATATTGATTCAACGTAAAGGTACCCGTTAAAATTCATAACGATTCATCGATATTTTCTATGTCGATGCCAACCCCTTATGATTGCATTATAGAAATGCAGTTTCATTCGAGGACCAATTATCACGGCCAAAATTCGTGTATAATAATAATAATATTGTTTATTAGGCATATAAAGTGTGTTCGATAGCTTACATTGCAAAATGAATGAAAAAAGTAACGTGATAAAGTACATTCAAAACTATTAGTCGATTAATAATATAATAGGTGTATATGTATAGTAGTATTATATATCGATGTATAAACTCGCGATTTTTCGTACATGAGCTGTTTACATATATACATATTTTTAATTATTGTACATATCGTAACAATATTAAATCCGGGGGCCTCAATGTTGAACGTTTGCTTTCTAGCGAAGTTACTGTTTATTGTCGGCTAATTTGTTTGGGATTCTTACGAGTTCCTCAATCGGCTGTTGGAAAATTCTAAAATTTCATCAGCCAGTGTCTGAGGTGCACGGTGAGGATTCGGCGTTGCTGTTTTCGTTGTTGCTTTCGGTCGATGAGCTATTGCTGCTCTTTACTCGTCTTTTCCGAAGTTTTGCGAATTGGAACTCCTCCACTGGAACTGTGATTCAGTTGAGTTAGTTAGATTATAAAACAGGACATATATTGAAAATTAAAGTTGAAGGATGACGAATAAAAAAAAAATCAAAAAATCAAAAAGATAATATATCTCTACCGCGCGTTGCTTCAACCTCCCAACGAAAGACTCCGTGTTTCGCAACGGTGCTGGAAAGAGAAAAGAAACGAAACGGAAGTAAATTAGTGGACAAGAACATGAGGTAAAACAAAAATGTGTTACGTGTGCAGGGTAATTAACGTGAAACGCATATAATATATATAAACAATAAAATATTTATATACGAAACACAAATAAATGATATATATATTTCGTAAGTCAGATTCATATATGCCTAACCTAATATTATACAATTTAAGACGCATATTATAATAATATAATACAGCCAAAAAGCAGTGGATCCACCAAGCGATTCTCGCTTAATACGAATGTTTTTCCCTTACTTTTCAATCAAACTTGTTCTACTACATTGACAATGTAAAATGAATTCACGCACTTTGACTGTACCACGTTGTACATCGTTTTACATTAACATTAAATAAATAACATGAATCATGATAACAACGATGATAATAATTGTATTAGATTATATACACGTGAGTTAGTAAGGTGTCGTTATTTGAGGTGCGCATCGTTACCGTCTGAGTCTGGATCTCCATCGGTAACATGACTGTCCACGGGCAAAGGTAAAGGTAATATTTCAGGCTGAAGAGGCGGTGGACCTGGCACAATGTCTTCGACGATAACTTCCTCTGCTAGGCTACTCCTTACAGCCTCTATCACACGACATATAAAAGAATTGGGCAAGTATAACCTAAGTAAATTGTAATTTGAGTAATTTAATTTGATGTAACATGTAATTTATTTTTTTATTGGTATGTACGAATTCTTGATTCGAGTTCATTCTCTGTTTCGTTCCTTGAACCAGATTATAATAACAAACAACACTATGGATCAAATATTGCTAAGAATGTATTAAAGATCGAAGGACATAACTAACCATTGAACGCCTGCGGATATTGTTGGCTCAGTTTCGTCTTGACCACTCGAATCCGCTTGAAAATGTGATCCAAATCTCGTTTCATCTCTGCTAGCAATGTCGTGTGTTTCTTAAACTCGGCTCCCGCAGTCTTCAAACGATTTATCGATAGCTGATTGCAATTTGTTAGCATTTCGTTCGTTTTCTCGAATCTTTGGAGCCTGAAAATTGAATCGAAATAATTATCATTAAGGTATTTAATAAAAATAAAAAAATCGGCAACGAAGCACTCGAAATTAAGTATAAGAAATTTTCTTTCGACCAATAATTTTCAGAAATCAGTGACGTATTTCAAATTTTGCGCGTTATGCGGACGTTTGGCTAAAAAATCGATAAGCGGGGGGGACAAATGCACAACATAACCTCATGCCCCGATCGAACTTATACTTAAATAAATATTTGTCCCATATCCTCACATTTGTTTCTGAGCACGAATCATGGATTCTACATCTTGTTGATCTACGATGCCAGCTAGACCTTGCACGAAAACCTCCGGGGCTGTGTAATTTTGAAAACACTCAAAACTTCCAGCATCGGACTCGGGCGTCCCTTGGATGGCCGCCATCTTTACAACACGCTTGACAGTTCGACTACTCCGTGAGCTCAACCCACCGTTCCACTGCTCTGGGACAATACGCCTGGCGCAGCAGCCGACTGCAATTCGGTAAACACCATTCTGCGTCATGCGCAGTCGCCATTGCGCAGCTGTCTTCGACAATCGAGACTCGCGTGGCGATATCTGTTTTCGAACGAATGGATAGGGTCGCGTTTCAACGCTTCAAAATTTGAATTGCCCTGTGAAAAATGATTCGCCTGATTCGATCAATGCATTTTGCATTGTCTTACATCTGATTATGAGGACTGCATCCACAATGTGTGACTCGAACAAGAAAATATTTTGTGAAATATTCCCGAAATGCAAATAGGGCTGGACGTGGCTCCACTTTCTAAAAAAAGTTATTGGTAGTGAGGACTCAAGAGCCAAGAGACGACTAGGTCCAGCAGTTTTCTGGTAAATAGTAGAGAGTCCAAATCGATTGTGTGCCCTGAAAGATCCAGCAATTCGGCGGCGTTAGTATTTTGCGACAGTGAGTAAATTTTACTTGTTCCACTTTTTCAACTATATTCAAGTGTTTATTAATAATATAAAGGTTTCTCGAGTTACGTATATAAATACGGCGTCATTTATGCACATATATTTCGAAATATACGGTATGGCAGAAAGGAGCGCAAAGGAAGTACGTTATTATTTACGTAATCGAGAGTTTCAAAATTTTCATGAGAAAATACAGATACTTTATACGATAGTTTAGACTTCTGTTCAGTTCTGACGCTCGGGTCTCATCTGGCATCAAAGTGACCTTTCACGCTTTTCTGGAAAAAATATTGTATAGAGCACGCCCGTATAGTGTTTTTAGCTAGAAAAATGATTTTAGTACTCACGTTTGTTCCGTCTTTAGCTCGTACTTAAATCACCATCTTTATCCTAAAAACACCCACATACCTACTTGAAAAAATAAAAAAAAAGAAACGCTGGCTGCTCTAACATTTGTAGTGAGGTTGAACGGAGTACATATAATTCATTCAAGTTTAATAAGTGCACTGTCAGTAAGTGTCACAGTAAAGATTTGTGTTAGTATTATTATGTTTTCAGTAATTTTTCGATTGGGTGATCAGGAAATTAGGGACAAGTTTTTTAGCACTGTTCGGAAAGGTTTGAAACATACTGTCTATGGGCTAATTTTTCATTCTTGAGCAATGAGTTGAATCTTTCAGTTCTTAAGTTCACGAAAGGTAAGACGCTAGCGTCGTTTCCTAAGTTTGTAATTCGCTGAATCTCAACAAGTATGGCCGTGACTCGTGTCAAAATACGGTTACTCAGTGGCCATGCTCTGTATTATCCATTGCTTTCGTGATGGTAAGTCAAGCTAGTTACCGACACGCGCTTACGACTGAAAATTAGTTTCAAAAATTTATTTCTTGTTAGAGGACGCTAGTACTAATCACTGTAACCGTTCACCGGTGATTTACTGTGGGAACCGCCGAGTATGTGGAAGAAAATGTAACACGTATTATATTAATTTGTTTTCAGTCCATCCTATAAATAAGTACGAAATAAAAGTTTACAGTTTTGATTTATTTGTACAAAAAATACGAGATAACGATTTATTTTCATAATTCGCGGAAGGAAGTCAAACTACTATCCATATTCACAACAAAGCCTGTGTTTTTACTTCAGAAAATCTCATTCTGGATGAAACGAAAATCAAAACAAATTATTAATATACAAACTCAATAATCGATATGGGATTTATGTTGATTAATATTTGTTTTGACTTTCGATGTATTTAAGAACGGATAATAACATGGGCGCATTCAAATTTTCACTGTTGACTGTTGTGCTTGTGTCGGTTTTCGGTTGGTAGACAAAAGGAATTCTTTATCGTATTAGCGGATCTGGTATAGTTGGGAAATGGCACAGAATATAAACCCGTTCTACTCGTCTCAAAGTACGCCTAACAAAGCTAAGGAGGAAAAGCAGAACGTCCCAAAAGACAATCATGCAGTGAGCAAAAGGTAGGTACAATCTCTACCTCAATTTTCCCAGCCCTCGCGCAGTATCGACATTCGGTCAAACGGAATTCAATTACTTACGTACACACTTGGTATGATCAAACTGGGGATTCCACCGCGTTTTTCAGCCCCATAACCAAACTTTACTCCCATTATTTCCAAATCCCTCACTCACGCCAAATGATATGCTCGCGTTTATTTCACAGGCTTCAAAAGGAACTCCTAGTCCTGATGACCAGTACTGAAAAAAGTGTATCTGCCTTTCCAGACGGTGAGAACCTTTTCAAGTGGATCGGAACCATAACCGGCCCACGAGACACGGTAAGGTATTCTTGTACCTCACACATAGTTTTTGTCAAGATAAAATCTCTACGAGTAAAAAATTTAAAACCAATGTACGAGGCAATGGTGCTTCGAAAAAAATATTTCCAGACTTTACGCTCCTTACACGATTCCCGGAAAGTTAGTCTGCTCGATCATTCTGTGTTTCGAGATATTTTGTATACTGTTTAACGTGTCTTGTGACAATCTAGAGTTAACCCAGTAGCTGGAGGTCTAATTGCGAAGTTGATTGATCGCTAAGCTCGATTGAAAAACAAATTCAAAAGTATTATATATTATGAATTGTTGTCCAAAGTCAGGCATGGTACAAAGCGTGAGGCCATTCATTTACAAATTGAAGGAAAGACTTTAGCTTATCAGAATTAAATTGACAATAGGAAATTTCCAATTAGTTTTCAATGCTTTCCTATGATTGTGATGTTTGAATCAAGGTAAATATTATCCTACAAAGTCCTGTTTTGTTGGTTTAATGCGCAATACTACAGTAACGGAGTAATGTATATAATCTAATGTAATAATCAGGTATATGTGGGGCTGACGTACAAGCTGACACTGGAGTTCCCACACAGTTATCCGTACAGTGCTCCGGTGGTGCGCTTTGCTACCCCCTGCTTTCATCCAAACGTCGATTCAGCCGGTAATATCTGTCTGGATATATTGAAAGACAAATGGAGTGCGTTGTATGATGTTCGTACCATACTTCTATCTATACAATCTTTGCTAGGGGGTAAGTGTTTCAAATTATAGTCATTGATTTGTTTCATCCTCGTTTTACAGATAATAGATCTGTAAAATCTATTCCAAATATGAAGTATGTTTTTTTGTTTCAATTTATAAACTGTCTGAGCTTTCTAGAAATATATTTAATTACGTTCGCATGAATAATTTGTCTTTCCTTGGTTTGTTTTCTGTAGAGCCGAACAATGAAAGTCCACTGAATCCTCAGGCCGCTGAATTGTGGCCGAATCAAACGGAGTACAAGAAACATTTGCACGAAGAATATCGTAAAGCTCCCAGTCATGCCAATCAGGACTCATGATAAGCCTACTCTTCCACACTCCTTTATCGCTCTATTACCACTATCGTAATTCTCAGTACAGTTAAAATACACGTACAATTGAGGCATGCGAGAAACACGCATTATTATGACGAATATGTACCTACGACCTTTTTTTTTTTTTTTTTGTTTTCGCTACCTTAACTTTACTTTAGTAGACATACATACGACATACAAATGTTGGTCACGTTTTTGACGTAATAATAAAATTGTAATATGTAATCGAAACCTCTTCAAAGAACAAATTAAAACTTTGTGATTGTTAATAATTCACACCTCTACGAGGTTTCTAGTAGTATAGTGTGATTTACTTTCGCGTAAAGTGAGCATGTATACAAATTCATTTATATAGGGGACTGATCTCAAATACACGCCGTCTACATTCATAATTTTATTATTTGTTTGATTTTGAATAAAAACAAACGTTTATTTATTTTATATATGTAATAATAAATATAAATATCTAATATCTTGGTACAACAAGGCGCTGACGTATATAACGTTTACATTTGTGGATCGTTTTCAATTGGTTTATTATTGTGTAATGCTAAAATAAATATTTTAAGACCATGCATATACTTTCACTTTATTTTTCTATTGTTGAAGCAAATTATGATGATTTGTCGATGTATGTACTCAAATTCTATGGTTTCATATTGCTTTGAATTTTCTGCAGTATGTAAATTCCAGAGATTCGGATTTGAATAAAATTAAATATTCAAATTTCGGAAAACTATACGTTGTTAGTAAACAACGACAAATTTTATACGTTCATCTTGTGATATTTTACTTATTTGACTTTTACAGACTCCGCGTGATTAACTATTGTCTTACATGTGGATGAGAAATAATTTAACCAAAATAAGTATCACTACAGAATTCAGTAGCTGAATAATTCCGTTACATTAAAATATCGGGGCTAGCAGTGATCATATAAAGCCCCCAAAAATTTTAAAACATCGTAAACAGTGAAAAAATTAATTGGAAATAGCGTGGAAAAAATTCTCCGAAGAATTATTCTAGCATTTATTTTCTTTGTCACTTAATTTTTCGTACCGACATATAACGGTCACAGCCGCTAATTCTAAATTTAAAAATATAAATATGGAAAGGTGATGTTTTGACCGGCTTATGATTCCTTCTTTTCATTAGAAAGGAAAGTTACTTAAACGTTTAAAATTATCATTGACAGTAATTTACAAAATATATTTAATATCTGCATGAATATAAAAAAGATTTTAAAAATTAAACTCGAATATTTTTGTGCGCGAGCTCGCGTGGCGCGATATTAAAAGTAAAAACGCACAAAATCAAGTGAATAGTTCGATACGAAATTTTTTTTAGTATACTACAGTAGGCAGTATCGTATAGTTATTGGTGTATCAGTTTAATCGAGCTGCGTTAATTAGCAGTAGGATATGCTGTCGTCTGTGGTGAAGCAAGTCGTGAATGCATTCGTTAAAAAAATACCTAGCAACAAGCTAATATTTACTTCGACGATGAGAAACATGTCAACGAATTTTGAGGTATGGTAAGGCGAGAAAAAACATGAAATACGGAGAGGTTATGTATGACGATATTATTCCATAGACATATAAGAATAGACCGCGTGACCGGGCTGAGAAGTTGGTAGCGGAATAGAAAGAGAAAGTTGCATACGGGACCGCTCTGTTTTCGTCTAGTCGCGCATGCGCGAACACGTGTAACACTGCGAGGCCAACTTTTACAAGGTCAAAGCCAAAGAATACGCACGCAGAACAATAATCGCACGATTTTTAAAGGACAATAATTTTTTTTTAAGTATTTTCAAATTATTTATAAGTATGTAATAACCAAAGTCAAATGAGTCAAAAAGAATATTCGTGCAAGATAAAATAATATTTTTATATGTTATGAAAATATAACATGTTTTTACATATTGTTTTAAGTATAATAATATTCAACGTTTTATTACAGCATATGATCATACAGTATTTACTTGTGTGCATTATTCATGTTTGTTACCTAATAAAAATGATGAATAGCATTTTATGATTTAATATTCAATTATTTAATTTTAATGTTTTATTAGTATTAGTCTTATTTTTAAATTATAACTTCTAATTTTTGTTTTATGTACAATATACATATAAGAACTTCCATCCCTCCATTCATTTTATATTTCATTCTTACTAAAAAAAAACGCTGAGCGCGCATGCGCGATTAGATAAGGATAGAGGGGTCCTATATGCAGCTTTCTCTTTCTATTGCACTATCGCATTCACCAACGGGCCACCTCCGTTACCCCCGCGGTCTATTCTTATATGTCTATGATCATCCCACTGGCATGTTTACCACGTGAATCAAACATCTTCCCAATTCTTATATCTTCGATTTAACATGTTTAGGAACAAAAAATCAACGTCAAAGGGTGGGACATTAATTACGTAAAAGTGGGCAGAGGTGCTCATCCTGTTCTTCTGCTCCCTGGCGCCCTCTGTGTGTAAAGAGGAAAATAGATGCGCAGCGATTCGACTTTTCGATATTCGAATTAGAAAAGTTCGCTACACGCGCCAAATTTGAATTCTGGAAAAATATGTTTATCTGCGTTTATTGCAGAATTTTCTCTGCAACCGTTTTCTCACTACCTACCATTTTACTGATGGTTATTTTTTGCAGGGTCGATCTGGACAGATTTCAAGCCTCAAATTACGAATTTGGACAAAGATAAACTGACCATTGTTGCATGGGATCCCCCTGGATATGGGAATTCCCGTCCACCGAACCGGACCTTTGGTGACGATTTTTACAGCAGAGATGCGGACTTTGCTCACGATTTGATGAAAGCAATTGGTTTCGATAAATATTCTCTGCTCGGCTGGAGCGACGGCGGCATTGTCGCACTTTTCTTAGCGGCCAACTACCCCGAGCGCGTTAAAAAAATGATCGTAATTGGTGCCAATGCTTACATATTACCGGAAGAAGCTGACGTTTATAAAAGTAGGATGACTTCTTTGGATAGGGATCAGGCACATAAGTTTCGATCTACTACTGAAATACTTTTCAAGCTATCGCTTCACATAATTGCCTAGATGAAGTTCAAAGTATAAGCAGTATTTATTTAAACGAAATTTTCATTGACTGATGAAAGGATTAACAATTATATATTGTCTTCGAGAATAAATCTTTTGGAGTAGAATATTTTCCGTATCGAGGTTGTCAAATGAAAACGAAATCCGTCAAATTATTTATTTTTTCACAAATGGGCTCGTGATTCGCGACCTTTTTGATACGATTTTTCGAAAGTCTTTGGAATTGTAGTTTTTCACGAGTTTGAAACATGATGATCTTCCACTAGGTTTAAGAAACATAGATTCTTGGTCCGAGCGTATGAGAGCTCCAATGATAGCTGTATACGGTGAGGGATACTTCAGGAGTACTTGGGCCTCGTGGGTTGACGCACTTTCGGCGATATATGAGAAAAACAAGGGAGACATTTGCATGAATTTACTGAAACAAATTCAGTGTCCAACGCTGATTGTTCACGGAGCAAAAGACGTCATGGTTCATAAGGACCATCCAACGTTCCTCGCAGAAAACATCAAGAATTCAAAGTAAGTGCGGCGTCTTTTTCGGAGGATCCTTTTCAACTTTTACGCCAAGAAGTGTCGTACTTTTGTAAAATACTCCACTACTAATTTTTTGTATTTTCAGAATGCACATTTTTGAAAATGGAAGTCACACCCTTCACTTGAAATATCACGAAGACTTCAACCGTCTCTCTGAACAATTTTTGTTGGAAACGGATTAGGACGGTTAATTGTGAACTTTCAGTAAGAGACGCTAAGTTTACGTTATGCAAAAAAGTTGAAAAAAATAGAACTAAAAAATTATAGTTTTGTATAAAAAAAAAAATTCTATATAGTATTCGCCTCTCGGCACTTGTTAGTATTATTCCAAAAAATTTTATACCTGCTTAAAGGGGATTTTTTCTCCATAATATAAACATATTGTTGGGGTGTAATAAAAACTTTTAAAACGATCAAAATATCGGACATCCTAGTGTGTATCTAATTCGTCTCTATTTGGTCAGTACTACGAAAAAATATTGGAACCCTAATACCCTCCTATTTTCACAAGGTTTTCCCTTATTTCCCCTAAAATCACCTGGCTGCACTGTGAAGCCTGTATCTTAAATTTTTGTATGAGCCTTAATACATGGCACTGAGATAATTACGTTGGACTTGTTACCACGATTTGTATCAAATAATATTAACTATTCACTTGATTACTGTAAATGCATTTGTATAATAAGGTTAATGGAAGTCAAGACAAAAGCGTTTTATTTTAATTTAAAGGAATGTAACGAGAAAAAAAAACAAGCTTTCGTATGAAATCGCGTCAACGTGCAGATTTTGGATTTCAAATGAGATTCAGTTGAAATTCTCGAGCATTACACGTAGAGTCGAAGAAAGGTAAATATTATTCAGATATTTATCACACGATATAAATATAGTGTGTACTGTGATATCGAGTTCAGATCATGCCATCACTTGTACACGTGCCTACAAAACTTTATTGGGACGGAAAAAATTTGAATTCATACAGATACCAGTTGTCACAGCTGTTTAAAAATTACGCCTGTTATTTGTAAGTATTTGTACAACACCTGTTAGTGACGAGTGTATCCATCTGATTAAACAATACCAAAACGCAAGATAGCTGCTGTATAAAAACCGTCTCCGTTCTGGAAATCCACATAGCCCTTCGCAGGTAAAGTGCGACGATTAATTCGGCAGAACCATAAGTATATTTACTATTATTTAATTTGAATTGTATGTGTCGGTACAACGTGATTCTTTTGAAGTTCCAGAACAATGAATTCAAGGGTAAAGTTGTTTTGCCTTGAGCTTGCAAAAATGATTTTACCGCTAAAATTTTTGTCAAATTATGCGTAATCTTTTTGCTGTTCTAGGAACAAAAAATTAACGTTCACGGTGTCGATTTAAATTACCTAAAAGTCGGTAGTGGAAAACACGCAGTCCTTATGCTCCCTGGCGCTATGGGTGAATACATAGATATTCGTAGTTTACAAAGTGGTTGATTCTCAAGCATTGTATCATTCGAATAGAGGACAATCGTTTCGAAATTTATTGCGAGGACTGTTTGCAGGGTCAATATGGACGAATTTTAGGCCACAAGTTGAAAACTTGGATAGGAACGAGTTTACAATTATAGCCTGGGATCCGCCCGGTTATGGACAGTCAAGACCACCAACCCGTAAATTCGACGGAGGGTTTTTGCAGCGGGATGCAATCTATGCTAAAAATCTCATGTGCACTCTTGGCTACGATAATTTCTCTACTATCGGTTGGTGCAACGGTGGAATAACGTCTTGCTTTCTCGCTGCCAGGTATCCTGAATCTGTACAAAAAATGATCCTTATTGGCACCAACTCTTACATACTACCGGAGGAAATAACAATTTACAGAGGTATAGTATAGTCATCGAAAGTTTTCATCATTACTTCTTCTCAAAGGCCAACTTTTACTTTCGCTGAAATTTAATTACGTCGTCAATTACTTCACTTAAATATAAAAATGCAAGTGAAAAATCTAGCAGAATTTTGAACTAATGGCTTGAACAATGGCTGTTCAATATGGACAAATATCGATGGTATTTCATCGTGTTTTATAGGGTTGAAGGATTTGGACGCATGGACAGAAAGAATGATGTCTCCGTTGGCCGCTATTTACGGAGAGAACTACGTTCGAAATGTGTGGCCATCATGGGTCGACGCGATGGAAGAAATATACGAGAAACGAAATGGAGACATCTGCTCAGCTTTCCTCGAAAAGATACAGTGTCCAACGTTAATAGTACACGGTGAGGGAGACAGACTTGTCAAGGAAAGCCACGCTGCTGTGATCCGCAACAAAATCCGGAAGTCCAGGTCAGCAAGAGGCATATTCGCAGCGATAATTATTCGTACGAATAAAATATGAGGCGAATTGCGGTGCTTCGTTCATATTGACGGCTGTGCAACCATTGAATTTGGTCATATTTGTATATTTGATAGCCAAAATGACTATCGCTTTTTTACAGGGTGTATATATTTGAAAAGGGATATCACGACCCTCACTTGAGATTTCAGGCAGAATTTAATGATCTAGCAACGCAGTTTTTACTGTCTCCGTTTCAAGATTCAGAACCGTAGTAAGTATGTGAAATAGAACTGCTATATATCTTCGATTTTTTGTGTTATTCAATATATTTCATCTACACAGAAGTATCTTAGATTCTTATTTTATTTTCTTTCCCCGTTTCCGTTGAATCGGAGTTTCTCGATATATGCAACCACAGTTACTTCGATGTTTGCCGAGTAACATCGTAGCAGGCGCAACTACTCAAAAATTTCTACTACTACGAATTTTTACAGAAATTGTAATCTATCGTATTATTTCGTAAAAAATTGTAAGTATGCATAGTTTTTCGTGAAGAATTGTTCATTTTCGCTAAAAATTGTAGTATCTTGTAGATTTTTTACAGTAAAAAATACAAATTTTCATGAAAATCTACAAGGTTTTATGAGAAACTATGCATATAAACAATTTTTTGTACAAGATTGTACAAAATGTCCCAATTTCCCTAAAAGTTCATAGAAAATGGTAAAAATCATTTTCACCTGGACATGTTCGAGAACCAAGTATAAGCTTTGCATACAAAATCTGAGCCAACAGTCTAGTGTAAATATAAAGTATACCTAGTTCAGTATTTTTTAAATTTATTGTGAGGCCTAATCTGTTGCTATCCGAGTAGATCCAGGAACTATACAATACAAAAAAAAAAAAAACGCGATAAACTAAGAAAATCGTCAAAAATGATATATTGTGTGGTAATTTCTAATGAGAGTTCGTAATATAAGTGAAAGAGAGAAGACTCTTTACTTTTATCCCTTAAACGTTGTGATTTGAGTTTCTGACACGGCATTTTAGAACCTATATAATTGTTTCTATCAATGCGAAATATGTCAGGAATTGAACCCAAACATTGAATCTTAAATAAGTTTGAAAACGTCAATTAAAATTCCGCGCTCCAGTGCCAAGTGATATTTATTATAAGAAACAACCTTTTTAGAAGTGGCGACTGGGGTTGATGGGATTCAAGTACCTCGCAATTCTTGAACCGTGTAACGAACGAGCAAGGCACGTGCAGTGCCTGGCTAGAATCCCTAGCCTGAGAGTCGACCACATTGATTTTGTCAAATGTAGCGCATTGCGGATGTCTCCCGTCGGTCTGGCTTCTATCACGTTTAGCCAAAATAGTTTTCGCTCTGACCCGACGACATTTAAGCCCTGAGACGTGGGCGTTTTTCGCATAATCCGTCATTAGACCTAGCGTTTGAAAATGCAAAGAATGAGGTAATTATCCCGATCCCCGAAAAATTTCAACTTGTAAATTCCGCATGCGTATCGTGAAAATTTCGGAATTCCGCGCGAGCGAATATCGCGAGTGCGTTTCCGGTTTGATTTTATAAAAATTGCCCGAGTCCCACGCTTCGCAATAAGAACGCGCGGGATTTGCAGCTCCAAAGAGAAACTCCTACGATTTACCCGGCCGCCCACCTTTGACCGTCACTCTTTACTCGTCGAGGAGGGAATGAGTGAATGGATTCGAGCACCCACCTAGTTTTACGTTTTACCTGCTACTTATTTGTCAGCGGAGTCCGTTCGATAGAGTACATTCACACTAAATCTGCGGGTTACCATCGGCTTAATGACCTTGGAAGAGTTCCCATTAAGAAATCCGTAAATTGCAGGTGATAATCGATGTATTACCTGTCGCTAATCCGATAATCTCTTGTCAAACGTGTATTTAGACGTAGTTCATCACTGCGCAAACATTTTTTTCAAATTTGTCGCTCCTCCACTCTTTATGGGTTTAATTTAGCTAATTACTCTGCCATTTACGGTCGGTTACTTGCTTCCCACTGTCTATTATCTGCAGTTATAAAAATCCTGCGAGATAATATAGAGTTTCTACGCCGCCTAATGTTCCGTCCGTCTGTCACCACTGAGAATATATCGCTCGACGGGTCCATTGTTTCACTGTAGTATATTTTCGTGTATACCTACTGCTATTTTAGCCCGTTCAACTTTTACACTGTTCTTAATTATTCCGCCGTACAATTAGGGGCGGTCTCGCTGTTACGGAGTTCCTGCCTTCTGAATCTGGGAGTAAAATCATCTAGAGTCACCCACGGTCCCGATACCTAACGACCTCAAACTGCTCACAAGTGTATGTAAATTACTTGATCGACGAAATTTTCATGCATTCACTCCAAGAAATCAAGGTATAAAATATATTTTTTTCGTCAAGCTTGTTTCTGGTAAAATCCTTAACCTGATAGTAACGTTTCGAATTCGTTCTCATTTCATTGATTTATACAGTCCTTGGTGTGCACCGGCTAACGTGAAGGAAATAAGAGACCAATTATTTCGATTTTATAAAATTTTTCCAGACGAACAAAACCAACAACCATAATTGCGAGTATTTTTATACAAACTAATAAACTGCGTTATTGTAATTTTCACGACGGCGTGAATTGCTATTCTGTGTTTAACGCATAATGGCACCTGCGTGATTCATTTGAGCATAGATTCGACTGGCGGATAAAGTTATCACGATCTCAAAGCTGCGTGGAGAGTTTTAAACAAAAGTGGCACAAGATCGAGACGTGGAGAGAAGATCGAAGTCAAAGTGTGCCAGGAATGTCTTTTCGTTGTAACATATCCCATACAAATTCACGCGTTTCGATTCGTTTTTCAATACTTTGTCTGAAATAGATTAGTCGAACAAGTAGTTTCGTTTGTTACGAAATTGCTGGAGTTTCGAAAAGTGAAAATGTATTGAAACAGCGACGCTAATATCAAGTATTGCGTTCATTTCTTGCCGAACGAATTCAAAAAGTATTTTCTTTAAATATAAGCACATCTACGAATTCCATATATATATATATATATATATATATATGTACATTATGAATAATATAATATATCAGGAGGATTCTGAAATCCGAGAGTATATTTAGGAGGAAAATTTTTCACGAGTAATAACGCGCCTTTATAAAATTAATTATTCATAACTCCACGTATTTTTTTTATATTTGCACGATCGTAAAACCGCTGCAGCTTGTTGCTTACCAGAATTTCTTTCGTCAATTTTTGGGTATAGAATAATTTCGCATCCATAAAAAATTCAAGCGATGTTTTCACGTACACGCGAATCTGTGATATTTCGCGGACATTCGATGCAACGAGCTTCTCGTCTTATTGTGCTGAGGTAAATAATGACATAATGGGAACGACAAAGTGCGAGGCAGGATAGCAAAATGGCACGTGACGTAATTTCTAGCAATAATTTAAAGTACCAGTGTTTAATTTGCACGTGGCCTTAGAACACATCTGCACGTATATCATGGCAAATCGCGTGGGCTGCCAGTGAGGCTTCTGCTTCCCAGTCTAGCCAATTGCCGTTCGAAAAATCGTCCGGATTTCTGCCTTCCAAGATCGCGTTGCCCCGCGTACCATTTCTGACGTAATTCTTCTGCCTCCGCGTCTCGTTATGCGAGCAGTCTATCATAATTCATGATTCCAGGGTCGAAGATAGTATTAATGATACTTCATCCCCCCAGACGGCGTACCCGTAGCTTTTTCGAGCCGTTTATCAGCGATAAAAAAATCGTTAAGCTTCTTTCGAGGCGAGCTCAGAAGTATGACCTTAGCTGCAAACTATGCTGCAGCTATTTTCGAATATGGACATATAAGCGTGATCTGCAGAGTCGAGTTGTCTCGTTGATTTTCTCCTAAAAATCCAGGTACGACTACTTACGACTCGATTTTTTTTCATTTTTTCTCAATCTTCAGGGTCTCTGCAGCTCGACAAGAGATATTCTGAAAGATTAATCGCATCTCGTTTCAAATCCGCGCCGGGAGAAAGTGGAGCAGGCTGATTGCCGTCTGGTAAACGCCCGATTCGGATGTACGAAGCGAAGTTGAGAGAAAGAGATGCGAAGTGGGATGGAATACTCGGGCACAAATGCACTCACACACCTGTAGTTACCAGTGACGGCTTTTATACCTGCGCATGTGCAGACAAGTACCTGTATAACTATTGGGTCTATAAACTATCGATGGGGTAAGGTTTCCTTTTACTATGACCTTTTATAGGTAGTTGATTTGGGTCGCAGGACCGCTTCGAGACGTCTTTGAAGGACGAATGGGCCTCAAGGTCCGAATCGGGAAATTTCAAGCAATGTTATTTGTCCCAATGATATCGGACATGAATGAAACAACATCCCTTCTACGTGATAAAAATGAATCTGAGTAAAATTCGAATAACAAAAGTAAAGACATCAACAATTTCAGAAAAGGTAGTTGTTTTGTCTGATAAACATTAGAATCGGATCATAAATACGATATGTTAACCGTCTTGAACAACGTTCTGATGTGAAAACCTTTCTCAAATTGTTTATACCTCAGCTTGGGTTTTTTGAATTTACTTGGATCTATTTCTATTACATACCTAGTAGGAATGTCATTTCATTCATGTTCGTTATCATTGGTGCAAATAACATTGCTGGAGATTTTTGAAACGGGAATGTTTCTTCTTTCAATTTTTCATTAACTGGATCGATTAATCTTTAAATTCTGAATCAGATTCTATAACGAATTGAAGAGTTTCACGGTGGTTTTCACTTGAAAAATAGTAGCAACAATTAAACAGAAAGAACTGTTACGTAATTGGATCTTCTGTACCTACACCTAGACTTGTTTGATAATGCGTGCCTTCCACGACATTCTAGCGCTAATTAACTTCTGTAATCAGTTCATCTCTCGTGGTATCATACATTTGGGATGTGAGTAACTGATATTAATTGCAAAGACTGCTGGAATTTTTTTCGACGTTTGCGGGTCTAGGTCATGCTAGATTGTAATTATAATCAACAATGCTGAGCAACATTCAAGACATTTAATTACTTACACTTCTAATTGCAGCAATATTATTCCACTATAAACGAGTAATAATTTCATCCGTACTTCAATGCTTCCGCAAATTCAATCTTAAGCGTGTACATAGTAATTGCTACTGTAACATCGCTCTTTAAAACACGTTCAATTTATGACCCTTGCGTTTCCCAGTGCGAATTGAAAGCCTTTCATTCAAGAAAGAATAAGAAAACTGTACATTGGAGTTGAGCCTACGACTTACACCCTTGTACAAAGGCTAACAATTCCGCCAAAGAATGGAAACCGAGGGTCTTTTAATGCTCGAAAAAGCACGAAGCTCACGAAACATCAGGTTCTGAAAGCACGGCGGTGGTAAGTATCGATTTCTCCGGGACGCCATCCAGTCGACGGTAAGCTCCGTGAGTCACCTCACCGTTCCTCTTTCATATTACATCGAGAAGTACACCCTCAGCACTAGTATAGTACAAGTGACTCAGTGAGTCACAGAGTCCGAGTCAATATATCCGGCCACCCCTCTAATTACTAAACGAAAACTATACGCATTACACCCGGGTATATAATTCGTCGCGAAATCCATCCGTATTAATACCGGAGACCAATTACCACCCTTAGACTTTCCCAGGGGTCCGTGATCAGGCGAAATAATTCGCCCAAGTTCGATCGAGGAAAAGAATGACTCAATTAAAACTTACGTCGCTCTTTATACTAGCAACAATGAAATTAGACGTCATCCGTTTGCCCGCAGAAGCTCGAACTTCGTGCACGAAACGATTTATGACTACCCAAACATTACGAAAGCTCGATTAGCACGCGTAACTTAATTCTTGCTAATTCTTCGGCTTCCGTATCCCGATTCCTAATAAATGTATTTTGGGCCTGTAGTTAAAAATTGAAAAGAATTAACCTTGAGTAAAATTTGTTATAAAATTTTTTTTACAGACGGTCCAAATTCTCGTGTCACTGATGAATGGGTAACTTGCTTGACCTCGAGCTTTCGCGTTTAGCACTGGGAAAGTATGAAAGTGTAGAAGGTTCCGGTATGCATTGCACATATTTATGTGTGTGTGTGTGTGTGTGTGTCGTGGGATCAACTACGCCCAGTACATAAGCTCCATTAGGGTTCATTTCCCTAATTGATTATACGTTAGGGTGACTGGTAGCTATTCAACCCTCCGAATTTTTCGTTGGTATAATGTATAATTAAATGAGTTCAAACATACAGGGTATCACGAAGGGAGGTTCGGGTGGGGAAATACTAATGCGAAGAAAAATATTGACGAATTTCTCACTTCGGGCAACATATCATAAGCGTAGAAATTGTGACGGAGACCGTTTATACTCGTTCATTCTCCATTTTCTACAGGGTGGCTTTGTCAGGAGATTCTGAAATCCTGGAATAATCGAAGAAATGTCAGGGTTTTTTTTCAGAAAGTCAGGGAATCGTTTACTACATTTTTTTCACACAAATACATCCCACAATTTTTATAAGCTTTGGATAAATTAGATCGAATATAAATTTTTTTACCATTACCGGAATGTTTTCTTCAAATTTTGAATATTTCTAAATATTACCTTAAAAACGATTGTGCGCATCGGATAGATGGAACAGTCTGACCCACGTGACAGTTCATACTTTTGTTAAAAAAAAAAAAGCAAATTATATCCGAACGTGTGTGGAAAAATTGTAAGATTTTTGTCTGGAAAACATGGAAAAGTCAGGGAATTTCGTGATGGAGATTTAGTGGCAATCCTGTCTTAGGATCTCCGGGCAAAATTAGTTTTCTTATCAGACACGACAAACTGCTCCGGCCCTTATTTACTCGATGATTAATTTACCTCTTCAGCTTTATTCGTTGAGGCCAGTCAATTAATTACTCTCCAATTCCGCCCGTATCAAACAAGCATTGTCGTATAATATTTTACCTGATTGAGAAAGGTTTGATTGATCTGATTTCACTAATAACTAACTATTGAATCGCATTTTAAAGGTGACGAATACAGAGATTTTATAATCAAACTCGACGGTAAAGAAACCGCGTTTCGTAACTGCTAAGGTGAGATGAAAACTGCAGGGAATACTGATAATTCGTTGCAGTTAGACTCTGGCTTACCACCAACGTCATTTTCCTGCTCGAGTGCTTCGAGAATACGATTCGTCAGTTTTTACAGCTGCATGCGGCGATAATTTGAAGACCTGCTAGGCTGGTAAGAACGAGTCGATTCACCGAACAACGTGCAAAAATTGCTGGTCTTAACGCGGTTTAAAAATAAAAACCATTTTTCATATATTAATAAAACATTGACTTATCGTTAGTACATAACTTGAAATCTGTCTTAAACTTTCATCTAACAGTGTATGAGAAAATTACTGTAACTTACAGATTCACGAACGGTAATTATCGACGATAGAGTTGAAAACTTCGATTGAATTTTGCATTTCTTCGAAGTTAAAAAATGATTGTAAATTATGGAATAACGAAATGATAATTCAGCATGTCGAAAAGAATTCCACTGCGGATTTTAGTTCAAAACGCAGGGGGCCAACAGTTTATAACATTTTAAAAATCCACGGTTATTTCAGCCGTGGGATTCTGTCCTTGTGCTTCTGAACTCGTCCCCGCCCAGCATTAAGTTACGAGTGTTTTCCGCGCTCGTCTCTCACCAGGCAGACAGACAGGCGTCCAATTAATTCTATCTATATGAATATCAATTTCTTTTCCAGATGTCTGCGCATCGTCTTCCCTCTTACCGAAGAGCTCTTGGCTCGAGTGTGACTCTCAAAATTTTTTCTCTCGTTTCTCCTGCTCCTGAACAATTTGGAAAAGTTGAAACTTCACTTAATTACTGCATTCAATTAAAAATTTATCATGTTCATCTCTGGCTGTTGCATTTTTTTCGATCTCATCTAACGAAGAATCAATGTAGGAGCAGTCTTTTGTACCCTGGAAAAAACGTTTTAATATCAAGTGGATTTTCTATTTCAAACATCGTTCATTGTGACTATCGTGTCTTGAAAAAAATAAATAAATAAAGATCTGATGTACCATGAATGGAATACACCCCAACAATATTTTGCTGAATTTTTCAAGTATTTTGAATGTCAAATTAAAACGGAATTAAATTCTTTGAAAACCTTTTGTTTTGCTTTTATAATATTATTGCTTAATTTTGTAAGTGAACGCCAGTCCGGAGTATGAAAAGTGACAATTGGCCGATCAGCTGAATTTAACTTAGTGCTTACTCCAAGCTGCGGGCTTTTCATATCGATCCAGCAGTACCTGGACGATCAGCTATATACCGCAGACAAGGTGGTTCTCTTTCCTTGCTGGATGTTATGGAAGAGAGTTTTAAGCTCTTCATGCCAGCATGTCACAGGTGACGGTTTTCCTCATAATAGATGTACATTTTTGACTTTATTCTACAAGTTGGTACGTAAGTGAACGTATAAATTTTGTTTTACAGTTCTTTATTTTTCCATCACGCCACCTGCGTAGGATACAATATCGAATTTTATATTATACACTCGGTCAGTTAATATTATGTATGTAGGTATGTGCTGCAGGAAAGTCGGATGAAAGAGCAAAACATGGAGAAGGACACGCTGGGGGGTTGCCAAATATGGTCACTCGTCTTTCAGGTGAGCAAGACTCTCCAGAGAGCTCTGATGCAGAGCTTGGTCGAACCCAGCCAACACCAATCGCGCAACTCGAGCTTCGTCCCACATCGATATCGGGCCCTCAAAGCTGCACGCCGTTATACATTCTGCACAAGTTTACCCGATTTCGTTATTGCCGAAGTTCTCGTCTATGTGAGAAATAAAAATCTGCACTATACTAACTGCAAATTTAATACCATCTTGAAATTTCGCTATTATAGACGGGCCGAGGTCGTCCCGAGACTTATGTCTCGTTCGCGTTAGTAAAAGAGCCGAATAAATTGCTCGCAATCAGATGTAGATTAAGTATATAGCGTATTACACGATTGAGCCGACTACCGTGTGGAGTCACGAATCGCGTCTATCGCTGGATTACCTCGATATGCCATCGTGATAATCGTTATGCCTATGTTGTGTAGTTCGGTGTCCGGGTACCAAATAAAATTGTCGTTCAGGGGTAGCATGATGTAAAGGGAATAAGGTGTGTCAGAACTGAAGACCGGTTTTCGCTAGGTCTGTGCATATCCAAGATGACGTCACAGAAATGTAACATGGCGCCCATGTATCTGACAGCTGACCCTACGTAAACAGTTCACTTGAGGTTACTTATTTATTTCCGTATATTCTGTTTGCTGAAAATGCCAGTTATAAATATCAAAGAACAAAATATCAAGTTCTTTTCATTCCTTAAAGAGGATAATTACGTTTACGTTATTTACGTTTGAATTTGGCGCCCACATGACGTCACCTTGGATATGTTTTGCGATTGGTTCAACTAAAGCGTATGCGCATTGTTTCACCTTATTTCCTTACGTCATAAGGGGTAACAAGAACGCTCATTGTTACTTGCTATGTTCACAGTATTATCAACAGAAATGTATTTATACTACAATGCGAGCGGAGTTCACCGTGACAAATCGATTAACTCTCACGGGCTCGCAGCAGGAACTATTTTACGTGGATGGGGAACGCCGGGTCGTGCAATGTTTCTCGGCGCTGAAGGTGAGCCCAGCGGCGTTTATAATCGCTACGGGTGGAAAGCCTAGCCTCGCCACCTTTCACCTGTTTCCAGTCATATCTCTACACGTAGCGGACACACGCATTTGTCCTCTTAAACACAGGCGTGGGCAAGGTGATCCGATGACTCTATGCCAGGGAACCCCGATAGTATAATGTATTTACCTATGGCAAACAGTAAGGCTTGAAAATTTGTAACGAAATTCCCTCGTTCGTAATTATATCGCTTCTTTTGTTCGACTTTGTAGCAAAAACGTACGGTTCTCATTGAATCGATGTCGAGGAGATGAGGATAATTCGAGTTTGGCAGAATGTGTGACGGGAGCCGAAAGATTTCGAGAACACCGAAATCATAAATAACCCTAGATTGAACGGAAGTGTCAGGGTGACGTCACTCGCCTCGAACCAATCACCGACGTTATCACAGATCGGAGCGGGAATTCGAATGATCGATGCACACTTCGACACTGTTTTTCCTCCGATGTGTTTATCGTGAATCGAAAATAACTTTTTCCTCCATGTTTCGCGGGCGTTAGCCTCACGGAAGCGAGTATAATATGGCTTTAGCCTAAGAGTTCGAAATTTTCGAAGCTAAACGAGTAGCCGTGAAGCCCACGTACCAGGGATGTTATGCATGTGTGCACGTACGGCGTTTCGTCGTTACGCTCGCTTCCCTCGGCCCTGCAATAAATATTGCTGTGTCCGCGGTAGTGGGCTGCATTTACGGAGGTGACGTCAGCTCCGTCGATCGTCGTCCTGCCCCATGTTCCATGCCTCCGACGGCGAGCTGTTTGTCTCATGTCTGGTTCGCGGGTGCTAGCGCGAGCTCTCGTCCGCCTCATTCAGCACGGGAGACGAGAGCCAGAGAGAGAGAGAGAGAGAAAAGAAAGCCAGATACAGGAAGAGAGAGGCAACGAGATGCAAGAGACGAGACCATGTATGGAAGCTCGCGAGTTTCGTGTATAATAACAATAATTAAATTGTATTACCGAGCTTTTCAAATACGTTATTTTACATCGTCTAGGTACCAATTATATCTTCTCATTCATAGTGTACATTTTTTCATCCTCTTCGTTGATTGCAGTTCTCGTTGGGATTATTACTGTACCGTATGATTATACACGAGCTTTGTGAATTACGATCGAATCGCTAAACCTGCACATCACAATCGGAAATGATGATAACAATTTGAAACTGGGCACAAATATTTTTCTTAAAATAAAACTGACGTTGCGATTTTCTGCATGGACACGTATCATGAGCCATGTGTGTAATTTACGCGCGTGTGGGTTTACCTAGTGAAAAATGTTGTCTATAAATCAGCCATTAGCTGTACATTATAAGGCTCGCGTCTTGCCACCTGCGTAGACCAACGCGCGTGTCTGTAATTAATTATAACAGCTTACGTAAATGTTGTTGTATTTATTTATTTCATCGATTTAGGCCCTGCGATATTTTCGTTTCTGCGACAAGAGGTCGTTAAGTAGGGCACGTGCACGCAGGGTACCGTGTAGGTAACTAAAGCACAATTCGTCTTTTACACATACTTGCAGCAACCACACGCTCAACGCCGGGTTTCGAAGTCCTCGTGTTGCGTGATTCGCGGCAGTTCGTGTTCGTGCTATAACGCTGAATGTGTACGGTTCTACATGAGAGTCGCGAAAACAGGTATGCTAACTAGGGTGAGTCAGCTGACGGAGGCGACACCCAGGAGCCTGCGACCGCGGGAACGCGAAGGTGAAAGAGGAACCTCCGGGCTTTATTTTTTCACAACAACGCTGCAGCGGATTAACGCCGATTAAATTTACACCGAAGGAATCAAGGAATTGCGAAAGGTTTCTCCTTTCAAGGCACTGCCACTGAACGAAATCCCCGCTTTGTTCGCTTCTTCATCAACGCCTGATTAGGCTTCGAATCCAACAGCATTGGCAACCGAATCTGAGCTTTGGTTTTTGATTTTCAGCTCCTTTAGTTCATTACATACATTAAACAGATTAAACAAGACAGTCTTTGGTGAAGCTAAGTGTCTAACTTGATTTGGACAAACTACGATATTGATTGATAAATCCGTCAACACCCTCCAGGTACCTAAAGTAATTCCAAACTCCAATTTGACCCTCGTGTACGGTCTTTGATTGGGTTTTTGAACGGTCACGGCTGTTTTTTCAAGTGATAACCGAAGTGTCGAATTTCTGGTGGCTTGGCACCGTGAATTGGCGACGAACAGACATGCGTGAGCACTTCGGTTTAGTGTTACGTATGTAACGTGCGGCGCCTACGTGAAGTGGTTGCAAAGGTAGGAAGATCTTCCTCGTCCGTGTCTCTCGGTGACTCCTTCGCGGGCTGGTGAACGGACACCCGGTACGAAGTTGGGACCAGCGTAGGACGATCGATAAAAAGGAGGCGAGGCAAGGCGCGGTTATAACCAATCCTCGAACGAATGTTTCCGTACTAGCGTTCCCGATGAGCTGTATGTCTCTATGTACAATCGCAGCGATCGCGGGCAATAAAATGATAAAATGGATATTGTTATATAGGTATAAGATACCGAGTGATCGCGGGCAATAAATTTTTTACTTTTATTCTTTTAAACTGGATGTCGAGACCGTCTTTAAGGCTAAATAAATTTCGATGCACAAACGGCACGTGCGGCACGACACGATCGAACGGTAATCGATGCAAAGAGAGAGAGAGAGAACAGTACGAGATAAGAAGTGGATATGTAAATATGAGAGATGAAAGATTTTATACTGTACGGAATTGTATCGAATTGTAAATGAATTATAATGTCTGCAGATTATTTCCAAGTTATTTAATTTTCCAATCTTCGATGAAGCGTGGTTTTCATATAACATTAAACATAAGGAAATCGTGACACGGATAATTGCTTACTCATTTTGCAATCAGGATTCTTGGTATTTGTGTATGTATACATATAATGACATGTGGTAAAACGTAACAGCGTATGGCTACATCCGAAAAACCGCAATGAATTAACACAAGTTCTTTATACATAAACACACAAAAGAATTCACAGGCCTGCTAAATATAACTTTTGATTTCACCTTAAAGTAACAATGTTTTTTTTTCTAGCTTGTTAGGTATGTTGAATTAAAATATAGCGCTAGTTTTACAGCATATGGGGATTTATTTTTCTGCAAGATATGCATATTCGGACAGATTTTTTAACAACTTTAATGAAAGTATAATCTATAATGAATACAAAACTGAGTGTCGAGTTATAAAATGAACAGGATTAGTTTAAAACGAGGCCTAAGAGACTAGATAAATCAAAAAGACTTATGACATCTTTTTCTCTAGTACTTACGTAGCTCTAAATGTGCTTGAAATCACCATAAACGACGACTGGTGAGGGTAGATGAATATTTAAATATCAACACTACC
The DNA here is from genome assembly GCF_021155775.2 of Neodiprion pinetum. Lineage (NCBI taxonomy): Eukaryota > Metazoa > Arthropoda > Insecta > Hymenoptera > Diprionidae > Neodiprion > Neodiprion pinetum. Next base: position 41,869,485 of record NC_060234.1, read on the forward strand.
ATTAAGACATATAATTAACACGTGAATTGGAAGTCAACTCTAGTAGTACTAAGAAAACAGAAAAAAAATGTCTGAGAAAATTCAAGTAATACAATTGTTTCAATTTTTTTTTTCCATAGAATAGTACCTAAAGTCTACCGAAATTACTACTCAGTTTTGTCAGGGAAAAACTTTCCCAGGCCTGTTTTATTTCTGGTATTCTCCTCGATCACAGAAAAGTTGTTCTGGCTTTGAGACAAAGGATTATAAAATTTTTACAAATGTCGACCGAGAAGCAATCGTGATATTGACGTGATAATTTCGTGAATTTGAAACTGTACCGTTGAGTAAAATCTGTCGCACACGTCATTCAAACGTCTAGTACAAGGAGCTTAAAATTTGTCTCGTTGAACTCTCATCAAGCTCTTTAGCAGAGGGAAAAATATTTTATCGGGTGCCATGCCCTCCGGAAGACACGTACACAACATGAGTCAGCTACGTGATTCTATGCAGTGGATATACTCGAGAGTATCTACACTCTATCGGATAGGTTATAGCTGAAGCACTTGTGGCTTTGGATATGCGAAGCTGGTGATCACAGTCGTAGAAAAGTCAAACTTGCAGGTAGGTAAACATGGAGGCTCTTGTGATTCGTGCGAGAAGAAACCGAAGCCGTAACACAATTTTTCTAGGTTTCTAGTAGAGAAAGAGGTAAAAAGAACGCGAAGATACCAGATGCGTGAAACTTATGTATCTAGGTCTCACGAAACCCATGCGGCAAACGAATTCATTTATTATTCAGACTTATGTGAGGCTTCAAACTTCCTCAGATTTAAGGAATCCTAGATACGGTACTGAGCCGGCGGTAAATTGTATGACGACATTCATTCAGGGTTTCAGTTATTACACTCGCACGACGAAGACAACGAAACGGAGTGTCTGAAGCTTATAGCGTGTAGCGTGCTGGCTTGCTTGCCTCCGTGAAACGTACAGCTCTCCAGAATAGTCTAAAACTCCCAGTATTAGTATTAGCATTGTAAGTGATCGTATACACGTGCATAATACGGCTGTGGGAAGCTGTCATGCTTACTGATAGATCCTGCATAATCGCGTCCGCGGCGCCCACAGTGCCACGTTTTTCTTCGGCCTATAACCAGCAACTGACCCGAATGCGATTTTAACCGGAGCCGATCGATTCCTGGCTCGATAATTAACAGATCCACACAAGTATTTATCGGTAATTGATGCTTTAACTGGATATAATTTGACGCCAATTGTCTTTTTACATGCAGGCATTCTCTCGCTGCGATATCAGCGGTTCTCCGAATTGCACAGAACTTACGATCTCTCGTCGTGAATTAATTTTTGTCGTTGTCACGAACATACAATGGACCTTGAGTATTTTTATTCAAACAACAATACTCGCACCAACATTCATCCACCATTCATTAATTTTTTCATATCAACGCTCACACGTGTCACCGATCCCACGCGGTAATCCTTAACATGGAAGTTTTTGTGAATCGAAACGGTAAACCAGGCCTCGGCTTATAAATTGCTCGATCATGTCTCGGCTGCGTTTGGTTTCGACCAGCCTCCCATAGATCGTTCTAGTTTACTTTCGATTTTAGAATTACTATCGCTAATACCGCGATCATCTTCCAACGTAATACATGTGGAGCAATGTTTTTATGTAGCGTCACTTGAACCTCGACATTCCTAGCCGTCGTCTTCGCTGCAGATTGAGTGATGACGAGTCTATAAATATAATACGATTACAAGAGTATCTGTATTTTACAGAGTGGCCTCGTGCAGTAATGTAATGTAGTGTATATGTATAATATACTGTAAGCGGTGTAGGCTGCTCGCCATATACGTAAGTGGGTACCTACCAGTGCCTTACTTATACTATTCTGCGAACTCTGCTATCAGCCGTGTTTAAGAGTAATTCCTGGCTTATGTCAGAAGGTTGGTCAGACGTTCCAGTTTGCGTTATATATCTCCTTAAGAGGCCCGTACCTTTAAGTACTTACATATTAATTGGTTAGCCCAAGAAAACGAGCAACGACAAACAAGCTATTTTTCGCTGTTAACGATATTTGTTGTCCTGAGCTGGTAACTTATCAAATAAGAAAGGTGAGAGAACGAGTGAATGTGCATCTGAAAGTATTATAACTCTCAAGCTGTCACGGACTACACAGTAATCGTAATTCACTCTGAAACCACAAATTCTGAAAATATACGTCAGTCAATCGTCAGCTTGACCTCTATATTCTCATCGGTTATTCTGCACGATAAATTTTCAACTCGAAGTTCAGATTTCGAATAAATTTCAAAGTGCACGGTGCTCTACACGTATAACTTTTCAATACCTTTTCGTATTGAGAAAAAAATCTGTCAGAATGAAAAGAAAGAAATAACAGAGAAAATTAATTCACAAGATAAGCAGGAGCGATGAAAACAAAACAATAATAGTAGATACAAGTGACGAGACCTATGCTTGCGTCATGCTTTGACAAAAAGTCAGTAAACCAGTGTTCGACTCTATTGCTAAGTGTAGAGTGATTACCGATAGAGATATGACGTTTCCCTGTACGGCAACAATGAGTCATACGGAGGCTAAGAAAAGACGATGCTCTACACGAATAAACATCGGCATAAAGCAAATGATCGGATTGTCGTATAATCAACCGCATTGTGTGTATACAATTACACAATATTTCTCTTTTCACGCGAGCTTACGCCCATTCGCGGCGATACCCGATAATCTGTTAGTCTGTTCTGCATGGCGTTGCCGGCACGTTACATACGCTTATTATTAAAGAACTCTGCGGGTGGGTATAACTACGTAATATCGAAGGTCAAGGATAAGACGAGACGCCGAAATCGTGCCGTCGCGGGCGTCGCCAGGTGGGTACGTTGGAAATATCCCTACCAGGTATATTACAGCCTGTGGATATTTATTCAACCGTTTGTTTGCTACGGGGGTGATTAATCGGATCGATCAGTGAGAAAACAACCCTCTCTAGTCGCAGCGCGTTCCGAAAATATTCAAGCCCCCGCGTTTCGAGGCCTCGGTCGATAACCGCCGCCGTTTCTATTTGGCTCCTTTGCGAATCGTCATGCGTAGGCTATGCCTATAAATATGTATACATATATTGATGTTCTGAGGTATGGATCGAATACACACGGTCGTATCTTATTTTTTTAAATTATTAAATAAATTTATAATAAAATTATTATTATTGACACACAGGAGATATCAGCAGGGAACCTTAGCTGCGCCCTGAAATTTGCTCCCAGTGCTGTCAACAATCTTTTATTTCTTTTGTGCTGTCGAGTTTGCGACTAGCTCTGTCTCTGTCCTACGGAGTTTTTAGCACTGCCAGCTAATTTCGTAACGCACCTTTTGTATTCCCGTGATTTTGTGAGCGATAAGAATGTAAGTCATCACTGCTGCTGCAGGTTTAATTTGAAATAAATACGCGGCTTTCGATTCGTTGAAAAGTATTCGAGTGTCAAAGTTGAGAACTCTTCGAAATAACTTGCATGTAACAAGGTTAAACTGAAAGAGATGAAACGAAAAATGACGTTCCCACAATCCTCAATTATATGTAAGGCATACTTACAGGTATTATTATAAAAGTATTTAACCCGGTCGCTGTCAGGCAGCTATTATACATTTAATACCGGCTGCCTATTAGGGGGAGGAAAAAAATTGTTCCAAACGATAATTGCAAAATGACGGTAATAAAACGGCGGGCAATTTTGACTTGAACGTCATGATGTCACTGCTCGACAATATCACAGCGTGTTAAACGTGCGTTTTATTGCATGTGAACGTCGGTATAATATCTTAAAAATATGTTATACTTTATAAGCTATGACATGCTCATATTATTGTTAATACGACTTACATGCAATCTTTTTTACAAGGTTTATGTTTATTCGATATATTTCATACTTGATCAGAAAAAAACAGAAGTTTTACCGCACAAGGATGAAAATTTTACGGAAATTTGCTTCACTGAGTTTAAATAGATTGGCACGTTTTTCACGAGTAGACCCAGTTCGTTGCAGTTGAATTACGTATATACATTATTGTACAAGAGCTGTAATCCACTGCATTCTTTTTTTCCTCAGACTCGTGCAGGGAGATGGAGATATAAGAGAGAAGAGTGTTAAGCAAAAATTCCGCGCTGTAGGAGTTAACCGTTAATCGTATAAGCACTGATTAAGAAGAAAAAAGAAAGAGAGGAAGAAAAAAACAAGAAATACACCGTAAATGGGAAATCAACGAAGGTGAACAGTTTGCCGGGGGAACGCATTGGTCAACTCGTCCTCAAAGGCGTACAACTCGACGTAACGGGTAGGAAAAAATTCAGTCTGTGTACGTAAGTACACGTAAGGTTCTGAAAAAACTACACTTTCTCTCTCTACGGAGATCCTGGAACCGTGCTAAATAACCCATACACATGTCGATCTTATATAGCTGTATTAATCATCAATGAAAGTATGTGTTATATACAAATATATTAATTAATGGTTAATTAATAAATACTACGTGACATAGGTAGTGTATTTGCTCGGTGCAAAAGACTTCCACCTGGTGTTTACGATATTTTCCCGCAACTTCGAAGCTGCCAGAACGTTGATTCGTACCACATACCTCAATCGATCATAATTCGAAAAAACGAGGATCGTTTTTGTTATGGAAAAGAAGAAATCTTAGTCGACACTGCAACTCAAAGTACTAGAACTCAATCTAGTGAACTAAACAGTGCGATAAAAACATCCGAGCAACCGGAACCGTTAGAGGCTTACTACGCCACTGTATCAATGTTCGTGGTAACATCGCATTGCAGTCTCTCAGTTCCTTCGATCGTGGGACAACGTCTTTTACGTTTCTCGCTGATCTGCAGATATACAGCGAATATCTGAGGTGTTTTCAAATGAGGGTAAAATCATGGTGTCCAGTAAAAAAACCGTAACAAATTCAAGGATATTGAAAATAGAATATTACTAGGAGACGACAAAAATTCAAAGATTGTTTCCAGGACTTTTGAAGGGCAAGCAAAATTTGAGGACATGTCCAGGAGGACTACTGGACACCATGAAAAAGTACGTACTGCACGAAGCCTGGCATCGGGTCCCTCTGGGATCAGGCATCGTACATGTACACGCAACACGTAACACGTAAGACGTACACTCATAATTGCGTCTGGTATTGCCTTGTCGCATCAATCGATTCCTTCTAAGGGGATAAGCCGCGGCTCCGTTTCGCTGCCGACACCGAGACACCCATAGTAACAGTCAGTTGGCTGATCAATTACGGATCAAAAGAGCGTTTGGGCGTTAGACAAATTTAGACAAAGGCGATCATAGCGTGGGCTTCTTTATTGTACCAACGTTTATTAGGTACACACTATCCAATCGCTGCCTCATACCTAAAGTTTTACTTATTATACTCGCGAGGTTACACTGGATCCATGAGTTTTCTGTAGCCGGTTCTTTCGACCCGGTGGGTGAGGTTGGACAAGGATGACAGGACATCCAATCGCATTGGAATCGTTGAGTGAATTTCTTCAACCAGGGCAGGAAGGGCTTGCCTAAGATGTCCATGTGGCTGAATTATACGACAGGATGAAGATCACTCGTCAGTTACGCCCCAATGCGCTCCATTGCTTCCCATCACAGTTTTAAGCATGTCAGAGTTTAACAATACGATATATTTCACTTCTAACCGGCTCGTTATTATTTTCAAATCGCGTCTTAGACTGGAAATAAATCTGTCTATCTTGCGATCAAATCATTATCTGAACTAGATAATGTCCTTTTTCTACAATATTCAAAATTATATCGGTATAGTCATGCGGAGGAATGTGTTTCGTGACCTCGTCGCAGAGACGAAAAAAAAGAACATGCAAAAAGAAAGAAAAGACTGCAAGGTGAAAGTGTTTGGTAATTCTCTTTGAAATGCTAATAGTAAAAACAAATATTTTATCACCCTAATCTACTGCTTGTGTCGTAGGTAATCTTCAAATGACACCGACTGATTATTTGATAAGGAAACCGATTTCGTTATTGTGTCACTGGCTGATAAGCAGTGCATGCATTTATACTGCGTAAACGCGGCTGGTGTACGTAGAGCGTTGTTATTGAAAGTCGTTAACGACCCTCCGTAGAATTGCACGTTTACCCAAATGCATTGCAAAGGGCGATGCCTGCATGCAGACCAGCTGTCTGGCAGAGCCAGACGTATTCACTAATCCCCTTTTTTCCACCCAGTGAATATTTACCTGCTGACTGCAGCGAAAGGGAGCTTTCCCCTAATCTGGTATGTCAAATAATAGAATATAGACTCACAGCCAGTCCTTGTTTTCAGACTTAACAATAAAATCGACCGAATTAAAAAATCATACGATTCAGTTGAAGTTGCACCTTAATTTTCTTGACCATCTTTTGCATGATGCTTAATGGAAAAATATACATAAAGAATGACTGTTATTATTATTATTATTATTATTGTTAGTATACAGTAACCGAGACACGGCTAGTTTCTGAGTTTTTACTGTGACGATTTCAGACTTGCATGATCCACGAACAACCAGAATTAAACAGTACTGAGTCTAGGTGAGGTTGCATATGTCAGCGTAGCGGTAGTGTGATAATAGGTTTAATAGAAAATTGTCTGAAAATAACACGAAGGAGTAGTAGGCATATAACAAGTTGTAAATCTGGGGAATTTAAGGTCATGCGGAACACCGCTGTGCCTAATTGAGTCAATCTACGGCAGCGTGGTCCGTGCCTGTGTAGGCCACGCTCTATTGTTATAGTTATTCGTAATATACTCATATACGGTTTACGGGCAACTGAGGCCAGCTCTACATGAGGTGCTAAACGCCCACGCATCCTTTTGCTCTCTTCCATACAAAAGCTAACTCCGTTTCTGATTTTGTATCCACGAGTTTCCGGCCGTCTCCGAATAGCGAATTCAATTATTTTTCAAAATTAACCTCTTTGAATTCCATGGAAAAGTTCATCGAGCATGACAACGAATTTAAATTTATCCACGGCAAGCTGCACAATATAATCACCGAAAATTCTCTGCACTTTTCTCAAAAAGCAAACAAGGAAATCGATAAAATGAAACATTACGGAGAAAGCAGAGTATTTGACGCATTTTTTTGACGCATACTCTACCGCGACCAAATGTTTCTGCTAAGGCTAGTGTGGAGCACATACGTGTACCGTAGGGATCTGTACTGATCTATAGATATGTACTTATACACCTATACGGAATACCTAGTTCGTGGGCGTCGGTTTCGGCTTGCGCTGACGACGTGGTTTTTACCAACCGTACAAAGTCCCTAGGCGCCTCCCCAGCAGCGTCGTTAATGTTTTTCTCCTCCTTTTGGTTTACCTTTATTTTTCATAGTTAAACATCATAATACATGCGAGGTATTGCGTGTCGTCACCACACGCTACGCGTAAGGACATAACCGACGGCATCTCAGGCTGCAGGTTCCTCTCATGACGAATAACCAGTTCTCGCCTGCAACGAAAAATCCAATTAAACCTAATTAGAACGCGTGCTTGGATGAAAAGGAATGTGTTGCTCGGATTGTATTCTAATTAATAAAATTATCATTCACGAACTAGATGCATGAACATGTTCACGATAAAATCATTTCTTCTCGGCGTGGTCGAGGCTCAGCGACGATTTATGGATCGATGTGTAAAACCTGCGCTGTGGTGCATTCGTCAGCTGCAGTAAACAGGGGACAGGCTCTCGCCTGTAACGTATTAGGAATAGTTGGAAAAAAAGAAGAAATAAACGAAGAAATGAAAACACAAAGAAACCAGAGTCGTGCTGTTTTTCCGACCAAAATTTACAACTGTATTCCAACACCACCTGCACGATGGACGGTAGATATTGGTCGTATCGAGCTACTATCTTTTTAGCTACGTATTGAAATCGCATTAGATAAACTGAAGTCAGCGCCGCATTTGGCGTATCGGTAACGAATTTGTGAAGAGATAATGAAAACACTACGTGCAGCTTCGGTAGTGTGCAAGTGGGCTCGAACGCCTGGGTGAATTTAGGCGAGGTTGGCAGAACTGAGTGACGTCGGCCGACCTTATACGGGCGGACCAATGGGAAGCCGGCGTAGGGCGTTGCTCTCCCCCACTTTCTCACCCGTTCGAGGCTTGAAAATCTGTAACGGGCGCCGGTGCCACCGCATTCGCATAAACGCTTCTCGGCTCTCGCGACGCGTACGAGCTTTCAGTTGTCAAGTAACAAGAGTTAGAGGCAATCCACCAGATCAACATGAGGGAGATCGTTCACATCCAGGCCGGTCAGTGCGGAAACCAAATTGGAGCTAAGGTGAGTTTATTATTCGCTTGATAAAATACAAATTTTTTTTCATAAGCTTTCCAGGGGCTCTGTAGCCGTAGAACGTGACGAAAAAGAAAAAAAATTCATTAGCCTCTTCTTTGTATGCAACTACTCGGAGATAAAACTCTGGTTAAAACTGCTCAGTGTTTGTACACCGCGATAAATTTTCCACCAGTGCATGCCTCTGTGAAGTGAATTATAAATATCGGGGATACGCGCATTCGAAATTCCGTAAGAAAGTGGACGAGACTCGGGACGCGCCGGCAGCGGCCAAGAAGCTACGAGAAAGAATCAATTCGGGTATAATAGTATAGGAACGCCGGCCGGTCGGCGTCAGGAATTTTTTCACACTTTAAAGGAGAAACTTGACGAGACGGAAGAACAATTTTTTACGCGTCAGATGCCGCGGCTTGCCGATATCCTCTCAAAGTCAACAATAATTCGTCCCTAGCAACAGATCTTATCTAGCAATCCGTCGCCGGCAAGTGTACTGTAACGTAAATGTACCATCTTTCTCCCCCCCCCCCCCCCCCCCCCCCCCCTCCCCCACCAAACTGTGTTGCCGCAACTGTTGAGTTGGCTGTCATGGCGACAGCGCCGGCCGGCGTAACGGTTTTTTTCCAACATCGCGGGTCGAAAGTTTGCGTTCAACTACCCGTCGAGACAGGCTAGAAACAGAGACCGTCTGCTGCGGTCGCTTATTCGGTGCATTTTCGCGGTCAAGCCGAGCTGTATCGACTCGGCACATTCGATCGGCTATTGGTAATATGCGTGGATTTCGGACAGGGTGTGGCTGAGGTGCGGATGCGATATTGCAGCATCGAGCGGCTGCGCACGCATCTCTTGTACCGTATTAGCTTTCCCTGCCACAGCGCTCCCATAGGTAGAACGTGGACGCTGTTGCGGAGAGAAAAAGAGAGAGCGAGAGAGAGGGAGAGAGAGAATATGAGATAAAATTGAGGAGCGAGCGAGAGCGAATATCGGCAAAGGCGTTCGTTCGTGCCACAGGGTCGTTCTTCCCGCGCTCTCTTGCTCGCTCGCTTGTTTCGTTGAACGCTGACAAAATAGCGTTTAGAACTTGTTTTATGTTGGCTTGCTTTCGGCGATTGATCGGCGTATTTGGACAAAATTTTCTGCCTCTCCGTCGGTCATTAATTTAGCTGTATTTTAACAAGTGGCGTCGAAGGACGATGTAGGCATGCACTTGTTTCATGACAAATGTCATTCCGGGAAGGGTATAAAATTTGTAAATTAACGCATGGTGGTATTTCTCCGTAAAACTTGATGAAAAAAAAAGATGGGAGCTAAAAAAAACAGCAACCTAGCAGCGCGAGACCGAGTCACGTCATCGTTACCAAGTACAGGATTCAGAATAGTAAATTTTAGTACAAGGCCACCCAGCCTTGAGTCAGTGAACAGAATGAATACACGTCAATTATTAGTAATGAAGCATACGGAGTTTGTTATATCGAGAGTTTAGTTTTATCGATTTTTAATAGCCTTGATTGGAATTTTTATCGAGTTTGATACTAGCCACTCCGAGTCTGTTTCTCGTTTTTTTACAAATAAATACGCGATGCCTCCTCTGTCGGTTCCTATACTGGACACAACTTGGAAGTTATTTCACCATGTGAAATTTTGCTTGCGTTCCTCGGAGCAGCTGGTTATTGAGGACAAAGAAATGCCAGGTGTTAGGTGCTGAGGGTTTCATTTTCCGTTAGCTACTACCCTGACCGAAAACGTCTGCCTCGTTAACAGATCACACACGTACAGGGCTCCTGATATGAATGTATTGTTAGATTGACGTTTATTATCGAAGGGTCGTCATTTTGGTCTTGATATAGTTAATCGGTCGATGCATCTTGATAAAATTATGAACTAGTTATTTTCAACTAGATATATTTGTTATCGGCTCGATGAATTCCTCCAATATAAAGCTCCAAAAGTATTGCCCAAGGTGTTATTATGTGGTTCAATTCGTTGTTCCTAGAGTCGATGTCACTCTAATGAGGAATTTAAATTGACTCGAAAAATGTAATCTGTCTCAAATATCTCATACTTTGATGTTCTCTCTATAAGGCGAGAATTAAAATCGTTCAAATAATTGCTTTATAGCATATAAACATAGTAGCATTGGTTTTCACAATTTCACGACCTTTGTAGTTACTTATCATAGTATGTTCGTTCCTTGGTTGACTGGCACCACTTGTGTATTTCTTTTTGCACTCTATTCAGAACCATATATGCAGTCATAGGCATTGCGTAATAATGATGGCGAAATATAGCAAGAGGAGATAAAGTTCACCTGGGCCCTGATGCTAATTACCTGTTATGGCAATATGGGCATGATCATCATTTCTATATATAGCGGTGACATTGGTGACTCATGTCTACTTTATTATTCTCGGGCGGTAGAGGGGGATGACGTCCCACCGCACGATGCTCATATATGGTCAGCCATTAGGCTGCATAACTTGTTACCTAATACGAAATTCATAAGAAATTGGCTCGTTTTGGTTGAGCAATGAAATTAAAAGGCAAATATGAAATAAGTTGAAAAGAAACCAAGTCACAGTTATCCCAGTAATCCAATTGATGCGTGATGCTTTTTACATTCCTGGGTTTCATTCATGACTAAATTTCTGCCTCTGAATCTGGTTCGGTGCTATTTATATTCGCAAAGTTATTATTTACCCTGCGAAACTGCTGCGGCCCGATGCATTTCCCGATTAGTCCGAGTTATGCTTTGCCGGTGTCGTTGAACTCCTGCCAGTCGAAGACGCTCCGTTGTTGCTCAGTCGAGTGTGTCAGATTGGCTAGTTGCTGCCTGGCTCTCGAGCGGATGAATAAATCACTAATTAAATTTAATTTGCCGTTCGCCATAAGCTCCTTAGTAGTTTCCCTGTTATTTGCATTTATGAAAATACACAACGCTGTGTAATTTTCTATAAAGTAATTCCACACTCGCCGGATTACTCTTATTGTTAGTTGAACCATATCGGTTGCGATGATGACGATGATGATTCTTTCTATTGCTGGGGAAAGAGTTTTATTTTTAATCGGAAGTTTTAATCAAATGCTTGAATAATAATTTTTTGTAAAATCATCCACGGATAAAGAATAAAGTTATAGACACAAGTGTTTGATAATTTGCGGAGATTTCACTGGTTTAAAGAAAAAAAACGAAATATTCAACTTTGTTACACGTGATGTAAGCTTAGATAAGATAAAAAAAAATCCACCATTAAACTGATGATAGAAGTTACAGGTTTCGTCGCTAGGGGCACATTTTAGGACTTTTAAGTATATGTGTGTTTACGTTTATGTGTTTACGCGTACGAATATAATAGAGTAGGCGGCAAATCTAGATGAAATGGTGCACTCTGATTGGCCTAGCGCTATCGCTTATAATTCAAAAACTATGCGTCGGACGATCTTCCGGAAAAGAAATTCTCGGTTGGATTTTAACGAGGTATTATGCTGGCTAGTCCGTGGGAGGCAATTTAGGGACACCCTGTATATACATGGCACACGAACCAAACACAAATTCGAAAACAGGTGATGAGAGAAATTAATGACACTGTAGTCAGGACGGCTAGGTGGTCTGGTGGAGTGAGGCTAAGCATCCCTAGATACCGGGTTCGATTCCTGGCTCCGTCGTTAATTTTTCAAGTCACCTGAAATATTTGAATTTGCAATTTCTATACTGATGATGTACGTTTGATTTCAGTTTTGGGAAATAATCAGTGACGAGCATGGAATTGACCCGACCGGCGCCTACCATGGAGACTCTGATCTTCAGCTGGAGAGGATCAACGTCTACTATAATGAGGCGTCAGGAGGAAAATACGTCCCTCGTGCGATCCTTGTTGATTTGGAGCCTGGTACCATGGACTCCGTGCGCTCGGGACCATTCGGTCAGATCTTCCGACCGGACAACTTCGTTTTCGGTCAGAGCGGTGCCGGAAACAACTGGGCGAAGGGTCACTACACCGAGGGTGCTGAGCTGGTGGACTCAGTTTTGGACGTGGTGAGGAAGGAGGCCGAGAGCTGCGATTGCCTGCAAGGCTTCCAGCTCACGCACTCTCTTGGAGGTGGAACCGGATCGGGAATGGGAACCTTGCTGATCTCAAAGATTCGCGAGGAATACCCCGACAGAATAATGAACACCTACTCGGTCGTACCGTCGCCAAAAGTATCCGACACCGTAGTCGAGCCCTACAACGCCACCCTCTCAGTCCACCAGTTGGTAGAAAACACCGACGAGACATACTGTATTGACAACGAAGCGCTGTACGACATCTGCTTCCGCACCTTGAAACTCTCGACCCCAACGTACGGTGACCTCAACCATCTAGTGTCCCTCACAATGTCCGGAGTTACGACCTGCCTCAGATTCCCGGGTCAGCTCAACGCCGATCTCCGCAAACTCGCCGTTAACATGGTTCCCTTCCCCCGTCTTCACTTCTTTATGCCCGGTTTCGCTCCCCTCACATCTCGCGGTAGCCAGCAGTACCGTGCGCTATCGGTACCCGAACTCACCCAGCAGATGTTCGACGCCAAGAACATGATGGCCGCCTGTGATCCACGTCACGGAAGGTACCTCACAGTCGCCGCGATATTCCGAGGAAGGATGTCGATGAAGGAGGTAGACGAGCAGATGTTGAACATCCAGAACAAGAACAGCTCGTACTTCGTCGAATGGATTCCCAACAACGTCAAGACCGCAGTGTGCGACATCCCGCCCCGTGGTCTCAAGATGTCGGCGACCTTCATCGGCAACTCGACTGCCATCCAGGAACTGTTCAAGCGAATTTCCGAACAGTTCACCGCCATGTTCAGGAGGAAGGCTTTCCTCCATTGGTACACCGGTGAGGGTATGGACGAGATGGAATTCACCGAGGCAGAGTCAAACATGAACGACTTGGTGTCCGAGTACCAACAGTACCAGGAAGCCACCGCTGACGAGGACGCCGAGTTCGATGAGGAACAGGAAGCCGAAGTTGACGAGAACTAAAGCGGTCGCCCTGGCCTTAGACACCCCAATCCCACCCATCCCTTATCCCTAAAAGCTGATTGTTCATTTTTTACTTTTCCTCTTATCGTCATTATAAATTTTTATTTTTCCTTCACATCTTCCCTCTCACCTGTTACTATTATTATTATTATTTTTTTTTTTTCGCTATTTCCTCTATATACCGACTCGTTTGTTATCACACAACCATGACAGCAGCCAGGACGCGCCGCGCTTTACTACCTTCACCGTTTTCCTCCCAACTTCCCCTCTTGTCTTATCGCTCCTGTTCACCTGTACACAACACCTGTATAAAAAAAAAACTCATACATACGTACGATGAGTTTTTTTTTTTTTTATGTAACGGTCCGGCGGAATGTTTTCTGTAAAGATCGACGACGCTTCTTGAGAGATACAGAGAAAGCGTTTGTTTTTTTTGGTTGTTCTTTTTTTCTCATCGTTGAAAAAAAAATAACAATACTTTTCGCAATAAAGACATCATTAAAAATAATAATTGAATAATTGTTTTTTTTTTTTGAAGGTTGCATTATTTCGTCAATTCTTTCGCCTTTACAACTTATATACAAAACGTTTAACGTATAGCAAAAAAGACAGGCGCGCTTGTCAGCCAGCTTTATTAATATTGGGGAAAAAAGGTCCTCTTCTATTTGGTACTTTAGTTGTACGTATAAATATATTGTATATTTCTCTGTTGTAAAAATCAGCAACACATTCCGAATAAAACTATATAGGTATCGTTACTATCGTGTAACAAAGACTGACGCCTTGTGTTTTGTACTTTTCTCTTCGTCTTCTTCGTAAGCTTTTTTTTTCATGAATGTATTAATTCTGGTTGCTTTAGCGCGTCTTGTATTTACCACCCTACAATTGTAGTATCGTCAGCGAGATTGCCACAATCTTATAATAAATTATTATGAAATAAAAAATACATTTTATTAACACGTAATTACTATACATTATTAATCACAGTAATAAGTTACTCTCCCGTTTGTCCTACCTATTCCCTAACTATATACAAAGTCATCCTTCGAATCCTGAGTGTCCGTTTCACCTAATTAAATAATGATTAATTAATTCAACTATTACGTCCTGTTCATACAAAAACTCTTGTCCGTGTTACCATATGCAATTTTCTTATCTTCGATTTTTGTAAAAGATCTCTCAAATCGAGTTTCCTTCTATTATTTATACTTTTTCTTTATCTTACGATGCAAAAATATGATATCAAAATAGAAACAAGTTTTGGTGCACTAGCCTTCTGGACGATCATGCGATCTTAGGTCTTTATTAAAATTCCTTGGAGTATGTCAGTTACAAATTAAGTGTGAATTCATATGTTCTTTGCTTTCCGCCTTTTAGCATGAACCATAAAATTTTCTACTACAACGAGCAATTTCATAAAACTGACGAAGTAATATAATGTCTAGTGAATCCTGAGATTTGAGCAATGAACTATGGCAGCCGAAATCTGGATTATCAATCAAAATTTATCGAGATGTGTAAGTATTGAAAGAAATTTATTAATGAATATTTAATACATTAATTAAGTAAAATGGGATTTTGGGGAATGTGAATGTCTCGACGAACAAATGTGAAAACTTTTTGCACGCATAGTTGAAGATGAGTTGCATAATTGCGGTAAGTAAAAGAATTTACGTCCGATCAATACAATTATGGATGTAATTTGGGATATTTCGATTATTATATTTCCAGCGCAACCAGTTGTGTAATTTCTGAGTTGTGCATTTTAATTCACGATCAGCGAAGTGAATCATTGCAAGTTTCACATGTTCTTCCATGAATGTACTGTATGTGGCGAGGGGTTATTTACTTGGTAAGCCCTATGTACGCTGGGCTCCGAAGTCTTCTCAATTTTTTGGAAGTCACTTGGAATTATACTTAGTTTTCCGGCATCTTGAAGTCATCGGAAGTCATTGATAGTCAATGGAAGTCATTGGAAGTATTTGGAAATAAAGTAGCGGTAGTCAATGAAAATCTCATTATTATACGTCATAATCCTTCTCAGTTTGTGATAAAACCAAAGTCAAGTTGAAAAAAGGTGTTATGTATAATTATATTGAGTGTGGTAAAAAAGATATTTGTTTTAATTCCGTGCACTTCACGCGATCGAGCCCTGGACCTGGCACTCGACACTATAACATCCAGCAGTAAACTACCAGCAAAATCTCGAGCAAAATCCATAATCCGGCGAGGACGACCCCAGAGTTATTTAGTTCAACTTTCTATATTCGCACCACGGGCATCGCACTACGATATAAGCATTGAGATAGTCATAAACTACATTAGTGAAGACGTTTTTACGATGACTTAGAATTAAATCCACGTAGTGGTTATTGAGTTATTGGCTCTTGAAATTACTTCCTGAAGCAGCGTTTAAATTACTCAGGAAATGTGTAGAATTACTGGAAGTCGACTGAAGTTAATTGGAATCAATTAGAGGGACGGTAGTTTTTGAAAGTCATTGGATGTCATTGGTAGCTAATTGAAGTCCTTGGTAGTCTTTGGAAGCAATTCGGAGCCACTGGAGGTCACTATGAAGTCTTAGGTTTGTAATCTGGAAGTCATTGGAAGTGTTTGGCCGTCATTGGTAAGCAATGGGAATCCTTGGAAGTCCTTGGAAGCTAATTCTATACTCAAATTTGAAGTGAATAGATCTTCGGTACACAGTCCTTACGTTAAGCTACTTGGAAATCGGTGCATTTTTCACATCGACAGCAGTCGACAATAATTCTGAAAAGGTATAAAATTTTAATAGTAAGAATGTGTGGCACTTTAATCGAAGTTTATTTAACCTTGGCAGCTTAGCACCTGACGATACGAATGCCAAGTTCACGTTCCATTATTCACCTGATTAAAAAATTAATCAAGTTGAGGTTTCAATAAAAGTTCCAATGGCAAAACTTTTATCGAGAAGTGTTCTGCGTCAAGAATTCATTATCAAAGTTGGTTGAATTACAGTGATAGTTATTTCGTGTTTGCAATTCGAAATGCTCGAATGTTTTTGCAAATTGAAAGCAACAAGAATTTCTCCAAAAAATTGACAGTATTTAGGTTTAATTTCGAATATCGGTAAAAATTCTGCAGTTGCTATACGCCTGGATGTTGTTTGTCCGTACGTAGGTATGACGCACAGGTTGCAGACAATTAGGCGTTGCGGCCTTGGTATTTTACCAGAATTATTCTCACATCGATTTTTAATTAGATAACGACCGCTCGAATTGTGAACAATTTAAATGCTAGACTAACGAATATGTTCTGCAAAATGTAGTGTAGTGTATTTTGCTGAAGTTTAGTAGTCCGTCCATCATATTTTTATAACTCACTCATTTCCTTGAACACTTTAACCGTGTTGGATTAGGATGATAAAAATCTGCAATTCTAAATATTGAATCTATTGACAGCGGGGCGAGTTCTCAGCGTCACGAATCGGAATCGTGAAATTTCGCATTATATACAACGGCTCTAAGTGAACGTGCGAAAGTCTTTTATATGATGTCAGGACTAACTGTAAGCTCGCATACGGCTGTTAATATTTCATGAAATTCTTCACGATCCAGTTCACCGTTTGGGTAATATAATACGAGACAAGACACGTGTGTAGCGTCGGTTCATATCCGTTGCTATATTACTTTATCTCGCCTAATTAATCAGACGATTAAACCATATTATTACAGAGATACGGTCTCCTGAGTTATCCTCTGATTCTCTTCTCATGTCAAGGAGTCGGTTTTATTGTCATGAAAGTCGTGGCTCGAGGAGATAACAAACTTGCAGTTTAAATTTATCAAGATAAACTCGCGTGCTCCACTCAACTGATGTATATCTGATTTCTTTCCCCACTTTTTACTTTTTTTTTTTGGAATCTCTTCATTTTTCCCTCTTGAAGAGGTAGGAAACCCTCGAATTTTAGTGCAATATCGTGATAAAATTGAATTTCCTCTTCACAGATGCGCCCATCTGCAATACGAGCACAGCTGCGATCCGAAATCAGTGTCCTGGGTCACGTCGACGGCGAGGATGGCGAACACGAGGGAATATTTATAGATGTTTTCCCTCGCTTCGATTCTCTTTGCGGTAGCCACGTATTGTTGGAAGCTGGATAAATTGTTGGAGGCTACGGATTAGGCGGAATCGTGACCGTTCGGCTGTGACTTCGACCTTGGGATCGTTCAGAAAAAGACTGGATATACGTGGATCTGGTTTCGACGCCTCAATTAATTAATTGACAAATTGGCGTATGATTTCTAAGTGGCAAGATGCGGAAGTTACGAACTGATCTAATCATCTGTCATTCACCTTTCGTCGCGGTCACCTTCCCGTGATTCGTGTAAAAATAATACCGGGAGGTGCTTTCGTAAGGAGGAAATGATCATCGAATGTTTCGATTCAGTGCATCGACGTTGTATGGTTATATCGATTAAATTATGGTTTCACTGGGTATTATTAGCTGCAGCTAACCAACTGATACTCATTGTCAGCAGGCTGACGCATTTGACTCATGCGGGAAAAGCTGGCGACTTGTGAGCGTTGATAGGATATACAGTCTTTTTCGCGCCCACTTTACAGGCTTCAGGTTGGCCCTCGATGCTCGATGAAAATCCACCCCAAACGCTTCCACGAACTTATATATTATCACTCGATCCTCTAACGCTGCTTGCTATTTTTCCGAATGATACGCGAATTTTAGCATCTTTGAAGCGGATGCAATTTGTTTCGAATCCGAATTTAAAACCAAATGAATCCTTCGTATACCCATACAGATTAGGCTAAACGTGTTGAATATTCGATACGACTGTTGAAAGTGAAATGAAATAGTCACTTGATACAGAGCCAAAAAATTGTGTTAGTAATCCGATATTCATAATATCAGCATCCCGAGGTTGACAAGTTTCAAAAGCCACAGAAATGTTCCACAGGAATATCTACATAAATAAAACCACGTTTTATGTTATGGATATCATAAGGTTCACGTTGGTTTCAAGAGCGCTCGACTCTTCATCAGTAAGTATTTTTTTTACTGTAAATTGAAACACATTTGTGTGATCTGATATGCGATCTTTTTACGTAAGTTTAAGTACCAGGAACTACCGGCCGAATTCAACATTTTTTTTCAGTCTCACTGATTAGGATACCGCTGATCAAATAAAATTTATTTGCCAGCGTAGATATCTGAGTATGCTTCAAAATTACCAAAGAAGCAACACGAAATTGCTCTTTTGTTTAAAATCAAAATTTCCATGTTCAACGTATGTGCAAGTTTGACAGAAGTCTCCAGAAGTATCCAGAAGTTTTCTCGCAAATTTTTGCATTCACGCTATGAGATAAAAAGTAAGAAATATTTGAATTTACTCAAAAATGTTTAAAATTTTCAGCATGAATTTCTGATGCTATTATAAAAAGACCGAGTCCTCATATTCGAATTATCTAAAAACATACCATATACCTGGAATATAATCCCATTCGGAAAATTTCAGTACAACTCCAAAGTGCCTACTTTTCCCGATAAAAAAAACAAAAAATAAAAACCATTCATTCTTATTCCTTTCGCATGTATAAGTCATATTTTACCCAACGATAGGAAATGATCGACGAAAAATTCGAAGACGTGATAAAATCGGCGAACGTGTGATTTGAAGCCTAAAAATTGATGGATTTTAATATTAAGTGATATATCCCATAACCCCATGACATATCCAAACAGCAGCCAGATCGAAATTTTTACCCTGAGAAACCATGTATTCCAAGCACCTGGTACTTTTCCGGGTGTGTTTAGTGTAGTTTCGGTTTAAATAACCATTGTGATTCACGAAATTTCCATCGGCGGTACCGCATCCGTTCTGCTCGAATTCCGTGGAGTTCTTAAAGTCCCAGAGTCTCCTGGTGGGGATGGATGACGGGTGGCTGCAGGGCGCCGGGCGTCCCGGCGACAACGTCGGCGAGACGGACGGTGCTCTTCAGCCACTCGCATTTCGCCGGCGCACTTGCTCGTCCGCACTTCTGGTGGTACTCCCTCGGCGACACGCTCCCTTACGCATCAGAACAGGAGACGCGGCTCATCGTCATCGCAACGCGTTTCGGCGAAAGATCCGATCGTCAGCCAGGACACTCCGCAGGGAACGCAGGATAGAAAAACCGACAATGAGGGAGATCGTTCACCTACAGGCCGGTCAGTGCGGAAATCAGATCGGAGCCAAGGTACGAGACGAATTTCACCTCTTTTCAAATTCGAATCTTGCCAAGCGTTCCAAACATGGCTTTAGGAACACCGGCGGTTTTTTTGAATTCAGGAATTCAAGGGTCTCAGTTTCACGTCTAAATACCGTTACGATTCGTTATATACCGATTGTACATTTTTGCGCCTGACACTGTAAAATGAACGATTATACGAACATGGTTTTAAGAACACTGGCGGGTTGTTTTTGAATTTGGGAATTTGCGGGTTTCGATTCATTACTGATTGTACATTTTTGCGCCCGACACTGTTAAGTGAAAGATTTTACGAACATGGTCTTAGGAACACTGGCGGGTTTTTTGAATTCGGGAATTCGCGGGTCTCATTTATATGCACAAGTTTTTTTACAATTCATTGCTGATTGTAGAGTTCTCTGCAAGAAATACTATAAAACGAACGACTTGGACATTGAATTTCTAACCCAAGGAAGAGTTCAACTGACACAATAAATTTCCGGTGCCTTCTGTCACTTCTCGACGTTTTTTTCCCCCGGTTCTCATACGCGAAGGCAGTATGTGCGGTGCATATGCACGCAGGCCGGAATAAGAAGAAAAGTAAATAAACCAATCGCGGGACCTCTTAAACCGCAGACGGTACGCTCTGATTCCTTGACGATTCAAATCCAGCACTGAGACTCTTTCAAAGGGGGCTCTTGACTTCCACTCGAAACCGGCTAACTTGATCACCGAGGCAAGTATAAGATAACGACGAAGAATTTGACACCGATTCTTGAAAATTAATCGTTGTATGAATCATCGGTAAAAGAAATGATACGATCTGTAAGCCATTCGTTGATGTTATGGAACGAGAAATTGATCGCCGTAGCAAATTTTATTCTAGCTATCGGATTTCCAATAGAAATATCTTCCGATCTATAAAAATCGGCAAATTATGAAAATAAACGAGTATCCGTTGAATTCTTTCGCACCCCGCATTGTAAATAATATGCTTCGAGTGGTGCCTGCATGTAAAAATATATTCATAGATATGTACGCGGCATTCTGTATATAATTTCCGGCGATGCGTTGGCAACGACGTGACGCTTGCAAAATGTTGAAGCCAGGATACGTCTACGTGTGCATTTACTTAATTGCGAGCTCTGCGTATATATCTTATCGACCCGCACCCAGGAATAATATCCTACCTGCGGTGTACTCGTATAATATTCCGATTGACGACAGCCCGTCCCGCTTCGTACGGTTCTTTGTCATGAAAAAGCGACAAATAAGAAGCAGTTAAATCTGATCGAAAAGAAAAAATTCGGGCAGAGATTATCGACCGTAATAAACCGAAAATGATTTGGGCCCACCCTTCCGGAAGTTGAAGCACTAAACCGCAGACTAAAAGAGGAAACTGAAACCCGCACTTATCGTTAATTAAAACGTTAATTGCCCTGAGTATTTAAAACCATGAATCAAGAGTTTTAAAAAATTGATCCCCGTTTTGCCCATTATTGAATTTAATTATCTTCTGTATTTTACGGTAACTATTCCCTGTACTCTAAATTTTTTTATTTCCTTAGTACAATAATAATATGACACTTTTAACGCTCTGCAAACTTGCGGGAATAAATATTTGAGCAATATAATGGTGAGGTTGACTTTAGCTACACGGGAACAAGATAAGATTGCTCGAAAAAACGCCGAGTGTATTAACGGGATCGTGATTAATTTTTATCGGGAATAAAACATTTCGAAATCAATGAATAATATGATGTTCGAAATGGCGAAAAAATTGCAGGTGATTCTCTTGGCTGATCGTGAGATCGATGCGGTACAGTTTTCTCGTTTTTCGAACGTTTCTTTACGATTTCATGTCCGTTCGGGTAAACTAGAGAATGCTCGAGTTTATTGAACTTTTTGCGAGCCAGCAACAGTGAGCGAGCGAATGACTCAGAGCTGGAAGGCAGCGGTAGGAAAACGCTTTATTGTCCTTGGGTCTTGGAGGATGAATAAAAATAATTATACTAAATTGACCTTTATCCGTTCCAAGACTCGCGGTTAAGGGACGAGCCAACAAATTAACTACGAGGAGTGCTTAGCGAGCGTTTAAACGGGCAATTGCACGTGAAATTCCGATCGAGATTCTCCCGCAATTACCGGCTCTCTTCTTTTTTTTCTTCTGATCTTTCTCCGGCTGAAAATTATTTCCTCGTTTTTAGCCGTCTCAATTGTCCCCTCGAGATTATGACAGAGCATCCCACTTCAAAATTAAAACCATACGTCGACTTAGTTTCTCGGTAAATTTTTCCAGCATCAAAGTTTCATCTCAACCTTCATGTCTAGAGTGAATTACCAAAATAAAAATAATCAAAATGCTTCTATTTGAATAAAGAAACACTTTCTGGACGATTTTGAGATGTTCTGGACATATCTCAGAAACTGAGTGTTTTTTTTCTTCTTTAAGATTTGCATTTTTTTCGCAATCTGAGAATAATTCTACAAAATAAACAGCGGCGTTGAATTTGTCAGGAAATTTTACTCCTATTTTTCATATACTCGACAATTATTTAATATGCAGTATATCTCGAGAAAATCGTAAAAAACGAAAATCAAGATCTTACCGAGTCTCTCGTCCCGTTCATTTACAATTATCAGTTTTTGCTTCCCTTCCCTTACTTCCCGAATGGAACATTTACAACGCTACATTAAAAAAGCACCCCGCTCTATTCTCGCGTTTCTTTGTGCTCGGTGAACTCGGATATGTACGTAGAAACTCCGGAACTCAGGGCTTCGTTCAACATGCGGCAACCGTGTGGCGAGAATGATACGGAATACTCGAGTCTCCGGGTGCAATGAAGGACTGTCGTGCACGTGCCGTGTTCTCAGCTATCCGACCAGCCATGCTATCCGTTAATTATGCGCCATTTCATAACGATTTTAACGAGACTTCCTGGCTGAACTCGCTCATTCGTGACACTGCATACGTGTAAAAAACGTTCGCAGCTATGAATTTTCACCCAGGATAATAATTGGCCCAACATCCTGTAATCGATTCCCAAGAAGTCAATTTTCACGAAAAAAATTAAGATACGAAATCAAAATTAGCTAAAAAGAAAATCCGGGACTGATCGTCGAGAAGGAAAGTATTTCACCCTCGCATTGGTCTGGATACATAGTAAATTTCTGACGGTAAAAAATTCAACGCGATATAGGAACCTTCGAATATTAGATGTGTATAATCAAAATTCATTCACGGTTCGATTTATCGGTCAGTGAACATTGGACTCGATTTTCTGCACGACGGATCTCGCGATCAGAGCGTGAAAACAAAGCTTTATTCAATCATTGGTTCGTTTAGTTTACCCACATTTATGAACGCCGAGAAACGGAGGAGGACGGCGATTTTGTGAATCCGGACTTAGTTGCAATGTTGTAGATAGACGGGATAATCCCAGTTACGCTCGAATCTCTCAGTCTAATTATTATACTTTAATGACGGTTTTATTCAAATGAAATTCATCCGCGGAACGAAATGCAGATTAGAAGATCATCTATTTGACGTTTTAACGATTAAGGTGAGCCTATAAAGACGACTCGCCTAGTCAAATTGTTTCTTTTTCACTTTGAGTTGATACTATTTTCGATTTGACAATCGGAACGAGTAATGAAAATATTCTTAAATCTACACGACCAGATTGTGAATAATTTTTATCTGACAAACTGAGAAACAAAATTACTGCCACGAAAAGATAAATGAAGGCTATCCGAATTAGTTTCGGTTTATTCATCGTCAGCAATTGATCCTATCTTTAATTAAGTCTGAACAAATATTAATACCAATTGTCCTTTTATTAACCTCTCATAAATCCGATCTCTTTACAGCCAATTAAAACGCAGTTTTGTCAATAAATAGTTGAAACCGAGGGTGAATCTGCATTTCCCCAATTTTCTCGTGAAACTAAGCAGAAGCGACTAGGGAGAAATTCAAGTCTCGGGGATTCGGAAGCCTGGGAAATGCGTCTGGGTTTATATCTATGTCCATATCTCGTAGCGCGATGCAGGCTTAGCGGCAGCCGAAGCACAGTGGGGTCTATTAATAGTGAAAAAGAAAATAGTAAGAGATGAGGAGACAAACGTAGAAGGAGCTGTGCGGTGCTGCAGCAGGGCGAAAGAGAAGAAGAGACTGTTAACGGAGCGACTTCTCTGCTGCAGTGCATGCGACAACTGTTCCCGAGTGCAGCGTACCGGCTATTTATACTTACCGGAGACATATTATACCACCTACCTCCTCTCCTCGCGCATCTCATCCGCGACGGGATTTTTGACGTCCGAAAAGAGTGCTTCAAACCCGGCGCAGCTGCGCTCGGAAATTATCACCTTTGCCTCTTTCGGTGTTCTTCGATCGGACAGGGATGACAATTAGTTGAGAATCTCTCCAACGATGGTCACCAAGTTAAAAAATTAATCGATGAGTCGATTATTTCGTAGTTTTTTGAAACGGTGAATTTGAAATCAAAATTTCGTAAATTTCAGTATGTAGTCTTAATAGGGGAAAAGTTTTTTCATAATTTATAGTTTCGTTCGGAATATTTTTTTATTTTAGGTATAAATATGCATTCATCTTTCACTTTTTATATCAAGTAGGTATACTTAGTAAGTAAGATAATGATAATAATTGATACTTTAATCAGATAAATTGATACTGTATTGAGTTGTTTATGGGAATAAAAAATAAAAATCGATTGTGAGGAAAAAAAATCGAATCGGTCGATTAAGCGAGTTTGAAAAATAATTTATCATACTCTAAAATCGATTATTTTTGTCATTCTTAGTCGAGATTCATGAACTGAATTGAACTCTATCGTAATACGTATATATATATATATCAATTTATTTGCAGTTCTGGGAGGTCATTTCCGAGGAACACGGCATCGACCCGTCCGGCATCTACCACGGGGACAGTAACCTCCAGTTGGAGAGAATCTCCGTTTACTACAACGAAGCCTCAGGTAAAATTTGCAACTCCTATTTTTTAATCCGACAATTCGAGGAAATTATTAAAATTGAAATAGCAAGAACAAAGAATTCTCTAAATCAAGAACATAAATAAAACTGAATTTTTTCTAAATTTTATTGATTCAATTTCAAATTGAATAATAAGTAAAAAATTCCAACAGACAAATTGAAGAACTGAAATTGATCCGCTGAAGTTTGCCGATGACGCGATTTTATTGCAGCAGCCTGACTGGCTTCTTTGACTATGTATACACTTGCGTGAAAGTGAGGATTTGTGAGACGTCATTCTTAGAGTTAAATATACAGTCAAAGTAAACACAGTTTCCCTCATGAATCGGCTCAGCAGCTGTTTCGACGTTAGATAATTCGGTCTGCAATTAGTCAGAAGAGAGACACTCCAATATGATTTCACGAAGCCGATGAGCTTCTGCACTCATCACTTTATTTTTATAAAAAAATTTTCTATCAACATACGAACTCAGATCGCTTCTCAGTGAATTTTCTCCTACAGAAATTGAGATGTCGAAGAAAATTCGCTGTTGCTAGAGGCAATAATTCTTCCGATGAATTAGAGGCCAAAGGAACTGAAATCCAAACACCCTTTGATCTGATTCCCCTTGTGTCTAACGGTTGCACTTTTACTGCATCGAACTGTTATAAGCTATAAGAGGCCAATCCCGACAGATCAGCTGTTTAAAAATTCCATTTAAATACCTCGCTCATTTAAAAACATTTTCTGATGAAGAACACCGATGACTCAGCTCAGTGATGGAGAATAGCTTGGCATAACATTCGTCATATCGTTGAGATGTGATTTTTTTTTTTTTCTTTTTATGACTTGTTGTTTCAACAATAAAAATTTTACGACACCCGAAGTGAGTCAAATTTCACAGTATACAAACTGTTCTCTTTCCGGGAATGTGTAACATTACCTAGACGCGTAAATATAGGCATACTTGCACGTCGATTTTCGTAACTTATCGGTGACTGGCGGTGGAAATGAATCCGGAATTAAGGAATTCGGTAGCCCGAGACGCAAGTCCTAAGAAGCGAAATTTCCAGTCGTCATGCACCGACCTTGTACGGTTGGGACGGTTCTTAGCGGATAGCGAGGTCTCTCAGTTCTCGTTGGTCAAAAATAGATTTCTCCCGCAGTGTCGACGGTGGTATGTCAAAGTCTCGGAGGCAGGACGAATGAATTTGAGAAGAGAAAGAAAGAGAAAAAAGAGAAGGGAAAAAGCGTTCGGAGCATAGAAATAAGAAAGGAGAAACTGGCAGTCGAGGAACCTCGTTAGGTTACGACTGAAATAACTTTTTTCCAAGTCATACGGTTTCCCTTGGATGCGATAGTTCAACGCAGGCAAACGTATAGGATGTGTTATAGGAAGTAGCTTGAGCTCACAAATAACTGGTATGCGAGATAAGCTTCTCCGTGGCCAACAATAAGACTAGAGTAAAAAGGGACAGAAATATTGCTTGGCCTCTGAGTCCACCGGAGATGTTACTTATCTTTTATATCCCATCGTCAAAAACAATATACTCGTCAAGCCTGAACGGCTTCGGTATCGTGGTCAGAAATGTTAGGAATTCGGAAAGAGCACCACATGTGCATCAAACGGACCAGATCATTTCACCCGAACTAATCTGCTACCTTGAGCAATCATTCAAGGAATTGAATTGGAGCCACTCAGATGCTAGATATATGAAGATCAGTTTTTCCTGCAGGTTATTACAACTTCGTGAAGACCGATTGTAGATAATTGGTTGAAACGTTTTGCTGAATACTCATTTCATATTATTGTTTACCGAGTTACAACGTTACTATAATCAACAGTTATTTACCGATAGCCATTTAACGGTTTCTTGGACCCGAGACCAGATGCCACTCGTAATAAGTTGATCACACTTGCCAAACCATATCCAAATAAAGATTTCCGCCTGTGAGTTAATTGTGATAATGAGTTTTCAATGGAATGACAATTGAGCTATGATTAGTATTCAAGATTTGTCGCACCGCGGTTAAATTTGATCGTTCGGCGATCACTGACGCAGGTGAAAAAGAAGCTTACTACGTCTGAAACGGAGATGAGTAAGATCTACAGAAAAATTGAATGTAATCGCTGTACGTGCAGAATTGAGAATCGTATCGTGAGAGTCTGGGACTTATGAGTAACAACGCTTTGCGCTCCGATTAAAGGCGGGGTCTCTTTTCAAACCGAACTCCTTTTGAAGGCCATAAAAAAATTAATGTCTGAGGCATATCGCGACCCGCGAATGTAAATACGAATCTATTCGAATTTATTATTAGAACGTGCTTAGCGTGGCTAAATTAGCTTCCCTAAAAGTCGCGTTGGTCCACGACTCGAGACTTCCCCTCCATGTACGCGACAGCCGCGGCTCTTTGTCACCGTTTACAATTACGCATACTGCATGCGGTACACGTGCAATTTGCGTATCGTTTGTTCCCTTCCATGCACAGCTCCATGTACAACGTACCAAAGCGTAATGACGATAACTATCCACTGCACTGTGACTCGATCTGTGTGGTACCAGCTATCGAGCAGGGTCCGTGTGACGAGAAAAGTTTTCGCCCTGTTTGTCACCCTTGAGAAAAATTTTCATTGGTATAACGTTAAACGTGAGAGAGTAGGGGGAAAAAACCGAGTTGGCACCTCGAAAACTTTGCATATTCATACTCTGATGGTATTTTAAGTGTCTGGTTTGCTTTTTGAAGAGTTCAATATACACGTGGCGTGAATGAATTCATGCGAATGCAGGCAGGGTCGCTAAATGGAGAGAATTTAACGAGCAGTGCATGCTTCGTGAGTTTTGAATGACGACTGCACTCATATTCAAAGTGGAGGTTCTGGTTATCCAGGCTCGAAATTAAAGAGAGGCGGGAAAACTTCAATGGTCTACCACACAACTCTTATTTCATTTCAGATCATCAGAGTGTGAATTGCAGAGTTGGAGGATGAGAAGTAACTTATCTAGCTTCAAGTATCGTCTTTTATTCCAGAAATTTGTGTGTCGAAAGTGTAAAATAAGCCACCTCACGATGATATGTGGTGTTTCTTTCAGTTGCAACATCGACAAATGGAGGAAAGTACGTTCCCCGTGCGATTCTACTCGACTTGGAGCCCGGAACTATGGACGCAGTGCGTTCTGGAACGTACGGGAAGCTGTTCCGTCCGGACAACTTTGTCTTCGGGCAAAGTGGGGCCGGAAACAACTGGGCGAAGGGTCACTACACGGAGGGTGCCGAGTTGGTCGACGCGGTTCTGGACGTCGTGCGAAAGGAGTGCGAGAACTGCGACTGTCTTCAGGGATTTCAGCTGACGCATTCCCTGGGGGGTGGGACGGGATCAGGAATGGGAACACTCCTGATATCAAAAATCCGCGAGGAGTATCCGGACCGGATAATGAACACCTACTCCGTAATGCCGTCCCCGAAGGTATCCGACACCGTTGTGGAACCGTACAACGCGACGCTGTCGGTTCATCAGCTGGTGGAAAACACCGACGAGACGTACTGCATAGACAATGAAGCACTGTACGATATCTGCTTCCGGACCTTGAAGGTCTCCAACCCGTCTTACGGGGACCTTAATCACCTGGTATCTCTGACAATGTCCGGAGTGACAACGTGCCTCAGATTCCCAGGGCAACTGAACGCCGATCTACGTAAGTTGGCCGTGAACATGGTGCCGTTCCCACGACTCCATTTCTTCATGCCGGGATTCGCTCCACTCACTTCTCGCTCGATGCAACAGTACTCGGCCTTGTCGGTGCCCGAGCTTACCCAGCAGATGTTCGACGCCAAGAACATGATGGCTGCCTGCGACCCGAGGCACGGACGGTACTTGACAGTGGCTGCAGTATTCCGGGGAAGAATGTCGATGAAGGAAGTCGACGAGCAAATGCTGAGCGTTCAGAACAAGAACAGCCCGTATTTCGTCGAATGGATTCCCAACAACGTGAAGACGGCCGTGTGCGACATACCACCAAAGGGACTCAAGATGTCGTCAACCTTCATCGGCAACACGACAGCCATTCAAGAATTGTTCAAGAGGATCTCTGAGCAGTTCACCGCCATGTTCAGGAGGAAGGCTTTCCTTCATTGGTACACTGGCGAGGGAATGGACGAGATGGAATTCACCGAAGCTGAGTCCAACATGAACGACCTGGTCTCGGAGTATCAGCAGTACCAGGAAGCGACCGCGGAGGAAGATTTTGAGCCCGAGGAATGCGGAGACGACTTTGAAACCTGCGAACAGGAGTGAAGCTTCGTCGCTGTTTGCTTTGACGTGGACGAAGGCCGAGAACTTCAGCGATAAAACAGACTCGTTCCAGGAAACGGCGTCGATCGATCATCTAGATGTAACACCGTGTATCATCACGATATAAGAATGTCCTAAATACTTTAGTCATATTTATGTTATACTATTATATACTAAACGTAGTATTCGCTACTTTTGTAATTTTATACTTGAGTATAATGATAGATAGTTAAACAGATATACGGAAGACTGAAGATGAAAATTGTAAACATTTACTTATGTGTTGGTTTGGGATTAGGCCAGGCTTTCCTTTGTAACACGATTGTACATGATCCCTCATACGAGCACCAAAGCTCTAACCAAAAATTTAATTGCGATTACACCGTATATACATACTTCTTTACACCTAACAGCTTTTGGATACCGAGGAAAAGAGTTTTCTTGTTCCTACTCTTCAGGGGATAGTTTGAGGATTCTAATTTATGAATTCGAAATCTCACAGATCAAGTTCTGGATATTGCTACAGTAAGTGAAATGAAATTACGTTATTATTGAACACTAACAAAAATCGGTTCGAACGTGTTCATTCGTCTGGATTTGGTCCTGCTTCTCCTGCCTGGCTCTCTTCTCGTTTCTCCGCGTCTTCTGGCTCATCATCTGCTATCTTTTCACCTTCTTCCGCTGCTTGAGTCTTCTCTTTCATTTCACTTTCTTCTGCATGGTCCTCTTCTTGATCGTCGTCTACGATGATATCCTTATCAGGTTCAGCCTCCTGGTACTGCTGATACTCTGATATCAAATCTTGCACGTTTTTTAGAGCATTAGTGAAGTCATTCTCGTCCATACCCTCAGTAGTGTACCAGTGAAGGTAAGCCTTTCTTCTATACATCGCGTTGAATTGAGCAGTGATCCTTTTGAACAGTTCTTGCATGGATGTGGTATTTGACACTGACGTGGCAGCGACTTTAAAACCCCGCGGTGAAATGTCACAGATTGCAGTTTTAATATTGTTCGGTATCCATTCGACAAAATACTTGCTGTTTTTATTCTGGACGTTGAGCATTTGCTCGTCGACGACCTGAAACATGGAATAGTCGGAATTTAAAGAATATTTTGGAGTGAAAAAATCTCCATAACGAAGCGCCCTCTCATGACTCATAACCTTGGTGGACACGAGTCCTCTGAAAATGGCTGCCACGGTGAGAAAACGACCCTTGGTGGGGTCGCAGGCTGCCATCATGCACTTGGCGTCGAACATTTGCTGGGTAAGCTCCGGAACGGACATAACGCGAAACGGTGCAGCGCTGCGGGAGGTCAAAGGGGCGAAGCCAGGTACAAAGAAGTGGAGTCTCGGAAAAGGCACCATATTGATGGCGATTTTCCTCAAGTCAGCGTTCAGTTGGCCAGGAAACCTCAGGCACGTCGTGATACCCGCCATGCACGTCGACACGAGGTGATTCAAGTCGCTGTAGGTCGGTCCAGCGAGTTTCAACGAGTTGGAACAGATGTCGTAGAGGGCCTCGTTGTCCATACAGAATGTCTCGTCACTGTGTTCGATCAGGTTATGCATCGTTAGAGTCGCGTTGTACGGCTCAACGACTATGTCCGAGATTTTCAGGGACGGTATGATCGAGTAGGAGGTCATAACCCGATCCGGATATTCCTCGCGCATTTTCTTCATCAGTAAAGTCCCCATCCCTGAACCAGTGCCTCCCCCGATAGAGTGCAACAGCTGAAATCCTGTTCCAGTATTGATTTCACTATTGATCTATAATGATTCGCTTGTTAACTCATCATTGATAACCGCTGATTACCTTGAAGAAGATCGCAGCTTTCGGCTTCTCTACGAATAATGTCCAGGGCAGGATCCGCAAGCTCGGCTCCTTCCGTGAAGTGACCTTTGGCCCAGTTGTTTGCAGCACTAGCTTTTCCGGCCATGAAGTTGTCCGGCTTGAACAGCTTCCCGTAAGGTCCAGATTTTACTGAGCTCAGCGAAGTAGGATCTAAATCAGCCAGTATCACTCTCGGGACAAATCGCTCACCTGGCGAATGGAGAGATGATGTATGAGGAGAAAGAGAAACAGTTTTTTGAAAAAGTCAAATTATGGCTGGTTCAATATGGGGACAACGGATTCGTTTACCTTGTGCTTCGGTAAAGAAGACGTTTATCCGTTCCTGCTGCAAGTCCGACTCACCATGGTATTTTCCTTCGGAATCAATGCCATGTTCGTCAGCAATGACTTCCCAAAACTTGGAAGGAAATTTACCAAGGTCAAGTGGTGGATGATTTTCGTTTGCCGCATGATTGCTTCATAGCTTCAACCGATCTTACCTTGGTACCTATTTGATTGCCGCATTGCCCAACTTGTATCTGCACGATCTCCCGCATTGCGTTATTTCACTCGGAGAATTTTGTTTGCCAAATAAGAACGAGGTTAAATTTTGTGTCAAAAGGTGATGAGGCCGCGACGTTTAATAATTGCGAAGTTTATTGGAAAATTAAACAAAGGATTGTCATTTTCTCACGGCAAGCTGAAGCTTACGGAAAGTTGTACGAGCAGAATAGACTGTCGATAAGTCTCTTTCTAAATGAACGCTTTTAAGCAAATACTTTAACGACAAATTGAGATTTATTAAGAAAAAAAGAGATTGAAAAGTGGTCATTAAAAAAAACGCATTGAAAACCATTAAAAGAAACTGCAGCATACGGGTTTGCAGTGTACTTAGAGCCAATTTGTTTTCTACTACAACATACAGAAGCTTTTTCATTATATTGTTATTTCTCTTCTGTGTTACTAAATGACAATTAAAAATTGGAGTATATTCGAAATTTTTCGTATATTCTGATAAGAATACTGTTTGATAACTTTACAGTTGTATGTTTCTTTAATGTAATTAAACTAATAAATTCGGTATGTATAAACTATTACGCTATCGAATTCACTCCCGTCTACAATGAATGAATGATCACCTAAGAGCATAATTCGGAAGGGAGAAGAAAATCTGTCGGTCGCTATTCCTAAAATTGTGACGTCACCGAGCGACTGCTGAATGCTCGACGATATGATCAACCACTTGTTATAAAACCGCCACGGCGGAGCGACGAGTGGCAAACGCAAACGCCCTCTACTGTTTTTCATATCTTTTGTAAATTTTCGAGTGCTGAAATGGTGGAAAAAAGCTATTGCAAATCGATTCTGAGACAAGATTTTCGTGTTGGAAAATTGAAACGTAAAGTACTGTTGAGTTATTGTCAATTTTTTAGTCAATTAGTACCTAAAATTGATTGTCTGATAGGCTGCACATGGATGTCGGATTGATAACAGTTTTTTGAGTCATTAATACCTTCAGGTCACCGACCTTTATCGTTGCGACTAAATATCGACTCTCATAAAAATTTCTTGCGTCACATAAGAGGTACACTCGGAAATCTGGCCTAAAATGGTCGGTGGCTCATATTGTCATAATTTATCAAATGGTGTTGTTCGTAAAATTACTTTTCCGCAATTGCGTCGTGATTTAACAAGTACGATATAAACGTAATTGGTCAGTCGCCATAAACAGTGTTGCTTCACGTGGTAATTAATTTACAGGTATATGAATCAACTTTTTATTAAAAAAAAATGTAAATGTACGAATAAAAACATTTTGAATTCACTACAATTATAGGTTATATGTTCAAAAAATTGAAAATACACGTACATAAGCATAGTAAAGTTCTGGTAAAAAGTGAAAATGGTAACGAAATAAAGACATGTCGAAATATAAAATTGATCTCAAAAAGGTGTTGGACGAGGTGGCGTTCGAATTCCGCGGTTTGTGCTAGGGCGGTTCCTACTTTTCCTCGCTCTCCTCTTCCTCGTCAAATTCACCGTCTTCTTCGATCGTTGCCTCCTGATATTGCTGGTATTCCGAGACCAAGTCATTCATGTTGGATTCAGCCTCCGTGAACTCCATCTCGTCCATCCCCTCGCCGGTATACCAGTGTAGAAAAGCTTTCCTCCGGAACATGGCTGTGAACTGTTCAGAAATGCGTTTAAAAAGTTCCTGAATAGCGGTCGAGTTCCCGATGAAAGTTGCGGCCATCTTAAGACCGCGAGGTGGAATATCGCAGACAGCAGTCTTCACATTGTTGGGAATCCATTCCACAAAGTACGCGCTGTTCTTGTTCTGGATGTTCAGCATTTGCTCGTCGACTTCCTTCATCGACATCCTGCCGCGAAAAACCGCAGCAACAGTCAAATAACGACCATGTCTGGGATCGCATGCGGCCATCATATTCTTAGCGTCAAACATCTGCTGGGTCAGTTCCGGAACCGACAAAGCTCGGTACTGCTGACTACCGCGCGATGTAAGCGGCGCAAATCCTGGCATGAAGAAATGGAGCCTTGGAAACGGTACCATGTTCACGGCAAGCTTCCGTAGATCAGCGTTGAGCTGTCCGGGAAATCTGAGGCACGTCGTTACGCCGGACATTGTTGCAGACACGAGGTGGTTCAGGTCACCGTAAGTCGGAGTGGTGAGCTTCAGGGTTCGGAAGCAGATATCGTAAAGGGCCTCGTTATCGATACAGTAAGTCTGGTCAGTGTTTTCGACCAGCTGATGAACGGATAGAGTCGCATTGTAGGGCTCAACGACGGTGTCGGACACCTTGGGCGACGGGACCACGGAGAATGTCGTCATTATCCTGTCAGGATACTCCTCACGGATCTTGGATATCAGCAGCGTTCCCATACCGGATCCGGTACCGCCACCGAGCGAATGGGTTAGCTGGAAGCCCTGAAGACAGTCGCAGTTCTCGGCCTCCTTTCTCACCACGTCCAAGACCGAGTCGACCAGCTCTGCACCCTCGGTATAGTGCCCTTTCGCCCAGTTGTTTCCAGCGCCGCTTTGGCCGAAGACAAAATTGTCTGGACGAAACATCTGCCCAAAAGGACCTGACCGCACTGAATCCATTGTTCCCGGCTCCAAGTCTACCAGGATTGCTCTGGGTACGTATTTCGGTCCCGTTGCTTCGTTATAGTAGACGTTGATCCTTTCCAGCTGAAGATCAGAGTCTCCATGGTACTCGCCTGTCGGGTCGATGCCGTGCTCGTCTGAGATCACCTCCCAAAACTGCAATATGCGAAGATTTTAGTAATGTTGTTCCTTAGAATTCCAAAAGGCTTGAAAGTTGATACGTAAGGTATTACGTACATATGTACTTTGAAAAGGGATAACAGGGTATTTACTCGCAGGGCTAAACTGTCACTAATTTAAATATGTGCTTCACATTCATGAGAAATTAGTTAACGTTCAGCGAAGGTCGATGGTCCGTTGGTTATCTTAATGACAGTGTACGGACCCTCTGACCCTATATGACCCTACATGAAACTGACCTTCGCGCCAATCTGGTTACCACACTGGCCCGCCTGGATATGGACAATTTCACGCATCGTAGAACCGTTGATGCTTCAAGAGGAGATGGCTGGCTGTATTTCTGACGAATGCTTCGAAAAACGAGAATTTTTTTAAAGAGACGGTGATCGAGGGCGAGATAAGATGGTCTGTCGTGTAAATTACCAGATCTACAAAACAAACAAAAACAATGCTCTTCTTCTCCTTGACAACGGTTCCTCGATCCAACCTCCCGAATCGGGCTATTCCACAATACATTTGCTCTCTAAAAATGAAATCCACTTCAAGACAACGCATCGAGTACTTCATTGATCCTTTCTGCTCGACTGAGGCTGAAATTTGATGAAAATCATTTTTTTTTTTTTTCTTTGGACCATCGAACCAGTATTCCAACTCCAATTTTCCGAGTGAATTCAAATGTCAGGAGATTGGAACTGGGAAAGGCTTTGGATTGAGCGCAGATTATACGTAATTCACATACTTACTTATCGACATGACAGAAGTGTTTCTTAGAAACGAAAGACGATATATTAAATGGAAAAATAAATACAATGTGTGCCTACAGCGATATAATACAAAGTCGTTACAAGTTATCTGTCGGGAAACCGGGTCATTTTTTTGACCACTTTCTTCATTCCGGTGAGTTGAATCTCGAAGTGCAAGCTGCTGGGTCCTTAGCACAGGAATTCTGCGCGAGAACCTAGTGCTCAGACCTTTTCGTCGCCCCAGGTTAAGTCTGTTCCAGATTCTCGAGATTCCGCATTCTCCAGATTGCCCTCGGGAAGTGGTAGAGTGATCCTGGCAGCATCGGGAATATCCTGAACGTCGCCTGTCGTCTGACTGCCCGGTCGGCCGTTCACCAAGTACCTCACTGGCACTTCCGTTGTTTTGTCGGTTTCGGTTTTTTTTCTAAAATTTGAAAGTCACTATGTAACTCATCGAAAAGAGCAGGACCAATAGAAACGGATTTCGAGCTTACGATGCACTCGTCGGGCAAGACCAGAGCTTGAAATCTGCGCCAAATAGCTCGCCCTCTTCGATCGTTTGCGGTAAATGAATGTTGAGGGTCTCTGGGAGGAAAACTGAGGTCAGAGCTCCGGCGACACTCAAAGAGCCCATCACTATCAGCGGTAGCACCCTTGAGTAGACCGCCAAGTGTACTATGTAAGGAAAAGTTAGCAGGCCGATCCCGGCGATGAACGATGCGATTCCCATTGCCTGCGATCTCAGTACCGTTGGTAAAAGCTCCCCCACGAATACGTAGAAGACTGCGAAGGACGCGGCTATTCCAAATTTTCCGACCATCGCCAAAGACACGGTTACCCAGACTGCGTCTGAGAATAATTTGGTAAAGTTTGACATTTCCAGTCACTCTGTTCGTCGAGAAATTTTAAAGTTCCTTACCTTCCGGGACGAACATGCAGGACACACATGCGACGCCTCCGAGTAGCATCGTCAAGCAGAGAACCCAGCGTCTGCCTAACCTGTCCATTGCGTACCAGGTAATGACGTATGATGGTATCTCGACAATGCCTCCTGAGGAAATTAATTCACAATATTTATTCAAGTACACCCAAACAAGTTCATTCAATCCTCGTATAGGATATTCGCTTGGTAAACCCAAGTCTATTTAAAATAAACCTGACCTACCGATAAAAAAGGCCAAATAGTCAGATACCCCTAGGTTGGTAGTGTTGTACGAGAGGCCGTTGTAGACGACGGCGTTCGCCACCCAGTCGAAAGCGAGGATGAAGAACTTTTTTCTTATGTTTGGATTTCTGATCAAATCCATCGGAGTCGCGGAAGGTGGCGGTGGTCTGTTTTCCGCACCGCCGAAGTTCCTTCCGTTGCAGGATATACCCTGCTTTTTCAATATATCCATCTGGAACACATTGAAATTTATGAGATTAAAATCAGCACGAATTGTCTTCATATCCCGAGCACGGTAAGGTTTTCGTCGACTCTCACCTCCATCTTTCTCAGGAAATTTGACGGGACTGTCTTTCCGTTGACCTTGGCCATCCGTTGAACTATTACCTCTGCTTCATCGATACGATTTTTGCTCAGCAGCCAGCGCGGGGACTCTGGGATTATCCAGTAGTAGCTGAAGAGGAGGACGAAGGGAACCGAAGTGGCCAGAGACAAGGCGTACCAATGCCTCAGGAGGTAACCCTAGAGAATACTCGGAAGTTTACTAATTCAATCAATTGAACCCCATATCTAATTCCAGTATTCCTTTTTCAGAGTATTAACTATTGACCAATCGATAAGAAAGGTATTCATACTCACAAGCAAGGCCAGCAAAGACATCGCCGTTGCGAAGAACATGCAGATTACCATCCCAGCAAAGGTTCTGTATCTTGGTCCCATTAATTCAAGGGCTGAAATCGAAATTTATCGTTTTTTAAAAATTGCACATTTTCTATCTTGAGAAAAAAAACTCATGACATGGATAAAAAGATCGCAGAATTAAAATAATCAACAGAATAACGTACCTAGAATAAATGGTATTTGGTAAATAGCTGGAAAAAAGAGGCCATTGACGGTTCTCAAGGCTGTGTAAATGACGTAGTTAGGGCTGAAGCTCGTTGCGATGGATATTATCACCTCGAGAAAAAGTATGGCAAAGAAGGCTGTTCGTCGACCCCACTTGTCCGCGATCCATCCAAAAACGACATTCCCAAATAGGCTTCCAACGTAGAAAAACGTTGTGGACGTTGAGGGCCACCAGCCGTTGTCGCATACCAGGTCTAGCTATGTGAACATATACGGTATATTCGATAAAAAAATTTCAACCAAATCAAACATGGAATCTGCACCCTATACAAGATTCATTCTTACTCATCTCGGAGAGAAACCGCGACGTGACACAACAATTGCCACCGGAGGTAAGTAGCTCCTAATTGTTGCTATAGAGAAATGCATCACGTTTCTCAGTACACCTACGCTGCTTTAATTTATTTTTCACCACACTTCCTGTTCAGACCTTTAAGCAGCTGGGATTCACCGACGACTACCAAGTAGCTGACTCAACTTTCGCAAGACCACAGTAACCTTTTGTCATTTTATCCTGAACCCTATTAGCCAGAAATTCTGTGTATTCGGTATTGCGCAGTGTAAAAAGAACGGATAGATAGAAAAATGTGATGGAAATTATCTTCATATTCTATTATCTCAGGTCAACATAAGTAATTAGAAACGTCAGCCTGACAATGATTTTTACCTAAAAGGGGTGAAAAGTACTATATTTTGGTTAAGTCGCACTATAAATCAGGATTGAGTGCCTACACAACCATGCGTCGTCATTTTCTTCTCTCACGATCAGTGTGAGCAAACAACACTGCTAGAGCTTCTAATTGTTGTATTGCATGTACACGGTGACCGTGTATATCATTAAGGTATAGGTAGCTGGTAGATCTAAAGTTTGGCAGGAACTGACGATGATTGCGGTGTATGTCCGGAGGATATCGTCGGAGGAGAGATTGAGGGTCAGGCGTGCGTGAACGCGTGGTTCCAGCCTCCCACACACCAGTTGGTTGTGATCTCTGCTCGGGCGGAGCAAAGTTGAACGTATGTAAAGCGTTCTCAGCGTGTTTTAACCTCCACATTATAGACACGTGTATGTACAATGTACACGTACACCTATTACCCTACGTCATACGTGAATCATTACGGATATAGTAAGGTATACTTATGGTAGGCACACACAGCATCGGGCTGCGACAACAAACGATAATAGCTATGAACGGATTAATCTCCAAATTTTCAAACATATGTATCGGTTTTGTTTTTTGTTCTGATCATAAAACACCCCTCGACCGGGATTTGTCGATTTTTTGCCTGAGAACCATTGGATTAAACGAAAATGAAATTGATTTATGATAGTTGTGAGGCTATTTATAGAGGCGGTGAGAAATTATTGACGACTTTGAAACGATTTTTTGCAACGATTTGTAACAGTGGCCAATTCTGTATTCAGTTTTTAATAAACTCATCGAATTGCGCGGAGGCTATTATCCGAATTACTTGGAGCCTTTTGTCAACAGTTACAATCATTATTCATTGGTAACCAGACAAGTTATATCGGTTAATTGCTTTATACCATCAATCAAAATCCTTAAGATTATTCCATGCGCCTCATACTAGGTGAGTCGAATATTACCCCAACTTTTCTAATTTCTTTCGAGAATATGAGCACAAGACATTCACCAAATTATAAGTGGTGTGACGAAACCACCAAATTTTCTCTTTTTCTGTCTTATTCTCAACCGAGGTTCTCAACACCTTAGCAGAAGGAGGATGAGTGAAAATCCTGATCGTCGACTTCGTCGTCAGGTCCAGAAGTCGATAAAGTCCGTGAGGCAGTAAGTTGCACGCGCGTCACGTACCTGGAAGTATCATTGTCGTCATCAGCGTCGTCGCAGCCGAGCTGCCGCCGCCGTCGTCGTCGTCGTCGTCGTCGTCGCCGTTGACGTTGACGTTAGCTTGTGTGGGTGGCTCCCACAGGGAGAGGTGTCCATCACCCTCGGCTGACAGGAGGAGCGTGCTCCCCCGTGGCTGCTTGGTCTATTAAGCTGCGCGCTACTCGTACGTCCATCCGTCCGTCCGTCCGTCCGTCCATCCATCCATCCATTCATCCGTCCGACGGTCCACATGCGTTCATCCGTCGTTTGTGTCTCGCGATTTGAATCCGCCCTGGATTTACCATCGAATTTCCGTTTTCCTATGTTTCCACTTTTTGTCTTTCGTCATTTTCATTGCCTAGTTTCTATCTTTCGTTTCGACTTTGACTTTATGGCTCTTATACTTTTTTTTTTTTTTTACCAATATTAACTTTTCTTGGAATGATAAATTGTCTTGTACTCCTATGAATGATTTCAATATGGCTGCCAGTGAACGTAATGCAGATTTCGGGATAGACCTTTTACCAATACAAACATGGTAAACGAAATTGCTATACCTCTGGCGTTCCGACATGATGTGGACAACGATTTGTTACAGAGTCGTTTAAGTCTCACGGGTTTCGGAAGCGGTTTTAGTAGAGCTTATTTCATTTGATATCAAACATCCATGTGCTCAAATTTGACCACAAACTGGTGTCAAAAGTCTGTGTAATTTGAGGTGAACTGGAACATTGCTTTTTCAACAAAGCTAACTTCTCAGTGTTCTATTTGCATTAATTTCATGCCAGCCTTAGATGAAAAATATGCATGTGCCCTACACCCGCAGAGTATCGACGTCGCAGAGTAGATGATCGTCAAGGATTTGTAAAATGTACTGGTCCAGGGACGAAAACAACGTCTTAAAACGCCTTGAATCAAAGAACGTGGGCTACGTTGCGTTGTCATACTTCCGGCGTTGAAATTTATTAGTCCCAGTTTTACGCCTTGTGGGGGGGCTCTTAGAATTGCTTTGAATGTCCAACTCATCGGTCGTTGTCTTCTGCCTCTGACGGTTCAGCACGTGGCTGATCGTCTAATTTTCTCCCCAGCTTAGAGCACATAACAGAAGAGGTGTGAGATCAGTGTCTGTTTTGCGCATTGTTTCCTTTCCCAAATTTCTTAATCTTCAACGATGTCACAGAAATCTTTGGATTCATCGAATCGCTTCTGACTCAATAAATTGTTTCACTTGGATAGCTCTGTACTATTGTGGGTTTTAATCAATGACGTTCATGTTCCCACTTTACAAAGTTTGGAACATTAAATTCAATTTTGTGAAATTCTTCATCAGAAATGTCGTCGAGTTTCTTGTCTAGTCTTTCGAGCAGTGTCCGGGGAAAATCTCTTGCCCGGGACTTGGGATCCACGAATGAGAAAAAGGAGAAGAGCGACTAGTGACCTTCCACTTGGCAGAGCAAATGTTTAAAAAATGGAAGAACGATCGAAAGGAACTTCCGACTAACGAACTGTTCTTTTTCATCTACACTTCCATGATGCGATACGCGTTACTGGAGGTCGTGGTCATCATGGGTGTATTTGCCTATGGCCCGACGTAAGTTGTGTTCATGTGCGCAAACCGAACATGTGCACGATGAAATACACACCTCTATGCATTAGCATTGGCATTAGGCGTGCGATGTGGTATCGGGGCAGAGCTAAGTTATCGTGTATGAGTGTGGCGTAGGTACGCGTGGTTACACGGGCATGAATATATCCTCGAGCTCTCCCACACCGCAAGTATTCGCGGTAAACAGTTTATACGCGTCGAGAAGCCATATCCGTTTGGCCTCGATCGGTCAATCACAATTTAGGAAACGTCCGTTTCCGGTTAGACCCCGACACCATACTCCGCGGTTCCGTCCTTGCGGCAAACTCCCTGGCGCATCTTATGCGACTAACCCGACAACTCTTCCTTATGTCCACGTTGCACCTCGCACATCGTGTCTCTGTGTGAGTAATCGCGGAAGTGTGTGATACATGTGCATGCATACGTGCATATATACGTCTTACAAACACACGTGATCACAGCGCCATCTACTCTTAGCGAGATCCAACATACTGGAAGGCGCCATCTAGCGGAAATATGGATTAGGACAAGTGTGGTTTGAGTTTAGGATAATTATTCGTAATCGACGGTGGACAGGAATAGAAATTTTTAATTAATTATACACTCCAAATGTATTGTTCTTGTCTAGAATTTATGTAGAATCGACTAAAGCACGATACGAAAGATGGCGCTGCGTAAATGTATTGACGTCAAAAGTGTTCTGGTCAATCGTAGCTGCTTTACGAGCGTCGCGGGTTGCTCAAAAACAAATCAAAAATATTCCCATCTTGGAGAGACCAATAAAAAACAAAAATGAATTATCTACCAATTGAACGGTATAAATGTTCTATTATGAGAAAATAAACTTCGAGTTTATTAATTAAATTCGTCAGACCCAGAATGCATGCACGAAACATCAATTTCGGACTTTGGATGATTAGAAACGTTTTCTTGTCATCGTATGACAAGAAAAATGATACTTTTTTGAATATTCAAACTGCACAGGATGCCGAGAAACTTTTTTTGTTTTCAATTTTTAGTACCGAGAAACACCCCGTGGACGAAGGATGGAAGGGAGATTAGGGGTGTGGGAAAGGAAAGGAGGGAGGGTGGAGAGGGATTGGGATCCTCTCGCGGGTGGCTTTGCCACTGGTAATAAATCCGGCGAGTGAGAATAGTAATCGCGTAGCCAGTGGAACCGCTCAGCGACCACCGCTTGCTAGTTGAAGGCTTGGATGCGTGTTTGGCGTCACGTGACAGGAAGCGGGGGTAAATTGGACGGCAATTGCTGACGCCACCAGAGCTGCAATCTATCAGTCGCTCTTTCACCTTTTGCCAAACCCGATTTTCGCTCATGCATGTACCTATAACCATGATGGATCACGAAGGAAAGTGAAAAACATTGAAACAAGCAAGAAGTAAAGACTTGAAAGAGAATTTTCACCAATCTATTTAACTCTATGTTGTTTTTTGAAGACACAGGCGTAATGGTTTTTGATTTGGTAAAGATATTGGCAGGATAAAATATCGGAAAGATAAAATGTTCATTGTGAAAACGATTCACCGATCGCATTTAGGTGTTAACTCGCTTCCGTGGACTATGATATCATATTATTATAAACAGTTTATACATTCACCGAGCGATTGATTAAAACAAAAAACGTACAAGATTCAACAAATATCTCACTAACACCACGATCGATCCTTTTTTTCAGTCTTAAACACTCTAAGGGTTCGCATTTTTTACATTCTTCGAATAACAAATCTGGAATTACTTTTTAAGTAACTATCACGGAGAAGTTTCAATTTCTGCGGTGAAATAGCAATCTAGTAGTTTTATTACAGCCATACTTGCCGGTGGCCAAACAGAGACAGGTACAGACCAATGGGGATGAGAAATGCTGACTAGTCTAACAGATTTCAATGGACACTCTGGCAATGAGTTCCCTACTTTCGAGTATCATAGTGCATGTGAGGATACAATTTTTTAATTAACAAACAACTACTACACTAACCGCTGCGACACCCGCATTTTATAAAAGGTGTGAAAGCTCGGCGGGAGCTCCGGAGTCATGTTCTTCGAAGCGTGTGATTAGGACGAGAAAGAGCGACGCTTCTCGCGTGCGTCGCTGCACGGAGTCCACAGAAATTTATGTAGAAATGAGCTGGCCTAATTATGCAAATTCGGTCTTGTCATATTTGCAGCGTACGTTATATCCATACATGCCTGCCGAGTACAAATGCACGCGTACTATGCTGATCCACGTTCGCAATACTCAGCTTGTATCTACACACGTGGAATTCACGTTCGGTACACACGATTCGAACTATGCTGACAACGCTGGCATGCGTTTGCACGCTCATGCCGGGCAACGACCAGGAACCGCTGCTGCCGCCCCTTCATACCGCGTTGTGTGTCACAATACATGTACCCTCCAGCACTGGTACCGGCTGCAAGACTCTGTGAGAAACCACCTCAACCTCAACCTTCGTCACCGTGACCTTCGACCGAAACCCACCCCACTTCGTTCATCCTTTGCACGCGTAACGGTTGCGCCTCTTTAGCGAAGAAGGGGGAACGACTACGTAGTCATTTATAAATTTCAAAGTTATCGTTATCTTTACCAATGTCATGAAAATCGATAACAAGATTGATATCTCCTCAACTTCACAGTGAAATCAAATGCTCGAGTAATGATCTGGTAAATCGGGCCTCTAAAGTGTCGCAATGGAGATTGTAAGTCTGAAGGGTCGAATCCGAGTATTCCAGTGACAATGATGAAACGCTGATTCGCCTGACGATACCTCCGAAATTTGTAACCCAAAATCAATACCGCCTTCTCAAAAACTAACCTGATATAACCTGCCCCAACCTAGCTGGGAGTTGGACTATGATGATGCTCAGCGCTGGTTAAGACTGGAACTGCATGATAATGACACGGACGGTTCAGACCCTAATGGCTCATGGTTTATACTAGTTGGCAAAATAGCGAGGAAGATTGTTTTCCAAGCAAGAGTCGAATAGATGGACCATTTTTTGACGTTTAATCTATTGAACGACTCGATTCATGGTTAAAATCCGACTTTGAACAAGTTTTGGCCACAAGTCTTCAATACTCGGTAAGTACACTTTATTGCTTAAAAATGATTGTTTACACAGATCAAAGCGTCTGCGTATCATTTGTGTACACAGCGTCAGAATTTTTGGCCACAACTATCTCCAACGTGACCAAAACTGGTGCATCTATCCCATCTTTCTGAGCGTGCAAGACATGAACTCTCGAGCGATAAAGTAAGGGAGAGACAATAGATAGTTTACCTCTGTGACTAGGGTACTGTCGTAGTCCTTCCTGTCGTATATCCACCCGTGTTGGCACTTACTGATGGGCCAATCGGTGCTACCCACCGGTGGAAGCCCGGGCGCGCCGTTGCTCGAGGTCCTCGATGAGTTGGCGGCCACCTCCTGGTGCAACCAGGCTTCGATAATGGCGGTGTAATTTACGTCGTACATGTAACACCGAGAGTACGAGCGCCGGCCGTCCGACTTCGGGGTGTAGGGTAACGACAATGCCTTC
The DNA here is from genome assembly GCF_021155775.2 of Neodiprion pinetum. Classification (NCBI taxonomy): domain Eukaryota; kingdom Metazoa; phylum Arthropoda; class Insecta; order Hymenoptera; family Diprionidae; genus Neodiprion; species Neodiprion pinetum. The sequence goes on from NC_060234.1 coordinate 41,913,351, forward strand.
CTTTGGTCCAGCGTCAAATTCGAGTTTTCCAGCTCCGGGATGCGGCACCAATGCTCCGGCGACGCGCTCACGAACACCTGGACAATCGAGGAATCGTAAGGAACACATATCAGCTTCTGTCCGTCGTTTTTCCCGCAAACTGTTGAATTTTACTTAATTAAACGAATGAGGTGAAACGGAACAATGAATCGTTGTCGAAGACAACCACGAAGCTTCGTGAGTATCGTGCATTTCGTTGAACGTCGCACTTCTGACAGATTTCTGTACGATAGCTTGCGTTAGATTCTTTTCAAGAACTTCTTAAGCCTGTTTATTCGATTGTATTTGTCAATGATTATGTTCAAATATCTTTTAACACTTTTTCCTACCTGTTACACTTTTCTCAGCAATTTACAGAACTCAGTGCTCCATTTTTACATTATAACACTGGTGCGGTAGAAAGTGGAGAAAAATTTAGCAGTAGATGTAGCGAAAATAAAAAAACTGTCGATAAATATAACAAGGTGAAATTTTCTGTAACAACAAAAAAAAAAAAAAACAAAGAATTCAACCAATCTTACGTCTCAAAAGTACGGTCAAAATACAGCGTCAAGTATATCACACATCAGTAATTGATGGATTCTAGGTATTTGGAAATCTCGACAAGTATGCGACAAAAGCATGTAATTTCAGGAAATCGAGACCATAATGGCGTGCTTTACGGCTACTATATCGGAAAAGAGCTTTCGCGTTACTTACTTGCGAAAAGGCAAGGAAGGCGGCTGGCAGAGTGGCTGGTATGCAGAGAAGATAGTACATGATGTTTTGGTACCGTCCTTTCTCACCCACGTGCACGAGCACGTCATCGAAGTCGATGGTACTCATCTTTCGAGGATTTGAATCACTTTTGGGTGCTGCAGAGGGGAACGCTGTTTCTTAGGTTCAGCCCGCATGACCGCCGCGCATGTCCGTCTCTTCTTCCCTCTGCGTATATACGATTTTAGTTTTTCAACCACTTTTTTTATTAACTGTATTTGGTCAATTAACTAACTGATCAACCGATCAGATATAAATTTGCAATTATTATATACTCTGTTTTTTCTTCTACTCGTACTCGTTTAACTTCAATGATAAATGCATAAAGGTATGTGAAATATACCTAAAAATTTTTATCAATTTCGATTAATTTTAAATATTATATATTCAGAAATTAGAATTTCGTTCAGTATCACATTACATTACGCTACGCGATATTTGAATAATTTTTATTGTTTATTAACTACTATTCACTCAAAGTAATTAGATCCACTGAATACACTATGCTATATTTGTTCTATACGTTCATATATTGTTGCAAGTGGTTCGTTTTAGTAGAGGATTTACCTGTTTGACACGAAATTACGATTGCACTTTACACCCAACACGCGCACTTTCTGCACCGTATCATGTATCATCTATAGTTTTATTTTCGGTGTTAGTTTGGCTCTGGTAATTCGTCAGCTCACTTTAAGCTTTGCTTTCCATCCGCAAAGTGTTTTAAACTTACGAAACTTTCGTAAAGCCAGTCTATAAACTACTATGAATTTTTTATCTCTATTTTTTTTTCACTTCTCACGTCAAATTAAACCACGGTCCGTATCCCCTTTCCCTCACCCTCGTCCTTCTACTGGCAATAACGGAGAACCGTCGATGCGCGACGTGGCTTGATGCGATTTTCGACGTTGTCGACTGTGAGCGGATTCGTTTTTCCGTTTTATTTTGTTTTAGGTTTAACCGATATGCATAAGTCGAACACTGCACAATTTATCCTCCACAAAGAGTCGGTATTTGCACATTTACGTCATTTCATTACGTAATAACCGAAGCGAGCCACTCGGCGCTGCGAGGCGTCAACCGTTCCCAGGAAGGGTTGACGAATCTCTTCCAATTTCTCGCACCATCTTCGTGCCCCTGTTGTAACCTCTGACGAATTTCGGATTGAAGCTCCTCTCTTGAAAAAAAAATAAATAAATAAAAATAAATAAATAAACGAATTGCTGGGTAGTGTGAATAGTTGCGAGTTGACTTTTAAATTAGATGTTATACAATGAAACACTCCGGTGCGTAATATGGCACATTATGATAGGTACTCCTTAACGCGTTATGATTGGCAGGTATAGTCTAGCGTTAAGTGGGATCGTCTGTCTCTATCTGCACTGCACGCAGTCAGTTACCACGCGTGCACATTTTCGCACAAAAGCTCATCGAAGCCCTTGGCGGGAATACGTGCGCATGATTATCGAATGATGAAACGATCACCGCGAAACGCCAAAGGTATCTGCTGATTTATTTCGAAGTACAGCAGTTTTTATGCAGCTATTTCGCACCTCTCTCTCTCTTGCACTCTCTTTCTCTCTGTAGGTGCTTCGTGTGTGAAATTTGATACACGGACTTAATTTTATCTCCAAGATAAATATGTTTATCTGTAAAATGGATCAGACGGTTTTGCTTCCTACAATAAAACGGTAAAAATACCTGCTTGCAGGCTCAAATAATAGCAAGATCCAATCAAATAGATTGTGGTAAGATATGTTTACAGTTGATGCTGATGTTTCCTTCAGTCAAAGTTGAAACTCAATGTTCGCTTGTTTAAATATGTACCAAATTACTTATCACATACAGAGAAAGCAAATGTCCTCTCTTAGATTTGTACAAAAATAGCTGAAATTACGATTTTGTCTTTTTCCTTCTGTTCACCTTCAGGAAATTATCATGAACCTTATATTTTCTTTATAAACATCATTCAAATCTTATACTTGCGTCGTAAATTGATACGGAATCCTAGTTAATCTATGGACGAGTGCCCTTGGCGCATTCGGTGTCATTAGAGTGTGTTTTCAGCGGATTTTAAAGTCAGTGATATTGGAGTGACATTCCAGGTAATCCACTCAAAATCCAATTAATTCTTCGCTGTAGTTGTGAAATTTTTTCACCGCGGCTTTATTTAATTTACAACCGGAAAATCCACTCTTATTTGAAAAGCTTTAGTTTTGAAAAAAAAAAATTCGGTAGACCCTCTTTCGCACTAAATACACCTCTGACATTTGTTACCTGGCGAGTAAGGGAGCGTGGTGCAGTGGGTAAGGTCGGCGACTGGCAAGCTGGGAGCCTAAGTTGAAGTCTTATCGTTTTTTTTTTTTCATCTTGCTTTAAATTATCAATAAAGAGTAATTAAAAATGAACATATACTTTTCATTGTACATAGAAAAATTTTATTTCAGTGATTTTGATTTTTCGATGGAACTTTGATATGGTTTTGATGCAATTACAGTAAAAATACAGTGTAAAAAATTCTTAACTACACCGTGAAATCTAAGCATAACTTCAGTTCAATTTCAGTGAGAAGGAATCCGCCAGGGGCTCGACTGTTCTTTTTCAATTTTACGCTGTATATAACTCAGAACTGGAGTTCCATTTTTGTTAAGAAACTGGATTTTTTATAATATTCAGTCTTTGCGTATCGATTTGCTGTGACGCATGATCGAGCTTGATGATCTGAGATTTTTCCACGAAGCAAGTTGGACGATGTGAGTATATTTTCGTATATCAGGGGGTGAAGTGTGCATCTGTGTTAATGGCGATCGATAGTTATAGATATACCTATAGGGCAAGTAGGAGTGAGTTTTACAGCTGATTGAATTTGGTTGTAATATCTTGCGAAGCCTCCGGGCAAATCAGCCAATCACGTCCGATCAATGAGTAAATGAAACGATCGAATTGACCAGCATCCGGACTGCAATACCGCGTCGCCTACCGTCGACCGAGCTCATCTCATCCGATTTTAGAGTAATGAAAGGGCAAGGTATAACATTCAAATATACGAGATGCGCGGGAAGGAATCGGTACTGTAGACTTCTGTGGCTACACAGGAAGTACCGGAGAGCGTTCCGCGGTCCTTCACACTGTTGTCCGCACAACGCGGAGAGGAGCGAACGCTCAGTGTGCAGCGGTTGTATGTTGCAGGGATGAATTTGCCGCGCACTTTATATTTTTGAAAAATTTCTCGCGCACCGTGGACACGGGGCTATCGGTTAACCACGGGCCTGTTTAATGCGTCGCGGTTTACGGGTAGAGATCACCTCTAGATAATGTGGTCTGTAGTCTCCATCGCGAACTGAATCTGAAACTACTGCAGAGCTGGGGGCCTCGTCGATCCAGTATCCCGTCCTTCCACCTCCTCCACCGCAGCATCCAGCTCCACCTCCACCACCGTCACCATCTCATCTCTTCTCTGTATACGCGTTTATGTGTTCATCTATCTATCATTTTGAGGACCCCCGCCTGCCCCCACGATCCCTCGCTCCTCGTCACTCCCCCGTCATGCTATAGAGTGACTATTAATATAAAAGGGGTTCCTCGACACTTGCTCGGTAATTGCCGGTCGGCATGCTTCAAGTTTGCCGATTTATTTTCTACCCGCAATCCACCCGAAACTCCATCCACCTATGGCGCATCATCTCCGTATACACGCCACGGGCAGGACAGGTTTGTCGGAAAACCGTTGGCGTTAAAGACACGTGCTCCGGACTCAAGGACGTGAGTAATTCGACCAGGTATTCTTGTGCTGCACCATTTCCAACCCTGTATATCACAATTTGATTAATTACACCTGAGGTATTATGCTCTATATTATCGAGTCTAACGAGCGCTACAAGCAAGGGTGGTCAGTGCTCTGATGTTTGGCAATTTAAAGTTTCCCAGACCACAAGTTCGCCCAGTCAAACCAAAAGACCGTGTCCACGTATGTGTTCAGAGAAGCATGTCAGGTCGACAAATCTCGATTTTCAGAGTCGAATTTATGCAGCCTGCGCGTGTACGATTTCTCTTGAGATGCGAAACGTTTAAAAGCACGCTTGCGAAGCTTCTGGATTTTGGTGACAGAGATTAAAATCGCTGGTCTGTTTTCCATAAACTTCGGATGTCTTCTTCTTCCTCTTCTTTTCCTTTCCATGACTATCGGGTTCTATTCTTGAACTCGTGCGCCACCCACCTTGGAAATCTCTTCTTCCTCCTGATTAATAAAGTCGAGGATGTAACAGATCGGCGACGGTGTCGTTCGCCCGCTGGTGTTCGAACCGTTCAAACGACGTATCGTTACCATGGCAACGCAGCCGCGGCACCACAAACAGCAAGATGGCCGCGGGTAAAAGGCTGGCAGGTCCACGTGCTGTTTACTTCGTAGTCAACTGTTGACGTTCCCATGTTTCAGTTCAACTGGAAAAATGAACATCGATGATGTGAGTAAGACAATAAAGATATTGAACAACGTCAAGCGATCGGAAGATCACTTGGTTCGCTATATTTCGATCATTGTTAACAAAATGAAAAGTTGAAATGCAAAGGTTCAATCACGACGGTGACGTTTGTTTCAATATGGCGGCTGTAGTGGGAACTGAACTCAATTTGAACGTGCACATTGTTTTGTTTCTTTTTTCTTTATACCATGAATGAAAATATGGGAACATTTTTTTCGTATGACGAGTACACCGGGCATTAAATCGTCGGAAACTTTTTGCGTCAGTTTTTTTTTCTCATTTTTTATATTTACAGACATGGTCTAGATGCGCAAAGGAGTTTCCGACCTCAAGAACGGTGGAAAATGATATTTCGTTGTTAAGAAAATTCGACGACTCAGTCGCAAGGCCGGTCAGAGGAAAAAGACAGCTGAAGTTCGACAATGCGATGTCCTCTTACAAAGGTGTCGTGGCCATGGATGTTGCCTTGGCAAATATCGAGCAGATAGAGAAGACAGAATTAGTCTCTCAATGGATAGCAAGGGGGAACTATACACCGTCGATACCAGAGAGTGATCCTAGCTGTACACCGTCACCTCCTGTATTAGTCGATGAAACTCAATGGAAAAACGACAGTGCATTGTCAACGCCCAGCGAGCCTCCAGATCTCGAAAAATCCCCTGTGTTTAAATGTCACAAAAAGATTATTAGGCATACCTCGGTAGCCGGTAATAGATCCGAAACAGTCAATGATGATTCTATGCCAGATTTGACAAAGTCTCCAATTTTTGCTAAGTCCAAGTTTGCCAGAGATAGCAAAGCTAGCACCAGATCCGAAACAGTCAATGATTCTAGCCCAAATTTGCTAAAATCTCCAATTATCAGCAAGTCTAAGTATAGCAGGGCTAGCAGAAGACGCAGATTTGGTAAACTGAACAAACGGAAGTTCGATGAAATCGACCGCTCGTCTCCAAACTCTTCGTTTGCTCTTAAAAAGTCTCCCATATTACGAAGAAACTCGTCTTTGAAAAGGAAAAAGCGCCGAGTTATATTAGAAACGCTTCAGAAACCAAACGATAATTCATCTGGAAATTTGTACTTACCTCAGAAAGAAAAAGTCTGTGCAGCTACAACAGATTTGACACTGGTCTCTACTACTCAAGCGTTAGAAGCGTCTTCCACAACAAATAGTTTAGAATTGAGCCATGACTTCTGCGCTAAGCAGGATCGAACTAGAAAACATATAGAACATTCAATTGTAAACCAGGCAAAAGAACGTTTTTTTCCTCCTCGTGTAGACTGCAATTTAGAATCAAGACATGATAGTAGCATCGAAGTTATTTCCCTATCTCTCACCTCAACAAAACGGAATGAAAACCTTTTATCTTTTGTTCCATCACACCAGAAGGACTTCGAGCAGCATGAGAGACTAAAAGAGTTAGCTGTTTCTTCTTCTAAATTAGACAACACATTAACTATAGACTACAATAACATATTGAGTCAGGATATCTTCAGGAAGGAGAAAATTGTTGAAACCCCTATAACTGTCTTTCAGAAAGAACGAAATCTGCTGTCAACTTCTAACGACAAGGATGTGGAATCAGTACCGCAAGAGGTAGAGTTTATTTGCTTACCTTCTATAGACGAAATGAACAATGAAGAACTTTCAGCTCCAGCCTTTGCATCAGCTGTTGAAGGCGCCACAACTCATCTTGGCATTGAGAATCTTTTGAATTCAAGAGTAGTTCCTATCTCTGAAGTTAATCGAGCGCTGATCAAGTGCGTTAGTGCCATATCAAGCCAGGATCTCTTTGGTGACGAGCTGAGTACGACAAGTCCGAAGCCAATATCAACAGTTTCTATTCATACCCAACACCGGGGGGTATCGACATTTGACGAGGAGAGAAATTTATTTTCTTGTCAAAATGACAACCAAATTGATCCACTTAAAATGCAATCTAGTGATGAGGAGGACATTTTTAGTGAACCAGAATCATCTAATTACATCTTACCTTATCCACTGGAAGGAAAAGATGAACTTTCCCTATCTTCAGTTGCCGCACCAGTGATAAAAATAGAAGAAGAACGTACTCAATTGAATACAGTTAAAGAACAATTATCTGGCAGCGTTATTCAAGATACAGAGCCATCCCCTCCACGCCCAATGTGGGGAAAAATGATCACGCGACATTCAAACAACGACCAATCCACACATGAAAATAAATTCTTGATTCTTGATTCAGAACTCAGTCCAAAGAAGGAAAAGTTTGTCACAGATACAGAGCGTATCGACTACGACACCTGTAGTGAGAATGGTGAAGTCAGTCCTGATGTTGAACAGGTAAGAATAGGTTCAGCACAAGAATCTGAGAGTGACAAAACTGTCAGCGATATCATTGAAGAACCCATAACTCAGGATTATCTACAACAAGCAAAATGTAGTACCCTGACGACTGCATTGTTAATGAAAACTGTATCTACATGTTCAAAAATTTCTGAATCATCATCACAAAAAGAACGTTCGTCTGTCATCGATATAAGCACTGAGATTACACCCCCACAATCTCAAGGGTCTTCTGCCCCAGCTCCAGAGCTACTGGATTCTGCAAAGAAAAAGAAGTTCCGACCAAAGAAGTAAGTCAACGTTTAAGTTTCTCAAATTCAAAACCTCTAATAGCATTAACAATCTGAATTCGCAGTTGTGTTTATTTAAAAATAGTCAGAAGCATTTCAAACGCAACTAATTCTGAGCCAAATACAAAGCTATTAGAACATCTGTGCCCCCTCTTTAATTCAAGACTTCACTATTTCAAGGATATTTCTTTGTCAATATTTTCTTGCAATTGATCGAGGTGATTTATGATAGCTTGAGTTTATAGAAGTACTTCTCAGCCTTAAGTGGCTATGAAGACAGTCATGAATACAATATTCGAATAAATATTATAAGTTTGGTTTTGTATTTACTCTTTCTTTCAGAGGAAGTTTAAGCGCAAGACTGCAGAAGTTAATTAGTGGGCAGGTGTCCTGCGTTCGGCTATGGCGACATCAAATGTCTCAAGATTCAACATTTCAGAAGTCATCAGCGCCTTGTACAACACTGAAGGTTATCGAAACGTGGGTGGAGTGCGGGAAAAACTTTTATAATAGTACAGTACTTGACGATTCTTACAATTTGTTGAATGGCTGCTTCGACAAACCCATTGAGAGTGCTGAAAACAAGGACAATACAACAAGAAATCTGGTCGTCATGACAAATTCAGATTTTGTGGGATCAGTTAAACTCCTGCCCGGGTCTGTTTTCAATGTTCACTTACCCTGGGAAATTTTTAACCGGAACTCACGGAAAGGGAATATAATATTACACGCTTTGTATTTTAGGATTGTGACTAATCCTGTTGAAGTCAAGTCTAAACTAGACTCGCATACAGAGTTATGCTGCCATGAACTTACATGTACTAAAGTAATTCACGAGTATGATTGTTCCTGTTTACAAATTGGGAAGATCGATGATTCTTGTTTAGTGAAATTCACGAGTCAGAGAATAGACGTGATGGGTGAAATTTTCAAAGGATAGTTTTAAAAACGTATGTCCAGTGATTTTCAGATTGTTTTTCGTTATTATTTTTACATAGTTTATTTAGCTATAGAAATTTTCTCGGAAGTTTTTATTTTTCCAAATATTCTAAGAATTAAATATTCATCTTTTAAATTATCATACAAAAGTACCTTGATCCTATCGGATCTATCAATTATATGTGTATCGTATCTCAATGATTTATCAGTTGTGTCAATATAAGTGAACAAGTGTTTTGGCCAAACGCGTATAATATGAGTAATCGTATGACATGAGCCAATTTTGTTACAGCATTCAGTCGATGCAGTACGTGAGATTATAAAAATAAATTATATTTTTGTTTATATCTGTTTTTCATTTTATGTGTGTGCCTTAGGGCGGTTTAGAAAAGGGCCCTTTTTTATATTTCGCTCTTTTCCAAGATTCTTGCACTTTGTCTCTCAAAAATAGCTCAAGCGAAAAGACTGAACTGAAAAAAGAAGTCCTTTTCCGAACCGCCCTAGTGTGCCTATTAGAGTTTCGCGCCTGTATCCGGCAACCGGATATACGCGGAATTCATTGCGCCTTCACGGAGCAACCAAACATCCATCCATATATTGCACATGCGCAGATGTCAGCGAGTACAGACGAGTCAGGGTTGAGTTGGGTTTGCCCAGTGCGTCCGTGGTTCTGTGAAGTGACGTTTGTTTTCCCCCTTTGAACATTCAGTCTTTGTCGTTATCTTTCCCTGATTTATCGGCTGCCAACGTACAATAATAATTGTTGCAAGGTAAGTACACGACATATTGAATATCATACTTCACGTAGAGCTGTATAATATGAATGAATATAGATAGCAACAAGGCTACGTTGTAATTTTCTAGGTATATAACATTGTACGACCAATGTCACTTCTACCAATAAATTGATAAGCACTTATCTTGTTTGCACGATTGCTCGAAAATTACCGCATAATAGCAGTTATTTTCTTAACTGGTTTGGCATTCTACTTTCTCCCAGTACGCTGGGGATGATTCACGACAAAATTATCGTACCAAGCACAACCTAACCTTAACCTTTGTCTGATATAACCTAACCTGAGTACACCAATAAACGAAGGTATAAAGAATTCTCTCTTTTTGTAGAAGCATTGTACTTTTTTTCTTGTAGACGATACATCAATTTTTCGATTTTTCTTAATCGGTATAAGTCATAAATACCACAGCTTGTAACGGATAAAACAAAACTTGAGGGCTGTCTTGCGCTGTCTCAATCAACATTCGTTACACTATTCAACTTAATTAGGGATGATGTCAATCTTAATTCCAGTCTGCAGTCAATGGGATTTGTTAATTGTCCTTTAAATTTGAAGTCAAGTACAACAAAGAATTTACACATCCGCATTACTTAGCTTCTTTGGTACAAGTAGTGGAGTAACTTACTTTGTTTTCAATTATTGACATATTTTCTTTTCAGATAACCATGTCCGCTGCTCAAGATCGCCCAGAGCTCTACGAGGAGGTGAAATTGTACAAAAATGCTAGGGAGCGCGAAAAGCACGACAATCAAGCGGATTTATTTGCGCTGGTGAATACTCTGCAACATTTGGAAAAGGCTTATATCAGAGACTGCGTTACACCGAAGGAATACACAGCTGCCTGTAGTAAACTGCTTGTTCAATATAGAGCGGCTTTCAAACAGGTGCATAATATGCTTGTCTTGTCACTGGGAGAAATTTTTCTAGCACCTGCTTAAATAATGCAATTGATTTACTTTGAAATTTTATTACCAGGTACAAAACGAATTCAAAACCATTGATGTGTTTGTAAAAGCTTTTCGCCTCGACTGCCCAGCAGCATTGGAGAGGATCAAGGAAGACCGTCCGATAACGATAAAGGATGATAAAGGCAACACTTCGAAATGCATTGCGGATATTGTGTCGCTATTTATAACCCTAATGGACAAGCTTCGTCTTGAAATTAAAGCTATGGATGAGTTAACTCCAGACTTGAGGGATCTCATGGATACTATGAATAGGCTCAGCCTATTACCGAGTGACTTTGATGGAAAACAGAAAGTTTCCGGATGGCTGCAGACTCTGAACAGCATGTCCGCCTCAGACGAGCTATCAGAGACCCAAGTTCGACAACTCCTTTTCGATCTTGAAACGTCATTCAATGCGTTTAATCAGATACTTCATAATTCCTAATTCATTGATTGTGATTTGGGTTGTGTAATCATTCACAGGTTTGTGAAAGCACTTTGCTGTTGTAAATAATGTAACATTATTTTGTCAATTTACGTAATCACTGTAATTGACAGGTATAATAAATCAATTATATTTGCGCACGCTGTCACAAAATGTGCATACAATTTATATTTCTTTGGATATCAAAGACTGAGTACAGTTATGAGGGATTTGATCCAATCACATAATAAAATACATATGTTTTTAATGTTTCATCGCAGTCACAATAATTATAGACAAATATTAGTTGTGAATTTAGCAAAATCATTTAGCGAATCCAATTTCAAATGTGATTGTAGTCTCAGAATAAAAAATCCAATTTTGATTTTATGAAACCAAGCTTTGGTTTTATCCTTCTGATTTGTGCTTTGCCAACTTCAATTTCCTTTTGGCAATAAGTTCTTTTTTATCGCATACCGATTTCACTTAATAGACACATAGCAACATAATGCTGAAATGGTTAAGTATGCAGCAAGAGTATTTTGTTTGAAAATCATATGCGTTTAGTTCGGTAATCGAATTTTTCAGAGCGCACAATTTTGTTGCAGTCTTTTTATTGCCCTACATCTCACTTGTAGTAAATTCTTTATAGAGTAAGATCCTTATTTTCTACTTAAACTATTATTCCACTTGTGACTGGAATCGTTCCGAATGTCTTATCGGTGTCCAAGTCACAAATATAGTATTTCTACAGAGATTTATTTTATTCCCTATTATAACGCTATAAGTAAAGTTATAACTACTATTATCATGTACAAAATTACACATCGCACTTTAATTACGTGTATCTGAAAAATTGTAAAATGTATCATTTATTTTAATAAAAAGTATTAAGTTCATTTTTAATACTCCGCGATATGGGTATAATTATTCTTGTATACGATATAAAATTCAACAGTCAACGAAAAGTTGTAAGGCTAATTTTTAAACTAGGATCTTATCTTTCCCTTCGTATTTATAACATTTTTTGTTGAAATTTTCGGTAACTGGCTGACCAAAGTCAGCGTCGTCCACATCATTTTTACCAAGTAATCAAAACTCTAAAGGGAAGTCTGCTCAACGATTTCGCTATCGTTTGACGGGAAAAATGACAGTTCCATCGTCAGTTCTGCGGCCAACGACGATTTCAAGCGAGTGTCGATAAGGTAGCACGTTTCATCGATGGATGGTAAGACCTGATTTACAGTTTTCTACACTTGCGGCTGCGCGTCAATAAACTTGCTGTCCTTCCTGCAGAGAATTCACAATTAACATTTTGAACGGGTTGAATTATCAATTATTCTTTTTTATTTATTGTTGAAGCATATCACCGTGCAACGGTTAACAGGCACAGATTAACAGTCTGAGAATCGAACGTCTGTTAAAAATCTCGAAACTCATCGCCTGAGGATGCATTCGTGATAAGTGGTTGACTAGATCTGATCAGTGATTTGCCATACATGAATCCAAATATTAGTTACATCAGAATATTGGTTAACTTACCGGGATTTTAGATTGAATCTGAGGTTAGGCTAGAGTATTTTCAAAGCAATAACGTGGTCTGACTATCCCCCGAAAAAAAATCGTCGTTATTTCCCATGCAATTGGTTTCCCCTTCGTTTCCTACAGAAGAAATTTAGTTATCGTTTGAGGAATTGATCGAGGTAATAATTTGGACCGGCGTCTTGTCGCGGCTAGTTCCGCAAATTATCGGCTACATTCGAATTGAACACCGACGAATACCTACATGAATCAATGTCTCTTTTATAAAATAAAAGTGACAATAGTAAACATTGAACATTATAACCCATGAAAACTCGGAGAACAGCACAAATGCTGCAGTAGGAAATTAAAGAAATATTGAGACAGATTGAAATCACGACATATGAAGATCTAATATAAATGATTTTTCGCGATTCCAGTTAAAGCGAATTGCAAACTGAATCCGATTTGCTTTTTTTGTCTGCATTCATTCCAGCTGATTCATGATCTGAACCGATTGCATAGAACTAAAGATTACAGATGTAATAAAAGATACAGAATATAGATTTACAATTTGAAGAGCAGATGCCGATATAATTTTGGGAAATTTCGAGAAACAGCGCTGAAAGAGCTGAAGAATAGAAAATGAATCCGTTCTAGTACTTTTGAAATCTATTTCGTAGCTTCACGGCGCTGGGCTGGGGATATAAACGATATTAGTGATGATCAGGGTGGGTGTTAATAACGGTTTAGGGTTGGGGCTATAAATACAGGGTGTGTAAAGTACGTTGCGTGGGAAGAAGGAGAGGCAAACTATGGAGGTCGAGTCGTATCGAGGAGAAAATGAACAATTAATATAAGTGACAGAACGCCGGCGCCCATGTCACATCGATTAAGCCCTGCGGGTACGTATAAATATAGAGATAGGTGTACGTGTTACCTACACACCAAGCTTCGCGCGATAAAAGTTCGTCATATATCGCTAAAAGCTCCTCCCTGCTCTAGGCGCATCGTTTATTCGCTTATTCGTTGAATTGTACATATGTAGATGCCCGCTATGTACCGTCTGCACCCCCAGGTATTACAATCGTAAATAATAAATAACGCTCAGCCGCAACACGCAGACTGTGCAGAACGCTACCGGATAAAATCTCCGTTTTCAACGGACAAAAAGAAAACCGAGATATCTTGATAGACTGAGTGGTCGAAAATTGGGGAGGGAAAATCGTGCAACCGTATGGCCGTGATATATCCGTGTGTAAATTTGACACACGGTATATTTTATAGTTAATTTATCGTTACACTCGTTATTTACTGTGTAATCTGATTTATTTTTATATCGAATAATTGTATTATTATACTGTTCGTTATTTGTCATTTCACATTGTTGAACGGTAAGAATTTACTGTTATACGAAAAATATCGAGGCGTGAGGGAATATTGCGAAGAAAACCGATGATAATATTTTTTTTATCGAATCGTGGAGAGATTGGCATTCGGGTGATTGAATTAATGCTTTTCATCAATCTGAATGTTTTCTTTTATTCCTACGGAGCAACATTATTCTTCGTTTAACCGAAGGATTTTTCTCTATCTTTTTTCGCTTCTGCTTTCTTTAGATTTTCAGATTCCTTCGAATAATCGTTTCTTGTTCTTCGCTTTATTTATACATTATTCCTCTTCGTCGATGCACGGACCAGGTGCGGTAGAACTTATTAGTTATAGAAAATATATTTATACTGCAAGATTACTAAAATCAGTTTTTAATCTAATTTTTACCCTACCCTACAACTTTATATTACAAAATAAAAACCTAGCAGATCGTGGAGTCTTTTCTGTGTCTGGATATTTTCCCAATTCACTAAAAACGAACATAACATCAATCTCAAATCATTGACAATGAACGAAATACAGGCCAGATAGGAAAGTATATCAGACTGGTACATCCCATAATATATGAGAAGCCAATATAATACTTGAATGTCAGTTGAAATTACATCTCAATTACAGAAGGATGCACTTGACAAGCGATCAGATTCTATACGCAGTCGGACTACATTACTGGAGGTATATCTATAATATAGCAACCAACTTCTGCGTCTATTCACGCAGATAACTGAATACGTGAGTCTGCAAATTGTATGATAGACATGGTGCAGACATTCGGTGTAGCGTAAAATTGGCCGTATAATCGGATCGATTTATAGAGTCGGAAATTTTGCCATCAGACAACTGTATAAACAAGTGGAAATAAATTATTTCACGAATGGTAAAAATGAGAAGCAAGACAAATAATTCAAATGGATTGACTCCTCGACCCTCAGATGGCGGAACAGGAAACCGTATTAGCGATTTCCTCCTACGTATTTCGGAAAGCCGAGACACCTAACACGGTGTATATATCTATATATATATTCAACGAATTTACAGAGAGTTGTGTATATAAGCGCAAAAAGTGCGGAGGCGTGCCGGGATGTCATTAACGCCTTAACAAACGGGCGAGCTACCCTGGAGAATTTATCATCCAGTTAGACTCCATAAATTCTTTCCTTTCCTCAAATTCTCCCTCCTTACCGAAAACCCTAAGGGCGCCTGCCGGTTGTAAAAACCGACACACTTACCCCCTGTAAATAATAAATACGTAGCGAAAAGGTCATTTGCCGAACTCTGATACACGCTGCCTGACACTTTAGCATCATAACACTTTGCAAAATTATTTGCGGTTTCTATCTTGTAACAGAGCATGAATCTGAATTGATCCGTATAACACAAGCTATACAATTATTAATTATAAAATATCAACAATTTGAGAAAATGGTTTGCAATTACAACGTTCGAAATGATTGAATTCTGTTGTTTTTGAACCGATTTCAATGTTTTGGGTTCATTCTGCTCGCCGATCAAATTCCCACGTATTGTTTAAGGAATGTTTGTGCTTAACATCTTGCAATAAGCTTTTTTCGTTCAAGGTGAGAAAAAATGTCCCAGCAGGTCCACTAATATTTTTGGATTGATTGAACAATTTTTTAAATGTATTATTCACTGAAAGAAAAGCACAAATTATAGATTAAATGTGGATATGATAGTTTAAATGTTAAAATTACATAAATTTTTGTCACATGTACTAACGGAAATGTAGCAGATAATAGAAATATAAAGTGGACCTGTTGGCACATTATGTTTAGATAAATTTTTGTAACAGTGTACCTGACCAGATTCTGTTTATGCTACTAGTTCTTGTTTATCCTCAGCTTTCGTTACAATTTCTTTTGGCAATTACGATACCGCGGACGATTTACTGTTGCCGTTAAATCGCGCGGGTTTACGTCCAGAGAGAAGAATGGGTCAATCATCCCTTACGAGACTGGATGTTGGGGTATCTAAAGGTCTTTTCAGGGGTCGCTGCGACCGAGCTTTTTCCTGCTTCTTCACTTTTTTTTTTAGCCGTCTTCTCCGGACTCGGAAGAGATTTCGTAAGACTAGAGCTCAGAGCCTTTTCCTCAAAAGGACTTTACTCCATGTGAGTGTACCCCAAACAACAATTCATCGAGAAAAGTACAGATGTATCCGTTTCTGGAACGATCTGGAACAGAGAAAATCGTCGTTCACCTCGCCGGATTACGGAAAACATAACCTTACATTTCAGGAACGAATGTCTTTTTCCGTCCAATGAGTCGCTGAACAAAGAGAGAGAGAAGTTATGGTATAATTAATAAAGTTTAGTCCCTTAGAACCGAAACTCAAATTACATAGGGTACTATAGGGTGAGCACTGAGCAGAAATACCTATAAAAAGCGAGAAGCTTATCGCAGTTGGGGGATTCCCATTGGGCGTATAAAGCATAACGGAGTAACGTTTTCGGGGGTGGTTATCATGGCGATTTTTGTCGTATAGGGTAAACCGATACAATAGGGAAATCAAACGAAACGAGCAGCAAACTGCTTATTACCGGATTATCGATCAGGTGAACATTTCGGCTGATCCTGAGCTCTGTCCGTTTTAGGTCTCGTCGTTCGAGTGCCCGTTAGAAAAGCTACGGGTCAAGGACCCGCCTGCAACACGATTCGCTCCGAAAGCTCCACTCTCGACGCTCTAACGATGACGGATCGTCCGCCGCTATCCCGGCCCAATATCGCCCCTCTCTCCGTGCGAATTTCGCCGCTGGACACCCTGCTAATCCTAATTACGACTTACTAATTAGTAATTCGCTCAAACCGGGGCGCAGTAAGCTGGAGGATAGATCACCTCGTGCATTACATGACAGGTAGCGAATGTTACTCACCCCGAAAACGCGTCGTGACGGCGTTTAATTTTTTTCCACTTCGCCTCGTCGCCCAGTAGTCAAGTTCTTTGTGCCAATTGCCGAGACTTGTGATGGAATTTTGAGAACCATTGCTTTTACCGATTTTTTTTACCACTCAACTTCACTCATCTACGAACGTCGTACACTTGGGGCAATTAATCTGAGACGGCAAACTTTTTACACTAAACAGTTATGATGGCGACACAGAGTATAGTGGGTCTAGGAACAGTGTGGCCCAAACGGGTAGATCGTACTGATTGGCTTCGCCATTTTTAGGAAAACGATCCCGGATTTTTCCGAGTACCGCAGTCTCCGCAATGGCAAGCCCAAGTCAGTACTTAGCCTGTGTGTACTTACCGACTTGTCGGCGATACAAGAAATTGATAACGAGAATAAGTTTCTTCGAAAATTCGTAGCAAAACAGTGATTTAATTAAAGTATAGGTGCCCGAGAATAGAATGTATACATAGATAATAAATAAGAACAGATCAGATGTAATAATGATGCAGAAACCAAAAAGTATACTTATATGTATATGCGGTCCATGTACGATATTAATATATATGATCCATTTTAACACACATTTGAAAGGTACGAGCAATAATTGTTATCATCCAACTGTCGCAGAACAGCAGCGTTATTAGCTGACCCATTAACTGAAGAATTCATCTTTAGTCAACGGCTAACCATCGAAAGGCCTAGCCGATTGAGTCTGGAATCGGCAGGAAAGATAAAGTGCGTATTTCTTGTCTTCATATCATGTCATCATACATCATAAATGGTATTAAACGTCGAAACCAAAGTTTGGATGATCGGATGTTCAGAGAGTGACGTCACCCAAAAAATTTTCCTCTTGACGTCATCGATCGACAGTAATCGTCAAGGACGAAAATCAGCTCGCCGAATTCCTCAGTCTGGTAACAACCGTGCAATAGAGCGGGCGTATGAAAATCGCGCGCCACAGATTTTGGGTACCGGGTTCTCTACCTCCTGGATCCTGCGCTCCAGGTCCGCTAACTGGTGAAACTCGACTCCCAGGACAAGCGCTCCGTAGTTTCTGCGCTCCAACGATGTGCTATTAGTGATGTAAGGTACGAATTCCGCATCATGTGGTACCACCAAAAGTGATATTTCTCAATTTTGAATTTCGCGGTTTTTTTTCTCCTGAATATGGCGTCTGCCACACTGTTCGTAGGCCCACTGTACGCTTAGCCAACTATAGCGCTGTAGGTTTCTATGTGTTGCCAACATAACTGTTTAGTGTAAAAAATTATTTATCTCAGATTCATAGTCTCCGAGTGTACATGGCGAATGAATAGTAATTAGCTCTTCCGATTATTGTACTCGTGACGAAAGTAAGGTTTGCTTATTACCGACGATCAATGAACTGCACCGGGACAGGGAGCGGAAGACGGACTTTGTCATGACTAATGTTGCGAATAATTGGGGATCCGGGACTTTTATTAGTCCTAAAACATACTGATAATTAACCTTGCATGCAGGAGTGATAACGCACTCGGCGTAAATTCGTATCTCGGTTGCTCTCTCCCCTCGAGTATATAGGTGCAACATAGACACATCGCTACAGTGTGTGGCACGGAAATACATATGCACGCGTTTATACGGGTATGTACATGACAATGTCCATTATACGTATTGCCTCCCGGGCTTTCGTTGGCCTGGGTAAACGCACAGACATCGCCTAACTGAGCCTGTGTCTATACGTGTCATGTGGTATAGGTATGTGCTAAAGTGCACGTGCGCCTGTGTGCCCTCGAGTATATGGAGTGTAACACACGCGCAGGGTGTACAGTCTCAATAAAAACACAGGAACACACCGGATTTATTATGCCGGAATGAATAAACAGACCGAAAATTTGGCGTTCAAGCGAATACTAAATCACACGAGAATGCCAGGTGAATTATGAAACATGTTGACAAAGATCTTGATTATACCACATCATATTTGGTTACGCGCCCTTATTAAGGGTATAATTTGTAATAATAATGAAAAGAAAATATTAAACTAAAATTCCCTTTCAAACTCAATTAAAAGTAATAATCTAATCATTACTCGACGTTCGTATAATTATTTCGAATGGACAATAATTTTCTGAGAGATGTTCTCAAAAGTTATTTTTTCTCAATATTTGGAGTAAAAATAGATAGACAAGATTCGAACACGAAGATCAATCCGTAGAATAAACGTGCTTGGCATAAATTTTCATGCTAGTACGTAATTAAAAGTTCGTAAAAAAAATGTAACGTTTCGTTGATCTTCGCCCGTTTTATGTATTCCCTTTTCTTGTTCTTTATAGTTCTGTTTAACTTTTTCCACGGTGATCTCATCCAGATAAATATATCATTTATTTTTATATATCTACGTATCCGTTGCTATAATGAGTGAAAAGTCAAACACAAGCATTAGCTGAAAACATAAATAACGTAAAAACTAAAGGCAAATAGAACGTGAAGAAAGTGCGCAAGTATAAATATAAACTGACTGAGACTTTATAGTACCGGGAGTTTTCTATAAAACTCGCCCGTCAAGTAGGCAACCAAAGCTAGATTTTAGGTTTGTACGGTCATATCAAAAAAGACATTTCAATTCGACTGACCAGATATTTTCGAAAATGGCAGTACAGTTCATAAATATAACATCCGTTGCGCATCTGCAGCTGCTTTTTAGCGGTGAGTTTCACACAAAACTCTATATTATTATAAACGGAAATAAGTGCCGATAATGGATATTCTCAACTTATTCAACTATTTAATAGGGAGTAAATGAAAATTCTAGTTATACCCATTTGCGAAAGAAAGAAGGGCATCGAGTGGTTCGAGTCAAACTCCTCAAGAATCCGGGGTTCCCCGCCTGCAGACTGCAGAGCCTCGAGGGTTTGTAATTAAAAAGGTCCTGCAGAACCGGCGGTAGGTATAGAGGCGTGCCAGCGGCAGGCAGTCGACCAAAGGGTGGCCAGCTAGGCGGAAAAGCTCACTCGAGAACAAGCTGCACCACGCTAGAGACCGCAAATACTTTTAATTATACCCGTCTACCCTTGTATGGGACTATAAATATACATAACCTATATGTAGGTACCAGGGTGAAGTGGGACCGTATATTCCCGGCGGGGGTATACCTGTAACACACGCCACAATTAAAACACCCTAAGCCCGGGTACACGATTGATTTTACGCTCTCCGCTCTGAATTATCATGTCACATAATTTTCAACGAAAAGTGTTAGGACTCTGCAAACACGAACGTGTTATCATCGTTTACTATCCTTATCGCTCCATCTACTTTATGCGATAATTATGCGTGATAACAGGTCATTTTAGCGTCACGTGAGTTACCAGTTTTGCGAAATTCCTCGTCTCCTTTTTTGTACTTTTCGTAACTCTGCAGCGAAGACGAAGCGTTTTTGATGGAGTCTATACGTATAAGGTTATATGATTCGACGACGAAATTTCTTCACCGTACCGAGTCAATATAGCGTCACTTAACACCACGGTCTTTTGAAGTAAATATAATCAAGTCAAAGTCTGGAATTGGGACGCTCTGCCTAACTAACTAGAGCGTGGCAGTCAGAGTAAAAGCGGTTGACGTAAGATACAAACCGCGCCATTCACGCTAGACCTACCTTTGAAATTTGGTTAGCATGTTCCAAAAGGACTCGCATCATGTCAGAACCGAACATAGCTCGAATATCGTGAATGTATAATTGATTCGCCATTATCGAATCAACGATTCTTATTTTTTTTTGGTATTCGTAAATCTTTTCAAAATGGCCGTCATTCTTTCACCTCCGATTCTATTTTAACTGCGGGTACACTTTCGGGCCTCAAACACTATCGATTGCCATTTTGAGGATGAGAAAATGATGGCAAGAAGAGTTTAGCTATATATCATCATGAGCCACTTCCGGTGAATAATTTAAAAATCAGATTGAATAATCTCGCTGAACAATAAGTTCCATCGTATGCGGCTCTATTTGACACATCCTATACTTTGTTTCGAGTAATCCAGCTGTCTCGCGATCTCGAAGATGAAAGGAATACATTCACAGAATAAAGCTGAGGCGCTGCTGGGCAAGTTGATGAGGCTTTCTGGCCTAAGAGTGCTTCGTGCGGTAGATGTATACGTGTCGCTGAAGTCTAGCCTGAATTAGTTAGGAGACAAAGCATCACGGGAGAAACTATTTAACCGACGGCGAACCGGGCAAAACTAACTACAGTCGGCGGATGGAGGATTGGTGAGCAAAACTACAGTAGAGCTTGCCTCACACCGCGATTCAGGAGGCGAACTACTGCGCCAATATCGAGCTTCTGGCGCGTGCGAAGCGAGCGTCCCTCGGGCGCGGGCGGGGACCAGAATTTGCATGTCTCTGCGGGAAACGTCGCACGTTGCGCCGGATTCAGGCGTAAATTTCAACAACAGTCGAGGCAAAGCTTTGAGCTTTGTGCCACCCCAAAGTTACACGCTTTCTCCTGGCCCTCTCTGCCTTACAGGGACCTCAGATCTCCGCTACACGAGACTACCGGCTCTTAATTAAGCCACCTGACGACGAGTCCGTCATAAGTTGAGCTGCCAACCCGGCGAGTTTCGATATATTCAGGCGAGCAGCGTGGGAATTACTGATCAAACGATGCGAGTAAAACAGAAAATAATTTATTTTCAAGCGTTAGTTCCGCACAAAGTTTTTGAAATATATTTCATTCGCAATAGTATAAAATAAATGTAATTAACTTACGGCGGGTGGTTCAAACTCAATTTGCCTTACTTCTCACAGACTCTTCGCGCTGTATCTCGAGATCTTTTTCGTTATTATTATTACTTTGTTATATTATGCTCAAGCCCCTGCCCTCTGAACTCTCAAGATGCTGCGGACCCGCGGCTTAAACACGGTCAAGCAGATCTTATCAGGCTAACTGGTTTCATCCGTCTTACTTTTTCTTTTACGTGTATTCATCACGAATATATTTATACATACGAACGCTCTTATCTGCGGGCTCGATCGCCAGACGGAGTGCCTTACGATTTTGTCATGCCGAATAACCTCCCTTGAAAAAAAAATAGAAATAAAAATCGAAAGAAACAAGGAATTACCCTTTTCAAGTCAGAAGCACGTTCCGTCTCTCGCGAGTTTCAGCTTCAACTTTTTGCTCTCAGGAAACGATATTCTTTTTTCTGAATTTCACTGATCCAGGTGATAAAATTTTATAAAAATAAATAAAACAATATTCCAAGGAAAAATAAGCTAGTGTATCGTAGCGATTAGTTCGGTTTAAACTTTCCACACTAATTACGCATATTTGCGAAGCTACCTAAAACGGGGATTTCACATCTAGCGTGGGCAAGCAGCGATTTTCGTAACGCGAAAATATATTTTTTAGAAATATTTGAGCGCGTCACGGCTCGGTGATTGACGTGAAGCGTGCCTGTGTGTGCTGAAGTCTAATCCATCCGTCAAGAGCTGAGCTCTTGGCGATCCCCATTCCCCGATAAATCCCGAGTGGAGGAGAACACGGGGCATAATTTAATAACCGGAGTGGTTCGAATATCCAAAATGCAAAATATATTCAAGAGGCTGGGGAAGGCCGCGTGTACGCTCAAGAGCTGTATAGGTATAGTACAAGGTTTTCCGCGACCCCCTTCCGGCCCCTGAGGACATATCCGGTAACACATAAAGACCCCTCGCAGATGGCGGACGATCCGGTTATAAGCAAACTCGAGGAGAATATCAGACTCGAACATTACAAAGACAAGCTGGACTTGGGCCAACATAAATTCAGCGCATATCCATGCATGCAGCTTAAAGAGCTGAGAGAAGAGAAGACGCGCGAAGAGGGGAGAAGGAAAAATGGAGAAAACTGAGACGGTAGAAAAAGAGAACGAGACAAAGAAGCTTGGGAAAATTTTTCTCTTTAATGAAAAATGAGAAATAATTAAACCGACGTATATATTTTCATAAATAAACTGATAATTCAGGCGTTTAACGATATTTTTTACCTATCAGTAACATTTTAAACGGACAATTTGCCAGAGTAATTTCGCCTGCATTTATGCAATACTTTTCTCTAATTTTGCCTGCACATCTGCAATTACGAATTCATTCTACCGATCGGCATGAAGGGATTCGGCCAATCATGAACGATGATGCAGATGCTGATGGGGTGGAACGAATCCACCAGTTGCCGACATGGAGGCGAAATTCAAATAAAAAAAATTAGCTTGAATTGCATAAATGCAGGCGGATTCACCGCCTGTAAAATTGGCCATGTATCATTGCGATAAAATAACAGCTGGTGTTGTAGAATCCTATGTAAATTCGACATGGATCATGTATAAGATGTGGGAATGTGTGCGTAAGGGTATCAGGGGAGAAGATCCTGTCGGAATTCCATAAAGTTAAATACAATTTATAATAACGTTACCCTGCAGAAACTTTTGCCATTAGCTTTTGACGGTCTCAATATTTTCAAACAAATGTAATCTTTTATTAACAAAGTTTGCGTATATTTTATACTCCTCGACACGAGCTTAGGAGGGATTTTTCCCGTTTAAGGTTAACAGAGACTTCCTCGCTCCTTGAAATCTTGCGAACCTGAGAAACTCGCGTATTAATTTGATTCCTCCCATACTTCTGGCCATTTCGATATTCTAATTTCTTCTTCGTGTCGAATTTAAAACTCAAATGAATATATAATTGGTAGAAAGTTTGAATCAGTTGATCTGTCATGCTTGTCTGAAGAATTCTTCTACTCCTGGTTTTTTACTTACGTTATCGTTGAAATATGGACGAAAGATAGAGTAAAAAATGTTCGTTATTCGATTTACTTGAAACTGCGCATCGCGGTTTCCAGGTTTTGAAAAATTGGTAAAACTAAATTAGAGTTGGTCGAGGGGAGATACAGAGATTCGGGAGAAGTGGAAGAGCAAGAGACTACGAGTTTCCGAAAATCGAATCACCCAAATCCGTTTGCTCGATACGGTGGCACGACCGTGCAACTTTTGCCTCCGGAAGTTAAATTTTACCAACCAAAGCGAGCAGATACGACGAAACGTGACTAAGGCTGCCACCCCGGAAGAATCTCTGCCACTGTGCACAAACCGGGCTTTTGAAATAAGAGCTTCCGGCAAAAATGTAAGAAAATCCTTACGCAGTCGGCTTCAGGCTGAGCTTCTTATCTATATCGGTTTGTAAATTTACCACCGATGTTTGTTTACCGGTTAATAACTGTCTCTGTTTTTACTATATTCGATATGGAATTGCGCCACCTGCACGTTCTGTAAGAAAACCAACGTCCTCAAGCATACAAATAAAAAGAAGATACTAGCATCTGTTTACAAAACAATGATTTCTACTTTTTGTTCGTCACGGGCTGCATAAAGCTTAAAATACGACTGTCACGGCAGATTTATTTTCCCTTCAAGTTCGCACTTGCTGTGTCTGCGAAGCTTACTGGGATTTTAGATCGTGTGCGCATACCTCTACACTTTGCTGTGGCTCCTGCTGGAGCAGTCTCAAGTGTTGAGATCACACGTGAGCTGATATTAGTCATTTTATTTGACTGGCAGACAACCCAGACATTCGGCTTTACACATTTTCTTTGCATTTCGCACACTTTTTCTTCTGCGTCAAATGAACGTGAATGTGTTCACTCACACTCTCCCGGCCTCGCGACGTTTCTATTTATAATTGTAGTACGATGGGCAAGGGCTGTGCCTCTCCATTGGCAGGCATCTGGCTCGAAAAACACTTCGGGAGAATTAACTTTAGAAAAACACCGTGATTTGTACCAGAAACTTTGTATGAAATTCTAACTTTCATTTGCTGGAGACGAATGATGTCATACCTCTAGCGGGAGATAATGGCAACTATAGAAATTGATACGATTTTAAAGTTTTGCAGTTTAAATTTACCCAATCGTTAAGCGCGTAAAAATTCTTATTAATGTACGTCTAGAAACTTGAAAACTCGATAAAGTTGAATAATTTTATTCGAGATAAACGCTGTTGGTAATGATTGTAAATATTTCCGAAAAGGAAGATTTTTCGTTGAAAGCACGCATCGCGGTTTTCGTCCCCGGTTCGGGACGTTAGTTCAATAGTTGGATAGAAAATTGGGAGATGGTTTTTAAAAAAGCAATAAAAGCAAATTACGAGATCGCAGCTGCGGTTGGTTTTACAGATGTATATCTATATATGTCTATTCTCGAGTTCTCGAGGCTCGAGAGAGTTAAATCCAAGCGCTTCTGACTCCGGGGATGATGACTCACGGCGTTCCTATCCGGCATATCGTCCAGAATCTCTATCTGTATAAGAGGTTGGAAAGCGGAAGCTTCGCTGCAGCCGCAATACGCTCGAGAGTTCTTCACCACGAGGAGAAGAAAGCTTTTAATAATAAGAATTAGATCTCGAGTAGGAGGTGTGTACCTGCATCGAATCCGTCCTTTCTATCCGATCTAGCGCAGGATTGCAATAGACAGAAAACACATTTTGTAATTTATTCCACTTACGCAAGAATATTTTTCGAGTAATTTTTAAACAGCTTAAAACCGCTGCGTTCAAATAATTTCGTCATCTTTTGAATTTAAACGGATTCAAACTACCGAATGTTAATCTTACTTCTTACGAGTTATACTATTACTTTTTATTTTCAACTAAGTTGGCACGAAAGATATAAAATCGCGGCTTGATTGGTAGAAAATTTCAGGACCGCCAACGAAACCTGATCAGTACCGATATTAAAATTTCAATCGTTTTAAAATATTTGTTCTACATTCTCAGATTGAAAAATACTTGTAACTTCTCGATTGTGCAAAACAATCATTGCTGGAATCAGCGTATTCGTTTATTTTTCCTCTTGAAAACCCGCAATCAGAGTTTTACGCCGTTCAGAAAGGAGCGATTCGAAGAAACGTAATTCCATTATGAGTATTGACTTTTCGAATGAGTTGCAGCTGAGGTTTTTATTTCCGTATCGTGACGAACGGTTCGCGTGTCAAGATGGACTATATATTACAACCCGTCAAAGCCCTGCAGCAGTTCCATACTAGCGGTATTTCTATTTAAGAAGTTTCATCCGGTTCGTGGATCAGCCGTTAGTTTTACCGGCTTCGAAGCGCTGGTCACTTTCTTGCCCAATTTCTTACCGACACTGTTACACAACTTCCGGCATAAAAATTCCCTCATTGTGACGTGTCTCTTTCAACATATCATACAATGATCAAAGGGACCTGATACGTAGTTTATTTAAAACTTATTTATCGACAATTTTTATTTACACAAAAGGTTTGTGAATTTCCTAGAAAGTTTTGTACCTAATAATCGTCGGAATATTATCATCATTTTCAGAAATAATAATAAATAACGGACCATTTTTTCTTTCTCCTTTTTTCTTCCTTCTCTTTAAACTCGATTTCCATCCGCACTGCAACGGCGAAACTGTGAACGAGTTCCCGGCTTGTTTGAACGAACTTTTTGGGTATCAGATGTCAAAGAGTTGTGGATGGATGGTGATCCACAGTCGATTGCGGGATTCCAATGCGGTGTATAAAACGGATCGGTGACATTTCACACCTCGGATCGCCCATCGAGGTGAACTTTGACCCTTTGGTTTCCCCCTGAAAATACAGGGCTCTCGATTCAACGACTCGCGATCACCCTTCGTATCCCGAACAAATGTCAAGCCGCAATTAACGCGGTTTTCCAATAATCTTCAACCGCCGCTCGTTCTGTTCTGACCCGATTTACCCCTTGGCATGCAAACGTAACCGAGATTGTCGAACGTTGTAGTTATCTAGCAGTGACGAATCTAGACTCTCATTATATATTTAGATAATAAATTTTCGCGACTTTTATACGCAAATCACTGTGCGATAACTTAAAGGCAATTTCTAAACATGTATTATTTTTATCGCAATTTTTTCCTATAAATTGAACAAGTCGAAAATCAAAACTGTTACCAGCAGATAAAGAACAAAAAAAAAAAAAAAGAGTGAAAAAATTACATAATAATACGCATTTTCCATTATATTAGATAAGAAAATAAGAAATTTCGTTAAAATCATTTTATTTTTGCAAGGAAAGCTGCAACGATCATTTGACAGATTTCCCTCAAATTTTAATCAGTTTCAAATTGAATGAAGCCAAAGCACTGTATCGACTTTCACATGAAACGATGAATCGATTTTCCAGTTATCGTCGGGCAATAATTTTACATTTTTGTAAAATAACTCAGGAATCGAGTGACCATTTTGTTTCGAAATCTAGTCAGCTCCGAGTTCGAAGGAATTGCATCGACTGAGACAAAGCTTGTGAAAATCCGTTAATTTGAACTCGAAATACTGTGGAACGGAAAAATCATCGGAGTTGATTTTCTAGAGGTGAAAACACAAATTTTCCTTCGATATCGTAATAATCACGAAGTATTCCCTTTTCTGAATGTATAACGCATACAATAACCGGAGAGTCAATGATCGAACGAAATGGTGAAAGTCGTTACTTCATCGGCCTGCAAATTTGATCCTGTTACGTTCAACCCTTCTCGGTAACAAATTAATTTCCTCTAACGCACGACGCGTAGACGTTAGTCAAAATTAGCAATTCAGCTAGGCGCGAGATTTGCAATCGAATTAGACGAAAGGGATCGGCGGACCGCGCATGCTCAAGGATCGTGCGTATAATCCATTAAATCAAGGGTGGGTAACGGATTACCGCAGATTGCGTCGCTGCTCGCGTTGAGGGCGGCACGGAGTCACGAATTTCTTATTCGATTCGAGTGCCGCTCGTTACCTACGGTTAGTCGAGATCCACGTGTCGGCCTTCCGACGCGCATACTAAACCTCGGTGTGGATGCCTCTGCCTCTGCAGTTTCGCGAGGGAGAAAATACGCAATGAAGAAGATTCATGCATGTATCGTTCCCGACGAGAATTATTACCTTCTGGTGCCCTTTGCACGCCGAACGACGTTAAACGTCGCGGAAATTTCTATTCGTCGTAAAACAACTGCACCATTTATCCAGACAAATTTCATTTTTCAAACTAACACGAGAGTATAATTATAGGAAAATGAAAATTCTCGCGGCAGCGATGAAATTGTCGATGCAATTACAAGTAAATATTGTACATTCGGAGTGATTTTATAGCTGTCAATAATATTATAATTTTTCCGATAATTACAACATGTTAATCCGCTTGCTTGATTTGCTAAATTTTTGAAAAAAAAAAAAAAAAAAACCTAGAGGAAACGAACCGATCGAAAGATTTTCGGAATCTGTAGATCATTCGAAAAAAAAAAAAAAACTGCTGGCATTCGGCTATCTTTCGACTTTTCCGCGTTGGTATGAAACTCGAGATGATTTGTTGGATCTGGTTTCATCTTGAACGAGTTTTCGAAACGAATGGATATGGAAGAGAGGATGAAATCGGGTTACAGATTCGACCGCTACGAGCCAGCCATTATTTTGACAGTTCCGAAGAGAGATATGCGCCAGATGTGTCCAGAATTTGAACGTTTTTTCTCCGCTATCTGGCAGCAGCGATCGGTGGAAACGAAACGAAAGAAGGAAGGTAGGGCGGACCGATGGACGGACGGACGGATGGATGGACAGAACAGCGACGAACGTAGCGGGGAACTCGGGTCATTGCAAAGGTCGGTGTCCCGCGAAATCGATACGTTTCACGCCTATCTCGACACCCACACGGTGCAGTCAAAGCTTCCTAACGACTCGCTTTATCCACCCAGGAATGTTTTTTAGTTTACATCGCACGTTATCCGGGCCTCGTTGAAGCTGAGCTTTTTATCATCGACTCCGTGCAGGCGTGATTCACGAGAATCGAAACGTGTGATGTGTACTTCGAATTGCCCGATGTGCTGTTTCGGGAAAAGGATCTTGCCATTGGATTTACGATGAAATCACTTTTGTATTGTTAAATTTGGTCCAAGTGATTGTAGAAGGTACTTTATTTTAACAGGAACTTTATTTAACAGATTTAAAATTTCAGAGAATATTGAGGTTTCGACTTGATCCGTCTCGTGTCCTGGCTAACAGTCGAATGCCTCCAGGACCGCCTTCCTCCGAGAGCATTCTTCAGGGCTCTCGAGTCGAGTTGTTCCGTAGCGTGAACATCCGATAACCGATCCCGCATGGTTTTCTGGCTGAGCCAGTCCTCTTCAAAAATGTTTACTTCGTGATTAAAATTTATATCGACTGTTGTCTAGAAGGTTATCAGTTCGAACAGTCAAACGTCCAAATGGTTCGAATTTCGATTGGGGTTATAATTTCAGAAAATTCCGAGGAAGTTATCGACACCATCCAAATCATGCACAATTCTCAGGCCATGTCTACTGACAAAATCTAACACAATGGTCTCTTCGACTTTGTTTTTTAAACTTTTAACCATTCGAAATGTTGATCAACACAATTTTTTAATGTCGTTTCTGCTTTGAAATGACTTCACCGATTTTCATACGATTTCTTTATCTCACGTGAAAGAAAGAGTCGCTTAGGTATTTTTTTTTCATATTCTGAAACCTACTAGCATCCTTCTAAAATACATTCTTTAATTTTTTACACTACCATGAAGCAGCCAAACATACTATTTTCAATCTCGAACACAAAAATGGATTAGAATGATATCAAGTTTTAAATTTAATAAACAGCCTATCATAGAATACTTGAAAGTGAACATTGATATTTTCACCAGAAGGCTTGTATCATATTGGTCTCAAATATGTTTTGCAAACACTTTTTCGTACACATCGCATGCTTAATACTTAGCAATAAACTTCAAATTTATAATAGTCTGAGATTGCAGAGTTAGATATTGCACATATAGGATACAAAAAAAAAAAAAAATCCCTATCAAAAACAGACTTCACCCCCTGTTAAAGGAATGCTATACCTGCAATTTCTTCTGAAATCAGATAAGCGACGATGTGACTGATTAAATTTTTTGTTTTTCTTGTCAAAATGACGTGCGCTGAAAAACAGAAATCTTCAAGAATCGTCAGTAACGACAATATTTCGCGTAACCTGGAGGGGAAGGGAAAAATATCGTTCGGATGTTGAACCGAATCGCTTCTCTGGATCCGAGTCACTCCACCTAATGCGTACGATTTCACCGATGATAAAAAGATGATTTGGTTCGCGCGTCGCGACGCTGCACATGCGCGGCGTTCGTCGCGATTTAGGCGGGAAATCGCGAACGATGAATTCGTTTCTGAGAGGCTGCGTGAAGCGAGTTGCGCTTCGAGCTCGGGGAATCCCAGTGTCAATCTCCTCGCTTCCCGGGCGTAATACCGCTTAAGGTGACTGGCGGAACGGTGGAACTGCCGCCTTAAGCAACGCAGCCGGAAATAACCAACGCGCGACATTTCCTTGCTCGTTTTACTCTTCCGCTTGTATATTGCGCGAACGAATTCGCCGCTGAAGAGAGTTTGGAACATCCTCTCAGCGCTAGGGAGAAAAAAAATGTCTGCGCGTTGTTTTTGCAAATACTTCGATCTGTTTTCTGGAATAAGTTTCACCGAAGAAAATTTCCAAAAATTTGCAGTTCAGACGTTCGTTTTATCAACAATTTTTCAGAAGTTCAACATTAACTACATACATAAACTTATACCAATAAAAACTTTAAACTAAATTAAAACGCGCATTAATACTTCCTGAACTGTTACAAACGTTGAATAACATTAAAACAAACTTTTATCCCGAACAAGAAGTGAAAATATCGTGTATTGTTTTTTCTTTGTTTTTTGTTGTATTTTTTTTTTTGCCTAAATTTTACCAAGGTACGAAGCTATGTTTATTTTACCTACACTACGCGTAATTAGTGGCGGTACAAGAAAATGACTTTATAATGCCGGCGTAAAAGAAGAAGGCGTAAAGAAAAGAACGAAAAAGCAACAAGAATCGCTTACAAGGTTTAAGAAGCGACGTTGTGCGGAAATGGAAATTAATTATTTAGCTCCGTGAAAAGACGTCGCGGTTCCTGTAATTTCTCAATTTTTTTTTCTTTTTTTTTTCACCTTCTCTTTTTCCGTCTTTATTCCCCTTTCTTCATGAGCACGAAGAGGCGATTATAAACACTTGAGTTGTTGCGGTTACTGTGGGAAAAGACTCCGTTGAATACCGATGTATAATTTTGAAACTAAGATGAATACCGCAATTTTCCGCACTCTCGCTCCCCCTTCCTTTTTCCGTTTCATTACCCTTTCTGGTTTGAACATTCTTTCGATCACCGAAAACCATCGAAGCTTACCACAATTACAAGAAAAAAGATCCGATGGCGCAATAAATCCAGAAATATCGATTTTTCTACGTCGAAAATGCATTACGACGATTTGTTATCGCCGAAAGAATTTCTCGAGAAGAGAACAACTGATGATAGAAAAATTTTGGGCGGAGATTTGTTTATGATGAAGAATTTGAAATAAAATGTCGCCCATAATCGAACCAAGTGTCTCTTTAAATGCGCTTTAAGTTCGTAAGATTAATTTGTAATTATACATTTTTTTAGAAGTATCGTTATTGCGCAACTTTATACATGATCATATTTCGAAACTCAACACCTTCGGTCTTTTTTCGTTTGGTAGCAATTTGTTTTTTAACAGAAAGTAATCTGCACAGCTGGTATCACAAGTAAAAAAAAAACCCGGTTATAAACCTGGCGTGGTTTAAGCGAAACCGTGATTTGCAAGATTGATAAGAGAGAAGAGGAACAAAAAGTAGTTCATCCCACGTCTTGAAACAGCAGGCGAAGTGTTCTCGCCGTTTCAATGAACTTCCCGTCTCTCAAAAGTTTATTTATTCACCGACCAATTTCATCGCTTGCACATTATTTCAATCTAATAGAGCCAATTTTTAATAAATCTCGACAGAATAAATCGCAGCTCCGAATAGCAAAAAATATTTAGGTAGGTATTTATATAACGTATACACGAGTTCTACATTCCTCGCAAAAGTTGTTCGGCACCGAAGCTCCGAGGGCCGGGAGAAGTCGGATCTACCTTTTACGTGAGCCGAATAAAATTTCTCAGCTCGCTCAGAGGGTCTCGAGATATCAAGGATCCCTTGATATGTTTAAACGAAAATATTATACCTCTTTTATGCCCCATTATTGTTGTGCGGTTGAAGAGAAAAAAGGGCGAACTCGACGGCTTATATTTAGCCAATCTTGATCCTTGTAACGAATGAAAAACTGTCCGTTGTATCGAATATTACCAGCCAGAAGGTACAGGAAGTAATAAAAACCCTCTGAGATCGTACAGCTTTATTTTTAGGAACGGGTTCGAGATGAAAAAAAAAAATCACCCTATCCAAATCGGGAAATTCGCTGAATTTTCAATATCATGGCCACCCCGTGTTACATCGGGAAAATTCATCATCAGCAAGTCCCGAATTTTAGGATTCGGTTATTCAACGAAGGCATAAAATTCACGTTTGATATTCCGCCTACAATGAAAAATGAAATCATCGTAACAAATTGTCAGTATTAAGTCTATTCTCGTCGCTATACTCGTAAAATCTCGGGGTAATTTCAAGCGGGTAAAGATAAGCGAGGAAAGATTGTTCTTCTTGAAGAGAGAAAATTAGAAAATGAAAGAAACAAAGCAGAAAAGTAAACCACCACAAGAAGAAGGGAAATCTGCCGAGCCAAAAAATAATGAATCTTGAGAACGCGTTTAGGTCGTGTAAAAAATCTGTATTATATACATTCCTCGGCGTTTCCCACGCGAGCGGTAATAAAAATAGTGAAATAAGGAGGAGCGTCGAAAATGTTCAAGGACTCTTTATTGGACCGTTTGAAGAATCCTACAAGGGCGTGGAGGAAAAGGGAGATGCGGCGGGTTGGCTACTGCTTGTAATTTCCCTGCGCTTGATTTACCTAGGCAACAAATTGACGGAGAGAAATCGCATTAACGAGCGACTTACCAAGATCAAAGGAAGCCTCTCGGCCCCTCTATATCACAATATATCGAACCTCCTCCACCCCCGGCGTAATTTCTGCAAAAGGGTCTGAAGTTTCGCCGTCGTTATTACAGGTACCTACACACCCACGTGCCTGCATACTATACATGTATGTAACTATGTCCATTTAGTATATCGCCAATTTTCACCCTCAAATTTTCCCACGTTTCACAGCCACAATAGTCCACTGGTCATATTCTGAAATTTTATCACTTGCGTTACGGTGAATCGGTGATTTTCGTTATGGAACAACTCAGTGCTTTTGAGATAGGTAATATCTTGACGTGCCTACGAGATCTTTTCAGCCTAGGAAACATAACCTCAACATTCATTTTTAGCCGTTTTAACGAGAAGAAATCGATGATCGTTGGTTTTAGGTTATGAATATAGTTTTGCAAAGATGAACGAACTTTCTTAGGTCATTCGCAAAAAATATGGCCGTATACTGAAATTTTATCACTTGCGTTACGGTGAACCGGTGATTTTCATTATGGAACAACTCAGTGCTTTTGAGATAGGTAATATCTTGACGTACCTACGAGATCTTTTCAGCCTAGGAAACATAACCTCAACATTCGTTTTTAGCCGTTTTAACGAGAAGAAATCGATGATCGTTGGTTTTAGGTTATGATGTATTCATGTTTTGCAAACATGAATGACCTCTTTTAGGTGGTCCATAAAAACTATTCTATGTAGTGGCCGCTTTAGAGTTTTCACTTTACTCTACGGACGATTTCTTATCAGTCTGTAAGATAAACTGTTAAATCGGTCTACTGCATCCGTTTCGTTATTTGCTAGTTTTAATTTCCGGTAATTGAGGTTAAGTCACGTGGTAAATGATGGTAAAATATTACTCGACCAAAAAACATTCAAGTTTTTTTTTTATTAGTTTCACCGTTTCACCGTGACAAATCACAGACTTTCATTATACGGCTCATTTGGAATTTAGGCGCATGTGGGAGAAACTGATGGCTTTGTGAACAAGTGGGTTTTATGCACCTACCGGAGAGTCGAATTGTCGAGAGGGAATCGCACGCACAATATACGTGTTGCAATTTGCTGCAGGTTGAATTTACGTGCGCGTTAAGTCCCGTACGTTCGATTTCAGAGCGTGTGACAGAGGCGCGCAATTTGGCCGATACTGGAATCATATTTCGTGAAAGTAATTGCGAAAGCCGCAAACCATGATCGGACGGCTGTTTTCGATAATTCGAACGCGGTTTCGATCGATTTATTAATTATTATCCTCATTAATTTTTGCCTCAGACTGTTCTTCACAAAATTATCAGCTGTTTCCAGGGAAATGACGACGCTATTTAATCCGGGTATATTATACCGCGTTCTTTGATGTATAATCGGGTAAAAGTCAGACTCTGTGAGAAGAATCCGTCTCAGCTACCTTGAACTGAAGCTTTTGAAGCGAAGGCTGTTATTCCGTTATGTATTCAAAAAATTCGCTGTTAAATCTGCGGAGAATCACGCTACGCGATCCTTTCAGGATAACACTGCTTCGCTTCACTTATAAATTACAATCCTTCATCCCCTGGGCTTATCGTACTTCGAAATAATCGCTTGTGAAGGCTCGAAATTCCCCGCCAGCCTTAAGAATTTTTTCAGCTTATTTTCCGACACATCCGTTTCAGAGCTGATCTCTTACGTTTCGTATCTTGTTGTGTCAATCCCTTTGAAACGTACTATTATACGCGTACAACGAAGCAGTGAATTCAATATAAAAATACACCGAATAGAATCGAATTGAAACGCGAAATCTCTCGTGAATCTTACTTTTCTATAAATGGAATCAGGATCAAATGTTGAATTCGTTGAAAACTTTTCATCAGGTTATTTATTCATGAAGAATATAAACTCTGGGAACATCAGAGTCGGTGTATTTTGTTCAGCAGTGGGTACATAAATGACTGCCTCGAGTGAAATTACCTCTTGGTACAAAATCCCGTCCCGCTGTACTCAAGACCCTAATCAGCTCTCGCATTTTCCGCCGCTACTGCGACATCTCCGATCTTTTCGTCGAGGGGAATTACGCGTGTAAACGGGAGTTCTAGATTTCCGAGGTTAATTAGAACGTTCGTAGACCTGCAATTTGGAACGTTGCCGTTTTCCCCCGGCAGGAAACCGTCGCGCAAATCATCCCTGCACAGCTTCCAACTGGTAAAATTAATCGCCGCTGATCCACTCCCGATAACTTTTTATACACAATGCCAAATTCTCAAGACGCCCGGTCATAAATCAAGGTAATTTTCACATTACCCCGTCCAAGGTGGCCACAAATTTTTAGGAATAAAATTCCACGTCATTTCCAGGCCCTCCAGAATCTAAGATCTATTTTTTCCTGACGTTTTCCCAGTTCTGGTAAGTTACTAAAACCTAAATCATTCAGCTCTGTATTCGGTTCAAATTCAATTCGAATTGAAACAAAATACAATGTACAAAAAAGCCAATTTAAGCCGATTTTTTTTCTGGACGCATAAATCTAAACTTCTTACCTCAAAAAATCATTATTAATTCCCATGACAGAAAACTGATAGTATTCCAGTTTTTTCCATGACCAAGTTAAAATTTTCCTGACAATTCAAGGTTTTCCGGAGGTGTGTGGCCACCCTGACCATCGAGCCTGAAAAGCTTCTCCGCTTTTTGTCCTTCCGATCTTTCCCCCTTGGAGTAATCCTGACGAGAAAAAGATCGAGAAAATGAACATGCGAGGCGGTGTAATTTAATTGACACCGAAATCGAAGTCAGCGGGTTCTCGTTGTAAGACCGATTTCTAGTAAACGAAAAGGGAGAAGAAAAGATTTGGCGAAACACGCGGCCGGGAATTGTTTCGTTCGGTTTTTACATCCCCCGGATAAAATTGGAACGCGAAGCGAGGTGAATTTAATCTTTTTCGCGGGTCGTCGGGCACCGCATATCGGAGTCCAGGCACGGAAAGTATCCGGAATATTTGACGCCAACTGACGGGCGCCACTCGCCGCGTTGCGTGAAGCTGCGTGTCCAACGCGTTCGCTCGAATTAATCTCTCGGAATGGCGGGATGAAATACTTCTCTCAGAGCTGGCGAGAAACTGGCCGAAGAAATATATATCCGCACAGCTCTTGAAGTTGCAGGGTGCCGAACCATATAAACGGTGATTCCCGAAGCCCCTCGCGTCACGCATTCTCCGTTTACCGAGCAGAGAAAAAAATGACTCAAATTTTCCGGTTACGGCGAAAGAAATGTTTCATTGATTCAAATCAATATGGTTTTACTCACAAGTGAGGTATTCCGGATCGGTATATCCGGTTTGATTTCTTTTGTAGTATGTTATAGTAGACTAAAAACTATAAACGACATGTATTTTTTTTTTTTTTTTTTCAAATTCCATTAAAGACTTTAAGGTGGTGAAACTATCCTCCAAAGTAAGGCATGTCAAGGGGCGATTTGGTATAATACTCTTTAAACAAATCCAACTAGAAAAGTTTTCTCATAACGAGATATAAAAAATGTAACGGTGGTTTTACCCCCTTAAAGTCTTTGGTGGAGAACATGACATTTCTTTCGTCACATTTGATCGCTATATTTGGCGAATCTGATAACGATTAGTTTTACTGTTTTTCAAAATCCATCGAAATTCACCAAACAATACGATTCTAAAGTTATAAAAAAATGGAACAATAATATGATCTTTTAAAAATAGTCATTAAACTTTCTCCACTCGAATTTACGATCTTTGATATCTTTCTATATCGAGATGAGGTTCTGTTAATTCAATTTAAATAAATTGACCCCCTTAATTTTACCATTATTTTCGTTTGCCAGATTTTTTTACTGGACTGTACGGTCCTCAATATGTCAATCAGTAACGACTAAGAAGTTTAATTTAAAATTAGCTTCAATTGTCTACTCAAGGTGCGTCCCCGTTACCATTTCGCACATTTACAATTTCCGTCCCTCGCTGGTGTAACTTCCTGTTTCGAAATATCCGCCCTTTCTCGTGAATACCGGAGGTGGTTAAGCCCTGAGGACCAATAAAGGGATGAAACGAAAACCGTGTCGCAGTTAGGTGAAAGATAGAGGCTTGTATTCGCACTTAGGAACACGTTATAACCTTCGTCGGCTTAATTATAACTCGATACAATACTAAACAGTGACAATAAGGAGTGAATTATTCAGGGTATAGTGGTTGCTTGTTGTACGTGCGTCACGGTATGTTTCACACAGATATCTGATGCATTTGTACGTATATATGTATACATGCTGATGGAAACTTGCGACGGCCTCACTTACCCCTGCAGTGCGAGGAATAATATACCTAATTAATCACCTCCGATTGCCTGCAGTAACGAATCCCACACATCGAAGTCTGACACCAGACTCAGTCACCGTTTGTCTTCCTTTCGAGAATGTAAACTGATCGAAGTGGATCGGACGTAGACGTACAGTGTAATATAGACAACCTACGATATAGTTAGACACTGAAAACTAACATGCCCATTTATGTAATACGTAGTATAAAATAGACAACCTACAATGTAGTTAGACCCTGAAAACTAACATCCCCATTTGTCTAATACGTAGTATAAAATAGACAACCTACAATGTAGTTAGACCCTGAAAACTAACATCCCCATTTGTGTAATACGTAGTATAAAATAGACAACCTACAATGTAGTTAGACACTGAGAACTAACATGCCCATTTATGTAATACATAGCATAAAATAGACAACCTACAATACAGTTAGACACTGAAAACTAACATGCCCATTTGTCTAATACGTAGCATAAAATAGACAACCTACAATACAGTTAGACACTGAAAACTAACATGCCCATTTGTCTAATACGTAGCATAAAATAGACAACCTACAATACAGTTAGACACTGAAAACTAACATGCCCATTTGTCTAATACGTAGCATAAAATAGACAACCTACAATACAGTTAGACACTGAAAACTAACATGCCCATTTGTCTAATACGTAGCATAAAATAGACAACCTACAATACAGTTAGACACTGAAAACTAACATGCCCATTTGTCTAATACGTAGTATAAAATAGACAACCTACAATACAGTTAGACACTGAAAACTAACATGCCTATTTGTTTAATACGTAGTATAAAATAGACAACCTACAATACAGTTAGACACTGAAAACTAACATGCCCATTTATGTAATACGTAGTATAAAATAGATAACCTACAATGTAGTTAGACATTGAAAACTAACATGCCCATCTATGTAATAAGTACACAGTTCATGATACACATATTATAAAATATCCAGCAGATACGTTACGCGTCATTAATGAATAAAGTGTTATTACAAGCAGTTTATCAGTGTTAATCAAGAACCCTATCCACGTTACGTGCGGTAATATCCACGATTCACCGACATGAGACACCCGCGCACACTC
This sequence comes from Neodiprion pinetum, assembly GCF_021155775.2. Taxonomy (NCBI): domain Eukaryota; kingdom Metazoa; phylum Arthropoda; class Insecta; order Hymenoptera; family Diprionidae; genus Neodiprion; species Neodiprion pinetum. The sequence continues at coordinate 41,951,558 of NC_060234.1, forward strand.
AACGACATTTGCTTTCTCCTTCTCGTACACCTTTCTTCTTCTAAAAAAAAACAAAAAACAAAATGATGAACCGACACGTTTCTACCGTCGACAACCGAATTTATCGTTAGTGGTGATCCCAGAGAGAAGATCCACGCTGTAGGCAAGAATCGCGCCGTCTTATCCATACGTATAAGATCCAAGCCTCGACTCGTTTCGTTGGTCCATTAGCAAGGATCGCTAAATGGAGTCGAGACAGTTTCGTGCGTCTCCGAGTACTGCGCCGTTCTCTGTGCTAATCACTTTAGCTCTTGCAGGTTCTCTTGTATTATTCCTTGTAAGTATCGTTGCGAAGAGCTGCTGAACGCGGCGCCATGTTTGCTTGCTTCTCGCTAGCCGCCCGAAAGGATCGTGAATTATGAAACGGCGAGAGTGAGATGGGAATTTCAAAATTTGATAACTTACAGAGCTGTGCACGGAAATTTGGCCTCTTGAATTATAAGCACACGGGATACGTCGACGAGGCAAAAGCGGCCTCGGTATAGTGTTTTAGAAGTCTGCACCCACTTTGCCGGCTTCTACGACTACCAACTTCGGTAACTCGAGCCGCTCACTGCAGAAGGGTTTGCCAATCTCGTTGCAAAGTCAAGACTCACTTACAGACGCGCCCAGCGTTCCACGTACAGGGTGTACTTTAGGGTGGTATTTAAAAACGTTACTTTCGACCGGCTCGCCCCTAAAATCGGTTTCACATAATTCAAAAATAATTCCTTAACGCTTTCAGATTTATATCTCAACTCCAACACGTGCCCCCAAGAGCTTGGATTTCCTCAATGAATCTTTTTATACTTTTCTGGTGTAAAAGGGTTTTTTGGGACGCTGATTACGAAGCTGGACTCTAACTTTGAAAATTTAAAGTGACGGACCCAATATGGTGGACCAAAACCCCAAAAGCCACTTGATATTGTGATATATGATCTACTATTATATTTTCAACTTCTTAATTTCGAGATCAGATTCCTAATCAGCGAGTTTGAAAACCCTCGAGTACCGAGTTTTATCGAAATGAAATGTTTTTTTGGATTCTGCGCCACCAAATTAGATCCGCCGTTTTGAATTTTTTGACGTTGAGTCCTGATTCGTAATCAGCTACCCAAAAAAACCTCTCTACGTCAAATCTCATTTAAATCCGTTCAGCAGATTTGACGTGCCGCCGCAAGGGTTGAATGGAATCCACCCTCTTTGGAGCTCGGGTTAGAGTTAAGATAAAAATGTGAATAAATTAGGGAATTATTTTTGAATTATCTGGAGCCGATTTTGAGGGCGAGCCGGTCGAAATTCAAATATGACCTTTTTAAGGACCACCCCAGACTGCGTGGCTACTTCAAGGCGAATTTCCCGCCAAGGTATGAATACAAGAGAAAAACGAGTTTGAGGGGGATGAGGATGCCGAAGCGTCTCGACGCCTCGACTTATAATTGCAGTCGTCCGCTAGCGACGGGAGACACTTTGCTAAAAGGTAAATTAAAAATGGTAATTGATGGTAGAGTGGGAGAGAAGAGGATGACGCGAAGAAGGCGCGATGTCCTTCGATGGAATCTCTTTATCTTTTCGCTTCTCTTCTTTTTCTTCATCCCCGCACTTTCAGACCTCGAGAGCTGCGGGAGTGGGTGGAAATATTTTCTTCTAAATTCCCTTTTTGCAGCGGAAGGACGCCTCGCTAGCACTGAACCGTGAACGTATAGCAATACAATTGCGAGTCAATGACGCGTTCAATCCCGAATCCTCCGCATGACTACATCATACACCATGCATTCATACCTATAAGTATATACGTACGTGGGCTCATAAATATACCTGGATATGGAGGACGTCGCAGTTTGAATGATTCTCTGGCCCTTAGGTGTGGCAAAGGTACCCCGTGCTTTATATTTCGATGCACTCTTCGTGATTCGGGATCATGGAATAATGAAATTTAAGGGGTCAAGAGGTTGAAAAATCGATTTTTAAGTACTTTTCATGAAGAGCCATTTCAATTTATTAACATAATAATTTGTATATATGTCGGGGCAACATTGAACTTCATTCCGATATTTTTTATTTGGAAAAATAATGATTTTTAAATAGCCTGGATTATCCGAAATAAAGAATAATAAAAAAGATCTAGTTGATGTAAGGTATTATCTGATTTTTAGGCGAAGTAATAAGTAAAATATTAATTTTTAACAAAATGGCGACTTCTCAAAAAAAAAATCCGATTTGCCATAAAAATTTTTGCCTTAGTTTCTTTATAAAATACAAAATATTTACCGGCGAGAAAAAAATCCTTCGATCAAGGACTGAACGATATATGCATGAAGCTTGTTTAAAAATTTCAGGCTGATGGGTTCAACCGTTTCGGAGAAATCTTGTTCACCGACTTTGAAAACATAGTTTTGAGAAAAACGCGGTCAAAGTTTCAAACGCTCCGGGGCGACTTTGCAAATGTGCGCGTAACTTGGAGAATATTTGTCGAATCAATGTAAAATTTTCAGTGTATATACCTAAACATATATATATATGTATGTATATATTACCAAAATAAAATTTTTAAAAATCGAGTTTTGAAAAATTCCGACCCTGGGCAACCCCTAAAATCATAAAAATGTAAATTTACGTCGCATGTGTACCTATATAGCAAAAAACGACAAATAAAAAAATAAATGAAAGGAAATAAAAATGTCTGCATAACAGCTCGTCCGTCAAAGCTGCCCCGACGTCGAGGATCGTTTCTGTTTCTTGAAGTCTCATTCCTATCGCCCGTAGAGTCAGGCCTGCAAGAAAGTCCCCGGTGTATTGAGTTGGAAGAGGGAGCGGAACGAGCTGTTGCGAGCCAGGAAAGATCAAGCTCAAGCTCAAGCTCAAGCATAAAGCTCAGGGCTCAAAGCTTCCCGGGGCTTTCAAGTTTCGAGTTCGAGATCGAACTCCACTTTCCTGTTGTTTTTCCACCCTGGCTATGGGCAGGCACTCATCCCTGCCCCCCTCCCCCCACCCAACTCCCCCCCCCCCCCCCCCCCCCCCCCCCGCAGATCGTCCCCAGGCCCCGAAACTATACCGAAAGCTCCCCAACCCCTTCCGAACGAGTCTGCCAAACTCTTGAGAACCGAATCCTGCTTCAACTTCTCTTCGTATCAAAACGAGCCTCCACCTAATCCTGCCACCTCGGTTATCGATACGCGAAGGTTTAATCGATGATGAAAAATGAATGATGGGCCCTTTTTTATCTCGTTCGAATGATGTCGCTGGTCCTTTACTACCTTCGATGTGTTAGACCCTTTGAGAAAATCTTTTCACAGCATTTACTCCCTCCTCGAGAAAGAAGAAGACGACTTATTCTTAAAGATAAATGGACCCCAGTGTCCGAATCAAAAGCTTTAGCGGCTGTGTAATCTCTGGCGATGTCATTTGTGCCAGTGACAGTGGACACACAGGATGCCAAAAAATCCCTGTACGTAATAGAAATGAAATTGAGCAGATTCGGATGACACTATTTAATACATTAAGGAGATCCGCGAGTGAAATTTTAGCCCTACGATACATGTGTGCTGAGAAGCCGCTGATTTTTTTTTTATTTTTTATTCTTTCTTTGTTTTTGGATAAAATCATTCCCCATGTCGAAAAATAATTTCGGAAAAATCTGGGATATTTTCGAAAATGATATTTTTGAACAACGAAGAATGAAAATTTATATGAATATACAAACCCCGTTACTACGAAATATTTTATTTTTTTTTTTTTTACTTTTCCGTCTCACTTCCGCTACTTCTGCTACTTCTAGATCTATATCTCAAGAGAGTAGAAGTCATAAAACATGAAATTGAAGAGCTTGCCAGTATGAAAAAGTGCATTTTAGTGGTTTTTATTTACTTAAAAACGTATCTGCTCCTTTAAATACTTGATATCAAGATTCGTCGGTTATAATAAATAACAATAATAATCAGCGGCCTTGTAGCACATATGTATCGTAGGGCTAGAATTTCACTTAGAGATCCCCTCAACCCCTTAGCAGTCGGACGAAAATGATATTTTCGTGCTACTTTTGGGTTGAAAAAAAAAAAATCATATTTCTCCTATAATTCAAAGACCTCAAAAACGATGATTTGCCAAATCACAGTCAAATCGACGTAGTAAAAATATGTTTTTTTTCTCAAACGCCCACATAAGTGTCACGACAGAAAAGTGGCACGACTTTTTTCCGCCTATATATATGTCACTAACAGTCAAGGGGTTAAGAGTATGAGATAAAACTTTCCAGGTACTTAGAAAGTTCAAAGTGATAAAACTCTGTTGACGTTGATTCGATTCTAATGTTTTTCCGCTATTCCCAAATATCAAGTCAGATATACCTATCTCTGAATGTGAATTCTTCAAGTTGAACCCACGAATTGTCACATCGACCAATGTGGTTGAATCGTAAATTGCAGCCCGGTGCACGAGTCAGTTTATGAGAAGCGATTCGACCCGAATCCGAGAAAAGTGAGTTTCCGGTGTAGTTTGGGGTAGGAAATTAAAATGCGCCACCCTGTACGAAGTACAGAAGTTGTGGCAGTGGCACGACCACCTCTAAGGCCAGAGCCGATCGATCCGGCGTTGCAGTTTCGGTGTTTGTCGTTTCGGGCGTAGTAACGCCGCCTGGCGTGCCTCGAGCTTTCAGTCAGCCAACTTCCAACCCGGTAGCGAAAGCTTCGCGCGAGCGCACTTTATCGCTCTGGCGGCTACAGGCAACGCACACTTCGCCGACATAAACGCGTAAAGTTCGTTTCTGGTCCCCGTCGCGTGTCCCGTAAATACGGGGGTCCAACGAACCGCGTAAATAATCAACAACAATTAAATTAAAAGCTCATATCCCGGGAGGCCGCAAGCTGCGGATTGTCCGAAATACCGATGCTCGATGTTCGCGTTGATGTTGATGCGTGCAGATCTCGTTATTCTCGCTTTTTCGCTCATTTCGTTTCATTCCATTTTTCTATCGACGAATTGAATATTCGACGAGACACTTTGACAAATTTAATTATTATCGTTTGCACTTTGCGATATATTATACCTAGCTCTCTACGGTGGAAAAATGTTTTCAACAAATATATGAAAAAATTTTAAACATCGCTGTCAGTCAAATTTTTCTACGCTTAAATACCTCTCGTTTTATACCATGATTATTTTCGCGTGATTCGATCCTCTTCAGCGATTGGACAGAAATTTAATAACGCAAAGTTTTCAAATACCTTCAGAGTTTCGACAAAGAAACTGAAACTTGGATGATATATTTAATAAAATATTGAGCTCAAATTACGCTCAAGATAATCAGAGGTTAAAAGATTTGTTCAAAATTTCATTTGTTACAAATATTTAGAAGTATATTTTTCTGCACAAGCGGAGCTCTTGTGCATACGTATTTCAACGAAAAAAAGGCACAACGTTATCGGGTTGAAAATAATTTTTCGATGCTAGCGCTGGTAACTTGATTGTAACAATTTTTCAAAAGCTTCAAATTATTAAAGCCATGCCTACGGAATATCTGTATAAATTCTCTCGCGCTTATGAATAGAAGATCGAAAAAATAAAGCTTCGATTAGCGTGCGTAAGCTTAATATATAGATATATGCGTAGAAATAAATGGTCCCCTGGGGTTGGTTCGACAGTCCTGCACCAGACGGGGACCCCTTATGGGGAAATTGACAAATACCTGATCGGATCCCGAGCTCCGCCGGCATTGTACGTCGGGAACAAAGGAATATATCCCCGGCATCGTAATTATCCAGGCTCGATCCTGTTAATTAAGAAGTCGCAAAGTTATACGATTTTATTGTCGCCTTTGTGGTCCGATCCTGTCTGACAAAGCCACAATTATTCCAAAACTTTTTATGAGGAAATTGGCTCCTGGTGCGAGTCGAGGTATTAATATTACTCGACGTTGGGTTGCGAAGAGATGAGAGAATATTCGTAACCGATACTTTATCAGAAGTTGGAGTTTAGGCTGGTAAGTAATACTTTTATACTTACATCATCGACAAGGGTTCGCTGAGTAAAATTCTTTGCAAATGTAAATACAACGAAAACCGAGGGATTCATTTAATACTATTATGATTCTTAGAGGAAACTCTGAATATTCTGAAATATCAGTTCCCGTTAAAAATACAGATGAAATATTACGGATTCAGATTTCACGTATCATATGACAAAATGTTATCTGCGTTGCGAAAAAGTAACAGCATATAATTCTCATCGTAATTTGCGAGCATATAAATGTCGTGGAATAATGGTTCGAAAGCTATCGATACGCAAAATCTTGTAAAGCTTTTTTCGCGCTGACTTGATTTCATGCAGGGATAATTATTATTTATAAACGTATAGTTTAGCGCCGGTCGGCTGACCAAAGTCAAGTTCTCAGGGAGGATTCAGGGTAAAGGTTTCGGAGCCGGGACCGAAGTTCACGACTTGATTTACGAGGGAGGCAAAATGACGAGGGGTCGCCGCCCGGAGCCTTCGGCTTTTCGCCGCTTGACCATGTACATCATAGATATACGTATTGTACGTACATAAAACGAAGAACGTTATACCCTGAAGTATAAGGTACATAATATACCCATCGCGTGTACATGATGTAACGAAGGGGGGGGGCCAAAGCGTTATACACTGCAAACTGCTACGCCGGAGGCAATTTCACGGCCTATCGGGGTAACGAGACTCCTGGGGAAAACTTCGCCGCTGCTGCAGCTGCACCCTGACGACGCCTGAAGCGCATCGCGAGTCACGAGTCACGAATCAGCACTCCCAGGACGGCGCTAGGACCCCCCAAAACGGGACTGCGGACATCGAGAAAGAGGGCGCAAAGTGATTTTTCTACCCAGACGTCTCAATCGTCAAATTAACCTTGAGGATAGATATGTGGTGTATAAAAAGGAAAGAATCACGAAACGAAGACTGAGAGAGTGCTTAAACTTAGGTGAATTAAGACCAAATACGTCATCTTAAAGCGTAGGGGGGGATACAGTTTGGGTGATCTAAAATCGTACCTATTTTTGGGATTTTTTTTTTTTTTTTTTCAAAGAAAATGTACGTACTTAGAACCATTTGAGTTGGACGGCTTTGTTATATATATTTTCGAGGAAATTTTAGAATTTTTTTCATTGAAATCGGTAACAGAATATATAATAATCGTATGAGTTTACAGCCAGCCCCCCCCCCCCTCCCCCCCTTTAATGCAGAGAAACCAGAAAAAGTATCCAACAATAAAACAGCAGATTTCGTGTAACGATCTGACGCTTTACATCGAAATAGATTTATCTCATTGTCGGCAAAATTCATGTCAAACTGTTTGTGCGGAGTTCATGACTGATGAAAAATATCGGTTATCGTCCGTTGAAGTCTGAAAAACTATACGAATTTTGCATTCACGTTATAATATACGTACGCGATAATATATACCTAATTGTTAGTCGTCTCAAATTATATCACTGAACTATATCGATCGAGATTTGCAGTAGTAGACTTTTTTCTACGTACGTACCGAAAGAACAGTTTTCTTATAAACTTTGGTCAAAACTAATCTTGTTTCTTGATTCCAAACTTCTATTTTTTGATTTGTTCCAGTTTAAAATTTTTTTTACCCTGCTGTACTGTACTAACTGTTTTTGTACATATTTTTTACACTCTGATCAGGTCGAAATTACATTCTTTCCAGAAATCCGATAACGGGAAATTACAATTTTCACCCAAAATTGGACAGAACGTTCCTTCGAATTTAGACAGGCTAATTCCATTCGAATGGTTTTGCATATCAAGGCGACATCCCTCGGGGCTGTAGGTATACATACCTATATATGTGTGTATGTATATATATATATATATATATATATATATATATATATATACATATTTATTTATATATACGTATACGTGTATAATATTTTTAACATGGAAAGGGTATTTTTAGGGAGGGTCAAAAAGGTTGGAAAAAGGTCGCCCCCGCGGGTGGGAAAATCGACAAGGACCCCTAATTACATCCCTTAAAAGCGCGGAGCTGAGCCCGCGGGCTGAACTCACCGAGCTTCATGTTTGTATATGCACATTAATACACCTGCATAATCGCCTATCACTGTGCCCACTAACATTCTTCGGCAAATCACCTACCTTTACACGTCAGATGCACGTGCGTACAGGGCGTCTGCTCCTCCCCCCCATTTCATCCCTGTTTCAACCCTCGACTCTCTCGCTCACCGCGTTATTTCCCGAGATGCCATTAGCCGTATAGATGACGGGGATGCGACCCGGAACCCCTGCAGACTACCCTAGGATATTTTACATCCACTTTGGACCCAGCGATCATATTCCTCCTGCAGCAGCGATATTCTTGTTCCGACTAATCTTCATCGCGCGTATAACCGATAACAGCGCTCGTGATACGCTTCGCTGCATAGATTTCTCCATCAAATCGTCCCTCTCCATTCGCTGTAAACTTCACGTCACATATTGAAGATCTTGTTCCAAGATTACACCTCACAGGTATAAATTATATTATATAATATTGTATAAATAATATTATATATTAAATGAGAATTATACCTTTGAGGAATATAAGAATGTCGAAAATTATTATTCTGTCTTCTTATTTCACCTCTCGTGTTCAAATACATACACCTTTGTGACAGACGAAGTTCAATGGTAAATGCGAACGACAGACGGCAGCACATGTACACCCGTATATGGCAGAACTTGCGAGCCAAATTCTACCGCCCCGGTCTCTCGTCGAAGACGAAATATCGACTAAACTACTCCTGCCACCATGTCGTTCGGCGTGTAACAGCCCTCGGCAACCGGCGAGTACTCGTAGCGATCGTGCGGGCGAAACACTCTTCGAGGTGTCTCAATGGCGGCCATTTTGATTCCTTACCAACGCTCGAATTCGTTCACCCGACATGTCGAATCACGTACTAGGTATGTAACCGCGCAACTTTGTACCTATCGACGATTTTCGGACTGCAACTGTATTAATAATGGTAATAAGAATGATCGGGGATACGATTAATTCTGGAACATTCCAATTCGCGAATCACTCACGTTCATTTCCCTCCAAGACTTGTAAGCAGTAAATACAGTAGATGCATAGTTCGCAGCTGGCGCAATCAGCACGAGTGCTACTCCCGTAATGAGCACACCTCGTAAATGCTCGCTCTTCTCGGAGCTATGCACCCCACGAGGGAGAACCAACGAAGAGAATAGAAAGGCGGATCCCCTGTAGCTACGTGCATCAACCACTATTCGGCAAGATCTCGTCTTCGCGGGGAAGGTAAGAAATTAGCCTCTTACGCGTCGCTGAATGTACGAGCTGAAGCTACCATGAAGAGCTTCACTGATGGCTTCGCGAAGCGATCGCGCCGAGGTGTTATTATCGTCGTTCTTATACCGGGGGACGGATTTTTCACCGGAAGTCGGTTACCAAATATTCTGATACAATTTTACGGCGCGATTCACGTCGCTTGTAATGGTTTTGGGCGATGGTCAAATGGATGAAAGAAGATGCTCCTATAAAAGAGTGACGGGTTTTAGGTGGGATCGTTAATTATATTTATATACTACAGCGACGACGGGCTCGTGGGAAAATAAATATTCAAGTTTGTAGGGTGAAACGAAGGTCTATATTATGCCGCGTAAAACGTTACCATAGCAATTAGAATTCTAATCAAGAAGTTGCGTTTAAGTCTAAGGCTGCGGTTACGACCGTCGAGCGACTGTTGCTGAAAGATACTCGAGTAGAGACGATATAAAATCGCTAAAACTGTTTTAAAAACAAGTCGAGGAGTTGGACTGCCGGTGGGATGCGGATGTACCATTATTGTTTTAAAATTAAATTATGTCCCTGCGAAACGACTCGGTGTGTGAGTAGAAAGAAACGATGAGAACGTGGCGCGAGCTTGTAGGATAATGATAATAAAACCCGCTGGCTATGCCAACGGTTATTTTTATTCTCACCACTGCAACGATTCAATTAACGCAAAAAGGACCCTTTTCCGTCCGACGTTTAGTCGAGTTTATTTCAAAGCTTTTATCGCGCTACATCTCAGGATCTACATGCCTTACCAACTTTATTCCCGGTAAGAAATAAACGAAGAAAAACGATATAACGAATCGTTGAAACAACGTCGTTTTAACCGTATCACCTCACGGAGAGTTCCAGGAATTATTGAACAGCTGGGCAAGAAAACGGATAAACTTTGCGAAGCTGAATCGTATAATATATACGTGACTGAGAGTTTGACAGATTGGTTTATCCGAAGTTCCGAAACTCGCGTCAATAAAGCTCTTCGCAGTAGTTCGGCTTCTCTCATCACCGATCTTTTTATTTCGATTCCGACTTCCTTTTTTCACATTCCATGATCGATGCCCAGCTCGATACTTCGCCCGAATTTCCGGTTTTACTTTACTCTTCGCGCCCTGTATTTCGCCTCCGACGAACCTGAAAGAAACAAGACAAACCCGGCAGTTCTTTTCGCGGTTTATGAACATCACGAAAATCCAAAGAATATCCTTCACAGCGGGCTGCATATATGTATAGGCGTTGAACGACGTTGACGTGCGAAATGATCTGTGAGCCAAAACGGCTGACAGGTATTATCGATAATACGACACGTGAATTGGCTGCGGAAGGCAGGGAAAAGGGAGGAATCCCTGTCCCACCGTATCAGAAATCCCTTCGGACGGATTCGGTGAGGATCTGCGCGAAACGAAAGAAAGAAAGAATGAAGGATCAGACGAAGTGTGTAACAAATAAAGTAAGAGAGTGACGGAGGAAAAAGTGCAGAAAAATAAGGCATTCTCATTCCTTCCTCTCCTTCTAAATTTCATTATTCACTATAATTTATTCATTTATTCATTTATTCATTTACGGATTATTACAGTAGAATAGTTGGGTCGCGGTCGGTCTTTTTGTATATCGACACAATAATGTCTAATGATGATGTTATACATACATACAAATATATCATATATTTGTATATATATATCATATGTAACATATATTTATATGTATAGTAAATATATAGATGTTGTATTGATTTTATATATATGTATAGTATTTACAATTTATTTACAATGTCCTCGTAATATGCGACGTATTAAGAACACGCAATCTTACAAACCTAATTAAGCCATGCTCGTAGATATTATATATTTAGAATTACGTATACATATTATTATAATTATACGTCCAATGTCTCGATCCTTCTCGTCAGATATTCACCTACATTGATTGTATTTCTGTATATATTGTACCGAAAAATCAAGAAATACTATAATGAAAAAACAGCGAGGAATACGGAGATTTTTTTAAATAATAATAATAATAATAATAATAATAATAATAATAATAATAACAGTAATAACAACAATGATAACAATAATAAAAATCATTAATGGAACGACCGAAGAAGAAACAAGTTGGATAAAAAAAAATACAAAAATAAAAATTGTAATCAAAGAAAAAAAAAGCAAAGAAGCGCGTCAATCGCTTCGTGAAATCTATCCATCTAATTATTAGAGACTAGAAAAATGTATAATATTATATGTATACCTATAGCTGAATTTATTTTACATTGGATGGTTCCATTCTTTCTTTTGTTTATTGTAGGCATATATGTATACATATACATATACATATATACTGTGTATGTATGTGTATATCATATATATATATTAAATCGCATCTAAGTGCAGGTCTAAGTGTGTAGTGGGACGTCGATAATTTGAAGAGATGGATCAGCGCGTAGGAGAGGGCGGAGCAAGAGCCACGGAAGATTCTGGATATCGGGGCAATAAATCATCTTACGTGGTAGCCGGGATTAAAAATGAACACAATGAAGATACTTCAATTAGAGCTAGGAAAAATGAGCCTCAGATTTTGAGAAAAATCGAAGTACTCGATGAAAGTAGTTCGTCCTCAGATATACCAATTTACACAGATAAGCTTTCCCCCGAAAAAAATATACTTGATGAAAGCTATGATTAAGAACAGATTCGGCCTATTTCCGTGACTGCTGACAGCTCTGATAAACTAAAGCCCAATGGAACTGAAATGCACTGTGATGATGATGATGATGATGATGATGATGATGATGATAGTGTGTTTTTATTTGAGGGGAACTGCAATTACGTATTAGCGTCGTCTAAATATGGTGAAAAGAAGAAGCTTTATTACGATACAGTGCTGCCTACGATTAGAAATTATCTGGCCCTCGATGACAAAAACTTAATCTTGACTAATACGGACGACAGTTTCCAACAAGTGTGGGTCGAAATGAAATCTCGGTCTACAAGCATACCCCAGTAGGCCCAACGAATCTTCACTTCCTGATCCAATGGATGTCAAACCGCTTGGCCAAAAAGAACAGGCCTTAACTGCTGAAGAACTGGCAGATCTTCACAGATCATTGAATCCTCGTCCAAGTGAAGACGAGCGAGTTGGAGATCCAGAAGATCTAACAGCTTCTCTCTTGCCGTTTCAACGAGACGTTCTCGCATGGTTTCTTTGGAGAGAGAGAAGTAAACACCTTTCGGCGGAATTTTCGCTGATGGTGTGGGTTCGGTTGAAACGTTGACCATTATAGCCCTCATTATTTTAACTATAACGGATGCACATGATGACGTCAATGACGAAATTAAGGATGGTACATTGGTGGTGTGCTCATCTACGCTTCCTTTTAATTGATAAGATGAAACAGAAAATCATGTGAAACAAACAAAGTATACTATCTCTTGAACTGGGTCATAGAACTGATGGAGTAAAGGAACCAAGACGTTTGCCCAGAATTGATATAGTTATTACCACTTATAATTTAATTTGCAAAGATTATGAAGATGCCTAGATCCTCTACCAGATCAATTGGAAAAGACTTGTACTTGATGTGGCTCATACAGTACGCAATTATATAAACGAGACATCGGAAGCAGTTTGCAGGCTCTCAGGGCACTACAAGTTGGGCTTTAACTGGTACACCTATACAAAACAAGGAATCAGATCTGTACAGCCTTTTGAAGTTTCTGAAATGTTCACCATTTGATGGTCGGCGTGTCTGGAAGCGGCTGGTTATTAAGAATGCTGTTTAACACAAGAGACTAGCTATTGTCATGAATGATCTATATATTAAATCTATCTGATATCCTTTTTAGAATACAACAACGATAATAATAATAATAATAATAATAATAATAATCATTATGTTACCTATATAATAATTCGATATGATTAAGTACCCTATAGATCGAAATCAAAAAATCACTTTGTGGTACAATGTCACGTGGTGTACGTGGCGTATACGTATCGTTACGTTTGAAAAATACAGTCTTTTATAATTATTAATAATAGCAATAATAATTGCGAGTGAAAAAATCTTATAATCACGATACAAAACATGTATATATATATATATATATATATATGTATATATAATGATATATATATATGTATATGTAATGAATTATATTTCGACAATTTCAGAAATATGACCACCTTGACGTAACATATTTGCAATATGTTTTCATTGTTTTATTGTTTCTTAAACGAAGTCTGTATTTCAAGATTACATTGCAGGCCAATGATTGTAAAATTTTCTGAAACACGTTCCACGGAAAATCTTCGATGAGAAAAAATTATCACGGTGTCAATATTCGTAGTACAAAAATCGTTTGTATTTGAATACATGTAAAAAGCTTGGACCGCGAGGATTTTTCTTGTTCAGAAATTTGGCAAAAAGCTCTTGAGATCAATTAGAGATAATGAAAAAAAGAAGAACAGCTCTTTGAAGTTCTTCTAGAACTTCAACTGTTAATTATGTAAAAATTCAACGACGTCCCCCTTCAAGGTAGTCATACACGTATCGAAAGTTACAAGTATCTATAAAAACGGCTACATCTGGCAAAACATAGTCTATTGTAAACATAGGTATAAAACTAGCAAGTTTAAGTATAATAACAACCCCGTTGAGCGCGTGATGACAAGGATCATGAAATATGTCTATAGGTATAAGTTAGAGATAACAATGATGCAGAATCCGAATGGTGAAAAAAAAAAAAAAAAAAATAAAAAGAATAAACAATAAAAAATCATACAAACAAAAGAAAACTAACTTTTTTATTTTATAGAAAAGGGGAAGCGGTTGCAGTATTTGGAATAAATTTTATTACCGTGTACCCACATACCATGCGTATGCTAAAATTGTGCCATTAATCGCATAAACGATTGTACAACGTTCAAAGGATCAACGGATGAATCGCACAACCCTAATCATACGTACACTTGGGAACCATGAATCTCACAATCAGACGGATAATTTTTTCCACTCGACAGTTACGTTGGCAACACAGAGAAACCTACAGCGCCACATTGGGCGAGCGCGAAACGAACTCAATCTCAATAAGCGTAACATAACCCGTGACCGTGTCAATCCAACAAGTCATTATTCTCGCGGTATTTTAAGGTTAGATTCGACGGTCATGGGTTATGTTACGTTTATTGAGATTGAGTTCGTTTCGCGCTGAGCCGGCTGTGGCGCTGCAGGTTTCTCAGTGTTGCCAACGTAACCGTCTAGTGTAAAAAATTAGCCGTCTCAGATTCATTGTCCTCGAGTGTACAATGTCATACCTAAGATAATAGTGGGGGTCAATTTTCCTCCTCAATAATTTTCTCCAAGGTGTCAGACGATCCGTTATCCTTGTGATTAGCGGCGTTGCATCGGGGGAAAAATTGGGCGGTGCCAACGGGGCCGACGAGGAGGCCCTTCCTGAGGACGTTTAGGTACCCCTAGCTCTGCACTATGTCGTTGAGGTACTCGTCGTGGGTGGCGAGGAGGTGCCGAGGTACGTCCAGGGCCGTGTGAAGGGTGACGCAGACCCCCCGATTCAGGCTTACCGCCGGGTAGAAAACGCCGTAGAGATCGCGGAAGGCCACGCCGCCCTGCGGCTGGTCGTTTACGAAGAAACGCAGCGTGTGCGTCGTCTCCAGGTCCAGCAAAACGCCCACCGTCGATCCCTGCTGCACGCCGCCCTCAGTCCGTTGCGCGTGACCGCCGGCGTGCATGAACCACGACCTCTGACGGTCGATGTACATGCTCCAACCCTTGTCGTCTTTACCTGCGGGGAAAATACCGGCCCGAACACCGTCTTGAGTCTCGCTCTTCTACTCGAGTCGAGTGTGAAACGTAGCGAGAAAATAATTGGCGCGGAAAAGCGTCGGTGACATTTTTTTCAGAATTTTTTCAACAAAGGAATGCGCGATGCTGTAGATACGTATGTATATACATTAAGGTTGTCATTATATGGAGTTCAAAAAAAAATTCACTATTGAACGTGTCAAATCGGTTCCAAATGGTGAAAAAAAAAAATTCCCTATATTTTTCAGACTCCTATTTCATTCCCCTAGTCACCCTGTTTGAGCGGGAAGTTTAAAACTTTTCGAAAATATCCTCATTCACTATATTTTGTACTGTATTTTTGTTTCAAAGTTATTCGTAGGCAAAAAAATCCACAATCTCGAATATTCATTGAGATTCGTCTTCTTTTCAGTGAAAAAAAAATAATCGTTTTGTCAATCAGACATAATTTGAAGAAAAAAAAATTTGAAACAAAACACTAGCATTCGTTTAGTCAGCACTGTAATAAAATAATCCACATGTCGACACTATTAGGTAATATCACAGTCGATGACGTGCTAATGTTGAGGTTATTTTTTTTTACCTAATCTGATCATTTGTCATTTTGAAAAAAATTAATTAATGTAGGGGAGTGAAATAAAGACCTGAAAAAGTTGACTAATTTTTTTTTCACCATTTGAAACCGATTTGACACGCTTCATTATAGATTTTTTTGTTTGACGCAATATAGGGACCACCCTAATGTATACACTATTGGACAACGTCTTCGTGGCGTCAGAATCTGCATGTCGACGCCATTTTCTTGACACATAACCTAACTTTTCAATTCTTATGGACGCAAAATTGTGATACGTGATCAATGCTTGTCCAACCAATCACTTGTGGAAAACAAGGTCAAAGACCGTCAAAGATCGTCAAAGTCGTTTGCGGCTTGGTTACGTTAGTTTGATTTTGAAACCACCAGATACAGCCTTGCAAACTGACTATTCCGGTAGTGTATATTTGAATTTCGTACAGGTTTGCCGATAATTTGATTAAGGTGTATTGAAATCTCTAAGCGACAAACTTTTGGACCCTTTCAGGATGAATGAAACACGATACGTTATATGTTGACTAATTTGTGTAAGATGATTCTTGGCGAGGGTTTTCGGGGTTCCCGATTGCGAATCTAATATCATGGTGCGAGTTTCCAACTTCTGAACGAGGAATCCAATTTCGTGGATGGAAGGGTATGGAAACTAATGGAAGTCGGCTTTCGGAGTCGTTTGAACTGTCATGATTTAAAAAATACGGCTCCGAGATTGCGGATCGGAAAAGAAGGAAATAATTTAGAAAAATCGAAAATCGAAAGTTTTTTTTTAACGATTTTGAATTTCATTATATCGATATCAGACTTGGCCGAAAAACTGTGACTCACTGATTTCTGAACAATTGACGCACGATAATTCTTTGTTTACTGTTTTGAAATCTAACAATTTTTATACCTGACTATTACAACGGTCGAGGGAGAAAAATATGGACACCGATTTCCATGAAAATCGGAGGTTGTTTCAGATTTCAGGCCATCATTTAATTCGTAAATAAGAGAGAAAAAAAAAACGGTCTTGCAATGAGACATCGCAAAGAAAATATATTAAAAGAATAAAATAAAATGAAAATAATAAAAGTTTCAAGAACAAGAGTCTGTAGTCATGGACTTTTGACCTTTTACCGAAACGCGGTGAATCAATAGCTTCGTCTCGATATTACAATCTCCTTTGATCCTTCACCCGGATGAAAAACCAAGAGAAGAATAAAAAGGGGTAACAGAGAAATGAATTGCTGACAAAATTACGTCAGGATATAATACCGAATAAATCTGAATGGTCCGACAGATCGATCTGGAATGAACGAACCACCGAATTCCATTGATCATGACGATGAAAATTATGACAACAATAACAATAACCCATTAAAAACTCACCCAGCATCTGATCGCGGGCAACGTCAGCACGAGCAACTCCAAAGGCAGGATCGGTGTCGCTGTGATATCGGTCGATGGTCAATTCCCAGTAATGAACACCTCGGGAAAATCCAACACTCGAAAGAACGACCCGATGCTCGTACCCCTCGCAAGAGGCGCTCGTCGCGTCCTCGGAGACAGTGACTTCCTGGGGAACTCCGGGTCCCATTCCCATCCCCGAGGACATTCCAGATCCCATCGAGGCACCCAGAACCGAACTCGAAGGACCGACGGCCCAGGAGAACCAGGCGACTGGTTCACGCCGCGGGGAAATGTACAGGTGAAAATTATTGCGGGGTTATAGATTTTACCGCAAGGGTTAGAGGACAGTTTTCTTTAAGGGGATGTTTGCAGGAATTTCAGTTAATTTTTCTTTCTCGTGCAGGAAGAGTTTTAAAAATTTTTACAAGTATCAGGTACGCATGGATAGATGTCTTACATATTTTAGAGTAAATTTGCCTCGTTAGATCCTCGTTTAAATATATCAAGGTGATGCTCGGAGTGCAATTTTAATAGAGGGTAAAAAGGTGGAAATTCATTTCGCGCAAGGTTTCTCACTTAATATTTGTAGCATAGCATACGGATTTTTCCGACATAATCTATATGGAAATGCACACAAATTGTCATAGAATTTTTTCAACAGCTTCATTTTGACGGAAGATGTATCATTTTTTTAAATCATGACAAAAAACGAACCGTTTTTCAACATAAAATTTAAGGTATATCACTCAGAGGTGAGAATTTGAGAAAAATTCTATGACGATACGTGAAAAATACTTAAAAAAGACAACGTGTAAAAATTTCAGGTGAATCGATCAGAAACTGTATAAAAAAACCTTGCGTGCAGCTTTGAAAAATCAAAAGTGAAAAAAATACATACAAGTTTATACTGTTTAAAAAAAAAAAAATACAGATTTTCAACGGCTACAAATTTTTTTCGGACCAAAACTGATACGGGCTCATTTAGAGAAGAGATTTAAATCTACAAAAGTGCAAAGATTTTTTTACCGTAAATACCCCCTTAATTTTTAATGGTTCACGAGGGCGAGTTTTTTGAACAACTTTCCATCAGTCGAGTCAAGTTCTCGCGTGTCATTGTTTGACTTTCAAATCCAAAAGGACTTTAAACTGGCGGCTAGAGTTCCGGTTTGAGTACCCGACGGGTGTTTGAAGAGGAATTTGTGTTCTTAACCACGTCTCGTAAAACGGAACGACAAACGAGAAAGTAAAAAAAAAAATGAAAATGAGAATAAAAAATAAAGAAGAAGTTTGTCGGTTGTTCAGGTGGTGAAAGCGGTCTTACTCGTGAACAAATTTTGGGCGTCAGGGTAGAAAAGCCGTAGGGTGAAGATGTAGTGAAAACAGCGAGTGAAGAGGAAAAGGGAAAAAAAGGGAGAAGAGGTACGGCGGAAATCAGTGAGAGAGAGGGAGAGAGGTCGGACTTACCCTCGGCAGTTTGTAGGCCGATCAGTTCGGAGTATTCCCCTTCACCGGCACTGTTGAACGCCCGCACCCTCGCGTTGTACAGGGAATTGAAGTGGAGACCATCGACCGTGCAGATTGTCTCTCGTCCGCAATAAACCTCCTGTGAACCGGCAAGTTTCGATGCCTTAAAAATCGGTCGAGGCAAGCAAAAAAGGAGAAAAGCAGCACACGGCAGAACGAAGGAAAACACACAGAACGAGGGTTTCGAGTCACATATTTAAGGGGCAAAAAGAGGATGAAAAAAGAAGGGGGGAACAAGGAAGAGCTTGGAACCACGCGAGGTGAAAAATTGAGACTTGCCGCGCTCTCAAGGATGAATGGGCTTCGCTTTCTGAATCAAAAGTTAAGAACAGAGAGAAAATCGTTGGAAAAGTTTCCCGCGATGTTATTTATCGGGTCAAATACACCAGAGTTTAATCATTTTGAATGTTCTGACTACACGGATATGCAAAACTAGAATTTATTTTTCAACTGCATGGGATGTTTTTGGTAAATATTATGTTTTCGAGTGTGACGAATCCAAAAATTACTTCCATTTTTCTCAATCACGTACAGTATTTTTATAATATATAAGGTGTTTGCATAAAAGAAGCGTAACAATATTGAAAAAACCACCGTTGTATCACAATTAACTAAACAATATTTCTTGTACAATTAAACAAATAATTTCTTTATGAAATGTATTCAACATTCCGTGTTCATTCTTTTCGCCTGTGAAACCTTTCCTTCTTCTCTTTGATACACATCCGAACACGCTTCCGCTTTTCATTTTCTCTTTCTTTTCCTGTTTGTATTTATGAAAACTTTTAGAGTCAATAATATGATACCAGATTTTGAATGACACGGGAGTTTCACTCCATGAGTTCAAAGAAAAAAAAAAAAAAACCTGACGTGATGGATCTTTTTGAATATTTTTCGTGGTTTCAGTGATTGAAAAACCTATAAGAAACAGTATAAAAACACTTGTTCAGTTTTTTGATTGCAAACCTGTGTTACAACCTCTTTTCAGATTGTCGATATCTTAACTTGTGACGTTCGATTTTGCTTGGGTCCATTTTTATTACATAGCACGGATGTTGTTACATTCCCGTTGACCATCATTGACGCAAATAACATTGCCGAAGATTTTTCGACACGTTTTTTTTTTTTTTTTTTTTTCACCCTAACTCTATTCAACAGACCAATTCGTCCATAACGACGCGAAAGGAGAATTTAAAAAGCACAGCTCACTCTGAACTCCCCGCCACAACCATCGTCAAGTTCTAGAAGATAGCCTTCGACGGCTGGTCCTCTTTGTCCACCACTTCCTCCTCCCGGAGGCTGCCAAGCAACGGTAACGCTGTTGTTCTCCGCGCTGCATTCTTCCGGTATTAATTGAGGTGCACCGGGTGCTGTAACACGGGGAAAATCCACGTTACACCAAGAATCGGGATGGACGTCTCACATTTTTTAAGTTGCAAAACTTTTGAAAAAAAGAATTTGTCCCTTTAGAGCTCAGAATGTGTGGAATGATTCTGTGAATAAACAAGTAAACAGGATAATAGAAAAATGTGATTTGAATAACCATAATAATCACATGATTCTTAAATTCCAAAAACCAAAAACACAACTGGTGAACTAATTATAAAAAAAAAATGTAGTGTGCACAGCAGTCGGTGTATGATTTTCCTGTACGAGATTTTTGTGTAGGTATCATTTTTGTAGTATCATTAAATTTCCCAGGTTTTGTCCAAACTGTAGATCGAATAAAAAAATGTCACGCATTTACGACTTCTGTAAGGGACTCGCAAAAACGTAGGAAATTTCAAACGAGTTCACCGAATTTCGTATTATAGAATTCCAACATTGCGAATCATATTCAGGTATTCAATTACAAAGTAAGATTTTTTATAAGTAATACTTTGTTATAGATATATTATGATTGAACGAAACGGGGAATGGAAGAGGAAACATTTCCTGAAATTTCATTGTCGACTTCATCTCGATTTCAACATCTGAGGAGCAATGAATAACACTCCGATACAGGAATTTCGTAGGATTTCACGCGATATTGAATACAGAAGCTGATGCAACAAGAGAGAGAGAGAGAGAGACAGAATTATATTCCCTCTCCTTCCGAGATTTCGGGAAATTTTACCTTCGGTATGAGATATCAGAGATATCGTACAACTGTAAACAATTCGTACTTATAAGATGTCCACGTTAAAGGTACAATAATTTCACAATAAATCTGGAGAATTACCCTCGATTTCGGTACGCGAGACATCGGAAGAGAAAAACTCCGTGAGGGTTTCAAAGGATTTCTTAGGACTTCGGAGAATCCGTGAAACATCAAACTTGATCGTTGCGAAAAATTAACCCCTCGATTGGGAAGACCTGACGAGGATGAAGTTAGTAGCGTTTTTGTAACTATTCATGTTTAGGAAAAATCGTTATTTCGCACCTTTAGGGGTTCTTCAAGGATTTTTCATGAAGAGACGTTTCAATTTATTAATGTAAGAATTTATATACATATTCGGGTAACATTAAACTTCTTTCTGATATTTTTTATTTGTAGAAATAATGATTTTTGAAACTGCCATAGCCGATCTCCGGGAGCAGCTTTAAGAAAAGGTTTATCTCTGGACTGGATCATCCGAAATGAAAAAACAAAAAGGATTCAGTTGATATAGGGTATTTACTGGTTATTGGTCGAGGGAATAAGCAAAATATTAATTTTTAACAAAACGGTAGCTTCACAAACAAAAATTCGACTTTCCATATAATATTTCGCCTTAATTTGTTTATAAAACAGAATATATTAACCAGCGAGGAAAAAACCTTCGATAAAGAACTTAAAAATACATTCGTAAAGCTTGTGTAAAAATTTGATACTGATCGGTTCAGCCGTTTCCGAGAAATTTTGCTCGTCCGAAATCACCGACTTTAAAAACACAGTTTTCAGAAAAGCACGTTCAAAATTTTAAGAGCACTTTCAAACGCGCCGGGACGTTTTTGCAAATGTGCGCGTAACTTGAAGAATATTTGTCGGATCGACATGAAATTTTTTACGCATATACTTGAATATATGTAAATTACAAGAATAAAATTTGAAAAAAAAAATTGTTTTCGAAAAATCTAAACTAGGTATACCCCATTCAGCAATGTCCTAAATTCAGTAAACCATGATAAACAAAAACATGTTAAAATTGCGCAATAACGATTTTTAACGTTACTAACTTCAGCCAATCGAACAAGTATTATTCTATATTAACGCAAGTCTTCCTGGAAAAGTAACCGCCACTCTGCTTTTGGCAATCCGACAAAACATGGCTGCGCTTGTATCATGCAGGGACGAAATTTCGGATCGACGGTCTTCGAGGCGGAAATCGTTCCGCATAGACAGCCTTTGACTCCCGAGACATAGTTGTTCCTGGCACTCGGGGTCGGGTTAGTTCGGGTCGGCGTGTGCCCACCCTGGAAAATAGTTTACCGCATTGTTGACAGTGTGCCTCGTTTGTCCCTCCGAGAATCCCTGTGCAGGCCGCTAATAAACTTCGGGAACATCAGCAGGGCGGTTGACAAAGACAAAGGTTTTCGTAGCGCAGACGTCTATCCTCTATATATATATATATATACGAAACGACGTGAACGAAACAGGCCCGAGATCGTTAGAATCGCGGCAAAAACACAAGAGTTTGTTTATTAAGAACGTTTCAATTGGGATAAAAAGTAGAAGCGTGACTAGAGCAATATGGCGTCGCAACTGCATAACAGCTGATCAGTTGAGCTAGAATGTACGAACATAAGGAAACAGGAAACTTCCTTCATTTGATTCGACTTTTGTTTAGATACGTTGAGTTATTACCAAGTGAAATACACGTTGAAAAACGATTTTTGTAATTAAATCCCACCCCGTTAGTGTGGTATTTTTTCCTGCCACCAGATGGCATCCTTCGATATTTCAAAACCCAGTTTTACGATAATTTATCAGATTGTTGATATCTAAACTTGTGTCAATCAAATTTGATCACATTCTCAAATAAAGTCGCTGAAGATACGTTATTGTAAACGGATTTTTCCACTTTTCCCAACTTTTTGTTCAGCCGTCCGTCAGATTCATCGTTAAATTTCGTTTCGCCCAACGCGATATCGGCGGTTAAACGCGCTCGCGAACTTCTTTTTTCTTTTCTTTTTTTTTTTTTTCATCTCACTTCCTTTCTTCCGCTCGGTCGGTCGAGCCGCAGGGTGACTGGAACTCGATTCTCGAGGGACAGATAGACTGGGATATCACAAGAGGGATAAAACATCCCCAAAGACCTCTTCGCTAGCAGCGGAAAGGCTGTATGAACTCGCCTGGATGCAGTCAGGTGCGCGAGACCAAGGCGGAGAAACACGTGTAACGATTTCGAAATGAGGTTTCCCCGAGAAAAGGCGATCTTGTACTACAATTCGCGATTTCGTGAAACTTGTATACGCTGCATTGTAGATTTTGAACTCTTTTAAGTTAACATGTTACGTGGAATAGTCACAGAACAAGTTCTGATAGTTAGAAGATTTAATGAAATTGTACGATATTGTTTTACTGCGTTTTGCAGTATAGGTGTATCGAATATTGAGAGAAATATTTTTGAAAATAGATCGTGAAACGAAAATTTCGTAAAATTATAGAAAGTCGTTGAACGCGCTAACGTAGTGTAAAAAATCGCGTTTTGATCGTCGAATTTATTATAACCATGTGAAATGAGATTTCACTTTCCATGCATTCTTAATTTTGGATAATTTTGACGTAATAGATTTTTACCCGACGATGTTTCGGTAACGGATGAACGGATTTTGATGATATTGGTCTCAATCGACGCGGTATTTTTCTAACTTGAAGCTGGTTAGATTTTGAGAAGAATTGATTGAACTATTCCCGAGTTGTTTTCAAAAACGTAATTTTTTTTTATCAAGTGATAACGCGAAAACGGATCGACCGATTTTTAAATCACTCATGACACTTGGTCTGGATTAATCTGACTCAATGGCCGATAGTAAAATCATCGCGTCGAAAATTGTCAGTCGACATTTCCTGCCCATTGCGACACCTCGAAGCATGCTTTTGTCCATACTTCAAAAGCAAATCTATAGACACGAACAACGTAGCTAATTGTCAACATGTGCAGATCGCTGAACTCGTTTTACGATCCGGTTTTTGCCGTTTACCAATGACCGATTTCCACCCCGTGTAAATTCTATTTAGTTCCAGTCGAGGTTCCAATGTTGTTCTGACAGATTCCGACAGAATAATCAATCGTCCTTGTGTTGTTTGTGTTCGTGCAGTGCGTGCATGTTCGAGTGTACATTCTTTACCCATACAATGTATCCTCATCATCCGTTTCGGATTGTTTGATTGTTTGATTGCTTTACCTGCGGTCGGATAACGGTCCTCCCCCTCGGCGGCTGCAGCGTCCAACATTACAACGCTGTTTATAACACGAACATGTATTGACAAAATCTAACCTAACCCCTAACGCCCAGATATGAAATTTGGAGCCGAAAGAAACTACGGTTTCCGGTTTTCTTTTGGGAATTTTTAATAAATCCCAAAGGCGAAAACATGAAACTTTAACGCAGTTTCTAATTTTCTCTCTGCATCCGCTCCATCGATTCACATTACATTAGTATATCATGAATTCAATTTTTCGTTCATAAGCTTCTAATCGCTGTCCAGAAGGGATGGAATTAAAGAAATTCAATTTTAGTTTTTGAAAAGTTCTGAAACAGGTCTTGTGATTTTTTCATTTATTCAATTGCAACAGATCGTCTAAAGTTTGTAAACACATCGTCTCACGTTATGAAGCTTTCTTCATCTCAGTATCTCACAAGCTTCAAAACTCGAGAGGAAATTTTAACACTGAGATTGAATTTAGCAGCGTTATAATAACATGGATATTGGACAAAAGCACATTATTTTTCAAAATTATAACCACTTCTGATGCGGTGAGGTTTGTAAAATGTGTCTGACAGTCTATGGACTCTGATGGAGAACAAAGATTTCCTAAAAATTCAAGGTTCCTCCAGGAAATTATTCAATAACATACAGTGGGTGTTAGTTTAAAGACGAAACAAAAAATTATACGTATATATATATGTATAATTACCCTCACGGAAAAAACCCCAAATTGGGTGTAAATTCGTACCCCTAACTTTTTTCTTATGGGAAATTAGCATTATCTATGAGTTGGGGATACGAATTTACACCCAAGTGGGGTTTTTTTGTCCGTGAGGGTATATACACACATAGGATGTCCCAATTTAAAAGACGCATCAGTTTGTCAACCGACCTGATGGTTCAATTGGAAAGTGTGTCCTACAAAAGTTGTACGGTTCCGAGGAGGATTCCATTTAAAAAAGAATGCTCCATCTTCCACAGCATCATCACCACTTGAATTGCTGGACCGCGTGAAAAAAGTTCTTCACGTGTCCCCCTCCGAACCATACAACTTTTGCGGGACCCGTTTTCAGATCGAACCATTGGCTCGACTGAAAGGGTAATGCGTCTCTTAAATTGGAACGGTCTGTATACATACACATATATACGTATATATAAATCCCGATCCTCTCGACGAAATGAAATCTCAGAGCGGGCGGTGAGACGTCGAGTGACAATAAGTGAGGGCAGCATGTTCGACAGACTTACGTTTCAGCTGCACGAAGGTGAGCTGATCGATGGCCCTGCGAAGGGGTTTGTCGTCTAGGGTGAGGTCGAGGAGGGGCAGCCTCGCGGCTTCCTGAACACCCTCGGCTGCGCCCCAGGAACCGGCGGCCGTCGAGGCCCTCACCGAGAGCATGCCGCCGACCTGGAGGAAGGCCGTGCTGTCCGTCTCCTTGAGGGCCTCGATGCAGAAGGTCAGGAGGGCCGTCGTCGCCTGGAGGTGTGAGGCGCACCTCGCGACGTATTCTCGGAGCGACCGAACCCGGTTGTCGCGAGTCTGTCGAGCCGCGTCGATCAAACGACCCTTTCGGGCATGGATCTGACCCACCAGGCTGGCCACCGTGTCGTCCACGTCCCGCTCCAGCGCTGCGCACTCTTCCTGTAATGGGAAATTCGCGGCTTTATAACCTCCCGTTTCACTGTTTTCAAAAGAAAAAAGGGAGTTATTGTAATCGGTGTAAAATTTAAAAGTTGAGCTTTCGCTAGATCTCCATGTTTTCAGTTTGGAGAATGAACGTCCGGTTGTGTGGATGTACACTTGGGTGCAATGGATCTGAGACTGCTGTTTTTTTACACTAGACAGTTACGTTGGCAACACAGAGAAACCTAAAGCGCCACAGTCGGCCGAGCGCGAAACAAACTCAATCTCAATAAACGTATTATAACCCGTGACCGTGTCAATCCAACAAGTCATTATCCTCGCGGTATTTTAAGGTTAGATTCGACGGTCACGGGTTATGTTACGTTTATTGAGATTGAATTCGTTTCGGGTTCGGCCGAC
Source organism: Neodiprion pinetum (assembly GCF_021155775.2). NCBI lineage: Eukaryota > Metazoa > Arthropoda > Insecta > Hymenoptera > Diprionidae > Neodiprion > Neodiprion pinetum. Next base: position 41,977,663 of record NC_060234.1, read on the forward strand.
TGTGGCGCTGTAGGTTTTTATGTGTTGCCAACATAACTATCTAGTGGAAAAAATTAGCCGTCTCAGATTCGTTGTCGCCAAGTGTACATGCACGTATGTGATCCATTTTTTTGTCCGACGATATCTCGAAAACTAGTTACCGGATTTCAATAAATTTGGTCTCAATCGATGCGTCTTTTCCAAACTTAGAATTTATTAGATTTCGGCTTTGATCAGTATAGTACTGTGTCAATTATTCAAATAACAAAGTTCCAAAAAAATCAAATAAAAATGTTAATATCTTGAGGACGGATGAATGGATTTGAGCGAAAATTGGTACCGTGAGGTTTTTTGGGTCGTTGATCAAGATTCTAAGGTCAGATTTGCAAAATTTGAATTTGGCGTATATAATGACCTGAAAAATAAAATTTCAGAAAGAAGAAATGGTACTTATGCCACGACGGCGTCTGGGGAATTTTGGTGAAACAACTTCTTTTTTCTTAATTCGTTAATTCGACTGCATTTCGTAAATATCAGGACATAATCCGATCTAGAATTTTCTGCTCTATACAATGGTCAAGTCATTTTTCATCTGTTGATAGCAATTTAAAAAAAAAGAATTGCTAAAAACGTCAAATTCTGCCGTTTTCCTGAGGGTTGGAAATCCTTATACACACAAAAATGCAGCAATATCCCGAATGTTTTAATTTTATTTTATTTCAGACCTATTTTGACCGTACTAGAATAGTCCATATTCCATGATGCGGGTTGCGTTAAAAGGGGTAATCCTATCTTTTCTCCCCTCTTACTGGAACCCTCAGGGAACGTCGGCTCGTAAGAAATTCTAATTAACACGCCGGTGCAGGAGAGCTTAACAGAGATAAAGTGAGAAATGAGGAATGAGAGAGAGGCGGTATCCTCTTCGCACGTTTGACAGAGCTCGAGTGACGAGATGAACTGGAAGCTGGAGACTACGAGCATCGGGAGGAGTAGAAACGCGGGATAGACTGTACGTTGCCGGTGCAGGTAGAACACAAGGATAATAACCGCGAGGCAACAAACTCACGTGAACTTTGTCCGTCATTCCTTTCAACCTCTGGATAAACTCGGTCGTGGATCTCGCCCGCTCGGACAGCTGTTGCAGATTCTGTGATAACTCCGTCTGAAAGTAGAGGAAGAAAAAGGAAGAATTATTTTACAGCTGTTTATCAAATTGAAAGGAAATTTCGACGACGATTGTTGGAGAAAATACTATTTATTAATTTTATCGTGATATTTTTTAATAAGTTATAATTATATTTTTAACCTACGAAGACCTTTTCAATAATGCTGTGAAATAAAATATAAAATCTCTGATATCCATGCGTTTTTTTTTTATTTATGCTGCTGGCATCGATAAATAACATACATAATCAACAAATGACGATATTTAATTGGCTGCTAATAAAAAAAGGAAATTCATTTCAGCTAATTTGTGTAGAAAATAGTCTTCCGAATGAAATAAATCAATCGTAGAGTGACAATATCGAACGAATCTACTAGATTTTTGACGATGTTGAAGTTTTTTGAAACAAAGCATCGATTTCTAACAATCAGCTTTCGTCCGAAATTAGAATACTTTCCGTTCTTGTATTTTTTTAAAATATATCTGCAGATCATAACGAATGTTATAAATTAATTGTGAAACCAATAAAAATATACCGATTATTGGCCAGATACTTAAGAATGACAAAAATTAATTGATTTTGGATTAAAGCGGTTATTTTTTTTACCGATAAATCGAGTATAATCGATTATTTTTCCTCACAATCGGTTTTTGTTTATTACTCCCATGAACGACGCAATGCAATATCAATTAATGTGATTAAAGTATCAATTATTATCATTGTCTTACTTACTAAGTATCTGTTTCACATGATTAGTAAAAGATAAATGAACATTATTACCTGAAATTGAAAAATATTTTGAATAAAACTATAAACTATCAAAAAACTTTTTCGCTATTAAGACCAAATGTACGAAAACTAACGAAATTTCGGTATCAACAACACCGTTTCAAAAAACTACGAAATAATCGTTGAATCCATTAATTCTTACCGATTCAATCGAGTCCTGTTCAATTATTATTTTGGACCCGATAAATCGATGCATCGATTGTTTTCAACTTACCGGCCATCGCTTACGTCGGGCAAAACAGCCTCTTCAAAAACGCATTAAGCGAAGACTTTCACTGACTTGACCTAAAAAAAATTTCAAACCGCAGAGCCTGGCTCACCCTAAATGATAATTAATTATTGATATCGATGCCTCGGCACCCTTCAAGCCTTGTTTCACCCCTGGCCCTCCTTTCTCTCACAGTGCCGGATCAATACAGGCGCACGTGACGCCCCGATCACCGTCGACGGGCACCGGGAAAATAGTCAAGCAGTCCGAGAACGGTCTCAGAATTACGAGGGACGTGAGAAAAATTGCTTTCCTGTCTCGTTTTTTATACATTTATTTCTCCTTTTCTTCCCCGACTCAAATATTTTTCCATTTCTCCAAGAAAATATTCACCACTTAATTCCGTGCACGATTAACGTGCTGTTTCGATCTTTCGTTAAATTTTTTTTTTTTTTGTTTTTTTTTTAAACAAATCGTTAGTCCGATGCATGTATGTATTCTGGTTTGACGACGAGTGCGGATTCTGAATTCCGCAAAGCTTGAATTTGTTGTTATTATTATTCTCATTCTTATCCCGCGAACGATTTTGCTCCTATAACACCCACGATTTCTTACAATTTCCCGGATCACGCGACCGAAATTCCGTAACAAGTACCGGATGTTCAATTACACGCGAGCAGCGACGAAAATAGCTCGTCGAGACAATGTTATCGTACATGTATATACGTATGTATATACGCCTTGCAATATTCGTAGCTTTCACCGTATTTCATGGTTTTGCTGTTTTCTTACCTCGTGCAGTTATTTGTTCTTCTCTCCGATCTCTGTATACCAACTTTACGATATTTCTCTCCAGACAGGATATTACAAACTTTAGTTTTCTCGATTTCTCGAATTTTTCCGCCTCGTTTTTCATCCCATATATAGGTATATAGGTACATATATGTATATATATATATATATATATATATATATATATAATGTTATCCGATTCTTTTCTATTTTTTTCTTCTTCTTTCTGATAGCGTGAATACAATGATAATTGTAACTTGACCGAGGTGAAGTTATTTCGTCATTTCAAATTTAAATTTATTTATTTATTTATACAATATACCGTAGGAGAGAGAAGATCCTACATTCATACATTTTTTCACGAAAGTAATCGAGGGATGAAAAAACTTCCAGAATAAAATATTCTTTATATCCCGTGCGAAGTAATATTTATATTATATATATATATATACATGCACACCTGAGTTTACATACTTCATATACTACTTCAGTGGCTTTTCATTCACGTTACATGTACGTGTATATAAAAAGCCCTGCTTTAATATTATCACACGTATACCTTTATGTAAATACATACCTACTTACATATCAGGTACACGTATATATATATATATATGTATAATATATGTTGTATATCCGAATCGCGGAGATCTATACATTTTTCCCATTATTAGCATATGAAAGCTTGGTAGGTAATACAGATTTTATCAATATATATATATACATATGTATGTACAGTATGTATGTATAATACCACGGCAGAATCGCTGAGGAGGACAAGACCAGAAACTGCGAGTGAAAGATAAGCATGAAGCATGCATCTTGGTATAAGTAATACATATATAAGGCATTCTCGGCAGGAATGAAACGAAGATAGAACGTGAAGCGATTTTCGCAAAAGTAGATAATGTATATATATATATATATATATATATATATATATATGTATATATATATTAAAAGTGATGTGAGAAAAAGAGAAGAAATTCTTTTTTCTCTCTTTGTAGCGCGTTTACATATGAAAAAGATTTGAGAAAAAAAATATATACATACATCTATCCTCGCCGATATTTTTTTTTTTTGTTTGTTTGTTTCCTACTGCCAGAAGCTCGAAATTCGAATCATTACCAGAATCTCACCCTTCGCTCCCCCGGGAATTTTCAGGATGACTGGACACCCCAGGTGATTACTTGGAAAACTTTTACCTTACGGCTTTCGCGGCGAAGTTTGTGCAAAAGGAGGCGTTAATTTTTACAACAAGGGACGATAATTGCAAGCTTGAATAACCCGGTAGAGTGGAAGAAAAAATAAAAAAAAGAAATAAATAAATAAGATAAATAAAATAATGATAACAAAAGTAATAAACGAGTTTAGAAAAATAACATAACTTGTATAATGTATAATTATTATCACGAATTGTTCGATGGAAATAACTAATTATTTGTTATTATAACCATTCGATGGCATGTCCTCATGTTTTCTCTCCTTCTCAATCAACTACCAAGCATTATTACTTAATAATGCTGTGTATCATATCGTGCCGTATATGATATACTTTATATTACTAACCTCCCGCAGTCTGTAAAGAGTCTAGACTCGGCGAAGCGGAGGTTTAATTAAGATAATAGCGTCTCGGCTACAGACTCATTGTCAACTCGGAGGCCCTGCAGCCATTGTTACTCAAGGCGTGTGTTCGTCGTGCAGGGAATTGTATGTAAAAAAAAAAAAAAAAGAAAAAAAAAATCAAAAAATCTATGTAATCACGCGGGGAGATCTTTCATTCGGTAAAGACGCGATAAATCGCTGATGAAATTGATCGAAAATGTACATAGAACAAAAAAATTATGGGGAAGAAAATTGTTTAAACGTTTTGAAAATTGTGGGGAAAAATTGTGGCGTTATGTGACACGAGAAAAATTTGAGTAATGTGTAAAGATAAGAAAAAAAAAAAAAAACATCTTGAAATCAATTTCACGAATGAAAGTGCGGGGATAATAATTTTTAATGTGAAAATACAGAGCTTCGTAAGTTATGTAACGATAAACGAAATTATAAATACAATGGTAATAATTTTCTCAGCAAGCTTAGTCCGGGCGTTTTAAAAATCGAAGCCAGAGTGTATCTTTCTTTTCTCTCTCTCTCGTCGTTCGCTTGAGATTTTTTTTCATTTTTTTTGTTCATTCACTTCTCGATCTTCCAATACGAACGCCCTTTGGTAAAGTCCAGACTCGAATTTTTCTTCTCTCGAGAATTCTATTTCGTAGAAGCTAAGGTAAAAGGTTGGACTCTATCACCCCTGTACCCTGTATGAATATAATTTTCAATCAAATGAAAATAAAGTAGGGTACGAATAAATATATAATATGAGATAGCGGGACGGGTTGAGAGGAAGTGTGAAAAGGTCCATAGATCTAAAATAAGGGGGAGAGAGAGAGAGGGAGAGAAGCGTAGGTAAGACAGATTTATAGCTCCGGAGGAGGAATTGCACGGGTCCGGCGATCCAGAGGCGAGAAAGGGGTCGAAGAGACGGTGAATATAGCAAATGTGTACAGGATCTGGTAGCTGTGTATGTATAGGAATGCGTTATATAACAAACAGAGGCATTCTGTACGTGCAGAGGTAAAGAAGAAGAAAAAAAATAAATAAAAAAAAAAAAAAAAAAAAACAGCATCTCTAGAAACATCTAAGCCTGGAATAAAAATTTATCATTGTACTGCGTTGAAAAAAAGAAAAGAAAAGAAAAATAACTCGAGGCTGGTTCGACGATTCGTCGTCGGCGACTTTGCGAGTAAAATTTTTATACGTAATATCTATACCTGGATGTGTAATATGGGATAAACAAAGGTATGAGGTAGTAAAAGTTGCCGAGAAACGTAAAATGACAAAATTGATCCCGATAATCGCGATCTTCCGCACTTCCGTGAATCGTTATATTTATAGGTAATCCATATCGCGAAAATATATCGCGCTTTATATTGCAGGATAGAGATAACTTGACGCCCATTCGTGGAGAGGATGATGAAGAATAAAATATAATACTCGTTTTGTTGTTTTTTTTTTTTTTTGAATTTATATTTTAATAAACAAATTTTGATTCTATACATCGGGTAATAATCAAAACCTTCGTTTGTTACCTTTAAAGTTTGCTTTTGACTTTGTTATGTCGTTAAATAATCACCGGTCGATACGAATTTTTAAGTCTGCAGGTTTGCGGATGTGAAATTTTGATTCATTTCACGTAACTAATAGAAGAAGAAAAAGCAGTTTTATCGGATAATGCTTGCTTTTGTAGAAAACAAAACGATGATTCGGTTATAGGGAAAAAAAAAAAAATTACCCATCTTCTCAAACATTTATTATTGTGAGTAAAAATTAAACAAACATCACTTTTGCATTAAAATTTTTCACTAAACGTCTCTCAAATGCGAATCAATTCGTCCAATTAGCCAAATCAACAATTGTTTTATTATATTGTTCTTATAATTTGTCTTTAAACAATTCGTTTCACTGGTTTTGTTTTTTTATTTTTCTTAATTGTCTTCTTCTTTGTTTTAATAATCCTTCTACCGATTTCGAGTGCATTGAAAATCGCGTTTCTATACCGTCAGGAAAATCTTCTAGATTCAGTATAATTCCAATGACCCAGTTAAGAGATATATGTATATACACACATAACCCAAGTTAATTCCAAGATACGAATCAGTAGAATTAGTAAGATATGTACAGAGTGCATCCAAGCTCCGACTGCATCTCGCTATGCACGCGATGCGCTTGCTTATAGAAGCCGCGATAATCTATTAACAGAAATTACACTATCCTCAGGTTCTGTTTCTTCCATCATCCCCTCCTTCACCGTCATCTTCTCCAATCATGCTTTATACACACGAGTTCAGTTGTGCTTACGGACAGAAAATAAAAGGTATAATAAATTCACCCCGGATGATAAGTTAATTTTTCGATCAAACAAATGAAAAACTTAAACTTTGACGATAATTAAAACGAACCAAAAGAAATTAGGTATCAATACCACTTACATTGGTAAAATACCATGCAACACGGATTATTTTTATCGCACGATAAATCATTTACATTTAATTATTATGTTTATTACGCCTGTAATATATGTATGTATATTGTATATATATATATACAGAGCTGATAAATGGAGGATTTGATTGTAAAAAAACGAACAGACCAGGCCTTGTGTTCTAGACTATAAGAGCCGGGCAGAACCAGAGCTGCTGAAAGCCTGTCTAAACAATATTCGTAGTAACTTTATACGTTGGAGAGATGAAGATTCGAAAAAAGATACACAGAGTATCACGTGTGCTGCGATTCGATCAATTCGTGAGAACGAAAACCGTATTACACGCACTTACAGGGCATCCATGTTGAACTGGTCGAAAAAAAATTTTTGAAGCATATCTATATAGGTATGTTAAAAAATGCATTACGTGCATGTATCGAGTTTAATTTATATGCAGCTACCCAAGTGGACGCAGCGCGTATATATAAATGATGTAAAGTTACGGTCAATCGGTGCAAGAAACTTACAAGCATCTATATCGTTCATACAATATGCACGTTGCACGTATTTAAATTCTTCACTTATTTATAGACAAGTTAATGGGACGCAGAGACGGTGTCGAGGGGGTCAAATCGATGGAAATTGCCGATGGATTAAGTATAAACCGAGAGAAATGAAACCGCGGCGACAATAACCTTTGAGAATAAGAGGGTAATTATTTATTGCACGTTGTCTCGTTGTAAGAACGGTTTGATTTTGTTTCGTTATTCATTGATTTGTTTGTTTTTGTTTTTATTATATTCTTAAATCTGCAAATGCAACGCGGCAATCGAATAATTATATCAATGAAAATTTGACGAGGCAATATTTTTCCTCAATATTTTTTATAATCAATCACCGTTGAACAGATTTTAATACGTATAAAAAAAAAAAGGTAAAGGTATAATAATTTCAGGCCGTAGGATGAATTTTTATTATATATTTATGTATAATCGCGTGCGAAACGAAACTTTTGCGCAAACGAAGCTTTGAAGTACCTGTGGAGCAATTTTGTCCTTCGTACAGGACGAGAAGAAAAAAAAAAAAGAGACGGAGAAGAAAGGCTTGAATTTTTTACACCCTTTATTGCTGTTTTTTTTTATTTATTTTATTTTTTTTTTACAATCTCCACCCTCTCACTTTCTTCTTTCCTTTTCCCCGCTGCATAAAATTCGCCGATCCGCCGTGAATATTCGACAGGGTATAGAATTAATTCGCGAAACGATCGCGTAGCGTGACTATGTACGAAATTTGCAAAATAGAAAGTAAAGAATGAAGAATATTAACGATACCGAGAAGCGATAAAAATGAACCGACGGACGATGTAATAACAAGGCCTTTGAAATTGTTACAAGGCTTCGTATAATTAGTCTCGTTTTTATCCGAACTTTGTTCACTTTTACGTTCGATATATTTGAACGCGGTGTAAATAGCTTTTTGGTTTCGAAAAAAAAGATGAAAAAAAAAAACAAAGTCAAAGAAGAAGCAAACACGAAAGCGATAATAAGTGAACAAAGAACGAAAATTTAAATAAATTTTTCATATTCCACTGCCTAGAGCCTAGAAATATATGTCATAATTCTATGCTTTGTAGCTGCTTTAGCAGCTTAATTATTATTAAGTGCGCTTGAATTTTACAGGCGAAAATATACGTATATCAGCTTATGCAGACACGGGGCAAACCGCAGACTTGCGGCTTTGCGGTTTCGCGGTATTTCGCGCCATCCACTACAGAAGACCGCACCCTACATAAATCCGCGACCTTCTTCCCTTCTTTCGATTCCGGGACAAAAGTAACGCAAGGGGCATGGCTTGAAGTGCTCCACAAGACATCCGATACGCAATTTCTGCAGGTACTTGCAAATCAATATAAAGAAAGATATTTCTATGAAACAAAACAAAAGGAACAATCATTTTTTCGTGATACTTCTCACCGAATTGGATAGCAAAATTTGTTGTTATTTGACTTGGCATGGAACGCCCTGTACATTGGTGAGCATAATATGCCGTGCCAATGACAGGTGAATAAATATCAAGCAATAAAAGAGTGAGAGAGAGAGATAGAGAGTGAGAAACAAAAAGAAGATTAGTATGGAGTAAACCGGCGTTCATAATTCACGCTGAGGATATTTTATCAACGGGTTGAGACGAAACAAAAAAGAGGGTAAAAGGGAAAAAAAAGCAAACCTATGTAGAGTATTATGCCTGTTCACCTCTCTTTCACTTCCTATCTCGCTGTTATCTCGGTTTGTTCCCTTTGTCACGGGGCAATTTGTTCGTTTGAGAAAGGCGGGTCCAACAGCTGTTCCATCGTCTGTATTGCCTTTTGTCGTTGAAATGATTAATTCCACTTCTCTTTTTACCTCGAAATCTTTATCTGCCGTGGCACCGTCTCCCTTCGCTTATAATATACACCTACAGAAATCCGCCTCCCCTTTTATATATATATATATATATATATATATATACATATCATAATGGACGATGCTCACCCTTGCACCCTTTCGCTTTTATACGAGTACCATGAAGTGAGTCACAAAATGAAAGAGGTGGATTTTTCATTTTATTTTGCCTTTTTCCTCTTCTCTTTTTTTTCTGACCAATATACTTATGCGTACTATTATACGAGGGTTCTCGAGAATTATTATGTAATGAAATTCGTCTTTCATGTCGAAACCTGTTTACAAATTTATTTTTAATTTTTTTATAGACTTCACATGCATAATACCGCTTTTATTATACGTACATATCCTTCACGGACAACAGAATACGCCATTTATATTTATATTCACAATTCACCTTTGATCGACTTCGCTGGCCAAAGTGCAAAGAAAGTAAAACAAATCTTCACGAATCTATCAAACGTTATCGATGGAATGTATTTTCAATTCAATTGAATGCAATTTCCCTGAATAATCCAAAATTATTTTCCTACAATGGTCAATTTTTACCCTCAAATCCATTGAAAAAAGAAATGTTTCCGTCGCCACGATTGGTAAAGTAAACAAATCCTTTATCCCTGCGTGTCGAACCATCCATTTGTCATTCCGATATCGATGCACGAAAGTATGAGGATAATGTATGACATTATAATTGAAGAGCTTTCACTGATCGAAGTTCAATTATTCGGCAAGTTGCGGCGGTAGATAATTCATGAGCAACGGTTGGGTAAATGTTTGATTTCGGGAGTAGCTGTGCAAGCATGTTTTACAGCGGACTCGATTATAGGTATAGGAGGTAAAGTGTGTAAGGATTTAACCCGACAAATCGTTGGGGTCGAAACTCAACCGAGCCAGTAAATGAAGGAGACGAACAGCGTGCCGAACACGCGCATGCATGTAAATGTTGAGCCCACCTGAGGGCTTCTGGTACCGAAACCCACCGGCCGACCATGATGGGCTTGTTTGATGTTACAAGGGTTCAAACCGCGTCTCTATCCGCTCGGTGATTCACGAATTTACCAAAAATACCCCCAAAGCTCGGTGGCCTTGCGTGCAAAACGACCTTATATCCATACGACTTAGAAACGGTCCGAGATTTAAGGTATAAAACGATCCGGATAGTCGGGTCAAAAACTCTTGTTCGCATTTTTAGTCGAGATCGGGATCTGATATATCTGATTTCTGTATTGATTCTTCAAGAGCCAAAATTTTATATGGACAATTCAACACTCACTCAATCTGCCCGCATTTATACAACTTGGAACAAATTTTACCTAAATCCGCCTGCATTTACGCAATTTAGAGTTCATTTTAACGAAAATTCGCCTGCATTTATGCAATTCATGGTACATTTTATCGAAATCCGCCTGCATTTAGGCAATTTACGATACATTCACCTGACATTCGCCTGCATTTATGCAATTCAGAATACGTTCAGTCAAAATACGCCTGCAATTAGGCAATTCAGAATACGTACTACCATTCGCCGTTTGTCCAACTGTTCACGATTCGCCAACTAATCACTATCCAACCAATTGCGGATTACAAGACAAATGCTGATCGGTAAAATGTTCCCAGAATCGCTTAGGTTCCGACAAGTTTTATCAATTATAATCAAAATAATTCGGTATCAATTATCTAAGACGGATCACATGAATGAACTTGTTTGGTTTACGACCAATTTCGATGAACGGTAATTCATTTTGTTAGTAATAATGAATTCTACAAAAAACCGGCTGAATCGAATTTATCATAGTTACAGATTTGTCCATTTAAAAAAAGGAATAATATTATTATTCCGAAAAGTTTTTAACAACTGAACTCATTTCGTGTGAATACGTTGATTCTTTCCTGTTCCACCGCATCGAGGTAACATTGTTTTCACATCGTTCAACTCGATTAACCTGCGCCGCAGTTATTCAGTCTTAATTTCGCGATTCTTTGGCAGGGACAGTGTTTCGACCGGACTGTACACCTGATGCATTCTTAATAATTCGCCGCCCCCATTCCCCGAGGGAATCCCCGTAGAGTTTTGAGTTTAGTAGCCCTGGAAGGAGGACAAACAGAGTTAGGGCGGACTGGTGCAACCGGTTGCCGCGCTTTGATGCGCTCCTAAACAAACTTCCAGCAGGACTTTGCACAGGTTACACAAGGGCGGGGGCGGCGGCGGCACACGTGCAGCGCTTGTCCTCCTCCATTCACTGGGGACGCCGGCGCGAGTCGGCGTCGCGACGCTTTCGTCGGCCAAATGTTTGAAGACGAACGGGACCCACCGTCTCATTCAAAAGTTAGGAAACGAGACAAAAAAAAAAAAAAACATTTAAATAACTTGCAGGGGTGTTATTTGTGCCAATGACGGTGTAAACGAATTAAACAACATTCTTATCACAAGCGATGAAAAAGAATCTGAGGAAGTTCGAATCGCACAACTTAAAATATCAAGTATTTGAGAAAAGGTTATATAATTTAACTTTCGAAAAGATTAAACTCCTGCGTTTTTCAATCGATCCTAATGATTTTTAACCTATTTTGCTCACAATACAGATGTGGCCTGCCAGAATGTTTATCAATAGTTACCTGCACAGTAGATAAAAACAGACTTTTTAAATATCAAAGATTTGTTTAATATTGCGAGAGAATTTCTGATAGAAATGATCAGATTTCAGCCATTTTGAGCGTTTCTAATTATGCAATCATTTGTCGAATCGTTGATAACTGAGCTTCTGTGGTTCGAAGTTGGTCATATTCGTCTCTTCATCACGTTCTTCATTCAAGTTCCCCGTCATTGGCGATGATAACAGCTGGAAATCTAGGTTCTGAAAATTTAGAACCTGTTTTTCACGTGTTTCCAGCTTTGATTTCGTAGACCATTCACCGTTAAGGAAGGCAAGTCGATGTAGCGTAAACTACTAAACGAACCAGTGATGGTTATTGATTGACCGTCAGACTCCGTCCCACCGTTTCACAGGACCCGGGATCCGTTCTCCATCTCCCAATTTTCCCCCCTACTTTTGCTCCCACTCTCAATCCTACAGGAACCCTCCAGGCCTTCCTGTGACAGCCGGCGACGTTGCTTACACTGTTCCCACGGCTAAGCACGAGCAACACAAAACGCCGTATGCTTCCTCCACCCCCCCATTCCACCCTCAGGATTAGTTTTACACATTTACGGATATGGCGCGTTCCTTGCCAACTCGACCGGCTGCAATCCGCGTTTCGAAATTCCGAGGGATCAAGTTACGAAAAATTCGTGTGCATCAGGCGTTATGAAGGGGCTTAATTCGAATGGATGGCTGAAAAAATTGCAGATGAATTTTTGCAATTTTTCTGCCGACAGCCATTTGGTTCGTTCCATTTTAATTTTGTTCATTTTCGAAAAATCGGTCCGTTGAGATCTGCTTCAAAAGTCTGCGGACAATGTATTTTGATAGTTGAAGTTCTTGGAAATCAAGCGGAGGTGAAATCTGCCGAAATTTTTATACCTAATGAAAATCAATCGGAATGTTTACCTCGTGAATGCTCGGCAGAAATTTAAACAATTCAGCGAGTGCTTTTACCAACGATAAATCTGAATATTTATTATTCACTTCGGAATTTTCACCCCAACCTTCTCGTTTTCCAATAACCATCACACATTTCAACATTATTGTCCCAACTTTATCGCAGCATTGCAATTTCGAATCAATAATTAATCAACCGCAATGATTCCTAGCTGTTGAAAAAGGACGAATCTTTTAATTAAATATTTATACTGTTAAATGAATTAGTAAATATAAACCGGTCATTACGGTTTGAAACTCTGAATCAACAATCATGATAAGTGGAAAAATGGTAAAAAAAAAAATATCCTCAACGTAAACGAAAAATCGTTTCTTCATTTTTTCCTCCAAATTTCGGATTCAGACTTTATTTACCGTTAACAAACGTACATATTTAAATATATCGAGTTAAACGTTTCCTTACGATAAATCAAATCTTAGTTGAACCAGATACGATTTCTTAACAATAAAAAAATTTCCACCCGTCACTATTTGGCTCAACCAAAGTTTGACATTAATAAGAAAACATTTATTTCGCCAAACATTTATCCAAGTAAACTCTGTTCTCATTGAATACGTCCGCAATTCCGCAGCGCGCAGCAAACTAATTAATTCTTTTATCGATATTTAAAATTTGACTTCCACGAATGCGCGTGTAACCTACAAGCGTATGCAATAAAGGCACGTCGCGTCGGTTTATACGTACCTATACGCGAATCAATTTGCGTTCGTTCGCTACAAGTCTGCAGCTTATACAGCAAAACTCGCGTCGCCTCGTCGTAGAAAATTCGCAATTCGCGCCCGAACGATATAACGGCAATTACGTAACTCAATTCGAACGTTCCTATATACGCGGGGGGTTCGAGGAGGACGCCTGCCTGCAGGGCGCCTGATATACCGACTTTCAATCGAAACTTTCACCCTCCCTCCCTCCCATCCTCTCTCCCTCTGTCTCTCTCTCTTTCTCTCTCTCTCTCTCTATCTCTCCTCTCCTTCCGCTCGAGCTACCCTCGGCTAGATTGGACCTCAGCCTCCCGCCGCCTCCTGTTCCACTTCTACATCCACATCCCCTCATCCCCATCCCGAACCCCCGTCAACGAAGGGCGGTTCCAATGAAATTTTCAACTCTGCGTAGCAGCGAATGCATCTCCCATATTATACATGTATGTATGGTTAAGTTCGCGTATTTATCCCTTTGCAAGTACATACGTATGTGTATATATATGTATACATACAGTCGCAGATTCTGTGCAGAGAGCTGATTTCTGCATACCCTTGGCACGGGAATAACTCTCTCGTAATATCTTTCCCTTCTATTTTGCATCACGTTGCGTGTATATTCCTCGATGGAATTGTGAAACGATAAACCTAAATAAATATCGAGGCAAATAGCAATTTTCTCTCCGATATTTTACGGTCTTATTTAAAATTTCATTGTCAGTCAAGAACAATGGTTAAAATAGCAAAATTGAGTGTTTCCTTTTTTTTTTTTTTTTTCTTTTTTTTTAATTATATACAATAAAATCGGAGAACGAATCTCGGTTAACAAAAGAGATTAATCAAATCTCTTAGAAAAAAAAATTCTTTCGGGGTAAAAGTTTCTTCAATGATTGTATAATTTTTTCGGATTTCCAATAACGGATAAACAATAATTCACTGCAAATTTTTAAGATCTCGAATTAAAGATCGACTCATTGTCCGTCGAGTTAACGATTTATACCAGGAAAAGCATGAAATTTGTTTAAATAAATTATTGTACAAATAACGATTATGCGCCATCGAAAAAAATTGACAAGTTTGAAAAATTCCGATTCCTATAAATAGAAGAACAGGAAGCAACCGAAAGTGAATTATTATAAAAAATTTTGTATTGTTTTCGTGCCGCATCTCGCTGTTCTGCAGCTGCTTCGTACCATCTACTCAAACTTACGCGTACATCACACAAGAGACACATATATATTTATATATATATGTATAACTCTAATATGTACATAACGACCCGTTGCGGGGGTGTTGACAGAGCGTGTGTTTGCATAATATAGAGTCGATCCGTCTCGCAGTCTCCCCGAGAGTCAAGAGGGAGGAAAGTGGGGAAGGGATGCCGCAGAGTGCAGCACGAGAAGTGGAAGAAACCTTTTTCGCTCCTTCGCGTTATACGCAGTCATACGTATTGTGTACCTATACTTTGTTTTTACTACACGTTTTTCTCCTTTTAATAAAAAAAAAAACATCGAATAGCCCCCGTGCACGTATACCGCATCGCCTATACAAATGTGTATAATCTACGTATATGTATATGCATCCATCGTACTCGTTTGATCTCTCTGGAGTTGCAGAAACGGCGATCATGCGCGGAAATCTCTAAGTGGGGGTGAAAAGAGCGGAACAAACTTTTTTGACCAAACGTTTTACATTTAGGTACAAACGAAAGGCAAAAGCCTGACGATAAGTATCTTCAGATTCTGTGAAATGAAAATTTAACGAGAGACGTATTGAACCTTGAGTTGTAAGATTTGAAAACTTGAAACACAAATTTCTAGTATCATTCAAAAATCAAGTAGATTCTTGCCGGAATTCTTCGATGATACAGTTTGATATTTTTTAACCTGGAGTGGCAGAAATTTTTTTCGAAAAAGAACAGCGTCAAATTTTGTAAAGTTAGAATATTCCAGCGATCTCGATAATCAGTTGAAATTTTGATAATAAATATAATAAAAAGTAGACGAAATGTCGAGAATCGAAAAAAAAAAAAGTTCCAATTCACACCGAGGTATTTCAATTTGGCAATTATTTCATTTGAGAATTGTTGTTAGATACGCGAGTTCCTGCTTTGCACGTGAATAAAGGGATCCAATAATCCGAGCTTTTCTGACTACTACCATAAAAGTCAATTTCAGCTGCAGGGCGCGGAATCAGAGAAATCCTCTCTGTGAGCACAGAAGGTTGCGCAGAGCCGAAGCTGAGGTCTCGGTTTATAAGGAACTGCATACCTGGCCGAGCGTGAAAAATTGATTGGTCGACATCTGTCGGCGCGCTCTCGCGGTTAAAACCGGTCCTAGAAGTTGGAGAAACAGCGACGCTGTACGCGACTGACGTGTCTTCGTCTATGCATCAAAGGAGAAGAAGAAGAAGAAGAAGAAGAAGAAGAAGAAGAGACAAGAAGACGATGCGACGCAGTCTGTAGATGCCTATTTGTGTCCAACTTCTGATACGGTATGCCAGGAGAAGCTTCTGGAGTAATCGTGACTCCAGTGACATCTGGTGACGAGCAATTTTCGATGTTGACTTTACAGGATTTTGAAAAGGGATGCAGTGTGAATGTGATACGATATAATCGTAATATCGTTGGATTAATGAATGAGCTTTGACTCGTTGACTTTAAAATAAAAATATTCAGTCAAAATGCCTTTGTTCGAGTAAAGAAACACTTTTTCGACGATTTTCAGATGTTTTGGGCATGTTTTAGAGAATAAGTTTTTCGACTACACATAAACTCCGTACGTATCTTCAGCCTGTACGTTTCAATTATAACACACTTGGTGCGAGACTCCACCATGCCTCCTGAAACGTGGAAGAGTGGCAAAAAAAAAAGGGCAGAAAAAACAAATAAGAACCACATTTTTTGTGCCAAATGGAGTGATATTTCTGGATCAGTGGTTAGATACGTTCAGCTTCAAGTACATTGAGGAAGAAATTCGAGTTCCTAAAATATAACGAGAGAAAAACAATCTTCTCTCCTCTGATCGCCGACATTTAAGGAGGTTGTACTCCCAACGTAACCGACATGTCCAAAAAATTCTCCAGCTCAGAATCACTGACTTCTCATCTCAATTCTACACTGAAGTCGCTAAAATCGAGAATTAGATCGTCAGAACATTTCAATCATAAAAGTTTCATTAATTATCAACTAATTATTACAAACGAGGAATGCAAAAGCTAGAACGAATGAAAATGTTCAACGATTGATCCGAAGAGGTTGCTGAAATTTATGGAGAAACTTGAATTCGCTACGATCATGTTATTATAAGTGTGAATGATTTGTTAGATTTTTTTATTTTCGGATAGTTGGGATTGAACATTTTCTAACAAAAAATAATTCTTGCCAACACATGCTTGAAAAATTAGATTTTCCACACCTGTTTTCGAATATTCGCTAATTCAAAATTCCATAAATAAGAACGTTCGGAACGTCGAACGACTGTGGAAATTCAATTCAGCGGTACAAATATTCATTCAAATTTACAAAATCAATCGAACTCTAGTGCCCAAACACAAAATTTCCCAACTTTGCACAATGTCCACGATATAAGTAAAATCGTTTTAAGATAAAACAAAATCTTCGGTGAGTGGGTGCAACAGCTTATACCCGTATATTTGAACCCTCGCGGTATTCGAATCGTGAACGTATCATCGCAACCTTATCACCATAATCATCACAATCCCATTTACATAATGATCCGTATACTTCATTCGCTATTCAACGTAGCAAATGGTTAATCATGCGGAAAACTTGGTGTAGAACCGTTTTGAATAATTGCATAACCTATAGCTGTGCGTGTATGTGTATATGTATATATATATATATATATATATATATATATATATACACGTATCGCTTACATAGATGCATACGTAATTATCTCGACAGGTGAAACAATATCGTAGGGGGAGAATGATGTATATAATGTATGTTACGTATATAGTTGTCGTCGTGCATACATATATGTATAGATCGTGTACACATGTACACACAACGATTATGGGTGAATAGACGTTATTCAAGGGGTACATAAACAGGTAGGTACGTGAGGTTTCTAAGTAGGTTTAATAATAAAAGCAATGCAGGAACGGCTGAAACGAAGGGGTTTCACCGGCACAATTTACCTGCGTCAAAGCTAAGCGAAGGGTTGATTTGCTTATCGGTAGAGCGAATCGCGTTTAATAACTCAGGACGTATATGCATAACAATTCTACGCTCGACGACGAGAAACACATTTGGTAGGTTTAACATTTATACACATAGGTTTAACATGTATACATGTATATTTTATACGTGGATAAGAGTTTATCTAGGTAGGTACCTACAACGTGCGAGAGACTTTAACGGGCAGTAAACGTGGGTGAAATTGAATGAAAGTGATCGAGACACGCGAGCTGACTGTTATAAATCCACACAGTTTGTCACTCCGCACTTACACTGTTATACAGACGGCTGGACATCGTTCTATAAGACTTTTTACATACACGCACGAGCTTAGGTGAAAAAATGAAAATGCTTAAAGGCTGTATAACAGCTACGACTGTACAATTTTGTCGATTTTGTGCTATTCATGCGTGTTTAGTCAATTTACGGGTAAAATAAATATCATATTTATTGATATTAATTTTCAACCATTCGATAAATTCTCAGAATTGTGCGATCAACTGGTGCAGCCCAATCATAAAAAAAGCTTTAGAACTGCGATAAGGATGGATTTTTTTTCTCGTATTAAATACCCCAACTTTTCCCCGATTATACCTGTAAAGAAAAGTTCGCGGAATGGGGTTTTAAATGAAATAACAATACGTCAGTGGAACGTGAACGTTTTAATTCAAAGTTTCGCAATCAGTTGATATTAATAACGTATATATGTACGATTGTACGGGTATAACACGTGTATGCGCATGGGTATAGTATACAAAAGGAACGATGTGTACGATAAAGGAGTGTAGTTTAATTTTCCGTTTAATTTAATCCCCGCGAAATCGAAATTCAAATTTTTTGCACGCGGTGCTTCGACTTCCCCGGAGAGAAGGGCGCGTCCGTTGAATACAGCATTTGAAACCGGCATATGTGGCATTGATTTCATTATGTACCATAAGTATTGATTTTTTCGTCGAGGGGCGCAGACTTGCTCGTGCACTCTACGTCGAGAGAAAACGTGACTGCATGCAGCAAGCACAGAGAAGCCGCTGATACAACATACTCGTATAATACTTGATATAATATCACATACAATATTGAGTATATAATAATGGGAGGATTCCGTGAAAGTGAACGATGCTAGCAACGATTCGCCGCCGGATAGGCAACCCTCGTTACACCGGACGATACTTACCACGTGTAAGATGTATCTCCGGTTGCCTATCTGACGGCGGCGAAGCGTCGCTGGCATCGTTCGCTTTCACGGAATTCTACCGATACGTTTGTGTACGTTAGGGCAATCCTGATTCATTAGCTGTACTTGAATAAAAAAAAAAAAATTGAAGAACAGTGTAACATGAAATATCGATAATAACAAAATACACGCGTACATAATTTAGTTCGAAAATTTCTTGCTGAATCACGTTCTTCTTTTCATATTTATCGGATTGTCTTTTTCGAAAAAATTTGTTGTATCAGTATTTTTCTACGCGTGAATGAGCGGAGAGCTTGAAGACGAATTGAGCAAATTGACGAACATTTGTTGTAAAATTTGTGTCTCTTCGGGACTCCGGACTTGGTGGGTTTTGACGATTGACAAAGTGACTGAGGCAGCGGACGGCCACTATATACGGCACAACAACCGCGAGAGTATGGAGAGATTTTCGAGGGGAAGCTTAGCCGATAAATATAGGCGCCGGAGGAGTTTAGAAGAAGAGAACACACGTGACAGCCGCTGAGCAGCGTCAGTGTCTATTTTTTATCCGACGTCTTATTGTGCCCCAGTAATTTCCTCTCTCTCTCCGTGCGCGAGCTTTTTCATGTCTATGTGTATAAAAGTATTATAGTTGTCACAGATAGTTTCACGCGTTCATACCGCGGAGAAAAAGTTGCAGCAAAGAGCGCGGAAAAAGGAAAAAAGGAAACGAGAGACCGTCGGAGAAAGAGATAAAACGTGGGACGAAAGGGGGGAGGTCGAAGATGAAGATGAAGTCGAAGATGAAGTTGAAGATGAGGAAGAGCGAACGCGTGTCGGACTTCGCCAGGTCCCTCGGGTATTAATAGTTTCGTACACAATCGTTGTGCCGAGTGAGTCACCGGCTGATGTCCACGCGTACGTTTCGCCTTCCCTGCTTCCACCATCTGAGCAAGATTTACCCGCGAAAAGCTCTCGACTTCCGGGTTTCATTCATAAACGAGTGAAAAAGCACTTGTGTACGTAATAAGCACGCAAGCTCGCTCGTGTTGTTAAGGATGCCCGTGAATCGGCACCGCCGTCTGACAACGAAATTTAGGAAAAGAGACAGAAAAACGTTTCGAATCTCAACATCAACGTTATTTACGCCGATGACGCAACGACGTGATAAGTCTGTAAGAAAATTGGAATACCTAACGAAAGCTAAATGGTATCTGTACAATTGGACAATTTAACTGTGTTTAATATTAAGCAGATCTTGAGAGAACTGTCGGTTTCACATCTATATAGTTCCGTTTGCATATTCTGTGTACTTTTGTGTATAATACGTTGGACGACTAAATATAAATACAAAAACTAATTTACAGACTTTTTTTTTTTAATACCGGACTTGAACATTGACAAAAGTTTTGAAAAATTCTTGAGATTATCAAGTTCAAGATAATCAAACTCTGGTCTTTTTCATCCTATTTCAATGTTTTCCGGTTCATTCTCTACACCGTTGAATACATTTTTTACATCGTTCTTTCTTTTACATAAATTTTGATTTACAATTAGACGGTTCGGCTCATTCACTTTATTAATCCGTTGCGTGGCCGACTTGTACAAAAACGGCTGAAAATTATTAATTTGTTATGCCACGATTTGAAAAATATCCCTCACTCCTCATCATCATTGTAATAATTATTATAACTGTCTACAACTCTTCCGCGGCAGTAAACTCGTCGTATATAGATGATATTTTTAATCCTTCGCACAGCTGCGATGCCTGTGGGGCAAAAGCCGCGAAACAGGGAAAACGAGTAAAAGGCTTACCAGCCACCACCAACCACCACCACCACCACCTGTGCGGGCGGCTTGAAACGGGCCGAAAATTTATTCGCATTTTAATTAAACTCGTCGCTCGACGTTTCACTCACTCTTCATCTCTCTCTGTCCCTCTTTTTCGCAGGTTAAAATGGGGAGAATTACACATGATCATATTTTCCGCACCTTTATTTTTGACGATTCAAACACGCATTCCTTGTTTTCATTTTGCAGATCCCCGCGCACTTTCGGAAACAATTAAACCCTTCTCTTCGTGTCCAGAAACTCTTCTTTGATGTCCAGAACGTTGCGTGCATGAATTTCGTGTGCAATTCTCGTTTCGTTCCTCTCTTATCGTCGTAGCAAAAAAAAAACAAAAAAACTCTACCTTCCACACGAGAATCTTACAGTTTTTTTTATCGGTACGTCAATGTATGTTCTAGGATGTTTCAGTGAAAAATCGTTTGCGATTTTCCATCATGGCAAACCCTAAAAAGTTTGTTTAGGAAACAAGAAATCTGTCAAAAGATGAGCGTTTTACGTTACGTGGAAGATTGCGCTCAGTTAATTTTTCACTTTTTCTTTTCTTAAGATATGAAGTATTGTAAACGATTTTTTTTTTTTATCGTTCACATCAATCGTAATATCAATTTACGTCTCAAAGAAAACCCACACTTGTAATGCTAAGTCTCCAGTCGATATTTGACAAGCGCAATGTATCTGACGATTTTTTTTTTTTTATTAATACTTCAATCTCATAAAATAGTTACAACTTAACATGAACTTTTAATTTAGGAGAATAAGATTCCCGGTTGATACGATATATTGTGTTATGGATCGTGATCTTTGGGTTGAATATGAATGTCTCGAAAAAAATAATGACTGAAATGCTGGAACGTGTTTCTTCTCAAATTAAAAAATAAATGTGAAAGAAAGTCAAATATCAAACGAGCGCGATCTTCCAGATAACGTGTGACGCTCAGTTTTTCACAGAATCTGTCTTTTAACCTAAACAAACTTTTTAGGGGATCGTCAATTATTTTTTTCTAAAACACCCTAACATACATATATATACATTACAACGTTTTTGCCATACTCCAACGGAATTATGCCAATCGAATCATAGTGAACTGGTTTAAATAGACGCCTGTAACGCAGATATCCATATCGCTGATGTATGTGGTACAACGTATATCGTAGAGAGAACTAAGGAACGGCGACGATGGTGGTTATGTGCGGTTAAACTGGTCCGTGATATGTGAGGATATACGGCGACCCGCGAGGAGGAGAAACCCGGTCACCAGACTCCGGGCCAACCTATAATACCTTCATGGCCCTTTGTTCTCCAAGTTCCTCGAGTTACCAGGTACCACCGACCTCCCAGTCCTATCGTCATAACAAAACCCGAGGATTTCGCCCGGCTAATGGGACAACGAATGGCAAAAACGCCCGCCCGTGTACATCCGCCGTTCCTAACCCCGGAACCGCGTCCTCAAATCGCACTTCTTCGGAAGTAGCGGTAAACAAATACATGGTTTTTTATGAACTTGGATTTTATCACGACCGGAACAAAATCGACACTTTATATATTTTATATATTTCATCTATAGTACCTACATAGACTTCGTAATTTAACCCTATATTTTTTATACAGATTGTATATCAAGCATGTCAACAATGTCAATACACAGACACGAAAAACTTTAATCCCAAATTTTTGTCAGATTTGTCCAAGCTTATATCGATATAGAAAGCTGTTTTACCAACATAAATGTCCAAAAATATGAGCTACGTTTGATATACAGGGTGTCCCTAAATTGCCTCCCACGGACTAGCCAGCATGATACCTCGTTAAAATCCAACCGAGAATTTTTTTTCCGGAAGCTCGTCCGACGCGTAGTTTTTGAATTATAAGCGATAGCGCTAGGCCAATCAGAGTGCACCATTTCATCTAGATTTGCCGCCACGGATATTGCTGTTTTGTTCGTCTGGGTGAATTATTATTATTCGTTTACGAATTAAATATCGGCACCTCCCCTCTCTCCCTGTTGTACCCCTTCTCGAGCGCTGACCTCGGTATTGTTGCCGCGGCATACGCTGCCGGCCGCACATCCATGGGCGCACACTTGTGTGTGTAAACAGAAGCGCATCCTCAAGCATAAGGGGTACAGCAGCGAAAGAGGGGAGGTGCCGATATTTAATTCGTAAACAAATAATAATAATTCACCCAGACGAACAAAACAGCAATTTCCGTGGCGGCAAATCTAGATGAAATGGTGCACTCTGATTGGCCTAGCGCTATCGCTTATAATTCAAAAACTATGCGTCGGACGATCTTCCGGAAAAGAAATTCTCGGTTTGATTTTAACGAGGTATTATGCTGGCTAGCCCGTGGGAGGCAATTTAGGGACACCCTGTATATATGCAGGAGTTGTAACCATTTTTGATCGACTTAGAAAAATCTGTTTCTGCATTGCTAGTCGCTATTCCGTAAATATTATAATATCCACGTAAGATGAAGCCGGCAAGTTTCAATCAAAACTTCCCAAAGTGTTACGCAAGTCGTTCTAGAAGTATAAAGATGAATACCTATGTATGCGTAGACTGGCGGTCTTCGGTCTGCGTACACACAAAGAGAACTCTTTTGAAATTCACTTGAGGTCATTTGAAATTTCTTTTTGTGTAACGAACAGTCTTTTGAACCGAGTTGAAGAGTGACGAGAATTCCATTTCAAGTCTTTTGCGGTCCTTGGAAGCCTTTCATTCTCGGAGATGAAAACCATTTCGAGACCCGCTTGTGTGCGCGGTGCAGCAGCAAGTCTCGAAGCGAGATGTGTTGATATGTGTATGGTGAACCCCATCGCGGCACGCAGAATGCAGGTTAACCCCTCGATTATAAACACGAGGAGTTTACGCAGCTCCGAGCATACAGGGTGTCCCGTAAGTCGCGGACAGTAATTAGCCCGTGGCAATGTTGTGGGTGAAAAATGTGAGGATAATAAAGTATCGGTGAAATTACTGTGTACAATATACTATATCTATAATATATCGCATGATATTTGGAGAAGGAGCGTGCATTTTTCTTACCTCTGATTGGATCGAAATTTGAGAATCGGTGATTTTTGAAGTCTCTGATTACGGATTTGAACTGAAAATTTGAGAATTCAAAGTGGCGAATCCAATATAGCCGTGGAAAATGCAAGAAGTTATTTGATTTTGGTTAAACTTGGTACCTGAGGGTTTTCAGAGTGCTGACGACATGTCTGACGTCAAAATTCGAAAATTCAGAACGCTAACTACAAAGAGTCAGACATTCAGCATTTCTGAACTTTGACTTCAGATCCGTTATCAGGGACCTCAGAAACCCCTAAATACCAAGTTTCATGCAAATAAAATCGTTCAATTGCGTTGGTGCCACGATTTTGAATTCTCTAATATTCACTACATATTCGTAATCAGTGACTTCAAAGATCCTGATTTCCAAATTTTGAGTCGTTCGAAGGTGAGTAAAAACGCATGTCCCAAGTGGTGAGACATCCAATTTTTTTTAGAAATTTTACCTAAAATACCATACAATACTTCGCTGTTCCTATTTCCAAGACTAACGATACCGCGAATTACGGAACACCTTGCATAAACGAAAATGAAAAACCGCCGCCATTCAAGGTGCACCGCAGAGTGCCAATTTCGCTTCGATCGTGGCAAAATCGTCGCGAATTCGGGATTGATCGAAAACTGAGTACTTCCGGCGAGCTGGAATATTTTATAATACTTGACGCATTTCACGAATCGATTCGAACCCTCGGGCGTTGTTTCGCCGTCGGTATAAGCTTGGCGGGCTTCACGGTTCCGTGGCTTATTACATTCGCCCGATTTTCAGGGCGCAATTTGCATTTCGATTCAGCCTCGATAACAATCAATAATTCAATCCTGACGCGGACAACAAAGCCCGACCGAATCTCGGGCTTGTTCCTCTTCCCTTCCTGCCCGGTTCATGCATCTCATCTCAACCCAACGACACAGGTCCTTTGTATTATGTACCTTGTACGTGCACTTATACCTCGACACGTATTGATGGCATTATGGTTGGAGAGGATTGAAATTATTCAGGAGAATCAAAAAAAGCCGGTATTGAAAAGCGTTTACGGTAAGAGAGACCCGATAAACGTTTTTTTCGCACAGCAATAACTTTTTATTCCGCTGCACAATCGACTATACTTATATTGCCAATTACGGGGCTATATAAAGGAAGTAATTAGATTCTAGAAATTTCAAATATCGCACTTATACATAGGCCGAAATTCAGTTAAAGAAAACACCGTGGGTATTCGACATCTTTCAAGGCAATTTAGACAATTTTCCAGATGTGTCTGACACGTGATTTCTCGTATGCATGGTTGAATAGTTTTCATCCTTGTTATATCCTCATCTTTTCTTTTTATTAAAGAAATACGCGGTGAAAATTTTTTGTTTCAAGATTTAAAAAATAAATTTTCAAAGTTATTTGTAACCCGTGAAACCGGAAGAATATAGGAAATATTTTGAAACTGCACCGTTAACTGCATGTTTGACGATTTGAAGGATTTGCTGAAGAAATGAGAATAAAATTTTCTTCCAATATCGAATTTTGTTGTTTCATTTCTCACGGTTTTCAAAGTAATGAAGAAAAGCTACACTCGGTGCAAAAATTCCCTGATCGGTGTAAAAGTTTTCCAAGAATTCCAGCTTTCTTAACAAGATTAAGATTTTAATCACTCTCTGCGTAATGCCAAGTTTCTAAATGTTTTCTAAAAATTGACAGTCAGTCCGTAGATTTTTCTACTGCAGCGATTTTCACGCAGGGTCCAGCATGTAAGAAATATAAGAAGCCAATGAGAAAGAGGCTAACTATATAGATAGACCTAAGATATAGACTGAGTTGACCCTCTAGACAATTGGTATTCCATGGTTTTCTTCTCTCGAGCTATAACACCGATACCTTGTTTTAACTAACGCCATCATTGAAGCTAAAATAGACGCTACGCTATAAGTGCACGAAGTTCTGTTTCTTGTTGTATCGTAATAAATACTATAATAAAATTTTAAATCTACCATGAAAGAAATCCCGTCCCACAATTATCTTGGCAACACGGAAGACTCTCGATCCCAAATTTCAAGCAGCGGCCTTATAACGAGCGGGTTTATAACGAGAGTGGTCATCCCTGCGAAACCTCCGATTGCCGTTAGAAAAAATTGATGATACCGGGTAAAAAATATTCCGAGTCGAGCGAAATTATTCCGTGTTCCCCTTATTCCCGGTTCCCGGACCCGGGGCTGACTAGACTCTAGTCCTGAAAGCTATATCTGCAAAGTTGTTATCGAGGGTTGGACACGCGACACGTGGCAGCACCGAGCATGAAGGGGTGGAAACCCATGGAGACATGCACTTCCCGATGTGCGCAACAACGCCATTAGACATTCGTGCAAGCGTACTGCTCGCGCAATGGTACAAAAACGCACACCGATGCATAATACACACACACACGTATTCTCAGCTCGTGTTCGTATAAAGCATGCACGCAGCGAATGCATTCCCGGTGTAACGACGAGCCATAAATTCACCATGCAGATACCGTTCTTAGTTCGTTTCTCACACAAGCCACGATAGGCTCGGTTATTTGTGGAAAATAGATAATTTTTTACAATTTTTCATTGCGAGATAGTCGTGTACCTGTACTGAGTATTCTTATCAAATTATCGTATTATTTGAGACGTAAGGATCGGTTTGAAAATACGAAAATAGAAAATACTGGAATTAGTAACGCAAGTTAAGTCATCGATGCGTCGTTTCAAATCGCATTGAAATTGTTCAAAATTCAAATCGAATTCACACAATTTACAATGGGTTGCTTATATACAGTAGACCATTCTCTGAAAGTCCATTGGAAAAGACTTTTACAATCGCGTTGGCGTCGATAAACATTCAAGTTAACAATTTCGGACCGGTGTTGGTTATAATCAACAAATGGCAATTTCAAATATAGTACTCAGAACAAAAAAAAAACTATTTCATTGACTCAGTAGAAATTAGTCTTCCGAATAAAATGAACAATGGCAGAATAAATGTTTTCTAAGATTATATAATTGACGCAAGTCAAACTTTATGTGAACATACAGGAAAATTGGAGGTTCGTTTCTTCTTAAGGGGTTTTCGATAGATTGTACACGACGTAATTTATCCATTCGCAAGTGTTTCTTCGCATAAAGTTCTGAGAAGTTTGAAAATCGCTGAATCATCCTTGAAACATCCTTTGGCAGAAAGTAGTAACGTGTAAATAATTCACAGACGAACTTTTTCAGTAAAAGTCAATCTATTTGCATAGGTACAGTCGCAATATCGAGTTACGAGACTGCTGCTCGTTTCAAAGCGAGTATATCTAATCGTGCGTAAGTCAAAACGGATCCGGAGTTCTTTTTTATTTTATTTTTTTTTAATTCCCTTGCACATCTTCTAGATAAACATTACACTACACGATTGTTCAACGAGTTAGATGCGCAGTTAAAAAATTAACGTTGCCAAAATGTTTGAAAACTAAGGGTATCGATTGGTTCGTTATTCGGACCGTCGAGTTCAGGGCGTGTGTAATAAATACACGGGAAAACATGAGCTTGCAGATTTGGTTGGCAAAATTTGAAGTATCTGTGAGAGCCGGACGCGTTATAGGTATCGCATAACCAGCGTATAAACTCTGTCTCTGAAATATGCTATAATAATAAAAGTCAACGAAGCTTTAAAGCACAGGGGCAACGGCGGCGGCAACATCGATGGCTATCAGCCGGTCATGAACGTCACTCTTTGAACGTTATATGGACGTGGAGAAACACCGAAAAACTTTTCCAGTAAAAGTCGTATTATACATACATATACATAAAGAAAGGGGAGGACGGCTCGCCGGTTCCCGAAAGACCGAGAGAAACGTATAATGTATAAATATCGTACCTAAAAACTACGTTGTACGTACTCGAAGATTCTGTACGCATTTAAATACATACGCGATGTACTTTACATAATACATTTAGATGCTAAGTAATGGCGGTTATTTGAAACGAAATCCCGATTTCTTTCTCTCGAGAAACTTTCCAGAATCAGGTTTGATTTTTTTTTTTTTTGGTATTGTTTTTATTAAATACCGATTTATCTCCTTTATCTTTATTCCAATCATGCGAATCACTGATTCTCAGTTCGAAGAACACCGCGGACCCTCATTTTATACATTGAGCATTAATAAAACCCGACATTGACTGAACGTTACGTTCAGATTATTCTCTCGAATTGACGCAGTGAACATTTATTTTATGCTTTCGGGATAATATACCGTATAATATATTGTGCTTGTTTTTTTTCTTCTTTTTTTTTTTCGAGGTGAGAAAAAGATTATACGAATATACACCCATGTTCTGAAAACTGAACATCTTCGAAGTCATTGTAGAGGAGTTGTAAATTATAATTATTCGGCTGTAAATGTTTCGTTATCGGCGATAACTTTCCCGACTTAATTAGCGTCGTTCTTCTCTTATTTCTATTTTTTTACACATTCAAGCACACGTTTCACACGCCAATATCTCAGGAGTGAGAATGTAATTGAGTCGTTCCATTACGATAAAATCCCTCTTGAACATGTCGACACGTGGATACAAATGACGTAGCATCTCCTAGATAGTCATTCTCACAATATTGAATATTCAACCGCTTCATCGGTCTTCGTTCCTATCAAGAGTCTCGGCAGAGTCTCGCGCCAAGTCTACTTTGAGTCATCGTGATAAGTATTCTTACCACCTATTTTATATCCGTTTTTTGTGCATTTAAAGAACTTTGGAAACATATTTCTTTGCGGTTTATTTCTCATTTCTGATAGTATACTAATGGGTATTCAATACTCCGGGGTAATTATTGCGATATAATGTACAATGTTATTGTTAGAAACAAATTGATCGAAAAACAATCGTGAATAATTCATTTCCTAGAAAGTTAACTCTCTACACGTATACATGTTTTACATAAATTATTAATTTTTGGGCTCGCTGATTACGAATTTGAAATGAGAGTTCGAAAATTCGGTACGGCGAATTTAATCAGCGACCCCGAAATTTCTGCATAGAGTTTTTTGACCGGATTCAATCAAATTTGAATTTTGCGTCCGCCGTGTTGGATCCACCATTTTGAATTTTCAAAATCTGATTTCAGATTCTTAATCAGCGAGCCTGAAAATCTTGTTATGAAAGTTGACTTGGCACAATAATTTGTGACTGAAGGGGTTAATGAATTCTACGAATATATTTGCACAAAGGGAATCAAGTCTTTCTCTCATTCATTTACATTATGTGTAAGAAACACGGAAAAATAAATCACTGTTTTGTAATCTCCGAATGATTTCAAAAGGGTTTAGTTTCCAAAAACTAAGTGGATATCTTGTCGTTTGTTTATCCAGTTCACCGATTATCAGATAATATTCCCACAAAGTTGCGTATTAATTGTCTTTTTACTGTAAAGAATAAGAAATTAGGAATAGAGAAAAATACGCTTGTAAAAATCTCTTGCAAAGTTATTTATCAAACCTGCTTACCAAAACATGATTTCAATTTTTCCTTCTTCCGTGCAGATTAGTGTTTCAAAAAAAGTGGGGTAGGGATAAAAAACTGCAATTGTTGATTTATAGAACGATCAGAGTATCGAATTTTCATAGACGCGAAAATTGTATTCGTAGAATTTAAAAATGTGGAAAGTTCAAGTACCGAAAATTGACAACATAATAAGAAAACGAAATACAGAAACACAAAGCATAGAAAGGTCAAACATGGAACATGTTCTGTGATGTGATTCTATATATTATCGAGAGGAATTCTGACGATTCTACAGTTTGGAATCCTATGTTCTGACCTTTCCAATCTTTCACGTCTCCATACTTCGACTTTGAAAATTTTTAAATTCTATATATCGTATTTTGGCTTTTTTAAAAATTCGATATTTTGTCCCATCGATTGTTTACTCTTTCTATATTTCTATCCCAAATGCAAAGTCGCGACAAGCAAAGCAATGAATCGGTTCGATGACGCCGCATCATCGCCAAGATGAGTGGGAGTAAATTGTCACCGAGAATTCTCATCGCCAGGTGCACATGTGAGATCGCATAAATACGCCTGCAGGGTAACCGAGTTCGTAGTTGTTATCGGGGTCGTTTTTGCCCCTCACACGAGTCGGAACAGAAGTAAACTTTGGCTCGCGTTCAAGTATCTATTTTCGTATTTAGCGTTTTCAACAACGCACGCACCTTGTTGCTGCTGCTGCTGCGTGCTGCAGCACGCGTGCTCTTAATTTTGCGTAAAGATAACGACTCTGCGTACTGTCACTCTCCTCTTCCTTTCAACTCTTCCTTTTATCACCGTGAAAGCTCTTCTGCGGCACAGAAGGCGAAAACACTACGCAAGCGGTTGAGACGAATGACGCTTACTCGGAATAATTATACACCGGATGAGACGGAGAAAGAGAGAAAGAAACAAAGAAAAAAAACAAAAAACCGTAAGAACAATCGGTGTATAAAACTTGTTTTGGTGTTTTTCCAATCCACTTATTCAACCTTTTTTCCTCATCCTCGACGGAATGTAAAACTTCGTCAAATCAATCAATAGATTTATTTTCAACTCAGTCAAAGCTTCGATCATCATTATTGATAGACCTGTGTGAATATAGAGGTTTTTTTTACTCTCGATATGTGTATAATAAAATTATAAAATACCCAACTTTGCTATTGATACGTGACGTAAATATGTGCTATACGATCGATCGACGTTAATGGAAAGACTCTCAAAATAACAAGATTACACACGAATTTTTATCAAACTATTTATGAGCCAGCGAATTAGTTGCAACTACTACGTGATCTACTATTTTTTTAAATAGGTCACCTCATTATATTCTCAGTAATCTTGTTACATCATGATAGAGCGTTTTTAAAAAGCCGGCAAGATCATTAGGCCGGGAAAATAATATTTTGTAAGTTAATAAAGGGGCTTCAAATAATAGCGTGTCAATTTCTTTGAGATGCTGAAAAAATAGGCAAATCCGGAAGTGAAGCAACGCGTGATAGGGAGGAAATGTGGCCATCGGAAAATGTATTTAACGAAGTTAATTAGTTGGACGATAAAACGTTTCATTCGATTTTACTACGAGATAGCCACACGTTAGGTATATATTAAATTTATACACATTTGCAAGCTAGGATGATTTTCTTGAAAATTCTAGAAAACCAGAGATTTATTAAAATTATAAACAAGAGCTCGAATATCGATCCTTATTTACATTTGATTAAAAACGTGGACAAAAATCTGGTAGATTCATTCGATATATTTTATTGGGAAAACAGTTTTTTACAAATCCGCTGAAATATATTTTTCGTCTTTAATAGTCCTACTCGTTGATCATAAACAATATCAGTACATTATGGCAAAATTGAATATTCAATGATATACCAATTTAAAAAAAAATTCATAAACCGAACAATAACATTGTGAAACAAAATTTTGAAGCAATTTTAAATCGATGTGTAATAATTTTATTATCTTTATTTATTTTTTATTTTTTTTTCCGACGTATTAGGAAAAAATGTTTGAAATAATTGGCCAGCTAAAATTTGCATAAACAATGTTTTCACCACATACACTGTCGTCTCTGTCACTTTTTTATCTTTCGACAAAAACATGGAATCCGGCAACGGCGAGGATGAGAGAATAGACGACAGAGTACATAACGTACCATGTACCTAATTTACGAAAGGGATACATGCGCGATATAGGTATACTCGTGACTAAACTCGCACGTGTTTGACGTTTAGAAAGCAAGGCAAGAGCTGTTGAGAGCCAGCCATAAGCATCGGAGGCATCCAGGCATTCAGCCCTAGGTTGCGCAACAGCCGCGGGATTATTCTAGACTTCGGATCTCATCGAGTATAATTATACCTGTGTAGAATTATAGGCGATGTACGACACATACTCCGAAAAGTAATTAGAACGAGCAGGCCATCTTATCCTCTACAATAATTAACGTGTTTGCAAGTTTGACTCGATTATCCAGAAATAGAATAAAATTGTCGATTAATATTGAGGAGAAAAGTAGTTTCAGTCTTTCTTTTTGCCAGGCAAATTTTCACGGTAATTATGCCCTCGTTTGCAGTAATTTATAGTATATGTATATAGAATAAAAAAAGGAAGTACGAAGGAAAGAAAGGAAGGAAGGAGATAAAGAAGAAGAATCTCGTCGCGACGCTTGATTAAGAGCCGGTTTTACTACGGCAGTGGAAACGGGTATAACGTGTATACATTTCCAAGTATAAGTGTAGCTGCAGAAGTAAGCACGGGCGTATAAAAAATACCATCTGCCAGTATAACGAAATAGGCGCGATTTTTAATCCGACATTTTGATCCGTTGACGCGATACTTTCACAGGGTTAACTCGGGTCGTATATAACCCTAGGATATTTTATACCGCGTCACCTTTATACATGAGATCCCATATATTTTTACAACACTTCCTTGACTATTCTTATCTGCTCCCTTAGAATTGTTCAGATTCTTCAATTTCGTTCAAAGGCAATCTCGAGCTTTCCATCACGGGAACAAGAATCACGCCTACTTTCTCGGAGCAGATATTCGACAACTAAGAGATGAAAATCTTCCGGAAATGAATATTATATCGGAAGAAAAATTTTGTTGAAAAATTCGAATTTCTTAAATTGGATGTTTCAGCTCACCGAATGTTTTTTCGTTACACCTTGGACGAAATTTAACAATGGTATCTCAAACGATTCGAAAGTTCAGGGCAATTAAATTGAGACACGTTATATCGGGTTATCGCATGTGGCAAACGAGCAGATTTACTTAAGGTTAAACAGAGAACGGAGTGCAGGCGCCGTTTGCGAACAAGTTTCCATTTGCGGCGTTGTAGTACAAACGTTACGTAGATTATAGGTGGTACACTAACTGGCATCACGTGGAAAGTTACCGAACAAAACGAATTCTGATGCAGCAGATACCTGGACGCGGCCACGATACATAATACATGGTTGTACATGGACGAACTATACGTTGGTAAAATCGACTTTATAATCCATATCCCAAAGCGGAGCTTAACTTTGTAACATGTTGTACACACCGCTCTAACACCATCCGCGAAGAGTTTGAAAAACCGCGTTGAATACCGGTGATCAATTTTATATTATAGTAGAGAAAAAAATTTCAATCAAAACATTTATCCTTAAATCGGATAATTGTTTCATTAATATGACTCTTGAAATTATTTCGCGCAATAATTTCCTCGTATTAGAATTCAAATTATATCTCGTTTCCCGCGCATTCGCGAAGAACACGATCCACGCGGTGATTCGCTGCAGACGAATGACGTCACCGCTGCATCACGTTTAACGGACAATTCTCCTAGGATTTCAACCGGATTACGTTACGTCAGGTTGTCGAAACCGAAAAAGAGACTGGAATGTAAAGAAAAAGGACATCATGATAAGTTTCCAAGTTACGACGAAAGAAATCCTTCGATTAAAAGACCGGAAGACAGCCTATTGTAAACACTTACGTCAACATGGGCTAGGTAAATACAATAATAATATCCATGTGTAATTCTTGGCTGATACACACCAACCTATAATAATAATAATAATAACAATAACAATAATAGTAATAATAATAATAATAACGTGAAAAAACTGGATGTTCGAGTTTTTCCTGCGAATATATAAAAGTTGAGAATATTCCGGGGGGTCTGCGGAATAAGAGTGCATAACGAGTGTGGATGGGTTGCATATACGCGGTCTTGTACTTCATTTGTATAATGTGTAGTGTTATATAGGTAAGAGGAGCAGGATATCCGGAGAGAGAGAAAGAGAGAAAGAGAGAGAGAGAGAGAAGATTAAGAGGTGAGAACACTAGATGCGCAAGGCTTTGTACTCGTCTACCCTCTACTGCGAAAACTGATACTTCCGTTACGCTGATGTTTCCTGTGGTATTTGTTCAACGCAACCCCTCCACTATCAAATTTAATGGAGCATAGAAAACTACCTTCGAATATGGCGCTGCGCCCGGGCATCCCTTCAAATTCAATGTTTCTCGATTTGATGAAAATGGTCGGAAAAACTGATGGTTGAAATTCAATTTTTTCACTTTGCGTCATCGTCTTGTTACTATTGTCGTCGATTTTATGTCTTTGTCAGTTAAACAAGAAAAAAAACGCTTTCTCCACAAATTAGTGTTCTTATTGTTAGTATTGAAATTCTCAGAAAATCAAAATTTATGAGCGATCATTGACATGAGAAACGAACGGAAGAACGTTTGAAAAAATTCGTTCTACAAATTGATTTTCGCACGGAATTCGGGGGCAAGAGATCGCAATTTCAAGCTCCTAAATGGTTATTTCTTAAGCTTCGTGGGTGAAAACAATGTAAGCATAGAAGAAAAAAAGAGCGTCAACTAATTCAGACCTAACAATCCGCACGAGGGAAAGGAATTCTCAAATTTATATTCACCGTTTATTTATCCACTTATTTATTTTCAGAGAGTCTCGTTAAAAGTCCCCGAGGAATTGAGTTGAGCTTTAATTAATACGGGGAATTCTGTCTGTTTAAAACTCGATTGATACGTTTTATGCTCCGCTTATTATAGATATACCTATAAGGCTTCAAATCTAAACACATTTGACGCAGCAGCAGCAGTACTCAATACGTCTGTGTTTAAATAAATACACGAGATATTTATTTTCTCGTCGAGTGCATCAGAGAATTCACAAATTCCGTATCTATTATTGTGAGCGTACCTTTCCGTAAAACGTATAATTTCATTCCACGTAAAATTGAAAAAATAAACTCAGACCAATGTATTTTCAAAATGTATTCAAATACTCGGGATTCACGGTGAAATTTACTTTGGAAATATGATACGTTAATAAAAATGAACAGCGTGCGTTGTATCGAATATGAACTGTCTCGTTTCTATCCAATCATTCGATGTTGAACATAATTTTTTTTTCTTTTCTTCATAACATTTCTCAGTTCCCTTTCGCCTAATCAAAGTTTATCTTCGACATACTGTTAGATACACATTTAAACGTGAACCGATCTGCAGTATCGGGAAACGCGTTCGACGTGATTCCATTACTTTAAAGTACCCTTCTTCCCTCATGTGACGTATCGTCATATTTGATACACACGTGGGAGAAGCAGGCAGCCATAACGATGCTGCCAATCGATGCATGAAAGTACCACTTTACAATCTAGACATACGACGTAACTCGATATAATACATATTTAAATATACATGAGATATACATATACTTACAGCCATACGCGCGGCTTTTAGAGCACGTGACAACGAAATAAAAAAAAAATGAAAAATAAAAAAAATTTTGAAATTTTTTACCAGAATTTCAATGGATACGGAATTTCAAACACCACTATTTTACTTTTATCTTAACAGGTTTTGATCCGACTTTCTGCTTTTTTTTTTTTTGTTACACGTTTAATCAAAATTATTTCCAACGTTAATTATAAATTTATACTAATTGTATCGATAATTTAAAAACGAATTTCAACAAACTACCTGCAAAACTGTTTTACAAACTCGTCGTTAAATCGAAAATTCAAATTCGTAATCTAAGCTTCGAGTAGTTAATTTCTTGTCCTGAATTAAAACCCGTGCAAGGATCGAATTTACTGAAAGAAATTCTCGTTTATCCCGGAATATTTTCGCCTGCGCGTTAAGGCGATAAATATTATTCGCGATATGCGGTTCGTTGATACTCGATAAATTCTTAGGTATCTAGCTTGTAATATATCTATACCGCGCATCATGAAAGTCAAGGAAGACCGCGTCGGAAATCGAGCGATATATATACCGATACACATATTATACATTGATGCGGATACCTTAC
The DNA here is from genome assembly GCF_021155775.2 of Neodiprion pinetum. NCBI lineage: Eukaryota > Metazoa > Arthropoda > Insecta > Hymenoptera > Diprionidae > Neodiprion > Neodiprion pinetum. The sequence continues at coordinate 42,013,512 of NC_060234.1, forward strand.
ACACATCTACTTATCCACTTCATAAATCATGCATGCGATTTGTGGTTTATGTACATTGTATGCACATACGAGATACAGGATACCCAATATTACATATGCATACTCGCAATACTTCAAATGCAAACGACGCGGCGATTATTCGCACGAGATTTATGCGATTATTAAGCTATATCAATACGTAGGTATTCTATTTTTCACTAATTTTAAGAGGTTGGTTTTTTTTTCCCTCTCTTTCTTTTTTTACCTACGCATAAATTCTTGCTTAACGTATAACGTAAAATGAAAATAACAAACGAAGAAGAACGACGGAACGAATGGATAAACGAATTAAGGATAAAATAAAAAACGAGCGTTAATAAAACCTCACTGATCGGAGTTACAGATTCCCTGACGGAAACTCAAGACCAGGTGCATCAGAATCGCCGTCCCAGGTGCGTTTGTGTACTTTGTCCTGGTGTTCCCAAATCTTGCACCCTGCCTCGAATAATCGTTATACTTTTATAGTCGATTTCACCCGCGAGTATCGAAGTAATTATTCCACAAACCAAACCCAAAGACTCTTGTCAACTTGCCATAAAACCATGCGAATGTCCGTATACGAAATTGGGATCCGTTCAGAGAAAATTCACACCGCTTAATTATCACTCTTCTTTCCCACGTCCGTAAGTTGCGCTGATAATTTATGGTCTTACCCCTTGCAATTTGCGGTTTTGAATTCGCGGTTGGGTAAATATATCGCACAAAGTGATCGAGGTATACATCGTGCACATGGGCCAGGTGGCACCAGATGCGCGAATACGAAAAGACGGTTCAAACAATGTTCAGCCCTCGTCCTGCGATGAAAGTTTCGACTGAGGATTACGAGGACAGCTGCGTCTGTCCTGACGTCGATCACGAGGAACTCTCCTGTTAGTTTTCGAATGACGGGTATAACGCGTTATGGGGTATTCCTTTTCCGACGAGCCAACCAACGAAACTCTCGGCAAACGACGCTGGAGCGACTGATTTATACTCGTGGTTACATCACTGGAGTTTTAGGTTCCATTCGGATCACTAACGGTCAATCATCGTTCATTCGTGTACAGATTTCGTTTATAGGTGGATTGAAACTAGCGGAATTGATAAGAGAAGAAAGTCTTAGGTTACATATGCGACGACTTTTGATAGATATTATCAAAAAAGAAGAAGAAATGTTTTTACGAAGACATGCGATTGGACTTTGTAATGCTCAAAGATTGACCTGTTACTTTTGGAAATATGCGTATAGTACATTGTAAGAGTATACTTTGATATCCTTAAACAGGAAAATGGATGCAGTTTTGAATATCAAAGGTCGATATCAAAGTGCAGTCTCATTATACCGGTAAGGTGTACCATGAATTCCTAAAGTTAGGGAACGAATCGTCAACCATGAGGCCCGAAAGCTTATCGTCATTCCAAATTTTGACTCGCGGGTAGATTAAACTCGCGACGTGACATTTATCTTGATTTCGTACTTCCGAACCATGATTGGCAAAAATTCTCCCTCAACACGAGCATATTCTCTTACTTACCAGAAAGATTTAGTTGTTGTCATTGTTATATATGTACAATTCTTGAATACTCTCGTGCACATTTTTTGTCGTAACCGAAAAATACACGCAATTCCAAGTAAAAAGTGAAAATGAGTTTTCTACCTGTAACCAGAAAATCAACTACGAGAATTTTCGAACTGTAACTGTAGACGGACGAACCTCGCAGGTAGAAAAAACGACTGAATCCTTTGAATCGGGGGTGGGGGAAGAAGTTCAGGGACGTACCTTTTGGGCCTTGCAGGCAGCGGCGAGGGGCAGCACGTCGTGGGGATGAGCGGCGTGTCTGTCCCGAAGGCACAACGAGCATGCGGCGCTTTTGCACATCGCGCAGTAGAGACAAACCATTTCTGTAGGATGTTCGGCGCACCCCGTCGCACCCGGGTCACCCGGTCCTCGTTGCCTCGTCGAAGAGGACTGCCAGCTGCCCCTTGGTGGTCCGAGGTTATGAGCGGCCAGGGGCCCTCTGTTGGGGTGACAAGATTCTCGGCAGGAGTCGCAGTAGAGAACCTGAAAGTTTGCGGAAAGGTTCGTATCAATAACAAGGATTTTAGTGATCGTCGGGAAAAAATATCGTTTCTTCGATTAATCGAACTTGCCTTATAATAATTCTCCAGGCAAATCGGTATATGAATCGAAACCGTCGACTAATCGATTAGCTGGAAAAACGATTAATCGAAAAATTCAATTAATCGCGCTGCACTTGGTAGAAGCAACGCGATACAATATCAAACCGAACGTAGTAATCGGGACTGTTTGTTATAATTAGGGGTCGATTAACCGATTTAGCTGCTATGTAATCAGATGCTCGAATGGATTCATTGATTATTTATGCTTGAATAGAGACAGTTGGTGATAATCGGATATAGATTCCAGGCGTATTAGTAAACGGCTAATCAAGTGGACACAAATACCCTTTGAGGTGTTATTATGTCATACGGAATGTAGCCAGATTTGATAAATGAAAGTGACCGAAATGAGCCGTAAAAAGGAATGTAAAAATTAATTTATCTACGTGTTATACGTCGTTGAAAATGACTAAATGTGACCACAAAATCCATCGCTGAATTTTTATTGTTCTCTTACGTTTCACGAGAGTTTATAGTCAATTGATTAAAAAAATTCTGAATTTATTGGTTAGGATGCATATGTGTTTGGGATATACAATTTAGAGTTATTCAAATATCTGTCAGCGTATAACGGAAGCATATGAAAAGAAAAGAGAAATGAGAAAAGGAAGATAAACAAAATCGAATTCGGTTACTGTACAGATACATGCGGAGAGATTCATCATCGACGAAACTTGACTTGTTTGTAAATGCTCGAATTCCAATTAGAAAATTCAGTCAGTTGTTTTTTGCGACTCGTCAAGAAAGGTTTCTCTCAATTAGGGTACGACCTTTGATAAGACCAGAGTGAGTTTGAGTTTCTCAATGTGCCTGTGTTACGTATGTAATTCAACGGAGTTAATTCGGAAACAATGATACCTAACAAGAACAACAACAAGAACAACGATAATCCTACCTGGAGGGATCTCAAATGAGCCAAGTTGAGCCATTATATTTGATATAGAATTGAATGACAGGGTAACTAATGACACGAGGGATCCTGAGGTAAGCCCTTCGTTCGAAACCCCCCGTTTTTTAATCTCATCACACGATATACGTCAAAACGTGGAGAGATTATGGATGATGAATATACTTCGCCGTTTTTTTACGTCATCCCGGAGAGATCAACAACAGCGGAAATGTCATACGGCCAGTTCTCTCGTTGAAAAACACAAATAACATTATGCAGAATACATGACGATAGAAAAATCTCTACAGAGCAATACACGTGTACCTGTGTATCTAATCTAATCCCAGAGTTGAAAGTGTTTTTTTTTTTTTTAATGCATATACCAATATTTTATTTCTTCTGACACTAGGTGGGGCTTTATTTCAGGCGGTCTACAATTAAACTAATCTCACCGCTGAACGGAGGTGAGATGAGAGTAAGGGTAACAACATTCTGCGGAGAACTGGGTTAAGGTGGGCGAGTGAAGTGAAGAGACTTTTTGGCACACACCTCCAAAGAGGAAATAGCATCTAACAAGGTAGAAGAAGCGGGAGAGAGGAGCAAAGAATTTATCGCGGAGGTTTCCCTTTCGGAAGTTCGAGGGACGGACAGAAACGGAAATAGTCGGTTAAACAGTTCTCTTGACAAATATATAATCCTGTAAACTGTCGAACAACTGTAATTAAACTCGGATCAACACAGCTGTCCTATCAAGGCCGGGGAACGCGATGCTGGTGGTTCAATTTCATTGCTTGAATCACGTCGATGATCGTGAAGAACCTTTATTCGAACCCCGTAAAAGGACTCGTGGGACTTTGTCATCTGCAGACGCGTTTTTTGCAAAATACGGTTTCAAGCAAATACTGCTACGTGGGACTGGATTTTCACCGAAATTGAAGTAAAACCCTCGGTTCATCTCTCGGACATCAAAGAGCCCGGGAAGTTTGCGCACTTTCGTATTTGCACAGATTTTTAGCAAATTTTGTACTTGTAGATTTGTCGATGACTGACTCTGATCGGCTAAACAACGGTGAAAAAATTGGGTGACTCGATTCCTGCTACTCAAGAGATCCTGTGCAATTTAAACGGTTTCTGCATTTTAAGACGCTATTAAGATGGGATACATTCCATTAAAAGATTCGATTGTTGAACTCGTGAATTTTAAATCGAACGAGAACGTTCCGAGTGCCAAACTTCGAGATCCTTTCTGCCACAAAATTTCCCTGTGGGATTCTCAGATTTTCCAAGTTTTCCAGGTCACCCTAAACTCCATTAAGATCCGATATTCTCAATCAAATCTGGCAACCCAGAATCGAATTCTAATGTTGAAACGTACGACGATTCGATGTTTTCTTACACTTTATGGGGTTTTTAAGTTTTCGAGATTGTTTTAATCGCACGACTTCCGTTAAAATTCGAATATTGAACCACTCCGAACCTAATCCGGATTTTAGAACACTGAATAATCCCGTCCTACGATTTTTATGCCCACTACGAAAACGGTCTTACAAGTTTTCGAATTCATGACCATGAAGTTAGTAACGTTAGCGTAAGTAACGAAACATTGGGGAAAAAAATTACTATTTTGCAATTTTGTAGTGACTTTGAAATGGCTAAGTGTTGAAAATATGAATTACCGATTTGCCTTATTATAATTTACTGCATTTCAGAGACTCCTAAAATTACGAAATAACGGATTTTTCGAAACGTCAATCATTGCAATAACGTTACTAACTTCAACGTCATCCGAATTTGTGATGAATTGTGTTAAAATTTGAACACAGAATTCAGAAATATTTACTCCGAATTTGAAATAACCAAATACCCACCAAAAGACACTTCTGTCTGTTAGTTGATTATACCTCAATTCCTTTAAAGACGTACTATACTAAACTAGGGAAAAAAAATTGAACAAATCACGAGATCGAAGTTAGTAAAGTTATGATAGCCAAGCACGACAAAAAAAAAGTGTCTATTTTCCAACTTTAGAATGACTGCAAAATTTGATCAGGCTGAAGTTTGTAACGGTAATGTAACGATACATCTTTGGAAAAAGTCGTTATTTTACAACTTTAGGATTACTTTAAATTTCGTAAACTGTTATTACAGGATATCATCAAACTCAGATTCTGTGAATTCAAGTTTTTCAGGTGTTCGAAAGGTGCAAAATAATAATTTTTGTTACAAAGTTTCGTCACATTAATGGCAGTAACTTGAGCCTTGTAAAATTTGGGCATGTTTTCCTTGATTATGTTCTACCGTATCTCGTACAATCCCAAAGAGTGATCGTAATGAAACGTTAATCCGATTGAATGAAAAGAAACTCTAGTGGCGTGATGTGAACGTCGAATTGGCTCACCTCGCACTGTTCGCAGGCGACGGTTGCCTCCCGAGGGTCAGCCTCGCACATCTGACATTGAAGCCTGACGTTCCGGGCCTCTTGGTACTTGTCAACGATGTGCTGCATGGCCCTGTACTTGGGTAAATTGTGCGCACCACCCTCGTCAAAGTAGACCATCTTCTGGCAAACAGGACATGCAAGACAGAGGGTGCCCCCGGAGGGTGGAAACCCTCCGTTCCCCGGTGTGCCGACGTAGCTTCCGGGTCGCGAGGAGGTCGAGGTACTGCTGCAAACGACCCCCGAGTCGGTTTCCGACAGTATCGATAGCTTATCGGCCTCCTGGTCGGGCCCGTTTCCCGCCGGATCGGGGGCGCAACATTCCGGCTGTGAATCGGGGGGGGCCTGAAGGCCCACGGCACAAGAGAGGCAAAGCGCGTGCCAGCAGGGCAGCAACACAGGCTCGGAGAAAAGCTCCTTGCACGAGGGGCATCGCAGCTCGTCCTCCATGCCGAGCGTTGGAACCACAAGGTCTCAAGTCCTCGGCTCGGCGCCGATCGGTGTTTGAGGATCGGTTCACCTCACGAATCGGCGCATCGCACGACACCTTATCACAATATCATCTCCCCGTGGAGGCACTGAACTAAAAAACTTCTCGTTAGTACAATAACGAGCTGCGATTCGGTTTTTTTTTTTTATTACAATTTTAAATAATATATAGCACTCTTGTGTTACTTGTAGACTTTCCGGCGCGAACTTCACCCCGGTCCCGTTTCCTCGTTCAATTGAAACCGCACTTGCACTCCTCGGAACCAATGTCGACCCGACGCACAGCTATGCATCCAGGAGAGACGTCAAGCTGGCCCGAACGGCAGGCTGCCACTGGGTTGACTGACTCCCGGTTCTCGGACTGAACGCTGCTGCGCAGACGGTCCACGCACGGATTCCTCTCAGGACCGTAGAAAGGGGGTTTATCTACTTGTGAACGTTCGTTTGGGGCGCCGTCGATGACGTGACGAATCTTCCTTTTGTCTGTTGTCTGAAAACCGGGCAGCTTCACGCCCTTGAGATTATTTTTGTTATGGTAATAGGTATTCTACGGTCGAAAGTCGAGAGTATTGACAAATCGGTTTACTTGAACTCAAAAACGACCGTTCGCTCGGTGTATCTACGAAAATAGCTTGTAAACACGGGTCTGCCAGTTCCATAGACTTATACCATTCAGAGATCATTTGCTGTGCTCCAGGTCACAGCTATGTGGAAACAAACGTACAGTCGAGACGATTATGAAGCATAGAATTAACCATTTCTTGGACTCTATATTTTTCTAAGCGTTTTAAGGGTGTTAAGGGAGTGGTTGTAATCGGGGATATCAACGAATTTTTCAAACGTTTTAGCTACGCTGAAAGATGAAAGAGTCTTTGGAGAAATAAGCAAAACTGAATTCTTCACGGATTTACGATCAGAGGTGAATGCAGTTAAAAGTATAAACTCTGGAAACTACCAGATAATATAATCAACGTACAAATAAAGAATATATAACTATATACATTACATATGAGTTGTTGACTCGCCAGCACGATTTCCTGCACCATGTACCGATATAGGTGTTCTCTTTCAAGCGATAAGGAGACACTTTTACTGTCGCTACACCTGTGGAGATATGTTGCAAAAAAAAAATTGCTACACCATTGCAGGTGTCCAATTGAATTTTCAGTGATACTATTTGCATCAGCCTGATTACCTGTCTATCGATTGAACACAGTTACTTCGATCCATTTTTTTGTAATAAAGTGGAATATCGATCATTCAGCGGTGTGTGTTACTTCAAACCACTATCGATCCATTGGTAAAACCGTAAGATAAGCAGCCCCTCATGTTTGCTTGGGATTATCCAGCGAGGAAAAATACACAGTTGAGAAATACGTTGGTATAATAGCGCTGCAGACAGTACCGGAATGAAAGACGTATCTACCTGGGTTGAAAATTATTTTAAAGCTTAAGTAGAATAAAAATTGAACAACGACGAAGATAAGAAGCGCTGAAAATTCTACACTGTTATAAAATAGGACAGCATGTCAACTTTCCTATTATACACTGTACTGCACCAGGTAGTTCATATTTTACGATCTTGTATCACCGCACCTAATCTGCCGTAGCGTCGTTCTTTTTCTTCTCCTCGGTACAACTCTTGTAGCCCTGAACCATTCTCCGGCACCGTTCTTTGTTGTCGTTTTTTAAACAACATACCCACCCAGGTATATGGGTATAAACTTCGTTCCATTGAAAGTCGAACGTCGAGTTGCATCGGACGGAGAGTGGAGATCTGCTTCCAAGGACAAGGGAGGGGATGAAAAGGGCCAGTTGCATGATGGACCCCTGGAAGCGTCGAGTCTTGTCATTGTCGGGGCCCGATCAAGCATGCAAGTCTCCGACAAACATAATTCTACAGTAATCGCGTATGCTTCGGTTAACAATCCAAAAAAAGCATCGAAGTTTTGATAGCCCGTGAACCGTCCGTCGGTTTGTGATTTCCTCTGCTAGACCTTATCGATTGCAAACGTATTTAACCGTATGAGTCTATATTATCGAAAGAGTACGGGGATTAAAATTGAAACCTAAAAGTGATTTCAGGAGTGCTTAACTATAACTAGCAAATAGGTATGGCAAAACGTAAAGTTCAGCGGATAAGGGGCCCTAAATTTGAATTTCAATTATGTTCGAATCGAAGTAGTGATTTGAACATTGGCAGATTAAACCGCCTCAATTATTCACTCGAGAGTTTTGCAATTGGAGTTCATTAATCCTGCGTCTATATTCTAACTAGAACAAGCGTATTTCCTTGCGTAATAGGCAGTGACGATATTTTGCAAGTTCGCGATAGTAAAGAACACTCGCGAACGCGTCTCGTTCGAACAGCTTCACCGTCGTGACGTTGGAAGAACGGTGGCGCCACTTGCCGATGTTAGTAATCGAGATGGCAAGCGCCGTCGCAGCAAGAGCCTCGCATACGTCGACACGACGTCATCATGACGTCATTAATGAACACCGGCGACGATTTGCCAAATTATTTTACACATCAGATATTTTAAACCAGTTAAAGAGGGGGGGATCCGATGATCAGAATCTCTACTACGCACCAGTCAGTAGTGTCGATAAGACAGTCTGACGCAAAAGTGTCTGGCAGGCGTTTCTGTGTCGAAACGTAGAGCTCAGTACGATTTGACGTGACGTCGAAAGGCTGCGTGTAATTTTTGCAGCAAACGCATCCGTTGTACGTCCTTGACCATCGCGCTAATTGCATAACGTTGTTCTTGACCTTCGCGTATCATTCTGGAAACCACTTATTCGTTAGATAGACGTTCGCCACCTGTACAAACGCGCCTTGTACTAATCGAAATCGGAGTGACAATTCCTCGAGTCAAAATCGAATTTGGAATTTCAGTTACTATTTAATTTACATGTTATTGTTTCTGTAGTAAAAATTGAATCCTGGGGTTTGGACTTGGGAACGGACAGTTTCGTCAAAGATATCGAAAATCCACGAAGCTTGAAGCGACAATGAAAGGCTAATCTTACACCGCTTGAGGAAAAGTCGTTGGATGTGTCAATACGCATGAAATTCTTATCTGTAAACGCTGGATTGTATATAAAAATCGATAAGAACAAAATATTTCCTCGTCAACGTGGATCGGTCACGCATATGCCAAATGATCCCAGTGTAGTATTTCGACACTGCTGATTGAACCCACATACCCTGGGAAATTTCCTCGCTTTCGTAACATTTAATTGGTTATTCGCGCGCAAAAATTAAATCCCACGATCAAAATGTCTGCAAGCTTCCTGATACGTTTGTCGGCTCGAAAACCTGCCCGGCAATTGGCTAAATTATACTCAACTAGCGGAACCAGGTTGGTATTCAATTCTGTAAGATATTACAGTGAATATTTACTCTTCCACAAATAGATTTACGCAGTCGACAGGCAGTGGATGATTGATATAATTTCGAATTCGTTCGAATTCGGTTTGAAATTGAAAAGAATTGAACCGTTCGTCAACCCGTCAAACAGCGATGCGGTTTCAATTTGATAATAACCGTATATTTCCCAGTCTTTTTTCCTTGTGGATATAAAAGAGGGAGTGTGGTTTTATGCAATTAATATTAAAGTAGTTTATTAGAGTATAATGTCTATTTACATAATGCCAGTGCGGCATGTCCTATTAACAAGGAGTCCAGGAGTAGAGAGAGCTAGATTGTGTCCTAGCGCGTACGGTCCCGCGCGAGCTCGTCTCGCTACACAAAACTATCGCTGGCCAATAGATGGCTTGTCAAGTTTCATTCTGACCATTAATCAAGATTATGAATTTGTCTATATATTACAACATTCCTGTTTTCCATTTGGGATAATTATCACATCCTCATGTTAGTATAATAAGAAAACATCAAATCGATACTTGGTAGCAATACATATTGTCTAGCCACGTTCGCGCATTCTAAATTACAATAACAAACCGAATGATTTGAATTGTAGCCTGGAGCATCCTGACACATTCGATTTGGTGATCGTGGGCGGAGGCATAGTGGGATGCGCAACTGGAAGAGAAATGCTGACAAGACATCCAGGAATGAAAATAGCGATTGTCGAGAAAGAGAAGGACCTGGCGATGCACCAAACCGGACATAACAGTGGAGTGGTGCATGCCGGTATATATTACGCCCCGGGAAGTTTGAAGGTACGCGGTAATCAGAGGGCAAGAAAGGCGGGAATTAAATTGCAAAACGTTGTTTTACAATGCAAGACAATTCACCATACCTTGATTTCAAACAGGCCAAGCTCTGCGTCAAGGGTGCAAAACTTTCGTACGATTACTTCGACAAACATGACGTTCCGTACAAGAAGGTGGGAAAGCTCATTGTCGCCAAGGATGAAAAAGAGGCGGTCAGAATAGACGAACTCTTTGATCGCGGGACGAAAAACAACGTTCCGGATCTCGAAGTCGTTGGAAAAGATCGTATAAAAGATTTCCAAACGAACATTCAGGTGAGGAGATATTCCGATGCATCCAGATGCTCGCACGACTCACATTCAATACAACTAATTTGAGACGTTTTAGGGCGAGAAAGCGCTCTGGTCACCCTGGACCGGTATCGTAGACTGGGGAGCGGTCTGCAAGGTCTTCGGAGATGAGTTCAAAAAAATGGGGGGTGAAATATTCCTTAATTCCGAGGTGACAGGGTTCACCGAAATGATAGAGTCCAAAGGCACACTTGGTAAACTGATGCCAATGGTTGTTCATACTAGGAATAACAAGGTTTGCATTGGACCTTGCGTCTGCTTACTTCTTTCAGTTGCGTTTCACGCAGTTTGGGCTTACATGATTGATTGAAATTTTACAGCACATTCCGACGAGGTTTGCTTTGACTTGTGCCGGATTGCATTCAGATCGCGTTGCGAAATTGACAGGATGCGACGTGAATCCAAGGATCGTTCCGTTCCGAGGGGAGTACTTCAGGATGTCGGACACAACCAAGTCCCTCGTTACAACGAACGTTTATCCAGTCCCAGACGCTAGGTTCCCATTTTTGGGCGTCCACTTTACGCCCAGAATGTCCGGGGACGTGTGGATAGGACCAAACGCCGTCTTAGCGTTGTCCAGAGAAGGCTACAGGTGCGTAATCTGTTACGAAATGTTAGCATCACGAAGAAGAAATCCGTTGAATATCATAACCTACCGCGATTTTCCAGTTGGACACAAGTAAACTTGAGAGACTGCATAGAGATGGCAACATTCCCAGGCTTGTATAAGCTCTGCTTCAAGTACGCGCTTCCAGGGGCAATGGAGATGATTAAATCCGTATTCCCTTCGCTAATTGTGAAGGACTTGCAAAAAACTCTACCTGGAATTACTGGGAAGGATATACTGAGGTACGTACACCTGTATAAACTGTAATGGATAACTTCTGAAATTTTACAGTCTTGACAATGCCATGTACAATTATAATCCATCTGTAGCGACAAGGCTGGAGTCCGAGCACAGGCTTTGAATAACAAGGGAGAGCTGGTGGATGACTTTGTCTTTGACGGAGGAGAGGGTAGCATTGGAAGCAGAGTAATTCACTGTCGTAACGCTCCTTCACCAGCGGCGACGAGCAGTATGGCCATAGCAAAGTACATTTCAGACAAGCTAGAAAACGATTTCAAGTTGTAAAGAAAATGTTTGATGATAGGACTTCTTAGTTTCTTAGTTTTCGAATAATTGTCTATGATTTTTTCGATTTGGCATATTATATGCGCAACCAAAGAGATAATAATTCTTTGCCAAAGAATCTCACCGGAACCTACTCGTGTCCACTGAGAAAACGTCAAATGTTGCATTAGAGACCTAAGAATTATTGAAAAACAAAGTGATCTTTGACGTAAAATCCATCTATTTATCATCGGTAATGATAATAACAATATAAACCGTGAAATCTCATCTGATATCAGAAGACTAATTTACAGTATAATACAATAAATAGTATAAGTATTTATACACTTATATATCCTAGCTTTGGAAATAACAACTTGGTTATAGCTAACTTCGAGATGCTATTTTGTAGAATCTAAAAGTGTCATCCATATCTAACGTTACATAATACAGTATAATGAAATATAGATAAATGTGGTATTATGAAAAATATCCGGGAATTTTCGCATCAAAGTGGACATTGAATGGCAGAGTCTTATGAAATTACAAGATATCTAAAAATACGTATAAAAAGGAGTCTGTACATTTAATGTCCAAATCTGCATGAGAATCTCGATATCTGTACATAAATGTACAATATATGTATATAAATAAATGTTATGTAATAAATATATCATATGGATGATCGTATGGATAATCAGATTATTCTCAGTCCCTTTAAAGATACTAAAAATTTCCTTCCTGCGAAATCCCAAGCCGCAGTCATGTGAAATCCCATGTTGGTCAGAACAACCATATACTCTGACATGGCAAAGAGAGAGTACACTAAAAATGTATTATTTTATAAGAAAGGTTAGGTTTTGAAGTTTTAAATTTAGCATGGTCATATTTAGAACTCTTGAGATATTTCTCACCGTTCGCCTCGCAGTATTTATTGTGCCTGTAGAAAAAATAGCATGCCAATAGTATCGAAGACACATTAGCGAACAGCATACGCCATTTCCATTTGAATGAACTTGCTTCAACCGCATCTTTAGCTGGGCTTCTACAACTCCTCGTTATCACGCACGACAAGCTCATGTGCAGCAAAGACATTATCAAGAAGGTGATGAACGATAACTTGTGAAGAGCTACAAAAAAATAATTTGGCGGTAAAGACTAATTGCTGAACAATCTTACATCGGCTCTCTATGTTTATTCTGTAATTCGCATCAGCATTAAAGAGGTCAAATGATATTACGTACCATAATTGTCATGCGAAGACCAAAAACTTAAGGTAACTAAGGCAGTGTTTTCGATCGCATAAGCAGCCAGAGCTATATGGGCAACAAACTGCGCCCACTTATATACCGTTTCCTTATAGTGTCGATAGTACATAATCAGAACGAGTACCCTGGTGTGTGCTTGGATGGCAATTGCCGCCTTCCAGACGTCGCTTTGAGGCTTGTAGTGTCCAATGGCGGCAGAAATTGATGGAAGAAAATTGTACACCTGAAAATAATATACTGATTATTATAAGCTCGATTAAATGAAAAGGTACACAAGAAGGGTGAACCTGGTACCTCGCAGTGTGTGAAAGTAGCTTCTTTGAAATTGTACAGCACAGACCAGCAGACACAGAAGGCGAAACCTAAGAATGGAAGGGAGACGGTGAACCAGGCGATCTTCGAAAAAGGTATCAGCAAACGTAACCTTGTAGATGTTTCGCTGACAAGAGGAATGTACTCGGAGCCAAATCTGGATGATTTCTCCATGGCGGTTAGCAAATTCCGTGTGATTATCTCCACCCTATGGCACTTGATTTTGTTTTTCTCTATTTAATAAACCGTACAATTGAGGTTAACTTGTGATTACCGCTGACAACCATTTTCGACTAGTGCAAAAAATCCGAAGGGGCATCTTTTTTTCGGTGCACATATTAAACTATCTAATCAGCTGCACACCAGCATTCTCACTATGCACTTCGGGTATACATTTTCTAAACTAATTGCAACTTTTAAACTCATTCTCTTTACTAATGTCATCGATTCGATGTCATCGTCGATTGCAAACAATCGTCTGCTATCAGTCGCTACCTCGATAATCGATTACTCAAGATAATATATGCCAACTAATAAAAACAAAATACACTAAAATTAACCTAGAATCTCGTGGATTCTATCAAATTTTCCCAACATAATTGACCAATAACGGGCGTTTTTAATTGAAATATCAATTAATCTTTCAGCAAGAACGACAAATTTTAATTTTTTTCGCATTAAACGGGGATTTCGTGCCTTCGCAATTCACTTTACAGTTTAAGTGATTTTTGTACATTTTAGTTGGCGATTCTGTACAAAGACGGCGGACTGAACTATGAAGTTAGCGCCAGAATATGCGAAGGGGGTGTCTGCCACGGAGTTAGTGTCTGCTATGTTTAGTTCCGAAGTGAGGTTATGTTTCACAGTGATGAAGAAACGTCTATGAAAAAAATAACAATCATTTTTATTATTAAACACCGTTAAGTGACGAGCTGAGGGTCTAAAAACGGGATAAATATCAACAACATCGACGATGTAAGTAATTTCTTTTATCCCGTACGGATTCATTTGCTCCAAAAGTCGTACTTCGATTACATTTTTGTAGCAAAAATGTACTGTGCATAGACAAAACGTTTTCCAACACACGGCTAATGATTCCTCCCGAAACAACATTAGCTCATCTGCTTACGTTCACATTTCAACGCAAATATCGAATTAATGTTATCAGCGATTTAACCGACTCCAAAATGCATCTACCAGCACGTGCGAAGTTACGTGTGACTCTTGTTGATGAGGCAAATATACCTATGAGTATAACGTGCCAGCTGGTAAATCCATACGTCAAAATCGTATTTCATTTGATTTTTCTTCTACAGTTTTTAAACACCAGTCTGGCTACTTTACACAAGCACTCAACTCAGGATATCTTATACACAAAGCACTTATAGTTAGATAACCGTGTTTACAGAGCCTCGTGACGCGGGTGCCTTGTCAGGTAATTTATAGCCGGTATTACCGTTTCCCGTATCGTCAAAAAATCGCTTTTTAATTCAATCCCTCGCATTACAACAGAATTGATAGTGAGTTTCTCGTGAGCGTGACATTCCCATTTTTTACGCTCACGAAATTTCATTATCTTCATGATAAAAAAACACCAGAAAATATCAAATTTCGAATAAAGGTTCGTTCTGAGAACGATATATTTACACTGCAATTAACAAATTAATATAAATCGACAGATAAAGGTAAAAATGATGGAAATCATCTACAGTACACACAGCGTGCAAGTATTATACTTTGGGATATTTTTAATCCGATGTACGACACTTGGATATTATAAAGCGTGTGTATCCGTGTGTGTCATCCGTACAGACAATTGTAACTTATTTGTGACAGAATTTTCGTCTTCCCAAGGTTTTTCGCTGTTCTCCGTGATTGCACACACATTGCATACATACTTAAATATATTTTCTGCATATATGTGTGTACCTGTGCTCGCTACGACGACGTTATTGTTGGCCAACGTTACAGCTCGGCTTCTCGATTAGACGCAATGCGTCTGTACGAGTTGCCAGAAGCACCGCAGTACTGTAGTCATGTCGTTTAGAGATACATACATACCTCGATGCATGGAAGAATACATGTTTGTATATATATGTATATATATATGCCGGCGAGTCGCATTGCTGTCAATTCAATTCCCCCCTTTCGGCATTGTCATCCCCCATTTTACGTCGCACCCCCAGGAAAATAAAATAAATACAATCATACCTACCGTGTAGTTAAGAGGAGCAAATATACCTTGTGTAAGATACACGCCCTCGCCGCGTATCCGCAGTGCGAGATTAAATCTGGACACTTGCGAAAAGAGCGGTCCACCCCAGCGAGAGGTTTGCGTTTCCCTACGAGTAGGTGAAATCATATTTCCGTACCCTCATGTTGCCAGATTATCTGTAGGACATGTTTTCAGTAGGGTTTTATTACGCCTATTCGCATTATTTTTGTTTTTTTTTTTGTATTCAATGGTTACTTCTTAATTCTGCATTTGACAAATTTTGTAAATATTTTTGTGAGTGAAAGAAATAAGGAAAAGCGGTCTGGGAATACTGCGATGCATATGTCATCTGATGCGATAATGGCGATATGCTGTATCCGAAAATATTCTTTATGGAAATTAATTGTCATATTAGATAGTCAAAAATGAGATTAGAACCTAGCAAGACAAAATTGTCTTTTTCTAGCCTGAACGATATATCACCTTGACGGATCGGCTTTGAATTCATTCAACCTATAAATTCTCTTAGGTATACAATAGAATTTTATTCGTGAAATTCGTTAGAATGTTTTTCCTCCTATTTTTGTAATTATTTACAATTTATCTATTCGTTTTTCAACTAAGTAAACATTTTATCCGGTTGAATAAATTTTAATCGAGTCGCCTTTAGATCTACCGTTAGGTATATATCAATACCCAAGAAATTTTCTCAAGCGTTAAGTAATCGCAGCGTATTTTCAACTGAATAGTTCAGTTCGGTGGTTTAAAAGCACTCACAAAATTAATTCAGCTCGTTGTAAATTTCTTGAACTGATCAATCAAGGATTTTAGACCCTTTATACGTAGAATATGCTGCCTCGTGTAAATTCAGTGAAATTGTAAAATTTGTGCACAAAAAAAAAGAAAACAAAGTCAACATTTGTTATGATTTCAACAAAATCAGAGCGATCAATTTACCGACAATATAATTTACAAACTGATCGTTGTAGAATTGCAACGATTTTCTTGACGAAAAATTCGCACCAAACCGCGGTGTCGAAATATCAAGAGATTTGGAAAGCTCATTCGACAGTCATAAAAGTTTATAAATACCGTAGGTTGTTTAGTTCTTTATGTGTCTTTTATTTTTTCTTACAGAAGAAAACGTCCTCTTTCTGTAACTGCACGGTATATAACAAGTTTTAAATGCGACTCAAAAATGCAACCGTGCTTTCCAAGTGTAGCATAAAATTTCGAAGCAGATGATTACCCGCAATTATTGTTTATCCTACTTTTTCTCCAACTTTGGCCAAGAATTGTAGAATAATTTTACAAGTTTATAATCAGTTAAAATATTTTAGAGTACAAATTGAATCGAATCATTTCTTTTTCTCGGTGTAAATTTACTCAATGATAACCCCTTTGCCCTGTTAAGCAAGAGTCCTCCCCCCCCCCCCCCCCCATCCTTCCGTCTTGTTTCGCGAAATCTCTACAGCCTCCGAAATCGCTGCAGACGTGCGCGAATCCCTGACGTTTTGCAGTTCGCGGCGTGCGTCGCCGACGCCGATTGAAGAGGGCAGGAGGAGTGGCGAGAGAAAACGAGGATGAGGAAGGAGGGAGAATAGCCGGAGGCAAAAGCGCATGCGCGAGTAGCGCGTGGCGCGGAGTTGCGAGAGTTTTAGTTTTAGTCCGTTGGTCTCGTCCCTTCGCGCGCATCGCAAGCGCGGCTCCTCTTCCTCGATTAATTTCGAGGGCCCCGAGCGGTGCAACCGCCCCCCAAAAAAGCGCTCCCGAATTGCTGCAACGGGGGCGAAGAATAACCCGCAAAGGGGCACCGGTTGCGGATTTACTTTCCTCTTAATTTTACATAAATATATATTTTTCGCAAACTGCCCGTGGAACTCCAGTGAATACATATTGGTTTACTCGAATAATTGATTGTGAGAAATAAGAGGAAGAGGAACTGGAAGATAACCTTGTGCGAAACAGAAGAAAGTCGGAGGAGGAGACAAATGCGGAATAAACAACGCGGGAACAACACAACGGCTGTTTTTAATCGGCAATATCCACGAGCGTCAAACGCGTCGACTAATTTTTACAACGTATAATTTTTAAACGTGATCACGTGTCACGTGTGACGGTCATCTTCGGTTAATCCGAATAGGATAAAAGGCGGGAAGACAGCGAATGTTTATCCCACGTATCACACGTCACAAAGCGATCGTGACGAGAAGCTGAAGTGATCTACGGGTAAATTCACACACCGAGTGAACGATAAAAAAAGATCTGCGGTCAACGAGGATGGAGGGCTTGGATATCGGGTCGAGAAAATTGGAGGTGAACGCGAACCGCGAGAAGATGGCGGGAACTAAGAAAACGGAAATGATAAATCGGGCGCAGCGGCGATGGCGTCTCTTGGCGAGAGCGTTGACGAGATCGCCGGAGCCGCAGGAAGACGCCGAGGAGTTAGAACCTGACCCGATTTCCGTGAGACGATTCACCAACTTCGGCTTGGTGAACGCGGCGGCGTTGGAGAACGTTATCGGGGATCGTGAATCGACGTGGTATTCGTACGCGGCGACGATAGACCGGAAGTGCTTTGCTGTCGACGTCAGAGAGGTGAACAAGAGCTTCACGGCGAACGAGCTGATCGGCTTCAACAACACGGGCAACATTTGCGTGTGGCCGTCGGAGGAGTGCTTGGCTCATTACTTGCTGAGCAACCGGGATATTTGCCGGGGAAAAACGGTCCTCGAACTTGGCGGAGGGATGAGCTGCCTTGCCGGAGTCTTTGTCGCCAAGTACTGTAAACCCGCGGCCGTCACCCTGACCGACGGCAATGTCACAAGCGTTGATAATGCCAGGTGTATCGTCGCCAGGAACAAATTGGACACCTTTATAGATTGTCGTGTCGTTCAGTGGGAAAAGGCAGCCAAGGATCTGAGGCAGGACGACGTCAACGCCAATCATGTTCGTCAGGTTCGTGTCAATCTTATCGTGTCGAAGTTGGCAACGTTATCGTAACGGTTCGTGCTGAGGAAAAACCGTTATTTCGCCATTTTCGAACTGTTTGAAATTTAGTAAACTGTAATAAAACAAAACATACTCGTATACCGCAATTTTAGTTCGTTAAAAATCATTGTAACAATTATAAAATCTTGATTTTTTTCCCAATGTTTCTTTACGATAACGTTACTAACTTCAACCTCGTCCGATCTTGAGTTCTTGCCATTTCGTGAGATTTAACTTCGCGACGTTGAAGTAACGATGCGTTCTTATGGAAAATCTGAACAGTTCGGAACTTTGAGATTATTTAAAATTAGGTGAAATGTAACGAAGCGAAACGTACTGATATTTTGCAAACTCGGTTGCCTTAAAGTCATTCTAAGTTTGCCAAATAGCAAGTTTCGACTTAATGCTTCGTTAGGTTAACGTTACTAACTCCAACTCGGTAATTACGTGAAGCTGAAGCTGGTTGTCAGAATCACCAGTCGAACTTCTTTCGACAGAGATGACGCAGCTCAGTTTTATACCCACAATTCTGTCAAACTATAGGTACAATTATAGACTTCAAGGTATTTGACGAAATTTCGACTGCCAGGTATCACTGCCTAATTATTTGAATCAAAATTAGCACTTTTGGCAGTTAATTCTGGGTGCTAGGCTTCAACTTCGTTTCCAATTTATCTATTCTTGATCCTCTGTTCCTTCCCGCAGGCTCTTTAATAATAACAATAATATTAATAATAATATTAATAATAATAATAATAATAATTAAGATTGACACATCACCCAACTCTCAATTACTTTGAAATTTTTATCAGACTCGAGTGCCAGTCGAGTTAATTAGATTTCAGTTCGATTGCGAAGACCGATATTGTCACAGACCTGCAGAAATCTATAAATTGCCGCGCGAATTTCTTGAAATTGAATAATTATACAATTGAGACATCGCGTTGAGAAGCGTGAAAACCGCGACTCTCAATCTCTTCGAAGGTTGTTCAATCGCTCTGCAGAAAGGCTGTGACTCGTTATTATATAAACGCAGAGTGTAAATATTTTTCGTAAACAATAGCTGCAGTTACAGTACTTGCAATAAAAAAAAAATAAATAAAAAAGCGAATATATTTGCTCTTGACTCTGAAATGAATAAAAATTTTTTTTTTTTTGCATACCGATTCAAAATTGGTCTCCAAAAGACAAAAATAAAGAGCACAAACTTTGACTCGAAAACTTGAGATCACTCGACTCGATCGCCGTAATGTTTTTCGTTTGCTTATTTTTCTTTTTACGCATTGACATTCGGCTGAAGCCCCTGAACTTGTGTCCTTTGTTTTTTTTTTTTTTTTCTCTTCTTTTTTTTCCAACCCTAAGCCCCTACATTCTCTTTGATCTGCCCTTCGCCGCGTATATCGCGTCCGTGTTACGCAAATAATTTACGGGCTTCCACCATACCGTTCACAATCAGTCAGGTTTGTGTACCGAAATGCTTGTGCAACGGAAAAGATTGCATTACGCGTATATCGCATATACGCATGCGTAATACCCGTGTAAACAATCAATTTCCCCGGCGGGGGGGGGAGGGTTCCAATTTTTTTTCTTTTTCGTTTTAATAAAATCGACACTCTCTAATGGACTTGATGTTTGTCCTTCTGGCGAGACGATCAGTCGAGAGAGTTGATCTCGTGTTTGTACGCAGATTGCACGCTTATTTTTGCTGCATACAAGGCGTGCATACGGATGATTCTGATTGTTTTCCGTGTTCTTATCGTGGATGGTAAATCCCTGCAGGTATCGGTTTCGACGCCTCGTGATCATCGGGAGATAAGTCGACCGTGAGAAATTTCGTTTCACACATTTTCGCTCACAGGGTTTATAATCGCTCAGAGTGAGGCTATTTTAGACACAATTTTTGGACGCTTGTATTTGTATAATAACAAGTATCCATACCTGGCAATATATATGTGTCCACACGTGTATTTTCCTGTTCGAACGACCCCTACTCGCGTAATTCGTAATGTTTACCGAAATTTGACAACCATGCCGTGACACCACGATACGGGAAATTTTTCAAATTACCCCCGAATCTGAGCTTGCCTGCATTTTGCTTTCACCCGCAGCAGACGAATTGCGCCGTAAATCCGTCCCGGCCGGAACATGGTTGAGCACAATATGCACAAGGTACCGCGGAACGTCGGTTCGGTAGTAAAACTGGAAATTCGCTTCCGCTCGTTGAGTGAAACAAGCCAGAAACCACAAATATAATAATACGGTGAAAGTTTGTAACGGTCTCCGAACTGCGGAAAAATGAGCCCAAAAATATTCGAATCAGAAGTAAAAAAGACAAGATTTTAATAGCTTTAAACATTCTAATTGTAAAATCTCTTCTCTCAAATTGTTGATATCACAGTTTGTGTTATTGAATTCACACAGATTATTATATTTTATTATTAGATACATTGGGGATGATCACGTGACGTTACTGGTGATGTTTCGAAACCGTTTTTTCCTCTTTTTCTAACCTCGGATTCAAACGATTGCCGCCTGATCACCGTTATGAGGATGCCATAGCCGGCCTTTACCGACCGAGTAACAAAATTCATTTCCGCATGAACGAAAAAAGTTATCGACTTCTTTTGTTCGGAATCGCTTCTAAAATACAGCGCTGACTGCGGTATTTTCATATCAGTGATTCGTTGCAGACTTCGATAAGAATAAAAATAAGCGGCTGCACTTTACTCGGTCGGTAAAAACGGACTATAGCATCTCCTTAACCCTTTGCGACACAGCATCTGATATATGAGATACCTTTTTTGAATCGGTTATCCAAGAGTTACATTCAATTTTTGTAATATCGCTGTAATTGTTTTTGCATAATTGGACTTCTAAGATGTCGATGTTGATGTTTTAAGAGTGATTATGATGATTCCACGAATATAGTGAGGGCTATAAATAAACAAAGTGTTGAAAATGCATGTTTCAACAAACTAAATGTAATTGCGGGAAGTTTATGGGGACTAGAAAAGTGGAGCTCGGTAATCCTGAGTTTTTGGGATCGCTAAAAACGAATCCGACGTCGAAATAATGATATTCAAAATGGCGGAGCCAATATGGTTGACTGAAAATATGAAAACTGATGTGATTTGCTCAAAATTAGTTACTCGGGGGTTTTCGGGGTCGATGAAAACGTTTAATTAATCGTTAAAATTACAAAATTCAATATGCGGAATGCATTTAGATCCGACATTTTGAGTTTTGAAAATTTCTCAGATTCGACCCCATTTTTGAAATCAGCGATCTCGGGTTAAGACCAATCGAACTAGCTTTCCAAAGTTCCAAGAATTGAACAAATTTGCTTGCGATAATTTTCCGCAGACGTGGTCGACGGACTGGAACCAGCCGGAATCCCGGCGCACGTCTCAGGCCGGACTCTACGACGTGATCCTCAGCGCGGACTGTCTTTTTTTCGACGAGGCTCGGCTGGACCTGGTCGAAACGATATTCGGATGGCTGGCTGAGGACGGAATCGCGCTGATAGTGGCGCCGAGGCGAGGTTCGACTTTTGAAAAATTTACGGAAGCCGCGATCGAGCGGGGCTTCACGGCCAGGCAGCGGGAATTCTACGACCCTCGAGTTTGGTCGAGGCACCTGGAGCTCGTTGAGCACAGCCAAGAATACTGCCCGGACATCCATTACCCGCTGCTTCTCGAGCTGACCAAGAAGCAAATCAAGGCACCCGGATGACGGAGGATTTTTGCCGATCAGCCGATTTCGTTCCAGCAGCGTTTTGCTGTTTTATTAAATATTGTCGAAGTCGTCGCAATACACGATTGGGAAACCAAAGATCAGGGCGTAAGTTTTTCTGAAATGTATTCTTAAATTCCGGTTGTGCGATTATCATTTTTCTCCTTCTCGGGGAATCGAGGTGGTCCAAAGAATTTGGATTCATTGTTTCGGAAACGGAAAGCCGGAAACAAAATGAATGCGAAAATTGATATGTTAATATAATATTATATATATATATATGTATATGTTGTAGCAATGTTACAAAAGACACGTAATTATGTATATTGTAATAGAAAAGCGACAAGAGAGAGACTTTACATTGTAAACATTATTATACACGGATAGATTTATCCAATATATACGATATACGTAAAATGTGAATAGATTTGTCTCGCTGTTATTTTTGTCCGTTGTATCATTTATTCTATGTATAGGAATGAAAAAACGTGTCTAGTTATTTTGTTTACCCAAACGACCAATATAATGCTTGCGAAGTCACTCACCTACAATACAATAAAGATTACCGCCTTGTACCCACATTTTTAACTATTATTAAAATTCGCCTTATATTTATTAATTGTGCAAACTTTTCCGTCTGTTCAAGTAAGTAAAGAATTTTTCTATTATTCGTGCCCGTTGATAAGAAATTACTTGAAAAAAAAAAAAAAAATATCAATCGTACTTAGCACAAGGTGTTCAATTTTCACGAGATAAACATCTGCAAGAGAGAAACTTACGCTGGGGGGAAAAAGTTACAATAATTAGTTTACCTTCAAAGTTTTCATTCGACGGAAAAGTTTTTGTTTTCTTTTTATTTTCCTTTCTTGTTTTCGCATTTTCCGAACTCAATCTTGGAATACAAATTTCCCTTTATACCCTCGTTTCTTTGAAATGTTGTCGCACCCTGTTTGTGAGGCGTGATACATGGTATTAAATAGTCATATATTTTTTTAGCTGTCTAGCATATAATATATTGTAATTACCTGAAAGTACATAGATACACATCATACATGTACGTATAAATTATTTAATGTATATTTTACCGTTGTTACCCATGACGTCGGTGTATCTATAAAAGTCTTCTCAAAAAGGACCAAATATAATTTTAAGAATCCTAGTCAAGACGCGTATCAGCGTCGTACTATATATCATGTATGTATATTATAATTGTTACACACCGTGAGAATATTGTTAATTGTAAAAATAATCATGATGATAATAATAATAATAATAATAATACGATGATGATTGTACATACGCACTGACTTCTGTGATAATTTTCAAACCCACTTCCACATGGAGGACGCTCTTCCTTTGTTTTTCCTCACCTTGATTCCGGATCAGAGCCACGCGGTTAAACCGCACGAGTTACGCAATCGCGCGATAGAAAAAGAGAGATAAGATTGCTAAAGTGGAAACGAGATCGCAGAAGAAGAAAATGGCCGTGGCGATTGCACGGTGTTCGAGAATTGAGAGAAAAACGAAGGAAAAATTCGCACGAAAAAACGAGCTGGCATCCTGAATCGAATGATAATTAAATTGTGTCTGATTTTTCGTTGCCTGTAAGCGAGTTTTTACCTCATCGATCTCAATTATGCTCGTCTTGTTTCGCGCGCAAAAATTGTCATCTTTTTCCGACTTCTCATTCGGTCGTTTCATCACAATTCGTCTAGCTTTTCGCTAGCATGATAATAATAATAATAACAGTGATAATAATAATAATAATAATAATAATGATCTTTACACCGACGTTGTTATACATATATCGCGTGTCACTGCAGAGTTATACACACATGTTATAACAAATGTCAGTCGTTTCGGAATTATTGGCGACGTCTTAAGCAGTTGCCGTGGTCTTAACGAGGCGGCAGATTAGGAGAACATTTTTTTTAAATGGGCGAACAGGGAATCAGAGTTGTTGTATGAAATTGACGAGGTCGATTTTTCCTGCCTTCCTTTTTATTTCCCTCTACATCATCATTCGTTTCTTCATATACCCATTACTTTTTTTCCTCCTCAATCTCTCGGACACATGTATACACATATACGCTTGTATACGAGTAACTGATCTACCAGACTACACGGAAAATAAACTTTGAACAGAAAATTTTACGGTGTTTAATCATCGCAGCTAGGCGATAATATTCTTTAATCTTATATCGTTGATGCCAGCGCTTTTGTGACTGCAACGACTGATTTTTACGGCTGCAGACGCTCAGACTTTCGGCTTATACACATCGCTGTAATCCATATACATCATTTTACGTACACCGTGGGCTGTAAAAACATTTGAGAAATTTACACGACTCGAGTTTTCAAACTCTGCGGTAAACGTACATCTGTATAATAATTAATCGTTTACATCGAGCGCAGCAACGAATATGATTTTCTTCCTTTCCCTCTTGGCTTCAAAAATTCAATCCAGTTAAAATATCAGTTTTTTAAGAGCTTGTATATTCTTCTCTTTGCAATTGTTTGAGTCACAGGAACACCAATTTCTCGTAAAAAAAAATTCAAGCTTCTCAAGAACCGAATCTCTGCGCTTGTGCCGTTCGTCAAAGGGCCGGTAAAACCATAAACGGGTTTCGCTAAATATCTCACGACGACGCTTATCACGGTCGATAATCAATTATCTAAAATTAGCCTCGTATCCAGCCATCCAAAACGCTTTTCCGCCGTTTCACTGATTTTCCCTTTATTTCCTCGTACGCGGAGTGTAGAAAATGTCGTTAGTCTTCCACTAAACCAGAACAATAAAGCATATAATGAATTTCTACAATCACGACTTTTGCAACCGAATTCGAATTTTCGAATCCATAATCGCATCGA
The DNA here is from genome assembly GCF_021155775.2 of Neodiprion pinetum. Lineage (NCBI taxonomy): Eukaryota > Metazoa > Arthropoda > Insecta > Hymenoptera > Diprionidae > Neodiprion > Neodiprion pinetum. Next base: position 42,038,556 of record NC_060234.1, read on the forward strand.
TTCTCTTTATTACAGATTCCACTCTATGTGTTACAGGAGTAAAATTTAAAACTAAACTCGATACTAGTCCTCCCAAAATCCAAAAAAGTATCCATATCCTCATAACCAACCGATAAAACAGAAAAAATGCTTAATTACACATGTCTGAAAAAAAATATTTGGATGTTTTTTGTAAATATTATGGTTGCAAGTGTGCCAAATACAAAAATGACTTCCATTTCCCTTTATCACGTACAGTATTCTTGCAAAATACGAAGTGTCTGCATAAAAAGAAACATAACAATAATGAACAAACCACCATTTTGTTACAATAGACTAAGCAATATTTCTTATAAAATTAAACAACAATTTCTTTGTGAAATGTATTTAACATTCCGCGTTCATTCTTTTCGCCTGTGAAAACTTTCCTTCTTCTCTTTGATACACCTTCGAATACGCTTCCGCTTTCCATTTTATCTCTCCCTGTTTGTATTTATTCTCGAATCTGACTCTAATGCATATTAAATGAAAGTAAGAAGTCACGTTTGCATAGGATTTTTATAATCGAGAATAGGATACCAGATTTCGAATTACACGGGAATTTCACTCTAAACGAAACTACAAAGACGAGTTTAAGAAAAAAACCCGACGTAATTGAAATTTCTGAGTATATTTCGCGGTTTCAGTGAGTGAAACTCTATAAGAAACAGCATAAAAAACCTGTGCAGGTTTTTTCGTCGCAGACCTGTGTTATCGCCCAATCTTTCCTAGTTTGACTGCAATGAAACCTTCGTGCATGTTTGGCCTTCGCGTGGATGACAAAAGTCTTCTTATAACTAATTAAAATTGGTCAGCACTCCCCGCATCGCCGGATTGATAGTCAATCCATTAATCGTGCGTTCGCGTTTATTCCCGCCACTCGGCGCGCGGACATCCGACCTTCCGAACCTGCGAGTTGTATCAATTGGCAAAAGACACGAAAGGTCGCGCCGTTTATATGTCGGTTTTAATTAGTCCTAGGGAACGTCACGACGCCCGATTTGATACACCGACACGCAGGTACAATCCATCGCCAGCTACATAATAGATACTGCGAAAAGGCAGAAGACCAAGACTAAGGCTAGGCTAACCCAGCCTCCGAAAACACATCGCGTAGGTACGAAATTAGATCTTTCAGATAGCCGGAGTTTCTGTTTGGCACAGTTCGCCGGCTCGTTTAATTCCCCCCTCCTTCTTCTTCTCCTCGTATCTACCTTTCGCAAAATCATCGTGACAATAATAAAATAATCACTGTGTTGAATAAAAAAAAAAATTTTATTGTATATACCCGCGGAAGAGGAGATACGAGACTGAGAAAAACGAGAACGACAGAAAGAAAGATACGGTGAAAAATAGAATTTACGTCATTATATGATCGGAACCGGTTTCTTCGCTCATTTTCACTGCTCATGGAAGTTCATTCGGGCCTTGAAAATCGACTGTAAATTACAAATTTTCCTAAATCTTATATTTCACCTGTAAGTTATACAATTTATACACATTTCATAAGAATTATTAATTCCAATTTTTTTTTCTGCAGAGTAGATCGTATACATGTGTAAAAATGTACAGTAACATTATGAGAAATAAAAAAAGAAAAACCGCTGTCCAAGTATATAATAAAAATGCATATTCCATAGTTCTTTCGATCGAACCATCAAAATTTTTTGCATATTTGTTCACTGAATGAAAAAAATAAGAAAAAATCGAATGAAGTAACTCCGAATAAGCTTTCAAGGGGCTAAATACTGCCTATAGTTATATTCTCGAATGGATGGGTGGGGAGGGAGGGAGAGAATTGGCAGCTACATGGTTTCTTTCGTTTGCATGTGGCGTCTATTGTAGTTTGAAAGATATTTTTGACAGTCGCATCTGTTTCAACCTTAACTTACTACACCGTCACTATATACATATACACACAGGTATATTCTCTTCCTCTTTCACAAGCACGCATGTATGTATGTACATACACATAATGTCCAATGTATAAATACTACAAAGAATGATCGTTCCGTGCAGTGTTTGTGTCTCTTCCTCGATACCTCGATACCTCGAGTTTCTTTAAGTCTACGCATCGTCCGAGAAAGTTGGTTAGGCATAAAGATATAAAAAATTTTTAAAAACTAGTGTTACAAACAAATAAGAAGTATAGAAAATTTTAAAAAGAAAAAAGTCGAGCGAAAAAAAAAATCGTCGCGAGATTTATGATTCCTCGTGGATAAATAAAAGCTTTGAATTATCGAGTTCTCCTTCGGTTTTCTTTTCCTAGTTTATTATTATTATTATTAATATTATTATTATTATTATTATTCCTATTACTATTGTTGTTATTATTGTTATTTTCATTATTTTTCTCGAGTTTTTTTCATCCTCGTATAAAAGTGGGATTAAAAAAGAATCTCAAGACAACAGAAAATAGAATGGTTGAAAAAATAAATGACATCGTCCTGAATTCTCCAACGTCACGAAGTATCTATAAATTATTTTTATTTCATTTTTTTTTTTTCCTCTACTCTTTGCATCAAAATGAAAGTTACTATCGCGTGGAAAAATTTAACACTTACTACACGTGTTACACAAATAATTAAACCCGAGAGGCGTGCAGAGGGATGAAAAACGTCCAGTACGTTGTTTGTTTCTATTTTGTTTTATTTTTTTTTTTTCTTATTTTTCTTACCTCTCATATTTATTTATAAATAGTTTAAAGCCCTTGAAGTTTATTGGCTCGTGTTACCGAAAGAACAAAGAGTAGTTTAAACGAAGATTTCTCTTTTATTTTCAGCAACGCGGAAAGTTAAATAATCCAGCCACAGCCACAGCGTCGCTCTGTGCTTGGCGCACTGATTTAAAACGCACCTCCGCTGTATAAAGCCGCGAACAAAACACCGGCCAGCCGCTGATTTACAATGCAGCGTTTAGCGGTATAAAATAAGGGGTAATAAGCTGTTCCATGCAGGAATGCATATGTTTTTGTAAACTTATAAACGGTTGTAAACGTTATGCCGTGGCTCAATTGTTTTTCAAAATAATTTCAACGAGCGTGACTTATACACGGTATTATTTAACGAGAGGGAAAGTTATTGCATAAACAAACCCACCCCTGTATTTGCCACGTATTTCTTCTCCAAATTATATTCCTCCCGCCTTTTTCCATAAAATTTTAATAAACTCTAATAAACGACGTCGTAGAAAAAATGTTAAATTACCTCTTTTCAAGAAAAAAAAAAACAAAAAGAATACGAATCGAATTTGCGAATTCGATTTAGCGTAAATGTTTTCTATTTCTATTCCATTCTTTGCGTATGTATAAGAATTAGGAACGGAAAAAGAAGGAAATGATAGGAAAAAAAAAAAAAAACATGATCGTGACGAACAAAATCTAAACTATCATAGCAGTTTTGTATACGTAAACCTGCATAATGTTGAAACCGGACGCGTTGTTCTTAATTTCTTCAACAAATCGCATTCAATGTATATTATCGTGTCAAAAGTAATATAAATAAGTTCAATCAACGCGTTCCACTTTGATCAAATCGATCTTTGAAAGCTGGGTTAAAAGTGCGTGCGATAGATATCAAAAGTAAAACGAGACCAAGAAAGCGAGAAAAAAAAAAGAAGAATAATATATGAATTTAACACGAGTAAGAAACCGGGAAAAAAAAAAGAATAGAAATAAAAAAACAAATGGCCGACCATGCAGCGTCTAGTCGGGGCCTGGGGTGCGTAAAATTTGGCGGGAATCCAACCGTTACGAAGGTTCAACGCGTAGCTTCGTCAGTCACCGCGGATGAACAGCCGCAGGTAAGATAAGTAGGATAGGTTATAGGTATAACTAGGATACACGTACACTATACATACGATATTAGTGTGTAACGATAGCGTGAAAAAATTTGTTAGTTGGCACGTGACATCGATCGCGCGAGAAGATCTTCGGCTTACTATAACATAACGTGGTAAATAATAAAATAAGAATGATAAATAAAATCGGGATAGAAAGATGATGAATAATTGAATGTGTTAATAAATTTGTGTACATGTATGCAAGAGAGAAGTTTCGTAGTAACAAAATTGAATCTTGTATCCCTGAGAAAGGGGGAAAGAATCAATATTGTAGGAGATTTGATAGTTGAACGAGGAAATTTTTAACCTGTATTCGTACACACGCAAAGCGGAAACGAGTGTCGATTATTGCAATTACGGAAATAATCGCGGAAATTGTGATAAAAGAGTTGTGTGATACCTTTGATGGTGATAAACGCTATAGATTGATTTAACAGTATTTTGTTACCGCGACAGGAAATCGTCTTTGTGTAGCAACAATACGTTTTGTCATGTTGCGGTCCGCGGTTTGCATGGCTTTGGGCCATTTTATTATGTATAAACTAAAATTAAATTCATATGCTCTACTTGATATATAAAAGCGCGTGTAGGTCGAAGCTGTGTGGTTGTATATTATACTTGTGAAATATTGTCGTCGTTGAGTTTGTGGCTTTTTCTACTTGATAAATCACCTGGATAGCCTTATATATTTTTAAAAATATTAACTTTATTGATCGCCTCTCGATTTAAGTACATTATTTTGCCGTTCCGTGTCTAATATTCGAATGATCAACTGCACTTTCGTCGCACGTCAGATACCTGTTCATTTTTATTACGTACGTCACATCATAGTGGAAATAGCCAAAAACCTCGACCCGGAATACAGCTCCGAAAAAGAAACGAGACACAAGAAAACTACTCTCAATTAATACGATCATTAATACAAATCAGGAGACGCGTCGTCATCGAACGAGAAATCTTGGAAATATACGATGGTGAAACTGCCGAGCGAACCTCTCGTTAAAAGCGGTGACAAATTTATTGCATGCCGAATTAACGGGACAAAATAAACGCTCGAGCTGAACCCAGTCGACGGACCAAATGACGTGGACTAAGTAGCAAATTATTATTATTTTTGTTATAACTGAGAATACTCGAGAAACAAGAAAGAAAATATATCAAATAAACTAAAAGTACGAGGGAATAAAAATACCGAAAGCACTGAGGAGGTGAATATCGCACGCGATTCTTCGAACCATGATGATCATGGTACGAGTACACGTACTCGTCAAGACACCCGGAATCCTTCATCATTTCGCAGCATGGACTGCTTGTCCACGTGTCCATACATCCTTCATCGTTGATATTTGTCAAGGGCAAAAAAAAAAAAAAACACGCCGTTTGAAACTGTTACGATAGGCGAGGAGAAGCCCGAGTTTCTTGTCCAGATGACAGGTCACAATTACGAAAGACACAGACTAATGTAAATATCCGGTTATCCGATTTTTCATTTTCAAATTGATTCCCATTTACAAGTTAGAACTTGCAGATGTTTCCCGATTATTTTCCAACCAATAAGATCCGCCGGTTCAAAAGCTCTGACGCGAGTTTTGCATTAGCAGATAGTGGTTAAATGATTCACTCCCAAGTAGCATTGCATGTGCTTCACTCATCCGAAACACAGATTACCGAGCATTCGGTACTGTAGATTTTAAGCTCTGTGTATACCTATGTAACAACGTATGTTAAATAACAACGATACCGAGCCACTTTCTGGTATCGCCAAACGTCACGCTGTAAACTGTGCCAAGCAAAAAGTACCGGACATCAATTTTTTTGCACCATCTTCAGACAGTCGATTTGTGTGATTCTGAGTCACGATTTTGAACCTGGAACTTGGGACAAAGTTCAGGAAGTTGGAAGAATCCGTAACCACGGTTTCAGACAACCATCATTTCGTCTCTTGACTTCGCTCGGAGTGACATTAAGTCATGCGAAGTCAACCCGAGTCACAAGTCATTTGAAGTACACTCGTTTGAAGCGCTTTGAAATAGCGGTATATAAATTAATACCAAGGCTTTTGAAGTCAGGTGTATACATATAGGCACCTATATACACCGTACCAATATTTTATCGGAGGACGATTAACCACTCTTGAAAAAATCAGCCTGCAGAGATATTGTTCGGTATTTCATTCGACCTGTTTCACTCGACTTTGAGCAATACTAATGATCCTAGAGTACATCAAAAAAACAGATTCTTTCAAAAGCCTGATTGCACAATCGGTGTTTAAAAGAACAGAGCCACACACATCGTTTTCCTCTTCTTCTAAACAACGAGACAAAGAACGGGGCATAAAACTTTTTTGAGAAAAATCGTGTCGTTATCCGCTTTATTCCAATGGTGTTCAAACCAAGCCACAGAATGAATCGAGACTAGCCGGAAACTGGATATAATTGCCTGATAAGTTCTCGAGTGGCTTGAAGATCCAGGTGGACATGAGCGAGTTTGAGGAACTGTCGGAAAGAGAAAGACGGGTTAGCTTCACCAAAGCAATTTTCAGCTTCATGGTATAGAGGAGTTTGCAGTTTCTGTCGAGTGTCGGTAGTTTCGCTGGTGGGTATAATCAGCCGATGATATATCGCAGCTTTTGTGGAGCACGCGTGTAGAAGTTGAACTACCTATAGCCAAAGAAGTATAGCCTAGTAGTACACGGTAGAACGATGAGCTTTGGGAAGTGGAGGAGGAAGCGAGACGGATAGCTAAAGGCTAAAATCGTTCTAGATCTCGTTTCGTTTGCCAGGTGGAAGAGAAGAGATGTCGGCGAGTAGGAAGCACCCTAATTATCTAAATTGAATGCGAAGTTATCTAGCGCCACGTAAACGTATCTAAATTGAACGTAAAAGCCAAAGTTGTGCTACCCGAAATAGATCATACTCACACACTGTGCCTTCATCTTGATACATTCACTCGACTATAGCAAAAAGACACTTTTTCATCATACTTACTTGCAATCATTATAATCTTGCCAAAAAGCCTCGTAGTCGGAGTCTGTCGTTGAAAATGGTCAACGGATATACCTGACATAAGACGCAGCAGTGTCAGAAATTGATGAAGTGAAATTTTGTAAGTGTAACTGGCCGAAAAGCCCGAAGAATATAAGACCTGCAAGCACCTATCAATGATTCACAATTAGCTGGACTGTAACGACGTTCCTCTAGGAACTTGAGCGACATTTTTATCGCGCGATAAAGAAAAGCGCGTTAAGAGATTGGAAAAATAAACCATCGGTAAACATTTGTTTTCTTTTCTCTTCGACTTCGCCTTGGATTTATTTGTATTGGATGCTAATGGGCTTCGTTATTCCGTCGCTGAGCTCGGCTGCCGTAAGTCTACCGTGATATGGGAAATCCCTCCGTATGTTGACCAATCCCACTCATCGTTACATGAGCTCTTAAGTAAATAAACGGCTGTTGGGATGTCATCGGGGGATCGTCGTACTTGTCCCCCCTTTTATCTAACCTTAAAGTTGTGTACGAACAAACACTTTGCTCGTGTGCCTTGAAGCCGCTGCATGCATGCAAGCACGATTGTACCTGTCCTTATACAAATTGCGCAACTCAACCTACTTAGAAGCCCCACTTATTATACAACAGACACGTGTATCTCACAACAACGGCCTGTCTTTAATGAGACTTACAAGGAAGGTATCCCAGATCGATCTCCCCGATTTCATTTCTTTTGCGAATATGTTATAGTATGCTAAAAACTAAGCGACACGTATTTTTTTTCATCTGCCATTGAACACTTTAATGGGGTCAAAGTAAGGCATGTCAAGGGGGGATTTGGCATTTTTTTTTTTTTTTTTATTGAGAAAATTACATTTTTCATTTCTCGTTATGAGAAAACTTTTCCCGTTGGATTGGTTAAAAAAAATATTACGTTCTGGCGGGTAAAAGTGCGAAATCCCCTCTTGACATGTCTTACTTTGGAGAGTGGTTTCATCCCCTTAGAGTGTTTAATGGCAGATAAAAAAAAAATTGATATCGCTTAGTTTTTAGTCTACTATAACATATTACAAAAGAAATGAAATCGGAGTGATCGAACTGAAATACCTTCCTTGTAGGAGGAATCTTTTCTCTCAGTGAAGTTCCCCAACTTTGTTCGCACAGTGTATGACATTAATTTTTTCTCGACCCTCGAAACCGTGCCCAAGAAACCGAGAGAATTCCTTCATTTCTTCAGGATTGGCAGAAAGAAAGGCTGCCAGTGTTATGGGTGCAACATTTACGTATGTACGTCAGGCTGCAAGTGACACGCGACTAATAGCTTTGTTGGCTCAAATCGTGCCACACAAATTGTCCCCATGGGTGTATAGCCGGTAACGACCCGATGCGAATGTAATAATAGAACGAACGAATTATTACACCCACTGCGCATTTCGTGGCCCATTTTAGTAATCAGTCTTTTGTAATGGAATGCGGCACATTGTGCTCCTCGACTCAAGCTGATGCTGGCAAACTCGGGCGTGTAAAATCCGGTAAGATATTGTGGCCGGTACCAGGACCGTGCCGTATGGCTACAGCCATCTCACTCTGCACATAGGGGACGATATTATTGATGAAGATATTTATAGAATGTGCAGGGTTATGACGGTTACGCTGACGTAGGGCTCACCTATCGCGGTTGCGGATCGTGAGACCATTCCGAACTCTTTCGCGTGTCGTTCGACGTCACCTGGATCCTCTTCGAAAAGCGATAAAAAATCTCAAGTGTTTCCAACGTGCGACAGTGGCTCGCCAAAATCTTCGTTGACTTTGCCATCGCGTTCGCGATCGGTAAGAAGAGAATTGGAATAGCGTCAACTGGTCTTTCAGCTCAATGGCTCAAACTGGAAGCCATATCCAATTGGCAGAAGCGGTCCGCGCGACGATAGTGTTTATTTACCAGTGAAGTGATATCTGTTTATACGTGATGCATGCGTCGAACTTTAATTGGACTAGGCATCATCAATCGTTTATATTTGTTCAATATCGGGTTCTGAAATATTCGTTCGTATAACGGTTTCAATCCGCCCATCGGTAATGGAAAATTCCTTCGCAACACGAAAACTCTTGACGAGCTCGAAACGAAGGTTTCAACGAACTGTCGAACCGAACCAGCTTCTCTTTCACCTTATGACCTTCTGTAATCAAATTATTTCCCCCAACAATTTTTATACGGTGATTGCGAACGCCCGCTTTGACCGGGATTAACACAAGGCGATGTTCACGCGAAGTTTGTACCGCACTGACCTGCGGTATAAACATTTTTGCTATCACCAATCATGCCTGAGTTTCTGTATACCAAAACCGAGTATACACACAGCTGTGTATACAGAGTTGGCTGGCTGGATGGACAAGAAGGGGTGAAAGAGAGAGAGAGAGAGAGAGAGAGAGAGAGAGAGAGAGAGAGAAATAGTACACGTAGGCCGGTGTTATACTGGGACACGTCGACGCTTTGAGAATACTTATACAGAAGACAGAGAGAGGTCATGTTTAATTGGCAACTAGGCGAGAATGCACTTATATTATTTAGCACTTACGTCGACTATGGAACAACGGTCGGGAATGAAATGTAGATCAAGTACGCTTTGATGAAGATATCATTTGCAGTTCGTTTAATGGAAGGGCGACAATTGAGGGAACCACAGACTCGAGATTATTTTACTCGTCAATGACGCCTCCGTTCTCTCTTTTTTTTCTTTGTGACTTTGTCGCCGTCGGGAAGTTTTTCCTTATCAAATATACCGCGCGATGAAAACGTTGGTGTAATAATAGCTTTCAATTTGGATGACAATAATTACAATATTGAAAAACCTCCGAGGCTGATGCTGTTTCTTTTGAAATACGGACGATGGGGATTGCTAAAGACTCGACTTCCTTTCTTTTCGTTTGCACAAGGTAAAGAACGATAGTTCTCTACTATCAACGAGAAAATCGTGTATCTAATCGAGTCAGAGATCGAAATATTATATTATGAAAATAATTTAATGCCTCTGACCACTGCCTGTAACAACAATTGCAATATCAATGGGATTGTGACGATGAGTTGGTGCAATAAGCTGATTCATTAACAATATCATATTTTCCAGTATATTCATACGATCTTCGTTGACGAAATTCCTTTTAAACCTCGAATGAGACAATTTTTCCAGTGTGTATAATAAAAAAGAGATCCGAACTTGCAAATGTTCCAATTTTCTATTTCTCGGCGTCTACGATTGTCTGTATAAACCGAGAATCTTGACCTTAATAATGACGCAAACAGGATTTCGAAGAGTCAAACCTAACGGAATTGCGAATTCTCAATCCGACACCGTAGCCGTAATCCGATTTAATTTCAACCTGAAACGAATATATTCACACAGCATGTGCGTGACTCGATGCAATAATTGAGAAGTCTTCGAAACGGTGTCTGTACGTCATATCATGTATACATACATACGTATAATTGAGTTCTAACGGGGGCACTTTCGTGGGAAACTCGATATCGTGAGTTCTTATCGACAAAAATATATATTCTATACTCAAATATAGGATAATGAAATATTTGAACCATTTTCCACCAGTTCTTATTATTACTCTTTGATTGATCTACAATGGAGACGGACAACAGGTAAGGATATTCAACGAGTTATCAAGCGGAAAGAAACCAATTGACCGAAGACTAAAAAAAAAAGAATATCAAAGGAAAAAAAAATTTCATCAAGTTTAATTCCAATAAACAGATTATCTGTTCTTATACATAAACAACGTCCATTTGAATTTGGCCTGCAGATTCATTTCTATCGCATATTAAGTACCTACGTCCTTTTCATTCGTTTTCTCCATCATTGTCCAAATAACTTGGTTGGAAATTTTTAAAACGGCTTCTTCTCTCTTGTCAAATTTGGGTTCGGACGATGGGGTCCATTGATCCATAACTGCATGCGTCGCATTTTTAGGACGAGATCAGAATAAAGTATAGAATCAAGTAATGCGAACCGGACGGATAAAGGCACAACGGGACAGCTGTGCAAAACAAAACGGTTTACGTGTATCGCGTACGTGCGGGATATTGTGCGGTATATAGACTATGCGGAAAGCTGAGCTCTCTGAACCTCGACGTGTATCTCACGCCATGCAGTACGTATAACCGGATATCGGCTGGGCGGAAACCCATTGGGATACAAAACTCGTAGGGGGAGGAAGGCGGACTATCAAATTTTGTCTACGAGTTCAGATCCTCGTTGGCTTTCTGCAATTTGTCTCGTAACTTTGAAAATTGGGTGAAATTGGGGCGGATTTATTGACTGATAGATTTCCAGAATGAGGTTCGCTGTTTTTGAGTCCATGCATCATCGTTCAGAGAAAATTGATGAGCTTGGCTCACGATTTTTAAGTTTCCTCTTTTACCGTCAAGTTGACGAAAAACTGCAGAGAAGTTCATAGGCGTGCACATTGTAACGTCGTTACATATTTATTATACAACTCGCGGTATGTTGATAGCCATACGCTAAAAACAAAGTGCGGTAATAAATTTTACAGATCGATTTACGATGAACTTTGCGAAATATTAGTAGAACGCGAAAAATGTAAGACCAGTTTGTCATCTTGCGTATTTTGTGCACTTTGACCTCGTGAAAGAAGAAACAGTATGGAAATCTTAATTATTTTCGACGATGTGTGGAATCGAGAATCAATATGGTTTTCGATTCATCGTTGAATTCTCGAGAAATGCCATATATTTTTTTTATTCCTTCGTTTCGACTTTCAATCTACTGTATAGAGTTCCGTGAAAAGAAGCTTGCAATAGGATTATACGTGGAGAGCACTTAGAGACAGCCGATTTTTAAAAATGGGCGTCAACCAGACTGCGCCCTTGAACCCCGGATCGGTTAATTACTCCGAAATGTGAGGTGTACACTATAACGCGTTGTATTAGACTAATTACCGAAGTAGATACACCGCTGATTAATATGACATGCACAGCGCTGGGTTTTGGTCCGAAATTGAACCCATAATGCGTAATACAAGCGCTTTCGGTCATTTCTCAACATAATAATGCCCATAAAAAATTGATAATGAATTATTAATATTAGCTGAGCAATTTCAAGTGAGCAATTTTAATTATAAAAAATATTTCAAACGGACACGCGGATCGAGCCTTAACGGCACTTTGCAAACACTGCAAAGCTCAGGGAGGCGAGATTTAATTGCCAACTAGGCGAGAATGGCCGATGCACTATTTCGCACGTTCATTGTTATTGTTTAGCTCTAGGCTTGATTGTGTGTATAGGTGTACGGTAGATATTTCGCGAGGACAATAGACGGGAGTGGAATGTAGACCAAGTGTCGTTCGTTCGAACATACATTCTGATTTTATTAAAAAAAAGAAGAAACATGTTATGCAGGGCGCATCTTTGATACCCTCGACATAATTCGCAAACAAAACCATTTACCTACACGTGATCAACTGGAATATCGATTTCCGAAAAAAAAAAAAAAAAATTAATACAAATTGATTAGCAGAACAAATGCCTGAATATAAATGCACGTTACAGCCGACTCCTCGTAAAACCGCATTTCGTTGTGACGCATTAACGTGTTATCAAATTCCTACACCATGAATGAAAATGTGTTATTAGTTATAGGTAGAATTTATTGCTGTCAAGAGCCCAGAGGCATATTGTGCAGCAGTAATGTCTGCAATAAATTGTTCTCGCATTCGCTGAAGAGTGGAGGAGATCGACAGGCATTATCGCGTTTTATGAAAACCCATCTTGTACGAAGCGACGAGGGACGGAATAATGTCGGATTTCATTGTAACCGGATGCAATTGTCGTATATAAATCTCAACTGCTGACATATTCTGTAATCTGTATATCCACCTTTTTCCTTTTTCTATTCTCTTATTTCCATCCAACTAACCCAGCTTACGTGAAAATGAAGGAAAAGATTATTACCCGCGAAAATGTTTTTTCGGACGGACACGCGTTGCCTTTTTTTTTCCTACCCTTTCCTGATTTTCCGCTCGTAGATTCGCAAAAGTAGTTATAAGTGTAGGCTCGCCGAGGGTTTGGTCAACATTGAAGAAGTTCTCTTGCTCTCGACGTTCTAGCATTCAATCGAACAATTCCAAGTTTCGTTAACTTTGATTTTCAGATTGTCGCCTGGTCGGTTTCTCATCCTTATTCGATATTCGTTTACACTCCCTCTCCCTCCCCCCTTTCTCTCTCTCTCTCTCTCAGTTTTCCCCAACATTTTGAGTAAATAAGAGGAACACGTATATCCACAGCTTCATAATATTTATTCACCCGATTCACCCTCTTTGAAATTATGTTATATAAATACCATTTACATATTTACTTTCAATTTCTGCACGGTGCGCGCGCGCTTGATTCAAATGCAAATGATAACATGTTTATAAATAAATTTTGTACATAATGACTGATTTAACACGTGTAAAACTGTAACTGAATCCCACCACGCATCTTGTTCGTTAGGGCCGATTACTGGAAGTCTCAGGGTCGGAAATTCTGCGATTTTTGCAAATGCTGGATCGCCGACAACAAGCCGAGCATCGAGTTCCACGAAGGTGGCAAAAAGCACAAGGAAAATGTCGGCAAACGACTCCGGGAGATTCATAAAAACAGTGCTAAACAGGCCAAGCAGCACCGGAAGTTCGAGGATGACATTAAGAAAATGGAGACCGTGAGCAGCGAAACATTTATTCCACTCTTCTTTTCTTCCGCTCTGCATGATTACCGGTTCTAAAAACGAACATGGCACGTCCAAAAACAAAAAAAAAAAAAAAGTTGCGCTTACACGATTCACGAGAGGATAAGAAATAAAACGCAATTTCTTTCGTTTCAGGCAGCAATGGCGGCATATCTCAAAGACGTTGAGAACAACACGACTGATCTAACAGCGGAGAGGATAATTCGTGAAAAATTAGAAAACGCAGGAAAAAACGACGTGAGTTGTAAGTTAAAGGCGGCTGAAATCGTGGTATCTAGTAGTCCTGGAAATGTCCTTGAATTTTGCTTGTCCTTAAAGAGTCCTGGAAATATCCAGGATGAAGAAATGTATATAACAATTATCATTTTCGTGTATTCTTATTTTTCCTGAACGTTCTTGAATAATCTTAAAATGTCCTTGAAATGTCCTTGAATTTGCTAGAAATTTTTTACCGGACACCATGTGAAACAGCTAGCCGATCGAAAATAAAATCTGGGTAAAAACGAATCGGCTTTTTTACAGGCCGCACCGCCGAATGTTCCAAAAGCACCTCAGCTGGCACCTCCAGAAGCCAGTCCAAGGTACAAGAACAGACAATTTTACCCTACAGTCGGAGGCGCGCAAACACGTGGAAATAAAGGGAATCGAGGAGAGCGAGAGGTCAGAAATTATTTGAACGTATAGATAACGAAATTGCTGAAAGAAGCACGCTTGGATATCCTCCGACTAATCATAAGCTGTTTAATCCATTTCCTCTCCTCTTCTTTACGTGTGATTTCGAATATTAACTTTACACTACACTACGGGACTCGAATTATTTTTTTCAAACTTCTTCGTCGATCCATTTTTATTTATCTCGCATTTTCACGATATCTGAATCAATCCTCCTAATAATCGCAGCCCCAATTCGACGTCGATCCCTGCGATCCTTCTTCGTCGTCTCAACCCAGATCTTCCAGCCACAAATCGGGCTTACCCGGAGCAAGCGGAGACGTGAAGATTCAGGGCAAGGCTAAAATCAAAGGCAAGAGGGTCAAGAAAGGGTTGGAAGACGATGCAGCCAAAGTTAGGAGTCAACTTTTCGCCCAGAAACTTTGGTACGAAGCAGTCAGTCCCGAAGGATATACCTACTACTGGCACATCCAGACAAACGGTTCGTGACTATGCCTTTCAATTTTTAAAATTTGAAAAACGATTGAGGAAATTTTATTCGATCAAAAGTTCAGAACAATTTCCGAAGAAAATCAGCTCACGGTTCCCACTGACTTTAGGTAAGCTTTTCACAGCGAATTTTAAAGCCTGATCGATTAATTCGATCAAACGTCTCGAAAACCTTAAAAAATTAGAAATGAAATATCGCGAATCATCAAAAATAAGCTTTGAAATCGATTAATATTGCCTAATCTCAACATAACCTAACCTAATCTAACTACATAGTATAAAGCGTCTCCGCCGGAGGCGGTGATCGATGTGACGTCATCTACCTGAAGCGAATCGCAAGCGATGGCAAAAAAGATGCCCAAAAAAAAAAAACGATTCGAACGTCTTTATTCAAATGACCAGAATAAAAACCACTCAAAAAAATATTTCTCGCAATATTTTTTATCCACTGCAGACCAAGGCGCGGCGTTAATGTGTGAATGTGTAATTTGAATCGCTAAATTTCAACAGAATCTGTGTGGGAGCCACCAGCGGAAGGTTTCGCGACAATTGCCGAGCAGGAGGAGGAAGCCAAGGAATTGGCTCTGCAGGAGGAACTGTTGGCTCAAATAGCCAAGGACGAGGAGAAGAAGAAGGAGGAAACCGCCGAGGAGCGGCGAGCCAACGCCGAGAGAGAAAAATACAAAGAGATTCGGAAGCAGCGGGAGGAACAAGAACACGCCGTCGAGCCTGACGATGATGAGGATCAATCACCCAGCGTTCCCTATAGGAGAGATTACAGTGTGCCTGAACGGCCACAACCCTACGGAACGTGGAAGACCGTGCAAGTGATGTGAGAAGACCAGGATATAATTGCGTCTTCGCGTGAAAAAAAAAGAATTAACCAATTTTTTTATGTGTACAAAGCAGAGAAACACATAAGATAATTAGATCGGATATTTCCTCTATTTTATCAGAATGTAGATAATTGCGCATGTTAAGAGCAGTTGAATTGAACTGATCTTATGATCCCGTGTATGACTGACGTCATTTCTCTGCTTTTCCATACATGTATTCAATTTTTTCACGCGCAACGACCTAATTATTCATTTTAGTTTTCGGCCGAGAATAGAAAAAGTATAGTATCTGAAATGTCTCTGTTTTATATCATCGATGCAGAAATTACGTTCCGTAGTATTGATTTGAATCTCCCTGATTGAAAATACCGGGTATCCCGGCCTTCAAAGTGTAGAAATTTGATGAACCCCCGTAAATCCCGGCAAATTGTGTTCGTGTATTCCTCAGGGTAATCTATTGGGCTTTGGGGAGCTGGATACAGGGGTGTGTATAATATTATAGTGAAAACTGTAACGAATGCAGAACAACCGGGGAAATACGTCAGCACGTAATGAATTTCATCCGCAAAGGTACGAAGCCGTATCACGTGTCCCATGGCAGTTTGATTTTTCGTATTTCCAGTCGAGCCTCGCCCGAAGTAAAGTTTACCGGTTACTTAGAAAGGGCTTTTAAATAACAGATTCTGTAATAACCTACGGATGACAGGGGACGCATACAAATGTCCCCGTGTTTGAATGCTGACACAGGTTCATTTGGCGAAATGTTTTATGTTTACCTACGCAGAGACAGGCATAAAGTCGATTCGCGTCGATTCTTTGATGCGATTCCGTCTCGTTTTGTACCGGTATACATACCTATATTTTTTACCCATCGGCGACAAACACGTTCCGCCAATTCAGCGAGATAAACTGGGTTACGTTGAATGGAGAATAGTTTCGTTTTAACGAACTTCGTTTTTTTTTCTTTTTTTTTTTTTTTTTTATTTCAAATTCTCATCGTTCGATCAATTTCGCTAACATATCGGAGTTTTTTAATTGAATGAAACGAGATGTCCAGTCTCTCTCGATATGGGAAAGTTTTTTGGTCCGTGTATTATTTGCCGCATAAAATATTATTGAATAGCTTATGTATGTAATGTAATATTGTGGATTTAGAGGTAAATTAAATTGACGGACAAAAGAGGTCGTTATTACCGCTTCGGATGTAAATGACAAAAAGCAGTTTACATTTTATTGATTCGAGCATATTACACAATGTTGTCCTCGCAGAGTCCTTTTTATGGGACATTCACGTTTCATCCCAGCTCGACCATTAATATTACGTACAAATTTATAACTGTATCAAAATCGCGATTCAGCGTTGTAGCAAAACAAAAGAGGATCGGATCTTACTCAACTGACAGAGAATTTTCGTTCCCGTTGTTTTAACGGTATTCGAATACCGAATAATGTTCAATGTCTAATTACGATTACGACTACCGGATGACGTAACAGGAACATCCAAATTGCTTTTCGTCCTCGAAATTCAATTGAGGAACCGAACCAGTAAATTAATTTATTGTTATAATTTCAGCGAGAAGAAGCCGGTCGATTTGCAGCTACCGAAACATGAATTTGTCGCAGTTTCGGTTCCCTCGTTGGAGCGAGAAGCGCCCCAGCGAATTTTCAAAGAGAAAACAATATCCAGAGTCGATGCCGGGGATAGCGATGAAGAGACCGTTCCCTCAACCTTCAAAAAACGCAAGTTTGGTAACAAAAACGTTCGGAAAAGGCTAGACGACGATTAAACACCCTAAATTTAATTTTTTTTTTTTTTCTAAATAAATAACTACATTCACCTAGGAATGCTCTCGGGATTTTTCTACAGCTGTGCGCTCTTTGTCCTGACGTAATCACCTCTCCTTCGCTAATTGACAACTAGTATTAATTCAATTTGTGGAGAGTATTTTCTATTCTTTCCTGAAAGAACGGGAAATCTCGTGAAGTCGAGTTGGCGAAGAAAACTCTTTTACCGAACACTCTATAAGAAGTTCCAGTAATTCAATTATTTTTACTTTCATTTCGTCATTTATTTTCTGGTGACGTTTCTCTTCCACTGACTCCCTGCTATTTGTCAATACTTTTTATAAATGAATCAATAGTACATTGAATAGTAAAATATTTCGATGTGTGAACATTTTAAGAAATTAGGACTATAAAAATTATGGGCAAATGACTGAAAGTGTTTAAGCAAGTTCAACTAATGCCGTTTTTCGCGGAAAAAAATAAATAAATAAGAAATACCTACAGTTCTTGATTTTGGGAATAATTTTTCTACGGTAATACACAGAAGATTGTTTTTTCTGTTCAAACCGTAAAATATTGTTTATTTTCACGGTCCGAGCGCGAATAATCAATCTGATATGAGATTTCGCAATTTTCGTTCATACTTACACGCGAAAAATACGACGATTAGACACACGGGATTGAGATATAAACGTGTTTAGCGAATTGTAAACTAAAATATATTGTATATTTTACTACAACGATGAATATCTATAAGTTAAAAATAAATACTTATAGCTAAAATTTACAACAAAAATACTCTGTGCTAAGTTACATTCATATCTGTATAATGTAATAATTATGTTACATATTTATAACGTATGATACAACATTTTTCTTAAACCAACGATATGTCCAATACGATATCCGCCTTAATAGCAAAAGCTGATAACTCGGGTCGAAATTGTTATTTACAAACTGAATTAGTCGATCTCATTTGTTACGCACCGTAGATATGTGTGTTCAAAAATAACCGCGTCGTGTTCCAAAATGGCGTCGATGATCAAGACGTCACCGATTCGCCAACGGTGGCGCCTCGCTCGCTGCTGCATTGAGAATTCCTGGCCTATAAAGCCCTCGCAATTGTTTGTACCTCAATAATTCTCATTCTTCTAAACATTTACTTTTAATACTTCTTTTTTTTTTTTAAACTAAAATTCTAAAATTCATCACACGAGTCGATCGTCCGAGAGCGGAGGATTCAAATAACGCGTACATACGCTTGTAATTTCGAAGTGGAACGACCCGATTAAACGACTTCTCACCTGCTGATAACTGACATCTAGCTGCTTGGCGCGAAGCCCGTGGCAGTTTTTCAAACGTAAGTTTAAACTGGGGCTCGCCATTTAAGTTAAAATTATGCAATTTCAAAAGCTAGCTAGCCTAACATCGATGCCCGAAAATATTCCATCATTCTCATGGTCCCTGATCCCTTAATAACAATTATCAAAAATAGAATGACGCGAAAGTGAAGACAAGCGAAGAGATTCTACTCGTCAACGATCAATCAAAGCCGATATGTTAATTCTTTTGTTTCAACAAAAACAACAAATGTTGAACTAAATTTGGAATTGTTCCTACTTCACAACATTCGCTTGGTTGGCAAAGCTGATCCCGGTGTGAAATTTGAATATTCTTATATAACGTACAATTCGACGTTCGATATTATTGTAAAAATTTTCAAAAAATAACTAACAATTATCACGCTAGAGTTTTCTCTCTTCACGCACTGCGTCACACATGCAAATAGCTAATGAAAATATATGCAATGTTTTTTTTTTTCTTGTTTTCTACTAAAAATCTATCGAGTTATTCTGAACTCCGATTTAACGAATCTTTTTGCGAAATTTTACTTTTTTCTTAATACTTCTTCTTCTAAAAGGCACGACTGCGCAATCGTAAAGGCATAAGACTGCCTGGACTTGATCATTCACCTACGTAAACACGCAAAAACCACAATATCGCTCTATAAACAAATCTCTTATAAGCTATACCTGAGTTGGCGGGGCGGAACTTGAGCCGGTTTTGCTCGACTCTTCGGTCGTGATGTACTTCGCACGGTCCCTGAGTTTCGAGTTTCCGTCAAGTTCTTGAAGAATGGAGTCGACAGACCGGCCCTTGGTTTCCGGGACGAAAATCCACGTGAATACGAACGTGAGCGCGGTGAACCCGCCGAAGATAAAGAAGCACCCGTAAATACCGACGAGAGCGGAAATGGTCGGGAAAAATTTTAATACCAGAAAGGCCAGTATCCACAGAAACTCCATGGAGACAGAATTGGCCAGCCCGGCAATCTCCGGACTAAAGACTTCCGAGGCGACGACAAATGGCACTGGACCCATGCCCAAGGAGTAAACGATCACGTAAGCCGACAACGCAGCTACGGGAATCCAGCTGAAGGCCGTTACCTCGTAACCGTGGTTTTGGAAGTAGGAAAAGAATCCGAGTGTGAAGAGGCAGACGGACATACCGGCGCAAGAAATCAGAATCAATAGTCTTCTTCCAGCGCGTTCCATCATCGCCGTTGATATGTTCGAGCCGAATACTTGAATGGCTCCAACAATAATTGCGGCCATGTCAGGGGACAACGAACTACCCGCAGCCTTGAATATCGTCGCCGAGTAACTCATCTGAAACGACGATTAAACAATCGTTATTTACCGCTCGGTATGAATAAATCGATGAAGATGATGCTGAGAATGATGTGTATGTCGTTGGTTGGGAAGCGGAGCTTTTTGCGAGACGATGAAGCCGACCCTGGTTACTTACTATGGCAAAAATTCCGGAGAGCTGTTGCCCGCCGAGGAGGCCGAACGCGATTATAACACCCTTGATCGTTCTACGGGTTTTGAACAAGTCCTTGAAGCCGACCTTCTGCTGTGACACGATTGACTCCTTGGCCATTGAGCTCAGAAAGGCGAGCTCCTTGTCCACGACTTCTCGCTCGCCACCTCGAAGCCACAGCAAAGATCTGTCAACAAGCGTAAATCTATTCGTGTAGCACGTTTGCCATAAATTAACATTCTTTTGTCTACCAATGGCGACATGTGTCAATAGACCAATCAGAATACAAAGCACACTATAAATAGCAGACAAAAATCTTCCTGCTCAATTTATCTCCTCGGCCTCTTACACTCCATCCATTCAGCGAGACGTACGAGAACACTGATTATTATAACTACCACGCTGCTGTAATCTCCGATAAAAATATCGGTCAGGAATACTCGGAACTGAGCTTATTTTGCGATCATACGTAATTTGTTTTTCAATTAATGGAATCGGTGTGAACCAACACCATCAAGTCTTGCTCGAGAATCGGGACGTCGCCGCGTCGGTACAATGACTCGAAATAATGATCGTATTAAGACGAAACTAAAAAGCGTCTCGAGTCTTTCGATAACGGTAAAATTAAGTCACAATGAATATCGTTGAACAATTTCCCGAGCAAAATTAATCGGTGATCTTTTGAAAACATGACGGAAAGTTTGAATCCATATGACCTACCTTCCAGCCTCCGACATCCGTTCACAGCGAACGAGATACGTCGGCGATTCGGGCATGAATATAAACGCCCCGAGATAAACCATGGGGATAACCGAAGCACAAATGGCGAAGACACGGAAGGACAGCAGAGTCCCCAGAACGTATGTGAGGAGGATACCAATGTTGATGAAGAAGACGAGCAGGCTGCCAAGCATCCCGCGGATGTCGTTGCTCGCGATTTCCCCGACGTAGAGGGGAACCACCAAAATTGCACCGGCGCCACCGATTCCGGCGAAGAAACGAGCCACGAAGAGGTAGCTCTGATCCTGGGCGAATATGGTGACGAGCCAGCAAATTCCGTAAGGCATCGCCACCAAGTATCCGGCAGTTTTCCGCCCAAATTTTTCCGCCATCATGCCAAAGAGCGGAGTGCCCAGAAGACCCCCAACGCAGAGGGAGCCTCCAAGCCACGAAGCACCCTCATCCGACATTGGTTCAACTCCAACAGGCGGATTATCACTCTGGAGTTGCGGTGTCATCGGTGATGTCCAGCCTACCATTGTTCCGTACGCGAACGCGGCCAGGTTGACTGAAAGTTTGAAACAAAGTTATATTTAGGGGAGAAAATGGTCGATTCATTCAGGATAGGGAACCAAAGGGGTGACACTGTCCTCGTCTGCCAAAAGTCATTTTGGTTCATTCTTAAGTCGTGGGAAGTGGCTTAAAGTCATGCAAAGTTACTAGAGTATCAGTGACAAGTCATTCCAAGCCTTTCATTCGATCCCGGGTTTTTTAGAAAGACTTGCAGCTTTGATTTAGTCCAATGCCTTTTCCTTTGATTAGGTAATGGGACTCCTTAAGTAATCCGTACGTAAGAAGGAAAAGTTCATTGAGACGTCAAGGATTGATGCATAAAGCTATACTAATTAATATCGCGATAACTGATGTATTTGTGTTCACAAATCGACAGTAATGACACGTTGTCCATTTATACAAACACAGAATTGAAATGAAAAATGAAAGGTATACGATGCAGGGTATTCTGATCTGGACGATTTATGTTTTAGATGAACCATTTATGAATAATTCCGACTGAGATTGTAGATTTTTTTTTATCGCGATATATTCCATAAATAATTACGAACTTCAAGTCAAATTCAAAGTCAAAGTGCACATCAATTGAATAATTTCACCCCCATCCATCTCCCGCCAATTTCAATGTGACGGATATTCCTATAAACATTTCAGACAAAACTTATACTGTAGTTGAAGGCACGGGTAACTGAAAAAACCAACTTTCAACCCCCGCAAGTTTAACTCTAAAGTTATTTTTACTTTAATCATTACGACGCACAAAATTTAGAGCTACGCATATTTATAAAAGTACCCACGAATGTTTATATTTGTTATTATACACACTTGACACAGCAGCGATGATTTGTTGATATTTTCCCGATTCCCGAACGGGGGTGCACTTTTCTTTATCCATGTCGGATGGTTGTGTTTCAACCAAATGTCCTCGGCACGTGACCATAAGTGTTGTCAACGGTAACGTGGCTGTACAAGTAGTCACAGCAACCCTTCAACAGTGTAACAGAAGCTGGAAACCCATCGTCTGACCGTGGCGAGATCAACTCAACTCAATTTATAGTAAATCCGTAGCATCGGAAACTGCAGGGAGGAGCTTGCGTCTGCTGTAGGAGCAGGAGAGCTTTATCTTGCCTGCCGCCGTTTATCTTCCTCCCTGACGCCAGTCCTCCAGTCCGAGAAGCCGACAGAGTTGCACCTTATAGAATCAATTTCGCGATGCGGCAAGAGGCTGCACTGCTGACGCCGCATCGCTGATTTCTAACATTTGCTCCGGCTACAGTCACTCAAAGTTTATCAAGGTCGTCTGAAACCCACGAATTTTCGTCAATCGACCGCCGAATGAAACGTCTGAAAAAAATGGAACCTCAGCAATTATTGCTTCTCTAAACTCGGTACATATCAGGTCTCAGCTTACTCATCATTTCTTTGAGAAAAAAATCTCTCGTCTTTTGAGGCCTTGAGATGAAACTGGATTTTCGGTCGAAACATTCTGAAAAATATGTGAAAATAAAGACTCATGCGATTCTTTCACAACTCATCAGTACACCAGACACTCTCCACGTGCGTCAACTGAACCATCAGTCCTTTCTTTCTCTCTTGATTTATGCATTAACCACGTAATTTCATATTGTCGTCGAGGATTAAAGAGATCAACTTTCGAGTAGGTGGTGGAAAAAAAATTTTCAAAGACGAGCAGACGAGACGACAATAATTCGGAAGAATCATTCCGCGCATCTCTGTTGAACAGGTACAGTTTCATTATCAGCGAATAATTGTCATAGCCTGATCGTATATATATCACACGTCTCAAGATATAACAACTCCAGACTTAAACTACACGCTATATTAATTTACAGAACTCTTTGGCAATACGAGAATTGCAACGGTTCATGAATTTTTCTCCCGCACAGTTCCAAGAGACACTTCCGACGTGAGCTTTACATAAATCCTCGGTGTGTAAGATTTTTCACCGTGAACTTGACGCCGACTTCAAATAGCCCCCCTTCCCACTCTCTCAGCTGCAATCATCTATTTTGTGCCAACAATCTAGTAATTTGTCCCCCATTTCTACCGAGAATATAACACCAGCCACGGTGCATGAACTCATCGCGTATCTAATGTCAAGTAATTAATGCGGTCTGTTTCAAACGGTACAAAAATAGTTCCACACACCTCGATTCAAGTGATTTAATCAAATCAAACAAGGTAGAATCAACAAACAAAGTTCGTTTCAAATTCACATAGTCAACTTTGAAATTGCAATTCACTGTTACATCATTCGGAATCGCAGATGATGAGTTAAAGAGAGAGAGAGACCGTCATATTCAAGTAAACATATCACTCTATAGAAATTTAATCGAAGCACAGAAAAATTGGGTGACTTTTTTCACGGTACTCGAAACGTCGATGTTAATTACTGTTACCTTCTCGGTGTATTTTGCATAAACCAGGCTACTCCGACACCACGTTTATCACTCGGGAAGCTCGGCCCAAGTACTTCCGTTTCCCACCATTTTCCCCCACTGACAGAGTCCTTCGGGATAAGGACTGGGTCAAGCCGGTGAAGTGGGTCACGGTGGCTGTGGAATCTCGACTCACGACCTAGGTTCCTGCATATTCCAGAGCGCGCCCATATGCAACCAGATAGAGTCGCGACCGTGAATCGACTGAACCCAACAAAACCCGGGAATCCAACGTACGAAATCAATACTACAGAGACCTTTGCTGACCGTACCTTGTACAGTGAGAAAGTTGAGCTTTAGCCGCGGATTAGAGACGCTTGGAGACCTCCACGTGCCGCAGCTTTACATTCACAGTCGTCACGGATCGTTCTATAAATGTTTAAGCGGACCTTTTTAAGATCGCGATGCGCTCTTCGCCGCTGTGTCATTCGCTCGGATTATCGTTTCCTATCTTGCGAGTATCGTTGAATTTATTGTATGTACTTTCTTGCTGGATAGATACGCTCCTCGAGAAAGCTGAGGAATAGAAGAGGATGGCATGGCACTGCAACGGGGTAACTAATCAAGAGATGGTCGCAAAGCTGAAAAGTGAGTTGCAGTGAATTGAAGAAATGTCCGCATCGTTACGCCGCGTATATACGAATTTCCGTCTTTATTATACAATCGTCGGCCGTTTCAGGCTGTACATTAGTGTGATGATAATGTATGAATTAGGTACGCGATCATTAGACCTCCGTATATGTATATATATCATGCGTAAATTGGGTAATTACGTTATAGGCGCCGGGATAATTGGATCGGATAAAGCAGAAGATGCTATGCTGGCAATTGACAGAGGGAAATATTGCCACGAGTCTGACCCTTACTTGGATAAGCCAAGAAAAATTGGCTACAACGTCACCATAAGTGCGCCCCACATGGTAAATGTTTTTTATAAATATTTTACATTCAAATTTCTTTTACAAAGCATAGAATGATTTCAAATTATTTTCGAATAATGGGGAATGGCGGAATCTTTAACAACTGATGGAAAAAAGCATTCTTCCCACACGATCGGCTTCGGTGTGAAAACTGGAAGAATTTTTTATGTCAATGATTATCGATTATTTATATTTCATGACACAGAAATCTTGAAAAATAAGATAAGATCGTGACAATGGTTTCGCATAGCTGGCTGCATTTTTATTTACCTACCTTATACATTTTGCACGATCCTATCTTACAAAATCAACACCTGACTTTAGTGTTCTCTCCACTCATTGCAACTGTCACGGTTGTTTTAACGGAGCGTTGCAAATAGCCTAGGTTGTATTTATTTTTCAATTCCGAATCAACAACGTCTCACTTTTTCCAACAACATCGATGTAATGCTCGAATGTTGCATTTCACGTTCGCAATTTCGCAAATCTTGGTTACCTTGAGCTGCTCTTGGTCTCCGTAGATTTATTATACGGCTGCGACAAAAAAAAAAAGAACATATTCATTTGTAAAACAAATCTGTGACATTTATATCGCAGCAGGGCAACAGATTGTCAAAGATCCGTAAACGCAAATTGCGAGTGTTAATTGATTGATGGTCGTCGTCGTCGAACATGAAATGGGGGTATCTTCGTAACCCTATTATCTCTTTACACATAACTTCTCTTGTATCTATATTGAGAATACAATTTCTTTGTCGTTTATTGGTAATTTTCCATCTTATCGCCGTATTTAATTAGATACGCAATTATGAATTATACTTTTAGCATCAACTTAGTGCGGAATTAACGAATCTTCTCTGAGACGAAGATAATGAGTCAAGTTTGAAAAAAAAAAAAAAAAAAAAGAAATACAGAAAACGAAGAATTAGCAACGGTGCAAAAATTTCCCGCGAAAAGCTCAACTTCGCACCTCTGAAACTCGATTAATTAATCAATTCATAGAAGTAACGAAATTATTATAGACGAAAGATTTTTCATCCAGCAAAAAAAAGAGAAAGGTGAACAATTAAAATTCTCTTTCACTTCCGTGTCTTATTCATACTCAACTTCTGAATCTGACGTTTTATTGGGGAAACAGAAGGGAACGTTACATTCGAATAGCCGAAATCTTCAACCGTGAAATTTGATTTCTGTCATAGCACGCTTACGCCCTGACAATGATGACGGAACAATTGTCGCGGAAAGGCGCCCACGCCCTGGACGTAGGCAGCGGAAGTGGCTACCTCACTGCTTGCATGGCTCACATGGTTGGGTCCGGAGGACTCGTCGTCGGCCTCGAGCACATCCCCGAGTTGGTTGAAGACTCGAGGAAAAACGTCGAACTGGACAGGCCCGATTTAGTGCAGGACGGGCGAATCAAGTTTGTTGGTACTATAAAAAATAAAATAAAATATAATATAAAGAAATATAAAAATTCCAACCCGCTCTACCAATTCTGTCATGAAAAGTCTCAATTTCGAGTAGCTTATATGAATAAACGACATTATCGTCTTACAATTTTTCATGTATTTTGCACTTTTATACGTAGTCAAGAGTTTTATCTTTCCGTGATGTCTTTTTATTGGAAATTTTTCTTTTTACTGCATTGTATACATCGTTTTAACATTACAGTCGGGGATGGTAGACTAGGACATGAAGCGGACGGTCCCTACGATGCAATACACGTTGGTGCCGCGGCTGATTCTTTGCCTGAAACCGTGAGTTGACCTTGGCAAATTTTAATTTCACTATTCGACCTAGTCTGCTGGATTGGGAAGTTTCGTGATTTCAAATCCCTCTGGAAGAAAGAGCGATTTTTTTTTTCTATCCTTCAGTTTCCCAATTGTCGTCTTTCTTTTCGGCACGCTTTCATTTCGCTACAGGTGCGCAATTTGTTGATCCAAAGATCTCTTCACCACGCTGTTACTGAATCAGTTTGATCTTCTCGTGTATACCTATAATAAGCTCCACTGCAGCTGCGCGCTGCTTGAAGACGCTGTGTATTCGTATAATTATATGTATTATATATAGGCTTAAATTGGCATATCTGCTGTAGCGAAATGAATGAGTTTCAGTGTTGAGTTTTAAATAATTACGCATATCAGATATCTTTCACTCGCCGCAGTTAGTAAGCCAGTTGGCGCCCGGCGGTCGTCTTCTATGCCCCGTTGTCGCAATCCAAGGATTTCAACGGTACCAGGACTTCGTTCAAGTCGACAAAAATCCCAACGGATCTATAACGACGAAAAAATTAATGCAGGTCATGTACGTTCCATTGACCGACGCTAAGGCTCAGCTAGCTAATTTAAACTGAATTATAGAAGAAAAAAAAATAATTAACAGCATCATTTTAGTCGAGTCCTCATAATTTCATACGATTCCTAAAATGCTCTCCAGCCAAATGCCAAATTAATTGGTCATATATTTCTTATATAAATTGCAATCCGCGTGTATCGCATTATTCACATACGTTATACGCGGGATCGCGCAAAATGAAAATTCAACGATAAAGTACGAATTTTGGAAGTCGGAGTTGGCAAAGAGAGATACAGAAGAAAGAAGAGATTTAGAGACATTGTCAGAATACATACATATAGAAGGATCCGATGATTATTATTATTATTATTATTGTTGTTGTTGTTGTTGTTGTTGTTGTTGTTATTATTACTATTATCGCCTCTGTTTTAACTGAATTAGTTCGAACTTAACCAGCTTCTTCGCAATTTAAATTTTATAATTCAGAATGTTGAAATTTATGTTCCCAATTTTACTTGTAATTTTATGTTTTCAATTTATTCTGTTGCACACTTTGTGTTCTTTGTATTCATTGTATTCATTGCACTGATTGTATTTACACAGCTAAATAAACATTGTATTACATTACATTATTGTCATTACGATTTCGCTAATTATTAATTAAATTTTAAATTTTACTTTTTAAAATCTACCGTGTCTGGATTATATTGAAAATTGTATATGTATACACGAATAGGCTACACGTTGGTAAAGTTTGAATTTAGAAGTAGCTGAATATATCATACGTTATATACATAATTAGATAAAAAATAATTTATTACTTTTTCATTAATGCATAAAAAATAAAATATACATTTATACATACATATTTTTCCTTGAACACATGGATTCAGATTTACTTGTAAGTCAATAGTATAATATTTCAACGCTCATTTTTACGGATAATTTATCGTTTCTCATTATAGCAGCGAGTTTGAACTTCACATTCCGTTATGCTACTTATTCGAATGGATTTTATATCCTTATTCACGCAGTTTTGGTACAGAAATGGTATTTTATTACCATGCAATTTTAAGTGCCATATGCATCACGAGCCAGATGCTGGTAATTCAAAGCATGATACATGTATCGTAATTTGGAGATGAGGATTAGCGAAATTTGCGACGAAATGTTCGTTGTCAAATGATTTTTAGCAATGTACTTGAAGTTGAAAATTTCTTTTTTGAAAATTATCTCTTCCCACAAGCAACTCGTTATTTTCAATTTCACCGCTCACCCATTTGCGGCAAAAGTAGTTTAAAAAATGACCACCAGGCTGCAGTGCGTTTGAAATGAACGGAATTAATATTGAACAACACAATACAATTGGTGTCGCCATCTAGTATAAGTACCGTCACGTATTGCATACATCAAGGAGCGTCTTTCAACGACAACATAAAAACGTCAAGTTTATCGGGTGAAAAATGATTTGCCGCGAGTACTAGATGCAATGCGGAGCACTGTTTTCAAATTAAATCTACTAGACTTTTACTTTTATTCACGCTCTTTTATCCCGCCACGAAAATGTCTTGGCTCAGCCGATTTCACGGAAAGAACAACCACGAATTGGTTCAATATCTGAAAGGCAAGTTGAACGAAATATTATTCTGAATATTTACCTACATAGGTTATACACCACATTTTCAAATTTCGCGTCTATTAAAGAGTATCATGATGTACGAATTGGTATGGATTATCGCCTGCTTTGGCCTTAGCAAATATATAATTTTACCAACGCGCAATTATTAACAACGACCCGTCCAATCATCTAAACTCACTACATATTTGTAAGCTGAAGATCTGTTTCTGAACAAAAAATTAATGTGAAATTTTTAGACTCGAAGATAATAAAAGCCGAACGAGTCGTCAAGGCTATGCAGTCTGTTGATAGAGGAAATTACACGAGCATTGGACAAGCCTACATTGACGCACCCCAAGGGATCGGCTATGGAGTGACAATCAGCGCACCCCACATGGTACATTATAAGAACAGAATGTTTTCCACCTCCGTCAAGCCATTTTTCTGCTTTATCGTGATCAAAACTTGACCAAGGTCAAGTGTATTATCAAATTCGATTTAATAACTGTCTTTATACTGTTCCAGAGCATTTGTAAATTGATCTACGTTGCTTCTAGATCGCAGCAGTAAATTCACCAAAATGATCAAACAACTTAGACTCACTCACTGAACAGAAAGCTTGCATAACAATTTTATTTTCTTCTTTCCTGGCTAGCTGTTTCCTTTGATTCATCGTCTAGTTTACTTTGAAATTTTACTTTCAGCATGGCTACGCACTGCAACTCCTTGAAGATAAACTCCAAGAGGGTGGAAAGGCACTGGACGTTGGCTCAGGCTCAGGGTACCTAACCGCATGCTTTGCTATGATGCTGGGTCCTGAAGGAGTCGCGATTGGTATAGAGCACATACCAGAATTGAAGGAGGCAGCTGTGAAAAATATCACAAGAGATAATCCTGAGCTACTAAGCAGCGGGCGGGTTAAACTAGTGGGTAATTAATCAAAAGATTCGTAATGACCCTGAAAAATTAAGACGTCAACATTATGACTCGTTTCATTGATTGTTCGACATTAAGATTTTCACATTTACTCTAGGTGGAAATGTTAACATTATTTTCAGTCGGCGATGGCAGGCTAGGCTGGCCCGAGGGTGGACCCTATGATGCAATACATGTTGGCGCAGCTGCAAAGGAAACGCCTCAAGCTGTTAGTATACGTACCGGTATCCCTATTGCACAGATATTCCTTTTCTAACCAATCGACGTCTATTTTGATACGGACATCTCTTTCTTTCCCATAGTTGATAGATCAGTTGGCTCCTGGAGGTCGCCTCCTTGTGCCAGTGGGTGCAGAAAATTCAGATCAGACTCTGGTTCAATTTGACAAGTCGGATGATGGTAAAATACGACGTAAATCGTTAATGGGGGTCGTCTACGTTCCATTGACGGACAAAGAACGGCAAAAACGGTCATGGAAGTGATGTTATGTTCAATGAATCCGTGGTTGAATTAGTTTTTTTTTTTTTTTATTCTAATTTCAATCGATCAATCGTGAATTATACTATTAAATCGGATTTATTTATTTTTTCGCGAAATTTGTGTACTATAATTCATCTTTACCCATGATATTTGAACTGTGTCGCCGAGAGCTGAAATTATCAATTAAATTTAAATTGCCTCTGTCTATGAAAATCTCGTACATATTCATCTTCGAGGGTGAGCTGCAGCTTTACCTTTTCAAATCACCCTACACAGTATTTATCAATCAATCAAATGTAGTAAATACATAGTGTACAATTTTCTATGCACCTCATGGGTCGAATAAAGTATAATCTTACGTTAAATATCAACTATTATTGGAAAAATTATATTTACCCAATCACGGATTATAATTCTTTTATTAATAACATACATAAAAATTTATCTGTTCTTATTTCTCTAGTGCTAAATTACTATAATTTCTTTTTCTTTTATCTACAATCATAAATAAGATCACTAAAAGTTTGTCTAACTGTACTGCATCGATCGAACGTAGAATCGGATCTAAAATATTACTATTTTACGATTTGACGTCCCTCAAATGATGCAACGTTACATTATTTTACACAAGTTTATGAATTTATTCATACGATATACATTTACTAATTGTTGACGGGTACACATCAAATATCGAGCTGTTGCGTTAACTTGAGTAGATTCTCGTTAAAACATTGTTCCACTGTGGAAATGTGCATTTTCAGGAGTTCTGTGATACGCAAATTTAGGTAAAATATCACGAATTTTGTAAGGTAGAATACAAAACAAAAAAAATAAAAACAAACAGAAACTCACTTGTACACTCAACACAATTTAAAAAGCATAATTTACTTTCATTTCGTTATGGTTGAAAAAAATCCGAAAATCACTGTTTAAAATTACAAATTTCATATACCTTATTACGTACAATCAGTACTCAGCTGAGTAAAAAATATTGAGATACCGAATGTATTTTGAACAACAGTGAAACCCGTAAACTCCTATTTATCTCGTCATTTTTACAAATCGTGTAAATACATACACATAATCACGTAAAGATGATATTTGATTTGGTCGGTCATAAGCTTAGTACCCTATTTGTGCCGGCTTTGAACTAGATACGCGATAGAAAAAACACATATTACATACATAATCACCAAGTGACTAAATGAGTCAGCAAGAAATTACAATCATACAGTAAACTGGCTGTAAAAAATGCGTTTTTCATATACCTAATTATGGAATGATGCCGCAGAGGTAGAAAACAGACTCAATACCTTTTTTGTAATAGATACGTATAACTATATGCCACACTCATTTTTTACGCATTTCTACTTTATTCTATCATAGCAATACTAATATTGGTATGGCAGTCTGTCTTAGGATGAAATTTTTTTCTCACATTTCCTTTTTTTGTTCTTACGTACAGTAAAGGAACTCAAATACTTCAAATAATCATCACGAAAAACGATAATCATATCCAAAGTTCAGTTGATCATCAGGTCTTGGCAGTCTATTAAATACAGCAGTGTTCTTAAAAAAATTAATCACAGTAATTTCACCATCCCCAGGCTAACAACTGAACCTATTGTTAACCCTGCGCCCAAAAAGGCACCCATCATTGCAGAGGCAACTTCTTTTTCCTCGGGTTCGACGACGCTGTGACAAACCGAAAACAAAATATAAGATAACAAAGTTTGTGTTTTTGAACATCGCATTTCAACAGTAAATGAATTCTCCTGTACTTACAGCGGCGTTAATATCAGAACAATGTTGCAAAGGTAACCGTTGGTGAAGGCAAAGCACATGGTTATCAGGATGTAATCGATGTCGTCAGTTATGTAAACGGGAAGGTGATGTCTGGGATGTGCATTGCACACCATAATCGCTGGTACGAAAAGAGCTCGTATGATGCTCAGGAAAATCACTACCCATGGCTTGTTCTTTGGCTAGGCGAAAATAAAAAACAACACAAATTACTTGAAGTGTTTCCAGTAGATACACAACAAGAAAAAAACAGTATAACTCTTGTTATGAGGCGATTAAAGAGGCATAGAAGCCGAATCGAGATTTATAATTTGAAAAATATATAATATGCATCAAACGTGAAATTTTATATCCTTACTATACGTAGACAATATCACATTTACCCATTCTAAAATTCCTGCCAATATTCTCCCTGCGTAGTCGCCTATACTGAATAAAAGGTAGGCAACTACTGGGATGAAGTATATATCTGAAACGAAACAAGATATATAGTATTGCAGTATTAAAAATGATACCGAGGTGAACCAGACGCAAGGAAATGATTGGAAGAGTGATTTACCATTCCATGCATGACCTTGTCCTTTATTTTGACTGTCTACGAGTACAGTAACTGCAGGATAAACAGATATGGTAACTAAGAATGTAATCGCTTCGCTTAGACCGTAATGCCAGATCTTTTTGAAAATCTTGAAGTAAGATATCGCTCCCTCGTCATAACCGACATCCTGGGAATTTCCACCAGCAATATGGTTATCTCTGTCAGATGCGATTAACGACTCTGAAGGTTCTTTAAGCATGTGGTACTTGAAAAACACCTGTGAAAATATGTCAATGAATCACATATCGCTAATGGAATATGAGTCGATAAAAATTTTCCAACAAGTATTCACTGCATGATGATTCATGAGGTGTGCAATATAACTTCAGAATGCAGAAGGGCTTGCTGCATTAATTATAGGTATATCCTTATGAGTGATATAGACATCTACAGCAGGTGAAAATATATCAACTGATCTTTTAGAGAAAAAATATATGGATATTATCTGCTCGTCACAGTTCTGACGGCTGCAGAATACTAGAGTTGAACTGATTGCATAACATCTGGTACGAGGATTTACATGCGTACTACATCAATCAAAGAGGAAGAGTATATATAAAATACACGGATAATCAAAAACCGCTTATCGTATTATAACTCTGAAACAGCTGCTAATCGTCGGTATTATTTCGTATAAAATGATTCCAACACGCGAAATACCACTTGCATGAATAATACAATTTTACAATTGACGCAATTGTATTATTGAAAGATTTCGCGAATAACATATTCAATAAGGTGATACAAAATGTTTTCCATCCTCTAGACGTTATCTGAATCTATTTTATACGTTGTTTAATTCCTGTTTTGCAAATTGAATCCGTACTTCGCCAGTTTGAATAATTAATCAAACGAATGATAATGAAATTTTTTCTTACTGCTTTCTCAAGGATCATGTAAGCAACTAAGGAGAGAAACAGCATCGCATCTCCTATGATGAAGTACACCAGACCCGAGAGAACGGGACTGGCGCCTATCCAGAGGGAACCGATTTCGGCGAGAGCTGTGAAAATTCCGCCTAAAGCTTGGCCACCCATCATCGCCGTTATGTAGCCAGACGAAAATCGCCCTGCTATCCCCATTAAACTTCCTCCGAAAATAGCGCAGGAAGCTGAAAATTGAACGATACATTCTTCTACAATAATTTATGTGATTGTGAACTAATCCTTATTATCTAAAAATGAATCATACTTGATTATGAGCCGCTTTATTTCCTTGGCAAAATTTTTCTAAAGATAAACGTAAATTGCACGACATTAGAATCTTCAAATTTGCAAAAATTTTGTTTGATTATCACAATCATACGTACCATTGATAGCTGCAACGGTTGTTAACGTGATTATGAAGAATAAATTCTGCCCTGTAATTAAAACGATTTAACATTATTAAACACGATAAATTGAGAATACTAAATAACGTAAGTATTTCACTACAATTCAGATGCAAAGAATATTTATTTCGGAAAAACGCGCCAATCTTTTCGAACTCGAAACATAAACACGTGAAACACTCTGTTATTGTTACACTTAGATGATTAATTGTCACGCGATTACAATAACTATAATATAATAAACAGCACTCACATTCATCTGTGTTGACCTTGATAAGTGCGGTTGTTATGAGAAACAACAGGAACACTATGAACTGAGAACCGACCATCCGCATCCTCAGAGACATTCTGCGAATAAAATATTTCAGGATTAATAAATTTAATGTTTTTTCCGTGGATTAGGAGGTTTTATTCCCTCGTTTCGTGCAAAGTATTTTTTCTTCTCGCTTCAAGAGGCGACCAATATCCGTATTATTTCAATCTTTCTCTAACACGTGAACTTCTCATTTACTTTTTGCTTATGAACGTGTTGACCACCAGGAAAAGCGTATTTGGTATCGCGCTAGCCACGCTGAGATAGGATGTGAAACTCGCCTGGAGGTCATTTCTCTTCTCTAAATTTTCGGTGTGAGTGTAATTATGCCTCCCGGTATTGTTTACATGGATTTCTCTGAACTTGTACATCCAGTACTGAAATATAAACAAAAACGCTTTTGATTAATTAAATTAGGATATGGCCTCCTTGTTTATACCCATCAATTGTATCCTGATACGTCTAACGCCTTCGAAAATTGATAGTGAGATCCCACAGTGACAAGTCCAGATAAGAACATTCATCGTCTTGACCATGGCTTTGTACGATAATGTCTGCAGCGTACGCAATTGATGTATAAGCTTAATCATCGCGGGACCAAGTTGCAATGATAAACAGTAGCTGATTGAATTGCGACTGGTAGGTCATAATTCAATAAACTTTGCTATTTCAAACTTATTTTACCTTATAGAAAAGGGTAGAAAAATAAAGTATAGATACGTTCGTATGTCGTGTATGTGTCATCAAAATTAAATTACTCACATCATTGGCAGTGACGAAAAAACTCCACGGTATCAGTGTGTTCATTCCGAGGAAGTAAAAAATTATATACGCCAACTTGTATCTGTAAAATAAGAAGCAATAACGCGGATAAATTACGCGTACTTTGGTTTATTGGATTATGCGCAATCGCATAACTAGGTCATTACAACCCATTCTGTTATTACTTGTAATTTCTTCAGTGATATCATCTCGCGACTAGAGAAAGATCAATATGAATTCTTAACGTATACATAAATACGTTATAGAAAATTTCGTGATATAATTTGAAAGTGAAATTTTTCAACTGCTGTCACTGCAGGTTTCAAATATCTACCGATTGGCTGTAGCCGTATGACGTCACCCGCTGTAGTGATGCCATCTTTATAGCCTTCGAATGAAATTATAATAACGACGATTCATAAGCATGCAATTGCGAAAATAGCGCCAGAATTCAAGCTTGCAAAAGCTGTCATATTTTTCCCAGAATACGTTTCGAATTTGCAATAATCTTTTGAAAAATCAACGAAACTTAATAATGTTTAATTTTCCGAAATTGAATTGAAATTTGCCAACGTCTAGAAATGCTTTTTTAAAATCAGAAATAAACCCGCGCCTGTGAATCAGATTCAACTGAAAAATTTGGTATAAGGGGACAGTTGTCCGTACAACGAATTAATTAACACGGGGAAACATGATATAACTCTAAAGTCAGTGTCAGTTAATATTTCCACACAATGATCCGTTGTATCAGAGCCGAGCTGAATTCTAAGATTATACGCGAAGCTGCTGTGATACTTAATAAAAGTATGAATATCAGAGCTGTGCAATGAGATTGTTTTGAATATGCATTGAACCATTGAATTTTTGCACCGAAATTTAAAATGACAGTTGTGATATTTCAGCCCACCACATCGCAATACATATGTAATAACATTCGATACAATTCACAGAAGCCTTTGCGAATTCAGAACATAACAATAAAAAGGAGTTGTAAGGAAACGATATGCAGAAAGCAATGTGAAATTTTTGTTTCTTCAGCGAGCTGAAGCAAGTCCAGCACTCGTATGACGTGATAATTTCGGCGGAAATTATCTTTGCCGTTTCTTTTTTTTTTTTGTCTATGTACGCTCCACTGAAGATGTCAAACTTTTATCATTCGGTGTTGTGGTTTCGGAAATTACACGCGAATACAATCAAATAATCAGAAAATCATCTTCCAATGTTATTTCAATGTGTTTATCGGTTTAAGTCCGATAAACTAGCCTAGAAGCCATATGAGTTCTGAATTAGTGCAGTAAACAGACGAAAAATGATATTTTTGTATACGCAAATACAGCAGCAAGTCCTTAGTTAAGGTCATTAAATAAACCCCTATATATTATATGAAAGCTAGTATATCCATACAGCTATTATCAGGGCCTTGAATACAGAGCGTAAAAGTAAAATCTGCAAATTTTCGGGGAAAATTTCCCTCGTTGGTACGATACAAGCTCATATAATCAAGTAAGTGTGATTACTTGTCCAAAGGTTCATGTGGCTTCAAAAGCGGTTTTTCATCCCTTATGACGACACTAGGGTCGTCAACTTCGGTCAGATCATCTTCGAATTCGCTATCGCTAACTCCCGCCAGCAAGGGACGCCTGTTGATTGAATATGACATCGCGTGCTTGCGACGGTATAATCTGAAAGAAACAAGCATTTCGGCCATACACCACAAGTATACCGTAATATAATTAGCTGTGGGTAATCACGATAACGAGCGGATAAATAAACGGACCGAACGTGAACTCGTTCCTAATAACAATCGTAGGTGATGGGAGAAAATCGGTGGTCTATAGATGCGTCAGAAGATATGAGGCTGAAGTTAGTAACGTTAGCGTAACGAAACGTTGGGGGAGAGAGAAAATTACTATTTTGCAATTTTATAGTGACTTTGAAGTGGCCAAGCTTTGAAAATATGAATAATCGCTTTACGCTACTATAATTTACTGCATTTCAGATTCCTACGGAACGAGAATCAGTATAATAACGTTACTAACTTAAGTTACTTAAGCCACATATCGGAAAAGCCGCGGTTTGAAGTCAATTGAGAAACAAATTATGCAAGTACAACAAGCGGTAATTACCGTTTGTCTAGCAAGTAAGAAAAAAAGGTAACGAGACCTTGAATAATTGGTTAGGACAAAAGGAAGGCGACAATGAAAGGAAAAAACTATAAAACCTATAACACAATGCGAGAATAACAAATCAATGCCGCAGAGGTGCATCAGCTCCAAAGCAAATTCCTCGCTCCCGCGTGAATAAATTGAAACGAAAATTGTCAGTTACAGGAATGAATTTGAAAAAAATAATCAAAGGAGATGGGGATTTACCTGAGATAATATTCCTTAACCGGAGAACCAATTAAAACTTACGTAATTTCAAGTAGCGATATGTAGTTTCTTTGTTTTTTAAACACAAGTATAAAAAAAAGGAAAAAAAAGAATTAAATAAATAAACGATGCTCGGACAAAACTAAGACCCGTGAAAAATTTCCCCAATCGTCAAATGCTTGTTACCGTTCCAATTCTACATTAATGTTTCACTTGTACACACGCGCCTGCCCCTATCCACGTCATGAAATGACAGCGTCAGCCGTCAGACTACCTTCGAATTCGACCATGCCTGCTGTCTTTTGTACTTATGTACACTCTACAGTTGTCAGACCGAGCGAGACTTGTCACTGCAATAACAAACGACGAATGACTACCGAGCCACCGTAGATTGCTCGTGGACGAGTGAAAGGGCGTTGAATTGATATTGAGCGATAACAAGACCTCGGAGATTAAGTGGAAATCCGTCAGCTGGCTAGCAGACGAACTTTACCAGCCTCCGCTTTATTGTTACTGCTCTCGCTATCCCGTTGAACCCGAATTTCCGTACTTTCTGCTCGAAGAAAGATTATTTACTGTATCTAGTGGCGTAGCTCGACGTTTTACAGCTCTGCGCAAGATGGCGTAGCCTCAGCGCTTTTCCGTCAAATGTTCAAAACTAAGAGCGACGCCACTGCGCAAAGAATATTAACGTTACAGTAATTGTCCATATGTTTTGGACTTCCCGCTCACGAAGCATTGTGTTCGTCAAATGAGAACTGATTGATTAACCTTTGAATAATATCACTGTAAACGAGAGAATTTCCGCACCTGAAATGCAGTTTTTTGCACCTTGTATCATTGAGTACGCGTCCTATTTTTGTAGCGTATGATAATGCACTTTCTTGCTGTAGCGAGGTTTAGATACGGTAGGTACTGTTTTTCTTTCTGGTTTGCATCCGTGCTGTTGCGTCATGTCGTTGCACGTTTTTGTCACAGATAGCACTACTTCGTAACGTGGAATATGAGATTACGAATAAGAACGGACGCGAATTAATTCTCTTCAATCCTCAGGGAAGAGAAAAAGAAATGGCGACCCCTTCATCGATATGCTGAAATAAATCGACTAATTAAAAATTTGAAGATGAATCGAGATGAATCAATATCACGATTTTTGCGAATAATCAGCCGCGTTGACTGAAGATATATCGCCTTCTGCATTCTTTCTTGCACCCGCAACCCAATCTTGCAACTGGTCGGTATGTAGAGGCAACAGGAATCGATGTTACCACCACTAACCGCGTGTTCCCAAACAATGCGATGTCGAATATTATTATGGATATGGAATGACGAACGGGAACAGACTGAAATAACCTCGTAAGAACGCCGTATACTTTTTGACCAAGCAAATTCATTTGACAATGAGTCAAATTCAGAAATGTTAATGCAACTCCATCATATAGACAAAAATAATGTCATCTGAATATACGCGCAATAAACATACACCTGACCCACTGTAAATATGGTTAAAAATCGTTTCTTCATGCAAACGATAGGAGAAATAGTCCCCAGAAGATTGAAAATGAAAGTGTACGATCTTGGGATCGAATAAAGCTATCAGACGAAGCTGAATATTTAAACGAATGAGATCAAAATTAACACCATTTAGTTAGTTGAAATTTTAGTAAAACGTACTGCACGTGCAAAATACTTGTCTCCTTCGGAGGATATGTTCATATTGAATAGAGGAAGAGTGCTCCCGTGACAGAATGGCGAAAATCGAACTGTATCGGGCTATTCTTTAGTTTTAAAATTTTAAATTGCATGAGTTTAAGTAGAGGTTTGAGTAATACACGGAGTGCACGTTTCTGATGTTTCTCAGATTTTGTGCATAGTTCTGAGAGCAAAAACATGTTTCCAACAATCAGTGGCAATAGCTAGCGTTGATAATTTTTCTCAAAGTTGAGCAAAGAATCGTTGAACGCAAAAGACTCTAAGTTTCCGAAAGATTTTGCAGCCGGCTTCTACTTTTTTTGATACATGTATCAAATTCCAAAGCCACATGCCTGTACTTTCTTTAAGGTATTTTTGGTCACATTTCCAATAAGTTGTATTACTGAAAGACAGCGTTAACAGCTTATCAAAATATGAAATAAATCCGCAAGACTTTTATCCTTCATTCTGGTTAATTTGTAACGAACCGCATGATAGATTCGTTTTCATCATTCATTTTCATATGTATTCAAGAACTTGCAAACTAATTTTTCTTAATTACACCCAATTGCCGTGTCCAAATTTTTGGAAAACTCTTAAAATAGGCCTTCGACATATATTCAACGTACTTCTAGCAAAGAAAAAGATTTTTCAGAAATTTTCGGTTAGTTTCAGCACTTGAGACATTGAATTTTTTGAATTCATAATTTCAAAAATTCTCACTAAGCAAAAAAAAACTTCTCCACAGGAAAATTCCTGAAACAATTAGAATTGAAAATGAATAAGTTCAAAATTTTCTCAAAATATTTGCAGCTCAAAGTTGATTACGTAAAAAATTATGAAAAAATAAATTGAGCATCTTAGAGATGCGTCTGATATTTTCAGGTAAATATAAACGATACAGATTCATGTATTTGATTGACATTTATTTTTTCGTCGCATAATTTCGGCATACATAATATTTCTTGTACGGGATTTTCTCAACTTTACAGTTTCTCGATGAAAACGGTACGTTTTGCACGCGATAGTTGTTGGTTATGATGAACTTCTCTTACCGACATAGTCAGCTTAGTATTAATATAATTATTTTATAAAAGTTATAATTAGTATCCCGACAGAAGGCAACGAAACAACGACAAGAACAGAAATTAGCTAGCTGTGTAATACATAAAATGTATTGTACGTAGTACGTAGACATGTCGCTGTCAACTCTTAATAACGCCGAAGTGGCTATGACGCGATAAGAAAATTGTGTAATATTCTAAACTACAGAAAGAAACTACTGTATTGTGGTATATTACTACATATATTACAAGCTTAAAGATAAAATCAAGAACAAGCTACTGCTGTCGGTTTCCAGAGTAGCTGCAGGTGGGGGAAGACCCGATAAAATGCAGATGAAGAAAAACAAAAGAATGGTGATCATCAGTTAACTTATTAGGCGTAACAATTGCCAAATGGCCAACTCTAAATAGGCGAGCGTTGTTACAATTACGCAGTGTTGAATAGATCGATTCATCAAAGTAATAAAAAGCGAAAATTTTCCGAATAATGAACAAACCGGAATTGTACGTAAAAGCTAATAACCCACAGCGGAACGATGCTGATGATATTTCTGATGAGTTCGAGGAGGTTATTAGAAAAATGTCCGGACGTTGCCTGGACATTGGATCTGGACCTGGAGACGTGGTGATGGATTTCATATTGCCAAAGCTGAACCCGAATGCTACCATTGTCTGTGAGTTTGTTGCCGCCTGTATAAATTGTGCGAGAACAGTTGCAGGGGGATTAAAGTTAACGTAAAAATGCGACACAGGTTCAGACATTTCCGAGGCCGTGGTGAAGTTTGGAAAGGATACGTACAGGGGAAACAGTCGGGTGAATTTCGTCA
The DNA here is from genome assembly GCF_021155775.2 of Neodiprion pinetum. Classification (NCBI taxonomy): domain Eukaryota; kingdom Metazoa; phylum Arthropoda; class Insecta; order Hymenoptera; family Diprionidae; genus Neodiprion; species Neodiprion pinetum. The sequence goes on from NC_060234.1 coordinate 42,079,521, forward strand.
AACTGGACATCCAGACTCCGAATTTACCGAGGAATCTAGTCGGACAATTTGATCATGTCACTTCGTTCTACTGTTTACATTGGTGCCAGGATATGCGGTAAGAGCTTCTCCTCTTTTGAAATCAATCAGAATTTGTTCAATCGATTATACCACGTATCTTATTTTATTTTGTACAAGATACTCCTGGCTGGTGAAAAATTCTCAGTCACATACATCTGTTTACAGGCAAGTGTTTGACAACATTTATAACTTACTTCAACCCGGTGGAACTTCGCTTTTAGTATTTGCGGCTAATCACCCTAGCCTGGATGCTTACAAGGTCTTGGCAGCCACGACTTGTTACAAGCCCTACATGACGGTATAAATGCGCAAACTAAGTATATTTTCGACTAAAAGCTAATTTCATTTCATTTTCACTGAGTTTTCGAAATTTTGAACAGGACGCAGACCGTTACATCCCGTTTTATCAGCACACTGACCAGCAACGCAAAACTCTGAAGACCTTACTAAAAGAAGTTGGATTTGAAGTTTGCCATTGCAGCCGCAGAGAGAAAAGTTACGTTTTCGATAAACTGGAGGAATTAAGCCGTGAGATATCTTCTTCCTTTTTATAGCACGCAATTATGCATAAATTATCTGCGACAATATTACGTGAAATTGCGTAAATAGTAGGGGAATTTAGTAAGCAGAGTTTACTGTTCCAGAATACATGCTCGCTGTGGATTCGTTCATAGACAGAATGCCGATGGATCTAAGAGATGAGTACAAAAAAGATTTGGTCAAAGAAGTTGCGAGACAACAATTTATATTCAACCAGAATCCAAGTAACGAAGATATCTACAGTGTATTGTCTATATATTATTTGTTCGTAGTTTACATAAGAAAGCCTTTGTAAGAACGATATTATCACTAGAGATTATAATGAAACCAGAATCAATTATCTCAAGCATGGAAGAATACACATTGTAAAATATAATCGCACATACCTATAACTACGAAATAATAATGTTTCGATCCCAACGAAATATCAATTTACTCAGTTTTGAACTCTGATCATCTCCTAATGAATACGACAAGGAATGTTTCCTTGAATTTAATAAATCAGTACTCTCAATGCAGCGAATAAAGATCGTGTTCGCGCCTAGTGAGCTAGGCTGAAACAGTACGAGGGCTGCTCCCTGAACCAAAGCCAATAGCATATTTTTCGACTGGCTCCAGTCAAGCACCTTCCACAAGATTATGCAGCTTAATCGAAGGGCTGTTTCCCATACTGTTAAGACCGTTTCTTATACCATTCCTATATTAGACTAGGAGAGCTCTCTTAGACTTATGACAAATTAAGTTAGGAACTAAGGTATTAATTCTTGTAGTATTCACCCTGTAAGAAATCAGATCTTGTCTCACCTTTGTGAGTCCTTTATCAATAAATTCACTATCATCGGCTGGTTTGCTCGGATTTTTACCTCTACACCGTGAGGGTTTTTACGTCCAATTACTATATTATTATTCGAACGTCGACTACTCATTCCCTTCCGAATTCCCCCTTTTCGTGGTGTAAATCAAAACAGATTAACTAAATGGTCTGCTGGAGAAGGAGTCATTGCTTGAGACAAAGGAGAAAGGAGGACGAAATCACATCAAATTATCAAAAACAAAAGCGGGGCCACTGCCCAAACAATATTACCTGCACAGTATTTATCCCTACGTGTTTTGAATTTTCGTTTCTGAAGTAGCGTGTGCATCGAATCAGAGCTGAATCATTGACCTTTGAATAATCGTACTTTAAACGAAATTATTTTTCTGCACTTACAGTTCATTCTTTTGCATCCTGCATGGCGTTATAATGAAATTTAGATAATGTGTATAGGTACTGGTGTTTGTTCAAGTTTGCGTCTACTACGCTACTGCGTTATTTCTGTGTCGTTTTTACTTTTTTCTTTATTGATTATGTATATTCAGAAGAATGGTTTAATGTTAAATGCGTGCTTCTTTCACAGAATGGACAGTGAGTTACTGGCTTACAAGTGGTTGTCTGTATCGTGTGATCAGTAACTTGGAGAACGACACAATTTCGTTGTAGGTACGTTTTTGTCACAGATAGCACCAATTCTTCTCGTATAACGCGAGATTTTGAATTCGAAACTGTGCAAATTAATGCCCTTCGATCCTCAGGGAAGAAAAGAAGAAATAATTTCCCTTAAACGATATGCTGAAACGAAGCAACCAATTCCAAATTTGAAATATTTTAGATTGAGATGAATCAAACTTCATCAAGATCTCAAGCCACTTTTCAAAGATTTCGAAATTAAACAAATCGAGGCGAATCAATGTCATAACTGCTGTAGATAATCAGCAGTAATTAAGCAAAGGTAATAAACAATTTAGTATCTCGACAGAAGGCAGCGAAACAACTACAAAAACGGAAAGTAGCCGATTATATAATACATAAAATGTATTTACACAGCAGGTACGATACATCAGTTTTTAAAGAATGAATACACGACAATATTGATGTTAAATATATGTGACAGCATATTATATTACTTCAAACACGTCGGTGTACGTCGCTGTCAACTGTTGATAACACCCAAATGACCCTGAAGCGATAACAAAATTGTGCAATTTTCCAATCGATAAAGAACTACAGGTATACAGGAGGACAGTGATTCCTAGATGGCTAATTTTGCGGCCGAGTCCATCACGTTCGCAATGTCGAATCAGCCGGCAGCAATCCATTTGAATTTTAAATTACATATTGGGTTCCGCTACGTTTACGAAGATATAGCCTATAATTTGCGGCTATAACGGAAGCGGAGCTTTAACGAAGGCGAAGGTGGATTAATTGATTAAAAAATATTTTAAAGCATTATATTTTCTTAAAAAATAAACTACAAGTCAACAGCAATGTCTTCTTCAATTATATCTAATTTACTAATTACCACACCAGGTAAACAAAATCATTAAGTTAGTTCAACAAATATCAAATTACATCCATTAATTATTGATTTAACAAGACATCAAATTTACAAAATTAAACCAGATCCACTGACAAGTTGTTCACTTGGTACCGAACCAGGAGGAAGCGCCAGATGAGCACAATCTTGTGTTCACTTTCCGCCACAATGGAGGATCCTCGGTCAGTTGGATAAATATAAATTTACTAATTATTTCCATATCGTAATCCGCGTTCTTCATCGCTGTTGTCTGTTGGTATGTTTGCCAGATTAGAGCGAATACCCGGCAGAAGTACAATTTGAAAGCTATAGTGCTTGATTCGTTTTCGATTATACCTCGATCTACTCTAGATTTCTGTATGTGTCGCATGTTACAAAACTTCCGTTACACCTCCGCGTGAAAAGTTGCGGAGGCGAATGGGATGCAGATCCAGAGGTTCAATTTCACGCGGAAGTTCCGCACCAGAGGCGAAGCTCCGTTACAATCCTGGTTCAGAAGTTCAGGAGGTAAATTTCAGCATTGTCGGAAATTCGTGACAAGTATTAAAAAGTTTTGATGAACGAATACGTAGCTTGTAACAAGCAGCTCTTATTTACTGCTTCCAGCTGTAAGGGGTTGAATACAGTTACCAGAAACTGCCAAGTCGCACAAATTCAAATCAACGTATCAGAGGGATAATAGACATACATACTATCTCAAAATGCAACCGTGAAAATCGTTCATTCATATAGAAATTGGTGAACAGTTTTTGAAATATACAAATGTCGTCATGTGAATCGAAGTATCTTTTTCGATTCGATTTTTGTCACCCTTTAGTTACTTGTTTAGTTTGTTACCTTCTAAACCAAATGTTGAAACTAATACAGCTGCGACCAAGGATGAAGGAGGAGAAAATGAATACATAAATTGAATATAATTTGGATGTATTCAAGGTGCCATAGAGTCTCGAACTGTATACAGAGTTGTTATGATACAAGGGTAGCTACTCTGACGACACTCATGTAACGATTGACCTCTTATTTCTTCAGCTCATTCTCACATCTCTATCACACACGCATACACAAAAGCTTACCAACTTTTATCTTGGTCTCAAAATTTTCGTTTCTCAACAAAAAATTGATGAGAAAAACACTAGTGTTTATGGCAACAGTAAAAATCAAACCGTGATTTCAAATTTGGTGAGAATAGTTTTTTTTCTGTACACTCTACACAATACTTGAAATTAAAGAAAATTGTTCCTCATATGTTTGTGCTGTCTGGGTTACATAGGCTTCATTCGCCGAAAATAAATAGTGATTAGACATAAATTATGATGTACTGCCAGTTCAGAGATAAATAAAAGACAAGCGACTGCGGATGTTTCCGTGACCGGAAGGGGGGTGAGATGTGGTATAAATGTACACAAATGAAAAAAACCAAAAAAAAAAAAAAATCAACACAGAAGAATGAAGACCATTAGTCAGCTTACAAAGCTTTCATATCGAGGTACGGCCTGCTATAGATAGGCGACCGTTGCTATACCGCGGTCTGAAATAGAACAATTTAATAGAGTCATATAAAGCAGAAAGTTTCGGAATCATGGATAGACCGGAATTGTACATAAAAGCTAATTTATCACAGCGGAACGACGCTAGTAATATTACCGCCGAGTTCAGGGAGGAACTTAAACAAATGTCTGGACGTTGCCTGGATATTGGATCTGGACCTGGAGATGTGGTGATGGATTTCATATTGCCAAGGATCAACCCGAATGCTACCATTGTCTGTGAGTTTGTTGCCGCCTGTATAAACTGTGCGATAACAGTTGCAGGGGGATTAAAGTTAACGTAAAAATGCGACACAGGTTCAGACATTTCTGAGGCCATGGTGAAGTATGGAACGGATAAGTACGGGGGAAACAACCGGATGACTTACATCAAACTGGACATCCAGACTCCGAATTTACCGAGCAATCTAGTCCAACAATTTAATCATATCACCTCGTTTTACTGTTTACATTGGTGCCAGAATATGCGGTGAGAGTTTCTCCCTCCTCGACATAAATTAGAATTTATTCAATCGATTACATCACGTATCTAATTTTGTTGTACAAGATATTCCTAAGTTCGGTGAAAAGCTCTCAGTTACATAAATCTGTTTACAGGAAAGTTTTTGAAAACATTTTCAACTTGCTTCAACCCGGCGGAACTTGTCTTTTACTGTTTGTGGCCAATGATGCCAGCACGAATGCTTACAAAACCTTGGCAGCCATGCCGCGTTACAAGCCATACATGACGGTATAAATGATCCACTATATTTTCACCTAGAAGCTAATTTCACATCATTTTCACTGAGTTTTTGTGATTTTGAACAGGACGCAGACAGTTACATCCCGTTTTACCAGCACCCTGACCGGCAAGACAAAACTCCGAAGATATTACTACAAGAAATTGGGTTCGAAGTCTGCCATTGCAGCCGCAGACAGAAAAGTTACGTTTTCGATAAACCGGAGGCATTAAGCGGTAAGATATTTTCTTCCTTTATATAAATATAACACGATATATTACAATATTATGCATAAATTATTTGTGACAATATTGCGTGAATATAAATAGTAGGGAAATTTCGTAATACAAGTTTACTGTTTCAGATTTCGTGCTCTCTGGGAATCCGTTCGTAGAACGAATGCCGATGCATCTAAGAGATGATTACAAGAAAGATTTGGTCAAGGAAGTTGCGAAACATCAAATTATATTCAGCCAGGATCCGAATAACAGAGATCTCTACAGTGTATTATATATATATTATTTATTCGTAGTTTACATGAAAAAGCCTTTTTAACAACGACATTATCACCATAAAGTAAAGTATAAAATTACCGTGAAGAAAGCTTATAATGAAACAAGAATCAATTATCTGAAACACAAAAAAATACAATTTGTAAAGTATAATCGTACATACCTATAACTGTGAAATAAAAGTGTGTCTATTCTAAGGAAATATTAATTTACGTAGTTTTGAGCAGGTTATCTTGATTACTATAAAAATAAGGTACTATTTGTAACAATCAATCATTTTCAAAGTATCAACGCAGTAAACATTTTTTCTCCTAAGATCTTCTTGTTTTCCAATGGAACCAAGAAGAATGACTTCGTACAAAGAACCGTAGCTGAAGCAGAATAAAATACACTTAACGAAATGACGATGTACAATATGTACAAATGCACTGAACGGAACATTTCAATCTCACGAATACATTTATTTGGTCGATGGCGCACTAAATTTTTGAAAAGTTGGCATGCCACCCCCTTTTTTTTAAATGAAGCGCGTCAAAAAAGAAAGCCGCACGACTAATTTACGAATAATTAACGGCAAATTATGCAATAGTCTGAATTCACATTCTCGACGATTGGCGTGTCAAGGTCATATACCTCAATCTCATTCAATCTTTTGATTATTCAACCGCTGTTCGTGTATTAATTAGCGAATGTAAATTAATTAAGAACACACTGATTAAATCATCTGTGTGAATCTGAGCACGACCATGTGGATTCCGGAGCGTTCGTTGATCACGTGACTCCCTTTACGCTGCACGAATTGAATGACGAACTGAGTAACCTCGCGGGCTGCGCTCATTCAAATTCAAATGCATCGAATTACCATCAGAGCACAACCGAAGAGTATGGAACGAATTTTGTGAGAAAAAAATTCGTTAAAATACGAAGCAAATCGAAAACTTTGTTTTCATTCAAAATACCAATGAACATGTCTTCAGTCAACGCCAAAGAACACAGGATTCAAACAATAATAATGTAACCGATAACGTCGTTGTATCGGCATACCAATTGGCTATACCGACACAACAGAGTGCCACTAGTAATAACTCGCTAGTTCATGGCGATACGGTTGAATTAGGTTGGTCAAACTGTAATTTTCACTGGTAATTTTTCTCTGAAATTGTGATAGCTTTGTTTCAATGGTTAAGTGCGGTTGACTCGGTTGACTGTTGGCAGTTTGAGTGTTTTCCGGGACTGCTTGTTAAAAATTCAGCCTTAGACTCGACGTTATTTATTGTAAAATGTCTTCGTTCTTGGCCGACGTTTTGGTTACCGCAGGTAATGAAAGTGCTCGCAAATGCATCACCTTACCTCCCACGGACAATTATTTTCATATCCTAAAACGCCGAATAACAGTCGGATCACATTTAGTTAGTAACGGTTATCTTTTGACAACAATATCATTGTTGTACCAACGTTTATTCACTTTTCTTACAAACACAGAATGTTGTAAGCTCCGCAACATTACATTGTGTACTTGAATTATTATTTTTCACATATGAGCGTACTATACAATTTTTCGAATTTGAATAAGCTTTTGAAAAATATATTTTTAAATTTGATGTAGTTTATAACTTGCTTTCATTTAGGATTTTTATCTATGTTGCTGAGCCACAACTAATATTACACTCTCATACCTATAATCATTTACTTTTAAGCATAAATTTTATACATTGGTATTTAAGGGAAATTCGAAAAAATCGATTTGACTACAAAAATATCCGAGCTTCAGGCACAAATATCCAAATCAAAATGTGATGTCAAGGAATACATCAAAGATAACTACATTGAGTTTGTACCAAAGTTGAAGAAAGATCAATCTCTGATCCATGATATCCAGAGGCATTTTGACGAAATAAATATACTCCAAAAAAGAGTACAAGATCAGGTAAGTCTTCAACGCCGTTATATTATCTCACAAATGGGTTGCAATGATGTGTATCAGGATAGTTCGAGATTATTATTGGTCACAAATGTAGCAAGCACTAATATCAAGATTCTTCTCTCGTCAGATTAAAATCGAGCTGTCTGGCTCTACAAGAGAACTCAAGAATCTATCAAATGATCTTCAAAAATCAAGTATCAGCTTGACTCTCTCCAGTCGTCTGATCGAGATAACCGATTGCCTGCAGTCGGCAGAAAGTTATAAAAGAGATAAGCAATATGTAGAAGCTGCAAAAACATTGCAATGTATGCAAAAATTGCTAGACGATCCCAATACGGACTTGCAGTACTTGGATATTTTTCGAGCTTTGAAAAATAATTATTCTGCAACCTATGGAACTTTTTTGACGGATGTTACAGTACTTTGGCAGCAGTATATTCAATGGGAAATAGTTGAAGACAGTTCTCAACATTCCTGCGTTAATCTTAGCATAAAATGTGACCTAGAAGAAATGCAGAATCTCGTCGAAGCTCTGCATCATATGGACAACTTATCAGGCAACTTGAATAAATTGTCTAATAAGCTAATGAAATACCTGATTGGTCCGATAATAAATTATAAATGTTCCGTGTTTGTCACTGATGAAACTAAGTTCTCTGTCCAGCATCTGGATGAAACAAAAAAGCCGGAATACAAAAGTGTTCTCCATAATTTGACTCTGCTTTTCCAGTTTATGCATCAGAATTTAAATGTTCGTTTGAAAGATGGCCAAAGGTTCCTTACAAAGCTGGAACCCCATATTTTTAAACAATTCTCAGAGAATTTGATCAATGACTGCATATCGCACACCATACCGTGCTCTAGTCTAGAATTACAAAATTTTGAACCGGTAATTCAAGATATTTCGAAATTTCAAGATTACCTTGTAGAAATTGGTAAGATTTTTAATTTCTATTATATTGATAGAAGGTGAAAAGGAATAGTTGTATGTATAAATAAGTATCATCTAATTGTTCATTCACAGAGTTTATTGCGCCAGATAAAGTATTCCTGTCTGAATATATTAAAAACGTAGATGGTTTGTTTATAAAAAAAATATGTCAAGACTTTTTGGGTAAGGCTAGAACGGTGATGAAGAAAGATCTTCACGATACAGTTAAACACGAAATTCAGGTTTGAATATTATTCTCAATTATAATTCGGATTTCAAAAACTTCTCAAATTTTTGTAACGCTGCATCACTAAATTCTTTCAATTTATTCAGGGTCCACAAAAATGGCTCGATAATACGTCAGCCAGTAACGATTTCACAATTAATAGAAAACTCAGTGAGGACACATTCCAGTTACCACTTTGTCAAATAAGGTAGTTGTATACCATTGACCAACAATATTTTCTATTGTGATGCATAGTACACCAAATCAGTGTTGAAAGTTTACTCTAAATTCCTGTTCCTATCGTTTCAGTAAAAGTGTCAAAGAAATCCTAGATCTTGTGAAAGAGATTCTTGATGAAACGTGTCGTAGCTCTGACATGTGCGCAGTGAGATTATTTTACACAAGTCGAAATATAGTTGAAATGTATGCAGTCCTGGTGCCCGAGCACCACAAGAAATTTTTAGAGACGATACCTCAGCAAGTTGGTAAGAACAGGATAGACTTACTTCAATGATTACTGACTTGGATCATTGGCCAAGTATACATGATACATTTTCAAAGGAACAATACACCAAGGATTTCAGCAAAATGTATCAATATTTATTAGCTTTGTTTCATAACAACTGCATGTACCTGGCTCATCATCTGTTCGTATTGACACATGAATATAAAAACAAGCTGCCAGACGTTTTACGAAACCGCAATGTTACTTACACTGACCAAACTTTGGTGCTTCGCTCTACTGGCTCGGAATGCTTTTTGGAACACATGAAGTATCAGAGAAACATTATCATCGACATACTCAGAGAATCTGGTACAATATCATTTCTTTATACACTTCTTATTATTAGAGTAGTATAGTGTTACGACTTATTTTCAGCCATTCAATCTCATTGCAAAGATAGTTTTTCATCTCCAACCTGTCTCCGCTCAAACAGCGCAAAACATATTTTTGCGTTTTAATCTAAAAAAGTTTAATCTGCCAATGAGATTGCAAAATGAAAAAAAAATAGTTTTCGGCCTTGAAATTCTAGGCCTCGTTATCGACCTGAAAGAACTTTTCAAGAAGGTCCAGTTTTTCCAGAATCAAGTTCAGTGCAAAAGAGTTTTTTCGTGAGATCACAACTTGGATAGTGATTAATCTTGATTGAATTTTCTTGTAGGTTTGTCGACATTGGGCCAAGTACCTGAATTACCGCCAAATACAGAGAAAGCAATAAGGCAATGCATCAGGCAACTTGAGCTACTGAAAACAGTGTGGCTCAATGTTCTTCCTAGCAATATATATTGCCGTGCTGTAGGTAAGTATCTTTGTGAAGAAGAATCAACCCTCGTGTTTAGCAAACTTCTGCATTGATTGAATCAACTATAAATAATTTTTCGCAATTATTCTTCAATAAAAATGACCGAATGACTCCGTAATCTTGGTGATTTATCAAAATCAAAGTCTAATGCAAGAATAAAACGTGAGTTTCGTATACTTCAGTTTGTGTAAGAGTTCAAATCACTTTGTAAGTTGATTCACAATTACAAATTTGAAAAATGTACAGGAAGAGTCAGACAATTCAATTATAAACTTTTAGATTTAGATGTGAGATTGACATATTTAAAAACAATTGCTCATTTATTATACAGATGATTTTATATTTTGCGCAAATTCAAAACTAGGATTTAGCATGGTATTTTTCAGCATCTGACTCAAGCTATCTTGAGAGGAAAAAAAAAAAAGTTTCGTTACGTTCAAACTAGAATGATGGAGATTCTGGTTACCAAAATAGTCGAAAGTTTTTGCAAAGTTCCAAAATGCAAGATTGAAGCAATCACATTTTTAAATTACAATCATTACAGGTTGTATAATGAATTCTATGATCGATGAACTGGTTACAAGGGTGATCAATGTTGAAGATATTCCCGCTGATGTTGCCACTGAATTGGTTACATTGTTCAATATGATCATGAATAGAGCACCCTCTATATTTCCTGTAAGTTTTCTCATGTTATCGAATGTTATGAAGCTATCACAATGTAAGATAATAGAGTGCTTCAAATTGTTTTGGTGGTGGAGTAAACTTGAGACACAATCGTTTATTTTTTCCATATATTTCTATGAGTTTATAGGTACAGGTTTTTTTTATATCTATTTTGTTTTTTTTTTTATTAAAAATTATCGTACACTTTTCACTGTTCAACAGTACCGTGACAAATTTTTTTTTTTTCTTTTTTGCTTTGCATTGAAATATTTATTTTTATAACATCATCAGTCTGTATATTACTGAATTGAAACAACGAAAAATGTGTTTATATGAATTTAAGAAAACGAATAAATTTTGATAGTAAATTTTATAGATATATATTCTCCAATTTCTGATGAATATGGTCTTTAATCATCAAAACTTTCAACCGATAAACTTAGATAATTAATGAACTAGATGTAGTTAATATATTCAGGTTATTGAAAAATATATTCAAATTTTACAAATCGAAAAATAATTAACCACTGATGAAAGAAGTGTTGTGAATTTACTTCAATTCAATAGTTCCCAATTTTTGTATTCATTGCGAAAAAAAGTGATTGTCATCATTGGAAATATCAAGATATTATATGCAGTGGAATATAATTAACAGTAAAGTATTTGAGTGAGGTAATAATTTCTGTTTTTTAGGAGCCCAATACAATTCGTCTTCACGTAAAACGATGGCAGAAGTTATCGGAACTAGTGATTGTGCTTGGCGCCTCCCTGAAAGAGATCGACAACAGATGGGCTGATGGTAAGGGGCTGTTGGCTCACGAGTTCACGGCTGCCCAGGTGAAGCAGCTAATTAGAGCTCTCTTCCAAAACACTGATCGCAGATCTATGTTACTCGCTAGCATCAAGTGATGCTTCTCTGTATGTAATAAGCATTAGAATAAAAAATAAAAAAACATTTTTTCATTCACATATAAAAGATAAACATGCATTAATTTTTCCAAAACCCTTAAATGTGATGCGAAAAGCTTACGAAATTAAAAGATAATTCTCAGGTATAATATTGGATAATCTCAATACTAGCAATTTTATTCGAAATACTTTTAGGTAATGACACAATAGCTATGAATATTGTGCAACTCGATCATTTTCATGTTATTTACTTGAATACTTTCTGGCAATTCTACAAATTACTTCATTGTGAGTCAGAAGCGCGCTTAAAACAAATTTATACACACATTAAACCTATTCACACAAAAACTCAGTCACTCAAAAATTATTTTCACCTTTCAACACTTTAATTCATCCTTATTGTTAGGTCACAATACTTACATTGTATCGTTTCCTCTTGAAACTTACTTAAGCGATGGAGCAGGTAAAGGAAATTCTGATTCTTTTAGTGACGACTAATTGCAAGAACTTTTCGTACTTCATGTGAGAAAATTTCTTACCAAAGCTGGTATTTCAATTATATGTATGCTTCCTCTTCAAATCCAGGCAAACCCAGTCATACTGTTTTCGTTCGAAAACTTTCAACCGTGTGTGAAAAAAGATATCTGACAAGCTGGCTATCTGCACGACGTAACTTTGAAACTATTCTCCACAAGTCGGAATATTTTATCAATCAATGAAATTCTGCGTTCTGTTCTGATATCGATTTAATTGAGTGCATCACAATTTGCGAAGAAATGCTCGAAAATTTTTTGTTTCATCGGTCAATTGATAAATAATTCATCTTTTTTGTTTTCCTTATTTTCGTAGAAACGTTGATATAGAGCAAAACTTTACACGAAGGTAGATCTTTCAATTTTTTTGTTTGGTTTGCTCTTCACGTATGTGGTATTTTTCCTTAGAATGTCAAATATTAAAATTCTGTACTTTTCTCATCTTTCGAAATATTCATTTATCGCCAAACTCTTGAGGTATTTAACTAACACTGTTCAATAAAGTAGACAGAGATAGTGGGCAGGCAGACAGGCAGGCAGGCAGGGGTGGCGGGCAGTGGTGTGCGCAAGTTATTTAATTCTTTTTCCATTTTGAAATAGTAATTTACAGACGATTAAAACATTATTGCGAAGGTATTGGTGTTTTCTTTTCAAACTTTTTTTGTTCGGCTAGGTACGACAGATCACAAAAGTCATCGCAGTTTGTAAAGTCTGTTTCATTTTCTATAAATGATTCGTCGGATTGCGTTTTCTTTTTTCTCCATTCCTTTTTTGCGGCATAATACCAACCACGTAGATATATAGATATTGCTATATAAATATGTATGTCCTATTTATTTTTTGATTTTTCAACAAGCGGCGAAAATGTAAGACAAAAAAAAATGAAGGGAAGAAGTTTATATAAATAGATATATTTATATATTCATTTTACTTCATGTATACCAGTTGCTTTTGAATCAGCTCCACAACTTAGTGAATTTTTGTGGCCAGCCGTACGATACGATACGTTAATCCAGTGTCTTGGTACAATGCGTTGATTGATGTATTTATTATCAGTTCTTCTTCTTTTTATATATATATATAAAAACATTTCTATCATTACGAATAGTAAACAAATGTCGCTCAATATTTACGTGAATATTATAAAATTGTAGTATGTAATTGTTCATTCCCCTTCAACAACAATAACGTTATTCTGATTTTCGGTTTTAAAAATAATCTCACGAAGTATGACTACTTTCAATAATTGATTGGAAAAAAAATTTGATCGTCTATAAATAAAGATGGAAACAGTTTCAACCGCCAAGCGGTGATTGTCGGGAAGTTTTTTTTATCCAGAGTGCGATGGTGCAGTGGTTTTTATACGCTTCCTTTGAAGCAAACGATGGATAGTTGACTGAGTAATTACGATAATTATTATTACTATTATTATTATTTTTATTAGCCATGCAGCTCTACGACATCCTGTATCAAACTTTTAGAGCAAATGCTCAGTTTTTGTCGTATACGAAAAAAAAAGACACGAATGTAATTCATTCTCTGCTTTTCACGCTGATGTGGACTGTTCGTCATTCTTGTAGAAACGTAGATATGTGAACACAAATAACACATTGGCGACAAACTAGCTAGTAACTAGTACGCATTGTTTTTCATATTTTTTTTTTTTTTTTTTTTTCCTTTTCTCATGGAAAATATCGAAGCGTTGGCAGGCTATATATGTATATGTATACGTAAACGAGAATATAAAATGTGAAATAATGTTTCGTTTTGTTGTTGGTTTTTAGCGTAAATTGTAATATGTAATTAAACTTGTATATGTACATATATCGCTGCGTAGATTGGACAGAACGTAGTCGTCGAAGGCGGGTTGTTGAATGGCCCGCAGTTCATAGTGGTAACGCAGCGTAGTTCATTTATGTGCATTCACGCAGATGACGATGACTGTGAACATGGGAAGTGCAAAACAGGGTTTCACATTACTTTCGGCTGACAGTAAGATAGACGACGTCTTTTCACTAACAGACGGTCTTTATTTACCATAGAGATCATCACCTCAGCATAGATCTCTGCGCATGCACCTGCCAATTCCGATAATAAATGATAAGTATTCGGCATCAAACTGCCCCTTTACCATAATTAATCATGCATGTTTTTTTTCCCCTATTCAATACAATCGCCAGAGTCCATAATCAAATTTCATAAATTCTGTACAAAGGGAAACTTAATTGTAAAATCAGTTCAGTCATTGCGCAAATTTTACTCGTTCTTTCATCTTTCACAAATTTATACTTTGAACAGATGCTGCTTGCTGCTGGGCGACTACTCGTGAACCGGTGAGGACTGATCAAAAAAAAAAAAAAAAAATCGACTATGTGCAAATTCAAATTTTCTCCAAAGTTAATTACTGGCTTCTTAATATGGAATTCTACTCCTTCGAAATATCAATGGGAGTAAAAGGATGCTTAAACACTTGCTATTTTGAAAAATGCCAAGAAACTGAAAATTCCAGGGTGTGAAACAAATGGGATGTACCTTTTTTTACTTTTATATTAGTGGGACACGCAACGTGAATGTATGTCTGTCACATTTACTAGTGGGAAGTTGATGCATTCCACAGTAAACTTACATGTTCGGAAGAATATAAAGTTTTCTTCTATTCCATATTCATTGCAAAATATATTACTGGACAAGTATAACATCATTCTACATTTAATTGACGTTGGAAATTACAAAACACTAGCATTTTTCACGATTGTTCTAGAACTGTAACTTTTTCAAATTATCCCTCATTTTCATTCGCATTTGCAATTCAACTCGTTTTCCATAAAGCGTTAGTGGGACCATGAAATAGCTAATGTTCAAAATTGGGTAACATCGATCAGGTCACGTTTATATTTTTAAGATTTATCAAATAAAGAGGTTAGAGATATTCAATTATTACTGAAAAGTTTGTATGGAACTGATTTGAAAAGTTTTAGAAATGTAATCCGTTTTCTGAATATACAAATATAATTCCGATGTACCTGATTGTTTGCTGACTAGTGTGATGACCCAAAACTGCGGCCCTCATTTGCGCGATCGTCACTGTAGCCAGAACGGGATGTGCCGCGTGGGCTGCAAACACATCCCAAAACATTCCATAGGAAAATTGAACCACTTGATAGGAAACTATTCAATTTCACATCTATGTGATCGCATACCCGATCGATTCACAACCCTGTTCATTTTTCATTCTAGTTTTTAGTATACAAAAGTAACTTAAGTAGAATTCAATGATTGGCCTGTGACATAAATGATTTTAAACGATACCTAAGTTTCAGTAATCTGAATGTTCAAAAGCCTTTCCATATCTACAATGTGTTCAATAAAATTTTGCAACAACCATCATCTAATAATAAATAGTTTTGGATATGTGCCCAGCCAGCAGTGCGCAATCATCAACATGTATACATTTTTTTTTCTAGATGAAGTAAAAAAAAAAAAATAATAATAATAATAATAAATTCAGAAATAAATTCTACTATCTTAACAGCCGTCTTCGAATTTTGCAGCACCAAACGCATTCATAAACAAAAAATAAAATATTTTGTACTTTTGTATGTAAGATTGAGAGTTTTCTCCGGCCCATTATTTTGAATATACGGACACCCAGATTTAGTTGAAAAAATTATTGCAGTTTTTTTTCTACAATGGCGAGTTTGATTTGTGTTTTCGAAATATATAAGGTAGCAAGTCTGCTCGTGGTTGCAACAATTTTGCCATTTTGTCGACGACCGTTGAAGTAAATTATTCAGAAGTTAAACATTGCAGATGTACCACAGAGCGCAGAATTGATAAATGTTTGAATATTGTTAGATACTCGAAAAGAGGTATCATGAACCACTTGTGTTGTATTAAGAAGAATCGATCGAAGACCATCTGTTATTGTTTTTAACCTTAATTTGCCATTTGTCGTGCCTCTTTTAACGTAGAAGTTTTTCGTCGATTAATCGAAGACCACTTTTTTAATTTGCCTTGTCGTTTTTTGCTCGCTACATATTTGCTAAAGCTAGTAGCTCCTGTTTAGACGAAGAACATGTAAATGAAGTTTGCCAGAATGCTTCGGAGTAAAGTACAATAACTTCGAAGATTGCTTTCGTCGATTAATCACAGGACAAATTTTCAACGTTGTGTCCGATTCCGAAAACTTTTCTTTTATGTGTAAAGTCGAAAAAGAAAAAGGAGACTAAAGAAATGAACTTAATCTCTTGACCTCTGCACAGTACAGCATATCAATACCAAAAAGTATTCAAAATAGATTTGTTCATTGTTTCATAAACACTTTTTATCAAAATTCGTCACACTACAAAAGGGAATGTCTATTGCCACCATCATTATGTCATTATACGACTGTAATCTAGGGTGAAAATAATTCTTATCGTACAATGCCAAACTGAGTATAAAAACCGATGAAAAAATAACTTCAAAACTAAAGCTAGATACAAAGAAACCTCTAATTGAGTAGTTTCTGGCAAATGCGAATCGGAAGAGTGAAGATAAGAGATGAGCTTGTGCTTTTCAAAACCCCACTGATAATTTTCCAATCTCATCACAGTTGCAGCGTTGTATACAATTTGATGACTAGTAACAGACAGACTCTTATTAAGGAAGCCAACCATCCTTGACGTATTTGACATATTGGTTTGTTCATTGGGAGATTCGTATACGTATATCATTTGATGGTATAATTTTGTTGTAGTTTTCAGTTTAGTTTTGCATAATTTTTGTTTTGTTTTACGAAGGAATGATCGTTTGTACCTGCCACGCCCAGCCGGAGATCGACTGCGATACCTCGACGATCCGTTGTCCCTGCCGCTGTAGTAGTCACTGCCACTACCACCACCCCCACCACCACCACCACTACTGCCGTAGCTGTCGCGGCTGTAGCTGTCTCGACTTCCATAGCCGCCCCCGCCACTGCTGCGACTAGAGCTGTAGTCGTCGCCAAAACGGCCTCTGCCCCTACCACCACCCCCACTGCCTCTGCTTCCGCGATATCCTCCGCCGCCACGATCTCCGTAGCTGCTGCCACCCCCTCTGTAGCCCCCTCCGTTTCCACCCCTAGATCCGAACCCCCTACTACCTCCACTGCCCCCTCGACTCCCTCTGAAACCGCCGCCGCCTCCTCCTCTACTACCCCCACGGCCTCGACCCCGTGATATTTCGACTCTGAGCTTTGCCCCCATTATCTCTGTCCCATTCATATTGTCGCAGGCTACTTCCGCCTCGTCTTCGTTTAGGAATTCGATAAAGGCAAAACCTGGCGGGTTGAAGGCCACCCAGACTTTGTTCAGTTTTCCAAACTTCTCAAACTCCACCTGTAAGTCTTCCTTCTTGATGCCCTCATTCAGACCGCCGACGTACACTCGCGTGTAACCTTCCGAACCCATCTTGTTAACCTGGAGATGATAAATTCTTTTATTCAACATCGAACAATCTACGTCTTAGGTATATATCGATCTGAAGTTAAATGTAATCTCAGCCTTTTCAGCTCACTTTTACTCGACTTACTAAACATTCGAAATCCATTTAATGGATGTGATAGAAATCCGGAAAATGGAAATGACCTTCAAAATACTGAATGTTTTTTTAATCAAAATTTATTCCACAATTGAATATTATGGAAAAGCATTGTAATTTGTGCTTTGGCATGCTTTTCTTTAGATAAGATTCTTAATTTTGCTTGATAAATATTCTAGACTTAAGATTGCCTGATATTGTAATGTTCTCAGAGTACAACTGTGATTTAAGAATTTCTAATACAATCAAGTACCCTATATAATCAATAACAAATTTGACTGCCCAACGTTCAAGTGTGAGTATAGAAGAGTACTATTATTTCAAGTATATTGTGATTTAGCAATTTCTCGAATATTCGGAAGGTTATTTTGGATCTGCAATCTTTACTTTGCACAACTCAAAGCATCTAGTGCCGTTAGAGTACGTGATAAAAGGGGATGATAAAATTTAGTTATTCTAATTTTCATTGGAATGCCAAGTCTTAGGGGTATGTTGAAACGCAAAATAAGTTAGGAACAGGTGTGCATTTTAATAGATGGATAGTTAAAGCCTATGTCTATGTATATATAGAGGGCAGATGCAACAGATGAATATTTAAGCCAGGAATCAGGTAGACAAGACAGCTTGACCCAGCCAAATATTACTTAGTAGATACACACGTCTATAAACAGATACACATAAATGCGTCGGTTTTCTTTCTCAATCACGTATAGATATGCAAATGATGGGGAACATAAAAAGGTGTACAGCGCTTATTTGGCAAGGTGTTGGACATTGCTGTAGCAATTAATGATACTAAAAAAAAGACAAACAGCAGTTGTTTCCGGGGCATATATCAGCCGAGTGAGCCTGTGAGAACGGATTTATTTATCGCCGAGTTTATCATTAGTTACAATGAGGAAAGTTGGTGTAGCGATAAGAGATACGCGTTAAGATGACGTTGTACTCCTTCTTGACCGACTGAAATTGCCTTAGTTACAACTATTTCAATTAATCACGGAAATCGATGTAAAACAAACTTTCGGTGTACCTTTTGTGAGAAAATAGATCGCAGAACACTAATGTATTCGGTGAAATCGTGAAATAAAATTCATTTCTTGTCGAAATGTTGGTCTTGCTTCGTGTGCACAAAAATGGCGACTCATACCGCGTATTTTGTACATTACTGTGTAAAAAAAAAATGCACCTACATAAAACGAAGCAAAGCACGATATTTTGACAATGTTGCATATACTTATGGACAAAACCAACGTTTATTGCATTTCAAACTGCCCAGAATTAGCAGCATAGTTGGGACATCTTTCAGTTGTCATAATTTGAGTAGGAAAAGTATTGCTTTCTTTTTTTTTTTTTTTTTAATGTTGTTAAGATTCTGAATCGCAACTTTATCCGAAATTACGCTATTCTCAACATGTCAAATTCGATGATGTTTCTTAAATTCCGATTTCGATGTATTCCTTGTACTGTGTCCTTAGCTAGGCACCGAAATCCATCGACGAGCATAGCAACGCGGTACAGAGTAATATTTACACCTTAGCTCCCAACTTTAGATTGGTAAATCGTCTAGATTTTTAGCACCAGGCCACGACAGACTCAGGCATTTTATCGTGGAAGGAAAATACCACTCGGCCCGTTAAACAGACGGGAGATACGGTTTGGAAATCGAGAATTTGGGTGCGTAGAAACTTGTTCCAAAATGGATGATGCCAGGCAGTGATTGCCGGCGAGGCAAGGTGGATGGAGGATAGCGAACTCTGTTAGTAGCGCGGATTGGGATAACACTTCTAAATCAAGGTAGGGTTTACGGGGAATGCTAGCTCAATTGTACGGGAATAAGACTCATACTTACGGTACTTGAACCTGCAGATCTTCAGCAATTCACGAAAAAATATCAAACCGTCACGTGAAGAAATACGAGGACACCGTTCACAACAGAAAGGAAGACGCCGCAAGGGAAGCGCGAGTACCAACGAATCAATACAGGACGCAAAACGGGGTTCGCGCCGCTTCCATCACAGTCTTTCCAGTGGCGCCATCTACACTCTCCAACCCAGGCGCACATCGTGATTTTATTCAGCTATCTTGCCGTCATTTCCCGCTCATTATTCAAATTCACTTTTGCGACACTTGCTAACCACAGCAACATTTGTTATTCTTATTCTGCGGCTCCAAATGGTTCTTTTGATGGAAATTGGACTTTAATCCACCCAATGAAATGATTTTTCATTTCACAAAATAAACAGGATTGGACTTATAAATGCAAGGGTGCGTACCCGTGGTGCGCATATTGAAACGATTTATATCCTCAGTCAACGCTTGAAGGAATGTAGATTGCATCACCGGTGATGATACGAATAAAGGAATTTGCTAAACAATTGCGTATAAAACCGCTTGTTCGACGCAAGTTCGACACTCCTATGGCATTCTAATATACTTCAGTCGATCTATCGAACTACCCGCTGACAATTGAAATACTCAAGTTTAGAAATCTGGCACCATCGAACAATAATGGCGTATTCTGTGAATATATCAGTCGAAGCACCAATAGAAAATCAAATCCAAGAAATTACCTACGATGGACAAGAGATATATCAAGCGTAAAGAACCATTAAACTATATTTTATTTGTGTGTTTGCATTTATCTTCAAATTGGTTTGTTTGCACATCGATACTTTGAACGTTATTGTGCATAACTTGTCATAACCTCAAAATATTTTGGTTCTTTCTTCGCTTAAACTCCAACCGGTCAGAATGTGCATCCATTATTTATTTATACTATACTGTTCTTTCATTTCTCTCGATCGAATTATATCCGAGCAAATTATACGTATATTATACAAAAAACAAAAAAAAACAATCATGTGACAGCTGTCAGATCCATTCAGAGTGTTCGTAACAAAATGGTTATTGTACATTTTTACAAAAGATTTATATTTTTGCCTAATGTAGAATACCGAAAGGAATCGAAATTCAGTGTGCTAGTCCAAATCTTCGAATAAAACTGCTATTTGATAAAACATAACAAGACTGACATTTTTTACATCATTCAACAATCTCAGAGCTATTTATATTTTTTTTACATATAATGAGCAACATTTATTCACAATACGGATTTTTCTGGCCTAGAAAGCTGTTAAAAAAATATTAAAACTGAGATACAATATCCTAACGCAGAGGAATTGCTAATAAAAATCGATATCTCACCAGGCCACTCACCTTGTCCGAAAACTTGGCAAAGATTGCGCAAAAAATTGACTTCAGTAAATCTAATGGCGATGAAGTAAAAAAGGAATCACCTGAGGGTGGAGAAAAAAGTGAAGATGATTCTAAGGATCCAGCAGCATTTCAGTCGTCCCTGTGGCCCTGGGATAGTGTAAGAAATAAATTAAGGTCAGAAATCAATAATCTTTAATCTTTTAATCTTTAATACTGGGCCTATAATATTGAGATGTTGACCCAATTCCGATTATATCAGTTAATTCAATGTGAAAAATTATTGCTCTGCAGAAACGCCCTCACAGAAGTTTGCGTTCTAGCTGACGTTCTTTCAATAGTGAAGGAAAAAAAGTACATGGTTTTAGATCCTGTACCCCAAGAAGTACCTGATGTTAAACCTATGGTGCAAGTCTATGCTAGAAAAAAAGCTCTGTCAGGTGCTGGACAGGTGCTTCTTTTTGGTGCTGAGAGGTTGAGAAATTGCCAAAATGAATTGGCCAGAAGTCGAGCAACTCCTGACTTTCATATCGAACTTTTAAGACTCAGGCAGAACTGGCGGCTCAAAAAAGTTTCCAATTCTATTATTGGCGATCTTAGCTACCGCACAGGTATTTTAAATTTTAATTCACATTGAAGCATTATGCAAACAAAATATTAAAATATCTTAAACAATGTACCCCGTACTTAAGTAAAGATATCTGGATATTAATAAAATAATTTCGATACTTCACAATTTTAGCTGGATCCAAGTATACACAGACTGGCATGTTTGAAGTGACAAAAGCTGAGGAGGAAGAGAAGGTTTGGAGCAGTCCACCTGCATCACCGAATCCCAATTCTAGCAGCTCATCAAATTCCACACCCTCGCAATCACATACTTCCTCAAATTCCAAGGTTAATCCTTCAGCGCTTAGGGTTACCATACCGAGTGAACTGCAAGGGGTTGCGTACATTGAAGTTCTTTGTCAAAAGGGTATTAAATAATTTCTGACTGGTATTTTAATTTGAAATTTGTAGTGTAATTACGAAAATATGAAGAACAACAAATCTTGATCGCTTTTTCCAGACCAGGAGGATTTATGCAGTGCCAATATCAGCCTCTTAAACGGTGGCACGAATAGCTCTAACGCAGATATGCACTGGCAACAGAAACTGGAAGCTGCTCAAAACGTTTTATTCTGTAAAGAATTGTTTAGCCAACTAGCAAGGGAAGCTGTACATCTACGAGCTCCTATCCCTCACATGGTTGTTGGCAATCAGATCATGGCAACGGTAAGGACAAATATCAAAAAAATTTTTGCTGGCAAGAAACCAAGAAATAGATGTAGCAGTAAAAAAATGTATTTCCAAAAAAATAGAAGATAGACATACTATGTTATTCATTAAACTGAAGGTTTTGATCGATACCAAAAATAGCCTTCTAACAATATGTTTTAGGTTCTCCCAGGCATACAACTCATCATTGGCTTGTGCCACAGTACAGGCAATGATAAGAAACCTTCGGCACCACCGCCACAAAAAACAGAGCATGACCATGTACTGGAACACTCGTTGCATCAATTGCTGCGTGAAGTTCACCACAAAAATACACATCATTCATTTCCTCATCCATCTTCAGGTCCTATAGGTCCAAGTAAAAGACGCTGTTTGGCAGGTCCAAATGCTGCAGACAGATATGAACTACTGGAGATGACAAAGAGGTGAATTGGCATTATGAATACAGTTCGAAGTAACTATACTGGTATCTACACTAATTTTTTATCAATTTGCAGCCAAACATTGTTGGAGCAGATAATTCAGCAAGCTCAACATTTCTTTATGCGGCTAAGGACAGAGTACGTCTTGGATACGATAGCAAAAGAAGTTAAAGACCCATTAATAGTTTCGCACTGGAATGCTCTCAATTCTCCGACCCAGTCTTGTGTCAAGATTAATATTTTGACGCACGGTTACGACACCGTTTGTCGGACGTCGCTAGTTGTACACGTGGGTGAGAAGTCTCTGAAATGCGTATGCAGGGATGGACGAGTGATGCACATGAGTTACGAACCTCAGGAATTACGAGATCTCATTTTTTGTCAAGTTAGAAACTTCATTGGATCGCATTCAAGTTGAATCAAATTAAAACGGCGTAAGGTTACATGGGTGAACCTCTATCTTAATCTTAATTTTAGATCTACCAACATCAGATAACAGCTGTCCAAGCATTGGCCAAGTGTATGGGCTGGCAGTTCTTAGCTAATAGTTCTCATTTGGGACTCGGGGCTGTTGAGCCGCTTGGTAACGCCAGTAGCTGTATACTAGCATCGCCTATAGGAGATAGGTGAGGAATTTCGATATGTTCGATCAGTGTTAAAAGTCAGAGGATTCACAGGAAAAATTAAAAGACTATAAAAGTTGAGAAAGAAATTAATATAACGAAAAATTTTCCCACTTAGAATGATTGCAGTCAGATGCGAGCCACAGACTGGGGTTCAAGTTGGAATAGCACATTCACCAAGAAAAGATTTCTTTCCCGGACAATTAGTGAGAGAGCGAAAATGGGAGAACTTGGGTGGTTCGTTCAAAGAAGTTAGGTGGGACAAGATGGAGGGTAAAAATTTTTTGAATAAAATGGAGCTGTTGATGGCATCGCTGACAAGTTCTTAACTCTCGAGGATTATACGAGTGTTACATTAAATTAAACTTAGGCATAGACAGTAAACTCTATTCAACGTAGTTAAATATTATGTGATTGTGATGGTGAGGAGTGAGCATTGCATATTAGTTAATCAATAAATTTATATACATCTTTTTCTCTAATTGAGAATATCGGTGATTTTATCTTGTCCTACTCAACGCCGATAAACCGAATTTATCACTGAATTGAAATAATTCGATACATTTCGTTGCATATTTCCTTTCTCCAGAATGTTGAAGTTTCTGTTTTAAATATTCAAATTACCCGCCGCTGGTTTTCTCGCTCAATTTCCACAGACACCACTGACAGGTTGCCAGCTGCAACAGCCAGTCTGCCACGATTGGCGTATAACCTCCAACTTCAAGTATGACTAATTTGAATAGCAATATTACCCATTGAAAGATGTCATATTAGGGCTTCCTTATTACGAAGTTATTGTGTATGAATGTGATTTTATTTGGGACCATTCCTGGCGGAAATGGCAATATTAAGAAGAAGGAAAATTAACTTGAAAGCCGTCAAGGAACTGGATGGTTTTCCCAAAGTACCTGACACATATATTAAACAATCTGCTGTTGGTGGTACATGTAAGTAAACCAGCGTTTATAATGTCTATAGTTTGTTTATGATGCTTACAAACTTTTCTGTCCAATAAATTCATATGATTTTGTGTCTAGTGGAACATAATGTTAGCTCAAGTCAATACAGCGTTTCATTTTAGGCATTCGCTAGGTGCATTCAAATAACAAAATCATTCTTTAGTTTCAGTGTTGAGTTTCTGCGTCATAGCTTACTTGGTGATAGCAGAGACGCAATATTTTCTCGATACTCGCCTGCAGTTTAAATTCGAGCCTGACAATGACTTCATAGATGCTAAACTAAAAGTCAATATTGACATAACAGTAGCGATGCCATGCAGTCGCGTGGGCGCCGACATACTAGATTCTACTAATCAAAATTTGATGGGATTTGGAACATTAGAAGAGGAGGACACGTGGTGGGAACTGACGCCTGAACAACGGAACCACTTCGATTCTCTCAAATACATGAATTCATACCTAAGAGAAGAGTACCATGCTGTCCACGAGCTTCTGTGGAAGTCTAATCAGTTGTCACTGCTAAGTGATATGCCAAAACGGTACAAACTTTCATTTCCTCATTTCTGCATCTAATTACAATTTTCTTACATCATTAAAAATGTGCAATCTAGTTTCAATCTCATGACAGTCCAAAGCAGTAAATAGCGTCAAGTTGAAATGTATTTTGTCAAGAAGACCACGCATAACAAATTCTACATTTTTATTTCAGAAAAAATTACCCTAATCACACTCCAGATGCTTGCCGCATATATGGCAGTTTAGACGTAAATAAGGTCGCTGGTAATTTTCATATCACTGCAGGAAAATCATTGTCACTCCCTAGAGGACATATTCACATATCTGCTTTTATGACCGAACGTGATTACAACTTTACGCATAGAATCAACAGGTTTTCCTTCGGTGAACCAAGTCCTGGTGTTATACATCCACTTGAAGGAGATGAAAAAATAAGCGACCATAGTGAGTTCTTTCGTCTAATACAATTATAATTTATTCAACGCAAAAATATCATGGTTTGTTTTTATTTTCAATAACATATTCAATAATTTAGTAAAGAACAATAAATTTGTCATTAATTTTAAACGCATTTTTTTTTTTTGTTATCACATTATATAATCCTCAGTGTTTTGAAATGTAGAACATGATTTTTATATATCTGCTGTCAGCGCAGCATTTTGTTATGAAAGCAAATAAATTAACCTTTTATTGTATCATTTCCAGGTATGATGTTATACCAGTACTTTGTGGAGGTAGTTCCCACAGATGTCAGGAATTTATTGCGGTCGTACAAGACTTATCAGTACAGTGTAAAAGACCACCAGCGGCCCATTGATCATCACAAAGGCTCGCATGGCATTCCTGGAATTTTCTTCAAGTATGATATGAGTGCTTTGAAAGTTAAAGTTACACAACAAAGAGATTCAGTATTTCGATTCCTAGTTAAACTTTGCGCTACTGTTGGTGGTATCTTTGTTACTAATGGTGAGTATCCCCGAATGTCTTTTAATATTAAGAAAATCCATTGTACATGAGGTGTAATCTCATCAGGCACACTTATTGTTAGTCAAGTGCAGATGTCAGTTTTATCTCTGCATTAGTAATTATCAACAATTATACGAACTTGTAAATAATTCAGGCAAGCTTTAATTTCATTCTCTTACAGGGCTGTTGAACAATTTAGTACAGGTATTCTGGTATTTGATCACGTGCCAATTTCTCAAGAATCAAGATCCTCGAAATGAAGAAAAACTAGTTGTTTCGTCACCAGTTGTCCAAAACGAAACTCCAAGTTCTGTGGATTTGCTCACAGCAGCGTCCCCGCCGATTTTAAATATTGAACTTAATTCAAAGAAATAATTTTTCCGTATGGAAACAACATTGTTCCTATCTTAAGTGTAAGGACTTGTTCACAAGTATTCAACAGGTGACAATTTCCAGAAGTGCATGCAGAGCATTTCTCTGCTTGGCATACATTGATGAGTGTACAGTTACACTCTTTTTTCGAAACTTCAATTCGATTCCCAATACATAAGTGGATTCATGCAGTTAAAGTGCCGTTCTTACTGTACAATCTTCATATCATCTCTAGGATTATTCATCTGTGGCAATCAAAACATTGATAACAATAACGAATCACGTAAACAATCTACTTACATATTATTCAGATGTATTTGAAATTGATCCAGGGATGAGTACCGTTAGTTTATTTTACGTAATTTTGAATGTGATGAAAGACTCGTGAAAATAGTCAGCCTTAGGGACCTTATGAATCATTCGCATATTCGCACATGACGCGGACCAGGATGTAAAACCTCATAATTACCAATTCAATACGTGTGAGTTGTTAAATCGATTTGGTAATTTTGGAAAACAGTTGTACTTCCAAGCTCATCAATAAAATTTTATATTGTGTAAATATGAACCTGTAAAGAAAAAGTGAAGAATAAAAGTCTCAATAAAAATATATTTTCATTCATCTAGTAGCTCTATAACCCAATTACATTGAATGATTATAATCACGAAATATGAATTAGGAATTATAATTACAAACGTACACAATTTCCAGTAAAGGTACTTTAGTTTGGTTTACGCCACAACTCGTGAAAAACGCTGATCTTAACAAAAATTTGTTTGGTATTGCCTGTAAATGCTGTAACCCGTTCACTATGTCAATATACAGGACCGTCATCTAAATTGTCATCTTCGTCATCAAAGGCTTCTCCATTGTCGAAATAGCTATTGACGTAGTCAGTTCCATCATCCATCTCTTCATCTAATTCTTCCTCTTCCTCCTCGGGACGTTCTTCTAGCTCTTTTTCATCATCTTCGTTATCCCCATCTCCTTCTTTTCCATTGTCATCGACGTCACTTCGTTGACTACTTTCCTTTCTCTCAAGTTCCTTCAACCTCACCTCAACATCAATATCTCTCTTCTTCTTAGCCGGCTCTTTAACAATTGAATCTTGACGGCGCTTATGGCTACTATTCCTGGGTTTTAATTCACCTGGCATCACAGTCCAGTCGTATTGTTCCTCATAACTAGTCTGGTCATTCATCATGTCCTGAAACCAATCCGAATAACGCTCAATGTCCTTATTAACGACGATCGGTTGTACGTAGCTTGGAGTATCTCGGAGAAACTCTGCATAATCTCTTTTTATTTCCAGCATATAGTTATCCTGGTCTGTTATTGTGAAAGGAGTTGGCTTATAATCCAAAGGAGGGTACTTCGGTGGTGGTTGCAGAACTGGACCCGGTAGCGCCTCTCCTCTGCCGAACCCTAATTGTTCGACATTTATAGACATTGAGACCTTGCCTCTACCTCTTCCACGATTTGCCATATCGTGGCAGTGAATAGAAATAACGGTTGAGCGATTTATTAATGTAAGCGATTATCGCTGAACAAATTAGCAGTCTATCATCATTCGAGTCTGTAACGTCAGAGTTCTTTTTCTTCTTTCATTCTTACGTCGAAGGAAAGGCAACGAGCTCTTTAACCTTAAACCGTCAACGGTATCAACTGATGTAAATATTATCACAGTCCCAGAGTGCACCATGAAAATAGTGTCTATGGGTAGGTTCATCGGCGTAAGAATGCCTTGATTAGATACGTATATTGCAGTATGCGTTCCATTGTCAAATCGAGTTAGCCATGAAGTAAGGTAAAGTTAGCCCGCCACTGAAAAGAGAAAGAAGATCTAACGGGACTTCTTTTCTCTCTGTAATGGCGCATGCGCAGTACGCAGCTGACTACGGCAATTACAATAATTTCTGCACACATGTTTCTAAAATAAAGAAGAAGGTCGCAGAAAATGTTTCATTGATGTTTCATTAGTAAGAATTTGCTTGAATTTCGGTCCGTTCTTAAATTGTGGACTCAAGGCCTTATAGTTTACAAATATTGCATTTGCACTATTCGTGTGTAGTGTGGTGAATTCAAACAGCGGGTTGGCAATACGTTACGTTGGTACCACTCTCAACTTTGAGCGGGCCCGGATAGGCGGGATTAGCGGCGATCAACGGCGACTCAACAGTATTTTGCACACCTGCAACTTTTATCATTTTCACTGAGAACGCGAGTCGAATGAAGTTTTAATAAACGCAAACCTGACTTTTCTGAATAACTAGTGCCGTCCGTATATCGGCCATTGACTGATTTGCGTCGTGTCGAAAAGACCGGAGCAGTATTTTGGTAACCTGTACATCTGCATCAGCCTCTGTTTTTTTGACGGGATCTTGGTGATAGGAGAATGTCCGCGGGCGGCGACGGCAGCTCCGTCGGGCTCGGGGAAGTCTTTAATAATACACCTCGACGAGTCCAGAAGCGGCTCTTCACTTCGGGAACTAGTTCGAGCAAGCGAACCCTGTTCCGGGACACCCAAACAGCGAGTCCTAGTGGAGGAAACTCCGGGGATGAATCAGACCTTGGCCCGATGTCTCCCTTGGCACTGAGCGATGCTACACCAAGTAGCGCGACCAATTCGCCTGGTAAATCGCTTACTTCTCCGGTGGTTGGATCCACCGCAGCGGCCTTGGTATATCTTGGTTCCTTGGACTCTAATCTGTGGGAAATGGGGACGCTAAACATGGGCCACGACGAAGCCAATGTCGTACCGTCGTCTCCTTTCAGTGTCCTTAAAACGTTGACCCGATCGGCGAGATATTCTCAACGTCGCAAAACTTGTCCAGTTTTGCCAGAACCAGTGATTCCCATCAATGATGAGAATGAAATAGTTAAAGAAACTCCGCCGACATCTCCCAAACGCTCTGGTAAGAGTTCAGCTTGGAACGAGTCTATAACTGAAACTCCCAAGAGAAAGAGTTTCGGCAAGGAAATTCAGAATGTACAAATTCTCGATTCCAGCATTATTGCCGAAACACCTTATAAGGACGATAGCCCTATGAGAAGGCTGATTACACCTCTGGGTTCGGTTAGCAAAGAGGCTGCACTGCCCCGCTTACATCACAGAAAGTCTCTGAATAGCCTTGCTGCGACAGCACAAAACTCTTCGCCAATAGATGGCAAAGAAAATATATTGAAAAGAACTGCCCGTGATGTAATTATACAAACTTCGGCAAAATTATTCAAGACTGACGAATGTACTTCCGCTCCCAAGGCCAGGGCTGCGCTCTTCCAAGAAAGGCAACAAGACTTTAAAGTGAGCACAAAAGTGTTCTACAGCTCTTCACCACCCCAAGTCTTACCAAAACAAGACTCCCCGATAAACATTGAACAAAGTGAAGTTCGTCATGGGCAAAAAAGGCGCAGTCTACCTAATAGAAGCAGTCGAGGGAGATCAAGCAAAAGACATAAGTATGGTGAGATCAATGCCGGGATTGGTCATAGAATAAGGAAGCCAAAAGTAAAAAAACACATCTCACTCGCTGATGGGTTTAAGAAAGAAAATGTTAACGATGTTTCTCCCATTGCCACTTCTACTGAGACGTCTTTTGCTGAGTCTAATGTTAGAAATATCACGCAAAATATGGATAACACTTTGCCGAATATCCATGTTGAACATTCTGTGGAGAAATGCGCCATGCCTCAATCAAGAGAGTTGGCAGCATCCCCTGAAATTGATACTGCAAAGAAGTTCTTCAAGACCAATAGAACTGTATCAAGAAAGTCTCTGGCTACTGTCACGGTTAATGATTCGATAAAATTACAGGTCTCACATGGTAAAGTAAAGCTAGAATCACATCGATTTATGAAAAGGCAAAATCCCCACAAAAAAGCCAGAATCTCTGATTTATCATTAGATGCCAATGATCTAACAGTCGACGATCCTAGCTTCGGAGTGCCTATAGATAAGACAAGTGTTGATAACATTTTGAAGGTATTGGAAGATGATTGGGCGGATGATGAATATGACACAATGGAGCCCTTAATAAGCACACAAAAATACGCAATATCGCCATTAAAGTCTTCAATCGTGCTGAATGGCATGTCCATGTCTCCTGCCAGTGAACTCACTAGCATGACATCGGTAATGAACATAAAGGATGCATATGGCCCTACCGCTAACCTTGATCAGGTTTCTAGCAATCTTGATAACTCTAATCAAAACAAAGGAACAAAGTTGTATCCTTTGTTTAACAAGGACTTTGCAAGGACCAAAAGCCTGATGTAAGTAAATGAGTTATATTTTTCCAAGCATCTTGTAAAACTTCTCTTTTTATTTTTATCCGACAGAGACTCACCCAAAAATGTTACCCGTGGCACCAAGAGACCTGCAGGCTGGCAATTATCTGCCAAAAATGGTGCCCAAGATGACCGTCAATATCAACTCGATGTTGGCCAGAAGCAGTTTGGTGCAACTCAGTGCCCTGAATGTAGGGTTGTTTATCAAATAGGAGATCCCAGTGATGAAACTTCTCATCAAAATTATCACGACAGTATGAAGATATTGAAATTCCCCGTAAGTATGTCCTGCAATCCTATTGTTGTGAAATAATAATTATTATTCAACTGTACTTTGGGAAGGAATACACATGCACAGCTAAAAAAGAATACAAATGAAGCAACATTTTTATAAACAACTGAATTTCAAATAAAGACAATTTGATAAATTTCACTAATATTGCAGGGTTGGAAGCACGAACGAGTAGTGACTACCGATAGTTATACCTCCAGTAGAATTATCTTGGTTGAGGCCTCAGCTCCTAAGTATTGCTGGAAGAAAGTATCAGAGATTTTAGCAGTTATTGACAGGGATTTGGGGTTGGCAGATTCGAAACTTTCTGACTACCATAATGACAAGGTAAATCGATTACTGGCATTTTGTCATAAAATTATTTTTTATAGTTCTAGAGAGTTTACTAACATCCTCAATTCGATTCTCATGTTACAGATATACCTGTATATTAGAGAAAAAGAGATCCTGGGTGTGTTAGTTGCTGAATATGTGACGACGGGCTATCGCTTAATTCCTGATTTACAAAATATTGATTGCTGCAGTTTGCAGAGCTCTTCCATTAAGTGCGGTATTAAAGTGGTATGGACAGCTGCTAGCTATCGGAAACAGGGAATCGCAACAAAGTTAGTGGATGTTCTAAGGTGAGCTCTCACTTAATTATCATATGGACTTGAAGAATTAGATGTCAGGAGGAATTGTTACACACCTGTTGGTTGAAAAGTAAATCAGTGGAAAAAAAACTTCTCGGTTCAGATATCTCAATAACCATTATGGTGGCTTCTGTTATGGCAGTCTAAGAGAAAAACTCCGAAAAAGGCAGTTAAACTTTTTCGATTAATAGCGTGCATATTATGCACTTTTTACTGGTGTCATAATTTAGAAATAAGGTAAGTGTACCAGTTACTGACCCTGTCCCAATTATTTACCTTTTTTGGTTGTATCTGGTTGATCCTTAGTTCTAAAATTACAAGAAAATGAATTTGTAGTGTCTAACCCTTTAGCGATTGATTTTAGTCATCGAGAAATTCACAATTGGTGCCGTAAATTTATAATTTTGTGAAATAAAAGGGCCAATAATTGGGTCTAAAGGCGTCTATAACTAGTACACTTACCTTACTGATGACAGTTATGCTGTTGACATTTTACATTGTTATCGGATTTATTATATTTACAGGGCCAACTTCTATTTTGGGTATGTCCTATCCATGGATGACATCGCTTTCTCAATACCAACCCCAGGAGGCAAAGCTTTTGCAGAGAAGTACACCAGTACTAAATGTTTCAAAGTATATAATTAAATTTTCGCGTGCATCAACCCATATAATTATATTTAAATTATTTCAATGTCACTGTAATATTATTTGAAATTTTAACAATTTGGTATTGTTGACACAGAATATAAATAAATAAATAAATAATATTAACCTATGGCTGTATTTTATTTTCAACTTCTGAGCACGGTATTTGAGATGTCTTGCCTGCTGTAACTATTTACGAGCAAAGTTGCGAGATAGAACCAATAGAACTGCTCTAAGGATAGAACTCACGTGCGTACTTACGGAATCTATAATGGCCGTCGGCGCCGGCAACTTTGGTGGGGATGGTATGGCGAAACTCCACACCTAGATCTTGCACCATGTGGAAATTCCACACCCTCAACGTAGCGAATTTTTTCTTTTTTTTTCGTTTAGAAAAATACATAATCCAGTATCACACGTGATACTTATTTCGTATAATTAAAAATCAAAATGCGATATGCATTTATGTCAAGTATATTCGAGTTCCAATTCCTACACCTACTAACAGGGCTCGATTTTCAAGAGCCTAAAAAAATTTCCTACAGCTAGCAATTTTCAGTGTAGACGCGTTACATTATTCCAATAAACATATTTTGATGAAATTTTGAAATCTGAGTGCTGTAAGGGGTGACAAAATTGTTTAACCGCCAAAAACGGTAAAAAATTGAGACGTCGAAACGGTGCCTCGCTTGCGGTTTGAATGAATTTAAAAATTTCGAAAAACTGAAAACACGATTTTTTAGTGGATATTTATTTGAATATGTCCAAATGGATTTTTTTATTTTATATTGACTACAATTTTGTCATCTTAACAGTATATTTTCGGACCGAACGAAATATACTGTTGGAATGACAACATTTTAGACAATATAAAAAACATATTTATTTGGACGTATTCAACTAAATATTTGTCAATTCAACACATTTTCTTTTCTCAGTGCAAAAAATGAGGTGTACTATTTCTTCAGAATTAATTTATCTAGAAGCTTGGAGGTTTAGATTTTTTTAAATCTTTTTTCCATCAATTTTTATAACAATTACTGCTACGGTTATAAGTATAAAAAAACCACTGGTTAATTTCTAATATTTAAAACCATTGTAAAAATTGATTAAAAAAAGATTCAAAAAAATCTAAACCTCCAAGTTTATATATAAATTAATTCTGAATAAAAAGTACATTTCATTTTATGAATTCGATTGATTTTCATATTTTTTATGGATTTTTAAATATTGAGTGATTTGTCGTCGCGCCAATATATTAATATTAGCGTAATTGAAGATTCTGATTTTTGCCCCCCCAGCCCCTTTCTAGCCACGTCAAAAACTCCACGCCCTCCGCGGCGATGAGTTGCCGGCGCTGATGGCCGTATCGATATTTTTATTTATATCTTGTCTTGATGAATGATGGGTTATGAAACTGAACGAACTCAATCGTATTATATCAATGTATTTTGAATATGGAAAATATAAAACGTAAATAATACAGTACAAAATCAGGTATGCATTTTCCTATGATATTTTGTATTCTAGGGTGCATTAAATACTATTTATATGCCTTAGATCTAGGATACGTTCAAAATCTTTCAAGAGATCTGTAGGAACGTGTTAGTTTTTAACATATTTAGGAACATCTTCAACTATATGTGACTAAAGCCAGTCATAAATACATGTATTCATTGTAATTGTATGGCCATACATTTTTTTCGCTGTATAAAATTACGGCGTACTAATACCAATAGATATTCAGGGTTTCCGGCACTGATTCACATAAGTCTGTAATAAAAGTATGTGCCAACAAATTGGCAATTTCTGTTTCTGGCCGTCAATAATGAATACAAATGACAATTCTAGTAACAATGGTATAAAAGTAACATTGCCAAGGCGAGAAATATCTGAATCACAGTACACTTTACAAGACTTTTACTAAACCTTTATGCTAAGTTCTTTAAGCCACATCGAACCAGCGATCAGATCGAATTAAAGTGCGCAAAAGCATATGCCCCGCGATTAAGCAGTTTGAAGTTATTACAAAGGGAAAAAGCTAATATAATTAA
Source organism: Neodiprion pinetum (assembly GCF_021155775.2). Taxonomy (NCBI): domain Eukaryota; kingdom Metazoa; phylum Arthropoda; class Insecta; order Hymenoptera; family Diprionidae; genus Neodiprion; species Neodiprion pinetum. The sequence goes on from NC_060234.1 coordinate 42,113,568, forward strand.
CAATTAATAGTAAAAAGAGATCATGAGAAATAAACATTTAGTCAAATATAAGGTAATACTGTAATGAAGAAATTTTCCTCGATATAGGTAATAATTTCCCGTTTCTTATATACTGAATTTTATCAAAAATAGAAAAATTTCAAGCGAACGAATGCATGTGTGTTATGTACGCACTCAGATTATACTTTTATTCTTATATACGTGCAACACTGCAAACACACCGCATTGAAGCTTCGACTCTGCGGTCTTTCAAGAAACGGTAGGAAAAAGGCGGGTAGTTCTACCATTGATTTTCTTAACTTTTGTTCCCGCCTCGCCTGTTACCGTCAAATCCACCTCTGCTATTTTCGCGTCCTGTGCCCCATCTTCATTGACCGCCGTTACGTCTGCCCCCACCGCTGCGACTACTACCAGCATCGGAGCGCTCACGCTGCTTCTCCTGTGCCCGTCTTTCTTTCCATGCGAAGTGCCGCTTAGCCATTCTCCGCACTTCATCAGGTACATCCTGAAGAATAAAAATCAATCAAGATAACTACTCTATCAGTTCTAAGGAATGTTCATGTCAATTTTTTATTCGAGTACTACTTGACGGTCACTTCTGCCGAGTCATTTCACTGTATATATTATGTATGTGTGGCATCAATCATTATTCAATTACCTGATTAGCTTCCTCAAGGATTTCGATAAGTTTTTTAGCGTGTGACCAATCACTTCGGGTCATTAAAGTAATACTTTGTCCTGTTTTTCCTGCCCTTCCAGTCCTGCCGACTCTATGAACATATTCCTCAATATCTCGTGGAAAATCATAGTTGAATACGTGCCTGTCAAAGTATAAGCAAAATATTTGAGTAAATAAACAGTTAAAAAATAGTTAATCATTCTCCATCTTCAACCTCTGTAATACATGAATGAAAAAAAATAAATGTTTCTTACGTTATGTCGTCGATGTCTATACCGCGGCTGGCAACGTCAGTCGCAAGTAGAATTCGAACCTCGCCGGATTTGATATCATCAAGCGCCTGCTCTCTATCGCACTGCTCACGGCCACCATGTATACTTTGACTGAGGATACCTTGCAGTGCTAAATCGCTAGCTAAATCATCAACACGTGACTTTTTACCGATGAACACGATCACTTTGTCATCACAGCCCATATTACGGAAAAAATCATTTAACTGTGGAAAAATGTTTCAACATTGAGTCTGTTCACATTGTATAATATCACGAAGCATTACAGAACAAGTAGATCTGAGTTCAATTCATTCGTACGATCTAGTGTGTATCTTCGAAGTTTTTGTTCCACAATGTTTGTTTAGTCAAACAATGAAAGGGTAAGACTAAGATCTACCCCCAAATTTGAATAATTTTTTTTAATAAGTCGGAAAAATTTCGACGAAATACTGTACCCACCATTTCTGGTTTCTCGCTCTCGTCTACTACAAGAATCGTTTGCATTACAGAATGCACAGCTGCTAAATCTAGCGATCCAACACAAACTTGGAGCGGGTCTTTCATGTAAGATTGGGCAAGGCGTCTGACTCCAAGTGGCCAAGTTGCACTATCAAAATATAAGTACAATAAATTACGGATAAGTCAGTGTAAAAACATGCTTGATGATTATAGGAATTTCAAGTGACAAAGAGAAAAACCTTACCTAGTCATAATAGTTTGACGATCAGGACGGATGTCTAACAGAACTTTTCTAATTTGCGGTTCAAAGCCTAAGTCAAGCATGCGGTCAGCTTCATCAAGTACGAGATAAGTGATGGATGCTACATCCACATGCCCAGATTGGACTAAGTCATTCAATCTTCCAGGTGTTGCGATGATTATTTCAACTCCACGAACTATTGTATCGACCTGATCCTTCCGACTTCCACCTCCGTACACACACACTCTGCAATCAAAGAATTTTGTAATAATCAATTGACAGATATTGTCACCTTACTCATTCCTAGACATTACGAGTAAGTCGAGAATGTTTGCGTCGTATAATATTTCGCAAATAACAGGATTATTCTCTTGTTTATCTTGTCTAAAGTATGGAGTAAGCTGGTTGCATAACGGACAATAAGAAATTGAAAGAAATAACGAATTGGCACGTACGCCTTTATTCCCCGATATTCGTACTTTCGCACTTCTTGCTCAATTTGCAGAGCTAATTCTCTTGTTGGAGCAATTATAAGAATGTTCGGTCCACTGCGTTCTAATCGTGGAACAGTCTGTCCCTCGATATGGATTAGTGCTGGCAATAAGAACGCAAGTGTTTTACCTAAAATGAAATAAAATCATTTATTTCGTTATCATGATATCCAGTGAGTTCAACACAATATCAGCAATAAACTACAAGTTTCAAATAGTGTACCTAACAGTTACATACCTGTGCCAGTCTGAGCAATTCCTATAAGATCCTTGCCACTTAAAAGGATAGGCCATGCTTGACATTGTATGGGACTTGGTTTTACAAATCCTTGCCTTCGTATCTCTTCCAAGATTTCTGGGTAATCCTGAAACGATGAGACATTACAAAAAATGTCTATACTGAATGAAATGACAAGTGAAAAATTTTCAGAAAACTATAAATCGATATTTACTGAAAAATGTATGAGTGATCAAAGTATGACTCAAACCTGAAATGCTTGTTCGAATGTTTCGATGGGATTTGGTATTGTTAGGTCATCACTGCCTTCCTGACCATTTTCGTCAATATCTTCAAAAACTTTACTAACGGAAATGTTGTTGTTTATTTTCCGAATATAAGACGCTTTCCCTTTTGACATATTTGCCACGACTGGGTCTTCGTGGTAGAAATTTTTAATGAGCGGCGGACATTTAGCCCATTTTTCCTTGCGGAATTCTTCCTGATGTTAGGAAATGAGAAGTTGGATATTAAAAAGTACATGCGATGTATCCCTTTCTTTATACAGAAACAAGCACAACTCAAGCATTGATTTTCTGTGATACTAGATTGAATATCAAGTTTTGGTTGGAAAAAAGTTCACATAAAATAAACTACCGTAAAGTGGCAACGTGTTTGGGCAAGTGGCTTTGTACCAGCATAACATGGCAAAATCAGTTCAATCATCTATTATACAGTACAGTGTTTTGACAAAAAATACTTACATAGTCTCTACTGGCTTTGGACCAGTCGAAATTTAAAAATTCATCATCATTGTCAGCGGTGGAATGAGAACTAACTTTTGGTGGCGGTGATGGCGGTGGTTTGTCAGTTAATAATTCATCAATCAATGCTTTAGCCTTTTCTTGTGCTTCCGGAGAGCCAATCAAAGTCACTGGTGTATTTATATAGTCCACTGGTTTACCAACCTATGTAGAAATATCAAGGGAAAGTAACATGAGGTAAAACTGGAGAAGTTTAATCACGTAATGCAGTTGATGCGCTTTAAAATGAATTAAAATATGAATTGCAAAACTAAGAAATGGAAGCAGTAATAAAACATTGGTTTAATTTAGTTGGCCAATTGTCAATTAATCCGCTGCAACGACTATGAAGTTGAACTCATGTTTCTCCGAGTTGTGTATAAAAAACTTGCCAGAACTAAAGCATCAATTATTTAAACTAGTAGATACGTACATTTATCTTAGTATCACTCTGGTCTTGCAACTCCTTAATTTTGCAACCTCCTCTGCCAATAAGTTTGCCAACTTTTGTGGAATCTATCAATATCTCAAGTCCTCGAGATTTTGTAGTGTTTTTATTCTTCCATTCTGTTTTAGGTCCGCGATCCCTTCCACGGTTTCCCCTAGGTCGAGCACCATTGTTATTTCTCCAGGTTCCATTATCTATATTAAAATTATCATATAAGTCCGTTCACTTGGATACTAAATGTAGTAAAATGTATCAACCATTAATTTCGCTTGTTTCAATTGTGTAATCGAGTACTGCAGATTACTCTAATAATCTATTTTTAAGATTTTAAGATTTATAGGATTATTTTTTCCTCAGTCACCATGGCTTGTGGAGGGTCCGCTTCCATCTCGTACATAATTCTGCGTACGTATATTCTCAGTATTACTCTGCGTATTTTCATTGCTGTTCCACTCATCGAGGGCTCTGTAAATTGGGTTCATTTGATGAAATTGGTTAAAACCGTTTGATAATATGAAGGGTAAACAATATATATAGTTGACTGCTACATAACGCACTTGTTTATTCATTATTCTAGTTATTTATCAAGCAGAAAATTACAAATTTTGCATGAAATTTTGATTATAATGTAATAAGTAATTGTGTGCACTATTAAATTTTAATTATCAACTGCATAATAATGAATTAAATATCAGAATTGAAAATACAAAATAATCAATAAGTCAGTTTATACAAACAATAAGTATTCAATGAATAATATCTTTCCAACTCGAGTTGGAATATATGATATTCTGCTTTCCATTATTAAGGTAGTACCGTGATAAATCACTTTTCTTACAATATCTTTCAATTTTTGAATACACATAATTTGAAGTGTCCTTTATACGTAGGAATTTTTTTTAATAGACCTTGCCGTACTAAATTTTGCAATATTAGCGATCAAAAGTCGTACAATTTACATGTATTCCCTATCCCGACCGTAGTTAGAGTGAGCATTTTATTTAATAACAGCCATACTTTTCTTAGAATTTTTTTTAAAAACTGAGAATTATTAATTGAGGATATAACAAGTAATTTTTTTCAAAAAAAACATAAACAAGCAGTATTCATTTTTTTGTAAATAATTCTTAAAGTTTGTTGCTTTTAATGATTTTCAAACTTTCTCTCATAACCTGACCCGTGAGAAATAGTGACTTGGCAACGTTGCCCTACGCGGGAAGTTCAAAATGCCATAAAGGCCCAACGAATTGAAATAAATGTCAGAACTTTGCGGATATAGGTTACGGTACAGCAGTCCTTTTTTGAACAAATCTGCCGTTTCTTAATCGCGAAGTCATTGTGTATTATTTTCAGTCTCCAATTATAACTAACCTCAAATTGATTTCATAACAATACATTTCTCTACAACACATGCTTGACGGGCAAGAGATACTGAGTTAGAATGCAACGTTGCCAAGTCAGACAAAAGACGCAATGGGAAAATTTTTATACTTCTGCGCATGTGAGAGGAGGCGCAAAGGTGTACTGTATCTCAACTACTTTTTACTTTAGTTATAATGTTTTATACAGGGGATATTTCTCTGGAAGTTGAGGACTGCTGCTATCACGGTACTACCTTGACTGGTAATGTTTATACTATTCAATTTTGCACACGTATGCGAAATCCGATTAATGCTAACATTATTCATGTGTTGCAATTATGCATGAATCGTCGTGCATGCTCTTGAGTAAAGTTACAACGCCGATATGCAAATGTAGGTTAACCCTTTCAGAGGCACATTAAAAAAAAAAAAAAAGTTATCAGTCAGTGGTGCACGGGGTTTTCGGGGTTTGGGGTCGCTGATGACGAATCTGAGGTTAGATTTACGAAATTCAAGATGGCGGGTCCAAGATGGCGGATCCAAGATGGTGGACAAAATGTTAAAAAATCACGAACTTATAAAAAATCAACCGACTATGCCAAATTTAATATGCGGGGGTTGTTTAAGTCGCTGATTACGAATCTGACATGAGATTTGCAACGTTTAAGATGGAGGATCGAAGATAGCGACTATTATTTTCGAAGTCCTAAATAAAAAATGGAATATGGCGCTTATTCTTCCTTTCAGCGTGACCCAAAACTAACGACGTGGATACGGGAAGAAACTAGTCCCTTTTTAGTTATTGTTTTCTTTTTTAGGTTTTCTCATTTATCCACTCAAATGGAAAAGCGCTAAGAAAAGCCAAAAGTTCTGTGTGACAATAGCTCTAGTTATAAGTATTCAAGAGTTAATTTTTGATCGGGGGTTTGTATTCGCCACCTAGTGATGGAATATGGAATCATTCGCCATTTGCCTCGTGTAAAATTATATTATTTACGTACTCAGCGCACCGTAAGAGATGGCTTTGTCAAATACGTTTATTGGGTTATAGGGTTTTGGGGTTATTCAAAATTCAAAATTTTTTTTGAAAAAACAGGGGTGTCAATAAATGTGCATAAAATATATATCATAGTACTAAACATAGAAAACATTGATAAAAATTTTCATAGCTCTAGCTCTATCAGTTTGCCAATAGCAGATTTTTTCCCGAAGAGATGGATTTTTTTTTAATTCAATGTTTATGAGAATCAAATAAAATAAGTCAGTTGGCCTAATTATTCATAACGGTTACATTATTTAGGAACCTAAGTGTCTGAAAAATGCCTTAGTAAACGTTAAAGACCCGAAACATCGGAAAAAAATTAAAAAATAAAATAAAATAAAATAGGTGAGAAGAATATACTTTCCACTGTCTCCCAAAGGGTTAAGGGGGTGTCCTGGTTGGCTTCGACGTTGACATTTATACCTCAAAATATCACAATCCACGTATCTCAAACGCAAAGAAAGGCTTAAAAACCCTGTTCTATAAGCAATTCTGAAGAAAAACACTCGAATACGTTTTCATTTGAGCAAGAAATAAAGAAATGGCACGGATTCTACGAAAATGCAATAATAAATCCGTAGAATATATGCCAGTTATTTATTTATTTCACCGTGGAAATCGACCAGGGCATCCCCTTAAGATAGAATTATAGCAGCGTATCTTATTGTTTTCTGAACGTCGTACGGTAAATTTTGGGTTCAATTGTGAGCATAACGGTGCTTGGGCGGTCGGGGTTAAGTCCGAAGAGGTTAGAATAATTGTTTACAAATATATCATAATAACGCTGTATAAGAAATTGCGAATATTATTCAACTGTTTTGAGTAATTGTAGAATAGATGCGCTGTAAATTAATTGTACTTACGCCATTTTAACTGTGGCTTCAAAAGGTAAGAACTTCTTTACGTAGCACTCGTCCCTGTGCACGTCTTATCCAAGCAGTGTTCAAACAGCGACTGAAGAGCGTCAGGACTTCAGAACAGCGGCAGGGCAGCGTCTGATTCAACTGTTCAAAGTCTAGCTACGCTAGGAATTTTACAGTTAAGTGATCAGAAAGCTTCTTTACGTAGTACTCGTTCCAGAACACGTCTTGTCCAAGCAGTGTCCAAGCACTGACTGAACAGGGTTGGGACTTCAAGGCAGCAGCAAGACAGCGTCTGATTCAGCTGTTCAAAGTCCAGTTACGCTAGGATTTTACCGTTAACAGTATTCACGAAGCTACGCAAAAATGATCAACTCGCAAATTGTATTTGCGATGTTGACTAGACGATATACCATCTGGTAGCAGACTTTCAAACTATTAATGCTATCGAAATTTGTAAACATGATGCTGGTCTATGAGTATAGCTTCGCTACGGTAAGCGTCGTCTGTGTTACCCACTAACGGTAAGTACGGTAGGTTATGAGTCGATAATTGCCTCATGAAAATTAATTTCAAAAACCTATCTCGTTGGCTCCGCCATTTTTGGGAAAACGAAACCGCGAATTTCAAAATATTAGGCAAATTACGTACCAGCTTCAGAACGGTTCAGGTTGTGATACTTGAAACTCACTCGGAAACTCGCAGAAGAAAACTTAGTTTTTTTTTGGTATTTCTTTTTAAACTAATCTATTTCTGATCAACATTAATTGAATGTCACTTTGTCGACTATTTTACAATATTTTTTATAATTGATCTTATATAAAAACAAGTTTTTATACACGCAAGTAGTCATATATTTATTGTTTACATTTTTTATCATAATCTTACATAACATTATTTCTATACATTTTTCTACAATGTACGCAAATTTTTATTGTTTCTTGATATTTTTGTATTCATATATTACTAACTTTAGATCTACTTTTACGTATATGTATCAAGTACAAAATACATACAAGTACATACATTTATTTATAGTTTACTGTACATAGACTCTTGAAATTTTGCAATAAAATTCACAATATGTATGTCTATTATTCAATATTTATTATTCATTTCATACAATTTTAAACGTAAGTGCAGAAAAATAAGTCTCTCGATTAATTTTTCGAAAAAGGTTACTAAGAAACATTCGCATAAAGATGGTTTAATATGGTACGGAATTCAATCGGCCGAAATGTAGAGCCTAGAGCAGTAATTGAATGTGTAAGTGGATACACGTTTCAGAATTATTGCTGTACGCTTTTAATTATTACTTTAATTTGATTGTATAATTTTTTTTTTCATCCTAACAGCAATATGCTATTAGTAATGTAAGGTATGAATTCCGCATCATGTGAAACCACCAAAAGCGATATTTTGAATTACGCGGTTTATTTTTCCTGAATATGGTGTCTGCCACACTGTTCCTAGACCCTCTAGTGATACGAAAAACCATAAACGCAAGCTTGCGCCTTCTCAGGCTCATCTTTGAAGTGGGGCTGCTGTTAAGGATAAGCCATTGATCTGCAATTCAGAGCGTAACAATAATTACAACAAATGCTATGACATCTACAAATGTAATCTACCAAATTTATACGTTTCCAGGGCTTCCAGCAGCCGTGTGTTCTTGGCATTATATGCGCGTTGAACATCCATCTTTCCATTTATAAAATTACGCCTCACTAATAACATTCCCTATAAATGAAAACGGACTACTATGACTCAGTTGTATCAACCTGTGCAAAATGTTACGAACTTGGGGAAATTCGGAGCAAGAATAAAAGTCTGCAACAATGAGCAAGAAGGCCTTTGCCGTCCCGCTATTTCATGTTTCAACAAATTCGTACGCAAGTGATTTATATTTATCAATTGAGGAGGTACGGAGGCAGAAAAAGTATCATTCATGCATCCATGAACCGATTCATCTGCACGAGCACGTATTTCAAACATCTTTCGGCTATAATTGATTATTGAAAAGGCTTGAAAAAGCCCTGTATGAATCCGTACGAAAGTGTGTCAGTTGATAAGTATAGTCCGTTGCGGATCGTTCAAATCTTCGTTGTCAACGCGGATATACGGTTATTTAAAAATCGACTGGGCACGCGCAGCGCGCTGAGTAAAGTTTTGAAAAGGGCGCGTGATTTTGAACGTTGCAGGTAGCTGCTCAGGTAACCGGACAACCACGCCACTACGTCATTTCACCGTGTATCGCACCTTCGCTAACAAAGCGTAGGTGTAGTTCTACGTCACGACGCACACAGGACGCGATTCAGATGACGGCGCAGCGCAGGCATCGGTTACCTGGCGACTTTAGCGTTTAACGGGGAGACGACGCAGCGGTCAGCGGAACTGGAGGGGTTCACCTGTTTCACAACCTGCGTAACATAGTCGTGTCACGTGACCGCGACTCTTTTCGAAACGACTCCACCACTTCCACTCCAACAACCAGTAAAACCGCGCCCAATGAAACAGCAGGAGATCGCGGGCGAAAGCATCGTCAGGGAAGGCGTCCTCCGAAGAAGCGATCCGAGGCAGACGAGTAGCCTACATCGGTCAGAAAGCAGCTGTGTAGTAAAATACTCGCGAAGAGTACACGCGAGTACGAAAGTGATTGTTTTTCATGACCTGTTTTTGCGTAAAGACCGATCGTCGCAGTCAATGGCACATGTGAATGTGTGTATACGTGTTTGACGTGTAAACAATCGCGAAACTTGTGAATCTTTTAACGGCTGCTGCGTGTGTATACATATATATATATATGAACAACTTTTAAATTTTTCGTATAACGAATCCAGTTCGCTATTGTAACGGTTATTGGGTGAAACGCGTGTTTGAGAAAATGTACGCAAATCGTAATGCCTAAAAGACACAGAGCTGTTACGGTGACCGTTCGTTCTTATCGATAAATCACACTTAAATCCTTTATGTGGATTCATCATCGAAGACGTAACGCTTGATCTTGGGATGTATGATTCATAACTACCGCATGTGGTTCAAAAGTAGGAGGCTAAAGGCGAGGCTCAAGATTTTTAATAGGTGCACTAAAATAATACTAATTCGTAAGTAACTATAATGAATCATAATTTTTGCGTCACAATAATGAGAACAATTGATAAGCGTTCGCGTTCAGTAGGAGACACTACAGTGTTTGAAACGGAAGGCGGACTATGTATGGGTGAAAATTCGAGTTATTTAAATTAATTTTTAATCGATCCCTTTTCGCGGTTGTTGCGGTAGTAATACTTGCTTCCAGGTTTCCATGGCGAGTACAGTATTACAACTATGAGTACAAGAATACTATTGTGTCGTGAATTCACGTAAAAGTTGCGTTTGGAGTATGTGCCCACAGTGCATGTGTAATAAGAATTTGAATCTTCAACCGTTGAAATTTTCAACCTTAATTAGTGCGATGTCAAATTGAATACCTGTGCTCTTGAATTTTTAAACAAGATTAAGGAAGGAACAATACACTCGGAAGTGAACGAGGTTCGTCGCTAGGATTTATTAGGAATCATACAGGGTGATACACTCGAATTCGGACAAGCAGAATTTACTTCGACGACGATGTACGGTGTGCAAGCCTTGGTCATTTTGGCATGTTTGTGCAAAAGTTGGAATGTGGCGGGACAACAGTCAAACCCTACAGATCCATCGACGATATACTACACCGAACCTCACAGCAATAGGGTGACGCCTGATTATGGAGTATCAAGCTTCACCGAATTACCCGGCGGTCGGATTACCAAAGGTGAAAGGTTGCTCCAGAGATCCCGGAGTCCTTACGTCGTTCGGGAGGATCTTTTCGTCGAACGTGATGGGACTCTGGTGATCGAGCCTGGCGTTGAGATCCGGTTTGCTCCTATGATTGGCATCACAATACGCGGCGTTATCACTGCCGAGGTAAGTTGTACCGTTGATTGACTCTTAAAACTGCTAAGCACTTAGGAATTATCGTGGATACCGTGCTATCTCTCAGCGTTTACTGCACCGACAAATTCAGCCGTAACTAACCATTCCGATATGACTGAGCAAACCGAGAATACGAGTTGCAGAATGTGCACGTGTCCAAGGTTTTGGAAAAAATTGCGGTGCAAGATGGTGTTGACGACGGATTGACGACCAACGATCGAAGAATGTTCTTTGTTAGTTGTGAGCAGAAGGCGCGGTTGGGGACGGACATGGACATATAGCTGCTATAACGCAGGCTGTATTCTGTAAACGTATGCAGTCGCTTATTCGATCCTACGACACCCTTACATTAGCAGCGTAGTGTCTGCATCGCGCCTCACTCGATATACAGGGTGTTCCATTTTAGTCCCTTAGTGGCGCACATATACCATAATTTTACATTCCCGAATACTAGATTCCAGAAATGATCTTAAATGGCATTTGTATATAATACAAATCAATTATCCAGTAACAGAGACACAGCTCGCCGTTTTTAGGAAAAAAAAAATCAACAGGACGTAAGGTGTCTCAAACGTGTCTCCCATCAGAGTCTGCAGATTTGAGGTTGAGGGAAGTTCCAAGGGCTACAGGGTGTCAGATCGCGAAGCGAGTTGATACCTCGGAAAAGTCAATATATAGGCTCGGTGATGCTTTCACCAAAGTGTAAACCTAGACGCGGAAGGTCTGACAACATTAAATCCGAACCTCCATAGGACTATTTTGGTGTCAGCGCGTGTGCGCCACATGATACTTTATGCGCACCTTCTTGTTATTTGGAAATTCATTCATAACAAGTTCCAAGATTTCACGCAAGATTATAACAAATTCACAGTATCGATCGGTTATTGAATCGCATGGGTGGAATGAAACTAGTCAGAAACGGGTTGCAGTAGATTTTATTGTGTCTAATCGTTTATCAGTATTATCACGTAGCACGAGCCGGCTGTCGTAGTTGATGTTTCAGTTATCTGTTTGCCCAGCGATAAGAGGGTGTACGTTTATCAAAGCGTCTTTGTGTGCAGATGCTGTTGCACCATCGCTACATCGGTATGCATGGGCTTAGTATACATTTGCGCTTGTACGTCTGAGTACAATACTGCCGTATTATAACGCATCATATGGCATACCAGCATGTAGTTAAGATATTGTACGATGTACACGTGCTCAGTCACACTTTCAAGTCATATCTGTTTGTGATTCACCTGATCATCGCGCTCCACACATTTGTATGTACGTGTAATAATAATATTTTTACACACAAATGAATCACCGATTTCAACTTTCCATTGAATGACGAGACCTGCAGGATCAATGAGTCCTTCACATACAATCACTCGATGTTCTTCAGATAAGATATTCTATCATTGATTGGATAATATTTATCCACCTGGTTGTAAAAATCCTTTTTCAATTTGTTCACATTTTTACAACATCTTGTGTCGGAGTATTTATACCTTTTCCAGATCGTCTTATCATTGAGACTGTAGCAAATGATGTTCTGCGGCGAAAAACTAATCCCAGTATGTCTACCGTATATTATTAAATTAGGCGGAATTAATCGATCGACTAATTTACCACAATTTCACCTTGTTACGAAACCTACTAAGTGCAACAGGTATGCGTCATTTTACATGTTATGCTTCCTGTACTTGGACGTACGGCACAGGATGCAGAGGATATGATAACAGCTTCACGCGTAGGGGGACTTTACAATAATCTAATTTTCACCTGCAGTGTTCACCTCATAAAAGCTGATTCCTTAACTGCCGAAATTATGCGAATACCTTTTAATCGAAGGTTCTAATCGCTAACATAAATATGACCATTTTAAACAGCATAAAAGAAGGCGGCTGAGTTGTCAGTAACTCGAAATTCATCCGATTCAATAACTGTGGAAATTAGCACAAGTTCATGATAGACTCTGCGAAATCTTTGAAGTCAAATTTGAAAAGCTTATTTGTTATTAATAATTGAAATCTGCGCAAGCTCACAGATGTACATTCTAGTCAACGTGTATGAAATCCAAACTTGCAGACTAGTTCGAAATCATAGAGATTAAAGTACACCACATAGTTTCCGAACACCATAAGATCCGATCACGTTACAGGAGTTAAAGAGATTGGATTACTAACTTACGTGCAGGGTTACTTAAATACATTAGGCATCGTAAATTCCGAGTCCAATAAGACGACTACATTTGGCATCTGTACACGGCTACCAGGTACCAAAACCGGAAGCACAGTAACCGCAGCAAAATGTATACAGGGTTGGTGTAAATTCGAAATGAGTGAACGAGAAGTCTTACTTTCATTACGAAACATCGAGGTATAGTAAAAAGCGCAACTCATGTTTTACGTCGATATTGCTCGCGTGTACCAGAAAAGAAAACTCGAAGCTTTCTTCTTTTAATTAAGTCTACTTCACTTCATTTTGACCCTATCTCAGTACCATTGAGTTCAACAAAAAAAAAAAAAAATAGTCAGCTAGGTACAGTAATCCTATAGAAGCGAATGCTTCGACAAGGTTTTGGTGTCAATATCGGTGTTGTATATTCCTGGTTGAACCTTTCACTCGCAGGATTACTAACTTTACTTTCTTACGCTAGATTCACGTGCAATAAACATCTAAGAGGTGTTCACACTTACAAACTTACAATTTTTCTTGAAGAATCTGGAGTATCAAAAAAAATCATGTACCATAAGGATAACGACACGGGGTCAGCGTGAGAGACTCTTAACTGTCAGAACAATGATTCATTCTTTCATTCTTTCTCCGCAATATGGAATCTGGCGAGAAATGGTCATCTCTGCCATTTCCCGCTGTTCTACGTTCCGGGTTGCGAGAATGGAAACGAGGGCTTCCCGCCAGTTTCGGGCCAGTGATCTCTACACGGTTCTCATTGCGGTTCTTGGCGATCCTCGAATTCAAGTCTCAGTTCTTTATACCCAGCCAAGCATTATACTCGTGCGTGTACGAGCAGTAGTAAGGTAGTGTATCATTATCCATACGCACGAGTTCACTGAACGTTCGGAAGCAAGGTATTAAATACGCTAAAACTGCAACTTGTCTTGCTCAACTTTGAATATTAGTTACACAATATGTATACCGTACTCGGGCGCAACGTGATCTTCATCGAACTTTCGGACCTTGATGAAAAAGTAGATTAACAATGTCCGCAGGAAAATTTTCATTCATATTATACCGCTGGTTTATATCTTCACATTTTACATAACATGCCATACTCTCTATAGTACTGTAAACGCCATGGGTTGACGGCTGGCTGACCAGCTTTCCTGTTCCGTACATGTATATGTATGCGATGATACACATGGCCATACCATAAAATACGCAACACCGGCTGGTAGGGGTGTACAATTTTGCGTTAGGTACATTAGGGCTATAGAATGGAGCACTTATGGGATAATACGATACAGACACTGGCATGTTGTTCGGCTCTTGATTCCACGCTTGTAAAAGCACTCTGGAATCTTGTACGTTCTATAATTTATAACGTGTGCATCCTCTCCATCATTATGTTACCTACTTATATTCGTATAATAAATGAACGCTGTTAATACACGGCACATTTGTTCGTTTTGGTTATTTCCTGTATTCCATTGGAGGGGGGCGAGTTCCGCGGAACTATAACGGAGTGAAGCCCACGAGGCAATCACATTTTACAGTCATTATTCATACGTTCACGAATCATTGTTAAACGATGAAAATTGATGATATTAGCTACTTGGGTAATTGTCTCGCGAATTTTTTGCACATGATTACGATTGCTTGCACTGCGGTAAGTTTCGTACACCTTGTACAACGACGTCTTCCATCTGAAACACACTTATGCCATTGTCGGAGCGAGTTGACTTCCGGTGAACAATAATTGCCCGGTCTCTTAATTTTCTAATTGACATCGCGAGGTGCCTCCTCCCTCCTCTGTCTTACCACTCCGACAATGCTGGAAGTACACGATGCAGCCGTTATGATTGGTTTCAAGAGCCGTTCTGTTGAGTCAAGAAGGCCACGCGACGGGTCAACTAGGATTGACCCGAGGTTAGGACTGTAGCTCATTGTCAGCAGTCTGGTAACCAGAGTTGAGACCGGGGTCAACCGATTCATTTGACTTTCGGCTGCAGGGATCTCCGTTAGATGTTACAGTAATCCGCTATAATGCGCACACAACGCATACGCACATACTCTGGAATTATCAAAATTTATTGACAGCACAAGTCAACAAAAAAAAAAAAAAATAATCTTTTTTCTTCCTTGAGTTTCTATTGAGATAAATTAATTTCAATTCTGCACATCGAGTAATAACTGTAACCAATATTTATTACTCATAAAGTTTGTTTTTGCATATTCGAAAGAAAAAGGAATATGTTTTCACCAAGATGCGATGGATTTTATCGGTACCAACGTTATCAGGGAGGGTATAACGAGAGCATAATGGGAGATTACGTTTTGGGTTCGACACGAGAAAGTCCCCACGAAAATAGAAGAAGTACGAAAAATATTCATTTTTAAACTCTGTCTATCAATTCTTTTACATTTGTATCTCATCATTCGTTATTATTTTTGAATAAAAGTGATTTAAATGCAAAAATGAAGTTTTAATAAATATATTTTCTTTCATTAGTTACGTAGAAGAAATCAAAATTTGACATCCAGAATCTAGACTCACAATTCGTGTTGACCGGTGCAAATGATGTAAAAAAGAGTAACGAAGATTTTTATACACTAGTTAAAACACGGAGCAATGGGCCGAGTTCAAGTACAATATAGCACTGTTTCCTTCAATTTTTTTCTCGATGATACCGTTGTACAAAGCTATATTTAGGCCAAGCTAAATTCCGAATTACTGACAGTGTTCGCAATAGCTATAGATAAACATATGTCGGCTGATACGTGTTGTATCGAGAGGGCAAATTAGACACGTCTGGATATGTGTACATTCAGAATTTCGTATCACGTAAGATGAGGCATGTGTAGTAAACATATGAGCAAATTCCATCACTAGGTGTTTAAGCGTGTTTACAACTTGAATGGTAAGATCCGTTGTATTCGGTTTTCGACCATTGTACTGGTGGTCATCGAGTAGGTAAGTATCAGGCCTTAGGAACATCTTACGACCATAACGATCAATCTAAAATTTAACTGCAATTAGCGCACCAGAATTGGACGATTTTTCATTCATACAACCGATCACTATCAAATAATCGAAAAATAATTAACTTTTTCACAATGAATCTTTTTCCCGATAGATTCTTATTAGCGTTAACGTGCTGATTATATTTCAATTATTGCTAACATTTTTTGCCAGAAAAACAAGACTCGTACAGTACTTAAACTTTATTAAACAACGCCAAGGGTGTGGGACGGACTATAAAGCATTTAACAGACCTCGTATGAGAAAAAAAATTCTCCTTTTATTCCGTGTGAGTGAGTGCAGGAATGTTACATACAGGGTCCGAAATTTAAAGCTGTTAAATATAGACCATTGGGAATTTGTGTATAAGAGATAAAGAAAGAGAGAATAAGAACACCTGAATTAACCTGGCATCCGCGTATTTGACTCTCTGACATGCAAGGTTCAGGTAGCAGCATCAGTCTGGGTCTAGTTCAGCAGAGAGCTACTTATGTTGACTCCAGGTTAAATCAAGCGTTCTCTCTCGCACCCATTGATGGTCTCTAAACACCTTGCGGTGTCGGAACCGGTGTGAGCACAAAGCAATAACATTATCACGGATTCATTCATAAATAACAAATAATCATTGGTCATGGTCCAGATGATATTTGATTGTGAGATATTTTGTTTAATTGCCAGCATAAAAAGTATTAGAATAAAGTGTTGCTATTGGAATTCTGAGTTCGATTACTCAATTGCATGTAATTGTACCTCTATTGTTAGTTTACCACTAAAGATGAGATTCTCTATTTTTTTTTTTTATTCAGTTACGGGAGCCAAGACGATCATGTAGAAAAATTTTTGTTCCAGGGCACACCCGAACAGCCGGTCGTGTTTACGAGCGCTGAGACGCAATCCACTCAGCCCGAGGCCAGGTCTATTCGACTTGTCGATGGGCCGAGTCCGCTCGAAGGACGGTTGCAGCTCCTTCATCAGGGCGAATGGCGAGCCGTTTGCACCAACTCTCGAAAGTACGTTTTTAAGACTGTGATATAAAAATGACTTTTGACGGAGTTTAGGATTTCGTTGTCTTTCGATGACCTTGTTCTTCAATTGGCTCGTGACAAAGCTCATCAGGCAGGGTGGTCACTGGTCAGGGGATTCCGGAAAAGCTGAAAATGTCATGGAATTCTAAAATTCTAGAATAGCCAGAGAAACGTCAGCGGTTTTTACGGAAAGTCAGGGAATCGTATACTATATATTTTTTTCATACAAATACGTCCCACAATTTTTTTTAAGCTTTAGATAAATTATATCAAAAAGGTTCTCTTCAAACTTTCAATGTTCCTAAATATTACCTTACAAACGATTGTGCGTATCGGCTAGATGGGACAGTCTGACCCAAGTGACAGTTCGTACTTTCGTTGAAAAAAAAAGTGATATGGAAAATGCATATATTTTTTCGATTTTCTATAACCAATTTATCCTAATTGGTCAGGGAAAATTATAAGATTTTCACCTGGAAAACCTGGAAAAGTCAGGGAATATCGTGATGGAAATTTGATGGCCACCCTGTCAGGCCGGCTCAGAAATCTATAAATTTGACGCACCTAGACGGTATACCTTTACTAAGATTACATTTCATATTTCAGTTGGACTCGGGCGGATCTTGAAACGGCTTGTCGCGAATTAGGATTGCAAGGTGGTGCGTGGCGCGGATGGTTGGATAGACAATGGCCAGCCAGACCTCGTCTTCTCTACGAACAGCCAGGTTGTCGCGGTACCGAGTTATCCCTGCAAAGTTGCGACCAGTGGTCTTACAGGCAGCTCGGTGCTGGGGCCTGCGGTAAGATCTCGTTTTTTCTCGATTTATTTTAATTATTTTTTTTTTAATTTACTTACACAGGCCATGGCCAATCGAATCTCGTAAATGCCCTTTTTATCTGCTACTGTATTGTCTACTGTATCCGAAGGAGAAATTGCGGAATTTTTCGTTACAACTGGCAATAAAAATCCTAAGGGATTGATATCAAAGAATAAATCATTTTCCGTTTTCGTCGTTAACGACGAGAAGTACGGTAAATAAATCAGAAAATTAGATTATTATTCAACGAAATTGTGCAAATGCTGCATTATATATTCGCGGATGCCTGCAGATTACCATCCGGACCTTGCTATCTCCTGTCTGCCGCGACATGACGGGGCTACACAAGCAGTTAAACATTGGCGAGGCCTCCGATTTGAGGGTAGTATCTACGACAAGCCGTTAATACAAGAGAACACCATGTACGTTTACAGATCCAAGTCCGTCCTGAGGCATGTGGACATCAAGTGAGTATTCGTTACGTTTTTATTTTCTAATCGAAAACTGTGGTAATTTTTGAAAAATAGGACAAGCACCGTGCCTTATCATATTACTCGATTTAGTTTATATCAGTTCACACCATCTCCGAGTAAATTGTTACATGGAAAACGGTGGTGAAGGTTAATTTAGTACAAGTATATTATCTTTAAACGACCGTGGTGATTTGTTATTCTCCAGATATGCGGGCACAGGCCGCGAGTACAACACAACGTCGGCTCTCCATGTTGAAGGTGTTCCACCACGCATGGAATCACTTTCAATTCTTCACTCGTCGTTTAACGGTCTAAATGTGACTTCGCCGAATGCTCCAGTCGTCATCACCAATTGTACCATACGCAGTAACAAGGGTGAGACTTGAGTGTATCAATTGCACAGCTCATATATCTTTAACTTTAGGGATAAACTTTTCACGGAAAATGTGGAACCTTATTTGGCACTTCTAATTCAAACGAATATTTTTAGGGTATGGAATTTACGTGAACAGTTCAACCGGCCTTGCCCTGGTTGAAAATTGCGTGGTACTCGACAACGGGGCGGATGGAATAAAATACGTTCATCACGATGAGAGACCTGACGAGAAACTGGACAGAACCGATAATCATGACTTATGCCAACTTCCGGGAACTACAAGTCAAACCTTTCCGATAATTATTTTTATGGAACAACGCAACTATAAATTGAACCGGGAAGTTTGTACCAAGGTTGGTGATATACCTACGTTACATCCATAATACAGATGCATGCCTGTTGCGCGTTGATGCGAAACGTTTACGCATGGCATGTTTATCACAGTTCTACGTGATTTGAAATATATATCCCATGTGAAATTTTTCCAGCACATTTATACGCGACCCGGGCATGTCCTGACGGTGCATTTCCTGCAAATGATTACGGATCGAAATGACACGGCTACAATTGAAGTTTACGACGGAACGAGCGGGGCGGAAAAACTTTTGGGAAGTGTCAAAGTGCGGAATGGAACATTGCCGCAAAGTGTGACAACGACGCGACACAATTTGTACATCAAATTCGTTGCCGAACCTCGAACGCGGATGATCGCCTTCGTCAGACTTTCCTCGGGATACAGTAAGATTGCAGTTTTCATTACCAATCTCATTAGGCCTGTTGAACATAGTACGCGCACATTTCCGGTGTCTTATTCTTTTTTTTTTTCTCTTATTTCAGAAAAAACGTATGATTTAAACGTGACCGGCAGCACAATAGCGGACAACAATGGCCGGGGAATAGCCGTTGAAAAGATACGTTCTGCGCTGCATATTCACGATACTTCTGTATCGAACAACAATCACGTGGCGGGGGTGCACATCGCTGGTGGATCGGCGGATATAAACGTGACGGAAAGTCGCATATCATTCAACAACGGGGACGGTGTAAACGTAACTCTGTACGGTGGTAATCGAAATATATCAAGGACGAGCATTTCCTCGAATCGTGGATATGGCTTTGCTGTGTGGCTCAACGACAGCTCGAACTCGGAGTACGTTGCCTTCAATCAAACTACCGTCGTCGAGTATTCGGAGGTGTTCAAGAACAAGGACATCGGTGTATTGGTGAGCTTTACCGATATTTCATACGGCGAGGCACCGGAAGAGTATGTAAATAAAATTTACCCATTCGCAGGTTGGAAATGCGACGGGCAATTCTTACGTGAACGTAACTGGAAATTGGTTCAACGGTAGTTCGGAAGTAGCGGTTCAAGTCGAGTCCAGTTGGAGGCAGAATGGAAATTTGCTCAAGCTACAAATTGGTCACAACGTTTTTATACAAAATACGAAACTTGGGATAAAATTGAGTCCTGCTCTGAATATGGATGGATGCATTGAGTACAATCATTTCAAAGAACACTCTTACGGCGGTATATTGGTGCGGAATCCGCTTTACGAGGAATTCAATACCCTGCCGGCGACCCTGCTGATACAACATAACGAGTTCTACAACAATCGTGGTGTATTTGTTGTCAGCATTGGGCTGTCGCCGTACAGCGACATTCAGAGGCTATTGTTCACCAGAAATTTTGTTCGTAACAACCGGATTCGCGAAGCATTGGACGATGGAGAAAACCAGGGTGTGAGATTGATTCCAAGATCAAGGGTAGCGGCTGCTGTGGTCGTTTCATCCGGGAATGTCGACGTGTTTAGAAATATTCTTCAGAATCCAGAATCGCTGTACGAAATTGGCTCCCACTTGGGCGACCAGAGTAAAGTGATCAATTGCACTTATAACTGGCTTGGATTTTCCGAAGAGCAGAAAATATTTGACCGATTGTTTCACAGGTATTGTCTATATATGTTTTAGTTTGTTTATCCAACGATATAGCTGCGACGCCATTCACAGTTTTGCGCGGAACTGCCATTGTTGTATCTTTGAAATTTCAGGAAAGACAGGTACAATTTAGCCAAAATTGAGTATCTTCCGTACCTCTTGCACCCCAGCAATCCGGCGGCCAATACAATAATATCAAATCCTACTTACGTGGCGCAATTCCAAACCCCGGGCACGAATTTGGTAGGTGGAGAGGTCGATGGACAGGAAAGTCTCTCAGCTGGAGAGTACATTGTTCTACGAGATATCAATATCAGGCCTGGAGGTAAACTGACCCTGCAGCCAGGTGTTACCTTGCGATTTCCGCCCGCGGTCGGAATGATGATCGCTGGTAAGCTGGATGCGCGGGGCAAAGAGCCGAGCGACATCATGTTTACCCTAAAGGAGGAGATTGTCTACGAACCTGAAAATGAAACTTCCACGGACATGGCGATGCTTGAAGACGGCGAGACAAATGCCCCCGTAAGACTTTTGGGCGGTCGTACGAATCTTGAAGGCAGACTGCAGGTATGGTGTTCAGACGACATTTTTGTCATAATGAGGCCAGTTTCGTTGTTCGACGTGTTATACTTATAGCTTATTTATGTCGACACGTATAGGTTCGCATAGGAGAAAGATGGGGAACCGTCTGCAATTACGGTTGGACGATTAGAGACGCTGCTTTAGTGTGCCACCAGCTAGGACTGAGCTTGGATCCAGATAATTGGTTCATGGAACGCTCAGAGATTCCCAGTGCCGGTACCAACGAGGAAATCGTACTGAGCAACGTTCAGTGCACGGAGGACGACGTTGATATCACAAAATGTCGGTCCGAAAGCGTAAACGAGTTTGAAAATTCTTGCACCCATGAAAACGACGTCGGTATTGTTTGCTCGGAAGCCGCCTGGGCTGGTCTCAGATTCAGTCCGTTGGCTCAAAGAAGCGACCTTCAGTATATCACCATAGAAAGAGCTGGTCTCTTTGACTATACAACGAATGCTTTCAAGCCTGGTAAGTACAATAAAGATTTATTCTCCAGATTCGTCAGTGTGATACTCCTTGAAACGATAGCGTGACTTACCTGTCAATTAATCATTCCAGCGTTGCAAATTGACTTTGCAAGACACTCTATGGACGGCATAAAAGTCGTAAATAATCTACAAGACGGACTGGGTGTATTGTATTCCGACATTTACTCAGCGGACGCCGTAAATACCGTCCGGAACAGCGAGTTTTCTAACAACAGAGGAAGTGGGATGAGTTTCAAACAGCTTGGCTTGAAAGTTATCCGTTCGCGGTTGGAGAATAATGGGATAGCCGGGATCAGGCACAATCCCGCTCTATCGGCAGTTCAGCAAAGAGAGTTTGCCGGATGGTTTGATCGTTCTCCCGACATGACGGTCGACACGCCTTACAATCCGATCGTAATTCCTGAAGACAGTGGTGATATTGAATTGGCCAACGGGGAAACGAAGTACGTTATTACCGCTAAGGCCGACCGAGCAAATCTCGACCGTGTGATAAATATTCAGGTGAGAATTCATGAGAGAAAAAAATTTCTCAGATGACAATGGCAATCACTTCGAACGTGTCTGAAAATATGTCTAATGTGATTATATTTTACAGTGTACACCGGGCTATGTGATAGGTATCCAGCTCTTGAATCCGATACAGAATCGAAGCACGGAGCAGATAATTATCCATGATTCCCACCACCTGAATCACAGAGGTAACATCTGGTATCTGAAGAGAGATCTTACTGTATTTCCTGTCAGTTCCAGTTCGTACAAAGTTATCCTGGAATATCACAGCGGCGATGCTTCTCTCGGTGGCACAGTTATCGCGCTTACTGCACTCTTGGCACCAGTTCAGGTAAGCTTAAGAGCTTAAAAACTTATAATCCCACAATTCCTATCGTAGTAGGATTCCTCAGCTTGGGTTTTTCGGAACTCAAAACGATCGAGCCCTTTTTTTAAAAGATAAGTCTTCTTCGCAAAAATACACGATGTTATATTTCTAGCGGTATCAGTAGTAATGAATATAATGATTGTAGCATGCGTAATATATTATGCGTAAATTTGAATAACAGCATCTGTATTTACGCATCATGTGTATTGTAGGATATTCGTAATCGAATCGTTCAAGGACCAGTTCCAACACTGACCGTCACTAACACAAAAATTAAAGGGAATAAACGCGGTATTCTGGCCTCGTACTACAACCGATACCTGGACGAATTAGGTGACCACTTTTTACGAAAGGCCAACGAAACGATTAAACTGATCGGCTGTGAAATATCTCATAATACCGATCAGGCAATTTATGTGAATTCACCGCACTGGAACGTCTTTCAATCTAACGTATCAGAGATTTCGTTTCAAATAAATAACACATTGATTACCGACAACGGCAAAGGAATCCTGCAATTCAGCCGGGACTTGAGACATTCGAATAACTTATTTCATTGGCTATTGCAAGACAATACCTTCGAAAGAAATCGTGCTGGTGGTTTCGACGTTACGTTGCCCTACGTGTGGCAGTACAATGAAAATTTCACTCACTCGTTATACTTCGATAACAACACCTGGCGCAACAATGAGCAATTTAGTTTCATCGTCGACGGCCACTTTGCCAATTTGAACATGTCTTTCAACGTGTTCGATACCAATAGATGCAAGACGGGTCTCATATCCATACGTGGTATGGAAAAGCGGATGGAGATTCACGATAACAGGATTGAAAAGAACAGCGGTACCTACATGGTAGAGTTCAAGGCTGACAGCCAGTCCGAAATATTGGGCGAGATAAACGCCATATTTTACAAGAACGAGGTGAAGCGAAATCACTACGAAAGCGTAACCAGAGGTTTTCATCAGATGTACAACACGCCGACATACGTGGTCGGTTTTCACGGTATTCAAAAGGTGCGTGTGTACAGAAATTTATTCGGCGAAAACACATTGGATTACGAACTCTTGGCTGGCATCAGAACTGCGAAGATTAACAACGAGGTACAGGTAACGGAAAATTGGTGGGGCACTGCTGACTTCGCCCAGATAAGGTATGTCTAATACCAATTTCAGAACAGTACCATCTTATTTTACAGATGCCTGAAATTTTTATAGAACTATATCGTTTCTTTAACTGTCGTTATTACCACAGGCAGAGAATCTTTGATTTCGACGATTGGAACGATCATGCGGTGGCCAACTTTGTACCCTACCTGACAGAGGACGCGATCGATTCGTCGATTTCAGTCACCTGGGATCTCGTAA
Organism: Neodiprion pinetum; assembly: GCF_021155775.2. Classification (NCBI taxonomy): domain Eukaryota; kingdom Metazoa; phylum Arthropoda; class Insecta; order Hymenoptera; family Diprionidae; genus Neodiprion; species Neodiprion pinetum. The sequence goes on from NC_060234.1 coordinate 42,137,521, forward strand.
CCAGTGCGGATTTGGATAATCTGGGGGGAAGGCTTACCGAAACCTTGTCACTATACCCGCGTGAGAACCCCTACGTCATACGAGCTGATATAACAATAATGCCGGATGCAACGTTGAACATTTACCCAGACGTTGTGATGGAGTTTGCACCCAACGTCGGTATTTTGGCTCTCGGAACTTTGAATGCTATCGGAGCTCACGGGCATGAGATCGTGATGAGACCTTTGACCGTCGACAATCCAAGTTCCAATATGTTGAGAAAACGGAGCGTGAAAAATGCCCTGTCATTGGACACAATTCGACTATGCAAGGAGGGAAATTGCACATCCTCTAGCAATGAAGGTATGATACAAAAGATTGGCAACTAATACCTCGTGCACTCACTTGCATGTTTTCAAGCATTGATGAAAAATAATTTCAAGTAAACCTCAAAATTTTACATGTTGTTTACTTTGTCTACTTTCTTTTTTTTTTTTTTTGAAATAGGCTTTTTGGAGTATTTCAATCACACAACCTTGCAATGGATACCAATATGCGACTCACGTTTCACCGAACGCAACGCGGAAGTTGCTTGCCGTCAATTGGGTTACGATTCGTTGAACGTTTTCGTTACTCGGGATCGCAGATATGAGCTTCATCAAGGCTCACTGACGCGAATTTGGTCGTGGCCCGAACCCTTGCAGGTGAAAATGATTCCCACATTGCTACGATTGATCGTGTATAAGGGACTTAAATTTCTTAATCAATCCTTGTAATTATATGATATTTCAGTGCGTCGGAGTCGAACAGCGTATCGAAGACTGTCAGATCCGATTGAATGGACAACTGTTTGGCCACAAGTACGAGTGCCCGTGGGATGGTGAATTCGTGTTCGTTCACTGTGGCGAACGGAACCTGGATCTAACCCAGGACTATTGGGGTGGCATACGCATGGCTAACGCCGAATTCGAACATCACTTATACGAGCATCGCATTCATGACGTTATTACTCATGGTACCGTTCGCCGAATAGAATCTGTACTCAAGTTCGTGAACGTCACGGGGGCTGGTATCCTGCACAATGAAAAATCTGCAGCTGTCCAGTCTATTATGAAATCCCCGGAAATTACTCACGTCGGAGTTACCCAGAGTGCTTATCACGGGATCAATATCATTTCTCCTACGCATACGGTATGTGGACTATTGTAACAGCCCCAAGTGCTAGAAAAAAATTCATAGAATACTATAAAATTCTGACTGACTAGCAGACCTGATCACCTATTGAACCTGCCTTTACATTTTGACAGGTGGAGCTGCTGTTCAACAGTATTGACAACGTATTGGGAAATGGTTTAAATATTCTGTCGTTAACCGGGGAAGGTCGAGAGGCCGATGAGAGTTCGTTTACACCTATCAAATCTCTAAACATTCCGTATCACTTATTCAGCATGATCGATATTTGCGATACCGATAAAGAAATAACGATCGAGGAACGGGTACTCGTTTACTACAAGTACGATAATAATCCGGTGAATTGTGTCAAGATATTCAGGAGTACCTACAGGGCTAAGCCTTTCGGATTCAGGTGAGCGAATGCGCGGTATACTCATACATAGAGTTTTGAAAATTGTCGTTTGTGATCCGTTCAACGAAAATTGGCAAATCTGTGTTGCAGACTCCTCCAATTCGACTTGTTCAATTCGACCGGCAAGCCTGGACGTGCCGACGGAATCACTTTGTACGACGGAGATATTTACAACGTGACAGCTCGTGAAATTGGGCATCTGGAAGCTGGTACATCGCAAGAAAATGAGCTGTTCCGAACCACCGGACCTAGCCTCAGTGTTAGATTATTCACTAACGGTGCCAGCGGTATCCATGGATTCATTGCAGAAATTGTTACATTACCGATATCCGCGATTGGATTCAGTAAGCGGAAAATCAGACTCATTATTAACGCGGTCGAAAAAAAAGTATAGCAGGTGGAGACAAAGAAGTCCTTGTATAATAACGCAATTGTTACAGATCGCGACGTTCAGCACAACGTATCCTATTCCATAGTATCAAACTGCCACGAGGGTGCGGTTAAATACGCGAGCGCCGGGGAAGTGAACGCAATAATGACCCTGGAGAGGAATCAGTTTACGAACAATTGTGCGAAGCTCTATGGAAATATAACAACCTGCGGATCCGCGATTACATTGGACGTACAAAATACACAGTCACTGTATTTTCGCGTGAGTGTTTCCGGGCAATCAATCAGTCTCGTCTTTTGAATGAATCGGATAACCGCTTGTGTTATATCTAATCCTTAAAACGTTGCAGAATAACTTGCTGAAAGGGAACCAAGGTGGTTTATTGATACGTGCTGGTTCCGGAGGGTCTGCCACCTCTCTGAAAGGCTGGATTCATAACAATTTGTTTACCGACAACTTTAACAAGCCCGCATTGTAAGCGTAACGTATTTCTGAATATGCAACCCTTTTTCTATCCATGTTAAACCGTCGATGTAATTTACATATACGTATTTATAATCTTCAGGTACGTGGAAGGTAGACAAAGTAGTCCTTATCAGGAAGTCACGATATTCCGAAACTATTTTACGAGAAACATTGCCCCGTACGAGAATAATATTGTGCTGAAACAGGTAGTCAGTAATATGACGTTGAACTACCTGCACGGCAATCAGGGCAAGCATTTATTAGAGATTTCTGGATTTGAACGAGTTCGATTACCGATATATCAGAGTACTTCGCATAATGGATTTTACAAGTAAGTTTCAATTATATTTGAGCGAGTAGAAAAACAATCGCATTGTGTATGCATTTACCTATAATATTTATCTTTGTTTTTTGTAGAAATTATGCAGTGAACCGAGAGAGTAGAAGTACTATTGTCGCTGGCACACCGGGACAACAATACGTCGACAATGTATTTTTCAATCCCGACAACGACTATGAAATGTCAACAATGAACAGATCGCTGTAAGTGTTTTGCAAATCATTTTTTTCATTAGTTGGAGTAATGGTAGTTAGGTACACACGTTATATGCATAATGCATAATATGCATATGAAATGGTGGATTTCGTATCACTAAACACAGCCAGAATGCCTGAACCCAGTTGAAAACTTTGTATAATCCCTGATTGATACCTGAACTTACATATAACTCGTACACCTTAAAATGAGCGAGTAACGATTGGATGGCTCTTTATTACTTCATATTTTTCATAATCAAAACGAGGTATTCTTGGATTCTAAAATCGTATAATTAAATTCCCCATATTATACACATTCACCTAACTCAACTGTATTTACTTTCATCTATACATATACATAATTGGATGGAACCCGCATGTGCATGACAATAATCAGACTTGTCGAGACGGAGTGGTATTACAAGTAAGTTATTGAGTTGAATTCAACTATAATATGCAAGCAATCGCGCTACGCTTAGGTGGAGGTGTAACATTTGGTTTCGTCAACTTGTCCCGCTTTTCCACTCTGTTTCTTGATTTAACGAACAACTGACATTTCTGTAAATACATGTAAGTACGAATGGCGTTTGGCTCTTTTCTCATTTTGATTAAAAATTTCTAATTCAAGTAAGTATATTTACATTGTGCGAGTTTGAGACTACATTTTTTGCACGCCAGTTGAACTCCTTACCACGACTGCTTCTCAAGTTAGTACCTTGGTGCATTTCTTTCACGTCTGTCCGCACGGAAGAGTCAAAGCATATTGTTGTTGAATGTGAGCAGCATGAAGTTTTTGTCGTCGTAATACACGGTGGCCACTGATCAGGGAATTCTGAAAAACCTGGAAATGTCATAAAACGAAAAATTACACGGAAAATACGAATATTTTTTTCCATTTGCTATAACCAATGAGATTCCTATAACCGTGATGGAGGTTCAGTGGCCGCCCTGCAGTAATATCATGTTCGCTTTACACGTGCCGCGATGTGGTAACAATGAGTAACTGCCTAACATCCACAATTAATAAAACACACTATTTTGACCATGCATCGCCGTACAGCGAATTGGAAATGTGGAGATCGCACGTGGATGCAAGACACAACTGGTGGGGCTATAACGAAACCATAGCCGTTGCCGGAAGGATAAGAGATCGCGAGGATTCACCTGAACTTCTCCAGGTAGATTATCAACCGTTTCACATGAGTAACAAGAGCGTTTTGACTGGCAAGTGTCCACCTGCCTGGGAATTGGTAGGCGACACGTGCTACATATACATTGGCGCTCCCATGGACTTTTACTCAGCAAGAGATTTCTGTCGGGTACGTAACTTTTAAAATCCCTGCAAGAAGAAAGACGGGCCCTTCTATAATTCTACGGTCAAAACTATCGAAAGATCATTGCACAAATCAATGATACAAACTGAATTACAGATGGCCAATGCGTCGATGCCTTTTATAATGGGCGATTACATCGAATTGTGGAAATTCCTGAAGAAGCAACAGACACGGTTCGATTATTCCGAACGAGTTTGGGTACAGCAATTAGAGAAGGTCGACCAATGCACGATGTTTACATATCAAACGATCGAAGTTGATCACTGCATGCAGCCAAACACATTCATTTGTGAAATTGGTAACTATGTTGATGGGTGTATTTTTAATGCAATGCCGATTCTCCGATCGGAATTTTCAAATGTTGGTCGTTGAACTTGCATAAATCGTAATTATTTCGTTGTGTCTAGATCCCAGAGTATATATCGACCCCTTATCGTGGAGAAAAGACATAGTGGCAATAGGAGTGTTGAGCTCGGCTGGAATAGCGCTTGCACTTTTGGCGGCTGCCATAGCCCTTTGGGTTTCAAAATCGAAGAGAAGACGAGTGGAACGTCTTGAAAGACGAAACTCCATCAGACAGTCTCTGCACTCGCTTCGATCGGTCGGTTCAACTTCTGGATTCACGGAACTCGGTTATCGAAGAAAGCCAATTTCTGTAAGTTGCTCGATCTCCCGTATTTTACTGTAAATTTATTAATCTTATCTTATGCATTTTATAAGCGGCGAAAACGGGAAAAAAGAGTGGTTCTGGTACCACCCATGCAGGTTAGAAACTAATTATTTGAGAATTCCGTTACTCTTGTGCCATTCGATCAATGTTGCTTGTGTCCTTAGATTATAAGACACCAGTTACACAGGTCTCCAAAAAAAGATTTTTCTTTAACTGCATGGCATGTTTCGGTAAATATTATGTTTTCGAGTGTGTTGAATCCAAAATATACTTTCATTTCCCTTAAAGAAGCATAACAATAATGAAAAAACCACTATTTTATCAGAATGAACTAAACAAAATTTCTTATAAAATTAAACAAACAATTTCTTTATGAAATATATTTAACATTCCATGTTTATTCTTTTCCCCTATGAAACCTTTTCTTCTTCTCTTTGATACACGTCCGAACACGCTTCCGCTTTACATTTTCTCTTTCCCTGTTCGTATTTATTCCTGAGTCTCACTGTAATGCATATTAAACGAAACTACAAACACGAATTAAAGAAAAAAGATGACGCGATGGAACTTTTTGAGTATTATTCCCGGTTTCATTGAGTGAACATTTATAAGAAACAGTATAAAAAACCTGTGCAGTTTTTTGGTTGCAGACCTGTGTCATTACTGTTATGTATTATAACGGCTTCATGTAATCCCCAGCATATTCGTGCGATGGTAAATGTGTACACTGCAATATTGTAATCCGACATTTTGTGCAAACCTTACTGCATAGGTAACTGCGTGTAATACGAGACAGAAGACGGCTCGAATTTAGTGAATGAGAGTGTGAGAAAGATAGAGATAGAACTTGTTTTATCAGCCACAAAACTGCTTCTAAAGCAGATCCAGTAAGGAAGAGAGTGTTTTGTCTTTTTGGAGGTTATTGGTATACGCGCAGTTCCCACGTCATATTTGCACGAAATGTCCGGTCGGTAAGTTAGGGAGTAGAATGTTGGGCAGGCGCTTTTGACATCTAGACGCGACGTATTTTCAGGCGAAGCAATCAACCGATACGCTCAACTCTCGATCTCTGGATTATAAGAAAATGATGAACTCCGGGAGCATAGATTCGATGGATAAGTCTCAGTTGAATTCGTCGATGGAAGACAATCAGAGTTACGACGTTTACGAGGCCCACAATCCTCGTTATTCACCGAGGGCCACTAATGCCGCCGAATTCAAGGCTAACAATCCGCCAAAGTATCATCCGACAGCGAGATCCGTTAACCCCGCCTTCGACCTCTCGTATCGAAACGAGGGATTCAGGAATCACTCAACCTTCACGGTCCCGGATCAAAACGGATGGCCCTCGACTGGGAACGTCGAACCTCCAGGCGACACTCCCGAGGACAGCCCGTCCGAGCCAATGAATGAGCTATCGTATTTAAACAACGCCTCGACCTTGCCCTTAAATTCGAGTCTCGCTACGACCGATTCAATAAGCGATATGAAGCGGGAACTGGAAGCAACCCCGGCGCACAGCCCGACCGGGGGTTTCGCCCCATCAATCCAATACGACACCGAGCCGCTAACGCCTGGATCCGAACCGGTTCCAGAATACTTTAGCCCCCCGCCTCCCCATCCTTATTATTACGAGGAAAGGCCCAGAAGCGAGGCTCTTCTGGAATCCAATTTAGATCAGCCGGAAGAAAAACCTTTACGATCAAAGAGCGAAGCCTTGCTGGAAACTAATTTCGACGTATTCACACCGCCCGAACCTACAGAATTGACGCAGCTCTCATCGGGCTCACGCAGCAAAAGTCAACCTCTCGAGACGGCTATGTAAATACGGATACACGTGCATATATGTATGTATACATGACCAGCTGTGGTACACAGTGATTGTACAGATCGTTCGTATTACTTTGCCCCGTTCGATCTGCGTTTCAATATTCCAACACTCGTTTTCGTTTCTATTTATTTTTGTTTTTTCGTTGTATACGTATTTTTGTTCTCGACGCGAGATAGAATCCCGAAACGCTACTATTGAATAGTATAAAAGTTAAGAAGACGTGAAAGAGAAATGAAGACCAGAAATATAACAAGTACCTGATTCAGAATGTCGTTTACTCTGAATGTGACTCATCATTTTGGCTGCTGGATCCTAAATTTGACAAGATTAACTTGCCGTTTTTCTCTATCCTCCACTGGAATGGTTGGAATTATCCTTATTAAATAATGCAATTGTAACATTTATTGATTTTCTTGAAATAATGAAACTCTTTCTCAAGCCTCACATCTTTTATAATATCTTAAGACCCTATATCTTAGGAAACTATAAAAGATTTGTTTGAAATTTCAATTGCTTTCACAAAAATTAATTGTTACCAGAATTACTACTAGGAATTGTTACTAGTACATCTACTTGATGTGGTTTAATTCAACACGACCAGTGCGATGGTTTGTGAATACGTGCACGTCCTATACGAATTAATAAGAAAGCAAAATGGAAGCCCGGGATTCATAGTATTTGACACAGTGTTTTTGGTACGTCTTTTTAAACTGTCATTGAAAATTTCATCAATTTGCATCTTTGCGGATAAATTCTGAAACGAATTATGCGTTGGCCTGCACAGTCTTCCTGGTTAATTAATTGAAATAATCAATTCCCTTGGTCCAGCCTATTTATACACCGAATTAGATTGAGTATACTATTGATAATGGATACAACATTCACTACGAGTAAAAGCTGACTGATAATCAGACTCTTCGATTTCGACAAAAGTATTCTAAGACATACAAGTGTTTTCATATTTTCTGCCACCATTGCGGAATGTTTCTTGTGCAGTTACGATTCGATCTTTATTCCAATTATACATAAATACACAGTATAGACTGTTTAAACACATAAGTAAGTATAAAGAAGCCGATAACCGATCAACATTTTTCTAATCTTTTGGATGAATGCGTAGGTATATGAAATGATCGTTCTATTAATCGACAAAGTTCAGGGTATGATGTATTTGTGAAGACGTACTTTAGAGAGAAAAAATGAGGTTTGCTGTAATTAATTAATCACGCGTGAACATGTCTTACAAAAAAAAATATGTATATTAGTGACTAAGCTTATAATAATGCGTAGTATTACATTTATGTACAAACGTATACTTGAAAATTACACGTGCATGATAATCCAGAATGTGAAATTCCGTAGTTTAAGATTCGTAACTTACATAATAATTCATTGTATTGTTGTGTCCCGTTCTAATGATATAATTTGTTAATTTCATCATCGCTGTATGGAAGTTTACATGTAAGATTTATTTGCGTCCATAATTGATATAAATAACTATTTAGGATTAGGAATGAATTATCATATTTTTCGTCTTTATTCTTTACAGTTAAACAGTCTAATGTTTCCACTATAGTTTAAGTGAAAGAACACACACACACACTGCCAAATGCATAAACGCGTTCATTATGTAAGTTAATGTTAATATAGTACTGTTTTCGAAGTTGTGATATACAACTCGCACGAGACATCGAGCGAGTATAATATTAGAATATTTCTATATCAATGTAATTTTTCTATAAGTGATTATTGTTGAGCAGGTACATTAAACCCAAAAATAGTTCTTGCAGAGTTTGACTTGCCGTTGCCACTTCTGCGTTTAAATTTAACAAACAGACAAGCTAAGTTTGAGCGCAGAATGCCTTGACGTCGAGTTCAAATCTGAATGAACTATCTTACGTGCGTTAGAATATATTTGCAAATTTGTTTTAATCTCATTTTGTTTGCAAAATTGATTTTTCACGTTAAGATTGATATAATTAGTTATAAGAATTTTCTATGCAAGCGTTGGTGCATGAATTTGTCCGTCCATGATGTTAATAATTAAAGTTTGAATATTAAAAATATATTATAAAATGATGCGCCACAGTACAATTACGCAGTATTCATTAAATTCCCTGACATTTTCATGGTTATACTTCACTAAAGAATGCTGAAAAAGAAGACATCCAATAAATAAACTTTGTGTTCAGGAGGTCGTATAAAGGAGCTGAGATCAAATACGGTGTAATTCATTTTCCATAATTAGATTATCTGATCATTCGAGCATCAAAGAACTGCAAAACTGGCCCCGGAGCGTTCCCGGATCTGCAACAACAAGGTACTAAGGCCAAGGACGAGGACAAGAATAAGGCCGACGGCTAAGACACGGAATAGTTACGAAGTCTCTTCGAAATATCAAGAGATTAAGACTGTTTGAAGGTACCCGCATTTCTCCCCTTTCGAACAATCGACTCATGCCCAAAGCCATTCTCTGCTGTACGTCGGATACGTGACTTGCAAGAGAACCAATTAGGCCAACGAAAGTAATTCAATACTCAGTTCATACCTCAATGTGTCGCTCCACGTGTAGAAAAACGTAAAGTAATTTTCAGGCACAGATCAATTAATTTTCAATTTTACACACATAAATTATTCGTATTGTAACTTTGAATTGTTAGAAAATAAAGGGGTTCTTCTATAATAAAGGAAATCCAGCGAAATACAGAAAAACAAAAACAAAACAAAAAAAAAAAGGTATAACCTTCGTTATAACATACACAAGGAACAGTAATTGTGAACGATGTTTAAAAAGTTTCGAAACTTGTGAGTGCTTTCGAGAACTTGACCCTAGAACTGTAAAGTTATTTTTTTTTTTTTTCCTATTCCGGTTACTTGGGACGAACAAACGCTCCAATCATGTAAATTCCATCTCCCCGCGGGTACATCACATCGTTCAGTGTCCCATAAAGTCTCATTTTCTTCGTTTTTCAATAAAGAATCACGTGAGCCAAAATCATTTTTGCCCAAGTTCCAAAAAAGTGGCCAAAAATTCATATGTCTCGAGTCGAAAATGTGAATATTGTTCTCTTGCAACCGGAAATTTAAAATCGTTTGGGGTCCCCCTTCCCTCCACCCCCTCCCTCTGTTTCCGTTATCGGGTTAAGTTGCAATTAGCTTTACAGCAGCAAGTGATTAAGGCACAAGCTTACACGGCCTTGCCAAAGCTGTAAATTAAACGATCAAAGATAAAACCTTTTATCTATGCAGTGAACGAGAAGGCGTCGAATGAAATTACTTCGAGTTAGTTGCCTTTGCCTTTCTCACATTACTTAAATTTACACCGCGCATTATTGCTTCAAATTCCGTCACGAAGTTTCCTCTGTGATGTATTTTCTCAATGACTGCGGATTATTCCTTTCGTCAAAAACAAGCCCCCAGGATCGTTGAGTATGTGAACGATGTAAACTGTAATATTCTACGGTTTCCGTGACGGAAATGGGAGAGCTTAAAGTTTGACATGATTGACTGATTGGATCATTATTAATATCGCATTTTTGTTCGTTATCGCTAAACCGGCAGAATATTACAACTTGTTCAAAGTCGATAAAATTTTATGGTTATTTTGTTTACTCTACATAGGTAAAATATATTTACTTTTAGATACATAAGCTGTGTGCTCTTCGTTTTGAAACGGGCGTTGTTCACTTGAAGTGTCTTTGCTAAAGTTCTCATTAGGTGCCTCATACTTCAAGTAAACAATCCTTACTCCTTTGATTTTGAAAACAGCCAACCACCCCAGTAGATACATATACAACATCGTGTCTCGCAAAAGTTTTGTCATTTTAAGTTTGGCCATAACCGTCAGCTATAAGCGGACATAATCGAGGGACGGAAAACAACTATAAATAGTGCATTTCTGGAGAATGCCTAAGCAAAGTGTAATTAAAATCAATAAAAAGTGACACTCGTTTGTCATTATACGCGCTTTATGACTCGTACACAATTATACGTCGAGTGAGGAAATCTGAGAACGAATGTTGAAATGAAAAATCAAAATCCCGGGAACATGGCTGACTGATTAGAGCGGAGTGAGTTAAATTCCATTGGGTAAAAAAATTGTGATTTTTTAAAGTAAACAGCGTTTATCAAGGGGCCTCCGTTTGTTTGGATTCGACTGGAATAGAACCGAAAAGATTTCGAGCAGCGAAGTGAACACGCGGTTAATTTTCATGGCTGCACAACATCGGCTTTGTCCAGGCATGATCGAAGGTTCCCAGGTTTCAGGTTTCCGTTCTCTTGGGACTCTCGATCAATTACGGTTTCACATGAAACTGATACGTACATCATGAGGCGTAAGTCAATTCCCGGTGTTTACCCCGGGAGAGGAAACATCTCTCTTATTTCCTGCAATATTCCGGGCATTGGAATCAATATTCCTGTCTAACCGGAGGCCTTTTTTCTACTGCAGGTGAAACGGTTTCGCTAGATGCATGCATTCAAACCCGCGATTGCATCGCGGTCTTCATAATTTGTTAAAACTGGTTTTCGCGTCTTGATGAAACGGATCGAAACGAAACGGCGTTAAATATGAATCTGCGGTTCATTGTCTGAATCGAAAGTTAGGAAAATTGGAATTATAAACGTTGTAAAAAACCTTCCGCAGTATTAGTTGAAACAATTATGGCGGACACGAATGAAACGACTTCATACTATGTTTTAGGGATGATTCAGAGCAAATTCGAGTGAAACGAACCAAGACGTAAACGATTTGAAGAAAGAGTTTCCAACAAAAAATTATCAATCGAGAACGAAGAGGTCTACAGAGTTGAAAATGTTAGGAAATCGATATCTTAAGAAGTACTTTTAGTAAAAAAAAAAAAAAAAAAAAACGGTGACGAAATTGGTGACACGAGTGCGCGCGTTTTGATAAAAAAAAAATTAACCCTTTCAATCAAGCATTTCTCTACTCAATATTTTGGCCTGAATTTTGTTACTCGGAGTTTTTTAGGGTCGCTGATCACAAATTTGAAGTCACAGTTTGATCATTTCTAAATCCAACATGGCGGATCCAATATGGCGGATGTGAAATCGAAAAAAATATAAAAATGCGACGGTTTTGGCTGAGACTTGTTACTTCAATATTTTAATAGCCATACGAAGTAACAGAGATTATTTTAAGTTATAAATAAACTGTAATAAGGCTAGGACATGGAAAGTTTTAATGCGGGACGCTGAGCATCCCAATGTGACTGAAAGGGATAACGGATGTACCCGAGTGGTTAATCACTCATCGATTTCATGTCTACCTGATTTCAAGATTAGAATGATTTCGAAAGATTTGAAGAATTTCAAAGGAAAATTTCGGAGATTTCAAGAGATTTCAAGAGATTTCAAAGATTAGAGAAGATTTCAAAGATTTCAAGGTTTCAGATAATATCACAAGATTTCAGGGATTTCAAAGTAAAAGTTCAGACTTCAAGAGATTTCAAGAGATTTCAAAGATTACCGAAGATTTTGTTGGTTTCATTTATATGTAATGGCTTACGTACAAAAACTAATCTCTATTATACACAAGGACGGTAACTCGAACCTAAACTGCTGATGTTTATACCACGCTCTTATGTGTCCAGAGCGACAGGTATAAATGAATACCCGATTCTTGTTCGTCAGTCTTGTCTAATACTTCGTAGAAGAAAGACGTAATAAACTTTTGATTATAAAATCTAAAGTTTATTAACCCACTTCCTACAGATTCCAGCAGATTTTAAAGGTTTCAAAGTTTTCAGATGACATCAAAAGATTTCAGGAATTTTAAAAGATTTCAAGAGATTTCAAGAGATTTCAAAGCATCTCACGAGTAAAAACACTGAATTCTCAATATCCGACGATCCGGCAATAAAATACCCGAAAAAGTATCGATTCTTGAATTCTTGACTCTCCACAAGCTCCCAAAGAGTGACCGCATCACCATTTTAAGCTCTCTTCGAGCAGCTGGTTCCATTCAGTCGGCGTTGTTCGCCGGAGGGAGAAATCGCACCCCGTGATAATCACACACGGTAGTTTCATTGATGATCCCATGCAAGGCGCCTGCGCTTCGCTGGTCTTCGAAATACGGCCGCGGGAATCTCGGCCGGCATGCCAGTCGATCTCACGAATCCGTTACTGTTCCCACGAAAATATATACCGGATCATTCGCACGGTCCAAAGTCACTCGGGGTGACTCGAGTCACGGCATTGTAATTCGTAGAAAATCTGTCTGCTGAGATCTTGTGACTTAAGACTTACCACTTGATGGACAATTGATCACAGAGCACTGCTTCGAGTTAAAATACCGAGTTAAACTTTTAGCCGATTAAATTTCTACGTCGTTCCGTCAACGTGCGCGGGTATTTGGGGCTGCGAACGGTCCGCTACAAATGAAATGACTTAAATTTAAGAAAAATAAAACCAAACTGCAGCGATCCCTCATCAATTTGCAAGAAAGGTAAATTGATAATGCATTCTAAATTTTATGCCAGAGTACACTGTTTAAAATATTTTAATATCTACGAGTCTTCGTCTGCAGTTTTGGCAAGGTTCCAAAATTTATTTTTCGTCGCATTTAGATGATGCAAATCCATTATTTACATAAATCCATGCCACTCAAAGGTGTGAAAGAAAATTTGTTGTTTCTTTTTCGCTCCTTTCCCAGCTTCTCTGTAAATTTACGCCATATTTTCAACAGTGTATATTATATGTTACATGCGTAACATCCTTTGCCAACTTCATTACTTTGAATGTCAGCACACACATGCGCGGATTACTGATTTAACTAACACACACACTCACTACGTAAAGCCTTAGTATCAATTTCAGCCTACGCCTAATTTACTTTTAGGGTTTTTGTCGGTTATAAGTTTTTCTTGTTTAGTGTTAACAAGTATCCAATTCTAGATTTTTAAAACGATACATCTTACTCGTAGATATTTTATATACGATTTCAGATGTCATTATACTCCAGTGATAAAAGTTTAACGTAAGTTAGTTTTCTTCAAACTAATTTCACATCAAGCGAAAAAATTTGGTAATTTTACAATTATCTGTTGTGCACGAATTTGAAAATACAAACTTGAAGAAACTCGAATATATTTTACACAATTCTTTGCGTACGAAATCTCAAAGAAATCTTTCCTGTGGATTATATAGCTTTGCTTCGGATCGTATAACAGTTGTTAAATTAATAAAATACTTTGTAAAATTACTTTTGAAATCCATAAAAATATTGAGTTACGTCTACCATTAATGACATCGATAATTAAATTTATTACTACATACAATCGGATAACATCTGATTGGGGAATTAAAAAAAAAAAAAAATGAATAAAGAAAAGTATTCAAAGCTCGGTTATAAAGAGTGACGAGCTGCTTTGAGTGCCCAAATTGTATTCAGCATTGATCAAAACGATTCTACCTTTTCGACGAAAAGTCATTACGTATGCGAAATGCGTGAAATGAAATTATTGGGAAACACCTCAACCAGGTCAAAGGTACAAGTTAACTTTCAAGTTTGCACCGATTATCAAAGGAGCAATAAGCTGAGGAAATAATTGGCAGAATTTGAGTGTGAAATGCGAAAATGCTGGAGTGAAGTTTTCCTACAATCTTACGAAATTAACGCAGTACCTTCGGCGTATCTTAAGCCGTCCGGAATTGCTCATTCTATCCCCTTGAAGGGATTCTTAAGGTCCCGTATACCTTGAAAGACTTTTTTCACGAGTTGGCAATTCGCAAGTCCTCTCATTTTGATCAATTAAAAGTTCGGCTTTACGCAAAAGTCTCTCAGCTCTCAAAGATAACCGAACTCGGAGAGTACAGAACAAGCAATTAATCCGAATATGTCGCCCTCGGGGAAAGCTAAACTGTCAAATAGATTGCTTGACAATTTTACTCATACATTCAATAAAGGTGAACCCGACAATTTCCATAGTCGTGTAAATTTTCTGATCCTCTGCCATTCAAGCACTACGTTTTCCGTAATTACCTACTTTACGAAACTCAGGATCCAGCTCTATGAGACGATAACCGTCGAGCGACTTTCTTCAAGTTCTTGTATATTTGTACTTGAAACTTGCACAAGAATGGCGTCCGAGATTTTTCATACGATCCGGCCTTTGTAACATACGTGTTTATTTTCTTGTTGACGAGTGCGTTTCAGAAGGTAAAGAAGAGGAATTTAAAAAATCTTGAAAAAAATGTGAGAGCAATTTTCCTCCTCCTCACACGTCATCTCATACTCTCTGTCTCTCTCTTCCTCTCTGGCCTTCTCTTTGCGCTCGACCTCGTGATCTTCGTCTCTTCTATTAGAAATTCCACAAAACGTGGTGACTTCTAGCTCCTAGCTCGTTTCGCATCTGATGGAACGTAGAATCGTGTCGCAGTCACACGTGTCTCGCATAATTGATCAGTCCTTCGTCCTTGTTAGTGAATCAAGTCACGTCTAGAAGTTATGGGAAATAGGGATTGACAAGCAAGAAAGAAAAAAAAAAAATCACGTCTATTCTCACCCTAAATCGCATTCGAGAACCAATTGGCAATAAATACAAGGCGTATGCAAAAGGAAGGAGGAATTACGACTTGGAACGTCGTAAATTGGAGAGAAGTGACACCCTCTGCACTCTTCCACAATATGGCGCCACATGTTATTGAACCATTATGACGTCAGAATACATGTCGATACCGGGAACTGCCTGGCTGTTATTTATACTATTGAAAAAATTCAATACTCTACAAAATTTCCCAGTCCTGCTTACCATCCTTGCTTCATAAGAAGCAATTTAAAATCTCATAACATGGGAATGCGATGCTGGAGGCTATTTTTTTTATCTCTTTCTGGACCTGTCGCAGAATGAATGCCGGTATTTTTTACCGATAAGAGATCGTACCGATTGTAAGTCGATCGATCGACGGAAATCGGTTAGTAAATAAGGCAGGAAACCTTTTTATTTTGGTTTTTAATCTCATCCTGCCTTTCGTTAAGAGATTTTAAATTTGCATTCAATCGTTTGATCATTGTGTCTCAGATGTAAACCGTCTGCAAAGTTATCCAAGGATTCCTGTAACGAACGGGAAACGTTGAGGGGAAAAAAAAACTTAATTATCCTTAGAATTCTTGACACGCGATTGGGCATAATGCAGAGCTTTTGTAGATGGTTCGATAACGTGTGTCCGGGTTTGAAGAATTTTTTTTATGAGATTTAATTCAGGGACCGTCGCTATTGAAGTTTCACATCATTGTTAGGTTCGCCGTGTGCTCATATTGTTGGGATATTTGACACGAGGGTCGAAGGGTGCCAGTGTTGATGAAAAGAACGTTCGGCACCTTCGAATTACAGAACCGACCTCGCACCGTTTTTTGAAGGTTGCAACGCCTTTTAGCACGAACGAAAGGCCTGCGTTGAGAGACCTGTATCATAATATTTATCATCGTTGTTGGTGCGATTTCAAGAAAGTTGGAAACGTTTGAGTAATCGAAAACGGGTCCAAAGACAGTTGTCACATGCCGTTCGTCATTTATGTAACAGATGGGACGTTTCCGTCTACATCTCACATCGTATAAAACATGTCAGACACTTGGGGGTTTTTTTTTCTTCCGACGGTATCGGAGCGGACAATCTTTCACGTCGTCTTCGCGTATCTTTCACGCGCAGATCAGGCCTGAATCAAGAAGGAACAGAAAGTCATTGACTGGAGATCTTCTTCACTTTGAAGCTGAGCAATGGATTTTATTTCCACGAAAATTATGAATACTCATTGTGTGCCTCGGCTGGAAAAAAATAACTTTCGTAGAAAAAGTACAATTAAACCAGACGCCACTTTTCAAACTGAAGAACAGCACGAGTCGAGACGAAGGCTGCTTAAGGACTCTTGAGACGGTGGGCTCAGGATTCTAAGGCGAGAAATTCATGGAAATGTTTTACCAAATGGAACACCAATGGTAGCGATTCGGTTGATACGATGTTAATTGACCTGTGCGATTGTGAATTACTACTTACTGCGTTGAATGTTGTTTCGTCTAATTGCGACATTGGAGACAAAAAAATATCTTCAAACGTGAAATCATACGAGAAACACGGGGATGCAAATAATTACTGCTAGTCAAAGAAGCCAGCAATCATCCGGCCGTGTAGACGAGACCAACTATGAAATTAACAACATCATTGCGAGGACAATTTTATCTTGACATTTGACAATCTTGTTCTGCTGAACCTTTCAACTCGCTTTTAACCACGATGGTCGTGGACTAAACCTTGACATACGAAAGAGCAGTGAAAGAGCAACAAGCGTGGAAGCGTAAGTGAATCCAGGCTTTGGAACTAGGAGATTTATTGCGCATAAATACGACTTTGCATCCGGGATGAGCGGCTCAATTTCAATCGCTGACAACGCAATTAACCCGTTGATTGAATACGACGCATAAAACGGGGTGAAAGTGTTGTCATAATCAATCATATACGCTCTTCAAGTAGAATCACACAGAGATTTGTACGTAATTAGAGGAGACGACCAGGTTGAATTGTTGGTCGATGTCAACTGCGACTGAAAACCATTAGAAACCACTCGCGTGGATTGTTTTTGGACATCGACACTCAACAACTAAAACTTTGACCTCTTTGCTTCGCAATCATTTTGCATCAGTCATTGGAAATTCATACGATTTTTAAAACGTAATATTTAAACGGAATAATACATGCATAATGTAAAGATTTATTCAACGACTCTGTATTTATCTATACGTCGACCAATTTTCCGGCCGAACCTTCCAAGCTTTTGAAATAACGAGTCGATTCCACGTGATAACGAAAGTCGGACAAGAATAACACATCCCCAAAATACCGAGAAGGATTGGCAAGGTTGGCGAACGATATTGTAAAGGCGGATGTTCTGATTAATGTTGTTTGAGCTATTCGTTACACCACGCCTAATAAATTCCTAACATAAATTGCAATCCGTTTTCGCGTTTAGTGGAACTTTCTGATTTGGTTAAACGGATTAAAACTCAACCGTTTCGGATTTTGTTGGGGGGTAAAAATTGCCCCTCGGAGCGTTACCTTATTTTAGTGTTTATTCGAATACATCGTTTCACTGAAAAACCCGATATTGTTTCTGGTTTGTTACACCAAACAGCACGAAGAAGAAAGCAGTGTAATAAAACTAACGTTTATGATTTCAGAAAGCATTCGCCGTGTCGAGACGAGAAAATGAGGCAGAAAAGTGATTGAGATGAGGATTCGACGGTGCTTCGAAAGTTACTCAAACGGTCCACTAAGCCCGTTGACGCACGGCTAAGTCAACGACATGAGTGATAAAATCGACAAATGGAATCTCACCCAACTCCGTGACTGAAATCCAAAAACACCGTTAGAAATCAAAGAGTAAATATTTTTTTTATCTCAAACCGAATCACGATGCAACGAATTGAAATGACGCCAGGCCTGCTTGTGAATGGCTTGCAGAAAAGTGGAGAGACTTGCCTCGATCGATGAGAGGATCCCGATTTCTCCGCAAAGCTGAACGAGACTTGTTAAATAGTCGAGTATTAAGACCGAGAATTCGCAACATGGACGATTCAGGCATGCCGGTGTTCGACGGCTTCGATATTAACGAAAACGAAACTGCCGACGACAGCAACAATTCCCTCAAGATGGACGAGGTGAATGCAATTCTCAGCGACTTCTACAACAATCTTAACAGCGAGACCAACTATCTTCTCATCACCCTCTACGTTCCCGTCATCGTCCTCGCCGTCACGGCCAACATCCTCGTCATCGTGGTCGTCCTCAAGTACCACTACATGCGGAGGTGAGTGTCGTATTTCCTACGCTACAAACCGATACCTCTTGATTACGGACAGTTTTGGTTATTATACAAACTGCGGACACCGTGGAAATCTTGCAAAATTTGACAAACAATCTTAGGATTAAGGATGTGCCGGGTATACATTCTGAACGAAAATTCAGTCTCGTTGACAATATTGAATACTTTGTGATAAGATGAGAATCGGAAAAAAATCATACCGCAATAAAGACGATAAGAAAACTAAATTTGAATAATACCGATGCTCAAAAGTTATCAACGAATTGTTTCAACAAAACGTTGTGTAACGAATTTTGGGGGGTTTTTTTCTTGATGTCGTGTGAAATGAATTCGTTGATTTTTCTGAACATACATGAATTTTTCATGAATTTTCTCATTATTTTGAAATTTCCGTTTTCGAAAATTCGTAAAGGCTGTATTCACGAAACTGTTTGTTCAATGCCCCGGAAACTTGTTAAATGTACAACGTTTTTACGAAAACATATCCAAAATTGACAATTTTTCCTCCATTTATTAAAACCTAAAATTTTCGAGAACGGAAACTTCAAAATAATGAGAAAATTCTTTAAAAATTCGTGTGTTTTCAGAAGAATCAACGAATTCATTCCACACGGCATCCAAAAAAAACCAAAAATTTGTTTCACAACGTTTTGTTGAAACAATTCGTTGGTAACTTTTGGGCATCGCTATTGTACGAAATTAATTTTCTTATCGTCTTTATTGTGGTTGATTTTTACCGCTTTTTATCTTGTCACAAAGTGTTCCATATCGTCGACAAGACTCACTTTTTGCTGAGAATCCTTAAGTTTTGCAACAAAAATAATCAAGGTAATTATTGTAATTTATGTGGGAATTTCATTGCCGGGTGGTCGAAAATTTCTACAGCGACGAGGGTAATCAGTCGTTCCCAGATGAGTAAAGTTCGAATTTTATCGTACCATTCTTCTATCCCGAGTATAATAACTCGTAGATACAGATACCCCTTAGATAATAGATACATACCTAGTTGCGATACGCTAAGTTAAGCTTTTGAAACACGGTGCTGGTTGATACCATGATATTTTTCCTCACCAAACGATAATTACAAAGCTCTGCCGAACCAGAGGCCAGCAATTATTATGGTTTAATTAACGGAGGCGGGTTTAAGTTCAGCTTCGATCTTCTCGGCAGCTTTCATTGCTGCTATGACGTACATTCTGTACCCTTCATCTTCACATTGGAACAACTTTAATAAGAGCTTAGAGAGTAAATAATGTATGATTTATTTTATTCGATCGGATATAGTCGTGTATTACTTTTAACAACCGTTGATTCTCCTCCGACTTCGCCCAACACACGGTACCCAAAAAGCAAAGACACGGATCCCGTGAACCGAAATTGCAGAAAAACAAACAAACTTTGAAAATCAATCTTATCCAGGCTTCCGTGATGGAGAAAAACAACAGATCATAGGTAAAACTACGGTTCCAGAGCTTATGCGCAAGTTTGTAGCACGTTTATGACTCTGGGCTCGAAATTTTTATCACCTTTCTGCCGTGTTGCGCAGGTCAGGATTATTTACCAAGAAAACAACGTGATCGTTATGATCTTTATATTTTACACCATGCGGTGCTGCAGAGTAATAAAATGATCGTGTGGCTCAACAGTCGACACCGTAGAAAAAAAAAAGAAAGAATTTATTGCACGTTCAGCATGTTGAAAAAATTATTATAATCGTCGTGAACTGTTTCCAGACTAGTTTTTAAGATTTCATTTCACTCACGACTGACAACAAGGCCTTAATTATCACGGTTAGGCTTCCTTAGACATTAATAATCGAACATCCTCAACCCAAGCTTTGCTTCTGTTTTCGAGTTCCTTTGCCAAAGTTTTTCCTTTGTTTTGGCATCCTTTCTTCCCCATCGTTTTGCAATTAGTGACTCTAGTCCGAAATTTCCTCTCAAATTTATCAGGAAACTTTTAATTGACACTTTGTGCTGTAGCAATTAATCGTAGGTCACATTGAGCTGCAAGAGGGTATTTTGCGTCTGTATAGGTCGGGCATGTGCGTACAATTGACGAGAGAATATTTGTTGCTTTCTAACTTATAGTGAACAGAATTTGCCCTCTAATATTTCGCGCTGTTGGCGCAGTACGTAGTTTACACCGAGGTATCCAAACATTTATACTTCCTAAGCCACATCCAACGGCTCAAAAGTATTTCTAAGTCGAAACGTTTCTAAGCGACGCGACGCGTTGTTACCCATGTTTTTTATTTTTCATCACCCGCTGATGTTTCATCGGTAAATCAAAAAAAAAAAAGGAAACTTTGACACGTGGTGTGTCACAAATAGCCTGTCAAAAACACGAATTGCGGGGATGCACGGCGACGACGACTCAAATATTCTATTTCCAGCATGCGGGTGAGTGGAAAAAACGAAATCTGTGTCAGATATCTTCTTTATCGGCAGTGCTGATTCGTATAAACGTTGATAAAATCGCTGCACCGCAACCATAGGCACAATGCATTGTGATTGGCCAGTGTCTATACGCATCAGCACGCATAGAAATTCTGGAACTCCGTTCAACCGCCGCTCACACATTATTCGAAAGATAACCCATGCGAATAGGGTTGTTACTGCTGACATGTGACACACACACACACACACACACACATGCGCGTATATGTAACCGAGTTCTGTTCTGAAATTACAGAATTGATTAGAACGACGTTGAATAATAATCGTCGAAGCCTCCCTGAGCAATTCAAGTGTTGCGCAGTTCCCATTCGGATCGGAAACGTTTGTTATTATCCGTTACAGCCTTCGCTTATTGTGAAACGTTTATGTGAATATGATTTTGATGTCATTTGAATGACAGTAAGAAGATGTTCAAATCGTAGGTGAAATGATTGGTAAACCCTACGAGAGAACTGAGAGGGATCCGACGTACGTGACGTTATGCTATCAGATTAGTTAGTGGAACAAGTCGAGCTTCTGTGCTCATTCCCGAGTCGTAAAGTGGACGTGTGTAAAGGGCATATACGTGTAACCGTACAACGGCGAAATAACTCACCTCTGAACAGCTTTCCACGAATTATCACGCGTCGTGTACAATTGAAGGCGGTGGGTTCATTAGAGAGCTTGCAACACGGTTCAGGTATAAAATATGCCTACACTGCACGCTCATTAGTCTACACTAATCACAATGAATGAATTTAGACCCATCCTTCGCGTTGCGGTTCATTAATTGTAATTTCTGCAGTGTTAAGTAGTACGCGGTAATTGGCTGACCTTAAAGCGAAAACTATTTCTGCTCAGAGATTTGACTGTAACGTATTATTCCTGATAACTGAAAAATGTGCTTTCACGCAAACCAAGAGAAACGAACAAATTTCCCCGATGTCGTTAAATTTCAATCCATACGTACGTACCACTGATTAGATTGAAATAATGAGGAGGGTTATTGAAAAATGAAAACTATCGTTGTAGAAAAAAGCAGGCGACGCTCTGACTGTGTAAAGTTCCCCAAACGGAACTCACGAACCATTCGAGATACGCCGAATTCCAACGATTTGCCCTCGCCTTTTAGTCCTGCAGGGCTCAAGCCGCACACAAACTTGGTACTCACACGGATGAACACACGAAAAAGGAAATAGCGTGCGGTATTGCCTCGTTTACGGTTCAGACGCGTACCCATTTTCGTAACTGTAAGCTCTCGGACATCGTCTTGCCGGCTGTTTATTCCGTTGATGGTGACCATCCAGTCCTACCTTTCAGTCTCTGGTACCTGAACGGCTGGCGAAATAGCTTTGGCCAGTGGATTTTACCGTTATGGAGATAGATACAAGGAAACCTGAGTCTCTGATGTACTTGGCTGCTGTTTCTGCTTATTCGATTTATCGTCAGCTTTTGGGCTGGGGTTGGAATTCCGAATTTGAAAAGTTCCGGATGCTCCGAATTCAGAATTTTTTTGTGTTGCGCAACTTGAAGTAAAGACATTAAACTTTGACCAAGCATCAATGTTTCGAACGGTCCGAAACCCGAGATTCAAATAACCGAAAGGGCAAAATTCCAAAAGGACAAAATGCCGAAAGGGCGTAACTGCGACAAAGTCAAAGTTCCGAAAGTGCAAAAATGAGAATATTTTAAAATTCGAAACATCCAAATTCCGAATGATCGAAGATTTTCAGTTCTGTGAATTTCTGGCTTGGAGAAATTTCATCACTATCATCTTTTTTTGTTTTTTATTTTCGATATTTTCATGTTCGGCATCCTGCTCATTTTGATTTTCGGTTTTTCTGATTTTTTACACCCACTCGTTAAGTAAACTACGCATCGTGAGTATATTTTAATTTCCGGAATTTTTCTCTATCGGAACTTTACGCATCGAAACTTTTTTCTATCGCAACTCAAATTTTCGGCACTTTTAAGCCGTCGGGTTTCCGACCATTCGAAACTATATTGTTTCTCAAAAGTTTGATTTCTTTACTTCAAGTTTCGTCACCAAATAATTCGGAATTAGACGTTTTCGGAACTTTTCAAATTCGGAACTTCAACTCCGCTCCAGCTTTCCCGAATAAGGGAGCGTTCAAATATTATGTAACATTATTTGAGGGACGGGGGAGGGGATAGGAGGTAGGAGTCAAGGTTATGTCAATGTTACATAGCCCCTAATTCTAACTGGCTAATTGCTATAATTCCACGGTCATCGCATCTATCGTGATTCGGCGTTTCAAAATTCTGGTTGGTATAATCCGGTGGTCAGTGACGTTCATCGATGGGTATAGATATTACGTATAAAGCCCACGTCGAACGCTGTTCGTAGGTACGAAAATAGCTTCAGCTTGATGCGAATATCAGAATTTTTTAGATCCTACAATTAGTTGGCGTCGGCATTCGTAAATCCGTTGTCGGTGATTAAAATATCCATATCCAGTAACTGCAACGCTACTTTGACTAAGAGCTGTTACGTGTAACTCATAATTATCGACGAGAAGTTTGTAGCTGCATTATTTTAAACAAACATCAAAATGACGGCGATTCTGCCCATAACGGGTTCGGTAAATTGTCAATCAAGTTTGCCCCTGCAAATATCCGAACGAACTTAGATTCACCGATAACTTTCGATGACTTGGAAATTTTTTTGGACGTGTACTTAATTGTTGCTTTCTGTTTCAGGTACTGTCCTGATTTTTCAAGGTATTGTGAATAGGCGTGATTTCGTTTGACCGTTGTATTCGATTGAGTTTTGAATTTTTTTTTTCTTTAACGTCTCCGAAAGATTATCCATTCACATCAGGTACATACTAATTTAACAACTCTCGCATCGCGACTAATCGTGCAACAGTCTTTGATTTGACTAATAGTAATATGCATCGAGTAATAACCAAGAACTTTATTTGTCAGTTATAAAGTTTGTTTTTGTCGTTTTTACGTTGACAAATAAGTCGTGAAATTTTTGGTTGAAAGCTGGCATGGGTGTCTGTTCGGAGGAAAAAGGAAAACGTTTTCACCAAGATGTGATGGACTTTATCGTTTTTAACGTTATCAGGGGCGGTATAACGAGAGGATGGTGGGAGATGACGTTTTGGGTTTGATACGAGAAAGTTCATACGAAAATAGAAGAGGTACGAGAAATATTTATTTTTAAACTCTGTTTATCAATTCTTTTACATTTCCGATTTATTATTAATTATTACTTTTGAATAAAAGTGATTTAAATGCAAAACTGAAGTTTGTTTAGTAATTATTTACAGTAAACGTTCGAGAAAATAGGTAATTTTTCTTAGAATCCGAAATATTCTTCTGGTTTCTACAAAAACAAACTTTATCTAATAAAACTATTTTTTCATTTATTAGTTACGTAGAAGAAATCTAAATTTGCCATCTAGAACTCAAATTGAAAATTCGTGTTGACCGGTCTTTTTCGTCTCATTATCACTTAGTACTTATGGTTACTGAATCATAGCAGTCTCAATTAGAACGAACGTAACTGATTGACCTCGCTATCTACCGAAGAAATATTATTATTGTATAAGAATGAAAACATCCTATTGGTCGATACTAGAGGCGATATACCGTATGACGTGAATTTAATTATCCACGTTGAAGGTGTGAAAACACCAACTATGATTGACGTAAAAAAAAAAAAAAATTGCAATTGTTTTCTGCGCAATCCCTTCAGACGTGATTATTATACACGCATCGCTTCGATCTTTACTCAACACATCCAGATATCACAGTAAAATATTATCGAACGCATAACGTGAAATACCTATTCCATTTGTTTTCGTAGCGATAAATAAATCTAGGGGTAACGAAATGTGTTTGCTTTCCATTTGAGATACCTTAAATAAACGTTCAAAAATCCATACCAACGGTCGGGTTTATTTTTAGTGTGTAAATTATAGCTGTCTTACTTTCATTTGTACGCATATCAATTGAAACACGCGTTAATCCACAAGTCTATTACCGGGAACGTGTCACTGGCCTCCACTAATATCCCGAAGGAAATTATCCCGAGGGAAATGCAATCGTTCGCAGCATCTACTCGATAGATCCTTTGTTCGCAGGTCGTTACTACTCCAACCATATTCCCTTGAAATAAGTATAAGTATATGGTGGCAATAAACAACTCCTTACTTAAACTCACATATTTTGTCAAATGAGTTAAACTATACCGTATATTTTTCCCCGTTATTCTACTAAATTCTGACAGGACGTCGCCTTCACTTATCGTTAAACGAAATTTGGTGAGGGTATTGGGAATGAGTTTGCGGAAGGACTAATGGCCTTGTTCCGGGGTTGATTATAAATGACCATTAGTCTTGGAATAAGCCTGGAAACACGTGAGGTTAATCCATAACCATTATCCGTAGCGTGAGAAAATATGTGTACATGTGCGTGTGTAGATGTGGCTTGGTTCTATTCGTGTCAGTTGTCATGTTTGTGGAATATTTCCGCCTGCCTGGTCTGCTAGATTAACATTTCCCGCATGCCTTTGGGAGAGAAAATTTCGTTTAGAAATATTTTTCTCTCGATGGCTAAAGTAGTACGAATACCTGGAGCGTAATCGAGGGATTCTTAATGGGTGACATGTGTATACATCAGCCATGGGATTGCAAAAGTTGGCATTACCCAGAGATTGATGAGAAGCGGTTTTTCGACGTATTAAACGTACCGTGCTTAAAATGAAATCTGAAATTGGGTTAAAGAGATGTTGAAATCATCAGGTTTTGCAAGTTGACGCTTTCGACTCAAACGGTTCACGAAAATGAGTGACACTTGACAAAAGAAAAGATCGACCAGTCGAAGTAAAGAAATCAATTAATGTTTCGTCAGTTTGATTTCTTTACTTGAACTTCCGCCACAAAAATATCCGACATTTGGAGCTTTCGGGATATTTTGTATTCGGAAATTCAACATCTCATCTCGCGACACAGCGGAACGAGGCTAACATTTCCTGCAGCAGATGGAACAGCCTGCGATCGATCGGCGGATGTTCTCCTAATGCTGATGTAATTATTCATCAGATATTTACCTTTCACGAAATTCTCGAAAGCTCGCCGTATTTTCTCGCCACGTTGCAGGCCTATGTCGATTGCAAAATTCATACGCCCCGAGGAACGTCTCTGGTGGATCGATGTATCATTGAATTGCATGTTTCACGCGAAATATCTCGCGGTAAAATGTTTTCTTTTTCATTTTCGGAGGATATACAGCCCCCGGGGATTCTCGGAAAAAGCACACGACACTTTACGGTTATCCAAATTTCAACCCTACGACCAAATCCATTAAGATATCACAACATTCTTGGGTTAAAAATAATATGGCTTCGCCTTGTCGACGAATGGCTCGTCTGGCCGCAGGTCAAGTTTGTTTTGAAAAAAACCCCGAGCGACTTTGAGTTTATAATTTTATTCTCATTCAACTCAATCAAGGTGAATTCTAATCCGTCCATCTGACTACCAAGTCTGCACATAACGCTTGTATAAAACAATCTATTCATAGCCTTTTGAAATGGGACACCATGTGGGTTGCACCCTGGTATTCGAACGAAACGTGAAAACATGCGATGGCTCTGTAAGAGGAGCGATCCTTTGACATTCGAGAGCTCAAGTGGAATCGGCCAAACTGCGGTTCCACCCTCGCAGACATTCCGAGTTACACGTGTTCAGGTAGTACATATGTGGCATTCTATGCGAACCCAACCAACGTCTCAGCCTCAACATTTTTTCTGCAAATATCCCAACTCTGAGACAGTAGCCTGAATTTTTTTTACATTTTTAATTCAACCGGTTAATTATTTATAAATATTGAGAGTTATTTTGACAAGGACCTTTTTTAATAATTTCGAAATATTTTCACAAATTGCAGTTTCTTTTACATACGTATCAAACCCGCGCCGAACTTTGCCGATTTATTATTTTTTAGCACATTTAATATTTTTGCTCAACTAAAGTATTGGTTGATCAGTCTGAAAATGCTTAAAAAAATTTCAAAACTTCTACTTATCACTTGGAACATTTATAGACCATTTTCGTTACGAACTTGATAAAAATAAATAAAAAAAAGTGGAAGTTTTGAGAATTTTTCGGGAATTTTCAGAGCATTCAAAGCATGTTTTCGTTGAACATAAAAATTGAAAGCGCTGCATTAAAAAAAAAAATGGAAACAAATCGGCGCATCATAGATCCGGTCTCGAAATACAGTTTCTGAGGAATTTTTGATGATGTTAAAAGAGGCCCTTTTCAAAGTCACTAAACATTTGTCAATAATTGTGCAGTTGAATAATAAATCGGAAGAAATTCAGGATACTGTTTCAAAGTTGAAACAGTTGCAGAATTTTTTTTAAACAACATCAGAAATGATAAGGGTCAGACGTGTGTCGGATTCGCATGGAATTCTCCATATATATACACACAATGTAACTCCGTACCTGTATCACATACGTTATTGGATATGGTGAATGGTATGCCTAACCGGATAATCAACCTTTTACCCAGTAATGTACAAATCTCTTGAGAGCACTGCCTTCTTCGCTGGAGAAATACTCAATTTCATTATTGCAGCATAATAAGATTTTCCTCCGAGGCTTGGGTCCCCCTCGCTGCATACACTTGAACCCAAAAGTTGCGCAATCTGCTTAAAGTTCCTCCCCGAGTCACTCCACCGAAGTTAAAGTAAGGTCGAGACAACGAAATATGGAATACAAAACCACTGTTCGCAAAATACATATACGTGTATGTTTACCTTTGTTTATACGATTTACCGCAAGCCAAATATAATAAAAAAATTTATAATCATGAAATTCATATAACCTTCAACAAGTTTCACTTCTTCGGAATTACTCATTTTTTCAGAATTGAAAATTCAAACAGCCAAGCACGAACTTACGAATCGAGTAACGTACCTGCGTAACTTTGGACTTCACGCTTTGCCACGAGAATGTTTCCAAGACTTCGTATCGGTTTCGATCAAGAGATGCCAAAAGGCAGTTTCTATTAAATTTACGGTCAGTGAAGCGATTTCTCCGACCATTTTCATCCCCGAGTCCTGTGCGTCACACGCCTTATACTCCTTTATCCAAATTCCGAACGATGCCGCAGAGAGAGAGAGAGAGAGAGGAGTTGATCAGTCTTCGAATCCAATATCATTCCATGAGTCACGGTTAGCTATTTAATTACACAGATTACCACCGACCATTTTACGACTTCTCGCTCCATCCGCAACGTGGTAACACCCTCGACGCACATATATCTATGTATATATATAGATCTGTTTACTTTCTTTCCTCAATAAGGTAAAATCAACCCGAGGTACTTAGTATCTATAGGTATACATGTTAAAGCCGTGTCCCTTGGCTCAATTTCGTGCCCAATTTTCCATCGACCTCATATTTCCCACAGGAATAGTTTTGTACAAATTAATGTTCCCAAAACATTTTATCGCAGAGTAGATCGAGTTTACAAGCATTCAGTTTCAAGTTGACAGTGTACGTTTTAAAAAACCCGGAGCTTTATTGCCGAAAATTTTTTGGTACGAGTGAATTTATGTTGAGAAGACGTGTGTACCAGGCGTACTTGTACTCTTGACCTATAATGTATCGTAAGATTGTGTTATAACACCTTATGCTCAGCCCACGCAACCCATAAAACGTGTAATATAGTAAGCGACAAAAGCGTAATAAGAGTCCACTTTCAGACGGCAATCTCGGACCACCCGACAAGTTAGACACATACCAAAAGCAATTTCCCTATATCTTTGACAAAAGAATATACACTAATAAAATTAGGAATCCAAATAACAACATTCGGGGAACGGCATGATGAGAAAAAGCATATATAATACTCTCGGCTTCAAATTGGTCGTGGTGGAATTCGGTGAAACTCGCCTCAGCAGAGTTGATGAAAGATTCCAGAATCGAGAATGGAAATAAAATATGCTCAGACCCGTCCCATCGGTCATCCGAATATGAAAAATTATCCTGACGTGCCTTATTAAATTCGAAATTACATTTTCTTCCGCCAAGATCGGACGGTAATGTGCTTATTTTTTCGGCATAAAATAATCGACGGATAATAAAAGAGGTAAACCTTCTGTTCCAGCGTGACAAACTATTTTCTGGTCAATCTCTCGGTCGCCGATTTGCTCGTTACAACGATCTGCATGCCGATAGCCGTCAGCCAAGCCGTCACCATGATATGGGTCTACGGTGAAATAATGTGCAAACTCTTCTTCTACCTTCAAGGTGAGTGTTCGAATACCCGCATACAAACCATTTATTTTCCGAGAATTCTTTTTTCTTCTTCAAAGCTTTGAGTCGATAGTTATAATCGTGGGTGAACTTTGAAAACCCCGTCAATGTTGGTGCGAAACTAATACCGCACACGTCGTTGCCACATTGTAGCCGTCAGTTGCTCCTTGGCACTCACAGTTTACAAAAGTAAAGATATTTATCGAGCAAATGGGGAACTGCGCTTCCTCAAAGTCGAGAGAGATCTTGGGATGTTTTGTTTAGAATTCATCAAGCCTTGGAAGCCTTGTACCAGCTGCGCAATTCACAAGCTGATTCGGTTATTCTGATCAATACGATTCTCTTCTCGAATTCAATACTCTCGAATAGAAATTAAATTCCCTATCAGTATTGGCTTTAATGCCTTTCGGTTTATCAAACTTTCGAAATAATTAAAAGTTCATTTATTTGGATGGCAATAAACTGCCGCTAACTCGGCTAATTGCTTCGTTTATATCCTACCTATCATCTCCATAAGAAGATAAATTCTCTACTCCGCGAGTTCCCGTTCACTTAAAAATTCAGAAAAATACAAAATTTTCCGTTCGGTAATGATTCGGCCACTTCAGGCTTGGAATAAAATTATCCACTGACTCGATGAATTTTTTCACGTGTATCTTGAAACCCTTGTTGTAACAAAATTAAAAACGGGTGATAATTGCCTCGCAGTACCTATAGCCGAAAAGCGTGATAACTTGGTGTACAGATGCGAGTTTTAATCAACACGAGTAATGCTCGGTCATAAACGGTAATCGAAAAAAGCAGCACCGAGCAGCTCGAACAATGTAATTGAGTACAGCGGGGTTAAATAAATAATTCGCGATCGCGTTCGTTTCAACAACGCTTGGCTTGGTAGTGGCGACGAGAGGTAGAATAAAATTCTACACGAATACATTATGCAGCACAGAGGCCAGTCCGTTCGTTTATCTCGAAACGCAACCGAGGCACTTTGATACATAACGAGGCATTAAAGCAGGCGGAGAGCATCACCGTTATCACAGTTCCCTTATTACTGCAGGCTATTCATCATCTCGAAGGATAATGTCAGACGTGAAAATACGTCTCGTTTGATCAGGACGATCTCATACCTCCTTAGGAACACGGGAACGTTGCGTGTAGACAGACAACAATGTACCCTTTTTCATCTCCTCCAGAATCTCCCGGCATCACGATTTACAATCGAGAGCCTGGTTTTGAGTGTACCAACCAATTTCGAGGGCAGATGTAATCCACGTTGCTACTTTGATATGAGTATTGATTAGGAACGTGGATCTGTTCCTCGATGAAGCAAGAAAGTTCTGTTCCGTTCATTGAACAGAGCTTCAAAAGTGGCTTGGAAAGTAATTAATGGAAAAAGGACAGAAATAAATCTGGGAAATGAAACGGAAAGGAACGGGAATAACAGATAATCGAGATGTTACTTAGAGCTGGCAACGTGGAATATCACTTTCCGATAAACCCCGGGGGGCGAGAAATCAATCGCTCGGGGTTTTCGTTCTCGCCTTCTTCATTTGATAAGGGTATACTATATACGCACAAAGAGGATGGGACTGGAAAATTCGTCTCTGCCAGACACATCTTATATCTATTGAAAACTACTTATTTTTTTCGATTCCAGAGACAGACATCGTCTGGGGTATCTTTGGCCAGGATTAAGTTGTTCGCACCACGGAGTGCGAAAAAATATCGGCCAGATATCGCGTGCCATATACGCATCACAAACAGTGCTAGAGAAGCGTGGTATTCCGAAATAACCTGTCGACCCGCGTCCCGTCTCCACTTAAATTTAAATCAAATCGTAAACGGAGCCTTTACTTTCTCTTCGACAACGCTTCGTAAAAGTATGGAAATCGGCAACATAGGTGTTCGTTTCTTTCGAAACCGAATATTTCTGCCTATATGGACGGAGTGACAACGGTTTTAAATCGCGCTTCCGACTATTTGCAACGTTTTACACCGCTGAGAACGATGGGGCAGTAAGATTTTATCTTCCGGTGACAAGAGGCTCTCGTAAGCCGAAAACGTAAGCCCATTGATATCATCAATCTTTGAGCATCCTCCCGGATCCGGGAGGCTTACCACGACCGGTAAGGACGAAATCAGGCTGCCCTAATAGATGAATAACATTAGCGTGATATCGGGGTAAAAGCGTTTAATGGATTACCGTCACGTCAAATAAATTACAAAATTCTACCCGAAGGAGGAATGTATTTCAAGGCAATCGCGTACCGGGTCAGAGAAGATTAATGCTTTGTACAATATCATTCGTCCAATACCGTATCTTGTTTTTACAAGTGCCGTGCCACCCGCATGAATGATTTAATCTCCCGCAGAAAATATCGCAGAGCAATTACTCCGTTACACCATTCCAATAAGCGGGAAATAATTCTCTGAAAAAAACATACCTGCTGTAAAGAGGCAAGATAAAACACCAAGCTTCTGGATTATCGTCCGATCACTTGGATACGGTACGATAAATCAATACTATTGATTAAAGTATGAGTATCCTCATACATAAATTACCATCGTGCTAAGAACGCGTGAAGATTTTAAGATTTTTAGATTCTGATACAGACTAATGTAAGTGTACCACTTACCAACCCTGTTCCAATTACTGACCCTTTATGATTGTATCTGATTGATCCTTGGTTCTAAAATTATCAAAAAATAAATTTTCAGCGTCTAAACCTCTGGCAATTGGTTACATTCATCGCAAAGTTTACAATTTGTGCCGTCGATTCATAATTTTTTTTTAAACAAAAGGGTCAATGATTGGGTCTAAGCGTGTCAATAACTGGTACCTACTTACCTTACAGTACCGATGTGCAAGAGTGAAACAATCTTTGCAGGCGTCGCAGTGGCCGCTTCCGTTTTCACAATAACGGCGATGAGCATCGACAGGTACCTTGCAATAAGGAGTCCGATAGCCTTCAGGAGGGTCTTCAACAGACGGAGTACCATACTAGTAATCGCAGCTCTCTGGCTGGTCGCCTTGAGCATCTTTGCCCCGGTTTTACGAGCTGTGAGTTAATATCTTACTTCACACGGCACTCTTTTTATTTGGCGCATTATTTTCCCCTATAATACACTCATGACACACGATCGCCCCGTATTTGCTCCGTTGGCAGTAAACGTTGGTGAAAACTTTTCAAAAGCTGTTAACCGGTTGCCAGTATTCGCTTATCCGTTGAATATCTCAGGTGACGTTGAGCCCGATGAGTGAATTGGACAACATAACGATCGGAGGGCAACGCATTGAACACCCAACTTTTTACGTATGCTCCGAAGACTTCAAGCCACTTGGTATCCACACCCACATTTTTGGCGCCGCCTGCTTCGTTCTGGTCTACGCGATTCCCGGTAAGACCGTGTATTCAAACCAAGCGTTTACGAATCAAGTCAAGATATCTTTACTGATCACATTGATATTCAATGATGCTATTGTTATTGAATCCAAAAACCAAAGAATAATAACCGTTAAGAAGAAACGTGTGAATGGACAGGTCATCTTTTAGCACATGTGTCTTATTTCAACGGGAGATTAAGTGTAAAATCCCCCTATGACCTCCTATTGGATGTACCTAAGCGTGCAATTCAATTTTACTAATCTGTGTACTTTTTGGGAATAAAGTATTGTTATTGTTATACAAGTTTCTGGCCCTGTATAATTGCAGGGTTCATCGTGATTCTGGCGTATTCGATGATGGGCCGAACCCTATGCGCCAGAAAACCACCTTTCGATTGCGACAGTATAGAAGGCAGTGCCAGCTCACAGCAGGTAAGCTCTCATAGATAACTAACCTAGTTCCATAATTGATTATTCAAATCCATCATTACGTGCGATGGCTTAGCGAGTTTTAGGCCTGTGGTAAAGTTCACCGACATATGGGTTAGTGATAAGACACAAGGGAGTATGTTTTAAACCCATTTGATCAACTCTGCCGAGGGTCGTTCATCTCCGAATAGTACACCCATTTATTTCCCATTTCCGAAATATATATTCCGTCACTGCAGACTAGGCGACAAAATCGATCAACCTTACAGCCAAGGGTTCGTTCCGTAATCAGGGCACACTTACTCGACCACTTCCGGCTTGCATCGTTTTAATTATGCTGACGGCTGATGTACCGCCTCAAAATGAGCTTCGCTCGCATGTCGATATTCAGTACTGGAATCACGGGTGATTATATGCAAAGATTCACGGCGTAATCTCGAGCCAATAACTGTCTCACAAGTCATTTTAACGCCGATAATTTCACCATTCATTGCTAATCGATACAAACTTTAATTCCATCCCGAGCGTTTTATCCTCATTATTTATATCCACGCTACCTGTCTCCAAGCGGATGATACTAAGAGTATTAAGACCGTATGAAAAATGTATATGTATATTCCTTCGTGAAAAAACGCTGTATTATGCATCGATTTACAGAGAGTCGATAGTTCTTTTCTTTTTAATGTAAACTTCCAATTCCAACCGCGTAACGTAATCAACGTATTCATCCCCTGTTATTTATGGTATTAAATTTCTGTTTGTAAGAGAAACTCCTGGCGACTACTCGATGGTAAATTCATCCTTCAGCCTAAATATATACCGCTTAACCCTCTTGTGAATCGCTCATGACTGCGTCATTTTTTCATTAGAATGAAATACCGTTGAATAATTTTTCAAGCTAGCAATATTGAGCTTATGCGACAATTTTCCGTGTTTATCAGGGATTTCGTTTAGTCCGTGAACGACGTCGCGTTGCTTGGATCCTGCTTCTTCTGGCGGTTCTATTCGCTTTATGCTGGCTGCCATACAACGTGCTCAGACTTCTGATGGACCTCGGGGCACTTGGTAAGTAGCTGAAATTTCATTCATGGTAACGATACGACTTTCCGAATGAACGACGTTGTTTAGGGACTAAATTCAATAGGCGGGGTCTGTTCAGGTCGATTTACTTTTGCCACACTTGCCAAACATCTCAATTTTCGGAACCACGTTTCATCTCTTCCAGATTTTTTAATACACGCAATTGTTTTTGAAACGCATTTTCGAATCCCACGAAAAACGCCTACAGTTTTCATTCGAACGAGGTCAATTTATTTCCAGCTTCCTTTGTTTATCCTCCAAAGATGGGTGACGCATATGTTTATAAAAAGAACACGTAAACAGCCGTGGCTGGTGTTCAAAAATTGATAATCATACATGTATACGGACCATTCGTTCAATTACATCTATATTGGATCAAAAACCAAATCAATGTTCAATCGGAATTATTCTGTACCGAATTTAATCGAACGTTGGATCGGCTACTACATACCGATTTTAATATTCCAAAATTATACCACATATCCAATTCGAATGTTATTCTTTGATTATTCAATGGTGATTGGAGAGAAGAAAAATATCCCTATCGTTCCAAGCGGTGCTGTTACAGATGTTTAATAATAACAAATTGCTACAACCACAAGCTCGTTGGAATGCAAGTACAAAAAATTTTCCAACAATTTCAAGCTCGAATCTATAAAGTGAAATTTTTCAGCCTTGACAACACCATCGACCATAACGCGTTACGTGGGTACAAACTTTACCAGTTAACGAACAACGTGATGAAAAGCTGTTGACTTGCGCGAAACTGTCAGAACGATAACGAGACGCGCGGGGTTCACAAAAATTCCTTCACAAAGCAAGAGAATGTCGATATATTATTTAATCACGCACACTTTGTGTTTTCAGGGAGCGGTAGAAACATGTCGGACGTTTTGTCCTACTGCTTGTTCCTGGGTCATGCGAACAGCGCTCTCAACCCCATCGTCTACTGCTTCATGACGCGTAACTTCCGGCGTAGCGTCTCCGAAATATTGTTTCGCAGTCGACACGCTCTTGCCAGGCGTAAGCCTCATCGTAAAGTAAGTTTCGACTCTGGTTGCAATCGATTTTAACCTTTTAAATGTATTATATACTACGGGTATATCTAATCAGGATTGGCAAGGCGCTGGTTTTATGTACGTTAGATGATTTGATTAAACGTCTGACTGAATTATCTCATCCTTTTCTTTCTTAATTCAAGCCAATCATTGTCGACTTAACAAATGTGGGATAGAAAATTTCCCGGCGTTATTTGACATTTTTTATCCCGGTATTAGAGTTGGCTGGGCTAGGCTGGGCTGGGCGTTTGTTAAATAAACAATTATAGAAATTCTATAATACACCCAAACTATTACAAATAAGCGGATAGAATCTGACGCTGAATATGACTGCATCTGGCGACGAATTTCGATGGAATTAACAGCGACGGTTATCGTCTCAAACAAATCTGATACAGCTGTCGAGTTACACGAAACTCCCATTTCCATCTATTTATCACTACCAAAAGTAGTTACAACTAGTATAAGATAACCAGACACTCACTGGCAGACTGTTCTAATCTGTACGTGCAAAGTGTATAGTTTCCGTTGAAAATTCAGCTATCGAGACAATGGTGACGATTAATCACAGCGATACGAACAGCGACTCTACGATACAAATTCTCAAGTTCATTCTGGAAGTCTGTATAAAGTGTGCGAGCAAGGTTTTAACAATTTTTCGATCAACTCGAAAATAACGAACCACGCTGGTTTCTTATCATTTCGCACGGGCAATTAGTCTACGTAGTACGAGCCATCGCGTTTATGATCGAGACCTTATGAACACCATTTCCATGAAAATAATTTTATTTTCCTATACAAATAGCCGTAAAAACGCGGGGGGTATTTTTGGGTCGGTAGATGTTTTCACAGAAGGGGTCGGCCAGGTCAGATATAAATTTTCCCTCGTCGCACGGGTCGTTTCTCACTTTTATTGCTCTGCGGCGGAGGTTGCCAAAATTTGAAATACACGCCTGTACGCCGGTGTATATTGTGTGCTGGTCGTAGCGTACAATAGACCAGAATTCACCACTCACCACCCCCAACATGTAAAAACGTATACAGATATCGGTGCAAGCCGAACTACCATGACTAGTTCGTAATTCGAGCTTGGAATGCTGGACGACATCAATCACAGGGGTAAAAAGTAGCCGGAGATTGCAGGTGAGTGGATGAACCCAACGAGCGTTACTCTGTGAGGAAAAAAGAGGGAGAGCTAGTTTTTTTTTCCCGACTTACTCACGGCGGACTAGCGAAGACGAAGCCTTCGGATTTCCACGTTTTTTTTTTTTTTTTTTTGCCAGGTCCAAACCACATTGGACTGGAACTCTTCTCGGCAAAGAATAATACGACGTGGAAGAGGGAACTCATTTCCGGGGATTCCGGAAATCTAAACCTTCCAGACGACTACATTGCCCTCAACCCGATTGACCTTTTCACCGTAATTATAAAGTTGAGAAACTTAAAGGACCCGATCCCGACCGCTGTACAACCCAAGAATAACCCTCCAAGAGCAATATTTCCATCCAGTAGGATACGGGAACGCATGAGTTGATTGTTAAACTATTTTTCGGATCTGATCTCCCAATGAAATTCGAATAATAATAATAGTAGTAATCACTACCATCATCCGCCATGATTCGTTAGGCTTGTGCAATGCAAGGGAGGCGATGCGAACCAATATGAGAAAAGAAATTCTACACATTCGATATTATATAATAATCATCATTAGGTCTTTGTACATATTGTATAATCATTGTTGGCAAGCAATAGCAAAATCGGCTAACTGCCTATTTGCAGAGTATATATCGAGCGCTATTGTTGTCTCGCTGATTTATTTGACTAAAGGTGAGGACCATTATAAATTGTCAAAAGCCAAGCCTCTGGCGATCATCTATTATTAGAATTTAAACCCTGGGGATGTGAAGCGGACAACAAAGGGCGTAAAAACTGTCAGGGAAATACCGTCATCCGACGAACACTCCCCACTTGACGGAACGGCCGTCCCGTGATAACGGGCAAAGCGTGGGTGTCGGAGACACTGCGTCAATTTAACGCGAGCGAGAGAGCTTACGCCCCTGGACTTTCCTTCCTTCATTCCTTCCTTCCTTTCTTTCTTCCTCTCCCGACACCTGATAATCAGTCAATTATATCACGAGAAATCAGACACTGGACGGAAATATAGATTTAGCGCTAACGCTCGCAATCAAACGTATCGATGAATGCTACGATCAGTCTCTGATTGCCGTGAATGCAGATTCATTCAAGACTGTAGAAGGAATGAGTTCAATCACGCTCCAGCACGGGGTGCGGTTGAAGTTCCGATATTGAAAAGGTAGGAAAGCACCTAATTACGAATTATTTGTCGGCAAAACTTGAAGTAAAGAAGTCAAACTTCGGAGAAACAACAAAGTTTCGAATGGTCGGAAAGCCGACGGCTCAAGGTTCCGGAATGCAAGACTCAAGAAAAATCAAGTTACGTTAGAGCAAAGTTCCGAAAAGTTTGATTTCTTTACTTTAAGTTTCGCCGCCAAGAAATTCGGAATTTGACGCTTTCGGAACGTTTTCCGTCACTCGGTTTATTAATTACATACATTTACATGTACATCGTGTCACGGAAGAAATTAGACGTATTCCATTAGTGGTATTGACGTCACGAGTACAACGACCTTTACGGGTAGCGTGTTTCCGAACACACCTCGAAGCCGAACTACCGAACCTGACATCTTGTGCCGGAACGTCTCACAGCATGGCCCAATTCTCGATACCACAAACTAAACTAACGGCTTGGGGACGTACGAATGTACATATTGACCGTCACTCTTTCGCGTGACGCACCCTCCGTCCAGCTCAGTCCACCACACCTCTGTGTCGTTAGCAAAATTACTCAACATTAGTGCCCAAAGAAATTAGCCCGAGTTTATTTCGAGATATGAAGAATCTGAGCTGTGTGGGTAAAAAGCGTGTAGGTACCTATAATCGTTCTTTGTCGAAGCCCTGCCGATTAACCTTTGAGCATATAAATATGTGTGTAGTGTATAATACTGTCCATGGTCAATCAATGGGAGCGTTAAGAGTCCGAAGTGATCGTTTCAACTCACTCCAACCGTAATTGAGTCAATTTGGTGCTGTTGGAGTGGCTGTCTTGTGGTTCCAGACCACGGGGCCCGCTACGGGGACCTGCATCGGATGCAGCGGTTGCGGCGTAACCCCGGACGTCCCCTGGACAGACCCGTCAGGTCAAGAAGTCCCCCGTTGTCATCTCTGCCTGACCCAGGACCAATTCGCGGCGGGTCAGCATCGGGGGGCAACAACGAGCAGCGGATACGACACCTTCTACAGTCGGCACAATCCGCACCGGCGGTGCTACATGATGAAAGCCGTGTGCAGCCCCCAGCGTCAAGGTCGGGAGCAATGTCAAGGCCGGAAGAACCAGGAGGCCGATTCGAGCCGAGCGACGTGCCTGCAGGACTCGGGAAAAAGCTGCAGTCGGAAGACTTGCGATCGGACCGACTCGACGAGGTCAAAGATTTAAGCGCGACGGAGGCGACGGCGAAATCGGCGACGTCTACAACGATGACGAAGCCTCGATAAAACGGGATGCGTATAATGACAGGAATCTCGAGACTCCTCGCCGGACGACTCAAGGCAAGAGTATATCTTAAATATCGTCAATTGCAATCTGGTCTGGACTCATTCTCACTCTCGCACACACAACACACACGCGTCATATTGCTTGTCGTTATTGCTTTGCCGTCGAGGCGGTTATTATCGGTGAATTTATCGTATTGGTTCATCGCAACGACACGGGATTTATATCCTGACGTGAGTGATCCTGATCGTGCCGATATGTATAGACGCGGTAACGTATACCTACACCTTTTTTCACGTCCAACGCTTTTTCTCCGTCCAATTTCGTACGCCACGAATAGGTTTTATGGGAGAAAATATTAATAACGCATATCGGCTTACGAAGGCTACACAAGGCGGCGAGGTGGGACCGGGTGCTGAGCTTCGAGTACTTTAATAAACAGTAATTCATTATCGAGAAGACCAAATATTCGCACAGTATCACGATCAGTCAATGCCTTCCACACGCAACCCTTTCTTACTCTATGTACCTACACTCAATTCGCGTGACTCGGCACTAGATACAACCCTGAGGCCATGGATGTTGTTGAATGGTCCCTACACGCGAACCAATATTAATACGTACCTATTCACGTGACTACAATCATGGCGCGAGACACGCATTGTTGTATCCACAGGAACACCTTTCCTTTATGAAAGATGAATAATTCCTCGAGTAGCGAGTCAAGAGTGATGAATAGATACTTGAAAAGGTACAATATGTGGACGGTCATTTTCCAAACGTTTCTTCCCTTCGAATGCAAATTCTCGTCTCAAGAATTGATACAGTCGCATAGATGATTGAACAAGTGAACTTCATTTTACCTCCGGTGCAAGAATCTTTAATGAACTTGACACTGACGGACGGTACAACAGAAGCTTTACGTAACATGCATACAAGTGAAGATTACCTATCGCCCGTTTGCCTAGCCTCCCCAGATGCAGCCAAATAATCCTCACCCTGAAATCTGGTAAACTCTAATTTCTCGACAAGTAAGCACTTGGCTTTTTCAAATTTACACTGCA
Source organism: Neodiprion pinetum (assembly GCF_021155775.2). NCBI lineage: Eukaryota > Metazoa > Arthropoda > Insecta > Hymenoptera > Diprionidae > Neodiprion > Neodiprion pinetum. The sequence continues at coordinate 42,177,472 of NC_060234.1, forward strand.
AAAAAAAAAAAAAAACTATTACTATGGTTAAACAAACGACTAATTTTAGGGTTTAATTAAAACACAGGAGAGTCGATTAATTATTGTCAATTTCTTTCCAACTCCGAATTATGCGAGAAAGTAATTGAAATGGTATATGTTGAAGATGCTGTTGGGGCATGAATCTATAATCCAAGAATCAAACCACCGTTGCAATTCGATGGTCATCTCTCTTTTCTTGTGTTCCAGAGTCTTACGTACACAAGGGTGGTGTACAGAGGTACTCAAAGATCGCTATTGTCCGTGGAAAATCAACCACCGACAAATTCTCAACCAACTGTAATCCGCAACGGTGGAGGACAAACATCTTTAACTAATGGTCCCCTGCAACGTTCCCTACCGACGCTAAGCTCTCAAAGAGTATCCTTCGACGAGAAGACAATTAAAATGTAGTGTGAACAATTTGGATCGTCTGTCTCCGGTCTAAATTACGCTCGTGTACACAGGTTTCGACATTCTCCTAGACTAGAGGGTACAGGTACACTTATTGGGGCCCTCTTTACTGGTTCATTATCATCTCCGCGACCCGACATGGATATTGAATAAATGTACCATAGAAAGAGAAGTATAGAGAATGTGCCAAAGACATTCACCCTTCAGCAAGAGTGTATGCAGGATGTTTTTTTCTTTAGAAAAAAAACGTATTATTCTTCACCTTTTTCTTGCTCATGCATTATCTCGATATTTGCATTGCGTTTAGGTCATATCCTGAACCAAAAATGAGACCAATAAGAGACTTACCCTCACAGATGTTTGGGGTATAGGAGTGTCTCGAATTATCGTAATGGAATCACGATTGTGCAAACTTCAACATTCTAAGGGATTCTCAAAAACTGACGCTGGCTTTCACTCTTCTCTAACACATCGTCAATGTTTTTATGACCTAGTACCTCTAGTGAGATATAAATTATACGGTATTATGACCGATGGAATTCATTGTTAAGCAAGCATGTGGATCGGAAATGGAGGGAAAATAAATCCGCTTTATCTTCAAGGTTGTAACAAGCCTTCACTACTACTCAACTTGTTTCATTAGTTGGACCAATAATCGATGACGGAAAAGTGGAAGCTACTAACTTCACTAGAGAAGTAGTGGTCCAGAGCCCCAAAGTGCTGGAACTGTAACTTGGGGAGCAAGATTAAAGACGCCACATCAGGACATCGCCAATAATTTTCCAACAATTTTCCCTAAAGTCATAAATTCAACACATACTTCAGCTCTATGTGTGAAGTAACTTATTGCCAAGAAGCAGCTGGGGTTCATGTTCCATAATAAATATTGAGAGAGAGAGAGAGAGAGAGAGAGAGAGAGAGAGAGAGAGAGAGAGAGGGAGGCAACATTTTTCCTCGTTAATTACATGCGAGTGTGATTAATATCATACTTTACCGCTACATAACATCTACCTTTACTGCAGTGGAAGTACCTGTTCTGTCATACCGTATATTCTGTATAGTTCTTAAATTTTATACCCGTTCGCCCAACTGTGGCATATCTACCATTATAGTATATAAATCTTGACGTATACTGCACTACTATTATATAATATGTCTAACATGTATTATGCACGTATGAATGTATGTATTTATTGTTATACCCGTAGAGGGTGGATTTGGTTTATCTGCCTTTACTGCTATGATATGCTCCGCTGGCTTCATATTTAAGATTGTCTAACTTGAGTTTCCAAAGATAAGATTGATCCTGTGACAAAGACCTTCGTAATGCTCTCTCTTGATTCCCTCAAACGTGAGTAACTTCAAACCGACCGCATTGCTCCGTCGGGAACGGAAACGTTGCTGCACATTTCGCTACATGTGATCACGTCTGTAAGATCAAGTTTGATCATCGGCATTCGCTAATGCGTTTCCAAAATCAGCTGTGCTATAATCATACGCGGGCGGAAAAATATTTCAAATTTTATTTCAAGCGTTCAATTCAATTCCTTGCATATGCGAATGGCCGACTATGTCATACTGTAAGGTCATACAAACTTTAAATATATCCTGCCCCTTCCGAGGCTATTACGTATGTAACCAATGATGTCGAAAATGATTATATATCCTATAATCCCTTAGTCACCCTCAACTCTGTTTGTGATAACGTTCAATGTTGTAAACGGTGTAACGTATTCAATTTGTATGTTTTGATCAGAGCAAAGAGATCAAATTATAATAATTTTGGCACGTCTATTCATAAATGCGTTCATACCCGCAACTGCTTTTACAATAATGATAATTTTTATTACCCACAGAGGAGAAATAAAGAATTATTCATCTACACATGATTCATTTAAACTTTTTAAGGTAACCAGTTCATTCAAAAGTCACATTTCAGTAAACGACTATTTACTACCAATACCCGAAAATAAGATAGTATAGCCAAGCTGTGGTAAAAATATACCATATACGATATACGTGAGATCCAGTTTCTCGTTATACTAGACATTTCTCATTTTCCTCGACCTAGACAAGGTTACAGAGGGTGATTCACCCAGAGCCAGTTGTACCTGATGTACGTTATCAGTAGTGATTCATTCTGCCACGAGGCCCAACAATTCGACAATCCCTCATAGCTTTAAATTTATGTACGGAAATCAGCGCATGTTGCGTTGAAATTAAATTAAATAAAGATGTAAAAGAACATTGGTTAGTGGTTAGATCATATTATAATTATTAATACAGATTCCGATAAGCAAATTAACCATCTAACGTATTCACGAGCTGAATGTTTCGGTATAATAGAATACGTGTGGATTTTCGTAACCCGAGAAGATACATGAATGAGAAATTCGTCGGGGATGGTCAATTTTCGACAGGAGTAAAACCGTTAGGGTTCTTTTGGCATCGTTTCGGCTGGACCCAGCTAGCCATCATCAGGATTGACAGACCTTCCTAAGCGCTTAGACCTTCATAATACAGCTAGGATGGAGGAGGTCAGCTTAGGAAGGTCTTTTAATTCTGGTGATGGCTGGCTGGGCCCAGCCGTAACGTCGCCAAAAGAACCCTAACGGTTTTACTCTTGTCAAAAATTGACCTTCCCCGAAGAATTCCTCACTCAGGTAAGGCCGAATATTCATGCCATAGGTAATTTGCAACTATACCTACCTGAGAGGGTATAATATATATTTACACACGCATAATAAACGGGAACCTTGGATAAGTATTTACATTATACACCCATCTTACCTCCTGTAATTGACATTCACAAGAAATGCGCTGTGGGTTTAACGGCATTCCCAGATTTTAATTTTTGCCTAATCACCGCCGTGGTAGTCAGCGTATACATACCTACTGACCAATTTCGACATTTCAAATATTACAGTTTATCTTCTATGACTAACTGTTATCATATGTATATATTTGGGGATCTGCGTTTTTGGTTTGGGCGACTGCGGAACTTGAATACTTTCAAAATTGTGTGTCCTCTATGACTCACTTCACCGTGTGATAAGGGGATATGAATAGGTGTGGTGACACAACTCTGATATTGGAATATCCTTAGAGAAACGATGTTGGGTGAGTTTATTCCATGCGTATATGTACATACATGCATATAACCCGTCCAGTGGTTGGTAAATCTTCCTTGAAGACATGAACCACCATTCGCGCCACCCCGTCACTGGTAATTGTTTTTAAGACTTCGTTGCTCCCAGCTTAACGTAAGCCTCAAATCCGTCACATCCATTAGCCTAGAGGATTAACCCTATGACCAGAGTGACTGGTGCAAATGGGTCCGGACGCAGGATAAAGTACGTATAGAACCTCCCGCCACAGGATTGCGGGTTTGCGGGTAATGCACTAAAGCTACTCTATCATTGATATGTTTTTTTCCGATTTATAACATCGAGGAGCAAAATGTGTGTTTAAGTGGTCAAGGCAGATCGAGCTGTATAATACTGTTACAAAGGGTGAAATCACCCGTTTTGCTCCCTTTTCTAATGATCTAGTAGTTATTAAGCTTTCACATGTCTTAAAATGAATAAGGTTGCTGCGTCAACCAGCATTCTTGTAAAAACAGTAAACGAATAAACACCACATTTTGCAATAAAACATTATTTTCTCAGCACTAATTTTCGTCACTTATTTGCTTCATAAGCTCAAAAAACCCATATTTTATTACGTAACTCTACCGAGAGTTACAATACGTATTAGGTATACATAACTAACGGCATGCTCGATTAAACATTTCCATGCTGAACCGCGTTTTGGTGCGGTGTGAAAATGTTCTTGTGCCCTGCCGTGACCCGCGGAGAGCGAATAATAAATGATTCAAAGTTATACAGCTGTCAGTAAAGAAATTCATCACCAAGCTAGAGCTATCTCTAACGTTACCAACGATATGCCGTAAGTCATCCAAACTTCACCGATTGCGGTACGCGCGTAAGAACAATCTATAACTCTCTTTGTGCACTACCTCGCCTCTGAAAGAGACTGTTGTTTTAATTGCGAGAAAAAAACTTGAGAATTTCTATGTACGTATAATTCTACCAAATCACAAACCTATGCTCCATTTCACAAGCTTCCAATGACAACAAACTATTGACTTGTTAAAAATCATTCCTAAATCCAAATTTCCGCGGTTGTACCTGATTTCGAAAAATTAAATTGCATCAAATGTAAAGACTCAATTTCACCGCACATATTAAAAATGGAAAAGATACGATTAATCTCGATTTAAACGAATGCCGTCGCCGGGTTCGGCATTAGTCGTACTCCAAGTTTACCATGACTTCAATTAATTAGTTTGGATCAGCTTACGTCTGAACTTTGTCTGAGGCAATCATCTTAACAGATAAATTCACCTCGACTTTTATCTTGTAGAGATAATATAAGTCGAGTTCATTTAATCATCTTTCATGTTTATCTTGATAAATCTGACATTCATCTTCATCTTTTTTACGGTGTAAAGATGAAATAAACTGCTTACTGAAATATAGGCGACACCATTCGGAGTCAAAACTCTAGTACCATTTTAAGAAAGTAAACAATTCCGCAAAGACGTGTTTCTGAAAGAGACTCTTCGCAGTCTACTACACTGATAAAAAGGATTGTTTGATCCAGACTAATGATTCTTTGCGGGTGGCAAAAAAGTAATTTTGTTGCTCGAACTAAGTTTTACTTAAGTGCACGAAATCTTTCGTTACGACATCAAAAAATTATTCGCGGTATATAACCACATCTCATTCACCCCTGGCAAAAGTACATTTTATTGCTCCAACAATTCCATTCTTCTCACGTGTATTAAGAATCTTTCGTTCTTATCGTTTTCTGTTCGATTATCTAGACGAAAATAGGGCTAATCTTATCTTTTATAATATAATTGCATAGCAATCTATTTTTCATCTTATTTAGATAAAATTGCACAATAATAATCTTTCTTCATCATCTTGTCCGTCACTGCTCGTATGTAATAGAGGAAAAACTGAATATATTCGTATAAATATAGTATATCTTGAAAGTTCGCAGTCGTTAACCGCCGACTCGGCACCACTCAAGTTCTTCGTTTGTTTCTCGCAGCCTGGCCATACCATATTTAATTTCAAACTATGAAAGGCCGTAAAATGATTGCATCAGTGGATTGTGTTTTCATTTTATTTATTGAGCATACCCTGTCAAAACTAAATCGACGTCGTCGTCGATGCAATCATTTTACGGCCTTTCACAGTTTAAAATCAAAGATGGGACCGACTGCGAACTTTCAAGATATTCTCTCGCATATATTTCGTGACGTCAGACGCGAACAAATTTCCTTGTCGAATCGTGCGAGAACGGGGGTACGGATCTGACCAGGAAAATTTTTAAAACGTAGCTTGAATAAAAGTGTGAGTCCTAATCTCAGTTATTGCTGACGTAGATCGCCGATAATGTTTATTATGAATAATGACGAAATAAATAAAATCACGGCACGTCAAACATGGCGGATCGGAACTACGGACTTGTTGAATATTCACCGTTTCTACGATTGCAGAATTTTTTTCAATGCCGACAGGGAAATTGAGACATATAAAAACATACACTCAATCTAGGAAAATCCACATCATCTGTTAGCTTCCCGTAAATATGGCACTGTTCGATGAGAAAATTCTCAGGTGACAGGAGCCTGTTCATGATCCACAAGAAGGCTGTCTCGACTTGTAAGTGATTTCATTAGTAAGATCTAACGGAACAAGCCAATGAAATCAGCGGCCTTAGTTCAATGTCGTGATTATGACGTCACAAAATTGATACAAGCCAGGTCAACGGCGCCTTAAGGCCCGTTTACACTGCGGCGTTGTAGTGGCAACTGACATTGGATCGAATAGAATCTACCAATTAAAAGGCCTCACATCTCTGACGACAAGGCTCTGCCAATCAATTGGAAGGCAATCCAGCAGTTGGAACGACCTATTGTTCTGTCGCCATGCAGTACGCTTAAAGTGAATAATCGAACGAATATACCTTGTGTTTATCGTCTTTGGCGAAAATGGAGGTGTCACTTGACTCCACAGCTTGACGGAGACGCTGGGGTGTCAAAGTGTTTTTGATTGTATGTTTTAGTCCCGTGAGATTGTTGAATCCGGGGAGAAAATTGAACTAAAATGACGTCCCGGTTGGAGAAGGAGCGTACTAAACAAATACAGGAAAAATGTCAGACCTTGTTAACCCAAATGCTTCGAGATGAAGACAATAAATATTGTGTTGACTGCGATGCGAAAGGTACATGTCATATGCCGTGATTTTATACTACGTGGATCTATCAGTCCTCATTTCCCGAAATCGAAACGTAGCGAACTAATTATGGATCATCGAAATTGTATATCAGACCGATTTCATGTAGATTCATATACGATAATCCTGTACTACGAAAATTTTTCCTCCCCTAAAATTCGTCAGTATTTCACAAACATTACTATCAGGTTCTGTACACATTACATTTCCCGATTGTTGATAACCAGAGACTAATTCTACTAGATAGCAAAATTGCTTTGTTCGATTCAACCTTTCACCTTTATTCTGGAGGCGATTACGCTGATTTTGAATATTTTTACTAAATAACAATAGCCTTGCATGCCCATTATCTTAATAACAGATGGTTAAACTTGTGTTTATCTCGATCCAGGACCGCGATGGGCCAGTTGGAACCTTGGGATATTTTTGTGCATTCGCTGCGCTGGTATACACAGAAACTTGGGTGTTCACATAAGCAAGGTCAAGTCTGTGAATTTAGACACATGGACACCGGAACAAGTTGTGGTAATTTCATTTACTATACCAATAAGGCCATCTAAAGCTAACAGCAATGATAAAGCACATAGTGTTACGATATAGATGAAGAAACGTTCAAAAAGCGATTATGTCAACAGCTTTATATGTTGATGAGAAAGCGGCGTGTCATCATTTGTTCAGAGACAAACAATATGTCTTGCCACGTACATGCTGTTAATATAGTATCATAAATTTCAATTCAATGGTAGCTTGCTTGATAGTTGGTTGTGAATACCATGTTAATTTCAACACTAAATTACTACTTAGCGCATTTCATTTATCATTAATAACTTCTCAACTTAACACATTCCAGAGTCTTCAGCAAATGGGTAATTCCCGAGCTAGAGCTGTGTATGAAGCAAATCTCCCAGACAGTTTCCGTAGACCACAGTCAGATTCTAGTCTGGAAAGTTTCATCCGGGCAAAATATGAACATAAGAAATACATTGCCAAAGAATGGGTACCACCGTCTTTACCTAAGGTTCTTATTTTCATATCCGATACATGAATTTACCATCGATAGATCCCATAACGATTTCATTGACTGTTGAAAACCTAAATAGGTAAACTGGGACAAAGAACTTGATGAAGAAGCGGAAAGACAACGTAGACGCAAAAAGGAGGGAGCAAAAAGTAGCGGGGGACAGACAGCACTACCGCCAGTAAAAAAGCCAGAAGCAGTTCCGCAGCTTCCTAAACCTCGCAGTTCTGTCAGCCCGAAATCAACTAGAGCCAATCCGTCCGCTACTCTAGATTTGTTAGGATTAGGTAGTTAAGAATTATCAACCTGATGTTTATTACTTAATATATAGTTGGTATATATAGTAGGATAGTTGAGGAATAAAAGTGTTCTCATCTACAGATGCACCATCAAGCCAAAGCAATACCAACAGTTCAGCATCTGGCGATGATATATTTTCTTCGTTCCTATCAGCCCCACCAGCCTCAATATCATCTTCAAACAGTGCTGCAAATGCAACAACCGCAGAAGCAGCAGCTTCTGCTGAAAAAACTGAAGAAGAAAGCTTCTTTAATCAGCCTGTGCCCACACCTCAAGAAAAGAGTAAAATGACAAAAGATAGTATCCTGGCGCTCTATGCCACTCCCAATCAACAGCAAAGCATTTTTGGAGTTTCCGGTGAGTAATTCATTATCAATAGTGGAATGTAAACCTACATTTTTAAACGTTGCTGTGCAAATTTTTCATGTGAAAGGTTCATGTGATTTTTGTTAAAACGTTTCTGGAGTTGCTAGTTCTGCGTTAACGTTCGTACGAATCAGCCTGAAATTGAGCAATTAATGGTGCCTTTTCTTGTCAAGAGTACATAGTATAAATTCATGACTCATGTATACAAACTGTTAGCAGGAGGTATGTATGCTCAGCAAACAACAGCGCAACAATTTCCACAACAGATGACTGCAATCCCTGGGTTTGGCCAGCAAAACAGTTTTCAAAATCATTCGATCAACTCTCTTGGGATAGTTAACCCTGTCCAAGGACAGGTGGGAATGCAAAATCAATTGGGCAGTTTACCCTCCAATCAATTAGGTGCCCAATTAAACCCAGCATTAGGGAATCACCTTGCAGGAAACAATATCAATCAAATAAATGGTGTGCAAAATACCGCAATGGGAATGCCGGGCAATCAAATGGGGGGAATGGTAAGTGATTAATTCATCAGTTTCAATGCGCATTGTCTTAGTGTGCATTTTCCTTTCGTTGGTACCATAAACTCCTATAATAAAATATTTCACAGGTCCAAATTGCCCAAAATGGATCGAATAACGGATGGAGTGGAATGTTGGCAACACAGAACTTACAACCTGCTCCAGGTAGTAATCCTTTTTTTAATTTACCAAACCAACAACAGAGCACTGCGTTCGCCAATCAGGTAAATCATTATCCGTATCTTCTATTGTTGTACAATTTACGTAATTTTAGACCTGTACAATCTACTTGAGTTATCAAATCTACTTGAGTTATCAAATCTACTTGATAACCGGATCATTATCTCAACAACTGAAATATTAATAATGATACATTGATTCAATCCTGATACCTAATAATAATGCTGAGAATTTGTTTCACTACAGCTTCCCCAACAGATGACACAACTGTCGTTAGGAGCAACCAGTTTTCCACCAGTGTCTGGAAAACCGGCTTCCCCTATGATGCCTGGGCAAACACTATCGACCAACTTATGGCAGTAATACAGTCTACCATATAGATAATCGGTTTGTTCGTTTAATCGATGTTGTGCGCTCGCGTTGTTAGGCCTATTTTGTTTCGACATGTTTATTCACGTTCCAACGTTGTCACTCATCTAAGAAATCGGGTAAGAGAAAGAAACGCCCTCAGATTTTCAAGAAGTAGACACAACAATGGCGTACCATTACATGACGAGACACCTTATAATGGAATCAAAGTATTATCTAACTTCAAATAGGAAAATCAATATCTTAAAACAAATTATCTCAGTGATATTGGGGTTCTAGAACCCCTTGAAGATCAGGGAAGACCTGTATACCTGTGCAAAGAAAACTTTATCAGTAATCAATTCAGAAATATAATAATGAAAATACAATAACGTTACTTCTTACATAAATTTATCTGTCACTGTACAGTTCAGCGTTCGTGCCTATATCGTCAACTCTTATCTATTTTTCTGATTCTACTGGTTAGTGAAAGAATATTGGTAATGAATTTTTCTCTAATAATATTAATAAATATCTACGGCATAAACGAAAAATCTATTATTCCCGTCATTAGCGCTATAAATTATTTTACACTCACATTATTTGACATCTGCCAATAACTGTAGATATGATTCACATTTATGTTCAAGGCAGATATTAATGCAGAATGATTGTTTAAGCTCGTGGTTTGTCACAACTCACTCGGTATGTACATAGAAGCCCTGAAACTACCAAGAACTATATAATTCATCGATTAGCCCTTGAGTCTGTAAGCATACAGGCTTTGAAATGTCATATCAAAGTAGAACTGGCTGAAAACTAAAATTGAAAAACAAGAAGACTGACTAGCAATGAAAACAGTGCATGAACTAACACAGTATGAGCTACTGCCTAAAGTGTCGTCACTACTAATAAACGTGCCAAGACCTTACAAAAACATGGAACTTGTTACGATAATTTCTTCTCAAATTATTTTTATTAATTTAAGAATATTTTACATCACTTCACCATGTTGACAATGGCGATTAAATAGGTGCAACATTATTGCTTCGTATTTTCGACTGTATTAATGCAGCAAACCAAATGTTCAGGGCTATTAACGTAAGGCTTATCACCCTGCAAAGGGACACTGGATTTGAGTGGATCTCAAAACCTTGTTGACTCGAAATTAAAATTTTCGTATAATTAAGAATCCAAAGAAATGGAAATTCCTATACTAACATCTTTCTAATACCTTGAGTAAAACGACAATTCGAGCGGCAAACACATGCGATAAAAGTTGTCAAAATTCACCTTATTATGGTAAAATATATGTGCCCTTCTGAGATTAAACAATTCCATGTACCAAGTTTCAGAGTTTAATCAATTGTAATGATATTGTGGTATGCAATTTCGACAAATACGCTTCATGTTATAATAGCAAGATAACAGAGAATATTAAATTGAAAAACCATATTGAACTTCTCAATTGGAGGAATGTCATCCTTGGAAGTTCAAACATTTCTCCGATCTGAACTATGTATTCGTGGACCACTGAGCACGAACGAAACTTAAATAATATAGACAATAATTTTTGCCATGTTTGCGATCTCCGAATTATGCTTGATATAAAACCGAGTAATTTTGAATGGGTATTTAAAGAGATCACTATGGCACTAGAATTTCACAATAAACGAAGCATTTACACACACACACACACACACACACACATATATATATATTGGACCATCCTCGTTTTCTCGCTCGAGTATTATTAAATCTTACTCATATTCAATAAAGACATCTCATTTTCAACTCATTTTTCCTCAAATAAATCCTAGAGTTACCTGCTTACTATACAAGGAGCTATATTTGGAATGATAGTAGAATTTATTTAATCGCGTCTTTTTTTTTGATAGCTTAATATTGAATCATTTTACATGTGTAGAAATCCGATAGCATGTTATGTAACCAATAAATGAAATATTGGATGCTGATCAGATTATATTTAGCAAGCAAGGGTTAGCATGTAGTCGATTATGTCATTTATCCGTATTTGAAGAAACCAAATTGCAAATTGATTGCATAATTCACTACACTTCGTGCGTCCTTGATACTGTGGAACACAAAAATGTTATCAGTTTAGCTATACATTATAATTACCTTTAGTAACTTTAATAATAATATCCTGCGGACCTATCCACTATGTACGTACATTAAAGGTGCTATCACACTTGAACATTATGTACGACATTTGTAGGTTCGTTAATATGAAATAAAAGTTTCAATCCGTGTATCGTGTAGCCATGTAAAAATATGCATATGTACATACATAATACATATATTATTATGCCTGCGAAGAATAGTTGATTAAAATTTTCGGCAAATTTTATCAGGTCAGACCGTCATTTTTGAACGATATTTTGAGGAAATTGATCTCTTTTACTGCCCAGGAGGTGCACACAAGTATAATAGTCACCACCTCATATTTGCTAATATTTTGTAGCGGTTAATCGGCTGATATGTACTTGATTTCAGCAAAAATCATATGAATTCTGTAAACTGTAAGAAGTTTATTCTATTTGAACAAATATATTTGTACATATATAGTAAACTCACGTTGATGGAATATTTAAGTGCACATTATTTGGTCATCATTTTTATAACTAATCTCGCCCAATTTTTTCCCACAATATTTTTCAATTGATATGCAACAAAATAGTTACATGCTATTTTGAATATAACTATTGTTATGCAATTACTTAATAATACCCTAAAGCATACAAGTGCATGATTATATAGATACATTCTCTGAACACTGTGATCACTAAAAAATATGAGGAGAGTCAGAAGAATACTGTTATCGAATACCCAGTTATCTCTGCAGGATTACTTGCCATATAATCAACATAATCTGGATCAGTTGGATCTTGATCTGTCATAACTTAATGGTGTAGCTCACGATCAGCTTGTGATCATTGATCACAGTGCCAAAAGAATAAACTCCATGTTGGGTATTTTGAATTGAACCAGAACTCCGTTTTTATATATAGAAGGTGAATTATTATTTACCATTGAACTATGAAATCATTGTATCAACACCGTGCACAAGTAAATACAGAAAAAAAAAATATTCTGTGAAGTAGACCACTTTCGTATAAGCATTTGGAAGGTGAAAGCAGAATTTCATTTAATTATCACTTAGTTTGTATGTATAGTCTTCAATAAATAAATATGCAATCTCGCTAAACTGAAACCAATAAACTAATTCAAGATTTCAAAATCTCCGAATGAAAACTAATCCTAGTCAAACTTGAAGGAATAATTTTTTCTTCCCGATGAATTCTTTCTGATTTGTAGTCTTAAAAATGAACTTAAACTTGAAGGAATTACCCAATTTTACTTCCTGGTGAACTCTATGATTCAGTCTTCAGAATTTGGAATTAGTCAATTTGTTTCGAGTTTGTGATGTTGTGGTTTGCAAAAATTGAATGTTGTGCAATAATGAAGCAAATTGAAAACACATGAGAAAGCGTTGCAATTATATAGCTTCATATTTTTATCAGAGTAAGAAGAAACCCTCAAACTTCCCAAAAACATATTCCTTATCTTTTTTTTATTCAGAATATAAGTCATTCTTTCCTTGCTGATTAAAAGATCAGAGAGTAATTCAAAACAGTAAAATCAAAATCAGGGTAAGTTGACTGCTTCACCAATTTCATACTACCATTCAATTATTTTGTATTTATTCTGGATTCGGTCCAAACTTATAGAACTATATATTTTTAAGCAACTTTTCTTAAATTAGGTCATATTCATGGAAGGAAACAATTTGTAGGACGCAAATTATTTATCCACGAAATGGGTACATACGTGGTATATTATACACATAAATATACAAATAAATGCATCAACGCCAAGTGTACGCAATTATAAAATATACAAGTTAAACTGAATTGCATCAGATCCGTAAGCTGCAGTGATTTTAGTCCCTGCATGTACATATAAAATACGATATACAGAATCAATAATCATATTATTTGCGTGAATTTAAAAAAAAATATTAACTCCTTAACAGCTGCATGTCAACGTTCATTTGAAAGTGAGCACAGAAAGTGCGCCTTATCCTAATGTTGTTAGCTTATAGAGTCTTTTACAGGTATATATAACTCAACTCTGGAATATTTAGTCAGATTATAAAGTAGCTTCGACCCTTATATGCTCTAAGCGTCGACCTACCCAATTAAACTAGGCTCTAATCGTAATATTTATCAATTTCGGAACGCACCCTTGGTCTTTCCGAGGTCTAAAGGTTAACAAAAACAAAAGCCAGCACCAACAAGAATTGCTAATAACAAATCCCTCATCCACGGACTCTTACGGCCGCCGGCCGTTGCAACACAATTTAAACAGTGTTAAATTTTTTTTGTATAGTTTTGAGATTTAAACTTCGATTAACGTTCGAGAAATCGGACCTTACAGTTAATAGATTTTCGTAAAGCGGAAGCTGGCCATATGAGGAGGCTTTGACTCGCTGTGTCACTGCGTTCGTAGCGCCATCGAAAAACATTATCATTGGGCACCACCAACGTCGCTCTCTTTCGCTTCCGGCGAGGTACGTCCTGCTGTCGCATAAAAGCCACGTGCTACGAAATAAGTTGAGAAAATTATAAAATCATGGATAAACCCGTGGTCCTCGCCCGTGTGATCAAAGTCCTAGGACGTACCGGATCTCAAGGACAATGTACGCAAGTCAAAGTCGAATTCATCGGCGAACAAAACCGTCAGATAATCCGCAACGTGAAAGGGCCGGTCCGTGAGGGCGACATCCTGACCCTCCTCGAGTCCGAGCGCGAAGCTAGAAGGCTTCGATAGAACTGTTCTGACCCATGGAGAATAACTGAAAAGGTTCCTGCAAGAAGAAGTATTCCATTTCACCGAAGTTGGGCTCGCCAAATTGGAAACCAACCACTTTTGTACCATGGCGTCCGATCCGTTTGAAATTCTTCGATTTGCTGTACCAAACCAACCCAACATGTAATAAATCTTTCGCTGGCAACCACAAATTTTTATGACTGTATTTGAACTTCACAACCAACTAAGCTAATTCCATATGAGGTAAAATTCTTTCTTATGCGCAATTCAATGCGGTGAGACCCGCTCTAACCTGCCAAAAATCCAACCTAGCTAGCATAAGCGTGTCTTAACCTTCATTCCATTCACGTCCTCGGTCTGTCATTGTTTACAACATTCAATATACGTGCCTGACAACGAGTAAGAGCGTAGTTTAAATTTGTGTTTACAATTATCTGAGGCTTCAAATACGATAATACCGTGATATATTAATCATAACTATCCTGTAATGGTCCTGTGAATCATTTTTCCTACTTCATACAAGTGTCAAAGATGGGCCCTGTGCACATCCAAGCAGAGTGTAGCATACCAAGAAAAAACCTGAAAATATTGCTAAACATTCAACCGTTACTTTACTTTTGAAAAAGTCACCCGATTCATAAAATTTCAACGTAATACATCAGTAAAAATCAGAAGACGAGGATTTACTATTTCAGATAAGTATTGTTATCTTGACCATTTCTGTGATCGGTGTCAAATTTCAGTTGTAACACTTTCTATCGTACCAAGCTTGGACCTAATCTAATGATACTTGAAGCTGACGGCACACTCATTCATAAATTTTGTGTAAAGTGATGTGAAATATTTCCATTTGATTGCGAGTACAAGTAGCAATAGCCAACATTGATGGTTAGGGACAGGTATGATGTTGAGCCAATGTACAATACATTTTTATAAAAAAGTGTAGTACTTTTATTTACATGGTACATTATTAAATCTAACCAGATAAAGATACGGTTCGATTTATGATTTATGTTTTGGCTGTACGTCTTAAAGCAAGAATTCATCTGTTCTCTGTTCAAAACTTTCAAATACATGTAATGCAAGCTAATATTTACATGGTACATTGTTAAATCTAACTAGGTAAAGATACAATGTGATTTGATTTATAATGTTTTAACTGTTTGTTTCAAAGGAATAATTCATCTTTTCTCCCTTCAAAACATTCAAATACATGTAATGCAAGCTTTGCATTACATGTATTTACATGGTACGTTGTTAAATCTAACCAGGTAAAGATACGGTGTGATTTATGATTTATGTTAAGCTGTTCATTTAAAAAGAAGAATTCATCTGTTCTCCCCTCAAAAGCTTCAATTATATGTACTGCAAGCTTTGCCTAAATCGTAGGCAATTCGTTTATGTTTACATCATGGGGATAAAATTGGATATATATACCACCTAAAATATCCAGATTGTTATATTCTACGTCGCTTTGGCGGTGGTGTATCTCGTGGGCTTGACGACGCTTTTGATGTATTATCTACACTTTGTCTTGTCGGTCTTTTGACACCTCGCTTTGGACCATCACGGCTTGATTCAGAATCCTTCCTTTCCTTTTTGCCGGCCGAAGCTGCAAAAGATCGGCGCATTACTCGATATGTACGAATTAGGTGACAGCTATTGGAACACCGTATAATAAGTGCTTGGCATTAATCATTCTTGTTCAATGTTAGAAAATAATTATATTTCCTTTAAAACAAAAGTATAATTTGGCTAAACAATCTGCAATCCCACCTGTTTCATCATCGTCCTTTCCTTTGGGACGTCCTTTGGAAGATTTGTGTTGCTCCTTTTTTATATCCTTGGAGTCGCGAAGCTTGTCTTTCTTCATATCCATTTCTCTGGTAGGCTTTTTTGGCTCTTCCTTTTTCCTGTCTGGTTCTTTACTACCTTTAACTTCTTTGGGAGGAGGAATATCTTTCTTTACAATATCCTTAGAATCTTTATCCTTCCTCATTTCCTTCTGTTTCTCCTTTGGTTGGACTTCTTTACTTTTTACATCTAACTCTTCCTTCTTTCTCAATTTCATCAAAGAAGAAAACTCCGACTCCGGAAGTGCAAAATCAGTCTCATTGCTCGGAAACGGAAGATCTTCCATATCATCCTGAAACGTAATTGATCAAAATTTTTATTTAAAATTTTTAGGACTAGTAACGAAAAACTGAACTTTTGTAGTGTTATACATTTTATTCAAATTTAATTTGACGAGGGATCAATGAAATAAATCACCAGTAAACTCACCAGTGCTGCTAAGTCGTACATTGATTCCAGATGGCTCCAAACAACTTTCAACGAAATATCTTTGTGTATTGCAGCGCGAAATTTTTCCCAGATACAGACCATGTGGAAATATTTGTTGATACCTGTAATTCAGATTTCTGTACAAAAGCTAACCTCAAAATTAGTTCCGCACGAGAATCTGATTTCTTCATTGTATCGTGTATTTTGTAAAAATGAATATCTTACCTACTGGCTTGTGACCGTTCATGGCAAAAAATAATTGTATTTCATTGTCAACATTCCACTCTATTTCCTCCGTGTGGTCAACTTGTTTTTCCTTGACAGCCATCGCGTGAGGTTGGCCTCTATCGTGTGGTATATATCACTTAAATGCGAAATAGCGTGGAAATAGGCCAATTCAACGGAACCTAACCTAACTCGCACAACAAACTTCACTCGTCTTCTGTAGTTTTCTGAATCAAGTATCGGGTCGGACGCTTGCTTTACCTACAGGTGACTCATTTCAGTGGGTGACTCACAGCGAGTAGGCCCCGCATTGAGAACCAATCGCATCGTTCCCTTAGACCATACAGAATCAACTGAACATTGGAGTATTGGGGGTACTACCGAGTAAAGAACTAGGTTAGCCATATCGATATACACGCGCGCACGAATAAGCCTTGTACGTACTACATGGTAATTCTTGAAATGTAGGCTCTGAAAAAAGCGCGTATTTTGATACGCTCTAGCTGTGCAATTCACTCTCAGCATGCCCAAAATCATGCTGTTTAATTATGTGAAAAATGAATTTTTTAAGTTACCTTAAAAAATGTATATGCCAGTGAAATTGAGATAACCTCAATAACATTGATATTTGAAAAAACCGAAATGTAAATACTGTCATACATACGTATAAAAGGAGACACGCGTTTTTTATCGACCGCTTCTTTACAATTAAGAGCCCAGCAATATTTCATTTCATTTCATTTTTTTACTTATTTGATCACAACAAAATTCACAGTAATATTTATTACATTGCGGTTATGATTCCTTATAGTCAATATTATTATTCTGTTGACTTATTTAACATAGGGTATGGAATCCTAGCATAGCAACGGTGCTGTTGAACGCGGCAACGTTTACTCTGTAATAGAGCATTTCGTCTCTCTTCTACAAATGATATAGCGTCTTCTGTCTCTTTTGCTTTACTGGGCAGCAAGCCGTACCATAGGCAATGCACAGTTCGTTCTCTATGGTCTAAGCAAGTTGCGGTCAAATAGTTGTTGTTCTGGAGATACTTTGCGCCATCTCTCGGGCTGATCCTCAATTCGCAAAATTATGCCGGATTTCCATGTATGCATCAGCTGCGACATATGCTGACGGAGGGGTAAACGAAAACGAATATTAGCCAGATTGATACTTACGCTTGCGTCAAGTGCTCTCAGGTGCTAGAGCATGGATAAATCTCTCTGGGAAAAGTTTCTTGTGTAATTTCATTTGCCTAAGCAGAGCTTCACTACACATACCTATGAATCACTATACAATCGCCATACATCATATATCTGATCTGATGCAGGACACAGATTGGGATACACACCGGAAAAATATTGCTGATCGACGGTCGCTTTATTACGGTCTGAAGGTAAAACAAGCCTGACCAAACCGAGCAGTTGCTCCAATACGGATATATATTTCTGACAAATTTTTAATATATTAATAATCTCCTTTTCTCCAGCTGCAGGTACCAGCATTTTCACAATGCCTGTGTAAGATTGAGTCTAGTGACTACTGCCGAGAAATTCCGGGATTCTTATTTAGCGTCTAAAAGTTCTCTTCAGTTAAAGATCACTATGCTTATTGTACTTAGTGCTATACCAGTACTCCGATTCTGACTTATTTTTAACTCGCGAAAGCAGTGATAAGTGCCATCTGAAGCAATCAGACAGCAGCTTTAAACGGAAAATCTTCCTTTCACGAATACAAAATAAGTCAGAATCATGCTCCTGGGATTCACACATTTTAGCGAAATAATGAAAACGGCAAATTATTGTTGTTCATCAATGTATCGGCAGATGAAAACATGGTAAAAAAATTGTAGTTCATGCGGAGTCCGATTTCGTCAAATATGGTTGTGATTAAGATAGCTGCTACCGTAATAACGGAAATAATTAGCGGCAGAGAAGTAGGAGGTGCAGACAGAAGTAGACAGGTTCGCGAGACCGTCAAAAGGGAGCGGAAAAAGGTAGAGAGCGATGATGACTAGACGCGGTCCGCTGCTTCAATCTTTTCAACTGAAGCAACGCGGGAAGCATAAACCTGAACGTTTGAAACAACGTCGAGTTGAACAACCCTGCAGCCTATATACGTGTACATAACTGACTATTATAAATGTATACGTAAATGAGGAATTCTTGCGATCATCAGGGCCAAACTTGAATAAGAACAGAATATTCTTTATTACAAGAACCTTTTGAACGTTCATTAAAGTAGCGCCAATCCATGCAATAAAACTCCTCAAATAATCGGCAGCATAAAGTCAACGTATAAAGTTTCGGCAGCTCTCTTGAATCTAACATAACGCCAAAGAAAATTTGTATTCATCGAAGGCATCGCGATCAACTTTCCTGCACCTTGATTGCAATCTGACGAACTGTTCAAAATATCACAGTTATTCTTTTCGTATACTGCGATGTAAATATTTAAAGCCAAAAACTACTTGTGCCTAACACCATTGATTATACGTACATGTATACTACTTTTTCTCCTTCATTTTCTCCTCCTTCTTTTCCTTGTTAATGCAAAATTATGCGCCACAATTGTCCGTACGTAAGCCATGCTTTATACAGTATACACCAATGCAGTTTAGTTGCATGGAATTCAGGTGCCAATAAGTGATCAAGCGAAAGATATCAGCGATGAATGGTGAAATACTTCCGTTGCTTATATATACAAATATTCTGAACTCTCTCTTGTAATCAGTAGTAATTGAGCAGACCATTAGATAGTAAGCAATTACGGATATAACGACACTTATTACATATAATATCCAATTAATTTTTCTTCGCATAATTAACGGTAAACTTCAATTCCGCAGTAGAGTCTACGCCACTTCCAACATGAGAGATAGAGTTGAAAGGAGGACAATCTTGGCCACACACGAATAGCCGCATCAGAAATTTTATAAAGTAGTGTTTTTGCCTTAAGCTATAAGTGCTTGTGGTATTGAGCCTGAGAGTGGATTCATAGACTTATGCAAACAAGGAAACCTCGCGTGGTCTCTCCCTCCAATCTGAAGCAATTCCTATTGTCAGGATTGGCTATGATGATTGTGCAGGCGGTAGAGAAAAAAAAACCGGTTAATTGTCAATTTTTAGAGGCGAAATGTTCCTTCAACAATAATATATTTCAAACGAATTGTGACTCAATACATTGTTTGATCACAGGGATTTTTTTATCATAGTTTAAAAGGACTTTAAAAAATAATCAATTTATCATTGACCAATCGACAGTGTCAAGATTGTTTCGAATCCGTATTTACATTTCCATCTCTGCAAAAAAAACGTTTAGTCAGGATCACTTGGCTGACTGATGGAAAATCTGAATCGGAAAGTATTCTGCAGAGTGACTATGAGCTTGCAGTAGAACCCTGAGTATGAAAAGGTATTTTTAGTACGTACGTACGTAACAAGCATGCGGTAAGTTCTTTCTCCCAACTTCTTAACCTTCGATAAATGTTGCTCGGCGAAGAAGCCCCGGAGCTTACAGGCTTATTCTCATATCTGTTATACCTGCAAAGGTGCAAAGGCATTGGGGTGGAGTGCTGTTGTAGCGGGGGTACAGAGGTCCAAAGGTACTTGTGTACAAATAGGCAGGCATGCCCTCGGTAAACCGACGAATGCCGAAGCAAGCCGAAGTATCAGCAACGCAATAATATTCCGGGTAAGGTTAGACGAGGTGGGGTTAAGGTGGGAATAAAATATAAAGAGGGGATTGACTACATGGAGTCAACGTTCCTTCCAGGTCACCGACCACTATCTCTTCCACAGGCCGTCGAACGGTCCTGCGGCCGTCTTTTCCCGATGGGCTAGCTGAGCTTCGTTGTACATTACCCGCCTTGTTTGCAGCATCTTTTTAACTCGGTTTGCCTGCATCGCAAACATTCTTCAAGTACCCGGTCGAGCTGCGAGATGTATGCAGCGCGTCAAACTTTTGTACTTAAAAAAAACAAATGGTGTATATGTAGACGAGTTCTATGAGGTTCAATGCAGACGAAAGGTCAACTCGGACAGACCAAAGTATTCTCTGGGTTATCCTGCAGGACCCATGCATAATTAAATTGAGACCTTTTTGACAAGTCGTTGTAACCTCTTGCAAAGTATATCAATTGGGACGGTAAACAAAGGTGAATTATTCGAACCGAAAGTATTTTCAGGGTAGTTTTTATTTTGCCACACAGATGAATCATTAAATTGTCGGTAACAAACTGATCGCCAAAGTCTCCATTTGAGGACAGTGCAGAAGATTGTTGGGTTCGATCATTTCATGTGACGGAGCTCTACATGTACGACGTTATGTAAAATAAATATGCCGAAGCTTGCAGATACCCAAGTTTATATACCGCTAGGAAATATGTTCTTTTATCAAAACGAACACCAATGGAGAAAAAAACCGAACGAATTTTCTAAAAAAAAATAGAACTTCTTGTGCCTAATTTTCGTCTTGTATTATGAAGAAATTATATAGGTTTCTACTAGATAACTGTTTTCAGAATTTCTCGAATTGCTGGAGACTTGGTCAGTGAAGTTGGCAATTTGGGAAATTATGACAGCACTAAACAACATTTTATGGGACTGGAAATACTTTCGTATATTTTATTACCCAAGTTCGTAATGTAAGTTACATCATCATGCAGAAAAGCATGTACGATAATAAACATTTTATTGCATGGGGACAAAAATTTGCCAGGTAATTCGACCGACAAGTATGTTGGTTGTAAAAGGTGCTACAATTCCGAAAGACGACCATGAACAATAGATGTAGGTATGATTACAGTATTAAACACACTGCAATATAATCAATGATCAACTTTGATAGGGAGATTCCAAGGTCTCCTTGAACTGGTTGTGCAATTGCTGTGTCACTTCAGGCACAGCTCAGGACAACTAACGACGAGTTGGAACGTCCACCGTGGAAAAGAGGTACATTAATAATCATCGGAATTATTTTTGGGATCATTTTTTTCAGAACTATAAAGGAAATGAGAACTTCCTTTGTTTTTAAGGTATCTCAACGGAATAGTTAGAATATGTATAAGGTATGAGGTGCAAATTAAATCTAGAATAGTAGGACGTCGACTCTATCATCCGTACATCATCTCTGTTAGGTCTTTATTTCCAAATCTCATAATTCGAAGACATATAATTACAGCCACGAGGAATAGAGAAATAAGGTTGTTTCTTATCCGTCGGCAGAGGCTGCAGCGCAGGATGAGCCTGCATGGTTTGGACTCGCTGCCACCTTCTCTGCTTTGCGCCGTCGCGAATCCGGCTTCTTCTCGGCCATAAGACTCGAATATCCGGTTTGAAGTTACGTACGGTCGTCGGTACACTGGTAGGTAATCGTACGGTTACGCAAGTCAGCGGTTGCCGTCGATCAGAGTGTACGGAGAGACATTGAGAGGTGGATGGAGGAAGAGAAAAGGAGCGGCGAAGAGGAGAGAAAGAGAGAGAGAGAGTGAGGAAGAGAGCGAGGGGACAACGGTGTGCAGAGAGAGAGGAAAGAGAGCGATTGTAGGGAGCGGGGTAAACCGAAAGAGAGAGACTAAAGTGTGCGAGGTGGATTCCGAAGTGTTGCGTTATAGAGTTTCGACCAGTGGATATACGTATATACTTGCTTTTCCGCTACAGCCCTTTCTTTGCAAGGTGGACGTTGTCCTGAAAAGGTTATCGAGCCATCTCTCGAAAACTACCGCACGAACCGTGAACTCTCAATGCCTGTGTGCATTTATGAGTATACTCGGCATTTAACATATTTCGATTCCATCGAATAGGTGTTTTACTCTCGCAGGGCGTTCAACATATTTTTCGTATTTTGTTTTCAAGAAATAAACCTTTTTATCTATATCTAATGAAATCGATCAGTATGTAAACATGTTTAAATATTCCACGATGTGTAATGTCCGTATAATGCAATGTTATTGGGAGCCTGACATAATATGCTATGGTGCATTTATTGTTAGACACACAGGTCCGCCTTAGTCGTTGTAATATTTCTCTCATTCGAATTTAAGTTCTATATTTGAGTATGAGACGAGCTCGCACATCGAATGTGCTATCTAAATTAATATCTGGATCGATAGAGTGTACCTAGTATAACTAGAAATACATTATGCATACACGCGTGTACGTAGTCGTAAGGCAAGGGTAAAGAATTACGAAAAACAAGAATAAATCTCGGTCCGTACGTTGTTGACGTAGAAGGTAAAAAGGTGAGCCAAAAAAACGGGGACAAAAAATGTAAATGATATTTCATAAGTGTAGAGATATAACTATACGTACGCTGATCGTGCCGTATATATTATACGAAGTTATATACTTGCGTATGTCACAGATATATCCAATCACACGCTCTGTGCATGATTGTGCGCATTAATTTCATCCTTATACCTACCTACTTTGCAATGAAGTTTGCATTAATGATGGATTGAAAAAAAATTCTTGAAAAACCCGAATAAAAATTCGCTGATCGTATGCAATTTGTATACGCATGTGTGTATGTATGATTAATATTAACGAGCCAACATCGTGATGCATGAGATGACAGGAAAATTATCGTTTTTCTACCTCTGGGTAACCGTACCATACACAAACTACCATAATGCATATTCTTTTACGATATGGAAGCGCTTTTCAAAACTCAAAGGAACATCAATTAAACCTAACTTATAGTTTACGCAGTGAAGATACAAATAAATATTTCCATGGAATTGATGATAATGCAAACTATTTATCGTTCATCCCTATGTAGAGGGTATTTTGCATTGTTGATATTTCTCAAAAATGTCGATGTTATAAACAGAACCTACGTTTCACCGAAGCATTGACGATCAAGATGCCTGAAACTTTCTTATAAATCGTAAATCGGTATCCATACTTGCTTCGTTGCGCTTGGCTGCACACCCCAGAGTTTTATTATTACTTGAGAGGCTTTGACCACTCCGGGATTAGTCATGAACATTTTGCTGCATACAACGGGTTGAAGAAGCCTTTTAATAGTGCTTCAGGTGCAAGGACTGTTTGCAACATGTTATAAAGAATTAAAATCCCTGAGTCAAATAAACAGAATAACGCAACGAAAAGCCGTGCGAACGGATGTACGGTCTGCACTCTTACGTAACCCATGAACCAGCATTACCATACCTACTAACCTTCTACACAGACACTCCAGGTTCTTTTGGTTCTCAATCTTTATCACTTTCCAGTGCATGCATATATATTTGAGAACATCATTGGACGTTATACCTAAGACGGATGTCTTACATGTAAAACAGAAAAATATTGTACAGGGGGTAAGACAGAGTCAGAAACTTATTTACCGTAAAATGCATAGTTTTCTCGTTGTTTTCCTCCTTCTTCTCTACTTGTTTTTCACGTATTTACAGATCTGTAATCGATTTGACAAGCCAAATTGTATTAAAAAATAACAAAACGAAAAAGATTCAAGGTCAGGATTGAAATTCCAGGTTTCCAAGGCTCTAAAAAAATTGAAGGCTTATTCCAGGTTCTCCAGGTCTTCAAGGTTCCGCAGACATCCTGGCTTACGAGACTACTGCGCATAAGCCAATTCAAAAAAGTTTATACAACCCGTCCCAATTACGTCGATTTACCATTCGGCTCTGCACTTGCGGATTCAATCAGGATTGGATCAGGCCAAGATTGCCCGGCGGGCTTCGAGTGTCCTGCAGGTATACTTGGTCAGCCATGACGGTCAAAACAAAAAGAGAAACTTGGAACGGCGTGGCCATAGCGCCGTTGGATCTCGTTCTCCCGGTACCCCGCCGACCCTTCGGACACAGTGGCCAGTGGCCGGCGGCTGTTCTTACGGGTACTCCCACTTCAGCTCTCCTGCGTAGATAGAGTTACGTAACCTTCGCGGTGCTTGGTCCAACCTGGTCACCGGCCAACCGAGTCTGGATGTAGGTGAGTGTACGTGTATACTGTCTCTATCTATACGTACAGGTAGGTACCGCATCATCCACTATTTGCAAATTGTTGTTCATTGGCCTCACGATCCGATTATACAGTTGATATGTTGATCGAAGAAAAATTCCTCTCATTTTTCCAATTCTCGCTTGCTGAGGGACTCGACTTCGGGAAGTTCGAAATATTAATCCTAGATTTTCAGGTGCTGTCCACGTCCAGAATTTTGTCGTGAATGAGGTTCTCTGCTGAAAATCTTGCCCCAGCCTTTACATCGGCATCAATAAATCAGATGGAAGTGAATCACAAATTATAATGAGGCTGAACGTTGGTAACATTAACCTAACGAAATGTCGGGGAAAAATTGTTACAGCGCAATTTTAGAATGGATTTTTAAGGAGCTGGTTTTTCAAAACAAAAGCATGTCTTGGTTATCATGGTTTACTAAAGTGAAATAATGATTTTTCCTAAATATACATCGTTACAGTAACGTTACTAACCTCATAAATTATATAGAATATTGTAACTTGTACGGCTTATACGTACAGGCAAGATGACAGGTTCACCTGTTCCCTATAAATTGCCACTTCGAGTACGCATGACGCGCTTTTCACCAAGACGCCCGCGATGCGAGACAGTGAAATTGGCCCTGACACTTCAGTTATTCTGCTAATTCTGTGTACCCATTGCAGAGCGTTTACTCTCTTCCATTCCATGCAGACGTATTGTTCATACGTTTATGCATGTAAGCAACAGGTGTTTCGCGCTGCAAATTTTATCGCCAAGGCATGGGCATTAACAGCACAGTTATCCTTGACGCCGCAGAAGAATGTATGATATCCTTCCGTCGGTTCGTAGCGAGGGGTACGAACGAACGTCGGGACCATCAAACTTCTTCTAGTTCCGCGTAGGAATTCCTCTTCCTTTGAATAGGTTGTCATTATGGAACCTTAGGATGCTCTGCATGTCAGCTACGTACTTCGTAATTACTGAATTACATATGCTAGGAGTACACGTGTCGTATGGCAATTGTGTAAATTATACAATGTATACTGTAACATCTATGCCACATCACTACCTGCAATTAATTGTGGAGCGTCAGGCTTTCGAATTATAACACGTGGCCTTACTTGAAAACACTTCACAAGGACAGTTTGGTTTTCGTCACCGTGAAACCGTATTTCCAATTATTTCTAGAACATCACTCCCATGGATGTATGATGATACCATGATAAATGATATCAAGCATATACAGATGCACTAACGCAAACATCAATCATTACACCGCTTCGCACACGTCAACTTGAACAGGTGCATATAAGTATTGTGTATTTCATTGTCACAAGGTTGGTGAATAAGAAGTTTATATTAAAAATTTACCGGTATGACATGTCTACAAATATACGAATAGCTTGGAAATTGCATCCGTCTAATTCAAATGCGTTTTTTGTTGCCGTTATTTTTTGAAACGGAACGAGCATTAAGTTCCCGTGTTATACTGAACACATCAATACTACGTCATCATTACATTGCAGTTTCTACTAATATCAGAATGTGAACGTATTGTACCTTGTTTGAGCGTGTTTGTCCGACGTTCCGTATTATACAAAAGGGTAAACAACTGTCGAATCTGGCTACCTGGTTTTCAGAAATATAGGAATAAAAACGACACGTGGATGACCGTCGGAAGACAAAACGTAAAGCGAAGCTCGGTCGATTCTCAGACGTTCTAAAATCGTTGCATCGAAGGAGAGGCATAAGGGGGCAAAGAGCGGCGATTAAACTCTGATACGGGACAACAGTATGTAGGCCCCTACATACGTATCTACACGTAACGTAACGAATGCGCGCGTTGCGGCGCTCGTATGCTGACGATGAGCTTGTGTTGAGCTTAAATGCCCCACCACAACCAGCTGTTTCTTTCCTTGTCGGTCTCACGCCGCTTGTCGAGGCACCTGTCTCGCTTTAACCACCGTTACGGCTCCGTGGCAGCAGCCAATCGCTAAGGAGCAGCCAACAGGTGATCCGCCAATCGGATTCATCGTATAAGCGTCCATTGCTCCTCCGGCGATGAGAACTTTCAACAATAAGTCTAGAGTTTGTACGACTTGGAGCGATATGCCAGACGGTACCGTTATAATATATACCTGTATATATATATATATATATATGTATGGCCATCGGTGTTGTTTTCAATTTTAGTGCACTGGGGAAAATTGTTAGATATGTATATGTATATGGAACAATTTCGTCGCAAGAGAGGAACGGAGGAACTGATATTTAAACCTCATTAGGGTTTCAGCCTTGCGTCGAACCGTAAAAAATACGCCGGACGTGCCGAATCATTGTCATCACATCACTAGCAACAGGTGTAATCAGAGCTCGTCACCTACGTGAATTCCGCAATTTATATCCATTGGCGTATTCCAGTGAAACGGGTCGAAGCCGGCAAGTCCTGTATGTCGAGCCGATGACTTATACGCATGCATGCTTATTAATTATTGCAGGTCTATCGGCTGAAACGTAGTGAAGAAACCGAAGGGAACGGGAAAATTTGTTTATAATCCTGGATCCGGCAGATTCAGAATTTCCCTGAACCGACCGTCGCTTTTAATTATTCGTTACCTGTAGTGCTGTACTGTTTATATCCTAATCAATAATCGTTAACATCGTACAAGGTGAGGTATATGTGTGGGTATAACCACAAGCACCGATTTGGAAATTTCCAACGTACCTAAATATACACAAATTGTGCATCCTACGGTTGCGAAAAGATAGGTGTAAAATTGAATAAATTTAGGCACGGGATATAAATGATCAATTTACAGTAATTCGAGATTTCGATAAAAAAAGCACATAACAATCACAGAGGCGAATCGAGTGAAGGATTAAAGCCGATTAAAACAGCACGCGGTGAGTCCGCCATTATGGCGAGAGAATCGGCCTACAAAGAGAAACAAAGATCTAACAATAAAGCTCGATTTACGCCGAGTCCGTACCGTAATTGCTGCGATGTCACGGTGCTCATCGACTCGTACACATCTCGATAGATTTTGCGAAAAGCTGGTGATAAATACACAGGAGGTACAAAAGATGCGGATGGGGATATATGCGTTGTTCGTAGAAACGGTGACTGCAAAGGTAGGTGAGGGGCAAAGGAGGAGGAGGTTAAAACGAGACTAAGCGAGAAGAGCTGCGCCGCCGAAACTCTCCGTAGGACACGTGATTACGCGAGAGGTAAAGGTGGGTATAGGTAGGTAGGTATACCCTTCTTGCTCGTCATTAGCCATCGGCGCACGGAGTTGAATATCTGCGCACCTGGATAATAAAGCGAGGTTCGCCAGCAGGCAAGCAGGCCGGGCCAGTCAGGCAGGCGGGCAGGCGGGCAGGCAGAGGCGGCCACCTTTCCTTTCCCTTCGCTTACCTGCCTGGCATTTTCACTGCGGGACAGCGGCAGCAGCTCGAGCCGAAATCGCGTCGCCGCGCGCAACCGACGAACGCCGTACGAATAAGTACATCCTTCGAAGAACAAGATATTGTTGTACGCGTAAAGCGTACCTGCGCAGGTACGCGGTATTATATATATATGTGTGTATATACAGAGACGCATATATATATATGTATATATGTATAAAGAGAGAGAGACGTACTACTACCTGTGTTCGAATTGTATTTTATTAATGTACCTACGACCGCGTGCGGGACACGATTTTACCGATATCCGAAATCTTTTTTCAATCGGTACGCGAACCGAGTTGGAATACCTATAATTCAACCAAGAGTGAACAGTGAAACGATTACATCGGTGCAGTGGTGTCCCTTTGCTGCTGTTTACGGGTATTTTACGTTATGAAATTACTTCGTACATGTTTATAACGATACGCTATAACCGTCTGATATACAGGTAGAGAAGAATTACGGACGAACGGTTCCGCCGTTCACGGGTCCGGTGATTTCGAACGGTGTTCAATAATCGTGATACTAACGAATCAGGGATATAAATCGACCGATCAAGCTCGAGCGATACTCGCGGTACACGTGTGGGAATAAATTGATATTGTGAAACTGTAATAACCACAGGTGAGAAGAAGAAAACAGCGTTGTTGGGAAGTGTTGCGTATAACCTAACAACCACCGAATTGAAGTACTCGACACCTGGTCTGCCTGTACACAGTGCGCGAGGCAGGTATATCTTCGTACATAACCTTAAATCGGAGACCGACTTCGATTACGACGTGATATTATGACGCCGTCTTGCCGTATATTGTGAATTATTCAGTGTTGAAAGTGCAGCCCGTTGGATTAGGATTCCGTTATAAGATTGGCTCTCTCTTTCTCTCCCTTCCTCTCTTCCTCCACCCTCGGCCCGCATTCTCTTGTCAAATACCAAACACATATGCATTTGCCGACAACTTCCCACCACTTGTCACACTCCTAATCCTGTATTTTAAAATTGGTGAGGGTGGTGCTAGTGTTGTTCTTTCACCGTGGTTACGGGCTGATTCTGATATAGACGACCGGAAATGCAGATGATGGCCGGAAGAGGGCCGACGCACCTGGTCGCCCTTTACGTGGCCACTGCCGGACAACAAGGAAACGCGCTCGGATCCGACGAGGAGGAAATCACGCTCCTCGTTTACGTCCTTATCGACGCTCTCCAAAACAAGGTATAACCCCGGCATCCGTGCGTTATGTAACTTCTGATGTACGCTACGGTAGGGTAATATAATGTTGTGTTATGTATCGACCTGTTCACTGTGCATATTAATTATACTCGTACGCACGCAAAGTAAGAACGGCGAACATGGACATGCCGGTGGAAATGTCAACGGTGCAAAGAATCGTGTCCTCGCGTAATAACTGGATTACCTTTCTCTTTGTAGAAAAACGCCAAAATCGTTCAAGTTTCGATCGGCGCCTCGAACCCTGAAAGCGTAAAATTAACGTGCCAGCCGACGCGACGCGACTTTCTGCGAAAAACACGACGAGCTTCTAGCTCCTTCCAACTCATCGAAAAATCCCACCCGTCTTTGCATATTCAATTCGCGTGTGCAAGCATTTTAAATACGGGAGAATTCGCAATGGCACGCTAATGCCCTTTTCACGTCGTTGAATTCGACTGGCGCAGACTTTTAACAAACTTCGGATATAAGGCAGTAAAAATCTGAGTATTTGTTTGACGTTGATTTATTACGCACGGTACACTAAATTTATAGTCAGATTTCACAGCTGGGGAAGTCACTGTGTCCACGGTTTACCTTCTTGGTGCTGTGTGCCATTTTATCTTCCTGAATCACCTTACTTTATAATTTTCTCTGCCGTGTAATTCGTACCCTCTGTTCCATAATCTACCTGAATTAACCGCATGGCAGTGTCGCTTTGCAACGATGCGACATCGATCGTTGATTTCGAATCTTATCGATTTGCAGTATTTTTTCATCATGTGAGATTGTAATCATGCCTGTATACTCACTACCAACGTCTTCTCGTAGCTTGCAATTAGTGAATTAAGGGGGCGCTCTGGTTGTTTTCTACGTTGACGTATGTATCTCCAAATATCGAAGTCCACGCGTCTCATACACGAAAAAAGGGCTTAACGGGATTCCAGGATTCGTAGAATTCGTGTCGTTTCTTTATTTCTGCGTTAAATGAAAATTGATTGGATTGTTTTTGTTCGAAATCGCGTATAGAATGGGGCTGTTAAGCCCTTTTTCGATTTTGAGACAGATGGATTTTGATATACGTCAACGTAGAAATCGACTAAGGCACCCCCTTAAGTTCTGCACATTATCGTCGTTCTCGTTATCTCGCAATGCATTAAGCCTTTAACTGCTCTTGAGGAATCATTACCGGCGGAAAAATTATTGTGATATATAAATACGTACGGTAATCGTCTAACCATTTGATCTATATACATGCTTGATGCGAATGTATAATAAACCAATGATAAAATAACTCATTTTTGTGTAGCATACACTCACGACGTATGAAATTATATTATTGTCTCTACTGCACATTTTGTCCGGGAAACTGAAATAACTGAAGAAACATCGGAGAGAATTTTTAATAGCATAATCAACGGCGAGTGTCTTTAAATTAATGCCTGGTAATGTTCGCCCCGAGCAGTCGGTTCGTTTCGGTTCTACGGTGAATAATATTTTCATCTTTCAATGCTAATGGTAAAAGCTGAAAATCGACTCGGATCAACGTTACTTATACATATACCTACACGCAATCTAATATCCACGGTATGCGGAGGGAGATACACACACATTTTAATTATTACAGGGGTTTATTATAATCAAACTTCGGACAACGTTGTCGCAGTAATTTTCTTTGTAACAGAATAACAGGTTTTTGCGTATCAGATGTACTGGGCGACAGGTAGCTGCTAAGGATGCCTAATCAGGGAAACCGGTTTGAATGCGATAATATTTTTATCAAATTTCTGAACTAACACAGTGTGCACATATACACGTATAGGGTCTCCGCTTTTCTGTAACCACTGTAAGCGTATTTTCTTAGTACAAACATTGCGGGTAATCACTGATGAAAATCGGATCACACCTGACCGCATAGATACACGGTATATGCATGTAGGCTTGACGATTTAGTAAGACGTGAAGGATTTCAACTCTCACTTATCAGTTGCGTTGTTGCGTTATCACTTATCACGACGGGATCATTAATGTGAGGGTTCTTCTTATATATTGTGCCTATCCGTAGGCTTACTTATGTTACGTGGATAAGTCTAGAAGAGGTGGGTATAGGTACAAAGTCGCCAGCATGTGTCTATATGTTATACGTATGGGATGTTCCACGACTTGAAAACGACTTTTCATAATCTCCGATTCTCGGTTTCCCTTCCCTCTCTCCCCCCTCCCCGAAAGTGGTATGTTGTAAAGTATTCCGATTGCTTATCAGGTTGAAAAAATTTTAAAACGCTATCGCTACGTCTAGAGCAACCCGAATTAACGTGCATTTTTTTAGGAGTATCATGCAATCCGATAAACATGTCGATTATAGAAATTAATAAAGATCATACCAAGAGAAATAGGGTTTTTAACTATAATCTTACAGCGGCAGCGCGACCTTTAAAATCCCCCTGATTCATGCATCTATATAATCAACGATGCTTCCAAAAGATCGAAAAATCTTCACTCGATCCCTCATTGTTATACACATATAGAGATTTTTTACGTAATGGTAAATTGATTTTAACAGAGTAAAAAGACTCGAAGACGGTGAGAGGAAATTCGAGGTTTACCGGGCATCGAATGCCCTTTACACGCGATTATGCTTGTAGTAACGAACCAATGAGTCGAATCTAGAGATACGAGGAGTTACATAATGTGTTCGACATAGGTTACCGCCGCCCGACAACTACATAACATAAATATATAAATAGGTGATCCTCGATAGGTATACTTGGTAAACACAGTTATGTATAATACTTACTTATCAGGTACTGTACCTGAAGCTAAGCATCGTACGATACTTATGTATCGCACGGCTTGTAATCTATACTAACTATATTTTGGATATTGAAAATGTGAGAGAGGGAGGCTCCGTCATCACCTTATGGAAAGACTGAACATTTCATGATGATTGGTACAATATTTTCGTGAATACAGATTCCGACGGACAGCTAAAATTAAAACATAAATAATCGATGAAAGTCATTGGCAATGAAATAGTTGAATAAACCGGAACAACGTACAACCAAGTGATGAATATTATGCGGCTTGGCTTCTACAACAACACGGATCGCTGCAGCTTTGGCACGGCTCCATGTCATTCCATTCCGTTCAGTTTAGGTAGGCTCGATTTGGCCAGGTGAAACTAGGACGGTATAGAAAGCTTGCTGGTATTTCAACTTCGATGAAAAAAAAAACGGACAAAAAAAAAAAGAAAAAGAAAAAAGATACGGTCATTGACCTAATTTATTTTCACGCTTATTTAATCTTTTGTTATTAAACTGCTTATGAATATGGGGTGATTTATAAACGACACTCTTTGATGCTTGATTTACAATATGCATAGACATTTTCCCGTTGAAACAAAATGCATATTATAGTATTATGCAATATTTTTCAGCATTATTACCACATGATTAGGATACCAAAGCAAGCTTTCTACTATTTGTAGTATACATACGTGTCTCGTATGACGTCACAGAAAACGACCATTATCGTGGCTTTCATCTTTTGATAATACCCAAAAACAAACTGTGATAAATTTTTTCGTTAATTCAAGTTGACGTTCAGTTCCAACGACACGAATCTCTTTTTGGTTGCGACGTCATATTTTCCACAGTAATTGAAACCGCGTTTGGGCATTTTGATAATTTACAGTATCGACCAACTTCGTTCGAGTAACCGAAAATTCTTAGGCAAGGCTGAAAATGAAAAGCCCTTGGGAAACGAAGATGAAACGCACGCGACGTCGGACTATCACTTTAGCATATTTCAACCAATAGTCAAGTCAGCTTCCACGGATCGAGCTTTTCGACGTTCCTGGACTGGCAAATCAGCGTGGCAGACAGGCGATGAGGAGGACAAACGACGGGAGGCGGCGGCGATGGAGAAGGAATTAGAGTGGGAGACGGAAGTTGTACTGCCCGTCTTGACCCGTAACTCTTGAGGAAAGACGGGGTGGAGAGAGGTTCACATTCAACCTTGCCGTAGACTGCAGGAGAAACCTGACTTAAATTTAGACCTCGTTGTATACCATTGATCTTTTTTTCACCTTATGATTCTAAACGAGAACGCGATAACTGTTATGGCCAACTTTTATGAAGCTGAAGCCGGGGGCCAAATTTAGCAGCCGGACATGTTAAACTTTTTGGAATTGAAAAAATGTAGCTCGGTTTTATTGGTAGTTCAAAGTATTTAAGAAAATTTTTATTGCCGGACTTCACTAACTTATTAAAATGAACGTTGGAACGTTTTGCTGCTAATTTGGACTGCCGGCTTCAGCCTCGTTCAACTTTTGGTACAAAGCTGATGGATTTCAATTTAATATTTTCGTTTGACGTATCTACGTTTTGATTTTTCGGTTGATATGACAAGCAAGTGAAAGACGCTCCGTAATCACCGGGTAATAACCCACACCGAATCCAAAGGCAAGAAATGAAGTGCGTCTTTCGTCGCTCCGTCTCGTTCTGCCGCCACTTATGTAACTTGAAATAATAAGACAGAATAACCTTAAGCTCGGTACACACCGTATGATTTTTTTTTTTTTTTTTACAACCATTTGTAGGATGTTTCTTGGGTGATTATTATCTCGGTGTTAATATGCAGGGTTTTGGTTCATGGGAAGAAGAGGTGACGAATAATGTATCCCCTGGGTTTGATATTATTGCGTCAAGTTTTTTGGCTGTTCATTTTCAGGTCTGGAAGTCAAAATCAAGTGTACTATATAAAAAAATCTGTCACACTTTTGGACCAATGATCGTGAATAAAAGTTCCGTGTATTGATTATAGCGATCGACGATCTTCCAATCCACTCCATTGCGCCTGGTTCGACAAGTCTCAAGTGAACTTACCACTTCTTAATTATATTGCAACCTGAGAATGATATAACAGCAGAGAGGCAAAGGTATAAGTAAAAAGACAGGAATACATCGCGTTTGTCGATGTGAGCAATTGTGCGGACAGCCGTGACACCTGCGACCTTTATGATAATCTGAAAATTCTGACGCGTTATGTTGACACTGTCTTGTATATTATGCTTTGATCGTCGTGTCATTGGAAACTCGAGAAAATTATAACAATGCGAAACGCTAGAGCAGCACGTGAAATTACAACAAAACGTATCGATATACGCAAGGAGGGGTTCATTGTAAATTAGTGTAAAGCCGTACCGTGAACATCTGCAGCTTTTCGTGACTAAACGTCATATCGTATTTTCGAAGATGTCAAACTAGTAAATTTTAAACCCCCTCCCCCGCCTATATGCCAGTGATGTGCATATATTTGAATGTGTAGCTGCAGGATATAGGGAGGGTAATAAACAAAATTTTGAAAATAATTTTCACACTGTACATGCGATTCTTTAAAAATTGAGAGGTTACTGGATTTAGTGTACGGAACATTACGTATTAATGTTGCAGATTTTGACAGCCCAGAACAGTTTGAAATAAGGTTCGGAGTTTGATTTCTCCGATTATGGAAACAGTGTTGATACGACAATCAAACATTTCATTGTTAGTTGAATTTCCTGAGTCAATAATTAAAACTCCACAACAAGCACAGATAAGATAAAGTAGATGCTGAACGTCTTTTTACCAACTCCATTGAAGTAATTCAGGGGATGCTATAGTCAGTACTTACCGACTGTGTTTTGAAATATATTCTCTATATTTTGGCTACAATCAGAGGTTTTTGCATCGTAACGCAAAAAGGGCATGACAGCCGTATTCTAAATGCAATTTCGAAAAATATCATACCACTGCATTTTGGTTTTATGCAAAAAATATACTGCAATATTTTTTGTTTAAAATTGCGTTCCAAATTTGGCTGTTCTGTTTTTTTAACACAGTCTCGGTAAGAACTGACTGTAGCATCCTTTTAATCTGAACATGAGACCAATCGACTTTGAATTCAATCAGATTTCAATATTTTGAATTCGGCAGGATATTGCTGATGAATAAATGTTAGACACCGTTTATTCACGCTTAACTTGCATATTCGATGCTATTTATTACAGGCATACAGTACAGCGCTTGAAAATGGCGATTAAAGTACGCGGGCGCAGATTTTCCGGTATTATACATGATAAATGTAAGTTTAAAAGATCCTCGAGATTCACACTTTGGTTTCAGTCCCCTTCAATCACACGCCATGTCTTGTCCTCCGAGCAAACTAACATATCTCTGCATTCATCAATACTAAAACGATTGTCTTTGATGTACGTAATTTTATGACGATGGACTTTACCGCAAAGACGTCATGTCGTCTGTGTTCGTGCGTCTAATTCTACAGCGAATACCTCCGTAATACCATTATTCTTTACACTAGTCGTACCTTGGACCTTGGACGTCGGACTTTTGGAACGACTTTGGATCTCTGACCTTTGCATGGCAACATGCTAATTTGGACTTGTTTTCTAATGAATGTGTATTGGGGAAGAGTTTCCACGTTGAAGTGCAGCTTCGTATGCATACGATCAGATGCTCGTCTCAATCGACGTAGACTTACTTCCATATTTGTCCACCTACCTCGGAGCGTACACGTATATAAATATTTCACAACTATGCGAATTTTCGTCATTCCGGTTCTTTCAAATCTCAGACAAATTTTCGTCGACGAGATCTCGTCTGATCGAACGATGAGACGTCAGGGCAAATGTTTAAGATGAGTGCCAACGTTGCTAATACTGTGCTAGCTGCTGTACCTACAGTAGATAATAAACCGGCGAACCTGTAGTGGCAAAATGTTGGTGCGTGACTGTTTTTACGGTTCAAAATTATACCTATTCTGAGGATTTTTTTTTTAATGAAAATATTTGGAGTAATTTGAACTTGAGGGTTCTATTATTTATCGATTCAAGAACATTTTAGAATTTTGTCATTTAAATTAATAACAAAATGGCGGCATGGCGCATATAACTAGCGATCGAATCTTGTTCGGGTTCCAACTCGCAGCTCAAATGTTGAAACAAAAATTTATTTCAAATATATGCGATTATGATCAAAGAATTGTTGAGAGAGATTTTTTGTTAAATATTGGAATCGGAACTCAACAAGTTTTAAAGATTCTATCAAAATTTCAAGACGATCGGAAAAAAAATTGACCGAGGAATCTGCGCTATCGGATTGAATACGCGGTCGTTCGCTACTCATATGCGCCATGCCGCCATTTTGTTATTGATTTCAGTGAAAAAGTTCAAAAATTTTCCTGGAACTATAAATAGTAAATCCCTCAAACTCAAACCGCACCAAGTACTTTGATTTTCTTTAAAAAAAATTCCAAAAATAGGTATGATTTTAGACCTACCAATCTGTACTCCCCCTCCTTCCCACCCGTGGAGCAGCTTCTTGCAAACACTACCGCTTCCGATCATCGGCAAGGCCTTAGTTGTTATAACACAACGAACAACATGGGAGATTAGGAGCTGTGCGTGTATCCATGGACCGTCCTCGTAGGCGCGCCCGTGCAAGTTGGTTACGTAAACGTGCAAAAAAGTACTTGACGAATACGTGGAGTGCATATGTATGGGATGTCCGGGTAAAATTCGCATAGCGAAACATCAGACATCATTTTTCACACTCACACGACTGCCTTGTTTCAAAGTACTTACACACCCGTACTTCATGGCGTCCAGTGTTTCTGGAAATGTCCTTCGAAAGTCCTGCAAATTGTCTTTGAATTTTTCTTGTATCCTGAAAATATTCTATTTTCAATGTCCTGGAAACGTGTTTAAATTTTTTTACTGGACACTATGCACATCCTTACACCCTTACACCTTTCAACTATTGCACATATCTTCTTACTTTAGCAATTACGTACGCACGTTCTGTTTCACCTGTTCCTCTACAAACTGTTTACTAATGCGCGGATCGAGCTGGATAGAAACATGACCTTGAACCTCATTTCTCTAACATTCCTTAGTGGCCTACCTACGTCTGTAATAATAACTTTAATCTCTCGATGCCACATTCGGTGTGCTCTTGCGAACCCATCGAGATGCAACGTTTTCGTATAATACGTGAATTCTCAAAATTTTCGACCTCAATTATTCTCCCCGCATGCACATTTTGTTTCGAAACTCCTTAGCTGATTTTTTTCGTGCTTCTCTCTTTTACGCAATACGCGTAAATCTTAAGCTGCGGTTCTCTCGAATTCGGAGAATTAGCGAGAGTATAATTATATGCAATTTCTTTATCCAGGATCTAGCAAAAAAAGGCTATAATTTTTATTAATAAACGTAGTGCCGTCCGATTGAATAATTTATAATTTATCCCTGTAGCAAAGTGAATATTATGGTATGGACACTAGGGAGTCTACGATAAGTAGCCAGATGAAATTATACTAGATGAAACGAAAATCTTGATAATAATACCGACGACGAATTTATATCCTACTTAGTACAGACACTATACCAGTTGAGAAAACTGTTCATGCTGAAGTCATTGATTTCTTTGTTTGCTCACTCGCCATTATATTTGCATTGTGAATCGCGAAAATCATGCCTTGAGTGCTTATTTTTTTAATACTACATCGTGCGTCGTCGAAAGTTTTTACCTGTAGTGGTGTTCACTTAACCACACATGGTTACGTGTGTTATTTTCGTGTGCGAAATAATTATTATGGCGTGTGGAATTAACCAACGAACACATGCAAAAGTTTGAATCATGTTTCCGGTCGGTTTGTCTATTACGCAACGTGGTTTGAGATATAAAACGCGTATTACTGAAATTCCCAGTTTTTGTCCTTCGTGTAAATTATAATGAGTTTGAAGTTGGTAACGTTAGCGTAACGATGCAGGTTTATGGAAAAAATTGTTTTTTGTAACTTATAGGATTATTTGAAATTTAGTAAACCGTAATGGAGCAGGACATCCTCATACTTTGAAAACCTAACTCCGTCAAATTCGTTCTAAGAACAAAATTGCAAAGTAACGATTTTTTGTTTCATAATTTTCCGTTACTTTTTAACGTTATCAACTTCAACCTTGTAAATTGTATAGGTATGATACTTCGAATCCAACAAAGAATTATTTTAAACAACCGACCGAACGTCAGATTCATTGGCAGATGATGAGTGGAAAATGGATCAAAAGTAATCCAATCACAGAATGCCAGTTAAGAAAAGAAGTTCACTGTTTCGAAAATTTAGAACGACTTTGAAGGAATTCAGTTTCGAAAAAAACTGAATGTACGCTTTACTTCTTAAAATATATATATATATATTACTCAATTCCAGACAATTATCCTATAGTTGCGAAATAATGATTTTTTCTGAATATGAATGCAGCGTATCCAATAAATAAATACGGTGTGAATACTCGAATGACGTCGATAATTGAGATTGCGCAGCTACTCACGTAGCGAAGAGTACATTACGATTTCTTACACCCAACTCCTTGCAACCATAAGTGGCAAATTCATAAGGGGCATTCCATGACATCTCGATAAAAATTTTACATCGATGTCTCATATTAGCTATATCTTTTTTTTTGTACGAATGTACATGACAAAAACGCAATCGCAATGTTTTTCGATCCAGTTTCTCTGAAGTATAATTTAAAAAGTTTAAAAAAAAAAAACCAACTTTCTAAAACCTGAAAAAATCTAGAAGAATCTCATATAATATAACAAAATTTTTGAGACCTATTAAAAGATTTCCTGTAACTTTCTAAACAGACCGTTTTTCGGCCCATATTATAATGAGGTTTTATATTCATTTTTATGCCAAAAATGCTATTGAATAACAATACATTTTTTTTACTTATTCTTCTTATTTGTCTTTGGAAGTTATGAAATCTCCGTCTTCTAATCGGTGTCAAAAATTTGATTATATTTTATTAGATTTTTCAGAATTTAACCGAGATTTTAAAAACTTGAGGTCTGTTTTCTGAAGTTTTTGAATGAATAGTTCACATACACTGCATACACTGGGTCAATAAATT
Organism: Neodiprion pinetum; assembly: GCF_021155775.2. Classification (NCBI taxonomy): domain Eukaryota; kingdom Metazoa; phylum Arthropoda; class Insecta; order Hymenoptera; family Diprionidae; genus Neodiprion; species Neodiprion pinetum. Next base: position 42,216,897 of record NC_060234.1, read on the forward strand.
CTAAAAACAATTGCGATTGCCTTTTCCGTCATACAACTGTAGAACCGTCATACATCGCCGTAGAATCATGATCGAGATATGTATGTATATGTATGTATGGAATGTCCCACAAATTAGAGTACGTTGGAATTATACGTGTGAAAACGAATAACTATGCGTGTACAACAAAACCTGAATACATAATATCAATGCTGATGAGCGTCTCGAGTTTTACGAACGGAACCGTTTACGCCTGTTTACAGGCAACTCTGGTTACACGGATGCGATTCCAAATAATGATAATAGTAAGCACAACGATGCAAGTATCTTTATTTAATTCAACGAGCCATTTCTCACCAATTCACACCATTTAAGGCTGCGACATATAATGCCCTACAAGCGTGAGGTTATAAATTGATCATTTTTTTGCAGGTTATGGGGAGGCAGCAGTACATCGTTCGGCCCATGGTGATGGACAGCGGGGGCGTTGGAGTCACGGGCGATAATGGCGTGCAGGTTGCCGGTAGCAGCGGCGTCATAAGCGAGACGGCCCTTGCTCATGCACCAACCCTCACAGAGTCTAACCTCCGAGAACGCGGAATCCCCTTGCACCAAGCCATCAGACAGGTATGATCCGTGGAAATCCTTACACGCTTGTTAATCCTTTCGGTCGGACGTTTTTCAACTTGATATTTTGGCCTGAATTTTTGTTACTCGGAGATTTCTGGGGTCGCTGATCACGATTCTGAAGTCAGGATTTGTGAATAATTTTTTAATCCAAGATGGCGGATCCAATATGGCGTACGCGAAATTGATAAAAAGTGTCAAAATTCGATGATCGTGGCCGATACTTGTTACGTTAATATTTTAAGTGATTATGGGGCGTGTATCTCCAACCAAAAGTGAGTCTTGGTGAGAATATTGAACGCTTCGCGATGAGATAAAAATCTGAAAAAAATCAATGATATCCAAGTTGATAGAATAATTCGTTTTAAGTAATAATATTGCCAAAAAGTTGTTAGTAAATTAAACAAAAATTTATGCAACAAATCTGTAGTGAAATCTTCTTTATTTCATGTAAAACAAATGTATTCATTGATTTTTCTGAATACCCATCAGTTTTCGGTGATTTTGAAAAACCCGTTAGCAAGAATTTGAAAATTTTTGAAAAATAGATCAAACATCCTGAATTTTTGGCTTTCGCAAATGGTTATACACTGAAGAAGTTTTCAAGGCATGGAACAAGTAGTCTCATAAATAGTAGTGGATTAGAAAACCAATGAATTCGTTCGTTTTATATGAAATTAACAAAATTTCAGTGCAGATTTGTTATAAAAATTTTAGTTTAAACAATTTATTAACAACTTTTTAGCATTATTACCATTCGAAACGAATTACCTTATCAACTTCTGGTTATCTTTGATTTTTCTCAGATTTTTGTTTCATCACGAAACATCCAATATTCGCACCGAGACTCACTTTTGGTTGAGAATATAGGTCCCATAACACTTCAATAGTCATACGAAGTAACGAAGATCATTTGAAGTTGTAAATAAACTGCGATTGGACTAGGACATGGAAATTTTTTAGGTGGAACGCTGAGCATCCTACTGTGACTGAAAGGATTAATATACCACCAACTATCGCTCTGGGAGCCAGTCATATTTCATGGTCGATTTCACATATATTAGGAGAACTAACCTGCAGGTTGTAAATTCAATGTCTTTCCAGTTACGTCGAAACCTCGTTACCGCAGATAAGCCTACATGTATGCGCATTGCGAAACTTTAGCACACAGTTATACCTCTACCTATCGCCTCAACGACAAAAATTGACGATCTTTATGACTTTGTTACAGCTTACTGAATTTCAGATAATCCCAAGGTTTAAAATTAACGATTTTTTTTGCCATAACAATGCATCGTTATCCTCATAGATTGCTGCGACCAAACTATCTAGCCAGGAGGTGTGATTACCATGAAATTCGAAGTAACTTCAAAAAGTTTAGGCTGATCCAATGTTCAGGAATCGTGTATAATCAATTGTTCGTAGGAATAACATTTTCTCATACAGCAGGTACAGACGATTATTTGGCAGACCGTTAGACCGTTTCGTTTCACAAAATTAGATTTGTAACACAGTCGGTCATTACTTTTTGTACGTCCAAGGATGAGTTAGCGCAACGTTGTCAATGTTACGTCACGTTGGCGGTAAGTCGAAAGAGTGACTTGTCAAATTCGACGTGGCCCTGTGACCTATACTATAGTTAACTCTCAATCCAAATCTATACGTCGAATCATTGGCCGGTCAATAGCGGTTTTATTAACATTTTCTCTTTTTGTTCTCACATTGAGAAGGATTAGAGAACCGCTACATTAAAAATTGGCAATTTGCAGAAGTAATGTAGCTGGTTATTATTTGTAGAGTATAGGTTGTATTATACCAACTCTAATTAATGTCTGAAACCCATAAGTGTGAATCTTACCAACACATTTTTCACACGCGTTAAATGCATGATTGTCAATTTTTCAAACTAAAGCAATTTTTACTTTGAAATATATGAGTGGGATTTTTACTAGCTGTTCTCCGACATTGTATATTTGCTAGTAAAAATCGGTTCGCAGGTTTGTTGAATTGGATTCAGTTTTTAGCTTTGAAACACAACCTTCAATTGAATTATGAATGCTGGAATGGTTCAATGATCAGATACTGTGTCGCCGTCCACCATTGTTTGATTTTCACATACAGTTTTAGAATCAACGCACGAATTAATCGTGATCAACAGATTCGCAAAATTGTATAACATGAGATTAACGCCCGCGAGCGTTATAGCTTGTAAACTATCGAATGAATAGTGTTTTTGTTGTCAGCCGTCAACGAGAGACAACGCATCCTCACCTCATCACCTCGTATGATCGTCTTGGAATTTTTAAATTAACAACATATTTACTACATTACATATAATACAAGTTCAAATTAAGAGATTTGCTTTTGCTTACCCCTTATATAATGTGTTTAGAAATAACTATCTCAATGGAATCAACGAACCGTGTATAACGATGTTTACCACAAAAACAGCTTGCGATAATGGCTCAAGTGATCGTAAGGTTTAATTCTTTTGAATTCCATCCTATCGTAGTTTTTTCATAACAAAATATCATTTCATATTCTATGGACCGAAAGTTTTATTTCACAAAATGTTCACTTTATACTTACATATTAAAAACATTACATGTATTTACTATCATCTCGATGTTGTTAAAGCCTGTACGAAGGTGTATGCGGGTAGCAAGGTGCGGTAAGTTTATCCTGACTTAAGCACTATAGCGGTAAACGAATGGTTTTCACATATGATGTACTCACATACCCCGCATTTATACGTTTGCAAACAAAGTGCAGGAGGGTCCACACCATAGGTATATCGACAAATGCTATATACATATTTACAGGTGTATACATATTGAAAATGGTTGTGTATGAAAACCAGGAACATTTCTTATAGGGGCTAGTTAATAGCCTCATATCAGTAAATACCTCCCACATATCTTATAAATTATACAGCCATCATTATTACACATTCGTCAGATTGGGTTCTACATACCTGTATGGGATACCCGAAAGTTAAACACAGTTAACGGACCACTTTTTTAATCCATTCACTTGCTACCGTTGTTTCGAGCAGGAAATTAAGTGTAATATACTATAAGATATAGATGGGATAAAATTTAGGATGTAATTCATTCACCCTTCTTGCGAATTGAAAAAACAATAATTAACAATCATCGGCTGTAACTATGATTCCTAATTTATTCGTTCGTCTGTGCAGTTCGAGGGCTGGTGGTCGTCGTTGACGTGTGTCGCGGCCGGTAGTTCACCCCGCTTTGTAGTGGACGGACAGGCGCCTTTGCGGCAATGCCTTCATCCAGAAGCCTGCAACAAGGACTTCGACCTTCCCCCGCACTACACCGTCTTCCATGACCTGCGCAAGGAGTTTGCCACTTGTTACTCATCCCAGGAAGACCTTGCAGCCCTCAGTATACAGGATATGCTACAATGTATCCTTTCGTTTCTCGTCCTAAGCATCGCGCAACTATGAACAGGAAGTTCAAACCTGATCTGAATTTTGGAAGCGAGGGGACAATAAAGAAAAACCTGAATTACAGAAGTATACGTATAAGTTGGCACATAGAAAATTACAGTAAACTGTAAATCGGCAACGTTTGAATATTTTTCAACTGATGGAAAATCACGTACACAAGTAACCATGTACATATATATATACTAAATTTTTTTGAAATTGAACAACGATCTGTTTGCTTAGCTTGTTACATTTTTTTCTTGCAAACAAAATGACAGGTAACTTTTTTATTGCATCAACATCAAATTGAGTCAACAGGCAAAAGAATATGTACGGTACAAGTGATAATATCAACAAAAAAAAAATATTAAGGTTTAAGATTTTTCGGCTACAGCTACGAAACAAATTTTCATTTTCATAGTCAGAACCATATTTTTCGTTTTCACTAAAAAATGAAAATAGTTAAGTACTGTGTACTTATAGCCGTAACTAGAAATTCTTCTTAGTGTACAAATATTCGAGAAACATGCATTTTCTGCCACAGTACGGTAATATATCGTTCGTTCGTCGCATATGTGCTTCCAGTAAGTCGTATATCGCGTACACGGTGCATGCGCCCCTCTCCTCTCTTTTTCTCTTTGCCACTCATACCTTCGAGGCTCGAATTACTCGCTGCAGTCGCATAGAAACCAACTCGGCGTTTCTGGATCAATTCTAGGACTTAAGAACGCGTCCATTTTATTACAACGCGCTTCGGCAGACACAATTATTGTTCATCAGTGAAACAAACATAATAATAGCTGTGCTAAAATTTCAAGAAATGAAAAGAATCGCCACTGATCTCGTAGAGGTATTATATATGCATACGAAACACGGTTTGTCTGTCAGGTATAATCGCAACGATCGCAAGGGTTCTTGGGGAGTTTAAAATTATCAATATCATGCTGAAAACATTGAATACCAATCTTCGTACACTCGAACGATTAGTAGCAAATCCGATGTACTCAAATTCGAATTCATTTTCGACATGAGGTCACTTGTCCGTGACTACGTCGAACGGAGAAAGTGTACATATCCATATTGTGTACATATAACGCATGAAGTTCGTTCGGCGTCTTCAACCCTGCCAAGTTACACGCAGGTAGTCGCCGATGAATGAATGGCACACAGCCGCGTTGGAATTCTCTGGTGTCAGATGAATATCCTGCATAGCCAAAGAGTAAGGGAAGCTGGTAATGCTGCAGTCTGTGCAGTACATGCACCTACCTCAGACCTGCGTGAAATCTTACACTAGTCCAGGGCTGCCCCCGGCGCTCTAGTCGTCACGTTGGTCGTCTTATACTTAAGTAACTAACGGTGGGATGCGCATGCGCATTTTGCCCCCGGCCCCTGACCGAGTCTAAACCGAGTCCCCGAGGTGCCCCGTTGCCCCGAGCATAAGCGGCGAGCTTGACGGCTTGCTTGTTCGTTTCAACGTGTTGTACTTACCACGACGACGACGACGGGAACGTTGAGGAACCAGATTGCCAACATCTGTAGACCCGCGGCATTTCTTTATTCTCTCAGCGATACGTACCCTGAGATCGGAACTTGTGTTCTTTTTTTTATTTATTTTTTTTTTATTTACTTTTTCGATCATAACAAACAAGCGCACGCGCGCCGACGGAGGAAGAAAAAACGGAAGAACGGCAAACGGGGGGAAGGAAGAAAATTATACCTCAAGATACGTCGGAAGTCTAATTCTTGTATTCGAGATTCGACAACAAGTTATATTCATACCCATATTTAATAACGTTCGTCTGCCATCTGGAATTTTACGTAAGTTGCAAATATTACTTATATGTAGGTACTAGAATTTCCTCAACCGTATAACTTGTATGGATATATTTATGTGCGACGTATCTTTCGCAGAGATCCACGTATTATGCTCTTTTCGTGTTTTACCCTGATTGTTTGAATGTGATTGGAAGTTTGATTAGTAAGAAAATAATTTAATATCCAAATTAGAATGTCTTGGATAAAAAGGAGTTAAATCAGATTCTCCAGAAAAGTGGGAGAAGAAATTTTGCGTAGTCAAGCACAAACACCGCATACTTTATACATATTGTAAAAATTACTGAAGTGGCATTGTAACATTTCGAACTGCGTGATAAATTTCCTTGTTTCTCTTTTTAGCTTTGTTCTACAAGTTTCGATTCATTTCCCTTAATTTTCCCATACTTGCCGTTTGAATGGCAAAATTTTTCTTCTGGATAAAATATCGTTATTCTCGGTTCGATCGATGGCAGAAATTATTTTAATAAAACAAGAAAGATACACGTGGCAATTGGAATTATCGTTTATCCGACACAGTTTTCGACCATTAGCGCATGCGTCTGTATTTTTACATTTACGTCTGACTTACAAATAATATACCTACTAACATTACCGCGGGTCCGGAAGGATCTAAGCGAAAAGCTTGCCGAGTGTGATATTATTGGGGGGGCTAATCATGATCTCGTACGGCTTCGCGCTACCGGCGATACGGGTTATTTTTGACACACATCGGAACGGTACCACCTGTATCATCAGTTCATGCATCTGTCACCCACCTGTAACTCGCCATTGATATGTGCTGTTAAGAAGCGATTAACTCGCAGCGATTCGTATCTTATAGGACTGTTGGTAGATTTTATATTTCGTATGAAACATCGTAGGGTTATCAATCATTCTATACTGTCGTATATTCCTTATAATATTGTGAAATAAAATTTGTATCGATCTTTGGATCGCAGAAGTTTGAAGTAGCCTGAATTTTCATCTTGAGTAGTGCAATGATAATAAACGTGCATTACAAACATGTTCACAAACTCGAGGTCAGTTCGGTGTAGCGAATAATCTGAATATACAAGTGCCTATAGATAATACATAGTAGTAAACTTAAAGTATCGATGGCCCGGATTATATACACGGGGAAGATAAACAAACGGTATGATCTGCAACTTTCGATTTGATGCTCCAAAAGATTGTCCATAATGGCGTCGTTTTAGTGCCATTGTTCGTTTATCTGTCTTCAGATAAGATTTTATTTGATTTCTTTGATTGCAATTAATCCCAGTAGGTATGTATACATAAGGTAATTCGAAACAGTTGTCGCGATTATAATTGAATTTCACTCAATCTTGAGTTGACTTGTAACAGCGCCGGGTTGTAAACGTTGAAACGATTCGAACTGCACTTTTCAAATCTCCAGTTTCGCAGGCACCGAGAGAAACGAACACTCCGCGATGCAGGGAATATGCGAACGATCGGATATTGCGGCGGGATGCAATGAATATTATTTACAGTAGCGTAGACGGAGGAAAATGAGGGAAAATAATTAAGCAAAAGCGACCGGCTTGTTGTTCCCTTGGACAAGCAATGCCGATTGGCCACTCTTATCAGCGTTCACGGATTAAAGGTCACCCCCGTGAAGATATTGGTATACTTAATGGCTTAGCGACCGTAGCGACGATACCGCGTAGTTTAGCCCGCAACTCCGTTGCACTCGTTCTCCATTGCCTGGCTAAGTTTTGTAAATGAATTTTCATTCGTTTAACAAAAGTGCACGATATGTCTAGTAGATTGTTGAAAATAGTATAATCGTGCGGTATTTCAGTTTGTCGTTTGTTTCGCTGTAGATATAGACGTTTCTTTCTTTTAACTCAATATTTTTCGACAACGCTGTTTTGCCTCGATCTGCAACGCTGCACTTGGAGTTTACGTATAAGTGATAATCGTGAGACGCCAGGTAAGCATTATTTTACACCAACTATGTGTTTCGAACGTATCTACCGATATACGCGCTTCGCGCGGGCATGAATGTCTACAGTAGAACCTCTCCTCGTCTATCTTTGTATATATTTTTAAATTTTCCGATTTCCTCAAAAGTTTCATCCTAATAACTTGAGATCCGCTGTCGAATAATTTACGTGAAACTCGGGTGAAAAGTATGAAGGGTTCTATCGTACATTTCACCTTCGATAACGGATCTATAACATTATTATAACGCTAATGCAACCGACGCGGTCGCAGAACCGTCCGTCTTATACATATACACCAACATATGCATGTGTTTACTTGGAAACAATAATGGAAGGTCTAGCGTAAGCTCCAAAGTACGAACCGCAATAAAAATGAGGTGGAGTGGGAGACGATTGAAGTTTGAGGTGTAATAGTCGGCGAAATTACTTGGAATTCCAAAGTATTCGTTATGAATGGGGGGGGGGGGTATTGAATTCCATTAATTGCAAATGCTGTACGTTATCAGGGTACGTTTCATTGCAATTGACGAAGGCATGACCTCGTCAAAATAATGTAGAAATCGCATAACACGACGAAGTGACGAAACTTGATGCCTGCAGTTTCTTAACAGGATTCCACAATTTTAATTATTCAAATTCTTCGGCATTGGGTGTTCCGCATGAAAATTAATTTTCTGTAAATTTTACCAGTAGCGAACAATAATCATACATTCAATTTTATTTCCGCGACTCAACATGCAAGAAGAGCAAGTGAATCTTCTTTCTACTCGTCACCTCCGGTTCCAACGCTAGCTTCGGATTTCCGTCGTCTCTTTGAAACGTTAGCAAATTCTTAACACTAGTACAAGTACCGTTTTCCTAGAGTAGGTAAAATTTTTGTCCTTTGTACTGTTGTCAGGTATACCGTACCGTACCATAACTTACCCTACGCACAGCACAGTATGTATCAGGTATGCACCTAAAGCAAAGCATTGTTAACGCTGGTACTTACTTTCTGCAATAAATGAATGTCCATAGGCGTAGAGCACGTTGCTTGTTAACGATTCCTTATCGATTCAGGTTATATGTACGTAGGTATATTTCCACCGCACCAGCAGTTTGAGAAGTAGTCGAATAGGTCCGAACTTTTCCAATTCTAACGGACTTTACGCTACCCTATTATACAAACCGTAATCCTTAAACCTGGGGATGTTGTACGCATGTACATCAATTATAAACAGGTATGCGTAGGTTAGTTATCTGTAGTATAGACTTACTCGTTAAGTACGGAGCCCGAAAGATAATGCTCGACGAACTGCACCGACCGACAATAATAAATGCACAAGATATCTCGTGCCTGTAGTTACAAGCGTATACATCCATACATATCTGCAATCCCTGAGTGCCGCGAGTAGCAACAGCTGATTTTACCTGTGGCCCTCATATAAATCTCTCTCTTTTGGACTGTTACTGTGGACATTTTTTTCTACTTGACCCTACAGACAGAGAGCCGCTTATGCGGGCCCCGGGTTAATAAATAAGCTGTCCTTACTCGCATTCACAGTTTTTGCCTCATGGTTTACCTGGAAACGAATGGCCTTGGGCGTATGTATGTACCAAACATCATGACGGTGTTCGATTTTCGTCTTTGCAAAAACTAAATGCACTTTCGTATACCGACACGAGAGCTCGCTGCCTGTGAAGTTAGTAACGTTAACGCAAAGCGACATCAGGAAATAAATCGATATTCTGCAATTTTTATAACGGTTTTGAAGGAGTATGGCTTTCCAAAATAAGAGTGTAATGTTTTGTTTATCATGGTTTATTAAATTGCGGACATTGCTAAAGGTGTGAAGTGACGATTTTTCCAAAACATGCATCGTTGCAGTAACGTTGCTAACTTCATACTCATGATAATATAATCTGTTCGAATAATACGCGATGCAGACTATAATTAGTAATTTTTGCGCAAATTATGTACCCCTGAACAATACCACGTTAAATGCAGGTAATTTTAATATTTCGCGTATGCGCTTACTTGCATTATACTTAGAATTCTAGTTTAATACTTATGTGCCGTACTGTGTATACGATACGACTCGACCGAATCGGCACTTCAGCCTTGAAGGTATGTTAGGTAGGTATTACAATTCGAGCTCGAACGTAGCGAAATGTGAGACAACGAATACGGCGGTATATACCGAGATACATACTTATGTACATACACAGATGCAGCATAGTGCATACACAGGTTCGGTACGTATGTATAACGTTGAAGAAAATCATATTTCCTTAACAATTTTAACCCCAGACTTTGGCCTGACACCGGACACGGAGAATGATTACCATGTGAAGGAGGTTCAAGATATGGTGACTATCATTCAGAGGATGATTAAAGATGGTAAGACACAGACTAAGGAGCGAAATGAAAACGAAAACAAAAACAAAAACAAGAAAAAAAAAACAGCAACGAGTTTAGAGGCCAATCCGACAGCAACGAATTTAGAGGACATTTCGACAGCGACGATACCTGTTTATTACCAGATATGGACACACGTTTTCAGCCGTACGTCACACCGGATGTTGTCTTATGGAAGAACTAATCGTTATATTCATTAAATTTTTATTAAATCTGTAATGATGAGTTTGAGGAACGGGAGAGGTTTTAAGTCATTCAAAAGTCACGTAAGTGTAAGGGATGGCGGGGGCTGTTTTCTTGCTAACATCATCCTTATACGGGGTGGAGGGGATTCAGGATGAACGGACCATTGAGTTCCAAGCCGAAGTTGAGAAAAGAGGAAAAAAGAACGTTGAGAAAAATCGCTAGTAACGTTCTTTGAATCAATGATAGTGAATTCATTCGAATGAAATACTTATACGTAAGAGAAGTCAAACTGAGCAAATTCGAAACCTACAAACTGAGATATTGGCGATTTTAAAGAAGCCTTTATAATTAGAACATTCGGAATGATAAAACTTGGGTGTATTTTTTCTCTTTTTCCAACTTTTGATTCAGATGGTTGATCCTTTTTGGGGGTGCCCTGATCGATTTCGACGTTGACGTTTACATCTCCAAATATCCAAATCGATATATTCCAAACGCAAAAAAAGGCTTAATAGGCCAATTTTATACATAATTCTGAACAAAAACACTCGAATACATTTTCATTTGACGCAGAAATAAAGAAATGGCATGAATTCTACGAAATTACTATTACGATTTCTTAGAATCCGTGCCATTTCTTTACTTCTGCGTCAAATGAAAGTGTGTTGGAGTGTTTTTGTTCGGAATTCCGTATAGAATAGGGCTGCGAAGCCCTTTGTCCATTTTGAGATAGACTTTGATATTCGAAGATATATACGTCAATATGACGTCAACTTTGAAATCGGCCAGGGCACCCTTTCAGCGAAATATTTTTTCCCACCCTGTTTATCGTGACATTAATTGTGCAGTAATCCAGCCAAGTATTCCTAATGGACACATTTTTCGCCATGTAAAATGCTCGAAACCTTATCTATCATGTACATACATACATGCACACATACATTTGTAATATTATGATATCCGCGCTCACATGACAACCGTCGGAATTGTCGTATATTGGAGCATATCAGACACTCATAACTGTGCAGGGTTCCGAATACATTTATTACGTGTTTATCTTGGATACAATGTCTCCACTCCCGCCTCAAATAGGTACGTCAATGCGCGTATGTATGTGTAACAAAACACATGCGGATGGAAATATTCAACAGGTGCCGGAGCTATAGGGAGGATGCATGATGCATCATGTACACATATAACACTCTGCAATCTGTCAGTAAACGGAGATATTATTCTGTTTGAATGAAATTTCACGTCTTGTTTTATACTTTACAAATACCAATAACCGTCTCAGAGCTCATGCTATGAACTCCGACCTACGAACCGTGAATTACGAGAAAAATGATGAGGTTGTGTTGAGTTGATCTGTTTTGACCCATTTGAGGTTAGATTGCGCCAAATTATATTCGTATTTCCTAACAAATTTTCTTCAGCGATTTTATTGCAGACTTTATTAAGCTTTATTGTTCTCACGTTTCAGGTCACACATTTCTGAATCCTGAAGTGGTCAATCTTGTCCTGGAACCAGGCATATGGTGAGTCTTTTGAATTTTCAAACCTCTAAAAGTGTACCTTTAGTATTCTTCACCCACTAAAAGCTAAAAAATAATCCTACCGCTATTGCAGTTCAAAAGACGAAGAGGTCGATAATAATTGTGTTGTGAGAGCACGCGGCTTACCTTGGCAGTCCTCGGATCAGGACATTGCCAAATTCTTCAGAGGGCTTAATGTTGCCAAGTGAGTACACAAATACCTTGCGATATATTTTTCTAAGGTAACAAGGATACTGTCCCATGTTACATGCTCAAACTTTGATCAAACTTGAACCAACTCGATATTTGAAAGCATTCCGAATTTATGCATCTAAAAAGATTAGTATGTAAATAATGGATTTGATAAAGAGTATTTAATTTTTTCAGTCACTCAACCATGAGTAAACTGATTTTAATCGCGCGAGTTCTTTTTGTTGAAAACTATCAGAGTTTCTGGTTCCATACAAAACCTTGTAACTGACCAATTAATCCTGGCATGATCAAAATTGAAGCACATGACTTGAGATACATTCTTTATACGTAATGATTCACATGATTCAACACTTTTTAAATAATCTATTCGATTTCTATTACCAAGCATCATTGGAGGTAAAATGAAGGTATTTATAACTAGGTGTTGTATAAAGTTTCAATTTAATCATTTAGATACAGTTTCATATCTGGATAAATTTAGATCTCATTTATAGGATATTCGTTTGCGCGTGTTTTGAGAATATTGAATCGAAAGCTGAAGGCGTATCAATTATCATGAACATCCATAATTCCCCATATATTGGCTGCTTCACGTGGGTGTGTAGGAGTTAAATTCGTCGTTAATAAAATATACTGACTGTTCCTCCTTCTGTTGCAATAGAAACATATCTTAATTATTCCATAGAAAACTCGCAGTTTTTTAATGTAAGAAGTGCCATTCTGATTTGAACAATTGTCCAAAAATATCAGTAATTCCTATGTTTAAACAAAATTAATTTGTGAGGTACTATTCTTTTATGTATAAAACTTTATGTAACTTCTCTGTTATTGAAAAGAGTTCGGAGTGGACTTATAAATGTAGAAAATTTTGCTATGTTTTTTACATCACTCCCACTCGTGTCAAAACCATCCAGTTTTGCTACCAGCAAAAAAAGTCATTGTTTGACTTGGAAGGTATTACACCAAGATTTTTTTCCTTGATTTTGTCCTCGCTCGCATTTTTCTGATACAATTTTTTATTTTTTTTGGGATGTCGCATGGTAACAGTAGGACAGTAAACATACGTTGGCCTCGGTGGGTCTATGTCCGCAGCATCATCGACTGATAGGAGTTATCTCGGGTCACAGATCATACTTATGAGTTAAAGCGATGTGTTCCCTACTTAGCTTTAACTGTCATTTTAGAACTGCCATATGGAATATGCAACAAATTTTTCTCTGCCAAGTTTTGACCCTAATTGCTTAGTTCATTTCCTTTGTGTTCAGCCTGCTTACGTGTTTCTCAAACTAGAACAAGCTTGTTGGGTGCACACTCTTTATTTTCTAAATATTATAATGTGTTTCTTTTTTGTATAATGTCGTGTATATTCTCCAGTGACGAAGGAATAATTTAACTTTTTGTTGATTATGTAATATGCTTAAATTCTTATTATTTTTGCAATTTGTCTGATTTTTCGCTTTGCAGAGGCGGTGTTGCCCTGTGTTTGAGCGCACAGGGTAGGCGTAACGGGGAGGCATTGGTGCGCCTAGTAAGCAAGGAGCACAGAGACATGGCGCTCAAAAGGCACAAACACCACATTGGGGCCAGATATATTGAGGTATACAAGGCTTCGGGTGAAGACTTTGTTGGTGTGGCAGGTGGTGCTAGCGGTGAAGCACACGCATTTCTTTCACGCGGAGCCCAAGTTATAGTTAGAATGAGAGGGCTGCCCTATGATTGTACAGCCAAGCAAGTTGTGAGTCATCCAAACATATTACGAAAGTCAATTGAAATTCGTTTTAGTTAACAAAATGACGATTAGAACTTGGATATATTTACTTTCAGTTGGAGTTTTTCCTAGCTGGCGAAAATTCGTGTCAGGTACTAGACGGTGAGGAAGGTGTGCTATTTGTGAAAAAACCTGATGGAAGGGCGACTGGCGATGCATTTGTACTTTTTGCCAAAGAAGAAGATGCCTCGAAGGCTCTCAGTAAACATCGGGATCTGATCGGTAGCCGATATATCGAACTCTTTCGAAGCACGACAGCCGAGGTTCAACAGGTACATACTCTTAAACTAAATTAATCTTAGGTTACTAATAATTAAGTAGCGACTTGGTAGCATGGTGTATATTATTTGTTACATACAGTACGAATTAATGCAATTATTGGTATTAGTGGCATGTAATGGAAAATGGAACAAGGTACGGACTAACTTACATACTACATACTGCTTGATTTTAAGGAACATCTTTTCCTAAGTGGGAGAGAAATAGAATGTTTTAAATGGTCTCTAAATTGGTATTTTCTGATTATTTGTTTCTAGGTACTGAATAGATCAATGGATCCAAAGACGTACGAGGCCCCAGCACCATTATTGGCGACAATTCCACAAGTCCCTCTTCTTCCGCAACACATAATCACCTCTGGAACACGTAAAGATTGCGTGCGTCTGCGTGGTCTCCCATACGAAGCACAAGTTGAACATATATTGGAATTTTTGGGTGAACATGCAAAGAACATAGTCTTCCAAGGAGTTCACATGGTTTACAACTCTCAGGTAAGCAGACACTCTTTGCCTATCTTTCAATATGAAGCCCGTTCTGACCAAACTAACAGATGCCGTTCATGCGATATATGAAAGCATTGAAGGAAAAAAGGCCACTTTACGAAAATATACGCAGGCAAGTGCTTATTAGCAAAGTAATCAAAGCCTGGTTTCTTCTGATTACGTCTCTAATTGAACATGAGCGAGTCAACCAATTTAACAATCAACCAGACACTCATCAAATCTATGAACAATTATGTTGATAATATCATTGTTGTCTTGATACCCAGGGCCAGCCATCGGGCGAGGCTTTCATCCAGATGGACAGCGAAAGTTCTGCTTATGCCTGCGCATCGCAGCGTCACCATCGTTATATGATATTTGGCAAGAAGCAACGTTACATCGAAGTATTTCAGTGCAGTGGCGAAGACATGAATCTGGTATTGACAGGCGCTGTCGCACCACCACCTGCCAAAGCTCTACTATCTCCCGGTACGTTGACGACACATAGTCCTGCAACCCTGGCCCATCCTCCTCCTCCATCGACGGTGGCCCTGCCGAATCACCACCAGCAAACTCCCCTGTGGGATATACATGCCTTGGTCCAAGCTCAGGCTCAGGCCCAAGCTCAGGCCCAAGCGCAGGCTCAAGCTCAAGCTCAGGCTCAGGCTCAGGCTCAGGCTCAAGCTCAGGCGCAAGTTCAAGTCCAAGCGATGAGAAATCAAGATTTATGGTTAATGGCTCTTGCCTCAAACCCACCTCCCAACTCATCGTCATCTCCCGCCTCTCCGACGTCGGCGGTAGCTAGTAAGGCATTGGCGCTACCGCCACCACCACAATCCCAAATCTCCGCTTATAACATGGCCCCGCCGACATTGCACGCCCAACCTCCCCCGGCTCCGTTCTTACTGTTCAACATGCAACCCCGTTACCCAATACTGCGAGCTCCACCCCAAGCACTGTTACCTCCGTTGGTACACACTAGCCAGTTAAATCCGGCAGCTTTCATGGGTCTGAAACGCTCCTGGGAAAACGCTTTTCCAGCCGAGAGTGCCAGCAATCACGCAAAACGAGCTTGGCAATCTCCGGCAACGTTTCAAAATCCGCAGCAAGCGGCTGCTGCCTCAGGGCTGGCCTATCCCGCTCAATTCTATCCACAAATGTAATGAATGCCAACCTCGACAGGCAGCTCCTGCGATCAGCTAACGGAATGAGTACTTCCTATGGTTTCAGTTGTGGTAGGTTACGTATTTAATTAGCAATCCCGAGTACGGAAATGGCTAGAGAACAAGGAAATATTGCAAATTGCCGGAACGTAGGATGTACAAGTAGCGAATTTTCGGGTAACTGTAGCAAATATCCCGCAAAAAAATCATTCGTCTGGTGCAAACGGACGTGGCTAAAATTTTCAGCAACGTATTATTTATGCGATATTTTTTATACAATAATTATACACATATAGCCGAGATAATTCTTAGAAACGTAGCAGTTCTCACTAGGCACAGAGAGGGCTCGTGGAAAGTTTAGATATTTTTCTATATCTTTGGATCAGTACCTGCAGTTCAAAAGAGCCTAAGTGTAGGTAGGGATGGTAGCCGCTACTCATAATATTCCATAACGCGGACGAGGCTTACGGCAAATTGAATTGAATCGGTTTAATTGATATGTGTGTGTGTGGGTGTATATATATATATATATATACACACATATATATATACAAATAAATTTATACTAAAATATATTATAAGGTTATGATTGCGTAGAGGTATGGGTATTGGGATCATGTATTGCATATGCTCGCCTAGAGATGCAATTTCCGTACATCATCACTTATATTTGATAACTTTTACCCTTTTGGGAATACTTAAGTTAAATGACGCTCAGCAGATATTTAGGCGGGAGCAGTAAGACAATTCTCATTCCTATAACATATATATAGATTCACGGACAATTGGGACACATTTAACTGGACTTATCAATGACAATAATTATTTGTTACGCGTGTCCTATTTTTGATATATACATGTATATTAATTATTGCTGATATATTGCCTGCTCGGGCAGACCTATAATATAGAAATACTAGGGACCATTCATATAATATGCTGATAGGTGTACAATATTTATCGTTGTACAGATTGACCAACGACATTCCAATGGAAATCTTAAACTTTTTTTAAATATTTTTTTTCAATTTTCCTTTTACCATTGCCAGCACCTAAGTGCCTTTTTCATAGGTGATAGAAAGTACTTACGTAATGTTAGGATCTATTAGATCAGAGCTATTGTTGATGATGATGATTATTATATTTGTACCTTCGAAGAGATAGATTGTAGGAAACTATTAACTCTAGGTAGGCACCATGATTCGCTCTCAAATCAAGATTTAATAATGTCTTGTAATATGTATATAGATGTAGTAACAATATTATTATTTCAAGTATAGTATGATGCGGTGGTTTGTGACAGCCCTTCGAATCAAATCTTTGTACAAATTCGACCTTTCAACAACATTTAACAAAAGTTCAAGTTCCGAATTGGTATAAGCGAGCCTTAATAAACACCGAACGTGGTCTGCAATATTCTCATCTCGTTCATTTCTATAAAGTTGGAAGTAAAATAAGTGATAATCAGACTTTTGACATTCTTCCATGCGGACCTATTTTCTACATATTATTATGATTAGGTGTTAGGAATAGTTATTCCATCCAATATAATATAATAATTCTTAATCTTAGCATAGTCCTTTTTTCATTCTACGAGACTGTTTTATTCTCACAAGTTTTTTGCACCTTCGATTCTCCATTGTACCATTGAATTAGTCTCATTCGAACGTTAATTTTGGATTCCGATATGATTCTACAACTCCTATGCGAAAGTTCTATTCTGAACAGTTCCAAAAAGGATCAACTGGGATAAACTGATAGATAGGCACTGCAATTTTTTGTCATATATCCAGCAATTGTGGTAAGAGAAAAGTGGTGTTAATAGAAACACAGTGGCAATATAAACTGTTGACAATTCTAATCCAGATTGTTCATTTTAAGCTTTTTACGATCAATGCTTTGTTCTTAGTCGCAGGTAGGGGCCGCAAGTAACTTCCAATGACCCCCCTCCCTCCCCCTGTTCCTTATTCCCTCTCAGCCAATATTCAGCACTTTTTTCATCGAGATCTTGTACTTAACTCGGTGTTGGGAAATCCAATTTCTTCCACGTTCCCCATTGATTGATAATTAATAACCAATGTTAGAGATATTTTGCAGCTGTTATGCACTCAGAATTGTTACATTTTTTTTCTTAGAGAGTTGTATAAATTTTATATGAGCAGCCTTTTGCTAAAACTATAAAAAATGATTACCCCGATATCATTATAATTTTTTTGCTCATGCATATGATCATGTTTAACTTGCATGACCGAAAAATATGTAATCCCTGGCGTTGCAGCAAGTTACACTGGTATTTTATTTTATTTATTTCTCTACAGCTCGTTTTTTTATTAACAATGAGACTTATAAAATAATCATTTGCATATGGCGTCACACATCAGTACATGCTGATATATATTTACTGTGTCATGTATGTATTTATTTTTTTATTTTCCGGCAGTTTCAGCAGATCTATGGTATATTGATTTTTATGCAAATTTTGTTACTTATATACTTCCAAAATTTTTATTTATTTTTCATAAATCCTTGGAGTCATGGTAGTTGTTAAACTTTACGTTAAGTAGTGTGAACAGAGTTTTGTTTGCCGAGCAACGTTCGTCATAAACATCTTGCTTCTGATGGAAAAATACGACATTTATTTTCTAAAAGTTTAATAGACAACAAGTAGTGTTTGTAAATATTTTTTATGCTAATCTAATCAAGAAACAATTTACAGGGTATCGAGATATTTATTACGACGTTCACGGCATAGTGCGAGAATCAAGTATATGCCAATTGTTCGCTGAATATCTTTCGTCGGCAAGGAAATACTTGTTCCTCCCGCTTGAATAGTATAAACAACATAAATCTAACGATAACGGCTATAATTCAAGGTAGAACAAGACTACTTGGGTATGACATGTGTAGCAAGTGAATGTAAATTTATTCTCTCTGTTATCAACCCAGTTATGTTACATATTTTATTACATGCATACAGTCGTCGGTTCTATCTTGCATTGCCTAAGAGTGCCTCTTGAAAATTCTGACAACAACTTGACGAAATGGTATGGGCAAATTTTTTCGCAAATGCTGCATCAGCAGATACTCAAGTGTAGCGTACATTACATCACTAATCTCATAGTTGCAACGATTATCGTTTCAATTGAAAGGTTCGCGAGTCGAAAGACCAATACTTGAATATATATCACGTGGTTGTCAACATCTCGATACAGAAATAACAATCAATGTATCGAGAAATTACCAAAGTAGAATACTGCGTACTTTATGTTGCTGCAAAAGAATGACAAAGCTTGCATTTGATATTTATCGGGTAACCGTCTTCCATCAATTCCTGATGTGCCAGAATTTTCGAGAGAGATGTACACACTACATTGCATTATAATGTTGGCTTTCGCTGGATTCACAAACAATCATGGGCAGAGACAATTATTTTCTATTATCCCTGTACTAACCGATGCTATACATATTGGACCGTGACTTGTGCTGGATGTGTTGTTTGGTGTTCTGGATGGCTAACCTGGTGACTGATAGTTATGTGTATCGTTAATTATTATATTGCATATAGTTATCTGCATTAATTATTATCACTATATAGCACTTGATGTCTTATGAATATCGAGCGGTATTAAACGCTCCGGTATTGGGCCATATAGGACATATTTTAGAGGGTTTCTTTCCGATCTTTTTTTTTTCTATCCACCTGATTTCCTGTTTAGTTTTCTCTCTTCCAAATCGTGTAAATCCTTGATTACATTTATTCAACAAATAATTAATTTATGATTCCAAGTTATCAATAGGTAATGTCAGTCGTTGATTTATATGATCGTTTTTTTCACATTACGCCCACTACGATTCGGAATACAAAACAACGCGACTATGGTCACTTTGAAGAGAACTGATGTTTGAAGATACTGCAAAGTCTTGTATTCATTTTTCAGTATGTTTATTTCATCCTTCATCTTTGGAAAAGGATGTAATATACATTAACGCGAATTACATTTTGAATGCTACATATGTTCAAGCAAATTTAACGATTAGTAAAACTGCAGTTGATGGACAAATCTCATTGAGGCATGGAATTCGGTATTTCACTTACAATTAGAACCTGTAGCAAGTTTAGCCATCTCCTTTTTCCGATACTTCAACCATTTATTCGAATGACACGAGTCTTGACATAGGATTGGAAAACGTGCCAATGAACTCACACTAAGACAGGAATAGATCTTATTAAATTATACATCGATATTCGCGACTGTTGAATGGATATATTATTCAATTAAGTTGCAGCGTGTATTTACGAGCTCTTTGTATCTCTTCATCCCTTAACAACCTTTTCCCTTTTCCATCTCCACCGAACTCATTCGTTCTTAAAAGTTTGTTGAAACTAAACGGTTTCAGCAGTAGATAACTTACAGAATTTACTTACATGCTTCTGCCTTTTTTTTGAACTAGCGAAAGCTAACACACATGGTTAAGTGATTGGCATAAAGATAAAATTTATCAATTCAATAATGGAGCATTTTACACCAATTCTAGCAATACTGGGACTTAGGACTATTTATCGCTGTATACTCTCTGTATGTCGATCATTATATTAATATTAATAATCATGTTATTAATAAATGTACTCGTGTCTCGTGGATATATACGCTTGTTGGGTTGGTGGACTTTTACCTTGATACCTTATTCATTGCTCGTACTTTTTGTTCAATCTTTCTCACAAGGCATTTTTCAGTTTTTTTTTTTTTTTTATCCTTCCATTTTCTATATTTAAATTTCATAGATTTACTTAGATACTGTTGAACTTTTTATTCCCATTTGGGTATACTTGTGCACGCATGTACATACCTTACATACCGGCATACAAGTGCCAGTGCATTTCTTGTATGTATCGTATGTCAGTATATTAATTGCATTTTTTTTTTGCAAGGTAGATTGCTTGTGAAAACGATGCTGAACTCATACAACGGGTGATTAATAAATAAAGTCGGGATAAAATCTTGGATATTTAACTCTAAGTGTAGGAATAACATCAATTTTTATCGATCGCCGATCTCCCCTCACTTGTGTAAGATTATGCATGTACATAACGGCTGAACTTTATTGGAAGAAATAGGAAAATATTATGTGAAACGCTCCAGTAAAAATTATGTAAGATTCGTGCTTCTTCCCTGAAGAGCCTTTGCGCAATTCACGTACGGTTCCTGAAAAAAAAATTGAGGGTATGTTATCAAACAAGACCATCTTCGGCCAGTCTAATCACTGCTTACTGCATAAATAGATAAACTGGAACTTACTAGCGTCAAGCCATTACAGTAAGCAGTGATGCGCTGCTAAGTCTCAGTCGGCTAAAAAGTAACGGTGAATCTTCAAATTTATTATTTGCTTCGAAAAGAAAGCTGCTGCACCTGCAACTTTTATGGTGATATACAAATAAGTATCAGTATATCGTAATAGATTCACCTTGCAAAAGAAATGTGGTTAATATAAGACACTATGCACATGTATAAGTCAGATGAAAATGTATTAATCGAAACTTTTTTTTTACCCTCAGTGTTCTCAGAGTAAACCAGTAGTGTGAAAGAATAACTTTTACTTTATATAGGGGGGACATTTTTGGAGTGAGTAACTCGTGGCAACATGAGATTCTCTAAGTCGCCAACCTTGAGAGGTCTTCCCTTTATAACAATGCATTTTATATGCATACTGTCTTACAAAAAGTACGATCATCACATTCCTGTTCCGTTATTTACGATACTTCACTGGATTCGCAGGTATTAGTAGGTACCAATTGAGGTCAATTTTACACATGTTGCAGCCTCTATTCTCTTTTAAACTGTCAAATTTTCTGTTCGTATTCTCTGAAGTGTAAGTTTAGTTAACAAAAAACCATTTGGTGCCATAGATATTCCGTTGACATTTTCCATGGTATAATGTACAGTATGTGATTTTGGCTTCATCATGAGTATTTGTTAGTTTTCTGTTACATTCAAGAACTGAATTATGCAACGATCAATGTTAGCTAATTACCGCTAAAAATCTCATAGTTAAACCTAATGAAAACTTAAGTAACAAAGAATGCCTAAGCCTAATCATATTTTCAAATATCACTATGATCACATTCAGTTCTTATTATTATCTTGCCGACACTCAATTACGATTTTCTTCTTTCGACGGCGCAGTGAAAATTTAAATAAAATGAGGTCAATTGATGAGAATTCGCAAAAATTCTGTATATTAGTATTCACTTATGAAGTGCAATATTGGTGTCCACTGAATGTATAAAAAATTGTGAACTATATAACTTGCGCATCTAGTGAAGGTGTCACTTTCTTATAGGACTGTAATCACACCATATTTGGTGAGAATAATTACTACCTAATTATTGAAATATTTCAGAAACCAACGACC
This sequence comes from Neodiprion pinetum, assembly GCF_021155775.2. Classification (NCBI taxonomy): domain Eukaryota; kingdom Metazoa; phylum Arthropoda; class Insecta; order Hymenoptera; family Diprionidae; genus Neodiprion; species Neodiprion pinetum. The sequence goes on from NC_060234.1 coordinate 42,239,168, forward strand.
AGACTTCGTTCAACTGATGTTCTTTGATTTCATTATCACTATGACAGAAAATTTTATTTGATCTATTCGTTCTGGACAATTCAGAGTGTAATTGTGTCTACATGGTAAATCTCTACGCTAGGATATATTATAGTTTTTAATCAGGCCGTCAGTTACCCTTAAACGATTTGGTTAGGCAGATGCAAAAATTATTTGCAATTGTGGGTTGGCTATAATAGATCACTGTTGAACATTTTAACAAAGTATCATTAAAATCACTTTGTCACAACGATGATCATTTTCATTTAGTATACATTTTACTCTGTTCAAAAGCAAGGAGCAACATTGGCAATATTATTAATTAACGTAGTTCTGAATCTTGTTGCTAGCTCCTATTGTAGCGGAGCGTTGGTTTCTGAATATTGTTGGTTGGAGGCATGTGCAGCCAAGGTATCCGAGTCACGAAAATATATTTAAAAATATTAGTGATTCCTAGCAACAATGTTGATGGTCCTATGGTATTTTATGGTGTGTCCGGGGCTCTGCCTGGTGGATGGACCATAATTATCTCGCTATCTTGCCGAGTCCAACTCCGGTGTTCGCTACTATATCCCTGCTATATTACTCTGTCCGCTTGACCTGCGATATATTATTCCCAAAATGATATTGAATGTCACATTTGGGAATACAGACGCGTTTTCTTTTGTATATTTCACAAAATAACAGCATTAACTTGTATGTATTGTAATCTGTATAAACAATGTATTATTGTATATTTGTTTGTTTCAACTCAACGTGTTCTACAGGCACATAATGCGGGGAAATATAATGTCAGTTTTACAAAATCTCTCTTTTTTCAAGTAATCGGATGTTAGTGTGGTTAGCAGTGGTAAAGGAGCAGACTATCTGAACGGCGAAGATTATTGGTGTGGTAAGAAAACATTACGGGGATGGAATAAATAATTAAAACAGCTTATTGTGGTCTGTGGACAATTGGACATAGAAAGTGTGGGGATTGGTTGGCAGAGGGAGGGCAGAGGGTGGGATAGGGGCAGAATTTTACAATGGTCAGTGCAACGTTAACGTATGTTGCGTGGTGCAGTGTCGATGGCGGTATGGTAGCGGGACTACAGTACGTATACTAACTTCTGTGCTTCAGGTAGGCCAATTATTCCAATCATTATATCATCCCGAATCAGCTGTCGGTGGTTTACAGTTGATAATAATAAAAGATGCCCTGTATTTTTACATTCAAGGTATTTTTATTTTGTTCAATTTCTCAACACTTTAAAGAGACTTGCTGCTATTTTTTTTTATTATTTGACTGCATCCCACCGAACGTCATGGAAATTCTATGTGCATTCAGAATTTATGACATTGATGATTCTTTCCAGAATATTTATCACTTCATTACTCGATGATTCAAATCACAGTTGACAAGTGTCGGATAATTAAATTCATTTATTAGGAACTTAATTCTTCGCGCCTCTTCAGAGCACTGTCATTACCATTGCACTAATACGAATCACGATTCTAAAATTATCACTGCACAAAACCACGTTAAGGCTATACACTTAACTGTATGGGTATAATAGCCCATAGACTTTATTTGTAAATAGAATCATGGGTTCGTTGGTTAATTGGCTAATGTTACTCGTTTGGTAGCTTTCTATAACGAATTTATTATACATTGCTACAAATCTGCCTACTTTTATATTGTCACATAGAATGATCTTTGTAAAAAATAATATAGCAATAAGCTTTGTTATTAAAATGATGGAAAAAGCTTTTACTAGTAGATATATCTGTATGTATAACTTTAATAATTACGACTACTTTCAAACTCAAGTTGTGGCTTTGAAATACAGTTAATTACTCCTCCAAATTGAACAAAGTCTTTTTTTTTGCAAAAGCTATACACTTATTTTCTTCCTGCCACATATATTTGTCTGTGGTATCAACTGTCGTCTTTAAAATTGTAAACGTCAATAACATTTCCAGTCAAATTAAATTATTTCTAAAATATCAGCGAGCAATTATACACTACCATTTTGTAACAATTACCCTGGACGCAGTACACTTCTTTAGAGTTGGAAGCTAGACACGTTAATCAGATTCCATGAAATTATTTCACATTTTCATAACTTTTACATTATTTGATCAAACTTCTCAAATTGTGACTAAATGAAACATTACTATTTCTTCCTCAGGAGGTACAATGATGCCGCCTCCGTTTGGACCAGGTGCGATATATCCTGCGCAAGCGGCAATGTTACCTCGGGGGCCACCGCAATTTGCACCCGCATATCCACCTATATTCTATTGGCCATACCCGTCACCACCAGTCAGTCCAACCAATTACTATAACCCAGCTAACGTTGGCGGCATAGCACCGATTCCTCAGCAAGCTACTCTGGTGAGTATCTCTTATTATATCTCATAACAAATATTCTTTAAAATTGAAGTCAATGAAAGTGTATTGCTTTATGTTTGTAACACTATTGATAGCGAGGTGAAGTTTATGTTTGAACTAAAACTCGAAATCGTATCTTATTGCAGTTGACCTCCCCAGAATGCCTTCACCTGGGCCCACCAGAGCCTAGGATACAGGATGCTCATATACCAAGACCTGAAATAGACAAGCGTATTCCGCTACCACCATTACATGCTCCGCGTAGTCAATACATCGAATTATTCATGGTTTGATCGGGCTACTTGTTCGATCAAAGAAATAATCAAGTCAACACCTTGCCTCGCCCAGCATAAACTACTGATGTATCATACAAGTGATATTATGATAATAATCGTTTGTGGTCCCTCCCGTAGTTCTATCGAATAATCAGACGAAAAGGTCGATACAGCCTTAATCTTACAAAATTATATTAAATTTTATACATATCAAATATATTCGTACAGTCGTCTGTGCGTTACACTCACGATAAAGGTTGAAATATTCCAAAAAATATTAATATGCGGAAGGCATGCCAGCCTTTTACCTTTCGCTTTCCCTGTACAAATCATTACTGAAGTATATGGGACAAAGTGTAGAGAAAAAATTAGCATCTTGTTTGAACATGCCGACAGAATTATTTCTGCAATGTCGGAGTACTAGATAAGAAGGCCACAGATTATCAACCTAATAGATTTTAAACATAAAAAGTTAGTTTTAATACTTTTACTATTGTTAATAGCGCAATGAAAATATTTTAATGAATAATCAGATAGCTTAACTTATAGGTAAATATAAAGAATCTAATATATTCGTTACTCTTATCAATATTTCAGATTGTGCTCCTCGATGGTACGACATGTTATGTGCTTGAAGAATTTTTATCTATGTCACTGGTTGAACATTTAACAGAAATTTGTATTATTTGATAGACAAGTTGATAAATGCATAATATATAATTGTGTACCAAGAGAGTATAGAACAATGCAAAGTATAATCAAGGAAACAGCAAATATCACAAAAGTCTTCCAACAATCTTTTTTAGTATAATGATTTCCATTGTTAACTTATTATATTAAGTTATTGATTGCATTTTTATGTATCCTAAAATACCGCTCTTATTTACTATTGACTATTACTACTACGTATAATTACTATACTGTTAGCTAATGAAACCACAGAGTAGCATGCAACGAATTATTTTATTTTCTATATATATATATATATATATATATATGCAGCAGGCAGTAGTGTCTTAAAATACTGTCTTGAGCGGATTTTAAAGAGAATATTCTTATTTTTACCCAAGCTTTATATTAATTCGATTCGTTTGATGCAGCACCTATGCCATTTATTTGGAATCAGTTGAAGGTTGCCTATAGCTGTATCGAAATAAATAATACATTGGCTGTGACAGGCGGTAACCCATTAAGTCTCTGATCGCGCGAGTTGAACATATTTCTCATTAAATTTATTAATTTTTACACTAGTACGAAATGAAATTTTCTTTAGGATTCCGTTAAAATCTGTACAATGCGAACATTATTTGGGTGTTTATCCCGATTATCGCGTTATATGCCATCTCTCAATTTTTTCTTTATTCGACAGCCCAATGAAAATGGAATTTCATTTTCAACGGCATACTTACCCTTTCAAAAACCTATGCGACAGTGCAGTTGAGAAGATTCCAAATTTTTTAATTATCCTCAACGTATTTTCTTCGACTTTATCAATTTAACCGTTTTTGAGACCACGTGATCCAAATAGTTTATATTATTATATCATTTATTTCTTAAGTTTGTTGATTAAATTAATTCTAAGTAAACAATCATCCTCTTTATATACTAGATAATAGATTAGCAAGATATTGTTTCGCCTTGTTCCTCTTCTTCTATTTTCAAATATAATTAAGCCCGACAGGTGCAATAAAAATCCTGTGCGTGGGTTATATTTTGTGCAATACAAATAGGCCGGTACGTTGCAATACCGCTAAGGACCACGAAAAGTGCATAAAGTTACAATTGACGGTGTAATTTGTACAAGGTTTCTTATCGGCCCAGCGAACGGCAAAACTTTCAAACGGACAGGCGTTCCGAATAAGCTTTTGTTTCATTTTTCAATATTCAATACCAATTTACTTTTTCTCGCTTAGAAGAAACTGAATTTCTTATTGTTGTTACAAAAACCACGAAAATACCTGGATGCATGTCTATGATAGATGTAAGTAATATTCAGGTATTTGTTTTTTTCGTAGAGTATCTAAATCGTTCCCAAAAATGATGCCTGCTCTGTGTCGTTTCACCCTTGTTGTAATTCTAATCGAATTTGGGTCGATAACTAATCAAAAGCTTGAGCCACGCATCTTGATACATATATTTTTGCATTTCCGTTGTCTCCTGCTTTTTATTCGACTTGTTATCAAACGGAGGTGGACAATTTTAAGATTTATCTTAGTCTTGAACTTTGGATGTCACGCACCCTCCAAAAATATACCCGTATATTTATATGTTATATTAATATATTTTGTAGCAAATGTAGTTAGCCAATTGAAATGACAGTTTTTGCAGCTGTATTGAGCATACGATATTCGTATCATTTGCGCACATCTGGACAGCTGTAGCAATTGATCAGTGTGTGCCGCTTTCCCAAAACTGTCTAGCCAAGCAATATAATTCTAAGTCGTGGAAATTTTTTTATTTATATTTACAGCTAGTAGCTGCGAAAACTGTTTTACACTAGTGTTAATCTGTTACTAAGATGTGAATTAAGTAATTTACAAAAATTAATATATCGCATACATAGATTTTATTAGATGTATAATTACTTAAATTATAGTCAAATTTTATAATGATTGATTTTGTGGGCAAAGCAGCACATTGCAATAACAGCAATACAAATTATTAATATATTGACAAAATTGGGTGATTATCAACATTAGCAGAGTTTTGCCTCGAGTGTTGTATAAGAATTGTGTGCATTCTATGCATTTTTGCATGTACAAGAAATGCAAATTACACTCACTCGGCAACTATTTCGAATTAAAAATGAATTGTTAATTGGTCAATATTTGAATTATCATGCTACTCTTCTCTTACGAGAAAATTTCCTGAACATAGAAATTCTTTTGCGTGAAAAATCCATCGGAATGGAATTCAAGTATTTCCAGAATTGGTTGTCTCACCAAAAAAAGATTATGCTGCGTACATTGCCAGTTGTTAATTATCGATAAAAACTCATTGTACAACACGAAAGCGTTGATGCTGATTGTTGGAACTTGGGAAGCTAAGAGTGGATCCAATAGAAAAAAGAAACATCGTGTGATTCACAATTAGTATATTACTATTAGCATACACTGAGAAAAAAAAAAAAACACATCCGTGACATGGAAGTCTAAAATGCCTAGTGTTCTAAATATTAATTGTTATATGTGGTTGAAACTACATAATTAATTAGAGCTAGTATCGTAATTGTAAAACGCATCTCAAATAAAAACTACACAAAGTGACAGCTGAAATTAGGTCGTATAGAGGTATTACTGCATGTCTTGGTATTTTATCATTACTTTTATTGAATGCCTTAGGAAATATTTTTAACATATTATACTTGTACAAAATAATGAAAGACCATATTTAAAATTGAAAGAAATATTTGAAATCAGTCGCATAAGATAGTAAGCACCATGTTCAATGTTAAGCGTGAGAAAATATATATTGGTATAATTAGTCTAGCATTCAACAGAAAATTGCCAATAGCCAATTAATTTTTTCGAATGTAACATTGAATATGGTGCCTACTTATATTAGTTATGTCACTAATTTCAAATATTGCATTCAATTTCAAATGTTCTCTATTTCTTATTACCCGAAAAATAAGATGAAAAATTTTATTAATGTTTTTGTTCCGAACTGCGAATAGAATGCGGGTATCAAGCCCTTTTTCCCAGGGCACCCGCTTAAAAAACTGCCATCCTGACATCTTAATTTCCAATTTAATTGTGAAATCGTCGTGTCCCGCTCGTGTCGTTGGTATATTTGTTGCGGTTAGTCCAGTTTATGAATGTAATGCGGTGTGTGGTGGAATTCTCACGGTAATATAATCGGTCAAATGACACAGAAAAGCATTTAAACTAACAAAATCTGCCGTTTTAGTTTTCATTTGTCGTGATTTGAACCGGATTATAATTCCAAATTATTAAAATGTAGTTTCGTTGGATACTAGTAACTGCAACGATTTTTTTTTTTTTTTCTTATCGCGCTAAGTAGTAATATTTGGAGTCAGTGAACCAGTGGCATTTCAGAATACAGCAAGTGGTTCTACATGAATATCATTATTCGATACTACGAATCATCGCGAAGATTGTCAAATATTAAATTTATCCGTCGATACCGAATGGAAAATAATTTGATAATACAATTAATTCAGCGCTCTTCGAACGTAATATTTATTTTGTTTCTCGCCTCAGAAATATCAAATTTATTCACCATGTGTGAGTCGCATGATTGAAATTACTATCTATCACTACTAACTTTAAGCTTTTCAAATCGTTCGATTCGATGGCGTCAACTACAGACCGTGATCGTAAGCGTTCAGAGCGTAGGAGGGTTCTGCTCTATCGACTCTACATAACGGGTTCACACCGACATTCGTAGCAGCCACGGTCATACATAGGTTTCTCTCTGACAATCAGATTCGATTTGAATGACCCTTATCCGACTAACTGGACCCTCAGGAACTCAGAAAACGCAGCGAAAAGAGCGTAGAACCAACAGGAGAGAAACGGCGAGCAAAAAAGCACCTGCTGAAAAATGTCGAAAACACAGGATCTCGTTTATTGGCTGTAACTTTTGATGCGTTGATCGCAGCGTATTGGAATTGCGCCCAATCCATTTCTCTCGCTAAATTACGTCGATATAGTGCGCCAAAGAATTGATTCCAGCACTTTTCAAAATCGCGAAAATTTTCGCCAAAAACACAAAGGGGTTAGCCTTACTTTTTTTTCGGGCACAAAACTTTTGGTCTCAGATTCGATTTGAATGACCCTTATCCGACTAATTGGACCCTCAGGAACTCAGAAAACGCAGCGAAAAGAGCGTAGGACCAACAGGAGAGAAACGGCGAGAAAAAAAGCACCTGCTGAAAAATGTCGAAAACACAGGATCTCGTTTATTGGCTGTAACTTTTGATGCGTTGATCGCAGCGTATTGGAATTGCGCCCAATCCATTTCTCTCGCTAAATTACGTCGATATAGTGCGCCAAAGAATTGATTCCAGCACTTTTCAAAATCGCGAAAATTTTCGCCAAAAACACAAAGGGGTTAGCCTTACTTTTTTTTCGGGCACAAAACTTTTGGTCTCAGATTCGATTTGAATGACCCTTATCCGACTAATTGGACCCTCAGGAACTCAGAAAACGCAGCGAAAAGAGCGTAGGACCAACAGGAGAGAAACGGCGAGAAAAAAAGCACCCGCTGAAAAATGTCGAAAACACAGGATCTCGTTTATTGGCTGTAACTTTTGATGCGTTGATCGCAGCGTATTGGAATTGCGCCCAATCCATTTCTCTCGCAAAATTACGTCGAGATAGTGCGCCAAAGAATTGATTCCAGCACTTTTCAAAATCGCGAAAATTTTCGTCAAAAACACAAAGGGGTTAGCCTTACTTTTTTTTTGGGCAAAAAACTTTTGGTCTCATGTGATACATACAGGTCTGGCAACGAAGCCAATTTTCTACAGAGCGGTGTGGTTCTCTTGTTGTCCGTGGTTTTTAGTGTTTGAAATAGCCATGCGCTGCTATCTAGAGATGTACGTGGGGTAGGGATGAAAATGTGCCACCGAAATTATATTTGAAATGAAGCATATAACCTAAAATCAGCGCGTGCATCATACTCACGGTCTTACATACGCGTGAAACGCAGTTGCGTTTTAAAAAAAAAGATGGTTAAACCATGTGCCGTACCGCGGTTTAAAAAATTATTGAAATTGGTTAACCAATAAAAACAACACCGTTTCTTTAGACAACATACGTTTATTTCATTTATTACCTTCGTAGATTTATTATTCGTACATATACATGAAATTTATATTTTTTTTTTCCTTAAAATGAACGAGATTGATATAGATATTTTGTTTACATTTTCTTCTAATATTTAAGTCATAGCCCCGCTTGGGGTTTAATCAAGCTTGGTGGTTTATTCGGTTAGGTCAGCGCCTGAATTAATTCAAACGCAAGCGATACAAGTATTCCATAACTTGATAAGTAAACCATAAATTTCAATAATGACGGCTGAAAATAGGAAACGGAGATGATACTATTTGCCTCTAGTCTCCATACATATATCATTCATCATAATTATATCACACTAATATTTATATTAACTACTTTCATTTATAACAATTCATTACTTGTAATAACAATAAGGAACTTCGTTCCAATAATAATATTATTATTAGGGTGGCGCTGCATTGCGCACGCGTTGATTATCCATCCCTCGATCACAACACCGACTTGGCGGCCACAAAGTGAGATAAATAACCGGCCGTGAAATGAACCACCCCCACCACCTTCGTTGCCAGACCTGTATGTAAGACCGTGCTTGCGACTGGCTAAAACAGCGTTTCAATTCTATGCCTACGAAAATTCAAGATCGAAAGAGCAAATAAAAAGTTGTTGGAATAATTATGAATATTAATGTTACGGAATACATCAAGGGCGTGTCGAATAGAATCCCATTTCGAAATGAATAATTCTTCAATTTTCATATTATAGCCGATTATTGTAGATAATCTAGTTTGGCTCCTTGAAAATTATAAAATTTATAGTATGCATCACGTATTAATCGTAAATGGATCATATATATTAATATCGTACATGGACCGCATATACACATGTACTTTTTGCTCTCTGCATCATTATTACATCTGATCTATTATTATTTATGATCTATGTATACATTCTTCTCTCGGGTAGCTATACTTTGATTAAATCACTGCTTTGCTACGAATTTTCGAAGAAACTTATTCTCATTATCAATTTCTTGCATCGCCGACAAGTCGATAAGTACACACAGGCTAAGTACTGGCTTGGGCTTGCCATTGAGAAGACTGTGTTACTCGAAAAGTGAATGCAGCCAGCATCATGTCGGAATCGTTAACTCTCTGATGTTCTGCCATAAGTTCTCAACTCTACCGTTGAAACATCTCAGGGGGCGCAAGCGCACGACGATTTTCGGCTGTCACACCAAAGCCCATTTTTTAGAGCCAACACTAGGGCAACTGTCTTTATATTCTTTAGTCAACCACTGCTTGTGAACTTGGCTCGACAGGTTGCAGTGTTTTGTATCGGCCAATGCGCGTGCGCAAATTCATCTGATTTTGATCACTTGTTCGTGTTTCACAATCCTCAGTGATTCGTGTGCAGAGTGAAATTTTTTTCGGGCCGTTTGAATTTAACGTCGCTGGGCAGAATTGAATATTAGTAAATATTCCATCAAAGTCCGAATGTATAGAAATATGACAAGGTGACTCGTGCAGCGAAGGACGTGAACTTATCAGGTCTGTGTTAACTGTATAGTGGATTGACTGTATCGAAATAACACTATGACATCAATCGAAAGTCAGGCAAGAGACGATGCAGCTATGCCGCAAGATTTGATAGATATTGGAAATGTGGTAGACTTTGATGAAAATCCAAGATGCGAATCACCAAAACGTGGTACAACTTTATCGACAAGTACGAGCAGTTTTGAGGCCTTGGATCCTCATGATCCTAACCTGAGTCGTTTGGCTAATACCATGTTTCAAAAGACAGGTGAATACCTTCAAGAAGAACTGACCGCGACTCATGCTGAGTATCGCCTACTTGAGCGTTTGAACAACGAAGCAATCGGAAAGTATGCCGAATTGAAAACAATAGCTTCAAACGTTTCCCACGTCATGGTAGCACTCAACTCAAAATACAAGAAACTACAGCCAGTGCTTGATAATATTAATGAGATTGAGGACAGCGTTACAAAATTAGAGCAAGCAGCTTATAAGCTTGCAGCTTATTCCAAGCGATTAGAAGCAAAATACAAGGAAATTGAAAAGGACGGCAAGATTAAATGAGGGTGCTCAATCTTACATTGTTCAGATGTTCAATGACAATCTGACGTAATCCAAATCTGTTAAAATTAGATTAAAGAAAAGATTCATTCTTACTTCTCCTGTAGGATTTTGGAACCTGTATATTTCTATTGATATGTTCGTTATACGTAGGTACTGTTAGTTCAAAGCAATTGATGAATATGGCGCAATGCCATTTGTAATATCTATCTATGGAAACACATTTTCACACACATATTAACATTCATAGTCAGTTAAACACGATCAGTCAACGTGTCCAGCTTGATTCCAAAAAGTTTTCTACAGCTTTGTATGATAAAGAGAGTACTATTTCTTGTTCCAAATGTTTGACATACAAAGATGATCTTTGGAATTACGTATTTCTAGCAATTTAAAAGAATTCGAGGAAATAATATTAATAACATAGGTTCTGGTGGTCCATAGTATACTCAGCTCTATTTGGGAACGCTTTTTTGATACCATAATCTAGTATCATGTGTTTCAAATTTCATGTGCAATATCATACGGAACAGAATGTTTTAAAAACAATTTGCAAATACAATGTTTTTGTTGTTCGTAATTTTAGCTATACATTCAAGTATTGTAAGACTATCAGTAACAATATTCAGTGAACGAGACCTTTCACTGGCACTGTGGGAGTTCTCCTAGAACAGTCAACATACGGCATGAAGTGACTTTTAAGTTCTCTAGAATGGTCTCATTAACTAAATATTGCAAAATTTATTCTCATTACAAATGCATTTCATGAAATATTTTATCTTTAGCATATATAATTGCATTAGGTATAATTTGAATAAACGAGAACTTTATCTGTTATATAGAAAAATCACATTTATTCATCGGACATAATAAATTCTTCTCAAGATGTAGGTGGGACAGTTAAGATGAAGCTTATGGCTATATATAAAATAACTTGTAAGTAATTTGACATTTAATATGATGGGATTCGACACACACTGCTATACAGAAAATTGATGGCAATTTGTTATTAAATTTGATTCAAATGTATTATTGTACACCATCACTTACTGTAAATTACTTGTGTATTTGAATTGATTGAATAACATGCTCATACGTGATATCACATTGTACTGTGCATAAATAAAAGTTTCGTTGGGACCGGGCAGTTGCAAACGAAGCTTGATGGTATCAAAGTCAATTGTTTGTCTAAATTTTCTTTCAACAAGGGTCATCATCTGTTCACCCTATTGTTTGTATAGAATTTCGAAAAAGTTGATACACGTGTGGACAATTCCTAATTTAATCACATTATTATACCCCTATACACTTCTATGTGTAGTAGCACAGATATGTCACTTCAACTTTATTATGAGCGGATTGGGTATTATTCAGCTTGACAAACTTGCAAGAATACATAAATAGCAATGCAATGGATATTTGAGCACTTAGATACCTTTTGCCACAGGCGTATTCTAAGGAATTATCCAACTTAGACCGAGGAATTGGCTTATTTGAATATACTTATTGGATTGATTCTTAAAGGAAAAAATGAGCATTTCAAGATCATTTTTATTTTCATTTTCATTTTATTTTGGACTCTGAAAATTTTTCTATCATCAATATATCCATGCTCACACTTATTCATATAAATTTTTTCTAATTCTCTCATTGGCATGGTCTAATAGCGCTTCATAAAAAATTTAATAAAATTGGGTTGTTCAATTAATTTTCCTCGTATTAGGAGCAAATATAGGTATTTACATAGATCGATGAACACTAAGCAATAAATGATAAAATCTGAACTGTTAAGTAAATTATGTAAACAGATTCAACTTTTGTCTGTACTGCAAAGATATGAATTGGCAGACTTGAAAAATTATTCAGTATTCGGCAGGGTAAGAGTAATAGATTGAATAATTTAATTCTTAGTGAAAGCATTTTATTGAATTAGATCATGGTGTATTAGTGAGCTAATAGATATTCAGCTATGAATCGGCAGCAGTCTTAATGGTTATAAAAGTTTTTATTATTTTTAACGAATTTATAATCTTTACATACAAGCATTTGTTCTTAAATCTGTAAATGAATTTGATACTGTGAACAAAGCATTAAAATAAATTTGTAAATTGTGTTGGCTATGTTCCAACAGACATAGTTTTGTATGAAATATTAATATTGGCTCACATGTATACATACAGAGGATCAGATATCAACGAAATAAATAAATTTTAGCATTTCAACCAGCTCTGCATGATTCAAATTCAGACGTGATAACTTGATGTAAAACCTTACGCCTAGACATAATGACAATTCATCCAGCACCTCAGACTGACAGGGTTTATGTGAAGTCAAAGTCTTAGACTAATCTCTTCCAGGTTTACTTCGATGTGCTGCACTCTTCTCCGTGTCACCATATTCCGTTATTAAGTATTAATCTGATAAATTTCGTTAAGTATCTAGAGTTCAAATCTACATCGATGAGCCCTGAGTAATCCGATCACGACCCTGGATGTTTCTCTGACATATTGAGTTTCAGTTGGTAGTATTATTTAGCAATCAAGGAAATTGCCAGCCATAAGGAGTTCTAAAGCAATCTCAGGTGCTATTGGAAATTCTGGTATTTCTGTACTGCTGTTCGTATAACGTACCTTGTATGTAAAGTACATGCAGACTTTTTGAAGAACGTGAGACCTAAAAGGAATAATTAACTATCTTGATGTTGAAAGTCATTTTAGGCTTTGTGGTACTGCAGATATTATTTCTGGGCTTTAAATATACTATAACTCACGGAATCTCACGGAAGTTGACCTCGTTCGCCTCATTTTCAGCAAATTGGCCAGGACCACTCAGCATTGCCTTGATGGTTCCACTGGTTAGAGCATGTTCCCGCTTCACTATGAATTCATGGCCATCGCTGCTGATTAGTTTCACATACATGGCATCGGGTCCTTCACACCCGCCATAAACTGGCCCCAATTCCTGCAAGCAAACATACATATACTGAATACTGGCAGTCTAAATTTTTCTAATAAGTGTTTAAATGATAAATCAATTACTTGGTTATCAAGCCTGCATGGCTATATAATTATGTGCCTGTATCGCAGTTTCATGAGAACAACAATTTATGCTGTCAAAGGTTACATTGCGTGGATTAGAATCAATTATTGCCAGTGGTAAATGTACAGAAAAAAAATTTGGCGATGTTCCTGAATGCGCAACTTAGCAAAAAACATGTTCCCTGAGAGGACGTCTCAATATGTTGAAACTTCAACGATGCTTCTGAACTTACTAATTTTTAAGCCAATAGCCAAGTATCAAAGCCATGGTATTTGTATATACCTATCGGATTCAACAATTTCTACTAATAGGTACGATAATAGGTACCACATTTGGATCGTCATGAGACTTTTCTTCTTCCTCGTCTGCATTTTCGTGCTCTTCTTCAACACATTCATTCAGCTTGATATGAACAAATATTTGGGGTTAGTAAGTGGAGGTGTTTATTTAGTTTTGCCTGGACCAAGGTCGAGTTTGCACTAAGCACGTGATTAATCCTTCGGGCAGTTTCACTTCAAAAGTTTTCGTGATGAAAAAATTTTTTAATGGGAATAGGGAAAAAAGTGGAATGTTTTATCAGCATAACTTACCTTGTCAGCGGACATGTTCATTTCTCCTGACATTTCTCACGAAGCTGGTGGTTCACAGATAGACTACGGAAAAGACAATACATAGTTTTATTAGTCATCAGTTTTCGATAAATCTGAGGTTAGGAACTTGTATAGTCTTCAGCAGCAAACAAAAGTTAAACTATTTTCTCTGTTACGAGCCTTGTGGACATAACTAAGGAGACTAGACTTGAAATTTTCCCTGATAATTTGTTACCCGAATAATATACCAGCTTACAATATTTTGTACACCTTACGCGCTAATGAAAATGAACGAACGAAACGTCAGTACAGTCAATCACCCCACAGTCACAGGGACGGCCGTGTGCTATTGTACTGAAATGACTGAAATTCAGCTGGTTTCATTCGTTTCACGCTTTTGATTTCTTCAAGAGCGCAATACAGACCAATCAGGTTCTAACTATCGATTTCTCCACCAACCGCTGATGGCAGCACTGTAAGATCGCATCAAAACAGGCCAATTGCGTTGGATTTATTAAGGAAAATTTTGGCTGATTGTAAAAATCACCGAAAACAATTTATTTGGACGGTATATCTACGTAGTTTTCCGAGAGAAAACGATTGCACATAGTACAAAGTCGTTGCGAACAGCGGATCAAAAGTATCAGTCGAGAAACGGCGAAACTCGTAATTTATTCTCGTCGCACGCCCAAATTAAACGATCTAAAAAAAATGTATTCTACTTCTGAATGTGTACATATTTTGATTTTGAATTGGAAAACCGTTAAGTGGATGCCCTGGTCGATTTCGACGTTGTCGCATGTATCTCCAAATATCGAAGTCCACGTATCTAAAACGCGAAAAGGGGCTCAACAGCCACACACTATACACAATTCTGAACGACACCTCTCCAAAACATTCTCTTTTGACGCAAAAACATTGATATGGTATGAATTCGAAGAATTTACCATTGCGATTTCGTAGAATCCAGACTCTGTTCAGGGGCCTACTTGCCCCACTCCAGATACGGTACTGGCGGGAAGAACACCGCGTTTACCGTACACATGTTATCATACATACGAGCATGTCAGGATACGCGCTATGGCAGATGTCAAAGAGAAGTAGGTTAAAGAACCGGTAAATCAGTGAAGTAAATTATTAAATTTAATTCACTGCCTACTTTGTTTGCATATTAACATAAACAGGTACAGAAGAACAGCGGATGACGTACAGAAGGTGATAACGCTGTCAAAACTCGACGAAACGGAACTGACCGAAATTACCCAAGTCCTGCAGTTTTCACCGGAAAGTGATCAAACTTCGCACATTAAATTACTTGAATTAGATTCTCATTTGTTACAAGCTGTTAAAGAAGGTGACAGGTGCGTAACTATACGTTGTATCAAAGTTATTTTAAATTCGACTCACTAGACAGAAGAAAATAAAGTACATTCTGTGCGAATGGTAGCGCAGTGTGTCCAATTTGCCAAAAAGACCGTTAGTCGTGTCATAAATCAATTATCTTCTAAGTAGTGTTAAATTTCAGCTTAACTTTTCGAGGCTCTGAAGAAGAATCGGTCGTGCTTTGTTCTAGAAACAGAACATATGACTTACAGGAAGCTGAAACCTCGAATTCTTTGCTGCTTGTCCCAGATTGTAAATTTTCAAAAGAGACAGGTTCAAGTGCAGGCACTTGTAGAATCTTGCAAGAAACAACAGTCAAGGGTGTTTTTTATACGTACTTTGAGGTATATTACCAGTTGCTACTTATCACTATATGTTTTTCACACTTCTTCCCCTTTGGTCAGTCTGTTTGAGACACTAATGATATATGTATATGCAGGTTTCCCAGTGCAGACCACGATTGAATAAGCTCCACAAGGTGTTAGCATCCTCGGCATTCAATGGGAAAGAGTGTGAGAGCCTTGTGGACCAAACAACACTGTACAATTGGGAAAAGCTTGTTCAAGAGATACAAGCCAGTGAGGATGAACTCAGAGAGGCACTGTCCAGTTACTTGATTGTCAACATTAATGGTTAGGTTATTATTAACTTGTATGTAACTTTTTGGGTCAATATAATACAATACTGTTAATACTGTTGTACAAAAATAGACAGCCCTAATTGGAAAACAATTTTTTAAATTTCATGCTGAAAAAGGTAGTTTGGAACAAAAAATCGCTTATATCGCTACCTCTAACTACTGCTTTAATGAGTAATTGGTTTATTGTAATTTATTATTCAAGGTTACTTACGATCTTTGACGTTTGAGTACGAGACACATGCATTGTCACTGATGCTTGATTTAATAGATGAAAACTCTTGGGAAATGGACGAAATAGACAAGGAGATGTCATTCTCTTTGTTGGAGGAACTTATCCCAGATTCTGTATTCCAAGTTTTATTTCATGCCTATGCCGAGCCTAGTGGAAAAACCAAAGAAAATGGGGAATCGTTATTCAGGTTCGTAGTCCATATGTAAAAGTAATACATGCAGATAATATTGTTTTGTTACCTAGAATCTCCCTTTGGGTTGGAATTGACTATTCCTGGAATGTTCTAAAATTTCACCATATTCACTGAATTTTTTTCTTTCTCTTCATAAATCAGTTATTGTGTGATGTTCTAGGTACAACGAAGAGAAGGTCTGCAAATTCCTTGCCAAAGTACTCTTAGCAGCATCACCTGTCAACAAATATGATGAGTTTATGGAAGCTTGGAAAATAGGAACTCCGGACTGTACGTTTTGTAACATTACAGTAGAGGATCATTTTAAGTATTTTATTAGTAAAGTAATAGAATTCTTTTCTTCACAGTAGGGAATGATTGTACTGCATCACGAGTAAAGCTTCATTATATTTTGTTAATATTATAATAACGAATGTCTTGTTTTGTGAAACATACCTCGGTTCATCATTGCTTGGTGAAACAGATATATTTACTATTGATTCGAAAAATATTTTAGGTATGGAACCCAAAGACTCGTGGCTGGGTGGTATAGCATTGATTGTTTTCAATACTCGGAAAAATGTTAAAGAAATCATCTCTTATCCAGCAGCAGACTTGCCTGATGGGATCAATCAAAGATTTGAGGAGCTCTTCAAAACAAAGGAAAAGTGGACAATTGAAGAAATCACCCCTTATATTTTGTGAGTAACTGCGAATAGCATGTAAATAATAAAATGCTTCTGTATTATAGGATGTAAAATTAGAATTTTACCTTTTCATTTTTAATCTTTGAAATTTTATATTTTCACGAAAGTATTTAGAATCATCATAACATAAACACTCAAAACTTGATGTTGATGGGATAATATTTCAGCTTAATTTTAAGTATAGTATTCAATAATAAATAAGCATATTTTCTTATTTCAGCGATCTAACAACAACTAAAACCAACGTTAATGGCTTGTTGACCAAATATGCTAGATCTTCAATGTCGAATGGTATCAAGTACTACAGTTCAAAGCACTGTAAGTGATTTATTACTGGGATTGGCAATAGGCCTCTTGGTCAAGTTGGATGGTTCAAAAATCCAGCAAAATTTGCCCAGGGATGAAGAAAAATGCACACACAGCGGCATAACTAGAAAAAAGTGAAAAAAAACTTTGATCAAATCATATGCATAATTTATTTTGCATGTATTTCATAATACATAATAAACATTTACACAAATTTACAAATATTTTTTTAAATGAGATTACAGTTTATGCAATTCCAATACTTCATTCAATTGCTGGTTACATGAATATGTATTTTAGCAATTTTTCTGCTTCCCCGTTTATCTTTGTATAGTTTTGCTAAAATTGGATAGAGAAAGCATGTAGTCTTATTATTAGCTTTAACAACCTACGCTGATTAGTTATTGTTCATCCAGATATCTGGCATTCGTTACAACTAATCACTTTGGTTTCATTTACTTTTATTTTACGTCTTCTGTAGTCCAAGTGCTGTATGCTCAGGGTGTTGGACTTTGCCTCTACTGACTGTGTGTTGCCTATTTGCGATCGTCGCAGGGTCTGACACTTGTTCGCTTATGGTCGAAACCACAAAATAATATAGATAAACACCATAATTCGTTCAGGGATGAAGTCTGAACTTTTGCGTGTAAAAAACACTTGGATGTTTATTGTAACAGAGCACTAGTACATTTCAAGTTATTACGCTCCCACTATAAGTTCGGGAGTTGATGGTATAAATATCAGAAATGTATATTTGCTAAGTAGTTATGGTGTTTTACGTAAATCAACGTTGTACAAACGTCCGTTGTGGAGGTGTGACATATTGCATTGCTATAAAACCAGCCAGGTATCGTCGTCAAGACCAGATCAATGTCTATTGAAATTTCAGTATATCCTTAGCCACTTCTACAGTAGGAGAATGCAATTAATATGATAAGAAACTAAATTATACTGTTAAGCATCTTATTCAACGTAAAATTAAATAAATTTACATTTTTACGAATTATAAAGTCACTTTGCAATATTTTATTATATTATGAAGAAGTAAAATGTCTTTTTATAAATGAAAAATGAAGAATACATAGATTAGGGTATTTCAGAAAAAAATAATTTTCCAACGTGGCAACTCCTAAAAAGTTTGTTTTGATTAAAAGAAAGATTCTGTCAAAAGAAGATCATGCTCATTTGATTGTGCACCTTTTTTTTTAAATATTTTTTCGAATCCTTGAAGATAACGTGTATCACTTTTACTAACGTGTTGCACTTCAACTGGGAATCTTATCCTTTTAAATTAAGAGTTCATATTAAATTATAACTTTTTTATGAGATTGATTTAATGATGTCATCAGACACATTTCACAAACATCAACTAGAGACTTATTATAATAAGTGTGGGTCTTCTTTCTAACATAAATTGATGTTATGATTGATGTAAGCAATAGAAAAAAAATTTCATTGATACTTCATAAATTTAAAAAAATGTATAAAAGTGAAAAATCAACTAAGCGCGATCTTCGATATAACGTAGAACGCTCATCTTTTAACGGAATTGTTCTTTCAACCTAAACAAATTTGTTAGGAGTTACCATGGTGGAAAATTGCAGGTTATTTGTTTCTGAATCAACTCAATAAAGATATACTATTACATTATTTTCATTAATACTGCATTGAGTTGCCATGCCTCTCGACGGACTTGAATTATTCTTTTTATATATACAATGTAGCAATTAATCACCTGACTTCTCGAATATCGATGCAGTATTGACAAATAATAAGTAAAACTAGTTCTTATAAGTTATCAGACATGATACTCTTACAATATTTTTAAATTACGTACAATTCACTATATCAATTTCGATAGTAACATTTGTTTAAACCTTTCGATTTTTACAAAAAACGTGTTATAATTATCATTTATTCTTTTTTTAATCATAATAATCATAAATACTACAATAATTGCAATCTTTAGCGTTTACTTACAGACACATACATAGGTGATCCTAAAAGATCGCAACTTTCTATGCCAGTGGGTTCCTTGTAAAAGTATAATAATGAAATTTCTAATGCATTATTACATACCTATGCATGTGAAGGGATCAGCTCATTTCTGTTATAAAATTGGGTAATGGAAATAGCTTGTATTATAAAATTTTCAATCCCTCGAAATATGTTTATTAGTCATTTTTGCTACATATTTAGAAAGAATCCACTGGTAAAGGGAAGTATGTTAATTCTGGATCACCATACGTCTCAATATTATCCATTGCTTAGCATTGAATCTTGTATGAATACATCTTCAAGTCAGAAAATATAATTGACTAAATGCAAGAATACACGTACTTCGATTACTGCTCAATACGTAACTTTTCGCACTTATCTTTTTCAAATCAAGTAAAGCAAACTCACTCTTAGTACAAAATCCATTGCACGAAGCGGAGTATTCAATGACTCGAAAATTTAATTGCCCCTAATAGCTTAGCGTATTACGATATTTTGATATTAGACGCTTATAGTAGCGCAATATCTAGCTTTTGCATGAGAAGCATAAAAATAAGCGTATGGGATTTATTGGCCAATACCGCCAATACCTACACGGAATGATATTTAAAAATGTGACGACTCTGGTAGTTACGATTAATTTCCACTCCCGAAAGTGATATAATAGTGGTGTTACATAGGCCGCTTGAATTCCGTATTCATGGACTGTAGACCAAGATACTTATCCTTGTTTTCGACTGCGAATCAAAAATAATCCTTCTAGTATTCGTATTAATGCATTGATCACTACCAAATTTACTTTGTGACATTTTTTTTCCGTATTATAAAATACTGGTCTACTAATCGTGGTCATAAAGGCATGACAATGAATAATATTCAATCAGTAATAATCCCAATATTTCGCAATAAATATATTTCAGTTGGCACTTGAATTTTTATTTAGCAATTGTTTTTCGTTTGTTTACCGCTATTGGTCAGTTACATACTCGTGATTTGGACATTCATTTTTCTGCTAATGTTACCAAAAATATGGATGTAAGCGAATAACTCAAGTTAACGTTAGCCAAACAATTTCCTACGAAAATGTTTTGAAGGATCATATCAACGCAAAAATTTGATTTCTTAAAATTTTCATTGCGGTCGTATCATTTTTCTGCTAATGGAAAATCAAATTCTTTATCCTCGTCATGTTTCTACTCCAAACGTGTGACAATTTTCCAATAGTGTGAGAAATTTTTGTGACAGGGGGAGAAAATACGATTAGAAGTTTCGTAGAAATATTTGTCTTAGGAGCTGTCAACGCACCGAATATTCATTTGGATTCCATATGTATTACAACAAGTACATGCTAGTCAGATATCTGTAGGATCTTACCGCGAATGGACTTCTTTGATTAAATTGTACACATAATTGTGCAGTCGGGATTCAATTCTACCTTACAAAACTTTATTAGTCACGCATAGATATTTTTGTTTTGTTAGTTTGATAGATAAATTTGTTTTAAAAACAATCTTGTAAAATTATAATGTCTATAAAACTGAGTCATGTATCATAACTGATGATGGGGGCTTTTTTTACAAACATGTATGTTTTCACTTTTATTTACGTGCGACTGTTAAATACCTCGAGCTATTCTTCATCTGGCAACAATTAACAGTAAACTTTTGATCCTGAGTATATTACACACAACCATGAAGGTGTGGGTAATCATTGAAATGTAATTTTCCTTCTACGTGTTCAATCAAGTCGCGTTAGTTTTACTATTTTCACTAATTGTACGTACAGGTATTTGCGCAACTCTGTCAGATATATCTGAACTACCATTTCTACTTCCTTTGATATCGCAAACAAGCTCGCACACATAGTGAGTTTAGCTACATTTCTCTTTTCTAAATTACAAAAATGTCTCAGCTTACGGAAATATGTGCAATGAAAAATGATCTAGTTATTCTCTGCACGTGATGTTATTACAGTAAATGTTCACGATGATCCTAAAATTTTTGAGTTGCCAATTTAATATAGGTAGCTATAGATTCATATTTGCTAAAAAATCTTTCTAAAACTACACTAATAAATACAATCCTGTCTATAAGTACGCACAGACAAAAAGGTTTTGTATTGAAAAGTATAAAAGAGCTAAGAAGCAGGAACACTGATCATATGTGAGAATGCTACTCGAAGGACATAAACTTAGTAGTTACTGCCTAGCGATTATCTGCATACAAGCTAAGTCTGTCACACTCTTTCCTGCAACAAATTCAAATATATCAATTAGTTCTTTTGTATACAATACTGGTATATTCAACAGAAATATACAAATATCGATGTTTTAAGTATCTTTTCTACATAGTTTTAATTCTTTTAGTCGCCAGCTTAGAACAGCTTCTTTTAGGTAGGTTCAATTTTTGAATTTTTAAACGGACAATGAAATATTTAGTAACTTGGAAATGTTAAAACTTTTATTTACCGATCGATCGATCAAGAATGTTTTGTAGCAGTATTCAACCTTGTAAACGGAATTCTAAGCTGTTCACCTGGATTAAAGTTGTCCTGTTGTTAGCTGTCATTTGGTAGCGTTTCGTTGGATGTTTCATTGTACGTTTCATTGTGAACTGCAAACATGGAAGAAGATTGGTTGGCAACTGCAGTTCCACCCACATGACTCGGATGTATGACTGGTGTAGCTGACTGGACTATGCTACAAGAAACCGGAACCAACGGCGGAAGATTGGCCAGATTGCCAGGAATCCCCATATTGCATGATAGGGACGGCCTCTTTCTCTCCAAACTATTAGTCGCCATTTGTCTTCTTGCTGTCGAATTACGTTCCAAACTGTTCGTCACCATATGATGTCTTCTTTCTATCGTAGAATTGCAACTAACATCTGATTGGCTATCCTGGAATACAAAGATAATATTGATTATTGCAACTGAGGTATTTACAAACAATTATATTACTTTAGCTTCAACCTAACATATTACCATTCTAGGCACACTTTACCTGAGGTGTTCTCTCTACCGATTGGCCCATTCTGTGCAACACGTCTCCACTTTGGCTTTGCCTAAACATTGATCCATGCCGTTCGGTTGACTGACTCCTTCTTAGTATCTCTCCAGATTGGCTGAAATGAACTTTATTTTCTACAGACAATTCCGGCTCACTAGATCCCTCCACTCTTTGACAAATTTGTTCGTTAACATACGGGTAACGGATTCGTATGGAGTCAATGACATCCAAAAGATTTTTCGCATCCATAGCCAATATATGCGCTGCGGATAACATGCCTCTGAAAATTTAATTTAGAATATTAAGTTAATAGAGGACTAACAAGATCAATGTATCTGAAAAGTAATAAATATTTCAATCCAATCTCACTTTCTATACTCTGCATCTAAAGTTGTGGCACTGTAGCTCTGGGCCAATTTCATAGCGGAAACAAGTTCAGCCATATCTTTGCTCAGAACTTTGTGAGCCATTTCTACTTCTCGATGCGCGCATGCCGGTAAGATTTCCATTAGAGAATCCACAGATGTGAGGAGCGCTCGTAGTTCCACGCCCACCTTTCTTACCAGCTCAAGATACTGTTCGGCTTTACTTTGTTGCACACCTACAATGTTGTAATTAATGTTTTAGCAATAGGTATTGAATAACACTTTATGACACAAAATCGGATATCATTCCAATGACAGGTGAAAATAATTGCAAATAGATAGTTGGTGGATTTAAAAAAAAACACAAATAATGTATTGTATTCCTACCCTGGGAAAGAGACATAACAGCTCTGACGACACTCGTTGTACAGTCATATACTTTGTCGTTAGTCCTATCTAAATCGGCTGTCGGTGTCGGTTCCATTTTCTGTAAATAATATGTCGATACTCCAGTAGCTGATATTTGATATTGTACTGTATTATAATACAAGTTGGATAATGCAGTTGCTTGTCAAGACTCTTGTAAATACAGTATCTTTTTACAATTCCTTGTAAAAAGACACAAGGGAAGTAATAAAAGTCAACTATACTAGATGCTCAAACTTCAATTGTGGAATGTATCAACTATTCAGAGTGTTTATGAAACAATAAAAACACGTGAAACCCTGGTAGTCTTATTGGTCTCAACATACGACTGATTTTCCAGCCAAGCAAAGCTGTTAAGAACTTTCAGTCCATGCAATGAAGCTTAATTATGGTTACACATGAATGTAAAATATATATCATAAGTATAGTTCATTGCGACGCTTGCACTTTCACAAAGAACAATAAAATAAACAGTGAAGCAAGATAGCAAATTCTGTGTACAAATTATAGCATATAATTTTCAAAAACTAGAGGCACTGAATATATTTCTCCAGAGATGATTCATATTGGTTCAAGCAAGAGACTTCAACAGCGTTGAAATATAATCGCGTGGAAGATACACTTCGATATGATCACCTTGACGATGATAACTTTATCAGAGCCCTTATCTAGACCAAGGGATCCTGTGTTGACGGGTGTAGCTTCATTACTGGGTGATTGGGTCACCGAACGAGGTCCTAGAGGACTTCCACTTTCGTCGCCACTAGTTGCGATCGAAAGTCGTTTCTGAAAGCGTTAATACAAGCTAGCATAGATATTTGGAAAAGGCATAAAATTTTTAAAAGTTAATTGTCAGTGGCATTAGTTATAGGCTTGTGTTCTACAGCAGGCGGTATTTATATGATTGGTTAAAAAAAAAAAAATAATAAAATAAAATTAAAATTTAAAAAAAAAAGAAAAAAAACAGAAGAATGTACAACTTGCTGTATGCGGTGCAGTATTCAGTTACACACCATTGCAGCTGACCCTCTCACTCGAGTCACTTACAGGAGATTGGAATCTGACTTATGAAATTGCCAGTCTATCCAACTAAGCGCACCAGGTAATTGTATCGGTGAATTGCAGTTTTTCTTAATTGCCCACTTCTGCCCCATGGTGTGAATTGAAAATGAATCAATTGATTCAAAATTGTAAGCGTTTAACGTGATTTTTGGAAAAATTTCCGAAAATCGAATTAAATTTTTCAGCAAAAATTATAAACAATAACCATAAACTGTACAAAGATGTATAAACTTTAATTCATCCATCTGTTTCAAATCGTATTTTACACAGTGCAAATGTTCCTTTGCAGCCACACATCTAATTGCTGGTAAATTCATCTAATCCCACAGTCCATCTTCAGATTGGTAAGCTACTACCATTTTTTACACTGACTATTTTTGCATAGTCTTTGATAATAGACAAATATGTCTAACGGTATACTCCGTAGACTTTGCGATCAGATAGATCCACCATGACATTACCTCTTCTCTCGCGAGCCACCTGCTATCTTCTTCGGACTGACGTTGCTGTTCTAGTAGTCTTTGTTCGAGTAATTTCTGTTCATCGTCCACACTATGACCAAAGTGCTCGATAGCGCCATCGAACACCTGCGATTGTGTGTTTCGCTGTAAAAGAAGTATCGCCTACATTAATGAGACCAGTAAGTTTAATAATTATAGAACGATCATAACAACCAAGTAATTTTTTATAGGGAATAATTTATGTAGGGGATCGTCATACTGGACTGCTAAACGTAGGAATTTTCGTCAAAACATATATACTTTTTGTACGAATTCGGCATTTAAGAGGTTGTAAGAGTTGAACAATTTCATCGGGCATCGGAACTATTCCGTTATATAAATTATCCACTTCTAAATCTATATTTAGGTTTGAAAATTGCAGTCTAGCTCATAATCAGGAGAATATCAAGAAACCTGTAATTTAAAAGATCAAACACTGATTTCAGAGTGGTCAGTTACTTTCAGAAGTCAGTCTGTAGTAGGTCCGAATTTGTCTCTATAATATTATAGTAATGGTGAACGACAATTACGTTTTTTGAATTCCAAGCAATAAACCGTAGAATAATATTGGAACGTATCGGCATACACTGCAGTACAGAATTACTAGTACTGACAGTACGTTGATTATGCATACCATTCATTCAGTGAGTTTTGCCAGCGCATGTGTTCAATTATGAATGAGAGTTTTCTGTTTTCGGTCATCAAATTTTTAATTAGTTCTGGTAATACTGTACCATCAGATGTAATGCGATGTTGGAAATACTTATTGTATACAGGGTTTGTGTTTTCTATAAAATGTAATATGTGTATAATATTGCAGACATGCAACAGTAAAACACGGTAATGGAACATTCTTCATGCGTAAACAAACCTACATATGCAACCCAATTTATCCTACAAAATTAATCAAAATAAAATCAGACTTGAAGAGGTGCTGTTGTAAGACCTAAATCTATTGAAAAAAACAAGAAATTAGAACGTGGTACTACCCAGGTTAAATGCAGAGTTCATTGTTAGTTGAAGACTCGGAAGTCTTGACCAAGTGGTTATGGGAATTTTTAGAATCTGTTTTATTAGGTAAAAAAAAAGGTTTACTTCCTTTTATTTTGGAGTGTATCAAAAAATCCTGGAATATTGATCATTATACGAGCTCGTCAATCATGGAATCTGCAGTACTTTGGCATCAAAATTTTCTCGGTTACCAGATATGTACGTATACCCGTGTAGTCGACAGAACTACGATTCCCCAATTCAATGGTAGATGGGTTTTATTAAACAGTGCAATAAAATATAAACTGAATGATAATAAAGAATAACTGGAACGAGGCATAGGCAAAATCATACAGTGATCAATGAGGAAAAATCAAAAGATATCGTTGCATTCCGCAAAATGCAAACATCATTCCTAAGAGCCATTATCAAACCTGATCTTGTTGGCTTTCCTCCGTCACCGAACTGGTCGACGAAATAGTGCTGTCGCTAACGGCTGACGACACCAGGGAACTAGATAACGCACTGTTGATAGAACGGGTCAACTGTTCGTCAGATTTATGAGTTACAAACGTAGTTATCTTTGCTATCCCAGTCGCCAACAAGGGCGGATTTGACCTCGGTACTGCCGTCGCCAATTGTGTGTGAAGACTTTGTTGCTGCGTTACATTAACACCCGTCGCTACTTGGGTACGTTGATTTGTTTGCGACGTTATGGGATTGGAGGTAGAATGGTGTACCTGAGAGCCGTGACCTTTCACCACGCCCGTTGCCCCAGAGAGTGAACTTTGCAATATTGAGCTATCCGAATGTTGATGTGAAATTTGTGAGGCCTCAGTATTTGCTAAAGTTGTCAATAATTCTTGCTGAGTTGAATGATTGGAAGTACTCATATAGGACTGAACGGGATGTGAAGGTTGAGGGGGTGTGGCCTGTTGAAAAGGCTGACTATGAGTAGGACCGCTTTGCATTGAATATGCTTGATTGAAACACTGAGCTTGGGCGACAGATGTAGGTGTGGCATGAACCGTATAAATAGGATTTGCACCGTTTTGTTGCTCGCATTGCTGGTTTTGCGCATAAATGACATATTGCCCCTGGGAGCTTTGTCTTTGAAAGTTTTGACCAGACTGGGCTCGAGACCCGTAAGAAAGTGGTCGTGCTTGAACCACGTTAGAATAGACTTGTTCTTGATCTTGATAATTTTGTGGATAAAATGGTTGCGGCTGATAATTTTGTCCCGGCATGGGGCTGTACACTAAATTACTTCTCGCATTTTGAATATGTAATACACTTGGAGGTGTCGAGGACATTGGATTTGCACTTTGATTTTGAACCGTAGCTCTAGCGCGAAATTTCATAACGGGGCCGTAGAGACACTCAGTATTTGATACAGGAACTGTACTACTCACACTGGATAAACCACTACTACGTGGGTAACCTGCGCCGGTGCTAGCAGCATTCTGTCCACCAACGTATGACTGATTCGGGGAATTACCGTAATGATTCACTGAACTAGATGAAGCTTGGGTTGTTTGCAAATGAGCGCTATTCGTGTATTGGATTTGTCCCATAACAATCGTGTCGGCACTAACAGTCTGCGCATGATTTCCTGAACCTTCCCCGGTATTACCACCAAGACTTGGACTCTGACTAAGGTTTCCTACGATTGCAGAACTCTGAGTAAAGTTAACAACTGGCCCATAAATTTCACCGCAGGTACCTGCGGGCTGCGAAGATGAAGTTATTGGTATGGGATTTGATGTGACGAGTTTTTGCACAGGAGCATATAAATCGCCAGTAATACTGCCAACCAGCTTCGAGCTGACAGAGTACAAGTTTTGGGTGTCTTTAACTTGATGCTTTCTCCCTGTAACTGGGGACTGGGTTTGTGCAACTATACTAGATTCGGACATACTAAGGCTCGACATTAGTGGTGAAATTGTGTCATTGCTGTCTAGAGAGTCCATGTCTTCGATCGAATGAGTATCGTGGTGAAGGGCAGGGGTTTCAGAAGATACGGTTTGGTCAAGGGCGAAGGGTAGGTCAGTAGCGATGGCGGTAGTTAGAGCTTGATCCTCGTCTTGAAATTGCACTGCGAGTGTGTTAAATGGGGATGCGGGGGTTGTGTAGACGGAGGGACATACCCCCCGAGATTGGTTGTCCTTGAGAAGTTGGGCAAGTACCTCCGGACTCTGGGCAACAATGTATGTTGACACTGGAGCGACTGAGCTCATGCTACTTCCCGATTCGCTTGAGTTTTGTGGTTGACGTGATGGTTTGGGTGGTGGGGCTTCGTCTGCACCTGTAAGCGATTCGCGTTAAAAATTTACACACTGCTTTTGTGTCGATGTATACACGCAATTGATGGAATAGTAAACTGGAACGTGGTTCTGAGAATCTTTGTTCGTCAAATGCAATACGCGAATCGGTGCATCAACATACCCCAAGACATTGCTTGAACTCTCCTATTCTCTCGCCTCATTGTCTCTTGTTGCTGGTGCTTTTCTTCCCGTAAAATTTCACTGCAATATAACACAAAATTCACTTGTAATTTCCTCTTTACCGACCGGATTGTTCACGTTGAAGAGAAAAATATCTTACTGCAAATTTTCTCGTATGTCTTTGAAAGTTGGTCTCTTGCTTGGCTCGTAACTCCAGCATTGAGACATCAGAGAATACAGTCTTGGAGGACAATGCTTTGGGAGTTCTAGCCTTTCTCCATTTTCCAACTTCCGTATCACCTCGTTATTCCGCACTCCTTGGAATGGCTTGACGCCCAACATCAGGATTTCCCACATACACACTCCTACCATTAGGAATAACATTTCTCAAATGAAAAACTCTGACTACGATATTAAGCAGCATTTTAGCTGTCAGAATCATTTTAATAACATCAGTGACGGTACTGACCAAACATCCATACATCCGAGGATGTTGTAAATCTACGGAAGTTTATGCTCTCCGGTGCCATCCATTTGATTGGCAGCTTGCACTTGCTCGCTGTGTAGTAGCTCTGGTCCTCGACCCATCGGCTAAGACCAAAGTCAGCCAATTTTACGCAAGTGTTCGATGATACCAGAACGTTTCTTGCAGCTATGTCTCTATATGAGAAAAACGTGATACTTTGAAAATTCGGTAAACGACATATGAAAATGCACAAGATCTTTTGACCGCAATTTCTTTGTGAAGCAGTCATTTCATTTTTCAAATCGAACTTACCTGTGAACGAATTTTTTGCTCTCAAGATACGATAGAGCTGTACTCAACTGGAAAGTATACAATAGAAGAGTGGCTACATCAAGCCTGTGCTTATTGGACTGAAGATAAGCGCGCATTTCTCCAAGCCGTGCTAACTCCATGACCAACCATATCGGAGCCTCAGAGCAGACACCAATTAATCGTATTATGTGTGGATGCTCAAATTGCTGCATAATATCTGAAATAAAAATATAAGATTAAAGTAACCGCTCAGGGGATTTAAGCTTGTGTGAAATAACAAAGTACAGTGTAGCAACGCACATGCTTCTTCGAGGAACTTTTCGGCAGTTGCGAGGTCTGCGTCGACTTTACAAGTTTTTACTGCAACGGCTACAAGTTGACCATCTCGGCCTCTGTACGATCCTTTGTGAACGTTGCCGAATTGACCTTCTCCAATTATTTCACCTAGCTCGACTTGATTTCTAACAATTTCGTAGTCCCGAGCTGAAATCATTTCGTACCAATTGTACGTTTGACGCAAAGATATGTACCCGATGGTTAAATAATTAAAAATAGTAGACACTCACTAGCTGGCGTTGAGTAATCTCCTTCCTCGTCGACAATCTCTGCATAGTCCTCAGATAGAATTGTTCCTGTTTTTCCGGAATTTTTCTCGGGACTGTCTGTTGCGTCATGCCTATACTTTGGTGGATGAGCATCTGTAAATTGATATCTTAGGTATCACTTGTATTCAGTTATTGCAATTTCAATTATATAAATAATGGCAGCATGGTGCAACAAACCTTTACAAGGGCAGGGATAATTTTTCCAGGATGCAGCTTGGAAATGAATGCGAAACTAGTTATTATACTTGTGTAGTGACATGCTACCATGCGCTTATTGTTATCGGTACATGCTATTGAAAACTTGTGAAAGTGGAATACATTAAACAACGAACGAACCTACCTTTTCTATTCCACAAAGATGTGTTACTCCCAGTGGTTAGCCTACAGTATCCATCGATCAAGTCTGCCAGACTCTCTGCTTGATCCAAACTCGAGCAAGTGATACTCAGGGTTTCCGCAGCTCCTGCCACTCTCAGTTTGATGCAGGCCTTTGCATGTTCCTTGCAATCCGACACCAAAGTCTGAATTGACTGGATCTGCGAGAACTCGGCTATTCTCGACGGCTGTAGAAAAATTAAATACATGATTAATTCTGTATTCGTTTTTACCTCCATGCTGCCCATGTCAAATGACAGTTCTTATACCTCCGATTTTTCAATTTTCGATACAAGTATTGCTGGGTGAGTTATGACGGTGTTTTTTAATCTTATGCCAAAAACTTCCGGCCTTTGTCAAATAACAATATTTTGAAATATTGAAAATGATTGCCGGTAAAAAGAATCGATTTGCCAATTGATAGGTAAGAGGTAGAATTAATCTTTGCTTGGAATAGATTTATGAAAACTACGAATATTAACAACGGAAATTACACATATTAAATCATTCTCAATTGCGGAGCAGTCGGTAGAAAAAGAAAAAAACAATAACTCTTTCAGGCTAGCAAATCTCCCAACACTTTACGTCACAGTAATGTACAGATTACGGGCTTTTGCTTGTGGAGTTTCGCGACATCTGTGAATCACAGTTAAATCTGGAATATCCATAGAAAAATGTATGGTACAGTGAATAGTGTACGCCTGGTATATACATACATCTGTGTATGGTCGTTTTTAATGCATCGTTACGTTGCAATGATAAATATATAGAAGTGGAACTCACCACTGTTCCACCTCGATGTGCCATGTATGAAATGCCCAAGTCAGGTCCAATCACGAGTTCAACTGGTATCGACCAGCTCGACTGAAATGATAAGCATATATTTTTTTTGTGGAAGGCATACCAAATTCAGCATAAATTTTTCATAAGTTTCACCAATCAAAGATATTATCCTCATTACAATCATATGTGCGACTTACCCCCAATGCGCATATGAATCTCTCCTGGTCAAATCTGTAGTAGGATCGAAGAAGTTCGAAGAATTTGAACATACATTCGAGTTCGGAAAGGGCGGCTACTTTTTTGAAATGTTGTTGTATCAGCTTGCGGAGTGCCTTCGGTTTCATGCCATTCAAAACGGTTCGGGGCAGAAACTTGTGGAGTCCGACCTGTCGTTGTTGGAAACAGATTGATTGGCAAACTTTGAATGAGTCTGGAAATGTTTACTTGTGTATAGTTTAAATATTTGAAACGGGTTCACAGCTATTTATAGCGCCATAAAGCGTGTAATATTAAAAAACGCGCGAGAGAAGAATAAATTCTGAGTGGGCTGTATGCGGGGTTACCTCTCTTTCCAAATATTCCAAGTTGCTTTTCTTGTCCAGCGCAATTTGCGGCATGTCTTTGAAGAAGTACCGAATCTCAAGACAGCACAATTGTACGGCAACATCTTGGTCCAGGGTGGCGTGATTTGCGCTCAGGTAGTCGTTCCTCACCTTCAACGAAACA
This sequence comes from Neodiprion pinetum, assembly GCF_021155775.2. NCBI lineage: Eukaryota > Metazoa > Arthropoda > Insecta > Hymenoptera > Diprionidae > Neodiprion > Neodiprion pinetum. The sequence goes on from NC_060234.1 coordinate 42,270,824, forward strand.
ATTCAACACCAAAGTTAGACTAAAACTGCTTGACACCTTGTATAATATAGTAGAGAACATTACACATTCAATGTGTGTTGTTTTGTTGACGAGTTTACGGAATTAAGTTCAACTTTGGTTTATGCAAAGCAGAATTGGGTGTAACACAGGGTGTACCCAAGTTGAATGGACATTATTTCTGTCGGAATCTAGACGAGCAGTAGACGAAAAATGTTTCTCATGCGGTATTCCAGAAAATTTGATATACCTTACCTGATCGTAATAGTAGTAAAACGTAACTTTGTCCTTTTCGTAGAGATCGTTAAGGTTCTGCGGGAGATATCGGACCCTTAATTCGTACCTCCACTCGCTATGAGGATGCTTCCGTTCGTATTTTTCTTGAACCTGTCGTTAAAACATAAATCAAGTTTCCACTGTGATATAAATCGGTAACGGGCAGTGTGTGGCAAATGCGATTGCAGTTGTCTTTCTTTCAATACTCAAGACCATTAAGGAGTTTAGAGCACTGCAGATTGAAGTTCGGAAGTAACTGTTTACGGTTAAAATGACACCACGAGGATTGCATTGTCTGCTTCAGACATTGAGGATGATTTGAAAATGACGCCAACCTGGTACATGGTTGTGTCCTGATGAAGCCAGTAGCTCTCCCCAGATCCTGGATGGTGTAACCTCATGGCGTAGAGGTGACGATATTGCCTGGTGCTTACCGCCAGCCGGCTCGTCACGAGAGAAATGATCCCCCTAACGTCAATTGCATCACCAAATTTGACGACATTGAAACCCCCTGGAACAGTCGTCGCGTACGATTATCATACAGAATGTAATTTATCCTAAAATAACGTAGTGTTCGAGATCAGAATCGTTAACTGTTAACTTTCGCTTTCACGTTTCGGAAAAGATAATGGTGCATGTTTCGTAACATTCCAAGTCACGCTATTCCATTCTTTTTATATGATTTTTGGAATATCGATGTGGTAGATTTGTTGTGAGTTTGTATTTAAATGAACAAATTTTGATTCTATACAGCGAGTAATAACCAAAATCTTCATTTATTACTTATGAAGTTTGCTTTTATCTTTGTTTACGTTGATAAATCAGTTTTGAAGTATTTGGCTGATAGTAATAATCAGCAGGTAGCATCACGTTGAAATAAAAAGCAAATTTTATCTAACGAAACTACCTTTTCTTTTATTATTAATTACGTGGAAGAAATCAAAAGTTGTCACCTAGAACCAAGAATGAAAATTTGTATTGACCGGTGTAATTTAACCACATTAGCGGCAGGTTTTACAATCATACACATGAAATGACGACTATTCCATTCAACAAAAAATACTATAAAACACCATGAAGCTGTTATATTCCTTCCGTTTCGGTATAATATAATAACTCGGCGGTATACTCGGCTGCTAAACAACGGAGGTAGAGCAAATACGTCTGTATGGGTATATCTGTACCAAAGATTAAGAGGATTCGAAAATAGAAACGTGTATGATGAGACGAGAAAGCGATGCGAGGGTCTGCGGGCTTCCGAATGAAGAAGCTTCCTTGCTCCTCGTCGACATTATGTAAACTGGGTTTAGGAAATTGGAACATGTCAATCAAATATTAACTTGCAAGGTGCTAGATTGATAACTGTCGTGTATAATATAATGAAAAATGTGGAACTTTTTAAGCTCAAGTAAGATTTGACTCGGAAAATCGAGTATATCCAAATAATCCAAGATTTCATCAAAACTTATTATATTTCGTCGCGGTTGTACAGGTTGTTTAACTGCCTTATCTCTACCGAGCATGGAGAAAGTTGGTGCAAGAAATGAGTCAAATCAACCCACCATTGGGCAAGTGAACCTTGAGCGTTGCCTTGTCCATTGGGGTAGGCGAGCCGTGCGGAGGGGTTCCACGACCACCTCCGCCGACGCCGGTCTGGACGCCGACGCCGCCCCCATCCCCTCCAGTGCTCATCCCCTCATGGCTGAAACAATGAAAATTTCAGGATCGTCAAGTTTGAGGCTGTTACAGGACCTGGATAAGTTACGGTCAGAATATGTAACTGATAATACAGCTGCATACAAGAAATATAATTATGGAATACACGGTGTAAATTATTTATTCATTGTCAGAGTCATATAACACAGCATTATTCAAATTTTTTCAATAACTTTAGCCAGTTTTTGGCCGCTCGTATACCTAAGATCTGAAATGAGCGATGGTTCAGTTGGTTTCTATCGCCTTTGAGACGATACCTATTTTTACTTTTTTAAATCGCAGGCATCCGAATTCCTGTCCAACTATGCGTTATCTGAGTACCCAAAAAGTATCGTTGTTATCGTTTCGTGCAGTCAGAAGCAAGCCGTTCAAATCTAAAAAGATTCTCGTCTCACTATAGCGCACAGCAGGTTTAACTCTGAAGTGAAAATATTGCCAACAGTGAACTCGTAGCAATACGTACATGACTGATTGTCCGAAGAATATGGTTACGGATTTGTTTTTTTGTACTCTGTTCTTTGCATATCTAAATCGGTCCCGGGGTGCAATGTCGTCCGATGATTCCCATTGGAGGAATCGGCCTTGCAACATCGGTGTTGGGAGTTTGACGACATTGCCAGAATGTGAAATCAACCTTTACCTTCACCACTGTCTTTTGATGGACTGAGGAGAACGGGCGGGGAGAGGCGGAAATTACTAGCGAGTGGTGCCAAAGGCGGTGGAGGAGTACGTTGGCCTGGACTTTGATGCCCCGGTCATTGCCAAAGACCTCGAACTTCGTACGCGGAGTGAAATAGGAAGTCCAGGCCTTACCCTTGGGGTGTACGCACAGAGTTTGAAAACTCCGTTATACCTGCGAGAGTAATTCGTCATTGAATCATTAAATTTTGTAGGAAATTGGTAAATATTTTTAACAAATTCACCGACGGTAAGTCAATCGACTTGTTTTTCACAAAGTAAAATATATTGCGCAGTTTTTAAACGCACCGTATAAGGTGGTGTATTTCGAATTTGTACACGTGACATCAGTTTCTTACACATAAAACATTTTTGTATGAAGAACATTTGAAACACCTGAAATTCAATTGGACATATGAAAGTGCCAAATAATGCTAGATAGTAGTAAGTAATTTATAAATGTATTGAAAAAAAATTCGTACGAATAGCACTGTAACTTTTATAAGAGGATAACATAATGCCTGAGCGAGAGGAAGTTGAGATTCACCAATAATATAGGAAAATAATTGGCGGAAAGCAGATATAAATACAAATTATCAGCACAATGGTTTCCGTCGTGTGTTGTAATATCCCAATAAGTTCGCCCAGCGATAATGTGCACAGGAAAATACAACGCACCAAATATAATACCGACAGCTTTTGCTGTGTATTCACGTTCGCAGTGGTGGATATAGTAAAAAAAAAAAAAAAAACATGATCAATGACCAACGTATATTGTCCAACGTTGTGATAAAGTTACGGCTGATCGCAGCGTCGCAAATTGCATTCATGTATATATAAACATACGCACAAGAGCCGAACGCTGTACCGAGAAACGGCGATAAAGAAGTAAGAAGTGCCGATTAAACCAAAGACGACCTTCGTGACGCACCGGCATTCCCCGAGGTCACGTGACTTGCAGGAATGCTTTGGACGTGCGACCGACAAAACGGCCGACCCGTTAACTTATCATCGGAAATGGCCGCGAGGCAATCGAGAGACGCAACCGTTGGTACATGATCGCAGAGTATTTACTCCAGCGAGCATATTCGCTGAAGAATCCGGTTAAAGGAGGGAAGGTGGTAGGTATTATAGGTACGCGTCATCGTCTGCGGTGTTCATCGACCTCATTTAATATCTACCAGCTGATTGTTCTCTCCTTGTGCGTGACAATTATTGCGCACAAGAAGAAGAAGAAGAAGAGGAAGAAACGTTGACTGCAGACCCCGTTAAATCGGTTGTCTACCTCCCACGGGGCTTCGCACGTAGGCTTTGAAAAGAGAAACATTGATCGACGAGTCATACTGTTACGATGCAGTGCCCGTGCCACCCTTGCGGCTGTGGCAACCCCTAACAAATTTTACCCCAACCGGGCGACGATGTCCAACCCCAACATTCGGCATAACCATATTGCAGGATCCCAATGCGCGTGGAATTTTCTTGCTCTCTCTACATTCGTCGATCGGGACTATATGAAACGAGGTTGTTATTCGCTTTGAACTTCGCGGTTATTCAAGTACAGTACAGTCTTGGAAATGTCCCGGGGTATATTAGCCGGGAATTATGCAGGGAACAGCAGATGGTCCTGTCGTTGTTGCACGATATGGTTATGAAGAAAAATACTGCAAGGTAAATTGCAGTTCTTCGTATAATTGACGATGTTTCATACTTACTCGGAGGTTTCGAGATACTGGAAGACCCGATAGACGGGGCGTCGATACATGAAGAGATGACCTTCCACGCGCTCCACCATCATCCTAAACAGTCTTCATCCGAACGGCTGACCTCAACGCAGGTCCCGCACTTTAGGTTTCCTCCTCCTCCTCCTCCTCCTCCTTCTCCTCCTCCTTCCCGCCCCCCCCTATCTTTATAACGTTCAAAGGTTTTCTCAAAGTCTACGTAAGCGTATACCAGTTTTTACTCCGCACTGTAATCGTCGCGCACTTCCGTGAAAATTTCACCTTTTACACTTTCCTCCTTCAATTTCAACCTTGCTGTCAGTCACGGCAACGAAGATTAACCGTTACTAAAACTGTACCAAATCTTTTAATCACACCTCATAAGCCCCACGATGTTTATTATACCACAAAAACTCTTCAGTATTTATCCGTTGCAATCAGGATCATACACGACGAGGCATTCGTCCGAAGACCTAGATATATTATTCAATCACAGTAAAAAAAAAAGAAACTACGTTTGAAAAACTTTAAAACCGGTACCGCATAGAATGAACAAAAAAACAAATAAATGAATAATAATAATAAAAAAAGAAAAATAAAAAAAAAAGAACAGATTGGATCGGAATTACATGAAATGAAGTATGTGTTTATTGTTATTATTGAAAAAAGACTGATCGCGTTGTCTGAATAATTCCACTAGAAAAAAAAAAAAAAACGTTCTTTATTTCCCAACGATAGTCGTTAATTGTTCAAAACTATATCCGCGACACAATCGGTGAATTGTCGGATTGCACTTGCATTTACCACCGCATTCTGGTATACCATATAATACTACGCAGAAATTACTTATAACGTCGCCGAGTTTAGCTCACCACGCGATTAACTTTAACTGTAACCAAGACCGTCGGTGAAGCGGAATAACGCGAAACCTCTTGATACTTATCGTTTGTGGAAATAACGGTCGCGGAAAAAAGGATTGGGATACGACCACCTAGCAACAGCGTGCCGAAGAACAGGGCTCGAATACACAGAGGATCTGAGGAGAGAAGAACGTCGCGCGTGCGGGGCAAGCGCCGTGCTGGGTGCGGCAGTCTGCGCCGCGACGCCCGGCGTAGCTTCCTCCCTTCCACCCTTCCTCCCTTCCCCCCAACCGCCCGGCGTTAGCCACCCCCGAGGTGGATAATAAGTTGCGAGGCGACGCCGACGACGCAACTTTTATTCCACAAACACATCTTCGTATCCGCTTCCGTCGCAAAATTCCTCCACCACCGTTTAGGAACACGACTAATTTTCATCACCCCCCCTTCCACCAAACCGTTAAACACAACAACTTTATACAATAGGTGTAAACGTGTAACATATTTTGTACAAGTTTAGATTCGTCGCATTACCGAAGCTGATTTAGATCCGTTTTCTGCTACGTTAATATCGATATTGACGGTATTGTACATTTTAACGAATCATTCGCGTACGGTAAAAATAATATTCTACATTATATCGTATGTTATATGGGTTATCCCTACACTGCTCGTACATTCGTTGTATTCTATGTAGTATATGTAGTAAATCCCCCCTCCCACATCTTTGAATGAATAAATTTAACCGCCACAGTGCTGTACTGAGATAATGATAATGCACATACAGGGGTTATTATAATACTTTGGTCGAGTGGAAAAAGCGCTCCGCTTTTACCCTCCCGCTGCCATTTATACCGATTACGAAGATCATTTCATCTTTGCTAGTTTACTCGTCCTTACAGCTCGAGCATCGCATCGCACCCGATGTCGAGGGCAAACTGTGGGAGCGCATGCATACGCTAATCCACATATGCACAGAGTAGATATGTGCGTGTGTGTATCAGGGTAGGAAGGGTCGAGTGCCCTCTTGACACGGTGACTACACCTCGACGAAGGGGATGTTTTTCAAGTACTGACGTAACGCATCACGTATGGAAATGAGAAAACGGTTCGATGCTAGCAGCTGCAGAATTGGAGCTGAAGCTAGCAGCCAGAGTTAGAAGCTAATGGTGATCAATTTCTTGAAAACAAAAAAATGCCGTTCAATTTTATCTTCATAATTCTATAAAAGTAAGGTATTTTAGATAATTTTGATTCTCGGTCTTCACGCTGCTTTATTCGAATGAACATTAGAACGTTCGGCTGCGAAGCTTCGGCCTCACGCTGCGAGAGAAAATACAGAACGATTAACGATCCCGTAAAGTTCGGTGAACAAAAAAGAAGATATAATTTTTATTTTTAAATAAAATTCATCCCGCGAGTTAATAATCTCCTGATTGTGGGTGTAAGAAGTTTAATCAATAAGAAAATGACGGTGCAGCGCAGTTGCGGTTCGAAGCTTAACAGGTGGTTTCTAATTCCGAGTTATTTGATCAATGGATCAGACGATGGAACGTGAGAGCGTGCGGAGAAGGTCGGGCCAGACAGCGTGGCCGTTGCGGTGGAGGCCGCCTTGCGTAATATAAGGAACCGATGCATGTGCACGACCGACTCTGAGACTCCCTTCGACTCTTTGCCGCCTGTGGCATCAAGCAGCCGGCTCCGGTCTCCGAACCACGCGGTGATGAACAGCAGCCATCTGACCGCCTGCACTCTATTGCCTCTCCATGCTTTACTCGCGGTGAAAAAGCCGCAGAGTGCGTATTTTTAGATAACGTTAAGATTCGTGCTTTATCGTAACTTGCGTTGCCGTTTGCGCGCCTGACGATAATAACAATAATTATTAGAAATTCTGACATTGCGCAGAGTGATGCGGGAAATTACCGATCGTCATGTGGAGAATAATACCGCGAGATTGTGAATAATCTGACGATACTGATTCATTCGAGAGAAGAGATGACAAGGAGGCAAATTCAGGCTTTTCGAACCGAACGTAAGTTTTCAATATACGAGTCACAGGTGAATCGAAGATATATTGCAAATACGTGAGGCGAAAAGACTGTTGCATCCTTGTTGCACACTATTCGTTATACCAAGGTTATGTTACGCGTGTTTTCACGAAGCACGATTTTGAGGTTAGGGTCGCGTAACGCCAGATTTATTAGCGACAGCGCGTGCGCGTAAACACCTAGGACATAAAAGTTGTCTTTTCAGTACTTCGCGCATGCGCATTCGCAGACTCACTCGACCGTCATAGAAACGAATACTTTACGCATGGAAAAACGCGTAAAACATTCTCGCGTTACATCAAGATGTATCGTTACGACGATTTAACGTATAGTCCATTTTCAATACCTGGGGATAAAGTGTTTCACGGATACATTTTTGCAAAGTGTCTATGTTTAGAAATCTTGGTACCGATGCTACGATAAATATCTACGACAGTCCGCTGCGGAGTTGTTGCCATGGGCCGATTAGCTCTGTAACTTCCAAGTTGCGGTAATTGGTGTGGTACTTGATGACGCGTCAAGGAGAAGTACCGCATCGCAATAGGTATACGAGGAACAGAGACGGTAACTGCACCTGATCCACGTGGAAAGAGGAGGATGAGAGTACACGAGGACGTCCCGTGGTTATGTAAACTACCCGTAAATGTGGGAGGGAGGGGGAATCTATTTCCAGCGATTCGTCTGGACGACCTGGTGGAAAATCGATGCGACGCTGCACCAGAATTATACGGAGTCTACCGTCTGCTCGCGACTGACCCCAACTGACCTCCTCGACTCGACGCGACGCGTCGCGACGCCGCCACCCACACTGCATGGCTGGCTACGCCAATTTGTTTGTAAATTGTTATTGTCCCTGAGGTGTAAGAGAGACAATTGCGTCGTTGAATTAGTTTGGAATGCGGCGGATAGGTTAGATGCACCGTTCAATTGTGGTAACTGCAGGCACCTACCGTTTGTGCATTTTGACCACCTTTGCAAAATTCTGCATTTCCTAAATTCACTTTTAATATCTTCGACAATTTTGGTGAAATAAAAAATTCAGAATACCTTGACATTTTCTCGCAAAATCTAGGTTACGTTGGGCAGCTTTTATGAGCAAAATCTCCAGAAGTTGTGCACCTTGAATATATAAATCAGGATATAAAAAACGCATAGTATTGCTGCGATTCACACATACAATAGTTAGAAATTGAAAAATATACCATTTCCGAAAGTTTGCTTGGCTGAATTTACGAAGCATAGCTGAAGCTTGAAAAGGATTCATAAAAAAAAAAAAAAAAAACTACGTTTTTCCCTATCGCCTACCATAATCCCCCTGAGTTTTCCCGATGGACGAAATTCTCGGTTTTCCCGCTCTGTCGCCACCCTGCCAAAGTGCGACGTTAAGCAAATTCCAGATCGAAGTTTCGATACTTGGTTGTTTAAAAATTAGTTTTCACCTTCGTGCGTTACGTCATTGCACCCCTGTACCACTTTTGCATGACAGGAACGAACATGGGCAGTTAACCGGTACCAATGTGACCGAAACCGGTACATCTACGCTACCACGTCTCGTCCTGATCCCGTTTATGAAGCGTTGCAGAAGTACGTCGAAGATGCGTCGCACGGTGATATTATGGTATAGACGCAAAGTCGTACGTCGACGGAACCGGAAGATTTCGCGATCAACGCAATTTAAGGAACCGACCCGTGACCGCGGAGCGCCTTATAAATGGACGGGTAGGGTCTACGTGACGGCAGACACCTGCAGCCTGATAATTATGCGGTAAGCATGAACGCCGGTACCGGGGAAAAAGTGTCCGGATATGGTGGCGGCGGAACTACTCGAGGCGTGTGTCGAGCCTTTGACTCTACCCTGCGAAAAGAATTTACAGTGAGTTTTTGCGAAGTCTGTCATGTGCCGAAAAACGTAGAGAGGGTTTGTCTTACGATCTATTTTTTTGAATAGTTTAGGGAGGTTGGTGAGAATTTCGAACGTAAATTATCGAAAATCCAAAACAACGAAAGATCAAAGTGGTGAAATTTCACCTAGCCAGAAAATCACGGATCTGAAAATCTTGGATCATTCGAAATTTCGGTGCTTCGGATATTTAAATTTTCTCATTTTCGCACTTTTGGAACTTTGAGCGTGGGGTTTCGGACGATTCGAACCTTTGATGTTTCGTCAAAGTTTGATTTCCTCACTCCAAGTTTCGCTACCAATAAATTCAAAATTCGGCGCTTTCGGAACATTTCAAATTCGTAATATCAACCCCGCCCCCGTTCATTAGTTCGAAAGCTCCGCAACGTGACGTACATAATACACCTGATATTATGTATTTGCACGTGATGCGACTTGCCTGATAATCCAGGCGCAACTGTATTCCGAGTATCCTCAACAACAATTATAACATATAAGGGGTAAAAATAATGATCCGAGCGAGGCTGCGTCGTTGGTCGACGACGCAACACCGACTTGTACGATTCGCCAATGCGAATCTCACCGCAATGCGTACGTGTAATACGCGTATACGCGATGCGTTATGTGACTCGTATCTGTGCGCGCATGCGACGTATGAATATGTAAATGACGCCTTATGTACATACGGTACAACACGTCGACAACACCAAAGGAGCGCAAATGCGGTGCATGCGTGCAGACACGTTCAACTATATATATAAAGTCGGCAGAGAGCCGATCGTCGTTACAAGGCTCCTCTCCTGCATATCACATGTATTACATACCACTAATGATAAATATCATTAGCGTCGTTATCTTACGACTATGGTATAATACATACACATATGAGCGCTTATGCATAATGCCAGGGTATAATAACTTCCTCGGTTTCTTTTTGCCCCGTCGGTCTTTTTCTCTCGTTCACGGACACGGGGTTGGTTGGCGGACCGCCGCAAGTATACAAGGTATAACCCACAAGAAGATGTGCAAGGTAGTAGCATCGGGGCGCCGGGCAGACCTGGTAAATCTCGATAAGAAAACCATAACGTCTACAACGCCAGATTTTTCACGGAAAAACCAGGTGGAAATTTTTTCTTCAGGTCAACCTTGACCATTTTCACGGTATTTGTGTACCGTTCGGTCTGGCTAATAAGGCCGTAGCGGTGGAAAACGGGACGACGACGTGTTTATTTGACTTGAAAAATCCCAACGGGATCTATTGTCGCTCGAGTTAAGCGGGCCAAGTTCAGCCGGCTGCGACCGGCTATAAAAATTCAAAGTTGGGTCGAACCCGAGGAAAGCGTAGACGACTTACGCGTGCTTCACGCACGTCGTTGCGGCATCCTCCTCAGTCAGGGGTTGTTTCGGTACCGATTTAGACAATCCAACGGGCGGAGAAACGTCGGGTGCTTTACACGCGCGCCGGGCAAACGGCGCCACAGTTTCACACCGAAACTTTATGAAAACCGTGAAATTGTCCATGGGAACGAAATTAACTCACCCCGTACGAAATGACCGAAAGGTCAAGCTCGCGAATGAGTTTTGGGGGTGAAATTCAGGGCCGAAATTCGTTCGTTATCCTTTCGGGAAAAGTACTCGTCCGCAAATTTGTTATACGTAAGCAATTTTTGCAATCAAGTATAGACACCCTCTATTCTCGATTCTGACAAGGTGGATGAACCAGTAATCGACGCCATATGCGTTAAATCGTGTGATTTCATCCACGGTTACACTCACTGGTGAGTAATACAGTGTACAAAGTGTTGAAACTCACGTCTAAACGTAGCTCAAAATTAGAAATGCACCTTCGGTGACGAACGTTGCATAGTTGAAGATGTTAACAGTCAAATTAAGAAAAAAGATTTCCACGATTGGTACACTGACCATAAACAGTGCACGTCCATCCTACCGAATAATCCATCAACGGCCTTACAATTCATTTTTCACACGCAAGTTCTACCAAGAAATTATAAAGCGATCGCATCAGGTACCGTTCCTCCCTATCCCTTTTTCCGTTACAAAACGTTACCCAAGGTTTACCCGACCTTTCTCCCCCGAAAGGTGGAATGCAGGTAATTTTCTAAGTTGTTCTGGAAAGTACTCGAAAAATGCAAAGCACAATAATTTTCCCGCGTTTTTCCAAATTCGGGAATCAAGAACGAGCTGAGGAACAGACCGCGTGTGTTGGAGCCACGCGTGGATCGTCGTGTGGACGGCTAGTAGTCGTGTTGGTTTATAAATAGCTAGACGCAGGGTCGTTGTACAGAGCTGAGCAAAGCTGTGGACCCCCGGTTCGATCTGTGCGGCGGAGCGTCGAGCACTCGGCGAGGAGGCGACGAGACGGGGACCGACGAGGAAGACGACGACGAGGATCGACGACCACCTTCCCGTTCCCATTCACCTGCGCGAAGCGCCAATTTATCGGCAGATCGTCGGCCGTCCCGAGGCGAGGACTCGGGGCGGGGTTGAAGTTTGCTTGGTTACGAATTATTTGGTGGCGAAACTTTAAGTAAAGAAATCAAACTTTGGAGGAACGACGAAGCTTCGAATGGTCGTAAATCCGATGGCTCAAGGTTCCGAAAATTTCAGTTACGATAGAGCAAAATTCCGAAAGTTATAATATACTCGCACAGCGTAGTTTACTCAACGACTGGGTGTGAAAAATTAGAAAAACCGAAAATCAGAATGACCAGGATTCCGAACTTGAAAATATCGGTAATCCAAAACAAAGATAGATCAAAGTGGCGATATTTCGTCAATTCGGAAATTCTTCGATCACTCGGAATTTCGATGTTTCAGATTCTTAAATCTTCACATTTTCGTACATTTGGAACTTTGACTTGTCGGAGTTACGCCCTTTCGAAAATTTGCACTTTCAGAACTCTGAGCGTGTCAAGTTTCGGCCTATTCCAACCTTTGACGTTTCACCAAAAGTTTCACTTCTTTACTTAAAGTCTCGTCACCAAAAAATTGGAAACTCGGCGCTTTCCGGAACTTTTAAAAATTTGAAATTTCAACCCCGCCCCGAGGACTCTTCGGTCTTCCGGTTTTCTTTACCAAGGGAAGGTTCGAGAGTCTTGTGTTCAATATGCTGTTGCATGACTCCAGCGTTCATTATTTATTATACGCGTAGGTGTGCAGCGCAAACTCTGCGCAGTCAGCGTGACAGTCACAGTAGTACCGGGTATTTGTCGCGGTGTTGTCGTGTCCTTACTGCGTTTAGTTGCATTTCGACAGATGCAAGTGTTTAATGGAAAGAGGAAGAGAGAGAGAGAGAGAGAGAGAGATTACACGGTACGAATATAACAGGTACAGGAGTGAGTGCAGTGGTGTAGTTCCACATGAAACTCTGGACTTGCAATCCGCGATATCTCGTCGGGTCTGTGAAAACTGTACGGAACATTAATACTCGCTATTTATCTCGGCATGCGTGTAACATATGACTCAGGACTTCTTCCGCTCCGGTTGTTTCTGTGCGTTGGCTACTTATCGCCACTTCTGTTTGTTAACAGGGTTTTGTCATAACTTGGAACTTATTCGAGGAACTGATTGCACGTTGTCAGTCTCAGTGAAACGATCGTATCGGTCATGTTTTTAACGATATCAGATCAGATCAACCTGGAATCTTGATTTCGCCAGATCAATCTATAGTTTCATACACCTTACAGCCTTGAAAATCGCTACTTGTTGGCTATTCTATTCCATCAAGCATCAAGTTGCGGTCTCAGTGCTTGGATAAATGTTCGATCTCTTGTTTTTCAGGCTCTCTCGGAGCGTTGGATAAGCAACAATGTTATTTCGCGGTTATAATATATTCCGAATCATTTGATATTCCCGACAACTTCGAGCCTCCGAACATCTCTACGATCGTCGAATCGCGATAATGTTACAATCGCCATTCTGCCTGGACAAGAGCAACGCTAGTGAATAGCCGATTCCTATATACATACACATAAGCCGCACAACCTAGTTATCGCGATGTGTCGATGCAGTAACCGTATAATAGATAAGAAAAAAAAAAGGTGACGGTTGAATTGTGAAGGTCGAGATCTCGCGGCATAGCCGAACAGTAGCAGCACCGTTTCCCACAACAATTATACAGAATCCGATGTGATACTGTACTTGGATACAAATGTATGCACTGTAGATTCACACACAATCATTGGGTCAGCATACTCATGTACGTAGATGCAGTATGCGGACGAACAAAACGCCATCATATCACTACACGAAAATATAACGTGTATAGGTAAGCGATGGGCCTATAGATGTTACTCGGACGAAATACGCGACTCGTCGCTGATGCGATGTATTATACAGTACGTACAAACGCATACGTGTTACACCGCGGACATTGGGTATGGGTATAATTAATTGCGTAAGCGTGCGTGTACGAGTCGTGTGACACACCGCAAAACGTTGACGAAATAGATTTACAATTAGATTAAGATTTAGCGCGAAATGTACGGGGCGCAGAGATGATTGGTCTCTGTAATTAGAATAATTGAAAAAATAAGAAAGAAAAAAACTCTCACAGCATCGGAAAAAAATAATAATACGAGAGATGATCGAAATTATAACAAAGACTGCTAGCGCCTCTGTATATAAATGAATATTAATGTAATAACGTTTAAGTCCGCACAGAGCCGGGCGAACTGCAGCGAAGCCTCGAGTAGTCTTAATCACACTTGAAATTTTGAAATTATATTTAATTATCTGTCATCCGGTGGCAGAGTCGACGACGTCGCGACATTTAAACACGGATAATGGGTAGATTAACGCGAGAGCGTGAATGTGTTACACGTACTATACGTATACTGTAATATTTACGCGTCTATGTGTGCACGTACATACGTTGAACGTAAACTTTGGTAGATACAAAGCTCACTCCGTGAAGGCTAGTCGGGGATTTAACGCCGGTTTCGTCTCTCCGTCGATTCAGCGAAGCGAACGCGAGTACGGCAGACGAACAACTGACGACTGTCGGACGTGACGACGACGACGACGACGACGATAGCGACGACATCGGCATCCCCCGCACGCGGAGTGCTAGCGCCCCACCCTTTCAACAACCCGACTGTTGTAATATATGTATGGATGTATGTAATAATGTTTATATAATAATTATAATAATTATGTATGTACCGTGGTTCAAGGGACCGTTGAACGCTACCCGATCTGCAGGCGTTTTGGGGTTGTCTTATCTGCACGAGATGCAGTTTTTCATCATTTCGCATTTTTATCAAGTCTGCGTCATTTTGACTTTGGAGCTTTGCGCGTCATTCGCCGGAAACTGGGATGATGACGATTCTTTTCATCGAGTCATTCGTACGGTATATAACTGAACTTGAACAAGTATTCAATCAATTTTTTATCGAATAGTTTCGACGGTGCGGCTCTGACAATCGGTTTGAAGAAAAGTCATTTTGGTACAAGGTATGCGTGTCGTGTCGCAATTGAATTATTTTTCTTTTCAGTTGGTTTCGCATGCACCGAAGAGAGATCTTATTATTTCATAGTTACAATAACGTTAAAACATTTGTCAATTTACTAAAGTTTCTGGTTATTACAATCTTAATCCAGTTGTTTAGTTGACTGCATTTCCTCGGTTAAATCAAGACTCAAATTATTTGCTTTTATCACAACAGTTGCGAGAAACAAAATGTGACTAAATTAAAAAGATATTATCCAACGCAGATGCTTACAGATTTCTTGCTGATGAATCTGATTGTGAACAAAAGTTATTTTCATTTCGTACCTGTGTGTAAATAATCAAGGAATATGCGCAACCAGAAATTACATTTCTCGTTTATGACTGAAGTTTTCGACGGATTTCTTACTCGCATATGACTGCGCTTCAGTCCTCGTTAATGAACAGTTGCACGGCTGATCGTGAGCTTATACGCTGCGAATGCTTCTGCGCACTCGGATACCCACCACAACGTGATTTGATCGTTATCAGGCTCGGTTCTATCATTAGCCAGTGCCCGAGGAGGATAAGAAATCCGCCTGCTACTCATTGCTAAGGCGTGTGCACGTGTGCGTCGAAATCGAGGCTAATTACGTTGAAAGGAGTAATGTAGCCCCCCCCTCCCCCTCAACACCAACCCCAAACTCGTTATAACACCGGGCGGCGAAATTACAATATTTCAACCGTCGACTATAAGTCGAGTTTCCAGTTCCAAGCCTCCGTAACCCCGGGTGACCTTAGAATTAATGGTGAGCCCTGTCCCCGAGGGCCTTCGACTCCCCCTGTTCTATGGGATGGGGGGCAGGCAAACTCCAAGGGAGCCTGCAGGGGTGCGGTGGGTAATGACACGTAAGGCCCAACTCCAGGTACGTACGTACCTTGAGGTGTGGGCATTATACGCCCTATCGCAAACCTTGGAAGAGTGGGCTATAATGTAATATAGGTGGGCGCTAGGGTGGTTCGTTTTTTAGCTCCTTTTTTTTCAAGGTGCCATTCGAAAAATTTGTGACTAATACTGAAAGAAAAACTGTCGTAAAACCTGGAGGAGGTAGGAAAATATTTAGAGGTCACTAACGATTATTGTAATATTTTTATTTATTTTTATGCGTACACCTTACGGACTTATATGTATTAGTTCATTTTTTTTTTTTTGTATCGTGATATTTTCCTCTCTCCTTCAGGTTTTACGACAATTTTTTTTCAGTAGTTGTCACAAATTTTTCGAATGGTACCTTAAACAAAGAAGAAGAACAAAAAAAGAGGTAAAAATGAAGCGCACGTTACATTCGTGTAACCAGCTTACGAGGGAAGCAGACTGCGGGCAAGGGTTTAATTGTTGCCCGCAGACGCGTCCTTTAGTCCTCCAAGTTTTCAGTTCTATCGGGGAGGGGCGTCAATTGTTTGAAATTCTTTACCAGGAGTGCGTCGGCTGAATATCGATCTGTCTGTTGAGATACCGGCAAGAACGTGACTCCGAGCCTTGAGCTCTATGTTATATCCAAAGTTGCGACGATGACGACGACGGGAAATTGTCTTACAATTGAATTTCTCGCGAAGCCCTCGTGAGTTGGACGTAACTTGAGATCTGGAACAACGCTGATAGCTATTTCTTTTAGCCTAATTGTTTATACATATACTATCAGGATCCTTAAATGTTCCGTTCACAACTTAGCTGCAGATTTTTTACGCTCACGAGTATCACTATTTTTGCAATCTCACTTATAAATTTCTCATGCTTTGCAGGATTGAAAAGTATTATACAGATTTTGATACGTTTGACTGGTCATTTGCACGTCTGTTCAACTAAGAATCTACGAAATATTTCATGAATCTTGAAAGGACCACCGAATCGAAATTTTGGCCCTAATGTAAGCCTGTAATGTCCCACGTTTGGTAGAGGGTAAGTACGATCTTGTAGAGGAGGTAATATAGGACTTATGTAAGACTATATTTTAGGTCTAAACTTGGTAGATATTTCAATTTATTTCACGGGTACGTTCAAAGTATCATCTTTAAGACTTCAGCAGGACTTTTACTGAATCCCTTACCGTAGAACGTAGTATATACGGAACAAAATGATCGAATGCAGCAAATATCGATGTACGTGAATCATCCGAGGACAGTACCTACAATAATTTGGACCTCAGCATGATACTGAATAACCTTGAAACTAAACAGCAAGATACGAAGTATTTATTGGCAATGCCTATCTTTTTTCCCCTATCACGTGACCGTTGCTTCGATTGTAATAAAATTCATACTCCTATAGTTTACAATTTTTGTTCTGATCTATTGATTTCACTTTTAGTTAAAATCGAATCTCTAACGATTAACATCTCGCCGTATGAAAACCGAGATAATTGTAAGTGACAGTCTAACTAGGAATGCTTGGAGTCAGTTCTCACACTCACCTTACACTAATCCGCTGCCCACTTTCAAACACGCGAACAAAATGCGCCTCGGCGCCCCTAGCGGCAGACGCACAAGTTACTCAGTAGTAAGTCAGAATTCTGAAATAAAACTTATTGATTAAACACTGCAATACGCCGAGATCTCAAGCCCGTAAACAGACTTTCACGTCGAAGGATTGGTACGCGTATACTGCCAAAATAGGTTATAGTAGGGTGCCCAGAGATACAAATAGGTCTGTCAAGTTTCTAAATATGACTAACAATAAGGGCTACAAATGATTGAATAAAGCTTTACTCTGTATCTGCAGGTCTACCGTAGGGCAAAAATTTTCAACTCAGAGGCCGATATCGGTTCATATTCACATTTTGAATAATTTTCCTTTTGGTTCGGTCGAGTCGACGATGACAAGATGGTAAAAAGTCCGATCATGTGCCAACAACGCCTCGTACGCAACGGTGTAATAAAAGGATCGGTGCTCTGCGGCCCTGCGTCGCGAGTTTCTGCTTCCGGGACGTTGTGAACAAAGTGGATGGACAGACGGATGGGGACGGATGGACAACTGTGTGAAAAGGCTAAATCGTGGCCTGAGAAAGGGACGCGGAGGACACGCGTGACACGCGACGCAACGACGAACGAGAAGGCGTTGCGATGCATTCGTCCCGCGTGCCCAGAGAATTGAGGGATTTTCTTTAGTCCATCCTTGCGAATACGATCGTCACGTCGATTGGAGCGCAGCCAACCGTTCCGTCGTAATAAGTCTGTCCCATTGAATCATGTTGAAATTTGTGAACAAACGCTTACGCGCTTGTGTTCATCAGATCCTCACAACGGACCAAAGTCCCCGTTCATGGATACAACACGTGATCCTGGACCTCATTAAAAGGGTTCATCGGTAAGGTCGGAACGACACGTGTCATCAAGATCATGTGACTTGAGGATATACCTCGAACATGTTGTTCGTTCACACGTCGCAAGTACTCGGTATGAATTTCAGTTTGTTCGAGTTCTTCCTGTTTTGCGGTGGGTTAAAAAATCTGTTGGTGTTATGAAATTCACTGTCAGTCAGTGACTGTAATATAAAAGGAAACACATTTTTAGACGGTTCCGGGGTTTTTATTTGTTCTTTCAGATACATTTCGGCTCGATTACAGATTCGGTTAGGATGGCACGAGGGCAGATGACGTGGGCGGTGACGGCTGAATTTGTTTTCAAAATACCAGTTTCGAGGAGCGAACCGTTTTCTTTCTCCGATCCAGACGTCTTCTTACGTAAGTCGAATTCACCCATAAGGTGCCCCATGCGTTCCAATCTCTCTTTTAAGCGGCATTTCCGTATCCACTCGCCAACGCGAAGATTAACACCAACGAAAATGAATCTTGGATCGACTTGCGGTGTTATGTGAGTGCAATTTTCAGCCGATTGAATAAAAATGACGAAGTTTGCATTATAAAAATAGTTTACGTATAAGATTAGATTGCGCGACATGAATGATATAATTTACAATTAGTTATATTGTTATACACATGCACAGTATTCAACTTTGTAAGCCACAAAAACATATGCAAGAATAAAAGTCACTGCGAAGAATTGAAATGACATGTTTACGGGGAGCACAAAAAAATCAACGAATAAATCGCGTTCATCGTTGTTATTGGAATACTGATTTTATATCTTCCGACTGGATATTATTATACGCAGATGTTGAATCACCTTATTGGTAAAGAATCCAAGAGAAATCACTGAAAACAGTTCCGAGCCTGAAAAGGGTCGTCGACAATGAGATGCGACGAGAAAAGTGGGCGATAAGTGTCCGCGAGATTACCGATTTTTATTTTAGGAATCGTTGTATGAACGCATCAAATGCCTAACGGTTGATTCTTTTCTCTAAATATATGTTCGCTTTGGATCCACATACGGGTGATCCGGGAGTACAAGGGCTGGGAATGTGTGTTTTATGTGGTGCACAACCGTAATCAGCATTTAAAACGAATGCTCTGACCTTATGTACCGGCAGTATAATACAGGCCAGCAGCAACCAAGGGACAAGAAGCCCACGCAAGTAAAGTTGGCATGTAAGCAGGGATAAGATAAACACGGAACTATCTGAAAAGACAAACACTATATAATAATACAACAAGACTACCAAACAAACAAGTTTTAACTTGAACTTCCCCCGGTTGGTTCGCGTGTGAATGAAGGTACGTGGAGCGAAGGCCTGTCTGCTTGAACAGCTTCGCGAGATGAGCGGCTGCGGCTTATCGGTGCCCATGTAACAGGACGGAAATCTACTTGCAGTGTGGAGCAGGCTGTGACAACCTTCGTTTCGAGCTAAAATCAATGTCCCGGACTTGTTAATCGTAGTGCAATAAGGGGTTTACAGCTTGGACGGTCTGAAGTCATCCCCATTTTGAGGAGTTTTTTTTTCGCTACTTATATGCGCCATGCCGCCATTTTGTTATTAATTTTAATGAAAAAATTCTAGAATCTTCTTGAAACTATAAATAATAAAGCTCTCAAACTCAAATTGCTCTAAGCGTTTTCATTTTCGTTAGAAAAAAAAAAACAACCTAAAAATAGGTATAATTTTAGACAGTTCAAGCTGTACCCCCTTTTAATCCGTACCACTTTCACTACACCAGAGAGTGCAATGTAGACTAATGCTTTGGTTATCTTAGAGTCTTGACTGCGTATATACCAGTAGCTCTTAGGTACAAAGAGATTCAATCGACGAAAATTAAAACCAATGCATTATGGTCGTGTTCCGCTATAGATGCACAACATTACACACGTCTGACCGCGCCAAAACATCTTTCAAAAACAACAGTGGTGTTTGTTTCCCAAAGTCTAGATTTTGGATTCCGTTCACGTGCCGTATAATAATTAATGAACGTGGATGTTTTTTCGGAGAGGAATACGAAAGAATATTGTATTTGTTATTGGTTCCGCATGAGGGGGTTTCCACAAACGTGTAACGCACATGCAACCGCGATTCCTTGCCCACCGAGAAGTGTAACAAAAGAGAATTGAATGAAGTTAAATTGCTCTAAAAAGCAGCTAAAGCAGCTCTCCGTTTTACGGTACATACTTCCCACATGCGCAGTTAATCGTGTCGTCGGTGGTTGTCTCATCGTGCATAGTATGCCCACGCATCGGTTCTTGGCGCTGCAACGCTCTTGGACGGTGATCGGAGTCGCCAAAAATGCTAATTGCCCCCTCTGACGATCCAAAGAAGGCAGCTTTCCGAATAAATTTTCTGTTTCGCAGGCGTCCGAAGACACGAGAATTTTTCTTTTATTATTATCATCGTTTATTCAAGACGTGAACGCGTAACCAACCGGTTTCAAATCATTTAACGTTGGATACAAAAGAGAATAAAAATCACGCAACAGAGGCTCGGCCCAACTTGTATAATATGCTTGAATAATTTATTATACCGAGGACGCCGTATCTTTTCCGAAAGCTTCGCGAAAAAATAATGAAAAATCCACTGACTCCGTCTCATGTGTTCTACATCGGTCAATAAGATTGTATTAGAGGTTACACAGTAGTTCGTACGTTCGATAAGGATTTCCATCGCGATGACGCCATCGAAGGATTATGTGTCATCTTGATGCGGCACGGTGTAAGTCGGTTTGAGAAATTATTCGCAGGACGCGCTGCACGCGTTGTGGTTACGAATGAAATTCTTCAGAATTGTGATCGTTGCTGGCACTTTTGTGTCACACAACGCGCGGAATGGAAATACTTATATATTAACAAGAAAACCTAAGTTGCTGGTCAGTTACTGTTCCACGTTTATAAAATAGGTGATTTCACATGGTAAAATCGAGTCAACGTTTCGTTCGTCTCAGAGAACGAGGTTGAAATTGGTAAGGTTATCGCAATAAAACATTGGAAAGAAATTCTCAAATTTTTAATGCCTTTGAAGAAGCTTAAATTGGATTTCAAAATATGAGTGTGTTTTGTTCTATTACGATTTGCTGAATTTCAAACAATTCTAAAGTCGCGAAATAACGGTTCTTCCCTGAAGATGAATCATTACAGTGTACAGTGACGTTACTAACTTCAACGTGTTCTTACAGAAGGAATTTATTTCTGCAAGTTGCTCAACTCATTCTCAGTTGTCACCGCGAACTTCATACTCTGGTAGAAAAAGTGACCGTTGATGAAGTCGATACGTGACAAGCGGTTAGCAAGCAGTCTGCAGACCTCCGACTGTCTCGTGAGTGACAATGAATTGCGCACAGCTACGAGAGCTGACTCTTGTTAATTCCGTCGGTCAAGTACCTACCTACAGTACAGTTGATTGGTCAAAATTTCGACGGCACATCGTATCGATGTTCGAACTGGTGTCACAATATAAAGTGATCCTGGGACGGTTGCTCGTCCGTGCACCAGTCACTTTGGATCAGATTGAAGTTAGTAACGTTATCGTAACGAAAAAAAAAACAGTTTTCCTAAATTTTTTAAACACGAGCGTGTTTTGCTTTATTATACGGTTTACCGAATTTCAGACGCTTAAAAATTTGCGAACCAACGGTTTTCCTCAACACGTATCGTTTACAGTTAATGACGTTATGCGAACTTGAACGTGATCACCTTTGTCCGTCATGCACTCTTCAGCAACCCGGAGGCCCTTCGCCCTTTCTTCGTGCTGTTGTAAACTAAGAACGACTGCTGAACTTATGCGTCAGTATAAATTTATGACGCGTGTAAGGAATGTGTCTGTGCGTATGTGGTTGGTCAGCGGCACGATCGTAGGCGACGACGGCGCATCGTTGGCTCGATGCCCCAATCCGTGGGGTCAATTTACGGGGAAATTTATTTTATTGGAGATACTTGTGCGATCGAGTAATTCGAGTTGTCCACGTCGCGCGACGACGATGTGGAGTCAGCTCAGCTCTTAAGTGACTCAAGAGAGCCGGGCTAGCTGACAATCGGAGAGTGGTGCTAGATGGCCAGTTCAGTCCGTTCCTTCACTTGCCGAGACGGTCCTCCTTGTGTCCAGCTCTCCTGCACTCATTTTTAACGCCAACCACGGCCTCTCGCCTCAAATGCGTACGTGATCGGAAATCGTAAACAATACCACCATCGGCTATTATAGCTGCCGTGGCGGAATATCGACACGGCCGATGAATATATTGAATGAAACAAACCTACGCGCGCATGCCTGGTTTATGCATACCTCGAGCGATCGCCGATCCCAGGCTTCGATGCCTCTTCGATTGGTCAAGGGGTCCAAGTTCCCTTCGTTTAACCCATCGTCAAACCACAAACAATACATCCATTTCTTCCATTTATTCTTCCTTTAAATGGCTGTACGCATACCTACACCTACCTTACAGTCATAGGCGGTGTAACCTGTGCCTTCTTTTGACTCATTGTTCATAGTTGGAGCATGAGACGGTATAATAGAGAGGGGTGAGAATTACAGAGAATAGAAGTTAATCCGCAAATAAAGAGATCTTTTATCGTTTTCTACATTCGGATATTACAAAGGCACGGTTAGATGAGGACACTGGATTTGAAGGAAGCTTTAATATCTCCCAGCTGCCGGTACTTTGTATATAAAGACGCGGATGGCACGAGGGTGGATAACAACATGTTGCCGGTTCGTATAAAACATCCACACTCGGTTGCTGCTATATCCGTGTCGGCTCGGCAATAAGGCCAAGAACAAAAGCGTGTGACAAGGGCAGACTTTGGCCTGATTCAATGCTATCTCCACTCATGTATTATGTGGACGACGACCAACGGTTGGCACGTAGTGCATCATAGTTGTACAGAAGCAATGATCAATTGTTGACCGTAGTGTTGCGCGGACAGAGTATTTTTTTTCTTGCGATCGCTGCGATTTCTTGTTTAGGTGTTCAATTACCGAGATATCAAATCATGACACTGTGTATGTAATACGTACATACAACAGAGCAAACATTATTGTATCGTATTCGTTGTATGTACGTTCCTTCGAAATTGCCGGGTAGGATTACAACCAGCGATACGCAATCGCGGATCGGTTACGGATAATGGATCATTCATCATATTCCTCGTGTGTTGCTGGTTGCTTGGGAAAGAATGCGAAGTTCTTCACTACCTTGATAATTTTTCACAATGATAGAACATTGTGCTTTTCCGTAAGATCGATAAGAGCAGAGAGAGAGAGAGAGAGAGACGGTTGCAGAGTCGGTATCGAAACAATGTCAAAGAAATCGGCTATCTATCCTTTACTTGACATTTCTAATCTATACCTAGACGTAAGCTGAAATATAATAAATGAGCAGAATTGACAGGAACACATCAGCGCAGAAATTGGAGAAGGGAGTGAGGTGAGTGGAGGCTGGAGTCTGGAGAAGAACTTTACCGTTCGTACTATCGACGATCACCGCGTGTCGAGGTGACCAACAAACTCCACGACAGTTGGCATGAAAGATGAATTACGTAATAGAATTGGCATAACCGGGAGACCGAGGAATTCGCGGTATGAATGGGAAAGAATCAAAGATGGTGGTCGGCAAGTTCTCTTAGCTGTCAAATTAGGGCAGTATTCTGAGTAGCGTTCGCAGGTAGGCCAATTGCGAATGACGATTCAAAGGTCGCCGGAGAGTCGAGTCTGGCCTGTTTGCTTGGCCGTTAACAATGGAATACGGATTTTTTACTCACAGTTAAAACAGCGGGCGCGAAGAGTAGGGTACGTCACCTGGACGTTTCTGAATCTCCTTGGTGTGCACAGATATTTGATTAGATTGTTTAGCGGGCGGCGATAACCGCGCGTACTTTACATAACACTGTCACCCGCCAGACGGCAACAATAATCACTTATTCAACACAGAGTATTCGCGAATTGATTCGTTGACTCGTATCCGACGGACGAATGCCAAATCCGCACCACGCGATTCAAGTGCTACGCGATTTAGAACGGCACTTCGACACTGGATCAGTTGTCGTAAACACTTGCCGCCATACTTTTCACCGTCTGTCAATAAAGTGCCGGCAGCGCTATCTCTTGGCCATGTTACTAACTTCACAGAAGTCTGCCTACAAGTGTCTATGCTGCTCGATTCAGGCATGTGTACACCTGACCGAATTGATTCTGTTCCCTCCGATTTCACGAAATTTCTCACTTGCGATCTTGGTATAAGGAAATAAGGTGAAACAATGCGCGTACGCGTACGTAATTGAACCAATCGGAAAACATATCCAAGGTGACGTTTTAAATAGGCTTGATATTTTCTCCTTTAGTGTTTGTATTATCATTTTTTCAATTTTTTTACTGAAGAAACTGGCATTTTTAGGAAACAGAATATACAGAAATACGCAGACTGAACGAAAATCGGCCTTCAGTTATGACATACCTTATTTCCTTACATCATGTTGCGCATCAAAGTCGCTTCGGCCAATGAGAACGTGCCCTCACGTGAAGTCATTTTGAGCACTATTTTTAAAAGTTATATAGAACAGCCATTCATTCTTATGTTCACCGTATCATGTTTGATTGGGGAATAATAATCGAATGTTAAATAATTGGTTACAGAGATTATGTTGTACTTTTTACGACAGAAACGGAAGCAGCACACCTTGTTTCCTTACACCATGCTTGCAATTAAACTATAACCGTACGATACAGCTAGTTTCTTGAAGCAGGTCGTACACGTCTAACGAAATTCGTCTGACGCTTATCTGGGTGAACGTCTACTTTCAGCATAACCTGCACAGATCAATGTACCACAGCATAAAACTTGGCTAAAAATAAGTATTGATCAGATCCTTAGAGCTATATGCTCTAAGATCGGATCCAACTGACGGCTCCAACAATATTATTTCGGGACAAGTTGTGTCGTGAGCACCGCAAGGTGGCACAACAGGCTCCCTCATTCGAATTCTCAACGATCAGGTAGTACCATTATCAGATATCGGGCTTCGGTAAATGCAAAGTACTCCAATCTGCTCAACATGTGCAAACTGTTGCATCGTTCATTATACTTATTAAGTATTTTTGGTACGATCTGATCCGATACATATCGATTCATATAATCGTCAATGTTGATGGTTTAAATCGAGGATTCGGATTTTACGATTGAATTCGCTCAGAACGCATACTGGGCTTAAATGTAAAAAGTTTTACGAGTGTCATAAAAAGCTAATTATTAGACAAAACAACTCTCGATGATCCTCGTACCCGTTTTCTTATTTAATTGAGTGAATTGTAAGATTATGCTACAATGTATTTATTGTAAATTATAACTGTCCTCAATATTATAATCTTGATACAATAAGAGTTCTCACGTATTCAATAATAAATAGAAAAAAAAACGATATAATATAACACACATCACATAATATGGTATAGTATAATGTATATTAACGATCAGAAGAATTTTAATCAACGTTCTGCCTTACTTTCAGTATTATATAGTATATTATAACATTACATGATAGTAGGGCGCGAATATATGATGATATCAAAAATAGTATAGGGATTATTTGATATTATAAACTTATAATGGTTTATGTCCTAGTATTCAGTACCTTATTTATACTACAATAAATAACAATAGAGTCGTGCTAATATATTTACGAAAAATATCATTTACCTTTGATATGTGTATACATTGGTGTATACCTACCTATGTGTAATGAATCCACGCTTTATAGGTATACCCTCTACTATTTGATGGGATTTACGCTCATTCTTGGCACGTCGCGTTGCCGTGGGTGAAAGCGTTTGAAAGTATAATTAGTACAGGGGTGTATAATGCGTTATAAAAATATGAGTTTCGTGCGCTTTCTTATATTTTTCCAAGCATAATGCCTGAGCTGATTGTCTATCGAACTGAAGCTTTAAGGAAAAATATTAGCTCCAATGTAAACTTATCTCAATTTTCAACAATTTCGCAAAATCAACACATTTTTCAGGTATTTCTGAACGGTCCCGAAGTGCTCTAGCAGATTGAAATAAGCGAAATATTCGAAAATTAATTGTCGATATAAAAAAAGAAAGTTCAACCAGCCAGCATTGATTAAAGATATGCTAAATGCGCCAAAAAGATTTGATAAACTCGTAAATTTCATTATCTTTCCTCAATTGTCGGCATACGCTTACCCACGTGTCATATAGTAATCACTCCTGCGGGAAACCTGTCGTATCCACCTATAACAATTGAACTTACTAAAAACTGATATTTAATACACCAACAAGAATGGTGTTGATTATTCGACAGGCAAGCGCGATGGTTCTGTCCCCTGATTCCAGTAACACATCCAATATCACTTAATTATCTTATGACGTTACGAATACATCCGGCAGAAAACACAGTTTGCATTCTATGCGCGTTGCGCAGATTGATAATTCGCGGTTATATCGGCATGTAGAAATTCATCCCATCTAACGGCGAATCGCGTTCGAGTTCCTCTCACGGGCTCCTCAAGTGTAAGTCCTAGTACAGATAATTTTTTGGCTCCTCGGTGGGCTGGCCGCATACACCGTGGTACTTTTTCGTGACGAGACTTCGACTGCGGCAATTTTCAATCTCTAGGAAGCACTCGTTGCTGTAGGTCATGCCGTCAGTGCCGCAGACAGGATCGTAGTAAGGGGGGCAGATTTTTTGGCATCCACGAAAAGAAAATCCTTGAAGGCACCGTTTCATCGGCACGACGTAGACGTGCTTCCTACGGCGTGAACGAAAATAATGAACGCTGGTGAGGGACTGGAGCTTCAGGGAACTGACCCCTGGGTGAAAATTTTCGCAAATAAAGATCAGTTACGATCGACTCACCCGCAATTATCCCGTTTCATCTCACACTCGTTCCTGTAAAGCTTGTTGTCCGAGCCACACACGAATTGCCGGTCTCCTTCGCAAACTTGATTGCACAGCGCCGTTGTGGGGCAGTGTTGAGCAGGGACTGGAACGACACGTTGACCGCAAGTGTCTCGCCGCAAATGGCACGTTGATCTGTAACGTGTTTTATGATTAATTTGCGGTATGACTATAATACACGTGGAACAGGGATAAAATGATGCTTCGATCGCAGGATTAAAACGCTGATCATCGGTTGTGTTCAGACTGTACAAAAGTTCTCAAAGATGCACTAACAAGGAAGATACCCCAGGTCGATCTCCCCGATTAGATTTCTTTTGTAATAAGTTATAGTAGACTAAAAACTAACCGACACATATTTTTATTTATCCGCCATTAAACACTTCAAGGGAGTGAAACGACCCTCCAAAGTAAAGCATGTCAAGGGAAGGTTTGGCAGTTTTCTTTTTCAATTGAGAAAATTATATTTTTCAATTCTCGTTGCGAGAAAACTTTTCCAAGTGGATTGGTTAAAAAATATTACGTTCTTGTGGGTGAAACTGCCAAATCGACCCTTGACACGCCTCACTTTGAAGGGTGATTTCACCCCCTTAGAGTGTTTAATAGCAGATAAAAAAAAATACGTGTCGCTTAGTTTTGAGTCTACTGTAACATATTGCAAAAAAAGTAAAATCGGAGAGATCGACCTGGGATACCTTCCTCGTCAGAGTGAAATGTAAATAGAGCAATAAACAAATTATTCTACCTATAAACATTGCCGTCGCTTCCACAAACGGGCTCCTCTACAACTTCGCTGCAGTCTTCCGGGCAATTTTCCACTTCCTTCAAGGCTGTGCACTGTCCGACGTGAGCCAGCTGGATTCCTTTCCTGAAACCGATTGATTTTGCAATCGTTATTGGATAGTGCGACCGACTTCGGTGCAGGTCTGACGACGAGCTGTCAAGGAGCGTTACTTAATTCAAACAGTGCAGAGTAAGGTCTTACAGGCAAATCGCGACGTTGAGTCGACACTGGTTTGGATATGTGTTGGCGTCACTGCCGCAAACTGGGTCATCCTCATCGACGCACCTCTGCTGTTGTTTCATACACTTGTTTAACCGTGGTCGACACTTCTCGAAGTCAGCCTTGGTCACCTTTCTTCTAGATTGTCTGTTGGATTTTATGAAGATGAAGGTCGAGCAAACAGGTGAAAAGTCTTTAATCGCTTGGGTGCGAAACATCAATTCGATACAAACCCGCAATTCAGCATCTGCATCTCGCATTCATTCCGATATATGCCTCCGTCCGATCCGCAGACGGGTGTTTCCGGTTCGTTATTGCAGTCCAACGGGCACGTTGTGGGCAAATTTCCACCGGCTGTCCGTTCCCGAGACACACAGAATGACATTGGCACCTCGAACACGTGCTTGCTGCAAAGAAATCGGTACCCCACATTCATAAGCCTTATGGTGTTAAAACACGGTCTAGACTTTTTCCACACCAACGATAAAAAGCGGAAGCCATTAACTCGGAGGGGATAAGATTATGAGGTAATGGAGAATCGTACCCGCAATTTTTCGCCCGCATTTTGCAAGTGTTCGAGTAGAGAATTCCGTCGCTTCCACAAGCTGGTTTGGCACCTCTCCAGCAGGATTCTCTACAGTGCCGTGTAGTTTGACAGTGTTTTTTGTTCGTTCGCACGACACCTTGTCTGTATGGGATGTTAAAGATGTGCAAAGGTTAGCATACTCTTACAACTATAATATTTCCGATCACCCTTTACGTCTTCGTCAAACGGCGACTCACCCGCAGGTGAGGAGTTTCATCTGGCACGTAGACTTGTAGACGTTTCCATCGCTGCCGCAAATCGGCCCGTCCAGTGGGGCCAGATCACAGGATACTGGGCAATTCTCCCTGTGTGCCGAGATGTTGTTGCATGGACCCAAGTGCGAAAGCTCGATCCCAACTCTGCATATCTCGACCCGCAACATGCACTTGTTCAAGTAGGTACGCCCGTCGGTGCCGCAAACTGCGTCCGAATCGCCCGGACAACGATGCTCGCATTTGCTACCGGAAGACCTCAGACAGGCTGATTTCTCCTTGGAAACGGTCACCCCTGAAGAAGATGAAATTAAAATCAAACACAGTCTAAAGTTAATTGACTATCCGGTAACTATCATATCTCTTCCGACTTGATACTTGGAGCCTTGTTGCGAGTCGGCAATTTGCAATATTTGCAGAAGATGATGTATTGAGTTATTAAGGTTCACAGGTTTGTTGTAATTTTTTGTTTTTTAAGGAAATTCCTGCGCCACAAGGCGGAATAATCGATGGCGCCTACCTTTGCCGCACATTTTTTTCCGCATGTCGCACTGGGAGGCATAAATGACATCGTCGCTTCCACATACCGGTTCTCCGCTCGGCGGACATATTCTGGGACAATTCGTCGCACCTTCCGCTACGTAATCTGGAAGCAAAATTATTGAAAGGCGTTATACGATGTGCGGGATGGTCGGAAATTACGGTTCACAGAAATCAGTCTTCCTGTAGAAAGGCGTTTGAAGTTGTTATGGCGCCATAGGTAAAGTGTCGCTTTTAGTATCCGGCAGTCACAGAGTTCGTCGTACTCTGTGACGGTGTAAGATAACGCTCAATTATCATCGACAATTCGCATCGAGGAATTCAAAGTTGTGTACATGCAAAGATCGCATACCAACATAATTGACAAAAAAAAGTCTTGCTATAATTGGCTTAGCAGTTCGGTACATGATATAAGGGTTCAGCCACCAGTAATAAGCATAACGAGGCATGGCATTGCGTGATAGGTATCTCATCTGTTGATAAGTACGAGGCTGAACCATCACCGCCTATTAACACGTAATTATACCCATACAGATCATACGTCGGCGGGTATAATTTCCAATTACGTATCGCGTCATATCTGTGGCTTGATTAACCGACATTTTCGCACTCCCTTCATCGGTGTATAATTGCGTATATGTGTACATCGGTATTCGTTACGTCCCAGCGAGCGTGTAAATAGATATGATGCCTATAAGTATAATCGTGAGCTTCGGTTTCGGTTGGCTTGCGATACACCCGCATAGATTGCGGACATTCAGATACCATATACATATCTTTGCGTGTATGGGTAATTCTTATATGGGGACGAAGGGAGACTAAGGGAATGAAATAAAAATCTGAAAAAATGAGGGATTTTTTTTTTCACCATTTGGAACCGATTTGACAGGTTCTGTTACGAATTTTTTTTTTTACCCCATAAAAGAACCATCCTAGTGTATACCTATGGTGTATGACCAAACATACCGTGAATGCATTGGGGGTTGCCTTATAGATCGAACCGATGAACGACACGGACCAGCGAGTGTGCCGCACCTCATCAGCGATAGCTGTTGAAAAAGAAGATGGCAATCCCTGGTAGCTTAATCGTATGTTCCGGTTGAATTGCTTGCAAGTATTGTAACCGCCTGGTTGACCACGATAACAGCCCCGACTCGTTGTCCGTGTCGCTGGACTTGTGAATCAGGGAATCCCGGATTAAACTCTACATATACTGGAATGTCTGAATACATTGCGATAAAATATTCCGTATGGGTATATGTATAGTAGAATTGCGGAATGCACGTTGAAGTATGAGAATTTCAGCCTATAACAGGTAAATCGAACTTTACAGTAACAGTTTTGCATGTAAGGCATTTTTCTCACGACCTGAATACCAAATATTTTACATTCTTTTAATTGTCATTTTTTCTTCTGTATATCAACCTGCCACCGTCACCGTCGTGGCTAGAATTCTAGATGTCCTACAAAGGTTGTTCGGAATATACAGCCCGTACCGTTAACACGTTTATTCATTGTTCTGCGAGCGTTTTCGGATTTGAATTTGAATCCAAGAAGTAATTGTCTCAAAAGCGATAAAATTTAGGGCATGATATACGTAATTCCGAAGCACTTCTTTTATCATGGAAAGCGGTTATTGTTTCCACGAGACTTGTCATTCAACATTCCACGTGACGTGATTCTAGGAAAGATTTCAGACGAATGATGCTGTCACTTCATCTCTGATGGATGTTTATACTTCAACTCTACCGAACCATGAGAGCCAAAGTTTCCTGTATATTTTGAGCTATGCAGGGTATGAAGATCACGCTTGGGAAGCCTACCAAACAGGTGTCATGGGAGTTGCTATATTTTATTTAAAAATCTCTGAATGCACGCTAGTCCCTAAAAGTACATTTCCAACATATGTCAGTGCGGGCAGCAACAGTTTCGTGGAAATGGATATTCGAAGTTAACGAAGTTAGCTCGTTAACCGTACGTACCGAACTGTAAACTTCCGAGAGTCCGAGAAGTATCATAGTTCCAAAATTCGGGGGATACCGTTCATGTGCCGTAAAATTATAATGTATATATGTATGTGTGCCACCTGGCGATGATTCGAGTTACGGGTCAATGCATTAACCGCACTTTAATTCTCGAAAACACTGACGTTTCCTGTACATATATTATACACATATACGCACGAACACAACGACGACAAGATCACCTACATGACAGTAGTCCGTAGGTGTTGTTATTGCCAGTGCAGCGATCGAAAAGACGTAAGAAATAAAAAAATTGGTGAAACGGTATCGCGAAAGAAATTAGAAGAGAAACGTACACACACTCTGTGTGCACAGTTATAAGCGTGAGATTCTAATGGAACGGTCGTCGTTATTTCCGGTCCATTATACACACGAACTGTGCGCAGAAATGTATTGGCTATAACGCGCGGCGACGTTCGTATGTGAAGAAGAGTGATTTACTGGGACCCCAAGCACATGTCGCGGGCTTCACGGTCCAGTGATCAACCGGTAGGTCAACAGCATTCGTCGCTTACCTGGACCAGCCTCGGGCGTATAAGTATATCAGAGTTATGCGTGCATCTGTAAATATATTTAATCGGCGAGTTGTGTATCCAAGGTGTAAGTTTTGCCGCGTATTAGGAAACCGAGGCTTAAGGTCATGCAGTAATCCTTTCTTTACCGACCGAGCAAACTCACCCGTTTTCTTCCTACATTAGTTAATTAATAGGGAAAAGGGTGAGTTTGCTCGGTCGGTAAAGAAAGGTGTACTGCATGACCTTAATACGTCTGATGCAGTCCAACTGGTTTGCGGACAATTACTGATTCGGGGTAATTCCGTGGTGAGGCCTTCGACTTGGATCGGGTCACGTAACGGTCGCAAGATATTTGACTAATTTGATTCGTTTTGGGGGAATTTGGTGCGCTACCATTCGCGAACGAGGAGAAGTCGATGATTAGTTTATTTTTTTTACTCTCCGATTGGGTGTAAAAAAGAGTGAGCTGGCGTATAGAGGAAACCTCGATGATTTTACATAAATCATTTCGTGTCTGCATATTCATGCAGAAATGAACGAGGGGATCCATTCTAAAGCGAGAGAGAACACGAGACCGCCCAACGGCAGCTCGAGGACGCCGTTGATCTTGCAAGTCGATAAGCATTATCTCCTGGCTCCGGGACACCGTTGAATTCCATTGCCTAGATTTTTTTACACGTTTTGTTATTACTCAAGAGATACATGGCAGCGATATCGCGATACATGCACTTCTAAATTACATCCATGCGAAGACTTAGAGTATACATATGCCTCGAGGTGAAGTTCGAATTTGAGATGATGAATGTCATTTTGTCAAATCATTTTGACCGTGGCGTTATGCTCTCGGATTTTATGGTCGTTTGATCCTCGATCAGTTGTAGAAAAGTAAGGAACTTTTAAGTAAGGTACTTATTGGATTTGAATTTGGGAAAACTGGGTGTATTACGGTTCATTGCGATGTCGAAATAATAAAGTATCCTCAAGCAGCAAAAAAGTCGGGTTCAATGATATAACAACCACGCTCTGGGAGGTTGTTGCGCAATCAACGGAATCACTTTAAGTGCGAGGTGGCAAAGTCAGAAGAGAGAATTTGTCACGGGTACGCGGATATTCGATTATTCGGAGCTATAATCTGAAGGCGTCAAGGTATAAATCCGCCTAAGTCGCACGGTTCGAAATGAATTAATCAATCAGTACTGTCTGACCTCTGATAGGCTAACAATGCCGAGGAAATTGTACACGTACTTACTACTCACGCGTACAATTGTCCGCATCTATCTGCCAGTATGAGATGGGGAGGAGAAGCTTTTAACAAGCAAGCAGAGGGTGGAAGAGAATGACCGAGAGAGAGAAACTATTGGCAAACCACTTGAAAGAAGAGGTTCAATAATTGTTTAAAAAAATCCGCCCTCCTTGATGGAATCAGGGTTCATAAGTTTAGAGTATACGTATCTTACTTCCGTCGTCGTTGACCAAATCAAATTCCTTGGACATGGCCCAGTTGACAAGGTTTCATAACTCTGTACCAATATACCATGCTTGTACAGAATAATTGTCTCATTGTCAGGAATGGGTGGAAAGCCAAGACGTTACCTATTGTCTCATTGGTGGTTCACGAATACTTTCTCACACCGACGCCTGTTGCAGCTTGACAATAATGCAGACTCACCTCAATTCAGGTGAAGGCACCCAGTTCATGTTAACGACGCTATTGCCCATGACTATGCAGACTGTGCACATAATACGTTATTGTACGTATACAACATGTGATTTCTGCAACGGCACAATGCGGCGGGAGGCGAAGACTACCGGTATAGTTAAAATCTCGCTTCCTTGTGGGGCATTGTTTTACGGTGATATAAAACTATCAAGACCGTGGCTGGAACCGGCATGCGGGGTGATATATACGAGGCGGGTAAGGCAAGGAACATGGGGCGAATAAGCGCGACGAGAGACAACACCTTGGAGCTTAACGACCGTGTACCCCGTTATACGAAGGCGGGCACGTAGCTGCATACACGGATTATCATCAGTTCGCTAATTATCAAGCTCAAAGTAGAGTAACAAGTACAAAGGAGAAGAAGGAATGGAGGCATACCTGGAGCTAAGGAGGCCAAGCAAGCTTACTGATAGAGAGCGGGACCGCGCCCTTAATCGGAAGATTAACGAGTGTAACCAACGTCGAGAGACTAGCATGGATAGAGGGTATTATAGAAAGTAATGCTGCCTCCTGCCGCATAGTTACAGATATGCTTCCAGCGGCACTCTACACGTCATTGAAAATAAATAACATCGACTGAAATAACAGGAAATGAATATTTCCTGCTCTGGAATACTGCTCACGCCAGATACTTGTATATCTCTCGACAATCTATATAGACTAATTACAACGAAGTGTCCTATGCCCGAGAAGCGGCCGTTAGTTCGTCAGAAATACAGCGAGTCAAAATCCCCTAGTGTAAACGACCCGCCAATTGTGACGGTGATTTTCTCGAGAACCACGCAATTATAACGACTCGAGATAGCTAACGCTGTTTTTCGATTCGCGTGACTTCGCGACATCAATCAGTTGAATGACACTGCAGGTCTCGGTGATACTTCGCAGAATACGAATCTGTTACTGATTGTGAATAATTGACCAACAGGGAAGAGCCGTTAACGCTTCTCAATGTTCATTGGATCAACTGGAAAAACATACATATAGTCCTGCTTTCCTATCGAACTGCGCGAAATCGTCGAACAATTACATTAGTCAATGCGGCTTTTGACGCTGTGATTCTCGAACATGTTTAGACTTCATTTTGCAGTCTTTAATGGCACTTTTACGATCGATCGATTGAGTTGAAAAGTGCATCAACCACCCTGTTCTTGCGTGGTTTGTCTAAAGCTGACATTCATTGGAACATGTGATTAGGAAGTAGTTCTTGCTCGTTGTAAAAAGTTAATGAGGGTTCCAATATAATGGCCATATTTACTGCAAAGAAGAATAACGCAGGGTTAACTTGTACATCCGCCGAAGGTTTGCAGTTGGTACCAAACAAAGGTTATGCATACATGCGGTGGTTAATTCTCCGTCATTATCCAGCTGCAGGTTGTGTTTTAACGTATTTTCATCTCTTCTGATAGGCGACCAGAGTTTTTGTCGCTTCTCGTTTACGGATTACGAATTGCTCGCGGGATAGTAAATCATAAAAGCCGAGAAATCCATACTGCGGAACGAAACATACGGTCTACGAGAGACCTAATTATATAGCTGGACGCAAGTAACAGATACGCGGGGCATCGGCAAAACTCCTTACAATACATCCACAACACGTGTCATATATGTGGGCACACGTATACAATACACACGCATGTAGGTAAATTACAAGTACGCCAGAGAAATCTGGGACGCAAGTGATCATAAAAGATCCAAACGCTGAAGACTGAATCTATGTGTACATATTTTGCATGCCCCAAGAAGTGCGTACATGCAGTGTCTTATACCTATGTTGCCTTCGGGGCGAACGCATGGGTTTCAATTTCCAGACCATGATAGAAACTAATTTCAACATCCAAGCCTTAGTACGTCGTCTACACACCGCAACGAAGTTCCAGCCGCATTAACCGGTAATCATTGAAAGCATTTGGTCGTATTGATGTTATTTGAGAAGCAGGCAAGTTTTCTGGACCGTTCGTATAACCTGTTGATATCGGACACCGTTAACATTGTGCAATGTTGGATAGAGTATTTTCGCAGGGTCATTGCATGGAACTAGTCGTGAGCAAATGAAGACCTTTGCAGTTACTCGAATTTACACATTAATTCTACGATGAGACGGTGGACTTTTAGTGACATATCCGAGTTGATCCGGCATTCGAAGACGCAGGCTTCCATAAGATGAGGACGAATTGGAAACATGCTGGAGAGGTTGACAATTTGAAACGCACTCCACTGCAGGGTGTTGCGGATATTATCGACTCGCTGTTCTCGAGAAGGAAGAATGAACGCAAGAAGACTGTTGTCCTACAGTCGAAAAATTTCTAACCATAGTATCGGGGTGAAATACTTTGAAACCCAGTAGCAGTGATACAGATCTAACTTGAATAAAAAATATCATGAGGCTGATATCAAGAAGGTCGAGAGTTGGCTGTGCACAAATGTAGCTACATTAGGGTGTTTCATTTTTTAACTTTTTTTTTTCAGGTGCCACTCGAAAAATTTGTGAGAAATACTGTAAAAAAATTTTTGTAACACCTCGAAGAAGTAGGAAAATATGTAGAGTTCACTACCAATTTCTGTAATATTTCTTATACAATTTTATGTGTATACCTTGCCGGCTTGTGTATAATATGCTTATTTTTTTCGTATCATGATCCAATTAATAATTGTTAGTAAAAATCAGTACTGAAATAGGGACATTAAGGTGATGCGATACTTCTATTTCGGTAACAAAAACTGTTATTCAACAAATCTCTCCGAGGCGATTAATCTTTCGGATAAAGGTCAAGAACAAAAAACTGCGGAATTGTTACGCGCAGTTTGCTGTTGATTAGTGAACGATTAATTGGACCACCATAAAAAAAATAAATAAACAAACTAATGTATATACATTTAAGTTCGTAAGGTGTACACTTAAAAATAAATAAAAAATATTACAATAATTCGTAGTGACCTCTAAATATTTTCCTACATCCTCGTGGTTTTAAGACAGTTTTTTTTCAATACGTATCACAAATTTTTCAAGTCGTACCTTATAAAAAAGCAAGCTACATGTATCGGAACCTTGCGACGAACGTGGATACTGCGATTCCTCTGGTCCCAAAGACAAAAGCAAACACCGGACTCTGCCTGCGGGTGCAGTTAGGAATATACCTGAACGCGTTAATGCTTCGACGAAAAATGGAACAGCGTGGCTTGTGGTCGGTCCCGAGCTGTGTTAGCGTCTTTCCCTCTTTCTCTGTCTTTCAGCGCGCTGATCTTGGCTCTACTCGTTAAATATTCAAAGTAGGACTGTTGAGTTATTCGAAATTTTTTAACGGTTTACTCCCGGTGCCCGCGCGACAAACCGACAACCAGGAAGCAGGAGGAGCGTGCGCAAAGTGTCGGCAAAGGCAAGGTACGACCATGGTATCAAGGTTTCAAGGCCAAGCAGCGAGGACTGTTGTCAGGATTGCCGTTCGGCTATTCGAGGCGCAACGTCGCGGATTCTTGGACGCACCAGGTTCGCGGTAATATCATGGAAAGTCATGGATTTAGCTTAGCGTACAGTTAATCTAATTTACGGAATGATAGATGTGGCCCCAACCATGAGTACGTGACTCGATATGGGCTTCGACTGACCGCCGGCTGTTTAAAAGAATGCTGATCATGCGGTCGGTCACGATCATGTACTTAAACGATGCCGATCTCGAATCCTCTACTTGAGAGGGGAAAATGAGGAGACTTACCATCACGCAGTTGGAAAAACAATTAGAAATGAGCGAGGAAAGTAAGATTTTGGCCCCAATGCGTGTATGGCGTAATAGTTGTTATTCGTGTTATATATACCTATGTTTGGGGAATTTAGGTACACCGTTACAATTGATTGAAAACGTATTCTATTTGTGATGAGGGTGAAAAAAACAGAAAGAAGATTAGAAAGAAAAAGCAAAAAAAGAAACAACAAACAAACAGAGGTGTGCATATAGAGTAATCAGACCCGAACGAGAGTGATAGAGGTCCGGGAAGGCAAAGCAAGTGGTGCGTGAAAAGTAAGATTAGGAATAGAAAAGAAAAGGGGAATGGTGAAAAAGTTGGAGAATAAAAAGAGACAGAAGATAGGGAAAAAATTAGCCGATATAAATGTGTGAAAATGGGAACAACAACTTCGATGAATGGATCGTTAGAGTCGATCAATGGGAAATTGAATGAGCTGATTGTCCGTCGATATTCACTCGCTTTGAAATCTCTGACAGTCTGCGAGCGGAAAACAACTGTCCACCTTTTTTTCACCTACTGTAGGTATTATACGTGTAATTACTAGGTATCTATGTGGGAGTTTCACTTGTGCTCAATTCTCACACAGAGCATTGTAAAAGAGGAAAAGAAATCCACTGGACAATAATTAATATCCATTATTATAGTTTATTTTCGAAATAATAATGTACATTCTCGTGCAAGTGTATCTTTACCGCGACCGTATACGTGACCCATCCAGATTATCAACCACGCCTAATGAATAACTAATTATTATTCGTAGCGCATCACACCCATACCGGTTGAATTTTTGTAACAAGATTCAGCACTTATAGTCCAGTCCATAAAATACCCCGTTATGATTGAGAGAGAAAGAGGTGCGAATGAAGAAAAAAAAAAAAAATGAAACTAAGAAATGGAAATAACGTTCTGCTGCCGTGCCCGAGTCTCGGGCATAATTATCTATAGATGAACTCTCATTGGCGGACGGATAATTCGTTTATTTTCTCTATCATACTGCTATAATTAATATCAATTTGGTGCGAAGATTGTAAGGCGCGTTCTCTCTCCATGCTGCCGCCCTTTCATCCGACACTTACAATCGGCTCGCCGATTCTGACCGTTATTTATTGCCGCGCAAAATTCAACACTGGTTTATAAGATGTTTTATTGCATGAATTACATTTGCGAACGTTGGTTAATCTGTTAGTCCTTTATTAGATTAGGTTAGGGGAAAAGGTTATTAGCAACGTGGCACAAATTAATCTTCGGTTTCTCTTCGATGCACCCGCAGCTTTCTACTCGCAATTACCTAATGTAATTCTAATGTAATTCTAACGAGCTGATTCTAAATCATGTTCCCCGGGAAAATCATTTTTGCATAGGTTGATTGGAGAAATCTTGGCAAGGGTTTGTGCGTTTTATTCGTCTGGAGAAACTATCGACATGATACTAAGTTTTCCGTCTCGGACAGTGACGTTTTTTTTTAATACTTTTCTTAGTTTTCAGTGTGTTCGCTATATCTAGCTTTCCTTCGGATTATGTTCTATTGAAATTCTATTCACCTACTTTCGTCACCTTTGTTCAACAATCGGACATGCGCAGTGTGTTCTTTTTCAATACCTTCTTTAATTTATTTTTGGGATACATGGTACTAGAAATGAAATGTTGGCAATTTTGCAAAACATTCAGAACTTGTTTGAAAGAAAACCTTTTTTATTTATTTTTTTTTTTTTACGTCGTGAGCCTCACTCGAAGTAAATAATATAGACCGTGTGAATGGATAATCAGTGCAATTTGTCTCTTCCTACGGATTTGATATTACATGTTCCTCGCTCTCAATGGTGTAAGACAATATGCATACACGCGAGGATGTGGAGCGTGAGACCAGAACGCGACGGAAAAGGAAGAAATAATATAGAGGTGAAAGAGATGAAAGTGTAGAAAGAAAAGGAGAGGAAGAGAGATGAGAGGAGGCAGCGGTGGCAAGGTGATTTAAATTCAGTGTGGAACGTTTAAGTCAGTGGGTCTCCGGGTCAGCAAAGTAACCCAAGTCACGATGTCTGGACAAAAACCGTGGATCGCGAAACAAATCCTGATCCTGCGAAGACCGCAAGTTTGCGGAAAGGGTGGATTATGTTCGCGCCTTTTTTTTTCACCCCACCCCTGCAAACTTACCCGAGACACGTGCTCCTGTTACGTGGTCGACTATAAAGGGTATGCTTACACCATAAACGAGATGAACTTCTATAGCCAGTCATGTGAATTTTCGATATATCCGCTTTTACACTCGATATGACACTGGGTAAACAAAATTCACTTTTTGTGTGTAACGTGAAAACTTTCAACTGATTATATTAGGAACAAGGTTTAGTGTAATAGAATTGATATTAGGATATTTCAGACACGAAACGTTTTATTGTAATGATTTTTTTAGTTTTTCCAAAAATAAAGTCTACGTGAACAAAAAATGAGGGTACATAATTATGGTGTTACAGTACACTGATCAACTAAATTTTGTAACGAGGAAGGTGCTTACTAATTTTGAAATACCTATCTAGCCTCGTTATAAAACCATATTTATTTTGATTAGATCAAGTCTAGTTTTTGTGTCATAACATCGTTTCGACACATATTTTTTGATTCAGGGTTTCTTGTTATTTATTGTAACCAACTAACCGGTATTTATAGAAAATAAAAAATACAAACTGAATAAAAAAAGGTGAGTAAAAACGATAAATATTCAATTTTAATGGTAGTAGTTATAACACAAAAACTAGACCTGATCGAATCAAAATAAATATGGTTTTATAATTAGGGTAAATAGGTATTTAAAAATCAGTAAGCACGTTCCTTGTTACGAAATTTTGTCGACCGGTATAATAAATCATGTTTTCGGTTATAGCTCTAGACTACAACAAGGACCAGTTTGACTGCTCGGAGAAGCAGAGATTTGAGGTATGACTAAGGCTTGCGGTTTCTTTCGGCGAGTACCTACACCGTTCTCCGACGTCTTTAGCAACTAATCATTTTATTTGGAATGAAATTTTGAGGGGAGAAGCCGCACAACCGGTTCGAATGAAAAGGTCCGAGTGAAAATTGTCCTCATATTCTCCATCACGACGAGACGTGATATTAGCTCTGTGCCCGCGATTACGTTTATACCACGGTGAACTTCGGATTTTTTCAATAAATTAACAACTAATAAAACGGTTATCACCATATAATCGTAGGTTCTTTAGACGGGTAAGGTAATTAAAAAGGTGTGAAAAACAAGCTGACCGAAATTTACCGTCGACGATTCTTTACAGCTATCGGGGAACGTTCCAATGGAGCATCACGCGTCTTCGCATGAATAAAAAATTTCCAGGCTCAGATCACCGGCATCCAGACACTTCGGTATGGGACAGCTGCACGTAAGAGATAACTAGCTCAGTTGAACGAAGAATCTCGCGCAAGTTATGCAGATATCACTTGAATCTCAGTTTACGTTCAACGGTTTATGGGTACTGTATACCGACTAGCATAACATGGTGAAAAAAGTAAAAGAACCACGCAGAGATGCAAACGTCTGCGTTAAGAGATGCTATCGAAACAGCTCTCATGGGCTAAGGCACGTATAGCACGTACATACGTATATCAAGTATGCACTGCATACCTATATAAATGTCAAACGGACCAAGTTCATTATTCATCTCGTACCAACTTTACTACCCCGATTCCCTCTGCGATCTTCTACAATGTATGCAGGTACAGTGTTCACATGCATACAGGATGTTCGATTGAAATCTGTTTCTGGTATACAGGAATGCATGTATACTCACCTTCTTTTGGATCATACATAGGGAGAATCATATACAGCCGTTGATAGAATTAAAAGACGATTATTCTGCATCATGAGAATGAGAATACAAAATGCCTGCGTGAGCAAATTACCACAGTAGTAATAGTACAGTGGAAAAATTTTCTTCAAGGAGCCACTCGAAAAATTTGTGACAAATACTGAAAAACTTGTCGTAAAACCTGGAGGAGGTAGGACAATATATTTAGATATCACTACCAATTATTGTAATATTGTTTACTTATTTTTATGTGTACACCTTACGGGCTTATATATATTAGTTTATTTTTTTCGTATCGTGGTCCAATTAATCACTCATCACTCGAAATAGGAGTATCGCATCACTTTAATGTCCCTATTTCGTTTTCAGTACAGATTTTTATGAACAATGGCTATTCGGACCACGATACGAAAAAAATAAATTAATATGTATATAAGTCCGTAAGTTGTACAGATAAAAGTAAATAAAAAAAATTACAATAATTGATAGCGACCTCTAAATATTTCCCTACTTTCTCCAGGTTTTACGACACTTTTTTCCGTATTCGTCACAAATTTTTCGAATGGCACCTCGAAAAAAAAAAAAAGGTTAATAAATGTACAACCCTAAGGAACAGTTTGACCACGAGTAAAAACGTATCAACATTACATCCTCCGTACAGGTACGGGTGATTTAGATAGTCAAGAGTACGTCGTATAGTTGCTATCCGGCCGCGGGTACGCATTAGCATCTCTTATGAAGGGATTCTAACCAGTTGGTTTTCACATCAAGGGA
This sequence comes from Neodiprion pinetum, assembly GCF_021155775.2. Lineage (NCBI taxonomy): Eukaryota > Metazoa > Arthropoda > Insecta > Hymenoptera > Diprionidae > Neodiprion > Neodiprion pinetum. The sequence continues at coordinate 42,312,683 of NC_060234.1, forward strand.
TGAAAGAAGCTGCTGCAGTCACCCGTGCATACAAAGTCCTACGAATTCAACGTTTCAACTCCACCGCGTCCGCGTTCCGCGTTCACACCTTCAGGCCTTTAAGCCTCCAGGGCTTCGAGGAACCCCTTGGCCTCCCCTTGGAGTCTCTTGCTCTCTTTCTTTACAGAGCCCCATTTGGTGCAGCAGCTGCCAAACTCTACGTGTCAATGTTCTGATCGGTCCATTTCGTCCATTCCATTCCATTTGCATATTTCGTGGATTATTTCTGCAAGCTGTGCGTATCCCCATGGATTTGTTGTCGTAAATTTTTTCATCATTCGAGATGTGATTTTTTCGTCTTGAAATTTGCGAGGAGAACACGGATACTTGTGGCGTTCGATCGTGTTCTCAAATAGACGCATGTAATGATGAATTTCGTTACCGACTCTGTCCTTGGGGACCGGTATTACGGAAGACGTTATGATCACGAGTGACATAAAAGACAATGACAGGAAGTAAGATCCTCACTCCATAGATATAACGTACATTAAAGTGGCATTAAAACGAACAAAAAACGAAAACCATGAAAATACGCTGGATCTTTCAAATATAACAAATTTATATCGTGATTCAAAGTGGAGTTGAAGAACAACGAAGAGCAGACAATAAAGACTTTCGTCGCGAATACATTTCTGTCGGGAATCGGGACATGAACTGATTCCACAGATGCATTTATAATAATAAAACGCAAAGTATATGTATACAAATCTGAATTACACGAAGTAAATGCTTAGAATTCTAACCAATTGACTGCAGTGTGCACATGGATGTGCAGCGTGAGTAATCTGAGTTAGTAAGTAACGTAGTAGGTACATACGAACCATGTAAACAGCAGAAGAGCAGCAGGAATGCCCCGACGATGTACTGGAACCGCATGACGTTTGGTCCTCGATGGGTTTGGGGTTTGGTCCAGGTGACGAGACGGGGAGAGGAAGAAAAAACGAGCAAAAAAAAAAACCAACAGCACACTTGGAACTCCGCGGGCTCTGGTGCGAAACGAGCTAGTGAGCGAGGGAGATAGTGACACTGTGAAGAGAAGAGACGGACAGAGAAAGAGCAAGAGGCAACAGGGAGGGATTGATGCCCTCTTCGACCTCAGCTGTGTGTCGAGGTCGGCGAACGACTGAAGGAAACAGCTCGACTGTTCTGACGTCTATACCTTGTCCTGCCCTACCCCTGCTCGATCTCCCTCTCTATTTCTCCCTCGCTCTCTGCTGCTCTCCTCGACAGTCGCCCTCTCTCTTTCTCTATCTCTCCCTCCCTTTCTAATCCTCATCTTCACCGTCATCCGTGGCGTAAATCCTCCACCTCTTGGCTCCCGTGGTGTATTCCCATTACTATTGCCAGGCTCATGTCCACGTCCATGCCATGTTCATATCCAAACGACGACGTGGTGCATTGGTACCCTGCAGTCTTCTCCCTTCCCTGCAGCCGAGAGGTACTCACGGATGCACGCTCCTACCTCGCCTTGGCTTGCCCGTCAGATTGCCCGTCATCATTATGCTATCATCCAGTGAACCACATCCAATGACTCGCGATCGAATTCTCTCGCGCTCATGTATCGCGTACGCTGGTTGCGCCCAATGTTTCTGGGCCACTGCAACGAGCCAGCGCGAACCGGCCATCACCGGTACTGAAAATTGTTACTCTGTGATGTCTGCGAGATATACATATAGTAGGTATGTACTATACATGTTGCTCGGTTAAACACTTAATTGAAGGTAGGCTTTTTCAGACCGATACACTTCACTGCAGAAGTATGTATACGCGTTCGTTATGTACCTCGCTGAAATTCGTCGATTTCACGAGTCATTCGAATATAAGTCTCAGGTGACTTTTTTCTCGTTGGACTAATTGGACTGCACAGAACTTGGTGCAAAACCTGACACCGTGAAGATCCATAAGTGATTGCATACAGTTTCGTCTATTTTAGGTCAAGGTCAATCGTTATTGTCAAATCAGGAGTTTCCATATTTCCTGAGGTAATGACATGGTTAGAATCCGATTGTCCATTGGCATTGTACGGATAACCTATAGTGCTTTCTCTATTGGCAAAGCTTCATACGCGGTGGGACTGACGAGGACTGCAAATGAACGGAACGTAAAATAGAATAACAACAATGAAACCATGATAATGACCTTTTCCCGGATAGGCGGCTGAGTTGCTGCACCGAAGCGATGAAATTCTTATAACTTCCAGGCAGTTAACTATTTTAGTAGTGTTCTTGTAACGATAGTTTAATTGTAATCGCATGGCTAGTTTCGTTTGGCCGATTATATAGTGATCCGATACATCGTGGGTAGTAGCAAAGTGACCCATATACGTGATCGAATTCTCATACAGAGATGAAGGTGCATCTGCAGATGCAAAAAATAAGAACATTTGTTTCGCCGGTCAATTACTTTCATTGTACTACCATACCTAATCGAGTAGCGATCCGCAGCCACCGTTGATTTGTTTCAATCGCAGGTATATAGGTCGCAAAAGTTCTCGCTGATCCTTATGTTTGCAAAATTAAAGGACACCGCAAAATCCATGGATGTATACTTAAAAATTCTTCGGCCAGGCGCAACGGTCGATCAGATTTTGTAGATGAACTAAGAATGGCTATGATGAGCCTTCGGATGACGATGATAACTTCGGGAGGAATGCACTGCGCGTGGGATGGGAATTCGATGCTTCAATCGGATACAGTGCGACTCACAATCAGGGTGCATGCACCGAAATTCGAGAAGGCACTGAACCTCAGCGAAACATTCGTCGAACTGTACATCTGCGGGGCGATGGTGCTCGAGAACGAGGTTATAAAAACGACACCTTGGCCTCGGGCCCGGAAGTGTTGGACCCGCCAGGGATTTCGAGGTTTTGAGGCTTCAATTACATAGTCGCGCGAAATGCTACCACCGTAACTTCTTCTTCGTCCAACTGACTGCCATGTCGCTGCTGGGTACATCGATGTGAGAATGTGCCGTGTGTATATTGTATGTACGAGAACACGATGCAGTACCTTATCGGAAGTGGAACGAAGGAACGAGGCGACGAGAGAAAAGGACGGCTGCCGACCATGGGTTGGATCTCGGTGATGAAAAGGGTTATTACCCGCAGGCTGCGATCAGCCGCGCTTTCTCGCCTCTCGGCTGAACAGCGATTTGCACCAAGAGCATACGTCCGTGTTAAGTGTAGGTAGATGTGGATGCACGTAATACGCGGCTACCTGCATGCACACGTATATAATTCGTATGTTTGCGCGTATGTACCTACACGCCCACGTGTGTAGGTCCGCCTACCATTCTTACTCCGGCATATCGTGAATCATGATTCAGGCTACTTAATATATTGGTATACCGGCACATTGCATCTCTACGGCTAGCTCTCGAATACAACTGCACTTGGTAAGTCAGCGCAGGACTGCGGGGCGTTAACCTACTTGCACGTTGACCGGGAAACCCTGCTCGGTCAATAAAGTGGGTTTCAACCCGAACAGTATCCCGGTCCTACGCCAAACGCAGATTCCGCATCTGCTATAGAAGATCTTTGAGCGACGAACCATGGCTTATCGGTCAGGCAGGTCGAAATAAGAGACAGAGTCCTTATGTACAAATTGAAGAACGACGCTGGTATTATAGCTCGAATGCCATATCTCTAATTAACATCACGGTTCTATCCAGATCGTCACGAGTATCATTGTGAGTAGAAAAATGGAACGAGTATCCTTGTGTAAGATCACATCAATGGTTCCATCAGACAGAGGACTGGATTTTATGCAGTGATAGTCTAGGGAGATGGAGGCGGATACTCGAAGAAGGTGCAACAACCTTCTCAGATCTTCATCCTGCCAGACCATTTAATGTTTTTCATACTTATGACATTGCAGCCGAGTAAATCATGCTGTAAGATGCAAGCACGTATCAGCATATCGGACCCATGTTGTTCGTGGTGCAGCCTGATACGGGAGTCTTGTCTGTAGCTGTGCATACATTATATTGTAAATGTGCACTGCGCGACTCGTAAAGTGTAGCGGTCCCAACTAATACCAGCTCAGCAACTATGTTACGTACCGGTGACTTGTTGTTAGTAGTAAACACATTCAATTAATTTTTGTCTATGCCTCAATTCTTCCATTTAGCATTTATAACAGTGTCCAGAATATCCAAGCTGTTGTTAGTTTACTGCAACGGAAAAGTCATTTAATATTTCATGCTTGCTATGGGTTGGATTTTTATGATGAAAACAGTATCCAGTGAAGTTAGTTCTTTAATGCATTCGCATAAGTACGGAAGAATAGAGCACCTTATACGAGCTGCGAAATGGGGACTAACTCTAGACATTTCCCAATTTCTATTTATAAAGTAACATCTTTGGATTTCTGCTTTTCAGTAATGCAAATCGTACGATACGATCGTCAATGACGATGATCTTCCGTGATGAAAGCAGATGTTTTCGTTCTTGTAGCCTCAGCTGAACTCGTAATTGTTTTCAGGATCTTCCACGAAACAGATTGTGAGCTGTACTTGTTTTAATTTAATTTTGTTCTTCCGTATGTTCGTATACACCAAAACAGGCTGATCTGCGCGTGTCTGTAACGTTATACGTATGACTTAAAGGCTTGGAAGTTTTTAATCGAGACCAAGTTCTCATCTGGGATTTGATCTTCAGCACCCTCAAGGCCAATGGGACAATAAGACAGTAATTTAAGGTATGAATAACGGCGATCGTAAATCGCCGAACTTCACTCAGCCTCAGAGAGATCAAGGTACGGAATAAAATAGAAATAAAAGGGTACTTGGTAATTGTTTTTTCAAAGAGCAAGGCATCGTCCACTAGACTCGGGTCGGTGGTAGGATCATCAATTCGTCTCGTTTAATTGGATTTTGAATAAACGGTACAAACTAGGGAGTCTTGCAGCGGCATCAAGTTTTTACTTCCCGGGACGTAGAACGTACAATCACTTACTGGTTTTGGAGATGCTAATTAATAGTAAACAATACCAGGGAAAGAAGAGTAAAAATCAGACACCTCATTGATCTACAATGGTGTCGAGTGATTTGAAACTTTGGAAGACCGTTTGCTCGACAACATACACCTGAACATTGTTATGTAATTTAACGTACCCATGGCATGTATAAACTTTTCACTTGACTACTGCATAGACCAACAGTGACGGAGTGTAATTGGCGCAGATAGTGCGAAAGTAGGATACGTGAAGTTCTCTACATGCTAAGTATTTTTTGCATACTAAATGCCGTTTCCTTTTTCAGAGTTTCAAGGCATTGTGTAGCGTAGCGATTAAGCCCGTAATGTTACATTAGTTGACCTAGATTGGCGTACAGAATGTACTAAAAATCTGTTGAATTACTTTCAATCTATCGTTTTTTAATTCCTAGTTTCAGTAATCGGACAGTGTATCCCATTCACTTTAAGTTGGTTTCGGCGTATCATTCGGAACACTCCATCTTCGATCCAAATTCAGCGAATCGCGGAAAGGAGATGACAATAATCTGGAACATCCAATTTGTCGTGCTACATTGCTTGACCCATGTAGAAATTGAATTGAACGAAAGTGACGCAGCGCACCGCGTGTTGAAGAATTTTCTAAGTACGATTTATTCATGAAGTGTGCTAAAAATCATGTAATTGCAATTATAACCATCACCCGGTTAGTTAGGCATCAAGGCATGAACGTGCGCACAATGGCAGACCATTAGAAGTTCAATCATGAGAAGATATCGGAAGTTCCATACTCTTCTAGTTATTCGGCCTCACATTTATCTAGTGAAGTTGAATCACGAGTACTAATAGTTGGAGTACATTTTAATCGGTACAAAACATCCGAAGTGGAAAGTTGGAAAAAAAAACAAAAACAAGCTACCGCGAATAAGTAAATAACATAGGGACGGTAAAAACTCACAGTTAACCAGTCACGTACTGTAAAAATAGTTATGAAAGTGAGTAATTAACTGTGGTATGCTCCTTTAACTCGTAACGACAGCTTTTTCCGTCAGAACTACCGCCGTTGCAGCAGCAAAGTATCGCAACGTCATCATCGATGTATAAAGTGCACATGCGGCCGAGTCCATGCACGCTTCTTCCGGCAATGCAAGGAGCGTTCCGACCTCGGCACGGATAGTTTCATTAGTGTGTCAACCACGTGCAGCAAGAAGTAGAAGAGTCAGGATCGGCGGAATTTCCGCGCCTCACGTAGTACCCCGGTGGTCTTTGAGCGAAGGAGGCAGAACTCGTTGATTCAGGTCTTCAGAAAAGTAGTTGGTATCATTATTTTGTCGTTTTCGCACCCGTCACCGTTACTCGGTATTAATATTTCAAGTAATTATTTCTATAACGAATCACGACTGGATTGCAAATTAGTCTTCCTAATGACACGTCTGCAGATATAAATTGAGATAGATACGCGAACAGTAAATGATCGGCTGTTTTATAGGACTCTTATTCACAACGCCAACGAGCTCACATGAAATTATATGTGGATCAATTGCAAGCACTTCATGTCTACTATGATTTGCACATAAATAAACCTCCAGAGCTCACAGAAGTTCTTTAAACTTTTTGAAGTTAAAGTTCGTCACGTTGTTACTACGATGCATTTTTAAGAAGAAACTTTATCGACCAACATTAGGATTGTTTGAAATTCAGTAATACTGTAATTAGAGCAAAGCGTACTCATATCATGAAAACTCAACTGTTCTTTTCACCAGTCTGAAGTTTCAATATTATTCTGCTTTTTTCAGTGTTTCGATACTTTGGCGTTACTAAACTCAACCTTGACGAATTTTGGATTCTTTCAACCGATAATTTAAACTGTAACTCCAAATGTTACGACATTACGAATATGCGAAATAAGATTTGTGCAAGCTGGCTATCGGGATTGAGTCTTCATAATTACAATTCGATTGTTCCGGTGCATGGTGGAAATTAGAGATGAGGATATACCAAAATTCATCGGAGTATTAATTTCAAATTTCAACACCTTTGGTAAGTTCGAGGCTTTAGCTCACAACGCGCAGCGTTGAGAGCCTGCACCGTTAATCGGTGCGTTCAAGTGCCTATAGTGTGGCCCACGGCCCCACTTTGGTTGGCCTTATATTGGAAAACCATGTAATGGGATGATCGGTCGGTCATGCGGTCGCGGATCGGTCGGTCGGTCGTTCGTTCAACGCTCAAGTCCTGGTTATCCGTAAAAACACACCGAGGTCTGGGCCGATGATCTCGGGACCACACGCATGACCATAGCTAGAAACTCTTAAGCATACAACTGGAGAAGTAATGGTGGCCAAAGGTGAGCTCAAAACGAAACCTATCACCTCTGAACGGTTATTCACATTTCACCGTGCATAAAGGTTATTTTAATACTTATACTATTGAATTATATATTATAGGTAATCTGTTGTGTTTTTATGATATCTGCAGTCTAGTTTGTGCAACTACTGAAACTACTACTTGCGAAAATATAATACAAGGTTTCACCTCCGAAGTTGTAGCATTGTTGACTTTGGAAAAATATTACACCTAGTTTATTAGTAGGGGGAAGCGGAAAGTCCTCAGAGGGGCATTTATCTTTATACCAGATACTGTAAGATCTTTAGTTTTATGATCTATATGAAAATTATTGCACTATGTTTACATATGATAATGAGTGGTTAGAATCAAATTTCGTCCATTCCAAACAAAAATTTTCCTGTTTTTTGAAAAAGTAATACATACGTGTGGGAATGCTTATTGGACTTGGAATAGAACTTTCATCTAAGCCATTTTTCTATCAAACCTGTTTTCCGAACTATTCGACCATTTCATTTAAAATGGAACACTCTGTACATTACTATATTTTTCAACCTTAAATCAGTATAAGAATACCATATACGGTTTGCATTTGCCTGTAGCCTTTAAATGGCCTTTATATTATTATACATTTGCGTCCTCGATTCGTGGAGCTGGATGTCGAGCTAGTAGAACCCTTGTAAATGCACAATATGACCCGAGTATCAACACTAACTTTCTCTCAAAATACTTTTCTCTAGCGGATTTTCATTGCGTCTGTACCATGCTGCTACGCAGAATAATTCGTCGAACCAATTGTTTCGTTACCTTACTTGTTCCTGTCGAATACCCTTGGGACAATCTCAGAATTTGGCATAGTCCCGTTTTCTGTACGGGTAGTTAAAGACGTTTCAGTCCCTGAATCGATTCTTCGATTGTGAGTTCAAATTACGAGACACGAGAATCGAGAAACGAGAATCGAGGCTCTACGTCGAGGAATCTACGTTACCTTCGTTATTCGCACAGTCGGGATAGATGGCGCCATTAGAGCGCGTCGTTCGAACTGTGATGTGAGACTAGTTCGAGCCAGCTCCCTGACACACGCTGCTAAACGTGGTTCGCAAAATGTCCCTCGATTCTGCTGCCAATTTCCACCACTAGTGGCGCTAGTAGTTACCTGATGAGCTTGCGCGCGGTCAACGAGGGCAGCGAGCGTGCCAGAAGTCTACTAGCGCCACGTAGAGAAACTAAAAAACGGGGACAAGACGCGTACAATTTTTTAGTATACGAGCAGTGGTGAGTGTCAGGGGGCTTGTTCGAGCCATCGATAATACCATGGAGACAAAACAAGGAGGAAGAATTCAAACGGGTGAATTGACATATTCTGCCCAATAAAAATTTGACCACAAGCGTCGCTAATGTTCTTTTTACACCGAAGCGTGATTGATTGCAGGGATGCCGAAGATCGATTAATCGATGAGCTTGGAATGTAATTTGTAAAAAGTTATACTCGCTCCACTGTCTTCGGTGCATACGGAACACCGGTGTCATTTTATTTCAGGCAGCTATTTGTTTAGACGAAGTTCAGTCTCTTCGTATAGTCTCCATGGGTAATATTGGCACATAGAAATAAACAAGAGAAGTGAGATTATTTGGAAGTAGGAGAGACTGTGGCTGATTGTCCCCCGGAATCAGCGCCCTCTGTTTCCAGCGAAACAGGCAGGATACTCCTTGCAATTGCAAGACTTAAAATTACCAGCGAAATTCCAAACTTTGGGACTAATATGTCATTCTCGATGCTGTACAGTTTCGTTTTGACTTTATTCAAGTTGACAATCAATTAATTTCTGAAGTTGGACTTTTAAAATAATAAAACGAATTTCGTACGAATAATTTTGCCCTCGTTGCGAAAGTACTCTTATTTCTGTTCACCACCCGGTATCTTAGGTTGCGTTTATACCATGCGACTGAAACTCATTTATGCTATTGCAAACGACAAGAAAATCACTCGAAGTACGTAGTCAAAGTTAAACAATACGACATACAAGGAGATATTTGGAGATATTTTTCCATTATAAACAGCAGTTGCATACGAGACTTTTTCGTGATGCTGGAAGTCACGAATATCTGGTGAAGGGAATGGAGAATACAAAAAAAATTTTACATATGCATAAACACAGTAGGATCTGTCTTCAGTCTCTTCTATGAATCTCACAATCAGTAAATACAAGAGATAGTAAAGTGAAGTAAGTTTGAAGATAATTTTATCTGCGATAATTATTGCTGGCAGTGTGATTAGATCCTCTGAAATATAAACATTTCTTTGCATGCACTATTTCTATTCAGTAACGCTTGTTGACAAGGTTTACTGTTATGCTATACTGCATTATATACTACATAAATTATAAATTGCACTGTCCAAATTTCATTTCAGTGTTATGAGTTTATGCAACTCATATATGTTTTCACAGGGGTTAAACTAACAATAAGATACCAATGTTTATATTTATGTATGTTCAATGAGTTATCATTGTAAAGTCACCGCTGTGTTGATCGAAGTCAGTACTAGTATATAGCGTTGACTCTAGCATAAGAACCCCAATGGCGATGGCATATTAGATTTTGATCATGCTTCAAAAAGCTTGAAAACATTCAAGCTACAACTGATTAAAAAAATGGTTTTTATATTTCTGCAGAGCTTGGAAGGTTCACCAAACACCGTGATCTCCGGCTTTTCAATCATAGGCACGTTGAATCCATTCATCGGGTGTGGACAAATCGAGGAAAACTATTTTACTTGAATGAACTTACTGAAATGGTGGTAAGTACTCGTACCAGATCCATTCAAAGCTCAGTAACTTGACTATTGACTGAAATGTCATTTTTTGTTTTGCAAATCATCATTGCTGATTAGAAATATTGTTGACACCCTGTATGGGCTGCGTTTATTTTAGAGTAGTAACAGTGGTGGAGCCATCTGGCTCTATATTACCGACTGAATAGAAACAGGTAAGAAGATATCATGGCTGCAAGCTGCTGACTCTTGAGCTTGGTAACAATACATTGATAAATAGCTTGATGAACCTTAGTAAGAAATGCAGAACCAACAAAGAATACAACATGCGGTATGAAATTTGGCATAAGAGCTAACGTAATTCATTCCCTTCTTATTACGTACTCATGGCGTAAGGTGAAAACCATGTACTTTGAACCGTAATAATTATAACAGCGAACTACAGGCTTTTATACAAATTGTACAACTTTTCAGCTGCTTAGTATCATTATTTTGTTGCTCTAACTTCAATCACGATGACTTTTTTTGTGTTTGCATTTGGATATTGATGATATTACTCCTTTCCTTGTGATACGTTAAGTGCAAATATTTGTAAGCAATGGCATAATTTTGTGTACCAATACAAGTATACCAACTACTATACAGTTTATGCTTTATCGCATTAGATTCAATTTACTTTTTCCATCATTACTCTATATCGTTTATTACAAGCGTATGTTTACTACTCGTATTATTGACTTATAAGGCGTGAATCTATTATTTTCAGGAATGAATCCACTGTTCAATCCTACACAATAAAAACTAATTTCAGAGTTTTTAGTAAATTGTCACAACCTTGATTAATTGATAATATTTTTTGAAAACAGGATTCCGATAAGCCAGATGCTAGTCCGAAATTTGTAATCTCAGCTCTACCTCGACTGAGAAGGAATAAAAGACTTGAAAATAAATGGGGACAGAAATACTACACAACTCTAAATGAGGCAGTATTCATGCAGCAATCGATTCCCTACATGCCTGCAGAGCCTCCTGCGTCGCTACAGAATGAAGCAGACGATTGTCACCCATTATATGTTTGTACACAATGTAACGATTGGTGAGTCAATCTGTGAACTTGACTAGCAATAATATGCGACACAAATTAGTTTTCGCAGTGATGTAGTGAAATTTTTAGATTTAATCAATTCTACCAACTGTCAGCAGGTCATAGGCAAATTCTTTGATCATTTCTTGACCCAAAATATTGTTAGTTCATGGATACGTAATAAAACATTTTGTGTGTGTTAATGAGGGTAGTACATAACAATGTATTGTAGAAAAATATATGCAATTTTTGCTTCCAGTTTTCGCTTTTCGAGCAGTTTTGATGCCCACAATTCCAGGCGGAGTTGGGTTTTGGGTTATTGGTGTCAGAATTGTTTTATGACTGATTGTTGCCACATGAAGAGCGGTCAACAGCCATGCTTCGATTGCCAGACGGCAAATCGTCAACGAAAGACATTTTTAAGAGCAAAAGGTTTGGGCAAAGGGCGAAAAGTGGGTGCAATCAAAATTTTCTACAACCAATGTCAGTTTTTCGCCCATCTTAAGGCTCATCAAACAAGCGTCGTTGACATTGGTGATATTATGCTGATGCCAATACCAACTGACATTGATGAACCACAATATACTGAACTGGAACGACTTTGCGAAATAATTATGGAGCACATGTTTGTCACACGGACGCATATCATGGATTGGTTACAGACAAACGAGCTTGGCAATAAATGGTGGAGACTATTACAGTCGAAATTGGAAAATAACGACAATTCAGTGGCTGAACTTCTTGGAATTCATGGTAATAAGAAAGTCGGAAGACTCTTTGTTAAACGGCCTAAAAAAACTACTTGTGCACCCAAATCAATTTTCTCATCTATTTCTGATACAATTGAATCAGTCATTGCACAATCAACTTGTAGCGAAACACCACCACCGACCGAAAGCGAAAATTCAAGGAATTCCCCCATATCACCAGTACTCATTGACAATGCTGAGCAACACGTAGAAAACGACGACAGCCCTTGCACTACTACAGACATTGCATTTGTTGATTGTGGCCCATCAGCCAAAACTTATCCACCGGACGTCGCAATCTTACTCCCCCCGAAAGATAAACTTACAATAATTCCAAATGGAAGTACCAGCTGCAGTAAAGTTACTAATTTGACGCCAGTCAGTACGAATTCACATCAGTCCGTCCAGGGACCTGAAATCCCACTGAAAATGAAGAATTGTGACGCCAGCAATGTCATATCCAGCAAGCTCTCAAGCTCCACTTCTGAATTTAATCAGCAAGTATTTGAACCGAAGATTTCTGTTAAAAAATTCGCCCAAGAACGATCACGAGACCCATCTGTAATTATTTGCAGCAAGAATTCTACAATATCAGTTCTTCCAAAGCCACAAATACCGAAAAAACTGGTTCCTGCTTTAAACATCAAACTACCTATTGCTAAAACACCATTATCAGGTCGGGAAATAACGAGAGCCATCGAATCGTCAAAGAAGGCGGTGGCACAAGCTTCCGTCTCGACTTCAGGATCAAAAATACTGACTGTGCACACTCCTAAAAATGCCGATCTCTCAGACATTATTGGGCAGCTACCACCTGAGGTAATCAACGGTAAAAAATTAGTCTTTATTGGTCAAGGGGCAGCTAGCTTTACTATGCTTCCCCAAAATGAGCTAATTTCTAGTCTGGGAATGATAAAAATTTCGTCTGAATTGGACAAGCAAAAAATAATTCAATCAGTACCAGCAATGTCAGTGTCAAGTACTTCGAACCAACAAAGTGTGCTTTCTACGTCGGAATCCGTAAAAAAAAATCTTCCGACAGAAAAGGCAAAACCTAAGCTCTCGCAAACATATGCTGACGGTCAAATTGTTTATAAAAATGGGAAAAAATTCGTCATTCGACATGCACGTAAATCTATTTCAGGACCCACGTATCATAATTTAAATAATGTAAAGTTCCAGACGATTCCCAAACATGTCAGCCTTTCGGCATTCTTGTCACAGTCGGAACACCCTTTAACTTCTTACATACCAATAGCACCCAAGTCAGACGAACAATGCGTTCAAAAAGCTGCACCTCTTTCAATACCATTACCATGCAATTCTCCTGACTCCTCTTCATCTTCTTCGCCACCTCGTAATGCCTCTGCTCTCTTATCCACTTCCCAAAATTCGAAAGGTGTGATATATGAGGCACAGGTCAAACAGAAGAATAGTGACATGCCGAAAAGAGAAAAATCTCCTGGTTCTCGAAATTCGTTTGAACCACAGTCTTTAATTTCCATTCCTGTTGATGTGCCGCAGGTGGATGTTGTCAATGACATCCACACAGTTCAATATCTTTCAATGGAAACCGATACAAACGGCAAAATATACATTGATTTTTCTAAGAAAATGACAAGACCAGTTAAGATAAACGAAGGGCTTACACGGGGGCAAGGAGCTATAAATTACAGCACGCTACAAAGAATCTTTAAAGAACAACTTCGTTACCATGGTGAACAAAGAATCAAACAACAAATTAAACACTTGATACAGGTGAATTCGGAATATTCCAAAACTATTGGCGACACAAATGGTGTAAGCATTTTGAATAACCTTGTCGCTATCGAAAGATTAGAAAATGCTTTAAAAGAATACAGTTTGCGGCCTGAAACAGGTCAGAGTTCAAATGATCACATCATTGAACTACTAGCGAATTCGAATTTTGAAGAACCAGAGGCACCAACTATTTGCCCTACTTGTAATAAACCCAAAAAGTCACACAGTAACTTTGTAGCATTTTCAGAATCGATTTCGAGAAATCCTGACATATGTCACTGTGATAATTACATATGCTATATTTGTAATGTATTTCAAGGAAACATGTCTCGTTTTATAGCACATTTGAATTATCACGCTAAACAGAAACCATATCAATGCCCAGAATGTTTCAGAAAATTCGCTACTTTCTCTCGATTGAAGGCACACACATGGACGGCTTGTTTTCATGTATTGGCAAAGAGATGGTTCAAGTGTAAAGTATGCCAATTCGAAGGCTTTCTTGACATGGAATCAATAACAAAACACTATATACTTGCACATAGCAAATTGAAAATTGCCTGTCCCGAATGTGGGCTGCTCTTTGATTCACATGCCCTTTTCGTCGAGCACTGTAAAGCCGATCATCCAAATGTACCTAATCATCTAAGACCAGTCAATCTGGTAGAGTGTAACGTTGGAAATTGCCTTGTTAGCCTTGAACATTATAGATCACACTTGGAAGATCACGACGGCATAGTGAAAATACTTTATTACCAATGTCCGTTTTGCCCTTTCCCATTTAAAGACAGGCAGCGAGGTCGGGAGATAATTAAACGTCATTTGCGTACATGTCATCGTACTCAACATGATCAATTATCTGACTTGGTAAGTTCGGAATGCTTACTTGATGCCATGTTTCCAAGTGTGTCGACAAAGTTAAAGTCAAATACCGAACAAATACATCAAGATGAACAAACCATTGAATTTGATCAATGTTCTAATGCTTCAGATGTAATGCAAACAAACATAGATACTCTCAGCCAAGATAGTATAGAAAGTAATTCAGAAGCAAATAATCAACCATCGTCTGACTATTTAAATACCACCGTGACGAAACAGGAGTTAAAAAATGGCGTAAAGTGTAGTATCTGGTCTATAAACTTGGCCCATCCACAATTGGAGACCGTCGATAATCGTAATAATGTAATTAGCGAATATAGCTCGTCACCAAAAATATTTGATGTGAGATCAGTTACACCAGATTCATATGCAGAGCTAGGAGAAGCGACAAAGGAGAAAAGAGATATAAACACGGATGAAAAAGATACTAACCCTGGACCAATTTCAGACCTGTGCATGTCTGAGGAAGTGTCTGAAAATGTTATTGTAACGGAGGATGTGGACAGATCTGAACAGTCATCAAATGTTGAAGTTGTGTCAAATCATGCTCTTCCTAAGATCGTTGAACACCAAATTTTACCATCAAAGTTGCCCCAGTTGATACTCATTAAGGAAACAGGAACGAACGTAAATATGACAAAAATGAACCAATCGACTGTGGCAGCTTTAAATGCAATTGTGAAATTATCGCATCAAAACAGATCAAGTCAGAGCCTAGTGACAGGAGAAACTGCACTTAAGTTGACAGAACTGGAAACAGAACCTACTGATGAAAAGACTGATGCCCGAGAGAAAAATAAGTCCACTGTGCCAGTTATTAAAATCTCTAATACAATTGTGTGTACATCTGGAGCTGAACAATTGAAGAGGCCAACACAAGGGAAACAAACTATGGCTGTTAAAACACGCAACCTACCTGTATCGGTTCTGAAATCCAAGAGTGCTGATATTAGAATAGTAGAGAATGTTACTGATTGTGAGACGAACAATCAATTATCCAATTCCGGCACTGACGGTAATGATGTATTACAGATTATCAATTGCACCTCAGGCACTGGCAAAGAGGGAACCAAAAGTATCTCGTTCTTTCATGATGTTCCAAAATTGCCACCGTTAGCAAGAATCCCTCAACATTTGTTAGTCACGTCCCAGCAGAATGTAGAAGTTACCAATCCTCAGTGTACAAAGGATGCAGCAGGCAAATTTTCGACAAAATTGAAACAAAAGAGAAGGCAACTTTGGCGGATAGCTCTTAATGCTCCAACCGATACATCAGAATCGGTTATTTACTGCTGTCACTTGTGTGGAGAATTAATAAATACATCGTGGTCAGTAATTGCAAAACATTTTGACTCTAGGCACTCCGAGGATTATAAATTAGCTATAGTTACACCCAGACTTTTGAGAATGTCCGATGATTTTATTTCTAAGGGTTACAAGGAACTCCTTGGACCCCGAAAACGTAAGACAGATGCAAACAGTCCCACTTCTAAAAGAAGAAGACGATGGAATCCTAGAAAACATATTGAAAAAGACTTGTTAGACTTGGGGTTATGCATAGAACAAGAGTCTGTGCAAGATGGAGAAGGAAATTTTGTATGCAAAAAGTGCGACCAGCGATGCAATGATATTTCATCTTTGCGGAAACATATTGGTACTAATCATCGAATCAAGGACCATTATCTAGTGTGTTTGGAATGTGGAGAAAATTTTGTCGTTGAACCAAGCTTACAGATGCATCTGAAAGCGTTTCATCGCATACAGGATCCCACCACTTACTTAGCTCAAAACACAGCATATGCTAAGGAAGTAACAGAGGCGATAGAAAGTGAACCAAACACTGGAACTGCCAATCAATGCCATGTATGTATGGCTGTATTTGAGGACAAACCAGCCGTTGACAAACATTTGAGGGTCCATGGTATGGCATTTCTTAATCGTAAACGGATTGAGGCTCGGATTGCGGCACGAAACCCTGAAAAAAAGTTCAAAATGGAAAATCCTGAAGATGTCTCAGCGGTTACTGTCTCAAAAGGTGAGACATTGGAAAATCACAAGCCTGGTGCAACAGAATCTGTTGATGAAACAGTACACCAGTTATCAAAAAGCGATATTGAAGAGGTGAGCTTGCAAAATTTAGAACTACTTTTACATCACCTTTGTTTTGAAATAATGCTAAGTACTCACTTCGGGCTGAAATTTTTTTCGTTCATATTCTGCACGCAAAACTCAATTTTATCTTACAATATTTCAGTTTATTTTGTACTTTCACCAGTGTTCAGCTATTGTACCTCCACTCATTAATTTGCTACTGTTATAACTGAAATAAAATATATCAATCGCTGAACAATTTTGATACATTTTAGTTATATCTAATGTCAACAAACCATGACCATGGATTATTATATTCCTTTCAGAAAACGGGCAAAAAGGCTCTGTCGTAATACAGTGACATTCAAGCAGGAAACTTGTATGGTAGGAGGTGCTCATCAAAATGAGATAAGACGAGTTAAAGACTGTCAAAACACATTGCGGTGAAAAATGACGTGTCAACCATTAAAACGGAGGAAATAGATGGACTTTATATTTTACAGTGAACATATACTTTATGTTATTGATATTGAGTTTTTTTTACAAATACTACCTGCTATGCATTTTGATTCTTATGTTCGTATTCCGAGATGTTCGTCAGTAAAAATACTGGCATTTTAAAACAGCCATAATTGTTTCTTGGATATTATTTGAAAGTTGTATATTTAGCACGAAGAATTTTTGTCTGCAAAAAATTGCATTGACGTTTGTATGCCGCAAAGCAAGGCAATAATTTTCAAATGTGATAGCACTTTCCATTTTTCAAAGGTTCACCCAAAATAATGTAGTATGTTAAGTGACGAATAGGTTATTGAATAAAATATACCTTACGGACATTATGCTCGAAAAAAGCATATTCAGCGGAAATTCACGAGTGAAGAAAAGAGGAAATCGGACGTTGTGTGAGAGTATTCATATCGGTATAATTATATCTGTACATTACCGAATATCTGAAATTCTAAGAGTTTTTCAGTGTAATATAAATATAGTCATAGAGATAAAACATGTTATTTGCGTACCTTGACCTTGTTTGAGATGAGCGGGAATAAAGATCGTTAATTTTCGTAAATAGTGCTTTTTTCGAACCCCATATTGATTTCAATTCTTGTGAAAAGTTGTACAACAGAAACTGGAATGGAATTTCAATAACCGTTTGATCAGCGCACGTTACATGTAGCACCGAAGTTAAATTAACGGTAAGTCAACAGCAGTCGGTACAACACCGCATCGCCTTGCCTTCGGTATCGTTGAACTTTTAGTGTTCGAGTAGTCCGTCAGGTGGTGAAATTATTAATTCAGAAGGTAGCGCCATCTGCGCGCAATTTCGTAAACTACATTCGTTGCACGCGTCTTGAAGTGAGTATCAATCATACCTTTTGTTGTGAACAGAATTTGAGAGCATTTCATATCTGCAATAACTTTTATTCGTGATCTCGATTTTGCATAACATATGAGTTTCAATTCCGTTTCGCAGTTCGAGGCATACGAATATTTGTAGATTTTGTACTTCCGTAACTTTTTTCTCAAAATATAGCATGTTAGTAAAGATTGCTCGTCATTTTACAAGACCAGAAGCATATTGGCACTGAATAAATATCCCGCTCAAATTCCGACAACGATCCAGTCGACGTAATTGATTCAGTAAGCATACGTATAATTACAACTATCAGATAATATAACGTTTTACCAATAGAAATCTTCGATCTATGCACATATAGTCGAGTATATTGTATTTTAATAAGTGGAGCGTTAAAAGATTGAGCATAAAATTTTAGACAGATGTCACCACTCTAGATAACCCGGAGCTTTTACAGTAATCTAATCGATATCATTAAATATCAAATATATTCAATAATCGATAGAACCTACGTGTCGCATAAACGAAACCCTGCATATTACGTGATAACTGTAACTAGCCGGTAACTAATTGCTGATAAACTAATTCCGTTTCGGCCGAGACTGATACGTGTTACACGGATGGTAAGGAACGTGTATACAGATACAGAGTTTCACGGGTTTTGCAGCCTGATAAATAAAGAATTTTCGAGGTTAGTGAAGGGAGGGAAGAAACGAAAAAAAAAAAAAATGACAGGCAATAAAGAAAATCTCCACCTTTATGGGTACCTGACGGAAGTGACGTTCTGTGTCGCGAAATCGTAAAATTGGGTCCCGGGCCCAACCCGCCCCCCCCCCCCCCCCTTCCCCATCACCCTTCGGCCTTCTTGCGGCTTCGGTCTGCACATTGATGGCTATCGATCATATTCCGAACCCTTACAATTTTATGGTAATATCCGAGAACTATGGCCTAAGAGTGCCAAAGCCCCGAGTGCCTTGCACGAATCCGTGCAAACTTCACGTATACCTATGTATGCATGCATGTACGAATGTACGTACATACGTGCGCGTATAACTCGTGCTGCAGTCGGCTGTCTAAATGCAGTTAAAACCTGCAAGATTGCGAGGTAATCGCAAGTAATCGTACGCATTGGCCACCAGAATGATGGTCGTTTCTGTATAGGCGTAAAATCCGCGGAGCTGCGTTGTAACATTTGTAAGGGGTTGCAAGCTGCAACTTGCAGCGGAAGCACGAAGCATACCTTATACTGCACTGCAGCTACGAAGAGAGTGAACACATCCCTCGTATCTAGCCCGGGATCAAGCGAGAGCCGGCTGTCCTGCAACGAAATACGATAGTCGGTGGGTAAATATGCTCTACCTGATCGTGCCAGATCGCGCGTCTCCTGGCTGCGTCGTGCAAACTTATCTACCTACCTACCTTAGACTACACCTTCTATACCGTGTACTACCTACACCTTAGCCTAGCCGTATAATAATGATAATAAATAGACGCGCGCTGCTACCGCTCGAAGTGATCTCGTTATAATCTCTCGTTATCATTGTCAATGTGTGGATGGCACACAGTGTGTGCTCATCGTCGTCCTTAGGGATGAATACACCGGGGCTACCAACATCGGCGCAGAAATCAAGCTTGTGCGTACGTTAGGGCGGTTCGGAAAATTTTTTTTTTTTTAAATTTCACTCTTCTCCCAGATTCTTGTACTTTTTTACTAAAAAATGTTTAACGCGAAACGGCTGGGGGTGAAAGAAATTTTCCATCACTGCGTTGAAATTTTGAAAAATGGCTTATGCTTAAATCCTTCGGTAGCTATGTTTTGTACGACGAAACAAAGGCTTTTGTGAAACCTGAGATGCGTGCGATTTTTTCTTGTTCTTTCGTACCGAAAAATCTATGTCGAATTTCGTAAAACCTAATTTCTCATAACTAAGATCTTGAAAGAAAAAAATCAATAACTCGATGAGACGGTACTCAATATCAGCTCTCACTCCTCCGGTTTCGCTCGAGCTTGTGTTTGCTGTAAAGCAAAGAGACATATAAATAGCAGTGAAATATTTTTATTTAATGTGAAAGTTAAATCGAAATCCAAAATAAGGCTCTTTCCTGAACCCCCCCCCTATGTATTTACTTAAGTTACAGTCGTGATGTAACGCAGGACACGAGTCACGTCGGCCAGTTGATGTCACGTGTTATATACGAGTACATGCACTATAGACGTGGGCACATGTGAACACCCTTGTGTAGGCAGGCGAGGCGAGGGCCGAAACGGCGTGCAGAGTGGAAAGTTTACGTGGAAATTTGAATCGAAATTAATCTGGCTAATCTACTTAATCGACGATCAGCCATCGGTACCGCGCACAGAGTACATATATACATATATGCATATATGTATAGTGGTGCGATAGACGCGCAACGGTTTGCGTATACGGAAGTTGGCCGTAACAGCGTACGTTACATTTAACGTTACATCTGCGAGGGATCAGCGGCATTATAGGTCTACAAAAAGACCATCCATCATATCGGGACAGACCTGAGTTTAAAATTGGGGCCGTTCTATTCGCCTAACTAGTTTCTCTACGTGCGTTTATAACGGAGATTAGATTTTGTACAAATATTAATATTGAAATTCTCGCGTTTCGTTTCGACGTCGTTTTCGACCTCGAATAGGTATGTGTATATATATATACACGTAATATACGTACCTAGTTATAGATGTGCCGACAAAAGTATTCCAGGGCTGAAAACTTTTCGCGGCTGTAGATAACTCTGTATAAACTCCTGTCTTCAATGCTGCTACAGAGGTCGGCGCTTACATCATTTTCAATCTTCTTCACCCTCTTTTTCGTTTCTGCTCTCTTTCCGACATAAAATCGTTCATTATTATCGATCTGCTGCGAACTACGAAATAATCGTTAGATTTATAATCACATCGGGGGAATGTAATCCGAAATCATAAAAATTTTATGACGCGGTAGAGCAAGGCAGGTATACGTACGCACGCCGTCTTCGCGGTAACGAGAAAACCGGGAACAATAATCGGCAAACCCCGTATAAATGCTCGGATGAAACGATATCGATTGGAATAAACTATTACGGATTTATCCGTGGAAGAAGGCAGAATGTCGCTAAGGGTGTAATGTTGATAATTATGCGCTAAGCGGATACTATAAAACTCTTCGAGAGATTGAAGTTCGTAAAGTTATCGTAACGAAAATTTTGTTTTATTATACAGTTTGCTGAATTTCAAACAATTCCAAAACCGCTAAATTACGGTTTTTCCTAAGCACGAATCGTTACGATAACGTTACGAACTTCAGCATGATAATCCTGCACGCATATTTGCAATTATACCAGATTGAATATCGTGGGGTTAAAATTTTTGGCCATCGCACCGCGACGTAATTACGACGTCACCGCAGCTTCGATAACTGTATTATATCCTCTGCGTGCGTCAATTAATCGGTAAAAAGAGAAAGAGATAGAAAAAATAAAAAATACACTTTGCCTAAGCGATTTGAATGCAAATTTGAACCGTGAAAGGATTACGACGCGTCAGCGCGATGACTGAACGAGTGATTGTTGGCAGGGTCTAATACTTTGAATAGTTCGCATCTACAATGGGCTTTATTGGCGGGAAAACTGAGGGGGGTGGGTTCGCGAAGCAAGCAGAGGACATCCATCACGCGGTGTCAACTCGATTGTCTTCCGTTCGTAATGGCGCGGCAAAGTTTTGGATAATATTAGACGTAATTACTCATCAAACTATCGGCAATTTTACGAATTGAGTTAGCGAAAAGTGCATTGGCAATTCATCCGAGGCTTTCCCATTCGAAACGCATCTTTTTCGCGCCAATATTTTCACCCTAAACTCAGCCAAGCGCTCATTCGCCACCCGGAATGCGACAATATTATCCCCGCAACAGAATTTATCCATACCCGATGCGTATACCGCGTGGCTATTGTGCCGTATTAAAATTAGCTTTCTAATGTATTTAGTCTGAAAATACTATGCGACGAAACCGCCTCGTGTCGTTAAAGACACGTTTTGTTCCAGTCTAGGCCTTTCCCCGGCAATCTCTGTGGATTTTATACCCATTTAAGATACTTTTGGTCTCCGGTAGGTGCGGCACGAGCCGCATAAAATTATATAACGCAGTATGTGTACATTAGGATGGTTTATTTTTAAACTTTGCGACAAGTACTGGAAAAAACACCATGATAAAACCTGGAAGAAGTAGGAAAATATTTACAGGTCATTATCAATTATTGAAATAATTTTTATTTATTTCTATGCGTACACCTTACGGACTCATATATGTATATTAGTTTATTTTATTTGTATCGTGGTCCAATTAACCGTTGACCAATTAACAGTAAACTGCTCCTAACAATTCCGCAGTTGGCTGTTCTCGTCTTTTATCCGAAAGATTAATCATCTCGGAGAAATTTGGATAACAGTTTTTGCATACCGAAAGAGAAGTATCGCATCACCTTAATCTCCCTATTTCCTTTTCAGTACTGATTTTTATGAAAAATGATGAATTGGACCACGACACCAAAAAAAATAAACCAACATATCATACGTTATAAGTCCGTAAGGTGTAGACATAAAAATAAAGAAAAAATATCACAATAATTGGTAGCGAGCTCTAATTATTTTCCTACCTCCTCCAGATTTTACGACAGTTTTTTTTTTCAGCATTTATCATAAATTTTTCGAGCAACACCTTAGGAAAAAGAAAAGTGAAAAAATGAAACAACCTACCGTACATATATGTAATTACTTAAAAATTTTATACAGAAAGCGAATGCATAATTTATACATTCGCTATTGACTAATAAACCACCAACCATTTTTTTACAATCGTGACAGTATTAAACCTTAAATACGTCAATCACTGCAGCTAGTTGGGAAAAGTTTTTTCTGGTCCATACCCACATCATATGCAACCTGGCCGTATGATTTTCGCACTTTGTCCTGAGTAATTATCAAACATTACGTCCTGTCATTATTATTGTTATTATTATTATTGTTGTTGTTGTTGTTGTTATTACTATTATTATTGTAAATAGCAATTCGTTACGGTTGCGCACACGTGGTTACGGACACCCGTCGACCACACTCGCGGTGATCGTAATGGCGTGTTATCGGATAAATAAAACAGATAGCCAACGGCCGATGCGAGGGTGGAACTCGATTACACATAACAGCGTTGCTGCTGCACGGTTTTTGTCGCATGCATTTATTACGAGGCGGTATATACCTACACATCTGGTCACTGACCTGTGTGCTTCGTTCTACGGTAATCAATCTGGTAATCACCGGTTGACTCTTGTACCTCATTTGCCTACCTTAAAGAGCTCGGCACACTGCAGTTGAGTGACGAAAGTCGATTAAGCCGATTAGCTCTTTACCGGCCTTACAATTAATAATAACGATGTAAGGCATTGCGATACATATAATATATTGTCACGATTGTCAATCAATTGCAGGAGAGAGGAACTTTAGTAGCATACGTTAAGATTTGATTGAAATATTTTTTTTCATTAGTTGTAGAGGACACATCTGTTGGTAGCATACCTATACCGAAGCATCATCGCACAATCGGGATATCCTTCTCATTACTATAAGCTATCGGCACACCCCGTATCATCTCATACAACCCTTAATCGCGAGCTCTCGGCCGGCCAAAGTGTCTAACAGCGATTATACAACAAGTTGAAACTCCGCTATCGGTTATCGGTCATCGGTCATTGCGACAAAGTGAGTCGACGTTAGATGGATAGATAACGGGCACTTCTATCGTACCGATACAGAATATATAATGGGTATAATATACATATATATTCCATACGGCGTACATGCAAGCGTAGCCATGTGCATACCTATACTGTGGCCGGAGTTAGCTGCACCCTCGTCCATTTGGCATTAATTCCACTAATTGGAAGCGGTGTGGACGCTCTCCTGTAGCTATAATTTCAGCTTACATAAACTGCATCTGTAGGCACGACGGCTGCACGCAGGATCCTGCAAGTTCCATTATCGAATACTGCGTGCAATATTTTTATGCACTCAAAGTGGTACATCTTACAATCAGATCCGAGTTTAAAGTACGTTTCAACGGGTACCGCGTTGATCTATCGGCACGGTGTCCAGTGCTCCTGGAAATGTCCTTGAATTTGTTACACGCTGCTTTTACCGGACACCGTGATCGGTATTGGGCAGATGGTGAAAAGCCGTCGTGACACGACGACGCAGAGTTGACGGTACGACGGAAGCGTTGCACACGAACGCGAAATCGCGAAGGTGCGCGATCGTAGGGTCCAGTGTTTTCGGGGTTGCGCGAGGTCAAGGGATCAGCTGTGTACCGTAGGTATGGCACGGCGAGGGTCCCTCCTTGTGGATCTGGGTCACCGGGACAATGAGGGGGCCGAAGGGTTCGCGGTGGGATACTGCCGACGCAGTTCGCGGCCGGGGGTGCCGAGGAAAAAGAGGGGACTATCACTCTCCCTGTTAGTCCGAAGCCTAGCTGCTCCGCTGGCTGCACTGCGCTATAAAATCCTCGCCTGTGCACGCACCGTGACGAGATAATCACAGCCTCCGCGACTCACGTGATTCGCAACCAATTTATGTGTATCGGTATACCTATGCCTACCGCTGGAAGGGTCGAAGGTAGCCTTATAGGCAACCGTGGCACGATTGACCTGCGTTGTTCTTTAACTGCGATTTCCATCAATTTTTCAAACCCCCTGAAACGGTCGGTGGCCAGTGATCATCACGTATAGCGAAAACCTGCTACTGCAATCTTAATATTTCACAGCCATTACGGTTCGTTGCTTATATTATACTTAGTTAGGTGTCATAACTTTCGGTTTAGAACGTATAGCACGATTCCTGAAAAAATGAAACCGATTAATTCACGAGGCTTAAGTCGGTAACGTTATTGCAACGATTCGCGTTTCGGAAAAGCCGTTATTTCGCACTTTTACGAATCTATGAAATGCTGTAAATTATTATAAGGCAAAGCGGGAATTCATATTTTCAAACCTTAGCCACTTCAAAGTCACTGCAAAATAGTAATTCCCCCCCCCCCCCCCCCCAACGTTTCGTTGCGCTAACGTTACTAACTTTAGCCTCGTATTAATCGTAAGTTTTACCGATGCTTCAAGCTCGTCTCGAGACGATTTGCTGAGGAAATATCTGCAGAACAAACGAATACGAAATATTATACGCCATATTCACAATCTGTATATTTGTAATTCATGGTGCTTTTCATCTGCATATTCGGGGGTGAATTGTTATTCCAGCATGTACCATTGGACTGTGAAGAATGCAACTTTAAGTTCAAACTTGAATTGCATCTGTGATAATTCTGCTCATGTAATGATCTGCGTTGATCGTCCACTTTTATCCGGTTATAAGGTACGCATGTTGCAGTTTACTTGGATTGCCAAATTCCGGCTGTCCTCACTAAAGATTTCCTATAAAGAATGAAATCAATTGCAGTGCATGGTAGTTGTAATGCTAATGATTATCCATCACTGTAATCGGGGTGTATTATTACAAGAGCTGATTCGACGGTCGTATTACACTATCGTCCACCTGTAATATTCCGAATCATTCGAAGTCTCGATGCGTTTCATAATAGCTAAAATGCGTCTACATATGCCAAGTTATCGAAATTTACGGCACAGCGGCGCTGTATAAGTATGACGAACATGGTTAAGCGTATTCATACAAGGGTGCTATACCGAATGCGAAATAAACGAGGTACGTTCCTTGTGCGTGGATCATAATATTTGTGAATCCTGATGCATGTAGTTTTCGAATTATAATCTCGAATGGTATACCGAGGACTGTATTATAGGTCGATACGTTACAAAAAAAGTCGAGTTACGGAAAGAACAGAACTCGAATAATCACTGTAGGTATAGGAACTTTTTTCGTGATGCATGGCAGTTTCGGAATAAATTCCCGTGCAACTGCGCAAACAGTTCCGCATGTCTCGAAGAGTACGGTCGTGGCGGCGTATGGATGGAGAAGAAAGAATCCGGCTACCGAGATCGACATCTCCTGCCGTAGTCGCTTGCCCCCGGGGGCGGTTAAGCCATAGGTCTATAACGCGAAGAGGTCGTGCACGCAAAGGGACGCATGACGAGCGTCGTTTCGGAGGCTGGATCGTGTTGCAGGTACTTGGATATAACGTACGTTCGATGGTAGTCCGCCTTTCCGCGTTCATGTTGCATTAATATTAGGTACAATACATAGATGCGGAATGTGAGGCGTACGACAAGAATGATGCACTTCCACATTTGAAGGTGCAGCAGCAGCAGCAGCAGCAGAACCACCATCACCACCACCACGACCACCACCACCATCACGACCAGCAGAAGCGACACACGTATGTTCATGAAATCGGAATACATCCGACGCCGAGGCAGACGGGCGACCCGCAGGAGGTACGTCGGGGTTGGCAGAACGTCGAGGACGGGGGTCTGCAGGACGAAGAGCGCCCGGAGGTGTATCGATTCAAACGCGGACGACATTCTTTGGTGCCGCGTTGCGAGACAGAAGAAGTCGTCGTAGTCGAGCGGGGGCGGCGGGGAAAAAGGATCCAGGGGCGCCCCCCTCCTCCTCCTCCTCCATGCCCCGCACCGTCCGCAAAACACTCGTCGTCGTCGTCGTCGTCGTAGCCGTCGTCGAGGTCCCGGTCCCGGTCCCGGTCCCACCAGTCGTACTGTTTCCCCTCGACTTGGCGGCATTCGTTCACCTCGTGGTGGGGGCCGTCGACGACTGACGGAGAGGGGCGTGTCCGGGAGGGAGGTGATCACGTGAACCAACGGGAGGGTAAGAGGGCCGCCGAGTTTCGGCCAATCGGGTGTCGCCTGCGCGCTCAGCACGCCCACACTCCCCGGACGAGGGCTCCCACTGATGTTTTTATTTATTACATCTGTGACTGGGGAAGGGAAATACTCCCAACTGGACTGCCAGCGAGCGGCTGCTACTTTGAGAACGAGCGACGCGTTCCTGCGTACGGGTCCCGTCGACGTTTCCGAAAGACCCGTTTCCGCGTTGTTACGTTATACGGTTTAAACTCCAATACCATCCGAGTGTTTTGTTGCGACAGTCTTATCAGAGTTTGCTCCTCTACCTGACACCACCCCCCGCGTTCGGTCCGTTCCCACCTACCGGATAAAATATCGCTGAGGTATCGCCCCCCGGTCGTAGTACAACAGTGTGATCGCGAATCGTCGCGTAATTATCTCTCTCGTAACGCGCCTCATGTGCACGGAAAGATAGTGAAGAAACTCTTGGAGGTATCACCGACAGTACAGACTTTAAGCGCCGATGTGACGAGTGGAATCGTGTGATATAATACGCCGAGTGACAGTGACATTTTTCCGGAATAAACAGTGAGTAACGACGATAATCGATACATCGTTAATAATCGTCAAAAGTGAGAGGCCAGTGAGGGGAATTCGCCGTTGACAGCGGTGGGCAATTTTAACAATCGTACAAATGTTGGGAGTAGTCGAGTGAAGTTCCCGATCCCGAGATCGGGCCAAAACCCAGAGCCTGCAGACGGCGAGACGATGCAACACTGATCGGATACTGGATCGGACCGGGTACGTCGGTGGATCGAGGCACAGGTAGACACGTACCTACATGAGACCGATCATAATTCGCGATTAGGCGGTTCGTTAGTGACAAAAGTATCGAGGATCGCGTATCGGTGCAGGGCCTCCGCGTTTACTGGATAGAGCGACCCTGCCGAGTGTGTGACACAACCCATGGACCACGGAGCGATGGACAGTTCCTCCGAACACAGCAGCCGCGCCAGCCCAGTCACCGGTAGCCCAAAGCACCCAGCGCACAGTCCCTCGAACCAAACTCAGCCCCAACACCACAGCTCGCAGCACCAACAGCCGCCCCTGCCGTTGCACCAGCAGTCCCATCCTCGGGACCAAATCCGCGAACAGCAACAGCAGCAACAGCAGCAACAACAGCAGCAGCATCAGCAGCACAGGGGTGTCGCAACACCGGGGTCACCTACGCGGGGCTCGCCACCTCAGGGCCTGCCGCTGAGCCCGCCGCCGTTGTCGGCCGGAGGGGGACCGGGAGCACCTCCGGGAATGGTCCCGAGGATGCCGGGCCTGCCGCCGCCGGGTCTCGGCTTGCTGGGCCAGCTCGGTGGAATGCTGGGCGGCCACCACGGGTCGCCGCTCGAATTGATGGCCGCGCACCACGCGGTCCTGCCCCCCAGGTCGTACAACAGCCCGCCGCCGATAAGCTCGAGTGACCCGACCGCGAACGAGTGCAAACTCGTCGATTACCGCGGGCAGAAAGTAGCCGCGTTCATTATCGGAGGCGACACCATGCTCTGCCTGCCCCAGGCCTTCGAACTCTTCCTGAAGCACCTGGTCGGCGGGCTTCACACCGTCTACACGAAGCTCAAGAGGCTCGACATCGTGCCGCTGGTCTGCAACGTCGAACAAGTCAGGATCCTCAGGGGATTGGGCGCGATTCAGCCGGGTGTCAATCGGTGCAAGCTGCTCAGCTGCAAGGACTTCGACGTGCTTTACAGGGACTGCACCACCGCCAGGTAAGAGACACGCACCATCTCGTTGAAAAGCGCGGCTCCGTCAGTCGCCGATGGATCACTCGTACGCGTTGGTCCTGTCGGAAAACCTGCCTATAGTTGGGAGGGAAAATTGTGTAAAACGTGCGAAAGGAAAGTACCTACTCGGGATGTATGTCCGGTATATACAATCACGGTCGCGGATCGACGATCGCGCCAATAACCGTTCGTGAACGCGTAATTGTTTACAACCGGTTCTTATCTGCGAACTCTGCGACGCGTGCAGTTATTGCGAACGGAAGCCAACCGATCTTCGCATATATTAATGCAGATATGCCGTGTGCTACCGCATGTGTCCCCTCTGGGCAGCAGTTAATCTTCGGAGAAAACTTGCGCCCTTTTCATCCTTTGCGCGGGGCCCGAGTTTTGTGCAATTTGTTATCCGCCTCTTATAGGTCTCGACACCTGCGTTAGTCCGTTTCTTCCGCTACAGCTGGGGGTGACTCCCTTTTCTACATAGGGTCGTATAATCCGCGAACGAGGCACTCGAATAATTATCAAAAAATCCGAGTCAGTGAAACTCGAGACGACCGAGTAGTGCTCTCGCTCTGATTCAGGGACCGTAGCTGAAGTGTTTGAGGAGGATCCGGACGAATCCTCGATGACGCATCGTTGCTTCGAATTGGACGAGTGTTTGTACGAACCCTACAGCGGGAATCGTCGTCGTTTAAGCTACAAGTACCGCGGCTTACCCGGATAATTGAGAACGAAACCATTCGGCACGCTCCGGTCTCAGCTACACCTAATTGTCAGTCATGAAATTTGAACCGATAGTACCAATGAAACCACCGAACGGTCACCGAAACGCGCTTCTCACTCCACCAACTCCACCAACCGATGCGACGTTGAAAGCGGTACCACCGACATCGCTCGGACCAAGCGTCTCGGAACCAGAGCTATAGTGATTCTTTACCTCTGTGCAACGACGTCGCTCGTTTCGTAGGCCTACAAGACCGAAGCATTGTGTTTTCGAATGATGTGACCAGGGATGTCGAGGACGGGTGTAGCGGCAGGCACGTGCCAAAGTTGCAGCTTTGTGCCGATTTCTCGTACTGTCGCCGCAGCCCCGCCAACAGGTGTCTCTTTCACTGGGAGTTTCTCTCAATGAATTCCCCCCTCGGTTGTACTACAAGCCGACAGCCACCCGCGCGGCAGACGGCAGACGAAACGTAATGGTAAACGGAACCGCGACGGGGGATCTCTCATTGCCGGTATATGTATTGTCTCTTAGCTGTCGTCGTCCTGCCGCCCGTTCTTATACAAGACCGAGTGTCAAGTACGAAGAGTGCGAATCGCGGTTGTAGAAATTTGATATCCATAGATCCAGAATCCTCCGAGGATATATGTATGTTGCGTATAATTATGTCGAAACCGTGGATAGTGGAATAATATTCCGCCTGCGTTGATGCAAGGCTTCTCATTCCGTTCGAATTACGCTGTATTTCCTCCTAACTTGTCCCGACAGCTTCTCGAACAATAAACTTTTCTCACTTTCACCGCATATTATACGTACTACAGTGTGTGTATAATATATTATATGAGCTAACGCCTGCAGTCCGGCACATTTATCATTGTTTCTGCAACTTGAATTCAACATCGTTCGTTCACCTCAGTCGCGGGACTGAAAGAGGTTCAGACCTCTCGATGCGTAAGAAGCCTTGTTACACCTGCATTCTAACCGAGCTTCGTTTGCAACGCGCAAGGTGGATTTTTATAACGCGAAACTTCCTCTTTCGTCTCCTTGCGGACAAAATATTTGCAGTTGGCGGTGCGCAGTGGCACTCGCAACGGAAACGGATTCCAGCATGGGTTAGAGAGAGAGAGAGAGACAGAGAGAGAAAGGGAAAGAAATATATATATATACATATATACGTATAGAGAGAGAGAACGGGAAAGCGAGAGAAAGAGAGAGGGAAGGCAACCGTAGGGACAGGGATCCGAATAATCCAAGTGGAAGTCACACAGTGCAGAGCACCGCGTGCCGTCGGCCCGTGCGGTCCTCTTAGAACACTTCCGGATTTCTTTGCCGGAAGTTAAATTCTCGACAAAATTGTATCTTCCGCTTTTCTTTAGTGCCGTTTATTATCTGAGCTTTTTCTTACATGCCAGCTCACATCATGTTTACTTTAGTGAATTAAGAAGATTATATTGTATTGCATTGGTACAGCACCTACAAAGACAAAGACAAAGTTGATGCTGCTGGCTTACGGGAGTAATAACTTGTCGTAGAAACATTGATTTGACTGTCATCGGAATGGTAAAATCCGAGACGGGCACCGTTGGATTTTGCTTGCGGGAATTAAAGTGGCAACGGCCAACAGCCGTATAAAAGCCGCAAGAAAAATTCCTTGAATTCTCGTGGTTATATTGTGGCTTTCTCCCACTCTGCATAAAGCAAACTTGACTCGTGGTTCGGCTCGCTCTGCTGCGCAATCCGTAGAATCGTGTCACTTGAACTAAACTGCCGACTTGGTGAGCGAACATTATATGTGTACTGTACATGTATGTACAAACCTCATATTATTAGAGTTCACGTCCGCGGTTTTTAGGCTCGACATTGAAGTGGTTGAATATGTTTTGTACCTGCACGCTTGCCGCGAGTAGATAGATATACCTTACAATAATTTTCACGACGGAACGAACGGATACGAGTTGCGCGGTATTTGACGAAATTTCGTTCATTTTGCGGACGATGCAACACCTCGATGATTGATACATAGTTACAAAAACTGTTTATCAAAGGAGAAACATTAGGGGAATACACTTTGGTCCAAGTCACAGAGAAGATCGAAGTAATTCGAAAGCTGGCAATAAAGAATCGCGCGCGGAAGTTGAGACTATATATACTGACCCGAGTGTTACACCCTGAAACGGGTACCAAAAGATGGTATCGTAGGTTGGAACATATAATTGCATCTATAGGCGAGTTAATAATCGTAAGCCGTAATGCGGCTCCTTTGTATGCAAGACGTACGGTTAACGAGAGGCGTCAATTATATTAATTAATTTGCCTAACCAAGTCAAATGAACAATATATCAGCTCTTTGCGTGGTGTGCAGGGCTTGTGTGCGTCTGTGCGAAGGTCTCTAATTGGTATGTCCATGGATAAGTTGTCTAGTATGCACGTTATATTTGCATGCGCCGATGTATTCATGTATTTTTTCCAGCGCACACATGCCTGTAATACGTTGCAACGAGCACATTTGCATCTATCCCTCTGGCTGCAGGTATCCTACGAATCTAACTTATTTAACGTATTTCCATCCTCCGCGTTCGACGAACCGGGCTGCTTGTATCGTCGGAATTAAAAACGCGGAATAGCTATGGTACCTGAACGAACGGTGGCAAAGGATACATCAGCTAACTCTCTCGTCTGCGAGGCGTGGGAGTGTACGGCCCTGGCCTGTAATTCCATGCGCTATTAGCTATTTAATTATAAATTGTGCATAGATTAATTGGCTCTCGTAATAGCAGTTATAACAACGCGCATCGGTCTGGGGTACTAATTTTTATTTCGCATACTAATGCGGAGAGAGGACGAGTTACATCGGTTTTCAAAGATTCGTAAGGGGTGAATCACGCGTCGCGCATATGTCGAACAACTCAACGCGGCCTTACCGAGCCGCTCGTCGATGTTGTAATTGTAGCTTTGAATCTTTGATATCGGAGCCATGGAAGTTAAAGCCCCCCGTGCGAGACGCAACCTCGGTTTGTTTTCATTACCCGGATATTAAACGGCGCGCGGCGCAGAATTTTCTCCCAGATACGTACAACAGATAGCTCGATGGATATACATGCTTTTTATTTTTCTTTCTTCCTTTGTCTCGTTTCACTACTAGATACGTGCTGCAATTGTATCGGTTTATATTATACTGTATATATGCGTATATACGCGCCCGGCGTGCAGCTGCCCCTAACTTTTTGTTGGGCCCTCGGGGATCCGATCGGGAGGAGCTGCCGTGTCCTTGGTGTTAGTACGAAGGTACATTGTGTATCCATACACTGCACTGCCAAGGGTCTATCAAGCAGCGTTGGTTTTTCCCCATTGTTATAGTTATGCTTTTGATATTGATACTCACGTGGGTTATGGGGATACGCGTGCATTAGGCGTGTATGTATATCCCAGTCTGTCCATGTACGACATCATCGATGATCGATACTTTGCAGTGTCCATTCACTCGACGGTCCGACGGTCTGATTAAGCTGGATTAAAAACGGGACTCCCCGGGTTTTCTGGATCTGGTCAAATTCGTCGTTGTATATTCCCACGAGAATAACCCCGCAGATTCCTGCAGGATTCTTTCCCGCAGTTCTCGTTCTCCGCACGCTCTCCGGCACCGCGTATCTTTCGCCTCCCCGAAATCTCCCGCGGCGTAATTCTCTGTAATTAATAATCCGCAATAAGTAAGAATAAAGTAGGGAGTTTGGAATCCGGCCACCGCCTCGACGTTCTTAATTCTAGATAATTAATACAAAGACAAACACGAAGGATTAAACAAGCGCTGTGTCTGTCCTCCCTTTCTTCCCAAAACAGTATCGCGGGGGCGTCGGAGCTGGGAATGAAAACTCCTCGTCAGGTTCGAATTAAGTTGTTTCTTCGGGTTGCGATATTGCCAATCTCAAATATTTCACCACATCCGTGCCGTTCAATCGACGAATATCGGATAATTCGCAGCACTGAGGAACCTCCAGAGCCGTATCACGGTTCGATTTAAGGTGCGCGTCGGACTAAACCATTGAGCATTCGCGTTGTTATGCAGTAGCCGACGAAGAACCAAGTGCCGGGTATAACAGGGATTCGTTCCCTCGACGAGAGCGCAAGGCGCGGACGGACGGTTGCAAGTCACTGACGATGAGGGAACATCGAGATACATATCCAGATTGAAGAAGGGCCCCACAGTCTGATCCTTTCGTCGAACGTGCGTTATTATGAGTGTTATTGTGTCGAGAGGAAGGCGCCAGGCTCCTGTGCTGTGAAACTGAAAACAGATTTAGGTACACAATGAAAAGTAAGAAACGAAAAGACGCTAGCTAGAGGCTGCCATGCAGTAGCAATGCTCGGAGAGAAAGAAGACAATGTATGTGTAGAGGAACAAGCGGGGGTGGGAATCTCGTTCGGTCTTCTCCCCGGGGTCCGTGAGTCTTTTAGCTCGCAGAATGAGTCGGTCCTCCCCTGCAGTGATCCTCGTGCATCGATTGTTCCGTCGGAGCCACTGACCCACATAAACGAACGCGTGAAAACAGCTGACCGCCGGGTTCCTCCCCCCCCCCCTCTCACCCTCCCTGTCCATTTTCCCTCCTAGACCTCTCTTGTCGTCGCTCTTCTTCCTCGCCCTTCGAACGAGGGTCGAATCTCCCCGTGTCCAGCGATAGAGTTTTCGCAACCCTCGCCCTTCGTCGACCCGTCGAATTAGACTCCAATAAACGCCTATATCTGCCTGCGTGCTTTACACATCCAATAGGACGTATCTTGTCGGATCTCGCGTTACTTGGTAGGCCAAACAAGTAGCAGAAAACCCTGAGACCTTCAGTCTATCGGGGGTATAATAAGAGGTAAGGAGAAGTGTCTAATACGTATTTTCAACTGAAAAAGTGTTCGCCAAAAAGCAGCAGACACGGGTTCAACAAGTCACCGGAATGGCGCTCATAAGCGATAAGGGCGACGATCTGATTGTCACTGTTAGTAATCAGGATTCAATGTGATTGGTGCTTTATGGAACGTTTGCAAGGCCATCTTAATTTGCTTTTTCTTAACGGAAACTTTCTGCACACGGAGATAGTCCTCTTCACTTCTACCCTCCATACTTCGGTCACAGTGTGCCGGAGTTAACGAATACGGAGAATAAGTGTCTTCGTGGCAGGTGCGTC
This sequence comes from Neodiprion pinetum, assembly GCF_021155775.2. Taxonomy (NCBI): domain Eukaryota; kingdom Metazoa; phylum Arthropoda; class Insecta; order Hymenoptera; family Diprionidae; genus Neodiprion; species Neodiprion pinetum. The sequence goes on from NC_060234.1 coordinate 42,347,221, forward strand.
ATTTCGTTAGATCGCGAATCGACTCCAGTGCTGACATGTTCGAGGGCCGTGACGCGGTTCGTGTACGTAGAGTGTAGTTACATAGGTTCGAGAGGAAAACGAAACGGACAAACCCCTCACAGCTAGAGCAGTTTACGGAGTTCGCGTGCCTCGGCACTTTGTTCGCACGGAGTTGGCGCTAAGTCGTGCGTCAATCAAGACGAACACTTAACACTTTTACTCCCCCTCTGGTCAAAAGTAACGATCACCAGGCACCAACACGCCGCTCACTGGCGCACGCGCACGCTATGACTGACGATGAGCTGCACGGCCAACGAGCCGGTTGACGTGCGTACTTATTGGCACCCGTGTACTTGGCTGCACCTTGTGTATCCTCTGTCGGTAGTAGGTAGGCAGGCACTGGTAGTCCCTGAATTATGCAACCGTGCAGCGAATCGGATGCACGGCTGCAATTGTCCGGTAGGGACGTTTACCGAAAATGGTACGTTATCCTTAGTCCCGGCCTACTCTGACTGCAACAGACACCGACACTCAGCGTCGAGTCATCCCTCGATATAACCTCATACGGTGTTAGAAGTGCGCGTGTTTCCGTTGCGTGAGACATGCCAAGCTGCACGCAACGCCGCACCGAGCACTCGACGCGCACCCGACTTGTTACTCTCCGTATGATGGAGGGAAGCATTCCGTTTGACGCTATACCTTGTCGACGTGTAGATCTGCCATGCTCGGGAATCATCGACCCGCTCCTCGCTTTTTCATCGCTCCGCTACTCGACCAGGACCTCGAATGCGCGGATTGAAAGTAATCCAATGTAGCAGTATCGAGACCGTCAGCAAACTATAAAATGACCCACAATTACATTTGCGGTATGCAGCAGAAGCTATTCGTCTCTCATCGTACGAAGAAATTTGAATCGGCTCATCAAACGTTGGGATACCGTCAGCGATTGACGGGTTTGATGATCAGCCGGAATGGGGTGAGACGGGGCCCAAGTGGCGAGAGCCTGCAGAGGTATATAAAGTTGGTGGGCTGGGGTGCCGGCGATGTAATCTGACGATATTACCTGTATTATGATAATGTTAACGTTTACATATCGATTGTGTCGGCCATCTTGACATATGGTACATGTAACGCTGCCCCGCCGCGCTGCTGTGACGTAATCTATCCAATCGGGAACGGACGACATAAGGGAAATACTCGCCCCAACCGGTTGAAAGGGATCTCTATACGAATGCACCCACACCCATAAGTAACCAAGCATAACATGGGAAATGTGCTTCAACGTTTCGGTGACACGTCCGTCATCCGTGTGCAGGATAATTCGGATTCTTTTCTCAACTCGAAGGTATTGGAAAAGGGTGTATACCTGCGACCATAAGGCGGCGATGAAAATCAGAGTACAAGGTTTTCGTGGTTTTGTTGTGAATCCGAAAGCAGCGTCGTTCGATTTGGAAGGCGGGATGATCTCGACAGTCGAACCGATCTTCAATATATATATATCGGGCCAAGTTTTCTGTGCCGGTGGCGCCGTACTACCGACGCTTTTTGTCAGTTGAGAATTTATCTACCATTAAATTACGATTTAATTTCCGATACCGTCTGCCTCCTCGGTCCTCCTTGCGTGACTGCCGGTCAAAGCGTTTCAAATCGCATTACCTTCTCTTCGCCTCGGGCTTTCTTCGCCATCGTTCACCTAGGTTCGCGACTAGTCGGTGACCCAGGTCGTCTGGGCCATGCCGAAGTGTGGCACTTTAAGAAATTCAACCTCGTTCCACAGCGATGCTGGACGAGCGAAGGTGGCGTATAGTTCAAGCTGGGCGCGCAAGCAATCGCAGAGAGGAAATGTCTCTTGGTAATCCCATTCGATCAACCTTGGGCTACTCAAATCGATCTTCCATCACTTCTATACACGGTCAGTCACTTCGCCGTGCAGGCGGTGTATTTTTCCAAGTCCTATAGCCCTATGGTGGGTAGCCCGGAACGAATCGACAAAGAAAGAGTCGCTAGAGACAATCCATGGAGCAGAACGAATATGTAAATAATACAGATCGATTGACTCAGCGTTCCGTCTCCCTCGCCCCTCTTCATCTTTATTTTCTTTACTCCTTTTTCCTTTTTTGTCTCACTTCCATCACACTCTTCGTTAAAGCTGCTTTCTGGTCGAGTGATGTAGCTAGCAAAAACCGGCAATTTATTTGGGCAACGTTGCGAGCGGAAATCGGATCTCATTGTACCCGCCACACTGCGTGTACAACCGATCTCGAGGAGTTTACCCGACTGAACGAGATTTCGTCGGGGTTTCGCGTTTTTGGTCGACCATAGAATACCGCGGCAAAAACCACCGGGTCCTCATCGTCACGTGGTCTAAAACTCCTAATGTATTCTCCGCCCTCCTCATGCATATTAAAATCCACACACATTCACGGCTTGTCATTGTATGCCTACGGATACGTCAGTGACCACGTCGACGGGTGTCTGAGGCATTTCGTTCGAAATGGTGGAAGCCTGGTCAGGCTATCAGCTGTCCGAGTTTGCCTCCTTGCGGGAATTATATGCAATTCGTTGGGATTCGTGACCATCGACTGCACGCGAATACGAAGTAAACACTCGAGTGACATTTCGCTCGTGATTGATGGGTCGCGTTAAAGTGCTGCACTTTTGCAAATGTTTTATACGACAATTGCATCGGCTGAAGGTTGAGTCAAATGGTATCTGGCAATCTATGGAATGAGCAGCTCATCTGGTTCGAATTCACCATCAATCGTTCCCTGCAAATCGCTTCGATGGTCTTTGAACGAAAACAGTCGTTGCCATAGGTATGACATGTTGCGTTCGACTTTGGTCTCGTGCGATATTATTTGGTATATCAGTGTAAAGATACATTACGTATACCCTTGGCCACGCACGTTATACCAATCACCTGTTATACGTATAGCGACGAATTCCGGCGTGCAGCGACATGGTGGCGAATAAAGGTAAGAATCACGAAATCCTTACATTATCGACGCCACCGATCCGGCGCTCGCATGCTGCACCTTTCCATGCCCCCATTACGCAGAGAGCCCCGAAATCCCGCGTCGAGATCGACTAACTTCCAGCACAATGGCAGAACGAAGGTAGTTGTTGTTGTTGTTTCTCATTACAAACTGTACGGTTTCACGAAAGGTCCGGTATACAGAAGCACGCGGGATCGAAGAACGGGTAAAAAGTGATTTCATCAGCTGTACCGGTACAGGTGCCTCTCTCTGATCGAACCGCGCTTGAACAGTCTCAACCATCGAACCGGCTTCAAAGTAGTTATTCCTCGAAACGACAACGCGACTCGATTCGATCGTTCGTCTGGCACAAGCTGGAACTGCGTTATTGGTGTTTACATGCATCGCAGCTTCGACATGTAATTCAAACCGTTCTTGTAACTGCGCAAATTATCCTGATAGCCGGGTGCAACGTATCGTCCAATGGGAACGAGCGTGTGCACAATTTACGGTGAAATTACTCAGCACTGCCAATCGCAAACCAACATTAACAACGGATACTGACCATATACGCAATGTTACGAGTACAGTGTGTCTCGTGGCTGCACACTTATTGTTAAGACAATAAACTCGAGCTATCTCAAGAAGTGTACAGAGTTGAAGACTAAAATTTGTTCTTTATAACGTTGACTTTCGGTGTGGTATTTATACGTATACAAACTTAGTGGGAATGTGTTTTGAATGTATGCAGAACGAGGATTGCACTGATGTTATTCGCTTTAAAACACACGTGCAATGATTTTCAACGAGATAAAGATTCAACGAGTTGTACTTATAGTTGGTGTTATACCGATATGTAAACGTACGTGTAAGCCACATGTGCAGGCACAAGAGTGTATGCAAGTCGGTCTATCCCATCCAGTGGTGGAGATTGCGGTGAGATGTCGACAGTAACAATAAAAGTACGGTGATCATGGACAGCCCTGAAAGGTGGTCCCTTTGTATAATGCGAGCAATCAAGATAATGGTGAACGATATGTAATTATATCATTGTTTAAAATTACCCACTAGCCTGAGACACGGCTGTTTCGGAGGGCTGTTCAGGGCACTCTTCGCTTGCTCTCTCTACCTGTAACCATACGCTATACGTATACATAATACACGTATATACGCAGAGCCAGGATCTCGAGGCAAGCGGAGGTGTTATTAGGGCCTGACATTGATACATCCAACCGTAGCCACAGTGGCGTAGGAAGTTCTCGATGCCGGTTTCTTACGGACGCAGAATTCGCCCGGCTGCGTCGTCCATTCGGAACCCTGGCTCGGACCGAGTTCTAAACTCGTTTCACAGCCAAGACAACTTCAGATCGTACACGCGAGACTTTCGCCTCCTCACCACGGGCCCCCTTCGATCATCGAATCCCGATTGTTTTCACCCCATCTGACGCGCAACCGTCCTCCATTGCAGGGATCTTTTCGTCAGTCTCAACACCCATTCAGCAATTCACAGTATCCTCCGTTGCGAAACATCGATCAGCTCCGTATTTGACAGTCTATGAAGAATATGGAAAAACGGTGAAACTGACACCAGATGTATGAAAATAATATACGCAAAAGATATTTGCGCCACAAAAAAAAGTACGAACAGCACCAAGTTGCGATAATTAAAGTCATCAGTCCCGTTCGGTATATTGAAGAAACAAATTGGCTCCGTCTACTTCACAGGTTTCTCATTCTCGGCTTGTATGGTAATCTCTCTTGTTTCGTAGCAAAAGTAGAAGAAGTAGTGAACTGCAGGGGTTAAAACGAAAGACACGAATGTTGGGAACGCTCTAGTCCAGGAGCCTACTTTATTTTCCACGAGTAACTGACCCATTTGTACGAAAACAACCGGTTTTTTAGTTGCCCTAAGAAAAGGGGGACTGTCCCGAGTATTGACGAATGACATTCGAACCGTTACCATTCACACCATTTCAAACCAGGTGCACCTGCAGCGTCTTAGCGAGGCTTCCAAAGCCTCACTGTAGGTATTTCGACTTGACGTCAAGGATGTAATGTTGGAAACAGTGTCGACCGGTCACCGCCGAACCTGTACTGAAAATGGTAGACCCAGGGAGGAAATAAGCGCTAGGAGTAACGCAGACTGAGCTCGATCGTTGCGGATCGCTGTTGTACCTAATAAAGTCGCGGGTCAGGTATAAGAGTTCAATGCGTTGAACCGACGATCGGGCAAGATCGTTGACCGTGCAATGCACATCATGCAGTCTGTGTACGTAGATCGGGCCGGCGCGCATAGCGAGGAGAAGATGCTGGAAGGCCTCGAGCGAACAAGGAGCTCGCTCCCGTAATGCTCCCGCCTGGTTGCACGATGCTCGACGACGAGGACGCCCAAAGTGTTGGTAAAGCGCGGGGCCGTGGGGCGTTTATCCTACCCATGGTGGTGCCGAGCAGGGTTGCTTCATGGGGAATCGCAGCCGAACCGATCTTCGGAGATATCGGAAATCGAAATGGAAAACAAACACGGGGCCGCGATAATTGATAGAATGAATTAAACCGTTTGTCTTGCTGGATATTGGGGGGAGGGATGGGGGTGAAAATTAAAACGATGATTTATGCGCGATTGGGCGTTGCTTCATCCGTGCATGGGTTTGTTGCGGATAGACGAGGGCGAGGAGCTCCGTGTTTTTTAAAATCGTTTTCTTTTTTTTTTTCAATTCGGGTGGGGGCGGATGGTCCGCCGTGTTCTTTCTTCTCCTTTTGTTTTCAAGGTCTCTTTCGATTTATCCCTCGCTGATGAATCAGGTGCGGCTTTCGACTGAGAGTTGAGATTACTTTGGTGGGCGGGTCTCTTTCTGTCAGAGCCTCCGCTGCTGCTGCTGCTGTTGCTGCTGCTTCTGCTGCTGATGCTCGATGCTGCCCCTGCTGCTGATGCTGTTAGTGGTTCTCGCTCGCCGAGGAGAAGAGATACGTGGCGCTTCATCTGCCACAGTGTATAACACCGGCGTCCCGTTTGCAGGTATACCTCCTCTCTGCCCTGCAGAGCTTCTTCTTCGCCGTGTAGTTTCTTTCTTCTATACTCGCTCGCACTGCTGCTCGGGCTCAGGTAGAAATATTTACGTTTAATCTTCATTTTAGTCTCGTCTACGTCAGCGGCCCAAAGCCCCCTCCTTGTCTCACTGCGGGCTTGATTTAAATTGGAAATATATATGTATATGCAGACTCATGCGCCTCCGTGTGAACACCGCTAACAATCGTTACACGTTCAACGCCTCGCCTATACAGGTATCACCGAATGTATTCTAATTATTACCGTTTACACCGGAACGAATCGTTGCTCGCAAAATCGTTTCATTTCGTATTATTTTTCACCCGCACTTATACCCGATACATTTATTCATTTTTAATTCTCTCCCTCAACTCGGCAAATCACGCCTAAGTATAACACGTATCTACATTCCGGTTTTCATGCACTGTCCATTACACCAGCTACCTAAAATTTATTGCCGTAGACAATAATTGTACCTACTCCGCGAGTAGATTTTGCCTCATCCACCGCATCTGGTTGCTTCGCATTCTGTGCTTCTTACGTGAAATTGCAAGTATAATTAGTACAGCATTACACGCGTACCGGCAACAGTGCGATATTTATACCGCTGCATAAGTGAGGCGGAACTGATATACGAAATCATCTCTGCGAATGCGCAACGGGTTACAGAGATCAGCATCCGTAGCGCGGGAGTTTTTCCCCCTGGCTCTGCATGTCTTCGGCGCATCGGTAATATCGCCGGTGCATTTTATTCGTAGTGCGTCAGGGCAGCAGCTATTTTGTTCACCGTGTTAGCTGAGAAAACAGGCGTGCTCGTACCAACATGGCGGGCGCCTGGCGTCAAACCCGCGAGTATGTGTATGCACGCGGAGAACCCGAACCGTTCTTCTCTCCTTTCGACCGGACCGACTGCAAGGGGAGGCAACCGATGCTAGTTATAGACGAAGAGCGAGAGAGAAGGACAGTCGGCCGACTGCCTGGCATAACACAACCTCGTTATTTATTAGTAATTGTAAAAATGATGCGCCTAAACCAATATCATTAGCGGCTGCAGGCTCGCGAGGGGCCGAAGTGCGTGTCATCTGTAAAAACACTGCCTTTAATTGGCGGCATATTTATTGTAATTTTAAACACGTGAGTCGAGAGACGCCCGCCGCCGGCTCGAGAACCTCCGCCTCTATCTATACCCCCTTTTTCTTCTCACCATTACGCGTCCTTTCTTCGTTCCTTAATTCCACACGCGCTGGCCTTTCCAGCTCTCTATTTATATCTTTTTATACGCTTTCTTCTCCCACTTTGATCACCTCATTTTCCGTCAAGATTCAATCACATTCTCGCATGACCCGCGCATCGGGTGAATTACACCGCATCCAATGCAATCGTTGAGACCATATTTATCCCCCTGCCGGGTAAACAAACCGAGCTATTCTCAATTCATCGAACTCGTATATCGGTTCCGGGATAAATTTTCTAATGGAAAACGCGAGAGGAAAATCGCGGTAGCTTAAAAGCCTCGATCATTAGCTTCGCCGCGTTCCGTGTTGACGATGATTTTCACCTTCCTATTCCGCAGGGTTTCTTTTCATCACCGAAACGGCCTGCGCAGGTAGGCACGCAGAGGTTAAAATTTGGCGCTATATTAATGGGTTTGTTTGCCCGTTTGCTCGGGCTGTTCGTTTCGAGTCGTTAGCGGAGAAGCCGCCAGCTTTATCTCAAACCTGCACCGCAGTTCGTATAATAATGAGTAAATACGCGACTCGAGGATGAAAATGAACCCGCGGCCTCGATTTTCTGTTACACTGTTCGGAAAATGAGCTGATCGGAGATTCGAGAGTGTATACCTAGGTATTATACAGGCGTATACCTACAGAGACGCGGTCGTTTCAACTTTCAACGCACGAATGACTCGGCTCAGGGTCCCAAACGAGGTTCACGAGCAACCTGCAAGGCCCGAAGATCGGGCCCACGAAACAAGGCCAGAAGGCCCTCCGGCCTAATCCCAGAAAAATCAAAAACAAAAGCCGCCCGAAGCGGCAGCGAGGGACGATTTGTTCGCTCTGCGGGAGGCCCGACTTAACGAAAATAAGCCAACTTCTCACATAATTCACCGGGGAGTGAGTGGCGAAGAGGAGAAAAGCTGAATACAAATAGAAATCATTAATAGTTTTGTTTCAACGGCTCGCGCCCATCTTCCACAACTAAACCAGGCATGTCTATGCTCACTGGAGGAATGCAATCCAATTATATGCGTACAGGTATGGACAGGTATACCCCCACACCTTTCACCCCTCTCTCTTCCTTACCATTCCGCAATTTGACCAAATATTTTCATAGTTTTCAAATTTTACCGGAAGAGAGGAAGTTAAAAATAAACTCGACACGATTTTCCTCTCGAGCTCACGAAGCTGAAGCCAGAAGCCAAACCTTTTAAACTTCTCGAAATTAGAAAAATGCAGTTCGATTTCATCCTCATAATTCTATAAAAGTATCGGGGGCTCAAGATACTTCACAAAGTTTTGATTTTCCGACTTCACTACCTAGTTCCAACGAACATATTAAAACGTTAATTGGCTGGTAATTCGAGCTCTCGAATTTAGGTTCGACGCTTCAAGTTCCACCAAGTGACGATTTTGCCAAAATTTCTAAATATTTGAGTGTCTTTTTATTTCGTCTGACTTCTTTAATCCGTATAGAAAAACAATCCAGAAATTGTTCAGAGGAATGCAATTTTTTTTCAGCACTTACAGGCACAACATGTCGGCTTCTACTCGGTGGACGTTATCCATACGTATTATATGTATAATAACCATGTATATGTATGGGGTCTAGATCGTAGGGTGAGAAGCTCAACTATCCAGTAAAAATTTTTCCCAGAGCAATAGCAATAGCAGTAGCAGCAGCAGCAGCTCGATCGTATCAATCAATGACACATACATTTCGTACAATAGTCCTCAGGTTCCCTCTCTCTGTCTCTTCCAGTTTCCTCAGTCTCCCTCTCCTTCCCTCTGTTGTTTTTTTTTCTTTATTTTTTTTTTATATCATCGTCGCCGGTATGACCATTGTAACAGCGATCACTGCAGTGGTGCCCTTTTTTATCCTCTCCAGCATGTTTCTTCACGCATCCTTCTCCTGCACCAGCGTCATCATCAGTCACTCGGTGGTCGGTATGTCTTACACATGCACACGTGTACATAGTAAAACGTATATACATACGTACGTAAATATTAAATTCGCTAAAAAACCGATCGCTTCGAGTAGGGCTAAAGTTGCAACGTCAGCCTGGTAAACAAAAACGTCGCAGCTGACCGGCTAAGCCAATCGCGCGACGACGCTGGCCCTACACGCTTCACTTTCAGACTACCAACATCACGATCGGCCCATACGCCGATCGTCACGCGTGCTCGAGACTCACACCCTGAAAGTAAAACGACATCCAGAGCACAACGTTGTGTGAAATTGTCCTCGGTATCGTCACGCTTGTAGGCGTATCATAGCCATGTATACGACAGCTCGCGGCTCGGCTGAACGTCGATAGGATTATTCCAACAACCGGGAGAATCGGGTGAAGTCAAACCGACCCTGATGCCCAGCGTCGATAAGGCCCGTGTCGCGAATCGGGGAACTCGCGTCGCCTGTTCGATGTGATTCTGATTGGCCCGGGGTCAGCCGGGCTTAACGTCGCGTTATTGGCTGTCGCGCACTCGCCGATTTCGATCGCAACGTGCCATCTGGTCAGTGTGTCACGTGTGAGAGGAGAGGAGAGGAGGCGGTGTGTTGAGAGACGAGGAGATCGAACATGACCGAGGCACGGTAACGCGAGTGCGTCAACCGGGATTGAGGGGCCCCTGTTAAATACACCTTGGCCTGTGTCGTAAATACGTGTATCGGTGAGACGCTGCACACACGCATGCGAGAGAAAGATTCGCTTCACGTAACGTTAAAGCATCTATGCATATACCTGTAGGGTGGTTCGTTTCTTGACAATTTTTTTTAAATTGCCACTCGGGAAATTTGTGACTAATGATGAAAAACAAATTTTCGTAAAACCTGGAGGAGGGGGTAGGAAAATATTTACAGGTCGCTACCAATTATTGTAATATTATTTTTTATTTATTTTTATGTCTACTCCTTACGGACTTGTATGTATGTGTTGGTTAATTTTTTTCGTATCTTGGTCCAATTAATCACTGTTTATAAAAAACAGGACTGAAAAGGAAATAGGGAGATTAAGGTGATGCGGTACTCCCATTTCGGTAGCAAAAACTATTATCCAAATTTCTCCGAGACGATCAATGTTTCGGATGAAAGAGGAGAACAGCCAACTGCGGAATTGTTAGGCGCAGTTTGATGTTGATTGGTGAACGATTAATTGGACCACGATACGAAAAGAATAAGCTAATACACATAAATCTGTAAGGTGTATACAAAAAAAAAATTACAAAATATTACAATAATTGGTAGCGACCTCTAAATATCTTCCTACTTCTTCTAGGTTTTACGACAATTTTTTTCAGTATTTGTCACAAATGTTTCGAACGGTAATGTAGAAAAAAGAATTAAACAATGAACCACCCTAATATAGCTATATTCTTTAATTCTGAAGTTGGTGATTAATGTATCGGCTGGAAGATTTGCAGAAAAGCTAGATTGGATATCGATTTGGAACTTCAAGTTTTTTTAAACGTGACCTCATATAGGTACAAGTGTCAAGTTTGAAAAAAATTGTATGTAATATATATATATATATATGATGTATGTACGTAATGACGATGAAGATGATGATGATGATGATGATTTGGTGTCTAATGAAATTGGTTACATGCAGTCTTTTTGAATTTATAGAGGGTAAATTTGTATCCTATACCTATAGTTGTACAATTCCAAACCTGCTGATCGGTACAAGGAAAATTTTTCTATTATTTTTTTCAGATGTCTCACAATGAAAGCGACAGACAGGTATGCCTACAGAGAAATCTCTGCGAGTGTGTCTCTAGAGAGTTCTTTAAGAGTGATCGTCTATAGCTACCCTATAGCGATCGATAATCGGTACCGTCACCCACACCTATAATGCTATATCGATATTATCCGATATTCAAATTTTTCGCCCATCTTCACACCTAACTTCTATCACATCTTCTCCTCTTCGGCTTTCTTAGGTACGTGTTTGCACAAATTATTTTTAAATCCATTATGTATCCTCTATATTTCTATATTCATATATAATATAATACTCTCTCTCTCTCTCTCTCGCTCGCTCTCTCTTTCTTTCTCTCATTCTGTTTCTTATTGTCTGTATATACATAACATACATATCTTTCTCATTTGTGCTGCACAATATATATATATATATATATCTCTCTTTATCTGCCCATTGTCATTGACTACATATTTTTACATACCGTAGCTGTCTATGAGTACAATGTCTCGCCTGTATCCTATAATATACGTTATATGGTATAAGCGCACTATATCCCTTATATTATGGTTTTTAGATTTTTTTTTTATAAGATATACTGCCTACTGCGTAGCACGTTGCTATAACTATGCCGATCGCACTGCGTAGTACAACATTGTGTTATAAATACGTTTGCCTGTATAATCACTTATATTATATGGTGTGTCGCATTAACCTCCTTGTGTTATTTTAATTTCATGCACAAAATTCTGCAGAATTGTTATATGCGCTCGCTGCGTAGAAAACGTACCTATATAGGTATAATAATACATAGATAGATAAGCGGAACGTAAATGCGTAGCTGCTTACACAGGTATTATACATACCTTCTTATGATTTTCGGGCAATGGCTGCAGCGTCATCGCTACGGCTATATATACACACACATATATATATATATATATATATATATATATGTGTATATATATGTAATGCATGGGTGTAAACTGAGGTTACGCGTCTCGTTTTCCCCCGATTAACCGAATGTCGCCTGAAGCCGGGTGGGTCCTTCAAAGAGAAAAAAAAGAGAAAATACACCCCATCCATTCCGCAACCCCGTGTGCATGCTGCACAGGGCACACTGCAACAGCATGGCGGTAGTTCTTAATATATGCCACGGTCATTGGCGCGTGTACATATACCTGTGTATGTATATATATATTATTATATATATATATATATTCGTATATAATACATATATACGAGCCATGCGCCCGAACGGGGCTAATTATATGTCGGCCATTTTGTTCTCGTATGTATGCTGCACACACACACACACACACACATACACAAACCCACACTCGCTGACACGTTCTAACACGAACGCTACTCCGAACATGAGAAAGAAACATAATTCGTGCACGATGCACACGCGGAGACTCGATTCTCTGTAGTAAAGAAAAAATAAACGTACGATCGGTTATATTTTATCCCCCCCCCCCCCCCCCTCCGCTTAGCATGCGACAATTATCGCTGTACACAGCGTATTTTTCTTCCCCCCACATTATACAGTATGGCACGAAAATTTGTCAAAAAGACGTGAAAGAAAAAAAAAATGTCCCGCTAGATTGGTGTAATTAGAGGCGTCCGCGGTTCGAATTTGACCTATACGCTATACGGCGGTTGATCTGCGTCTCGTGTCTGTCTGTCTGAACCGCCTAAATCCGCGGATCGGCCCCGGCATGCACCGCGGCACACATGGCATACCCGTGCATGGGTATTGTTATATCTATATGTGGATCTGTACCTACCGTCGATAGTCCGTTTCGCGCGATTACCCCCTTCGCCCGTTCCTCGGTTCCTCGGTTCCTGGGTTCCTCGGTCCTCGTTCCTCGTTCCTCTCTAGCGCGCTCTTTCGAAACGTGGTTGGCGTGTTTCCCTGTACGTATAAACGCGGACAGCAACGACGCGACGAGGCGATGGTTTCGTGACGGGATACCCATACCTACACCTCGCCACAATGCACCACCTATAAACCCCGAGCCAATACCTATCTATATACGTGCGGACACCGAAAGATGTGGTGATGAAAAAATGCGCGAAAAAAGAGAAACGGAAGAACGGAGAGAGAGAGAGAGAGAGAGGAACAAAAATAACCGTGAGAGAAAGAGAATTATATTAAACCACGCCTCTAAATCTGTTCCCTAGGTAAGTGTAACGCTTGTCCCGTCCGTCTGGCCCTCCCCTTAGTCTCAGCCCCAAACGGGGTTCACCCACCTCCCCCACGGCCTCTGTGTACAAGGTAATCCCCCTCCCCCCTCCCGCCCGTCACTCACACTTTCTCTCTTTTTCGCACACAGCTCCATCTTTGACGCGAAAACATAACTTCTCTTGTCGATTCGAGCACGTGGTGCGGCAGATCGTGGGTCAAACGATCGTAATGTACAAGAAACAGGCGAAAATTTAGAGAAAGAGAGAGAGATCTTTCTACACTAGAGGCGCTAGAATTGCTAATTTCGGGTTTTTTTTAAATTTAAAAAGGGGAATGCCCGCGATACCACGCGATAGAAACGAGAAAAAACGGACGCCGTTAACCTGACATTAACGTCACCAGCGCCACTTTGGTGGACGTTGTGAGAAAATGATCTTACTGATTTTTTCTGGCCGTAAATAAATTATACTTTATCCGGGCTCCGTGAGATCGAACGGATCTACCAATCCCAATTCTGCAAGTTGTTCTGTATATTACAGCATTCACTGTTGTATAACCTATAATAATTACAAATCACCCGTCGTTATGCTATTAGACAGATTCGACAATACCTAGATGACACGTTGCAGCCGGGCAGGAGGATCGATTTACCTCTGATATGAGATCTGACGTTGAATTGTGCACCGTGTGCAACGATCATTCGAGGCGATTCGCATTGTGCGATAATTTGTACCGTAGGTAACGTATTGTGTACTCGCTCCGCAGGGGTGTATCGACGTTGAAAAAACGTATTATTTGAGTGGCGCGTTATGTCGTTCTTGTGTTTTGTACATCGTCATGCGTGGTTATTCTACTCGGCACGTACAACGCGCCTCGAGGATGGAAGGGTATCAGTAGCTCGAAACTCGCGTCGCGACGCTCTTCAGTCCCGACGTAGGTATTAGGGTACCTTATACTCTAAGAGCTGCGGGATGAGAGACTCTCGAAAAGAATCCGGACCGGACGGCACGGCTGGTTGCTCTCGCTTAATTCTAAAGAAGCGTTTGATTAACAATGCCATACCGCTTCTACAAATCGTCTTTGTTGCGGTTGCAGCAGTAATTAGATCGAGTGCTCTGGAGAACGGGGAACCGGCGAGTCGATCGCTTCCTACCGTTAACCTAACCTATACCCTAAACCTCCTTCCAATTGTTTTTGTTCACGTAAGAACGACGCGGTGTCAGCTGCCGGCCAACTTGTCTCAGATTTCAGAATTCGTTCGTACACGACACATTTTGTAATGCGGTAGCCAACTGTTGCTGGTAATTCTTCAATCATCACCGTTGCAAAAAAAAACTCAACCATCTGTGCGTCGAGATTATTAGAAATTTTTCAAAAAAGATTTGGAAAACAAGGGTTCGTAACACTTATACGTAAAACAAATTGAATCGGGAGAAGAGAAATTGATAAAGTAGACAAGCGACATTCTTGAAAACTGATCTGTGTTAGAACAGCCTGAGTCAAGTCTCATTATAGAATTAGCTTCGGGGTCGGAATAAAGTTGAAAAAATATAATAAGATCAGTAAAAAAGATAAATAACGGTGTGGATGGAATGTTAGTTGAAAGAAGGCTAAAGTAATCGGAATTATTCAAAACGCACATTATTTTTTCATTCAAACAGCTATTTATCGCAATGTTTTAAAAGCTGTTTACAACTGTATCAAGTTTTATATACGTTGCGCGGGCAGTAGTTATGTGACGCATGAAATAGGCATTTTTGCCGTGCAAACCTTGAGAACTACCGACTTTTAAATTCTCTCAAAGCACGCGCTTTGACAGCAACACATGCGCAGAGTTGTTTTCTTTTCCAATTTCAAAATTATGCTTCTAGACGATATTCGGTGGTGTGCCTAAACAATCGATCATTGAACCAACTGTACAACAGAATTGATCATCCGAACTTTGATAAACTGAAATTCTGATTGGGGGTCAAAAATTGGAAGGGTCGATACTTCGAATGACCGATATGCCAAAAGAAAATAACGAAAGATGAATGTTGTTCAAAATCTTTCGTATTTGACCCCCGCCCGAAATTGTGGAGCTTTATATCACGTGGCTCAGCACACTTCACCTGTACCTGAAACATGTGAAAAAGGTGTTTAATAATAGTGTTTAATAATGGTAATCTTAGGAATAGTCCGAGTGAGCAACGCGATTAGTCAAAGTTTTTACCTAAAAATCGTCAAGTTCAGAAACGTTCCGTAGTCCCGGCGCTTGGCTCGTTGCCCCTTCGCCCTGCGTGAGATAACCCCGAGATGACGAAGAAGGAAACGTTGTCGGCTGGAGGCACGCTCGGCGTCTTTCTCGCCCAGGCGATATTCCCCGGTTGGATAGAATGCGCCCCCTGGCCACCTGCATTATCCTGTCTTACACGATTGGCTGTATCGTACGCGCTAAACTAACCTCGGACAATGTCTAGCCCGTGTGCAAAGTCTGTATGTACCTACGTCTGCTCGATTTTCATACACAGACATAGATATGACGGGTATTTTTAGAACTCCGGAACCATGTGTGAAGGTACGTAGGTATAAGGTACACAGAGTTTATTCCCACACAACGACTAGGAGTCACATGGAGAATAAGAGAGAGAGAGAGAGAGTGAGAGACGAGACTAATGTAAGATATAACCGACATGTGGTTCACGTTCAGGAGCTCGAAATTAAAGAGGCTTGACGATTACGAGAGAGCAACGAGCTGAAAAAACTTGCACGAAAGAATTACAAATCATAATATACATCATACTAGTCGTTTTTTGCTAACAAATTTCGAATACCGTATACCTGCTATAATAGCTGCATGTTTGCAGGTTTATTACTTTTGTTTTTTTAACGTGCCTACTGTTGTACGCGAGGCGAAGTATTCGTTTTTTGATGTATAGTTGTGACGGAAGGTCAGTCGCTGGAACGCTTAGCATACAGATAGATAAGTCGAATTATACTTTGTGAAATCTACGTGGAAGAAATCGTTGTTTTTCACGCTGGATCTGAGAAGAATTCTTATCGATTAAAACCGGGATGAAGATGGTAACGGATAGCGAGAGAAGGACAGAATCAACGTGTATGAAGTTAGTAACGTTGCTTCGTACCTTTGGCAAAGTTAGAAATTTAGCATACCATGACAAGCCAGACATACTTTTATTTTGAAAAGCCATACTCCGTTAAAACTGTTCTATAAGATTGTGCAACAATGATTCTTTTCCTCGTGTTTCGTTATTTTTCTTTAAACCTTGGTAAATTCAACCTCATCAGAATCAACGGTTTGGATCTCGACGCCTCAATACCGGAACAAAACGCGACGCGATTCAAGAGCAGCGCCCACTCGAGAATAAAGAAAAGAATGGTTACTTATTGTTAAACATAGCATTCGGTAACTCGAGTACAGGTACCCCATCCATAAACTCGTGCTTCGTTCGCTGTCTCGGAAGCTCTGCAGTGCCACAATGGAACTCTCTTGTAGGTACATTAATTAACAATTAGCATCGTAGGTTACCGCGAGCAGTGATTATATTTTAATGATATAACAATTTCGCAACGCTGCCGCTGCGTGTCGGAGTATCTAAGATCTCTCTCCTCTCCTCTCCTCTCCTCTCCTCTCCTCTCCTCTCCTCTCCTCTCCCCCCTACCATCGTCTCTCTGTCTTCCCCTCGCACTTGCCGAGAGATCGGTAGTAGGGCTGCAAGTACCTCTCTTACAGAACTCTATGCTAAATTCACTTGAGATCTACTCGAGTCTCTAGAGCCGCACTCACGTCGCGGTGAACGCGCGCGCTCCGCTCTCCCTGTCTATAAACCAGCTCTGTGTAGGTACTTAAACTTGTAAGAATATCCTGACAAGTAGATAGATATTGCCGCGAACAAGCCTCGGAGCAGATCCGATCGTCACAACTCAAACACCCCGTGCTTTCCCATCTTTCCGTCTCAACTTCTCCGACATTGTAGCCCCGTGCATTTCATTTCCGCGTTGTGCAAATTTTATAACACCTGTAAAGATCTCACGAGAGATCTTTCCTGCGCGGAATCAGAATTACTAAAATTTATTCACCTTGTATCGTATACCTAGTTTAATTGTACTTGAAACCTTTTTTTCTTACCCGTTTGAATTCGTTATCTTTAATCTTTCTCATTAAACACTTATAGGTATACATAGCCTGCCTTCCATAATCTATGACTCGACAAACCGATTTTCCCGCGTCTTCTAAATTAGCTGTACGACCACCGCGTGTCGTCGGCTTGTTTACTCGCCGATAGATAAGAGAGAGAGATACCGAATTCGTATATAATAATTATCAAACCCATAATCATTTTGAAATAACGCGACGAGGAGAAAAATATGTAATAACTTTTGTATTCTTAACCATCTGAACGTCCGTGATGCCCGAGAAGAGTTAAGCGCTAATGATTGAAATGTAAACTATGATTTCAACAGTTATTATCATCCTCATTCCGCGCGTTTCCATCTCACATATCTGCGTGCATACATATGAAGAAGGAAAATATAATACGTATATATTTACATACTCTATACGCAAAATTGTCACCTGTTTTATTTCAATTCTTTCTTTTCCTCCACTATGCACAGTATTTAGACTGCAAGAAATAATTGCAGCGAACACGCGAGGCACACTGCACTTTATAAATGATTATGATAATTAGACTATAAACTCGAGGCGCGTTGGGGGAAGGGGGAGAAAAAATTCAGGCTGTTTTACTATTTAAAACGGACATGCGATACGTTATCACAGTTTCAACTTATTACACTACACCTATACACTCGAGATTGTTTCACCTTTAATCTAACTTAAGATCCCGCACATCTCGGTTTTATGAGGATAATATAGCAATAATTCACGAAACGATAAAGGAAGGAAAAAAAAAAATAAAAAAAGAAGAAAAAAACAGAAAAACGTGGAGAGAATCGCACAGCCGCGGATATTTGCGCGTATCTACGCAACACGTATTTATTCCCATCTTTTTTATATACTATAACTTAGAGCGTAATCTATACATCTTGTACGCCCGTCGACTTTGCTGCAAACGTGGGAGAAGCTCCTCACGCCTAATTGTGATACCTACGCACGTATATGTAGCATAAAGAGTTGCATATGGTCGCTGCGAGGTGGAACGCGATATCCGATGCAGGGACCAATTAGCTGCCCGGCATGCCGTTGAGCTCCTGCGCTTCTTCGGGATTCCTTGTACATACATTATGCGTATGCGTACCTTATAACCGTTGCGACTGGTTGTCAGTTGGCACGCGAAACTCGCATTTATACTATAGCGGAATATAAGGTCGCTACTTAGTAGCTTGTGTCGCACCCCGACGAGTTAATTATTTGCTCCGTAAATTGAAGCATTTTACACGCTGTATACTTGCAAGGTACGCGTACCTCGTGATGCTTGCTATTATCTTTTCGTACGATGATCACGCGTCTCCGTACGGTCGAAACTTTGCGCCTGTGATAGAAAATTTGTAGGTTCTATTTCAATGCGATATTGGAACCTACTTTGGCGCTACAAATGTCCGAAACTTTCCGATTTACCGAGCTTAGGATTGAAATACGGTCTGTTTAGAATATCCTTTAACACTCCAGCGGTAGGGTTGAACCTGGTTGCTTGAAATCCTTGTTCAACGCTAAATATCCTACACCGTTGATAAAGGTCCATTGATTCTGATAGATTATGGTAGAAATACAGTAAATACTATTAAAACGTATGTAATCAAATTAAAATTCCAGTAAATAGGAATCAGCTTACACAACCTCGTTTAATCGTATTTTCTCTATATTCAATCAGTTGAAAGGGTTTCGTGTTCGTAAGAACGTTGAACAAGTACAATTGAAATGCAGTACTTAATTTTCAAACCTTATTCTCACTTAACAAAGTATGTCAAAATAGCCCTTTGATTATTCATTACGAACAATCGAATGTCGCTGTAATAATATATCTAGACAGGAGGAGTTGCAGGTCCAATAGATGAGCTGCAGATGAAATAGCGTTAGAATAGATTCGATCGTCCACTGATAGCGTCAAAGTAGGATTTGTTAGTTTAATTTTCAGGAGTTGGAGATTCAATGTAGAGTCTGTTCTCAAATTTTTACGACTTGGAGGATCGATGCGGGATTTCTAGGTTCAGTTTCCTTCGAATCAGGTTTTCACGAACCTTGGTAGGATAAAACGTAGGCCCTAAATTTCTACTCGGATCGATCCTCGATCCTCGAACTCCTTTCGACACCTTCTTACATTACATAATTCCGGCCTTCAATCAAGTTCAGAGACATTTTTCTCATACCACGACGCTCGGCGTAGTTTCACTTCGTACATCCAAACGTACAGTATACTCAGTACAACGTTGTTGTACACTTAACGTTAATGTATCGTGCCCACGTGTCTCGCGTGTATTGTACAATATATTTCGGAGCCATTCGGTCACGCACGAATGGCCAGCGACTACTTGTACGCAGGATATATGCCCTGTGGAACTTCCCGATTCCCGAATCTAAATTACGACGGGATCGGTGATATCGAAACGCGTTTGTCCCCGTAGCTAGACAATCGCTGTTTCCAGGAAAACTGGTCTCTGGATACGTGCAACATTGACCGGACATCGGGCAACAAATTCCGCTCGTATCACGATCTCGAAGTCAGTTAGTCGGAACAACGTTGGAGGATATCTTAATATTTGCCACAGTCGGAAGGACTTTGACAAGTAACCGATCGTGATTTTGCAATCTGAAAGTTGCTGATCCGCAAGATTTCCTGAAAATCCATCGTTCCTCCAACGCTGCGAAGTTGAACCTTCAACGTCATATCTGCAAGGTCAAATCTCATTTTCAGCTCTAAAAAATCACCGAGCGAAACCCCTCACTTATGAATTTCCACCGGCTCCCGAGCTTCCGCCTCCAGGTGCAAAACGATGACCCGGAAATCGGGTATCCTTTGGCTCGTCCTGGTCAAGGGGTGTTTATACCCCAGCGGCGGAGGCCTCGAGAAGTTGTTAACAGTCTCGACGGTGATCGGATACTCGATCGGCGCCGGAATGCGGGAAAATTATTACTGACTCGATCGGCCGGTTCGCATGAGATATGTTGTTATTCCCTGATCGAGCAACTGCAGCAGCAGCAGCTTGCAGCTTGCAGAGACGGCTCTTAGCTGTTAGCTGTTAGCTGTTAGCTGTTACACCGTCGATGATCGTTTTGCTGCGGGAGGCGAGAATTGCCGGATATCTGCATGATGCAGTTCGCCAAGTTTCTTCCCACCTCATCCTTATTCCTGAATTAACTCCCAGTGCCCGATAATGTATACTTTGTAAATTCTTGTACACGCCTCGCGGTCAAGTATCTGTTGAATATATACATGCACGCGTCTTTTTCGTCCCCCGTGTACTTGCGTAGGTGCTGTACTGCACTCCCCCCAATCATAATAGTTATACCGCACACCATCGCTACCTGTGACTGTAATACGTGTGCTGTTCGGCTGATATTCGCATGCCGCGAATCTGATGTTTCTCTTGCATGACGGAGTGACGTTCCACGTATACAACCGAGGGTTAATTGTACCCCTGTATTCCTGTGACAAGCCAGACACGTATACCTTACCCATAACTACCTACCCACTTTGCGACGCGTAGGACGAAAGTCACGGCATATATATTCGGCTGGTTGTAATAGTTGTGTGTACAAATAATAATATATTGTGCAACGAGTGGGTAAAAGTGACGATTCTGAAGCAATGAGAAGTTATCCGATGTCATATTAACTCAGCATTGTCGTTACTTGCGAGTTGCGCACGATACTTTTCACAATAAAAATGTAAAATTAGACGATTTCGGCCACCTGCTGAAAATGGACGAAAGACGCTATTTTTGTCTATTTATTTCCGTCTACCTATTTCTGTCTACCTCTTATTGTCTATCTATTTCTGTCTATCTTCACGCCACTGGTGGAGCAATGGTTCGCTTTTATCTCAACGTGCGCGTCATTCGTTCAGAAATAGCGTATTTCGTTCATTTCGTTCATTTTCAGCAGGTGTAGACCACAATCGCTTATTTTTACGTTTGAGTCGTGAAAAAATAATTATACGCCGTGACTTCAACAGTTGAAACAAATATACAGAGATAATTCATAACGACCGAACGATCGGTTGTATGATCAAATTTAACGCGCACGCGTAGCCTTTTAATCGCGTGTCATTTCAATTGTCTTGTAGCAATATTATGGGAGAAACTTTAAAGCGGACTGCAGATGACGGATTATTATTGTAAATTTGTGAATCTTGACAATTAGATACACTTGTGAAGACGTGTTTGAAAGGCCATATGACAAAAGTGCTCGTGCCGTGTTTTGACTGAATATCGTTTCTTTTTGGCTGAAACGTTTTTAACACTCCCGCGTTTATATACATATACCTACTGTTTCTGCGAAAGCGTGTGCTTGATAGAAAAAAAAAAAAAAAAAATGTAAATGTCGACGATTCTCAAGGTTCGCTTGGCAAAATTGCTATCACGTGCGTCATATAAACTATGCCGTTTGAATTACGTAAACTTGAAGCAGTTGTGAAAAGCTTTTTAAACACAGCAATAATTCGGTGTCGGCGAATAAATTTCTGTTCTGAACAGTTTCGATTGAATCAGCCTTTCACCAATCTTATAACGTTATTTTTACATTTTATACCACCAGTTACACCACCACTGCATCAATTCTATTCCAGCTCGGTAGATAATTTTTAACGGTGCTTAACTCAGACTCTAATATTATACATCTTTGACACAAATCGAGTTTTAAGAATTTACCTCTCAGGACCGAGGCAACTATTTTAATATCTCCTTTAGCGGTTTAATTAATTTTTAAGTAGTAATTGTAAGTAGAAATTGCGACTCACCGTAAGCTTCTTTCTATTCCGAATTAGGTTAACCGAAAAATATGAACGAGTTTATTTTAAGCAAGCCTGAAACTTTCGTACGAGGGTGCAATTCGCCGGGTTATCCTGTCGGATCTCGGTTGGATCAGCAAATCCGTGCAGAATCTACATCGTGCATACCTATATATTGTATAACAGCAGGATGAATAAAGCGCGTGTCAATGGGACGAACAGAGGCGACAGCGGAGGACATCGCGTACATCTGGGAAGCATTTCCCATTGGTCGGCGATTTTCAAAGAATCGTCGCGTTGAAAAGCTCCGAGTGCATAATCGCGCCACGGGTGTCATTTTACATCGAGAAAGGTGGCCGAGTTCTCGCCCTCGTTTGTCACAACAGCGGGACGCCGAGGCGCCGAAAACTCCGCTTTCCGCTCTCTAAATCGAGCCAACGAAGCGCCCGGTCACAATGGGAATAAGCAGCCTCTTAAATTGTTACGCCCTGTTTGCCCGCCTAAATGGGCCGATGGATTTTACGCATCCACGAATTATTTGTGATCCGGATGATACAGGCCTCACCCCTATTCCCGAATCCAAGCGGCCTGCTCCCTGACGCAACCTTGGAAGATCGACCGATGTATGACGTCGAAACCCCGCCGAGTGCATTTGCAGTTGCAGTTGCGGTTGAATTTGCAGTTGCACCCAGAAAAAGGATCCATTTCAATAATCTACGTTGCAAGATCTGCTTGCTGGAAAGACAAATTTATTTCACCGATATAATCTTTGTTTTACACACTGTACAGAATCTATAGAATCACGTACTTGACACACCTGGGTCATTTTGCATCCCAGCCACAAAAATGGTTATGAAAAATGAACTATTCAACATATCCACTAGACAATTTTTTTTTAAAGTTCTTAAAAGGTTATTTTTTGATCTTATGTATGTATATATATATATAGATTACATAATAAATTATGAAAATTCCGGATGGCGCAACAGATCCGTTTTTTTAGATTCAGTTACTTTAAATTAACCATAAAAATGCGTGGGGTCGTTTGTACCCCAGAGTGTCTAACAAGGGTTAACAATTTCTTCGTTTCAAAGAAATATCGAAGAATTACTTTACCGGTAAATAATTATACTGTAAGAATTATTCGAGAATAATACTTTTTCTCTCATCTTTCTCCATCACGATGATCGCTCAACTCGGCGATAAAGTGCAACAGAATTGGAAAAGGCAAGGGGCGATGTTTTCTCCCGGGGCTTAAGCGCGCCCCTCGGACTCAATTTATCTCCGATTTCCCCCGCAGCTGACCATCGCATCGGTCAGTTTGCGAATTGAAATATTTCTCGATTTACCGTGGAGATACACACGGAGTAGGTGGATAAATATTGGTCGCTATATTGGAAACGAAATGCCTGGCATATTTCATACGATGCTCTGTGAATAATATGGCCGAGGTTTTCCTACCAAGAACAATAAAAGCGCAGACTTTACTTGAATTTACTCTAGAATTAGTACCATTTATGGTAAAAAATGTAGTTGAAATGGGTATTTAAAATTTGTTTTTTTTTTTTCTTTTTATCAAACACCGTGATTAATTTAATGACATGCAAAATATTTAGATGGCATTTTTTGGATGATTAATCATACTGATTTTAATTAACAGAGTTCAAACCGGTTTAAATCGTGTTGGTTTCTGTCCTTAATTCGGGGAAAGTTTTTAGTATCAAATTGATAAAACGGATAACCGCGTTATTTTTATTCAAGTTCTTATCGACGTTTAAACATAGCGACCTCTCGTTGTTTGATTAAAATTTGTTTCAGTAAAATCTGCTCCTCTTCTTCTCTCCGTGTTCGACGTGACGTACCTAGCATTAGGTATGCATACGGTACAGTGGATATATCGGAGCTGCCCGACTAATTTCTCCGATTCGTGCGCGATATGGAAGTCAGGCAGGGAGGCCGGGATTGGTCGGAACCCGAAGCATAATGGAACGTTACAAACGAGCTTGTGTTTCGTTAGAACGTAATTTATTCAAACCACCCTGTAATTAGCGGGCAACCCAAAGCTCGGGACGTCTATCCGAGTCTCGAAACCCGCGCGCGCCTTCTCTGAATTTCATTTATCAAAAATCTGCAGCTGCGGCTCAAAACTTGTTCGAATTAAGATGAGCCCTCAACGCAGCTCGGGCAACTGCATAATTTAAAATCTTACTTCAAGATTCACGGCCCATCGTTCTGCCTTCAAAAATTATTACGTTCTTTCAGGGTTTTCATATTTTTATAATCAACTAATTTGCCTCAGGTTTTCAACGTTATCGAAAGCGCAAATTTCAATCGTCACGACGGTATTGTCAAGGATCGAATGATCGAGGTGATATCATTCGGATGAAAAATCTTGGACAATTTTTTGCTTTCAAATCGATGGGTGGGGATAGAAGTTTGGAAGGATTAGAAAATAGAAATTTATTTTATAGAATTTCAGAACGCAGAGAGTGAAAATATATCGAATAGTCAAAATTTACATCATATTTCGAACTACAGAAATTACTATTGAGTATAAAATCGTCAAGAGTTTTTCAAAATTCTACGTTTCGGACTGCTGCCTAATTTGAATTTTCTATGTTTCGACTTTTCTCTATTCGAACTTTCTACGATCTGAAATTGTGTGCAATGAAACTTTTTAAATTCGACGTTGTATCTTGTACATTTTCACGCCCGTCAAGAATATCGTTACTTTTTCAAATTTGAAGGATCGACACTTTCCGGTACGTTGCGGGATTTTCATTAATCTTAGCGAAAAAATCGTTTCTTAAAAACCTCTCTCAGTCATCAAACGTTTGCTTTCCTTTCGAAATCGTCTCCTTGTTCGATTATCGCGGGTTAGTTTGAAGAGTCGAAGAAGCGAGGAGGAAGGAATACACACTTGTGTAGGAAAGGCTTGTTCATTGGTGTATAATTTGTAAATTAGTTCCAAGTTAATTTAGAGTTATTTGTAAATGTTTGCTTGATAGAAAAGAAGTTCAAGTTTAATAAACCACCCTCTTTTCACGGGATCGTTGTGAAAAGGGAGAAGAAGGAATTCGATGAAAGATGTTGTAGAAAATGAAACATTCTGTGAACAATAAATAAAGTTATTCACAAATTTCATATCGCCGGTATCACCAAGTGCACTGGAAAAGTTTATGTGAATTCGTTATTCAATTCAAGTCGTTCCACCTCTGTTGTAAAAGTTCGTCAGAGAGAGTCTGGCAACTTGAGTTTATCTAAAAGAAAAAGTCTTCCAGAGAACTAAAGACCAGGATCTAACCAGCTGGAGATTTCAGAAATTCGCAAAACTTAAAAGTTAACATCTTAAAAAAATCACCGATTTATCTTAAGATAAATTGATAAGACTTCTCGTGACGAACGAAATAAATAAACATAGGGCGCGAATCGCGTTTCTCGGCGACGTTCTTATCTCCGTGGCTCCCCTCGAGTGACAGATTTTGTAACTTGTACTTTTCCGGTTCTTCGCGGAGCTCAACAAGTCGAATAAAAAGCTCATAAATAAAGACGAGAAATTCTCCGGCTCGCCCTTCGCGGTCTCGCGGCGCCAGAACGCGACCCTCGATTTCCCCGTTTCCCGTTTCCCGTTTCCTCCGGATACCCGTGTTTCTACAAATGTCCCTGCGCCGACACCTGTTGCGCCTTCACGCCAGCCTGCACTCGATTCGCCGTATCCGTACTCGTCCTCCTGCTCGTCCGTGCGAATCGCCACCCCCGAATCCACTTTTGCACCGCGTTGCAGGGGTTCGCGTCGATCCGCGGCTAATGCGCCCCCACATCCGTGTATATAGCGCCGTGTCTTTTTCTCCCGAAGGACCCGCGCGTCGTTGAAACTCGAAACGTGTACCTAGAACTTGGACATTCGAAGAAAAAGGTATCTCCGAGTGGGGGTCAAAGATTAGAATGGTTTCCGATTAATGGAAGGGCTGAAATACCGAATTTTCAACGAGGCAAAAATATAATTCGTGGAAGTATAGAAAATGCAGAAAGGCCAAGTACAGAAAGTCGAAAAATATCCAAAGGTCATAACATGGAACGACAAAATTAAAAATCTTTACACGATTCTACGTTTGTTAAAAACTGTAAAAACGTTTGTTAAATTACATTTTCGTTTATAAAAAAATTCGATATCGCGGCCCTCCTAGTTTTCGACCTTTCTATTTTTTCACCTCCACCCTATTTCCCTGACTGCGTGCACTGAGAAGAATGTCATTTGTTAGTTGCTAAAAAATTTCAGTCACCTATGTATCGTGCAACAATGTTACCAGCTGCAAGTATCAAAACCACCAAAGCATCTCAAAGTAGTTGGCAAATTCGATACTCATCTTGACAGGAATTTTGGTCCGTTCATATTCGATCAGCTGGCAAGCCTGCAAGGTTCGAGTTGCGTGAATCGGATCAGAGTTACAAAGCTTTTCCATACAATAAAATTTTGAGGGTAAAAATAGGGAAGCGAAGGGGTTATTAATTTCACGTTATAGATATTATTACAAGCCGCGTATAATGGAGGGGGATTTTTTTTTCGCCTTCGGGGAGGGGGGAGGACGACGCACAACGTCATTGATGATGCAAGTAGTCCAGAAACGGGTTGCAGGATTCGGTAACCCACCTTTACAGCTTTACCCGGATCGCATTCATATTCCCAGGTAGCGGCTGCTGCTGTCCGATGGCGCGAGATGGATACGATTTCGGCGTAATCCGTCAAAGGAGTTTCTCTCTCTCCCTCTCTCTCTCTCTCTCTCTGTAGACGATTATCTCCGATCTCCATTAAAGTTCAGTTTACGCCCTCTTGAGTCTTGACCCTCTTGGCCCGCAGCCCTGGAAAAGCTCTCAGCAGCTCTTGCTCGCATGAAAATCACTCACACCCAGATTTTAATTCCCTTATTCGCTCCCGAATCCCAAACCGCGTTTCAAAGTCGCACGCTCCTCTGACTCCTGCGAATTGTCCTAGATTCAGACTACTCTTTGTATCCATAATCCAAGTATTTTTGCTGCCCGATGTGTATTTTTTTTTTTTTTTTGTACAATTCTTCAGGATTTAGTGCTTCGCTGAATAAACCGGCTGCCGTCTCAAGGCTTTTCATGGAAATGACACTATTTGATGGTTGCTTCTTTGTCGAACAAGGGCGTAATGGTCGTGTAGCTGTTGCTTATGCGGAAGAGGAACCGGTTCACGGACACAAATTTTCGATTTTGCGTTATTTGCATCGTGATTTTGAAAAAAAAAAAAAAATTTTGTTTTAATCGAATTTTAACAGCGGATCATTTATTTCACTCGAAGGGAGATCCGTCGGTCAGTTTTCCTCTACCAGATGTAGTCGCCTATCGAGTATTTAATTTGTCACACTTTACGCATTTTTAAGCTATGATTATCACCCCAAAAATGGTAGACAATGATGAACTTAAATTATTACGGACAAGAGTTTAGATATCGATTATTATTCACGTCAAGTTGCTTCGTGAAATGGAAACCTAAAATCTGTTCTATTCTCTCCAATCCCGGAAGGAGACACTTTTTTTTTATACCGTTGCAATTTCGATTTCCATCAACAAATATCAATAAAACTAATTATCGGAACAAAATTTAATTCAGTAAATCCGTGAAAAATAGTATTTCGAACGAAATTCGAGTCATCGTAGATCATTTCCTAACCACCATAGTTTATAATTATAAACGCCGTTTCGAGAACGATGAAAAATCCTGAAAAAAATTACCAGCAATTATACCCATACATCTCACTATAACGCAGGAGAAAATCCTTCCTCACGACTCCAACAACAACAACAACTGTTCCGAGCCGTGTGTAACGTAAGTTACGATTAGCCGTAGACTTCGCATTGTAATTAAAACCTCTTGAATAAACCAAAGGTAATTTCCCCGCGCACGCGGCTCAGTTTCGCCTTATTCGCCGTTGCATTGAAAATGTGTGTATATCCGGCAAGTCGAGTGTGCCTCGTGCATGCTTTTATTCGTGTGTTGCGTGGATACGCGGGCGTGTCACGCCTACTCCTCGGAATCGGGCATATAACGCGCATGCAAGTACATAAACTTCTACACGTAGCGACTACCAAGAGGGGAGGAAACTCGGTGTAGCTGCAACCCTTCCTTCTTAGACGCGAGAACCCCTTTCGCCGAGGCTCAAACTCCACCCTTACACTCTCTGCAGAACATATCGAGTTACCTCGGAATAATTTTGTTAATTACGATTTCAGAGTAGGTTATATTATATGCGATTTTACCGTACTATACCTGCTGTACTTTGTCGTATATTATTGCACACATACTCTAGTGTACATATATATAATATAACTATAATATAACAAATATATATATTATAACGACGTAAAACGCGTGTGAAAAAAATTGAAATTCAACAAAATCGCATGGAATCGAAAATAATTAGACAAGTGGTCACCTTTTTTCTATTCCTGCGATTATACCAAAAAATTGAAGCAAACGTACCAGATTCGAAACTACGACGCGACGGTATGACGTCATCGACGTTGATGTATATTTACATTACCGTATAATTATACGTCACACAATCAGCGAAAGTTGTTTCGACTGAAAACAAAATAGATTTAACAGCCTTGATTTTTTTAGTGTTTCTACGCTTTATTGCATGCACGTTTGAATAATAGATTCTTTTGCAATGCAAATTTCAAGGTCGGAATTATACGTACCCACATGGAAGAAAAAAATTTATTATATTGAATATAAGGGAGGTAACAATTGCCTAGCTCGAATTAGTTTAGTTTAAGAAATTTTACACTTTTAACTTGAGTCTTATTTTTGTATCGCGAAATAATTTTTCTTTACTGCATACGCTACAAAATCACAATTTACGAACCGTTTACTCAGTTGATCGGAGAAAATTTTCTTTCCAGTATAATACATGCAGAAATTAATTAATTGCGGGCTGCCGTTGAAGTGTTTCACAGTAGGAGAATTTGTGAATTTAGCGGAAGAGAAAGATATTTATCTAAAGCAATCCACATAATTTATCGGGGCCAAGTGAGTTTAACGTTTATATCACAAGGTGAAATCGATTGAATATTTTATACGAAGCCTGTAATAAATTCAGTTCGTTAATATAGATCACTCGTAATTTTCTCAAGCCAATCAAACAACTCTCCGTTTTATATGTATATATATATATATTTAAAGAAACATTAATTCCTGTTGTGTAAACGAAATTCATTGAATCAAGCAAATTCTTTTTCTACCTTCAGCGTAAAAATTTATACCTAGATTTAGAGTTTTTAGATTTGCAGAGAAGCGCGTGTACTCGGTTATTTAAAATTCCTAAATATCCCGGGAGGAGGGAAATTTTTCCCCGTCCAAACGAGATACGATTACGTTACTCGAATGGGAAAAGTTGGGCAGTTGGCGGAATGCCGGACGAGTCGAAACGTCAACCGCGAGACCACTAAAATTGTCCTCGGCGAGCGCCACGAACATAATGAGACAAACTTTTAATTCGTTAATTTCAACTGTGCAGGCTCGAAAGGGTTGCGGAATTGGGCTTATTAAAATTTATATTCCTCTGTCCGGCTTCTCTCTCTCTTTCTCTTTTTCGTCACTCTTTATCTCTCCCTCTTTTAACCCCCTCGAAACACGACCGCGCGCGGACTATACAAGATAGAGTAGAGTTTCATTTTAATACGCAATAAAAAAATTTTCACGCGAAGAAATTACACTTTTATACTTTAATCCTTGGAACAATACCGCGCGCCGCTGCTTGCACGGAGTAGGAGGTGAAGGGGTTCAGAACGGAGCTAATATTTTTCGAAGGGTTGAAATCTCGTTTCTTTTCTCTTGGCTTACTTTCCTTTTTTTCCTTTTTTTTCCCCGTCTTCTCTCCTTACACCCCCCTCCCCCTCACCATTTCTCTCCATCGGTCTTCCTTCTCCCCTACCCCCCTGTAACCCTTTGCCCCCATTCCCCTTCGGGGATTCGAGACTTCACTCCCAATAGACGCGATTAAAACACGATGTAAAATATGCATCCCTTAATAAAACCGTCCAATTAGGAAGAGGGAAAGAAAAAGAAGAAGAAACAACGAATGAAATTAAGTATTTAGGGTGGTGTCAGGAAGATTTCGGCCGGGACTCAGGTGCGAGGGAAACCCTTTTGTGAAAAGATTAGTTTCTTCGTTCTTATATATATATATATACTGTACACACGCACGCAAACACACACAAACACAGACAACTTGGTAACCGTGGCGCCTGCACGACGGAAGCTGAATTATTTATGGCCCCGCAGGATTTTTCTGTCAGTTTTCCTTCTCAACGTTTGGATTTATGGCAGCGCTTCTACGTGAGCAAAGGGGCGAAGAAACCATGAACGGAGGTGAAACGAACGGTGTACGAAGCCGAGTTCACGACGGCGATGCCGATGCCGAATATAATATTATATACCTACGTTAAATAAATTTCTCGCTTCGTTTCGACGACTGCTGAGCAACTTGCACATATTGCAATACGCGTATGCCTACAACTCGTACAACGAGTGAATAAGACGAGGGAATCCCGGGGGATAATAATTGTGCCTCGGATAGGTTATCCAAAGTTCGGAGCCGCGCCGCGGTGTATAAGATTTCAATTAAAACAACCCCTCGCACGCCGGGGATTAGCAGTCGCGATTCCACCCCTAAGAACCCGGTTATGACTCGGCATAAATATCAATGTAAATGGGCTTCTCCGAGCTCTGCTTGCTTATACAGCATCGCTGTCTTTGCTGCTGCTGCTTCTGCAAGGGTGGGTTTTAAACGCGGACCAGGTCTTACCGCCAAACAAGACCCGGGTCTCGCTTATTAACGCAATTATTACCCGCGTTTCTACATTCATGAGGTTTAAATTGTCCAATTCTGTCCTTACGATATATATATATATATATATATATATATATATATATATATATATATATATATATATATACATACTGTGTAACGCGCGAGGATCACCGAGCGACGTAATTTC
The DNA here is from genome assembly GCF_021155775.2 of Neodiprion pinetum. NCBI lineage: Eukaryota > Metazoa > Arthropoda > Insecta > Hymenoptera > Diprionidae > Neodiprion > Neodiprion pinetum. The sequence goes on from NC_060234.1 coordinate 42,378,281, forward strand.
CTGCGTTTCTTGAAATTTCTGAGAAGCGACGTAGACTGCGGAATACAACTTCCAACTTTATTACGTATCGAAGATCGTTTTACACGAATCGAAAACTTCTGCTTCAGCTGTGACACGGCGTTTTTTTTTCTCTCGGGATTTAATCGAGCAGCGTTATAAATCGTGAAAAAATAAAAAACAAATTAGGTGAGGCGGGACAAACGCGGTCGTAGTTTCGAGGCGCGTAGCTGCGAGTGGTTTGATTTATCTACTTTTCATTCAAATGTACTCTCTCATCTCGCATTTATGTATTCCGTGATATTGCAGTTTTTAAAACTCTCTGTATAGCTGCCCGCTGCAGGGCTGCGTCGAATCTTAAAACCCGACTCGGTTACGATATTAGTAGCATAATAAATTCACCTGAGAACGGGGTGACGTTAATTTTGCATCTCAATCTTCCTCCGGCGGCTATCAACTTTCCCGTGCCTTTCTTCGGCCGCGGTTAATTTCCGCGCTGTTCGGTTTCCCCGAAAAATCTGTCCGTAGATCGTACGCGTCGGTCGAACCGGCCGCGAGGTACGAGAGAGGAAAAATCGCGTGCGGATGAAAAAAGGAAATACCTACCCCGAAACAAAATGCTTTTGCCATTTAGCACCGGCGCGTTTTTAGCATTTTTAATAACCCTCCCCCAAGCCCACGGATAGAATTCTTTCCAGTTAATTGCATGGATTTTCGATGGATCCCAACCCCGTGGAATTTTTACAATTGAGAGGGGCGGCTCGGATGCACGCATATTACGAATGAAATATTTCGGGCCTCGTTCCAATCTCTGACTCCACAAACGAGCACCACTCCGATATCTCACGAACAATGCTCGTTTGTCATTAGCCGACCAGGCCTCCCAAAGTCCGTTCGTCGGTGATCTACCTTCGGAGGTGAGCATTCCTCGGGAAAAGATATCTTCCAAATGAACCGCGGGCGTGTCCTCGAGGCAATTAGTAGCTGTATCTACGTACCTGGACGCCACTCCAGGTGCAGTCTCTGGCCCTCATCGTCTCCGAGGAGAGTAGAGGAGAGGAGAGGTTACGCGGGAGGTGCTATCCTGACAAGAGCGGAAACGCGACGTGCCGTAGTTCGATCGATAAAGCAGGTCGAAACGTACGGTGGGCGAGATCAGAGATCGGCAATCGTAAACCGGCGAGAGTTGGAAGAGAGAAGAGCGAAACGCAACGCGATTTCAAAGATGACTGATATCCGGGCAATGAAGAGCGGGGGAAAAGAGAGAGAGAGAGAGAGAGAGAGAGAGAGAGAGAGAGAGAGAGAGAGAGAGAGAGAGAGAGAGAGAGAGAGAGAGAGAGAGAGAGAGAGAGAGAGAGAGAGAGTCGGACACGTGGGGAGTGAACCACCCCCACTTCCCCCAGCCCCGTATATTGTTGCACGGGGGCTGCTTTCCATGGATGCTCACTCGATATACGTGCCCGGAGCTCGAGATAAAAGAATCGAGTGGGCAGGACGTGACGAGACAATGGACCACTAGTCTCCGTATAATACAATCGCATCAGCATCTCTTTGTACCGATACCACATCGCGTCGAGGTTCGATATCACACCGCCATCCTCTCGGCAGAGATCGGATCCGTTCGGCTTTGTCGATGCTGATGTGTGAACCTGGTACCTAGAAAATACATGCAGGATATCGTCGTACTTTTCGTTACTCGAGGCGTCTACTTCTTCGACCCTTCGTTGTGAACGTTGAACTTTGTTTCGAAACCTGCATCGTCGCGGTGTCTACGGTTTTTAATACTTCTCGGTACATCTGCGAACCACTAGAAACTCGATGCTCTGATTGCGGTCCGATAAGCTTGGAAATTTGTGATCTTTCAGCAGCCCCTTGATTGTTCTGGAATCATGTACTTTGATCGGTCGGATATGGTTATTTTTTTTACACGGAAGACATATTTTGCTGTACCGATGCTCGTAGATTGCTGCAATTGTGTAGTCAAAGCTCACGTTTATCATTATATCAGGAATGAATTTTGTCCGTATGATACAAATTTTTTTTCGAGCTCGTTAGATAATGAAGAAAACCCGGTACATTTTAAAATCGTTATAATTTATAGTTGATAAAATTGTTATTCGACCAGAAATAAAATATTGTTATTGAAAATATAGTATCAAATTCACGTTAGATGATTTATGGAGAATTCATTTGCGAGCTGATTTTTCGGTGAAACGATTGCAGAATCGTGATTCTTCTGACATCGTCAGTATAACGAGATGTTTAGAACTAATTGCTTTGATTGAAAAAAAAAAAAAAAAAAATTTCCGTGTAACGGGGAAATTTTAGTTCAAATGTAACCAGATTAGCTGATTGAAAGACACTTTTCGAGCCTTTGTTTCGATCCTTTTCTTCTTCGATCCCCTTAAACGACGAATACTTTCGACGCCGATGACGCCGGGTGAAGAGGAACGTTTTTCGGTCGAAACACGGAATCAATTATACATTCGTTCGAGTCACGCGCCGGTTGCGTGCAATATGTAAGGTTATAGCGCACGGTCGTACCTTGGGTTATACGTTTCATTGTTTTAACTATGAACTCTGCAGGAAAATGCCCGCAAACAGACCGACACGTGCCCTGCATGGTGGTGTGGAAGCTTCGGGGGTGTTAGAGTCGCGGGGGCGTTTGCCGGGGGCGGCGGGATTAGCGAGGTGCAATATAAAGGTTCAGTATATCACCCTTGTACCAAGCGACCCGCCAGGAACTCGGTAGACTCGGTCTGAGATATTAAACCTTGATAAATTAGATAGACAGACACCTCCTGACGTGTAGGTAGGTACAACATTGTAGGTTACACGGTAGCTACCCTCAAATACTGGGACGTCGCCGACGCGTGTTTAACATCCGCCATTTTCTTCCCCAGTAACGAACAATAAACAAACGAGAACGATCATGAACGTGAACCTTTACCGTCGTACTTTTTTTTATAAAACCTATATTGTTTTCAACGATTTCGACGCCGCGATCGTGACCGATCGTTCGAGAAGCGAAAAGGGCGGAGATCAGCTTCCACTCTTCGTCCCCCTCTCGCCCCCCCCCCCCCCCCTCTCCCCCTCCCCACTCACCGGGAAGAGTTCCGGAGATTAAACGATCGAGCCCTTCACCCTCCCCACCCCCTACTTCCCTTCATCCCTTCCGTACCCGGTTTGGAAAGTTCGAGATTCGAGCGAGATCCCGTCTTAGCTCAGACAAACAAATTAGTACAATTAGAATCCCTCAAAGAAAATTGATAAATTCCTTTCGAACAATTTCGCGACTCATTTCACTCCGGCGTTGAAAGGGCCGCCGTTTCGCGGTGCGTTGCCGCGCGTTTCCCTTCTTCTTCTTCTTCTTCTTCTTCTTCTTCTTCTTAGAGGAATATACATACCCTTGAACGGAATGGAATGGAATGGAATGGAACGGAATGGAATGGCGGGACAGGGGCGAATGGGGGGGGGGGGGGGGGGGGGGGGGGCGGGTAAAATCGAGGGGCGAGGGGAGCGATGCTCATCCGCGGCCCGCGAAGAGGAACGGATCAGACAAATGGGATCGAAATTAGCGGCAAATTGAGAACTCATTTTTATTCCCGGAGTTCGGAATTTGTGTAATAGCTCCCCCTCACCCTCCGATAGGATATAAATTGCTTGCTTCGGTTTAGCTGCTCGGCTGAGGCAATTGCCAAACTGCCGTAGCCGTGATACTGATGCTTCTACTTTTTGCGGGCTTGCCGAATTTTTACACGCAGAAAAAGTAAAAGAGATATTTTTCTCGTTCGTCTCATCCTGACTTAACAGTGACCATTTTAAAGGGTTCTCTAGTTCCTCTCAAAGTGACGTCCAGCATTGACGGTCCATTTGTAAAAGAAGTCATCGAACATCGATGATCGTTCCGTTTCTTTGGCAATCGCGTACGGTTACTACTCATCGAAGGAAGCGTTACTTTTCAAAACCGTCCCGCGGTTGCCTCGCCTCAACGCGAAGCACGATCGGACGATGAATCACTGAGTATTCGAGGCGAGCCTTCGTACCTACCATCAAAGATCGGAGAGGCTTGAGTCACTGTACCATTTGCACCGCGAAGGAGCGGAGAATGAATCTCTTCCGAAAGTTGCGGGGCAAATACCCCTTCGCTGTACCCACCCCAGCGACCCGTTCGCGCCTCGACGTAATAATTCAGAGAGTAAAAGGGGTTGCGCCGAGTATGGAATGCGTAAATGTAGTTATAAATAAATCTAGGCCCTCTTAATGTTTGCCAAGTCTCTCAGAGTTCGGCGGAAAACCGGGCTGCTCTGTGATGGGGCAAAGTCTCTGCCTTCAGCACGTGCCGTTCGCCAAGCCTTCCGCCTTCCTGCCTTCCTTCCTTCCTTCCTTCCTTCTTTCCTTCCTTCCTTCCTTCCTTCCTTCCTTCCTTCCTTCCTTTCTTCTGTATTTCACTGCGCGTTCCAGCCCCGTCGCTTTGTACGTCTCGCCGTCACTCTCATCAACTTCTTGCCAATTGAAATAGCCTTGAGTAGCCACACTAGGGTGGTCTTTGTTCAGGATGTTGACGAATTTTTCTGACCCATCCCCCAAATCAACTTGAAATAATAAAAAAACAATTGCTTTATTTTTTCAAATTTTTATCTCACCTGTAAGATAGTCCGCTTTGTGATCGAAGATTCTTGTGGAAATGACATGGGGGAAAACTTTTATTTTCAGTACATATTTTATTGTAAGAGTAATAAGGTTCCAAAAAATCTGTAACTGCGAGGTTTTAGCGGGCATTAATGTTGTTATGTGCTAAAAAAAAAAAAAAATATTCACATCATCGTACCATGCAATCTGGACGAATTACACACCGTGGAAATCGGACTTTTTTTTATTTAGAGAAAGTGCAGTTCGTCATTCGGTTATTTTCATAGGAAACTTCGATCACAAAGCGGACTGTCTTAGAGTTGAGGTGAAGATTTGAAAAAATGAGCCAATCGTTTTTGAATTATTCGTCAACACCCTAAACAAGCCACACCAATGAAGAGGTAAAACACACAACGTGATATTACGGTTTTGATTTTTGGAAGAACCCTTAGCGTCGACGTTAGGTTATTCGCGTCGAAGACTCGCGTGCCGTACGCGGAATGCAAAGCACGAGTTCTTGAGCCATTTCACATGTGTCGGTGTGTTTCGCCCCGTCCCTGAATATCTTCCACCCTCGTCTCTTTGGTTTCAGGGTACGGCGGTGTAGCTTTGCTAGCTCGCACGAATACCTACCGACATACCTGGTAACGTTTCATCGGGAATTATTTAGGCTTTACATCAAGTCTTACGACGTTGTTCCCCCGTCGTAAGGAATCTAATTTGAATAACACACGGACGCTGCCGAGTGGCTGCCGCTTCTGCCGCTGCCGCTGTCATCCCCCGCGATGCGATGGTATTATAACGAGGTTGGGCTGAATCGTTTGCCTGAACATGAAGCGCGAAAGTGACGAAAGTACCGCAGTTCAGTAACGGACGGTTCGTTACTTTTCAGGTATCGACGAGAGGGTTCGATACTCTCGTCGGCGATGTATTATTCAGTCCGAAGTACGTGCAGGTCGACGGATCTGCGGCGGCGTCGCGCCGCCGGACCGCGAAACCTTGGGGCTGCAAAGGACCCTCTGCGGACGGGAGCCGGAGCACAATGCAATATCATCGAAAGATCTAAGACAACATTTGGCGAAGGACTTCCGACCGGGAACAGTGTAATCCGCGAACTGTGTAGCGTATCGGCATTAATTCTCGTACCCTATGCTTTTAACCGGAACAGACGCACCCTGTAATAGGCAAGTTGGAATCCAATCTGCAAGTTTGCAAATTCAATCCGACCGTCTTACCAGCCTCGGGATCCTTTGGAGCACGCAGCAAGAATTACCCTTGTGAACGGATGATAATAATCTACGGAGATTAGGTACTCTCGGCGATCGGTCCGCGTCTATTATTCAAAGAAAGAGACTTCTCGCCGCTTGGATCTACCGATGATGCACTCTCTCCATCCTTCCGCTATCCGCATTCAGGCAGCGGGAGTTGAATCTTGGTCTGTTAATTGTCCGTCTCACCTTTTCCGAAGCCTCCTGGATATCCGATATTGTACACCATGTCACCGGTCTCCAAGATCCTCTCTTGTATGCCTTTTGCGTGCAGGCATTAGGCTGACATCGTTCCGATTCTGGTAGTACCTACCCAATGAGCCTGAAAGCTGAAGTGATTCCGGATATAATCCGTGCTCCCAAGTCGAACGTCGACACAGGGAATCGGGAAAAAGGCACGGAGCAAAGTCGGGAAGAGGATGCGAGCTGCGGAGCTGTAGGTGGTATTCCATTTCAAGTTGTGTAAACCTCTTACAGCCTGCAGTGGGTAATATTTTCCCTCGTGGAAATGAGCCTCCGGTCCCTTCTCGCTCTCTCTATCTCTTCGTAGCTCTCTCTCTCTCTTTCTCCCTCTCTTCCCAGTGTGTATACGCAGTCATCAGTCGAGTCGCGTGGCAAAGAGCGGCCAACTTTGTAATGCGTTTTATTTATTCACAAAGACAAATACCCGTTTACTTCTGCGGGACTCGGTGTTTGCACAGAGCTGGCCAGCTCAAAGGAGAGCGAGTCTTTTCGGAGCCGCTTACAAGCGGAGCTGCAATTGTTCCGTGGGCAGGCAGAACGACGTCGAGTCGAGAGCGTGATATCGTCGATAAACGCTGGCGTCTATCGGCACCTTTGACTTTTCCAGCGGCAGATCGAGTTCCGCGACGTCATTCACCGTCCGTGTCTCTGCGGCGGCTCTTCTTCGCTCCGCCGCGATTTCCTTTGACGGGGTTTCTCCAAATGGACCCTTCTAGCCTCGCCGGCTCGCGTCGCCTTTGAAAGGCTTGCACCGGGCATTTTTAATTTTCCAGGATTACCGAGGGATGATTGTTGCCTCTTTGACTTCGATGCGCCTCTCTTTGCCTCTCGGTCTCGCTTCTTCTTCCTCCTCCTCCACTTACTCCCGGCCTTCTTCAATATCGCGTTGCCGCCCGGTATTACGCGGCTCCCGTTCTTTTGATTCTCGGATTATAAACCCCGTCTATTTGCTCTCCGGGTAGAGTTCCTTGTTCTACTTATTTGCAATTTATACCCACTAAGCACCTTGTGTCCCGTACTCCGCGATATCCACGCTCCACTCCGTGCCTTCCACACCGCAAAAAATGCGCCGCATCCTGCGCGTTCGCGTCGCAAACGCAAACGTGGTCAGACTTAGGCCGAGGGTGCTGAAGGCTGGTATAACCTGATCCTGTACCTTGCCCGTAATTACGACGCAACAAAGGGATAGAGACGTCCTGGCGAGGGTCGCCGCCAGCCGGAGGGTGAGTTTCGTAGCATTTAACGGAAACGTTGGATGTTGCGGTTCATTGCTGTCTCCGTAACTGTAACACTCGGAGCGCAGAGGCTTTCAACCTGGGTAAGCTGGTACTGGAATTCCCCCACGAAAGTCTCGGTGTACCCAAGTGTTTCTTCTCCACGTTGTTTTCCGATTAGAAACGCGCGTATCCCTGGCAGAGTCGATGAAACGACGAAGGTCAACGAGGGAACCTGGTTCCAGGGGAGCCCACCAGCTCCACGACAACGAAAGCTTCGTTTCCGAGATGAAGCGATATTCCGCCTGACAACCTCTGCGGGCACTCGCCATTCTCGGTGCGAGTCCCAGCGGCGAGCTGCGCGAGTACGAAGGCAGCTTTCATCAGGACTTCATTAGATTGCGGTTAAACGAATTATGACTTCTGATTGAGTGGCGCCGGCTGCGTATCTGGATACTGCGTCGACGCGGTGACCGCGCGGTGTTCGGGGCGAAAATCCTTCCAAAAATCCCTCCACCCTGGGCTGGACTATTATACTAGATTCGGTTTGGTCCGATGCCTACATACACGCGATGTCACGTCGATAGAGCGGCGCGTGGGCGCGTTTCGCGAGTGTCGAAGCGACCGCCGGACCGGAATGGGGCAATATCGATGGCAAAGATATATAATTGCATCAGGCATTGAATTTAGTTAGGTCGGCGATATGTGCCGCCATGGCGAGAGTCCGACGCAGCATAAAATGGTAGCGAAATTCAGTTACATCTAGTTCGCTTTACAAAGCGCGGAAGGCGAGCCCGCTGTGTAATGTCAGAATTATTGACGGGGGGCGAATTTCGAAGAGAAATTTACGCCCCCTCTCCTGCCCCTTTCATATACAGCCTGCACAAATTCACTACCTCCACCCCCGACGCCCTTCGCGTCATTACTTGGTCGGTTCTTCTGTTTACACGAATCAGTTGCGCGTTGTAGATAAAAAAAAAAATCGACTACAAGGGTGTGAGAAAAACGGCACTATCTGGAAAAATTTCTTTATCACGAATATTTTCTTTTTAGGGTTCCGTACCTTATAACGTAAAGACGGAATCCTTATAGGATCACTTTGTTGTCCGTCCGTCCGACCGTCAAGACTCTTTTTCTCAGGAACGGATAGAGGTATTATCAAATTGAAATTAAAACTCGGTCCTAAGTACTAAGGTCCACGGTCCGTTGGAGATGTAAAAAAATCAAGCTTCTAAGTCAACGCAATTAAAATATACGGTAATTTATGTCACATGTTTTGATACTCGCAAACTCACTCATCAGAGACTCTTGGCTACTTCCCGTTGACCTAGAATCATGAAATTTGGAGAGAAGCAAGGTCTGACAGCACAAGTAAAGGAAAAAATCCGAAAATAGTTCATTTGTTATATGACATGAAGAAAAAAAAGTAAAATAAACAAATATATCGTCCGGTTGTTTTTCTTTATCGTACCTGCGTACTCGAAAAATATGTTGAATCCGGACATAAAATGGTAAAAAATTAGTTGTGAAAATTTGATACTTGGACTACTGTCCTAGTTTTTTTTTTTCGACACAGTCACTCGCACTATGATTCTCCTGAGTGTTTTAATAGTTTGATGTTGGCTCGAAGAATCATAAATGATGTCAAGGCCTGATTTAACTGATAAAATGTTTTACTAACAATACGCCTAGCAAACTATGTTAATGTTGCAATTATCAGCAAATTTAGTGTACCAACAAGTGATCGAATCAAATATTCATTAGCACCAGATATTTTATATATTCGAAACTCATTCAACCGTATACGAGTAAATCTCTATGTTGATAAAACCGCTGCGTTTCTTCCAAAAGTTACAAAATTGATCGAAGGATTAGTCGAATATTCCGCTGTCCGCTATATATATATATACGCAGCATAAAAATTTCTTTCCCATATTTCGGAACAATTTAACCCAATTTGATGCTGACCGTTGGTTTATTTTTTATCGGGGCGTCGCGTCACGGTGCTTCGAGTTTTCTCCTTCCCCGATCCTGCGGGGCAGAGGGGGGGGGGGGCATATTAATACAAGCCCCAAACGCGGCCTGGGAATTGTTCAGGTGTCGAAGCATGTCGTCGCCCTGCACCCTTGGGCCGAGCGAGCGGCTCGGTTAACCCTTTGAATTATTTCAACTCGCATTACTTTTAATGAATTTCATGATTAAGCATTTCCAACACCTTGACAGTTCCGTCTCCGTCTCCTTATTCTTCTTTACCCCTTTTTCTCCCCACATAATTATTATACATCCTCACGGCGAATTCGTTCGATAACTAGTTTTGTCCTCGGTTGTAGGAACGCGTGTAAATATTCCGTCATTTGTCGACACAATCGCAGTTCGAAACAAAGTCTATCGCGTAAGCTCAAATGAAGTTCCTCAGGCGTTTTCAACCTCGCTCGCCTCCAAGTTTACGGCTTTATCCTGATGTCGATTATTTTCAGCCTGTATACCTTGTCTTATAGCGACGGTTTGGTTACTTCGTTCAGCCATTGAAGAGAACCAATCATGCTTTTCTCACTCATTTTATTTACCCAAACAATGTTGCACGTTCGTTTTTCTTTTCACTTGCTCCAAACGATCGTTAACCCGAAATATTAACTGCAGAGCGATGCTTATTCGAAATATGTTTTCACGTCGCGGGCACGATCAGGATTGGACCCGGCTCCGTTTCGCCGTTCGGACGGCATTGCGACGTTTTGCAAATTAATGATTTTATCCCGGAGCGAATGATCGACGGTTTGTCGCTGGAAGAGTGGGGGACAAATTGACCGGGGCTCGAAGGGAGAGAATTATAAACGGATTTACAACCGTCCATAAATATTGGGCTTTTAACGCATAGCCTCGATCAGCGATCGGTGCCGTTTCTTTATCCTCATTTTTTCCTCGCTATCCTCTCTTTCGGCAAGTGTACCCAGAGAGAGACTCGACGCAAGAAATCGAACCTGAGACGCATGGCCGCGCATCGCGGCGGCAAAAAAAAAAAGAAAGAGAAATAAAAAATTTAGGAACGAAAGAAAGAAATACCTGTACACGGATACTTTGAAGCGGTGGATCGGCTCTCGGCCAATTTCCGTATTTAATTATAAAACCCCCGATGCTAATTAATCAAGTAAGACTTTCAATGTTTTAAACTGCAATTAATAACGGAGGAGAATCGAAGAGTGCAACCCGCGAACGAACCGGCTTTATTTTACACGCTTTGACGGACTCCATTAAAATTCCTTACCCCGCGTGACGAGACGAGGCGAGATGAGATGAAATTGGAGGAGAGGAGAAGCGAGGGCGAACGGCGATGAATAATTTACTTGTACATTCCTTTTTTCCTGCCTCTGCCGTTTTCTGCGATTGACGGAAAGATATTCGCGAGCAAATTTAACATCGTCGAATCGAAACGGACACCGGTTTCCGAAATCTCGTCCGCAGCAGCCGAATATACGAGCTTGACGGGATTGAGCGTCGGTATTTTCACCGAAAAAAGAAAAAAAAAAAGAAAAAAATACATCGATTCGAGGGTGATTTTCGCCCCCTCTTAGCAAAGTATTTCTTGCAGATATTTCCGTTTTTACGACGAGGTGCCGGACGCGGGAAGAGCGGGAGCGAAGCGGGAAGTTCTGATTTCATTAGGCCCCGTGTTATGCGATTAATTAAGTCGCAGGGCAGGAAAAATAAGAGAAAAAGCTCTTGGAAAAAAATTAACTCTAGACATTCCGCGATGGCTGTTTGCAGCGAGCAGGGTGAACGAGGGTGGAATAAAAAGTTAGCGGGTGATGATAAGGAAAGGGGGGGACGGCCGTGCAGGATGAAGGAACGAGAGACTCTCGGCAGCCCGGAGCGAATTAACCGAGTAGAAAATACATCTTCATTTTCATCGAAACCATTCGCTACCGGCTCTCCTTCCCGTCTCCCAAACGCCAAAACCTTATCCGCACGGAAATGCTCTCCGCGTTTCTTCTCCTCGTCTCGTCGTCGAGTGCAGACGTCGTCCCCCGGCGCACGCGACTCTTGTAACTTAATTCCGTGCACTTCAAAGCGGTTTTTGGCCGACTCATTGATCACTGAACACGCCGAGTATACAAGGGAAATTACAAGTCTGTAGAAATGGCCCTGCGATTAAATCGCCTAGTGTTTTTACCTCGATTATAATTAGCGACTGTAAGAGCTCCCGAAATATGTTATCAACGCTTTTCGAATAATCGAAATATTACTAAATTGCCAGTTCAACACTGCTCGCGTATCCCTGAAATACGCGGCAGTTAAATTTATAGACAGGTGTATAGGACGTACAGTCGGGTTAAAAAGTGCTGATGATAATGGGATGAAACTAAAGTTTGGAAAGACACGCCGAAGAGCTTGTTGAGTAACGTAAAAAACTACCTGTGAAAGAGGGAAAAATTTAAGGACGCTGAATTTCAACTCCAAATTCTTCACGTTATAAAAATATCAGAAAACGCATGTAACGAAAAATCCGAACCACGTGTCCAATTTTAATGCTCGTTTTATTTATAAATAAATTGTCGATAAATAGTCGGAGTTAGATTTCAATAATGTATTTTTGTTCTCGATTCATAAGTTTGTCGGCTGTAAATTAATTATGACGATGGTTGGAATTATCGCATTTCATTCACAAAAAAAAAAAAAGAAAAAAAAAACATCCCACTGATATGATCTGTAGAAAATTTATAGCTTATAAATAAAATGAACTGTTTTTGAGTAGAGTTGGACAAACTATTCAAATTTTTCTGGTCGAAAAATAGAAGATTAATGTGTAATTTTTCTAATTGCGCGTGTTGACGATTAGGTTTGTAAAATTGAAACGCAGTGTTTTTTAACATTTTTTTCGAATCACAGGGAGATTTTCGATCCGACTGTACGTCGCACGCATCTATCCTTGAGCACAGTGTTACAGGCCACACCTATAACAGTGTGTATTTACATGGTTGGAGAGGCGGAGAATCGTGTCCTGCATCGGGTTAAATCGAGTAGGTAAGCCAACCGATAGTGATAGGCAAACTGTACGACTCGGTGTAGAAGTAATAACATCACATCTAATTGCAGTACCATAGATATCGTTTAATAACGAACTTTTTCAAGTGTTTGCCCCGATCCTCGTTCGCCACCCTTTCTGTATACCCACATTGTCGAGCTATCAGATACGCCTCGTCGGCAACGGGACGCTCGATATTAGAAGAAATCGGACAGCAGCAGCAGCATTGCCAACCTATCGGACGAATATTTCCTTAAACGGCGTCGAAACAATTCTTTAGACTTTTTATTTAAATGGCACGACGATCATTCTTCATATATAGCATATTCAAGAGTGGCGATTGACGCCGTTGAAACACGATAAATACAGGAACATGGAACATGTTTAATTTTTTTGCTTCGTAACGTGGACAATTTTCCTAAAAATATATAATGATTATTACCGAACGAGATAATACAGACAGATTAATATCCTACAACCTGAATTGTAAGTATAAAGATGTTAGAAACTTTCACTTTTGTAACATGTTTTTATTTTTAATATCTAGGACCACCAAATCGTCAAATAGGTGCGTTTAAAAATTGAAGAGCCTGTCTAACTGTTGCATAATTTCTCAGTAACCTCACAATTGGTCGATTTTTAGTCCGTTGTTTCGATTTCACAGACCATATATTTAAAGATCTCGTCAGAGATCTTTAGATTTTCTTCAGATACCGTCCTAGACGACGATATATTTCTCAATAAGAAAACATCTTTCCTCTCTCCGTCGACTGGGTTCCAATTTCTTCAGGGTTGGCAGCGCTGACCGCAGCCCAGAGTTTCAGGTACCCGTCAAACCTACGCGCAATTCGATTTTCAGCAATTTATAAGCGAGCGTGTGTCGGCCTATCGGGTTCCTCTAAGCTCCCGTCCCGAGTGTGTGTCGGACATCGACGTGCAGCCGAGAATAATAACGATTGATAAGAGAGCCAGGCGTTGATTGATACGCCATATCCCTTGCGAGGCGATCAGCGCGACGATCGGTCGGACATTCGGTCGTTTCACACCTGCACAGTTCTCATTGGCTTCGATCTCTTCCGTCTGTAATTGGCCCGTTCTTTTTTACCCCCCCTCGGCTATATTATGTTTGCCGATACCACGTCTCTGACGGATATTAGCTTCTGCTCGATTCCGTGTAATTTGGCTCTGATCCCTGTAGGACGGGCTCGCAATCAGCACACAATCAGCCGTCCCTCCTGCAGGTGACAAACACGCGTGAATCCACGTCACGTTAGCGTAGAAATGTTCGCCGGAATTTTTTTACGTCCAATTTTTTTTCCCCAACAAGGCAACGTTCCGTAAAAACTACAACGACAAGTCTGCTTTCAGCTGTCGAGACCGCAAAAATTAGTTCGAGTAGGTACATTAATTCTGCTCTACAGACAATAAAACTTTGTCTGCAGTAAATGAAATCCGATGTACGCGGTCATTTGCCATTTCCCTCGACCCTCTCTCGGTCCATCATCCTACATGAGCGCATTCATCGCGCTACGGAGAGGGATTAAAATTGGGTTTTCCCTGACGCTCTGAAGCGAATGCGAGTGGCTACGGAAAAGGGATGGAAGAAAAAAGGCCGGGGGACTTTAAAAGTCGGTGGAACAAACGGCGGCGTCGCCTTGTGGCCAACGCTCCTTGACGACTGAAACTGACGCAATCTCTACGAGTGGGTTCAGGATGCGGATAGACACTGTGGATAGATGCGCGCAGTACAAGGCGTAACAATCGCACCGCTGAGTGGCTCGTGCATTATTTAGGCGGTCAGAAGTCTCCGCGATGCCTGCAGCACAGCTAAGTGTACATCGTAAGCTGATGCGTAAGCCCACCGAGGTTTGTCTGTGTGCGTGCGCTTCTCGTTGGCCTGGCGCACGTGTCAATTGCCGAGTTCCATTTGTAGCTTGCGCGCGCGCCATCTGGGACCGAAAGCAAACGCTGATAAAAATTATGGCTTTACAAGACTCCCGGCAATTAAGAGAGCAACGGCTCTGCTCGCCTGTTCTCCTCTCTTATCTTACGGGGTCCCCGTCACTTCCGTGGCACCAGCTCCCAATGGGTAGAGACCGCCTATCGCAATGCCAGGAGCTGACTCCTGTGCTTTTACCGATTGCCCGTTTCTCGCTCTCCGATTTCGGGTTTGTCCAGATTTTGATAACGCCGCCTCAACCCTTTCATTTGATCGGATAATGCCTGGAATTTGACGCTTTTGGATCGTGGTCAAGGTCCTGGTGTCACGCGTGCAATCCATTTGTAACAATGTTGAAAACAAAACAAGTGAATCGGGGCAATTGACTTGAATTAGGTCTAAATAATGTCCCCTTGGTATAGAGGAACATAAAAAACCGTCCGGCTTGCACTGCAGAAAAAGCTCAGTTAATGACTTTTTTTTTTAGACATTATAATGCTCTGCCTTTTTTTTATAATGAAAGAAACCACACCGTTCATTAAATTTCAATATATCATAGCTCGTTTCTTTTTTTGTTTTTGTAATTGAATTCTTATTTAGCTCTTACATTGACCGAAAAAACAAGTTATGTGAAATAACTAATCCTTCATTTTAAAATACGTGTATTCACCTCATCAAAAATCCGTGTCAGTCCATTCCTAAAGAATTTATTGACGAAAGAAACGGGCTGACCTTCATTGAAAAAGATGCACGATAACGTAACCCGTTTAAGGTTATCAATCACCGAACTATTCAATCTAAATCCACTGATAGTGTCCCGATGAAACTTGTCAGATCTCAGATCAGTCGATGGTTTGAATTAAAGACCCTATTCCTTATATGTATTTTCCGTTTCGACACCGTTTTTGTCTAGACTGTACAGCAGAACCACCCTTAAAGCACGGGTGAATTGCGCTGCAGCCAGTGAGCAGAAACAAGCAATAAATTGACAGAGTGAAAAAAATCATCGGGAGGAAAATAACGCGAGAGCAACATTTCGGTGAGGTGTTTTCGGGTTTTTCCGATTGATCGAACGGTGTGAAAGAGAAGAACGACACCGTTAAATAATAATCTCACATAGCCGTACTGGACGGAATTGTATGGAATTCGTGACGTGGTGAGAGGGAGGGGGGGGGATTGACGTGTAAATGAACATTTTCGTTGAATGGGTTTGTTTGGATTGAATACACTGTGGCATTTAGCAAAGGGGGTGCAAAATAAGCTGTCAAAACCGGCGGATAAATTTTGTCCTCTTTTCAAAATTCCCTTTAATACCCTTCCCTCTCTCACCGGGGTGGCGTACCGGCGTCGTAAAAGAAAAGAGAAACAGAGAAAGAACGAGCCTCGACACCGGCACACGTCTTTCCGTTTTTTACCCCCGGGCCGGGTGGGCGCGGGCTGATAATTGCGGGCAGTGTCTTCTTCAAACAATGCGCCCTCCCGAGTCGTCAATACTTCCAACTGACCCCGCCTAGTACCTGCAGCCGTCAATCAGCTCGGTTATTACGCCGAATCGTGTGGAATCCGCGTGTGGCTGTGTTTTCATTTCCAGGCTTCTGGCATTGTTTCCTACGCGTGTGCAGCCCGTTTGGTAATTGACATGACGCCCCCTTCCCCATTCGCCGCTACCCGCTAAATTCCGCTCGGAATCGACGGTCAATTGACAAAAACTTGAGTCGTCGGTTTTACGCCGCGGCTCGAGAGGCCGCAGACTGCCGCTGGCTGCCGCCTTCGCCGCGGCGCGGCGTTCGCCCAGCTCCTCGTTCAACTGTCGTTTGTTAAATTATATTAGAACCGAGTTCATTGGTTCGAGTAATTTTGAAAAGCTCTTGACCGTATCCTACGCTCTCTCGACTCGCACGCTTGAGCGACCTTTAACGCTGCTTGGGGGCACCGTAGGAGGAATTATTTATAGTTGTGTCGTTGTCTTCTCCTCGACGTTCCTGTTTACTGGACGGTGTAAACACGCTCGGCCTCTTTGTAACCACCCGATCGAACATACGTGCAGTGCGTCCTCGGCGCTGGATTGATCTGACACTTGAGCAGGAACGGAGATATCGTTCCGTCCACACCTTACACTTCGGAATTATTGACACTGCGTGGTAAAAGTTGCGCAGGTGTCTCTTTAACCCGCGGCCAGGTTCGCGGTTCGGAGAATTAAAAGCTCGTAAAACGTCGAGGAGGAAAAAGATGACCGGTTGCGATGGAAGCCTCGGGTCGGTTCTATGGCTAAATGTCCCCGTGCGACGTGGACGGACAGACCAACGCTAGAAGTTACCTCGCAACGCGCTGCTAATTGCGACCTGAAACAATATATAAAAAATTTTTACCGCCTTTTAATTACCAATTTTATTGTCCCCCTAGCGGACACTTTCGCCATTCCCTGGCACCGTCCACTCACCGTATAGTCGCACATGCAAAATGCAGTCGTGTCGTAAAACCGAGCTAATGGAGTCGTTCGATCGCATGTGCAGTTTATCGCCCGGCACTCCCCCGCGCATGGCAAGGAGACAAACAAACCCTTTTCCGCGAAGAAGATCCGATAGATAGGAAACTGCCAGAGAAAACCGCGACTAGTCTCCTTTATACTCGGATGGAACGAATCCGCAACAACGCGGACTTGGAACTTTGCTCCGTGCCTCGCGTACCTCGTAGAAACTCTTGGTAGCTAGTTATTGATCTCGGTGAGCTTTCCTCGAGCAGGTAATGCGGGCATGTGTAGTCGAACTCATATAAGAATCATGCAATCGCACCCTATCGCAATGATAATAAAATTGTGAAATGGTTTTCTGTTTAAAGGAACAGCTATCAATTGGGGTACAGCATCTTTCCAGAAGTTTATAGACGAAGGCAAGCAATACCAAATATACCTTTATACTTATATAATAGTCAGGATCGTACCGGGTTCCAAGGCATGCCACTGTAAGCGAACGGTCGAAAGTAATCGGTTGGTTGAATCGCGCGTGGAACGAGGAAATAACGATGATTTTCGGTATCCGAAGTTTGTCAACCGGGCAAAGGCGTAATTTTCGCGTCACGCTGCTCACCGTGCAGAACGAACCGCAACGAAATTCCGCGCTGCGTTATTCCCGGGGTTTCGATTTTAATTACAGGCCACCAACGCGAGTCGCTATCCGAGGACTATTGGCGCGTGCTGCATGTGTGCGACTCTCTTCGCCGTCGCTGCAGACGACCGTGTGAATCTCAAGTTAAGTGGGTGCGTGCGTTCGAGTTTAAATGAAAGGGTCGCCGTCCACTTGGCAGGGTTTGCCATTGGCCATCGGCCATCGGCCACCTCTAGCTAATCATAGACTCTCGACACATTTGTCTGTCCACCGTGTTTCTCCCCTCTTGGCGCCCGACTCGCGGCGTCCTCTACAAGGGTGTCTGATTGTAATTACTTTGCTTAAGTGCAGTAATTAAAGCTCTCAGGTAGCCACTGTCCACCCTTGACGTTGCCTCCGCGATAATTAAGGGTTCGTTTACCATTGCGTGAAAAATGTCAACCCTCCCCTTCTTGTTATCCCTTACGGGGTATTATTTCCGTCGCCACGAGTATCGTTCCGTCCACGTTACACCGCGAGACTACATTACTGGGTCAGTTTCACACGTACCCGCTGTTTTTCATCACCGCCGCACGATCTTCTCACCGTGCAGGCAAAGATTCTCGTAGCCTTGCTCAACCGAAATTTGAGATACGCAAAAGGCATCGTTTCAATAAAAATTAATCCTTCCTGCCTCACGGAAACATTTTTTTTTGTTTTGTAATTCACTTATCGATTAATCATTCGACGATCGGAAAATAATTGTGTTTGAACGTCGTTCTGATCTGTGCGTTACGTACATGATTCTTTGCCCTTTTTCTAACGGTTCGGATCCAGTTTATCCAGGGCATAACTCCTGGTATAGTTGGTAATATCGGTGTCCATATAAGAGCGTTGATCCCTCTGGAACGGGCGGCACGGATGACAGAGCACTCCAATCAAAAGGGCGGTTTATATCTTCGGACCGTTTCTTATGTAATTCACGTGTCCCGTAATTGGCTTTGCGTGAGTCGTTCGCCGAAGCGATTGCAGGAGCGTTATTTCTTTTAAGGTTGCCGCGGGACTTGGAGGGTATATCTAATTCCGCTAAGAGTTGGACTTGATTGATCCGGGGCACAGAGTAACAGCCGGGTCCCGATTCGAGCGGAAGAATACTTACCTGTAGGTATGATAAAAACAATAAGAAAACAAAAAACAAAAAGAAACAAGGAACAGAAATCGCTCAATATCGGGGACGGCGATATTTGTCCTAGGAGAGTGGAATTTTTGTCCGTGAGGAAACGCTCTTACCGGAGCGAATGCCGTGAATTCCTAGGAAGACACACAGTCCTGTGTTTGAACGCGAAATGTGGACAACATATGTAATGGCCTGTCCGCGGGCCTGACCGATCGGGACACTGGATGAAAGATATTTGCCGAGCAATTCAGACGATTGCGCGTCGACACGACTCAATCATGTCGCAAGCTCTTTGGCGTCCTCTGACATCAAGAGCTGCATTCGCAGAAATCATGGATGAGGAATTTTCCCTCCCAGGGCTCGTCTTCCGACTTTTCATCATCCTCATCCTCCTCATCCTCCTCTCACCCCCTTTCGTTCCATCCCCGAATCCAATTGCTGATACTCCAGGGAGGGGCGACGAGTGGGTACTTACAGGATGAAACATCAAATAAGTCCGTGATGGTTGACGGCGCGAGTTAAGGTCCTGCGATCGCGGCTCCGACCGGGGGAAGAAGGCGATATCACACCAATAACAAAAATCATAAACACTCGGACCGTTGATTAAGTCTTCTGATCCTCGCAGGGCTCCATCCCCGGCACGAGGAAACGGCCATCCGGGCGTATCGCACTGCGACGACCTCGAGCAGTAATACCAGCTACTCTCCCGGGGGAAAAATATTAGAGAGCCGCTTCGTCTCCGGCCTCGAATGCCGTCGACTTATAAGAGATTAGCGTCTTCGCAAACTGCCGAGTAATCCGTAACTTCAGCAGTACTTTTTTACAACTAATACCCGGAGCAGTACCGACCTCGCGTCGCGTTATAATTCTCTTCGGGTTTTCAAGCTTCTACTCAACAAAGAATCGACGTCCATTTCTCTGCTTCCGCGCGTCGTTAGGTACGTTAACAATTTCACACACCGAGATGCATTACCTCCAATTATCATGTTTCCCGACTCTATCCCACTTTGCACACGCTGCGCAGCTCCAGTCGAAGTTGTCAAACATACTTGAAGCTGTTTGCCACACGCGACTGACTACCAAGCGCTTCTTGGAGCCGGTTGACCGTGTAGTGTAGGCCACTCGAAAGCCTCGCTTTCCGATTGGATCCAGTGGTCCATGACCCGCACGACGTTAAGAAGAAGAAGAAGAAGAAGAAGAAGAAGAAGAAGAATAAAGACGGGAAAGAGTTTCACCTCCTAGTACCCGAAGAAAGCTGATCCAGAGGTCAAGGTGGAAGACTCAATACACGCGGAGCTTCTAGTTTGCCGGAAATGATTCACAGGCAGGCTGCATGGCAGTGCCGAGTCTAGACCACGTTCGTTATCGTCTATCGGTCTGCGCGAGTCTGTTTTCCTTTCGAAATGTGACAGTAAAAGTTTTGTTGTCTCGAGTGGCGTGGCTCGGTTTTCATTTCGCTCTCGAGATAGAGAACCGAGACGTTCTTGCGATGAGGAGGGAGACCAGGAGAAGCTACTCGAAGAAACAGACTGAACAGAAACAGACCCTCGTCGCTATCGGGCCTCCACGACCACCATATTGGATTTTAAATTCCCCCCGAAAGACAGATGCGGTCTCCCTAGATCTGTCTCCAATTTTTCCCCACCTCTCGGCCTCTCGCGGAAGAGGGCAAAACGTGTCGCTGCTCCGTGAAACCTCGCCGTAGACTACAAAGCCCACCTCACAATGCTGGGAGAGACGGGATTCTGATATCTCGCTCATTTCCGTTCAAATACCGCGACGCCGAGTCCTCGTGTAATATCAAGGTACAACAGCAGGTGTCAACTCGCGTTCCCCGTTCTGCTTCCGCATACGTGGGATTTTTGTTCCGTCACTCGTGTTCGTCGCTCTGGCTCCATTGTTCTTCGCGCCGGTAAGGCAATCGCGCTCTTTTCCAAATCACGCGGCACGTTTTCATCCCTGTGTATCGGGATAGGCGGTAGAAATTTATCGACTACCATAACAGTAGTAATAACCAAGTGTCAATAACTGTTAGCACCGTTAGGCGAGCGGGAGATCGTGAGACACTGCATCGCGATTCGTACGTTCGACGACTTCTCCTCGGCCTACATGCGCGGCTGATGATCTAGGCTTTACGATTCATAACTCAAAGAGGGTCGGCGCCGAGATCCCTGGTATAAAACGTTTATTTATACCTCCCTGCCCAGCGTTGGGCTCCGCCATGGGACGATTTGGCCCGTAGGCTAAGGGAGACATTCCCCGTGACCTTATGATAACCCGCGAGGCTCGGACGCAACTCCCGCAATTCGGGATTGCACCCTGCACGCAACGTGATCCAATTGCGGAATGAAGTCTGTTTGTTCGGTCAACGAGTCTGCATCCTCTGATGCTTGTCGATTCACCGAGGTATCAAGTTGATCTGACGTAACTACTCGTTGATGTGCCTCCGTCTGTCACAAGCGGGTAATGACGGCCACTTAGCGCTAATAATTATTTTCATTGGGGTCCGCCGCATCGGACATCGCGTACCCGGAGGGTCTCCGCTGTTTACCCCTCTCGCCCTTCCACTTTGACGGACTGCACAGTCAACTTCCTGCATACGAACGGATATAAAAATAGAGCTGCGGATTGAGCGATTGAGCGACGACTACGAGCAACTCGACCGCAGCGTCTCTAGCCACCGATCTTTCGGGCAATTATGATATTCGCCTGTGTAAATGCGGCGATTCTTTTCGTTTCGGAGAAGAGGAGAGAATGGATATGTGAAAACAATGGAATGAAAGATCTGTGAATTTCCGACCTGGGCAAACACTACACCGAAACGTGCGGTGTCGAGGTTTGAGGAAGGCGTGAAATCCGAGAGAGAGAGAGAGGGGGGGGGGGGGGGGGGGGGGAGAGAAAGCGGCGCGTCGTGGTATGGGCGTAATTAATGAAGGAACAACAAGCCCGTAAAACAATGAAAGAACAAGCGTCGGGAAATCGCACCCCTAAATAAAGTGACCGGCCGCTATTTCCGCGGCGAAGGGAGGAAGAGAGCCAGTGTCGGGCAATAAACCTCGGCCGCCTTCGGGGGGCGCGAGCCAGGCCGTAAAACTTAGAAACAATTGCCTTTTATTGTTTTGTTGATATTTAATTTTCTCAGGATTGGACAAAGAGCTTGACCAGCCCCCGTCCGGAGACCGGCCGACCACCTAGGATCTCCTCCTCCTGTCCCGTCGCCGTATATCCTCCCGCTAGTCCTAAATAATTTATTGCTCACGCCGGCAGATTTGCGGAAAACGACTCCTATTGTGTCGGCGCTATACGGGCACCTTATATACCTTCTTTCCTTCCCCGTGCCGCGTGGTTTATGGCCTACGCCATACTTCTCGCGTCTTCGGCCACTTCTCGTCAAAAAACTCCTCGTGCACCCCGAAATGGGATGAGGGTCAAAACTCGGAAGGGTCGATATTTCGAACATTGCGAAAACAAAATAACGACCAATGAATTGTTCGAAATTCAGATAAATCAAAGTGTCACAGCACGATTACTATAGTCTTTCTGATCAGTTCGGCTATTCGAAATGTCGACTATTGACCCTTCCAAGTTTTGACCCCCACCCCTGAAATGGATAGCAAAGAGTACCGTAAGTTGTACCAAGATTGAATTTGATATTCGAATCTTCCGAATCCGTGCAACTTTCTTTCCAACAACTGTGGAGTAACCTCAGAACTATTTGTCATGCAACCCGAAGCAAGAGACGAATCGTTTCACGGTTTACACCGATTGTGGCACATTTAAAGTCCCTGAGCAGCTAAAGACTGCGGGACATCAACCGAAGGTATTAAAGACCGGGGCTCGCGTCAATTGCCGTCAGTTGTTTAATTACGAGACTAGCCGCGATAACACGTCGGGGGGGGGGGGGGGGGGGGGGGGGGGGAATTAAGGCGGATTCGCGCCGTATATCAGGTGGTAAGATTTTTATTTTGACGCTAACGGCCCTGCAGGAGTACCGCGATCCCGTCCCCCGGAGCGACGACGCTATCCTCGAGGACTCTTGTACCTACCTTTTATACCCATACCCGGCTTGGATCGCGTTAATCCGCCCTCGATATTGCCCTTATAAATCCTTGCGAGATCCCGGCAACGTAACCGATTATTATTATTATTATTATCATCACCGTCGTGTTATATTTTCTGATTAGAAGTCGTCAAGAGGGTTCTGTGCTCCTTAAACTTGACTTACATGATTTCTAACTGGTTCTTACGTTGAACATCTATTATAAGGTCAGCGAGATTAATCATTGATCATAATCGAAAAATAATGGCAATTAATCGAAAGATGTGTTAAAAACTGATAACTGATTATGATGAATTGATTATTCTTTCAATTTTGAGTATTCAACTTGAGAACACTCTCTGGAATATTTTGTGCTACAAAATCCTGACTGATCAGTAAATAATTATACTAATTGGATTATTGTTTTTTCTCTGTTGCAGGTAGGTAACGGATTCAATCAAATCTCGCGATCGGCTGCATGGGGATCTTTATCCACTTCATACCAAAGTCGAGAAACTATCGACTCGGTTACCGTAACGTATGCTCATCACATAAATCTAGACTTGTACAAAAAAGTTTTTTCAAATCGCTATAACGTTGCACACGGATTATGGGGAAATTTTTGGGGTGGTAGAAGATCCCGCGTTTCTAGGCGAACGCTACAGCAACGGTCAGCATTCCGCGAGTGGGAACAGAAGGCAGGGGAGACAGTATCAAAAACAATATTCCGGGTCGCATTGTCCCTGACAATAGACAGTCATAAACCAGTCCGCGTTTCGCAACCGTTGTGTCCTCCAATCATCTAAATTATTCCATAAGACGCGGGATTCGGGGGAGGCGAACCGGCGATCGCTGCGGCGTTTACTGCTTCATAACGCCGTACAATCGGGCGTTATGTGATTTCGTATGGTGCAGCAGC
Source organism: Neodiprion pinetum (assembly GCF_021155775.2). Taxonomy (NCBI): domain Eukaryota; kingdom Metazoa; phylum Arthropoda; class Insecta; order Hymenoptera; family Diprionidae; genus Neodiprion; species Neodiprion pinetum. The sequence goes on from NC_060234.1 coordinate 42,401,812, forward strand.
GCTATTTTGACTATACTCATCCTGGGTGGCCTTTCGCCTCCCGAGCCAGAAATATTATGCTATTATCCTACGGCAGCTATGCTCTCTTCGCTCTTACTAATGCTCACCCATCTCTATCTCTGAGCGCCATCGTAAACTCACCCTTTATTGTGTAGTGTTTGAATTTTATATACATATAAATATACACTATATAGACAAACAAGTATTACAATTTCCGTGTACGGGTGCAGCTCTTCCTCGCTACATTTCCTTCCCCAGCTTAGCGAACGGTAATTATTCGATACACACCAGACCAGGGTGTTTGAAAGAAGAAAAAAAACACAACGTAACACTACCATCGTCGCTTCTTATTCTCTCGACCTCCCAGGGTCCAGTTATCTCTTTTTCTCCAGTCGGTGATTGCAATGGATCGTCAAAAATAAGCCTTTATCGTCTTTTAATTTGAATGACAACTTAGGTACACTGTAACAAATAGTGGTGTTCAAATGGACAGAAATTGGCCGGTGTCTACTATTATTTATGGAACAATTCTTATGGTCACTTCGGGTTATTCAACACCCAGATAGTGTTTGCAAATTGACACCATACGATGGTCCACGGAAGTTTACACGCACCGTACTTTACTCACATTCCACATGCGTGTAGCAGCAACACGTCTTCTACGTTCAATTCGGATCAACGCCGTTTGCATCGCGTTTTCGATCACTGGAGCTCGATATATTGCGAGTTGAAATATGCACTGCGGGTGAAGCGAGCAGAGGGTGGGAGACAAGATGGATATCGCAGCTCTTGTTTTGAAAAACCGTTCAACCGTGTGGTTCTTTCTTATTTCTTAGGATAGCCGCAGGCCCCGGTATAACCGAAATCAAATACAATTCCTGCGTATTATGTATTCAGACGTACCGTGGCTTTATCCCTTGCAGCTCTCCCACAGAGAAATAAATTACTCAGCAAACTTTGTGATTCCGTAATGATTTCTGCAATGCCTCGAGGTGATGGTCGTCTCTCAATACGGGCGTTTTATACGCGGTTCCCAGTAAGAATCGCCATCATTTTACAATTACCGAACAAAGTTTGACTCATTGGCCCTTTGCTTCTGCAAACCATGAATTTTCACGCTCATTTCTCAATTTGGAATTGTTGGAATTTTACTTTTCCCATTTTCCCGCGATCGCATCGTTACTAAATTCGAGCAGCTCGTGACTCGCGAAATTTTCAAGTATCTTCCTACGCAGGTGGTATAAATCTGCCAAGTAATGTGGAGCAAACAGCTAGCGGTATTCTCTCTGCAGCTCGGTGCATCTCGATCTGTACGCGCCAAAGATCTTCTACGGATTATCCTGCAGCGGGCGTCGGTCGAAACGAGCTTGCTGCCGCCGCGTTTGTAAACACAAACAGAAATAAATATTCGTGTAAACGGATGGTATGACGATAATGATAATAATTCGTGAACTAGTACCGCGTGAGGTCATACTGGCTAAATATACATTTATATCGAAGATCGAGCCAAACTACATGCATGTGTACGAGGTACACATCAACACTGACATGTGCGTATAAATACATCGCAAAACATTTGTCAAAAGTAATATAACAAGGAGAGTTCTGCTTACAGATCTCGATACCGACATATTACCGACTAAATTGTCGGTAAGATGTCGGTATCGGGATCTGTACACGGAATCCTTCTTATTATACCACTGTGAAAGGTATATTTTACCTTCGTCATTCAGAGTAGTAACTCACGAGTCACCGCACTTTAGATTGTCAAAAATTCTCTTCCACCAAATATTTGCGCTGTGAAAAATGAAAAGTCCGTACGGCGGCCTCGTGCAAATTGTACCTACTCGTGAGGTAGTCGAAATTTTTGACAGTGATATGCGGCTAGTTGTAAAAATTAGGCGTTAAACGCAAGAGTGAATTATGTGACGGGACGAAAGGCTACGCGATGCAGTGCATCGCGACGCGCGTATAAGCGTCGTAAACGATATCAGTAACAAGGAAGGAAGACGCGGGTGCGGTCTGCGGTTGCGGCTGGCGCCTGCAGGCCGGGAACGAGATTGTCTAGGATCGTTGCAGCCCACGATTCGAAAACGTACGCAGATGGGTGCAGCAGCAGGAGCTAACGCCGCGGCGCGGCGTCTCGTATTTTTAGTTGCCCGCTGAACGTAGGTAGGCACAATGTACGTCACGCGTGAATTTCACCCGAACGTCAGACGTTGGTCTCGGATATGCATTGCAGTAGCAGCGAACACCGATGTGTAATAAAGACGAAAGTCGTTATACTTCGGTGCCATGTTTTCCCTCATCGAAATATGCATTCCAGGCTTTTTTGTCGTCCGTTGCAGGGAAAACACGGAGCTGGGAAAACAATTGAGATCAGGTACTGCCATTTGTTATCGAACTCTAGTCCTACGAGTCGAGAATGATTTTTTAGGCAAACGGATGGTAATCGAATTCCGCGCCCTGTTTTTCCCTTCCGACACTTGTTCTCGGCCTGAGTATGATATCACTCGTAGATACACGCGCAACACTCTTGAGTAACCCAAGTTTCGTTATCTCAAATCGTACGCTCGAGACCTGCAGCAGCCTGGTTTGTATAAAAGCAGAGTTGAAAATCTGGAGTTTTCCCTCGAAAGTGTGACGTATAACAATAATAATAATAATAATAATAATAAGGGACGAAAACGTGTCTTCGTCTGCAACGTGCAGCGCGAACGGGAAGGAAACGCTGATGGGGCATTAAAGGTGAGGGGAACGGAGAGAAAAGTCGCGGAGGCGTAGAAAATAATATTAACATAAGCTTTATCTAAATGTTAATACGGGCCATTATATATCGAGTTCTCGAAAATATCACAAAGCGTCGCGGAGCTGGGCTGCAGGGCAGGAAAAGGGGGGGACGAAGGAATCGCGCCTTCACCCCCGGCATGGATCCGACCGGGATGTATAAGTGGGACCCCGCGGGCTTAAAAAGCGAGCGTTTAAAAATGGAAAAATGTAATATCAAGTTGAAAGTCGCGAAGCAACAGGGACGCGCCCGCTCTTTATTTTCCCATTATTCAAATATAAATGTAAATGTAAACGTTGATACAAACGGATAGGTAAATGGAAAGAGAGAATTCAATTGTTGTCAGGGAGGAAGGAAAATTAGTTTATAAGGAAGCGACGCGGGAAAAATGCCCCCCGGAGTATAGAACTGCTGTGCACGTCGCGTTGTTGTACCGACGTTCGGAAGAGCCTTCGATTCTCTCTCTACTCTCCTCTCCTCTCCTCTCCTCTCTCGCTCTATCTCTCGTCCTCGCCCTCGTTCGAGTCGACCGGTACAGTCCGTCGCGAAAGTAAATCAAACGCTCGAGCAACGATGTCCGCGACCCCTCCGAGGTCCGACCCACGGCACCCGAACAAACAGACTGCACTCGTGGATAGGGAAGGGGCTCTTTATCTCAGTGCCGGAATCAAATCAGCTAGTCGGAATTAGAGATGGCATTACTGGCTATCAGCACATGTGCACCCTGCACCCCAGAAAGTGGGGGAGCACGAATTCGCCTCCTCTCCTCACTCGAAACAACAATGCGACGCGGGTGGACGTCACGTGATTTCACGAACCCCCTTTACGCGTATATTCGGTCGGACGATGCGTTCAGCGCGCCGAAGGGTGACATGTAAACTTACCGAACACGACGTCGAAACTTGTTCATACGATTTTGCTCGATTGCTCGCATCCGGCAAGTTTACTTCTCCTCAAATTTCAAAGTGTTGTAACCTGAATGCAAAATAGTTAGGCCAAGGTCCGGTAGACAAGTTGACACAAGTCCTGTCTAATTAACAAATCTTCTATGGCCGATGCCAAGCGGCGTCTGTTCGTAACGAGACGCTCGTAATGTAATGAGATGTAAAAGTCTGACATTCGTTAATAAACATTATTCGTTATAACACGAATTCCCGTGTGACTTTATTTGGGTCAGACCGGGAAGTAACCTGTTAAAAGATACCGTAAAAGTGTGAACCTGGTCAAAGGCAACATAACCTTTAACCTGACTCTTAAGTTAATAACTTAGGTGCGAACCTAACCTACAAAGTTTACATGACTTGACCTAACCTATCACGATTATTATTATTGATTGCTGTATAGCAGCACTGCAGCGTACTGACTGAAATTTCTTCATCTCGAATTACGGTGAAGGATAGAGCCGTGGATGCCTGCGGTTTGATAGCCGTTCAGGCAGAGTAAGGCAGAAAGCATTCCTTTCCATTCGATCTGACGAATGACGAATCGAACGGTTAATGTGAAACGACTGGCCGGTATGAAAGGCGCGAAAATCGGCGAACCAATTCAACTCGAAGGCGTCGCTTCATTCCGGTTCGTTGCAGATCGGCGAGGCAACGACAGGTTTCGCTCTTCTCGGTCACACAACGGCGGAGCGGCGCGTGGATATTCCGCGCATCCAATACACGGTCCGAATTCCATTTACCTTTTTGCTCGAAACGATGCAAGACGCGACGCCTCGGGGTGGCCGCTTCTCCTCGCATTTTATACCTATATGCACGTGTATTACGCCACTCGGTCTCGCGACCGCAGAAAAGGATCGAGGAATGATGCATGGCCACGGCTCAGACCGCAACGAAATGTCCACGTGCCCCTCCGACTCTCTTCCCTCTTCCTTCATCGACGAAAACAGCACCTCGGCTGTTATTACGGGGACTTATTACTCGAATAATCAAAATTCTTCAAACTTCGGCAAATGGCAGGGTTTATGATTCTGCTTGTTGTGGGTTGACTATAAAAAATAGTTGATTCGGTTGCAGTAGTGAACCGTTACCTCGAATCGAGTGAAAACTGGCCGCAAATACTTGAGTGTTCTTGTCCATTTTCCAAACTTTTCCTTGTTAAACCGCAAACACAACCGTGAACCCTACGTATCACTTTCCAAACCTGAACTTCCCCATATTTTGTTACTCAGGAAAAAATAGAATACGATACAATGTATATTTCACGGAGCTCAATTCACTTCTTACCGACAGAGTAAAATTCAACTATCTCGACTATTATCCACGCTCAAGCATCATGGCACGTGGGATTACGCTATCCGCAGCTTTCTTGCGTGAGAGTGACGCGTAAGTGAGTGTACCAGTCATATAAGCAAAATTTTACTCGGTTGGTAAAGACTGAATATAGCATCCTCTAAAGTAGTGAATGAAAAAAAAAAAAAAAAAAATTATGCCACATGTGTGATTTTGGGATTTTCATCCAGCGAATCTGTCCATTCTCGTCGATCAAGTGCGGCCGCACCAGCCTTACGTTAATCGCAAGTTACGGGGCATAATTCAGAGATGTTTGCGACGGGCGAAAATCGAGTGGAATTTGGGCACGGACGGCTATATTCCTATAATTTGCCCGAAGGCGATTTTACCACCGCCATCGCCGAGGATTCCGCTCCTGATCTCTGTGCAGCAGAAGTGAGAATAAGAGACGCAGGATGATGACGGGGGGAAACGGGGCGATTCGGAGGCACGCGTGGGTCTCATTTCTCCACCGTTCGCGAGGCTGCGTGGTCAGCAGGAAACGTTAATTTATCTGCGCGCACCGAGGGGGCACAGACCGATTTCCGATTGCAGGGGACGGGCTCTGTTTCGCGTCGTCTTCACTTCGCCCCTCGTGTTTTTCATACGTCTGCCTAATCGGCGCTCGTCAACTATCGGAGGCTGCATTCCGATTGGAACATGCGAACTGGAACCGGAATCCTCAGAAATTATCAAACCCTGCTGAAAAATAAGATTGCGGGGAAAAGAGGCGACGCGCAGCAGGTGCTCGATAATTACAAACGTTTCATACTTAATTATAATTTAGTGGATTCAACGTTCTTGGCTGGTAAAGCCTCAACTTTGTTCGCCCTTAGCTCTCTGTTGATGGTGCACAGCGTCACTCGGGATTCTTTGAAACAAATAATCCTGTGTAATTATTCTCCCCTCCTCTTCCTCCCGCCATCTCCTCGAGAAAACTCCTTTGAATCGTGGTCGAGCTATTTAATAACGTTATTAATTATGCAATTAAAACCCGTACAACACTCGGTTCATTGCTGCGATTTCAAATACGGTTTCTGCGAGGGACAGCATTCTCTGTCCGCTATAATTCGCCTTGATGGAAGTAAAAAAAAAAAAAACAAGAAAAAGAAAAATATGATACACGAAGAAAAATAATAATAATTTCTCCTTTTCATAATCAATAGATGAATTACATATTATTTCAGAACGTTTCGTAAAATTTATGTCTCATTTTGCGTTAAATCAACGAGCTTTAAACTGCAATCTATACCTAAGAATATTACGTCATAATCCTAGGAACAAGAATGTTCCGAGAGTCGTAAATTCTTGCACTGAATCGCATTAATATGGGCCGCTCCGCTAAGAAGAGCTTTAATTTCACCCCTCGGCCGAATACCTGCTCCATGTTTCTTTCGAGTAACTACACGGGAAGCGGCCGCGAGAATTAGAGCACAATAACTCATTAGAGAGGGACATCATGCCGGCGGCGAAGGGGCGCCGTGCCGTGAGTTTTCAACGGGGAGATGCACTCGAGAAAAAATAAGAAGAAAGAGAAATGCGGGGTGAAGAAAAGTTTTTGGGGGATGTTGCAGGGATTCGTTAACACCTCGCTATTACGTCTTTGTTCTACGATACGCGGCTCGTCTTTGTGAAATTAATTAGGGGATGTCGGACCTTCAACTTTTACCGACAAGTCCGGTAAGTCTCATATCTTACATTCTTTTCTTTCCCGCAGAGAGATAAAATCGCTTCAGACTTTGGGAATTGGTGGGGTTTATGATTGCACTTGCATGTTGTTTCTATGAGGGAAGTTCGATGAAATTGATGGAAAAGCGAAGCAAAGAAGAGGGGATTTGGCTACAAATTAGCGTTTCATAACCTCAAAGTGAGTTAGAAATTCTGAAAACTTGCAACGATTTTGTTACTCAGGGGATAAAAAGAAACGTGTAAAATAAGATTTACTTACTCGGTGGGCAACTCCGACATTCCCTAGATGAATAGCTACCCGCATCACATGATGGAAGCTTCGTATCCTCCAGTTTTTCTCATTTCGCTGAGATCGCATATAATTTTACATCAGAAACACGTGCGACTTGATCAAGAATGTTGGCTTTCTAGCTGGTACGATTAAATATCCTTACTCGACAAACACTGACCGATGTATCAGACGTTACAGCGTGTTACCGAAAGTAGATAAGGAGAAAAAGAAAGTTGATAAATGATAACAAGGAAAAAAAAAAGAAAAAAAAAGGAAGAAGAAGAGGGGGCGCGCTCTTGTTCGGTCAAAAAATACTTTGTTATCTTTCAATTACTCGTATCGTACGAGCGATAATCGATGTAATAAATTTAAAAAACACACCCTGCAGAGAAGGCTCGGAGTGTATCTTCTTCCTGGGCGCGTGGGAGTGCAGGGAAGGCTCGGACACCTCCAGGTAGACGACGACGTCCGGCGAGGCGCCCGCGGCGCGTTTCAATTTCGGTCCCTCGGAGGTGCAAAATATCTATATTACCGAGCAAACACGCGATACGTCGCGGCGTAAGGTATAATATATATACCTGCGAGGTTATACGCAGCGTCGAAACTTGGTCAATAAAAGTAATTGAAAACTCCCGCCACAAATGGCGCGGTCCCACGCAAGAACAACTCCCGATGTTGCTGCATGCTCTTTACAGCTTTGGCTGCTGCGGAACCAGAATCCAGCCTTGCTTTTTATGAATTCCCACCCTCTCTTCCTTATTTACCCTTACGGGCAATCAGCCGATACATGTATGCGCATGTCGTACACTACATACACATATTCGCCCTGTTGTACCAGCGTCGCTTTCTCATCCTGCTCCTGCTCCTCTTCCTCCTCTAATCCTTCCAATTTCAGTGTTTATTTGAGGAGGCCGCACGTCTCAGGATCTAATCCTCCCGATTTGTCCCGCGAGAGGTTGCGGATTATCTACCTCGAAGGATCATCCGAGCAGATATACTTCTCGCGTCCTTCCAGCCGATGCTAATGTGTCTCGGATCGTCCTTGTTAATCAAACTGGCCAAACTGAAACTCGCAGTTTTCAATCGAGTCGTAAAATCATCAGACTTTCAACACAAATAACGTGATCAAGGTGTTTTCAGCGCGGTGTCACATGACGGATTCAAGAGTTTTTACAAGGATTTATGTCATTCTTTCGTTAAACTTTGAATCGAATTGGAATTTTTCGTTAAATGAGGGCGCTATTGTCGAAATGCGAGCTTTGATCAGCTGGTCTTGAATAAATATCGTACAGACGTTGCATCTGTTTATTTATAATTTGCTAATTATTTGATTACCAATTCGCGTGACGATTCATCGATTCTAGCTGACCAGAACGCATTTCTAAACATCGAATCGATCAAATCAGATAATTTTCAAAACAAATCGATATCCTACGAAAGAATGAGATGTATTCTCGTAAGAACTCTTAAATCGGTCACGTGAAACCATGCTCGAAACGCTTCAATATAATATTGCCAATCCGATTCCTGTCAAAGATATTATCCCGTATCACTATCAACAGCCCCGACCATAGTTTGTATCAAGAGGAGCAAAATTCGAGCCAACTAAGAACATTTCGTCAAATTTCGTTTTTGTACAATATCGTTATCCCGGCAATTCTAGGACCCCAGCATCGCAGTGCTAGGGAAACGTAAATAAATGAGCTTACACACGTACCGAAATGATAATCCCGACCCATCGTCGGCCACCCAAACTCAGCAGCATCAGCAGCAACAGAAGCCTAAGAATTAAAATTAGCTCCACCGACTGCGCTATGCAGCAGTGTAACTTCTACTTGCTTTATGCAGCCAGCGCCCCACCGAATATTATGCAAAGCCACGGCAATAAAAATAACATATTGCGACCGAGAGACGGGAGTTTTAATCCAATATTTATACCGAGATAATTTCACCCCCCTTCCTTATTTTTTCTCCCTTCCTCTACCGTCGCTCGGCTATATCTGCACCAACACACATATCCCATTATATGCGCAAGTTCCGAAAGATTTCTTTTGTGTTAGCCAAACTCCAATTTTTCTCGATTGCGGTTTTTAGCACGGTGTAACCCTGAACCTTGGCTCGGCGAGTTTTTGTAAACCTGTTCTTTTTTTCTTTCTTGAGCGCAGGTACCGTATACGATATTTGGGTCAGTTATGCGATCAGTGATCAGCAGAGCTCGGAATTATACCTAAGGGTCTGGTTTTCTTTTCTTTATTTTTTTTTTATCGATTCTCGTGGTTCAAATAGGTACGATTGACACATGTTATTATGTACATCAGTAATTCATCGTGCACATGTCTTTTGGAAATATAAGGCTGTGGATTATACCTGTGATGAACGGGAATGATCGTAATATGTAGGTTAAAAACGAATTTCATTTTCAATACGTAATATAAGGGTGAAAAAGAGAATAAGGAAAAAAATGTTCTTTCCCTGCAGCAAAAGTTTGGAGCATTGTAGTAAAAATTGAAGGATTTGGAGGGTTGGGGTGTTTGCCTGGCAGAAGGGAGGGGGCTGGTACAGGAACCGTAAAAAGAAAGTATAGCCGATCATCCAGCCTCCTCCGACGCGTTTTCCGTTCATCTCTTTCTCCGTTTTTATTTAACGTGTGAAATCGGACAAATCCAATCTGACTGGATAGTCGTAAAAATTTATAATTTGGAAAATATTGCGGGTTCGGATTCGCGCCGCGGGGTACATATGTACGCCGGTTATGTAACGCTCGCGCCTCTTACATACATATACTGACGGAGCGGTCGGTCGCTTCGATGCGAATCAAGTTTATAAAGCGGGAAATCGAAAGGGCGTGGGGCGGCGTAAAGGGCCGATAACGAAAAGCGACTTTTGACGAAAATTGAAGTCGTTGTTATGACGGGAATTGCATCCGACGACGGGGCTTTACGACGCCTTTCCAACGGCTGGATAATACCTACGGCCCAGAAAACCGGGAAGCAACGCAACGCAACCCCCTCCCCCATGACTATGATAATTCGACTACGAAATGTCCCTGTCGACCTCCTAGGAGAGTGCACTGCCTGCAGGAGACGGGGGGGATCGGATCGGCCCGAGTGAGAGCACAGAGGGAAATCAATAGCGGGTAGATTCTCCTGCAGTTCGCATGTAAGGGTTGCACGGCTGAAACGCCGACCACCCTCGTCCCTTATACCCACAACGTATAACTGCACTGATACCGAAAAGCTACATCGTCCCGACAGATGTAAGGTCACGTGTAATCCGACACCGCAATTTTGTACACCCAAGGGTCGATGGGTGTGTTGGTTCTTTGAGTTGGTAGTATCGAAGTACGGCGCGTTTGACATTCAACGCAAAAAGCGTCGGATTTAATCTAAGATAATTGTTTGCTAGAAAATTCGGCTGCTTCAGACAGCTTATTTTATGGTATGTATTTGACACTACGTTCCGTAGACATGCGTCATACTTTTGCAGTCAGGGAAGTTGTGGCATATTGGTGTAGAAATTCTGAGCAATCAAAAGTAGCGTTGATTACAATTGTAGAGAAACTAGAAAGTTTAAGTGGTCAAAACATTGAGAAATAATTTTGCCGAACAAGCCGTTCGGAGAGTTTAAATGAGAAACTTTTAAAAATTGAAATCCCTTCAATTAATTTTTAGCATAGAATTTTTGACCGAACGGAAGTCCGACCAATTCGAAATTTCGACTCGTCACGACTGATGGAACTATTCGTAACGGACGATCTGAATTGCTTGGTCATTTTGCAAATTGACTTAGATTCGTGTAGAGTAAAGACTCGGCATAAATAGAAAGGAAATTAGGGTGTAGAGCTATAACGGTACACGAGAATTGGATAGGCTGTATTGGCATCTTCAGAATCATCATTAAAAATGAAAAGATAACCACGAATGTACTCTAATTCCTGAAGTTGGATAACATTTGGACGGTGTATATTCGTTGCAATAACTGCGTCATAAAACCGTCAAACCACAAACGATTGTATACACTTAAAGACCAAGACTAAGCACCGTAAGAATTGAAATGTGATTCTCCCTGGAGAGTTGTCGTTTCGATCGTTTTCAGGTTGCAATTTAGTGCAGTGCATAACATAACGCGAAATAATATTCATTGGTATTGCAGGGTAATTGAAGAGGTTGATGCCATTATACTCTACGGGATTGGAACTCGATCGGTGTGCAACCCCTTCTATACAATCGTCGATGAGGCGTGACCTTATACTCCGAGTATCAGAGTCGTGTATACATATATATATATATATACACATATATAATAACCGCAATGGATCCGATCGCCATAACTCGGTGAAACGCGTGGCACGGAACGAAACTCGGCGGGTAATCTCCCGCATTAATATCCCGTGAGAATAAAGCCCCAGAAATAAAAAGGCATAAAAAAAGAAAAAAGAAAACGAGCTCGACAGCGTCGGGTTCCCGCCGGGACGACGATTGTAAACGGAAACTGGGGCCTTGCTTCATTCTAGAAATTTTTCACGCTCCCACACCGGGTTGTTGAGGGAGTTTATTTGACTCTCGGCTGTACTATTTGCGCGCAAGACGGTAGCCGCATACACACCCCGTGATAACGGAGGCAGTATTTCAAAGATAGCGCTGCTGCAGGTAGGCCGAACACGGATGCAGACTGTCTGACTCTACGCACACACTGCTTCAACAAAGCTCTCCCTTGTTCAACGCTAATTCGAGATTAGGCCTATCTTTCTTCTCTCGACTTCCGGCTGACCCATTATTTCCTGTTTCTCGCGGTCGCCGATATAAGCTCCTCGTTTGTAACTCGTACCCCGCATATTTTGCGGGACAAGGATGAGGATTGACAAATTAATGGGGAACTCCACTGTATGAATAAAAAACGTCGGGGAAATGTTAAGCAATTTTACGCTAATTGCTGGTGATAATGATTTTGGTCGAATTCGAATTACGGCACTTAAGCGTGTGAATTATCAAAACTTTTATCAAACCGTTGACGTCTTTGGTGAGGGTAAAAATATATGGAAAGGTGAAAAAATCGAAGGGCCACAATATCGAATTTTTGAAAAAGCGAAAACTTGATACACAAAATTTACAAATGTCGAAAATCGAAGTTTGGAGAAGTAAAAGATTAGAATGGTCAGAACATAGAATGCCAACTGTAGAATCATCAGAATTTTGCTGTTACGTGTTTCAACCTTTCCATACTTTGTCTTTCTGTATTTCGATTCACCATGTTTTCAACTTTGTGTACTTGAACTTTCCACATTTTTAAATTCCACGAATGAAAATTCGATATGCTGGTCCTTCTATGTACGTATATGCTCAGATTCATTAGTATATTGTCTGGTAAAGATGTTTTTTCATTCGAGTTCACCATCGACATTGACGCAAATAACGTTCATGAAGATTTTTGAAACGTTGACTGACTTTCCTCTAACTTTCGATTCAGATGCCGGACGGAACTCATTTATCTCATTTACACATCTAATTCTTTGCGCCACAATTATACACGTATTCCGATTTCTATCAATCCTTTGAACTTTTGCTCCTCTTTCTTCGCTTCGTACACTTTCGCTGCGCGAATATCGCTGCCTGCTCTCCCAGATCATTTAATTGAACGGTGCAGACGAAGCGCGAAAACGGGGTTTCGCAACCCTTCGCGTGTAGAGCCAATGCACCCCTGCAGAGTCGCGCCGCCGCCGCCGCCGCCGTCCATTAATAATACAACCGTATACCCATATTGGACACAATTCACCTTGAAATTAACTGAAATTACTGGTACCCGATTGCTAAACCCTTGTGCCAAATTGACTTCGAAATTGACAATTCGCCCCTCGAGTTATACTATGTGGCGAAGAAAAGTCATCAGCTTACGAGGCGCGAGTTATTCTATATCGAATCTTTGCCGACGATCAGATATTGTTTGTTCGTTTTATTCGTTACTTGAGGCGACACGAATCTTCTCACGTGAGATAAAAGTCTTCGGAATTTCGGAGCAGAATTAATCGTTTTGTAATCGCTTTGCTACATTGTGTAACAAAATATTATGAAATTTGTTAGTATGATGAACCTTAATTTAAGGGAAATTCAAGCATTAACCTCTCTGGGTATATACATACATATACATGTATAATAAATACAGCATTCCACGTGTGTACAAACCGCGTGAAAATAACGGTAGAGATAATGCGAGTGGAACAGCGAGCAAATTTGTTAGCAGTCGCAGAATTTGCGTACAATAATGTATAAGCTGTAGAAAAAATATAGAAGAACAGAACCAAAGCGTGAATTTGTGCACGCGTATGTTCACGCATACAGTATCTTACAAGACGTTACACCCAGCCCTATGCATATTAACTAGGAAGAGTCTTGGCTCTTCTAATTGGAATCGTAACGAATAACAATAATAAGACAGTAGGACTACAACAATGCTAACGTCGAGGTTTTCTCGATCTGATAATGCGTCACGATTTGTTGGCTGAGTTTTAATTGATTTAATTACGCACCGTGAGTAGCATCGCCATGCATTCGTATATTGTACGGTGATAATATAATGAAAGTAAAAAGTTTCCGTTGAGACTGAGAAAGAAGAAAAAAAACAAAGAAACTTCCCAGCTGCCGAGGAAACGTTTATAACGTTTCTGGATCTTACACAGTGTTACCGGATGATTTCCATACAGTGATTTCCGGGTTAGACAGAATCACAGAAAAACACAACCGATCTCTGGAAATTACCTAGAACGCTGAAAAATAGTTGCAAAATCAATGAAAAAGACTCGACATATCGATACGTTAACGAATCGAAACCATCTTACGTTTAACTGACTTTATTTATTTCCGATTTCGGTTATCTCGATCAAACTTCGAGCCGTTTGAATTCCTTTCATTTCACACAATTAGCGTTCCAACTGTCGAATTTACGACTTTCTCGTGCTGCGTTACGACTGTGTCTTTCTTTCTCCATACGCGATGCAGTCGCCGGCTAGATCCCTCGATTTATCGCCAAGTCAATATCGGTACACGATTGGTTGATCGAGACCCTCTTGTACGTGGATAATATACGGCGTGTACAGTGTGATCAGGAATCCATACGTGCTCGTGTAATTTGCCGGTAATTTCGGCCCTGCTCCGCTCGAAACGACTCACGGTTAGATAGGTTATACGAGTGATGGATCTTTTCTCGCGAGAGGCGCATGTGCAGGAGGCAATTAAACCGATCGCCAAGCACCTGGCGACGCGAGCTCGCAACGAGTTCGACGATCGTTTCCTTTCCTTTTCTTTCGTGTCGTTTCATTTCGTTCATATTTCTCCACCATCGATTTGCGGGCAGAGTGTATGCGTGGATAAAAAAAAAAAAAAAAAAAAGAGTAAGAAAATAAAAAAAAAGTTAAGTAACTGGACTAAAACAAGTAGGAATGAACGGGAAAAGAAACGAAAACGCATCGTCTTAATCGACCACCGTGCAGGATCGTTGAATTTCGTTTTCGAAGACAGCTGAACGATCCCTGCATGCGCTGCAAGCGTCTCCAGATTCTCGTATGTGCGCACCTTGTGGATGGTTTTTTGTAACAGCGATGGCCACTGAACTGAAAATAATCGGCGCGACGATTAATCGAGTCCAAAAAAATAGTCGAACACGACTCGATTGAATCGGTAAAATTAATCGATTAATCGATTATTTCTTATTTCTTTGAAACGGTGCATATGAGACCAGAATTTCGTAAATTTCAGTATGTAGTTTGAAGAGTGGAAAAGTTTCTTGATAATTTATAGTTTCAGTAAAAATATTTTTCAATTTCACGTGAAAATATTTGTTTATCCTTCACTTATTGTATTAAATATGTACTAAGTAAGTAAGACAATGCTAATAATTAATACTTCAATTACACGAATTGAGGAAAAATAATCGAGTCGATCGATTAATTGGGAAAAAGTAACCGATTTTATCGAAAGTGGATTATTTTTGGACATTCTTAGGTTTTACAGAGAAAAGCGCTGGCGCTAGCTTCCGAAAATCAAATCATCCACTTATTTCTTCAATTGTATTTATCAAATTTCAAAAGTGCAGCTTTGCCAAATGACTAGAATCATTTGTATAGAATTCTTTGAGTGACAGATACAGTAATTGTGTAACCTAAAATTAGTTGTTTGATTGCTCGGAAGATTATCGTTCGTAATTATACCTACCGTGAAAAAACAATCACCTGACTCAATTTCATTTTCACTCTTTTCGGTTGTATGAAAGAAATAACGCTTTGATAATAGGTATAATAATCTTGATATTCTTCATTTATTGATCTTGCGTCAAATTGAGCTTCGCGGCCATATTGAATTCTTTTACTCAGTTGACGATTTTCGCGTCTTTTTTACCGAACGTGAAAGTAGCCAATTCCGCCACTAAATGTTGGAAATTTATAAGAAACTTGAATCAATTGTATCGATATTCATCTATACATTAATTCGAACTACTCTTATCGATTTTTGGTACTTTAGAAATCGTTCGTGCTGCGTATCGACATCGATTCGATATTATTTCGATTTGTCATTTCCCGTTCGCATTGGAGAGCACCATAGGCACACGATGACCGAAGTAGATATATCTGGAGAGGTTCTGGGCCAATCTGCTTTACCATGCGAGTAGGGGCTACAGGGTGTCTTTCACCGGCAGCCCCCACTCGCATGGTAAAGAAGATTGGCTCTGAATCCCCCCCCCCCTATATACCCACTGACCGGCGGTGGAAATATGACGGTTCGACTAGTGCAGGTATTATACGAGTTAAGCGTTTAAGTGCGTTTCTTGTTTTCGGTGTAACCCGAAGCTAAGCGGGTTAAAGGATCACGCGGATATAAGCGGCCCGCGTAAGCCACAATCTGCAGACCCTGGTCCGCCTGAGAAACGTCTGCGGGATAAAACGAGATGCAGCGTGTAAGACGAGCAGTCGAGAAGGGGGGGAGGGGGGGTGACTTGGGATGAAAAATTGGATTTACAAATCGGTCCCGCCTGTTGCTGAATGCGCAACGCGACAAAAAACGCGGCGAGTTCGTTTATCGCGAACTATTGACGAGGTAAAATTTCATGGCGGGAGTTGAGCCAAATGTACCGCATGTGTAAGCGATTGTTTGGTTGTCTTCGTAACTTGTATGTAAAAAAGCAAGGAATCAAATCCTTCTCCGTGTGATAAACAAGCAGTGTTGAAAATTTTACCGGCAAAGAAAGATAAACGGTTTTATCTATCGCTTCAAGTAAATAAATATAAATGAATGTAATAATTCTCACACAACTTGTAAAGATGTGAATTAAGCATAGCCACAGTATTAAAATCAATTTAAAACGAATTTGCAACACGACGCAACAATATTGCAAGAAATTTGCGAACCTTGGGGGTCCCGCAATACAACGTGATGTTTAAACCGGTCTTATAATTGCTAGGTTATAACTCCGTTCGATGGTCTCTGATCCCACGGCGTGAACTCGACTTTTAACTTTTCGTCTAACGCAACGGGAAGGTTTCTTCCAAGCGCACAGATAGCTGCCACGCCATGCCTGCTTTGTCGAAATATCATATCCTCATTGTTTCGCATCAAGAGCTACAAGCGCGTCATCTCCGGCTTGCAATGCGCGTGAGACCATGACCCCCGCTGCTTTTTTCCACCAGGCCATCATTTTTGCACTCGCATTTCCGCGGCTCGCCTGGACAAACATGCCTGTATCTCGGAGGAAGTTATCGAGAGATGTAAACCGTTCTTGTGCCCGTTTGTACGGTGCCGCGTTGAATCCTCGCGGCTGCTGCACGACGGACGCAATTATTCCCTCTTTTCTACGATTCCTTTGGTCATTCTGTATTTCTTATCTCCCGCAGCACGATGCTTTTGCACAGCATACCAAGCTCCCCGTTAGCCATTAGAATCATCCGCCTCCAAGACTGGAATGTGAACGAGGATAGTTTTTTTCCACCGCCGTAACGTTTCTTGTTGTATGTAGGTTATACTGCACGGATATAGAAATCGTGGGATCTTCTCCTTTCGCATATCGGACGAATCACTCGCGCGCAATTACACACTTTACACCCGAGGGTTTGAATCAATCATCGGAAGACCATCGAGTGTAATCTGACAGGAAACAAGAACGAGCGTAGAAAGTGGAACAAAATCAAGCAGACTTAACGTTTCAAGTAGAATTCCACCTTCCTACGACATTTGAATGCGTAGGGATTGGACTGATTGAGAATAGCGCGTGCGACCGGAGTTTGCTAGGATTAATTGTCAGAGCTAGGCGACGACGATTCTCGGGTAATCCGGTAACTCGATGCCGGGTGTCTCTAACGACAGTAACTCTCTACCATTGTGCAGCTCCAGGCCCGGGAGACCCCCGAAAAGAGCCTCCGTCGGCCTCAGCCTTGCCGCCAGCCACCTCGCAGCCGCTGCCGGACACCATCCTCATCATCCCCTCAAGAAACACCGCATGGACAACGGCGACTACTACGAGAACGGGCATCTAGGTGAGGAGAATCATTATTTATACCATTATCATGTGACTACCGAGTACCTGTAACGCATACCGTAGAATGTGAGGAAAGAGGTGTCTACTCCGTCGATTCAAGTTCAATTTACCTTGTCCTTCGGGTTTTTGCACAGTACGTGTAATACATTCCACGCGATGGTAAATGATTCCAAGGCGAGATAACTGCTGCGCCAAGCTTACATCACTTCGATAAGTACCGAATGCTCGACTATCACGTTCAATCGATACAAGGTAAGTGTACCAGTTATTGACATCTTTAGACCCAGTCATTGACCCTTGCAGTTTCCAAAATTGTGAATTGACGGCAGAAATTGTAAACTTCTCGATGAGTAAACCAATCAAACCGGAGGTTTAGACACTACAAATTTATGTTTTAG
This sequence comes from Neodiprion pinetum, assembly GCF_021155775.2. Classification (NCBI taxonomy): domain Eukaryota; kingdom Metazoa; phylum Arthropoda; class Insecta; order Hymenoptera; family Diprionidae; genus Neodiprion; species Neodiprion pinetum. The sequence goes on from NC_060234.1 coordinate 42,419,749, forward strand.
TAATTTTAAAACTAAGGATCAAACAGATACGACCCAAGAAGGCTAATGATTGGGACAGGGTCAACAACTGGTACACTTACTCTCAACCTTTTCATCCAAGACAAGCGATCCTGGCTTCAATCATTGGAGTGATCAACACGTCAAAAGACGCGACCGATCAGTCCTCTAGTTGGTTCTCCACTTTGGCGGGTCGCGAATCGGTACCACAACGCAATGACATTACATTCCGTATATTTCTCTCTAGTTCTAAAGTATAACTGCAGCATGTGCGTACGTATAATGCATGCAAATATTGGGACATTCAAACACCGTAGGCACCGGCATTTGATTACGATCGCGTTGACCCCACTGCAGCGCACCGTTGCAATCAAATCAATTAATTAGGGGAATCAAACGCACTTGGAGTAAGCAAATTAACTGCAGCAACTGCACGCACTACGTGTTGCGGCTTGCGGCTTGCGGCTGCGCCCAGTCGCCCCGTTTCTAGATGCACAAGTTATGAGCGTCCCATGCACATTGCACACCGTACGTATGCAGGTATACACCGTTGTGAATACATCGGAATGTAGGATCGCTAATATTTACCGCAAACGAACGGTCCTCTGGAGCAGAAACGACTTCAGAAGCGGTGCAGAAACAGCCGGACTCGAATAGCGTTGTAATCGTCGCGATTGAATCGTTTCGGAGCTCGGTTTGACACGGAGAGAATAAAAGAGGCACGTCAGGTTTTTTGATAAAATCTACTTCGTAAAATGCAGAATTTACTCTAGAATCAACAGTGAAAACCACTGAAACACGCTGTGTGTATAAAAAAAAATACAGTCAACATGGATATTTTGTTTTTGTATCAAAAATTTTGATATTTCCCTCTTTTCCCGAAGTTTTCAGTAAAATCTGCTATTTTTCTTCTCTCCGTTAACGGCTGAACCGCGGAGAATCTGCAGTTTTCGAGTTTATCAATTTCCGCTCAGCCGACGTATGAACGACTAATTGAAGTTAACTCTTTTAATGCTGTACGAGTATACAACCGGAATACCGTGTTTAAATAATAAATCATAGATGTGACGCGCGGGGTTGCGCAATCAATTTTACGAGCAAATACTGCGCTCCGCGAGTTGAGTAATGAATTAATAGTGCATGCAGGGTTTGTACGCAGTACGTAGTATTCGGGTTGTTACGCCGCTGGTCAAAGCTTATACGTATACATGAGCGTTAAAACTTCATTCGAATATCTGCACGATCCGAGCATCCTGCACAATGATCACGAAATTGTTTCATTACTCTCCGAACGGTAATAATAGTTCTAGTTTTCGGTATTTACATTTGCCTGGCGGTAACCACGAAGCTGGTACACGAGTTAGCAAGAAAATTTCGAACTGCACCGATAACGCGCAGCGTTGCAGCATATCTCTACGTTACATTCGATTCGATCTCATTAGGGCGGCATTTCCCATAACCGTAATTAATAAAACGAACAACCTCGATCAATTTGCGATATAGGTTCGTATACACGTAGGGACATCATACAAGCGTGCGGTCTATGGCATACCCATTCAGGGAGGACAATGGGAACACAATAGCTGTTCATTGTTGCCGATACGCATCTATGCTGTCTCTACGAAATTAAAAGTGATGAGAAAAATAAATAGCGAGTGCTGCACACATCGGGGAAAACGGCGGGAAGGGGGGGGAGGATTGTTTAACTGCCGGCGTCGCCGCGTGTCTGACGGCGGGGCGAAGAGGTGCGGTAAGAGAGAGAAAGAGAGAGAGAGAGAGAGAGAGAGAGAGTGGTGGATAGATAAAGAGAGAAACGGAACAAAAGCCCGCTGTGAGCTGCAGCTACGCTATCGCCCTCGAGCAGTTTCCTTCCTTTCTCTTTACAGAGACCTGGGTTAGGTTGTAGTATCAATGCACACTGGAGTACTCGGTACAGTGCAGTGTGCAATGTAACAACACGTATGTAATAATTCGCGGCCAAGAGAATCGCGTCAGGTCACGACAGACGAGCAGTCAGGTAAGTAGAAGAGGGATGGGTAGACTGACGTTTAGGCATGGAATAGGCAGCCGATTGTCAAGCTTCACGACACGACGGCACGTCCTTCGTCAAAACCGACCGACTAATTGATGAGCGCACGCCACGCTATCTTCTCACTCTTACGCCTCGCGCCTCGCCGACCATCACGACTAGATTATAACCAAGTGTTTTCCTTGGCTTCTACTGTTTTTAACGAAGGGTTATTTCCTCTGACGAATCGATCCTGTAACACCCGGTTCAAGTCTCCCTCGTACGTGGTCTCACATTCACTCGGAAATGGATGGACGACGTCACTATTATCATGGAACCGTCAGTGAGTCACGTCTCATTCTTTCAACAGTCAATGCAAAATCGAGACTCTTCGTTCCTACACTTTGTATACTGGCGAATGATCGGAGACCACATTGTCAAGAGATGATACTCGTCCACGAATCATAAGCTGGCAGAAGGTAGGCAGGCAGGCGGGTAGTATTAGCCAGGTTTTATTGCTACAAGCTAGGCAGAGCGGCGAACCGAGGACCGGGAACAGTTAATCAATGCTTTTATGAGCGGTGCACACCCACGCGCGAGTTGTACCAGCGCCAAGCCCAACATCGGCCGACACTCTGTTCATCGCCTCATTATATACCAGATTGATGTCTAATATAGTCACACCGTTCTTCCCCCGGCCAGAATTCACCTATGCCAGGACGTTTCGCACCTTCATCGATATCGCTTCCCGAGACGAAACCTTCAGACCCCAATAAAAATGTCAACGTTTTCTAAACCTATCTAAGACCATTTTCTTCGTTAGGGAAATCCTGAGTGAAAAGGACCTAGTTCCAACACCTCAAAACTGTGCACAAGTCCCGATTCCGAGATGTGCTTCAGGTTTCAATGAGAACCAAAATTCCGACTCGTTCGACCCTCGTAATTAAAGTTCACTTTCGATCATGTAGAATTTTTGAGACCTGGATGGTGCAGATGAGACCTAAATTCGTACTACGTTCCAAGATTTTGACTCGGATCTGCATTTTCCACGCAACTTCGTACATTTCGAAGCAGTTCGTCGATTACCGCAGTCCAGTGACATGACTTTTTCATCGCACTTTCCGAGGGTGCACGATTCTTCTCGCACCCCGCGGTTTCCGAAGTTTCGAGAGTTTTACACCGGCACTGAAAGGGCTTGAGGCGGCACGCGATGAAGGTATCAGCAGCGTACCTGAGGGTCGCCGTGCGTGCGGAGAAGGGCGACTTTGTGTGGGATCGTGGGACAATAATTTGCTAATTTGCGATCCAAATGGCCCGAGGCCACGACATTAGGGCGAGCCTGGTGTACGTCCGGGTGGCGGAGCGGCGGTTAGCCGTAGTAAAGTATTTAACAAATTAGGAAACACCGATTCACCCGCCGGCCCAAATCCATGGTATAAGAGACTTAGCGGTTACGGGGACTGCAGGGGCTGCTTGGCCCCGGTCACGGGACTCGGACGCCTCGCGTTTCCCCGCTCGCAAAACCATCGAAGGAATGCGAACCACTGGAAGTGTGGAATTTTCACCCCGTCCGCGTGGTTGGATTACGTATGATTTAAACTCGCCTCGAAATTTATCTGCGAGAAATACAATACCGAAATACCGGGCATTTATTTAATTAAGACTGGATGGAATTGAAGTTTCGGGGTTCCTAATTCGTTCAACCCTTTCCCGCATTATCTTACCTACTTCTCTCGGATTATTTTCACCCTTGTATATTCTCCCTTCGGTTTTACTCCCTTCAACGAGTCCTGTCTCTCTGACGTTGCATCTTTTGACCATAGATATAAAGTTACAACGGTCATCATCAAAGGAAACGAATCTACGACGTTTGTTTCGACTTTGGAAAAAGTTAACTTCACCGTTAATTGCAAACGGGGTAGATCATTCGAGCCTAATTGGAAGAAGAAGCGAAACACGAGACGAAGACGAACGAGATGAAGTCGAGCCAGCCCGAGGGATGCGAAGGACAATTTCGCGCCGATCCCTCGCCCGGTGTTTCCATCTTGTGTCATTAAATATGTAAAGAGAAAGGGGCGGTTCCGGTCTGTCCACACGTCATTCGATATTGTTTTGCGCTTTAAGTACGATACATGCGGTGAACGCGTGGGTGGATGGCGTGCGTCATTTGTTTGCCTTGCGTGGGTTACACCGATTACGGTACTGGGAAATGCGAAGTACAGAGACAGTATATTTCAGACACGTGCATGACATACGTGCATGCAGATGCACACACACGCATACACATACACGTAACACATACCCGGATGATATTGCGAGTACCTTTTTCACCTTTGCGATTATTTTGGCGTATAATTTTATGTACAATTTAAATTCTAGCAAATTTTTCCGATTCCATTTCTCTCTTTATCTCGATCGTTTGTCATTTGGCAAATAAAAGACTCGCCAAGATAACGCGGCGCGATCTGTGACGTGTAACGCGTGATCGTTACACGCAACACATACATACATACACACTTATATTCGCAACCACGCAGCCGCCGTGCAATTTGAACGGAGCCCTCGTTTTCGGGAAGCGTTTTCGGTTATAAATACTTTGATATCTTCATTTACTCGATTGGCCCGGGGGAGGGGAAAAAAATTGCGAAACGAGAATTTTCGCGGCTGATTTAAGAGGCACTAAAACTATAACACTGTTACCAAAATGAAGAGGTTTAATGCTCGAGGGCCAATTAGATTTTTATTTTTGCACAGCTATCGTAAAAACGATCAAGCTTCTCGCGCACGCAGCCATTGCAAGCCCTCTTATGTATTCGGACCAATTATACTTTCCGTTCCCTTGTTCTCTCTCTCTCTCTCTCTCTCTTCCTCTTTTATTCTCCTTTCTTATAATGCTTTTGTTACCGGCATCCTGGTCAAGACTTTCAGCGCGCGCAACAAACTTGCGCAACGTTATGTCTCTCGTTAAATTTGAAATGGTAACACACACACACACACACACAAACATACACGTATATGATCTTTTGCCTCGAGAGCTGTTGTATAGAAATATACCTGCATCTTTTTTCTCGAGCTCTGATTTTGCAAGAGTTATATTCCGTCCCTACTGTATCTCAATCCGAAAGACACCGATGTTCGCGTCGTTACGACGTCTGCCGTTTGCATCGCCCAACGCGATCGTGAATCTGTCGATCAGTTTTCCTCTCTCTACGTCGTCTCATTCATTTCCCAGAGTCCAGCGAGCAATTACAACCTGTACTCAGCGATCCTCCGAGTTCGTGGTTCGAGGCTTTCGAGTACACGGTGGTCCGAGTCCAACAACTTTTCATGGTTTCCGCGGGTCTTCCGCGATACACGTTTTCCCTCTCAGTCAGCCGTACCAGAGGCTGTAAACTCATCCTGGGTATAACGAACCGAAACGAGGAATCGTCGGTGGGTCAGGGCGAGCACGAGCCGATGCGGCGTGACGCGACTCTGCGACTACATCCCGAAGTCGTAAAGTCCGTCCATCCTTCCCCCCGCGACACGGGATATCGTGTGTACGCATGCCTCTTGCCTGATCCACGACTAAATTACACCCCGTCGAACGGAGCTGCGGCAGGGCGATGGTCAAGGGTGCGGGATCATTTTTATTGACCCCGAGGCCCGGGGGCGATTCACTTTAAAAATGTTCGCCCGAGAGAAACACGGCGCCGGGGAAGCGTTTCCGGTCGGAGAAACGGCGGAGGTGTGAAATATTAATATCTCAATTAACGTGTCTTACACTTACTGTCTTTTATACGGGGATGCGGATCGCGATCCAACGGACATATCTCTGGGTAAAAATCCTAACAAGCATCCAGCAGAGTGTCCGTAATTTCCTGTAATTAAAAAACCCCGGGTAATTGAGCAGAGACGGGAAATATGTAACATGTGATACGGTTTGTACAGTATGTACAGTTTTCGATCCGCATGCAGGCGTATCACGAGAGGAGAGGAAAGCAGGATTCATTCAACAATTTACTTGTTAGCAAAGTGCCCGACCGCACGCTCAATTAACCCGCGAATCAGAGCCGCTTTGTTTGAAAGTGGGAATTTTTGTAATCTACACCGGGTATTATATAGTGCTGGGTACGATACGCACACCGTCAAAACGGGGCATGCCGCGTTCGAGTGTTGGCCAAGGGCCGCCGGACGCGCGTTTGGAACGCCGCGAAAAAACAGCGAGAGAGTGAGAGAGGATACGAAAAAGTGGCGAGTCGGGGTTTGTTTTAATTGTAAGCGTTTTTATACCGCTCACGTTCGTACACGATAACGCCCCGTGAATCAAAAGGCTCGCCAATTTATCTCCGCGACAAAGTTTACATACGTTTCGTTAAAACGAAAAGGTGTATGTGGTAGGTATGCATATCGTATCAGTTGGCACGTTTCAAGGGATTCAGAGTGAAACGAGGGTCCTTCAAAAACAGTCGTTTGCTTGGAAAGTTTTTCAAAGAATTTTCTCCAAGGTATTTTTCAAGTTCTGCAATCATTCGAACTACGATCAATGATCACGTGATGTTCTTCACCCAATGCTTAGATCGCTTTGGTCGGTACAGCGAAGATGTCGAAAGAGTTCATTTCCGAATATCTGCATATTTATTAGTGCAGATGAAGCGTAGCTGATCACCGGCGGTGATTTCAATGCTCACGACGGTGCTGAGTGCCAGTGATCAAAAGCCTCGGGAATCTAGTGGCGACGTTTAAAACGGGAAATGGATATCGAGCAATGGCGTGGAGACATCGTAACTCGTCAGGATTTTAACAGTACGGTAATTATCGTGTTGTGGGTTTGACGAGGAATCCGTTTTTTGACGGGCTAACGGAGAGGTTGATCTTCCGATTTCCTTATCGAGATCTTCCAAGATAACTTTGCACGCATTATGTCCGTCTAACGCGTTGCGGGCCGTCTTGACTGGTCATTTTTGTTTCCACTTTTGTTGTCGCCCTGTGTAAATCAAGTACCATGATCTTGAGATGTCGTCATGAGATGCGTGAACTGTATTCATATAATGCCGAGCGTCGAAACAAAAACCGATGATTATACAGGTCTGCAAAACAATAATTTTTTTTTTAGCTGCATGCGATGTTTTTGGTAAATGGTATGTTCTCGCGTGTGCCGAATCCAAGAATGACTTCCATTTGCCTACGTCACGTACAGTATTTTTGCAAAATATTAGGTTTTTGCGTAAAAGAAGCGTAATAATATTGAAAAAAAGCATCGTTATACAACAATGAACTAAACAATATTTCTTGTACAATTGAACAAACAATTTCTTTACGAAATATATTTAACATTCCGTGTTCATTCTTTTCGCGTATGAAACCTTTTCTTCTTCTCTTTGATACACCTCCGAACACGCTTCGGCTTACCATTTTCTCATTCTCCGTTTGCATTTATTCTAGAATCTGACTCTAATACATTTTAAATGGAACTAAGAAATCACTTTTGCATAGGATTTTTACAATCAAGAATAGGATACCAGATTTCGAACTAAACGGGATTTTCATTCCAAATGAAACTACAAACACTAGTTCAAGAAAAAGACCTAAGCAGTCTTTTGGTCACAGACCTGTGTTATCGCCGTGTTTCAGGGTTAAAGTGACTGCCGAAGTGTGACAGAGCTCGTGAACTGTTACCGCACGACGAATGTTGTACGAAGCTGGCTTTTCTCAAACCGTGGGAGTCGGACTTTCTTGCGTTGGATATTGTAAACTCTCGGTACGCACGCCGCACGTACGGCGAGAGTCGGGAGTGTGTGAAATATACATATTTTTTCTCCGCCAACCGGAAGCCGGGAGCGTTGGGCTACAAATAGCCTTACACTTTACGCGATGTACGGGCGCAGCTCTTTACTTTAATTACGACGTAAAATGATAAACAATGTCCACAGATGGTCGCCCGCCTCGGGATCTGTGAGATTAAAGTGAGCTCGGCGGGCATGTCGCGGGTTTGAATCGCTCAACAGTTGGACTCATATGGCGCCCATCAAAAGACATAAACCTGGCCCCCATAAAAAGCCAATAAACCGACGATGCGCACCTACGTTCGGCTTCCACGCGTGCAGATATGACGCGATTTGACGAGCAAGCCTCAACCTCGGGGTAAAAATCCTCAACAGCCCCGTTCCTTCCAAACCTCCGGAGTTCCGTCGATCGGTTCGAGCCTTTAATCTCAAGGGTAAATCTGCGGCCGCGCAGCAGATCGGTATCAAAACTAAAAATCAAAACTAGCTTCCTCCGCAGGCCGAGGGCGAGGTTTCCGCTGCATCTGCTCATCTCATTCAATTTCCGCGGAAAAGGTTTCGTCCTTGAAGTCCAGGGTGGAGGTTCAGTCCCGCGTCTTCTGGCCCGTCAATACTTCGCAGTCCCGTTTTTCCCTTTCCCTCTCTTTTCGCTCCTTTTCCTTCTCCCTTGCACTCCCGTCGAACCGGTAGCGGCGTCTGTTGATCCGTAGCATAAACAAGGTATTGTATTTCGCAGGGGATCCTCCTATTATATCATATTTTGTTATTAATATTTTCCGACTGGCTGAGCTCGACGAGGAGACCGGCAGGTATAAGAGGACGCAGGAGCAGAGCGAACGAAAGCGGACCCGTCCAAAATGGTTACAATTATTACTGCATCTTGCGGATGAAAGTTGGACTGCAGGTATGCGAATGCCGCTGCAGGATCACCGCGATGCCTACGCATTGAGACGTTTCTCTCCCCGGAGACGGTAAATCCGAAGTCCTCCGGCCGCCTCTGACTCAAGAACCGACAAATCTTCTTCTTCTTCTTCTTCTTCTTCTTCTTCTTCGCATCTCGGCTCGTTTCTCTCAGCGTTTTAACGACGAAGAGATATCCTGGCGCGTGGACCTCGCGCGATCCTCGGATCGGCCAAGGACCACGGGAAGAGTTGCAGGTATTTGTTCTTCCATCCCGCTGCCATGCACCACGTCCGCAACCTCGTACGCCCCGGCGTCATCCGAGGGCAGTAAACCTTTTGATATATAGTCGAAACTTTTTAGAGTTCTGTCAGCCACGCCCACAATCAGCCTTACTGTTATTTACACTCCGTGTTGGGCTGCGATATTCACCGGGATATTCCTAAACCGAAACGCGGATGCGTTTTGTCTTCTTATTTCGCGACGGTAGTTTAGATTCGTCGAAATTGAATACCCGCTACAAAGATGACACGGTAACGTGCGCACACCTGGATTTCTCCCAAAATCGATAAGTAAATTCACTGTAATTATACACGCCTTCAAGTGTAACCCTATCATTGTGTTATCAATTGTTCGCAATTGCTAAAAAAAAAAAACTGTTTCAAACTCTGATCCATACATAGCGTACGAAAAATCTCTCCTGGATCACTCACAAAATCACCACTCAATTTCGAAACATCTATCTTAGAAATCTGAGCTACATGATCGGAATCGCGAGGTTTGAAGAAGCATCGTTTGGCTCTAAATCGTAGATCTGGACCGCGTGTGGTTAGATAGAAGGGCACCCCCTCTTGTATGAATACGTAGGCGTTGAGAGGGTGTGTGAATATAATCCAATATCTGTACATACATGCATAAGGTATAAATATTATACATGCATTGAGTCTGGTGCCGCGGCGCGGATGGATGGACACACACACACATATATATATATATAGATATATAGATATATATATATAGATATATATATAGATGCGAAAAAGGCGAAGCTGGCCCTCCGATCCGCACACGCTACGAATTTATGAAATTATGGCTGGTCGCCTTGGCCAAATTATCTATTTCAGACGTCCGCGCATCTACCCTACGGGCCTCGTTTGATTTCGGGTTCTGATCCGCGAGCATTCTTTGTTTCTTTGTTGTGCGAGCGGATTCATCCATAGCTATACATGTATGTATGTATATTAATGCATATACCTATAACACTGCGAAAACGGCGTTGAGAACCGTGGATGAATGCGTGATGCATATTTTATTGTGAGATACAATATGAGCCAGGATCTTGTTCGTTCCGCCATCTTTTGCGCAGAAAAAATTTACTTGTTTTGACTGATTTGGATCATTCGGGAACAGATTATTTTTATTTCAAATGAAAAAGTGCACTGGAATCTAATAAATTTATTACGTTCTTTGGTCAATTATTTTTACCAACGATCCATGTAAATTACGTTTTATGACTATTCGGAGAATTGAGGCTCTTCTTAGAGTGTCGGTAAATTTTATCCGAATCAAGCGATCATTTTACAGACCTTAAGAGTCTATAATTATTCGAGTTATACTTTTCACGCGATGATTGGTTGTCGTTAGTGAAGGGGGGGGGGGGGTGTAACGATGCAATCGGTGCCTTGATCCTAGTAAATTCATGACACGTCTATAATACGTCCTATTTGAATAACTAAATTATTCATCGAACGGAGCAGATTGGAGTTAAAAAAAAATTTAGCGATCATCATTGGTCCACATAATGAGAAAATGAATACACGTTTGGTAGACTTTTGCGCTTTTGGTGGTAAAATTTAGCGAACTGGATTTGGCCGTGGTAAATATTTATTTATAGGCAAATGATGCGCCGAGAAACCCCGCGTTTCATCATCCTTGCAGGAAGAGAAGAACCCAGGGGCCCTAAAAGATCCCGCGGACTGCGTTCCCACCGAACTTGGGTCCAGATTGGGCCAGGAATTAAGTGAACGCGCGAAGGTGTATGAGAAGCGAGAAGAAGGAGCTGCACGCATCGGTAAAAAAGACTCGTCATTCCAATCACCCAAAGCCAAATGAATGAAACGCGAGCGTCTCAGCGATAAAATACAATTTGAGCTAAAGACTGCCTCCACCTAGCCTCTCTTCTCCTCTCTCTCCTCTCCCCATCTCGTTCCTCTTCTTCCCCCTCCGCCGTCGAGCTGATGAGGTGACAACCCATAATTATACAGCCCGCTGTCTGTCGGACATAACTGCAGTGGCATGCACGGACCTCGCTGTGCCCGGCCAGATCCACTCGAAGATCGCATTCCCTCCTTCCCCCCCTTTCTTCATCCTCACCTTTCCCCGTTCCCTCCCTTTCTCTCTCTTCACTCTTGCTCACGAATAAGAATTGCAAATTTACGAAGGTACCAGGCCGATCTCCGATCAAGCGATCGATCATCTGGCCTTATAGGACGAACCCGACTGTAGCGATCGCTTCGATTGCATCTTTTCCGCAACTGTTTTCCAAATCACAGGATATATCGAACATATCGATCCTTTGTCCACGTGATGTTTCACCGTCTCGTCCGAGACCACGACCAGACATCGACTTTCGATTTCCAACAGTGGGTTGAGCTGGAAGTCGGTATTTGTTGCTCAGCTTTGATCGTGTGTTATATCCAGATGATTACGTTGGTTTGGGAGAAAACCGTGAAATTCCCGTCTGAGAACATATTGTGGAGATTTTCCGAATAGGTTCACTGCAGAGGACTATCCACCGCCTTTCCCTCGCTTTCCACCTTGCCGACTCGCCTCGGCGATCCGCATCTTTTGTTTGCCAAATTCGTTGGCGCGTAAGAAGCGTAATCCTGTATTTGGAGGAGAAACGACAAGACCATGAAGCGGTCGAGGGAAAGCTAATCGTGAATGGTAAGTTAACGAAGGTTGGGTTGGGCTCTTTTTCGGACGTTCAAAACAAACTTTGACAGAGTCTTCAAGAGTAGCTACTCATCTCTTATCCTCCAATCCCGCGAGCTTAACCTCTTCCGACGCTTCTCGAGAGCTACGCAAGGACGTTTTGTTCAGGACGCCATCCGTGCAACCGTGAATACAAATCCACGCAACGATCGCTGATTTCGCATGCGAGCCGCGAGATCGATAGCTGGGATTTTGCACCGAGCAGGGCAGCTGAGCTGCGGGGACGCGGATCTTAAGCGGCGAGTTTAGAGAGATTTCATTAAATCATATGAATTGAGGATAATGTATGTTATTGAGGTCCGCGTCCAAATCGCGTTCTATAAGTTGTAAAGTCCAATTTTAGGGTTCGTCACGGACGGTACCGGCGGGGCCCGCTCGTCCCATGCGGTTCTCAAGCCTCGGGTGGAGGCTTCTTCCTCGACGCGGCCCGACTCGAGGGTTCTCCACCTCCAGTCATCGATCCGACAGTCACTGGTCGCGACCGCAGCTCTTCGAACCCGCCACTTACCCGTCAAACGGCCAGCCGGTCGGAATCACCCTGGAATCACTACCATTTAGATAATTTGTAATGAATAGGCAGACGTTTATTCTATATTGCCCACGAGCTATGCAACGGAATGACAATAAGCTGCTTGCGACCTTATACCTCCTCCACCCCGCTTGCGGTGCGTTTAAGTCTGAGGTCCGTGGCTTCCTTCCAAAGTGTCCGTTCGTCAACATCCCCGAACCGATGATTTCTGATCGGCAGGATGGAAGAACGATTGGAAGTTCATCGGTATAGGAAATATCAATTTTTAAATATACTGTGGAGTAGGATCAGTTTTCGTCACCGTGTAGCAGGGTAAAAAAGGACAGTAATTGTCTTCGGATTTGGTCACGTTTCAATTTGATCGGACCTTTCAGACTAGATTCACCGCCGGGTATCTGAAGGTCTATTATATTATACAAGGATGACAATGTGGCAAATCCGCTATCAACACAATTCGTTAACCATTCTGCTTATTATGATATTCATTATTTCACAGATCGGTGGTGTTAAGTTGTCGCCATGTAATTATTAAGGTTATGTTACATCCTCGCGACGGTAGTTTTTTAGTTGAATTAACCCGTGCATGAAATCTTGACTTTAATTCTTCACCCCAAGTACAATTTTGGAAGTCAACTGTCTTTTAAACTTTACCCAACCGAGCTACACCACCGGCACAGCTTTTCGTCTCTTCAACAGCGATCGGGCTCGACGTGTCACGAAAAATATCGTAGACATTTCATCATCCGTTTCTCATCCAGTTTGTTGTAACAGTATAGCAAATTTAGCACTGTGAATCACTCTTGTAAGTCAGGACTCAACGTCTGAAGGCTGCACCGTTTGCAATTTGCATATACCGACGGTGGTCTCGCGAAGCGGGGCAATATTTCCCGCGGACTGGAAGCAGTTGATAACTTAGCCGAGCGATTCTTCTTTCTCACACAGTGAACGTGTCCGAATTCTGTCAGGGTCTCCCATTCAGGCACCCCTCCTGTATTTGACTTTCTCGGATCTCTGGAGCGGCGCCTCGCGTCGCGACGACCCGCCTGCCTGGGTTCGGGGCGATAATGTATGCCCGGTCACGCGTCTCGATTGATGCCCACAGAGCCCGTCACCGCAAGATGTCATTCCCTCGCTTCTGCTGTCATTTGTTAGCCAAACTCGGAGGTCTGGCCAACTGATAAGTCGTCTACGGTTAGACTCGCCCCTGCTAATGCGTTCTTGATCTCTCCGCGAAGATCCTTCCACCCTCCCTGCAGTTCTCTCTATTTCCTTTCCAAACGCGTTGGCTCTCCGAAGTTGCATATTCGGTGCTTGCCAATCGAGCGAAACTCGAACTGAATTGCAGTTATTTTTTCGAACAGCCTTCCACGTATCCTCTGCTCGAGGAGAAGAGAACCGTGGAGATCCATCAACGCGAGCTGGAGTTTATAAGTCGAAGAGCAAACAATACACGGTGCCCGGGATTATATGCAGACTGCGAGGATGTGATTGATATTTGGTTAAGTTGGCTGGTGCGTTCGCTCGACGCGTTAGCCCCGATCCATCAAACCTCTTTATCCGCGACACGGCGCAAGCCACACGTCTCTGTGATTTCACCGGGAACCGCTTTTCGTTCTTTTCAACGACGATTCGTCTTCGTTGCAGCTATACCGAATTGTTCCTTTCGAACTGCTTTCAATTCGTGATCCTTTATTCCGCGCTCGCGAAGTGTGCTTGCGGTGAAACCTTCCCATCTTCTAACGTTCCCCTTCTCTCATTCCTGTTTCAGATGTACCAAGAATGGAGAAATCCCCGCTTCTAGCCAACGGATACAACCACCCACCCACACACTTGAGTCACATGCAGTTCATGCAGCTTGGAGGACATCCCGGCGCTGGTCACACGGCGATCCTGTCGCCAGCCAGTCTGCCACACCACCTTCAAGCTCAGGCAAGAGCCGAGCAGGGTCTCAAGGTCAACCCTAACATGCCAAACATGGAGGCAATCGCAAGGTGAGACCATTTGCACACTTTTATATCCAGGCATATACGACTTGCGTCCAGTCCAGAAGCCTAATCCAAAAATTGAGCAAGCTTTTCGGACGTCTTGCCGCGGAAAAGAGAAAAGACGGCTCCGTGCTTTTGGGGTATTTAAACGAAATCCTTTCAGAGCAAAATAATTCGGGACGATGGCGGGGAAGGAATGAGCGGGAGGGGCGGGGGGGATGTTCGGAGTGAAATTGGCGGCGGGGTTGGGAGGGGAATCAGCCCGGAGGGGCGAAAGGTGTCTCAGGCGAAATGGAACGAGCAAATGCCTCGACTGAAGGTCTAAAGATCGTCAGACTAATCTGATTCACCGTTGGCTTATATTAATAATATTTTGGAAATAACCGACCACAGCGGGAAACATTTTCATTAACTCGACTTTCCGACTCCCCCATTGGCGCGGTTGTTGCCCCTCGCCATCATCGCAGCCCCGAGGGCCTGTCCAACAAACTTTGGACAACTTTTGAGAGTGTAAGGACCAAAAGAGAGCAAGACAGAGAAGGAGAGAGAGAGAGAGAGAGAGAGAGAAAGAGAGGGGAAGAGAGGGATCCGGTAGCGGGGGGGAGAAATTGGATTTATTTGTTTTAAGTTCTCTGATCCTCAACCCCCGTACCTCTTCTCGCGATGACGCGCCTGGATGCGAGTTGGCGAGGCCAAAAGAATACAACTTTAAGAGGATTTCAGAGACGAAGAAGCCGTGGAAATCCAGGGGGTCTCGACACTGTTTGATCTTGCTTCGCTCCTAAGTCCGTTTCCTCACGTCTTGGCATCGCCTTCGACCTGCCCTCGAGCCGTAGGGTGATGGCCCTTGCACCGCCGGCATTGGGGTGTATTCATTTCACGCCATCGGAACTACTATTAAGTTAGAGACGACTACGGTGGAAATCGGGAGCTGATGGGAAGTGTAAAAATAGGGAGTTGGTGTATAATGCGAGGGTCGCGGCAGGGGGGAGGGGGGGGGGGGGGGGGAGAGGGGGAGGGTGAAATTAGAGAGGGACCATTGAATTATTTCGCGAGGGC
The DNA here is from genome assembly GCF_021155775.2 of Neodiprion pinetum. Classification (NCBI taxonomy): domain Eukaryota; kingdom Metazoa; phylum Arthropoda; class Insecta; order Hymenoptera; family Diprionidae; genus Neodiprion; species Neodiprion pinetum. The sequence continues at coordinate 42,434,986 of NC_060234.1, forward strand.
TTAACTCCCTCGCCTGAGCGCATCTTAAGCCAGGTACATAATTCAGCGGTAACGAACGAGTACTAATTCAACTATATTTAGGCATCTTTGAAGCGGCGGGGAAATCCTTCGGCTAGGAAAGACTGCCGCTCACCCTTTGCTCGTAACATCCCTCCCACTCCCTGTCTTATACGCTGCGGAGCTGCGGTTCTGAGACGAGGCGAGATTAAGATTTCGCGCCTCGAACGCCACTGCGCGAAGGGTTAATCCTCGGCATTTGTTAACCGAACCGCGTTAATGCAGAAATGTCTTTCAGACAGCGTTCGTTTTATGACGGGGGTTGTCGATGCGGTACCGATCGAGTGAGCGAATCGTATTTTGCACTCTTTTTCCATCCTGGTCGTAAAAACGTTCCGAACGTTGGCAAATTGTACAGTATTTTTCAATTGCGCTATGACGCGGTCAACGAGAAAAAATTTTGTAGAAGTGATGGAAAGACTGGAAATATTGTTAACTTGCAGCTAATTTTGACATCAATTTTCTCAAGTTCTCTTTTCAACAATCACACAAGTGTGATCATAAACCGCGTATCATTTCCCAAAGAAATGTGAATAATGCGATGCGCTGATTTCATCGCGATAAATCTTGAAGTTGTATTAGGTAGAACAGTTCTGAGAACAAAAATAAGCCTGTATCTTACAGTGAAATCGAACGAATCTACCAAATTTTTAACCATTCCAAAGCAAATTAAAGCATAGATCCGATAGTTTTTGGTAATTCTATCTCGCATGTAAATATTCAAATTGTGTGATTATCTCGTAATTAAATTAAGCAAAAATATCGATTCACCACCTTGCGCCAACCTTCTGGAATCGTTAATAAGTCTTCACACGTTCTTTGCTCGTCCTTCGTTTAAATTGTCATCGTTTATCGCGGCTTTGGTAGACGAGTATATGCGAAATCACGACACGTGCGCGAGTCACAGCTTGTCGAGGATTCACACGTACATTATACGCCTTCAAATATAGGCTACACATGTACGGGCGGGAAGGTGGAACACCGCAAGACAGAACAGTGTCCGCATTATGATTTCAGAGCGCTTTGCTTTTAATTAAAATGCAAATCTATATCGCGCACGAGGCGTGAGTTCGGAAGGTAAGACGGATTACGTCTGGGGTGCCACGACAAACACCGGAATATGATTAATTCAGCGCAACCCCATCCTTGTTATTCCCAATTCTCGTCACCCACTCGCTGGACTCGGTCTTTCGATCACGGCCTGTTCACCCTGAGCAAATAGGAAGCCCTGCCTTCTTCGAATCTATGATCCGCCAATTACGGTGCCAAGAAACGAAGAGCAGAACGATTATCTCTCACTGCTCGGCAGAGCTGCCGAAAACTTTCGCAGGAAATAGTCCGGTAAATAAGCATGAATGGTAGTACTTTTTAGGTATGAATCCGGAAACTTGATCCAAGGTTAACTCGATTGGGTACGCCGAATGGAATGGTGATAATAATTTTGCTATTAACCCCCCATTTCGTTATAAAGAAAGGGTTAAACCGTTTAATTCAGAACCGAATATTCTTATCCAAAAATATGTCGTACAAAAGTTGTTGGGGACAAAAGAAATCGTAAAAAAGTATCTTATGTTCATCTTCGTATCTTTAGAAATAAGGGAGATAAAAACGAAAAACCATTTAAATGACGGTGAGCGAAAACTTCAGTTTCCAATAAAGCAAAAAATATGAAATTCGTATTTATGTCGGGTTTTTTGTACATATTGCTTTAGTAAGAGTTAATCTAACTTTGTTTACAAACATATTTTCATTCACCTTTTTCTCTCTTATTTTTGAAGATGCGAAGATCGAGAAGTTACTAGGTTCTGAATTAAACAGTTTAATCTCTTTTTATAACGATCTCGGGGGTTGATTGCGAGATTATTATCACCATTCGATTCAGCGTCATCGAATTACCCTTAGATCAAGTATTCACACTAGAAAAGTACTATCTTTCGAATTCTTTTCTTGGTCTAGCGAAGCATAACCAAGCATCGATAGATAACTGAATAGTGATGAGAAGATCATCCAGGAATGGAATTCGAATTTTAAATTCAAACAACTAAGACAATTTCAAAGATGACAAGAAGTACAAGTGGTGAAAAAATGTGGAGGGAAGAGATCGCGTTAATTTACTCCAAGCGAAAAATTCGAACCGGTGATTCTGCGACGGTCCTGTATAAACATGTATAAAGCATAATCAAGAGGCGTACGGCACATTGCTTTCATGGATTAGCACTGCACGGCTCGACGACGGACATTTTTAATCAGCGACATCAAAGCTCCGCCTTTGCCTACGCCGTGTTATTTTGTTTTCGTAAATTTTTTTTGCTATTTTTCCCTTCAATTTCTTATTTTCTGGTTCTTTTCGTCTCGCGTCTTGCGAGCACAAGTTGGCGAGGAAACGACGAGCGTCGATCGAAATATCACGAGACAACCGGATGCCAAGGAAAGACTCTTGCCAAACAGAGTTTCTGAAGAGGCTCGGTTAATTAGCAATTTCGTTTCGTATTTCCGAACGACTTCAACCTTCGTTCCTTCACGTACAGCAAATATTTCACATCTTTTCTCCGTCCTCTTCTTACCTAATCATTTAAACTAAAAACCTCTCCTCACTCAGCCGCCTAATTTATTATAATATCCATCGGATTTCGCTCATCCATTAAATTTTCTGTCATTTCGCAGATCTGGGATTTGGGAAAACTGCAGAGCAGCCTACGAGGACATCGTCAAGCACCTTGAAAGGTAGGATAGAAATTTTGAAATAAAATATACATGTACCACGTCGTGGAGTAAAAAAATTCAACTTGCCTTATTCCTTCGGGAACGATGATGATTGCGCTTCTTTTGTCGAAGCAAGAACGACGAAAATCGATCAAATCCCGCGGGAAAACGACAAAGTCTCGATTACAAACAGGCGCCGATGAAATATATTCCGTGCAACGGTGCACCGTTGCATCTCCGATAAATCAGCATTACCGGCATATAGTCGCGGCGGCCGCGAAACCCTGACGGGTTGAGTCGGCTTCGGACGCAGTAATGCCATCATGATTTGTACCCCGGTTACCCCGAAAATTCGAGCGGCTTGATCCGTGCCGCTTGTCACTTCACGGGACAGAGATCATCGCCTCGACGTCCCGTTCATCATTCGGGGATTAAATCATTGGATTGTAGAACTGGGAACGCGGGAAGGGTTGATCTCCGGGTTTCGCCCCGATTATCCGCGGCCCTTTTCGCCTTTTTCAGACTCCTCGCGTATATCCCACGTGTATCCGATCCGATCGGCAGGCACGCACACCGGGAAGTTTGCTTCGAGGCCCAAAGTCGCGGGAGTTTATAAACTCCGGATGGTCAATTAATGGGACTACGGGTAAGTTTAATTAAAGGAGCCCGGGTGTCTTGTTCCGGGAGACAAACGTCACCGTGCAGCTACGGCCGGGTCTGGAGGAAGGGATTAGCATAAACAAATCATCGGGATTAGAATGCGGGGGCCGTTGCTCGGGGCGGCCCACCGCGCTTGTAAAATCAAAAGGACAAACAATTAATAACCCGGGGAAGGACGATTAATCAGAATTCAACCTCGCGGAGCAGTTAAATACCCGACGAGGAGAATCGGGCTGCACGGATAAACAAAGGTTTATATCAGTGTCAGTTGCAACAAGTCAACTCCGCCGACACCCCCTCCGATGAATATTCAACCGGCCGCCCCTTCCGACATCCGAACGAACACACAGGCGTGCCTCCCTCCCGACAAGGCCGCCGCGCGGTCAGTCGAGTCAAACGACTCGAGTCGACTCGAGTCACACTCGACAATACTGCGGAATCGCGGGAGGGTCCGGCTGCGAACAGCTTTGAATTGCTTTGAATTGGAAATTGAATCCCACCCCGGCGTCCCTCCTCGCCTCATTCCCCGACTCTCGTAACAAAAACACCGCGAGTTATTTAGTCGCTATTTGCAATTTGGCGGGAGAAAATTGCCACCCTCTACCGGCCGGTCCACCTTTCGCCCCGCGTTGTCACCTCGCTGATTTCAATCTTCTCTCCCTCGGTGATGTGCGCAACTTTTCATCTCGAAGGTTACAAAGAAGGCGATAATAAATATAAACAAAGTACGTTACTCCGCGAAAACTGGGCGATCGCAGCGTCAACCCTCACCGAGTTTGCGTTCATACTGTTGCACGGCATATACAACACGGCAGAAGTAAGTAATATTAATGGTCTCTCGCAGAAACGGGTCCCTCTCCCCGCTATCAATGCGCAACTCTGCTAATGTCGGCTTCCTGGCTTTAAAACCAGCCAGTCATTCTACGCTATAATTCGTGCGCATTGTCGCTTATCCATCCCCTCCTTGCCTCCTCCCCGTTAGCCGTGATCCTCGGCCAGGGTTTGCCGTTCTTATCACCCCCTCCCACCCACCCTGACTACCTACCTCAGAAGGTCATTAATTACGACGGTGACGCGCGTCTTATATCGGAAAAGACATCTGCCGGAAAATAATATTCACAAAGTCACGAAGTCTTTCGGGCTTCTGCAGGCGCGGACCAACTTCGTTCATATTTCAACCACGTCGCAGCTCCGTTTCCGGTGATACACGGTAGAATCGTGAACTGCAGGGATTTTAAACAAGAAATATTACCGGATACCGAGTTTAATTCATCTCAGTCGCTCTCGCAACATGAAAATACACTGCGTGAATACGGTTTCTAATCGGAGCGAAAGTTTCCTCGAGTAATAGATCGAAAATTTTTCTCCAAACGGTCGACAAAACTTATCGAATCGAATGAAACAGCCCGTCAATTGGACTGTAACGACGCTTTGCAGCGTTGCTTCTGTTGAAAAGATTTTTGGAAGACTTGGGCTAAAAATTGAGTGAAACTCGGATTTCTATTTGGTTGTTAGGTTAGGTTCGGTTACGTTAGGTTAGGTTGGGTTAGGTTAGGAAAAGCTTTTCGGAAGACAGTAATTCTGGGGCTAAGAAATGAGAGAAACTCGGATTTCTATTTGGTTGTTAGTTTAGGTTGGGTTATGTTAGGTTAGGTTGGGTTAGGTTAGGTTAGGTTGGGTTAGGTTAGGAAAAGCTTTTCGGAAGACAGTAATTCTGGGGCTAAGAAATGAGAGAAACTCGGATTTCTATTTGGTTGTTATATTATGTCATGAATTAGGCGTTTTTGGTTGATGTTGAAGGTGTTTGAGCACTCGTGCAGGCTCGAGTTCACGGAGCACGCGTTGTGATTAATATTACACGCGCATAGCGGGCCTTTGGTTGAACTTGTCAGCGGTTGTAACAAGATATGATGATTAGCGACGAAGCGAGGGGAGCTTCCGCGTTTCCGGTTCTCCGAGCTCCCCGCGGGGAGTTGGAACTTCCAAATGAACAGCAATCAGCGGAGTTGCGACGTCAGAACGCGAGGTGAAAAATGCAAGAAGAAAATTAAAAAAGACAAAAAGAAATGTGGAGTCACAGTTCCTCGACGAATTATAATATTATATACGTGTAGTATGATAATTCAACATCAAAAACTGCTGCGATCCCGTTTTTGCGTTGCCTGATTGGTTTGTTTTTTCTTTTGCTAGTTTTGAACAATTCCTGATCGTATCGTGACGCAGCTAGACTAAAATAATAGTCGGCTATATTATATACAGAATTCGGGCGAATCCCCGATTGAATAATCACGAGACCTGTTTAAGATCACGTAGTATTCCTATCTTTACCGACCGAGCTAACCCACCCTTTTTTATTCCTATATCAAATAGATAAAGAAATGAAAAGAATTAAAATTTGGTCGGAAAGTCATTTTTATCCCGAAAATCATGAAAAAAGTGTGGTCTTTTGACATGTGTTTGTTCATTCAGTATAGGAAGAAGGGTGAGTTTGCTTGGTCGGTAAAGGTAGGAATATTACACGGCCTAAGCCCCGCGATTTGAATATTGCCGTTGGATCGTTTCACGTTACCCCGGATATGGATTCGTTACATTAGGTATATCAAGTAGAGAAACATAACCGCCTTGTCACGTGACAGGAGAATTCCGACAAGTGATTAATTACCCAAGCCCGGAATTCCCGCGACTTAACAAGCTCGAGTCGAATGAATCCATGCACGCGGTATAATTCGGATGATACCAAACGGGTTCGAGGATCGATTTTCGAACTTCTCGGAAAGCTGGAATTTCGTCCGTCGATCGCTGGATGCAGTCGGTGATTTCTCCGAAGACGATCGAGCGGTTTTCGATTCCCTACCTGGAAGTTGCCGCGCGATCCTTTGCATGCCGATTTTTTGGTACCTAAAATAATAGCGAATGGAAGTTGAAGACTTGTCGATCACTTGTCGATACACAGACCCATGCGTGTGTCGATGAAATACCGTGCTGCTATTTCGGCGCGTATAATATCGCTGCTAGTTAATACAGATTTCGGAAAAGACGTCGAGAGAAGCGTAAAAAAAAAGGAGGTAGGTATTTTGACGCGGGACAGGAGGGCCGTAACATCTCGTTAGTCGCTCCCTGCGGCCAAGAGAACCTTGACTTCCTGCCAATAGGCGCGTACAAAAGCCGGGTTTTCATACCGCCCGTATTATACCCGAAAATAGCGAAAATACCAGAAAACCGTCTAATGAGACAAAAAATCGTTGTCGAATGACAATTTTACGGTACATTAGCTACGTGTGGGAGGAGCCTGCCTGTTTGCCCGAACTCCAGCCGGCCTCTTGCTACACCCTGCGGAAAACTAATTATGTTTTTAATTAATCACCATTTTGTCACCTCGCCGTCTAGTCTTTGTCCCCATGTGCGGTACACGCCCGTGTATGTTGAATATCTCGCGTTAACCGATTACGCTTTGCACTTCTCAAACAAACCGTGTCTGCATGAGAGAAGATATTATATACACGCTCTGCAACATCTGTCTGTCTCCTCTCCGACTATAATGTGGAGAGAAAAATATAGTGTAAGCAGTTGTACCTCGGAGGGGGATGAGGGTTCATGATTTTTGTTCGCGTACCGTACGGTCAGTTCCTTTTTTGAACCTTAGGAATAGAGGATAAGGGAGGTTATTTCAATTACCTCGAAAATTAAAAGTCGAGTTTTCACCGAACCTTGACGTTTCAAGGCCCAGAGAATCACCTCCGACCATTTTTGAATCGACATGCAGATGTATGTGTGTCATCAATTTTTGTGCCTACGATGTCTGGAGAACAAATTAATGGGTTTGGATGATTTCGGTCTGCATCGACTGGACTAGTCTTAAGTTGAAACTGATAAGTTTTCGGATACGATTGGTCCGCTAATTTTCAAGTTATTCGATTAACAACATGAAAAATAAATAAAAACGATGATATCTCGAGAGAGGATCAACGGATTCTCATGATTTTGGTTTCAACCAACGGAGCTTTTTTTTAGCTTGAAACTGGCTAAATTTAGTATTTTATCGGTGGTCTACTTTTCAAGTTATTCGAACAGCAATTTGACATTGACACGTCAACAAAATTCATTTTCCAATGTTTAGATGGCTCGAAACTCGTCCCAGCGGAAAGTTAGGCTGGCCTCATTAGTATCACCCAAATTAACAACTTTTCGTTTAGTAGTATTTTGCCTCGCGCAAGTAGTGAGTTCGTTTTTGGCGAGTAGAAGAGGCAAACGGATCCGCAGAGGGAGAAATGAAGCATCGCGTTGAAACGTTAATTGCAATTTCACGGCGACAAACGTGGGCACCTATTATAGGTACAAGGCGCGAAGGTGATACAGGGATAGCGCTGCGCATAGGTGAAGAGCATAGGCGTAGAATTTAATTACAACCTTATACCGTTTGCCCTAAATCAACGGGGAACAAATGCCTCGACCCAGCAGCCGGCAGCTCCGCAGGAGCGAAGCACAATAGCCTCTTTTCGCCTTGAGGACTCGCGAATTCCCTGCTGGAGCCGGAGGAGCGAGCATCCACTAGCTGCGAGCTGGAGACTCTAGCATTGTGGTCGCTAAGATATATTGTTATTAAATGGTCCCCTTCAGCGGTACACACGCCAGTATATTACCGGGGGATCTCAGTTGTCGCTACCCCGGGCCTTATTTATGCCCCCGCGACATGCGATCGCAATTCTGCAGCGGAGGCCGGATACCCTCACCGGGAGAAGAAACCTCCGATTTTTCCAACACCATCAATTTTCGGACTTATCAATCTTTCCTTGCTGATTTCACGAAAATATCAATCGAACGATTGCTTTGAGATTGATGAAAAGTTTGTATGTTTTTCAGGTACATGAGAATTTGGTAACCTTGATCGAAGAATATAATCAAGTCTACTTGTTGTTAGCCAAATTTACCGAATCATTAGAGTCGCTGATTGATCACAGTAATGAAATGGTACTTTGGTAAGTTTATCGGATTTTGGGGCGGGGCTGAAGTTCCGAAAGGACGTAATTCCGAAGTATTTGGTCGTGAAACTTGATGTAAAGAAATCGAACTTTGACGTAACAACAAAGTTTCGAATGGCCGGAAACCCGACGCGACGGTTCAAAGTTCCGAAATGCAAGATTCCGGAAATTCAAGATACGGTAGAGCAAAATTCCGACAAATAAAGTTTCGATAGAGTAAAATTCTGAAAATTAAAATATACTCACACTTCAGATTTTTAAATTATCTCATTTTCGCACTTTCGGAACTTTGAGCATCGGGTTTCGGACCTTTCGAACCTTTGATCTTTCTTGATTTGATCTTTCACCAAAGTTTGATTTCTTCACTTTAAGTTCCGGCAGCGAAAAAATTCGGAATTTCACCCCCGCCCCGGAATCTTCAAATTTCTTCCGTTAAAGTGGAAAACTATCTCTCGGTCATGACGTTGACACAATTCCATTCGGTTGTAAAAAAACTTCCTCGGTCCGGGAAAAAAACGTTGCCTATAAATTCGTCCGCGATTTTGGCGCGGAAAAAACATCGCGGAGAGTCAATTCCGCTTCGGGCGGCGGCACTTTTCGTAATTAACCAATATTTGCAATGTCCGGAGTTCCGCTGGCCGTCCTCATCCCCCAACCACGTGGCTGCGGTCCATTCGTCGCTTCGCGATGCCGACTGCTCGTCTAGCCCTCCGTTTTCCAAGATAAACACGACGCCCGCGCGTTATCACCCGTGCCCCTCCGCAAATACGGCCCTGCTGGGGGGCCCCTGGGTTTTTCACTTTTGTTCTCCCCTCGGAAGCCCGTAAAACTGACCACCGATCCGCTACGATATGCATACAGGTCAAATAGCCCGGATTCGTTTGCCCTGCGATTCGAAACTTATTAATTGCATACGCAGGCAGACGATCCTGCGATTCTCGCGTCGAATTATCTCGATCCAAGGATTTCTGTTCCGTTGAACCCGAAATTGGAACACTTTTTTTTTGTACGGAATCACAGATTGTTCGTTCTTAATTTTGGGCAGTGAAATGTCACTCTTTGGGCTTTGAAACGTCAAAACCGCAAGACGTTCTGATAGGGGTGAGATTTTACCGAAAAACAAAAAAAACAAGTTTTGTTAAATTCTCTGAAACTTGTTCACTAAACTTTTTTCACAGATGTGAGATTCTGAACAATATTAACGCTTTTATGCATACATTTTTCCTCGAATCCGATTCACTTGAAATTTTGCATTCACGGGCTTTTGGCGTTGCTGATTATGGATCTGAATTCGAAATTCGAAAATTCCAAATAGCGGATCCAATATGGCGCACAAACAAAAACAATAAGAACAAAAAATTTTTGATGCGTATTAAATTTGTGTAAAAATTGGCATTCCTATTTTTATGATGTATTATCAGAAAATGGTTTCTTTCGGGGAAAAGCACGAATTTTGACCATTTGTTCACACGTGCTATTTTTGCAATAATTTATTTTTTTTTTACTTTTGAACCAAAAAACTTGGCAGATGTTACGAAAAAATTAGTTGAGTAAATAAAGGGTTAAAAGTTGATTACTGCAACGATACTCAAATTCTTACAAAAATTTCATAGTCTGGACTATGTAACTAAATTGAATCACCATATTTTTCAAGCAGAACTTTTCACTTTTCCCGGGCTTCTCGTCGCGCCGCGTGGTTTTGCAAAAGAAGTTGTCAAGGTAGCGAGGGAAACGTCTTTATGGTCTGAAAGTGACGCGACCAGCACTTGAGGAAGGGTCGAAGAGGGGGCGAGTATTAACTTCTGGTGACAAACGAGCAGCCGACTACCCGGCGGTCGATCCTCGGTTCTTTCGCGCGGTCACTCCGGAAGAATAATCGTTTTCCAATTGAAATCCAATAGCGACTCGAGGCCGGCTACGCCGCCGCGGAATATCATAATTCCCCGAATTTATACAGATCTATCATAATTCTAAAATGTTTCTGACACCCTGCCGCCCGAGGGGGGAGGCATATAATTCTTCGAGGGAAAAGCTTCGCGAAACTTATCCGGGGGTAGATCCAGATCGAGGAGCTTGAATTTTTAGCACCATCAACCGGTCCCACCGTCTGGACAAAAAGTTTGGAGAGGAGAAGGAAACCGTTTGAAAAATCTCTAGCGGTGTTATTTCCGCCAATGCGGAGGTGAACACGATTGAAATAAACTGTAAGCTAAAATATTGTCGGTTTAACAATGAGGCCAGGTCTTAGAATTAGAACCTTCGAAATTATCTTAAACCGCTGCGTTTTTCCGCCGATTTCAACGCTCTTGACATCGTTTTGCAAATTGCCTGAACATTTTTAAAACGAGTTCAAAAACATCAGAGTTTAACCATTTTTAACGTTCCAATTGTGAAACGTTTTGTCAAATTGAGGCTCGTGTTGCTCTCGTATCAGCTCGGAATAATTTTGGTTCAACATCATCGGCGGAAGTAACGTCGTTCCTTATCCTCTCCTAACTTTTGGATCAGGCGGTGGGCCGAGTTCGTCCTTAAACTCCCTCGGGAACGTTTAACACTGTGTCGAATCCCGCAAGCTCGGCTCGACATCCGGTCGAAAGTCGGACGAGCAACGCCGACGTGCGTCTGACACCCGGACTATAAATCGCAGCGGCACCGGGAGAGAATCTACAATTCTAAAGCGTTTCATAAAATGCTCGACAAAACGCTTTCGTTGCACTTTTGAAGCGCGGATACCCTTCCCGGATTCCCCTCGCGTCCTCTCATCGCCCCATCGAGAGAACCGGAGGCCAGATTTTGTTGAAATATGTAAAACTGTGTAGCCTCTTCAATTTACATAGCCCCATACATTACGATCCTAATGAAAAGTGGCCGAAACTCTTCTCCGTCGTATTTAACATCGAGTCTGCGATACTCCGCTCGCCGCTTTATCAGCTCGAGGCGAAAATCATGTGCAAGTTTAATTTTATCGTAATATTCACAAGCGCCCCGAGATGAAAATAATTACACTCGTTTTTTACCCTTAAATGCCGCATTCGAACTTGGCATTTTAATTGACATTTGTGCGAGATTCGTCTCATTATAAACGTTTTTAATTTCACCATTCTGACAGTCGATTAAATCTTCGATGCCACCTTGGTTGTAGCGATGGGAAAATCGAAACCCCAATTTGAAATTGAACAGTTGATACGTCAGCAGGTAAAAGTAATGAAAAAAATTTTAAATAACGGAATAAAATAACAGGTGACAGTGAGTTTTCAAGGCTTGTATAAACACTATTTTCAACTAATGTTGTATCAAACGTTGCCTCAATCCCCTCTGCACCAATCGAGAAGTTATTTAAATATACGTATAATACAAAGGTATAAAAATCGCTGCTATTTCGAATGTGGAGTGGCTGAACGGTCCCCTTCGTGTCCATTAATTTATTCCAATGATCGTTGAAGTATCTGTACAGCCGGTGTAGCTGCAGGAATCCGAACCCTCCGAATTGGACAACTCTCGAACAAGGCCAGCGTCGAGTCAATCCGGAAACTATAAAGCTCGTTTCAAAGTCTACGTTGAAAAGAATCAGGTATAAAATTAATTTTCATTTTGTTTACGTTTTCCGGAATTTTATTCTCTGGTTTTCGATGAAAAATGACAGTCAGTAAGGATTGCGTATCGACGATAAGTAGAAATTTCTCCCGTTACAGGCGTATGAATATCAACGTGCAAACTTGCAGTCATGCCCGGAGGCATCGAAGCAGCCCGGCAATTCTGCACAGTAGAGTCGTTACATTGATTATTTACAGCGTAAAGGACGAGACGAAGGACTCGTTCCTTAGCAGTTATAGAAGTGATAAAATATGAAAGATACAATGCACCCGGATACCTGTAATAAACGACGACGAGTCGGCGAGACGTTTATTATCGTTCTCTGCATTCTGTCGTCGATCCTAAGTGAGAAGCATCGATTTTGGTGCAATGCCCAGATCTCTTTGCAGGCTTTCAGGGTTAACACTCGAGGCTAAGGGTTGCTCGGCACGGCGAGAAAGTGGTCGAAGAATTTGCAAAGACCTGCAAAGCCGGTGAAATTGTTGCGGCGATTTGAGTGAAATACAGCAGGATACCGACGCTTCGTCGCGTCGAGGCGAAACTAAGGAGGAGTTATAATGAAGAGCGAGCAGCTCCCGCGGGGTAAAATGCAAACAGCAATTTCTCGGCTCGAGACGGTAGCCAACGAACGCCGTGGCGGCATGGGAATCAGTTTTGACCGAAGTCTCGGAGCGATACGGACGATAATAAAATAATATTCAGCTCGTACGGAGATGCGGCGAGTGGCCAATAATGTAGGGGAACAAATGTGCCAGACGACATTTATGAAATGGCTCGGGATCGAGCTCGCAGCTCCTCGAGCGAGTAGTTAAAACGCAAACTCCTAACCCTTTGGCAGCGGCGAAAGGGCGGCGCTCTTCGGATCGCGGCTCGCGGAGGGAGAAATATTAAATTTTAAATACGACCGCCAAACACCCGGGGCTCGTCAATAAAAATATCGTAAATAATTGTCCATCTGACCGTGGCTGAGCGGCACTTGACCACCGGATGTCGATTCGGACACTTGTTTCAACCTGCCGCGATAAATTCATACCTCGCGAAAATTGGATTTGGATATTCGTTTGAAAAAAGCGTTCATAGATACATTTTTAAAAAATTTTAATTACTTCCCGAAACTAGATATAAACGTCAGTTCTCTTGTCGGGATAAAATCCTCACAAACTACAATCCACGTTGGCTTTTAGCTAAATAAAAATTGTATAATACTTGCCGTCTGGTTTCTTCTCGGTATTTTTCAAAATAATGGCTTGAAAGTTGGACGGGCTTAATTTTAACGTGGATTATAATTACACATTTGTAATGCTTGTTGCATAGGTTTTAGATTTTAGAAGGTGGGTATAAAATTTTTTATTTAGTTTCCGGTTGCTTATTATCAATTTTGGAAACGATTAAATCTTTTTTCAAAACGGCAAAGACTAACGTTGTCAGAGCTTTTTCAGCGAAAAAAAAACATGTCTGATATGTTACAGAGTGTTCGAAAAATCTGATAGGTTAAAAGTTGACGAATAATAATAATAATAACAACAACAACGACAACCCTTGACTGCTTCTTCCTCTCTCCGGCATGGCAGCGGAAGTTGGTTAGCGCACTGTCATTACGCCTGATTGTTTACACTCGATTAACGGCAGAGAGGAGTGTGATGACAAGTTTGGAAATAACGATCCACAACTCAACGAAACACGGCAGTAGCAGCAACGGCACCGGCATCGAGGTTGATTCGTGATGTATTTTAGGCCTGAATAACTTCCAGAAGTTTGAGTGGCCCGCAATGGCGTTGCAAGCCTCCCCGCGCATGGCCAATAAAACGGTGAAATATTACGCCGTTCAAGAGAGAGAGAGAGAGAGAGAGAGAGAGAGAGAGAGAAATGACGCGGGGTGACAGCGACTCCCTCTCTCCTTTCTCTCTCTCTCTGTTGTGGAAAAATAAAGAGAGGAAGATAGAGGGAGTGAATTTACGTTCGTGATGACAAATCGTTTTTAAGTCTCATCCCGAACGAAACGAGCCAAGAAGGAACTTTATGCCGGCGCACTATAAGGCTCGAGATGGAAACAGTTACCCGGCATCCCATGGACGAATGAATGGTACATATGGCGCCTGACTGATGGTTCCTACTTCCAGATGTATTCCCGGGACTTTTATCACCGCTTATTTGTTCAACTTGCATTTTTGCCTCCACGAGCGCAAGGGAAGAGATCTCCGTGCCCTGCGATTCGGGAGCATCGTTCGATTCAAAATTCCATCAAATACCGAGTTCTCGTGTACGAGCATCCGAGTGGATTATCTCGTCTCATATATACCAACCTTGATCAACCACCGACAAAACGATAATAGACACGTCGACATGATCCGTGTGAAATGTCTCGCCGCATGCGCACGTTGAGGGTAATAGTAGCAGTAGCAGTATCGGTAGTAGTAGCAGGATCAACAAACAGTGCCGATTGATAAATTTCCACGTATGAGAGCAGAAGCTTACCCGGTTGATATAATCGCTTAGGACTGTTCACCGCGTTTGTTATTCCACCTTTTTAGTATCGTACGCGATATTGTATTTATTATCTTTGAACGGGTACAGTGACTGTTGTTTGAGTAGTAAGAGGGAGAAGCGGGGGATACGTTGTGCCCTGAGAAGGAGGGATGAAACTTGCACAGCTTCCGAATGCCGGAGTAACGAGTGGCTAGAGAAAACACAACGAGGTAGGGGCGAAAGGGGGAAGGGGGAAGTTAGGGAGGCGAGGGAAGGAAGCGGGGCGAAGAGATGCGAGGTAGGCACGAAAGAGTGGCGAGAGGCACAGCTGCGATCACAAAATTACGACGAGGTAGAGAGTCGCATCTTGAGGAAGCGTTGACAAATGACGAAGGCAACTTTTATTATTTTAGATGTCAGCGTTCGCGAGTCTCGATGTGTTTTACATATTTCGTTACCTCCCACCACCACCACCACCACCGCCAAGGAGAAGTCGCCAACCCCGGCGTCCTGAAGGAGCGTGCGGCACGGGAGACTCGGTCATAAAACCGGGAGCGAGAGAAAGGAAGACGTGATAAGAGAGCGAGAGAGAAATCGGTTCAGGGCGGTAGGGGGGGGGGGGGGGGGGGGGAGGAGGAGGGTAGAACCCACGAAGCCAGTTTGACAAATGGGACCGGGTTTTATTAGACGAACTTTTTAAGGTACTCCCTCGCGAGGACGTGTGGTTACACTAAATAAAGATAAGCTGTGTTTCTTCGGGGTTGTTGGATATTATTTCATTTTATTTTCTCTCCTTCCAACTCCATGCATCTTCTTCTATCCTTCGATCCGTCGGCGTACTCGAGATTCTTTGACACTTTGCAAAAACACCGAGACTCCGAGGACACCTCCAGGTGACAAAGTGCTGCGGCAAAACCAAGATAGTAAATGGTTTTTAGAAGTTTTACCGAAGCTGAATTTTGAGAATCACCGTTTCAACCGTCAACTTCGAAGGTGAATTTTATTTCAGTTGCAAATCAGCAGAATACTCTCTGTTTTCTTTAACATTTTTTATAACAAATGTGTTTGCAATTCGGTGTCTGGTATTTTTTCTACGAATCACAGGCGTTTTTACTCTTCTTCGTCGAAGTCAATTCGACTTTTTAAATCTCTGATTCCTAAATTTTTGTTTTCGATAAACTTTGAATAGCCTAACGAATCCCAAAACACGGTGTGGCTTGCAAATTGTCCGGCGGTTCATGGTGAGACTCCTCGTCAAAGTAATGCTCACTCGAAACCTTGAGTAAAGGTTCGATTTTGGTGTTTGGCTCGCGTTAATCCCTTCACTCTTCCTCACTCTCGCCTTTTCGAAAACACCTCCACCCATCCGGCGATCATCCACGCGATATTCGCACCCTTTTCTGCACCACGGCGGCAAGAATGATCGAAGATCGCGTGCGGTCTTCCGGGTCTGCATGGGAACGCTTACATGGACTCGAAAATCCCCGGAGTGATCTGCGTGCAGCAGCCGACCCGGCTCGATCGGTTAATGTATTTCTTTGAGGGGGAAACCGAGGCGAAAGCGCACCTAACGTTTCAATCGCCATTCACCTGTCGGCCTGTTTTCACCGCCGAGCCACTCGTATAATCCATCTAACTCCCATTCAGGGTGGGAATTTTCCCTCGTTTTATAATTCATCGCGCTGCACCACAGCTAAGTATATCAACTTCAAACTTTTCTTCGGCTAACTCTGCCACGAACCCTCGATCGATCCTTTTTGACTACAGCACAGCGGTAAATTTTGCCCCGGTGTCCTTCGCCCGCCTTGTGAATAACTCGACACTTCGATTTTTAAGGGCTGGGGTGAAAATGTAGATATATTCGAAAATACATCAAACATAGCGTAATAAAGAAACATTTTCTCAGATCCCTTCGTTCGATTTGAAGCAGAAATGTGTTTGAGTAAACAAGGTATTATATTATAATTTCTGTCAAAGTACAGAAAACCGAACTATAGAATCTTCAAAGTTCTAGATCCTAATCTGAATTTCGAGATTCCGACTTTGCTCACGTACTTCGAATACCTAAACTTTGAAATTCTCTGAAATAAATCGTTCTAACGTTTTTAAAAAATCCGATATAGCAGCCCTATTTTCTTTACCCTCCACCCCCGCCTTTCGATAACTACGGTAGAATTATCTCGCAAGTCGTGCAGAGTCGGCGATTGAAAAGCGAGCGGCAGAAATCAACGCTCGCAGCACGTGGTGCAGACGACGGGAAAACCCGGCAACTGCAGGGGCGAAGCGTTGCGCACGTGGGGCGAAAATACGGGGTGCAGGTTAGCCGACAAAGGCAATTCGAAAAAAGGGGCGTCCTCGGCCCGGCCCCTGATTGCTAAATATTTAATTTCGACCCCCCGGATCGTTTCGACTCAGGTGTGCGAGCCACGCGAGCTGCTCCAGGGTTACTCATCCGCGTTTTCGACAAGCGAATGGGCGAGTATCGCTGCGAATTGATGACGTGTAACGAAAATAGAAATTAAAAGTCCGAAGACCTATTTTCAGAGCTACAACTTCGATGGTCTTGTAATTATTTTCTTCTACTAAGGATTTCTGACGAATTATAGCGAACAAAATGTTTTTCCGATATATATATATATATATATATATAGGTGAAGAAATTTCACTTTTCATTGAAAAACAACCAGCAACAGAATTCCTACACAAATTAGGGTTATTTTTGAATGAATGAAATTAATTTAATTTTCATATTTAATAGTCAAATTTGATGTGTTGGAAAAGTATTAATTTTTTTTTTTTTTATCTCATGTTTTTAATTGCTGAGCACCCCTGGAGGTGGACGGATGGTGTGTATAACGCAGTGAAAACATTTAACCAATAAATAATAATAATAATGAAATAAAAAAGTTGGGTCAAAAAAATTATGAAAGCGCGTGGTGCAAAATTAATTTCATTTTTTCAACCCTGCGAAAAAATTAATTATGTATTATTGGCTCTGAGGTAGGTATGCGGTCTGGTTTGAACGCGGATACGCGCATCCCTTCTTTCTCTCTCTCTCCCTCTCCGGTGGTCATATTAGTTTATAGATCGGGCCGGAATTCGCGCAATGCCGCAGCGACGCAGGAGCAAAGTATTGACCTACACAATCCGTCAATCATTCCGCCTCGAAAACAACAGATTTTCGCCTGCTGCAGTAGGTATTTAATAAAAATACAAACCTCCAGAATCCGCGTCCTCATCTTTTTACATCCCTGCAGCGAACAAATCAGCCGTACAAAGAATAATAAATTTTTCACTTAGCAAAGAACCGTAATTTTATTCAATAATATATTTCCTCCGACATGTTTGATCGCCATACGCGTTGGTAAAATTAACGTAACTACAAATTCTCTCTGCGATGAGATTTGTACGAGTTACACTTGAGACTCGAATGCTGTAGAATAAATCTGAGCAGGACAAATCCAGTGATTCGGATGTTGGACCGAGTATCATGGAACCGAAAAATCGCGGCGTGTGTCGAATATTAAATCCTGATGGAATTTGAAAGTTTTAGGCGCGGTATTAAGTAAGTCGAGTTTGGCGAATGACGTAGTGCCAAAGTTGGCAAGTCGGCGTTGCTCCTCGTCTTACCCCGAGCTCGGTGCTTCCCGTTTCACGGAGCTGAGCGTATATACGTATACAATATATATATATAATATAACTATATATAATATATATATATATATATATATATATATATATATATATATATGTATATACAGCGCAGCTTCCAGGGTAGCAATCTTTTATTATTAGTGTAGGCTTTGCCAGACAATGAAACGAAAGGAACGGAATATGATATTGTACCGCGGGATGTAAGAGGAGAAGAACGGTGGGGGAGAAGCTGGGGGAGTGCGGGAAAGCTATTGTCGGCCTCTTTGAATTTTAAAGTCACCGATCGATACGGCTCAGTCAGGGATCCGCCTTTCCTTTCCCCGCGCCTGTTTGTTCGGGACCGACCAACGATGAGCACTCGGTGATCCGCCGCTCCAGCTTCCACGACTCGTCTTTGATTGCGGATTACCGCGAGAAGAATAAATTCTCGAGGAACGGTCCTGCGGCTGACGATGATCGGAAACACTGAAAATCCGACATTTCGGCAAATCGAACTGTTTTACCGTCGGTAGGTAAATTCAAGGATACACATCACTCCGCAATCTTACGTTAGAAATAATGACACATTTTACAATTAGTCTCTTACTACGTACGAAAAATTTTTACGTACCGCAATCCGAAAGATTCCGTTGTCATTGGGGGGAACATCATTTTTTAAAGATTGCAAAATGACTTCTATTACTGTGCATTCGAATCATGCATCTATATTTCGTTTTATACCCAGAACACGGTTCATTATTTTGATAAAATCGTGAAACAGTTATCATCGTTTCATCAAGTCAGAGTCAAATCTCTTAAATATCTCAATTTCGATTACATTTTTCGTTCAGTCCGGAAGGAATCATCTGATTGATCGGTGTAATAATTAGCAGCCAAACACTGAACCTCCTAAAAAATGTGCTGGAAAAATTGATTGTTTTGAAACAGTGAAGGGTTTGAACATTGTTGAAAAGAAAAAAAAAAATGCACCGCGAATTTCTAGAGAATATTTCTTGGTGTAAGGCTGACACTACATTTTATGTCAATCTGACACTATCTGACGTTCAAGTTTTGAATTGACCACAAAAATTGTTCCACAATAGTCCCCATCTCGATTTTTTACAGCGAAGTTGCGATTCCGTGGGAAATTCCAACTCGCTCCGAACTCCGCGTGTGAATCGGCGTGGAATTTCGAGGCGATAATTGAGCTCCGAGGAGCTGCTGTCACCGATTCGTCGACTCCGATGATAAATTGCTCCCTGCCTCGGGGAATCAAATTGCAATTTGCTATTTGTAATTTTGAGTGTCGCTTAATACACTCGCTCGCTCGCTCGGCAGGCCGGCGGGATCGAAACATGCAGTCTGCAGAGACGAGGCGAAGGGTTAGAAATTAACCGAAACCTCCCCGACTCAGCGCTCGCTCATCCCCCGATCGAAAGTGCGAAAGCACACGGCGAGGAGGAGAGCGCTCGTTTTTATTCCCATGCTGATATTTCGCAGGAACGCGTTGGATTTTGGCGTCCCCGTTCCTTATCAGTTTTGCGCAAGAATAGGAGTCGACGAGGCTTCCGAAACCCATAACCGAAACGGTAACTGCCACCCTCTGACTGATCGAACTTATTCTTTTTTCCCTCGCCCCAACCGATCGACGTATGAATTCTCTGATAATATTCCGATGGGTTCGGATGAGTTCGGATGGTTCGCTTGAGGGTTCGCAAAGTGGTATTTTTCTGGAAAATTGAATAGTCAAAATTGAATGCTGCCGCGCTCTTCTTCTTCTCTCGCGGAGCGACGCTTTCCTTTTATCGCCGCCTCGCGTTCTCTTCCTCGATATAACTTCAACCGCTCGCACATCTCGCCTTCTTCCTTTCTGCGCCCCGCAGGTTCAGCTTCATCCGATACCAACTGCATCGGCCGATCCTCTCGATCATTTCACGCGAGTCAACCTGCAACCCCTGCGTCCCTGAAATTTGTGTACAATAATAAAAAAGCTTATTCCCGCCTAGTAGCTCTCGTATTTTTCTTTAATCTATGACCCGCCGGGGTGGGTTTATTTGCCTTTTGCCTGCCGGCGCTGCCTCATCGATCGGAACAACCAGACTCGGATATGACAGATGGAGATCGAAGTTCGAAGACTCGTGGCGACGTGGTTTCAATTATTCGTCTACACCGGTACGGTAGACAGAAAAAGCAGAGCTTTTGGCAGAGGCTGGTTGCTTTTCGTCGTAACATTGAATACTTAACGACGTTGAGAGGATGAGAAACGATTAGTGTTTCAGCGAATTTGTAGATAACAATCTTCCCGAATAAATGTTGCCATCGTAAATTGAAATCGAACAAATCTACAGCGACTGCTGGATTTCTTTAACCGCTTCGAAGCAATCTGAAACCGATCATGGATACCTGAGTTTTATTCGTAATTCCAGTAGCTTCTGTTTTTCCATTTTTACAAATACGACGAATCTGATAATTTGATGAACTGTAAATATGAAACGAATGAGAAGCATTGAGACAAAAACCAGCCTCTGATCGATACGATCGATGCCGAGTCGCGTAACTAAATGTAACAAGATCGACTGTTGCAGTGCAAGGTCGAAGGTAACGAGCCGCAAAAACGAGAGAGGAGGAGGCAGAGTCGAAAGTCGGTATCCGAGATCTCTTTCCGCCGATCGCTAGGGATAAAGATAGAATAGGAGAATATAGCTTTCAGGTTTTTGGCGGTGGTGAAAGCGGAGTAAAAACCCGCTGGGGAATGGAAGGGCGGATCGGATTCCGGGTGATCCCCGGATCCTGGGAGTGCAGAGGACTCGGCGACGGCGATAAGCCCCGTAACGACTGTCGATAACCCCATAATCGAATCATACGGCGGTTCCGCCACAATGCTGGAAAGTGATTTTTATTATTAGCTGATGCTGATTTATCCCCGCGGGACGCGTTTTCGGCAAAACTCGTGGGAGGGTCCGTCTGTTATCTCTCTCCTCTCCCCTTCCCCCCGCATATGTTTCCCCCTCCGCCCCGCCGAGGGTAATAATTTCCAAATTTATGTACAAATGTTTCTTTCGCTCGGGCTTTCCTCGCCCGTTCTCAGGGGGAGATTTTTATCGCGACATTCTTTTTCTTTCTCTCCTCTTCATCCTTTCATGAAATTGAAAAATACGGCGACCACCGCAACGGGGGGGATGCACACTTGTGAACGATCGAAAGCTGGGATATACACGGTATGCGTGTCTTTTGATCTCTTCGCTATCCTATCCATAACCGCGGTTTACATCAAATCGAAAGATCCATTGGACGTCCAGTCGAGTTAAAATGCGTCGAAACAAACAAACTTCGCACGATTATGGAAGTGAAATTGGAAAAAATCAAAAAAATCAATGTCTTCATTCTAAACGATTCTTGTTAATAATAATTATTGAATGAAAATTATATTTTTCAAGTAATCGACCCTTGTTAGCGTATCCTGCGGGATGAGTCGATTACGGTCAACCGTACTTCGGTTAAAAAAACAAAATAAATGGAAAAACAAAAAAAAAGAGGATACCCGATTCTGCACGCGAATGAAATCGCAAGTAGACGCAATCAAGGGTAGCCGTAAAAAAAACGGAGCTCGCGTTTCTCCGACACTCGCGATCACCTTCGTGCAGCTTTAATGGCGTACCAAGTGTGTCTCGAGTCGTGCATTAATTTCACGACCTGAAATTGAACAGTCTGTGCAGCGTATATTTCTCCGGTTTCGAGCCGAGGCGATTTTTTCGTTGTATAACATAACGAGGCGTTATCCGAATCATCGACGCAATTTACTCGACACTTATCACGATTTCGTAGCCATTTCTGTACCTTTGCACAGGTAAGACCAAAATGTTTAGGAATCTTTTTCACCTTCCGAATTGCATTTCGCATGTGGATATAGATTTATCAAATCCGTAGATTTAGATATTTACAATCGGAGACATCGAAATCGAGCCTAGCATCCGCTCAAGGATGACGACGTTTATTCAGCCTTAGCTGAAATTTCAAATCGATTCAAAGTTTCGCGACTTAATTAGATCGTTTCTCGTAAACGCTTTCAAATCGGTCACGTGACACCAAGCTTAAAACACCTTGAGCGCCAAGAAAAGCGCTCGCATGGCGTCCAAGCGCCAATTCGAAACAGTCATTTGCCTAACAAGACGTTATCCGTCCCTGTCTCCTCCTTCCATTTTCTCTCTCCGCTTCTTTCCCTCCGCAGACACCCGGAGAGCGGAAGGTGGGAAGCACGAGGCGCGAGAGATCGACGACTATCGCGCATTGTACGCAGCTTCCGGGACAATTTAGTTCAATCAGCATTAGAAGGGAAATCTCTGTCATCTAATTAAACGACTGTCCTTCTCGGACGTAAACTCCGCTTATCTCTGTACGAGAATCTCGTTTAATCTGCAGACTGCTGCACCGAGTTACGCAGATCGGAGCGCCCGTTTATGTACGGAGCGGATAGAATATCCACTCGCCCCCGTCTCATTTCCTGTCGGCGGGGGTTCCGCGGGTTCCGGGGTTCCCCGGAGGGGTTCCCCCAAACGGGGGGGATCGACGCCTAATTATCCAACCTACTCCGCTTGTTTAGGGAGCGCGAGACTCCGTCTTTTCACCCGCTGCACGGTAAAAATTTGAATTTCTCGGCCACGTTGCACTGAGGTATAAAAATAACGACAACGACAACAACAGCAACAACGAGACCGAACAACGGAACTTGAAATCGAGGGTTGAAATCCTTCGCGTATTGCAATTAATTAATCTGCTCGCCGATCTGTTCGAGGCTTCGGCTTTATCTTCCGCCGTCGCGCGTCTCTATTAAGCAACCGATGATAGAGAGAGAAAAAGAGAGAGAGAGAAGCGCGTCTCTGACGGCGAAGATGGAAATATTAGCTGCCGCGTCATCTTCCCGAAGGAGAGACGCCTTCCATTACATCTGTACGTTATAGGTATACATGGAGCGGAACCGTCTCCGTCCCGAGTCTGAAATATTGAATGAAAGATTCGAGACAACATCGGGAGATAGAAACGAAATTAATCTCAATAGCGTGTGCCTCGCGTCATTTATCACTCTCCTCGTTTTGCGCCTGCAGGGAGAGAGAGCGGAATCTCCCTTTTCTCCTCTCCTCATCCCGCCCTTTCATTCCATTCCTCCCTCGAAACTACCGTCAGTCGACTGATGTATACAGAGAGTCCAGCTTTTACACTCTTCGTTGCAAAAACACGGGGATATTAACATTTTTTTTTCCTCTCTCTCTCTCTCTCTTTTAATAACCGCTCTGAGGGGTG
The DNA here is from genome assembly GCF_021155775.2 of Neodiprion pinetum. NCBI lineage: Eukaryota > Metazoa > Arthropoda > Insecta > Hymenoptera > Diprionidae > Neodiprion > Neodiprion pinetum. The sequence continues at coordinate 42,458,376 of NC_060234.1, forward strand.
ATTGAAAAGGTACTTCAAATTCAGCACGATATAGGTAAACTTGGACATTGTGCGCTGCAACAGATTCTCACTTCGTTCGGCACGATGAAGATACAGAAAAAATTTCGACAGGTCAAAAAGATTAAACGTTTTTACAGTTCAGCGAAAATCTGTAGTTTCATGCGTCGGGTCACTTCAAGGATATTATTTGCGTGATAAGATTTCGAAAGATAGATACTTATGGTGTCTCTCACTCATGAACAATGCAGAGAATTCGACGAGTCTCTTCAAAGTCTTTCGAATGTCAGATGTTGAACTTTGGAGTGAAAAAAGATTGATGGTACCGATGAGACGGACTCGTTGGGAGTCTACAGATATAGAAATCATTTCATTTCATTGGATTTCAACTTGAGCAAATTTATTTTTTAATTATCACAAGTAATAATACGTAATATATGTGATTCCACTTTGAAGGCATCGTTTTTTATTATCAAAAAATAAATTTGCTCAAGTTTAAAATTGATCGAGTGAAATGATTTTATAGCGGTTGAAATTCTTTATAAAAAATAAAAAATCACAATATTTTGTCATTAGTCTAGTATTTTCGAAAAAAAATGTTCCTACATGATTTCGATTTTAACCTTGAATAACTGTGGAAAGAGTTTAGTTATCAGGAAATTATAGGAGACCTTTTTCTATAGCGCATTAAATTCTCTACAAAAATATATATCGGACATTCATATCCATTGCCTGGTTACTGAGCTACATAATTCAGAAGTAACCAAAAAATTATTCTGTAACGTTAATCAAATAGAAAATGGAAAACTGCGTTCAGAAACCACTAAATATTAATACTACCGGCTTCAACTTCCAACAACTGTTAAACATGTGACTTTGAGAGAGAGAGAAAAAAAAAGTCGATTTTATGGGCTTGACTAATACATATACACGCATAATCGAGAATCGCGGAGAGCGATTGAGACGCGAATCGAGCTGCATAGGATTAAGGATCGTGTAAGGATAGGGGGATGATGCCATTCCGAAGCCGAGGAGGAAAATTGGGCCAGACGTTTGTATCGGCAAATCGAATTTCGTGTATGAAAACTGACTCCGGCGGATTGATCGTCGTATACAGACCTGCAATATGCCGTGGAAAATTTTCGCCGAGTGAGAGAGAAATTCCCTGAAGGGATCCAGGGGTGGTGCCTGCCAATGGCAACGTTCGTCTGTGATTAAGCGTTAGACTCGAAAACACTAACCACCCACTTACTCCTGCATATGGCGTAACGATACGGTTCTACGATTCCGGATGCGGTATGGCTTTGTATTAGCGACACGGAAAAATCTACTTCGCTGTAAACCGTTGCCGCAAATTCGCGTTGGCGTGTTTAAATTGGCGCATACCCCGCGCGTCCGTTTCCGCATATTCCCTCCCTCCCTCCCTCCCACCCTATCGCGACTCCCTTTGTTACTCCGAAATTACAACCATTGTTGTCATTATCTCGCGCTATGCGGACGATGCGTTTGATTTCCGAGGCCAAAACGCCCGCCTGCATATCGATGCAGCCGTTTGTCCCCGGTGCTGATATCGCACCGCCTCATAATCGATCAGCTTCGATCATCCCTCAAGAATGCCTAGCGAGTACAGTCGGGTGAAAAATGTGATTGAAAAAAGGATCCGAAATTGCTATCGTGGAATCTCGATCAGAAACGCTCCTGCGAGACGGGTAGTGATTATTTAAACAATAATCTTTAACCGTGAAACGCCTTGTTATTAACAACATCGTAAACGAATCATACCGGAATATATAAATATTCCATTAGTCCGATTCCGGTGCAAAAGAGCTAATTTTATTCGCAAATGAATTTTCTATACGAACAGACGTAGACAGATTTTTCTTTTCTCCATCTTGTCAGTTGGTGAGAAAATCAATCCGTTATGTACAATCGTTATAATTGATAGACGACCAACTCGTGATTCAGCAAAAAAACAATAATGTATTATCGTTACCGATCTGAAATCTATTTCAAACAATCTGTGGATACACGATTCATTTACGATATATACGTATGAAATTTGTAGATCTTCTTCAACGAGACTTCTTAATTTTTTACTTTGCCACGTTTCAATCTCGAGAATTTTTCACCTTGACAAGTTGGCGAATGATATTTCGAAGTATCGACGAGTTCCTGCAGTTTCCCACAGTAGAATCCTAAATGCGATACGACGTTGCGGAAGTTTTGCCCCGGGTTTGAAGTAACTAATTTATTCGCATACATGTAACACGGTATGAGGGCCGCATACGAAGTGATAGGTACGTACGTACCTAATGAAATCCGTAACATATTAACACCGTCGTCCCGTAGCTGCAGCGGCAGCAAGAGAAGCAGAAGCAGCAGAAGCGGCAGCAACAGCAGCAGCAGCAGCAGCAGCAGCGCCGCGACGCTCGACGTAATATTCAACTAATTACAAATTTAATAACCCTGCGACGTTCGTCGCTGGTTATTGCAACCTTGCGATGTCTCGGAGCGACTCGAACGCCGGGTAGGAGAGAGAGGGAGAGAGAGGGAGAGTGGGAGGGACATTGTATACGTGGATATAGACGCTAGATACCCGTCGCCCGTCTTAATCAACTCGAATTTCCAATTAAAATTTAATTATCACCAAAATTAAGTCGTTATGATATCTGGTGCTGGCTCGAAACGCGGGGGGAACGATGCCACTGATACATAATCTTCAATGAACACGAACCCTTTCGCCGACGGCAGATGAGCAGTTGCAGATATATTTTTGAACGCGTGCAGGTTCGAGTCTTTAAGACTAACTGAGTCTCAACTTGTGAAACAACGCTTTTGCGCCAATGGTTTTGAGCTCAGATGAAACAGCATCTCAATCCACATTCCGATAAAGATTGGAACAACACACGATGTAAAAAAAAATTCGTCGCGGACTTTTATAGAATATTTTTTGGTATCAATCCAACACTGTTTCATGTCAACCTAACACTATTCGACGTTCAAGTTCTGAATTGACAGTGAAAATTGTTCTACAGTTTAGTCCACACCGTATTCAATTTTAACACCGTCAATTTTTTACAGTGCAAGTTGCAGAGATGTCAGTTACAATTTGATAAAATTGTGCAACTGAAACGATCGAACGGGTTCGAGGATTCCTAGGCTTTCGAGAGTGCGAAAAAAGTTCAGTACAAAAGCTGAGACCGCGCGGCTTCTTCTTTTTCCGCGAAGCCAGAGCCGAGCTTTCGGAAGGGAATAGAGAAGGGCTCGGAAGCTCGCAAATAGGGACGACGGTACCTATTGCTCGACGGATAATATTTCTCTCTGGCTCTTTAAAAGCATTTTCTCATTAAAAAATTAAAGCATTATAAGCGGGGTGGAGGAAAGATGCCTCCGCGAAAACCGCGCCACATAAGAGGGGGAGTAGGACGAGTCGAGTCGAGTCGGCGGCGTTTAGCAAAGTGCTCCTCGCGGCTCCCAGATGCGCCCGATATTATATAGCGTAATGATATTAACTTTATACTTAATGGACCGCGGTTCGATTCGAGGTGCGAAGCAGTGGTAAAAGAACTTCCCGATGCGTACCCTCGGGAGTAATTTGCTCGGAAAAAATGTTTAAGGCGTCGTTCAGCCGCCCACCCTGCATTCTATATGCAACACAGAGTGAGAGAACAATTTCATTTATTTATTCATCCCCTCGTTCCGGTCATTTCAAAATTAATTTCAATTTTTTCTTTATTCCTTTTTTTTTTCATCATCTGTGCATTCAAATTTAAGAGTGTCAACTTCAGCTTCTCGTTGGACCGGGAAAATCTTTCCGCTGAGAGCAGTCGGAAACGGAAAGTCTTTACGTGCGGACTGTTTCTTGAAGCGGCGCAATGAGATACGTTATTACGCGCGGTAAATGCCTCCGGGCTAAAGGCGCAAACGGTATAAAAAGTGAAATTAAAAGTTTCCCAGCTATGTTGAGAATCGTAAAAAATAATAATAAGAAAAGTATAATACACGAAACGCCTGGAAGGCTTATATATAACGCATTTTTAACGAGGAACATTGCCGCGAAGTTTGACAGCCTCCGTTTCGAGGATGTTCACCGTTACTACAGTTTTTATCCCGCAGTCTGAAATCGACTGGCTTCAGCTTCGTCCAACTTCCATTTTCGCCCCTGAAGCTGATCACTCTTTCCTCGCTGATCCGAGTTTCTTCTTCTTCTTGTTACAGACTGAGAGAGGAGAGAGGAGACGCGGAGCGGGCTCTGGCACTGGACCACAAACCCCGTGACCTCAGTTCCCACAACGGTGAGTGTACGAATTACCATTCGAGACGGCGGCAGCTTCGCGGGTGTTAACAAAAGCTCGATCCTGCAGTCTCATCCTAAGGTCAAGATCGGAAAGCGCGATAAATCCACGCTGGATTCGATTACCATCTGGATCTTAATTGAACCGGAGTAAAAATCGATTTCAATTACCTTTATTAGACTCGTAAAACGCGAGCCGCATACTTATTAGCAATCGTCACTTGGCCTTCCTCCACACCTATCCGTCACAGCTCGTGATTTAACTCTACAAATCTTTTCATCGGGATCATTCCGGTTCGTCAATTCAAAACACACGGTCTAGATATAATTCGAGTTTTTTCTTTTCACTGTTTTTCCTTTTTTCTTCTTTTGCTTTTTCATCATGCGGACGAGGATCACGCGGTATTGTTTTTTCTTTCAATTTTCAGCGCAAGTAGTTACAGCCGATCGTTTAGCCCCGCGCAGAGATTAGGTTCGATATCGTGTTTCAGACCGTTCGAGTCGGGTCGCGATGACCGCCCGCAAGGGTTTTACTTTATTTATTTTTTTTTTCCCCAATTCCCCTTAATATTTTAATCTGTCTAGCCGCACGAACCCTTTATCTCCGGCGTTGGAAGGCCAAGATAAATTCATTCCGGGGCAAAGCTGGTGCGATTAAAGCATTTCACGGACGAGGCATGAGGCAGAAACTGGGGGGGGGGGGGGGGGTGGAAAGGGGGGGCTGACGGGCCAGCGGCGCAGACTTTATTGCAGCTACAAGTACGGATTCGTGTCCGCGTGCCGCGCCTTCGGGATCCGTTTGCGTTTTCGGGGGGTTAGGGGGACCCGAGTCCGTTTAGCGAGGAGGGAATCCCCCCGCGAAGGGCCGTCGATGCTCGGTCGAGTGGCTCATTCGCTGCCCAAACAGAATCCATCCACGTCAGGATTAAAATGCTAGGATATCAAATACGGACGCGGCCGACTCGGAAAGTGGATAGTTGGCTTGTTCCACTCTAAATGGGGATCCGCGAAGGCAAATAAAATCCATCAACTTGTCAGCCGGGTCCCTCATGCTGCAGCATTCGGGGAAACTCGACCGCCTTCATCCGGCGCCGCAGGAAAGCCCCGGACTCAACCCGTCTTCTTCTCGCTTTGTTTCAGGCTCCTCGAACGGACACAGTCCGGTCCTCAACTTGTCCAAAACCGCCGGCAGCGGCAGCGTCGGCGAACAATCCGGCAGCGAGGCCGGCGCCTCTCATCGTTCGCAGGACGACGAGGACGACGAGGACAACTTGTCCGACGATCTCGAGGACGATAACGTCAAGGACGAGGGTAAGTTCATCCCTCAATATTTACACCTTCCGGTCAGCTGGGAAAGCCCGTTCCTCTGTGACGAAAAGAAGCGATCCTGCAGATCCAAAAAGTCGGCGCATCGATTCCGTAATTGACGATTCAGTTTACCGTCTGCTTCTCAGGTTGACCAACTCGCAAAATGTACAACAGGTTACGTTGGTAATGGCATTTCACTCGTTACTCTGCTCCTGTAGTCGATTTCAGGCTTATAGTAACGAGCGGCCCGATAGATGAAACTACTCATCAGAGGCTTCGTATTTTAGGGCAAAAAAAAAAACACGCCTAGAAGTTCCAGCAGAACCCGTGACCCGGAGGTCTGATACTCTGAAAATCCGTAGGCATCTCGAGGTTATGTTGTACCGAGAATTTGAGATGTCCAAAATGTGACGGGTCTGAAGTCGAGTCTGCTCATACCTCAAAACGATTTCAAGTGTTGAAAGTTCGCGCCGGGGAAAAACCAGACACAGTTGGCCCACTGATCACTATACTAACTGGATGGCTGACTCCTGTGCTTGTAGAACCAGAGCTAGTCACATGGTTCTGTCACTTTAACCAATGACATACACAGCGAACCACGCGACTCGTTAGTTTCATTGAGGCTATTGAAGCGCTGGTGTCGATTTCGTCTGCTTCTAATCGATTCAGGTCGAGGACGCTAGTCAACCCACCCAGTTAGTACAGAGATCAGTGAGTTGGCCAGCCTATCTAAACACAAGAAACTCTGCGCATGCGCACTTGGTAGCTCAATTTCTCGAGTACGTCACGTGGGACCAGCCGTCGATTGTTCTTCATCTTCCTCCGGCGAAGTGTCTTGGAGAGTATTAGTGCAGCGTGCAGACAGGGGGTGCCTAATTTACCCCTCACAAGGCAGAAGTCTGAGCCGAAGGGAACTGATTTCGTTGCATATATGCAAATGGAAAATAATTATATCGGTCCGAGTGTTGCGCTGCTGCGGTCTTCGAGGCTCGTGTACCTACGGCTTAGTGGTGGTGGGTCAGAGGTACCTCACCTCTCATCGATCATCGGGGGCCCCAGACGTTCTGGGATTCATTCACGTTCTTCGCTCGAAGAAACACGTCTGACATCCCGGTCCAGCGGTTGTCAAAATATTTCGAAATCGTTCGATTCCGATCCTCTCTCGGCCTCCGCGAAGCGACTTTCAACCCCCTGTGCGTCTCTTCCTCTACTCGCATTGGGATCATCGTGAAAAGATTGGTCCGTTTCGCCTGCAACTTTGCGCCGAATAGTTGACTCGGATTCTGGGGCGATGGAATAATACGATCTAAGAACCACTGAAGTCTCGCTTAGGTTCCGAGGGATTGTGAGATCATTAGAGGCAGATCTACGGTATATTTAGTTTCATTTTAATAACGAAAGATAAGGGACGCGGGATAGGGATCTCAACTTTTGAACACGACAACTATCCTATCCTCTTCACGATTCGGCCTCACACCTCGACGCGTCCAAGCGTTATAATCGCATTGATTTCCAATCGATTCCTCGATTGTCGCTCATATGGGACGCGTTAATTGGAACGCGGTTCTGCCCAATTAAAGACGGATCAAAGTCGAGGCGAGTCTGCATGAACGATCCTCCTTTTTCACCTGAGGAACCGAAAGCAAATAAAAAATGACGAAAAAGAGGTATTAGAATCGTCTCAGTTTTTAAACATCGTCCAAATTTCATACTCCGATCCCAGGATCTGAACACGGTTATTATACAACAACGAAAATAAGACAACATTCTTTCGCGCACTGGCTATACGTACCTCCAATAACCCTGAAAATAAAAGATTCTGGCTGCAGTTCCGTTTTAATGAGGTTTGTAACATGTCGCCGCGTTCTCTTGAGAACAAGGGAACTGCTAACAGTGGGTGGGAGGAGGGAGACCATCCTTGTAACTTGCTGGACCAGCTCGTCTTCCGATAGAAAGTAGGTTGCAAATTCGATTCGTGAATTGAAGACCAGTCGAATCGCCTGAAATTGACGTAAATCACGTTGCAGCAAATTTCTCGAACCGTCGTTTTTTTCAAATCATTTTGATTCAGCCTTAAGCTAGTGCCGCGAAGAAGCCGATGACTAATTCTTGGGCCCGTTGTGTACGGGCGAAATGAACGACGACTCCTTGACCGGTATCCAGGTAGTGCTTGGTGTGCGGTTTCACCGTTACCGCTACGATATTATTTCGCGTGTAACATGGCTCGCTAAATATCAAGTTGTACCGATAAATCCCGCGGGTGGGTGGGTGGCTGGGTGGTTATTTGGTATACCGAAATGGGCCGTGTATGCTCAGCGTGGAAGCTGCGCGCGCGCCCCCGAACAAGGGGAAGCCTTGTGGGAGTGAACACGCGTTCGGAATGCAGTTCTGATTTAATGAGACGCACTGCAGTTTCTTAGAAATAATATCTCTCGCTATACCGCAGCACGACGATAATAATTTGCTCATTTACTGCGCGGGCGCCGCGGTGGCCCATCGCGCATGCGCGGAAGCGTGAAGCGAGTCTGAGGCGCCGGCGCGCTGGACAAAGGGCGAAAATGACGAGTCCTTCGGCCGATAATTGTAATGGCTCGGTGTCACCGGTCCCTAAGTTGCCGACTGGCGCGTTATCGTCCCGGGTCGCGAATCCTGCGGGACCTCCGGGATCGGAATCGGTCTAAGTACCACCCGTAACAAATGCGGCGCTGTAGGTGCGCGCTGATAATTAAAAGACGATACAATAAACCACCTATCATTGGCCATAAAGCTGCACCGGCGATCCGATGAAAGCCACTTAAACCGAGCCCCGCGCAAACGGATCTCCTCGCTGTCCACGTGCACGACTGACTTTATTCCTCTCTCTCTCTCTCTCTCTCTCTCTCTCTCTCTCTCTCTCTCTTTCTCTTTCTCTTTCTCTCTGTTCCTCCGTCTTGCCGCTCGGCGGGATTCTACACCGCGCGTGTGCTCGACCCGCAATATCATAACCGTTCGTAATACTGCATTTCTTGGGTTTCTTACGCTCTCGAGTCAGCCCCTCGGGCGATCCACGCATGGATCTCGAAGACTAACCTCGACCGTGTCACTCGTAATTTTTCTAATTGATCCAGCCTCAGTATCGACTTACATAGCCACGTGGGAATCTGTCCAATGTAATCTATGATCCCAGACGTAATTTCCATTAGAGTGATTATCTGAATATGACTTTTTGACAAAAATTCCCCGCCTTGTATCGATATCGTTGTTCTTCGAGTTCATTATTTATTATCGTCAAGCTATGTAAAACCGTTAATACAAACTGTAATTAATCATTCGCAAAGCCTTGAAAATTTTTGAGCATTCTCTAAACAATAACGAATCATTTTGACCTTCCTTCAGATTCTCGCTCGCTATCCTGTGTCATGGATTTCTTTCCCCGAACCGACTCGAAGCTGTATTTCAAATCTATAAATAATACAGTTGCCCAACCATATTGATCAAATTATAGTTGCTTCAAGATATCGTTATGTAAAAGGAGAGAAGATGTAAAAAAGGACCGGTTCTAATGGACAAATTATCAGCGATTCCACTTACAGCAGCGTTAATAAAAATTGTGCTATAAACTAACGGTTACGATCAATTAAATAAAAATCAGGTGGCGCGTATTTCTGTACATCAATTTCTTTCTCCGATTCCGTGACGCGTATTAGTCTCGAGCTGGATGAGAAAATTGTTCATTTCATCAACGAACATCCACTTAGTACTCCGGGAGCCGATGAATGAATAGCCATACATATAGATAGACGTCGAAATATCCCGGGAGGACATGTTAAACGAGCATGGTCCTGCCGAGGTACAAGATCGGGATGAGCATCGGGGGTTCCGAGGCGATGTTGCACTCCGCGGTGAAAGTTAAATATTACCAGCGTTGGATTAATTCGAATTGAAATAACGTTAAATCAAATGTTCGCGGATAGGTAACAAGGGGGCGTCGCGACGTTACGGCGTCGAGACACGCACGAAAACCGGCATAACTTTTCTGTCTACCTAAATATAAAACTTTCGCTAAGTATATACCTTACCCACCTTGGGGGTATTCGGCCACGGATAAAATTTATCATCGACATTTACTGTGCGCTTTTGAATCCTCTGAGTGCAATAACAGATTGCCGGAAACTCCTCGGAGACCCGTTGTTATAATTCCTGTGTAAGGGAGTCAAACAATGGCCGCAGAGTAGATAGGTACAATATCGAAGTTTCAGAAAATTTAAAATGTGCGACAAGTCGAAATGTAGAATCAAGTCGAAATGTGGAATGGTGAAAACGTGAGAAGCCAAAATATAGAATCGTGAGAATCAGTGGAGAGATGTGGAGAAATATCGTTATTCGGATAGAAATATATAGAAAGTTGAAATTTGGAATACCTGGTCCGAGTAAACGTAGAAATATACAAAAATGTATAAACACTGGCATTTGCAGGTTTTGCGATGCTACAATTTATACTTTTTACATTTTGAATTTCACATTCTCCGACCTTCTGCATTTCGAAATCCTTTAATGAATTCTATTGTCAGAATGTCACTTCTAACTTCCTATTCGAATTTTGCTCATACATGATTTCGGATCGGAAGATCAACTGTAACCTTTAAACAAAGAAAGAGAGGTTATGTCATGATCGTTTCCCGCCTTTCAAGTGCGCCATCTTTGCTGAGTTTACTGCGTCTTTCATTGATCCGATGAATCGCCGGTGCGTCTCAACACCTGTACAATGTAGCCTTTATTCATTTTCCAGATCTCTCGGACGTGCCGGAGAACCTCCCGCTGCCAGCGCCCGGCTCCGAAAGCCCGCAAGCTTTAAATTACTCCCAAATAGCCTCGGCGGCGGTGGCCGTGTCGCAGGGTGGGCAGGACCCCTCGGTTTCCAGCACCGAGACCCTCCTCAGGAACATCCAGGGCCTCCTCGAGGTCGCGGCGGACAACGCGCGGCGGCAGGAGCGCAAGGTCAACCACGAGAAAGGTCAGTGGCAGGGCTTTCTTAAGACCCTCGAGGGCGCTCTCCACAATTTCATTATATTTCAACTATCCCAAAACCACATTAGCAGGCGGCACTGAATATCGCCCGATCCGAGTTCCCGCTATTTTAATCGCCGATTCATTCTCCGGGATTCGGAAAGCTCTGTACCGCACATTCATGATTTACGGCTCCGATCCACTTCAATCCAATCCAATCCAATCCAGTCTCCGGACTTTGACCATTTTTTAACCTCTTCTAGCTACATTTCGAAACTGTTATTAAAATTTGTTAGCTATATCATACAGAGAATGTTTCCAGTCCTACGTTGCACAGAATATATTACCAGAAAATTGACGAGATATCGTGTGGAGTGCGAGATGGGATTTAGTAAATTTGGCGGCCGTAAGTCCCGGTCTTTTATTCCCGATTTACCGTTTTGACGATCACTCGTCTGTCGCGTTCCATCGACTCGACGACCACTTTAATGACGTCGGCACACGATCTGTAGATTCTATTGTCGTCACCACAATTAGTTAGACGTTATGCGTATCCGTCGATGATCGACAATTTTTTTTTGAATAACGTCTCTCTGAGCTTTTGCTACAGTATTTCTCTGAAAAATTTCAGATATACGAATAAAAGATCTTGAGAGTACAATTATGAAAAATCGCATATCTCGTCAGATGTACTTTACGTGCACAGGGTATCTAAAGAATTGGATTCGAATTTTATTAGTATAACCTGAACGATTGCTAATGTATAATTGATTAGATAGTTTTTCCCTATGTTATATATCCAAGCAGTATAATGCGCATAGATAAAAAAATTTCACGACGAATCAAGAGGCAAGGGAGAATGAGCGAGAGCGAGAAGGAGAGCGAAAAATGGATAATAAATCAGTTAGAAAAGCATGAGACCCTGAACGAGAGTCGGTCGTGACTCGATAGCTACATCGTAAAAAGTCAGTCAATTTTTCATATACCTATAATGGGCTGATCAGATAGGCAAATCGTAAAAAAGAGTATAGATATAGAGAATTTATTAAGTTAATTAATATAACCATAAGACTTAAATCTCGATGTGAAGCATCTGTCCATTTTATTGTTACCGACTATTGCGAAATCAACTTACCATGGCAGACGTAAATAACAAAAATTGGCAACAATAAAATGGCACTGCATATAAATGTTGCCATTTTAGTCATAAATTATTATTATCATTATTATTATCATTACTATTATTATCATTATTATTATTATTATTATTGTTAGTATTATTATTATTACCATATACATGGGTACATAAATTTTAAAGATTTTGAATTCATTAAGTATCAGTGTAACAGTTCTTATATAATAATTATCGTAATATTACAATAGACATACAGAGTGAGTTTGTTGAAGCGAGCCTTTCGGACTGACGGCCAAAGCCGCCGATCCTCAAGACTCAGAGTCACCTCAAGTGGCGCGAAAGGATCGCGTCAAGAGACCCTCACGGTATATAGAAAAACAAGCACATCTACACGATCATGATATACATACATATAAATTCGATGTCGATACGTATACATATACATATACATATATATATAAATATAAATATACAAATATAAATATGAGTTATGAGTTATGAAAATAATAAATGAATTATAAAGACGAGAAGTTCTGAATCGAGCTTAGTCTTTTGCTTGATCAATCACAGATACGTCGAGCATTGTGGTATTTTTCATAATTATTATTCACGGCTATTTAAGACGCACTGCAACGATCTAAAATTCACTCACCGTATCTGCCTTTGATCAGGCACAACTGAACTCGTGTATAAAAAAATTTGTCACTCATCATTTCAGTTGTAGGGTACGGTTGCTTTTAGTCGTACAGAGCAATGTTCCAGCGGTATAATTCCAATCTCCTTTTAGGATCAGACGGAATGTTGAAAATAAAAGAAAGTCGAAGATTTTGAATTGGTTCCAGGCGAGGTTTTCCAATGATGAAAATTCAATAATAACATGACAGAATGGAATTATAGCCGCGGTGGTGTGAGCTGGGAAGGGATCGAGGCGGATTGGTGATAGAACGAAGCATCGGGGCAGATAGTTTCGAAAGACGGGCGGTGCAGGTACGCTTAAGCCGTTCAAGCAGTGGCATCACGTGTCTCGAAAGACCCAATTTAATACTCGAACGAAGCGGCATCTCGTTTTACACCATATGGTTTTACATACGCGAGCGGCGGTGTCGAGTTACCCGGCGTTATGCCTTATTTCACCTCCTCGAACCTCGCGGTCTCTTCGTCTCTCCGTCTCGATCGCTGCAGCTTAGAAGACTTTAGAGGCTCTCATTTTCAGCCCACCTTGAGGGCGGCGTGACGTCGGTGCTTCTACACCCACCAACGCGAGCCAATTCACGCGGGATGACCGGGGGTATTATCGACATACGCGTTGTCCTCCTTTGTGCGAAGAGGTCTACCACCTACCACCTACCACCTACCACCTTTCCGCAAAAGGACGAAAGTCACCGAGAAGACGCGAACGAAGGCGAGAGGCGCGTCTCTCGTAACCCCTCGCTACATTTTATCCTCGCGTGCCGTCTCCGGTTTCACAAAATACACCCCGCGTCACTGTTTATCTCTTTTGCCCCGCGTTCCTGTGACCGTGGTTTATAAGGTACTCCTTGCGGACATCGTCGGTTCGGGATATCGGACGAAAGCTGTAAGTGACATTGAGAAACGTCGCGTGAACGGAACGGAGGAGCATTTGCAGATTTCAATATCTATTCTTACGTTGAAGGAGACTGCTAATCTGCACTTATCACAGTCGATACTCGGCAATGTCATTCTCAATTCAGCATCGATTTCGGGCTACACTGTACATTGTTTATATCTAATGCTCAGCCTACGTGTCATTCAAACTTCCGAATGATTGTACGGTAAAATTGAGTGAGAATTATTTTACACAGTCATTAATGTCGGTAAAGAGAATTCTGAGATAAAAATATGGTATGAACTCTGATTTATCGTTTGACTTGCCCAAAATGTAACATTATTTATCATCTTCATGGTCCTGCTGACAGTTTCGACGACTTATTTCGACCTGAAACCAAGGTTTCAACTACTCAACCATACGTTAAATTTGTCTCAAGTCTATCGCGATACTTGAAATATTTAATCATTTTTTCAACTTCTCGCCAAGACTTGACATTCTAGGATTAATTGGTGGAGCAGAAGCACGCTGGTGACTTCCTACTGTAACGGTAGTATTTTCACCCCGACACCAAGGCATCGTTAACGTAGTACGTGCGTGTAAGAAATATCGAATCACGACTTCGCCGTACGTACGGAGCTGGGAAATATAGGGGGTGGTTAATTCTTGACCCCCCTCGTCGCCGGTGTTTGGTTCCATTTTATTTTTTTCCTCCTCCTTTTCGAAGAATTTATTCAAGCAGACAATACGGGTGGGAGGCATGTGTAACTGCGTCCAGGTCGTCGCTGCCGATGGTGATGATGGTGGTGGTGATGGTGGTGGTGGTGCCGATGCCGGAGTTGCTACTATCTCCGATCTCGGAGATAGCGACGTATGGCGGTAGGTGGATATCGGCCGTGGGTGAGCCCGCACACACGCGTCTCTTGGCGATGAGAGAGGCGCCCCGAGGACCAGGGGGCCCCCGGAGGGAATTGAGTTGTAGCCGGGAGTGGAGGATCTTATGTAGATTCCTTGTAGATCGTGCGCCCGATTCGATCGCGATTGGCTACCCGGTACCGGGTTAATTAAAATTGTAGACTCGCCGCGACTCTCTCTCTCTCTCTCTCTCTTTCTCTCTCTATCTCTTTCTCCTCCTCTCTCTCTCTCTCTTTCTCTCTGTGCATTATACGTGTACTAACCTGCGTGTTTCTCTACCTCGCAACTTGCGAGTATCGCGATTTTTGGTCACCGCCTGCTCCGCGGAACCGGACCTTATACCCACTCGCCCGATCTCTGGGTTTATCAAATCATCGGTCCAACCACGTTCAGCTTATGGCCTAGCCGGAAAAGCTCCGGCTTTTCAAGCGACTAGGACTCTGTCGCTGTGATTCTGCTTGGCGTGGTCATCACGAGGTTCGAGTCCTCTTTAATCACCGCTCGTATTGGACGATAGACCAAGATGTCGGGAGAAATACAAAGCACAATTTTTTCTGTATAGAATCAGTGAGTAGAAAACATATTTGTGTATCAGTATACGTTTAGGTCATGGATTATACCCTTTCATTCAATATTCAAAGTAAATTATCGCCGAGACATTATCGTCGCCGCAACTGAAAGGGGGCGGATATCGGAGTGATTTCGGTTCCCGGTTAGAGAAGACAAGGTCGCCGGGGGTCGGTAGTGAATTACCGGTATAAGAGAGGCAGGAAGCGGGAGAAGAGTTCCGTGATCTCGAGGCCGATCAGCAGACACGTGAGCGAGAGAATAACTTTTACAACCGGACCGGCGATGCGGCAGCATGGCAGCGTGCATCGGGATCCAGGATGCAGGACTTCGACTCTCTTATAGCTTATATTATACCTGCGTTCGGATACCGGTTTTTATTGTGTTTAATGTTTACTTTAATTAGTGCCGTATTGTCTTGGATTTAATTAAGACCGAAATTAGTTTATTAGCCGGGACACACCCTCGCCCGTTAATGCTTCTTGTGTATACCAATACGCAGCCGCAGACCAATATCGGAGGCACACATTCGTCTCGGTAAACGGCACTCGCGCAGTTGTAGGCGTGGGTTTGGCCTGCAAGTTTCTACCAGGCGCATCACAGGTACCTGTATCAACCTACAATAGACTCTGCAACACACGCCGGATATGCTTCGCACCCATGGGTATTATATGGTGGCGCTTGGCAGTAAACCTTCTACACCTTCATCCCTCGCTTTCCCTTCAAAGTAACGTCAGACGGAAGAGCGAGTCGTCTCATCGATCCTTACGGTATTTGAAAAGACTTGGGCTGGTTGGCACACTATTCAAAGATAAATTTTTAGCGCATTACTGAAAATGTTGATACACAACACGCTGATTCAAAGCTGAGCATTTGCGCAATTACTCTCTTAATTTGAATCAGCGAAAATTCACTGACTCCCAGTTATAAGTATACCACTGGAAAAAAATCAGTGCACATACACTGACGATGCAGTAACTTTTCACTCATACTTCACTGATTGACAGCGTATACACACTGATTTTCTCCAGTGGTATACTTATGACTGACTTACGTTTAGAGAGCAGTGTCAATGTCGATTAACTCCAATCATAATGTAGCAATTAGATCCCTCACTTTTGTGGTGGTGGTGCCAACACGTCCCATTGATACATTCTGTCTTTGAGGTTGGATCTTGTCGGTGGGTGCATTAAAAAAAAAAAAAACTAACCACGAGAAATCATGACTACACGACACATCTTTCGATTGCTCGTAACCCTCGTAACTCATTGTAACGAGTTATTGTTTTGGAGAGATGAATCCAATGCTTACTATTGAGCCGTGAATGTACTCTCTAGTATCAAAAACGAATAACATCGTGTTTCGTTTGCATCCTTTATTTGTAGACACTGGAACCATTCCGATAGATAGCTTCCGTTACTTTTAATGTCATCGCAAAAGGATCGCCGCCAGATGAAGACGGAAGTGAGAGACAAAGCAGAGGTGCCGACTAGCTCAGGTTTCAATGCCCGATACATGATTGTTCGCGAATCGAACATGGCCGAGTATAATAAAGCCTGTGTGAAGTATTAGTTCGTGTATGCGTACACGCCGAGCTATAACGTGTAGATATAAGGCCGCATCAATTATATCAGGTTGGTTCCCATTATTAGCTGCCTATAATTTATTACTTTCCATCTTAATAAGCATAATAGTTCCCATGCCATTCTGCATCACCGGGGCTCGTATAACCGCGACCGAGTAGGGTATTATTTGTGCGATGTGTGCGTGTGCGACCTCTGACCCAGAGACAATCGTTAAGGTAGCGCGTTGGGCGGTTGGACTCTGGCAACAACCGGCGGATATTTAATTACCTCCAACGAAACGGGGCGGCCGAGGGGGGCAAACAACGCTCTCAACAGAGGAAGAAACATTCGCCACGAATTCCGTATGCACGTGCATTATATCTTCCTCCCCCTCCGCCTCTCAACCTGTATGCGTATTTACGCCGTAACCCTAGCGTGAGTCCATCCAGGACGGGCCGGAGATAGAGTGAAAAGAAGTATAAAGACTCCTCGGGCCGAAGAGAGACAGAGAGAGAGAGAGAGAGAGAGGGAGAAAGAAAGGGTCAGACAACAACGGTACCGCACGTCTTTATAAAAAGATTCGAGAAATATCCTCCATTTTTTCGTCTCGATCGTTCTCTTTTATCGGATATGGATTTGGGAAATTGTTGAGAGAAAAGTGCAGCTTGCATAAAAAAAAAAAAAAAAAAATACGCCAACTCGCAGAGACGTGCTCAGTGCGCTGCTCGTGCAGTGTGATTAAAACGGAAGAGTATCGTTCTTAATTAAGCCGATCCGCAATGTATTATACCTGTGTAGTATAATGTATAATGCGATGATTGATTATCCTTCTACAAAATTAAAATCGTTGGATCAAAGGAAATCGAACTAGAACCGTCTTTTAACCCTCAAGTCGAACGATTCGAGAATGTAAACCATTTTTCTTCTCATCGCTGAGTCTGAAGACTACAATCTCGAGAGTCGTTGGAAATTTGTACGTATAATGTATTTTTTCCGAACTAGAGGCAACAAGAACTTTTTTTTGAACCTCGATGAAATGTGAATGCTTGAGATAGAGCGGAACGAATAATCGTAATCAATAAAATCTTTGGAAATAACGAAACGTTAAACGACTGCATTCGTGACGGCATTGAATTTCCTTCTACCGACGTGAAATCTGAGGCAGAAAATTGCTACTGTACGAGCGTATAAATTGGAATACACAAAAATGAATGTATGTAATTGAAGTAAGACTAAGAATCGGACACGTGTATATGTATACGACAAGTGCAGATGGCGATGCTGATGTTAATAATCAGAGTTGAAATACCGAAGAAGCAATCCGCGCGGTTAACACTATGCGGGGCATTATGGTATAGGGACTGGAGGCGTTTATTGGCCAGAATACAGAAACTGGTTGTACGGCGAGGCTGGTTGCCTTATTATTTTTGCCCTGCGCGCTCTGGCAAGAAGTTAGCGAGTTGAGATCAGCTTAAGAGTTGGGCGAGGAGAAGGGAAGAGGGGAGAGGAGAGGATCAGGTATGTCGTCTCAAACGGGGGCCCTCAACGAGGCCAGAAGAGCGCATATACCTCGGTTCCCGTAAAATGAGTAAAAAGAAGAGGGCGCTGGGATAAAAAGGAGGAGAAAATCCGAAGACAATACGATGTTGCCGCGGCCGGCCGCTTGTCGGATACCACCTCGGACCCACGAGCAGGCTCCGGGAGGGCGGCCCGCCGATTGTCAATTAAAGAAACCTCGGGCCTTAGCATATAGCACCACTTAGAAGGCCCACGGCTCGAGCGAGGAGGCGAAAGGGTCGCGGGGAGAAGAAAATAAACGCAACTCAACGCAACGCGGCGCAGCGCGGCGCAACGCGCGCTTTGCACCCGCGCGGAATTTAAGAGTTTTAACGCGCTAGAGAGAACCGGAGGAGGAAGGGGCAGGAACCCCGAGAGGATAATAAATTATCCCTAACATGGGAACAACTAGTTGATTATTTACTTAACAATAAAAGAACTCGCCCCATGTAGCTTGCCAAGCTCGCTTCGCTGCACCAGCCACGGCGATGCGAGTACTCCCTCTCTTCTTTTAAATTGACAACGGAACCTCGCAAGGTGTCCTCCTCCGATGTTAACAACACTCTGCCGGATTCTAGAGTAGGTGGAAACCATTCTAACGCATTTTTTCCGCGTCTCTCAATGAAATTTAACCATCGTGATAAAGTCGATCCTTCTATTCTTGCTCCACCACTTCGAATTTTGACGTTCGGACGGTAGATTCTAAATCA
Organism: Neodiprion pinetum; assembly: GCF_021155775.2. Taxonomy (NCBI): domain Eukaryota; kingdom Metazoa; phylum Arthropoda; class Insecta; order Hymenoptera; family Diprionidae; genus Neodiprion; species Neodiprion pinetum. Next base: position 42,476,977 of record NC_060234.1, read on the forward strand.
GTTATCCAAAAAACTCTCATAACCACTTTTGTCACATCAAAGTATCCTCGAATGATTGTCATTTTGAGAAAACATGATAGAGTATCAACTAAAGAATACGATACAATCAGGGGTTGACTCCATCGTCTCATGAAAAAATACATTTCGAATGTTTTCATTCACTCTCATACCTCAGATTCAGACTGCGAATGAACCCGCAAGTTCACGCGTGGCTTGTGACTTCCGATCCCGAGCAATGTGAAACACGCCTCGCTTCGCTGGATCAGAGTTACCATTCCGTTCATCGGCAATGATCCGATCATCCGGGTTTCGGAATAGAAATTCTGATCGAAGCTTGTCTGTCGTGTCTGGCAAGCAACGGAAGTCGACGACGGAAGAGGCAGCCGAACACTCGGGTAAGTGGCGTCTGGTCTCCACCTCAGCATCTCATTTTACCTGCAGAAAACTGGAAGGTGGGTCTGTTTTTCACTTGACTGGGCCTGATCCTTCTTCTTGACCTTTCGTCTCATTCATGGGTTTGGAAAAGGGCACCTGCATCTGATCCGAAGCCATTTCTCCTAGCCATCTTCTACGTTCCATGTTACGGTGCCTAAACTGGTCGACTTGTTTTGCTGTCCTTTTTCCTAGCTGACGAATGATGGTCGCGTCAGCTTTCGACTTTTTCCTTGATCGTTCTTTGTGACAGTCGATGCTCCTCGCCTCGGTCTGCTGCAACAGATCGGGCCTCGGTGACCGTAAATTCATCAGCCGAAGGAATAAAGTGGTTGGTTATGTGCGATTCCGGCTGAAAGCCACGCAGCTCGAAAAGTTGCACTGTAACAAAATCCTCGTTTCTTGTGGTAATAAAAGGCATCGTTAACCACGACACGAACTACAAGTTGCTCTTGTGCATATAATTCCTCGTTCTCTCGTAACCCTCTTTTTAACTGTCTGTAAATAACTCCTTTTATTTACCCCTTTTTGATCCTGGTGAGCTGCATAATTAAACGGTAGTTAAAACTCTCCTGTTTGCCAGCCTCGGCTATGCATGCACGGTGCTTCTCTTTTATATTAATCAACGCGCACTTTTGCTGAAGGCCGCACGCCACAGAGAACGCGAGGTTCCGATGAACTTTGTTTGTGGACTCTGGCTATAACAGTTTCTTCGAAATCGCGGTAAAACGGTTGCAAGTCACGATTAGGAAGACAGATGAAAAAATTCAGCGATCGTTTGGTCTTGAATTCCAGTATTGCAATACCAATCACCTGCGAAAAGAGCCTTCTGGAAGAAGACGAGAGAAAAGAAGCACGAGGAGTTTGATGATGGAAACAAAAGTGTGCGAGTGAAACTTCCGAATCGGCATCTACTAGTCCATAAAGATCATATCGGTGGGCTGGCAGTTGGGCGTCCTGCGGGTCGTTGTTGAGCGCGCGTTGACGTCTTGTTACAATACCAGGTGGATATTTACGATCTAAAAATAAACAAGAAGGTCTGTTCACCACGTCTGCAGTCGTTAGGCGACTGAAATAAGGGGATCTGCTAGTGTGGGTGATGATATTCCTGTCTACCCGGCGCGCGCTCTTGTATCACGATCGTTTCCTTCGAAGCATACCCCGAACAGCCGAAAACCGTTTCACGAAATCCGCTGCAGTTCCCAAGTAGCGCACATAGACAATTATGTTCCTACAAATGACGCGCAGATTTATCGATATACGGAAGGAGTCGAAGCCAGTTCCGAGACACGCATGAACTCGGGTGTAACTACTGTCACGGTCCCAGGGACAGCCAGTAATATCGCTGATCGAGATCGAGTGACACGAGTAGAGCGCAGCTGCTGGCTGCCTGCAACTAGCAAAGCGAGCGCCATGCTGTGGGGAAAATTGCAGCGTAGAAATTAACGGTGATATTTGCATTTCCGGTGTCGGCTCGTGTTAATACGACCCGTAAGTGGCCGGGACATGCGATTCGAAGGACGTCTGGTTACTGCGGATGCGAGAGTAAAAGGACTCGGGCGACGCGGAATTTTCGACGTTTCGAAATCGGCCGATTCTCCGTCCCCGCGTCTCGCGAAATCAATAGCTCGCACCTCGTAATTCTGGGATCGTAAGCGGGCGGCCGCCATAACTCGACAGATTACCACCGGCGGAAAGGACCTGCCGAGGCTATCGGCAGAACCAGAAAATGCTTTCGGCCGTATCGCGACGCGGTCCGAGGCGAAGAGCCGAAGGTTAGCCTTTCAGGAGATAGATATTACCAATATACCACTCGGCGATCGGTAGGTACGGCATGCGAGTATCGGGATTACTAGGTGTCTACACGCGCGTCCGTTCAGCCTATAATTCCGGTTTGACAGACGCTTTTAGTCCGGCTCTAGCTACACCGATGCAGTACACCGCTCCTCTTTTTGCCTCGACTCACACGGGCCGCCGCTGTAGTCGCGCTAATATAACTATTTACTCAGTGTTAACACCTCCCCGTATAATAGACCCTGTTTAATATTTGATCGGCTAATGCTTTGATCGAAATCGAGCCTTGTCCCGGGTGTGTAGGACCATATGCCGTCCACCGTCCTCGACGACACTATCTTTCGCACACGCGTGCATGTTCCTGCATGTTCGTTCGTGTTTTCGGAACCGCTAACAAGCCAACGGAGCCGGATTACCGGGACAAAAATCAGGAATCAAGACGTGCGCCCGTGTCAATTGAACGTGAAAACATTGGTCGAGCCGTCGCTAAGCTCGACCAACCGTCAAGCTATCCGACTTGACGTTCGAGGTAGCGAACTTCGCGGAGTGCGAAATTCCGAAAGACGCAACGAACAGTCCGGCCTAAGTCGGGCGTCTATCTGTTCCGAGGATCGCTTTTAACCGATAAGGTAATTAAGAGTGCAGTAAAACGCGTGCTGTCCCAGCGCCGGCGCTGAACCGAGGGACCATCTGCTGTCCATTTGAGCAACGTACGACAAATATGTACCTACATATCTGTATCACTCGACTGACCACTTACAGCCGACTCTGGGGACGCGGTGAGCCGGGCTGAAAACCACCTGTATCTCTTTAAACGTCAAAGTGTACCTGCTGATAAGCCGGCACATTCTCGTGTTAACAAATGGATTTGTCTATATTACTTATGCACATACGTGAACAGCGGGTACAGTTCAAAGTGGCTGCATATCTGGACAAACGTCGGAACCGCGTGCGATAAAAGTGTTGATCACTTCCAGATCTGCGGATTACGGTTTTATTGTTAGACCCGAATCAGGAGTGACGTCTGGATGAATGACTAATCGATCACCGTTTTCTCTGAATTCCGGAACGCGAGTATCTACCAAAAAAAATTCGTTGGGAACGGCGATCGTGATCGAATGAAACTTGAGAAGCCTATGGGTGTTCTTTGAGTTAGTGTAAAGCTGAAAACTTCTGGGTTTTATTGACGTTCGGTTGCGGTTCTGCTGCGGAAAACGCGGCCTGCCGCAGGGAACTGGAGAAATGGTCGAGTTACATCGAAAGCCGCTATTCGTTGTAGCGTAATCCTATTTTCGTTAATGGTTAATGGGAGGCAAAGTGGCCAGCAGCCGGAACACCGGCTAAGTCCGTCTTAAACCCGGACCGAACCCTTGTAGACTATTCTATTCTAGGCCAGGATTATAATCTGCATCGGATAACTATTGGCTTGTACGAGTCGCGTCAACGTCCAAACTTGGGAACATGTTTCCGTCCCTTGGCCCTGCGGCAGAGCCGTGCAAGAAACGGTGGCCCCTCGCGCAGCGTGAAAACGGGGAAAATTTTGCAGCATCGAAAACTGCGGCTAAGGCGTTTCACCGAACTGCACAACCGGAGTCTGTCCCTGGGATCTCGCGATCTGGCCCTCGCGTAATGACAATTATATTTCGACCGGAAGGGGAGGGCCCACCCTTCAAGAGAAAACGTTTAATTACTATTCAACTATAATATGCAAGGGTAGAAACAATAATATTCTACAACCCTTCGCGAATGCCCCTACCGTCTAGGCAAACACTGCAACATTAGGATTAGCTGGGATTAGGATTTCGGATTTATGAAATTCAAATCTAGCCACGGGAAGCGGGAGAGCTGAGCTTGAGAATGAGGATCGATTGATCTCAATTCGCGGTCAGCTTTGATCAAAATTCGTCGATGCAAACTAGCTGCACTCGCGTCAAGTTCACAAGTACGAAACGAACGACGCCTCGCCCCTTACGCTCCTCCCGTGTCGTTGTAAATTATAAAATAATCCCCCGGTTAATTCCTATCCATAGTTTATTACCGCACTTAATCCATCAGTTAAATTAAATTCATAAATACCTAGCTAGAGCTCCGAGATGTTTCCCCCCTTCTCTATCTCTCGTTTTCTCTCTCTCTCTCTCTCTCTCTCCCTCTTTCTCTTTGCCTCATTGGAAATACACTTCCACTCAACTCTGCTCTGCTCTGCAAGAGGCGTTCCACGGTACCAGGCAGCTGGAAAGTTAGACTCCAGGACGGTAATTGCCTCCCCTTGATTGAATTATATTAACGTTCGCATTATTAATACCTACCCAGTTATTTATATTCCAAATCTGAATGGCCATTGACGATGGCTGTGGCTCGATCAGGGTCGGGAATAATTTCCGTTAAATTCATTTCACATTTCTTTTAACTCCCTATGCTTTTCCGGCCGCGATAGACACGTTTTCTAACTTGATTTCACGTCTCCCATTGTGTAAGAAAATTAACATATTATTTCAGAAAAGCCTTCAACGCGTGCCTAATATTTATCCAGCGAATGTCTTTTCCGCTCCCGCGATATTCGAAACACGGAAACCACATTATACCGGCGGAGCGATTGCCGATCTATGCCGCCCCTTGTAGGTACATCCGCCTTATTTATACACGTTCCCGGGCTTTCTCGATGTGTGCGCGAAAATGTACACCACGCACATCTACACGGGCGATATTTACTCCTGTATAGGCGAATAGCCGCGGGCGGTTCGCCTTGTTGTTTCTGAGGGTGGGCCTCCGGGCATGCGAATATCTTAGCACGTGGCCTCGACTTGACTCTGGGCTAAGGACGGCGGTGCAACAGTCGCTAATCAATAATCATGCCCTTCCAATCCACTCGCCTCGCGAATTCGCAGCCGCGTTTTCTCGGCTGGAAAATTCTCATTGGCCAACCGTTATAACCTCCCTCCGTCCCTCACTCCCGCCCGCCCCGCATCGTGCACGAAAGAGGAGAATTTTTCACCTGCGGTGGAATTCACCGCGTTTTCAACATCTAATGAGAATCCCCTGACGCGTTATTCAAAGTTTACGACCTGAGACCGAGTCTAATTGAAATAAGAATGATATAGAGTTTGCGAAAGAGCCTGAATTAGGGGGACGCGGCGATGCCTCACTTAAGAATCGGATCCCCCATGTACCAGCCACGGTGGGAAAGTGACTATGTGCTTTCGCAGCATCACACACTTCTTCGCATATTAATCCCTGCAACTTTAATGCTCACGACCACGCAGGCTAATTTCAATACGCACATTTTCCCGCATAATTGATTTACGATTCTTCTTCTTATCCTCATTTTTCTTCTTCTTCTTCTTCTTCTTCTTCTTTTTCTTCTCGTTATCCTCCCCTCTCTTGAAACCTTGATGTATTTTTCGACCGCCGAAAATTATCTCAAGGTAGTAAATATGGTGGCTGCACGCGCATTTGCGGGAGTGCATTCTAAATGATAACTCTCGGGAATCGGTCAAGGGGCGGAATGACGAGGGTACGTACATTAAGAAATGTCTAAAAGGTCGTCTGAAGCCCTCGGCGAAGGTGTGGAAATAAAAATTCACGGTTCGTTGAACAAGGTCGTATCCCAATTCCAATCGAGTGAAGAAGGTGGCGCAGATCGGCAGGCAGAGAGGCGGAAGGCAGAATGTGGAACTGGTAAGCCGATAGAGTTTTAAATTCTACGGCTCTAAATCAAGACGCCTAATTCGGTTTGCGAGAAGGGACGAAGGCTCGCCCTTTTTTCCCCCCTCCGTTCGATTACGTTTTGGTGCAACGATCCGTCGCCGCCAAGGCTATAATTCGGTCAATTTAGTACATGGCAGTCGATAAAATGACGATTATGGCCTCGTCGCGTGAAACTCGCTCGGGGTTCTTTGAATACGGAGAAAAAACAGTCCAGCATCAAAACCCGCCTCTTATATCCCAAGAAGGATCGCGGGTAACCTCGAAGATGGGACGAGGGATGAACGAGGGGAGGAAGGAAGGAAGGAAGGAAGAGAGGGAGCTCGAGGTAAATTGGAGCCTTGGTGGTTGTGTCCGGTAATTTTGGCCGGCCGCCCGGACGTCGACCGGCTTTATTCCGCAAGTTGCATGGCGGCTCGATCGAAGAGATTCAATTTGAAACGCCGTGCAACGTTGTTAAGAAATCGCTGCGAAAACCCTCGGTTACTGCAAAATTAAACGCGTTCACCAGCCGTTATGCCCACTTTAACCTCGTTATCGATCATCGTCCAGAGTCCCTCCTACCCTCACGCCTCGTTAGACTGCATCCGAGAGGAGACGCCGTTGATTAATTTATTAGACAGAGCCTGATCCTGGCCGTGGATTTTCCTACCAGCGTCCCTTCGCCAGGTGAAGTGGCCCTTCCACTTCAGAACTCGACCTGCACTCCACCTACCGGGGAATAATTCAGTCCGAGGAAGATCGGGTCCAAGATGGGAAAGGATCGCAGCAGTTAGCACCGGCTGAGGTCAGGTTAATTTGGCAATAACAGTCCTCAATTTCATCGCCGGAGAAATGAAGAGCCGGAGACCCGCAGGACGAGAGATGAGAATAGGAATATCGCACGGTCGACTGGCTCCGTGATTAAATCCAACGGTTCGCGAGCACGGATCATCGCGGAGCGACCAGCCAGTTCGGGGAACCGGAGCAACCAGGGCGGGCATAGTTACCTCTAATAGAATTATATTAAGAAGCGAAGCAGAAGCCGCGCTGCACCGAGCACTTCTCTCTCACTCCCTCTCCTCAAATCGAGCAATGTATCCCACCGCCTCGACTACCCTTCTCGCTGTACTCGTCCCTTGGCGAGCACTCTCGAATGTTCGGATTCACCATCAGCCAGTGTCCCACCGCCATGCTATCCCCCCTAAAGACGATCCACCGCCCCCTGCTTGGCTTGGTGGAAGTCGCTGGGTCCCCGGAGAGCCACTGGGAACCAGATTAGGCATTTCGAATCTCGGAAGATGAGGGTTCCTCGCAAAAGTCCGAAACAATCGGGAGAGAGACGCTATTAGTCGCGTCAAATTGGGCTATTCTAGACTGCGGAGTGTGGTGCGAAGGAATTGGGACCGTTGGAATGACGATGAATTTACTGATAAAAAGACAACTATTCATAATGTACTTTTGTCACGTTTCAGCCGAACTTAGGATGGACGTACTCAGGGAGAAGGAGGTTAAAGACAGCTTGGAAAGGCAGCTACAAGATGAACAGAAGATCCGTGGTGAGTGTGAATTGTAGTTTAGACAGAACGTTGTACCGATTTCTCAAAACTTCAGACCGTCAAAACTCCGACCGTCATTAACATTCACGTTTGTGGTAAACTCTTCACGGCACATGTGCACGTTGGTAACATTCGGAGTTTTGATAATTCGGAACGTTGACCCAAGCCCAAGATAACCACAACATTATTTGCTTATTTACACTCCGCAACAATCTGTGCATCGAGTATGACCGCGGGATGGCTTCTCGGCACGAGAGGGTTAATTTGGTAACGAACCATGAAGCCGTACATTTTAAACTAGCTGCGCACATCAAGTCTGCCGGCTTAAAGGCCCTCGTATCCTGTTGCCTGACGCTCAAGTCTCTCTTCGTGGATGTTGGCTCCGGTGGGATGAAGCGGGATCAGGAGACGGCAAATTCAGGCTCCGCGATCGCTCAACTAACTTTGTATCAGATGCCACTTCGGAGTATCGACATAGCTGCGCAGTAGATGCATCAGTCTTAGCCTCCTACATGCCTCGCGGACTCGATGCGATCAACTCGTAGACCAAAAGGATTCTGATTAAAATTGGAAATCGAGATCGCGATACGCTGCAAATGTGCGTCTAAGAACACGCCGTGTTTGGAGACGCGTCAAGGGTGCGTGGTGAAATATGGGGGTGGACAATGCGTGTCAGATAGGTTGGTACCAGCTTCCCCGGTCGTCGATTCTCTGTTCTCGTCTTCGCCGTCGAGTTCGCGTTACTCGAGTTCGAAACCGGACGAGCGAAGTACACGCGTTCAAAGATTGATGACGCGGCTTTTTCCTCCAGGACGATTTTTCACCCCAAGATTCTTCCTTTTCATTTTTCACGTCTTCTCTCTCTCTTCATCCGGTTCGCGGGATTACAAAAGCCGTTCAAATTCACATCGATTTGAAAAACTTTTCCCGACCATATTGACGTTTCTCTCGCTACTTCCTATTATTTATTATTTTTTTCTTGTCGAACCTTCGAGCGTGCATCAGCACCGAGACCCTTAATGTCACACTCGCAAGCTATAGCTGCGTACACACTCTGTGCCTAATATAATATCCTAAAATTGTATTTAAAATGTGACATCGGTCTGACAAGCGAACAATAAAAGGTTTATAAATATGTAAAGTCGAAGATAAGGAAATCCACGGGGTGAAATCCCGCACCACCACCGCCACCCGCCTTTATTAAAAGACCATTTCAACGAGCCCCGATAATCAATAAATTCAACCCCGACTCCGCCCTTCTAACATCGCAAAGCGGCAGCTCGCAGTTGCACATACACCTTCTATTCCTGCACGCGGAAAATTCTACCAATTTCGACAAGCGCGCGGCGCATTGCCTTGGCCTTTGTTTATCCTTCGCGAAAGCTGAACTGCAGTCGATGGAATCGAGGAAATCGCGGGAATCGAGGGAATCGACTGCCTCGCCTCGGTTCTGCACCCTCGCGGTAACGCGAGCCTGGGACAACACCGGTCCATTAGTCAACCAGCTCGGTGTCAATACATGAATATGACAGGCCAGTCACTGAACCCAACCCTAGGTCTCACGATGTCGAGTAAATAGAGGAAACCGTCCGATCCTGCACGTGCTGGACTCACGAACGAGACACACGTCCTTGCAAGTCGCGTTCCTGCCCACAGGACTCGCTGACATTCGGACATTCGCCTAAGAATATCAGCAGCGCGGAGGAACCTTACCAAGATTCCTTCTCCCGTGCGCCAACAACCTTGTCCGCAGTCGGCGTCGTATCGTCTTCACAGTTGAATGATCGAGGTCCTGAACCGCGCGTGAATAACACGCGCATCAAGCACGAGACTCGGTGGAAGGTGAGACGTGGTGGGGTGGTCTCTGAGAATTTTGAAGACAGGAAAAGAAACCACCCTTGTTAGTAACGTCGTTAGTTTCGCGGGGTGAGGAGGGGCGGCGAGAGGAGGGGAGGAAGAGGCGGGTGACACGGTGTCTCTTACAAGACAGTCATTAGTCGAATGAGAGGAGATATTTTCAAGAGTGTGGGTAAATATCCGTGCGACTGGTTCATCAATCATCTGCAACTTCCAGACGACGTGGACACACATACAAGTAAAACCGGAAGATGCACATCTTTTTCTTTCTCCATGTGTGTGTCATTTGTACATTGTACAGGCACGTACTCGTATTAAGATACGTAGACGGACGACCAAACGAAAGGCGGGAACACATGAACGCCTGCTCCAGAGCACCAAGTTACTAATATCACCTTACGAAGGCTGCTCCTTAAAACGACGGGATCGGAACCTTCGATTCCACGTGTACGACACGCAGCTTTCATGGAAATTAGATCGCCGCTTGTATATCGTCAAACACGGGTGTATGCGTACGATTTTAATTAGTGATATATTTTGATGACGGTGCTTGTTTTCTCGGTTGCCTTGGTATGGTATTAACCTCAAATTCCATCAATTCAAGTGTCCAACTCTGAGACGTACCTCAACATTGACTAGTGGCAGGAACTCCATGGGATTGTCCACAGCAAATCCAAAGTCTGGGGTATGGAACGAGTTTCACAGTCTCTGTAACCTCTTCAGGAGTCAAACATGAGGGATGGAATGGCTGAGAGAGCAAGGAAGGGGGATATTAGCCTACTTAATAAGCTGCTTGGCATTTCGATAAAGGTTGAAAGTCGCTGGGGTGTACGCATGGGGCGAAAGGGGGATTTATTGTGTCTTGTGCTAGGTAAAGCCGCGTTTCGTCTTCCGTATACCGATGCAGAACAATATAAGGCGACCTTTATCACCCAGACGTACAAGCTTTTACTGCCAAGGGGTTCTCAGGCGACATCCAGCTGACAACGATTGCCTGTTCGGGGTATCGATCAGACTGTCCGTAGCGGAAATTGTCTGACATTACCTTCTGCATCTCCGGTGTGTGCAGCCGTGATGTGCATAGGAGTATCAGTGAGACGGTATTGATTGAAACTCGGCACATAACTGTGGATTACAAAAACGATCAGGGGGCGAAGGGGATTAACGTTCGATACGCGATGTTAATGAGGTTTACGACTCGAAGAACGGGTCGGAACGTATTCCATATACCGGTTTCCTCTCGTAATTGAGTAAATGTTTAAGGTCTAAAAGCGAGCGTAAAAATATACATCTTACGAAACGTATCCCGCGTATATACATATATGATAATACGGGTACGCGGAACTCGCGCAGGAAGGAATTAGTGTTTTCACGGTTTCGGTTATGCAGTCTCGCATACTTCCGCGTTTCTTTCTTCAATCTATATAAACGAAAAAGTTCGTTTACGTAGCGTTCTTACAGCTGGCAGTCAAATTATGACCTAAAGCAAGCCGAAAATTACACCCGAAGACGGATATTGACGGAGCACAACGCAGCCGCAAAAAAAAAAAAAAAAAAAAAAAAACAAGCGGAAAAAGGAGAGACAAACTTATGATTGGGGAATCAGAACTGGATACGATTGTCACCTTTCAACCATCAGACAGCACTGATATTTCTTCTCATCGGCAATATTACGGGTGATGGAAAAATCCGGCAGAACGAACGAGGCGACGTGAATCTTCGCAGGTGGCGGAAACGCAGAAAAACGGCTCTGCGATGAAGGTTAAGGCACGAAAAACGATGACTTGCGGTAGCGAACGAGCGGCGCTGACGTCTTGATTCGAAGCTTGGTTCTTACGTCGAAAATCCTTCAGGGGGGAAACCGGGGGGCGTGGCTGTGTTCTCGATGGGATTTGTTTAAGGCTGGTATAACCCCGCAAGAAAAGTAAACAATTTTTTGGCCATTTGACGTCAGGCGGGCCTCTTCGACCTCTTTAAACGGATTGGAAAATTTTTATCCGTGTCTGCAGACTCCTCGGCGACGACGCGACGTTGGTATTTATCATCTCGCACTGACTCAAAAGATAATATTAATATTATAAACCCGGCAACAACGTAGCTTCGATATCATAATAAATAGGCAAACTTTGAAACCGACCTCGGAGTTTCCCGCTCACCCGAGCAACGCCCTCCAGTCTCTCGCCACCTCTGGCCACGATCCAAAACCGGATGTTCTGGCCACCCGCCTCTGTCTATAAGGGAAAAAATTTCACTCCTACAAGTACTGAGGCCAGCTGCTGGTACGTGTATTGGGTGTAGGTGCCGTTTCACTCCTGGAACGAATCTTGGAAGTTATTGATAAGCGCCGAACCGACGCTCACAAATCCATCGACACCGTCCATGGCCATGATCTGGTAGACAGTATAACTTTGTATGGATTCTGCACGTTTTTGGAAAAATCGTAGTGCCTGATGAGCTGTCAGAGCTGCAGATGCAAAACGTCGGTACGTCGGAAGTCGTCGATTTTGAGACCCGCAGAGAACTGGTCGAGTGGCTAGAAGCCAGGAGATGCGACCGGGGTTGCGGAAAGAGATTTATACGACCCTCCCCCGAAGCGGGTTCGCTCGCGAATTAGCCAAGCTGTGACGCCAGGATCGAGTGTCGGAGTAATTGGGCCTCGGGGGACCTGCGGCGCCCGCTTTTCCCCTCGCCGTCAACCTGCGTCGCCATTTCCCGAACCTGGACGTGACGCGCACGCCGAGCATCATCGGGCCGTGATTATTAATCCCGCATAGAAAGAGTTCAGAAAATGTTACAAAATTTCGGAAACAGGCTAAGATGGAATCGTCTTGGGTCATCTTAGCGTCAGGACAGTTGAAAACTGCAGATGACTTCTTAGGTTAGAGGTTGCACCGTTTGTACCGTTGGCTGGCAAATTGATCCTGACAATATAGCCTGCCGCCAAGATCGATTCGTCTTCTAGCTGAAAATGGAAAGGTACAACTTGTTTGCACAGTGTTTTTCAAATACATCGAGTTCAATCGGAACAAATTTCAGTGCTCTAAATAATACAAGATTTAAAGTTTTGATCAAGAATGAATCTCAGTTGGCAAAGTTTGTTGGAATACAACAGAGGAAAGCGAGTACTTAGCTGCGCGTTGAACACAAAAAAACCCAGTTCTTCTGTCTTTTGAACACAAAAATTATTGTTTCAATTTCGGTCAAAGAACCGTCCGGCGTCCTTGGATTGACGCGGACGGAAAAAAAGGGAGGGGGATTAACTTCGGCTTTGTCGCCTTTTTCCCAGATATATAATACACGTTTTACGTGGTTAGGACCGGGCGGCGGAGCCCGACGATTACACTTTATCGATGTACAGAGTGTATTCCTCAATTTCCAATGAGTCGGAATAGGAAATGAACGCCGTTGAAGCATGTCGACAAAGGGGATGCCGATGTAACGCCGAGCATGCCGCGCGGCGCTTCGGCTTCGGCCGAGTATGAACCTCCTAATGTTCACACGCCACGGTCAGCGGCGTGACTTTGTTTCGCAGCCCAACGGAAGGGTTCAATGAATCAGAATACGGCACGTAGGTACCCACCTACGCCCGTTCGCCTATCCTGCAGCGGTCTGTCGTCGCCGCGCCTACCTTCGCACCTACAAAGCGAGCGTGTTTACAAAGGCCTTCTTCCGCGAATTTGCATTGGGAGGTGGGGGTGTCCAGTCCTCTCGCGCCTCCGAGCTTCGCCACCGTTTCGTGCCAGCCTGCCGACAGCTTACTTCAAAGCGTCGCGACGCCGCCCCCCCGTCTCCACCGCTGAGTCTTGTTACCTCGACGAAACCCTCTCTCGAAGGGTTGTCAACCCGGCACATCCGCCACCCTCTGGCTCTGTGCTCCACGATGAGCATCCTTTTTGCAGAAATGTCACTGCGATGTCTGGGATTGCGTATAATCGAGCTTCGGAAGAACGCATGACTGTAATGCTGCGAAGTCTGCAGTGGTGACTTTAACCGAGCTGATCGAGGGATCTGAAAACGGGAACTTGTCTCGGCACATGTTGCAACGGGAATGAAAATAAGCTCATTGGAACCGATCAGTTCGTTGATCGACCAGTAGTACACTGCCACATATCAGTTAAAGTTTCGTAATTCAATTAGTTCTTGCACATTTCAAAAGAAATACTAAAAATCTGCACGTCGTTCTTGGAATCTGATATTACGAAAGAGGAGAAAATCATTCGCTGCAAGCTTCAGGAGGCGTCCAATCTTGGAACCCTATAAAACGTTTTCTTAGCTCAAAAGTCCAATGCAATTGAAGAATTCGCGGTTTTAAATGACAGATTTTCAACTATATTTTGCAAAGAAAAATTAATAAGACTAATGTATCGTGTGAGCTATCATCTCCATGGTCACTGTGAGTAAAATAAAATGAGGGCTACGTTTGTAGATGAACGAAGTATTCGAAAATAAATTATCGATTTCCGGCGAATCATTATTATCCAGGCTATCATTTTCAAGCTGAAATTTCACCTTTTCTCGCTTTATCGATGGCTGCATTTTCCCTGTATTCAAAAAACGACGCGTCCAACTGTAAACACTTTGCTGCGTCTCGTACATTCCGGTCTGTTCAATACGAAAGTGTTGGTTCAAAGTTCACTGAATTTTTTTTCCAATGCTGTTGTTCAAACAAAACGTAGACGGCAATTTTTTCGAGTTTGCGGAACGTTCCACATTCTCAGTTGTAACTTTATCAGTTTTTGGAATTTGGGGCTTGTCAAGCGATTAAAATGAAGCTGAAGGATCGCACTACGATAATATACAAATAATAATAATAATAATAATAATAATAATAATAATAAGGAAACGATCGTGCAAAGTCGAGCAAGTATGCTAACGGGAGTGAGTTGGAAACACTGTACCAGCATTCCGGCACCCTGGAAAATAAATTGCCGTCGGGTGTTCATGTTTCTTATGGTGTTGATCGGCCGCATCGTTTCGACGCATATCCGATGGCAACGACAAGGAGCGAAAGTACAAAGCAAGGGAAGCTGACACGGCCGGGGTCAACGGTGACGGTGCAGGCGATGGCGTTGCGGTCACTTTGCGAACTAAGCTGGCTTTGCTCTCGGTGTTTAATTAAGTTCAGGGATGTTACGGGTGTCGCTGAGCACTCGCCCCTCGACTGGACGCCCCGCGCCTTTGCGGTCACCTAGGCATCGTCTGCAGGAGGAACGCTAGCTGCAAGGCGCGAATAAAAACAGGGATCGAACATTCCCTTGCGGAGAAAAGCTCCGGATGCGAGCTTTTCAACGCTCGATTTTCCCGCTCACAAAGGCTTCGCCCGCCGGAGCTTACAGGCGTTGTTCTCCGGGCGACGTGCTTGCAGGCATCACGGCTTGACGGATCATCGACTCACAATCGGGCAGCCGGTGTATCGCATGCACTTATAGATTTACCTGCGTACGCATGCCTACTTCTCTTGTCTGATGACGCCCCTCTTTACATCCTTACGTAAAAATAGAACGTACGTCGACGCGTAATACAGAGCCGCGAATTACCCACGCTTCGACCGGCTCTCCATTCGCCGACGGTAATCAGTGGTCAACCGAGAAAACGAACTCTGCACGATCCGGCTTAAGGCTGCGCTCGGGACTCTCGCCTTACCTTTGCAGCATTACGAATCCCGATTCAGAGGTTTTCAGACCAACTAACAAAGAAGGTATTCAAGGTTGATCTCTCCGATTTGATTTCTTTTGCAATATGTTATAGTAGTATCCATCATTAAACACTTTAAGGGGGTGCGAACCACCCTCCAAAGTAAAGCGTATCAACGGGGGATTTGGCAGTTTCACCCACAAGAACGTAATATGTTTTAACCAGTCCAACTGGAAAAGTTTTCTTATAATAAGAAATGAAAAATTTAATTTTCTCAATCAAAGAAAGGGAAAAGAAATTGCCAAATCGCCCTTTGACATGCCATACTTTGGAGGGTGGTTTCACCCTCTTCAAGTGTTTATTGGCAGATAAAAAAAAATGTATGTCACATAGTTTTCAGTCTACTATAACATATTACAAAACGAATCAAATCAGAGAGATCGACCTGGAATACCTTCCTTGTAAAAAAACCCAATGACTCTGCGTGCACGGAAATTGAAGCAATCATTCAAGCTGCTTGAACGAATTGTTATTGCTATACTGTTCCAAAATCATTGTTGGCCTTACGTCAACTGTCAGTCTCCAGCTCTTTAGCGAGGGTCCTGACAGCAGCTTTTTGATAAATGGCAGGTGCAGGTGTAAAAGTTGAGATTGCGAGGAATCGCGGCATCCGGAGATGCAGAGCAGAGAATTTGCGAGTGTGAGCCAGGGTACGGATAGGTTGCAGGCCGATGATAGGGAAGGTTTCCTGCGGATCGTTGCGCGCGCATATTCTGATATAATACTTCCGACGAACACGCGGTGGGGCGGGGGGTCGAACTCCGCACCCCGCTGAAAAATAAACCGTCATGTGAAACGTAGCGAAAAATGAAATTTCAAAGCTTATTCGCATGCAAGGTGAAATACGTGAAAAACGACGTCTAATCTCCCTTCATCCGCAGCCAGCCAGGCAAGAATCGGCGCGCATGATGAAAGAGAACTTGCTGCTGCAGGTATTACCAGTTTCTCTTAAATTGATACGAATTTCACGAGTGCGCCGGGAAACGAGCGAGAGATAAAGACAAAAGAGAATAAAGAAGGTATGTTCACCTCCGGCGAGAGTTCTTTTCTCGCGTGTAATATCGTCAGGCGATTCTTAACTTTGAAGGAAGGCTCGGTTCATCCCCCCCCTATTATAATCTTCAATTTTCTTACATGTGATTGTCTACGGCATGATCATGCAATAACACCCTTATTATACCCTCGCAGTTTGCAGATATACCTATGTTCTCATTTGCGCGTGCCATGTCGCGGCCTTAAGCGAATATTATATGAAATACTTGTAACCTAAACGTGTGTAGGTATAATAAATAAATACCTTCATCGCTGCTAGGGTGTGACTGTACGCGTATTTTCGTATATTACCGGGGAATATACACCTTCGTAGGAATGTAGTTTGGTAGCGATAAGCTAGTTACCCTCGCGTCACGCTTCAAAGCTCAAATATTTAGAATGCCCTAGGCAGCGTTGTTGCACAGCGAAAATATATCTATCCACACGATATGCTGTCCAACTGTAAGTGTATGTTTACACAAAGAAAGTACTCCGACGCAGTGGCAATTATACGTATTTCTGCATACGTACACATGTTTATGACGGATGTGCGAATTACTGTCATGCCATGGGATAATTCGTCTATAACCGAATGAGTAATAGCTACAAATCATATGGAGAATTGCACTGACTATTGACAGCTAAACCAGGTGGCGACATGCCCTGGCAAAGAGATCTGTTGTATGCTGTATAACAATGAGTGGTACATTAAGCGCAGTTGCGTTAGGTCCGCTCCATAAGTGCGAGCAAGGGAAAGTCTTAAGTGGACCAATTTTCGTCAAACCATTCGTGGTTCGTAAAACGAAATTATTTTCCTACCGCACGTATAATAACAGTGTCGAAATATGTGTGCAATGGAAAAAATTATCGATGGTGCGAGATTGCATAATCACGATCATCCGCGGCAGCTGTTTTGCTTCGATACGAATCATCGTCGTAGATATTCGAACGGTGTTCAGAGGATTCGGAGGTCGGATCCATGGTTCGTAGATAGATGGCTGGACGGAGGAAGGAAGGAAGGAAGGTATTTCCATGAAGAATTTTCCGTAGGAACAAGAATGGCGATTTCATTGTCAGACACACTATCCGCAAATTGGAATAAAAATACCTACTCCTTCCGACACTGTCTCGTGACGCGTATTTAACCACAAGGAACCTGCGGTAATGCTCAAGCCGCGAGACGCCTTCCGGATTTCGCCGGAGGCCTGAAATTGCCCGGAATTAGTACGGTGTAAATAGGTGAAATCACACAGACGGTATAATAAAGGCGGGGGTAGGTAACCGGTCATTAGCGACGTCGACGGTGTCAGTGCCGGCGGGTGGCACGACGGGTGGCGACCAACCGGCGAACCGCCGTCACGGCAGGGAATCACGCTAGCCGCCGGTTGTCATTACCATCACCTACGAGTTAGCCGCATCCCATCAAAAATAGACGCCGCACCGTCCATTAGCGGCGAACAGTCGCAGTCGAGGGCGCGTGCCTCGTCCTTTCCTTCGCGAAGATCTTTCGTCGGGGGGTAAGGCACGTCTGTTGAAACGCCCGGGTTCGGTGAATACGCGTAAAACATTGAGGTTCGTACCCACTTCCCCCGGACCGAGAAGCTCGAGCTGGCTTTCTATTATGCATGCCGCCCTTATTGGCAGTAAACGGGCTTACGCAACCCTCGCTGTCCCCTCCGCATCGACGAGCCTGCACGCCGCTAACCCCCGCAAATATCCTACGCCGCGTCAACCATTTCGCTCGAAATTACGACCGTAGACATATTTCTAATTATTACCATTGCCTCCGTGGCGGAGGATGGGCTCAAGTGCAGATGGAGCTGGTCGAATACCGTACCGTGGTACAACTGCTACATCTGCCATGAGGTTTAACGCCTCTTCCTCGGGGGCGAAGAATCGGATAAAACTGATTTCACAAACGAGGAGCTAACGGGACGTATACGTGGCGTGATCCCGGATCAGCATGAAAGCCCCTGCAGTGAACCGCGGACTGCCTAAATGCGTATAGAGAGCAATTTGGCTCGGCGATGATCGTCAACAGTCATCAGCAGTCATGAACGGTCATCAACGGCTCGTTCCGGATAACGGTTATGTCACGTATCGTGTTTGGGCTGTAATCGTTCGGCACCGATTGTCCAAATGATCGGTTTGGCGGACGAGTCCGAAGCTGGATTCGCGTTATGGCGCTTGACGAATTCGCCCGTCGATTAATTTCCACGCACCAGGCGACATATCCGAGAGTAATGCGACAGTCCTGCTGATCGACGACGCGGTGTTTCAGGATCGCTAGGATTTCGGCTGAGACGTCGAGACCTCTTGTCGGAATATCTTGCCCCGCGGAAAACATTTACGGCATTTCGGTGATTTCGAGGCGGGGCTGCAGCGGCTCAAGAAGAGGGGGGCGTAAGACGGTGAGCTAAGATGTTCGCGGTTTCTCCAAACCCGCCAAGCTGGGGTCCCTATCCGTAATTACGCCGACCGCAAGCGAGTCCACGGCACCGAGGTTACACAACCGAGGGTGGCCGGTATTACAAATACGTGCAGATGATGGATTTTTTCATTCGTCTCGACAGTTTTAACTTCAACGGTGAACGGATAGAAATTCATTCGGATGCTTGTATCTGCACCGATTCGGATTTGAAAAAGACTTGTCCGTGTGGTGCAAAGCCACTGCGCCCTGTCACCTTGGCGTGGATATTGAGGATTTACCGGGGGACTGTACCATCGGCAACTCCTACATGTATACTTTAGCGCGGGTTTAGTTTCGGGACTCCTCGTTCCGGAGAGGCATAATATTGAATTAGTAATACCTAAGGTCTTACGAAAGGGTCTTGTAAACTATAATTGCATTAATTGCGGTGATATTTTGGGCTCAGGTGGTGGGCGCCTCGTCCTGGCGCGGTTATGGCCGCCATTACCGTTCCGACTTCTCTCTGTCCCTCTCGTGCTCTCGCTCTCGATCAAATTATCCGGACGCCACGCCACCACCGCACTGTTTCTCTTATTAATTATTCAAAAATTTCAAAATTTACAACTACTTGAGAAGCTCTCTACCTCCCTCCCGCTCTCACTTTCGTTCTGCCACCCCTTGAATTAGGAGGTTGATACTTTCTTTTGCTGGGTTGCGGGGGAGGAGATGACGCGTAAAAATGAATGAATAAACAGCGTAATAAGGGCGCGAGGTGTTCGTCGGAGAAAGGGAAAGGCCATCTTCTTCGGTAAGTGCGGAGCGACAAATATCTCGCAATTTTGTAAACGGTCTCTCATCTTCACTCGCGTATTCAGAACGCGCGCCGCCCGCAAGTGTGCGTATCCTGCACGTTTTCTAACACACACGGTTTCTCCTCCTCCTCCAGGAATGTCAGGATCGATTATCGCCAGCCTTGCATATCGATACACTCCTCCCTGCCATACATCATGCCGAGCATACACAAGGGTATGCGGTTTGCCGCACACATACGCAGGCTGAGTACATATGTGCGCACGCACACTCGTTAATGCGCGGATAAATACGGGCGCGGATCCAGGGTCCTGTGTCCGTGTATCTGATGTTCTATCCGCACGTTGGCGATACGTGTAAATACACACATTGCAGAGCTTCCGGTGTGTGCCGCAAACTAATGACACCGCCAACCTCATGCTTCGAATATCATCGCCGCGATATTGCCCTCGTGAGATTAATGTTTTATTATAATGTCTATCGCTAGATCGCGTCGCAGGCTCGCTGTTCTATTATTATGGCTGACCGGAATAATTTTACGACTTGTGGATAATAATGAAAAGCGCCGCAGAGCCTCGATCCTGCGGTCAAGTACTGTGGGAACGCAACGAACGTCACGGAAAGTCGAAAAATCACCGAACCCCAACATTTCGTCGGTAATTGTCATGACGCTGGGTAGGCAAATGATTCCGCGATACACCGAAATGCCGTCGTATTTGACATCCAGAACCGGTATAGTCATGGTGCCAACATATATGTATGCGAAGTGTACCTGAAAGTGATGGAAAAAACATTTCCAAGAATAGATGCAAAACGTGAGTCTCCGATAATATGGCACTCAGCCGATTCGGTGTTCCTGCATATTGAACGAGTGTAGCGGCAAACGTGGATGTTCGTCTGCAGGATTTGCAACGAGGCAGAGGCACGGACCGCCGGCACTCGCCGATGAAGCCCTCCTGGACTCTCGCTTATTGTTCACGTTAATTGATGCGTTATGTTTGATGCCGTTGTGATAGCCATTGTACGCGGGGTGTCCACTGATAACTGAGTTACCGACTGCGGCTAGCAGAGTGCACTCAAACCTAATTATCTCGTACCCGGTCTGGCACCATGGCCATACCACCCGATTCTGCCCCAAACCCGTCGTGGCCCTGATAAAACTTGTCCTGTTCCTCCCGATCGCCGCGATGATATTTTTATCCAGGAAAAGATGGAAGGGTAACAAGCGGTGGTGAAAACCACAATTACGATTGACTCCTGCAGTCTAGCTCCGGTGACTTGGGACATTTATGAACTAACCAACTGCCGTGCGACGATTCTGGGGTTTTCGAGGAGGAAATTCTCTTGGACTGCTGGTCTCTTGCCTTTGAGACCCCGTTTGGTGGAAGAAACGTGAGCGAGGCGAGGTCGAGAAGCGTTTGGTCCCGTTTCATCGACCACTGTGGTGTCTAGTTACTTCATTACAACGGGCGCCAGCGGAGGGTGTTACGCCGGTGGAGGGGGAAAGGGACGGAGGGACGGAACTCGACCAACCGACCGGTGGTCACTTCCATGTATAATACATAGATACTGACACACATAGACCAGCTCCACAAAGCCCCGTAATTAAACTCCGCAGAGGAGCGTCTTAGATGCAAAACATACTTAGTAAGGCGAGCCTCGCCACTCTCGGTCGGCCGATCCCCGTCCTTTCCAAGTACGCTGCAGACGAGCAAAGCTCCGGTGGACGGACGCCCTTTGGCCCTCCGCTCGCCCGACCTTCTGGTTATCTGTATGTGCTTCTCTTGGACCCGGGCTGATGGGGTTTGCGAACCGAAAAGTACGCACGCAGCACCGGCAAGTTTCAGGTTCAATTCGGATCACCTTCCCAACTACCGACTGACCCAAGATTGACACCTGCACACTATGCCTATATACTGCCTATCCACTTGCGTCATGGTCACCGCCTTGATTCACCGTCCAGCAATCGCTGAAGACACGTTTAACGAAAGAGCAAACAGCAGCGCGGTAACTGTTTTCATGAACATTGAAACGCAACTCCTTCTTCCACAACCTGATCCTCTAGCCAGAGCTCGAATGAACATGGCTTGCCGAGTACGAGTCGCAATTCGACGCGCGAATTAAGTGGTAATAATACCGTATCGGAAATTCGGGAGGAAAACGTTGATGCGAGTTCGTGCCAAGGGGCGATAACATTCGGCATTTATATAACCTAATAGAGATAGATCATATGGATTGGAAAAACGAAGCGCGTGCACCGGAAGGTGCTATATGGGATTGAGTCGTCCGGAACTGAAAGGTGCATGATATACACACATGACGTACGTTTTAGTTGGTTGCAGCCTCATCGAGGGTAGCCACCTCGCGCCCCTCCTGCCCTCGCACCCCCGGGAGGAGGAGACCAATAAAGTAATGGACACACGACCGCAAACACCTTCTTTCTCTAATATCTGTGTAAATAATGCGCCGTGGTTCTCATGGTTTTTCTGGCGCCTTACTACCAGGATTCGGAGTTTGGCATGTTGCGAGGAACATCCGTCACCTTGCTTCTCCTCTTATCATTCGCCACTCGCTATGTCGAATCGAAAGGGGTTTTAATCCCGACGATTTTGGCGATCATCTCCTCGCCGCAACCCTCGCCTTGACGGTCCTTTTCAGTTGACTATCGCTGTTTGTAATTACTCAGCTGTTAACGAGATGCCAGCCGAGAGCGAGAGGCCGTGATGGATCACCCGCGACGATGCCCATTTCGCTTTCCACTTCTCTGGCGATCCTCTGCACGCCAACCCCGACGGACGATCTCGTCGATTGAATCGCCTCGAGGCACTCGCTCGCGTTAAGCGCACCTCCGACTGTCAACCGGACTGAACTCAACCTTGATATTCATCGCTGCACGACTCTTCTATGCTGGATGGTTGATGAGGAGCGGTATGTAGCCGTGATCTATACGTGACGGGTACTCGAACATCGGGTGTCTTCTCACTTTCCATTACGGTTGACTCTAAACGACTCAATCCAGGGACGGTGCAGCTTCATACCTAATAATCGTCAGGAGCGGAGTTCAATTTTCGTAACAAACATTCCAGTGACGCGGTAGAGCGTTGAACTTTCTCAAAATCAATTTCTTGCGCGTGTTTCGGTCCCAGGATGTGGACTTAAAAGGGAGGTTAGGATCCGGTGAGGTGCACCCTTTCTCGACCGTTAATTGTTGGCAAATATTAATACCAGCCCACCTAACTTCGTGCTTCGGTGCCGAAAACAGGGCGATTCAAAGACTGGAAAATCCTTCGGCCGGGTGAACCGGTTAGACTCGAGAGCAAATAATAATGCCTGGATGGTTGGGCGCGTGTCGGTGGGGCGGAAAGGGTGCCACTCGCGAACTGATTGAAATTTGGAAACTCGCTTTGACACAATTACTCGACCCGCGTAGCCCGATTCCTTAACCGAAAATATGCCCTCACCTATTACACACACACACAACATCATAACTCAACGTGCGTATAATATTAAGTCTTGGCGCGCTCTCAATGCCCGCGGCTTCCTTCCCACCACCCCGATTACTTCGAGGATGAATTCATCCAGGTGACACAAACGCGTTTGTAATTCTAGAAGCGCCGCTCATCCGGCAGCTCATGCGCCAACACATCTGTTCTCATTTATACACTTATTCACATCCACGGTATATTGGTTAGTTCTGAACACCATCGTACATACAATGCCCAATACACTGTCCTGTGTAAGTGAATTTTCATTCCACCTTCACAAGTCCACCTGTAACGACTTTGTTCGGTGCAATCAAGTATCGAATCCTTTTCGAAAAACTTGTCATCCACTTCGGCATGGAAGAAAGACGTTTGGTTCTTGGCAAGACATTAATACGGAGAAGTGTGAATGACCGTTGGAGGATCATCCAGGTCAGCACCGATCATACGAGACGTTGTAAGTCAGGAATTTGAAGCGTCTAAAGAGAATTAGGAGGCGGATGTGACAGCAGCGAAGTTAGTTGGCCAAGATCATCGACGAGTAAGTCCGGGGGCGAGATTCGTGGAACCCCGATAGTTTCTCGGAGGTCTGAAGAACATATCGAAGGCTTCTTATAGGTATTTAAGGGGCTTCGTTTTATAGCGTTCGCCGGTCATTTTTTCAATCTGCATCCACCTCCGGACGGAGCGCGGTGCGGTGGGTCCGTTGATCTTTCTCTCACCGGGACCGCAAGAGGTCGGCAGCTATGACATGCCGGTGTGTGCATAGCGCACACAGTGACTGCAGAACGGTTGTCCGTGAGTGAAGGGAGGGGGGGAGAGAGGGAGGGAGGAGATGAGACAAAGAGCGAAAGAACGTCTTTGGAATATGAAAATTCGAGTCCGGCTCTCTCTCCCTCCCCCCCTCCCTCCCTCCTTCCGCGCGGTCGTATTCCCTTTGCTGGAAGTTTAATGCGCCAATCTGGGGTGAGATAAAGAGCGGGGCAAACAAATGTGAAAGAGAATTCCATAGCGGATAGAGTCGATCTCGCTCGGGCCTCGACGCAACCCATTACATTGTATAAACATAAAACCGCAGTGGTCCTGCAGCCAGTTGCAATGTCTTTTTTCATCCCTGGTAGAGCAATGCGCCCTCCCCGACTGGTCAGGGCTCAATTTATCCAAAGGACCACGGACCCTGCAGGGCAGTGCTCGCGTCTCCGAAACAATCAAATTCGCATTCAACAACGCGGTCTTTTGATCTACAAACCGACACTAGTCGGAGATAATCGCGGAACAACTCTCTTCTGCGATGCGACCGATCCTCTTTATATCGCACAAGTTCCAGCGTACGTTTTCCTCGTGTTCTCAAAGGCAGAAGCTTCAAAAGGCATTTTTCTTATCTGTAAATGTACGCATGTAACGCGTATGGGTTTTGCGGCGCGTCGGTACGTAGGAAGCGAATACCGAGCTGCTGCAGCGGGTGCGGGGAGGGTACGATACGTATACCGTATATATCTGTATACGTATATCGGTATCTTCGCAAGCCATTAAATATTGCACAAGTTCCCTCTTTCTCCCTTTCTGCAAAGAAGAATTACGTTCTTTGCATATTGGGATTAAAAGGCAAACAGTCCGCCTCGAATCGCGGTGCTGTGAGACGGGGGTTGGGGCGGATTTCCATGCTCGTTGAAAGGAAATTTATGGGAATTAATATTGGCTCCCTGGGGTGGAGCCCAAGGAATGGAGGAATTTGACTTTTCTTCACGTATGAAAGGAATTAGTTTAAGAATTTAATTCCTCCGTCTCTGTTTCCCGGCTTTCCTGCCTTACTTCCGTCCCACGTGCGGGGTTCGAAGCTAGAAATCCGGCATTTGATGCACCCTCTTACATCTCGAGACGCACACAGAGCGCGGGATAAAGAGGACTTGAGAAACGCATTCAAATATGTAACACAGAGCTCGATCAATATTTCCGGATTGTCACCGACTGTCGAAAAGCTTATATGTACCTAGAGATTATTGTATGCGTGTACCTACGTACGTATTTATACGTATGTACGTGTATAATCTCTATTCTGAGGTAGCGAAATTACAAATCCAATTTGCTTCGCCTCCGCCGTGGAGAATGTTATTATTTTTACTTGTTCAAATTTGCCTTCAATTTATTTTCCTTGCCTTGGCTCAAGCCTCATAATGCTTCCGCACAGCCAATCCTTTCAATTTTCAATTTCATTTCTTCTCCTCTCGCCTTGTACAAAGGCACGATGCACACGCGCGTAAAAACAAACTCACACTCACACACACACGCACACACACACACAGGCGGCTGCATAGGTACAATTTTTAACCTCCCGACGGAGTAAAAATAAAATTATTAGAGAGACAGAGAGGCAAAAAGAAGAGAGGAGAAACTTCTTCACCGTAGTTGCCATAGCTCGTGTGCTGTCGGCCCCTTTATACATGTAATACAAATATGTGTATGCGGGGTACCTCGACGATATGTTTATTTAGCTGAAAGCTGAGGATCTTCTACCATCCAGTCCCCACATATCCCACTGGCAAATATAATAGATATGCACACGCTCGGTTATACCGGGTGGCAGACGAGCGACTCCTTCGGCGACACCTCGCTGTTTTCCGACCCGGATCTACCGCAAAAACACTCCAAGAATCCAGACGCTCCAGGCATTCCCTCACAGACCCGAGTACCTGATATGAGAAAGAAACCGAAAAAGCTCGGAGCCCTCCGTTTGGGGCTGCATCGGTCGACGATGTTCCATTTACGGGGTGACGCGTGACGCGGCCGGAAGAGAACGGCAAAAGGGAAAAATGACAAAATGGGAAAAAGGGAAGAACGGGAACCGGCGGCGCCCCGCGGCTCGCGGCCCGGGAGTGTTTTAGCTTATCGCGTTTACGCGTTTAATACCTCCCGTCGGGCCTCGCTCCTCCCTTGGGGGACATGCGAGCACTTAATGCTGACTTTTTTCCCACTGTGAATACGTCCATATCTATTTATGGACGTATCGTGTACGCCTATCCAGCTTCCCCGTGTGTTGAACCTACTTTGCGCCCGGATGTACGAGCATTTTCACTTGCCCAGCTGCACGTTCGCTTCTCTGTCCTCGGGTGGTCCGAATTTTTTCCTTTCTCGTTGCACGAGAACTTTTGCAACTTTATTACATCATGCGCAATTTATTTATTTATTTTCGAACAGACGACCACTTATAGGATCGATTTCTTTTAGTTGTAACTAAATATCGAGCGAAGACGGAAGGTTGGAGTTTTTCACCAAGTTTTCAGTTTCGAGCATCTGAGAACAGCACGGCGCGATATTTCTCGCTACCGAAATTCACCCTCGAATTTTACCGGGGCGCGCACATAATCCTGATATCTGTTGGTTTTCGCGCAATAAAACACGCGTCGTACACATCGAGGCACCGTGAACGGCTGCTGCTTCCAGCTGATAAAGAAGCGAGTAAAGATACCAGGGCCATTTCGACGAGGCCGCCCCTCCCGCATTTCGGCATCGCGGCTGTAATTGATAAGACCCGGACAAACTATCCCCAGCTACAGCTGTGCTCTGCTCCATCACGATTATGAGTATATCATGTGTACCGGGTTCCCTTCGATCCACCTGCGACGGCGATTCGCGCGCAAAAGTGAAAGGAGGAATCTCGAATGCCGATTCCCCGTCATCGCGGGTGAACGGGGAAAGCGCTTTTCGAACTCCGGTCGGCAGTCAACCATCGGAAAATACGACAACACTTGTCAATTCAAGGTACCGCAGTGCGACCAAAATGAGACCATGCACACGTGACTTCAACAACGTGATCTTGATGCTGTCGAAAGCCAGGATCATAAGTTTGTTCCTTGTAATCACCAACGATGACCTCAACTCATCATTGCTTTGAGAGCGATAAATTCATGAAAAACATTGGAAAAAACTTGGCCACACTTTGGGTTTCAAGCCAGCATCCGAACTCTTGTGATGCAAGTTACAGATTAATCGGAATGTGACGTTGGCCACTTGCAGTTTGAAACGAGAAGATATCATCAGTGTTAATGGTCCATTACAACATGGACTTAAAAACAGTTTCTTACGTTGGTTTTGACGCGTTTGAAGAATGGTTGGGAGTCGAGTGCCGCCTTTGTTGTGAGAAAGAGTTATAAATATGTATAGGGTTTGATTTTGACCGTTGAAATCTGTTGCCTGCATCCTTCCTGCAGCTCCCCGATTGAAACCAGACGCCTGCAAGTCTCGGGTGACCCAATGTGCACGGTTACACGTGGATGTAGTAAATATTTTCATATTAATTTACCCGGGCGTAACACAACCTCCGTAAGTCGTACGTGCACTCGAAACCCCGCCGACGACACACTGAGCAGACCACACAGGATTCCTGTCCTCCATGCAGCGTGTATAACGCTTTCGCCTCGAGCTACGGAGGCAGATCAGCGGCTACTGCATCGGAGGAAAGTTGCAGCGAACTTCACGCTGCGCTTTTTGCACGAGTCGAAATCAGTCCGGTACGCTGAAGTCTGAACCCGAGGAACCCAACCATGAACCGTAGGGCAAAGATTCCGACAGGCGCGGTACATTTCTTGCAATCTGGAATCGACTCTAGGCAGAAATTTCAAATTCTTCTTGACTTCGGTTTTTCCTTTAGATGAAGGTGAGGACTCGTAGCTTGAAGTACCGGATTGGCATACGCGTACAAAAAGGTGCGCGAGGGGACGAAAGGCACCCTCCTCGGCTTCGGTGTTCGGGTCAAGTGGAAGATAGATGTAAGAATAATATGTAAAACCGAGAAGCTTTTGAGTTCACGTCGCAAGTTCGATATCAGTGAAAGTGGATAAGCTGACCCTCCTGGATGCTCGAGCGGCGCAAAACTGGATTTCCATGACCCATCTCCGAACCTCCGTCTTCCACCCGCCCCCCAGCAGTTTCTCCAGTTTTTCTCTCTCGCTGGCGAGACCCGCTCATCCGCGATTCTATTTCCATATGGTCCCAGGGAAGGTTGACACTTTGAAATTGATATTTGAATGATTGGGGCACGGCGTTGGTTTCGGGCCTATGGGCAATTCCGATGGATTTCCTTGATACGACTCCGGGGAGAAAGAGTCCCGTGGAAAGCTGTCAAAACGGTGAACTTCAAAGTCCCCACCTCTCCTCGACTCCCCGCAGGGGTTCTCGTTTTTCACGCGTGATCAATTTGTGGAATTAGACGCGGCATTGTCGGGGTGAGGAAAAATCTTGAAAAAAAAAAAACATTGGACTTGTTCGTCGCATTATTTTATTTAAGATACATCACGAGACCAAGGAAAAAAGACTATCATTGGGAAGCCCGGTTTGACGATCGGCTAAGAACGGCTTTCCTGACCGTTCTTTTTGGTAATTCGAAGCCTCAAACTCTTTATATTAGCATTCACAGGATGCACGCTCCAACTACTATCGACGTTGCTAACTATAATCATCCGAGTGGCGAGGGTTAAGTGTAATATTATTCAGCAGACAGCTTTGTATGGATATCGAGGCCTCTGCGCACAGATGCTTCCAGCTGAAACTACTGCCATGCGTATAATAGTTGTTACGTTGTTCTAACTGGCTGAGTGGCTTCTATTAGACCCGCGTCGATGACGACGGCGTCGTTTTATTAGGTGTTTAGCTGGGTCCAACCCTCGCAACTCCGATTCTCCGTCCGGCAAACTTGTGCGCATTAGCACGATCCCGCGAATTATATGCCTCAGAGAAAGTGTAAACGGTCCAATTATATCTTCCCCAAAAAAAGTATCTCTTCAATTACTCGTCGTTTGACATTTTGTCTGAAGAAAGCGCGAAAGACGATCGAAGAATTGTTAAAGGAGGTCTTCGATGTCGGGAAATAGTTGAGCCAAGTATGCAAATGCGATGGCGTATAATACGTCCAAAGGGAAACGGACCGATATTAATTTCCTTCAAGACCCGCAGGCAGGGGTCATTCTTAGCCCAAAACCTCGTGGGATGAAGGCGGCCTTGCGGGCGTGTTGCAGGTGCCCGGAATGGTCAATATAAACTCAAAATGTAAATCATATTGCTATTCCATAGTCAAATCCTCCTCCGTCAGGCGGTTCCGGCGTGCAGAGGAGTGAAGACGTGCCGTCTGCACACCGCTATATTAGTTTGTACAAGCCTGATTAGATTCGGTTATATTGCCATCGGACTTTGACTGTTTGCCGCTGATATATCCCTCCTGCTCGCCCGCACCGTCTGCCACTGCCCGTCAGAGTCCCCCTCCAAGGTTAACAACGGCATTCCGTTCGCAGGATGTTATTTCACCTATTTCGTCCCAAAACGGATCGCGTTGCTTTCTCGATTTCCAATTCGGTAACAGAAGTCAAATACGCAACGCGACGGAAGAAAAAAGAGTCTTCCCATCCAATCGAGAGAAAGCATACGTCGCCTGTACGAGGTACACGCATATTACACAACGCAGTCAGGTCACGGGAGCGATCGCGTCGATTTATTATGTATACGTACCTATACATTCCTCCTCCTATCGGAAATCTATTCCTCAGATCTATAAGCGACGTGGGGAGTCCATCGTCCGGAGGAGCCGGGCTCTTCGCCCTGGCTGAAGAGCGAGCTTCTGACCGAGCGCACAGCGGTAGCTGATGTATTTTGACAGGGCTTCGCCGAGAGAGCTCGACCCGGCGGTGCAGCAGTTCTCCCCGTTGACTGCGTTATCTAATGGCTTTTCCCCACCTTCGGTCGACGAGTCCAACGCCGCCTCGGGCTCCGATTCGTGTACGGGGTACCATGAGAATTCGGCCTTGCGTTCGTGGATGAGGAAAGGGAACCGGGAGGTCAGGGAAAAGGGATCACGATTTTCACGCAGCGGAATGAATCGGCCGGTTTCCATCTTCTCGTCACCATCCTCAGAGTGTCTGATTACGTCAGACGTGCATGCACGCAAGCATAGCAGAGTCCGAAGGAACTTTGCCCCTGGTGATGGTGCCTGAAATTCCTTTGCGACAAGTCGTTACGGACCAAGGAATATCGCGAGGGACTCCCGGGTGACTCCCGTCGACTCCTGGAAGACAGCAACGGTGGTGGCGGCCTCCGTCAATTCTTTGCCAACTGATTGCGTGCATTCTTAGTATGCAGCGTATGCACTCGGTAGTTATATATCGAAGGAGTGGTTTGCAAGGCGGCCAATGGCGAGTGCTCCGGCTAATTCTAGGGTGCTGCCGACGCGCCATCTTTGCATCATAATGCCCTGCTCGTGCTAACCCCCCTACCTCTGCCCCCCGTCGACCCCCTCGCCGTACTCCCGTTGCGCCAATCTCTTACTCCTCCCGCGTGTAGGTATACCTACGCTTTTCTGCACGCCGACCATAGCGCAGTGCTGTTGCGGTACACCTTGTGCAGCGCTCGTCCTGCCCGGGTATTAATATGGGGTATGCGCAAGTGTGTATGTAGTTAGGTAGGTGGATACAAGACCGAGGTGCCCCGAGGAGGGGGTTGTCTACGCCTTGTCTGCCGGGAATCAATCACTTGACAGCGGTTTTCAACCGGAGCGCTTTTACGCGTGTCAACCCTTCGCGTGTTGCTCCGATGGGATTTGCAAACCGATGGCTTCGGAGCAAAAAGTAAGAATGGTTTTTAGCTGGAGCTGCCCTCGAGGCGAGGGTGGAAAAAATAATTGCGATATTCAAGGGTTGACCATGGGCTTCTGTACGAAGAACTCTGTGCGACTTTTTACACGGTTGGCATCAAACAGAATCGACCGCGCACTATTGTCTCTGAACAAGAAGCTTCGGGATCGACGCTTTGTCGATTACAACGCTAAAGCTCCCGTGGAATACCGGGACGATGAATAACACAAAGCCCTTCGTTCTTTTCCTCGCCGAGCGCGGACAACGTGAGCCCGCAGAAACGATCCGATCTTCGGACGGCATGCCACAATGAATGTACGATGATGCAGGTTCCGCCGTGCACCGCGAATCTCGCGCTTCATCCCCTCGCCGGATAACAATGAGACCGCGAATGATTATATTCGCAATCTGCGAAAGGAAGAGAAGCCGCTTTTTCCACTGGAGCGAGAGTTCGAAATCCAGGGACACGTTTAGCCCGTCGAATCGATCTCTGACAAAGAGGACCAAGCCCGTGACTGATTCCCGATGCAGACCATTCCCACTCCTCTTTTGTGTACCCCTTTTTCTCTCATTCCATCATTCCGCAGGGTCGAATTTTACTGGCGTGATGATTCATTACAGCCTCTTAATCGCCGCTAACTTTTTCAGTGGTTTTGTGTTTCCTTCGATTCGAACCACACTCCACCCACATCCAGGTATTCAATCGGACCCGCATCTCCATCCATCTTAAGCTCTAATGATCCGATGATAGACGTCTTGGTCAACACCCGGCCAGCGTAAGACGGTAGCGAGTCGCACAATCGGACCCCCGCCTAGATATATACCTGGGGGGGGGGTCGAACCCCTGCGGTAGCCCGGAGATAATCCCGAGGCATCGCCACGCGGGGTTTCGCCTCCCGCAGACGACGATCTCCCCGTCTATCAATCTCTCGAGAGCGATTATTGCTGCCTTTTTATCGTTGATGTGATTCTCGATGTGCAATGTACCTGAAGTCTGCAGAAATATATTACTTCCGCTAATCTCGTCCATTTTTTCTTTGCTCCTTTCAGTGGCCTACCAGAAACGCCTAAAAAAGGAACGCAGGGTGAGAAAACGACTCCAAGATCAACTCGACCTTGAGATGAAGCGACGCACCCAACTCGAGGAGGCCCTAAAGGCCACGGGGGCATCGACGGAACAAGTCAGAGCTCTCACGGGTGAGTTTTGGAAACATTCGCAACACCTTGT
This sequence comes from Neodiprion pinetum, assembly GCF_021155775.2. NCBI lineage: Eukaryota > Metazoa > Arthropoda > Insecta > Hymenoptera > Diprionidae > Neodiprion > Neodiprion pinetum. The sequence continues at coordinate 42,508,572 of NC_060234.1, forward strand.
TCCATTGGAATCCTGAACGCTGCTCCTTCTTCTCCGGACCAAGTAACTTGCGAACGACCGTGTGGTCCTTTAGACACTGGCAGATGTCGATTAGGTGTCGACAGGTTTTTCAATCACTCGATGAATAAGTTTTCGACGCCCGTGTGCGATCGGTGTATCGACTCTCCTCAAGTTCCACTCATTCCAGCATTCCAGCACCAATATCTTCTCCCGACTCGCGCTAATATCCCTCATACCTACCCCGCGGCGAGATATCTGGAACTTCGTCCCCGTCGCCCCGAGGGCAGTTTTCGTAATCTCGGAATAAATTAATTAATTCGTCAGACAGAGTAAACACTCTGACACCCGGCAGAATATGATTCCGTGCTTACCTCTGCCTCCCCGTTCCATTCCGTTCCGTTCCGTTCCATCTCGCCGTGCCCTCGAACTCCAACCGTTCTCCATCCCTTTCCGCCGGAGTTGTAGGCTGGAGTCGGGCGCCCTTCCTGTCACTAGCAAACTCAAACAGGAAACCCTTTAAGTGAAATCTCTTATTCTGATAATATAACGTATACGTGTACATAGTACACGCTACACCGACCTGGCTCCTTAAGGCCTTGCCGTTTTCGCCGTTGATTAATCCTGTCAGTCGCAGAGAATTGTGATATTAATTTCAAACCAAACGCGAAGCACCGTTTCGACGGCTGAGAAATTTGAAACGTGCAGCCTACACTCGCACAGGTATAATACGCAATGTCTACGTCTTGACATTCGATATATCTCGGCTACGTAACGAGCTCAGTCCTGAGTCCTGAATCCTGATCCATTCAACTTCGCCCCGGTTTCTCATGTACTCGTCGCTGTATACCTACCGCTGATAACTCTGATCTCGACTTCCTTATTCCAGACAACATATCCACGGAAGCACGCACAATCGCCGAGCCCCCTGAAGAGAGCCCTGTGCATCCGCAAACCCAACAGCAGCAGTCTCAGCAGCAACCCGCTCAGCCAGCCCAGCAGTATAGAGACTCTCAGGCGACTCGTCCACCCCAGCAACCACCTACGCCGGAAAAACCAGGGTGGGGTTACAGCGGGCTCGACCTAATCGGAAACCAGGCTGCCTCCGCCTTTTGGCAAAATTACCAAGGTCAGGATCAATCTGACATACCCCTCTAGATGTAACGTCATTCGTCAGGGCAAAGTCGGGAACAATGTTTTAGGGTGGGGGTCAAAAGTTGGAATGATCAATATTTGGAACGGCCGATAGATCGAAATTTCAAACATGCGAAAATAAAATAACAAACGATGCATTGTTCGAAATATTGATTTTTGAAAGTGTCACTGATTCGAATGACTATTAACCATTAAAAATATCGATCCTTCCAAGACTTGGTCCCCACCCTTGTTTTAGCTAAACAGAAAACTCGTTCTCACGAACAATCTAACCTAATGCTATGAAAATTACCATTGTCACGTTTTTCGTAGTTACTACCATCGTCGTGTGAACGTTACGAATAACCTTCACCCACAGCTCCTTTCTTGGGACTGTCCTGTTCGCTATCCTTTTGTTACGAATGATCAATTAAAACTATAAAAATTCGAATTCCAAATTTGTCTAGTTAGTTACACGTTTTTGGTTTCCCTACTAAGAGTTCATCATACGAATGACTGATACCTGATCAAAATTGCAAGAAATATCACATAGACGACCATGTTATTATTCCCGACTTTGTTTGTGCGACTGAGTAACGAAAAACTGAATATCGTGAATTCGAGACTGCAGCATGGTGACGTCTCGTTAGATGGTCCATTTATGTAAGAGAGTCCGTTCGAGACTGGTTTCGAACAATTACTAACTCGTCAAGACGCCGGTCAAACTGTGAAAGAGGGTGGCGAATGCAGGCATTCATTCCAATCCATTATCATATTTCTAATCTTCCCGTCAAGTTAACCGATGCGTAATTGCTATCGCATGCAGATGAACCGCGCAGCACGGATGAAATAAAACAAATTCACGAGCACGCATGCACGAGGTAAAACGATGCACGTTTCAGCCGCGCTTCGCTGCAGCTCGCTACTTCGCGGAGGAAATTCATTATACACATAACAACAGTCGAGAATCGTGACGAGAAATAAATCCGGGCCGGAAGAGCCGCACAATAATTGTCGGTATGCGGTCGCCGGCTACACTCGTAGAAAGGCCGGGTCGTAACAACGACGATAACAACCCTCGTGTCAGGGGCTGGAGCGGGTCCTGCGCGTCCTTACTTACCCATCGCAAGAGTTACCCGGGAGTATCGTGATGCGGAATCCATTTGCAATAAACAACGCAGATTTAACCGACGAGCTGGCTGGAAGGGGAGGGAAGCAAGCGTCGAGCCGCGTCGCAGGGGCGGGAAAGGAAAGGGGGGGGGGGAGGGATAGACGCCCGAGGGGACCGAGCAGTGTCTTCGGTTCAAGTCATGCATTCTATACGAGCAGCGGTTCTCACGCGGATGAAAATCCCCCCAGATCGAGATGCAACAGTTTTTTGTAACCAGAGTGGCTCGCAGTGATCCGTTAATCAATGTCTGCGATGTTTTTCACGATTCTCCTCCGCTTCTCGAAGCAAATCCGAAAGTCATGGATCGACTTTGCCGCCGTACGAAAGGCTGCAGGTAAACCTGGCAAGAGAACCACTGCGGCTGATGCAGAGTTTATGCACATCTCTCAAGTAAGGAAGAAGCCGTAATTTCCCCGGCGACCGCGTCGCCTTGGTGGCGCTGCAGCGGATCCTCTCTTCTCGTTTCGACGCGCTTTAGTATTCAGACTATATGCAATAATTTCGCGAAGACCGTGTCAGCTGACTACGGAATTTGCCCGCCGCGATACGCTTGCGTACAGCCCGTAAACACCTAGCTGATGATTCTGAACCGCGGGGCGGGTTCGACGCCCGATGTGAACGGTTTCGGTTTATTCGCCCCGAGATGAGGAAGAAAAATACGTTCTCGGGCTTCCCCGTACCGCAGCGTCCCGAATTTGCGAAATCATATACAAAAAAGTTATCGCATATACGAGCGAACGTTACGCGGGCAGGTGATGAAGCATAACGCGTGTGTACGAGCGATGCAAGGGGGGGAAGAGATACAAATGTAGATATCGGGGAGGGGGAGAAAACGAAATCTTTCGGGCTTGCTTCAACCGGGGCGAGGGTAAGGGAAGTAAACAACTAGCTGCGCGAAGAAGGGTCGGAGAGGATTACGTGCGGTGGCGTATTTCACTTGTTTTCGTTTCTCCACGCTGACACCCTGCAGCAGCGGTTCTAGCGTTACCGGTCTTCACAATCTACGGCTCTGTTTTACCGACGACATTAGTCTATCGTACACGTATCGGTAAAACAGATTGCTAGATCATTCCGCGCGGTGTTATACGTATGTCGACGTTTCTTGAATACATGACTTAATGATTAAATTACCGTGTAAACGAAATTGTAGGAAACGTAGAAAACGGATTAACCGCGGAGTTGTTGTGAAAATAAAAAATGAAACGACGAAGAGAGAGGGGCCGCTGATTCCCCGCGCGTTTATAGTAATATTAGCATCAGACCATAAAACTTAAAATTAAAAAAGAAAACGTGCCCGCTATCTCCGTCCCCGTCGAGCTGCACCGTTCCCGGTTTCCTGTTTGCCCGTTCCCGTTCTTGCAGAGCGTAATATATTGCGAGAGCAGCGCCCATCTGCAACAGCCTTACTTTCATAAAACTTCCGTATTTTTTACCTCGTTTTGAAACGTACGTAGAAAATCAGAAGGTAGACGGTTTTAATATAAAAATATTATATAAGGATACGAACTTGCCAGATAAACTTTCCCCGCGTCATCCTCGACCCTTCTTCTCCGTTCCGGATACCTACACAGACTAGCCGCAGCAGGCGGTGCCACCGCTACTATTTCACCTTCCAAGGCGACCTAACGAAGAACTTAAAAAACTTGTATGACGCGGTCGGCGAGCGCAATAGTGGGTGAATTTCGCGCATGTATCTACGAGTTACCAAAGATCTTCGATCGGCGAAAATCGCCGTTCTTGCGTGTTTTTCTTTTAATTAGCATTCCGCCGAGGGATGCGAAAGATGAGACGCAACAGGCGTGGAGAGTGAGTCGTAAAGACGAGGGTCTGGTGCTTGATTTAAAAAACCTGAATACAAATAACCGTAATTTCTTCTCAGGACTTCGAATCTTCCATATATTAAATCCCTTTTCATTACATCTTTGCACCGGCGGCATTGTAAATGCAACGCGGGGCAAAAGCTCGCAGCAAGGAAGCGAAGAAAACGAAATGCACAGAGGCAAGAAGGAAGGAAGCGAGGAAAGAGAACATTAAAGATTTAGAGGCGGACGTAACCACCTCGCGCTCTTTGCAACTGCGCTTTATGATTATTACCAAGAGCTCGGAGAGCTGTACCTAGTTGGTGAAATTAAAAACTTTCTTAAGGTTATGTACTTGAGGGATTTTCGCGCGGTGATATTAGCCCCAAAACTCGCCCGCTGCCCCCTAATTAGTTTTTAATTTCTACTTTTTACCATCCGATCGACCGTGTCGCGAAGTCTTACAAGCAAACGTCACACAACAAAGGAGGGAAAGAATCAAGCACGGATTACAAAAATCACGCTGCAGAGACCCCTGCACCGTTGGATATAAGGGAGGAGGATAAATGAAGCGTGGAATAAAAGACGAAAATAGCTCTGCGTAGGAATGAAAGGAAGGAGATGACTCGAGCCTGCGGAAATTTGAAATTATAAATTATAAACGACGCGATCCGAAAGCGAGTATTCGGCCTCTTTTGTTTTTTGTGTCTCCAGTGCCTTCTTGATTCATACAATTTCACGCTCCGCTTGACGCCCAAGCGTGCGATCCTCGACTTCGCTTTACATAAAGATCAGAGCATTAAAAACGCAGGCTACACGAAATCCGCCCATCCCCCACCCCCCCAACCCCCGCCCCCGATCCCTTTCGAACCCCATCTTCACCGACGAAATCGCAAGTGTTACGGGGTTCTCTCTCCTTCGAACGTGAACGCGGCAGGGATTGAGCCAATTATATGCGACGCGATACCTATACTCAAATTGCTTTCCGTCTCTCCCTCCGACGGACGAGTTTTATATAAAACCTAGACGCAGTCAGCTACCACGGCTCGAGAATCAGCTGCACTGTTAAAAATATTTGTACGAAACTTCCGTGAAACAGTGAATTACCCGTAAGTTCGCTGTTTGTTCAATTTACAAGTACGATGGAATTACTTTTTTGTACTTTTCTTATAAGTATTTGTAAAATCAAACATTTTCATCGTAAATTTATACCTAATCTGTAAATCTACAATCCGATTTCGTAATTTGACAACTATTTTTTGTACGGCAAATGTGTAGTGAATTTACAATAATTTTCAACAGTGTGAACAACACAACGGCCATGCGGCAAGAACGAAACGAGCCGAGGTTTCGGGCTCGAGTTTATATGGTGGCGAATCGCGTTTTCTCATTTGACAAGTAGACGTTGAAGAAACCCGAGACCCTGAAGTCGGCGCCACGTACACACAATGCAGGAATTTTTCAACACCGGCCCCGATCCTCCTCTCAGGTTCTTCTCCCGCTCAGCTCTCTCTCGTGCAGGCAACGCTGCATTGTTGGAGTTAATTACGTATAAGCGCAGAGTCATAGCGGGCCCCGAGTCTTTCGGGCGCCTCGAAAAATCGGGGCCCCTCAATGACCGTCCGACAATACGAACCGTTTAGGTCTACTCAGTCTTCTTTGAACCGGTTTGAAATTGTTTTCATTGTACCGTCGATTTGTTAGGGTGTGTAAAACGGTAGCGAAACTATTAACTCGCCCTTTTTTACAACTCGCACGATATTCTCGTTGGTTCTAGGCATCGAGACGGGTCCGTCCGCGATGGCCGGCTGTCGAGCAGACGGATCACAGCCTCCGAATGTCCCGTACCTCTCTTACAAGACCCTCTCGTCACGCCCGTTGGTTTGATTTTTCGCGGAATCATAATACACGGGCACGACGCGCGTCCTCGGGATTGATTCCCGGAGGAATCTCAAGGCCGTCGGGCCTACGGGGCCCCGAGATGAGAAAGGGCCCGCGTTTTTTCCTCCTTAACCTCCCTTTCAATCTGTTAATCGATATAATCGTGCCCTTGCACCCAAAAGAGGGACCGATTTTGCTGGGAACCGAGCTCCCCGAAAGTCGGGATGCGTTCCTTAATAGGCTTAACCCCCCGCCCCTTCGAAACCCCTGCGCAACGCTCGAATCCCATATCTTGAGCAGTTAAATTGTCATTTAGATATCAAAGGGAGCCGGGCGACAACACTACCCGGTTCGCGGATGAGGGCGTGAGAGGTAATTTGGCTCAGTGAAACACAAACAGTATATTCGCTCGCTTCCACGCACAATTCACACCCACAAAGCCCGAAACAGCCCTCAGCTATTGTTGCTCCAAGCATAATGGAATCTCCGCTCTGCTCTGCTCTGCTCTGCTCTGCCTTGCTGCCTGTCCGCCTGCCATTTCTCTGCTTCGCTCTTTCGCCGCCGTCACACCGTATGGATATAAAACCAGAGAGAGCGAGAGAGAGGGAGAATTAACTGCGGCTTAATGGGTTTACAATTGGATTTTACCATTGCTTCTAGGCCCCGACACAAACGTACAATTGACACGCTTCTCGCACAAAGCGTTTCGGATATGGAAATAAAACTTTGGGTATAAGTAAATTTCAACAATAATGAGACTCCTGAACTTGAAGAAAGTGCTTGTCTCTGTCCTTCTTTCACATCGGTTAATTTCTTTCGAATTCACTTCGTCGAAACTGTTATGAATGTTTGATCAGAGGAGGGGGAGTACGACTCGGACGGTCTGAAATCATACCTATTTTTAGGACTTTTTTTTAAATGAAATCATTTAGAGCAATTTGAGTTTGAGAGTCTTATTATTTATAGTTTCAAGAAAATTTTTTTATTGAATTTAGTAACGAGATGGCGGCATGGCGTTTTCACTTCGGTGGCGCACATTCCGCGGTCGATTTTTATCCCATCGACTTGAAATTTTGACACAATCTTTAAAATTTGTTTGTCGATTCACGTTCGTGGGTAGATTTTTGAATTACGATTTCAGAATTTTTTTTATAACATTTTTTTGTTCATAATTGTATATATTTGAAAAAACATATTTTCAACATTTGGGCTACAAGCTCGAACCGAAAAAAGTGTTTTTGACCCGAAAATTTTTTTCTATTTGTTACAAGTTGGACAGTGATGTCAGGAGATGCGCCACCGCAAAAACCCTCGAGTTCGGAATCGTTCGCTACTTATATGCGCCAAGCTGCCATTTTGTTATTGATTTCAATAAAAAAAATTCCATAATGTTCCTGAAACTATGAATAATAAAGCCCTCAAACTCAAATTACTTCAAATGTTCACAGTTTCTTTTAAAAAAATTCCTAAAAATAGGTATGATTCTAGACTATTCAAGTCGTACCCCCACTCCCTCCCTTAAAAGTCGATAATCCACTTCGCCCCGATGAACTTAACCAACCTGTACGATTCATTTGAAAGAGATGGTGCCAATTGTGGCTGTTGAATATTTAGTATTTGGTTCGATGAGATGAGATTAGGTTAGGTTAGCCAACTCAATCTTAAGCCTTCTTCCCAAGACCGTGGAACCTGACGACACTTTGAATCAGTTTTAAACTTTTGAATGAAATGATTATGTATAATGCAGTGTGGCAAAAGTGGGAAACAATTCGGATAGGAATTATTTCAACCAGTTACGTATGATCGATGATATGGCTGAACACTTCGTCACAGTGGAAACGGTGAATATTCCGCCATGACTGGTTTATGTAAAGCATTCGCCGAGATATGCAATTTTCAACAAATTATTCTCGTTGAGAGGGATAACACTTTTTACGACTCTACCAGTGGTTATGAATTTTTTTTTTTTTATTTAAAAAAGAAAAACTCTATCTATCTGTATAACGATGAAAGCTCGAGACTGATTCGATTTCTCGAACTAATTGGCAATCCCGACTCTTTTTGAGGGTTGTAAATAGAGTTTGCGGTTTTCGAAGTAAGAATCCGTTAGCGGAAGGGTGCGAATCGAGCTTTGAACCAAGTTGTGCTGCAGGTTCTCGCAGCGTTATAACAGATCTTTTACATTCCAGTTCGAATGGTCGCCTCGGATTTCGGCGTCAGGTAATAAACGCACGGAAGAGTCCCCGGTTAATTCGACGTGATATTATTAAAGGACATTTTCCAGTTTTCACCCTAATCCGTGGAATTCAGTGAGCTGCAGACCGCGTCGCACGACTCAACGCCGAACCTTTCCACCCTCCTTTTCGCCTCCTCTCTCTTCTCTTCTCTTCTCTTCTCGCCCTCCGCTGCTGCCGCCTGTCGGGCGAGTCGAGTTTTCCACTAATTACTGCTTTGTTTCATCGCGGTTTCACACGCTGCTGAACATGTCCCGAGAGAGATAACCGAGCTTTATAAATATACACGCCGTGCGTAAACTGGCTACCAATGAAGCTTCGTGGCGGGATTTGGGTCACCGCTTCCTCTTCGTAAACTTCGCCCGCGCGCTTCGATACGTCCCGTTTTTGAACACCGTGAATCTGACTAATCTTCTTTCTCGTTTCCTTACATGTTTCAGAATCCCTGGCCCAGGAGCTCGAACTCGAGAGGAAATCCCGACAGCATCAGGGCGCCGAACGGGAACAAGTCAAATCCCCACTACAAGGTATGTTGTACTTCACGCGACAAATGAAACTACCTTTTCATTCTAGTTGAAAAAACTTCCCGATACCCAAAGAAATTGCTCCTCGTACACGGCTTCGAGCGTCCATTGATCTTGTGCTAAATGGTTGCGTAGAATCAAAGAACATCGCAGTCACTGAATATTGCAGTCAATGATAAGCCTTTAATTAAAACAGGGACATAATTTCTTTATATACGGTAAATAGGAAAGTAGAGAAACCTTTTTCGTGTATCAGGCAACATCTTTCATCTACGGTGAAAATTGCATGAATTTTCTGTGTTTGATGCCAAAGATGGTGTAGCGGCGGAATTAACTTTGTCTGCACGTGCAGGAATCAGTCATTGATCTTTAGTCGGAACTCTAGTTGGCCAAGTTTGAAAGCCGGGCGAATTTCAATCGAAAGTTTAACTCCCGGCTCGCGGTCTTGAAAGATATATCCTGAACCCTCCGCCAGCTGAAGCTAATGAATGACGTTGTAGCGGGGAGTGTACACAAGAGTGGTAGCAGTAGTTTCTTACGATCGAAAATAAATTTAAATATCTAATTAGAAAGTACACAGAGGAACCCCCGCCGCTTTGACTCGCAGTATTTTCTTGCAGCAGATTCGAAACTTGGAAGTTCGCAGTCCTGAAACTTGGCGCAAGAGCGAGCAAAGTTTCTTTCGCAAAAAGCCACGACGCCATTTTGGTACTGCTCAGGCACTGTTGCCGCTGCTGCAGTCTAACTAATCTTGTTGCTTTGCTGCGTTAATCCTGCCAATGACGAAGTGAATAATTGTTTTCCCATGCGTCGCGCGGCAAGCTTCGTCTAATTAATCAAAGAGTTCCTCCAACTTAACTCAACCTGAGTATCCCGTTAATTAATTCCTCTTTCATCAATACGCCCAAATTTTCAATTCACAAATTTATTTTCACGTGTCCTTTCATCTTTCACGTATATATGTATATCGTCTTTCAATCAGTCATCTCATCACCGCGAACTCTTGGTGCAATTTTTTTCGTACTTTGTGGCTTACCGATCGTGTATTCAAGCTTCAAGGACCCTATGAATCGTCTACTAAAGAACACGTATTGTATTCTGATTATCTATCGATGGATTGATCGAATATTTTTGTCCAAGAGACACCGAACTACGTATCAGACTAAGATAAAAATTTACAAAACGATCAAATATGCGATCATAAGCCTCGTTCGGTTAGCTTTTGAGTAATTTATTTCAGATTCCGTTATACTAACGAAGGTAGCTTGTAATATTACGAGGCGTTCATAATTGAATTACCGCATTAAATATTATAATACATTCAATTTCCCGCATACTTCTGGAATTGAGAGAAAAAAAAATCCTAGAAGTAATCGAATCTCGTAATAATTAGTAGAAAATAAGACAACGTTGGAACCCTTGTAGAATTTAAATTCCCCGAAAAACAATATCTTTGAACTCCATGTTGTTTGATTTGCATAATTGAGAAGCAACCGGAGGCTGTACTCGCCTCTCTCTTACTCTCTGTAGAATAACGAAGCATTATCTAAGTTGTACCGTATTGTACAATATTATACTATACATATTACACGGATATTTTTAAGAGTAACGTTCGTACAGATTTTCATGATTTTCTGATATTCTCAAACCTTTAGTATACTTTGATTTCTGGCCATAATTTTCGAGATTTTAAAACGTTTTAAATGAGAATTTTATATAAATATAATGTCGATCCTGCAAATATTAATTTTGATTCGTGTCAAGTCTAGATGATAATAGATAACAAAAAATGGAAACTTATCACCTGGTTCTTTCGCGTAAGACTGTCCAAATTAAGGATTACTGCAGCTGATGTCTCGTAAAATTTGAATTTCAGTAATAACTCGATAATCGTTGGATATTTTGAAACCCGATTCGCCGAACGGGCCTAGCTGTACAGAGTGATTATCTAACAACCGAATGGTTCATCGTCTGCTATAATGTAATGCGCATGCGCTAAAATCCGGACGCAGTTGTTTACCAACCTCAACAGTTTTGACACATATCGGTGAGGAGCACAACTGTGTTACCTTGTGACGATTGGTCACCCTGACAAACAACTGGACTCGGATTACAGCGCATGTGCATTACACCGTAGCAGACGACGGACCAATCGGCCGTTAGGTAATCACTCTGCTACGAATTTTTAGAGAAATTGGGACATTTCGTATTATTTCGTAGAAAATTGTGAATATACGTATAGTTTTTCGTAAAGAATTGTCAACCTTCGCTAAAAATTGTAGTATCTTGGAGAATTTTTACTGAAAAAAATACAAATTCTCATGAATATCTACAAGTCTTTATGAGAAAACAATTTTTTGCACACTTTTTTGTACGAGACATCCCAATTTCCCTGAAAATTCGTGAAAAATCGTAGAAATCATTATCTCCAGGGTAGCATTGTAAACGGAATATGTGTCTCGAAATGTTTGTAGACAAGTCACAGCGGCGGAAGGATCGCGTACAAACGTTTCGTAGATAGGAGCCGTCCCCCGTGCTTATGCGGACATTGCGTGGGTGCTGGAAGGTAATGAATGTGCAGCCTCGTCTTGGGGGTGTTCTGTATAACGGCAGAGATATCTCAAGGCCCTGTACGAAGAACCTCTGACCCGCGAGCCTATTAATATTCGATAGCTGACGCGGACGGCCAGAGATCGATTGTCCGGGTATCGCGGTCGGTCAGGAGGGCGGGAAAATAGTCGGAGAGAACCGACAGGTCATTCGGTACGGCAGGCGCCGCTCACTAATTACCGTTGGCTGCAGCGAAAGAATTAGTCGAGGCCGAGGACCGAGGCGAAGACGAAGACGAAGTCGAAGTCGAAGTCGAAGTCGAAGTCGGAGAGGTGGCCGGGCGCCGATTTTCGTCCGGGGCGGTAGAAGCGGCAGCAGCTAGTCGAGTCATCGCCTCGCGCTGCCTCGCTGCTCTGTCCCTTTGAAGCAAAGCCGCCCCTTCAACTTTTTATCGAACTGTCGTTTATGATTGAAAAAGACTACATTAATAGTCCCTGCAAGACTTTTTAAGCCCGGCCTCCGCGCACCCTCTTCGCCTCGACTGTGTTCTTCCGACTCGCGGCTCCGCCGCTCCCTCGCACTTTCTACCAGCTCGCCGCACCGGCTTCGATCCGATCGTTGAGGCCCGATCCTTGGGCTCGGATAGCTGGCCAAGGCCCGTCGACAACTCGACTACTTTGTAGTTTTTGACAGGAGGTTGCACGGAAAATAAGACTTGTGGTATGCGTGCGAGCATGTGTAAAGTGCCCCGTTTCCGAACGGTGCGGTAAAAGCACACTCGCGCATGCGCTTAGCGGAAATTTTCAATTTTGCACACTAGGTTTGATTCTTGGCGCGTGCGCAACTTCCCGATAATTCAATTTCATATTTTTGACCCGAGTATAGTAGAAACCAAAGAACGAATCTTTCACTTCGGTGTATTTGTTACGATAGATTCGTTATAACGTGAACTGTACGAGTACCACCCAATGATTGCTAATGAATCTTGATTAACTTTTCATTGCAGAGTCTCGGACGGGTTACTACAAGAATTCGGTCCTCTTCACGAGCGCGACTTAGATAGTGGATCGCTCGACGACGATGGAAAGAGGTCGTCGTGTAGAAAAATCTAGTTACATAGGTATAAATAAAATACCACAGAGAGGAGCGTCGCGCGAACGCACAGAGCCGATGATCCGTCCTCCGGGCTCGAGGATCATCTGAAGGAAGATCAACGCTGTCAATGAGCCTCGAGTTCTTGTACGTTCCTTATCATACATAACGTATATATATATATATATATTTATATATATACCTATTGCGTTTAAAGTTGGATACCCGTAACTTGTGGCGTGAAAATTGGTTCAAAACAAATAAAATATGAAAGAAAGAAAAGAAAACAAAGCCGAACATTTTTTAACGACGATATAATTGATCGCTACAGATATCATACGACAGTATATATATATATATATATATATATACACGTATAATGAAAATATATCCATCGGTATACGTATGATGTGCATATAGTGTGTGATATGACGTACGAGCGGAGAGTATGTGAGGTACTTCCAGCGGGGCTTACGGACGTTCGACATTATGTACGATTAAAAACTGAAATGAAAAATTAGATTAAAGTAAACGTTATATTGCGACGCTATCTCAACGTATGATAATAAAAATAATAATATACCATACTATAAGTGTATCCTATAGCTCGTGAACTGATTGAAAATCAGGCCAAGAGGTGTATTATATTATATAATATAGCGTATTAATTAATTACTGCAGTCATCAAACGACAACTCGTGTAGGTAAATATACATATACATAATATACATACTACAGATTCGATATAAGTTGGATCGATGTTCATCGCAATCATTTTCGTCATCGTTATCACGCATCGTCATTATCGTTGACTTTGTCATTATTATTATTATTATTATTATTATTATTATTATTATTATTATTATTACGTCATTATATACTATCATTAAACACCTAGTATTACATTACCATCAAGAATTATAGTTGTCAAGAATTTTGTTACGCAACACGCGAGTCGCGTTTAAATACCCGTAACATTATACGCAAAAAAATAAAAATAAAAATTCGAATCGAACAAGAAGAAAGAACAACAAATTTCTTTTCCCCGTGCGTATAAATGTAATACGTACATATATGTACGTGTAAGGCAAAAAAACGTTTTAGTTCAATTACACCATTATACATATATATATACAAATATTATGCATGTACAGTGTGGGTAACATATCAATTACAAATCGGATCATCATATTTCGAACGCGGATGATTAAACCAATTATATATTATATATATATATATATATACGTACGTATATATATATATATGTACGTGTATATATATATACATATACGTACCTATACATATACCTTTTCATTTCTAATATTAATGTATAATTTATTCGTTAGCGCGTATGTAATAATATTTAACGAAGCGATCAAAGATGTGACTTTTAAACCTATAAATATGAATAATTATTACGTGAATGAAAAATTTAAAAAATGAAAATAATTGATAATAAAATTTAACTAAAAAAAAAAATATATTTATAAAGACTGCTTGAGAATGTGCGCGAGCGTTCCTAGAAGTACTAATTATTATATCAATTATGTATTATTATTACATTATTATTATTATTATTATTTAGGTAGGAGTGTGATAAGCGTGAAATTTCTATTTTCTTTTCATTGTTCGGCATTTTTGATTCGTATTCTCCATCTTCTTACAATATCCTCAATATTTTTCAACCTGTGCAGTGAATTTGAACAGTGCATGATTATAATTACATCACGCGTCGTTTTCTTTGATTTGACTATTAGATCAGATCATGATTTTCCAAAACCGGGATAAATGAACCGAGACGATGCATGCTGAATTCGATTCAATTGGCGAAAATTTATCCGGCTCGTAATCGATACCCGGTGAAGAGTCAAAATTGCAATTCAGTCTGCCGATAAACATGTATTTGAGTAAACTAGAGAGAACGAGAGAAAGAGAGAGAGAGAGAGAGAGTGAGAAAGACACACACGATACACACCCAGCTGTTGAATTGTACAATGCATACATCATATTATTATAAACGAAAGTTTTCCAACAATTCACCTTTAAACCATTATTTATATACCATACCATTATACTGCAGTTATATATACTTATATATATTCGCGTTTCGCTTTCGACTCGAGGCCGATCAGGATATTTGGAAATATTACGTATACGCAGGTAACATCCACGATTATTTCCATCGATCCTCGAGGCATCCCGCGTACCTATCACACATATACATATACATATAAATATAAATATAAAATCGTGTACAAAGATTATCCTCTAAGGTTCTTGTGTTGTAAAGATCACATAATCATAGCGATTAGGGTATGAAATAACTATAAAAATTTAATACCTAGACTCGAGAATTAACCACCGATATCTCAACTTTATTGCCATTATACATACACACACATATATATATATATATACATACACGATATACATGATATATACAAGTATATACACCGTCGGTGTAACTTATCAACGAAGAATCCTTCAAATAACCCACAAGTCCGAGCCTCTCGCTCGACATCAAGCAGTTATCGTCGTTATTGCGGTATAACGTACAACGACAATCCGCGTTAATTGTCCCGCACAAAATGTTGTATATACACCGCGATTCGTTTCTCATTTGCACATATGTACAGAGACTGCAGGCATTTTGCGTTCCGCGATAAAAGGATCATCGTCCGTCGATCTTGATCTATCGAAAGTCCGAATTTCTCAAAGCCGGAATAATTTTTGCTACGGGAAACGATTCTTCGTTTGGTCGTTATTCGTCATTTTTATTATTATTATCACTATTACCATCGTCGCTATCATCATCGTCATTATTATTATTATTATTGTCATTATTACTGTCATCATTTAAAACTCGGCAAGTTTAACGAGAGAATGGAATAGAAGAGAAATTTAATGTAGTTATGAATAAATGCAGAGTGTGAGAATACGAAAACGGGGGAAAAGCGTAAGAGTAAAAAAAAAAACAAACAAAAAAACACAAGTAAAATAAGAGAAAAATACAAAACGCGCGGTAGACGCAAAATGAAAATTACCATGTGAAAATCGCCATTGCTAATATATACATATATATATATATATGTATATATAAGCCCGACCCGTTGCACGATTCAACTAATTATTATTATTATTATTATTAATATTAATATTATTACATTACGTTACTTGCGTTAGAAATATAAATAAAAGAACGGGCGGGGATCAGTGGCGACTTTCAAAGCTCAGACTTATTATATACAATCTAGCATGGAAAAGAGAGGGAAGAAGAGGAAGGAAAAAAAGTAAACCAAATTAAAATAAAAATAAAATAATAATAATGTATTCATGTAATTCAGCATTATTAAATATAAATAAATAGTTGTTATTGTAAAATTTCTTCAATATAATACATCAAATCGTGAAATTCATTCGAGAAACCCTCGTTGATAATTCCTAAAATTCAAACTACCCGCCACTCCTTGCGTTATTTCTAGAATCCTTTGACTGTGTTATCCCTACCTACCTAAAATGCATCAGAGGTAAGAATTTTTCGGGGAAAATTTGAATCCCCTTATCTGCAAAGCAGAAATGCGGAGGGAAAAAAGATGGATGGAATGGAAAAAGTAACGAGTATGACGGAGTGCCAGCCTGCCTTTAGGCACGTAACAACGGGACAAGGTGGTAGGTATTGTCGAGCCTCGAATCCTTCCAACCGCAGGAGTCACGCGAGGCCTTTCATTGGTCAGCCGAGTCTCCGCCCTCCGTTCTTTCGTCGTTTTAATAATAAATAATAATGATAACACCACTCCGAGGTACGTAGACACGCTGCTCGTTTGCCGGATTTCGCTACATCTACACGCGGACGCACCTAAGAAGGAAATACCTCGCCAATAACCGCGAATACCGTAGAAGCACGTTAATTGGACAACCCACACCTGATCTCGGTTGAACCTCGAGATTTACGCCTCCGGATTTTCATCCGCTCCGCACTGACCGAGGATCATGATTCAAGATTCGAAAATCATCTGAAAAAGTGTCGAGACAAAGCGTGAAATTTTTTCACCGATAAATTTATATTGCTTGTTTGGTTCTATATGACGAGCAGTAGCTGATTTTAATCGTAAATCAATTCTCCATGGTTCGTTAAAGTCTAATTATGATCGACAATAACATATTTCTTCTTCTTATTACGAGTCTGAAATCTATAAAAAAATTTACCGTTATATATATATATATATTTATTATTTTTCTGCCAGCTGATCAACTCAAGAATCTGTCGCGGACAATTTGTAGAGGCTTCACTCACGACCAGTACGAACTTTTTTCCCAAAGAATCGGCCGACCAGCCAAATCAGTAGAATATATTACGTGATTGCCTGACGATGCTAATAACAATCAGGTGTTTGAAAATAAAATTCTGTATTGAAGGGTTTTTTTGAATCACAGAGACTTTCTCAAATCAGATTCGAGAGATGATCATCTTCAGTTGTCACGTTTAACTTTCGTACTTTTATGTTTTTCGCCTGACCCTACGAGTCTTAGAATGTCCGACGTGTGTCAATTCGGAATGTTATATTCGGGTGTCCTTACCTTTGAAACGAGCTTTGCGCGGCGCAAGCTTCGTCACTAATTAACCCGTGCTGGTTCTCACCTACGTGCTGCAGAGTCGACGATCACTTTATTGGTCCGACGCGAACCACTGAATCTCGTGAGTTAACAAAGCGGAACGAAGGCGGACCGAAGTAAGCTCCGCTATCTTCCGTGAAATAAACGTCAAAGTCGTTTGTGCACGTGCGCAATGTGTTGCGTATAAAAAAATTGTATGCATAACGCGCATTGCTTTGTACGTATTGTATACATTTTCGCCTGTAATTATAGTAACCCAGGCCCACAAGACACGCTTCTTGCACCAAATTCCCACCAATTATATCGGGTCGCGATAATTAGTCATCACAAACACATGTTTATCCCAGGCATTTCAAGTTTTTATATTTCTAAACCTCGTACACGCCTCCCGGGCTTCGGAGAGATAATCGGTCGTAAAATTTGGGCTCATCGTCGAGCTACGATTTTCTCTCTGTATATATACGATATATGCAACGCTTCCTAGAAGTTTCGGAGAAGTGAAAAAATTTGACGGTTAAATATCTGCAATCGTAAACTCCGTTGTAGATACTTTCACTTTTCACTTTTAGGTATAACTCTCAGATTAAGATATGTGTTCTATTTTTTTTTTTTTTTTTTTTTTTGTTTCAATATTTTACAACTGCAGAGCTGTGGCAAATACTTTATTCGCCAAAGCAGAAAAACGAGCTCGAAATTTCGATGACGCTTACCGTAATTGCTCCGAAGAAAATTGAACCACGGAAAGGTTGAAAGCAAAAGAAGTGTACAGGACCTTGAGGGGATTGTTCAACTAATTCGTAGCCCAGACAGCAGACTGGTTTTTGGAGTTTCAAGCCACTCTTAGAGTTCGAAAATTACTTCTGGCCACTTATAGGTCGAGCTATAAATCATCGGAACAACCACCCTGATCACTCAATCTCCGGGAAATAATTTTTTCCGTACTTGTAGGTTTTTTGCAGAATCGCGAGAGCGTTGAATAATTAGCTATGCGGTGAAGGCAGACGAGAAGGGATGCAAAAAAAAACAAACGAACGAATATTTATTAAAGCGGTACATATAGCGAGGCGAATAATCCGGGGACGCTGTTGCAACAAGACGGTATATATAATTCTTCGGGGCATCTGGAGACTGATTAAAATAATTTCCCATAGAGTCGCGTCCTCCGAGGGTATAAATTAGCCGCGGCTAATCAGGAGAAAAAGAATCAGGTCTCTCCCCAAAACGTATCTTTCTCTCGTCGGGCGCCCTCCGCCGGTCGCCAAGACGTAAAAAGTAAAAGCATGAAATTAGCCCTACCAAAAGCATTAGAAGGGTAGTTTGACGGGGGGCGTAGTATTACACGTAGGGGGTGGTTGGGGGTTGCGGCGTGTGGCGAAGACTCCGGCCTCGCTTTTATATTTTATTCGATAATTATGCAAATGTTGGAATGATTGTCGGGCAATACGTCCTCGGAATAAAAAAGGAGAAAGTAATTCGGTTATCTTTATGATTCGAGCGGGGTGCGTCGGGCTGGAAGCTCTAAAAAAAGGACGATAAAGAAAGGAAGAAAAGTCGCCGGGGGAGTCGAGTCGGGCTGAAGTCGCGCCGAGGCCGCCGGGCCCTTCATTTGCATTCAAACGTTCATTTTTTTCTTACGCACAAATATGCTGACAGGGCGGCGGGTCGCGCTTTACATTTTTACATTTTTACATCAGCGCCGGAGGGGGAGGGGGAAGAGGAAGAGGAAGAGGAAGAGGAAGAGGCCTCTAAAATTCCGCGGCTCGCGGTTCGCGTTCATCTCCCCGAAGCCAGCAGCCTTACTTACACACCCCGCATCAATCTGTTCATCGGTGTGTATTACACACGGCCAGCCGCGTCTCTGTGTGAACACAGCCTTATTCTCGATGTCACGCGGGAAAATTAGATGGATCGTACTTCGAGCCAAGAGAAGACGACTTGATTCTTGATCCTCGATTTATCACGGGGATCCTCCAAACTTTGTCCCGTACCCTCGCGCCCTTCGTCAAGATCCCGTTGCCGTCAAATTAGCTCGGCTATCTGCTGCCAGAGTTCATCTATACCTGGTCGTCATTTCCTCGAAATGTTACACCCGGGCAATTTAACACTGGCAAAATTCGCCCGCATTTATGCAACCCAGGTTAGATTTTAATTACCGATTGTCATTTGTCTCACGGTGCGCCATTGAAGAAATCGGCAAAATGTACCACCAGTTGCCGAAATTCAGGCGAATTTCCGTACCTTTGACTATGAATTGCATAAATTCAGGCGAATTTCCGTAACTTTGACTCTGAATTGCATAAATTCAGGCGAATTTGTCCGGTATATCAAGTCGCCAGGACATAAGTTGACAATTTCAAGATATTACTCGGCACACGGTCAACACTCGATAACGTGAATGCGAAATTCAACGTATCAAAGTAATTACTAATCAATTTTGAGTTTTCGATGCTCAAACCCGCGTCCACCACGGGTTATCTCGTCGCACGTAGTAGAGCGCTTCTTGGTCTACAGCAAACCCGATGATAGTAGCGTCACCGTAATTAGAAAATGCAATTACAGGATGTTGTTGGGAAATTAATTGATGCAAACGAGTTTCCAATACTTGGTACCAGTCCTGAGTTGTCCCGCTCCGCAACTCTGCTGAGTCCACTTTGCACCACCACCAAAAACCCCCCTGCAGACAGTCTGCGCTGACTCTAAAAAGAAAAAAGACAAGATAAATAGGCAAATTTGAGTGGATGATCGGTCTCAAAGATTTGATTGATGAATCGGAAATAACAGTTTTTTAAATTGACACTGCTTGCTAGAAAACTTGGTGTCTTGACATTGGGTTCAAACTTTCTCGAAATGATTTTCACTCATCGGTTGATCTAAAAATGAAAATGAAAACACTTACCCGTGCGATAATTCATTCGATATGAATTTTCTTCGAGAGAAGGGTGAACGGGAAAAAATTGTATAACTCGCGGGGTTGAAAGGAGAAAACGTGGGAAGGGAGAAATAAGGACAGAGTGCACAAACCGCGTGGGAGTTCTCTTGGGGTCTGAATGAATTTTGTACCGACCTCTTATTTTTTCGCTCTCGCGGCGTTCGTCAAGATGTCAACGTTGCTAATGAGCGGAGTTAAGCACCCTTCAGACGAGGCAAAACAAGAGAAAATTTTATTTTCATTGCAGAGGGAACGAGCCTTGTAGAATGCGGTCGAACAATTTATGCTAAACACTTTTCCGAAGTGAAATACCTTTAATCGGATTCCTTCGCGCGGTCGCAGACAATTTCAGATCTCTGCGGAGCGCGCAGCCACCCTTTTAAATTCCAACACGAGGGACAAAAAGAGTCGTTCGGACACTTTATTCATTCTCCTCAATTCCACGGTGAAAAACTTGACCTTATCTAGCGTTCATGCATGCTCGGTTTTTCATTGAACTTGTACAACTGCAAAGAAAGAGGCTCGGTATATTTATAAGCGTGCAGTCAAGGTCGTAACCCCATTGTGAAAAAACGTGAACTCAGACCTATTGTTAACATTTTATATGACCAGCTGCAATTAGCCACGATTCTACCCACGATATGCATACCCAGACGGCAGGCAACAAATTGTTCTGGATAAAAAAGCTCCGCTTGTGAAACCGCGTCCGGGACTGGCTGGAGAAAATCCACAGCAATGTGAAGCAATGCATTGTTTCCTTTGCAATGGGTACGAGGTGCGTTGCATTTTGCCCTACAGCCACTCTTTCAGCTTTCAGTCTTTCTTTCGAGCATTTTTGACATAACTTTGACATACAAAAAAAGCTCGTAATTATTCAACGATTATGGCACTAGTTTTGACCTTATTCGAAGCTTTAAAATTTGAAAAATAATCTACCATCGCAATCTCTTTACTAATTTCACTGGAAATGATATTTTCGAAGCGGAGTTCTTCGCACCTTACAATTAAGACAGGCCCGCAAGCCCTTGATAAAAAAGAGTAGCTGCCCGGCAAAGGCTGCTGGAGTAAAAATCTGCGGCTAGGAGGATCGAGGAATACGAAAGAGCGCGGATCAACGATCAGGCCCGCGTTTACCCGCCATTAGACCCGGGCGCAATCAAAACGGACTGTTGTAAATCACGACCGAAATTCTGGGGCCCGACGCGTCTGCCCGAAGTCTAGACTACGGGACCTAGACGATTCGAGAGTCGAGTGTTCGTTCGGCCGAGGAGCCACGTAACTCGTAATTACAGGCTTTGCGGGTTTACGGGCTTGCGGGTCCCCCAGAAAACGATCCTGCACTGCCGCTGCTGCGGGCCCCTTTCCGATGATGCCCCGGCAACCTAGGTCAGCCACACCGGGTCACCTTGTTTCGCCTTCCTCTCCTGCTTTTCCTTTTTCCCCTTCCTACCCCCTCCCTAATTTCTGCCGCCCCCTTCTTCCGACTCTCGATAAACGTCCGCGGCTACGAACACGTGCGCCCCCCCCCCTCCCCCCCCCCCCCCCCTACTCATCCGACTCTCGATTTCGCTCTGCACTTCACCTGCACGCGCTGTCATCCGATCGAGTTGTGTTCTCCTTTTTTCTTTTTTTTTCTTTTTTCGCAACCTATTTCTATGTTTTTTTTTTTTGACGGTCTTCTTTGTTTTCAGGGACTGTTTCGGCATTTTCGCGGTACGAGTAGGACACTTGACGCCGGTGATTAAATCTTGTTCCCACTGCAGGTCACTGACTTGCCGACGGGTCACCCGCGTTGTGCAATCACGTCATCGTCCATGTTACACAAATATGAGTCAACGTTGTGCGTTTTATTTACGATACTGTTTCGATTGTTATAATTTTTTTTTTTTTTTTTTACATTTCTATTTTAACGGACGGTCGCACAACAATTGTGAGTATTCTTTAAGTTTATTTCTGCGCAAGCTACGGTCACTTTCTTAAAAATTCAAGGAGACGAAATACCAAAATTATAAACGAGAGCTTAGATATACATAGATTTTTCATTTTTAACCATCTTTGAATGTCAAATTAAGAAGACCATTCGCTGAAGCCCCGTTGGAATACTTTTTTTTTACGACGGCAGTGTCGTAGATTTTTCATTTTTTTTCAAACTGCTCCGACATCGGTTCAGATCAACGAGTACCAATATCGAATTGACTATTGGAACATAAAGTTCTTCTAGTGAATTTGTGAAGAATAGCATCCTCGACAAAATTTTATAGCGATTGTGGTGTAAAATAGAACGAAAGTTGAAAAGAAAAAAAAAAATTATATATCTAATGTCTCGTTAATACTCTTACATATGTCCGTTTGTTTACAGTCGAGTTAAAAAAATTTACTCGTTTACAACTTATCAACCCTCTCAATGTGATGTTGTCCTAGATATCAGACTCCATGATATTTTGTGTTTATTATTTGTTTTGTTGCTTACTAAAGCTGGAATAATAAATGTGAAGATATTTTAACAAAAATTGATATAAATAATACCACGATAAATGACGCGGCAAAAAATTTACCCCACATAATACAGTCGGAGAAAAATGCTTCAATTAAAAATGTACAAAGTTAAATTTTTAAATAATGACGAGGTTGTATCTTTGATTCGGCAATAATGGCAGGCGCGGGGATAATAAATCGAACCGAATAAGAGGCAGTTGCGGGTAGATCGATTTCGGCAAATCGTAAAAATTTCGTAGAATTAGGAGTGGCAGAAAGAGACCCAAGTCACCTACATTCGGAGTGTGATCCGAAGCGCCGAGAGGCCAAAAACAGAAACGAAAGACAGAGCAGCTTAATTTGGTGAAGGAGATTCGGTCGTTGAGTTGACCCGCGGTATAATGAAAACCTTTTACGGGTTAATGATTGGGGGTAGGGGTAATTCTAGTCTGGTTGAGAAAATTACAGGTGTCACTGCAGCGGATATAATGAAAACCTCTTATAACACTTACGCAATCGCGTTTCGGGGCGGTGATTAGGGGCTCCTTTTTACAAGCGTGCCTCAAATTCCTCACAGCTCACCAAATGTTTGGATGACTCGACCTAATTTTCTTCTCCCTTTCTTTTTGTCCTTTTCTCTTCTCGATCGCTCTCTCTCTCTCTTTTTCTCACTCCCTTTTCCACCTCACAATCACAATCTCACGGCAAATGTGGCAGCCTGCACGAACATGGTGACTGGATTAATTCCCCCCCTCCCCCCAGATGCATTGTTCCATTGATCACTTTTGGGTTCTTGTCATCAGGCTTGCGGTGTACCAGGCGCCGGGATCGGAATGAATTCAATTAATAACACCGACCTTCCACCCCTCCCCCCCCTCCTTCCACCATTCCCTCGCCCCTATTCTCTATCTCTCTTTCTCTAAAAACTCGACGTATCCGTCACCCGGATTTTAAATTAAATATTTCCGCGAGTTTCGGCTGCCCACCATTCGGTATCCTCGTTTTTGTGAAATGATGGCTCAGTGGACGCGCCAAGCAGAAGAATGGAAGGGTTGAGGTGCACAAGCACGCGTAGCTGCGGCGGTACGTATCCAGAGATTATACATAATCGAGGAGGTGGAAATTGTCGTGATAAAACTGAGAAGGAAAAGCTTCAAGGGGGGGGGGGAAGACGACGATGGAATTCGCGATCGGTGAGTGGTCACGCGGAAATCCGATCTGAAGATATTGCTTCCCTCGAATTCATTCTCCGATTCAGTTGACAAAATGTATCTATAAGCTGTATTTTTTCAATCAATATTAATCGGAAATCAATCTAATAATGAGGTAATATGTTTATGACGTTGAAGCTAAAATTTATCACACTGACGATTAATGAAAAATTCCGATGAACGTCACACTACAATATAGTTACTATACTTTCATTTAGGGGACGGTCAATTAATAATATAAATTTACAGTTTATAGAACTTGTCAAGTTGTGAGGTGTTTAAATATTGCAGCTATTGAAATTTCAATTGTTTTTACTATATTGACATTATTATATAATTTTATTTACAAAATATTTATAGATTCCTTAACACCTCTGTGTCAAATTTTTATAATTTCCACAGTCTATTCATAGGGTTGTTGAACAAAAATTTGGTCAAGGTATTATATACAAAGTGTAAATCAAACAAACAAATTAGCGAGTACCTACTGGTCAAAAAATTTGTCTCATTTTCAGTGATATCGGGAATTAGAACTGGTGAAATCGTAGGACAAAAAAATACTGTGACCAAAACTACTCGTCAATGCAAGAGATAATACAAAGCGAAGATGAAATAATTGAACGATATAAAAATTTTAAAGTAAAAATACAAGCTAAGAAAGATTAAAGAAAATGACGTAACGGCTTAACATTGCAGTAATTCTTTGACCAGGGAGGCTCCTTGATATCCCTGCCGACGGGAGCCGCATTAGACAAAGTATACCGAACGCTCGGTATAAGACTGAGGGGGTGTAGAAGGAGGGATGTGGGGGGAGGGGGGAGTTTCTTCCCTGTAATGTTAACCAAACTCGAAGGTGGATTAATTTTCGTGAGCCTCAGCGGGGCTGGGCGGGGATGGGGGTTGAATGAGGGCGGGGGGGGGGGGGGGGGGGTGGTTAAGGGGGTAGAGGGAGTAGAGCCACGCATCGGAAACACATAAGACGGAGCCATGCCTCGCTCTACCCTGGTGTATCGCTAATCTGTTTAAATAACGAAACATCCCTTGGGGGGGAGGGGGGGGGGTCGAGGGGGGTAAAGAAGGGGGGCAAGGGACGGATGGGGGTAAACGAAAATCAATGCATCCGACACCAACCGAGCAACGAACGGGCGGCGGGAGGGGGAAGAGAAATCTTCCTCCCCCTTCATCTGCCTCTCTCTCTCTCTCTCTCTCTCTCTCTCTCTCTCTCTTGCTCTCTGCACCCTGTGTATCTATGTACTCGTATATATACGTATAGCCACCCCGTAGCATCCAGAGGTTAACCTTAGCTCCCTTCCCTAAGGGGTCCTCCCCCTCCCCTTTTCCCTTCTTCACCCTCGTTCCACCCGTTCCAGTTATAGGGCTCCTGTCTTCACGAGATTAGCCTTTTTATCGAACTCACGACGGCACTTATTTAGCCCACAAACGGCGAACCAGGATTTCTCTTGGCTCCGGCGACTTCTAGGCTTCGTAAAAATGCAGATCTCCCAATATCGTTTGCTTCGATCGAATATCAACTGCTGTTCAAATATTGTCATCAACAGGGCAAGGCAAAAAAAAAACATTGTCGACAGATTGTTTTGTTTTTAGGAAAACAATTATTCCACGTAGTATAATTCGTATGACACAATAATCGTAGGCTTATCAGTCAGAGCTTCACGGAAGGTTGGGATTAATTTTATAGTTTCAGCAATTGCGTAGCATAAATATGTGCTCATTTGTGTTGAGATGGAAAAAATTGATCCCGAACGATCGGGATTCTTCTCTAGGTTCGCCTCCATCCCTTTTTCACCCCCTTCGAATGAAAGAGGAAAGCACGATGTTGCAAGACCATCTTCATTACGAGTGTATTACAAGCAGCTGAATAATTATCAGGTATAAGTACTTGTTACATAAATTTAGACTACCTTCGTACCGCATGGCAGGTGAAGTGAAGGATTAATTTTTCTCTCTCTGAATAGCGTTGCACCTCCGACCTCCGGGAGGCTTGAAAAAGCCCGAAAAGAAATAAGAACGAAACTGCATGATCGCCTCGATATTCCGGGCAAAGTGTACTCATGATTTCACAGCGATCGATCTCGGCTTGTACGGTTGTTCGTTTAATCCCGGCTCCCGTATACGGCGTTACAACGAGGCAAATACACCTTCTTAGACACCTTCCTCTGCGGCATACAAGGCAGTCGGTGCCTACGGCACGGCAACGGATGTGGTGAACGTTTAATCGCGCAGGTTGGGAAAAATGTCTTCCGTGAGAAACTCGCGACTTCCCACATCATCGATTATACATACCAACGGTTGTTTTACGCGAAAAGAGCATGCGGCGAAAAGAAATTCACGATACGGCCGATGGCGTGTATTCGTAGAATATGGGTTGCATTAGGATGGTCCTTGTTTAGGGTGTTGACAATTTTTTTCCGCCCCACACCCCAAATCAACTTCAAATAGTTCAAACACAATTGTTCTATTATTTCAGATTTTTACCTCAACTCTAAAATAGGCCTCCTTTTGATCGAAGTTTCTTATGGAAATAACTTGGGAAGAATTTTTTTTCTCAGTATATATTTTATTGTAAGAGTTATAACGTTCCAAAATATCTGTAACTGCGAGGTTTCAGCGGGCATTAGTGCTGCTAGCTGGAAAAAAAATTACGTCATCATACCAGGCAATCTAGACGAATTTCACACCCTCTAATCTGACTTTTTTTTATTTAGAGAATGTGCAATTCATTTAGATTGCCTGGTACGATGACGTGAATTTTTTTTCAAATAGTAACAGTAACGCCCACTAAAACCTCGCAGTTAAAGATTTTTTCGAGCATTGTTACTCTTACGATAAAATATATACTAAGAAAAAAAGTTTTTCCCATGCTATTTCCAGGAGAAACTTCGATCACAAAAAGGATTATCTTATAGTTGAGCTACAAATCTGAAATAATTCGGCAATTGTTTTTGAATTATTCGAAGTTTATTTGGGGGGTGTGACGGAAAAATTCATCAACACCCTAAATAAGGACCACCCTAGTAGAATATGTATTCATACAGTAAGCTCGTTCTTATATTTGGAATACTTTTGAATTTTTCACATTTTCCATCCCCGAATCAGTTACAAATTAGTGAAAAAGAGAATTTAAACTCCAATGTCTCAGATTTTAAAGTCTTATATTATGGGAGTAATTTTAATTCAGCAAAAAGCAGACGTGTAGCCCCATTCCAGCAAGAAAAAAAAAAAGAAAAGAAACAAGTGTAACACGAGCAGCGAATAAGTGATAACGTTCACACTGAAAAATGCTACACGTGCAGTAAAAAGAATTGAATTTCGAAAGAACTCGTGTAAACGTGGCAGCAATAACGTTGCAGAGCGGAAAGTAATCCCGATGGGGGATGGGATTATAGTAGGTATAGGTCGAGGAGTTCTAAAAGAACAATACCTTGAGCACCGAAACTTGTTTCTCTCTCTTCTTTTCCCTCGGTTAGGTCCCCCAGTCATCTTTTTTCGGGAATGAAATGCTTGCGTAGCGGCGCAAAGGGCAAAGATTCCTTCCATATTTTCGATCCCGGGGAACAATATCGCAAAGTTTTCGTATATATGGGGGAATAATTCGTTTGCCATATGGCCCGGCGATCTCCCGACAATGCGTAACTGTAACCGCCGCCCCGCGCTCTTTGAAGGATTCCGAATTTCTATGATATTCGGCCAAATTGAGTTCACGCTTCATCGAACCCTCTTGCACTAGGCTCGGAAAAGCCCCCGAGCAAACCGCCGGTCACCGGACGAAGAACTCCGTCTTCTTCTATTCACCCTGCGGAGCAGCTATCGAATTATCCTTGATGGAATTATTCAATCGCTTTACCCCACTTTCATTTACATCTTCGAATTCGATGCATTTCGGTTGGACCGAAACAGTTTTTTTCTTACAGTGGTTCGAGTACAGAGTAGATTCGAGCGAACTGTCGGATGAAGAAATACACTCGTTGAGAAGATTCACCTTCATTTTCAAGAAATTTTTACCGTTTAATCACCTCTTTTAAACATCAGCGAAGTAATTTCTTGGCATTGCGAATTAAGTGGCTGATTAACGGAATCAAGTGTCTCATGGATTATATGAAACCACCATATTTGATCGGCCAGGATATTTCGAGAAATATATGACCTACTTTCGAGTAAGTGGAATAGCAAGTGATCAAATAATCTGCCCGTTTTCAGCTAAACCAAATATTTAACTGACCGTAGTAAGTCGAGAAGGGATTTAGTTAATCGGTCGAAATATTTTTTCCCGAGAGTAGAAACATCGATTCCTTTTTCAGACGTAATTTTTTATACTTCTACGTAATTTTAGAACAATTTTCTTCCCCGTCCGTGGGAATAAGCCGACGAATTGTTGAACGAGTGGAAAGATTTTCGTGTCAATGACACGCGAGGTATGAAGCCACATGATCAAACTTCAGCCTGCAGAGCATCGGCTGTCCAGTGTTCACTTTCTGCAAGGAGAAAGAAAATAGCGAGAGTGAGTGAGAGGGAAAGATAAGAAAGAAGAAAAAATGCGAAATCAATACCGGTTTTACCCGTTTGTTGAATGAAAAATAAGAACCACGAGTCTATACGCAACGCTTAAGTAGTGCAATTACGTCGCGTAAATCTATCCGTCGCGCGCGCCCCGCAATCTACTCTCTCCCTGCGTATAGGGACTGACTTCAGACCATATACATACACGTATATATACCTATGTATATGCCTATGATGCAGCATGCTTCCATGGCCAAATCCCTACCTTCGCATTCTCAGAGTGTGAAGTATAAAAATTCATTCGTATTTTCTTATTCTCCTCTCTCTCTGTCGAGTCGCGTGCAAAAATCGGACCAACATCTAATTCGCAAGTCTGTAAAAATGGCAAGATTACAGTTACGGAGACAAGTCTTGTCTCTCGACTCTCCTGGTATTGCGGAACGATGAAAATGAGGGAAGGCATTCGGGGATCGAAATAATCAGTGCCAAAAGGGGCGGGGATGGGGGGGATTCACCTACGCGACCTCGGGACTCGCAAGTCTCGTCATCGTCGTCGAAGTTTGTCGTTAGAGAGCGGGGGACGGGCTTTCCAACCTCAAAATTCTCGGTTACACAGAAGCGAGGCGTGGTTGTTGTTCGACGAATGTTTAAGCCACGCGGGTTGTTCCACCCAAAACTCGCTCTCTCAATCTACGCGGTAAGGCGCACCGGTAATTAATTCGCAAAGTTATTTCGCAGCGATCGTAGTGAGGCGATGTTTCCCTACCTTTTCGAGCTTTTTATGCAGTACGTCTGTTTGCAAGCATCTCACGTTGAAAGTAAATTATGTTTTTCGTCGTTTCACGTATTCTTTATTAGGAAATAATGCGAGGAAGATCTATTCGGGCGATTTTATGGGGCGGAGTTTTTTCTTTTTTACCCTCAGTCGGTAAACCGTTGTATAAGAAAGCCGCGAGGTGATTGTTCGACGAAGGTTTCGCGCATGCAGGCAAGTCGAGCCGCAAGGAACAGGACAATTTTAGTATGTAATTGGATTAATTGGAGATGCAAATTGTTGCGATGGATCTAGAGTCGCAATTCTATTGTCTCGATCTGTAGGATCCACTTAAGGAAGGTAATTGATAGATCGTTGTTGCAGGATCCCCCGATAGCGGAGTCTTCGCCTGCCTGCTGGAAGGAAAGGAAAGGGGGAGAAGAATGACAGGTTATGAGGCTAAATCTCCTTGCGGTTCGCACGACCCCACTTCGTAACCATGTTATTAGTTGATTCTTACAATTACGCGACATCCCTGTGGTTATTCTATTACTGCAAGCTTTTCAGATCCTCTCCCCGCACCGTGCAGCCCATCCAGGCAGCTCGTCTCGAAACTAACTCGAAGACTTCCCGCAGCAGCTGAGCCTTGTCAACCGCCTCTGTATGTGTGTGAGTTTTTCCAGCATCGGGGAAAGGTATCGCGGAAGGATCTATGATCGACGCCACACACCGGGGGCACGAACTTTCGAATTCCTTGGAGCTGTCTAGGCGTAGGGCGGGTCTGGGAACAGGATCGGGGTTCGAATCGGTCTGCAGAGAGACGCGGCCGACGCCTCGCGATAAAGAGGCGGGTGTATAATATTCCTTTGGTCGGATGAAAATAGTTGAAAAAGAAATAATTTTCCACGTTTTATGGTATCGTGGTTATTTCACCCAATAACCGAATGGCCAGAGCTCGCCTGGAACGGTGGAGATGCTCTTATGATTACGGGTTTCGACCCGGGACGATTATAATTTTATTTTATTTAGGAAATATCGGCGGGAGGCCCTGCAGCAGCAGCCTCGGCAGCATCACCGCCGTTTTACTGGAAAAAAATCCTTTTGACAGCTTCGTTAGAAATTTCAAGATCTAGAAATGATTTACGACCGGCTAATTTACATACATGTAATCTGCCAGCCAGCGGACTCGCCTCGGTTTGTATAGGTACACGTGTATAATCGAGGGTACGTATACCTAATGTATATAGAATCTCTCTTTCCACACACACACATATCATCGTGGTATATTTTTTCCACAACACCCGAAGGCCCCGCATCTGGACGTTCCTCGTTGCAGGCAGGCCGATTGTGGATGAAAAAGTAAAGTCTCTAAAAGGAGTCTGAGAATGGTAATCGAGTCTTTTAACGTACGTGCGTAAGTGTAATAATGCCGAAGTGGACCGAAGCGGCGCGAGAATCGCCTCGCAGCTCCTCGATCTGATAGAACATCGTCGAGCCTTCCTGCGGGATTCAATCGACTGGTTCACCGGCCTGTATTATTACCCCGAGATATCCCTCTCCTTCTGTTCCCTCTTACAGCGAGTTGGGGGAGATGCAGAGGAAATGATAATGAGCTCTCGCCTTGTTGCTTCGTTCTCTAATTGCAGTCGCGTTGCCACGATCCGCGATATCAAACCGCAGTGTCTTTGTTTCTCGAAACGGTATAATATCGTTGTTAACTCGTAGAAGCGATTACCTTGGCCGAGACATCTTCGTTACCTCATACATTACCAAGCTCTCCTCGACAGTTGTTCAACTTTTTCAAAGTCATCCATCAAGGCTGCAGACTCAACGATTCGACACGACGAATTAATTTACCGTCACAAATGGCAAGTGACATTATATGCTTACAGTATGAATCTACTCACCTTTTTTTGGGCCAGCTGAAACGAAACGTCGGTAAAATTGTTCTCGTAACGGATTTGCGCCGAGTCTTGAAAGGCAGGGTGTACTCTGCAGTATTGAAAGGTTCGTTTCGCAAGCCAAACGACGACCCCCGGGGACGACGTCTGTCGGTAGTCATATTTTCCGACTACGTGGTTTTCTACTCTTCGCTCTTTCCCCGCACATTCCGCTCGACCCTTCTTTCCCTTCGGTTTTCCATTTCTTCTCCGAAGCGACGTTGAAACGTTTTCAAATGGTCAAACGTTGTGCATCCAATGATCGCAGGATCGCGGGACGAAAGTGTATTATTTTCCAATATACATGCACGGAAAGGTCCTTCCGTCCTTCCTTCCTTCCTTCCTTGCTTCCTTGCCCCGCGCCTCCAGGCAGACGCCTATCAGACGTATGAATCGCTCCGGTAGATTTTCAGTTTCCGTGGCGAGGGAAAAGCAGATAGCTGGCCTGATCCCCGGGGACCGATGGGGGGAAAACAGACCCTTGGGGATCCTTTCGCGGGGCCGATTCCCTGTAATCAATTGGTAATCAATCGGCAAGTCGATGCCGAAATAGCGAGCAATCGTAGGAAATATTGGCGGGAACAATCGAGTGAACAAAACGTTCGGACAATATCTGCGAGACTTCCATTTCGTTGTACAATTAACAATAATGGAAGAGTTTGAATTGTATATTATAGCAGCTTGAGAGAAGTAACACGGCAGCAAGTTGTGCAACGGATGATTTGTTTGCACTTTGTGTAACTTTCCCCGTAGAGTAATTTCCTGGCCACGGCGCAGAGAGTTATTTAATAAATGATACGATTCCAATTTCCTTCTTCAAGTGTGGGTGTAATAACAGTCGCTAACTGCCGTTTCAAGCGTGGTTGCAGAAATGGGCAACGCGTTGCAGAGCCGCGCGGCCATATGCAGGCCTGCAGTTATCTCAAATCTTTCGAGCTGCATAGACGTAAACCCGTCATCCGGTTTAGTGGCTGGCAGTAAACATTAACACAGTTACAAATCACGTCGGTCCCCATAAACTCCATACACCGCACTTTCGTCATTTTAACGCCGGTAAAACTGCGCCAACGAATACGGGAACGAGAGGTAAACGTTGTTACCTTGCGTACTCGGACGTATTTGCGTGACCCGGGGGCGAAAGTCCTGCCAGAGGCGAGCGTCGATGTAGCAATTGCAGGGGAGTGACCGAAGAAGACGAAGAGACGCGGCGAACGTCGGGCAGCTGTCGAAGATTAAGATAATCCCGAAATTAAGTCGAGTTTCGGAGATGCGTCGAGAGCCTTCCTCGTCTTCTCGATCGATCGGGCACCCGATAAATCGAGACGCTTTCACAGAGCCAGCTCGAATAGCGCAGGTTGTTTCCTGACCGAGAGATAACGGCCGGCTGATGACCTTCTCGTAAGCTCCGACCTTGAAGAAATGCCCGAGCGAATAATCCGCGCCCCGTAGCCGCAGGGCGCGAAGAATTGTGACGCGGTTATTGCGTCCCGGAGATCCATGCTCGAGAGAGAGTTTCAAGAAGAAACCTGCGGGTTAAGAGGTCCGCCACCGATCGTTACACTTTATTATCATATAATTATAATTATGTATCCTCTCCGAGGGCAGGATGAAAGCTCGAGGTTTGTCCATAGACGGGTAGATGGACGGAGGATACCGCGAAGCACGAGCTTCGGCAAATACTCTCATCCTCGAGCCACCAGGGTCATCCGATCGGCACGTCGACCCTGGAGATTCCCCGGCTTCGGGTTCGCTCTCGTCTTCCTAGGGTCGTCATTACCTACGGATATCAACATCCCTGTACCGCAGCGTCTGGAAGAAGATCCAGAAATTATCGAATCGGCACACGCTTCTGCTGCGGAATTGCAGTCGCAGGTGAAGACTCGGAGGGTTTATATCCTTCGCGCCGATCATCCTTCCTTCGTCTTTCTCAAATTAAGCCCAGAAAGTCGTGAGACGAGCATTCGCATCTGACAAGGTACGCTCGGGTTGCTCCTAATAAGCACTTACTTCTCGGCGATATGACTGCGGTAATGTTTACTCAGGATCTAACAAATCGCGCTGTGCCTGACCGCGGTGAGAATGGAGGTGGAGGTGAAGGTGAAGGTTACTGCAAAGCAAATATCAGGATAGAAGAGTGTCTGCTGCGAGGGGTAAGGTGCTTCAGCCACAGACGCTGGCACCGTGGCAACTAGGTATACACCCTCACAAATTGCGGAGAAGAGAATCTCTCTTCTCGGGAGAAGCATTAGACGGCATTTGACACGAGTCACTCGGAGGCAAAGACAATCGTCACCTCGGTAATCGATGGATCTTGCGTCATTTACAAAAATTATGAGACACGTTTCCAATGTTTGGTTCAGATTCAAGTCATCCACGTGTAAGAAGTAACGATATGTGCTTTTTGCTCATCGGGCTTCGGATCCTCGCTATCACTTTACAGATTGAGTATTTTTTACACATCGATTAACCACTTCCCAGAGAATTTTGTCTCTTGTATCGCTCGAGCTTTCATCGTTCGGTTTTCAGATAGAAACAACATCCTTTCGAAAATTGTTATAGGAATATAAGAAATGAGGCGTCAGCGAGCGCGACGAAAAGAAACCGCGAGGTGAATTAGGGAGAGATTAAGGAGAAGGGAAGCTGCAGAGATGGGGGGAGGAGAGAAAGCAGAATTGATGAAACACGGTGAAATAATGAACCGCAGGGGTCAGGAGTCGTTGACAAAACAGATTATGGTAAGATTGCGAAAGCGAGTTTGGGGCGGGGGTGGAAAATGGAAGAATGAAATGGGCTGGGATCCGAGATGGCGAGATCGAGGCTGTCCAAACAACCCTTTTCCTTAATCGTTTAAGTGATTCGACGTTCGGCAAGCACTCGCTGGCTGTTTTGTCGCTCACTTTGGAGTGCGTCGACGCATTCGGCAGCCAAGAGTAGGTGTAAGGCGCCTTATACAACTCCTGTTTAACCAACGCGACGGAGCAGGAATCACCCTTTCTTCTTTCACGGTTTAATCGAGAGTCTCTTCGGCGCCCGTCTCTTTGTCCCCCGGTCCGTATGCCGCCGCTCCGCAGCCTCGCTGTCTCTACCCTCCAATAACCCTTCGGATGCCGCAGGGAGGCGACGAACAGCGAAAGGGTCGCCGTCACTTTGGGGTCACGGATGGAAACGGGCGGCTGAGATTCCGATAAAAGCTTTAATCAAGTCCCATTTAATTCTGCTCTAGAGGAATCAAATTTATCATCACGTTTTTCGCGATGTACCTTCTGCGAAAAAGGGTTGAAATCCTGGCACGAACTCCGAGTTTCACCCCGAAAAAATGATGCCCTTCTTCCAGCCGGTTGAACCCTGCAGAAGTTACGACAGCAGTGGCAGTTGGGGTGTTTTTAAAACTGCAAACCTCCACGGGGTGAGTCCGGTTTTTCTCGAGGGTTGACATTTTGACGAGCCTCGCAAACGCGAAGTGACAGGCCAATATCGGGTTCGATTAATTTTCCGGTCATTATTTTTTATGACTTCTTATCGTCCTCGGTGCGCTCGCTGCTTCGGCTCGCTCCAACTCTCTGCACCACCAGTTGGTTTATTCCCGGTGATTATCACGTCGAAGGGGTGATCCCAGGGGTGGTTTCGAGGGTGGTGGCTTTACATAAACGTCGCTCCCGATCTCCAACGGTTCTAAAGATGTCCGAAAGATAAGCCAGCGTTCCACCAAGTTATATATCGATAGCTCTGCGAGATGGAAACCGGGATCCTTGGGGCTTTGGAATTCGTCGCAACTCCCTCCTTCATATCGAATATTACCAGGGATGAGTGCAAGTGGAGGTTGAAGGAATCCAACACGATCCTCAAATTCTCGGCGACCGATAGAAAAGGTTTCGAATCTTTACTCTCGACCGAAATTTGGTACCGGATTCGACCCCTGATTAATTCTACCATTGAAAACGAATATCTTGATAGCGTCTATCGACACCCTTGGAAGCTAATTTGACAAGAAAAGTTATGAGCTAGGATATTGAACAGTGTAACTTGTGATCGATGTTATACACTTCCCATCTCTGGTGACGAATGGATTGATCAACCACACTTGACGCAATCCGTCCATGTTTGATGATGCTCGAAGAGGGCTGGTTCGGCTGGTGGTCCACATGCGTTCGGAGATTCCTTAGTCCTTGGTCCCCGGAGTGTCGGAGTGTCTCGGCACAGCAAAGACCGAACTGAGGGCAGGGAGGAGCCGGAGGTCTGGCTGGGCGGAGCCTCGAAGACGAAACACCGCCGACCGCGACGTCGACTCGATCGCTCACTCACTCGCCAGACGGCAGAAACTCTTTTTCAGGTACTCCGCTCGCCGCTATTAATTATTTATGTAGTCTCCGACTGCTGCGTGTTCCACTCCGAGTAATCCACCAGCCTATTTTGCGAACAGACGCTGACAACGGATGCAGCCTTGGATTGGCTCTATGTGGAGAGGTGGATCGAACGATGGTGATAGGGGTTGCGATAAACCAAAGCCAGAGGCAATGATCGTCGAAGCTCTGCCATTCCGAGTTCCAAAGAGACTTCATTTCCATGAACATGTAACAAAGTTGGACCCCACTCAAAAAGAGGAAATGTTACACGTACCACATACCTAAATGTGGTGCTACTATACATATGATATGAGGATAGGTGAATGTAATGTGACGTGGCTGCAGGTGTATGGTTTCTTCGACAAAGGAAAAGAAAGGAGCATAAATGTGGTGGACGAGTATACGTATACAATGGGTGTATACGAGTAATTTGTATTCATCCCGATGATCCATATCGAAATTCAAATCTACTTAGTTCTGAGAAGCCGGGCCCTGGTTCCCTCGCCCGTTTCATCCGTTCGCCCACTCGGCTGTCTCTCTCCCTCTCTCTCTCTGTCTCTCTCTCTTTCTCTCTATCTCCTCTATATACAGCTTAATATAATATTATTCCCGGTTTAGTTTAATGGTTCTGGGCGATTATTACATGTCCGAACGTATAAGGCTGACCGTGCACCGCATGCAGGAACGCCGAATACTCGGGAGTGGCGGCCTCGCTGCGGACGGGATGCCCGATTGGAGTAAGGAGGAAGAAGAAGAAGAAGGAGAATGAGAAGACGAAGATGAGGAGGAAGACGAAGATGATGAAAAAATAAACAAAGCGCACATCAGGGGGAGAAGAGAGCTGGGAGAGAGAGGAATATAATAAGAGAAAAAAGGTACGAAAACAAAACGCTATTATGATTGGTTCGACGGATTGGATGAACGAACGAACGAACGAACGGATGGATGGATGGATGGATGGGTGGTCCGAATTACCAAGCTTGCATTCCTGTTCAAGTAATTCTCTCCTCCGCTTTCACCCCCTCCTCCGGCCTCCGCGTCTCTCAGTCTTCCTCCTTGCACTTCAACTTCCTCCCTCCTCTCTCAATTCCTTTTCACACGCACTCCCTGCCGCCCACTCGTCCGCCTTAAGAGACCTGCCAAATGTTGCCAAGAGGCTTGCCTCGAACAACTGTTAGATGGCTACCGGTTCGTCGGTCTTACGCTTTCATTGGCGAAGTCTTGATGAAGAATTTTTCATGGTGATATTAATCCTTGATTCATTACCGATTACCATGCTGCTGACGACCACCTTGGCATTGTGTGATTCCATGATAGAACCTGAAGATCCACTACGGAAAGAAATGCACCTACATACGTTAGGCACAAACGAGATCATTGCAATGATGCGAATTAGATGCTGGCAAATGTCGAGCTACGAGTTGCGGGAGAAGGATCGAGGTGGAAGTGAAAGGGGGTAGGATATTAATGAAGATATTCAAATGAGAGAAAAATAAGCGCGACTCGCGGGCCTTTGTCGGTCGTTTGGATCATTTAGTGACTCGGCCTATGTAGATTATCCCGTGCACACCGGCGCAGCCAGCCTCCGTCCCGCTTCTTCAATTTCAGTCCTTCGTCCCCCTCGTCCCGACGTTTCTTTCCACTCGTTTCCTCCGTCTTTTTCTTTTCCCGTTCCTTTTTTTCTCTCCATACCCTTGCTTTTTTCAACCATGACAAGAAGTCGTGCAGCTTGCACTACGCGGAGTAATATCGAAGGCGTTCCCTCTGCGAGCCATAGGCGTTGCACGTTCTCCACTGCGCGACCAAACGTCCACTCTTCGTATTTTCCCAACCCGACCTCACTTTCTTTTCCACGCCAATACGGAAAGCGAGTGACCGGCTGGTCGTCGGAGGCGGACAAAGCGGGAGGAAGAGAGAACGGCGAACATCGTGCACTTTTATGGCGGGGAGGGAGAGAGGAAGCACGGCTCTGTTTCATGGTGTCCAGTGGTCCTGGAAATGTCCTTGAATTTTGCTTATCCCTCAGAAGCCCTTGAAACTATCCGCGAGTTTTTATTGTGTAATGGAAACATTCTATTCTTAATGTCCCTGAATAACCTGAAAATGTCCTGAAAATGTCCGTGAATTTGTACCGGACTTTTTACTGGACACAATGTGTTTACACGACGATCACTGCCACCCGGCACAGGATTGGTCCAGGTCAGTCATGGACACTGTCGACTCGTAATCATCGTAATGCGGCAGTTCTCCGTTTCTTATGCAATTCAAGCTTGCTTTTAATGGTTGTAACGAGCTTAATCACCGAGGGCGATCCGAGAGGCTTTCTAGAAAGACGTCTACTACTCCCGGGTCTAATTTCTCCCGAGAAGAAAACAAAATCGAATTATCCACCGGGGTGACGTCTGCTAATTCCGGATCATGTTCTCGCCACGGACTTAATGCTTGATGTAATTTATTACCAACTTTATCATCCCGTTGCAGGTGTCCCGTCCCTGGGTGGCGTATGCATAATAAAACGAGCGCGCTTTCCTCGACTGATCATCCCATCATCCCCGCCGGAAATCGAATTAATATGGCTTCCACCAGCGGGTAGCCTTGAATCGTCTGAATTGGAGCTCCGTCGACGATCAGATGTACGCTCTGCAGATCCGGCGCCATTCGAAACAGAAGCCGCAGACGATATTCAGAGCTTTATCTGTCCGTGGTGAACGGTAGCAGCGGCTTTTCACTCCCTCATGGACCTTTTCTTCGGTCGCACAAAGGGCACAATACGTCTATTTATACACACAACCTGTCCGCGTGTAGAGATGCGGGATATTATTTTCTTACATTCACGTGCGTGTGTATATGTCTGTGCGTATCACTGTCTCTCTCTCTCTCTTTCTACGTGTAGGATCGTTCCAATTTTAATTGATATTTTGTTGCCACCTATTGTTTCCTTTACTTCCATTATGGATACCTTTGTGGCGGGGCCGATACGGACAAATCATTACGTTCTGGGATCATCCGAGGGAATGCTTCACGTTGCCAAGTCATTTGGGAGGTACCTGGAGGGCGGCGGTCCGGCCTCTTCACCATCCACTTGCTCCTCTTTTCCTCACACTCCGAGCACCGTCGAGGCTTCGGGAAAAAATACACCGGAGACAATTTTACCGTTACCATTATTCCACACCCTTGCCTTTTTTTCTTCTGCATTGACGATCGGGCGATTCACTTCTATCGAGGATAATATGCGATGTACTCCTCCATCGCAGCATCTGGAAAGTCAAGAAAACTTGATCCGAACCGTGAAGCAAGAGAAGTTAGTTTTTCAATGTCGAATAGGTACCCGAAATTAGTATTTCTGATCAGCGCTCATTCTGATTGCCTCGGGTAAATGAGGCGAGGCATTTGAGGAAATCGATCGAAGCTGAAAATTAAAATTCGGTAGTATCGATGCAGCGATCGCTTTCGGCACGTATTACCATCGATCCGTTGCAAATCCGTATCTTTTGTCGGAGATTCGGAGGTAATCACCGAAAATTACGTTCATCTTCCTGAGGTATATGGAGCAGCAGGTATTATACAGAGATAGTCGAGGAGCGGCGCGATGTAGGTAAGATATTTGAAAACAAAAGAGAACCGTTCCTCCGGCGGGACGCGCGGCATCGTTTCGAGAAGAAGAGAAACGCAGAGCACGACGGGGGTCTGCGCGATCCTCTTTTGTTTCGCGTTCTTAAGAAACCTGAAGAGGCCCAGGGGCGGCTTACGGCCGCCATTGTTGCCGATTACATGCCGATATCATTAACCACTAATTCAGAAATCACTAGGTCCTCATCTCTCGCAACGTTTCTCAATGTTTCCGTCTCGCGTTCATTGCTCAAGCATAACCCGCACATAAAACTTACGCCCCGAATTTGTGGTACCTACGTATGCCTGCGAGGCAGCTAATTAATCCAATATCTCGGACGCTTTGTTCTGTGTAATGTAATTTGGCGAAAAAGTATAGAAAAGTAAAACTTGTCTGTATGACAGTAATACCGTCACCGAGATGGAATGTAATGCGAATACCTAATACGTGATTCCGACGAAGGTGTATCGCAAGTTCTTATCTTGGAGTGGGAAAACGGGGGGGGGGGGGGATTGAAATTTCTGTAATTATATTGCACTCTATATGCTAAATATGTCGCGTGTCCGCGGGGATCTTGCCAGTGTGGCTGCCAAGAGAGTTATGACTCAGTTGCCGCCTTCCCTCGACCAGCCATGCGACAAAACTATCAACGAAATCGCTCCTCGGACGTCGACTATCGCGATGAATGCCACGTACATATACGAGGAAATAAAAATTCCCGGATGATAATCACGGTTTCAAGTCGACGCTGCTGCTGCTCAGTGTTTACATAAAAGTTTAGCCACGGTGCGGGGAGATAAGAACGTTGGAAAAAAAAATGTTTCTGCACTTATATTATAATAATTTCCGTTTGAAACCATGTTGTACAAAATGTAAATTCAATGGTGGAGATATACCGAATACAAACGCATGTGTATCTAGGTATGTACCTAGAATTGTACAACGTACAACACGGAGCGATGATAAATAATATCCAAGGTACACGTCTGAGGTTCCATTCTCATTGGGGAATCCCCGTCCGACCCCCATAATAATCGTATAGGCATAGGATAGGGCATATACGATGTATAAAAACTTATCGAATAACCTGCCGGAAACCAAATCCTGTATCCTGTCACTCAATATTCTGTCAAAACAAACTTAACCCACCTACCGCGTCGTCTTTTGTTTCGCAATGCGGGCCATACAGGTGGCACAGCCTGTCACCGACAACCTCCTTCTCCTTTTTCTTTTCCTTCTCCTCTGCCTCCACCAACTTCTCCTCTGAGCAAACGACAAAGAGCCCAAAAAAGCTGAGAGGCAAAGCGACATGAAGGTAGGTGTACTACTCTCGCCACACGTCGACGGAAAACCAACGCCAATCGTTGAGCGTCCAATTTTCACGACACGTCAACTCGTGCTATGGGTGACGTACCTTGTAACGCTACCACCATCAGGGTAGTATCGTGTGTCTTTCTTCCCGTACTCCGTGACATTGTCCCGATTAATAAGTTGTCTTCTGCTTCCTCCTGCACGGTTTACGAGTTACAAAAATTTCCTAAACCCAATTGTTGGGGTGACGGTGACGCTCTTCGATTCGAAACTGGCGCTTTTTCCCGGCAAAAAAACTCTCGGTCGTTGATCAATTGATACGAAGAGGCGTAACCTGCACTTTGGAGCGCAGCTGGTGTAAGTATCTCAGAATTCGCCCCACGCGGTAACCCAATAGTCCCCCGACTCTCAAACTCTTAAACCGTCGCTTCGCTCTGGTCGAATTAACCAAAGTCTGTATCGGTTTACCTCAAACATTGTGCTAAAACCATCCATCGTTCTCTCTGCACTGTGGTGGAATCAAGGATGTTTTTGTCGAGATAAAATCTTTGAATGGTTAGAATTGTCACGGTGATGGAACTTGATGGTTATACCGAAGGGTTGAACTATGGTTTAGCCCCTTACCTGTGACGTAATACAGACAGATTACAAATTCAGTATTTCTTTCGGAGCACGGTGTGTCAAATGTGTAAACTAGTGAGAAGAACGACCTGATAGATTGATATCAAATAATGAACTACAGGCCAGTGTTACCAATCAAAAATGAATTGAAGGCCACGTGACCTAAAGTGATCAATATTTTTCAAGGGATCAAAGTACATTCGCATTTTTGCAAATCTTCACTGAGCTTACGCTACTCCGTGAAACTCATTTCAACTCATTTAGGGAGTATTAGTGTAAAAAAGGTATTTTTGATGTAAAAAAATAAATATAAAAAACAGGTTTCAGGAATCGAGGATGTTCCTCGTCGCGAAGAGGGTAACGTGAAGTGTGGAAGAGGCAAGAGCAGCAGCAGAAGCAGCAGCGTATAACGAGAAGGGTAATCAGCGCAAGTGGATGCAGACCGCGTGGTGTCCGAGCCGTATAAAAGGAGTTGATCGATGATCAGCCAGTGGATTCTGGGTTATAGCGATAAATAATGGTAAAGATAATGATTGGAAATCCGAACATTGTGTCGGGCCTAAGTGTGGGCATCGAGGATAGGCGGATGCAGGAACACACGCACGCACACCCGAGAATCGAGAGTTGCAGAGAGGAGCGGCGAGGAGAGGAGAGGAGAGGAGAGAAGCGGTTGGCCGTTGCGGACAGGTATAACCTATAGTAATCAATATTAATTACTCGAGACAATGGAATCTCATTGGACTCGATCGTTCGATGGGTGAGGTTGTGTCGGCGGTGCGGCGAGTCCCCCCCATCTGCTGTTCCTTGCTGCTGCTGCTGCTGCACTCGCCAAGGGAGGAACGAACCAACGAACATACCGGTTGGTTCCACGGGAACCGCGAGCCTCTGCTCCGCCACCTACTGTAGCCAGGCATAATCTATTGTTGTTGACGTTATGCGTCGTGATGTGCCCGTGCAGGGGGAAACAACAACGCCATGCAACCCCCGAGTCACGATTCAAAGGCATCCGCTCAGAGCGTATGCATGCTGCTCCGCGTTATCACTCCATTATAACCATCCACCGGCTCCGTTTCCACACGACCAGATTTCCCGGATTTGCCACGGCGCATCGATTCCGGCCTGCAGGACCCACTTATTTCGTGATGCGCGAAAGCCGTGTTTTTAAAAAGAATTATCTTTTACACCGCTTTTATCGCTGAATCGCTGCTTCGCAATTGGGTCACAATTCGATCTCGATCCACCAGTGTGAAAATTAGGTGATTGCAATTCTCAATCTCCGTACGACGAGCTACTTGAAGATGCAGGTAACGCACCCCGGTGACCAGGGTGACCCAACTCAAAAATTGATATTTTTCAGCTGGGACCAGATTTGGATTTGCAAAGTTCGAATCTATAAGCTTGAAAACTGACAATGCTGTTGTTGAAAAATTTATCGTCACAGATCATAGAATAATAAGTAAATTCTATAAGCATGCAAGGCTTTTATTCATAGTTATTTGATTCCACTGAAAAATGACAATTTTCTTAGTTGTTTAACCCTTGTCGCCGGAATGCGATAAGTTTTCTACTTAAAAACTATGACAATGATCAAAGTTTTGTGCACAAAAATTTTCGTAAATATCTTTAGAAGAGTTATAATACCAGTCGAATATTGAAGAGTGTCGTAATTAATGACGGAATTGAGGCTTTTGTCAGAGATAAAAGTACCTATAATAGTCATGTTTACGCTCACTTGTAGTGAAACTAAAGTTTCTCTACCGTAACAATAAATTTGAAGCTGAAAGCGCAAGTAATAACTTCTAATAAATCGCGGCTGCTTTCAGCGTGAGCTTTATTTATGTCTCCACTTATTGCCCGAGTAGTACGATCAAAATTTTCGAGAATTACGAGTAGATTTTTATCATCACTTCTTTTTCATCCTTGAAGCAAAAAAATTGCGCAAATATTAGGTGAAAAATCGTTTTCCACTTGTCGATATTCTATTTTCAATTTCAAGAACATACAGCGCGTTTCATGCACTTGCAGGGCTTACGATAAAGGGAGGAACTTTTTCCTCCTTTGCACGAGCCATTTTCCCGTGTTTCAAGTCGGTGCAGAAAAGCGCGCGATAATAATTATCGCAAGGGCTGAAACCTTCGAGCTGCCGAGGAGGAAGGCGTTTTAAACCGGAAACGATACGCGACCGGAAGTTGTCTGCGTACACCTTTCGTCTCGGGTGCCTTTGCCGTATATGATCGAGGTCGAATGGCTGCAAGAAAGGTCTAGCAGACGACGTCGTTACCGGCAAAATAGACGCGTGCTGTGCTGGCTGCAACTCAGCGCTGCGTCTGCATCAGCTGCAAGCTCCACGGTGCATATATATCGGGGACTTGATGACAGGCGGGCACGCGAGTGCGAAACCCTTCTAGGAAGTAATTTTCACGGCGTTGCTTACTCAAAGGCATAAAAATGATGATAATAATAATAACAATAATAATAATAATAGTAACGACGCCCTCCTCTACCCTCTTCGTTCTGCTACCGTTTCAGCTCACTGAGGGCGCGATTTCCCCGGGAATGCACCTGATGAGCCTTGATAGTCGTCGTTAATCGGTTAACGTCTCTGCAAATCGGCGATTCGCACGCTGCTTATCTATAAAGTCTGACAGAATTTATTATTTCACATCATGAGGATGATTCGGTTTCTTAATCGTAAGTTGTTCGTTTATAAAGATGGATTAAATATGCTGTAAGGGGGACACTTTAAGTTAGCTCTTTGAGGACGGAGGAAAGCGTATGTATATTCATTATGGTAATACTGTTGACATATATGTTGAGGACATTTTTCAGGTCACTCATTGCGAATTTAGTTTGGATGTGTATATAGAGACTGATAAAATTTTGTTATTCTCAAAAGGTTGAATTGATAGATGGAAAATTTTTTATTCGAAGGTGTGATATTAATAAATAAGATATTTGAGATAAGTTTTCAACGATATCGTATTAAAGCTTAACGGATAAACTCAACTTCGATGGCTTTTTCTTGAAGAAAAATAATTCTACGTACTATTTGCTGTTGTTCACATTTCATTCCTCCTCCATCATTTTTACGAAGAAAACTTTCGCCTTATACAATCATTATATCACTGAAAGAAATTTCATTTTGTTAGAGTCACCAGAAAATGTTATAAATATAGTAGTCGGTATGAGGTGTGTATACATTTTCTGGTGATTACAACAGTAATCTATTTACTACTGTATTTAATTAAGTAAGATTTTTAAACTCAGCTTATCGCTGCGTCAACATTAAATCATTACAACAGTTAGAAGCAAATATAGTACAGGCAACTAAACATAATAGAAAAATAGTTATTACTAAATTTTCTGGTTACGCAGTTAAAAAACTAACTTTCTTTTTTTTGTATCCGGAACCATATTCCTCGATCATGTTAAAAAACAAGAATTAGTTAAGGACTGTATAATAACCCTAATTAGAAATTTTCTTCGGTGGATAAATCGTGCTTTCAAGCTTCCCAAGTTTCAACCACCGAACTATGCGGGCTTAGCCACATGTCACCGGAGTTGATTTTTCCAATATCAACCAGCGGGATAGCGGTAGCTAG
Organism: Neodiprion pinetum; assembly: GCF_021155775.2. Lineage (NCBI taxonomy): Eukaryota > Metazoa > Arthropoda > Insecta > Hymenoptera > Diprionidae > Neodiprion > Neodiprion pinetum. Next base: position 42,552,882 of record NC_060234.1, read on the forward strand.
CTATGGAATTGATTCAGGTGAAACAACCGAAACCCCTGAGAACGCCCGCGGTGGCAGGTGCCAACAATTTCAGATTATTTAGGCTTTGACCCCCAGAAAGTTGTGGACAACCGTGGATAACAGGGTCGAGACCGCGGCCGCCATATGCCCGAACCAATTTTTACGGTGTCAAAAGGCCGGTGAAAAATTGAGCCGACAAGCTTGAGCTCTGCGTCTTGCTCCCATATCCATGCCATACACGATCCTGCAGCACACGTTACAAGTACAAGGATACCGCAGAATGATCGCCACGCGCTGCTTCGACTTTAAACCCAAAGTACTCGCAATTTCCGCGAAAATGAACAAATCTTAATCACGGTAAACATTCCCAAACTCTTCTTTCGGTCGACTGATGATCCGTTCCAACGTGAGCTGCGGAAATTGTCTTTCAATGTACGTTTGCAGTTGGCCAAGAAGACTTCTACTTGAGAAATTTTTTATGGACGTGAAGGAGAAGAGGTGAACATGAAGTTAGAATTTCGGAAATGTCAATGTTATATTTATACAATCGGATCATGGTAGAGTGAAATCCAAAAAAAAGACAGCTTAGTAGTGGGATATACCGAATGAAGCTATCCGTTCTACTCTTGGGATCGTATGGTGAATGCATGTGCGCTTCACTGCAATGTGTGCAAAACATCATTCATACCCATCTGGTGGTTGCTAATGCGCGGTAGGTATTCGATGCACACACATCATGTATAGATGCAGCCTACGCAAACGTTGGGATAGCTGGTGCAAAGTTGTAGCATGTCAGTGGGCAATCCAATTACCCCTGAAATCAAAACCCACGGTTAGTCAATTAACCACAAGTAGTCCAATGTATCCATTAGTAAAAGCTTGCACGGAGCTTTCACGTGTTGCCGTATTGAAAGCCGCTTTTCCGATCCAGGTATGATGGAAACTCAAGCTGAAACCAGAGAAACTCGTGATACGAGGAATGTTTATTCTATCTCCACCAGATGCTGTCTCTACTATGAATATTAACTGTGCAAAGCACTTCGATGATAGTTCCTCGGTCAAATAAAACGCGGGTGATGTATAACGATGAAAAAATCGTTGCTAGTTAGGTAAAAGGAAGGTATAGTGGATTCGTCTAAGGCGATGTAGGGTAAAATTTGATCTTTCTTGGCCCCCCCCTCCTCTCTCCCTCTGTCTATCTATCTTTTGGTGTAGCCCAGACAAAATATACCAACCTTAAATAAGAAATATGATGTCAATATCGAAATTCATTTCGGAAATACGCACCTAAATTTATTAGGGTATCATTTTATAACACGTACCTACCACGTGCCTCGCGCGGAACGAAATTAGGTTCCATACCCTTGTATAACAGACGAAAAAAAAGAAAAGCAAAAAATAACAGATGGTACCTCGTCACTATTCATTACTGCCCAAACAGTTGTTGTGACAGAGTAATATTTTCCTATTTAATCCGGCCTTCTATCTAAATTGATTAGCTACTCGATCATTTGTTATATCATAGCCGTAAGCCTCAGGTTTGTATACCTTATACTCAACAAACTCTACCGACAAGTTGAGTACAAGGCACGGCACAAATTTCTTTCGTTTCATACTCTACCGCACGTGTAAAAGGACGCTAACTCACATTTCGTTCCAAATTGGATTTCTTGAATCCACAATGAATGACACTTCACATCTCAGCTCTTTCCATCTCGTTACCTTCCACTGATATGTCTATGCATCAGAGGTGGTCGGCTCACTGTGACAAAGAAACGTTATGCAATGCCGATAGGGAACCACCGACAATGGTGTACACCAGTGAAACTCTGTAAGCATCAATTACTGCAGATATATGGAACCATCAAGGGTTCATGGACTTTAATGGAAGTAAGAGGATTGAAAGTTGGACTCTTGGAAGTGAGTGACCGTGTCGCTTCGCTGATATGGAATGAAATGGAATGATTCAAGCCAAGATTGAAATGCGTGTTCCTGTACTGCGACGGTTAAGCGACGAAGACCTCATCAAGGCGAATTGCTTCGTTTAGCGCCGCGTCGAGAAGGAGGCAGAGCAATCCTACGGGCAGAAAACATAAAGTCTTTCATTACGCTAATCACCAAGAGATAGAGAGGGTAGAGATCGGTGTTTTCATGGTGCCCTAGCCCCATGGCAGGTATAATCAAGGAGGGCGAGTCACCAGTTACACGCTTAAATTCTACACTCTCTCTCTCTCTCTCGCTCTCTCTTTCTCTCTCACTCTCCCTCCTCCTCTCTCGCTCTCTCCTCGATAGTCCGCCGGCACCAGCCACCGTTGGTACATCCACCAGCAGTACGTCCCGTACCGACGTAACAACTTTATCCCAATAATTATCTTCACGTACAAAATGCCCATTTGCGATTTCAATTATACACGCAAACTAACCTGCTGTATGGTTCATTTCTTGGCTCTAACCGAATACCGGAGAGCTCGATTACTTTGTGAAATTGGTCTACTAGGTGGGTGCATCATGGTGACCAAAGTATGCCTGCAGCATTCGGTTGTCTTCGATCTTCGACGGAAAGCGTAAGCATCTACTTTCTTTATAGGATTCTGAAAAAAAAACTACTGCAAAATACGAAATTCTTCAAGATTATATAACTTTGCACTTGGAAAGCTCTATGCTATTGTGGAAGGATTATAGTCGTGCTCACCAGACTCGCGCCTCATATACATGCTGCAATTCATTGCCCCTTCCTTCACCTTTTGACTGTAGGTGTATTATATGTATCTAGGTAAGCACTTAGCTTCTGGATCAGCGCAAGCGCTAAATCTCCTCCCTCCCGTCGTTGTCACGTTCGCTGATTCCACAAAGATATGTATACCTGGCTGTATTGTGCCCGCAGAAGGAACACGCCGATGATAATAATAATTAGAAAATAGAGAACGTCGTACGATCAAACAGCCACACCTCGACGTGTGTCACGCGCGTAAAACGTGTACTATCCATAGACGCGTGTATATAACGTATACAAACGATTCGCGACTTGAAATCTGTAAGGTGTGACGTGATTGGGTATGACGTAGGCATGATCGATATTATTTTTTTATTTATTTTTTTTCTCTCACAGTCTTTTCAGTCCTTCTTGAAGCCTAATCTCAGTAAATTTAAACACAGTTCTTACCAGTATTCCTGCCTACAGTAATTGAGGTAGTTGAACCAGTCATCGACGGCCTTGAAGCAAAAAACTGACTTTCAAGCCTGGACTTTGTGAGTGTGAATTAGAGACAGTCGCTGAATTGTCTTTCAAGATTTGTTCTGGAACGGTGAACATCCGAGAATGCTGGACACCAATTACCAGGGGAAGCATGGACATATAAGACACTATGAATTAACGTCAGCATGAATAGAATTTACGAATAGTCACTTGAAGACTCGAATCTTTCTGCTATTTTTATCTCTCGGGGTTGCCATTTCACACAACAGTGATCCAAAGAGACTAGAGTGATTCATCGTCAGATTGGAACATGCTTTTTTGCTAAAAATTTTTTCCATTCTGCGTCCATACACAGCAGCAAGATTTTTTATTCGGATTGTACAGTTGGTATGAACAATGTCCGTGACTACGGCGTGTGTCTCGATGACTGGTAGATACCTCTACCTCATCCGTCCTTCCCGTCTCGAACCGAGCGATTCGCTCACGGCAAGAATTAGATACGGTTGGAAACTTGGATACGCTTATTAATTTCAAATTCTAAACAGGATGAAGTTTCAAGGGAGTTTATCCAGCTCCACCCGGCAAATCTACCCCACGTTCTCCGTCTCTCCCCAATCTTTCTCACCGTTTCTCCTTGCCACTCTTGCTCTCTCTCTTTCGCTCTCTTCCCTCCTCCCTCTTTCTTCGCCTTGCCTCAAGAAGTTTTATGCAAAATCGCAAAAATCGTGGAAGAAAAATAAAAGAAAGGTGTAGCAACTGCGCTGAGACTGGAACAACGATTGCCAATCGTGGAACTCGCATTCCCCACATCTCCAAAGGTCTTCCTAGTCCCGGCCTAGACTCGCCCTAGTCGAGGCGTTAATGAGGTTCGGTTTTGATTAGCACCGAGACTGTTTAACGGTTTGATACCTCGCCCGGTAATCGAATCCAGACCTAATCTCTCAAGTTATAACCAAATTATTGCCTCCTCCATGCACTTGGCTCTGCACCGTCCTCGTGATGCTCGCTCTCCCCTCTTCGCCCCCGTTCCGACCCGTTCATGGCAGGTATACCCATTTCGATCCAGCCTCACTGCTCGATGTCACGGCTGCTCTAATTCTCGCCCCGTTGACACGTTCGAACCGCGTTATGAACGCACGTACTCGACTCTGTCATATTATTCTGGATAGCTAGAATCCGACGCGAAATTTTGCCGCAGTCTGACATCGAATTCGATTCCATAAACCGACTGCGATCAGAAGTGAACGTCACGCTTAAAGAAGAATTTTATATTTGCAGAATTGTGTACAGTTTCGCAGCCCTGTACAGTGCTGTCTTTGACTTACCAAAATTACACCATATGATTTACATTAACCTCAAAACAAAGTTGATGACAATTGTTACCACGTTTTTATTTCGCAGTTTTCACACCAATCGGCTGCCACGCGCAATTCGATAGTCGAATGTGGCAAACTGGAAATCGGTAGTCAAAGAATCGAATTGGAAGGAATGTCAATGGTCGTTAGATAAAGAACACCATTCAAACGGCCGACTTCTTTTGAATCTACGAGAGTGCTCAAAGGTGATAATGAAAGTGGACATTAACAGGGTGATTACTTTCACTGTTGTGATTAAGAGAGAGAGAGAGAGAGATCGTTCGATAATTAATCACCCACCATGAACTACGTAAGACGACGTCATAATTCCAATGCCAGTTCCACGCGAGCCTGCAAATTAGTCGCAGACGATCCACATCGGCGGATGAAATATTCCACACCACCGTGATCTAATTCCTGCAGTATAGCTGCCATCTTGGATCGATAATAGTCGTATAAAAAGAACTGGAGCCTTGCCCGGTGCGGCGGAGTGTCGGGAGGTATTCAGGGTGGAGGTGCTGTAGGTACACGGTGTGGATGCTACTCGTGTGTAGCTGAGCGCCTACATGGAGGGAAAAGCGACGTGGCGGTATAAGTGCTCGTCGCATTAGGTTATGGTTTTAAACGCGCCAAATTATACGTTCGCGAGCCAGCTTAAAATATTCCAACCAACGTCGAAGCGAGAAGGGTAAAATAAATGTTGAGGCATTACAACCCGAACGAAGGAACGAACCGACCAACGAACAGGCGGCCCGGCTCTGCATGTAGGTAATGTTACACATACGCGTTCAATGTCGCATGTGCTTCTGTGTGCAGAATGCACACGTTGCACTCGGTGCGCCCACGGAGTGTGTTGTCCGATGTTGCAGCAGCGGTAGCAGTGCAGAAAAAAGTCACTGACTCGATTGGCGGAAATAAATTCAAAATGGCCGGCTAAAATGACCGGTAAAATGGCGTCCATTTCGCATGTACCCCTGTATACCAACTATACATAATAACACCGCGACGAACGAGTCAAGTTATTCGTCGTATTACCCAGCATGGATGCAGCGGCCGACTTCTGATGGATTACATATACGGGACACGGCCACTCGGTATGGGGAAAAAAGAAACGTCGAAAGCTGCGATTTGAGGAAATCAATTTAATATTAAGACTGATATTTAACGGTGCAGGAGTATAAAGACCCCGCAGCCGCCAGCTGCTCGATCATCGTCGAGGCTGTTATTATAAACGCGGTGTATGTATATATATGTATATGTGTGTGTGTGTATGGACATAATAAAAGTACCAAGAAAGAGCTGAGCTGGTGGCATAGTGTGCAGTGTTTATATTCAGGGTATGTGGTAATCGCAGTGAAGAAAATATAACAACAACAAAAATACGAACGCCTACTCTTAATTTAATTCTGAAAAATTTTTATGGTTAACCCAGACTGCGCAAAGGATCGAGGATCGACGAAAAAACCCATACCAAACTACCCATAATTACAAAGTTCTATAGAAAATTGCGTCCATTCGAATCTTAAATGGACCGCATTGTCTTAGGGGGCCGTAACACCGAAACTAACCGAGAGAAAGAGAGAAAGGGAGAGCGCAGTGAGCGAGCGGAGAGTTTGATTTATGAGTTTTCGGTTTCGGAGTAAAAAATACGAATTAGTTTTCGGGATGATCGCGCGGAGATAATAGGCCCGATTAAGAATCCATCGCGGGTGAACGTCGAGCCCACTCGAGTCCTCCCTGTGCCGCGCATACCCCCGGGCCAAAGAGAAGCCACGCCGAACAAGCGTCTCCACCTTCACCTTCACCTTCCACCACCTTCGGATTTCTACACCGTTCCACAAGGCCTCGTCTTTATCGCGTCAAACATCGAGCATCGCATTCCTCGAAATGACTCCAGTTCGCACTTTGGCACCGTTCTCGGCAAATGATGGATCATGAACCAGTTTCTTCATTCACAGTTGGAGATTCTACTTCAAATCGAATGTTCACCCTTTCGCTGAACCCTGTCTCCCATCAACCGCTTGTGACATACATGATTTTACAAATTTGAAACACTCGGCCTTTGTCCTTAGCGTCTTCTGGAATTTCTGTCTGTGATTGTATTCTTAACTCATGGTCTAGATTTTCATTGATTGTTATTTTTTGGAATGTTTTTTGGGGGTTGGACCGACATCGTCGCGTAAGTAGGAACAGGGTGAAAGGAAAAATGCGTTATCGCTATTTCCCCTCGAGACACGGCTCGTTAGTTCGACGATCTATAAATCAGTGTTTAACGAATCGATTATAACGATCAGACTTTTCTGGCTACCACAATTTTGTGCGCCTTCTGACACACGTAAACGTTTCACTTAGGCACATACACACAAGGCTGCGCGGCTAGCTCCTGCGGGAACTCGTTCGTCTGAGATAAATAAAAAGCAGAGGAGATTAGAGCGGGAGATTGATTGGAAACATTTACCCAACAGACTCCTCGGTCCTCCATTACACACGGACCGGCAGCGAACCAGTCGACGTAAATTTCATGCAGTAAATATGCTCGGAGTGTAATTCGGTTTGTCGTCCCGGCCGCGCGATCGTCGGTGGTATCATTAAAAATAGTAGTCCTTCAAATTTTACGACGCGAGATTGCCAGTTATCTAACGCCACGTCCGTGATCGCCACTCGTCAGTCATCGACCAATCGATCTAGCCACATTGCGCAGTCAAAGATCAGTGGTCAAGAGCTACGTAGAGAGAAGAAGACGATCCGTGCATGGTTGCGTAAGGTCCCAATCTCCATTTATAGTTTGGCTTTCCCAAACCATGGTAGGCACTTTTATGGTCAGGATGACATTTTTAATTACCTACCTTGACGTCATATTACAGAGGCTGAAGACAATGACCAAAGTAAACTCACCATATTTTCATCACCTTATTCAACGGACAGCTGAAACTATCGACGAGCAATGAAGGTAGTTTGGCAACTGCACGCGCACAGCCTGCAAGGCTTCGGTTGAAGTTTGAATGGGCCAGAAGGACAGGGGCCGACATGCCTGGCTGGGTGTACCAAAGTGTGCATGCCGTGAATGCACGCGTCACTATATCAAGCTGAAAACGGTTGCTCGAAATTAGGTTTGATTTATCGACTGACTGTCGGGGGCTTAAAACGCAGACGGAAAACGGTTCAGCCCAAAATATAAGCTGCATTTGTGACTCGCCGGAATTTCTTTCGAACCTGTCTACTTATACGACTGTTGCTGCACTGCCGCTGCGTCAGTCGGATGATAGTTTCTCGGAGCACGAGGCAATTTTGGCAATTACGTAAATCGTCTAATGTACCTCCCGGCTAATGATTTCTCATTACAAGTAATAAATCTCCTCTCTCATATCTCTCTCTCCCTCTTTCTCTTCTCGGCAGAGGAAATGGAGGGAAGAAGAAGTCAGACGCCGAATACGAAAGCAATTCCTCACCTTCTATCTGCCTCTGGGCAACCCGGACAAATTGCCGTCATTGGCTTCGAGTAGTGCATGTAAACAGTTGAATCTTCAAAGGAAAATCAATGCCAAGAAAATAAAGGTATTCGGCGAATCTACAAGCAAACGTTACCAATCGTTATCACTAGGGGTGGGATATGAAGAATTAGCAAAAAATGCGTTAGCTGATGCTCTAAGTGCGGTAGTTGGGGGAAACCACCTCATTTTACATCGCGGGTACAGGAACCGTATTTATTTGATAACAAAGTTGAGAAAGACGGGGTGGAAAAAGAAGGAAGGAAGGAAGAAGGGATGGAAATAAAAGGAACGAGGGAGATCAGAGGAAGAGACGAAGGAGCGGGACAGAGACTCTTTTATATCAATTATTTCCCGCTATGGGGATATTATCTTACGACCTAATTACAGCCGCCTTTGTGTTGAAAATAACTGAAATAAATATAATTATCCAAGCAAAGGGAAGAAGACGAGCAGGGGTTGAGCAAAGGGTAGTCGCCGACGCTCGGTCGGGCCTTAACGCCTTGGTAGACTTCCGAGCCTCCGAGTTGGAGTTGGAGCTGGAGCTGGAGCCAAGAAGGGGGAGGTTGGCTTGCCCTGATGGCGTTTCTTGTTACATTAACAGAGTTGATGAAAGGTGTTTTCGGTCTCAGATCAATATCTGTTATTCTCCAATCATACGAGCTGCCGACGCCTTGGATTTTTTCACGAGCATTCTTCGTTATGGGGAACCAGGTTCTAAATATCGGGCATTATCTTCTAACCACTCTTGGCGTTGCATGCATCAATTTCTAGGAGATTCTTCTTGTGACAACTCATTGTCGTAGCTGCTTTTCTCATTGCAAGTTGTCGCTCACTCGTCAGTTGTGCATTAGGGTCGTTTTTGTTTTAACTTTTTTTTCTTTCTTCTTAACTAACCCTGGAAAAGTTGGTTTTCAGATTCAAACGAAGCCTCGTGAAACCGGAACTCGGTAATAAAATTCTAAAAGGTGACTCATCTGGTTTGAATTTTGCAAACACTCTGACAGAAATATTTCGGAAACTGTAGAAGTTAAGGAGCTGGTTTTGGTTTCATTTTATAGATAATCAAATTTCCTTCAAAAAAAAAACAGATCGAGACATTATTTGTATCAGCTTATAACACGGGTGCGACAAAAATTTACAAGATAATAATCATCTTCATTCATTTATTCAATGTATTTAACTTTAAACATTTGTATCGAATACGAGATGACCATTTTGGTGTATAATAGTCTCGAGCTTTTTTTATAGAACATTTGATTATCATACAAAACGAAACCAAAAACGCAGCTTCCCAACTTGTATAGTTTTCGAGATATTTCGGTTAGTGTTTGAAAAATTCAAACCGGATGAGTCACCTTTTACAATTTCGCTGCCGAATTTCGTTTTCACGAGGCTTCGTTTCAAGTTGAAAACTAACTTTTCAAAGGATACGTAAGATAAAAATGTAAAAAAAGAACTACCCTAACGTGAATGGTCAATTCCGCAATTAGTTGACCAACTATCAGTCGCTAAAATTTCTATTAGACTAAAATTTCAATCCGATATCATGTAAACTAAAATATGAAAATTGCTCCAATCTTAGACATCGAGGTCTTACCGCTTATTTAAGAAAATATTTGATTAATTTTCAATGAAATGTACTGTGAATAATTTTTTTAGTTTCTCACACGAGAAAAAGCGCTGACAATTCTAATGTAAAACTACGATGAAACGCTTACTTAACATATTCATCGTACATATAAACGGTATTACAAGATCCCGAAATATAATTCGTACTTCAGTCCACGCTATAAGGCGTAAGAATTGCGGTCGAATTAAAATTTCTGCACCTGCGGGTCACTTATAAACTTATAATTGGCGGAATAACCCGTGAATAAAAGAGAGAGCCGCAAGCTCTTCGAGTCATCAATTTTCCGAGGAATAAACGCGCTCGTTCGCGGACGGTTACATTGTGACTAGAAAGTCAAACCTGCTGCACCTTATGGGGTATCAAAAATGCACCGTGGCGCCGGTTTCATTCGCATGCATCCCCTGCAGAGACTTTTGAAAAGATCTCGAGAATGGGGAAAGTGCAGACTTTATTCTGAAAGACGTGTTTCCGAATATCCCATAAAAAAAAAAAAAAATATTCCGTTCTGCACGGGCGATATTGCGCAATTGAGAACGGTATAACGGAGGATGAAAATCAGGTGGAATTCACTCACGCGTGTGTCTAATTATTCGCCTCTGCCGCGGTAAGTAAGTAAGTAAGGTTGACTCGAGATGCTCTTCAAACCGTGACCGGGAATTATTCCGTCCAAGTTTCACGCGGCGGCGGCGTGGCGAAATGGCGGGATGAATAATAGAACGGAAATCCTTGATAACCCGAACATTCGAATACAAAGTAAGCCGATCCCAGCTGCTTAGGCGCTGTGCACACACGTGTAAGCTCGATGATTGAGTTCAATCACCGCGGAGCCGCGATCGAGCGCATCTCCGTGTAAACTCCGGCTCACATGTCACGTAATGTACGTTATACGGTTTATTTCAGGGTTTGAAATTAAACGCCGTGGCTGCGAACGAGCCGTTGGAACAAAATCGCAACAAGCGATTTCCACGATTCGGTAATTATTTCCCTGCTGTGTGTGAAAGAATGGCAAAAAAAAAAAAAAACTACAAACATTGGCCTAAAATTACAACGACAATGACAATGGCAATGACCGAGTCTCGTAGTGACTCTGCGAGTAGACGGCAAAATACACTCCGAGTCACGGTTGGAAAAAGGAGGAGAAAAAAAGATGCGAAAAGTTGGGGAAACGATAGGAAGAAATCCGATCGACGGACCCGCGGGATCCGCGAAGATATTAAAAAAGTGGGCGCGACACGTAGCCAGTAACATATGTAGCCTTCGCACTTGGCGGGTCCCGAGGATTGAGGCGAGGAAAGGGGGAATTTGCGAGCCATAGTCGTATAAGTGTGAAAATCAATCATACGCGTTGACGCGTTGACGCGTCGCCGATCTAAAACAGTGCGCAACGTGTCAATAAAGAATAGCCCAGGCTGCCCCTTGTGATCGATGCCTTTTCTCGTTTCCACTTTCTGTTTTCCGTCTTGTATTCCTCCTCCCACTCGCCCCCGAATCGTCGACAAGCATAGAATTTTTCTGCCTTCTTCCCTTTCTCCCTTCCGTAACGCAGTTTCCTCCCTTAAGCTGCTGGAATAACGCGGTGATATCGAAATTATCGTTACGTTTTTTACAAGTGAAAACACCAGGGAAAACAACAGGGATTGGATAAGGGTGTGAGAGTGCAGCAGAAGCAGCAGCAGCAGCAAATGCGATACAGTAACGAGAAAGGGGTGGCCAATCTGATATCGCGTATTCCAAGTGGTTCGCGTTGATTAATGACTCCTGGTTCGTTTTTTGTTAATTAGTTGATTGGGAACGCCCACTATGACATGCAGATTTTCAACAGATATAACGTCATAGTAATTTAATATCAATCACAGCTACCTTTTGGTGTTCGGTTATACTCGCCGGGTTAATTTGAGTGGTTACAGGCCTACGTACGTATAATACGTCGATACCAGTTATTTACAAGCCCTGCAGCGCCACACCGGTGGATAGAATATCGTTTTTTTTGCCCATTTTTTTATTTTTAACACCGTACCGCGTTGTTTTCCTATACGTACCCGTTTTATTTTACTCTGGAAGAGCGGAAACTGCAGTTGACAGCGAGTGCAGATATCAGCTGCTACGACTAACGAATCGAAATACTTGACCTTTGATGTATGCGCAGGCACATGCGACACTCAACAATTAAAACACACTGTATGTATCTCGCATTCGCAGCATGTGCTGGAATAAATTTCACCTTCGAGATGTCTGTCGCATGTCTCTGCATACGTTCGACGAGGGGGGTGAAGAAGAAGAAGAAGAAGAAGAAGAAGAAGAATAAGAAGAATAAGAAGAGCTGGAATTTCGCCCCAATTTCGAACATCAACAAGTTATGCAAACGCCTATTAATATGTACGTAACGATGGTATTATCCTTCTACCTTTATCATATTATTTCGATGCAACCCGTGAAATGATTGCTCCAGTGCAACCAAGTTCAAAGGGTTAATTCCACGGCTAATGTATTCACCCCTTTTTACTTAAAACGGGGATATTTCGTATGTATTGCCAATTTTGCATTTATACCCGCACCCGTCCGCTATGAATAAATTTATTTCGAATTCATTTCAAATACGTCCTTTATATTGTTACAACGGGGGGGAAATTACGAAAGATCTAAGAGAATCAAAGAGTTCTCTGTGCGATTTAAGTGAACGCCGAGCCAAAGAAGTCTCACGAACAAGGAATATTAGACAGAAAATGGATGTATTTTAACACAAGCTCTCTTTTTAAAGTCTAGAGACTGACTGTTTTTACAATAATATCGGTTGACGCAGCAACCTTATTCTTTTTAAAGACATAAGAGGTTTATAAACGTCTTTTATCTATGATGACTACTAGATCATTTAATAGGGGACAAAACGGGTGATTTCACCCTTTGTAACATTACTCCCCCTCGAGGAAAAGAGTCGACCCGACTCGGAAAAGATAAACAATTACAAAAAAAATGTGATCTAGCAGTCAGTGCTCGAAGGTGAGTTGGAGCTGTGGCTCTAAAAATTTAAGAACTCCCTTTTTTACTATCTGGCATTTGCCCACAGTCTCAAGGTAAACCACAGAAAACCTTGAGCAGATAGTTGAGCATTAAATAATCTCAAAAATTTATGTGCCATGTTTTATAAAGGTTAGTGTTATTGAGTGTTATGTGGCTTCATGAATTCGAAGTTAACAGCAACGGTCGAGATCGATGTCGAAAAGAAATCCAATCCTCTTCATGAAGGATTGTCCAAACGAAACAGGTTCGGGTGAAAACATCGAGGCGAGAACCAAAAATTCCAGGACCAAACAGGATAGAAACAGACTCCTTTTCACAGGAAATAGGGGAATAGATGGGTGACTGATCCTAATCTTCTTAAGAAACAGCTCACCCTAGAGTTTTGGAAGGACAAATGTGAGTGATGGTATGACAATTCAAATTCACTAAGTGAATTCGGGAGAATACACGAATAAAATAAATGAAATATGTATTCAAAAGAAAAGAAACGATCTTATCTGAATCATTTCTGCATCCTTCTTCAAAATAAGACCACCAGTCATCTTCAGGAATCGGGAAAAGATTGGATGGGAAAAGGCTGTGTCAAGTAACCTGAAAAGTACTCACAAAAACTGACATATGGATTAGAAAAAATAAGAGAGGATCGACCAAACGTTCACTACTTCATTCAAGCGCAGAACCGAAACACTCTTCAAGCCAAAGAAATCGATGTATCAAAATTTCTCGAATCGAACAACATCGAACTAACCTTAACCTGTCAACGAACTTTCTAACCTTCAGAGAGCTACTGAAACGATGCTCTTGACTGATAAGGAGCTAAACGATCCAGATGAACGACTTTAGATTTCGAACGAGGGGAACGTCTAATTCTAAAAACAACGTCGTTAATCCGGTCAACAATAAAATAAGGACCTTCCCAATTGCTTTGGAGTTTGGGACAACGCCCTTGTTGCCGACGAGGTTGAAATAACCAAACTGAATCTCCCTTCTCAAATTTTAAATTTCTAGCTCTAATATCATAACGATCCTTAGTCTTATCGGAGACCATACGAATTCTTTCCCTAGCAAATTCATGAACCTCGTCCAATTTTTGACGGAAAACGGAATTAAAATACACCTGGGACGAAGCCACGGAAGGATTGACACCCTTTTCTAAATCTGACGGAAGTCGAAGATCCCGACCTGTCAACATCATAGCTGGAGAAAAACCGGTAGTGTCGTGAATTGCAGAGCGATACGATAAAAGAAATAAGGGAATCCACTCATCCCAATCTTTCTGATCCCGATCAACGAAAGAAGAAAGATAACGAAGAAGCGTCCTATTCAATCTTTCTACCATTCCATTAGACTGCGGATGCAAAGCGGTGGTACGAGTTTTTCTAATCCCTAAAATTTGAAGGAACTCCTTCATCAAATTCGACTCAAAATTTCGACCCTGATCTGTGTGTAATTCAAGAGGAGCTCCGTAACGACAGACGAATTCTCGAACGAAAGCTCGAGCAACGGTGCTAGCTTCTTGATTCGGAATTGGGACTACTTCTAACCACTTTGTAAAATAATCTGCTATCACCAGGGCATACCGATTTCCTGACCTAGAAAGAGGAAGAGGGCCTAGGATATCGATTGCGACTCTTTCAAATGGAGCTCCTACGTTATATATTTGAAGAGAGCTCTTCCCTTTTTCACGAGGTCCCTTCTTGGCTAAACAAACCGTGCAAGTTCTACACCAATTTTCAACGTCAGCTCGGCAGTGAGCCCAAAAATACCTTTCTCTGATCCTACCTAAAGTCTTATTAGAAGCGAAATGGCCACCGACAGGTGAATCATGAAAGCTTGACAAAATCTCGGTTATCTTTTCTCTAGGAACCAGAAGCTGCCAACGAACCGACCTGGAGTCAGGTGATTCCCATTTCCTATAAAGCAACTGATCAAGGAGAAACAAGGAGTCCCACTGCGCCCAGTAAATTTTCAAAGACTGACTCATAGAAGATATTTCTTCCCACTGAGGCCTGACTCCTGTGGATTTCCAATTCCGAACTAGGAGGAGATCTGAATCTTTCCCCTGGGCGATGATCCAGTCTTCTTTATTTTCAACGAGAAAAATTTGACGAACGTTAAGCGAGGAATCTAGCTGTTTATTTAAACGAGAGCACTGTTTGCAATCGTCCCCGCACGGACGACGAGAAAGTGCATCAGCATTACCATTTAGAACTCCGGGACGGTGTTTAATTTCGAAGTCATATTGACCTAACCTCTCCAACCATCGAGCTACTTGGCCTTCAGGTGATTTGAACGAAAGAAGCCAAGTTAAGGAAGCATTATCTGTTCGAATCAAAAATTTCCTTCCATAAAGATAATGATGGAAATGGCAAATAGATTTTACCATCGCCAATAATTCTCTACGGGTAACACAATAATTGCGTTCCGGTTTAGACAAGACCCGACTGAAATAACTAATAACGCGCTCTTGGTTATCCTGAATTTGAGACAAAACCCCACCTATACCACAGAGAGAAGCGTCAGAATCTACGATGAATTGAGAATCGGTGATGGGATAAGCTAATATCGGTGACGAAGTTAATAATTTTTTAAGAAGAACAAAGGCTCCTTCGCATTCGGGAGTCCAATCGAAAACAACTTTAATTCCTGTAAGAGCATGGAGAGGTCTCGCTATAGAAGCAAAGCCCTTAACGAAACGTCTGTAATAAGTACAAAGTCCTAAGAAACTTTGAACCTTTGCTTTTGAATCGGGACGAGGCCAATTCAAGACCTTTTCTATTTTAGAAGGATCTGTCTTAACACCTTCCGCTGAAACGACGTGTCCGAGAAAAGATACTTCCTTTTTGAAAAAATGACATTTTTTGGGACTCATTTTTAGACCAGCTTGGAATAAACGACTAAAAACCTGCTTAAGATTTTCCAATTCCTCATCAAAAGTCTTACCAAACACAATGATGTCATCGAGATAAACTAAACAAATCTTGCCAGTCAGACCTTGAAGGGCGAATTCCATCGCTCTTTCGAAGGTAGCTGGTGCATTACAAAGGCCAAAAGGCATAACTTTAAATTGCCAAAGTCCACCTAACCCTGTGACAAAAGCTGTTTTCGCTTTGTCTAACGGATTCATTTCGACTTGCCAATAACCACTCTGTAAATCAATCGTAGAGAACCAACGGGCACCAGAAATTAAATCAAGGGTATCTCCTATCTGAGGAAGCGGATATGCATCTTTCTTGGTGATCTCGTTCAACTTCCTATAATCTATACAAAACCTCTTGGAACCATCTTTTTTATTGACTAAGACAATGGGAGAAGCCCACGGACTAGAAGACGGCTCAATAACATCTGCTGTTCTCATATCCTCTACTAATTTTTCAACTTCCCTGCGACCATTTAAAGGAAGCCGTCTAGCTGCCTGTTTAATCGGAGCGTTATTCCCTACATCTATCGAATGCTTAGCTATGGTACATCTCCCGATGTCGGCAGAGTCTTTAGCAAAAGTCTCTTTAAAATCGTTAAAAAGGCAAACGAGACTGTTAGTCTGAGCGATATCTAAATCTTTAGAAGACCTAGTAAAGAGTTCCGTGAGATAAGAAGGAACGACTAAAGAGTCCGACACATGTTCTAAAACGCGCAAAGACGAGAGGGTTTCTTTCTGTTCAGAAGAGTTAATAAACCTAGACGTTTCGAGGTTGATTTTACGGTAACCAGAACAGAGAGTCGAATCCCCGGTAGAAATGACGCAGTTGTGAGCGGAAAGAAAATCTACGCCTAAAATGCCTTCATCTTCTATATCAGCTACTAGAACTTCATGTGGGGATTGAACACAATCTGCTACTGTTACCTGCACGACCATCTTACCTACTACAGGGGTAGTTGCTCCGGTAGCAGTGCGAATAGACACAGAAGGAATAATTGAAGCAAGAGACGAAATCATATCAGGACGAACAACGGAAATTTCGGCTCCAGTATCTATCACCCACAAACAACTTAGTCCGTTAACGGAACCTTTAGCATATAGGCCGGTACGTCGCAGGCCTCTAACCACGAACTGTGAAGCAATAGGGCTAAGGAACTTGGAAGAAACCGATGATATCCGCCCTTTCGAAACATCGGTAGCTAGTTTCCCGAATTCTGAGGAACAGAAGGTTGTGCTGCCCAAACCGGATTAGAGGGAGCCCTCTTGGAGGCATTTTTGCGCCACGAATCTTCCGCAGTCTTCAACTGACGGTCGAGTTTAAAACAATTCTTCGCGATATGTCCTCTTGCGCCGCAAAACTGGCACTCTGAGACAGGCCGATTGGAGTTTGATCTATTGTAACGAGAGAAACCACTATTTTTCCTTCCTGGAAGAGAATCTGAGCTAGGCTGATTGACTGAAGGACGGGACGAAGAATTTTCTGAAGGTTCAGCTTGGCTCAAACGATGAAGTTGACGCGAACCTAAATCCGCCTCGTTTATGGCTTCTAATTCTAAGCCTTTAATAATTGCTTCATGTAGAGAAGTTGGAGCTGCGAGCCTCAGATGATACCGAAGCTCCGGATTCCGAATCGCATTAATGAATTTCGCCCGAGCTATCTGATCTCTAGCTTTTTCTGCACAATCAGTAAGAGAATGTCGAGCGAGACGTTCGATGTCATTTCCGAGAGAGGCTAAATCTTCCTTGGGCCCTTGACGTCTATTTTCAAACTGAGTAAAATAAAGTTTGGAAAGATGTTCTTCGCCAAACCGGAGTTTAAGAGCCGCACAAATGCTGTCGAAATTTTCAGAATCCGAATCTGAAAGCGATCCAAGAACTACCAAAGCCGGACCGGACAAAGAGGCTGTCAAATTAGCTGCTTTCTGGGACGGATTCCAACCATTAACCTTACTAATCATGTTAAACTGACGTTCGTATAGACTCCAAGCAGACGAACCGTCATACGAACCGGGCTTCAAATTCGATTGTTTCGAGGGCAACTCTACAATACTCGCGGGAGGAACAGAGACCTGATTGAGTCCGAACGAGCTCTGAGTCTGCGGAGGGAGAACATTGACAGTTCCGCGCGATTTTAAAAAGGCCAGGAACTCTGCCTGAATATCTACGCTAGGATGAGACGACGCGACAGGAGGCTCAACTACTTCCGAAATATCACGTGACGGAACATCGTGGCATCGCGGAAAAGAGCTAACCTGAGCTTGTCGCGAGACATGAACAGGTGGAAAATTTTTAGCAACAGGGGGAATTTCGCCTCCCCCATAAATAGCGTCAGACCTTGATTGATCCGGAATTGAATGAATGGAGGTCCTCCTTGCCGGGACCGGGACTGAAGGAAGAGAAGTCCTTCTACCTGGGGATGGAACTGGGCGTATCGGGAATTCCTGCGGCCGCTCCTGAAGCTTCTGCAAACCTTGCAGGATCCCGATCAGCGCCTGAGACACGATTTCTTGTTGTTGACGCTGTTGCGAGAGGAGTTCGTGCAGAAGATTCTGCTGTTCTTGTTGCTGCTGTTGTAGCAGTTGTTGATGTTGTTGCTGCTGCTGCTGATGCTGTTGCTGCTGCTGTTGATGTTGTTCCTGCTGCTGAATCTGACGCATCAGCAAATCTTGGTTTCCCTGGATGAGCTCTGCCAAGAGAGCTAATTGGGGCTGGGGCTGAACCTCAGCTTTCGAACGACGAGAAATGGGTGGAAACGCTGGTTCAGGAGAACGCTGGCACGATGAAACGCGTCCGGCAGCTCGTCGCTCCGCGCGTGATGCTCTCGACGTAGGAGTTTGTTGCATTATTGTTTTGTATACTTCTTTACACTCAAAATCCACTCAAATGGCACAGAAGAGATCCCGCTTCTGACACCAATGTTACAACGGGGGGGAAATTACGAAAGATCTAAGAGAATCAAAGAGTTCTCTGTGCGATTTAAGTGAACGCCGAGCCAAAGAAGTCTCACGAACAAGGAATATTAGACAGAAAATGGATGTATTTTAACACAAGCTCTCTTTTTAAAGTCTAGAGACTGACTGTTTTTACAATAATATCGGTTGACGCAGCAACCTTATTCTTTTTAAAGACATAAGAGGTTTATAAACGTCTTTTATCTATGATGACTACTAGATCATTTAATAGGGGACAAAACGGGTGATTTCACCCTTTGTAACAATATATATTATGTTCCGAGTTACGGCGACGCGTAAAGCGTACTCCGCTTTGATGCTACTTTCCTCACCCTTCTCAAAACGACTTCAATACTAATTCTGAGATGTCGCTAAGCTGCAACGCGTATGCATAAAAAACATGTAGTTTGTCGCGATAAAATTTTAATACTCAATCTCACAGATATTGTTGGTATCGTTGTATACTGAACAATATTTGTCGGGTGATTATAGTTTGCTTGAGTGGATTTGAGTTGTATTTTACGCAGGTACATGAAAATTATATTAGTTTCACATGTTGAACAATCATTTTGAATTTTATTAATAACCTTCCAATACAGGTACGATATCTTCAATTTATTACTTACGATATAAAACTTGCGTACCAACGATTGTTTGTCAAACGATGTTGTTCCTATGCCACGTTGGCGTAAACTGATATCTCAGCTTTCAGTTTTTTCATTGTACGTTAATTTCAAGTTAATACCCATACACTTGAAAAGTCGACCATAAATCACATGATGCTGTAAAATATTCTGGCTCGAAACTCTGCTATGATACACATCCCAACCCCAAGTCTCTTGTGGATATTCGTCATTTTCATCATATGGTTCATGTGTACTGAGAATTTGCGTTATTCCATTCTTAAACGAAGAAAATTCAAAAATTAGAAATTTACAATTTTTGTTAAGCAGATTTTGTAACAGGTCAAAAAATAGCTGATATTCGCGATATTTTTTTCGATGGATAAAATACGCTAATGAGTCTGATTTCTTTTTTACGTCAATCAAAGCACTCGCGAAGAACGGAAAATTAATTTTTACACGTTTATTTATATCTAGAAATTTTTTTTTAACAGTTGAAGCTGTCTTCGAACAAAGGAGTCCTCACAGAGTCCACGCTACCGGCCGTAAGTATTATCTGAAAGAAAATTCGTAAAAAAAAGTATTAATCGGTATGAAAGCCGCCATCGTGCTATGAAAGTTTTTTTTCGTTAAATAAGATTATGAAGATTTAAAAAAAGAGCTTTTATAGCACGATAAAAAATGGCGTGAAGAATGTTGTATCTAAATTTGAGACGGTAATCTGAAAAACTCTTCCTTTGAGAGTGTACACACTTTTGAAAAACCACGTATCGAGAAAGTCGTTAAAAAAATAAACGTTAAAAAATTTATTTTCCGTTCTTCATAAGTCCTTTGATTTTTCATTAAAGAAACTGATTACCTTATTTTAACCTTTGCAAAAAAACTCACGAGAATCAGCTATTTTTCGACCAGTCACACCAGAATGATCCCTTAAGATAATGCTACACAATTATGTAATTTTTAGACCATGAATTCTTTTTGCAATTTTCACCACACATTGACTCTATGACTACACATCAGCTCAAATATTTTCAATGTCAAACACCGTATATTTGTTACCAGTAAAATTATTTCTCTTCGGGTATACGAAGAACAAGTTTTTTGCTCATGTACTACAGGCCTGAAAATGGAATATAGAGAATCGAATTCCAACGAGCGATCATAATTGCAGATTCAGTCGATAAATGCACAAAATGAATACATTTTTTCGAGGTGCCTTTCGGACTGATTATATACTTGAGGTTTGACACGCTGTAATCGAATAGTGCGTTTCAGAATCCCCCCTCTTTATGTCGCAGTATAACATCAGCAAAATATATTGTCATGTGCCAGCAGTTTTCTGTGAAACTCACCGCTCAACGCCGTCATATAGGCAACCGAAGCTACATGTCTTATCACCAGGTATTCAGAACGTCGCTACGGTTGTCTATCTGCCGGCGTTGAGCGGTAAGTTTTACAAAAAACTTCTGTTACCTGAGTTATATAACACATATTTTGCCTTACCACAGTACGGTAAACTAAATTCCTGCACCGATATTTAATTTCCTCAAACACAATTGTTGAAAACCAACAATTTTCCCCAAAAAGAAATTCAACCTCCCAAACTTCTCCCAGCTCTTAAACTTACCGTTCACTCCGTAATACCGAATGATCTCAAAATTTCACATCCACTTTTTTCCCCCGCACCCCAAGAGTGTTAATTGCCAGTGCAGAAGCTCGACTCTCGAGTGGAGTGGAGGAAAGGAGGGATATTCGTTGTTCCCGGAGGGGAGGGAAGCGCGGCTTGGATGAACTAGACATGGAACGAGACGGCGGGAGGAGAAGAGGGGGTGGTTTCGTATCAATCAGGGCAGTGTCTTGCCCACGCATGCTTGCCAACCCCCGTTCTCCCTCCCCCTCCGAACCCTCTCCCACGGCGGCGATCCGCGATATTCTCTGTGATTCGGATACGACCTGGTTGCAGGGTGCGACGGGGGTCCGGGTGCCATTTATCAACGCGGGGAAAAAGTGCACGTCATCGGGGCCGCGAAGCCAAAACCCGGATGACTCCGTGAGACGCCTGTCAACAATATTGTCGGTGTCCGCAAAAAGGTGTGTATATATGTATATATATATATATATATATATATATATATATATATATATATATATATATGCATTTATATACGCGCGTACGCGAGTATTGAGTACATAGACATGTGTACAACACCGTACGTACATAGGCGCGGGGTGCAGTATGCCGCCCGTCGGCTATTATAGTCTGTATCGCGGGGGTGGAAAGGGGGCATTATTGCCTCCGACGCGGTTCGAGGGCTCCGTTGGTCCGCTCGTCACAGCTTTCAAAGGCTTCGCTTCGTGCCCTGACCGAAATTCCGGAACGATGAAACTCAAAGGTTAGTCGAGATCTTTCGGGAATCTCGACAAGATTTCTCACTACGAATATGTGTATGTATGGGTGTACGCTACGTGCACCAAACCTCAGGTCGCCTACACGCGAAACGTATGTCACCCTTTATCATAGAAATTTCGTAACTCGTGCTTATGCGATGCATGCACATATAGGTATACGACTTTTTTTTTGTTTATGTCATTCGTGGCCGGATTATGGCTAATTTGACACGACATGGTTAGGATCACGATTGTTCCCGAACGGAAATAAATGAAATCGAACAAATCTACTAGGTTTTCACCATTTTCAAACGACACGAAATAATTAGGTAGGTAATAGCATCGTTATATGCAAGCTTTTCTCTTCTACTATACCAAATATTTTTTACTTCTGTATCTTGAAATGGATCTTCTAACTGGATCAAGAGTACAATAATTTGCTAACTATCGTTAGTTGAAATCAATAGAAAGTATCGAACAATCCGGTGAACTAATCTCCTTAAACTAACTTCCACGAAACTTGGATCACCATCAGACCCTGTGGACAAGTTTGGGTTGCATTCCAGGTCCAGCAGCGGTCAAAGGTTAGCTGCATAGACAAGTGAGGAATGGCGGCAGCCCCGCGAATCTTTGCGGGATGAGGCTGACGGAAAGCACGGTGGAAAGGGTGGTCGGTCGTAGGCGGGGATGACGGAAAGCTCACGCGGAGAATGTCTTTGAGTCGCGAAGGCATCTGAGAGACGACCACTGCGGGGGAGGGTCGCTCTCAGGTTGCCTCCGGGATCCCGCGGGCGAAGAGAGGATCACGTGCGTGGAGAAAAATTTCTTGGCCAAAGTATGCGTCCGCCGCTGGTTTCCGCAGGCCGCATCGAGGGAGGAAAAGCCGGCCTGGCACGCGGCGTGTCAACCGAACAGCGGCCTTCCGGCGTTCTTGCACGATGCCCAAAATACGCCTAGGTATCCTCAAGTAGATAAACGGCGACCCGGAAGTTGGGATCAAAGAGGTTCGCTGCTTTCCTTCCGCGCTCTGCCGCATTAATGCGGCGGCCATTCCGCGACAGTTTTTGGGCCGTGACGCTAGTGAGGGTCAGATTTAAGAATGGGGAAAAATAAGCGGTTGTTGATTAAATCGATTATTTTTTTACGATTAATGACAAAATGATAAACGCAGCCGGTTTTTGCTTATTTACTTTATTATCTTACTTACTAAGTATGAACCTTTTGTTATAATGAGTGAAACATCAATATTTTCACCTGAAATTGTTGAAAATATTTTGAATGAAACTATGAATTGTCATAAAACTTTTCCGCTATTGAGACTAGATGCTCAAATTTTCGAAATTTTGGCTTCAGATGCACCGTTTAAAAAAAATACGAAATGATCGATTATACGATTAATTTTTAGCTTAGTGACCGTCAAAAAAATAGAATGACTGCATAACGGAAGGGGGACTGTATCGAAGTTTCGAAAACTGGGAATTTTGATTCGACGAATACTTTTAAATGTAGAAAGCAAAAATGTGTTTTGAAAAGTCGAAACGTTGAATAGTAAGAGTGTGCTGTGTGTAGGAAGTTAAAATTTGGAATCGTCAGAATAAATGTGTAAGAAGCGTAATAATAGATAATAATTCAGGTAACAAGTTGAAAAACGAAAATACAGAATCGTTTGAATTATAAGACAAATGTAGAAATATAGAAAGATATTAAAATTCAGACTAAAAAATAAATATACGAGTGCAGATAAAATGCAGAAAGCCAAAATTTGGGACCAGCAGATCGCAAGTAGAAATATGCAATAAGGTAAAAATTCAGGTCAGACCACGAAAAGTAAAAAATTAGAATCGCCAAAATGATGGTAGAAAAATATAGAAATTTTTACAGCCGTACATCTGTGCTCTCTGCATATTTTCATCTCTGCATCTTGATTTTCCACATCTCGGAACAACATGAACAAGATTTCCGCTCCACCATTGAACATTCTATAGTCTGGAATCATTCTAATCTTCGTTACCCGATACCAAGCTACCAGCTGTAACCTTCGTTGCTCCTTTCTGCCCCGTGACAATCATCTGACAATCCAATATCCATACTCGTCGACGGAGTCCGGAGGAAAATGGAAGTATATAGTCAATGCTTCGGCCAGGGGAGTATCGGCGAGGTGTCGGACGCGTGATGAACGAGCTCGCTAATTGTCATTGTCTGTGACAAGGGCCGCGGCTTGACGCGTGTGTGCGTGAGTCTCGGCTAGTCGGTTACTTAGCAAGGGGAAGTCGATCGCTTCGAGTGCCAGATAAAACCGTCAAGAGATTCGCGCGGCGGGTTATCTCGGGGAACAGGAAAATAGATGGAGTAGGTAGGTGGAGGGGTAACACCACTCTAGGATTTTCGAAAATTCGATATTTTTTACACTTGAACGATATTTTAGGGTCGTAAAAACGATATCCAGTTGGTTCTATGGTGAAAAATTTTTTTAAAAGGTTCAATTCGCGATTTTGCCTCAATGCCTCGGAGCGTGCGTCGAGTGCTCGCAAAATATTGAACGCATTTTTCTCGAAACCACTTCTTGTCAAACTGGGAGGACGGATCACTCGAACACCGTTGCATGGATCGATTTGAAAGTTTGACTGTAGCTTCACAATTACATTCTGTACGGAAGCGTGTAGCCGATTTTTAATTTGATGTAAACTTTTTTTTTTTAATAACAATTTACTACTTATTTTCTGGCTAAAGGTCGATTAATTGTTTGCAAAGTGCACCGTTTCTAGAAAATGTGACTTAAAAAACAAAACTCCTACGCAGTTCCATAGGCAATAGTGTATAGATTATAAAATTTTTTGGTTTTTTGTTCCAGGTCTCATACTTTACGAGAAATCCGTCCTCCCGTGAAGGAGTTTTAAAAAAAGACGATTTCAAAGATTGGCTCTGTCACCGCCATTTCGCATCAAAACATTGATAAAATTTTTTTCTCATACTCGAACACGTGTTAAATAAACCCTTTGGAAATAAATCCTATTCTCTTTTCCATGCTCCCAAAATAAGTCCAGTCCACGCTCCGCCAAGGCGATCGCAAATCGATTTCGCTCAGCTTACAGCCGGATTCCGTATAACGCCATCTTCAACCGAAATTAACACGCACTCTGTAATATCAAGGCGCAGGCATAAGAAGCTATAAATTTTCGTCGGTGTTGCCTAATGTCCTCGGTTAACCGAGCTGATGTGCACCGCTGACCGCAGACCGCAAACCCGACCTCCCAAACTAACCGTAACTAAATAACTGAACTAATACTGTAACAGCTGTGCAGACGCACAATGTTAGCGTGAATTATAATTGGGTGAAAGAGATTTTAGACTTTTTAGGTAATCCGCGCCGTTTCACCAGAGAGCTTGCGATTTCTTCTTCATTGAATCCAGGCTCCGAATTCTTCTTTTCTTTTGTTTGTTGTTTTGTTTCCTTCCCCGTATAATCCGTTTTACGCTTTTCCTGCGGAAATTTTCTAACCGAAAGATATCCACATCGAAAATCCGTAATATATATCGAGCCGAGGCGAGGCTGAGGGTGTTAAATCAAACATTGTACAATTATATCTCAAAGTAGGTGGCCCATAAAGCGAAAGTTATAGCTTTTCCGTAGATTCGCGCTCTCGCCCTAATAATGGATAAAACGATCATAAATTCGTTGGAGGGGGCTTCCTTGGCCTCTTAGGAAATATTAATTAAAATGTAATTGTTCCGAACGGGGTTATATAAGGTAGGAAGTGCGGGGCGGTAGGCTTGCGTTCTTTGGTTCCCTTGCAGCTCGTGCTACTCAGATCTCAGCCAGACCTCTTTGTTTTCCCATTTGATAACTTGCCATCTCGTCGACTTAACGTTTAGAATTAATTAGCCGGCTTAATTTCTCGAGGCGAATTATTATACCGACGGCAGCAAAAGTTCTCTCCGAATACACGCTCGCCGGACTCGTTATATCGCTGACGATACGGTACAGCTTAGATCCAACCCCACGAAAGGGTTCGCGGCTAATCGCACGGCTAAAACACCGACTATCGACCCGATTGCGAGCGGCAACGATAATTCGATCCATGTTGCGGTACGGCGTATAACCGACTCGCGTCGAACAGTTTATACGTATACACAAAAGTGCTTCTCACCGTTAAGGCAACTGGTTACAATATATTCTAGATTTTGGTGGTCAGTTCGGGGCGCAGACATCCGCTATCTTCGGCTCCCGAACGCGGTGTGGCAGCGGATGCATATTGAGACATCAAAGAGGCGCAAACAACGAGTAAACTCAACGCGGCGGAGGCACAAAGCGATGGCGGCACTGCCGGGCCATCGGAAACCTGATGACGATGACCATCGGCCACTGAGAGCTCCATCGGCTGGCGCTGCATCGGCGATTGTTTGCTCGGTCGGTGGTTTGGTTTACAAGTTCATTGCACCAGCTCGACGCGCCGTCCGGGTCAGCATCAGGAAGCGGCTCCTCCCTCGTAGGACTCCTTCTTCTCTCTCCGGGCAACAACTCAACCAAGCAAACACACGGGAATACGGGAATGAGGATGACGAGAGAGGCGAGATACTCCCGAAGCATCGACGACGATCGGAATATCGGAAGGAAGTGTTTGGTCCCGAGGGCGAGGTCCTCCGACTGCCGAGTTTCAATATATACCGAAATCTGTTGACCACCGGTCCTCGTCAGGGGGCCTCGAACGAGAGTGGACAACGCTGGGCAGCGTACCCAATTACACTGCAGTTCAAACGCATGCAAATCCCGAGAATAAGCTTTATTTGTTGTGCAAATTAGCCACATATTGGAATTGGAACGGTGTTGTTGCGTCCGCTTGAACCGAAGGATCGATATGGCTTATTTTGCGTATGTCGCCGGAATGCTAATGTCGCTGGTATACGTATACCTGGGGCACAACGTCCAATCCATCGCTAATTCCGATCGATCTCCACCCCCGTCGGCTCGACGATCTCCGACAAAACGGAACTCGACTCTGCAGGCGCAGGTACTCGCGAATCCAACGGAGGAGAGGAAGAAGGACGGTGAAGATGTGCAGGTATTACAGTCTCGGTTGTGTACCTAATCGAAATCAATAAAAGTTTTCTTTCCCTCGTTTGACTCCGCGAACGTCCGGCGTTCGCGTTCTCCAAAAGTCGAGGTCTCGAGGTCTCCAGGGCTCGATCTATCCCGAGGGTTGCGCGAGGGAGCTTCCCACCCACACGATAGCCCCTGACCCAGGGCTATCCTTCACGAGCATCGAACTCCTACGCAGGCCCCTCGGGATCTCTTAGTCAAGATACCGGAGTAAATGTTTACTCCGAACTCCCGGGTACAGCTGCAGTGGTGTAGTTAAAAATGATCCTCGTGCATGGATATCGTCACGCTGGCAAAGTTCGTTTTTCTTTTACTTTTTTCATTTTTTTCCTTTTTTCTCACTCTCTCTCTCTTTTCATCCACCTTGCGGTCCATTGCGGAAAACGGCGTGCGAGCGGAAGTTCTTGACGGTCGAATCGGAAGGAGTCGAGGTTGACACTCGCTTGTATATTACATGGTTGCTGAGGAAGCAAGGAAGAGGAGCGATGAGTTGACGTGCTTGACGCGACTCGAGTCGGGCGACATCAAAGCGGACGAACCGCAGGGCCAGGCTTCCGTATAATTACCGTCAGGAGTATTTGCATATTGATTGAAGAATGTGTCGCCAGCACTCGACTCCGGCTCCGTCTCCTTGCTGCTTCGCCGCCCGCTGTCCCCTATCATCCCGAAGTAGGATTTATCACCACCGACCACGTTTGTTTTCACTTTCTGGTATAAGGTATATAATCGTCGGCCCCGAAATGAAATCGGACGTGAAATTTATCCCCCCTACTTTGCGATTACCGTCGAAGTCTTCGCCAAATCAGCGCATCGGCTCGATTCATTGCGTAAACATGAAACACGCGAATCGACATGCTGGATTTTTTTTTTAGGGTGTGGGAATCTGACGTCTTCAATGTCACGCTACAGTCCACGGGATTAAAAGGGATGTCTCGGATGTTGCGGGCAAAAGTTGTCCCCACGTTGTTTCGACGCGAAACTTGAAATAGAAAATGTCTAAAGTTTAGAAAAAGAATGGACATTATCGCGTCTAGCTCGAAGGGTACAATATTCGCGAAGTAAATACGGAATATCCATAGTTATACATCACAAGGGCCGCAAATCGGCGGTGTGGAGGGCCGACGAAGAGCGTGGCTGTGCGTACATACTATACATATAAAGCAGCAGCCCACTTCTCCCTTTTCCACTTTCATCCTTACGCACGGGGTGAGTGTGTAACAGCTAACATATGAACGTCGAGTGAGTCGGCAGAATTCGCGTTGATTCAAATTCAGCACGGTGCGGGCAAAATCGGTGCGGATTTAAAAGAGGAGAAAAAAAAAATGGAAATAATAATAAAAAAAATAAAAAAACCGTCCAGAGAGCGAGAGAGAGAAAAGGAAAGGGTGGGCAAAGGGTGGGGGAGGGAAAAAAATGAAGAAGAAAGCAACAATGGTGCGAGTGCAAGTCATTCAGTAAACGACCGGGAATTGTTAAAACACCCCAAGCGCTATTTTCATCTCTACCGAAGGCTCAGCACTCAGTAGAGGGTTCACCGGTAGTCGGCAAGCCAGGGTGGAATGGAATTGGCTGTGGCGGTCGCGCGACCAAAATCACCAGAAAGTCAATATCACGCGAGATCGGTTATCAACGCCACTTGTCGATTAATTATTGCTCCCTGATCACTCGAACCAGCGGCAAATTCGTTTTTCATTTCATCCTTTGTTGATGAATGGGGGTCGGGTTGAAATTCCGAATTTGAAAAGCTCCGAGGGCACCAAATTCCGAATTTTTCGGCGGTGAAACTTAAAGTAAAGAGATCAAACTTTGACGGAACACGGAAGTTTCGAATGGTCCGAAAACCGACGCTCAAAGTTCTGAAAGTGCGAAATTCCGAAAGGACAAAATGCAGAAATGGCGTAACTTCGACGAGTCAAAGTTCCGAAAGTGCGAAAATGATAAAATTTAAATATCTGAAACATCGAAATTCCTGGTGATCGAAGATTATCGGTTCTATCAATTTCTGTATATTTTAGTTTTCGAAATTTTACTCCATCGAAACTTTATTTTTCGGAATTTCGACCTCTCGGAACTTTACTTTTCGGAACCTTGCTCTATCGTAACTTGAATTTTCGAAATCTTGTATTTCGGAACTTTGAGCCATCGGCTATCCGGCCATTTGAAACTTTGTTGTTCCTCCGGAGTTCGTTTTCCTTACTTCAAGATTCACCACCAAATAATTCGGAATTAGACGCTTTCGAATCTTTTGAAATTCGGACCTTCAAACCCACCTCTAAAAATTTGGCCTAAATGACTACGATTTAACTTGAAACTTTTTACAACGACCAAATGTTGGTAATTTTGTCGATTGGCTCGAGGAATAATATGTCTCATGTACGACGAAAAACATTACAAGTAACGAGAACCTCTCGGCCGTCACTTGGGAAAAGGTGGGCCGCAAAAGCTTCGGCCTCAAAGCGTGCGGCAGCCATCTTGGCTGCACTTCAATTGTTTCAACCTTAATTGGAACTATGAGCCATCCCACTGCAGCGCGCTGCTCCTTTGTTTTATGCACGGTCGCATATCGGGTTATGATACTGTGAAGAGGATTTCGTTTTATTGCAGAAAAGCTATGCATACAGCTGTAGAACAATACCAGCGATATATAGCTTGCAATTTGGTATACAAATTTAAATGTTACCGCCGTTACGGTTATTGGCCAGGCAGCGGAAAAGAAGTCGGATCGTCGTAGCGAAGAGTACTCAAAAACCGCGGGGAGGAAAAGCTCCGTGCGGAACCCCATCGCCTTGGAATCCCCACCTCGGAACCGCCTTTACGAGAAATAATCCCATTTTATATGCATATACGATTTGACGCGTAAAGCCATGATTTTTCCGCCGGGGTTGCTCCATGCATATGTGAGGGTTATACTGCCTTTGGAAAAGGAGCGAGGGAGACGCCAAGCTGATCGCGAGGCCGCGGGGTGTTTAAGAGAGGGCGAAGAAGGTGCTGCCTTCTTTACGGTTATTACGCGCAGGGTTGGCTCTAAGTTGCAGGTCTCGTGGGGCGCGAACCCGGCCTTATTCCAGACGTCCTCGAAACTTCTCGGCACGAAGAAGAAAAAGAAGATAGTCGCGCGGAACCAAGATCCGCATTCCTCTCTCTCTCTCTCTCTCTCTCTCTCTCTCTCTCTCTCTCTCTCTCTCTCTCTCTCTCTCTCTCTCTCTCTCTCTCTCTCTCTCTCTCTCTCTCTCTCTCTCTCTCTCTCTCTCTCTCTCTCTCTCTCTCTCTATCTCTCTCTCTCTCTATCTCTGTTGAAAGTTGGCGAGGAAGCCGATGTGTCACACGGGAAGAAGGGTTTGAGGAGGGGCGGTAGGGGGGTGAAAGGAGCGAGTTGCGGAAGAGGTTGAATGGGTGCCCGAAGAGGGTCGGTCCGCGTGACGTAGACGGAGCGACCCACGTCACGAGATCCAAGACTGAGCCCCGGCTAATCTCGGTAGTCTTAGACAACACGGCGTCTGCACCACCGCGTCTTATCTCGGGGGGGCCGGCCGGCGAGTTTCCTCGGACAGTTTGCCGGCGCTAATGAGCTGGCAAGATAATTAGCATTATGTTAATGCGCGACGTGCCGCGGCTAACTCCGCGGGGTAACCTGACATAGGTAACCCAACCTCCGACGGCTGCTTCGGAACCTCCGGTCTCCGCCTCTCTAATGTTTGTGTCTAATGTTTGGACAATCTTATATACCTGCGCGCCCTCCTCCCCCTCCGACGAAACACCTTCCACCAACTCTCGCCCTCGGCTCGCGCGGAAGGGACGAGCCGTGATGCCTGTGTACGATTATGTCTACGTGTGCCGAGGCCGGTTCTCGCCAAGTTTCAAACTCACCCGCACATCATCCTGCAGCCCCAACCGCGCCAAAACACCGTCGTACATGCTCCCAAGACTCGGCGAGAACTTGCCAAGCCTGAAGACTTGGGTACCCGGGTACAATACTGACGAGTAGTCAGCCAATTTCGACAGTTTAGGGACGGAGTCGGACGTCCGCAGAACTACCGCGTACGTGTTTTGGTTCGTTCGACTCGTACGGTACAACCTAGGAACTCACGCTCATCTACACTTGGGGACGATGAATCTGAGACGACTAATTTTTTACGTGTCAATCCAACAAGTCATTATCCCCGCGGTATTTTCTGAGATTAGATTCCACGATCACGGGTTATGATACGTTTATTGAGATTGAGTTTGTTCCGCGCTCGGCCGACTATGGCGCTGTAGGCTTCTCCGTGTTGCCAACATAACCGTCTGGTGTAAAAAATTAACCGTCTCAGATTCATTGTCCCCGAGTGTACCCGCACGACTAGTTCACTGACCTCACGCAGCGTCAAGTACCGGTCCAGATTTTTTATAGGTGCGAGTTTTGGAGTCGTTGTTTGTTGTCGAAATGTGCGGCGTGGCTGAGACGTGTAGTCTTCTAGCCTTCCCCTAGCGCAGGACTGTAACTACCATGATACGCCGACACCGACGTAAGTCGCCCCGCTAATTAATTAATCATTCGCGGAGAAGTTGGCCGCTGCCTTGGGAAAGTTCACCTCGAAGTTACCTATCTTCGTGTATTGTCGGTTCCTAGGAACCGAGGTGTTAGGTGTCCCACACAGCCGCTTCTATACGCTGCTCCGCGCACACTCTCGCCTTTCATTATCTTGATTAATTGACCGATGGTCGTCTTGAAGCAACCGCATACCCTGGTCCTGCACTCACCCCTTTCGTACAAACTTCGGGAATCAAGAGTCGCCAGGGTATAGTTAACAGCAGCGCGGATACGGCGTCTTAATTATTAGGACAGGCCGGTTGGACCGCATCTTCTTCGCCGATCCTTGGATTGGACTAGACGACGACGACTACGTTTCCCCTTGTTTCCAGCTACTCCGGAAAAATTAGCAAAAGTAGATAGCGGAGACCGCATCGAGGACCCCATGAAATATACAGCGAACAAACACCCGCCGGATATGCGGAGGATGTTGGAAGAGGAGCTGATCGTTGTCGGGGATCGGATGGGGGCAGTTTATGCATGAAGAGGAAAGATGACTCCTGGTCAATCCTATCTGGCGATCCTATCGTCGGCAAATATCCCCGGTGAATGCCGGCGAATACCTCGAGTCTGATACGAACTCTTTCGAAGCCGGACGACTCGCCGGACGATACGGACAAGTGCTCTGTTTGCCTACTTAGTTTCTATCCACTAGTCCTCGGTAATCCCACGGAACCCCCGGAGATAGATCTCCTTCGTTTAGTTTCGTTTCCTCCCTGTCCACTCGCTCAACCTGCCCATTCTGCTCCACCGTTCAACCTCGAGGGTCGTTCTTTTTAATTAATCAAGCTTCCATTTTGACCGATACCTACATAAGCGCTACATACCTCCGCGTATAGCCTCTCAACTTTTATCGTAGCGCCTTATCTACTTTTCCAACCCTACTTTCCGACCGGTTACACAAACTTTTTATCTTCGTCGCAAGCTTCGAGCTTCGCGAACGTTTGCTGAGAATTATAATTTTTACAGTCGTAGGGCGAGAAATTTTTCATTCCGTTTCACTCCGAACGATCAACCGACTTCCGGTCCTATAACTTTCGTCGATTGATGCCTTAGTTTTGGTTCCTCCGGATGATAGCGAGTCTTCTAACGTCATAACGAAAGGAGTGTCGATTGACACGCGAAAGGGAGAGGCGAAAATGTGAATTCTCCAGATTTCCAGGGCATGGGGTTAAACCGTAACTACTGGCAGGTAAGATCGTTTATATATTAACATCATTTAGAGTAGACAAAAGCACGGGAAAAGTTGTAATTCACTCTGTTCGGCGTCCCGACGCCTTCGCCTGGTAACCGGCAACAAAGAGGAACCCAGGTATCGGCCAGGTTCCCAATTTAAAGTTAAAATTAATTTCTGCTAGGGCGTTTGAAGAATCAGGATGAATCTCGAAGCTGGCTTATTATTGCCTGACTGCGTGTGGCTCCTCGATATTCACGAACACCCAACCAACTTTCGGTAAAAGCTTGTCCTTTGTTTCCCTATTCCGTTTTACACATCTGCACTAACGTACCTACCGATCAGCGGTTTTCCTCCCCCGTTCGCTTTGTACCGTTGTATAATCGAGCTGATTCAACGGTTTGCAATCACCGTGCTGATTTCCTTCACCGTTATTTACACTGTTTCGTGCCCCGCGTCACTTTTCGTGATTAAATAAATTTCAGAAAAGCGCGTACAAGAGGGAACAGACGGACTGGCGCGGAGACTGATTAAAAGAAAACAGTAAACTTTTCGTTTGTTAATTATGTCGCCCGATTTGGAAGATATTTACACCCGAGCAACCGCCGAGAGAGCGAGAGAATGGCGCGAGGCCCGGTGAAGGGGGGGGAGCTAGGGGAAGGAAGAGGAGAGTTTTGAACGAGGAAAGTCGGGTGAACGAGTCGGGTGGCCAAATTAAAAATCTCAAAGGGACTCGATATAATTAAATCGCGATAATGACGCAAAGAGTATCGCCTACGCCCCACAAAACCCAGAAACCCTCATCAGTACAGTTTCATTTTTCCATCGCTCGCCATCTTCCCAGGGCTTTGATACCCAAGAACAAGGTTTCGTGATTACTACGTTCTTTGGGCCAATTTCTCAATTCATGAGAGTCTGAACGAACGCTCGACTAACCTTTTCCTCCCCTTAACGGAGGGTTTCACGATTCTTGCAACTCCAAATGACTGTGCGAATTCAAGTGATTCTAATGTCACTTCGAGTATTTTTCCGAATGCTTATAATTTCCAAACAAAGGCAGCCCAATGCGAACGACAAGATATGGAAATATTTTTCGGCCAGCAACAACAGCGCGATTAAAGTCAGGCTTCGTTCTTTAGCCGGAAAAGCATTTTGCGGGGGTTCGGTATGTCTAATAAGCTTTCGAGGCAGTTTAATCTGTGCTCGATGAAGCAGGGAAAATTTTCGATTCGGTTCGGTTGAGAAACAAAGCGTTAAAATCGCTGCATGGTATATAGTAATAGTGTAACCGTATACGTGGTAAGGTAGACGAAGAGGGGATGAGAAAAAGGGAGGGAACCGAAGAACTCCATGCATGCAAATGGTATGCAAACAAGATACATTTGTCTACGGGTCTTTGGGCGTGCGGTTTCCCCGCACCAACACGGACGCGTAAGTAGCCGGCAATGCGCGTGCATCCAGAATGCACTGCAGCCATGCAAAGTGCCCTCGATTGCGTTGAGCGCCGACGTCACCCCATTTACAATATATCTGTATAAGCAGTTTTATAGATCGATTATAGACTCCACTCGTGATTGGAACGATTTGCATGAACTACGGCCGGGGCTCCGTTATGAATCACGAGTCAGTCTAACGCCAAATGCTCTTACGGTCCCGGTGATAACCATTCGATGCCTGACACCCCTTAATAATTCTCATGCATACGCTTCTCCTCGGGTGGTATACCGTTTTAAAAGAGGTCAAAGGTTGCTTTGAAGTGTCGAACTCCGGAATCGGTAATATTACCTACAGACTACGGGTGTAAAGAAACTTGTGAGCGTGTAAAAAATTTCGTCAAATCTCATCGATTTCGAAAATTTTTTGTCGCTTGGATTTGGATCGAATGAATACAGTTCCGAGGTTCCTGCCTGATGCGGATCCGCTGGAGAGTGAGAAATCCCCCTCTTCCCCCAAGGCGAGGAGAAAAAACAAATACCCACGCCCTTGAGGAAAAGCAGCGATGTCTCCGAGCTTATGATTGATTAACTTTTTTCACGATGAAAAATGTAATTATAAATTTTATTCATTAATGGTCGAGGGCTCGGGAGACGTTCTGTGCGACGAGGAGGGTGCAGGGTGTTAGTTAGATGGTTTCGTTTGATTGCCTATTTGGAGTCAGTCGCTTGTGGTTTTAAGATATCATTCTTTACTACGCGGCTTAAAAAATGATCTATACGTATAATGCTCAGCTCACGCCGAGCTTTTTCGCATTCTTTTGTTATACCTACGTAGGTGATTATCAAGTTTGGATCCAAGCCTCTTGGTTCTTCGCAATCGTTTCCGAGACTTCTGTTTGCAATGTACGTCAATCACCACTCGTCAAACCACGTGATCAACCATGTTCGCTGCCCTATCGCTAAACTTGAAACAATTGCCGTCTAATTTAAAAGTTCACGTTCGTAATAACGAGTTTCCAATATTGACTAGAGAGCATTTTTTCCACATCAGCGCAATTATAGGTACATGAGGGTGCGGGTAATGATGCAGACGCATTAATAAAAGCGAGAAGAAAGAATCTCCCTGCGTTCCGAATTCAAAGTCGAAAGTCTTATCTCTGGTTCTTCAACTCGGCCCAGCAGAGACGGCAGTCATCCATCTTGTAATTAGTTCCGATCGCGTTATTCTTTTATCCACTGCACAGCCTCGACGACGTCACGAGTGAGAAAAATGAGAGAGCTTGATTCTCGCTTGATTCGCGTCACGTGGCTGCAGTGAAGAGCAAAAGTCTCCGGCAATGTTATTTTAGCTGGTTCATGGTGAACGTAGAGGAAAAAACATACCTGTTATGTGATAAAAATAATCATGATATCACCAATTTGAGAAAAGGTTTTTCACAAGTAACAGCTTCAAAATTATTAAACTCTGTTATTTTATTTCCGATTCTAATGTTTTTGGATTGCTTTTGCTCGCTGACCTGCAAATGTCTATAAATTGTTTAAAAAATATAATAACAATCTTGCGTTGTAGTAAAGTAGCAAATCCAATTGTTGACAAACATGTGTTGTATCGTACTCGCTCGAAATCTAGTATGTTTTTCCACTCAAGTATCATAACTACTTCTTAATATTTTTTCAAGCCATCTTTGCAGACCTCTATAGTGAACAAAACAAGCCCGAAAACATTGGAACCCGATCTAAAATATTATACATTTCGAAAATTATGAACGTTCTAATTATCAAAGCTTTACTGAAATTGTCGGTATCTTAGCTTGTGTAATTCTAACCTGCTCGGATTCATTTATAAATAAAGCATATAGCAGAGACGTAATTTTTTTTTTTTTTTTTCATATTCTGCTGGAGCTTTTCTGAACCTTTTTTTCTATTTCCATAACTTTAGATCGAAACAGTCGACCCGGTTCATCCTCAAATCGCAACGAATAAGTAAACAACTAAGCGAGCAGAGCCCTGAGCGTCAAACTCTGTATTCGTTAACGACGACTTCCTTCGACGAGCAATAACTTTAAACCGAATCGAACCCCGGAGACATGCGGGAGTGGCTTATTTGCATACCGTCATCCCCTCGCCCCCTCGGCGCTACTGAGGAAGGTCTGGGCGCCGCGTCATTCCAAGTCGCCCGGTTGACATAAGGCGAGGGCGCCACCCCCAACCCGTCGATCGTTTAGCACTTTGGCGTAATTTTTTTCTTCCACCCCGCCGCGGTATTTGCATAGCCGCGAGCGACACCGAACGATGCCCGAAGAGTTCGCCTGTTTCGAACCCTCGCTACGAAAATCGACGTCATCTAATCGAACCAAAACACTCGGGTCTAATTATTATTATCGGTTTCTTTTCGTTTTTGTTTTTCTCCGTTGTATTTCGGACCCGTGCCGAATGTTTTTCCTCCATATTCCGATCCCCGGGTCTTGTTTTTTTTTTTTTTTTTTTTTCGAAAGCAATTGATCTTGTAAAACAAAAAAAAAAATTTGTTTTTAAATTTGTGATGCATGAACGTAATACGAAAGATTTTGAAATTACTATGGGTAGGTGTGATGGAGAAATGATTGTGCTAGAAATCTAAATCGACGGAAAATTGAAATTCACACTGTCGCGTGCATATTTGGAGCGGGATTGCAGTTCCGAATTTGAAAAGTTTCGAAAGTGCATAATTTCGAATTATTTGGTGGCAAAACTTGAAGTGAAGAAATCAAAGTTTTATGGAACGACAAAGTTTCGAACGGTTGGAAACCCGACGGCTCAAAGGACAGAGGAAAGTTCCGAAAAGTAAAGTTCCGATGGAGAACATTTCCGAAAAATAAAGTTTCGATGGAGTGAGATTCCGAAAATTAAAATATACTCACACGGCGTAGTTTACTCAACGAGTGGGTGTAAAAAATTGGAAAAACCGAAAATCAGAATGACCAGGATTCCGAACGTAAAAAAAAGACAAAGGAAGATCAAAGTGGCGAAATTTCACCAAGCCAGAAATTCACAAAACTGAAAATCTTGGATCATTGGGAACATTGATGTTTCAGATTCTCAAATTTTCTCATTTTCGCACTTTTGGAACTTTGACTTGTCAGTTACGCCCTTTCGGCATTTTGTTCTTACGGAATTCTGCACTTTCGGAACTTCGAGCGTCGGATTTCGGACCATTCGAACCTTTGATGTTTCTCCAAAGTTTGACTTCTTTACCTTAAGTTTCACCACCAAACAACCCGGAATTCAACGCGTTCGGAACTTTTCAAATTCGGAATTTCAACCCCGCTCCATATATTTCCTCAGCGTTTATAGCTTTCGCACTTCGAAGCACGTATTCGCGTGTGTGCGTGTGTGTGTGTGTGTGACATGGACGCTGCGCTGGCGGAACCGAAGATCCATATTGATAAAACATCCCAGAGGCTGGTCCATGGTTTAGTGGGAACATTACTTTGAGGATAACACTCCGGAATAAAAACCTTTATAACCTTACATCGGCCTGCGTTACACTCTTGCCGTCATTTCTTTGCACATGGTCACGTCATTGTTCCGTATATCCATATAGGTACATCAATGTGTGTATAAGTACAATATGCATGCACGCACAGTCGTGGAATATTGATGCAATATGCCGCGTTCCTTCCTTCGGATACGGATACGCAAAATCATGTTTCCATCGCCAATCGGGCAACAAGCTCAACGGCTTTTTCCTTCTTTCAAAACTTTTTACCCAACTTCTCGGAGTATGGGACAAGCCACCACCTACATGACGTAGGTCTTATACTTTATGCGCTCTGTACCATGATCTCGTCAACTGAAATGCAATCATAAGACCTTGACCATAGAAAAGCACAGCAGCTTATACGTCTGGGAATTAAAAGCGTCGAATTCCATGCGACTGATTCCATCAAGTCCGAAATCTTGCGATATCAAGCTTTTTGAACCGACAGGCAAACGAACAAACGAACCGTACGAATTTGATAGCAGTAGTAGTAGTATAGTTTTATTGGCTTCAACCATAATATAGTACACGGCCATTTTTCTGTAGATGAAGAGCTCAATATTGGCGGTTATTGAAATATAATTTAATTTTCATCATTAGACTATTATCATTAAATCAAGTATACGAAAGATTCGTAAGTTTAGGGTAAGTTTGAAATCCACGCGTAGAGTCACCTAGGAAGCTGGTGGTGCAACACGATGCATTCGTGTTTCGGTCGATAACCGGCGCTGCCGAGTAAGAAACGTTGAGAAAATGATACAGCGAGACGTTATTCTGTAACAGATAATTTATATCAGCCATTCACACCGCCTGGAACACCTTGAAAAACCTTGATGTCGTGAAACTCGTACAGTCGTAAACAGTTCAGAGTTAACCACTGCGCGTAAAAAATGCCTGTATGGCAATGAAGAGTGATCGAGGTAACAATAAGCCAATGAATTATAAGCGAGAAAGGGTCCTCCTTAGTCTTGATTGCGAATATTTGCACGGGTCCGAGTGCGAGCAAATTGGCGTCGATCGAATTACAAAATGAGCAGGTACTCGAGATAAGTAAATTCGGTTTGATTCAGCGATACGATTCACGTCGACGACGGGAATTCGAGTGATTGCGAGCTGGTGAGCCAAGATTCATATTTACCAGTCAAACACTGGAAGACGCGGATGGAGTGTGCGACTCTTTGAAAGGGGATGAAAAAAGCGTGCAGGGTACGGGGTGCAGTTCGCCGACACCTCGCGCTCTTCCAGAGCGGGTAACAAAAACGATCTCATTCCCATCTCAATCTATATTCGCACGTCCAACACACTCGAGATCATGAATGCGTGGCTCTAATGAAACGGGGAAGGCGTCTGCCTTTACACCCGGGCACCTCTGCTTCTGCCTCAACCCGTCCAAGGTAAACACGACCGACGTTCGAGGCGTCGGGAGTGCCGGGAAAGCCGGCGGATCGTACGTCTATCCTACAGCTATATGTGTGTGTGCTTCACTCGCCCTCATGAAAAGACAAAAATCCACGCCGTCGAAACACGCCGGAAGGATTTTCACTTCTCGTATCACAGATTTATTCATCCTTGATAAAATTTCGCTTGGACTGTGGCAGATGGAATACGTACTGATTGTGAGTAGACGTTCCCTTTCGATCATAGAACTGTGTCCATCACCGTCTGATGATGATCTTTTTGATATTTTATCAAAGAATCCAATGAGAGGTTAGCACTGAATTTAAGAAGTGAATCTTAGAGTTGGGATTAATTGAAAGTCCTGCACATTGTGCGACGGTGTTTGCTAATCGCGTTCAAAGTTACTGTTTTTAGGATAACTTGTCTGTTCGATGAATCAAAGTTACGACGGCTTCAAATCGTTGTAGTTTTCAGCATCAAGCTAAAACATTGGCTACTTGACTTTCTCGTTTTTGATCCATCAATTTTGACCACTATATTCTACCTATAAATGTCCTCAGTTTCGAATGTATTTCTACCGATGTAACGCGATTCCCTGTACCTCTCAAAATCAGTCTTGTTCCAATTCTTTACTTTGTAACTCTATGACTAAAGTACGAACTACAAAAATGGCGCTACCAAGCCGTCACTCATCTTCCAACAAAGACGAAGCTATGAACATTGTTTCTCGAATAATGTTAATTTCCCCCTTTCGCAACCTATCGTCCGCGGACTGATATCAATGTCAAATCCCTAACCCAAAAATATTTATTACCTTACCTTACAGGGTGAAATGTTGTTAAGAAAGGTTGGCACAGGCTACCATAGAGTGTGATATTTCGCCGAGTCGCATAGCATCGAAGGTGCAGGTCGTTGGCGTAGCCGAGATGCAGACACATCGAGGGTATAGTATACAGTATAACCGGGGGGGGGGGGGGGTCGGAAGCGAAGGTGGAAAACGGTGGTGCGGAGGATTCGGAATGGAGGACGTGGAGGAAACGACCAAGGACTGCGATTTGGAAACGAGGGGTGCGGGTGGGGGTGGGGGTGGGGGGTAGGGGCGGGAAGAGGGGAAGTGAGGCCAGGAGGTACGTAAGAGAATACGAGAGCGGTGAGGAGTGGTGAGGAGGAGGAGGAAGAGAAGGAGGAGAGGAGGCGAAGTGGCGGAGACGAAAGGACGTCGGAGGGTCAGGGGCCGGGGGCGGGGGTGGGGGTTTGGGGGTGGGGGCAGCGGGGGAGGAACGCCGTCGGGTCGATCCAGGCCCCCGGGCACTCGCACTCCACTCCGAGGCACTCGCGGAGCCACTCGGAGAGATCTGTATTCTCCATTTCTCTCCGCTCTGGTGTAACTCGTCTCTGCACGGCTCCGAGGCCAGGAGGAAGGCACCATATAACTAGCATCCTTCGGCGGAACCAAGCTGCACCACGTCTCGAAGATTTCCGCCTATGGCTTGAAAGCTGCTGCTTCCACCGCCGCCGCCGCCATCTTGTTCAACCTGAATGCGAATGTCTCTCACGGCACGTTCCATTTCTTCGCGGTAAAATTATTGCACGCGATATGCAGATGGGTATAAGCTCTGAAGTTTCGATATCTCCCGATCTGCCGAAATACCGCGTTCGCAGGGCGTAACTCGACCGAGATGGTTTCACCCTCGGTCTTCTACGCAGACGTCGTCGGCCTCGCCTCCTCCTCATCCACCCACAAAACCGCCCGACGACTCGTCCGCGCGCATTGGTTTCTACATCTCTGTTGTACCGTCTGTACGTCTGATGACGTAGAAAGCTCCGAAGCTCCACCCAAGGAGCGGAGCTTTCGTTACTCAGAGCGTCGGCGCGGCTCCGCCAGGTCGTCTCCTCTATTTGTATCTGTCATTGCCGCTACTGTGTGCCGCACACTCGGCGAGAGAATTGGGAGGGATGAAGAGAGGTCGGTATATAAGGCCAGAGGAGGCTTTGTTCCAGCTTTACCGTTTTTTTTTTTTTTTCGTATTTTTTTTATTACTCTCGTTTTTTATTTATTCGCGTTTCCATTTTTCGTTCCCTCTGATCTTTTCACTCTATATATGCATGCAATAAATATGTATACATGTATTACTTCTTTTTCGTTTGCACGAAATATTTTCTTCTCTTATTATTTTTTTTGTTTTTTTCTCATTTTTCCCTTCCGTTTCGTCGCTTCGATTCGTCCTTTTTAGTTCTCCAGGCGAAAGAACCACCTCGCGCGAAAAACAATCGAGCTCTACGGAAAATTTAAGCTCAGATGAAAATCCCGTTGAACGAAAAACGGCGGTTGCACAACCTTCGCAGTTGTCCCTTCACTCTGCATAGGCCACCGCCACAGAGGGTCCTGTCCCTGTGGTCCAGACTAAAGGTTCCCGTGAGGAGAAGCTCGCGTGTGTGGGCTGAGGAGCTTTTTAGCGCGACCAGTTGCCTGTACCAACCCTCCCCGCACGATCACGTGCAGGCAAGTATAGACGCGAGAGCTTGCGGTCAGCGGAAAATTGTCGACGTCTTTTTAAACTTGGTTATAAAGGAACAGGGAATATGAATTTTGTCAAGCAATTAACTAACGCTGCACAGTGTATGTGTATAATGTTTACGATGTACGAGAGTATATAACCTATTACACACTGTAGTATATTATGCATTATAACCAGTGTTGGAAATTTTTCAACACGCTTTTCACATCGGCTGTACGAATTGAGAAATAATAAATCAAGTAATTACGACGACGCGGTGGCAAGTGCAGTTACTTTCGATGCAGTTTATACACCGTAACTTCCCCGTATATTTTTTTATAACCGCACTTTCATCCCCTGACTCACCCGTTAATTAGACGCTAATGAATCAGCTCCGCGGTACGAAAAATGAAAAACAAGAAAGCCAAGAGCCCTGAGAAAATGAGATTATTTCTTATTTTGTGTAAGACGTAACTCGATATTTCGGTTCGTAGAGCCATACATAATTCTGATAAAGTTATTCTTTGCGGAAGAAGCGTTGATTGCATTATACGTGCATCGTTATTGCACGAATCTACGCGTACTTAAAGCCTTAGTCCGTTATGAGCTTTTGAAAATGCTTGACGGTGATATTGGCGCTCACTCAACGATAACAACGGTATATAAACAACTACAATTAAATCAACGATTCATGGAAGAATGTAAGTTAAAACTTTTTCCAAAAAGTTTTAAAGATTTCCAGCCGAACGTCGCAAGCTCCGCACTTCTCTGTAACTATTCAATTTACGCGGCGGCTCGCGCAAGCTCTTCGCCAACGGTAGTGCTTTTCAGATTCCAGGACCAGCTGCATGTGGGTGGCTAGAAAGAGTTTTACCACCGTAGTAAGGGATGCCACTAGGCGTGCCACGACTCGGTTATTACCTACCTCGGCGAACGACGCCGTGGGGCTTAATTCGCGACATGTGACACATGCAGGCCTGCGAAAGCAGACCTTTTCCTCTTTTCCAGACTCCTTGGCCCGATTTTTGATTATTTTTTCCCGATTAATCGAGCATAATCAATTATTTTTTCAAACTCGATCAATGAACCGCCTCGATTATTTTTCCTCGCAATCGGTTTTTGTTCTTTACTTCCATAAACGATGCAACACAATATCAATTTATGTGATTAAAGTATCAATTATTGTCATTGTCTTGCTTACTGAGTATCTATTTGATGTAATAAGTGAAAGATGAATCAATATTTTTCCCTGAAATTGAAAAATATTTTGAATGAAACTATGGATTATCAAAAAACTTTTCCTTTAACGCTACGCGTTCCAAAAAACCATTAACGCTACGTACTGAAATTCACGAAATTTTGGTTTCAATTGCACCATTTCAAAAAGAATACGAAATAATCGATTAATCGATTAATTTTTACGGATTCAATCGAGTCGTGTTCGATTATTTTTTTAGACTCGATTGATTATTTTTCAGCTGAGTGGCCATCGCTACATGGCCCGTTATAAAAATTTCAATGTTCACGCTAAAGCCGCACAATTTTCAGCACACCAAGAACAATTTCCAACTGCCATATGTTTTTGATTTTCAACCACAACCGAAAAATATGTTTCTTGTTAACGAGTGAAAATTACTTTTCTAGCTGTAACCACAAAGTTTACGGTACATGTTACTGTTCTTTTAGGATATAGTCACTCGTTCTGTATTTTTTTCTGACTGATGACATAATTTAATGATGATGCGAAAGTAAAGTAATGTTAAGGACTTATTCGATTGAAAAATTTAACAAAGTAAGCATTGTGCGAACAACTTGCCGTTGCAATCACGATAAAATTTAGTATCGACAATTGTGATCACACTAAACAGTTACGTGTTGCTCATTTATTTGTAATCGAAACTTAATATTCGAAATACACTTCAGCTAGACTCATTTTACTTTAATTTTCTGACTCCAGAGAAATCTTTTTTTTTTTTTCTTTCCAGTCTGAGGTCGGAACGCGGGAATGTAATTAATTTCACGAGATGCAAACACCTCGACGGTCGATTGACATTCCAAAAATGGGGTATTTCAACGAAATTTTTCAATTATTTAACTTTCCAACAACGGTTCTCACTGCTTTTCGTCAAGCGAAAACATGCGAAATTAGTCAGCAGATTAGACGTCGGCATGATTCATAGTGGAAGTGACGGGCAAAGAGGGTTTGGTGACAATTTGCATCAGTCAATATTCGAGTTCCTGATTATTCAAAAAACGTGCATCTATGATAATATCTACGCAACTTTTGGCAAACAATTACTGAAGTTTGCTGTTTTCCACTGTCATCAAGATTGCTGCTGGATAATCAAA
Source organism: Neodiprion pinetum (assembly GCF_021155775.2). Lineage (NCBI taxonomy): Eukaryota > Metazoa > Arthropoda > Insecta > Hymenoptera > Diprionidae > Neodiprion > Neodiprion pinetum. The sequence continues at coordinate 42,596,497 of NC_060234.1, forward strand.
ATACGTAGAATTTTTCATAAATTATCTTTATCGACGAAGAAATTGGAAAATAGCTGATTAAAAAAGCTCTTCTCAGCCGATAAAATTATTCAAAGAACCCTCTTGAATATGTGTCTCGTACGAATTTCAATATAAACTTAAAACCAATTGACTGAACGAAAAGACGATCGAAGCTTCATATATGCAACTTGATGAAGAATGAAAAGTTTCTGTAAGTCCAAGGATTACTGATAAGGGAAATAAACTGTTTTCTCTCTTCGTTATCATCACTTTGTCGCTAACAACGACGGGTCCACTTTCTTGAAAAGCCTCCAGACTTGAAACCGAGTACTTGGGAAATTCTTGGCATACGTGACGCGAGGCTTTGCAGGGCTTAAACGTGCAAGTTTGAAGTCGCGGATCTCCTCAAGCCCCTCGAAATATCGCGTGGCTTACAAGACTGTACGACGGTGCGACGAAATTCAGGCGACCGTCGACCCCCGGACCTAGTCAAACACCGTAGAATAACTTTACCACCCCCTTACCGCGTTCCTCAGGATGCTAAAAGTCGTTGGCAGTTTTCTCATTCTCGCACTTTTACTCACCTACGTATGTATACGCGGTCTCAGGCGGCCCTACCAGCGATGCCGGCCCCTGGGAAATTACCTTGAATTCCAAAACATGCGGGAACAGGTAACAATAGTACAGTAAAAATGCACCACATGGGATTCGCGAGTTATAGGTGCAAGAACTTTTCAAAACTAGCGAGAAGATGGTAATTTCAAAAATTCAGCAAAATACATAATATGTTTCCAAGCTTACACTGACAAGTACTGTACATCGGATTCAGGGTTTCAGGAATGGAATGGCGGTGATTCCGGTTCCCCGAGGTGTTTTGACACCAGGTGCTACCGAGGCCAATGAAAAGGCTTGTCGGCGAGAAGAAGCCTCCGTATAAACTTCTCCAATAAAATGCTCGGAGGTACAGTGGTAACGGAGAAATCCTCGCCAATGGGAGAATTCCTCCGTTTCCGTTGCCCGGACCAATCCGGGAGTTTCCCAGATTCGGATGTGACTGCGGTACCGGATCGAACCTACGTTTCTAGGGGTGTAGGAGTGGCTCTTCGGTTGGCGAAGTCGTCCTGCGCGCAGCGGAGAGAAGTCGCGAGGATTTCGTTCGCGGCGAGTTTCCCGTATTTGTGCTCTTCATTGGTCTGTGAGTGTCGCCGGAACCAATGGCATTCCCCGATGCCGACTGCAGCCCTCACCGGCAGCGGGGTGGCAGCGCCGGCTCCGGGGGCTGAGGGTGGCAGCCGGAGGTCGGGAGGCGGTAACGCCCCGACGTTCCCGACGAGAACAGAGAGGGCGACGCTTCGATCCCAGAAAGAGGGACGTCGGTGGGTGGACGGGAGGAACGTAGCGGAGGGAGGGAATCCTGGAGAGAGAGTTCTGGGTTCGATCCCAGAAGGAGACAGACACTCGGCAGCGAAGCACTTAAGCTCCCAACCCTCCGCCTCCCCCGCCCGCCCCCTTCCCCCCATCCCATCCCATCCCATCCCATCCAACTCGCGACGCCCTAAAGCTCACCGGCGAAGCTAAGACCCAGCCGAGTTCTCAGGAATACGAGGATTTTTTGTTACTTCGAGCGAGCAGATGGTGTGCTTCCAGGAAAATGCCGCGAAACTACCACACCTATACACGTACCTATATGTGCGTGCGCGCGTGTGTATGTGTGTGTGTGCGGAGAGGGGAAACGCGAGGGTGCAGAATACCGCAGAGCACAATCTACGAACGCAAAATTCCCCCCCTTTTACTTTTATGATTCCTACATCCGCACGGGGATTCTTTCAAACTTTCATACATGTACGCATGCCAACGCGTGTCTGCATACCTACTAAATTTACAAATACTAGATATTACAACAGAAAACAAACTCACTAAACGAGAATATATTGTTAAAATGCAGCGTCGACGTGACGCCTGACGTTTATCTGATGGACGATCCATCCATGCCCATATTTACACTTACGATTAGCCAGAGTCGAACGATTTTGCTAGAGTCTATAAGTTTTGGGACATCCTTGGTCGATAGTTTAGAATTGGAGGAGTTTTTCAACGTGTCACCTCTGTCGATCTGAACTCGAATCATACAGCATCGCACTGTTGACTGGAAGAACCCACATTTACCTGGAAATATGATTGCTGGCCGTATCGATCTAGAGGCACTGTCCTCTTAAAGAGATAGAACGTCTTCCACTCTGACACTACACCGCGCAGCGGGAATTTCGTGGTGGATTTTGATGGAAAATCTCGACACCGTGAGATGTTCACATCCATTTTAGTGCTTTGACGGGCGTTTACAGAGGACCCAAATATCCATAAGCGTTTGATTAAATCCCCTGATGAATATTCAACGAATGAAAACAGACTGTGAAAAAATAGAAATTGATGATCAAGTCTCTCCGAACATCACGTTCACGTAGCTTTCTATGATTGAAAGCTTAACATCTTGGCTTAGCGGAAAATCACCAGGTATCACGGGCTTGAAAATGAAATGAAATTGCGTTAATCCTGGAAATTTGTCACTAGTTACTACTGCAGAATTTATGCTTCTTAATTTTTCGTCATTTTCAGCATTGAGGGCGTATCGAATGGTATCCTTCTTACCACGGAGCATTATCTCTCGATGCCTAACAATCGCTTTACGGGATACTGTAGTGCGTGCAGTGTTGCATACTGTGCAGGCTGTAGCCGCACATGTAAAGCCGTAGAGTATACCTGTAAATGTTCACATGGCGTTTATGTAGCAGAAACCGAAATGAACATTTGCAGTGTTTATTTTGAGCTATCCGATTTTTCTTCATACTTTTTTTCAAATTTTACAATTCTGTTGAATTTAAAAAATGGCGCGCGTCGCGTCCTTGGCCGAAAGCAAAAACACTTCTTTTATCAGAGCACCGACAATAAACCGCACCCCCTCGCCCTTCCTTGAACGGCAGGTTACGCTGGTTTCTGCCTCTTCCTCCCTCCCCCCCCGCCCACTCCCACCCTCGCTTCATTTCTTTCTCCTCTTCTCTCGCATTCTCCGTACCTTCATCTCCACCCCCCGACTTTATCCCTCCACCCAACCTTCCTTTCCAACCTTACCAAGGAAAATATAAAAATCCATACAGAGAGAGAGTCGCTCGGAGAAAATATCCGTCATTTAAAATGGATGGATTTAGGTGGATATAAAAGTTAGGGGCGGTGGTGGCGGTACCGGGACCGAGAAGGTAGCGGGGATCAGCTCCGAACGGAACCAGCAGTGGGTGCTGTGCTGCTGGTGTTGGAGATTTAAGGGGGACATTTAAAATGGATGGTTCTCTCGGTAATATCTACTGGTGTGCCTCGCTCCGCGGCAAACGGGGGAAATGGAGGGAGGAGGACCTCTATAAGAGTACGAGGAGAAGAGGGGAGGATTGACGAGGGGCCGTTGAAGCACCAGAGAAACAGACAAGGCTGCACCAAAATGGCAGCCGCAAAAACATTCCTTCGTAAATTCAAAACCAGCGCAAATATTTTTACTTCCGTTTGGCACCGAGCACAGAACTGTCAGGTACCAAAGCATGAAACGAAACGAATGAAGCCCGACTTTAAAAGTGACGTTGTGAAAATATGACGATCCGCAGGTTGCAAGCCTGGCGACCAACTATGCAATAAATGTAGCGATACGTGGAGATCCGTGCACCTGAAGAGTGAGAATATCTGGTTGATAAATAGTCCCTCTAGGAGCACGAGAAAAGTTGACGAGAGTACACAATCCACTGGATAATCTGTTAAGAAGAAGAAGAAGAAGAAGAAGAAAAAAAAAAGTGAGCCGGCGAATGGGACCTCGGAGTAAAATTTGTCGGAACCGCAAGCCTAGGATGGTCCTGATACTTTACGCCGCAAGCCAAGACTCTCGAAACTTGGCCGAACAATGAGCCGAGTTAAAGGTCAGCTGCGTCAACGCGCGATCCCGCGACTCCGGGCTCCCAGCCTTAAGATATGGAAGGCGGCGGTGGAGGAACTGCGTCGCGACAACGACGGCGGAGGCGGGAGGCGGGGGGCGGCAGACGACATGTATTATTGATGTGACTCTGTCGCCATCCGCCCCTGCAACGCCGCCTCGTCCCACCGCGTCTTCCGTCGCCCTGAGAGCCTTACACCCGCCTCCCTGAGCTGCACCCACGTCCCGGCGATGACGTCTTGCGAAGCGTTGATCGTGTTTTAGGTTAAGGTATCCGAGGTATAACTGATAAGCGGGCGAATATGGGGACTTGGATGACCGTTTGACGGAACAACGGACCGCGAATCGGGAGGCGAAGAGGAGCGAGGATCTTATATGCCAAGCTCGAGGAGGACGCCGAGTGAGATATATCGGCGAATTATACAAGATGGCGCACCGCACGGTAGGAACGCGTTCTCCACTCCGTCAATTATGCTAATTCTGATTTCCCCGAGATTAATGGAGGATAGCATCTGCCTCGGATCCGGCCCGCGAAATCATGGCGCAGGACCATTCGGACCTGCCCGACTGTATAATGCAATTCGCTGCCAGTCGCCATTTTGGCACGCTACAAGATGACCTGGCAAAAATAACCTCCAGTTAAACCGTCCGCACAAACGATGAATCAATTATAAAGCACGTCATATCTGATTCTCAATTTTTCTCTTAACAACAGGCTGAATATTATATTCCAACTTCTCGTATCTGCGCTCAATTTCGTTAATTGTAGGTGATATTGAGCACGGTTAAAATAAGTGTTCACAATCTTCAACGAACGAAAACTTTAAATCGACGTGATTATAAATAAAAAGTCTCGTTCGGAAACGATCTTTCTAATCGTGAATCGCATTCCGTCGTTCCAGCGTAACAGGAATACTCGGCAAATAAGGAGCTCGGTTGGACGATAAATGACAACTCCACACCCGTCCTTGTATCTTGGAAACGAAATCAATCCCCTCAGGTTAACGTCCAGATGGCCTACTGCGGTAGTAGTTCAAGGCCGCGCAGAGAGAGGAAAGAAACTGCTTCTCGACGACTAGATACTAGTCGACGGATAAGAGGACGCTCATCAGTCGATCTCCGTTCCTTTCGGAGATGAAGCCTGTAAGATGAGAGTCGCGATGAGGAAGGAGGAGTAGAATTGGGGATGGGGAAAGGTGAGTCCGGGTGATCGAGCTGCACGTAGAGAACGAAAAAGGGAGAAAGACGGACGTAGGCCTTTCGGGAAAGACGGTTTAATCCAGGGTCCCACTTAATCGCAATCTCGACTTTTTCTTTCCCGCGGGTATAACGTAAGGCGGTGGGTGGTGAGGCTGCCGCTACCGCTGCCCGCATCTTGAGCAAGACGTATCGACTCGGATTTTTTCACGGAGTCATTTATCAAAGCCTGCCTTCTCTGCACTTCCCTTCACCTCCACCTCCGTCTTCAGTTCCGGCTTCGGCTCCGGCTCTCGTCTATGCCACTCGATACAGAAGTAGAGGGTCCCAGCCTCACCGGGAGGCGGTGGTCGCGGTGCCGATGGCGATGCCGAGAAGAAGTCGAAGAAAGAAAGGAAGGAAGGAAGGAAGGAAGGAAGGAAGTAAGGAAGGAAGGAAGGTATGGAAAGGTGGCCGCCTAGCAAGGCACGGTACACCGTCTATCTATCATTGCCTTGCACGCCGACATCCATCTTTCCTTGGCGCAGGGGCTGATCGACTATTGGATGCTTGCGGTACACCTCGCGATGTTATAAGTTCCTATCGTAAACAGCAAATACTTGGAGTCCCTTTTGTCGTTGGTAGGCGCGCACTGCAGTCGACGATACGACCCTGCAATTCGGAAGAGAACTTCGAGGCGCCATTGCTTTGGCGTTCTTCAAAAACCGGAGACCGAAAAGCTTCACCTGAAGCTCTTGCTTTTAATATGGGCAGCTTTCCGTAGTTCTATTGCTTATATTGGAATATGTAAACGCAATCCCTGGATCCCATCATGCGTAGAATCATCCCTGAAACAGTCTAGAACAACTTGACTCTGTCCACCAAAAACGATTCTTCAAACTGACGTACGTACGTGCCCGTAATTCTTTTCTATTATAGAACGACGCGTGTTTCTGATTTAAATTTCTTCTGTAAAATATAAACCAACGTGAGATGCCCCCATGTAGCCAGTACAGTGTCTTGGAGCAACAATGTGAAAATCAAACAGGAATGAAGCGAACTTGTAACATATACTTATAAATGAGACAAATAGCCCACCACCCATCTGATAACATATTTATACAGATCGTACGACAAGCGCGCCCCCTGGCGAAAATATATGTATTTGATTAGGGTGAGTTTGTATATTGGGTGACTGTGTATGGAGTGTGTCGACGCATACGTAAATAGGTCCGAAGTAGGGGCAGGGCACTCGTCCAAAGGCAAATACTTACACGTGCCCTCAAGATAAGGTTCCAAGTGAAAATCAGGATCTAATACGAGGAGAGTCCTGCGTGATTCGTTTTGTTGCGATAAAGGACTGGAACCCTAGCGCTATTGGAAAGCCTTGGAAAGCGCCTCTATGCTCTGTGCAAAGTATCTTCAAACACCCCGTGACATTTGTTAATGCCGTTCGCGAATTTACCACCAGAGTTATTTTTCGCCACCCTGTACATCCTGCGGCTCAAGTTCGGAGAGCCTTCGATGCAGCCTTGACGTCGAGCCGTCCTGCAAGCTTCTAGTTCGAAACTTCCATCTCGCGCTGCAGGAGCAGTACTGCAAATTGTTATTGAATTTCAAGTTCGTCAACGCCGCGAGGAGAATTTTCTCCATGCAGTCCTTGAGAGCATCCCTTATAACTAATGCAGATGCTTCCCGTCTACCACCTGCCCCTACCTTGGGATAGTGGAAATCGCCAATGAAACTATGGTGGAAATAATACCATGCACGAATCTATTCGTGATGATTGCGAAGGTCAAAAGACAGATTGCAATGTCATAGCCACGACGCTCGATGCTGCACGACGGTTCGAGATGGGTTGCAAAATGGACTCTCAACGCGATCGAAGGTAGATACTAAAGATGCCTGAAATCCCGGGTTTCATTCGCGATGCTCCGACCCATCGGATCGGACCTCGCCGAGCAAGCAGCTCTCTACCCTAGGTTAGTTAAGCTGGTCCTTGGCACGAAGCAAATAGGCCATTCAACTCGTTCGACGAGTTTTGGGCCCTTTAAATTGGGACTCTCAACCTTCCCGGGCCGGCATCGCGTCGGCTGGCGCAGGTTCACGACCTCACACAAAATAGACGGTTGTAATGGTACCCCGAAGCGTTCTTCGCTCTTCTTCTTTCACTGCTTTATTTTTTACAACCGCGTTCTTTACTCGCCTCTCATGCATGCAGTATGCACCGAACCCTGCATAGCCTGAAAGAGGCGACGATACGCCGAGAGACGCAATGGAGAGAATATTTCTTGATATTTCGAATCAACCTGACCTTCCAAGACCAAGGGGAGAAAGGGTGCTGGGCGGGGTGGCTTGGCGGGGAGGGGTAAGACGAAACCGAAGGAGTGCACTGGCCACGAAAGACCCGCGATGCTGCTGCAGCCAAGAGGAAAATCGAGCCGAGTGTCTCTCGACGTGTACAGTGCGAGTGCTCAATTTTTTCTGGCTCATCAATATTTGGGACTGAGAATGTTGTTATGCTGCCGAGGCACGAGAGGCCTTTTGGCCGAGTGCCCGTCCGTTCGACTCTTACCTCCTCCGGACGGTTGACAACCCCTTCGTACGAACCAACGAAGGACCGTGACCTTACCTAAAAACTTTCCCAATTCCATCCTAACCGGAAAATCTACTTCTCACTCTTTGCCATCGCTGTCAGCGAATCTCCTCACCTGCGCGATATTTTGGGTTCTTTACGAATGGTCCGTTTAAGTATTCACAGTAATTTCGGATCGGCCGGCCAGCAGAATTTTCACCTTGTCGAATTCAATCGGATCAACGGAATAGGCGATATCGTGGCTTTTGACTAATTGTAAAAAAAAAAACTAAACTAGCAAAGCAGTCTTTTTTGTTCTGTACGATATTTGATAAGTCATTCTGATTTCACCTTATCCAGCCTTACTGATACTTCAATTCACTTCCATCTCAATTTTTGACTTGATCCTGCGGCTTTAACTATACATCATCAAGGAATCTTTATCGTCACCGCATTGCAATCATTTCTTCTTAACTGAGACAACTTTCGTCCATGTAATTCAAGTATAAGTAAACGCTTATTTGGACAAGCTTTACGGTAATAATATTACATTATCTGCGTAATGGAGAACAGAGAATAAAAATGGCTCGACAACGATATGGTGATAATTATTGAATGGTGTGCGGCGAAGAGACATGTTAGAAAAAGTGAATGTGAATAGATCGGGATTGTAAACGCGGAAAGTGTGTCAGATGTTTAGAATGACGCCGGAGGGTTTAACTTGGGACAAAAATAGCTGTTCCATGTTCACCTCTGACGAGTCTCTTACAATAGGTAACTTATTTGACCCAGAGATAATTCATTCCTTTGTGATATTGTAACGTCGTGCCTTGATCATATTCGTATGAAGATATTCTTGTGCCATTTGTTTCCCCGTACAATAACCGTCGAATCTATATCGTTAAAAGTGGCTGTACAATATCCGTTTGCATCGAGCAAGGGACCCGATATTATCTGTACGATTAGATGAATACCATCGGTGAATAATCGAGTGCCAATAATTCCCATCCATACTCCTCGTACAATAAAATACAATTTTCAATATTCTCGCGAATGATTTTGCGCGGTAATATCTTTTCTCTTGTGGCACGAAAACTTTGAGGACATCGGCTGAGTTTCATATTTCTTATTCATGAGAGTAGACGCGTCGTTATTCTGGGAAATTGGAAAATATAAAAAGAAGTCGTAAAAAAAAAAAAAAAAAAAAAAAAAAGAGTGAAAATAATCCCGCGAAGTATAAATTACTGATGTCGAGTACACCAAGGAGGTCTTCTACTAGTTTCTTGTCTGTATTTGCACCCTGAATAAAGGATCACTCCTCGGTGCAAGAGTTAACGATCGGCACGTTCAACAACGACGCTAAGAGAATAAATCAGAGATGAACGGTAATCGTGTAAAGTTGTAAGAAAAACAAAAAAAAAAAAATCATTCTATCAAAAAACTAAATCGATGAATCCCTATTTGCAGAATGTTTAACCAATTGACCATTTCACTTTGAGGTCAATTGTTTCGAGTCTTAAAATAATTTTGAAAAAAGAAATGGTATAATTAATCGAGCAGAACAGTCGCAGAATCAAGGATAATCATGGTCTTGGCTTGAAAAATCGTGCAGAAGATCGGGCAAAGTATTTTCAACTTTGGAACCGACGTTGAATGGTGGATACTTATTTTTATAAAAAATATCCGAGATAATGCAAAGGCGATGTTAAAGACGAGATACACCCGGTGACTTGGACTGCGGAGTGGTGGCAGAGAGGGCTATATAAGTCGAAAGGGGACCGAGGCACTTACCAGTTCAACATTAAGCAACGAATTAGAAGTTCCCCGCTGAAGGTCCGACGAAACACTACGGCCGAAAACCGAAGGGTCCACCGAGACATTGCGGATTTCCAACTGTTGACGGAGTTCGCGTTCATATCCGAACCGGAAGTGAGACGTCGTAGGGTAAATTATTCCCACATTGTCACCCAAGCTTCTGCAGAGTGAAACAAGCAAACCTTTGTTTCCATTAATTGGCTCGCTTTTGATTGGAAATAATTGTCTACCCCACGTGTTTACCAAATCAATGTCGATCACCTTGCAGGTGTTCTTAGAACTCCAAGACCATGTATAAGCCAGCCCTCTACACGGCGGCCAACGGTCTTCAACGATCGGATGCTCATGACATCACGGAGGAGTACGCCAAAGAAATCGGCCATATGTCGGGACGATGCCTCGACATTGGATCCGGTCCTGGAGACGTGGTGAACGATTTTATTTTGCCGAAGCTACACCCAAAGGCCACCGTATTATGTGAGTACGTCTCGTTTGGCCAGTCGTGCGAACACCTTGTCAAACTAAAAAAAAAAAAACATGCATTCCGCCACACTCCAGGTTCGGATATATCCGAGTCCATGCTCAATTTCGGGAAGTCGAAATACAGAGACAACAAACGACTGTCCTTTATCAAACTGGACATTGAGTCTTCCGATCTGCCTAAGGATTTAATTGAGCATTTCGATCACGTCGTATCATACAACTGTTTACACTGGTGCCAGAACATGCGGTGAGTTCTCGACAGTTGTCTTGATTAGACAATTGTTCATTACCTTTGATAAATTTCTGAAGAAGCAGAAATGACGATCAGTCTTTCGGAGACTCGTTTTAATTGTTCAATCGATCGGTAATTTATTATTCCCGCATATAGCTGCTGGTCGAGAGTCGGATTGGTTCTAGACGAGTCCCGAAATATTTATGCAAATTCCTGATCCGGTCTAATTGTTTCAGCAAGGCGTTTGAAAACATCTTTACTCTGCTTCGACCAGGAGGAAGCACCCTTTTGGTATTCCTGGCCAACAACCCTGGCTTCAAAGCGTATGAGACGTTGGCTGCCATGCCTCGCTATCAACCCTACATGAAGGTGAGATCTTTTCACACTCGACAACTTTCCATCCGACCGAAACGTCATCTGAGCTTCCTCGATTTGTTTACAGGACGTGGATCGCTACATTCCGCTATTTCAGCACACCGAACAACGCCGTGAGACTTTGAAGAGTTTGGTCCAAGACGAAGGGTTCGAGGTTCTTCACTACAGCCGCAGAGAAAGAAGTTACATCTTTGACACACCGGAGACCTTGACCAGTAAGATGTATTTTTGTTTAATCACTAGGAAGGAATCGTGGTAGGTGACGAATTGCCTACAGCATCATCATCGTCAAGTGTAGAAATCTATTCTCATCGTGTGATCGTGATGCTTATTTCAGAATTCATGCTGGCGGTGAATCCTTTTATAGAACGCATGCCGGTCGATCTCAGGTCAGAATATGTTAAAGACCTGGTGGCAGAAGCGGTGAAAGAAACGATTATTTTCAACAAAAGTAACAGCAACGAAAATAAATATAGTATGTTGTCTAGATATTACATATTTGTACTTTACTTAAGGAAACCAATTGCCAAGTGATATTAAAAATGAGAAAAAGAAATTGTTATCTAGTTTCTTAAGTATAACATAAAATACGCACCGGTAATCTAACAACGCAAGTATTGTTCTTCTCTTAAAATTTACATGTATATATGTTGTGACGTGGTATTTTGAACTGCGTCACATGGGTTATAATAAAGCACTCCCTCCTTCACAGAATAACGCGAAACACGACGAAGGCACGTCTAAGGCCAATACCCCAAAGAAACGACTATCTAATTTTAAGTGAAATTTATTCATTAACCTTCTACCAATCCATTTTCTACCTTTGTATCTCACTACGTGAACCACCTTCAAGAACATCGCTTCAAGGGAACCGTATATCGCAACCCAGAGGTCACGGACCGGGTCAACAACGTCACACCGTCAGTTACAGAGGGCAGCATACCGCCGATCCGACTCCGGATGGATGCCTATCCGAATTGCGTACAGTGTCATGCGTCAAAACCACAACAAAGCCTCCCGTCGACGACATTTATCACTTATCAGCCTTTATTTTAACTTAAAGCAAGCTGGACGTGGTTGCCTCACGCACGCGTTTTATCGAAGGACTGCGACGTGATGATAAGCATGGGGATCCGGTACGAGGACCATCGCGACCAGGACGTCTTGGTACAAGGGCTCTCATGAACGAGTTGGCAGAGGATCTGTACCTTCTCGATATCGATGCCGCAATTACAATGTAAGATCGTTGCATCTTCAATTACCGTCGTTTTAACTGCAAGATCTACTCACGCATCGATACTGCAATACCTTGAGGGGCACACCTTCCTTCCCTTCTTACCCGTAGAGCGAAGCAACTGAGTGCAACCCCTCTACGTATCGATCGACGGATTGATATTTCAGCACATGCCAACGAAGGAGGAGAAGACGAGTGAAGATGGACTACCGCCCGTCCTACTTGTGACCCGTCTCACGTGAACTGCTCACCCAATTAGCGATCGAACAAGATAAGAAGACAATTATTAGGTCCTATCGTAATTCGGTGGTCACTTTTATTTCTTCACAGTTGTCCACCTGTTTGTGATAAGTTTGAGGTTATGTTACTGTTATGTAGTGTTGACGTTTAAATTTCAGAAAACATACGCAATTTGTTTTTACGCGCCGTTTTGACAATGGGAGAATTGAAAAAGTCTGTAACTGTGCAAAAACAACGCGCATTTTTGAAAATTTGTACTCTGCTGAATTATTCAACCGGACTATCGGGAAATCTTTTGCAAAAAGCAGTAAGCAAGAACGCGATCAAGAAAAGTGCAGTGATTAATTGGATGAAATCGTTCAAGGAGGGACGGACAAATACTGAGGATGCACTGAGGTCGGGTCGACCGAGATCGCCTTCCAGACAAGAAAGGCAAGAACGAATTCAGGAACTGTTGCGATGCTCTAGTAGAGTGACGTCTCTTTCTCAATCAATGATATAACAACAAACCAGAATTGGATTCCGCCATTAACACCGCAATTACTAGCCTTAATGAAGGTGGAACATTTAATGGGGTCAATGACCTCCCGTCAGTCTGGCAGCGTGTCATTGATAGCGGAGGGGACTTCTAATTGTTAAACAAGAATATCATTTATTATCAAATAAAAAATAAAAGATTAGTTGAAAAATAAAAGTGACCACCGACTTATGATAAGACCTAATACGTGACAGCAGCACGTCAAACGCGGTCTGCGCAGTGTACAGACAGACGCGTTCTCGTTCGGTAGTTCTCTAATCGCATCTTCCTTAACGTCCTATCCTGTCTGTACATCAGTTTTCTTCTACCTGCATCTGCATCGTTGTTTCTACTCTCTCGTGAGATTTTATTTTGTCTATTTTGCGAAGCTACGAAGTTACTTGTGTTATACCTTATCTATATCTTCTCTCTTTTCTTGTCTTTACTCGCAGTGTTCTCTGTGTGAGCCACGGCCTAATGTCGCAAGTAACATGGCGACTGGTTTATACTTATTTAATGTGTAGTAACTATTGCCTATTTTCTTGATCTCGCTTTGCTTGAATTGATGAATGATCCGAAATCGCTGAATAGCAACGCTTTACTATTTCTTTGTTTACGTTTGATTAGAATATCTCCAATTGCCTTGCTTTACTTGAATTTGGTAATTTATCGTTTCTCCGTAGTGATTGGTAAATTAGTTGACTTATAAATTTTCACCGTTTATCCTTGCCTCCGATTTGATTATAAGTTGCTTCCTTACCTAATATTTTTGAGTAATTAATATCTTTTCTTAATACGTGAGGAATATCTGTGCTCTTTTCTATGTCTTATCGCTATCTCTTATCTACCGCGTATGTCGCAAGCTAGACACTACGTATTTCCTTTCTAATTTCTAACTTAGTATATATTTTATAAATATTTCTTTGAGTATCTTTTTCCCGTAAATCGCTACCTTAATTTCGTTATCACCTGATCGACTTGTATTTCCTGCTTTCTGTATCAGTTCTAATATCTTTCTGCTTTACCTGAAAATTACCTTGACTGTTCACCTCTGCTGTGATAATACTATTCTCTCGCTATATTATTCTACATACTTTCGCTTGAATTGCTAACATTTAATTTGAGGATCTTAGATTGTGCATTCCATGCTAGCCTACCTTTAATCAACTATTGTAAAACTTGCTGATTGTTGCTCCGAGTAATAATATCACGGCTACACATCTCTATCTCTCGCTTATCACACAATACCTGTCTCGCTAGTTTGTTAATTCTCACTTTCACCTCTTCCTCTAACTGTATCTAATTCTCGGGCTGTATTTGTATTTCTTGAATTGTTTAATTGTACCTAAATTTCTCAAATTCCTTGATTCTATTACTTTTTGCTGTTATTTATTTTAATGAAAACACGCTAAGCTTCACCTGATCACCAACTCTGATGCAGAATTTGCGGTTCGATTGATATTTCGCATAAAAATATGCGTTTTATAGGATTAAACTTTTCATTTCTCGTTATAATTTTTCATTTCTCGTTACGAAAAAACTTTTCCAGTTCGTCCGGTTGAAAAATATTATGTTCTTGTGGGTGAAATTGTCAATTCACCCCTTGACATGCCTCACTTTAGAGGGTGGTTTCACCACCTTCAAGTTTTCAATGGCAGATAAAAACAAAATACGTGTCGCTTAGTCTTTAATCTACAATAACATGTTACAAAAGATATCAAATCGGAGAGATCGACCTGGGATACCTTCCTTGTTAAAGAGATACGTGCGGCCGTTATAAAGATCGAAATTGGACCCGGCCAAAATCCTTCCAGATCATTTTATCAGCTGATCGGCCTAACTAATACGTAAGAAACTGCCTGTAAGCTACAACCCCTGTAATACATCATACCTACTTAAGGGGGTGCCCTGGTCGATTTTGACGTTGACGTACATGTCTCCAAACATTGAGGTTCACGTATCTTATCGCGAATAAAGGCTCAACAGCCGATGCAGAATTCTGACCAAAATCGCTCCAATACATTCCAATACTCCACGGACTCTACTAAATCGCAATAGTAAGTTCGTAAAATTCATTCATACGGGAATAAATACTGATACTCCTTTGCAGCATATTTTCTTAACCGTGGAACCTTGCCAGTGACGAGAGTCATCCTTGAAACGATGTTCGAACCAGCCTTGTACTCAGCCAACGACAAACAGGTTCGTGAGGAGACCAGCGAATACATTGAAGAGTTTTCCGATGAAATTGGCCAAATGTCAGGACGGTGCCTTGATATTGGAAGTGGACCCGGCCATATAGTAGTCGATTTACTCCTTCCAAAGTTGAATCCGAAGTCTACCGTTATCTGTAAGTCTCAACTAGCTCATTGATCACAAGGCTAACAATAACTTTATTCCGCACTAATTTTAAATGAATATTGTGAACACAGGCTCTGACATTTCCCGACCGATGTTGGACTACGCTAAAGAAAAATATGGCGCCAACGAGCGAATATCTTTCCTCGAGCTGGACATTGAGTCCCCAACGCTGGTCGAATATCTAGGTGAAAAATTTGATCACGCCACATCGTTCTATTGTTTACAGTGTTGTCAAGACATGCGGTAAGTTCCTGTCATTAATTTCCTTTAACAGCCCAATCAATCACTGTTACTGCCTTACAAAATCACATCATTCAGCCAAGTCTTCAAGAATATCTTCGACCTATTGCAACCTGGAGGTACTGTTCTCTTCACCTCAGTGTGCAATCATCCTTGTGAGGACGCTTACAAGATACTGGCAGCTGTACCTTGATACAAGCGCTACATGATGGTATGTTTTTGCTTTCAAACTCGTTATAAAATTTACGTATTTTTTGTATTCTTGTATTATATCCATGCCTATGTAGCGATTGTATAACGCTTGAGTTTATATACACTATATTACAATTGGACTCGAGCCTCGAAATTAATACGCTTCGTCAAGTGCACGTCAGCGGTTATCTCGGAATTTTTTTACCCAACATCATCCTCGATTACAGATAATAGATGTTCAACACTCTATCTGGAGTAGCGGATCTCTCCAGAAAATCGTATGATTGACCATTGCGTCGGTGAAAATATTATTCATGGTTCCAATTGGCAACTCAATCTCGTTGCATTTAATAAACAGTACATTTAGGAGAGCGTGAGAATACCAGATTTTCTCAAAAGTACCCATATTTTAGTAACACCATAGAGTATTTATGCTCATCTGAAATGGTTAACAACAGTTTCGATCTCATTATACTCAATTGCAGGATGTGGACCGTTTCGTTGGGGTATTTCAGCACGCTGAACGCCCGCTTGAGACTCTGAAAAGTTTGCTTCGAGACGTTGGCTTTGAGGTCTGCCACTGCAGTAACAGACACACGAGTTACATTTACGACACTCCCGATGCTCACACCGGTAAGTTGTCTGTTTTGGTTGATCAACACAGCAATGTCATTGAATTTAATCAATTGACAGGATTCATGGCGTCTATCGACCCCTTCATGTCCCGCATGCCGGATGAACTACAGCGGGAGTACTTGATAGATCTGGGCATAGAAGCAAGAAGGCACTCATTCATCGTCAACAAGGATAGGAATGACGATTGTAGCATACTGTCCAGACGCCATACCTTTGTAGT
This sequence comes from Neodiprion pinetum, assembly GCF_021155775.2. NCBI lineage: Eukaryota > Metazoa > Arthropoda > Insecta > Hymenoptera > Diprionidae > Neodiprion > Neodiprion pinetum. The sequence continues at coordinate 42,612,760 of NC_060234.1, forward strand.
TTACTTGAAAAAGCCATTGGTCCACTGATAAACGGCCAAATAATTAATAAAAGTCGATATATCAATCATCGTTCACGTTCTGAAATGTTCGAATGTTCAACTAACCAGCTTTTTTTTTAAATTCGTCGCATTGAGATGAAAAATTTGTGTGAAACTACGGAGTAGGCTTTGAGATTAATCTTGGAAACGTCGACTTGGAACCATATAATTAATACGGATTTTTAGTACTATTCAAGAACGCAATGACAACCTGATTCAAAACCTTAATCAGATAACCTACTCAATGATATATATAATTGTTACTTACCCAAGCTGTTACTTTTATCTCGAAACGAGAAAATATAAATAAACAGATATAACCCGAAGATTATACTCATTGATCTAAGAAACCCAAAAAAGCCCTGTCTTTGGAAAATTCAAATATATTGTTCTATGTCACCGTCTTCTTGAATATCAGCAGAAGTTCTCGCATTATCAACAAAAAAAAAAAAAAAAAACGAAGAAGACGAAACAACAAACAAGCCGGAAAAACAGTTTTTTGCGATACTTTTCATTGCCATTGAAAAGCTAAGAGTCTGCGATCCATCCGACGAACTTGCGCGATGATCTGGTAAGTGGATTATAGATGAATAATCCGAAACTGAGGACTTGGCAAACAAAAAAAGAAGAAATATTAAACGAAAAATTTGAACAAATGAAATTTGTGATAGTAAAAAAATTGAGAAAAGTGTGAGAATTCAGCGCGAGGGGAATGAAATTAGCTGAGTAAGAGGTATAACAAGTGGCGTGGGACAAAGATAGGAGATAGAAGGACAGGATAGAGGCCGTAGAGTTAATGTAAGAATAAGGAGCAATAAGTGGGGGAAAAAGTGCAGTGTTACGTCTGACGTAACACACTTAATTATATTTTTTTATCCGCGAGAATATTTTTTGCATAAATTAAAAACTAGTTTCGAGTCATTGACGTAAGTTGTTGCTCTACGGGTAATAAAATAGCTAACGTATCTTCAGATGTGTAATCTTGTTCAATGATTTACTATTTCCAGGAAATATGTTTGACCAATCGGAACTCTTTGATTCACATAAAAATGCTCTCTGTTCAATTGCACATTCTCAAACGGGGCATGATGCTGAATATTTTATTGATTATTATAGAAGAGTGACAAGAGGAAAAATACTTATTCACAACAATAATTTGAAGTGCATACTTTGGTTGTGAATTCACTTTTGCTAAGAACTAGCGAATAATTATGGTTGTATCATAGGTCTTGGAGGGCTATCATCCCTTAGTCCTCCATTACCGTAAAGAAATCATAAGTCAAATGTAACTTAACAACGAATCAGCATGCGGATCATCGAGAATTGAGGCTTACTCTTCTAGAAGAAGCGGGCAGTTTTTCGGTAATACATGTGTGTAAATCATGAAACGACAAAGCTAACCAATCAACATTCATTGCGTTTCCCTACACTTAAGATACATATACATATATACTTATTTCAAGCGGAGAATGGTGAACCAGATTCTCATAAGGTGAGTGTCCCAGTTACTGAGCCTGTTAACCTTTTTCGGTTGGATCTAATTGATCCTTAATTTTCAAATTACCAAAAAATACATTTTTAGCGTCTAACTCTGTATCAATTGGTTTCAGTCATCGAGAAATCCACAATTTGTGCCGTCAGTTTATAGTTTTGTAAAATGTAAGGTTCAATAACTGGGTCTGAACGTGTCAATGACTGGTAAACCGATGCACTTACCTTACTTATACTCTCAATTTTTTTCCCATACACTTACAAGCCTGGCTGAGAATTTTTTTCCCTCATTTGTAATATCACTTCGCAGCAGGTTTACTATACTCATTTTCGTTTCTGCTGCTTTCGTTGAATATAATCGTTTCTTTCACCCCTCCTGCCAGCTGGTCTTTGACATATCCTGCCCCGAGGTCGACCGGCATGAGTTCTATAAAAGGATTCACCGCCAGTATGAATTTTGAAATAAGCATCACGATCGCACGATGAGAATAGACTTCTACACTTGACGATGATGATGCTGTAGGCAATTCGTCACCTACCACGATTACTTCTTAGTGATTAAACAAAAATACATTTTACTCATCAAGACCTCCGTTGTGTTTAAGATGCAACATCTTTCCCTACGGCTGCAGTGAAGAACCTCGAACAATCGGACCAGATCACGAACGTGTGTTGAATAAACCGATATGGATGTGTTGTTTATTGGTGTGCTTGACCCATTGAAATTATGTATCACACACATACACAGGCATGGATATTACGCAAATGAAATAAAATTTATATCGATAGAATCGCGCTCCGCGTATTATCAGTATTTTGTTCTGTTAATGCATCGTCCCTCATGCACCTTTCCAAAAGTGCGAATGCCAAGTGATTAACCTTTAGTTGGCATCTTTATCTGGAACCTCGGGGTCATGCACCGAAGCAATTTGATGTTTTTACTTGAATTTTTGTATTTTTTTTTTGTACTCACCGAAGTGTCTTTTATAAGATAAAAACGGTAGCAGCAACAATTTTTTATTTTAAGGTAGTACCATTCTTTTAAAGGGCAGAAACTTTCAAGTTACGAAAATCTCGATTAAAGACCCTTGGGTCACGAACGGCATCAAGGTGCCAGGTAAAGGTTAAAGTTAACGCGGAGCCAACGGATTAAATAATCTGTTACAACAGTTTTCATTAAACACTTTTCATCGCCATCCGTTAAACTGACCGGAAGGACACACCTGAACATACAGTAGCTATTTTATTACCCGTAGACCGGCAACTTACCTCAATGAGTCGAATCTAATGTAGAATTCCATAGAAAAACGTTTTTGTGGATAAAAAAATATAAAGCTGTGTGCGAGATTTAAGGCTATCAAGAATAACTTTACTTCAAATTTGATGTGATTATTGATCTCGGATTTCTCTTACCACCACCTTCGTCTTGCTCTTAAAGGCTAAACGCTGACCCCGTGAATATATAAATCGCACTATCGTCAGCTATAGTCAGTTACTAGTCGCGGTTAAAATCTCCGACTTCGCCGACTCTCCACTATTGCTTGTTGATCAACAAGTTCACCAGTCCGAGTGTTCAAGGCAGACTGAGTAATCATAGTCGCAAGGTACGCTTGTAATTAATAAATCCTTTTTACCATAAACACTTTTTACTTTTCATCACCTTTGGTAATCCAAGAAAGGTATTGGTTACGGTTAAAAATCACTTTTTTATAATTTCAACGAATCTTTACGTTTTCGAAAATCCTTTAGAATCCGAGTAACAGGTTTTTAGAAAAATATCGGTCTGCCGGTCTATCCGACAAACTCACACCATGATCTTGGAAACGGCTGGATGAAAAAAACTCGAAACTTACAGGATTTAACAATCAACCTATGCGCGTGAAAACTTGCCGTGTCCCGTTTAATTTTAAGTTCCGGTTCTACCGGAAATAAAGAAATTTTCAATCTTTTACCAACAAACATGCACTATTTCCTCCTTAATACTTTTTCAAAATAAACGATCATGTTTTTCCTAGTTTAAATATTTTTTTTTCTGAAATTCATAACTCATTCGTTGTTCAGAAATTTTCTGTTCAACTTTTTTTCAAAACCTTTTCATTTGGCTGCCAACTCTTATCAGTTTCAGAATTTTCACTCAGCCATTTCCGAGATCATTACGGAAATTTGTCGGACAGACCGGACAGATTCTTCCCTTTTTACAGAGATCAAAAGTATCGAGAAAAAAGCTGTTTTTCCGCAGTATTTGACGGAGTTCGAAATCTCTTTAACACCAGAACTATTACACCAGTCAAAATGACTGGTCTTTGATAATATCTAATAATATAATATATTTGCATGAATATAATATGACTTTTTTTTTATGCGGTATTTTTTGAAGACCAGTCACTTTGGTAAAGATAGTTTTGTCTCAATTACGGTACTTCTAATGTTACTGACCTTTAAGATTTCCGTATCAGCAAAAATGAACTTTCGTAAGCAGTACCTGTATCAGGCATTGAAATTACTTCGTAGCGTTTTAAAAACATATTTTCATATATAATTATCTGTGTTTTGATGAAAACAGGTTTGTAAAACGTTACGAATTGATTTGGAAAGAACATTGTGAGAGCAGAGTTCGATTGAATTTTCACGTACCTCACTCTATGATCTATTACATAATGTTCGTATTTTGTTTATTTTTATTTCTTCGTGTGCTGCTTATTTCTACATTGCTGATTTCGTCGCAGAAGCACACAAGCGACCATATATCCAATATGCATATATGTGCAATTGGAATGCAACTCAGTAAGCTACTTTAGCCTTAACTAGACATGCCCGAAAGTTAAAGGAGTGATATATGAAGACGATATATCGATTATTAGCGAGAATAAATTTTTAGAGCAACTGTTATTCTTTTTGTTTATACATACATAAATATATATGTTTTCAGTTACAGTACTAATTTGCCAAGAAATAAACTTGACATGTGTCTGCAGAAAAAAAATACCGTCACTGAAAAATTAAGTGAAAAAGAAAAGGAACAGGCGCAACTCGACTCTTGGATCGCGTGGCCAAGATTTATCACATATCCATCTATCAAGATTGAATTTGAAATCTCGCAAATTTTGTAGAAATGCAGTGCAATTCTTATCAAATTGTCATTCGCTGCAACTAATAGTCGTCTGCGTGTTCCTAATTGTTAGATTAGGGTAGAAGATGCTTTACACTAGTTTTTTTTCCGTCTGGCACCGAATTTTACATTTTATCATAAACAATCTTATTACGCGGCAAAGCAGAATAAAATCAAACTTGTCTCAAAGAAGTGGGGAAAATGTATTATCGATGTCTTAATCGATTTTTGATAAATATTTAGTTTTCATCCCCACGAAATATTGTCGTACTGTAGATACCGGGATTTAATGCGTTACTCGCAAAAATACACTAGTCATTAGAATAAGTACCTTGTATTTAGATGAATACTGAGGAACATCAGAGGTTATTTATACACCGCGGAACCTTTCCAGTGAGAGGAGTAAGTTTTGGAACGATGTTCAAACCAGCCGAGTACTCTGCAAACGACCAACTAGCGCGTCGAGAGACTAGCGACTTTATACAGGAGTATTCCAATGAAATTGGTCAGATGTCAGGAAGATGCCTTGATATCGGATGCGGACCCTGCGACCTAGTCGTCGATTCTCTTCTTCCAGTACTGAATCCAAAGGCTACCGTTGTCTGTAAGTTTCGACCAGCACCCTCATAACCAGTGTTACCGAGACTTAATTCCACCGAATGATTATACTCTGACTTCAGGCTCGGACATTTCCAAGCCCATGTTGGACTACGCAAAGGAAAAATACGGCGCCAACGATCGGCTATCCTTTCTCCAGCTGGACATCGAGTCTCCGACGCTGGCCGAAGATCTAGTTGAACAATTCGATCACGTTACGTCGTTCTATTGTTTACACTGGTGCGAAGACATGCGGTAGGTTCTCGTCACTCGTCTCCTCGGATGGCTCGATCATTATCTCTGGCTTACGGAGTCACACCATGATATCGTCCCTGCTTTCAGCCAAGCCTTCGAGAACATCTTTGATCTGCTGCGTCCTGGAGGTTCGGGCTTCTTGACCTTTGTGAGCGATTTTCCTTGCATGGACGCGTACAAGGTGCTGGCGGCTATGCCTCGATACCAGCGTTACATGACGGTATGTCGTTGCTTTCAACCTCGTTGTAAAATCCACGTCATTTTTTTATTCTTATGAACTATCTAAAAATTTTCCTAAGATGCGTGATTTGTGATCTCAGTTAATACTGATTCCGCATTACGATAACAGTAGTGCATCTCTGGAGATCCTGAAAATTTCCATATTCAGAGGAAAACAGGTTCACAGGTGTAGCCTGTCTTGTCATAAGCCCACGGAAGACTTGTCAGATCTTTCGATATCCACGCCGAACAACATTCTTCATTTAATTAATCGTATTCAATTACAGGATGCGGACCGTTTCATTCCAGTATTTCAGCACGCTCAACGTCCGCGCGAGTCTCTGAAAATGCTGCTCGAAAAGGTCGGCTTTGAGGTCTGTCACTGCAGTAGCAGAGAAAAAGTTTACATCTACGAAACCCCGGATGCTTTCGCCGGTAAGTTGTTTGCTTGGGCTTATTGTCGTAGCAATGTCATTGATTTTGAACCGTTTTCAGAATTCATGGCATGCGTGAACCCCTTCATACACCGCATGCCGTCTGATCTACAGCAGGAGTACAGAATAGATCTGGACATAGAAGCAAGAAAGCACACATTCATCGTCAACAAGGATAGGAATGACGATTATAGCATACTGTCCAGACGCCATACCTTTGTAGTTTACTTGAAAAAGCCATTGGTCCACTGATAGACAGCCAAATAATTAATGAAAGTCGATACATCAATCATCGTTCGTGTTTTGAATTGTTTACGTGTCCTGTTAACCACGTCTTTTTTTTAATTCAATACGTTGAGAAGAACGTGCGTTATATGGTGAATCTGCAAATGAAATAAAGACTTGAAAAGTTGATCAGCAAAGCTGATCTCGTACTGTAGCAACAACGTTTTCTCAAGGACCTATTCACTAACCGCAGATAAGGTGACGAGCGATTACAAAATTTCACACGATTCTCAATAATTTTACTCGACTTCGGAAACGGTTTGAAGCGATTTCAGATGATTTTAATATCAAGGATATTCAGTGGTTACGAAGAACTTCTACCGTGATTTCAAACGACTTCAAGTGATTACCGGTTGAATTCGGATTGACTTGTACTTGGGTTCAACTTTGTTATAAACCTGACTATAAATGTATAATGTGTTTCTTTTAATTATTAAAATATCACACTGTAACAGCGTTGTCTTTCTGAATGCATCTACCAGCATTTCCAAGATATAAATCTGGAACAAACTTCGCTTTCACCGTTTCAAACGTATGACGACTAATATGCTTAAGAGATTTCTCTCAACACAACCACTAAACGTAATATTATTTTCAAAAGTAATGATAGCGACAAATATGACAAATATTTGTCCAACTTTATGATTTTGAAATTAATATATTCTCGTAAATTTGGTGAAGCGTAGACGGAAATAAATGATTCGCTGCACCAGAAAGTTTCAGTGTTGATATTAAGACACCGGGAAGAATTTAGCGCAGCGGTTGGAAGTTTTCAAGTTTAACAGGCTAGCTAAATTGAAAAGCTCACTTGGCACAATGTTTGCTATTACAGTAAATATTCTTGCTTCGACAGCAAGAATTCTGGCCGTGTGTATGTGAATATTATACAATTCGCTGGACCAGGACATTCTTTTTTTCCGTTACAGATATCATTTTCTTACGAGTTTGAGCCCCGTAGGAGATAAAACGTTCCCTACTGACAGTGTTGGATAAAAAAACAATGAAAAATAATCCCATCATTCTCTACGTAATTTTGACGTCCCGTTTCTTTGTTCCCAAAGGTAAAAAAGGAAGTTGTTGTAATCACCCCGAAAATTAAAGTTGTGTTGTCGGTAAATCTCCACGTTTTCGAAGTCTAGAGAGAATCGCCTCCAATCATTTTCAGATTATGATGTGTATACATATGTACGTGTGGTTTGCGACATGCGTTTCGGCGGATCCAGAAAAAATTATTTCACAGCTTAGAATGCACCAAGATACGACCCCGGGACCTTTGCTTTTCGAAAGATTGCTCCGACCACTGATTACGAGCTGATCAGGCCGCTGCCGAATCATCTTTCCGAACCGCTACTCAACTGTGTCAGGAAATGCCACGTTACATAATGTAAGTATGTAATAAATATTTTTATCCGACGATATCTAGAACTAGTTATCAAATTTTTATGGTATTGGTCTCAATCTGCGCCGCTCTTCCAAACTTCGACCTGAAAAGATATTGGCCACAACAGATGAAAAATTTTACTTACGATCAGAATCCGGAGAAAGTTGGCAGGTCGGTTACTATTCACCTGAATGTAAGATGTGGTCAAGATCGAGATAACGGCAAAACAAAAATTGGACATCGTATTGAACTCGCCAGAGTGAATGTAATAAGATGTAAAAAGGAAAATCTGGTGATTCTCGAAATTCAAAAGTTCCTCCTGGATATTTTTTTATGACAAGTCAATTTATTCAGTCAGCTTGTACACTGTTGACTGTGCATTGGCAATTTAGCGAACATTCGTGAAAGTTGTGACTTCGTTTTCTGCCAGCATACATTACGCTTTGATCGATCCAAAAGTATCCACTCGTGTTTCCCTCGACGCATTATTTTTTGTACGTCTGAATCAACGCGATGAAATTGCATCTGGACTGCAGTATGACTTCATTTAGAACTATAAAATTCGAAACCTTGATTGACGTCGATGGAGATTATCAGCAGATATCGTTATAAATGTCGGTTGTTTTTATCTATAACTGTCCGATATCACAGATTTCTAGAATGACAGATGCAATGAAATGCAGTGCGTAGACAGTTGCACATTGTACCGTGACGGGTCCGCATAATTTTAATAAGCTTACATTAATAGTTTGCTTGCACGGCCGGCTCACCGTCGAAGAGTAAGAAAATTAGTCAATTAATAAATACGTTGATTTGCGATTCTTTAAATATCTTTTCTTCGTCTTACCCACGAAGTGAATTTGGCCACAACCACACCTATCAGCATCCGTTATGCAATCAGCCAGTATCGCAGTGAGCTTTCTCAAGTAGTGGTTAAGGAAGACCCATCATATTATCGGTTTTCAAATCGATATGTCCTCTAATCGTACGCCTGAAAAAAGGGGTACACAGGAAATCGGCAGACTAATCACTACACACGACAATCCACGCGATATTTTCCAGATTCGATCGTATCGTTGATTTTTTAAGACTAGACTGTGAATATTGTGAACATTAGAATGTCCCACCCAAACAAAATTGAAATGGTAATTCTTTGGGCTTTGCTGAAATCTGATGCTGTGAAGTATTTTGTACAAAATTTAGATACGCAGAACTTGTGCGGATTCACAAGAAAATTCCGGAATTTCGAAAAACAGTTGAGAAACTTTTTAAATACAGTACGTGTGACGTAGTATCAAGTAAAACTAAAATTCTTCGGGGTGATTTTGAAATTCAGGTTTGGGAAATTCGAAATTGCAGAATGAAATTAATAGAGATGCATATTAATTCCTTTCGCTGGAATAAATTATTTCTTTTAACAAGACTGTAATCTGTGTACACTTATCTCGTAAATTCAGTGGTATGTCTAGTTAATTCCAAATACCGTATAGCAAGTGGATGGTAAATTTACAAATATAATAAATATACTACATAATTTAGTCAATTCAGAATAGGCTTTTGCGTTTCTCCAAACGAATTGAGCTAACCTACAAAATTTTATTGCATACTTAATGAGAATGCTTGGTAACGACACTTTTGTGTCATGAATGTGTAGTGAATTTGCAAACATTTTAACAGTGTAGGTAGCCACATCGTATTGAGATGAAGACAAAAAAACTTTTCAGCATTTTTATACATCGCAGAACGTTGCTAGTAAGAGAAGTAAGTCTCACAGTAGAACGATGTTCAAACCAGCCCTGTACTCTAAAATCAACAATGAGGCGCGTCGTGATACCAGGGACTTCATCGAAGAATATTCTAATGAAATTGGCCAAATGTCAGGACGGTGCCTTGACATCGGAAGCGGTCCATGTGACGTAGTCACCGACTTTCTCCTTCCAAAACTAAACCCGAAGTCTACCGTTGTCTGTAAGTTTCGACCAGCACCCTCATAACCAGTGTTACCAAGACTTAATTCCACCGAATGATTATACTCTGACTTCAGGCTCGGACATTTCCAAGCCCATGTTGGACTACGCAAAGGAAAAATACGGCGCCAACGATCGGCTATCCTTTCTCCAGCTGGACATCGAGTCTCCGACGCTGGCCGAAGATCTAGTTGAACAATTCGATCACGTTACGTCGTTCTATTGTTTACACTGGTGCGAAGACATGCGGTAGGTTCTCGTCACTCGTCTCCTCGGATGGCTCGATCATTATCTCTGGCTTACGGAGTCACACCGTGATATCGTCCCTGCTTTCAGCCAAGCCTTCGAGAACATCTTTGAACTGCTGCGTCCTGGAGGTTCGGGCTTCTTGACCTTTGTGAGCGATTTTCCTTGCATGGACGCGTACAAGGTGCTGGCGGCTATCCCTCGATACCAGCGTTACATGACGGTATGTCGTTGCTTTCAACCTCGTTGTATAATCCACGTCATTTTAGTATCTATCAGCGTTTACGTAATTATTGCATTTATAAATCGTTTATCACAATCCGACGCGTGTGTCGCAGTACATTTGTCGAGTTCAGAAATAATCTCATAATTTTTTTTATCAAAGTGGATAGCAAATATTTTTTAATGCAAAATAATATTTGCGATTTGGGGAGAGGCCAACCCCACTCCTCCGTCTTTGCTCCCTCCCGTGGAGCTGACGGTACTATGCCCACTGCTTCTCTTTCCGTCTTCGTCTCGACGTTTCGAGTACCGAAATCTGCTCCCCTCTTCAGGAATTGCCGATCAGGCGACGGCCGCGTACATTCAGTAAATACTTATTTCGCATCGTGACAAAAGTGCGAATCTCTTATAAGGATTCTGAGACTCGCTGAATTGTAAGGATAACACATTTGCAAGATGTAGCCCAAACAATACTCCCGATTTATTCATATTCACTTACAGGATGCGGACAGGTTCATTCCCGTATTTCAGCACGCCGAACATCCACGCGAGAACCTGAAAAAATTGCTTCGAGAGGTCGGCTTTGAGATCAGCCACTGCAGTCGCAGAGAAATAAGCAACATTTACGACACTCCGAATGATTTCGGCAGTAAGTATAATTGTCTGCGCGATAGATTATATCATTACAGCAGTCTCGTCAGGATTTTAATCCGTTTTTAGGAGTAATGGCAGCCGTCAACCCGTTCATTCACCGCATGCCGGCTCAACTACAGCGAGAGTATGAAGTAGATTTGGGCATAGAAGCGACGAAGAACGCGATTGTCTTCAACAAGGATAACAATGGTGGCTACAACGTACTCTGCAGACATCACATGTTTGTAGTTTACTTGAAAAAACCTTCGATCAATTAATAGACGGCCAGATAATCAACGAATGCCTGTACCTTGATAATTCTTCGTATTCTGATATATTCAAATATCCGATCATCCAGTTTTTTTGCGCTTTTTTTTTTCAAATTCATCGAATCGAGGAAAAAATGTATGACGTGAACCTGCAGACTGAGTGAGCGACGGTTTTTCAGTTTTGTACAAGCCCCAACAGTAACTTCATCCATAAATTAAAATGAGATAAGCAACTAAGCGCAGTAAATAATTGTTATTGATAAAAACGATTACTTTCACTTAGAATATTGAAAATATAATTTAAGCGATATCGCTTGTATAGTTGGAGTATGAAAACATACACGAGATCTAACAATAAGTTTGGTGAAAAATAGAAAATGTACGTTTTCTCCATCACTGCCTTGACTGTAACGAGGAGCTTTCGCACTTTTGAAAAAAGAAAACGCACTGTTATCTTACTGTTGCTAAACCGTCGACTCTCCTTCGATTCGAAGAGGGTATTAAAAAAACTAAACATTAATAACACCCTGAGCGTGATCCTATCACATTAAATTTTATTATACGTACGTGTGTTTATATGTATATGCGTGTCCATGTATATGTGTATATATATACATATATATATATATATACTACATACGCTGTCTTTGGTTTTACACGATTTAATACAGCCATTCATCACGCATAGGTACGTAAACGTCCTATAATACCTTATCTATTCGTTATTCAAAAATCCTTCCGCATCTGCCTTTTCTCTCCGCGTGTGCGTGTGGCGAATTAGGACGCGCAATCGCGCGTGTGCGTGTCATTTGTGTGTTTTCTCGGTGGTAGTTGGTATTCATTTTCACACAGTAGGTAACAATTTCACTATAATCTAGCATCTAAAAAAACACACTCAAGTGTAGGTGTACATACATTAATCAATAGACATACATTTTTAATTACATATTTCGAACACCGACAATACCGGCACGCTGTTAGACGCAAAAGTCTATCGCCGATCGCGTTTTCAACTCTCACCTCGCGTCATCGGACTGACGATATTTGGCGACAAACGGCAGACAAAATTTGTGCGCAATTTCCGGGATAGAAAGGTTATGAGTATAACAGCTTGCCGAAATTTACAAAAATGGAAGCAACGCAATCGTAACCGTATAACTTATGTACTTGCGCGGGTATATAATATAATATATAATACATATATATATATATATGTGTATGTATGTATGTATATGGTATACGTATGATATTATGCTTATTACGTACGCACATGTATTCTAACAATAAATCGGTAACAACATATCGGAAATACTTTTACCTACTCCCGAACCTCTTACATGTATTATACGCTATACAATATTACGTGGTTATACATTTAATTCTCTCGGCCATAAATCGGTTTACAGATACAACGTGTTTCGGAAGAATATAAAAACTACGTGCTACTTTTCATATATCGTACGTGTCTCGCGCTATCAAACCCCGTTGTTTAACATGAACCGTACCGGGTAGACCATAATTTTAATTATTCAACAATTGATACTTAGTAAAAAAATCTTCCTCGCTCGATTATGATCGTTATAATGCCGACTAACAATCTTATCAAAATCTTGCAGCACCTGCTCTGGAACTCGATTACGCAACAATTGCATACCAATCACAATTATCATTCACATTCACATTGCAATTCCTAATCATGCAAAAATCATCAGCTTCCCAGATTTAGGAATTTTTCATGCAACTTTACTTGCAAGCGTATATGAGTGTTAAAGAGGACACGTGATGTCTGATTATTAAACAGAAAATTTTTATTCGATCAAGTAGAAATAGTTAGCGTTTGACGATATAGCAAATTACGTGACACAAGCTGCATTCGTCTTGAAAATATATATGTGTAGAACTGATTTTTTATCAGAGTATTTTTTACACCGTATATGTACCAAGTTTAGAAAATTGTGAACTTCAGGGTATCGAAAATCGGTAATCGAAAATTTAAACAACTTGACCGAATCAGAATTTTCTAAAAATATAATAATTAGCCAAGTCGCAAGATATCCATGCAGATTCAGACAATTTGAAACATTGGTATTTCTTCTCTCAAAAACACCTTCTTCTGTCAACCTCGTATGTATATTATAATATTTTTGTGTCATTAGGTTCATGACGAACAAACGAAGCAGAAAACCTCGTACACACTATATTACTTCATCTAATTTTCACTATTCACGATACAGTATAGTATAATATGCATGTGTGTGTACATACATACATATTGTAATCTTTATCGTTAATCTATTTATTACATATATACAGAGTGACTTCCTAACGACTGCATAAGTCCGTAATGTGCTAAAATTTAATGCGCATGCGCTAGAAGTTGAGAACAACTGCTTTCCAGGGCTACCAACTGTCTTTAACCTCAACAATTTTTACAGCCGTCAGTGGCAGTTGTGCTCAATTCAGAACGGTCAAAATTTTGCCCTGACAAACAATTGCTCTCAACTTCTAGCGCGTGCCCATTAAATTTTTGCACAACACGGACCCATGCAATCGTTGGGAATTCACTCTGTATACGTTCACAGTGTGGCGCAGCTACATATCTAATTTTAAGCTGTCAACAGTACGAACATATTTTCATGTACGTATCGGAAAGAAGTTCGGAACACAGGTGTGTCTAAATTAAACATCGTTCGATACTGACAAATTGAAAGATGAAGAAGGCATAAGGTAGGTTTGAAAAGTCAACTTTTCGATTCAATTGCAATGTGGGAAAAAGGAAGTTACATATTTTGAACGAACCTCTCGTCACAAGCTGATAGCACGAAAAAAAATACATTCGGATTATGAATCTGAATTTCATTATATCTGCTGTATATCACGGTTCGACATGACGTGCAAAAATTAGATCGTAACTCTTTTTATGAATATCATACAAGTAGGTATGCATTAAACACTGCAGTGTATAATATTGCTAATGCCGCAGTACCTCAAATTATTGCGGCAATATTCCGTGCCACATATACGATTATAGCTATATCATGGTTCTAGGTTTTAATCTTTCTTACTTTACTTGTACGCTCTTTATTATTAATTTACAAATAATCCTTAGAGCTAATAATTATTTTCATCATTATCAGTTATATTGTGTATCATTGATAATTTTATTATTATTCTTTTAATCGTTATTCATTAATTCGTGTGTAAGTGTGTATGTGTGTGTATATGCATGTATATATTATTACCATGATGTTATACGTTATCCTACGTAGAAGCAAACATCGAACATGGAATACATTCACGTGAGAGAGTAAATAAATTTGAAAAAAATATGGTTTACACAGTATATGTATATGTATAATAGTGAGGTGGAGGGGTGGGGGGTGGAGGGTGATTGAGGGCAAGGCACAAGTGAATCAAAGAGAGATAGAGAGAGGGAGATAAAGAGTGAGAGAGAGATAGAGAGAGAGAGATAGAAAGAGAAAGTATGATCACATCCGAACTATAGAAATACTTCGGTGACTTTCACATAATCGTGATTTTCTTTTGTTATTACTTATTTTTCAATTGAAATATGGGCAAAGACATTAATTTGCATCACCGTTTAATAATATTAACATCAATCAATAAAGCTTAGATTACAAAGATTATATATCAATTTCCTATTTATCATTGTACGAAAAGATATTTCAATTGGTAAAATTTCGATCTGTGAAAAAAAAAAAAATGATGCGCTTCGTCGATTTTACTTGCGACGATGTATAATTGTGCGGTTCATTTTTTTTAACTCTATTCTTTAGAATAGTACTTTCAGTTTAATGTTTTCCCAGCGTTTGAATCCGACAAAAATCCCCATCCTAATCTTGACCAAGTTTCATTGGCTACCCTTAGGATTCGAAGTATACTAAATCATGTCACGAATTTAGCTTATCATTAATTTTCTGGTCTTCAACGTGTCGGAATTTATAATGTTATAATTTTACTTTTTTTTTTTTGTTATTTCTATCATATTTTCGTCTTTTCCGTTCATCCAAATCTGGATCGTGTGTCGCTACATAATAAACAAAAACGTTATTCTTTATTTTTATCGTCTTAGCAAAACGATAACTTCGGAGTTTAATATGATAAAGAAATATTACTTTAGTATTGAAATATGCATACTCAGCATGCATGAATAGTTTTTTCTTTCGTGACGGCAACGTATTTTCTTAGAGCATAATTCAGATTCATAAAAAGCGGTGTACAATCAGTGAACGATATACGTGTAAATAAATCGGAGTTTTAATGACTACAGAATTTATTTTTTACTGACGAAGTATAAACGTACAGAGGTGAAACATTAAATAAGTATAAATGCCTTTGTAATACTGTCACTACGATTATATATGAAAGATTTCCTCAAGTGACACTCATTTCATATTCATTCGTATAATAATAATTATTAACAAAAAAAGAATGAAAATAACAAATCGCAATTGTAATGTAAAAAAGACACAAAAAGTTCTAGCTAATGTCGTCAATGGCTCTATAGAAAATAGAATGTAAAGTAGTTGTTATACATGTGTATATTGTATCGTAAATGTACAATGTACGTATAATATAATTTCTATTACGTTAAGATTTAAATACTTTCAGTGTAAAATATAATATTTCATGGCATATATATCGATGTAGGTTATATTATACATTATATGTAAAAGTTATGCGTAATAAGTATGGTCAATGCAAAACAACTGTAATATATGTGTAACGCATTTATACAAGCATTAAAAATACAACCATGCAGAGAATCATACATATATATATATATGTGTATATAATATATAAATATATTTCGTTCGAAAATCGCAAAATAATAGATTTGAAATTATTTGTGATCTTATGTATTCCCATCGGGAGAATAATGAATGATCAACTTATTGTCACAACGAGCATGCGTAAAATAAAGAAAGGTCATAAATTTTGTATACAGGACAGACGGACGCGATCAAATTTGTATTGCATATAAGATATAGGGGTGTATAAGAGTAGAAGTGGCAATGAAGAAGATTTATCGAAAAAATATTCATTAATTTCTTTTCGAAAAATTCTAGAAACATGGAGGTAGGTATACGGAGTGTTGTACGCATTAAAAAAAAGATCGAATCACTATTTTGGAAAAGCCGTAATTTAGAATAATTGAAATTTCATTTCAACTGAACGCTATCGTTATCATTATCATTGTTATTATTAATGTTATTATTATTATTGTTATCATTATTATCATTATGGTTGTTATTATCGTTATTTTTATCGATATTATTAGTATTAATATCAATATAAATATTATTATCAACGTTAAAAGGTAGAATAAAATGTGTGAAGGTAAATTTCAAGTGGCGTATAAATGTTATTAATAGCTGAGTATTAGATAATTTAATAATTCGATATAACAGATTTACAATAAAAGCTTCAAGGAATCGGCCCGTTATTTTTAGTTCATTACTTTTTTTTTTTTTTTTAACTGCAAAATAAATATCTCATAGTTCGCGTCTGACATTAATATGCAGAGAGAGATGTTTTTTTTTTTTTTTGTTTTTTTCCTTCCTCACATAATTTATCACTCGCGAATATTTCTCAGATCTTTTAATAGGGAAAAAGTGAGAACTAGACACGTACAGACGAGAGAGAGAGAGAGAGAGAGAGAGAGAGAGAGAGAGAGAGAGAGAGAGAGAGAGAGAGAGAGAGAGAGAGAGAGAGAGAGAGAGAGAGAGAGAGAGAGAGAGAGAGAGAGAGAGAGAGAGAGAGAGAGAGAGAGAGAGAGAGAGAGAGAGAGAGAGAGAGAGAGAGAGAGAGAGAGAGAGAGAGAGAAAATAAACAATTTATGATAAAATTATGGTTGCATGAAATTATATAATCTTAAATAAACCGTGAAATTAATATTAATATAGTCTGGAAGACAAAAGCTTTGAGAGTGACCGTAGTTAATAATTTTCTGTCATACGCATTGACTGTCGCAAATTGTCTTTAATGATTAATGATAAAACAGAAACTCGACGCGTTTCATCGGATAGTAATATTCCGTCTACTCATCGGCGGTATTAATTCTGTGTCACTGGCAACTATTTGTGAAGGCAAATATGGGCATACGTGCAGAATGCGGTCACAAGTAACGTATGCTAAACATTTGTTATAAAAAGAAAGAAAAGTTGGTACACTTAGTAATAAAAACGATAATGATATAGTCTAAATTACTGAATAAATTTCAGTAGAAAATAGTCATCAAGAAATTTAATAAGGATGATTTTCGAGATTGCACATATCCGATAAGCCTTTTCGCTGTATTTATACAATTATACGTAATGATAATATATTTCTATTCGTTTTTTTTTTTTTTTTTTTTTTTATTATTATTTATATCTTTTTTTTTTCTTCTTTTTTTGCTTTTAGTTTACTTTAACACATGATTCCTGACCCACGACATTTATTCAAAACAAAGTTCAGATAATATTCATTGTTCTGTTACTATCGATTAAGTGTATACAGAAGCATATACATATACATATATATATACATACGTAATTATATATATATATATATATATATATATATATACATATTATTTGCAATAGTAACTTTGGTTTCGTATTCTGAGTTAACGGTTAGCGGTGAAACAATTATAATAACAATGAGATTTATACGATTCGAAAACCGTAACTCAGGTTTAAATCTATCCATTTACCGTTTTATATTGAGCGAAATTATACTTTATCGTATAAATATATTACCAACTGAGCCTAATTTTCAGGGTATAGAGGACATCAAAAAATAGTAAAAAAAAAAATAAAATAAAATAAAAAATTGGTACACTTGCCAAAAGTGAAAGCAATCGTTAATAATCGATGTTGAAAAATACGACGGAATTTCCAGATGAGACAAAGAGAGAGAATAATTCAGGTACAGAGAATCGTTGTAGGAAAACCTATCAATATAGAAGGTATAACAAAGCTAAGCATAGCCCTAATAATAATATAATATAATATAATATGATATAATATAATATAATATAATTATAATAACTTTATATAGTAAGTAACATTGTCGAAGAATTTTGAATCTTTGTTAAAATGTCACGAGGGCCAGGGAGCTACGATTTATCTGTAGGCCGTTAACTACACTTTCTCCCTTTCCTCCCGAATATTACTTTTTATTTAAGTTTTATTGTTATCATTATCATTATCATTATCATTATCATCATTAAAATTATTAAGTTTTCTTTAGGTTTTTATACGCTTTTTAATGATTTATTTGTTTATTTGTTTTGTTTATTTACTTATTTTTATGTGTTTTTTTGTTTCTCCCTTTTTTGTATTTTCAACCACTTGCCTCCTTAGCAATTATTTAACTACATCGCTGTCCTACGCTATTCTATGCACACACCCCGTTTCGATTATAAACGATTAATACCGTCGTTATACTATGTATGTATATACACTACAGAGTGTCCAGAAAAAACAAATCTGCTACCGGTGTACGTGTACATCGATATTTAATCGTGAAAATGGGTACGAACGACGGACGTGTGAAACGTTCGACAGCAGGTGAAATTAATTTAAATTAACGACAATCCTTTCTATAAAACAAGTAAAACCTCGTAGTGTTTTAATTCAATTGTCAGCTATACATGATGATAGTTGCATATGTCAAACTTGCATTTTAATTTTTCTGAATACCCTGTATCTCCACAATGTCGTATCAACTAATAAATATATATATTTGTTTATGTATGTCGTGCGTGTGTGTGCGCAGTAATTTTCACTCTACATATCTTGTACAAAAGAAAATCGTGTGTCTGTGTGTGTGTATTATTAACTTAAATAAAATGATGAAAAATCCTGATCATTCGTTCTTAGATTTACATCAGTTAATTGCGAAAGAAGATTTGAGGAGAGTGAAGCAGTGTAATAAATTCCCTAGATTAAAGTACCAAAGAAATTCGACTATTTCGGAGGATATAACTGTAGAGATTTAAAATTCTACTAACTAGAAGTAAACATGCGAAAACAATTGGAGTTTCAAAGTTCAAGTAACACGACTTAGTTGTTAGTTTTTAGGACGACTGACTAATTTTAAGCGTTAATGCGTGTGAGAAAATATGGTGATAAAAGTAAAATAAATAAATAAATAATAATGTGTATTAAAAAAATAGCCTAGCCAAACAAAGATTATTTCCATTTCCGTAATAAGTTGCACGGGATAAATTTAAATCTTAAAAATTCGCATGCCAAGCTCGACAGATTTTCAAAATATTAAAATGTGATACACGGGATAATGCGTTACTTTAATTTACCGAATTGTACATATATATCTAAGGTAATGCACATAGTATATATATGCACGCATGTATGTATTTATGTATGTATGTATGTATTTATGTAACGCTACCTTATCAATTATCATCTCTATGAACAATGATGACCATTATATTATAATAACAACATCAACAGCAACAACACATAATTAATATTTCAACATGGATATAATATATTTATCGTTATTTTGTATATAAATATTTGTGGTAGGATGAAGGAGGATGGGAGGTCAAGCTAATATATACAGACGACGTAATTACTGGGATACGAAATTCTGATCCGGAAGTTTGCACGCATAGACGGAGTGACAAAATGCATGCGCTTCGAGGTTTCATCTTCTCCCACAGTTAGCCTCTTACTCCACACCCAGTATTCGGCTAATCCGAGGTCTACGTCAAATCATACGCATCACTGTTATCCAGGTAAAATTGTACGTTGTACTATCGAGTGGCAAGTTTTATTCTAAACCTAAATTAAACGGTAACTTGTGGAACGCTGTGCGACAAAACTTGAAGAAAAAAAAACATATATATATACGGATACAACAAAGAACCGATCGCTTAACAGTAAAATGGTTCGATTGCCGTTGCTTCAGAATTGTAATACATAAGTAGATTCTTGATAAGGAAATACAGGCAAGTATAAAAGTTGCAGATTGCAGCGCGATTGAAATTGAAATATAATTATTATTCTATACGGTATTGTAATGGAAGATCTTGGAACGCTCTCTCCGACGTAAAGGAATTGTATTAAATAATATTAAGAATTTGTACCGTTTAGTAGAAAAATCACGATGCCCAGCTCTATAAACTAAACTATTAGCACGCAACTCGTTCCCCTACTAACTAAAATATCGATTCTCTTTTATTGATAACTGGTACAGTAGTAAATTGTGACTAGGACTCTGCCAAAATCAGTGATGATAAATTTCAAAATCGCTAGCAGCAAAATTAAAATCTTGAAAATGATTACTCGTATGAAACAGTAAAGAAATTATTTGTAAAAATTGATAACTACTTGATAATTTGTCATAAAAAAGAACTTTCTTCTTTTGCGTCGAGACTTTAAAAGTGAAATGATAACAGCAAGCTGAATATCTACTACACACATAATTATAACTATTCAAATACTAGGTTGTTTATCAAATGAGACCAGACATAAAATGCATGAGTATATCGATTAGAGACAAATTTTCTTCGTAAGAATTTTTAACGCGTTTCCAAATTTTTTACCAAACGCTTTGTATATGCGTTAAAAGACTTGCGAAATGAGAAAGAGAGAAGTTATAAAAATTTGATCGTTTGCATTTCTTTGTACCAAAGTTAACAGCGATGCATAGAGGTATACAAACTAACGAAATTTCCAGTGCATTTTTAAATACACACTTATGCCACGTACAACATTGTGCTATAATTATTTCTAAGCTACTGCAAAACTGTTGGTATACATATATGTATGCTTATGTATATCTACATTAATACCGTTCCTATAAACATTAATCTTACAATTTGCTAAAGGTATCAATTCACTAACTAGTTACAATACAACCCTAAGGGAAAATCCTATTTGGAAGAGGCGTTACGCTAATCATTAACTTCTTCCAAATATAGTGTAATGATACAGGAAGCTGGTACGCTCTACAGCATGAATACTATTTGTCAGATAAAAGCATCGAACTGAGAAAAACTATCTATCGTCACATCAGAAACGGCAAAGGTCGTTTAGTTGTGGTATTGTTACATCGTTACTACCAGAACTAGATCAAAAGTATTCGGTTTCACTTTCCTGTATTACTAGGCAATATATTTGGGTCTAACTGTCCAAAAATTGAAGCCATTTCCTTACAACGAGGTTCGCTCGCATCGACTATACACGTTCAATTCCAGCAGAAAATCCATATCGCTACTAGAAAAACTAGGATCTAGGCAGTAGGTAGGATAGGTAGACGATCGGCCCGAGTCTTTGTTAAGAAATGGTAACTTTTCTTGGACGTTACTATCCGCATTTACAATATGTCTGTTGCATTATTTTACTTCTCCTAAGTACTATTTGGAAAACACGCATTATTTCTCACGGTATAATAGTGACTATCTATAAAATGCAACTCTCCTCAACTTTTACTGGTATATACATACCATATGTACGCGCGTATGTACATGCATGCATGTGTGTAATTCTAGATTACATTTTTGTTTTTTCAACACGTTGTATTTGTATCTTTTAATATCCAAGCATCGTTATTGTGATATCCGTTTTTTTTCTCTTCTTTTCTGTCTATCGACTGCGCTCGTTTCCCCTCGATTGCCAAACATTTCCTGAATGTTTCGACAAACGTTACATTATTTAAGCATTGTTGTCTCAAGCTTGTGAACTGCTGTCGGTACACCAACTTTCTCAAGCCATTATATTGAGAATATGTCAAAATTGCAGCAATATTGTAACGGACTTATTCTGAACAATGAGGAGCAGAGAAATTAGCTGGATTTTCAAAGAACGGAAAAAACACGTAAATTAATTCCGAAGGAAAGACAATTCCTGCGACTTATATTGTGTATAAAATATCATGTCTTTTCTCTTCGTATAAAAAATAGACTTGTACGGTACTTGAGATAAGCAGGCGTCAGGTGGTAGATATTAAAACCAAACGTGCGACTTGGAATAATATTACAACTATGGAACAATACGTCCGGATCAATATAATAATGAGATTCTTTCTCACCCTCAAATACTTATTAGCCAAAATTGTATCCTTCAACCGTGTATTCTGCGACTTATTGCATTTTAACAAATAGCTTTACTGGGTTGTGAGCAGTGTGAAGTTTAATCGCATATTTTTACTCAACCAGCTCATTTTGATGTTTTTTTCGTAACGACTTGTTTGCACTGCTACGATTGCTTTGAGATCCTTTAATATCACAACATGTCCCCTTTACATTATCTATCGACAGTCGGATTTCGGGCAGAGACGCAACGTAAAACAAATTCGTTGATTCGATGCAACAAGACATCGTTTAACCAACTTTGATATCTTAACGCCAAATAATATTCAGACCTCGAATCCCACTGCCGTAAAAACTATGCTGCCACAATAATCAGTGAACATGCCCTATAATGATGACCGTACGTCCGATACTAATGTCAGCAATAATACCACATTGTTCCGCGTACAAGCCGATCCCCAATTCTAAGACAGTATTTCAGGGTGTTTTCCTTAGTTACCCGCGTACAAGACGAGGACAATTTTGGTGCGTGCTGTCAACGGCAAAAAACCTTGACTTATACTCGGAACAATATGATAATTTAGACACAAATAAATAACACACTTTACAAGAAAGTTTACACACCTTAAATCTTTACCTTAGAGTTAATAAGATTAGCTTATTTTAAGTATATCATATGATTAGAAACAACAAGGAAAATGTTACAGTTTAGTTTACTCTGTAACATTTTTGATTGTCTTCCTCAAAGAGGTGATTCGACCAAAGTTCATTCTTTGATGAATCTCACACAGATCCTGGTGAACGTCAGAAGTGCTGGGAACAGCCGGTGGTCAACTTCGTCGCCTAATATTCAACATCGATAAGTAAATAAAACGTTGCCTTGAGATTTCTTTTTTTTTTCCTGCTTTCAATAGGATATATAAAATATATTAATATTATACTTTAATCTAACTTATATTTTACACAACGTTATTCATTTCATTGAAACAGCCAATGCAGGCCCAGTTTAATTGCATGTTGTACTGACTGCATTGACTGCGCAAGTCAGATTAAGAAATCAATTAAAAAATAGGCTCTAGCTTGAAAGTGGAATTACACATACTTCCAAATTTTCAATGTCGTACGTTTTTCTCCAACAATGTACACACAAAATAAACAATATTTACTAAACAAGCAGGAATGCATTGGCTTTGTCTTCGAATAAATCGTGAAATACAAAAATTAGATACCTGATTTACAATCATAGCAACTTTGCGATACTGTTCGGCAAACAGCCAAGATGTACAAGTGTATTGAAACTCCATTACGTTTTCATCAATCAGTCCCAGCGCTTCTGAAGCAGGTTCTTGAGAAATGTTTTTACGTTGATTACTTTCAGTCAAAAATATGTTAAATGTGTTATATTATAATCGCACATGCCTTACGCTTCTTATAGGCCAAAGAGATTCACATAAATATTTATACATCTCAGATCTTACAAGATTTGATTTTATAAATTATAAATGAATTGATATTTCTATTTTGCATTTTTTTTTTTTTTTTTTTTTTTAACTTTTGTTTTGTTCTTGTTTTTTGTTGTTGTTTTCATTTACATCTTTCTTGTTTTTCTCCCTATAAGTATAATATGGTTAGAATTGTTTTCTGAGTAACATCTTATTCATATAACAACAAAGTGAATCGATATTTTGAAAAAGGTTACAGTTATTTAGAATTAGATTTCATATCTTTACTTCTCAATAGTCTGTTTGCTGAGCTCCTGGGTCACACTCGATAGTTGAAGAGGATAGTTATTACGTGTGAATTACCAACCCATTTTTTTGCTTGACCAAATTAAAGTTTCCTTCTGTCAGAAAACATCGCTGTGACGAAGCTCGCTTTGTTTGAAAACAATTCGCAGACTTCAATCAATCAAATCAGTGTCAATTAAAGATAGCATACTATAATAATGCATGGTATGTACATATACATAAAATATCATGCTTCTTCGAAATTATCGGCATAGCTGTGCGTAGAACAATAAAAATATACTAATAAGTGTGGAAAATGGCGGTAAAGAGAAAGAGATAAATATAGAGATTCTGTAAGGTACCTAGTTGCGATTTGAAAAGGAGAGCCTCTCGATTAACACAGGAGTTGTCCACTTCTTTCGCTTGTCTCAACATCTCTCAAGAAAACTAAACAATATCTAATAATTAGCTCTTCGGTTTTACCACAACTCGATGCAGTAAGTGTTTTTTTTTTTTTTTTTCTATCTTAAAAGTAATTAATTGAAACACGAAGACTTACATTTTGGACAGCGCGCCTATCGAGGTCCCCGAAAACACAGAAAACACCAGAGTCGGATAGTGTCTGATGGACAGTCTAAACACAGCAAGTAAGTTTCAAGGCCTACGTATTATTCTCGCAGACCCAACTTGAGGTATTAGTTAGTGTTTCCACTCAAAGACTCTGGGATGCTGCTACCGCCGGATGGAGACAACGTAAATTCGGCAATTTCAAACTTGCTGTAACGATTGTTATACTCCGCCTGCAGAGCTGCTTTTACCTGAAAAACCGTTTGTGTTGAATTCCACATCACGATACACAATACGACGTCAAATATTTACAAACCTTTAAATATGGCAATTTATGTCACACATTTCAAGGAATAATTATATAGCTTTCAATCTATTTTGTTTCTAACATAGCCTTAACAATCTTACGAACATAATTGAGAACGATTAATTTTCTGGGAAATTCCGATCAAGTACAAAATTCTAGCTAATTTTTACTTGACATTCACTGTACCTTCGCTTTTTCTTCTTCTAGCCTCTGTCTGACCTCTTCATGCTGTCTTTCGAGTTCAACTCGTTTCTTCTCATAAATTTCTTTCAGTTTAGTACACTCGTTGACACCTCTCTCAACCGTAGACTTAGCCAGCTCACGCTTAACTCTGTCCAACTCACCCTTATCTCTGTGAAGCTTGGCGAGTTGTTTGACCTGTCGGAATAGTACGTTGGTAATATATGCAAGTAGTGTGAGATACATGATCGAAATGAGTGAAAAATATTTTTTGTGTACCTGATCCTGCCTAGTAGCCTGGAGTTTTTTCAATGCCTCTTCTCTCTCTCTTTGACGATTTTCTTTTAACAATTTCAACTGATTTGACTGTGAAACTTTCATTATTTTTTCAAGCGTTGCAAACAAACTGTCGTGATATTTCTCTTGAAGTTCCCGCTCCTGCAGCACATGCTCTTTGCACACTGCTAACAGTCTCTCGCTCTGACTTCTAGGCAATCCTCGCGGAATTCCTTCCACTCCGTCGCGTTGCTCTGCCTCGGAACATTCAGAGGTTTCGGCCAGCAGTTGAGTGCTAAGTCCAACTTCGCTTGAGAATCTGTGGAATCGAATTAGTCTGGTGAGCCCCACTGCTGACGTCGGATTGAAACTGTTGCGATAAGCTCAGATCAGTGCAATTAGTAAGGATAGTTACATGTTTTTACTCGAAAGTCGCTTTACCAGCATCTGGCTCACATAAAATTTAGATCTGTGCTTTTCACCGTCCAGTGATCCTTTCTGCGACTGTATTCTCATCTTTTCCTGAAAAAGGTCAACATTCAAGATTTCATTCATCTACTTCAAAATTCTTTTCTTAGAAGCTTATTTATTCACATACTTTCCAACACCAAAAAAACACGCCAAACATATCGTTTCGGTTAGTAAATAATATAATTAGGTTTTACCTTCTCGTGTTTTTTCCTCAACGACTCCAACTTTTTATCCAACTCCATTTTTTTATCCTTAATCAGTTTGTTCTCCATTAACTTTTCAAACGAGTCGGCCACTATCTCATCGTTCACTGTAATAATCGACGTAAAGTGGAAATGAATAATAAAACAAATTTAAATAGAAATAGCAATTGGCTTGCTATTTAAAAGATAGCTGACTTCAAATCTATGTACATACGTGGTAAGAATACTCACCAGTACTTGTATTCACAGGACTTTTCGTCGCAGAACTTTCCGCTGGTTGTAATGTGGAAGCATTTGGGCTCTCGTCTTGTTCTTGGTTTTCGGGAGAATTGAGGATCCCCACTATGGACGGCCTGCCATGCGGACTGCCAGACAACGGCAACGATCCAGTTGATTCGCTGATTGACTGCAAGCGTTTTGCCTTTGACAACTCATCCTGGAAAATCGCATTCTGGTGAGAACTGTATGAATATAAATCTAATAATAGTAACCCTAAACATAAGGAAATTCGACTTACTGTTGATTTTGAGGAACTTGCCCCTGTGCCAAACTTATCCTTATCCTAAAACGGTCAGGGAAGGTTAGTGGATTATTGGGAATATTGAATGGTGTGTATTATTCATTATTCACACAGAATCTCAAATCAATGGCATAGAATTGTCAGTTTAAGGGATTAAAGGTTTGCAACGCAGGGTTATTTTCACCACAATTCTACCGATCACATAGCCAGGCTGAAATAATGTACAGATAATTTGTTAAAAGCTCACTTCTAAATCCCCTTCCGTGAGTTCATCGACGTCATCTGTGAAGACAGACAGCTGATTAGTCCTTTTCTCTAATTCACTTTGGTATTTAATCGGGTTGGCTAACGCTTCGGCAAAGTCGCAAAGTCCGTCGGGTACGTAATCCTTGACGATTACGTGCAGAAACAGGCTAGCCAAAGGCAGTGGTTGGCCGCATTCGGTTCTCAAAGCGACATGTCTATACCCGGGACACAAACCAACGACTGGAAGAACTCTATGTCCGATCAGTCGACCTGAGTCCTCGTAAGCAGCTATTCGCAGAGATGCGAGTTCTGGCAAAACAACCTAGCAGTGAAGAAGTGGATAAAATCAATAATACACTTGCGCATTTGATAGTATAGAACAAATTTCTTCGAACATATCATTTTACTTCGGTTGCCTCACTACCTTTTTGAAAATGAATGGCGGGTCATCGTAAACCGGGTTTATTCCGTTATTCGGGACGATTTTAGTCCTAAACTTCTTTCTCACGGTGTCTGCTGGCAGCCCGTACATATCGACTTCAACGTAAGTGCCGACTCTCTTGTCTGTTAAAAATTGTGCCGAAATCACGTGTATGTGTACAGTTCCGGCTATTATACCGTCGACAGTTGACTCAGCAAAGGGATCCAATCGCCGATCCTTTCGCCTCATAAATTCTGGTTTAAGAAGGTATCCGCAACGATGGTTGTACTCGAAAATCCCCAAGTTGAGTTGCATGGCAAGATCTGTTTTTAAAAGAAATTCAAAAATTTTCAATAATAGATTTACCTTACAGTAAAATTGTTAGGAATAGAAATTGATAGACTTATAAATCAAAGGATATTGGTAAGTAAAGTATTGTCATGATCATTGACGCTAACTTGCCTAGAGTCTGATAATTCAGTGCGACCAGCTGGCAGCCGGCATTCCAAAACACTTGAGGCATAAAATTGCTGGAATCGAATCTGGTCCCTGCGGGATAAACCCTGGAAAGCTGGTGTTTGTTGTAATTTACAAACTCCAATGGCCTCTCCTTCAACAGCGTCGTTGCTTGTTTCTCGTCAAACGAAGACATTTCGTACATGCGATTTTTCTCTGCAAACACATTGTTACGTTATTACAAAATAGCCACAGGTCGTTTTCACTGTAAACGAGATTCTCAACTTACTCTCAGCATTTTCAAAACTGCTAAAATGCACGGGTTGCACGTAGTTGACAAGAGCCGATATTTCGGCACCCGCCTCTGTTTCCTTTGCAGTAGCAGCTGTCGCTACCTTGTCAGGTACAGGGATTTTGTCACCGATTCTCAGTTTCATATCTTCAACATTCGACTCTTCTTCGTCAGTGGTGGACTCTTCGTCTTCGTCTGTAAACAATTTAATAACCACACCGTTTCAATGAACAATTCGTTATTTAGCGATCTTCTCCTACTCAACAATCTCTCAAGCATTACCAACCATCGTCATCCTGCGTACTGTCCTTGCTTCCCTGCCTCTGCTGTAGCAAAGGAGCGCGAGGAATGTCTCCATTTCCAATTTGCTGCTCGGTTGGAGCGGCTCCGATGACAACTCCATCTACGACTTCGTTTTGCGGTATTATATCAGGCGGTGGTCCACTCTCACCCTCAGCTCCGATGTTCACCAGTCCATTGTCATCGGCTTCCTGTGAACCCTCGCCGGAATCCTGAGACTGTGCTTGTTGCTTCTTGTGATGTTTCTTGTGATGATGGTGATGATGATGCTTCTTTTTATTCTTTATTATTATTTTTCGCTTCAACGATGATGGCGGTGGAAGTTCTTGTCCGGGTTCTAACTACAATCGATAAATATGAGCTTCATACTAATAAAGTTCTGTAATAAACGTATCCACTGAGTACAGAGAACTTTGGCACACCTTGTGAGATTCAAGAGGAGCGTCGAGCAGCATCTCACCAAAATACTCTCTGCAATACTGTGCTATTTTTGCTTGCTGTCTTGGATTGCAATGGTTTTCAAAACTGAGGACGACCGGATATTCTGAAGTCTTGAAGGCACTCTCAGCTATCGCCTCTATCACGTCCCGTGCATATATTTCAGGCACAAATGTGTATCTGCGAATAAGAATACATTTCAATTATTATCAATTATCATTAAGATACACCGACAGTTGAAATGGCATTATAATAATGTAGAGAAAAACTTTACCCGTGAACAATCATGGGTTCATCAAATCTGCCGTTCCAGAAATCCAACTCCACGCAACGACATCCAGCCAACAAACATTGCCGATATATTTCAACTGAACTTTTGCCAGTTATTTGGTGTCCTGTGAAAAATTCAAAGCACATCAACATTTTTATTGGGAAAACGAAAAGGAGACGACAGGGAAAAAATAATATACATGGAACTGCAGCGGTTCACCTGTGAGGTAAGTGTTGTGACTTGAATTGATGAAGTAGTGAGATAGCGGCTGATCCATGTCGTCGGAAAGATCAAATTTTGATACAGCCATAATGGGATTATCCTCGCTCATTAAGTACCTGAGAAAACCGTCAAAACTGAGGTATCCTCTTCCCGCGTTGTACTTGTTCGGTTCATATTCGTTGATAATGTCCTTTGCGCGCGCCGTATTTGCATACGGATATAAAATCTCATTCAATCGTGGATCCCTCTGAGTTTTGTTCAGAAATTCTACAAGCTGTGCAGCTGACATTAGTCTGCGCTTCGCATTGCCCACTATTTCATCAAACACCTTTTCTACCTCGGTACGCTGAGTGAGGGATTTATAAAAATTGAAGAAGTCTTCAAACTGAAATTTCTGCAAAGATATTGCATCATTCTGAAACAAAATTAAATCAAAGTTAGTATTAATGTTTCAAACTATGTTTAATTTAAGTTTAAAAATCATTTCTTCAGTCTGTTATATATCAACTTTCTGTACAAGATGAACTTCTGCCTATAAACTCAATTCACCTACTGAAACTTTTACACTTTTTTTAGTACCTGGCATTTTTAACACGCTTCCGACACTTGAATGAAGATGAACAAGATTTATAACTTCCTTTTCTGTTACTGGCCAACAGCCAGTAAAAAGATCCAGCGAATATGATTTACTGTTTACTTGGGTAAACAAATGTTATTGCACAGACATCAAAACAATTCCTGTTTTCAAAGCACTGTTTTACATATTTCTAAAGCAGCGGTATTGTAATAATTGCTTATTCTTCAAATTTCTAGACCAATTTCTAACCAACGGCATCAGGCCTTTGTATCATGCTAAGATGTGCTATGGCATACATTATTACACACCGATGCTACGTTCGTCGAAAACTTGTCGTAGAAAAGACATTAAGGTGTCAGATTAAATTTAGTGGATAACCAAGGCCGTTTAAAAACACTTAAAGTAAAAAATGAAATGCTGCATTGAGAAATCAAAGCCTTGGCTGAACGCCAACGAAAACTGTGGTAGCTGGAATAGTATGCCGAATATTACTACAAATGATAAAGGAGAAAACAAACCATTTTCCAGAACTTTAAATAATAACGTTCACGGGTGTCTAATTTTGTTTGACAGATCATCGATCGAAAATAATGACCAGTAACAAACACAGAATGGCTTCATTACTCAAATAATTCATAGTCTACTGTTCTTAGAACACAGCCATGCCAATGATCATCAATGGAAAGGTTGGGGAAATGCCGAAGCTACTTCAAAAGAAAATGCTGTGTCGACCAAAATTCAATGCTAAGCAATCAACATCAAATGTCAGCATTAACATACAAATGATCCTTTTATTAATTTAATGACTATCCACCTAATGTCAAGGATACAAAGAATTTGGATTTGAGGTACTGAAAATGGAGGAGGCAGATAAAAATGTCAAATGACTTACGTACAAGACTGCATTTTTTGCTCATGGATAATAAACGGGCTTACCTTGCCAGAAGGCATGCCGGAAATATCAAGTGCTTTTTCAACACGTTTGCGGTCTTCTTTATTTTGCGCGAACATTCTTATCACACTGAAAGCATATAAATCACTTAAGATTTTGTTTGCCAAATACAGTTTGTATCTCATGTTACTGGTTTTGAGCAATCGACAAAAGGTTTCTCCATAGCTTCCCATGTCAAAGAAAAGAATTTGCTACCTTAAATGTAGTTTGCGATTCTGGAGCAAAAAAAAAAATGATGTAGTTAGATTCAAATTAAGTTACTCACTTTTTAATTGCAACCTTTCCAGACTTGTCGGCTGTTAAGGAAAGCTTAGTGTGCGCTTTTTGTAAGAACATTATTGAGCTCGTGTTAAGTTGCGTCAAGTTGTAAGCAACTTTCAACAGCTGATCCGTCCAATGTCGTGCGATTTCAGCTCGTGTTGTGCAAAAATTGATAAACGTCACGTTGACAAAGTCAGAGCCGTAACATACCGTTACAGTCTTCTCCTCGAGAGAATCTTGAGAGCCCATTGTTACCAGGGATTTCAATTTCGGATCCTGTGTAAAGAAATATTTCATCGATCAGATAATAGTTGACAATCGAATCCCACCCGGACCAAACTCCATTGTTAGCTGATGAGATAATAAGAAAATAATGAAAACCGAAATCCATATACACTGAACACCATTCTACGCGTAAGCAAAACGATAGTAACCGTAGCATTCAGAACTGTAACAAATACAGTGGTAGATATTATAGAAGCGTTCTGCAGCCACTTTGTTAGCATAAACTTTTCAATTGTCTTCAGTTTCTGAATTAGATAGCAAAGATCTGCAATAGAAAAGTTTTCCCTCAACGCATTTATTGATTCTTTGGCTGGAGGGAGAAAACTGTTGACAGAGAACGTTATTTGTTTTGTTAATAAATTACTTTGCACACAACAAGAGGGTGAAAGAGAAGGTGTGTCAGGTAACAGGGGGGAAAAAAACCATCTATGAGTAACTATAATGGAGCTTAAGGCAGGTAACTTTCTATTTCTATATTAGCCAACAGTAATTGTACTATATTGATGAGCGTGGTCGTTGTTAGTATCGAAATACCGGACAGTCGTAACTGCAAGATGTTTCGATATTATTTAGAAAATGTACATGGCATCGTTTATCTTACAGAAAACGTTTTGTTGGGTAAATATAGACACGGGTTATA
Organism: Neodiprion pinetum; assembly: GCF_021155775.2. Taxonomy (NCBI): domain Eukaryota; kingdom Metazoa; phylum Arthropoda; class Insecta; order Hymenoptera; family Diprionidae; genus Neodiprion; species Neodiprion pinetum. The sequence continues at coordinate 42,644,587 of NC_060234.1, forward strand.
AACCTGATCAACAAGACAGTTTGTATAAACTTGTAGATCCTTAAATTTATGATTTTAACGTATACAGCAGACGTGAAAATGGGCTTACATAACGTGTGTAATTATGCTATATGAGGTCATGCCAAAATACTAATTTGCAATCAATTAGACGTGCAGAAAAAAATTCTTGTAATATCGTTCTGAACTTGGGGTGATTTGAATTTTTAGTAGCAGTATTTACCAATGATTGCTGTACAGAGGATTCTATTTTTACAATTCTGGTAATCAAGAATGCAGACTAACTGTGGATGTAAATAATTTGCATAATCAACAACACTAATGGATTGGCGCAAATTTACGTAAAAATGAAAAAATTATTCATCAGCGATGAGCGATACGATATATTTTATGATACATGCGAGTCTACCGTAGTCTTACTTTTGGGATTTTGGCGTATTTTCCAGTGCGTGTATCTCGTATTGTGGAAATATCCAGCATATCCATTTCATTGTTCTGATCTACCCAATGAAGATAAAAACCGAATTTATCTACCCGCAACGTGACTGGTGTCCCAACTCCTGAGTCCTGTGAGAAAATCCAAAAACAATTTGGACGATTAAAATAATGCGTAGTTATATCTGCAGCAGTATTACTTTGATAAATATTTTTTATAAATGACCAATCTTTTAGTTCTCTGCTGTGAAATCAGAATCGACTGATCAAAAAAGTTACTCTGTGCGTAGACCAGCAAGCTTGAATCAAAATCTGAATTAATGACACCTGTTAATCATTCCCTACTATGACAGAATTTGTAATACAATATGTCGAGAGCTTAGCCAAGCAAAGATTTGTCAGTGCCGCAGATTGGAAGAGGAGGATAAAGTAGAACGGTTCATAATACATTCGAAACACCCACAATAACTGGAGAATCTTTGAACCTGTTGCGGTAGCTTTGATGGTTGCCAGTGAATTCAATGAATCGTCACAGCTTTATAAACATAAATCACATAGCAGTTCCTCTCCTCAATCCATACATAAAAAAAAATACCCTTATCTCAATGGCAGCTACAAGATGTACGTAATGGGTACACAGACTTTTTCTTTGCTAATGAAAGCAAAGGTGCCAACAAAAGAGTTGAGATATATCAAAGCCGAACTTGAATGAGATGTTACCAATATTCTAATTACAGTAATTTCTTCACAAGACACGTTCGGTTTAGCTTGAGTTCCTGGTATTGATATTGAACAGAATCAAAGCTATGATAATGTTTGGGTACTAAGAATTGTGATTCAATAAATCAGGACCGCACAACAGACAAGAGTTAACATTCAATGAATCCTTAACACATTCTTAGAATTGATCTATTTATGATGGAAATGGACAGCACTGGCTGTTTCATGATGCAATCTTCTATGAGAGTTAAGTCTGTTTTATATTTGGATTATAGCAGAGAATATATAACGGGTTTAAAAAGTTGCGGTAAACTGTGCACCTGAAGTGGAATAAACAATTCAATTATATATAACTGAATCAACAATTCAACTAACAAACGTAGTAACAAAATACTTTAGCTATATAAATTTTCATTCGATGTCGTTAACTGAGATTAGTTGTCTGCATTTTTTTTTTTTTTTTTTAGTACTAATAATACCAAGTGGAACAAACTTCAAATAACTAATTAATGCTACATTGAAGTAATATGTGACATCAGATACACATATAAAGACTTTTGTCTGCATTACTAGATGCAAGTGAAGTTTTTTAATTACCAACCTGGACTTTTCAAATTCTTGGTCAAATTCTCGAGTTTAATAACTCACTGATACGATTTGTCAATATATTTTTGAATTAATTACAATTCACCTGAATTAAAGAGAATCAATTGAGTTAACACAAAATACTAATTGAATGAGGATAAACTGAATTGTCAAAAAGTAACTGAAACCATGAGAATTAACTGAGAAATAACTGAATTATAAGAAATTAAATAAAGTTGATTTAAATTAGTTTGGATTCGTACCAGAATTATCTATTTATAGAGAACAAATAGAATAGAATTCAAGTAAAAAAATGGTGTTAAATTTTCTAAATTAAGTCGAATAAACAAGAAATAAAAAAGCTTGGATTGAAATATTTAAAAAATCACTTGTATTAGATTGAATTATTGAGAATTATCGAGAAAAAAAATTGAAATCCATAAATTGAAGTGAATTAAGTTAAATTAGAAAAATTTGTCTGAATTAAAAAGACCAATTTAAAATTTTTTAAATTGCATTGAATCACACAAATTAATTTAAATTAATTCGCGAAAAATAAAAATTATTGCATTACTCGAATCTTGAGTTATTTCCTCCCCCAACAAATTATCTCTCTTGTCTCTCTTGTCTGTATTTAATAATCACAATATTTTCATGTCTGAAGTTTAAAAGTGAGAAGAAATTATTTAACATTTCTAGGTATGCAAAAATTCTTACATCATTTGTCACATGCTGTTTGCTAAATCATATTGTCACATAGAATGAAAAATGGTTATTTTTAAATCGAATTGCACAATGAAATGAAGGTTGCAAATTCCCTGAGGACAACCAACCCACATGAATGTGTCCAGAAACAGAATTGCTATTCCAAGTTCTACTTGCAAAATTTCTTCAACTTCCCGGTTTCTCCAGTTAAAAAGGAATGAAAACAAATAATATGAAATTCCAAATTTATGCCATACTGAAATAAAACTCTTGGACTCTATTGACTTTTCGTGACCCGTGAAACAACAAACAATTTGAAAATCATAACACGAATAAAGTTGAAAACAATATATCAGAGAAATTTTTATTTTTAGCATTTTATTATCACTGGTAGAAGGACAGTTGTTCAAGCATGTATATCTATATCAAATTACAAATGAAATTAGATATCGATGGTAAGTCAGAATAAGAATTTTTTCTGATGCTCGATCAAATATTTCAAAATCCATCAAGTACCGCTATTCCTTACTAATATTTTGGTCTTTGCCATTGAGCAATATAAAAATTTCCTAGTATTCTTATCAGTTTAGCCTATAATAAGTTTATCTTTATTGTACAATATTTTACGAAGAAAATTTTATTCCATTGTCAACATCGAAGAAGATTGTGAAGAAGCTATCATTTTAGAGCAATTACATAATTGCGAATCGAGTGACTGGATCGTCATTAATCTCCCTAAATTTTTTACGAAAATCTGCATACGTTGGTCGGCAAAAATCAGTCAGGTCCAGGATCGGACGAAACTCATTGATAAGCAGTCACTGACATGAGTAGAATTTTTCGCGTGTTGACAATCATCGCACTTGCGGCGAACAAAGGGACGATGGGCGGAGGAGGGTTGAAAAAACACAAAAACAGGAGGAAGCCCGCGAGCAACAATCTCACCTCGTCCCATTTGACGAATTTCTCGCCGTCTTGGAGCTGCTGCGATACCTCGACCGGTTTTATCTGAACGACGTTAGCGACGGACTTTGTGCCTGCCATCGTAAGTGCGACGGTAGCTGTCAGTGTACGGACGAGCCGTTTCCCCGACTCGAAAAAAATCAAAACATGCAAAAGCGGCCCGCTTTTCTTTTCCACCCTCGGCCTTTTCTTCCGCTTCTTTCGCTTCTTTGCCCCCCCTCCTTCGGCCCTGTTGTTACTCCGCGGCAGCTCCTGTCAGCATCGTTTCAATCACGTCGTCTGCTACCCGTCGCGGGAAACACGGAAGCCCGATGCTGATACTCCAGGCGAAACACGGAGAAAAGCCTGGCGGCACTGCTCTCCCTCCTCTCTCCTTTTCGCTCCGTCTTCCTCACCCTTCTCCCGACCGCTGCCTCGCTCACTCTCTCTCTCTCTCTCTCTCTCACTCTCTCTCTCTCTCTCTCTTTCGCTGGGTAACGATCACTTTTTACGTCGTCAAACTGCACGGCCACCGCACGACCGAACCGATGCAGCGGAACGTCAACGCGATAATTGACGCGACACCCTCAGCGTTTTGGCAAAACATCGACGGCACATCTCTGGCCAATCACTGGCTCGACGTCGGGCTAACTAACTTCTCGCTTCCTCTCCAGCCGACCGTCTTCTCCTCTCGAGAGCAACGGAGCAGACGATTCCGGATTCACCTAACACACGCATTTACACAACCAAACACACTCGTCGCACCGACGGTACGTGTGGTGCACACTATGCCAGGCGATAATACGGTCGCTAGCGCGCGGCCCCGATTACGAGAGACTAAGAGAGTCGAGAGGGTCTCGAGATCCCAAACACGAAACGGCAGCCGCGCACCGATAGGCGGCAGTCGGACGCACTTTCAAATTGATTTTAATACACCGCGGGCTTTTCAAACCAGCTGCTACTTTTCACTCCATTCTTAAAGATTTTTCATCAATATTTGCACAACATATTATACTTTATCCCTTTCGGTCGCAGTGGCATGCTCAGCATCCTACATCAAAAATTTTCATCTTCTAGCCTCATTAAGGTTGATACACAACTTGAAATGACCTTTGTTACTGCGTATAACCTCAAAAACCCCCAAGTAACAAGTTTCGATCAGAATTATCGAATTTTTATCGTTTTTTCGAATTTAAATCCGCCATCTTGGATATAGAAACTATCGAATTCCAAGAACTCCCGAGTAATAAAATTCAGGCTAAAATATTGAGATGAAAAATGTGTGACCGAAAGGGTTATATCGAGTAATTCGGAGCAAGTTACAAGCCCCAGGATCAGGTCAGCTCCAAATAATAAGACAGCCTTTGCGAAATTTATTTGCTTGTTTTGCAAAATGTTGATGAGCTCTCTTCAGAAGTTCAAAGGAACCGCTCTATGTAGTCTGAAAATTGTTGACGTACCTTAATCCACAAAATTATATTGTATTCAAAGGAGAAAATTGGCTGCAAGTTGTTTTGTTCGGACCGCGAGACAATTTGCAGAGTTATATTTCTTCACACAAATTACGCCATTCACCCTGAATGTGAACAAGACTTTTATTGCAAATTTGGATCTGTACGCATCTCACCACTGATCTTTGCCGCTCCAAAATACAGAGAGAACGTTAAAGTTTACACAGAATTTGTCTCCTACGTAAATAAACTATATTTCTTCGCGTTCTAGTTCAATCACCATAAGCTATACATAAAATTTCTTATTTACGTGATCGACTGATACATACGTGATATATCAAATCTAGAATAAATAAATGACAATTTTTAGCGATGTGGACATATACGCTTCGAAACTGGGTCTAGTCTTACACTGGTAAAAACGTTTGATAAGACGGCAAAAATTCTGACAATGAGTTTCATTTTATAAAATATACTATAATTACAATGGCATACATGTAATGTTTTGTGATATTTGATAATCTTTGATTACGTCACGCGACACCAGCCAATGCGAGGGGCTGCTGGCAGTGATGCTCAATTTCGAAATCAAATATCACTATTCATAGGTACAACATTCTAGTGTATATTTTACAGTGAACTGTGTGAAATGGCATGTCCTAAGTAAAGTTTTCACAATTTATATTACTCGAATACATTCGTCGCACCTGCGGTAGAACGATTCGAATGAAATCCTTGTTCGACTACTTTCGCATGGGAATTGGCTATCGACCGATTACAACACTCGTAACGCTGTATGGGAAAGAGTTTAATCGTTCGGCACATGCTCGATCATCGTCTCATGATTCACAAGTTTTACACTAATCTAATTTTAATAACAGGACGAGAAACAAGTTCTCGGAGTAGGTGCAATTAGGCCGCGTGCCTTGCGAACCAAATTATAATACACACGTTTATTTCGACATAGATACAGATCTTCATGTCCACCTACCCACGTAGCTATACGTGTACATACATCCGTGACTAAGAAAATGCTACTGGACGATAATAATAACGCGACGAACTGCCTAGACATATATAACGTCTATGCATGATTAAGGGTAATTTCAACACGGTTTCGTGAGCTTATGCCGGAGAGATAAAAACTGGAAAGAGAGGAGTGGTACGGACTAAATGCCGTATCGAGCTATTAAACCGACACTTACATGTATACATGCGGCCATAACAAACGTTGATATATGTATACACAGTACATAATTTAGTGGCACCGGTAGCGAACTATTTTCGACGCTGAATTAATTACTTCGCGAATCTGTTCCGCACATCGAAAGAGGGGTGGTTTAGACGGTGTAACGGCCAACACGATTCTACAAAGCACTTTAAGCCATGTCGAGCGGGATTTATCCCTGACCCATCCTGACGCGCAGATCTCGAGTTTCAATTAGTTTGCAAGGTTGACGCCACAATTATCCGAAAATAAATAATATGCGAGACGTAAGGCTCTGAACAAAATCCTTGTAATAACGAAATGAATTTCTATATCGGAACTTCACCCCCTAGTAAAACAGGGTTGGGAAAACGGGTATAGAAAAATCACGAGAAAAATCACGAGAAAAATTCACGTGCGGATAGTGAGTGATTTGAGTTTTGATGAAAGGAAGAAGGGTTCGCCCCGACAACTTTTACTGCTATCATTAAATTGATCCAATCTTGTCTCATTACTGTTGGGCTTAAACAAAGTTGAACGCGGCGAGCGTCCCTCTCCCACCTACTGCCATCTCTCTCTCTCTCTCTCTCTCTCTCTCTCTCTCGACCTCTTCTCTACACTTTGCCGGGGTGAATGTGAAACACAAGCAAATCACATGTTCGTCGCTGTATTACATATACGCCCTAGGCTAGCTCTCGTTGTAATCCTATTTTTAGCGGGCCATATAATCCAGACGCAATTTAGGACAAATTGCGGGTAGGGCTGGCCAGATAATAGATTTCGGTGTGGTTTTGGCCTCGCAAAAGGTTCAAAGTTATACAAACCCTTAACAGTATATACATATATACATTATAGGCATAGAACGTCCACACATACGTGTTTCATGAATTAGTGTGACCCGCATTTTTTACCACAATTAACGTATTTCAACGACAGGAATTACTGTACTTATCGCTGCACAAATTCCTGCGTCTGTTGGTGTAAACTCGAGGGTGCATTTATCACGAGAATGTACGTGATGTCGTTACCGAAAATACGCAGACTCTGTAAAATTGCTTGTGTTACATACAAATGATGCAAGTACGGTGTACCTATACGTCCCAAATCACTGGCAATATAGCGATTCTCTGAATTGTTGGGTCAGTGTTTTACAAGAAAAATAATTTTAAAAAATAGGTAGATGCAACGCGAGTTCCTCTCACCTTCATATCAAGAGAAAAAAATAATACAACTTGATTTACATTAAATCGTCTCGAGGAGTGACACGTGCACTCACAGGAATTGCCATATGCCGTACCGAAGTGGGGGGAAAAAAAAAGAAGCAAACGTAGATTTAGAGGAAAGATATATCGACTGTCTGCAGCGAAACCTCGGTTTCACGTTGTGCCAGCTATTAGTATTTAAGAAGCATGCACTTACCACGATAAATCTTGCGTTTAAAGTACGATAAACGGTCTTATACCACACGTTATACGTTATACGTCTGCACTAACACGCGACTGGATAATGACTTTTGTTTTTGTCTAGCTCAAATATAACAACGATATTCTGTTCATTTGATCCGTAACTCAATTGAACACACGCTTTTGAAATTCCAAAACTCGTAACGTAACGTTAACAAGTTTTCTTTCGCTCAAACAAACAATTTATATTCTTACGTGCCTAGCATCCGCGTGTAAGAATTCACGTGTAAACACAGCTTGCGCCTTTGATTCTGTAGCGGGTTTCCTTTAATTCGTATCAAATAAATGTCTCATCATCGGGTAGCATTGTTTGGGCTGAGGAGGATCCGGATAAACCTTTGAAGTTTGAAGAGGAAAAATAGGAGGGGAAATAATGAGAAAAAATAAATAAATAGATAAATAAATAAATAAATAAGGAAAATTAATCACGGCGTGTTCAGATATTTCATCTAGATGTACAAAAAGTCCTATTTTCTTTTCTATTTCATCCCACCCCCCTTCTTCGCACCGGTTTATCTTCTTTGCTTTTTTCCTTTTTCGTTCCTCATCGCGATCAACCGTCTGCAATCGCCAAAACTCCGGCAAGGCGAACGGGGTGGGGGAAAAAAAAAAACCCCAGAAGGATTCTAGAGCGGAGAATTATTGGACACCCTCCAGGGTGACCTTCCTCCTTAACAATGACTAAGGAGGGACGTTGATACGTGAATATAGCAACTTTATTATATGTATATGTGTATGTATACATACCCCGACCAAAGTACGAGCAGAGGCGAAAGCGGACAGGGAGTGGCTGCAGGGGTCGAAGAATCGAGCAATAACATGTATTCATGCAAGTATGTGCAATCCATGTATAACGTATGTACAATAGTGTTTGTATAATTATATGTATTGAACAGTTGGAGCTCCGCAGTGATGAATTCTATACATATTAAAATATACATAATTTCAGTATACATACATACGATAATAGCAACCGTTTCAATTGAACTTCGGATAGACTTTTATAATACATATTAGGTACAACTGTTATATATATACCTGTATATTCAATATATCCAGACCACATGACTAGCTCTACATTATATGCATAGGTATATAACTATAATACAGGCTTATACCGTTAATTTATTATACTTGCACGCACTGGCTTGAAACTTGGCGTAATTACATATGCATTACGGTACGTATAATAATTTAAAGTATCCGCGTAACTGAAGTTCATTATTATTATTATTATTATTATTATTATACATATAATTTCGGCGTTGTATCGCACCGTAGCAAAACAATTTAAATCTATTTACAGTATACATGTACACATATTGCGCCGACAACGTATAAAAAAAAAAATTGGGTAAAAGAAGTGAGAGAAATTTTCGTTCAAATATAAAAGGGGGTGAAAAAAATTTTTAAAAAGTAATAAACAACGTAAAAAGAAAAAGCAACACGCGAAGTTTAAATCATCCACCGTCTGCCTCGTGTTGCAGAGAGAGGGCGGGGGGGGGGGGGGGGGGAGGAGGGTCGTCGTATATATGTTTGAGATAAAACTGTTACCCGGTCACGGCGGCTAACACAGGCAATTCCGAGGGCAATTCACAGGCCGACAGGGGCGAAAAACATGTTTGAACAAAGGGCTCTACGCGTATTTACCACGTACGTAGGTATGTATACGATGATTGTTGTAGGCAAGCGGGAATGAAAACAATGAAGTGTATTGTACTACACCGATATCGCGATAGTACAAAAAAATATACACGACGAGGTTCATTGCGCATACCACATTTGTATTACAGGATTGAAGGCTGGCCGATAATAATAATAGAAATAATAATAATAATATATTATACGTATGACTGGACATGGGTATGTTCGAAAAACGAAATGATCGGTTGATGTTTGTTTCATTTTTTTTCAGCCGACGGCGAAACTTTCTCCATTGTTATAATGTTTGATCGTATAATATTTTGATCTTCGTTTATATTTTAGGTTTCAAATATCGTCTGGGGGAGTGCTTTAATCACCGAAATTCGAGAAATCCGATTAAGTAAAAAAAAAAATATATATACACAATGTTAGATCTTCATTACATTGCGGACAATGTAATCAGAATAAAGGTGTACAAACGTTTCGTTGTAAACGTTTACGTAATATAAACTTTGAAGATTACATAGTGTCGACATATTTCGGTTTCGAAATCGAAAGTTGTGCAACGATTCTTCACAAACAGTGAAAATATGCAATTAACACTGATTGTAAGTGGTAAGGAAGAAATATTTACTGCGCGCATTCCAGGGGAAAAAAATAACTCAATTCAGTACTACCATTTTTGTTTTTTTCATTAGCTAAGGAGAAGGTAACTTTTTTAATTAGCTATTTTTTCGATTATTACGGCATTGCCGTAACGTACTTATACAAGATCATATATTATATAATGATCGTGGAAATTTTCAGTCTCTTGATTAGAACCGCGATTGAAATACCTTATAAATTATAAATAAATTAGAGTTGTTATTACTGTACACTAATGGTCTATGAAAAAAAAAAAAAAAAAAAAAATGAACATACATGGTCAAACCTTTGATGTATACATGCATGGGAAAGAAAAATTATCACAATGGATCGAAGCTGTTATGTGATTAGACTAAAACTCAACCATGTCGTCTTCGTCTCTTCTGATCGGATCCCCCTTCAGTAGCGCAATTATCATGCTGTAAAAATGATGATATTTGAGAAAAATATGCCTAGTATTTAACGCTATTGCGAAACCATGCATGCAGCGTGGTTATACAGTCATAAATTATACCGGTATATCCGACATTTTGTACGAGTTAACGGAGGGGAATACCAAATATTCAAACAATCTATGTACACATGTTGTACAGTTGGAGAAATTTTGAAATATGCCATTCACGATTCACTGCGGCTCGAATGTCAGCGACTGGTATAAAGCAGGGCGTAAATAGCAATTTCGAAATTCAAAACTGGGGGAAAAACAAGGTTGAAGGTATAGTAACGTTACCGTAACGAGATGCTGAAGGAAAATAATTTTTTTAATTCTGCAGTGATTTTTAAGGAACTAAGATTTCGAAATATGCGAGTGTGTTTTGTCTTATTAATTGCGGTTTTCTGAATTTCAGACAATTCGAAATATCGCGAAGTAACGGTTTTTCCTCAGTATGAATCGTTACGAGGAAACGTTATTAGTAGTTATATTAGTTTCAATAACATGGGAAAGATTTTCTTGTTCAAAAAGATTGCGTAAGCTGTGAAGAGAGGACACATATCTAATAAGCGCTGTGAACTTGCGGACTCACCAGTACAGATATATGAAGAAGAAGACGAGATAATATCCGAGATAGACCATGCAGTCCCTGAGGTGTTTCTTCAGCTGGCCATGGTTGTGGATCTCGGTTGGGTCGTAGATCCCCATGTTGCCCGTGGGTACTGTCAGAAATTCGTACACGAGCCAAAGAGCCATCGGTAAATTGACGACCATGAGGATCCATTGACCGTGGAAGAGTAGCAGGACGACGAGGAAGACGTGCCCGACGATTTTCGGTAGAACCCACTGCGCGAAAGGAACAATATAGAAATGTGCAAAAAGGAAAGCATCGTGGGGAATAATGAAAGAAACAAGAAACAATCGAACAATCAAAAACCTACAATTAGCTAAATGAATTATTTTGTACAAGGACTGAAAGATTCTCTCATTTGCACAAACGTCGAATTGATTCGGCATTTTGAGTGAAACATATATATGCCTCCTTGAAACCATCGCCTCATATATATATATATATATATACATATTTTTTTTATCAAACGTTGCATATCCGTCGAGTTTCCGTCCTCTGTAAAATGATTTCGCGATTCAAGTGTTCGCGCAGGTTCCGCTTTTGCAGTAAATGTATATACGTTGACACGTGTGTCTGTGCATCGTTGCGGTTGATAAGAGAAAAGTGTACACACGTGTGATACTCGAGATGAAAAGTAGTTGTAACGTATAATTGGGTCAAGAATCATTCGGGCCTCTCAATACGGCGTAACGATATTATAATATTAAAGGCGTGGGAAAGTCGACGTCGACGACGAAGAAATAACGAGGTAGAAAATCGGAATATTTTTAGCACCGAATATCTTTGAATAACAATTATTTAGGCGATCGTTTTGGCGTCGAGGTTGAGCAAGACGGGAATTCCTCGATAATTGACATCCAGCAAATTGATGTGCGGTTGTTGTAAACACTGTGCACGGTGACAATTAGGCAAAAGCGGAATTACCGTGTTCAATTTCGAGCAGCACTGCTGGGCGTTCAGGTAATCGCATTCAAGGTCCGAAAGCGTAATCACCTGCCGTTCTTGTTAAGGAAAATCTAATCCAAGAACAATCACAGAGCTCAGAAATTACGCCCCCCACCCCCGCACTCCTACTATGTGAGCCGCGTGCATACCTCCGCTCTGTTTCATCCTTTCCTCCAGGATTAACCCTCCGAGTCCTATTATGCCGGTGGAGATCGATATTGCTATAGGTATACATGATAGAGCTATAGGTATATACATCTGTTATACCGAGAGTCAGGTATTATACGATCGCCGCGAGATAATGCCAATAAAACTGGGTCAACGATGGATAATAACAGCAATATCTTAATTTGAAACTTTACCCTCCGTATATCGTACATTTCATTACACCTTTACACATCATTAGCTTTTACATTTTCACTCTGGTTTTTCCTTTTTATTCATTTTCTTGTCTATATTATACCCTTTCTTTGTTCATCTCTGTTTTTTCACACACACCCAATTTTCAAACGACTATAAGACTACACCCAATTATTCTGCTATATCGTATAACGTAAGCTTTGGATATAGGGTATTATAATAAGCGCTAAATGTCAAATGAAAATGTTATAGGTATGCGTAGCTCTTGGACTCTTCAGATATAAGGATACGCAATAAACTGGTAGGATGTAGAATAACGTTTAAAGTTTATAGGGTTTACAACTCTCCGTTGATGCGTTATGTACAACTCTCGACGATATTTTTTGCGTCAAATTTAACGTCATTTTCGTGTTTGAACAATTAATTATTTCAATTCACAATTCAAGCGAAATGGTTCTAAAAATTATGCTGTCGAATTTTATCAACCCTGTCATACTAAGAATATTCGTATTAATCTTCAATAGTTTTGAAGGTATCATCTTCAACTCGCGCGAATCACGTTCCGTGACGGATCGATACGGCATCTGATCGATCGTAACTTGCGCACATCTATTCCAGTTTGATTCGGTTCGGTTTGATGATATTAAGTTTTTTAATAGAGCACGTCGAGTTTCTCAACATAACAAAATGATTGTGGAATGATTATTGATCGACAACAATGAATTTAAACACTGAATATAAATCAAAATGGCCGCCATTGATACGCTCCAAATTATAAAGATCACGCACAGACGTTGTTTCAGGCAATTTGAAACAACATGACAGTAATGTTGATTCGGTTATTACATCAATTTCTGTAGGACAGCCTATAAAGTGTATACATACATACTGAGAGAATATCTTGAAAGTTAACACTCGGTCACCGCCGACTCGGCACCACTCACATTATTCGTCTGTTTTTCGCAGGCTGGCCATCCCATATTTAATTTTAAACTGCGAAAAGCGGAAAATCGAAAAAAGTCCCTAAAGCTTATCACATTAGGTGTGATCAGTCATAAAAATTTCGATGGAATCAAAAACTCAAATTATTATTCATGGACGATATGACAAGGAATGCCCTATACGTAAAACGAAAACATAATCGTCGTCGTCGTCGTCGATGCAATCATTTTTCGGCCTTTCACAGTTTAAAATTGAATATATATAGATGTTTGCAAACTTATCGACATCACGTTAATATACAACGATTATAGTTTTTTGCTATCATTATGTCAACGTGTAATTTCGCGTCAGATGACTTCAAGCGTTAACTGGCATCATCACGATGAACGATCGCTGACGATAAGCTATGTTTGATTTACGTTGCATACAGCAACGGTTTGGATCATTGTACTTGTACAAAATATATACACTCATATTATATCTACACATGTCCGTAATTAGTTTCAGTAATGGTTCAGATAAAAACAGTTCCGCTGGACACACAGCCAGATGTGGCGTGTTATTTTGGATTAATCGATATTTCTTTTGTCGTGTCCTGTACGTATAGTGGAAATCAGAGAAGCGCCTACGAACGGTTTGAACAAAGCATGTGAGAGAAAATAGCCACTGGGAGCACCTACACAGGTATAATGTATAATCCATTCTCTGACGAGCACCGAGAGCTTTGTTGTAAACTAGATGATGTGTTGTTAAGGCGTCTGGGACTCGTGTAAATCGGACAATTGGAAACATTTCGGCACGGCATCGAGCGTAGGTTCGAGGCACGAATAATGATGTATGATATGTTAATCCTGGGAGGAAATTCATACCGACATCATATCATCGTTACCCGCGAGAAAACAAGCAAACGAATAAGTTTTCTAAACTACCTGTGCACGAAATTGCAAATTTTATGCGTATATCTATATGGACACGTGATACTCTGATTGCCAAAGAAGAAAAAGTTCGACACCGGGGTCAGGTTAACTAGGTAATTTAAACTTTAAAAGATGCAACGTATAGTTTTCGCAGAGCAATCTCGACACGAGAGGCGCCGCTTTAGAGCTTGCGTAATATCTGCTTGCATTAATAACTGCAAACGACGGTGAGATAGACGTTGAATTGAGCGATTATTTAATATAGGGCTATTTTTAATTTATGTACTGCGACAAACTCGTGGCTGCTACCAATTCTCAAAAACCGTGCGGGTCGTGAAAGACAAATAAACGATATAAACTCCCCTGAAACTATGCAGAATCTATTTAAACAGAGATATAAACGGAAAGTCGTCAATGTCAATTAAACAGGTGCGTTTTGTAAGACTATTTATTCAAGACGTTTTCACATCTATAAATATATTTCGAGTTTTCATCTTCTTTTATCTGTAGGTTTCTATTATAAATCATAGACAAGATATACTTGTACGTCATATACGTTGTACATGCATATTGCAGGACTGATTGTTAACCAAAACGAAGCCACGATATTGGTGTCTTCTATAAGCCTATTAACATTTTTGCTGCCCAACACAGAACAATGGAACTATTTCAACGACATATTTGACGCGAGTGTTGACGGAAGTATGCAGACGGTTACCGCTGAAAAAAAAACATTTCCAGACCATTACTCAGCGGGTAAGTGGGCCTAGAGCCATAAGAATCCGTGTTAGCGATCCTTTTTTACCTGCGGGAGCTGTTTAACACTCAATCTCGTTAGATACACAAAACCCAGTTAGGGCAACCGTCTTTGACAGTCTTCAGTCATCGCCGTGGGTTTCGTTGCAGACTTTGAATTGGCGGTTATTGCATCCTACTACTCCCTGACGTTTATTTAGGGTATTCTAAGGCACCATGGGCGAAACATGACAACGTGAAATTCCCTAGAAATCTTGGACTACGTCAAAGCAACCGAGTAAACATCAAACAACATACACCGAGATGTTTATGCAACGTAAATTCATCGATAACGTACAGCGTAATATAACGCTAATCAAAAAGCATTACAATTAAAAAAGGATACAAAATACACAAGCAGAAAAAGCACAGCGCCGGTGTCGAATAGAGCAAACGCGAACAACAGCGGCTCGGAAACCATTATTTCTACACGTAATTCAGCTGTCAATAAGTTCTCAGATTAGAACTAAATTATATCGGGAACAAGTTTGATTCGGTAAGCGTAACACCAAAGAATTAAATCTTTGTTTTTACAGAAAAGGTGTGGGTAAATCTATAAACTACCGACTGTCGTGGGACTGTCAAAGCCTCGTCAAGCACACTTCACGCCTCTTGCCACCAAGCATACCACTTGGCCGAGAAGAAAATGCCCTAGAATCGCAGAAAACCTTCGAGGCCGCATTGGAAAGCGACTACCGTACTGTCAGTGGATTGCGTACATTTTTCAAGGCACAACCATAGACTTATAAAGGGCACAACACCTCACATCCACTTTGGCTCTAAAGGGTGTGTTTCGAAGTTAGCTCCCAGTGCTGTCAATCATCTCTTATCTCTTTTGCGCTGCCGAGTTCGTGGGTAAATCTGCGTCTGTTCAAGGGATTTCTAGCGCTTCAAACTAGTTACTAGCGAATTTAAACATGCTGATCATGCCTAAGCACAAATTTGTGCGCTTAATTTGAACACTGAATAATATTATTTACATGAACCTGATTAACTTTCCGTGCGCGTTCGGAGGGCGAAGTGGGCGAACGCTAGTCGATAATCTTATATCTTAGTAATTTGACAGTGCTGCCGGTACACGAACGCGTTTGGTAAGTGTTTCGTGGGTGTCGTTGGGCTTTCCGTCTTCGTTTATTCCGATGATTCATGTTACCAACAAAACATATCTTTACTTACCGTCGAACACCTAGCTCACTTTAGTTATTAGTGTAGCCATGGTATAGCAGGAAAGATTATGGTCAAAGCCGTCAAAGCCTCACGAAAGCGTGGTTGAAAGGCCGAGACAAATTAGGTTGGGTCAAGATCGACAACAAACGGGTACACCACGCGATTCTACAATCGACTAATTGTAAAAGGAAAGTGATACTGAAAGTATACAAAGTAAATTTCGCAATGTCTGGCCAAGACTTAGTGTCGGACCAAGGACTAAGAGTCGATGGACGACGAGCAAATGAGTTGAGACAGATTCGAGTTCGAATGGGTGTCTTCGGGCAGTCGGATGGGAGTGCTTACCTAGAACAGGGCAACACAAAAGTTTTGGCTGCAGTGTACGGGCCCCATCAGGTTATTTCCTATAACGTATTTCAGTTGTTCACATCCATAATTCTCTTAACTTGCTCATTGACAATAACAATTGTTTGCTACAGCCAAGAGGAGGGGGGCGTGGTGGGAACAGAAGTGGCACGGGAATTATAAATTGCCAGTACAGTATGGCTGTGTTCAGTTTTAGTGCCGGTGAGCGCAAGAAACGACCACGCGGTGATCGCAAGACCCAAGAAACGTCTCTGCAGCTACGCAGGGCTATCGAAGCTATTGTACAAGTAGAACTGTACCCTCGCTCTCAAATCGACGTGTTTGTCGAAGTCCTTCAGTCCGACGGCAGTGATTATTGCGCAGCAGTAAACGCAGCGACTCTCGCTCTAATCGACGCTGGTATTCCCATTAAGGTACTTCTAATAATAACTTCTTACGCACTGTGCTTTTACTGATTTCTACTATAAAAATAATGAAATTTGATATGCTTTACTTACAGGATTACTCTGTAGGATGCACAGCAACGATAGCCAGCATGGGAGCTTCGGAAGAAGTTGACAGTAAGGATGAAACAGGATCTGGAACAGGAATAGTTGATGCAAATCATATGGAGGAATGTACAGGAGCGACGACATTAACTGTCGTTGCTTTACCAGGAGCCCCTGGCTCTAATTATGAGTCAGATACCGACAATTCCGGTTTAGTAGTCGTGGCGCAAGGAACTGGTGCACGACTCCATCTCTCCAGGCTCGAAGGGCTCAGGCAACGGGCGTTGCAGGGCTGTCGGGATACAAGGGTGATTCTTGATCAAGCAGTTAGATTCCATTTAACGACACATGATCCTCATTTTATTTAGTACTATGTTTAATTCATCCCCATATTTGTTTTACTTATATATGTGTGTATGTGTCGTCAGCTATGCATATGAAATGAACTAATGAAAATTTGAAATGGATCATGATTTATTGTACTATTTCATTACGCTTTTTTTTTCCTTTTTTCAAGGTGTAATAAATCTTAAAAAATATATACATGTACACATTTATATAACAGATATCTCCGACTGTAAAAATATAAATTCGTTCTTTCAGCCTAGTTTTGAAAGGGTTCGTACTCTTTTGCATTTATAAATCGTTTAATGCAGTGTATCGTATTTACGAATAGAAGATTAGAATAGTTTATTCTGCAGTTCCGTTAAAGTTTGGCATCTGGGTGTCTCTCCAGTATCATTCCAACTCCCTGTAAATAAAGATAAATGGTTCATCCGTCATTGATTACTGCAGCGCATGCCAGGCTTGAGGATCCAAGAATTAAAATTTGTGTATAATAAAATAAGAAATCATTGCTGACCTGACCACCAGCAGCGCAGGCAGCAATTAGCCCGAATTGTTGATCCTCTCTGATCATGCGGTTTGCTGTGTGAGTTGCTAATCTAACTCCAGTAGCGGCGAAGGGATGTCCGATAGACAGAGAACCACCCCAAGCATTCCACTTGTTGATATCTGGCACACCAATTTTACCTGATCTACCCATATATTTCTGTGCAAACCAATCAGAATCCATGGCTTTCAAGTTTGCTAGAATTTGTGCAGCAAACGCCTCATGCACTTCCCAGACTCCTATGTCATTCAAGCCCAGGCCGGCTTTTTCCAACACCTGTAAGGCGTTTAATTTATATACATTTTTGTATTTCGTGCAACCTGTATTTAATGTAACTAGATATTTCCATTAATTGGGGGATCAAAAAATTTTGTTCCATATGTTCGAATTTTACAGTTCCAGTACTTAAACCAGCCAAATTTCGAAATCTGTATTCGTATGACAGGGTCAAAATAAAAGCTA
Source organism: Neodiprion pinetum (assembly GCF_021155775.2). NCBI lineage: Eukaryota > Metazoa > Arthropoda > Insecta > Hymenoptera > Diprionidae > Neodiprion > Neodiprion pinetum. The sequence continues at coordinate 42,662,779 of NC_060234.1, forward strand.
GGGAAGATAATTTTACCTTTGGGATAGCATAGGCAGGTCCCAGGAGCAATTGGTCGACCGGATCCTGCGATACATAAGTAAAGTTCCTCAGATATGCTTTTGGTTTCAGTCCAAGCTGCTTAGCCCTTTCTTCAGTCATGATGAGAGCAGCGGATGCTCCGTCAGTCAGGAAAGATGCGTTAGCTGCTGTAACAGTCCCGTATGGTTTAACAAACGCTGGCTTAAGCTTAGCTAGCTGTTCTGGTGTAGAAACTCGAATTCCATTGTCCTTGTCAATGACGTCATTCACACCAGGCACTGAAAAGATGTGAAACTGTGTTAATCAACAAATATACATGTGGTATGAAATTATCCAGTAACGTTGAGGGAATTACCTTTGAATGGCGCAATATCAGATAAAAATCCTTGCTGTTGGGCTTGGGAAGCGAGAGTATGCGAGCGCAAGGCATACTGGTCCTGTTCTGCCCGAGTTACTCCAAATGCCGAAGCTAACCTGTCGCCACTGTGACCCATGGTTTCTCCGCTAGAGAATTCCGCTACCGCTGGCAACTAACAGAATCGAAGTACATGGTTAAATATTGACATTTAACACAACTATTCTTTACAACAATTTATAACTTTCCGCTTACCTCTGGAACAAAGTGGCCAGGCCTGATGCTAGCCAGGAGGCCTAACTTCTGAGGTAAAGTCTTTGCTTTATTGGCACGCAGCATTAAGGATCGCATGTTGCGGCTGTGCCTGATTGGTACATCGGACATGAACTCTACACCACCGGCAACGATAACGTCGTACACGCCACAGGCAATCAGACCAACGCCAGTAGTTATAGCCTGATTACTGCTGATACACGCCATGGTTATAGTATGTGCAGGTGTCTTCTGGCTGAAGCCTGCAGCCAGTGCTGCTTCTCGACCAACATTGGAGGTCTTGACTTCCTGGATAACTGTGCCGTACGTTATATATTCTACCAAGTCTTTGTCAATTCCAGTCTTGTTTACAAGGCTCCTGAAATTAATGTTTCAACAGGTTGGGTATTACGTTAAACCTCTTCATTTTCAGGTGTAATAAATTTTAGTTTTAAATCTTTCAACCAAAACAATAAATAAATAAATACATAAAACTCACAGCAGGGCATGCCTGGCAAGATCATGAGGCATGAGCTTGCTGTATTGTGTGCCTGACAAAAGAAACGGAGTGCGAACTCCGTCGATGTAGACGATATTCTTTCCAGCCGGACTTCCCCCCTTTGTCGCATAACCTCTGTCCCCATTTCTGGTTCCGTTGAGGTTTTTCAAAGCCAGAGGAAGAGCTACATGCACAAATTAAACAGATTAGCATCGCACTTTGCTCCTTCAGATGCGAGCGAAGAGTTGAAAAGTTATTTGGAACAAATATGAAAAAAATTGTGAATGGGTAGGGTAATAGACTTTTAAAAATAAAAGAAGGCTTACTCTATCAGCCGAATATGCTAACAGTAATAAAAATAAGACAGTGAAGCCTGGTAGAATTAAATCTTGACAAATTTCATAAAAATGTAGTACTTTTATCACAGTATTATTAGTGAAAAACTGTATATTGCGCTTGATTGCTGAATCTGTCTGCTGACTTCAGCTTGATGGAAAAATTAGAAAACAATGGGCATTAGGTATTCCTGGGGAAAATCACGGTTTCCTCAATCATGTTTTGCATATTACAGATTGGCTAATTAGCTTCAATTGAAAAAGCATGCGGAAAGTGACCGAGTGTACTTTGCACCGCGTTGAGCCAAGCAGGGCAAGGGGCACAATTGAATGGCACGGTATGTGCGGGGCGATGGCTCATCCAATTACACACTGAACAATTTCTTAAAGTCTATTAATCTAGCCGAAAAAAAAATCGTTATAAATCGGTGTGTTTATCGATTTTACCTGCGGTTTGTGAGCCGATACCGTGATTAAGGCGTATTAGATTTCTCGCTAGATACGTTGCCATGTTTTTAATATTACTATCAACAATATAAATAAACCAAGCACACTTTAAACACTCCGCTTTCCACTAGCAGCCTTCTGCCAAGTGCCAAAGTCTCGAAACAGTTAACTATATCTAAAGAGTGCTTAGCTGGAATAAATTACTAATTTGCCGTGTACGGATTCAGGTTCTTCGTATCGCCGCTTGAGCGCTAGCATTCACTTCATAAACTGGCGGGATTTTTAAGAGTCGTCGCCTGAAATGATGACTGAATCAGCGTTTATTTGCACGTACAATAAGAAAACTTTTTTCAATTATAAGTAAATATCCCAAAACGATAATTGCAATTCATAATAGACCATTAAAACGTATTAAAAACTAACAAAGGTTGTTTTTGCACGGATAAACTTAAAGATTTTGCACTGAAAATGGATTTTCAAAGATTTCGTCTTGGTACAGAATTTATGCGTTCTTTTTTACGTTGTTTCATCTGCTCTCTAGGAAAGGTTAATCTTGAAAAATTGTACAGTCGTATTATTCGTTTGCGTTTAGTGTCACTTGGATTCTGTGATACCACATCTCCGCTTCGCTCCGTTATCAGGTTTCATCGGCTGGATCGAAGATGGCACTATACTTAACTAATAACTTGAAGTCGAGTTAGAAATAATATAGTGCAACGGAACAATTATTCTACAGAGCTGAGAATTTCGCCAATGGCTATAAGTTACGCGAGGAAACGAATATTATATTAAGCACACGGATAATCACGCGATAAAAAATGGCCAAAATGTGTTAGATTTTTGCCATAGATAGATAATACGAGCATCTTCGATTACCGCCGCAAGCGTGTTCAGTCAACTCTTGACAAATCGCAGTTATTCAGAAATCGGCTTACTATAACTTTCACCAATTATTTCTACGATTCCGGTACTTTCGACTGAAACAATCGGAGGCAGAGACCGTCGATAAATGCATCGGCTTTCTTCCCACCGACCGGAAATTGGCTCGTTATCAGCACTGGATACTGCAGAATACCAAGAATAATACAACTTGCGGTTCTTGGATTCCAGCCACGGACGAAGAAGGTATAGGATATAGGTCGGGGCGCAGGTGTAAAACTATGAGGGGATCAAGTGTAATATAGGGTGCTTTGTATAATAATGCAGTGTATCGGCTGTAGAACGAAACCTGCAATTATTTACCTAGGCATAAATTCACGAGGGTGTACTTACAGGCAATTAATCTTTGTGACACAAGATCCACCCATCGGGCTATATGTATGCATATACGTTACAGATGCATCGGTAGCTATAGCCGGAGAGAAATCTCTATAGCCGTGAATTATACAAGGGAGTATATTAAAGGCAACACGGAACAAGAAACAGGGGGTTTCTGGATGTAGGTACTTATAGGTTGTAGCAGTTATACTCGTATCGTGACTTTGCTAGGTTTTTATCCCGTATTTTGGCCGAGATACCACTTGTTTATTCAATTGGCGCCTATATAGATTAGTGGGCATCATTGTGACGTTAATGGGGGGGATTCAGCTTGGACGGGCTAAAATAATACCTATTTTCAGTATTTTTTTTCAAAGAAAATGAAAACACTTGGAGCAATTTGAGTTTGAGGGCTTTATCATTTAGATGTTTAAGAACATTTTTGAATTATTTCATTGAAATTAATAATAAAATCGCGGCATGGCGCATATAAGTAGCGAACGACTCCGAAATCGAGGGCTTTTGCGGTGGCGCATCTCCTGACATCACTGTCCAACTTGTAACAGATAGAAAAAACTTTTAGACTCACAAATACCATTTTGGGTTCGAGCTCGGAGCCCAAATGTTAAGGAAAAAAATTTCAAATGTATACGATTATGAAAAAAAAATTGTTCATCAATTTGTTCAAAAAATTTGGGATTCAAATTCCAAAATCAAGTCGCGTGCTCGAAGCGATAAACAAGTTTTAAAGATTCCTGGGCTTTTTTGTTGGAAATATTCTAATTCTTTCAGCATAACATAAGTAACATACGTCCGCACATCGGAAAATATATTCTAACAAATTACTTCGAGGGGGTTGTAGATCGCTAGAAAAGTGGTAAAAGTTATCATATTTTTAAATAAAGTAAAAGGCTTACTGTACCTCAACAGTCGTACAATAATTAACTCAAAATATTCAAACGAAATTATGGTCAAATCACAGGCGCGATAACATAATAAAAACTTGAGTCGACAGCTGTGATTCCGAACTTTTCTAATCTCATAGCAAAAGTTAGTTTAACCTTGTGGAAAGTGACGTAATTGATTCACCGCCGCGTTCTAATTTCTGCCCCGAATATACAATATTATAGGAATAGTTGGATCGCGCGAGTTCGTGGAAAATGTTATACACGTAGAGATTTTTTTTCGAAAGCGAGAGTGCGGGCTTTACCTCGGTATAATACGTATAAGGAAGGCAACCCCTCATGGATTCTCGAAAAGGAAAAGCAAGCACTCGCTACGGCGTGACATGCCGAAAGAAAAAACATAAAAATGGTGCCGACGACGGCGGTTACATTGGTTGAGTCAAGTCAGCTTTAGCCAAGGCTCGCGGGGGTTGTCAGGCGCCGGAGAGACAGAGACGGACCGAGATAAGAAAACGAGGGGTGGGAAACTTTGGTTTCTTTTCCCCGCGCTTTGCCACCTCGCAGCCTTTCACCCTTCTCACACCGCCCCTTTCTCTATAATGTATTTATCCACCCGACTCGTGTCTCTTGTACCTATACATATATATTTATACATACATGTAAAGTCTGTATACAGCATCATCTTATTATAGCTCTATGCCGCTGCATTTGTGGGATCCGTCAGCCACTGCCTGACATCACAATTTTCTGTCAAATTATTCTCGATGCTTCTTCGAATATATACATATACTCGATCATTTTCGATCTACCGAAATTATATCGTATGAAAATTCGATTCCACTGAATTGCTGACGTTGATTTGGACAGCGATTGGACAAGGGAAGAGGGACGAGAGATTGGATTACACAGATTATTTATCGCTAGAATGCATGCTGGAAATCATATTACAAACCCTATGATATCCATCGGGTTACTGAAAGATCGATGTAATATTGTACAATTGCTCAGCTGATTCATCCGCAAAAATTCGGAGCTTGTCATGTTATTTTCAATAGAACGAAAGCGTATAATAACAAGTTTTTTTTTTCCTCCAGCTTGTAAGTTGATAGATAAAAAATTCGATGCGTAATAATTCATAGAATACCATAAACTTGTGCTTCTTCACAAGGAACATATTATTATCAATCATAATTTTGATCATACGACTGGTGAACAATTCGTTGATACGTGTACGAATAAAGGGAGTTGTCGTTTATCAGAATGGAAAAGCGGCGAGAGCGAATGGGAGAATATTGTATGATACTGCTAGAACAAAGAGGTATTCGGAGTTGAAATTGAGTGCTTCAGAACTTTGTCCTTTTAACCACGGGTACTTTTTCAGTCGGACGTAACGCTATTAATATCAGCATAGCTGATTCGGTGACATTCTTCAAGCTCCCGCTTCGTCACGTTTTCGTTTCAAAACTCTTTAGACCGGGTCGTACATGTTCCAGCATCCCTAATCCCATAAATTCCGAAGTCATCCGACGCTTGAAATACGTAAGTTCTGGATGATCTGGGCGCGAAGCTCGCAAAGCTCGCGAAGCCGAGCAGAAGAGGGCGGCGGACCTCGGAGTGAATCGGGCTGTCTGGCAACGAACAGGGTTGAGCTACTGCTCGGTGCGCGCGTCAGTTAGTAGTCGGCCAGACATCGCGCGTCTCGCATCTTCTTCGAAGCCGTGGGTGTCGGTTCGGGAATAGTCGAGGAGTGAGCACGTGTCGTTGCAAGGGGGAACGGACGACGTTCGAGGGTGTGAATTACAGCGTGGGGCATTTAAATCAGATTCGAGATTTCCTGGAGGTGCTGATTAACTCGAGGAAGAATCGAGGAGGAGAAGATATTATGATATATGAACATACGTGTATATATACACATTTATATCTATTGAACACGTACATATTAAACCGAGAGCAGAGGAAGAGAGAGGGGCGAAAAAAAAACAATCTGAAAAATTTAGGCACCCAGCCAAGTGACCTCGAGTATAGCACAAAAATATATGGCCGTCTGAAAAATGGATAATTAAAGTAGCTCCGTGCTCGTTTCTTCGCTTCTCGATATATTCGCTGTGGAAATAATAACCTTTTTACATCTATTTTCGAATACAGTATACAGCATATGTGGGGATAAATTGGAACGATCATTTTTTGAACTGCGGATTTTTTCCAGCTCGGTTCCTCGCGAATCGGGGTACTTTTTCACCGTCTGTAAGACTGTAGCTTCCGTTTCTTATAAACTGGATTGAAGCTCGGAGGAAGGATTTCTATCCGGCCGGAGGCTATACGGGGTCTTATCTGCATGCTTGGAAAGGCGGAGGCCGACTCATGCCAAACTTTCTACAGGGTGGAAAATTGCATTCCAGAGACGCCTCCGGAGAGGCAGCTGTTTTAACAACAGCAATTACCACCTAGGCGTTACTTCGTGGCGGGTAAATTTTCGGCGGGAAAATTTTTAGCGAGAGAAAGAGAGAAAAAGAGAGAGAGTGAGAGTGGAAGCGCCGAGCCCGCGATAACCGGCCGGTTATGGCATCGGGGCGCCAAGAGGGGGGAGATAAAAGTTCGAGAGGTAGATAAGCGGGCTGTTGAAAAACGGCCGTGAGGGACGACGATTTTGCGAGATGTAAAACGGCCGCGGAACCAGAAGCTTCGGGACTACGAAGCTTATATAAGAGGAGGAATCGCATCCGACACCGAGGAAACAGAGAGAGAGAGAGAGAGAGACCGATCGGTGGTCATCATCGCAGGAGGATAACCGGGGAATTTCCGGTCAGCCAGTCGGCGTGAAGCCGACGTTTTTCTGCACAGCGTAAAAATAGCCAGTGGTGAGATTGTACTGTTGGGGGGGGGGTGTAAAAGTGGAATGCGATAGTGAGCGTGAAAGTGAGTCGTCGACCCATCACCCTGCAAGAGGCTTATTAAATGTTTGAGTGGCATCCAGAATGGTGCAGGCGGTGGTTCAAATCCTGCGCCAACTTTTACCCGTACTTCTACTCGGTGAGTTGATTCCTCGCTTAAGTCTGGCCCTTGTAGTTCACCCCGTTGTCTAAGGGAAATAAAAAACTGTACGGGTCACACCTTCTAAGGGTTTAAACCGCAACGGTGTTACGTTTATTGGTGGGATCGTCGTTGGTATTATTCTTTACCGGATTTCGATGTAATCGTAAAACAGGGATGGCTATGAAATGTATCCTGCGGATGTGTGACAGGGAAAAATTTTGTTGAATGTTGAAACGGTTCCGAAAATAGAATTGTGCATTCATTGAAAATTTTCCAGTAAATATCAGGCTGGTGAGATGAGAATCATTCTTCCTATATTTGTGAGCATATTTCTGAGAAAAAAAAAGACTAATATCTTCAACAAGAATTTATTGTTAGATATAGATGCTTTACTTCAAATTGCTTCAAAGTGGTTGCAGGTATAGTAGATTCATTCGATTTCACTTCTATAATGGTTAATTTCATTCAGAAAAATATTTTCTGCAAACCCGTTGACAATAAGAGACTTTTTTGGTTACGTTGATATCATTACATATCTACTTGATTTTTAAAAATTGTACTGGTATCGGTATTTTGATCGGCGAATAGTGTTATCTTGAATAAGCACAACTCTTGAATAACACACAGCGACTGAAAATCTGTTAGGGTTAATTTGTAAGAATAGTTTCATTCCGCAAAACACGCTATTGCGAAGTGAGATCCAACGAGTCTACCCGACTTTTTCCCTTGTATAAGTGATTTGAAATTAGATCTCGATATCTGAGCTCTGACTGAGAACTTTGGTATTTTTTTTCCAAAACTCAAGAACGGAAATTAATAGAAAATCCAAAAAACTTTTCAGAATGAAAGTGAGAGGTAGAATTTATTGTGTACCACGAAGCTTATCGACATCGCAAATCTGCGACGAACAGTATATAACAGACAAAAATATCTAAATCCCAATTAGGTTTCGACGCTATTCAAAGCTCATAGAACTGGTTTTCTAATTTATCTGCATCTGACCGCTAGACAGTTTACATATACATGTTATATGCGTTGTCGCATAGATTTCGAACTCCAGATCATTAAAAGCTTCAAAAGTCTGCTGCGGCCTCTGTTAATTACTGTATCTCTATGTCAGACTCGGTGTAGAAAAAAAGAAGGAAAAAAAATACCTTGGCAGGCGTGGAGTAAATGTTCGTGCAGGGTGTATTTGTACTAAAAAATTCACACCATCTCGCAGCTTTTAGCCGACGCCTTATTCAGATTCTGGAACACGTTGTACAGTAGGATAAGTATATTACTACGGGTAGAATCTCGAGCTGAAAAACAGAAATCATGTTCATTCCAAAAATCATGCTGCAGGTTTCCTCGCTTTTGCTTTTCCTTATTTTCTCCACCGTAGTTGCTCATTCAATTTTTCAAACTTTTTATTTTGACAGTAAATTTCTTCTCCCTGAAAATCGAATCAAAACTTGCTTGGTGGCATGCATACACACCACTTACCAATTGACGGAAGACCATGTTTTCCCTTTTCTGTCATAATCGAGTCAGGTTCGATTATTTTTTTGGACTCGATTAATCGATGCATCGATTAGTTTTAGCTTAGTGGCCATGGCAAACTAAAAACCGATTACCTGCGTCTTATCGGTACGGCAGCTCCCGCCTTACGAAGCAGAAGGAATTTTTCGCGCTTTCAAGAGTCAGCCTTATGGACTGCAGGAATGCCAATATCGTTGAAATTCCCGCCTCGACCAGAGCCCGCGATTCGTGTCTTACGGATCAGAAACGAACTCTCATAAACGAACGAATTGACTTTTCTTCATATATATTTTCCACTCGGGATACCACGTCTGGTCCCAGTCCTGCAGCCGGATAATTCGAGGCCAACTTTCTCGCATTCTTTGGAATCCTCGCGTTCCAGGCGATTCCAATGTCGCTTTCTGAAAATTCCAAGTGTTTGCGAGCTCTTCTCACTCCCGTCTTTCCACAACCAAAAACCGTCCGTTCAGCAACATTATTACTTGCAAACTTTCTCATTGCACCCGCTGATACCAGCAGCTTGCTTTACGCTGAGTAATTTGATCACGTGCAAGTATTTCAAACCTGTCAGAACCTCTTTCTGAATTATTCTTTAGTTTAGTCATCAAACAAAACGAGCTCAAAATCATCAGAGTCGGACCGTAAGCACCAGAGTTTAATCATTTTGAACATCATTATTATAAAATCTTACCTGAAATTATTTGAAATCTAGTTCATCGGTCGGATTTGCTCAGAATCATTTCATTTGCACGGGATTTTGTTCAATTCGTGTTCACTATGATTGGCACAAACGGCAAAGCTGAATATTTTTCAAAGCCATTTCTCCTCTATTTCTCAACTATTGATTCAGGGGATGCGGTTCATGTCCTGATTTCCGTCAAAGCAACGAGGACCGTTGTATTTTTTTACAAATCTTTACTGATGTACGAACCTGGAAATAAATATAGGTATTGTTCCAGCAGCTCCTCTTCTCTCTCCCTCCATCGGTATTTTTTGCGGTTAATCTTTTGCCCCGTCAACCCTTCTCAGACCTTCCTGCATTACAGTCTTTTCGGCGAAAGGTTTTTATCCTTCCGTTTTCTCGTCATGCTCCCCGTAGTGCCCGGGGGAAACCTTCACAGGCTGAGCGTCAGGCGGCTAATTAATTGAAGTTTAGGTATGGTTGAATGCTGTTGGATCCAGACGTCCATTTCCATGCCCCGCACAAAGAGTGCGAATTATAGGTGTGTGTGGGCTGCGTTTATCTATGGAAAAGCTGGAGAAGCGGCGATAGTTTTCATCCGGCTAACGATAACGCATATATAGTAGGTATACCTACACAGCCCATAGCTGAAAGCCGTGGAGCCTTTCAGCTTTTGACGGTGGTTGCGGAAAAGCGGCGAAGCAAATGACGTCCTTTATTCGCAAACGACACCTAGTCGACGATGCGCGAGTCGCTTGACCGAAGCTCTGCAGTCCGTATGCCGTTAATGCTCGTTAACTTCCTCCTCCTCCTCCCCCTTCGCGTCCCCCAACGAGCGCTTATGAAAGCGACATTTGTCGGACAATAATGCCAGCCACCGGATGTGTACGCGTGCAGGCCGACTCGAGGGGAGAAAATTGAAGGGGAAGAGCCGTCGCACGTGGATGCGCCAAATTCTATGTCGCATATTGTGACGAGGGGCGTTTCACGAATGTGTCACTCATAATGGTAAAAGTCAAGGTCTTCGGCGACTTGACTTTTTTTTTTTTTTCACCTTTTTTACTTTTTCTCTTCTCTTACTTTCATCAGCTACAAATTCGCGAGTATTCGAGACTTCATTCAACAGCGATACAGAACCACAATTAAATGTCAACCGTGTTGAAGAATTCACCAGTAGAATATTTTCAACCTCGTTAAAAATAAACGAGTCTCCAACAATGATCTGCATCCGAATGACGGGCTGCTGTTTACTCGAGGGTTGAAATGGTGAAAGTGAAAGCTCGAACGCGGTGTATAACAAGCTCGGATAATGCCGACAGGGAGGCGCTTCGTTGTTTGCCGAGAGAGCAGGTTGCGGCTCGATGCACCGTGTAACTTGGGGGTGTTGGTGGCGGCACCATTTCCGTTCCAGTCAGACCGCTTCCGGTCAGACTGTTCCGGTAACCCGTTGTCCGCGCCAACCCGGGCGTAACGTATGTCTGTAGAAACTGCCAGCGACGGTTTGCAACTCGCGGATAGGCACGAACAATAAATGGGACCGAAGCTCGGCCAGGCCATCAGAGGAGCTTGCGGTTGGGAGAAAAGACGCCCCCCATAATCGAGCTGAACATGGCGATGCCGGTCAGCTAACCGGCCCAGACGCGGATTGAGTAACAGAGTTTTAGGCGGGCGGGGATTCCCTGAAAAATTGGAGCGTTAGTAACGTCGGTAATCGATACGTTGTCTTCTTTATCATCAGTCGGTAAGGCGTGAAATATTTTCTTTCCCATTGATTGTGGGAGAAAACGGTAAATCTTGCAATGCTGAGTGAACTACAGTGTATGCAAAAAATAATTAAACTCTGTCGGATCGCGATATCTTACCGCGGCAATATTTTCGACTGCAAAACAGGGGGGCCAACTTATTCGAAACGGAGAACGAGATGTGAAACTCTGACGCGTTGAGTGGTGATTCTAAATTATTTTTTTATCGTGATTCGTAATAGTCGTTGGTCATCATTCAGTTGACAGTAAAAGTTTTCCAAGTATGCTCGAATCACGAAATCGACTATTCTAGGTCAATTTGACCTAAAAAAAATTTCATCACATACAATAAGCCGCGTTTTGTAGCTGAAGCTTTAGGTAGCCAGCCTGTACGAAAAAATGAGGAAGCTAACGCGTGCGCAGTCGAAAGTTAAATCTGCTGAGTTACACTCGGTAGACTTTTTACTATCTCATAGTGATCTATTGTAAGTCTATTTTCCATGTACCTTGAAAAATTCAATAAACGACAAAGACGTGTATAATACATCCGCTCTGAGAAACAGCGAAGAATTTAGGTTGTTTTTCACATCTCCTACAACAAGAAGATAACGAGATATTAACAAGTAAAGTGCGTGAGTCCACGGCAACCGCTCGGCCTCAAGGAAGAAGAAACCGTCCACCCCGCACCGTGTTAAGCGAACCGTGGATAATTTATAATCTGGGGTCGCGTCAGGTTTGGCAAACGGAACTTGCTCGGCCCCCGGGGTGCGACTGCTCACCAAAAAAACCGCCTCGTCTGCTATGCATCATCTCGTTTGCCGCGGTTGAAGTCCGCTTCTCTGCCCATGTCGTCGGGAGAGCGAGATAGCTGACTCTATGTGCTACCGAGGATTATACGTACATGCGTTATACTCTATTAATGCGTAAGGATTGGCCAGCAAAAAACACTCTGTTTTATTCCCCTGCATCGCTACGCCACCCGTAGCAATCACAGGGGTGCCTACGCGGCGTACATATTTATTATGGCGTGGGCGTTGATTATGAGCCGCCCCGTTACGTCTGTATTCACACAATGAGATATAAGCATCGTTCATGCAAGCGCACGCATTTCTCTCATGAATCGTAAAGTATTGAAAAATTTTCCCATGACGTCAGAGCCCAGTTGTCGGCGCCATTTTATCACGACATAACCTAAGTTTTTAATTTTAATGCAGACAAATCGTAATTCTTGGGGTTTCAAAGTACTCGTGTCACATAAATTAATGAATCGTAATCAATAATATACCTGTTCTACCATCCACACGCGAAAAAATCCGGTCAACGGTTATCTGTCGGCCTGGTTGCATTAGTTTGATATTTTTCCACCAGATGGCGCATTGCAAGGTGACAATCCCAATAGGGGTCTGGAGTTTAGATGAAGAGTGACGTAGAAACACTTCAATTGTATGAACCAATTAAGTCAGATGCATTATTTTATTTTATTTGTTTTTTAGTCTTTCTTTATGTATTTATTCGGAAATGCAACTGAGGTTATAATAAATGTGAATTTGGTCGAAACAACGATCGAAAAGCGATTTCTGCAGAATTCACTTATGAACACGATGAGCTGCTACTTTTCATTGAAACTGGAAATACCACACGAGTTTGATATTTGAAAAAGATGCTCGACGGTATCAGCCATTTTACACTAGTCACTTATGAAGAACTTGGACAAAAATAAAAAATTTTCAATCAATTTTTATACCCGAGGGATAGTTTCCTGATAAAACTTATCAAAACTTGACGTACGTATTCGTTATACGCTCCTGTTTTTTAATTTTTCAGCTTCTTTGACCGGACTGTACACCTGATGAATCCTTATAATTATCGTCTCGTCACTGCGATCAATCATTCTCAAGAACTCCGGGCCAAGTTTTAATGAGATTCGACGATCTAATCATCTACGGAAGTTTTTGGTTCCCGGATAAAATGCACAAAAATTTCAAGCTAATGCTATGACAAAAATATTTTTTTCCTCCAAGTTAAGCCTCTGTAAAGTATTGCAACTTTGATACAGTACGGAGAATTTCTGACTACACAAGCCACAGACTACATGGTATCTAAAAACCAACTAGTAGTATCATTCCGCGTGTGTCAGACACGATCAAGCGAAGTCCTGACGTGCGCTGAGTAAAACTACTGGCCCGTCCTAACCTACGGTTTTTTCTACTGCGGCGTTGTTGGATTCATTCACAAGGGACGGCCTCACGTATTTGACTTGTTTCACTGTCAGCTTGACCGCGTTCCAGACGACGAATTTTACGTGTTTTTTGGGGTTTTTCATTTCTCATTCGCAAGTCTCTAATGCCTGGTGAAAACATCACATAGAAAAACTAGTCGTTACAATGTTTTAATTTGTAATTACTTTCCGGATAAATTTATTAAAAAAAAAAAAAAAAAAAGAAGAAATTCCTAATGATTTTAACGAAAAATTGATTCGATATATCATTTTTTTTTTCTTTCATTTCAATTCACTCTGTTAAAACCCTGTTATATGTGTACATACCTATATATGTATAGTGTATCCGGATGTGTATTGTATAGGTACGTAGCGGGAAAACTATGTCTAGGCTAAGAACGAACTGCTCAAAACCTGGGCATCAGCCAAAACTTCCTCAGAGGTGTGGCTCGATCGGCTTATATCGTTTTCTCATTTGAATAATACAATACCTACTCGGGCATGGTTTCTTTGCAATTCATTTATAAACGTCTTTCACGACTGATTGTACAAATTGTACGTTTACTTTTGCTCGTGAAAACCTGAGCAATGAGATTTTGCAATATTTAACAAAACGTGAAAGGAAGTCATTTGAAGTAAAATCTTTCAAACTCATACCAGTGCAGTTTTTTGTCAAACTATACTCTACGATTTTTTCCTGCAAAGTGACGCGTGAATCATTCGCCAATAGAATTAGTAAACTCCAACGAAATAAATATTTCAGAGCAAAGTCAAGTGAAAGATCCACTTCCGATACCCTCGGGATAAAATTCCTGCTTGAAAAATTTTTCTGAAGTTCGTCGACAGCGCGATTGAGATGCGAGGCCGCGAGGTTACAGCATCAGCCAACTTTTCGAACCGGAGCTTTTTTTATTTAAGAAGCGCGCGCCCTACCCGGGCGTAACTGTCAGCTGCGTCGCGGAACTTTCATAAAATTTATGAACTACGCGTACCAGTACTTTATGTACCAGCCACTGCACCTGCCACCCTGTCTCGGGATGTATAACGTGCAGAATTCTCCCTACTGAATTATGGACCACTCTTTGCACAAGGCTGGCCCTTCAATGGGAGGAGGGAGGGATTAAGGGATTATGGTAGTCAATTGTTTGAGGGTAAGATCATAATTACGAAGCTTCAGTGAAAAGACGTGCTGGTAACAGCCAGCCCACCCTTCCAGCCCTTCTTCCCGTCACCTCACTTAAATTGTAAGACCTTTCAGCCCCCCGTTAATTCCTGTTGAACGCTTTGCGGGACAAGTACGAAAAATTTTTGTGTAAAAGCTCATCAGGTTCATTTGTTCCTTAAGTATAATTTATTCAAACTGATTCTTTTCTCTTCTTTTTTTAACCCCTAAACCAACCCCTCAGCCTAATTCAGGATTCAACACATATTGTCGCTCTGTGGTTAAGTGTCGGTCAGATGTATGGTCTGGTTAAAAAAAGTGAGAGAATTAGAAAATTGAGAAACCAAAAGCAAGAATTATTGACTGTATTGAGTTCTAAGTTAGTTTCATCATAAAATTACCGTCATGGCATAAGAGGAAAAAATTGCCAATCGTGAATATCGATCGCAATAGGTTAGTAGCTGAGTTACGATGTCGAGCACCTTCTGTTACTGCCAAACTCCATAAATTGTGCAATTTCACTGAAAAGTTGCTCGTTTAATTCGTAAATAAGTTCTACACAAATCATGTGATACGGATGTTACATACCAATGTACATATTTTCAGATTAAGCAATCAAGTTCTTTAAACGCAACTAGCATTGATTCATTAAACCATAAGGTGTTTTTCCGTTAATTGAGAAGCCGAATCAAAATTTTATTTTGGGCACTATTTGCAGATAATCCATTCACAAATCAAATTGGCTATAATATATTGAAGTTACACGTAGAGTTATTTTTTTTTTTTCATTATTACGATTAAAGGAAAGACAGAATAAGTGAGATGTTTCAAAAGTTATTGATAGATGAACTCTTTTTGTGCAAATCTGTTTCTTCCGGTTGTCCGTACTGTTGGAACATTGTTTAATCATTGTGATTGTTAGTCATTATTTCGCGATTCATTCAGTTTGACGTTATTTTGACTGCATTGTTTCGGTTTTCTGTATTCGTACGACAATTGCGCAGCTGCATAAATTCTGACTTTTCCCAGCGGTTGTTTTCCGTTCGACTGAGCCGGACGGCGACCGGAAATAGCAGCTCCTCCGCAATTTCCTATTTTCTTCGTGTTGACCGTGCAGCAGTGCGATGAACGTACAGCATCACCGAGAGCCAGCGATTCTTGCTGTGTAAGACGAGCGCGATCGATGCGCTTGTAATAACTTCGAGCGCGAAAGCTCCCGGGTTCCACGCTGAACCTCGTTTTTGCCGAATGGATGCAAAGATCTGTTTGGTGAAACCTCGCTTCTCTCGTGCTGCGTAATCTGAATGCCGGGTTGAATTCGCGTCTTCGCAATTTGAATTATACGCACTGAAAGGTACGCCTGATGAAGATAAAAGCCAGGTATTGTCTGCAATCTATATTGTATATGAGATCATTTTAACAAGTCGTCGGTAAGGAAGGAATTTAAAGTGTCGAAATTCGTCGCAAGCTTTGTTCCATCAAATATAGGTACCTAATGAAACACGTTTCTACTGGTTTGAACCAGTGACCCGGTACGAACCGAAACCAATTTCTAGTGACACCTTGTTGAAGGAAACATTATAATTGTGTTTAAAGTTTATTCGAGAACTTTTCGGATCAAACTGATTTCTAAAATTGGAGTATTTCAGCTGTTGAATCGCATGTTTCGGTTCTATAAATGATATATGATAATATTGCAAGAGTGAAACTGTAGAACCTTGATTGTGAATTTATTGGGTACGCGGCAAGAATGACCAAAAATAATCGATTCTTTTTTCCGATTTAATCGCGTGTAATCGATTATTTTTCAAACTCGATTAATCGACCGACTCGATTATTTCTACTCACAATCGGTTTGTGTTTTTTACTCCCATGAACGATGGAATACAATATCAATTTATGTGATTAAAATATCAATTATTATCATTGTCTTACTTACTAAGTACTGATTTGATATAATAAGTGAAAGATGAATGAATATTTCCACCTGAAATTGAAAAATATATCCGAATAAATTCATGTGCAAGAAGCGGAAAATTTTATTTAGGTGTATTTGCATACAATTTCCAAAAACGTTAAGCATTTTACGTTCCGCAAATATTCAAATTATAATCAAACGTAATAGAACGCCATTATTTCATTATTCATATAATAACAACAGCTCCCGCAGTAAAATGTGTAGAATTCCGTAATCAAGATCGTTGAGTTCTCCAACTTCTGCCAACTTGTTCGAACCTGTCTACACGGTGAAAGAAGGTTCTGTCAAGTGACGTGAAATTTTGAGAGAAGGGGGAAATTAGCATAGCGCGGCGTCGAATAACGACCTCTGACTGTGTAAGAATCACGATTCAGCCAAGGAATAGAGCTGGAGGTCGGAAATTTTTTAAAGAATTATAAGGCAGTGTAGCTGTCGTTAAGATTATATTCTTAGCGCTGCGCGTATATACCTCACGCCGAAGCCTGCAGCGGAGGCCCCGCGAAGAACTATAAAACTTTTTCTTACGCCGGCTGACTTTCAGATTTATCCCATAAATCCCGGACCGGCGCCCCATAGCCGACGATTCTCTCCTACGCGCATATATACGTGTACGATTGTGTGCGCGCGTGGTTGTGTATATTTCTTTCTTCCTATTGCGCCGCTTTTTCCGCAAACCGGCAACTTTTTACTCTTCGGCACTTGTCACGGTCCGATTCTCCGACCCGGCGACACGGGGATTTCTTGGCTCCGTTCCGCCGTTCCGTCATTCAAGGTTCGCCTGCAAGCATGCAACCTCGCCAAAAATGTCTACCGCAACGTACGCGCATAAACTTTTATTGCAGACGCCGGAAATCTCGGAGGCTCGATAGCCGGGGATAAACTTTTTCGCCGAGGAGGTGTGTTTTAAATCTCTTATTCCTCGGTCTGCTGGGGAAATCTCGGGAAAAGGGAGGCTTCTTATACGTTAAGGCAGGTGTGGCGAGGCTAAAGTTGCCGCACTGCTCGAAACCTCCGCGCAAGCCTGGCTCGGGCCGTAAAACGGAAGTCGACGCCGCGCCGCGTGTACGTCGTAATATTTCATGCCAGCTAGGATATAAAAAGGTGGAATGAAATTGAAATGCGTAATTCCGTTTCGTCTCGAGTATTTCGAGTCGAGACAATTTTCAGCCGCCTTTCTATAAGTAATTCGAAACGCGAGAGAGTAGAGACGAGACTTCGGCAAATTACACTTTTCAAGAAAAACGACGCGTTGTTTTTCGACGCCGCGATAAGGGTCTCGCGTTAAGGGTGAATATGAGTTTCTTACAAGAATAAACCTATACGGAAAGTAATAAAATCACGCCTTAGAAAGTTGAGCTCAATTTAATCGAGGTTAATTGTTTCAAAAGAATCTCTTCCCTGTTATGTCAGAGATATTAAATTACGGAAATTCGAGTACCCAAAGTTTACTTATTCATTATTTTAATGAGGCCATATTATCTTTCCTCTGTAGGTATAAAATGTGAAACAATTTGAAATGGATTTCGAACGCGCGGTTAATGAGTTTTGCAATAAAGCATAAATTTATTTATTATAAGCTATAATAACTTTGAATACAATTAATTTTTTTAACAAGCGACTCAGAACCGTCAAAAAAATTTATCTCAGGCAATTTGTGATATGCATAAAATTTTTTTGGTAGTAATAAAATAGCACGGTAACTTGATTTGCAAGTAAACCCTCTCGATTTGAATTTGGGTCGTTTCATTTTTTGCTAAATCTAGAAGAAGTTTTCTCAGTGAAATTGAGCTCGACTGATTAAAGTTGACGTTACTAAACACTGATTTTGAAACGTTTTTTGTATATTCGATTAAATCCTGAATGAAAATAACAAGCTGTGCAGATAAAAGCAATTCAGATTTAAACTCTCACAGAGTGATCAGATATATGGAAAATCTGTAAAGTTTTTGTACAAAGCATTAAATTCTGAATTAGCGTGAATTCCGTTCCAAGAGCTTACGACAGTGATTAAAAACGTTGCCAGTTATTAATTACCGAAAAATATTCGATAATTCAAATGACGGCGGAGCGACAAGCAAAATCTCTCAATCTCTAATATACGTTAAAACCTTATAGATTAAAAAATTCCTCACAACATCCTTGTAGATATAATTATTGAGTTCAAGAGATGAAATTTCTCTTTCGCCTGAAATCCTATTTCCATATCTTCAGTGCAAAAGCTCGATGAAAATCCAATTAAAAAGTTCGGTCATTCGTAGAATTAACGGGCGATTCTCGTGGGCGCGCGGAGGCGACGAAAAGAGCAAAAGTCCAGGAAAGGAAGCTTCTCCTTTGCCTTTCCTTCCATCTTCCAATTCACTTACGGAAAGTCTAAGTCCAAGCCAAGCGGCAAGCAGTTGCTCGTGATTTCGCTTGACAATGCGCGGCATGCGCCGAGGGACTTCTTGGCCCGTATCTAAATATAGCCCGACTCTGAGTCGCGAGTCCACACATTAGCTGGTCCGAAAATGCACGCCGGCATTTTTCGACCTCGATTCACAGCTGCCAGAATCAGAATCAGAAATCGTCGCTGAAATAGTGCCGCGCCGTTTGAACCAGCAGCCACTGCCCTGCACCGAATCCTGTACTTGTAGCGCGCGTTTTGTCGCTAGCCAAGACTCGAATCTGCAACAGGTGGACAAATTGTCGCTTATATTGACTCGCCCCTCCGAGTCTTTGTCGTTTTCCACTTCTTCCCGGGAGTTGATTGATTTCAGATCCTCGGTGACCTGATTTCTTCTCCCCTCCCCCCCATTTTTTTTATTGTCCCTCCTTTCCAATCAAATTTGCGACTCGAATCAACCGAAGTGAGTCTTAAGATTTCTTTGATACACGAAAAACGGCATGCAGATGAAAAAAGTTGACCTTGGACGCAAAACTTGGCACCGGAACATCTCGTCCAATGGAAAAGCCTTGCGCCCCATAAATCGTGATGGGATTCGTGTAGCGCTTTTAGGAAGAATTCATTGAGCTACAGCAGATCGTTGGGGAAGAACGATAATCGTTATATATTTCAAAGTTACGAGCTTCGGCCGAGACGTTATCTGAGAAACTCGAAACCTCGAGAACGCTGCGTGGCTTGATTTAGAACGAAGTAAGCATCTGCCAATGTATAATAACACAGTGTGTACAAAATTGCAAAGATCTGGCAAATGTCTGTCGCAAATTTGACACAACGTTGCCGATGAATTAGAGCCCAGTAGCTTTCATGCTGTAGGTATGAAACACCCTCATCTGACACAATTGTAAAAAATTCGTGTAAACAACGATTATTTTCCCGATCGAAAAATAGAGTTGGACGCATAGCACATGTAATGCACGGTGATACGATCAGGAACGCGGAGATTCGGATACGTAGGTACTGTAAAATATTCCGAACGGCATATTTCTCGCATCTGCCAACTGCACGTGGAAATTTGAATACTTTATAACTCTATACCTTATACCTTGTACCTCACGCCAGAGGCAGAGAATATGCTAGAAGAGAAAAATTCTTTCTACTAATTCCACGATCTGCTTTGAGGGGTTCTTTTGATCTTCCGAAAAATAGAATCCTACCAGTCTGTGTAGCAAAAATAAATTAGTAATTTGGAGAGGTCGAAACCCCACCTAAAGAGTTGTTCATCCTGCAAATTTATGGTTATAATGTGTTGGTAAATATGAATTTCGTCAAATTTCGTCGAAGACTTGACCGAATTCATATAATCGTGTCGCGGATATGAGAAAATACGATACAGAAAAGTGGCAATAAAAGGCAGGTACCTACGAATATACAGGGCAACGAGGTCAAACCTGGATTAACTCCTGACGCGATATTGCTTTCAGCTCCAACTCGGCTCGGAGCTTTCACCTGCGCCTTACACAATAGGAAGACGTTTCTTCCTCTCGACGAACGACGAACCGCCGGATTCAACGAATCTTCTGTGACGCGTTGAAGAAGGTACGGCGAGGACCGTTGACTATCGGAAAAACACGTTTCCTCTGAAAGGATGGGGATTAAAAAGCGGTCGACTTGAGGCGTCGACGCGATCTCTTCAAGTAGGAAAAAGATGTGGAAAATCATGTTGTGTATATATCTGTGGCATCATCCAAGACCGAGATCCGCGTTCGAAAATATCTGAAATTTAGTATCAAAACGTTACTTTCTGAAAGGACTTGCGAATAATGTATTATATCCTCTCGGGTCGGCATCAATCTACTGTAACTAAGAGAGGCGAAATACTTGTGGTTGAGTCTTGTAAGCCTGAAGCAGGTTCTCCATCTTCTCAAGTGGATGGACATCGCTGCACGTCTATATCCCGCAATTAAAATGCCACTTTTAACTATATGGACCTAATATAGGCCCCAACAAGTTTGTCGAGGCTCAGAAGTCGCACGTTATGACGAAGAAAGAATATAATACGCAATACGGGATGAATTTCAAGATTCTTAGACCAAGTGGATGATGTATAAATAACACGTTTTAACTAAACCACGAAGATGAAATGAGTTGCAGGATGAGTTTCATTCCGTTCGATGTAACGGTAGAGGATTAGCGATTGGTCAAATCTGCGTAGTCACAATGCGAGTAGCACTTTCCGAACATTTGACGATAGAATTCCAGGTACAGGAATTTAATGCACCCATAACAAGCCCGCTAATGGCGCGAAGCATTAGTGCATAGTAATTACAAAAAGTAATAGCGTCCACTAGAGAACCCAGTCGTGAGCGCCATAATCCTCGTCTCATTATTTAAGATCGATTGCTCTTATAGTGGTTTCAGCCACCACTTCTATCCTGAACTAGTCGCTTTTGTTCCATTCATAGGAACCCCATTCTCTGGCTATACCTATCCTACGGAAGAAAAATCGTAAACCAATCGAAGCTTGTATATCACCACTCGCTTCCAGACAATATCCGGCTGCAGTTCAAGCTTCGGTTGCTTTTGCGGAGGCAGTCGCAGGAAATACCACACGAAGTCTTCGTTCTCGACCAGTCATTTGCAATTTGCTTGTGTCGATAACTGTAATCCATATTGGAGTAATTGGACATTGGAATGGTAGGTCAATGAAGTATGTCACATCATTTTTTCCGTTAACAAGAACTTAGAACAATATATAGATTCATTAACACTGTGAAGAACAAAAATGAATAATGAGATAATGATACAGTCTCGCAATCACATCTATATAGAATATGAAAAAGATGATTGTACTTACTGAAAATCATGATGTGACAAAATGATGTGACGATTGACCTACAATTCCAATATCCTTCAGCATTCTTCATACAATCCATATTCCTGTCCAACTACGCGACAAACAGTTATGATAGATTGTCCAATTTCACCGTTTGTATTCATTCGCCTTTGTCCTGGATCCAGAATTATTCACAAGCCAGATTGGTTCGCTCGTCTGTTTCAGCCGGCGCAGCAGCGACTGGACTTACGGGAACGGTTGGCAGTCAGTTTTCTGGGTTCCGTTCGAGTCCGTTTTACGGTTCTTCGAGATCGTCGGCAGAGCCGAGATCCCGAGTTGAAGACCTCGGAGTAGTCGAACGGACTTCGATAACGAAAAGACAGCTGCATTCCGGGGACGGAGATAATCGCGATGTTCCGAGCGGCGGCGCGTCGGCCGCACCTTCGTCCCTCTCTTCCTCAGCTTCGGCAATCGAATCCATCCCCATTTCAGTTTCTGGATCAAGCGACTTGCCGGAACGAGGATGGAACGGAACCACCCTAACGACGAAGAGTAGCCTCCTTCGGGACGCCTCGGCGAACGAGGTCGGCTTCCTGCGGCTGAATTCAAGCCGCGGAACCAGAAACGCGCCGAGAATCGACTGCGAAAGTTTTACCATCGGTAACCAGAAGAAGCAAGAGTTTTACAGCCCAAATTGGCCCGACAATTACCCCAACCAAACGGACTGCGTTAGGGTGCTTACAGGTAGGTGAAAATTGGCCGGTGACAACCATCGAGAAAATAATATGTCAGTCGCCCCTTCCACTACCGGGTAATAGTTGAAATAGTATCATTTAAAGTGGGCATTTAAAATGTAAATTGCATTTTGCATTTAACATTTTACCCATTTAAATTACGTTTCTGAAACGATTTTCCATTTTTCATTTTAAATGGAGCTATCGAAGCATTTTACCCAGCAGTGGTCCCATCGTCCCAAATTTCGTTCCTTGATTCGGTGCGATGATTGAATCGAATAATTTTACCCTGCACGAGGTCGCGTTCAAGGTTATACATATCTCGAAGTCAATTGATGACGCGAACTGGTGGGTTTATTCATCGACGCGATATCCGCAAGCTTGCAAGCTTCCGGGTTTTTTCCCATACGTCAAGCGCGCGTATGCAAGCTGGAATTGATTCGGGAGGTTATACACCATTGTGAAGAAATCGCCCGGTCGTCTCCTTGATATAGAGTTTGGTTGACGGGAAAGCTTTGTCGGCTTATCGTGACGCCTGACGCTTATTGTTAGAGCTCCACATCCCGAGTTTTGCCTTTGCTTCTCGAAGAATGAAGAGCTCGACCTTGTTGGCCAGCTCCTCGTGTTCACTTGCGACTTGGGAGAAAAAAATCATATCGATGATGTAGGGAGCGTGTATACGTACTTAGGGTGGAAGGGTTCGACCTGACCGGACTCCCTCCTCCTCCCCTTGGCATCGGGAAAAAC
Source organism: Neodiprion pinetum (assembly GCF_021155775.2). Taxonomy (NCBI): domain Eukaryota; kingdom Metazoa; phylum Arthropoda; class Insecta; order Hymenoptera; family Diprionidae; genus Neodiprion; species Neodiprion pinetum. The sequence goes on from NC_060234.1 coordinate 42,685,881, forward strand.
ACTCACGGCACGGAAAGGCCAAATTGGAATTGTAACCGGAGGATATAAACGAGACACTTCCGGTACGACGGGAGCTTGCAAAGCGACTCAGTTTAGGATGGAAACAAGCTCCCTGACCTGTTCCACACTTAATTGTGTCGTCCTCTTTTATTACTTGATATTCAAGCGTCAGGCAAACTGTTGATTTAACTCTCTGTCACTGACTGAATGTTATCTTAACCAAAATGTTACCTTCGACCATCTGGAGGATTGACTAAACAGTGCGCAGAAGGTTCATGCAAGTTGGATCATGTTGTCGTTAAATTGACACAATTAATAAAAATTTGAGGTCATTTATTTTGTAATTTGATGTAGGAATTGGCACATTTGGAACTCGATACTCACTTATGACGGTAACATGTGGTACCTCAGATTTTTTTGTCTCTTGCCGAGAAAATGTGTGTCAGTAATAAATTTCACAACTCCATATTTGGTCGAAGGTATTAATAATAATCTTGCAAAGCATCCACCCGTTCAGGGAGAAAAATCGGAAATCCGTCGTACCGATAAGTGCTCGCAGATCGATGTGAAGGCGAGTAAGCATCCCGATGGCCAAGGCCCGAGTCAAGGAAGAAGACATTCGTCGACGTGTCGACTGCAGCCGTCTGTCGAGTCCAAGCCTAATTTAGAGAGTCCCGAAAGTTATTTATATGGGGAATCACAATGGCTTCCCGCAGGGAAGAGACCTGACCGAGTTCTCTGTGCTAGAACTTTTTCCCTGACCCGGATTTCGCAGCCTCGCGCCTGCAGCTGGAGAGATAAGTACCTACCTAACTGTGCCACATCTGATGCCACAACTGGTCTAAGTTTGATTGAATCGATTGTCTCGTCCGTTTTGGCTTCCTATCCCAATTCTGCGACACCCGTGGATCTTCCCCAACACTGCAGGGGTTTAAATTATTTTTGGTTTCCTATGGTTCAAGTAACTGCGCACAACTCTGGTGATAATAATTGGAATCCACCTTCAACTTTTGGAGTGTAAACAGTGCGTGCTAGAAACTGGGATTGTCGATCTTGGTCGTCAGACTTGTAGGACTGTTCATCCACTTCGCGTCTATAGGTATATATTTGTTGTGTGGGTATCAGAACAAGAGAGAGAGAGAGAGAGAGAGAGAGAGAGAGAGAGAGAGGAGAAGAACGGACGAAATGGTTATCGGGACAGGCAAGTCGGCGACGAATTGGGCAGTCGGCCTATATCCTCTGGTTAGAGAGGACCAGGATAACCCCTCCAGATTAGACACAACAAAATTAGCCAATCCAACGACCGAACTTATTGATTGAAAAAATATCCACGAAGCTGCATTTTACCACAACCTCGTCCACATCTGGGGATTCGACACTTTACTTAACCACGACCCGCTGTATCACCAGCTGATGAGAGGCCACGAAGTACGAGCACTCTCTCTCTCACTATCAATCACGACGTCAATCATCATCAGTTAGAAAGTACGTTGATTTAAATTATATTCGTGATTTTCTACATGAACAATTTGATGAACTGCATAGTGTATAAACTGCGATCACGTCCCGATTTTGCTATCACGATTAATCTCTGTTTTATATTTCTTAATGGAAGTCAGATTGGCTGCCTAATATCATCTTGTGCGTAAGGTAATAAATTTAATTTCACCATCAATAACCTCCAACGCTTCGGTTACCTTCCTCTTTTTCCCGATTCGTCACCTCCGATTTTCTCAATTTCCTGATATAACATGTTATCGATATTGAACCGTATAGGTAAAATAAGTGAGGTAGGTACGGTTTTAAAATCAATTCTTACAATGTATACATACCTATATATGTATATGTATTTATATAGATGTCGGAAAATAAACTCTGAAAGTGTTTTATAGATAGATAACTAGATTCACGAGTTTTACTTTGACTGGAAAAGTTTCCCCCGCCTATTAGACACGAGAACTTTTATATCTACTGCGAGGATTAAGAAGTTTGGTGGGAATTTGATGAGTCCGAGTTTCATTGCAAGTTTGTCGCTCAAGTCTTTGGCAAAGCGATAGGAATTATACCTATGTATGTGTATGTGTCTGCAGGGTGAATTATTTAGTGGAACAAGAGAAAATGGTAGGAATATCGTTTTCCTCATCAAATGTTTGATTTCTTTGAAAGTGATGTAGAGACCAATGTTATTACGTCCAAGTTGAGACGACGATCCTATCGCACGGTGGAACCGGATCTGTCGAGCCATTAAGTCAGTCAAGTCTCTCGAAGGGAAATTCTAATGAAAAGGGAATGGTCCTTACGCTCCCGCTACTTCCTCGCTCGGGATTTTGAATCGGCGTAAGCGATCAACCGCGTCTATTTAATGAAGTCGATGAACCCATACCCTGCCTCATCTTACTGGAAACTTCCAACACTACCTACCGCTGCCATTTGCATATTGCTTCGATCCCCGAGCGCACACTTAAAGTCTTCGTTTCACTCGAGATTTGAGTTATTTACTCTTTTGATGATTGGGAGCAATCCACAGGCTGCATGATCCACCCTCACTGGGACCATCATTTTCACCTTCTGAAGCAACAGTCATACGACAAGGGAAAAAATATGGGCATTTTCAATAATTAGCACTTCGTATCTTGCTTCACATAGTTGCAAGGTTATTTAATATCATGCTGAAATTTTAATTATTAAAAGTACTGTCCTCGGATGATTTCAAGCACATCGATATTTGCCGTGCGCGATAATTTTGTAACGAATATACTACATTCTACGTTAAAGGATACAGTAGAGAACCTGCGGAGGTATTAAAGACGTCCTAATTTGAACCTAACAGTGGAAGAAATTGATATATCTGCCTAGTTTAGATCAAGAATAGGATCTCTTGTCAATACAAGGGTAATCCTCCGTAGGTCCTGTTACCTCCTCTGCAGGTCCTATCTACCCACTACCGAAGTTGGCATTTTGCAGGTTTACATTAGGGCCAAAATTCCAACTCGGGTGTCCGCTGGTTGCGGGCTGATGTCATTGGTGCAGATAAAACCCGCAGGTCTTAGACACGCATGCAGCATCGACGCAAACTGCAGATTCCGGTCTTGCCTTCCTCTCCTTATCTCAAAAGACAGAAGACTGTTTTGGGACTGGCCGATCAAGAGTGAAAATAAAAACGACGCAGCTGAAAATAAGCCTTGTTTTTTACCACCTTATCTTTTCCAACGCGGCGAAGGCGAGACCATTTCCGGGTAACACGGTGACCCTGGAAGAAGGAATTCGCGATAGGTCAAGCCTCGTCAAGATGGGTGGAACGTGGACGTAGAGAAGAGAGCGCGCCGCGATCCCGGAGCTGGAATTGGCAATTCGCATTCGGATTGGGGATGTTTACTCAGGCTCGTATACGTAAACACAGTCCCCAGTTTTGCAGATAAACTGCGAACCGTGATTTCTCGTCGAATTCGCCCGGCCTTTTCGACGTCGTCCTCATTCCCATCCTGGACTTATGGAATCAGCGGAAAAATCAAACGGCCAAGTTCCCCAGCTCTTCTTCTTCTTCCGCATAGCTGTTCCAGCTCTACTTCGGATGGCCTAATCTTCGTAGCTCTTGGCTCTCGACGGACAGCCGTCACGTCTATTGATTATCATGAGCCACCTACTTCCCATCGCACTATCTGCAGAACTTTGACGTACCCTGTCCGCAACAAGTTATTATACAACAGCGTCAAGGTCCAACTTCTCTGCAGCTGTGTTCCAGGCGGCTTTGTCACTACGATAAACTGATTGTGGCAGGCGTGTGAGCGAGTTGATGAATACGCGGGGCAAGCTGTGTTGATTGACGAATTTCTCTCCCTCTCTCTCTACTCACATCCTGGGTTTTTCCACTTTCTGATCATTCCGCTGGACGTTTTTCTCTCATACTCAAAAGAAGAACCGAGCTTATGAATTCTACAAGAGTTCCTCTCTATCATTTATTTTAACCTTGACTCTAGAGCTTCCAAATGGTTCAGAGAACCCTCGAGCACATACATTATTGAAAATACCGTGTATCTAAAAGCAGTGCTTTATACGATTAGACAAGTGGGGTAGTTTACACTTTACGACCTGTTCGAATGGGTTTATCGATTCAATCGACGGTGTTGGGGATATATGTATAATATATTCAGCTGCGATCCGGTAATAGCGCCGATGTATAAATTTTTATTTCCACAGTGTAACGAAGGTGTTCGCCTCCCAACTTTTAGATTAAACGCGTTATCGTTGTTTTCTTTGATATCGCGGCGCTACAAGTTTCTACTTGATCTTGGAGTTTGTTTAAGTTCAGCTCTTTTATGGATCCGGTACCTCACGATTACTTCGGACGTTAGCTCATGCTCACACTGCAGTCTAACAAACTTTTCAACTGAGCTTTCGCCGAAGTAGGTATACACACACCGACTTGCATGTAAGGAACTTATACGCGCGAATGGCTGGGACACCTAACGCCGTCGCCTTTCTCCATCACCTTTGTAATCGGGCGAGTGCTCTTAAGGGACATGCCGACCGTACAGCACACACACCCATCCGCCTAGGAATAAAAATGCCCGGCTTTTTTCTCCCTTATAGCTCTTCATTCCGCCTCCCGGCCGCTGTCGCTTCCTCCCCGACGTCTGCAGCCTGTCGTCTTTGGTTATCCAGGGAATTATTCAACCCCGACGCATCGTTAGGATTCACTTTATCTGCCGTTTCCGCCTAGCTCGAATCCGGGTCTAAGAGCCACGTAAAATACGAGGACGATATGGGCGCCGCCGGGGGTCCGAGACGGTTCGAGTAAAATTATACGACTATTGGCACGGTTATTTGTATACCATACACAAGCCTCGAAATTCTGTATTCCAATGTACGCGGATACGGAGGCTTGTAGAAACGTCTCATGGCCTGATTTCCTTCATGCCGTCAAGACAAAGGTCCTAAGACAGTTGAGAGGAATTTGGTAAACGAAAAACCAAATAAATCCACTTGTGGTTTCGGAAAGTCAATCTGTACCTAAAGTTTTGCGAAAGATTTTAAAATTCATGTGAGCTGAGAACTACTCGTTTAAGGAAATCAGAATTGTTTCTTTTTTGGCAGGTTTTACCATCGTATAAAAAACATGCGTGGAAAAAATATAAAATACCAGGATGAATTATTCACTGCCTTGGCATGGAACAGCCTATGTACACTTTAATATCCTTAAGGGGGTGCTATAGTCAGTTTTTACCGACTGCGTTGAATGTCTTTTATGTTGGATGTTATCAGAGGTTACGCATGGGGATGGCAAAAAAGGGGATAACAGGCCTATTCTTCATGTGATCCCAAACACAAACACACCAACATATTCTTGGCGTAAAATTAAAATGTGTCGTCGTTCGAAATTTCATGTAGAATTTCGGCTGTCATATTCAATTTTTTCAACGTCTCTCATATAAGTAAAGATAGGAGACATTTAACAGAACGAAGTCGGTAAGAGATGACTACAGCATCCTCGCAATCGACAATATTGTCCCGGAAAATTTTCAAAATCACGAGTAGTACCCTGGCCGCAGGGATTACAGGGACAACAATCCCGTACAGGAAGGGATTAAAACTGAAAGCGGACGAGAGAGGGGGCGGAATGAAAGAGGAGATTGGTGAAAGGGGAATAAAATTTCTCGAGTAAATGGCATGCAATTATCCGATGTAATCACTCCGGTTCCAGGCCCGCGGCCATCCAGAAGAAAGGAGAACCGGCAGAGTGGGCGATCCGTAGCCTAGCCGGGAGATTAAATGTTCCCTCGATCCCCGCCGGGACGGAGGAACGCGTGTACGACAGAGGCGTTTGTTTTATATTTGATCGTCGGCACATCAGGACTCGAGAGTCCAGGATGTTTATTCTTGCCGGGTCTCGACGGCATACCAGACAGCCGGTTGGCCGGCTGGCTGGTGGGATGAAAAATAGCTCGGGCCGCGACGATCGGCCGAACGACGGACAGGAGCAACGAACGTGCCGACAGCCGCACCCGTAACACCCTCCCACAATTTCCGTCAATTCTACTCCCTCTTGCTGCCGCCGAGAAAGAGAGGCGGAAGAGGCGGGAGAGGCGGGAGGGGAGATTTATCGGGCGCCCAGGGACAACCACCCTGCTCGAAGCGCATGCCTCGATTTCGATGTACACCCTCCGGCATTAATACCGTTCGCGAGCCTTCCACCCCTGGCGCCACGTGATCAGGGGCAGGATCACCAACCCCGCTATAGTAAGGTGTAGAGATAAAAATATATAAAAAATACTACAATAATTGGTAGCGAGGTAGGTATAAATATTTTACTACCTCCTCCAGGTTTTATACTATTTTTTTCAGTATTTGTCACGAGTTTTTCGAGTGACAACTTAAAAGAAAGAAAAGTTAATAGATGAATCATACTGCGGTATAGGCATGCATCGCCGCATAAACACTTTCCGGATATCTCAAAGGTCGGACTAAGCTTTGCGGGGTTCGCGTAATCTTTTCATTCGCGCTTTCGAAGTGGTTCAATACCGGACGGAGGTTATATCTGGAGATGCGAACGTTGTAAACCCCGGAATTCATACCGAATCGACCAAACTGTGACCACAGTAAGCCTTGTCGATCATGTCTTTTTCTTAGCCAACGTGAGGGTATCGTTTAATCTTTCCTACGATTGAATTGACGTGTAGGATCGACTGAGCGCGATACATTGATGAGTTGATCCCTTCGGTGGTCGATGGTATAAGCTTCGGAGAAGAGTAATTGAGCTCTCTAGTGATGCAGTGAATTCAATTGACTTGTGAAGTAGATAAAACAGCAGAGAAACAGTATAGAATAGAGAGAGAGAAAAGAAGGCGGTAGTGTGGGAAAACGACTTGAGTGGAAAAGACAACCCATTGTCGCACTATAGCGAAGGCTACTATACACGAGTCTTGGAAGAGAGGAGATTAGATTGGATAAAAGGCAAGTAACGCGTAACAATACGATATAAAGATAAGTTATGGCGGTATACCGAACTTAAACAAGACCAATTAATCAGCACTGTGACGTCACAGAGAGCAAACGTCGAATGCAAAAAGGAAACCTGCCGACAGGTTTTGTGAGACTCGCAACCATTGGTGCGATTGATCGAAGGTGTGAAAATGGACCGTTGGATAAAAAACTATATTGAAGATTGACACGATTCATTCTTACCTCTTTCCCGCTCGATGTAAATGAACATATAATCGTCTAGCAAGAGTAGACAAACTCGCCAAGGACATCGGCCCGGCCATGAATGGGACCTAGACTTGGCTGAGAGATCGAAAAAGCCCACGCGAAGTATGCGACTGGCGTAAATTTAAGTTTCGTCTCCGCGGACGCGGCTCGGATTAAATATAGAAGCACACCGCAATTCCGATGTGGACATGGCAGCTACCGTATCGCGATGCTGACTTTACTTACCTGACACTTTTTCGCTGTTATCGAGCCTACGAGTCGGCACAGAATGCTTAGGAAATTATTTCGAAACTCGTGAAATACGTGTCGATGGTGCTGAGGTATGAGGGACAACAAGGCACTTTCGATGCGTGAAGCAAAATTAATTATTCCTCTAATTAGCTCGGTACGAAACCTCCGACACTAATGTATAATAATATTCTCATTTCGACCAAGGTATAATACTTTAAATATCTCTTACTTGAATAACAATTGGGGTGCTGGTACATTTTGAAATAGCTGTTCCGCCATCTGGCTCTCACTCATAATTTATTCGTTGCATATTTTCAGTCAGATAATTTGTATATTAATCAATCCTTTCGAGTCTATGTGATAACACTCAACGGTGGTTTTGTTGCCCTTAATATTTGAGTGGACTTAGTAAGATTCGATGTCAATGACTCTAGGGGTAAGCATAGTTTTTCGAAATTGTCTCCAGCTATTTATTTTATCGACATTTTCATATATGACTCTTTGTTGCCCTGATTTTATCCGTGAAACTACGTGTTTGAGAACGAAGAATTTACGAATAAAATGAGGGTAACAAAAAAAAATCTTCGTGTAATTTGGGTGAGAAAACATGCCTTTTTTTTCTTCCTACGTTTCACAAGGGAATCTAATTTCACCTTGATGTATTCACATTCCGTCAAATGTTTGTTAAACGTAGTTCTTTGTTTAGAACAAAGCAAAACGTTGATTAGATCGTTTCCACGTTTAGCCTGGTACATTCGTGATTCCTACCTTTCATGTTTTTGTCTATCGTGACAGCACCGATGAATGGCAAAACGCGAAGATTAAGCGCACGGTTCAAACTAAATCTTCCATGATAAATTCAGAGGATTTGTTCATTCCTCAAGTCTCGAAAGCACATCACGAGGCAATTTCAAGAGTAAAGACTCGCTAATATATTATCTTATAAAGATGCTTTTCATGATCAGCATCGTATTTGATCTCTACTGTACAATCCGCATACTCGTTTCACCTTTGCGAAACCATAATTCCAAGCCTCGTCATCTCCAAAAGGAATCCTTTTACTCCACCGAAACATTATTTTCCTCGCTAAGATCGATGAACTTTGTATCTATACTTCCTGGATCAATACATCTGCGCAATTCTATACATAGCAACAATTGCAACTGTACACTCAAAGGTGCATTCTCGCGTACCTCTCCAGAGACGGTCGGGTGGGTGCTTTAAGGGATGAGCTTCCATTCGCCAGGGCAAACACATTGTAAACTCGATGGTATATAACCGGTACATGAAACGACGTCACTTCGGGAAGGCAAAAAGCTTCGCTTCACTCGCTCTCTTTGCAGGCCATTAATCCGCTTCTGATGCAACCGCGACAGTCAAGAGTTAATCGAGTGTGTTCACTCTCTGTACGTTCGTCGGTGTTTTTGGCGGGTCAACTGTAGGAGTTAGTTTAGATCGCGTCATTTTAACGGTGCCATATTTGCCTCATGGGTTCGAAAAACGTGTCTAAAGACACCGAGAAAATTCGTGTTCCATTTGATGTTCCGGTAATGAGACTTTTGGAACAAACTTGAAACTTTGGCTATGAAAATGATTTCCTCTGCCAGACAACAGGAATGTCAACAGCGTGGTGTGAATCGATATGCACAGTCACGTCTGGTCGGAACCCGACTGAAGCTTCCACTTAACTTCATGACGGTGAAATACAACTCGGCAGATGACGAAGAGACGTTCGAAGCTTTCCGCTTGAAAAGTTTGCCTCTCGATGCCTCTGATGTGGTAGAGGATGAGACAGGTCTGCTCGCTTGGGGCCGCTACTCAAATTGAGTTACTATTCCACTCCAGAGGTAACGGGCTGTCAAAGAATCTCTTTAAAGTCATCGCCGGGCCAAATGGCAGCCACCGTGAAACGCGCATGGTGATTTATACCCGGTTTCTCTGTAATGGCGATACAATTGCATCACGCACGATGTAGCGTTGAAGTTGGTGCGATAAGTCCGACCAATCTAGGCCGAATCCCGCGACCAGCTAACAAAAGTTTTACATGACAGCTCATCCTTGACTACGAAAGAACAAGTAAACAACGGTGCTTTTTCCCGCCAGCGCACAAGGGCATGCTCCTGAAGCTCGACTTCCGGGATCGGTTTGACATAGAGCCGAGCGATGGATGTCGATTCGACTTCTTGGAGGTTCGTGACGGACAACATGGGTTTGCCAAAGAGATTTTTCATCGGTGTGGCAAGGAGTTTCCCCCTGTGGTCATTTCGCAGTCACGGTACCTATGGCTACGATTTCACAGCGACGAGAACATCGAGTACGGGGGATTCAAGGCCGTTTGGAGCATGATACCCCGGCCCACGGATAGTAAGTCGCTTGAGTTGATATCAAATCAATTTCGATACCCCGAGACCATTTCTTATTCATTTTCTGACCAAAGTTCTGAACCGTTACTTCAATGCCTCGTAGATGCGAGGGGAAATATTTTTTATCTTACAGTGGAGTACCAAGAATCTTTTGACGTGTGGAAGCGTATTCTTTTCACATTCATGTCTTGTCCATGAGAATATCAACACCCGCAATAATTTGTTTCTACTATTTCAACGCACAGCTCGAGTTGATTGCTGTTAGTTAGTGATGGGTGTTCAGTAACAGTTCATAGTTTTTACATCAGACGAAGCGACATCCTGACTAGCTATTGAACCCGCTAGAAATTAAGATCGAGACTTCTTTGATCGTGCATCTAAAATATCCATAAAAATGCCCCGATCCTTGTTTTAACACTTTGCGGCACAACGTCTCATACATGGGACACGTTTTTTGAATCGGTTATTCAAGATTTATAACCAATTTTTGGGATATTGGTGTCATTTTTTTTTTTTTGCACAATTGTGCTTCTAAGATGTCATTGTTGACGTCTTGAGAGAGATTATGATTCCGTGAATATAGTGAGCGCTATAAATAAACAAAATGTTGAAAATGTCGGTTTTTACAGAATAAATGTAATTGTTGGAAGATTATGGGGACTAGAAAAGTGGAACTCGGTAGTCTTGGGTCAAAATTTCAAAATAAAAGCGGATTCAATACGGTGGACTCAAAATATAAGAATTGATGCAATTCGCTTGAAATTTGTTAGTCAGGGGTTTTCGGTGAAAACGAATCCGACGTCAGAATTTCAAAACTCATGATGGCGTATCCAAAATGGTGAATTGAAAATATAAAAATTGATTCTACTCGCTCGTATTGAGTCCATTATTTTGAATTTTGAAAATTTCTCAGATCTGACCCCATTGAATTTGACTGCAATGAAAAATGTATGCTTCAAAGAGTTAAAAAAACAAACTTTGTGTCTGTTTAATCCAAAGAGGTGATACCGGAGCCAGAGTCCTGCCTGTTAAATAAAACGGGGTTCGAGGCGAACATCAACAGCGAGGAAGTAGAGGAACAGAAAAAAATAGCGGAGAAGAACGGAGTGGCTCTTGATTGTATGTGGGTGGTGACGGTCGAGGCGGGATGGAAGGTAGTTTGTCGTCAGGTCAAAAAGCTGCGTCGGAGCTCGAAATCGGAACTACGTGTAACTTGCGTTTATCCTTCATTTTGCCACAGATCCAGCTTTCTTTTACAAAATTCAAACTGCAGAGGCCGAACGAGTGCGACAGCAACTTCGTCGACATCTTCGGTGAGCGGACTGACCTCCCCTCCCGGCTGAAGAATTTCTGCGGAAGCACCGCTGACCTTGTCAGCACTGAAACGAACACCCTTTTTCTCCGGTATTACGCTGAGCCACGGGCTCTCAATAGCACCTTCACATTTCTCGTCACCGCCTTTAGAGAGAAGGGGGGCGATAGCTCGAGTGAGTCTGCATCGTCATGATACGTAGCTGAAATTTTTTCCATTTAACGCGGAGACCCTGAAATTCGAAAGTTTTTCAAAAATTATACGATTCTTCAAAAACCTCATAAATTCTAATTCACCGTCACATATCTCGCAAAAACAATTCGATACAATTCTGCAGCTAATCAAGGTAGGCAGTGACAAATATTTAACATCCAATTGACAATATTTAGATATATTTTCAAGTTCGATAATATAGAAAAAATCTGATTTTGTGAATTATTTCAATATTCAATTTTCACATGTCTACCGTATTAAAAGGAATAATTTGATATTCAATAATCAGGCTGAAAGTTTAATTGCAACTGTTGTTCTGAATGCTTGTACAAGGATTGTGACGCGAGGAGCTTTTTTAAGAGCACTACAATTTTTGGCGTTATTTCAACCAACATATGAGACCGTAGTGAAATACAACGAATCCAGAGGTGGAGAGAGAATAACGTATCATGTATTGATATCGTTGAAATTTCACGTCAATCGGAAAAGTTTCGAGTTTCAGGATAAAAATACAAAAAGGGATCCGACTCAAATTTTGCAAAATGTATGTATTTGAATCGTCGTATTTCAATTGATTTTGAATTTCCTTTAAAAATTCCAGAATGCCGTGACGGAGAATTCGACTGCGATGACGCAAGATGCATCAAAGGCAGTCTGAAGTGCAACGGAAATGACAACTGCCGTTTCCGAAATGACGAAGAGCCCGCGAAATGCGGGGTGAGCATAATTTTCATCGAAATGACGTAAACCGCGCATCAAAGCGTTTCCGTTCATTCTAAATATCAATTTTCCATTGGGCATCCAGTTTCCTTTTTACCGTTCAGCCATACGTGCAAATCGGATATTCACCACCTATTAGAGCCCCGTTTCGCGCATTGCGCCGGTGACTGGTATTCCCGTGATTACGGTGAACCGATCGGGTGGCTTTGGCCCCAAACGCCGCTCGTTATCGCCACGGATCAGGGATCGGATCGATACTTGAACGCCCCGCGGTCCTGTTTGCGAAACCAGGTGGACAACGGTCTGATAGTTGCAGGAAACCGCAACGTCGCCGTGTGACTGTCGCTGTTTGCGACACTCTTTTTGGAACACAGAAGTTGTAAAAAGAGGGTGGAAAACCGGAGGGAACGACAACTAGAACGGAAGCGCTAAAAGCTTGCGGGGAAAAACAAGTGCTTTGCAACATCCGGGAACTCCGGAATGCTTGGTTAAGATTAGGCGGTCGGTAAAATCCAGCGTACGAATTTTCCCGGATCAACGACCTCTCGGTGAAACAAAGAGACGGAGAGACGTTGTTAGTCTTGTTACTGATTTCCTCATTTACGTCACTCTGTTTACCGTGGGAACAATTCGAGGATATTCTCCGCGACACCCGAGGCTGCTGCCGAAGCCATCCACGAGAGTGAAATAAAATCGATACAGCATTCCGTTTCCCCTTGTTTCTGCTTTCGCGATGCCAATTAGACACCGAGATGTATAGAGTTCATCAAAGTAGAAGCTTATAAGAGCCAATCTGCGGCGATTCGCACTCTTGCAGGGCTGCATTAAGTGTCCTGAAAAATACTAAAATTTGGACCAATTATATGTGTCTTGAAAACTCGAATGTCCAATGGATTTTTTCATTTGTTTCGATCAATAATGATACCTCTAATTTTTCTAAACTTTCCCGCCATTTTGTAAAAATGTGGCGACCCGAAATACTTTGGACACGGATCAATGAATGTTTCATTGTAAAATGAAGACCTCGATAACACATCTTTTCGTCATGGTTCGAAAATGGGATGAAAATGTTCATTATTTTTTTGTTTTGAATTTTTGTTTTCCCAAAAAACAAAAAAAAAAAAAAAAAAGTCGCTAGACTTTACTTTTAATGATGGTTTCCTGTAGTCAAACTTCGTCTTTTTAAAGTTCGATTTTCTTTTTAATTCAAGAGTACACCGAAGGTGACAAATTTTTTTTTGTTCGAATTAAGCATCTTTGGTTGACGATGACCCGTTGGTTTGATAATCCCATCAATCAGAATAGTGATCCACGCTCTGTGTTTATGAATTTAAAAATTCATAATTCCATCCGTTGAATTTTGAATCAAATATGAAAATATTCCCCACCAAGCCAAAGCACGGCCGACGATCAGGTCGCATTATACGAAAAAAGGGGGATCAAAGTGTAAGACACCATTCGGCCGTAAAGCAAAGTGATAGGAACGCGTGCAGAAACGGTAACGGAGAGAAAAGAGAAACTCGTGCGAGCGACACTCGTAACAAGTTGATTATCCAGCGTGCTGAACTCGAGCGATAAATAACCAATCGCGATTTATAGTCTATAGCTACCTTATGCCTGCCTATCCCACACCGGCATCAAGTATAACGTAAAGATACTTTGATACTGTACGAACGAATGGAGCGAGGAGTCGGTGAGCGGACGGATCGTAGCCGTAGGCATAAAATGAGCTCTAGATCTTCTCCTCACGCCTGATCCCCGGAGGGTGCGCCAAAATCTATTGGACACGCGGATCGAGGCAAGAGAGGGTTCGTCCCAGCTCTCTTGTGAATTTTAAGTCGAGCCAAGCGCGTGATATGTTCCATTATTCTTTGCTCCAGAACACGGGAGGCTCCGTATCGATGAACTCGGAACACATAATCATCATCCTGGTCGTATTCTCTCTGATAATGTTCGGCATGAGCTTCGCCTTCGTCTTCAACTGCGTCCGGAAGCTGATCAGAGACCACAGAATAATCCAGGTGAGAACTGACGGAGGTTACAGAAAAGCTCTTCCAATTTGTGTTTTCAACTTCTTCCGCAACTAATTCGAAACGCAGGAAGTTCCTGTTTGAACGTGCATAATTAAAAAGAAAAATCCCGAGACTCATCAGCTGTAAGCTAACTTCCGATCGTTCTCCGGGTTTTTCTTTGTTTGACTCGTTTAATGTATACGAGGTATACAGGTATCGGAAATTCGGGGGAAAGCGCAGAGCTCATCACAATAAGATGAAAGGAGGATGCGAATTTCTTTGATATTCCGCTCTTCAAGCGGCCCGAGAACGCGAAACACGGTGAACTCGAACATTAAAATTTGCGATCTTGCATCGCCACGAATAAAGCCACGCCAACATTCGTATAACAATTGATTCTAAAAACGTTCGTGCATCCGGCAGCGTGTTAATTTATACGCCGGGCAGATTTTCGCCTGCAGTATAAGCGATGCAATCAAATCGCAAATCGGCCACTCTGCTCATGCCCAATTAGTTGAAATTTCAGTAGCTGAGTCTCGATATTCGAAATCCTGTATTTGCAAATATATGAGTCGATCCTGGCAGCAATCACTCGCCCATTAGCGAGCACGTCGTATTCGTTAATTGAGGTCTCAAGGCTTCTTCGTTATACCGGAACCGGAACTCGAAAGCAATATCATTCTGACCGGTGATTTGAAATCTGTAGAGTAAATTGATAAGTCGGCATCACGTCGTCTTCGAAATATCGTGGCAATAATTCTGGCTGGTAAATATGTACATTTCATACGGTAAAACCGGATAAATGTCAGTCATTTGTCCTTTCCGACACTATCCGACCACGAAGGTCTTTATTCACGTCTGTAGCGTTCTGAGAAACCAGACGCGAACGTAAAGCACACGATCCGGTAAGATGGCATCATGTCACGAACTCGGTGAAAGCAGAACAGATTCGATAATAAAATATAATAAAATTAAAGAATATATATGTTTGTACAATACAATTTGAATCTATATGTAGACCAAGTCACTGATCAGATAAGAGTGATAGTTAGAAAAAAATGTTGAAAAACTGATCTTCAATACAGGGTTTTACAGGTGACCTGCATATTCGGCAGAGCTTTATCATATGAATTATTAAAATATTTCTGAAAAGTATCGGTACCACAAGAAAAAAAACCAAAAAACAAAAATAAACGATACGCATATTGTGTTTTGAAAAGTGATGTTGCGTTGTGTGATGTCTGAATAAATTTTATGATGATAACATGGTTCAAGGTTTTTGAATATAATCTTTGAACGAGTCATTCTAAAGAGACCGTGCGCGATATCGACTACAGTACCAAATCCATCGTATTTATCCCAATCGACTGTCTACGCCAATGACTCAGCCAATCTTAACATGGCTACGCCATCACACAAAATAAATCAATCGTTTTTAAATAACGGTTTTCTCGGTAATTCTGAGACTGTTACAACAACTGATAGCAGAAAATTATCCTTAATTTTTTCGCTACAAGTGTTTTTTTTTCCGGAACAATAATGACAAATAACCAAAAAAACCACTCGTCAATGTTAGGGACAAATTTGGCCACTCACGGCGCTACTTGTACTCGCGCTCGGTTCCTATACGTAACCTGTACAGAACCGAGTTACTCATTTCATAATCATGATTATTCTGCTATTCATCCTGGTAAATTTACCAATTGCAAATCAACAAGGCACTTGTCTCTGACTCTTTCCTCTGCAGGAGCACATCCGTCAGTCGCGGGAGAACCGGCTGGACGAGATCGGTCGAAAAACCACCCCGTGCCCTCTGTCGTCGACGCGAGTCGACTCGTGCGATCACCGAGGATCCAGCGAGTCGCCGAGCCTAGAAGTGGCGCCAAGCAAAGAGCTGCTTCCGCCGCCTACGACGACGACGACGACGACGGGTTCGTCCTGCGCGTTAATGGGCCACGATTACACCCGGGAGCTGCTGGCGAGGGAGGCGGACTACTCGGCGATGGAGATAAACGACATCCACCGCAGCAACAACGCGAGCAACGCGACCCAGGAACGGCTCCAGGAGTCGAGCGAGGAGCCCGAGACTCGCGACAACGCCTGCCAGACGAGGGAAAGCCTCTTCGACGGCGTTCCTATACCCCGAAGGACGACTTCCGGCTCCCACTGTTCCGGATGCGGCTGCGGTCCGAGCGCCGCCTGCGCCCGTCACAGCGCCCTCATCCCCCCCCCTCCCCACGGATGGTCCCTCCACGACCCCCGGTTCCCAGAGCCTCCGGACTACCTCTGCAGCTACCAGCGATTCCAGAGCCCGAAGCCGGGGAACCGCGAGCCCTTTCACTCCCCGGGGAAGTTCTCCCGGCAGAGCACCCTCGACTCGGGAACGACCGGGACGACCGCCGGGTCCCAGCACTCCTCGGGGAGCGCCCCCTCCAATCAGACGACCGCCGGCACCCCGACCTCCAGGCGAAACGACCCCAGGTATCGGGCCGAGGCCGTCATCGAGCTGCCTGAACTCGAGCGGCGACCATTCAGCATCGAGAGCACCAAGAGTGCCCCCGACGTTATCGCGACGCACTGACGGCGGAGGACCGGGGGCGAGTGGGAACCTTACCGAAGGCGGCATCCCCGACGCGTCAGCGTCGCCACCCAGAGCTCCCTCGACGACGGCGACGGCGACGAGGACGAGGATGAGGATGAGGACGGTGCTCGCAGAGACGGCTCTTGATACTCCGCCCCTCCGCCGTTCTATCCCACCTGGCCTCGACGGGGCAACGATCGGAACGTTCGGGGCTCGGGATTCGCCATTCTCAACGGTTTTCGGAGGGGGGACGAGGTCGGCGCTACCGTTCGATTTTAAAATTCACTGCCGTTGTAGGGTAATTGGCATCGATTTGGGTTTTCCGGAATTTCTCAAAATCGCGAATTACTGCACGCAGCGTCCATAAATTATGTTATCGGTTTTAGGGGGGAGAAGTACAGAAGTTATGACGTTACAGGCAAAAAGCGAAATTCATAGATAAAAAATTAATGATCGATAAAACGTTGTTAATAGTTAACAAATCATATTTGACTCAACTAAAATTTGATGATAATAACGAAACGTTTATTTCGCCATATCCAAACATTCGTTTTTTAACAGTAAATAAACTTTTTTCTCAGTGCGGCTCCGGACTAGGGTGGCTCCTATCAAAGGTAATAGATTAAAATTTCTCTAATGCGTATACTTCGTTTAATTATGCTAATGTAAAAAAATCTTGAGCCGAGAAATCGTATTCATACACACCTAAAGAAAAATATGACGGAAGGGGAGGTGGGACGGCAATTTTTTTTATGTCATTTGGAAGGGAGGGCGAGTCTTTGAATCTTACAGAAGATGACAGAAGGAGGGGGGGGAGGGGCTCAAAAACCCTCAAAATTCGATGACGTAATTAACGGACGCTCCCATATTTCAAGCGATTCCTAAGAAATCGGTTACGAATCATTCAAAGGCGCTGACAATTGCTTGGAATAAGTGTTGAAATCGTTCAAAAATCGTTGGAATATCTTAAAAATTGATATCCTCTGAAATCGCTGTCACTTATTCTGCAAGTGTTTGTATAGCCCCTCGGTTGTTACGCCGGCTGCCTCGAAGAAGCGACGGTGAAGATCTTCATTCCGGTTTGAAGTATGTCGAAGGAAAATCGTGGTAATTTCTTTTGCAAAAAATGAATACTATGTTCTTGGGTGAACCGTTTTTCGGAGGATCTCGATGTGACAAATTATAAATACATGTGATAGCGTTAGGTAGAAGAATTATACGACGCAAAAAACGATCGTTTTATACAGATCGAAACTCTTGGATGCGTATAGTATACATAAAAATTCCATTTAAAAATTCAATGCCCACGGATGATTTCTTTTTTGTTTAATTATTGTGCTCTTTCAAACCCAGTGCTTAGAATATCACGAATTTGTTTGGATTTAGGCGTTTGCTTCAAAGGTTCCATTTCACGGAAAAACTACTCTAACGTTTAAAAGAATTTTTTACTCCGAACAAGTTGCTGGAAACAACAATAAAATACATATCTTTGTAAAGAACGCATATAAAAGTATGCCGTAGGTGTGTCTTTTTTTCATCGCTGAAAATTATCGCGCATATTTTGTCCTGCCTAATTGTTACTCCCTTATTCCTTCTTTATTCAGCTCCAAAAATTTACATTTCCGTATATTACAAATATCGCATCACATTCGCATCAGGCTTCACTCTATCGTAATTATCATTTATAATGCACGTTGACAAACTTTGACACGTCTTTATATTTTATAATTTGTAATCTATGTATATGTATATGTATAATAAGTATGTAATTGTAATACTGTAATATATAACTGATTAGGATGACTATTTTTTCATCATGACTCTCTGATAGCCGTATACGTATAATGTATAATCTCAAGAGTTTAGAGTCTACGCGCGTTTCAGAATAACGGAGTTGCATTTATATGTGTATATATTGTACCAACATTATATCTATGTAATAATTTATGTTGATAGTTGATGTAACTTATACACAACCTCGAAGAAAAAAAAAAAAAAGAAATATTTGGTAATCGTATTCTATAATCTATTGGTTACAGTTTTTCAGCAGTTACACTTACATCTAAAAATCAGCTGAAGATCTTAAGCTAATTGTAAACTGAAACGCGCGTAGCCCGTTTCCGTACGACCAAGAATAATCAATTTATAGTCAATTACGTACCAAATATGTTCTATAAGGTGTACAAATGATGAAATACGCGCGTCTCATTATTGCGATGTATGTATAATACTTGTATAAAGAAATAATAATAGTGGGGAAAAATGAATAAATAGATTACGAACATCCGCGATGCATTAATTAAATTTGCGAGGCTTTTCACGCCAGCCAACAATGGCTCACGTTCTTCTCTTTTCAACGTATCTCGGTTATTTTTTTATTTTTTATTTATTTTTTTTCATAAAATTTAATCTCCGGCTTGAATAATACATCAGCCCAACAGCTATACTCGTATATTCAATTCTTCGACCTGAAGTATTGACGAATTATAAAGAGACTCGAATCGCGCGTCCTACGTCAATTCTCGTTTTATCTAAAAACACTTTACAATTAATGATCCTCTCTCATCTGGTATTCAATTTTTTATTCTACACTGAAAAGCCTCATCAGCGATATAAATCTGATAAAACAGGTAAATAATATGTATTTCACTACGCACTGGTATAATATAATAAAATGATATTACATGTAACATAAATTGAACAGAAATTGTGATGTATACATTTGTATATAAGATAATAAACTACATGTAGAAAAGAAGAAGACGAAAAAAAAGAAACTGAGAATGAAAAGGGGATAAAAAAAAACAATTCCGCGTGAAAAAAAAGAATCATGCGTAGTACAATATAAAAATGTATAACATTATACATGATAATCGCGTAACAGCGGCCAGAGATGAAGATAATAAACGGTAATTTTCGAATACACGAATACCAGCGATCGTTTTATTTTCTCGTAAATTAATTCCTCGATATCCCGATTAATTAAAAATCACGGACTCATACCTGATTCGGATGGCGGGGTTCGCATGAATAATCGCATATTATTGTGCTCATTAGCGTATCTACAGAAAAATCAAAGCTGGAGCGTAAAGAGGCCCTGAAAGTATGAGAAGGGTGTTCAAAACCGGGGCCGAGAATTTGTTATACAAGGAAATGGCGGCAGCCAATTCATCCGTAAGTGATCGCCTTTCGATAAACCGTTCCGAGTGCTACGTCCTCGGTGCCCATTTTTCTTAATTTCCCGGCTTCTTTGTCGCAAAGCTGAAGTGTGCAATTCCGACTCACCCCGAGAGGGAGAAAAAGCTTTGAACCCGGAGGCTGAACAGGGCGGCCATTTGTCAAGGCTTTGTACACACGCAAATATGCGTGTACAATTGTTATAGAACGTGTATAACACGCCTCTGCACTTAAAGTCACCATCAATCCAACGTTCGCGCACTCCCAAATAAAAACCGACGGTTCATTGTCTTCGAATTTTTGCCGTCAATTCCGCGGCTTGCTTGCCAGATTTTCCTGAATTTTGCAGAAACGCCGCGAATTATTCAAGAGTCCTCCGTAATTTGCAGACTCGGTGGGTAAATTGTCAGGTGCGTAATTGTCGAACGTGACTTCGGTATCGGTTCCCTAATTTTCGGCCACGGCACGTAGATGGACCTCCATGTTATACCACAACCCCGGGTTTTCATATTCACAGGCTCACCTTGTACACGGCTATCAATAACTACGCCCTGTTGCCGATCCGGTAAGTATGAATATTTAATAAAATCAGTAGAAAGTAAAGAAAGAAAAAAAAACCAAACAAAAAATATAGGCTGACCTAAAAAGAACTGGACAGTCCTGCAACCTCGTGGGATTTTCTCAGAGAACTTGGAAATGGAACTCGGTTGATTTGCCTGAAAACCTGGACGTTTTTAAATTAAACAAGGTCGAACCGATTGACTTTGAAGTTTCATCGAATTTAGTCCGCACGTTTTTCAGTTATTGTCAGACGGAGATATTTACATTTTTCAAAATAACACAGCATCGGCTAAGCAGAAATTCTTCT
This sequence comes from Neodiprion pinetum, assembly GCF_021155775.2. NCBI lineage: Eukaryota > Metazoa > Arthropoda > Insecta > Hymenoptera > Diprionidae > Neodiprion > Neodiprion pinetum. Next base: position 42,706,564 of record NC_060234.1, read on the forward strand.
AAATCTAATCAACTCTAATTTAGGAACAACTCCATCGATTGAGATAAAAATCATAAGAATCCACTTGTATTCGTTTTCAAAATATTGTCGGACAAAAATTTTTTCGCACATCTAGATGTACAAATAAAAATGGACGGACCTGATTCTGGACCTCGAAACGTCGAGATCTCACAATGAAATTCGACTATTCATTTTTAAAATGATTATCATAACTTCCTATCTACGTATATACATAGGTATTCTGTGAAGGCAAATAAACGAGAAGTTAACAACGAGCAATCAAGACTTGCAATAGAATTTCTCACCCGTATAAGAAATCCATCTCCTAACCATGTATATTCCAAGTTATACCAACTGTATGAAAAAAAAAATGATGACCTTAATTTTTTCGCCACCAGACTCGAGCTTCCGCAGACTCGTGGTTTTCTTTGAATCATTATCCGGTCTGTGTATATAAATTATAAATTAGGCGGAAGAGATAAAAAAAAAAAGCGAGGTGGTTAGGGGCCAGGTCTAAGCACATAAAACTCGTTTGTCTTCGTTAGGCTATTCAGCTTTGTTGCTGCTGCTGGATTGTCCGGCGTGTTTTATCCTCGGCAAACGCGGCCTTTGGGTTTTCACCCCACCTCAAAGGAAATGGGAAATCACGTGTGCGGATTATCACTGTGCACGCAGTAGGGTGGTCCTTAAAAAGATAATTTTTGAATTTCGACCGGTGCGCCCCCCAAATCGGCTCCACGTAATTCAAAAATAATTCACTAATTTTTTCACCAAGAGGGTGGATTTCCCCATTCAACCCATTCAATGAAATTTGGTGTAGGGAGGTTTCTTGGGTCGCTGATTACGAATCTGAACTCAAAATTTGAAAATTAGAAGCGGCGGATCCAATATGGTGGACCGAAACCCCAAAAGTCACTTGATAATGCCGTGTTGGATTCGCCATTTTGAATTTTGTAGTTTCAAATTCAGATTCGTAATCAGCGACCTCGAAAACCCCCGATTACCGAGTTTTATCGAAATCCGACCACTTTTTTGATCTCGCTCTGCCATATTGGATCCGCCAATTTTGATTTAAAAATTTTGATTCATGGGGCGCGCTGGTCGAAATTCAAAAACGACCTTTTTAAGAACCACCCTAGTGTACACGTACCTAAGCATTTCGCACCGCGTCCTCGTCTCGGAATCTCGCAATTGCGAGCGAAATTCGACAGATCGGCACTTATAGCCAAATAAACTTGCAGCGTTCCGTTATCGCTTCTGCAAGCTCGTTTAAACTCTCATCATCCATGTTCTTCGTACACATTCCCGGCTCAAGATCCGAGTCGGAATTAGTCCGAGCACGGAACGAAGTCTCGTACAGACTTTATTCCGTAAAATCGAATCACTGGCAATTGAAATTTCGCCAACCATTTTCGTTCACCCTCCGCAATTACATTGTAGAGACATATAACGGTCGAACTCCTTTCGAAATTGGTGCCAATTTACGTACAATTCCATAGTTTTCTTGTTCCTCGTTTTCAGCTCAAGGGAACTCATGTTAAATTTAAAGAGTAACACTACTCTAACGGCCGAAAAAAGCCTAACTTTGGAAGGAATAGGACTTATTTTCAGTGGGTTTATTTATCACACATTAATCGATTCTTGGCCAAAAAATAAGCAGCAGATTGTTGACAAAAAAAAAAGCTTGCATTAAATTAAAAAACGGCTATGCACTTTCATAGAAAATGTAATTGTGAAGCTGCTGTCAAAATTTCAATTCAATCCATGCAACGGTGTTCGAGTAATCTGTCCTCCCAGTTTGAAAAAAGTGGTTTGGAGAAAAATCCGCTTGAAGTTTTGCGAGCACTCAGCGCGCGCTTCGAGGCACTGTGGCAAAATCTAGAATCGAACCTTTTAAAAAAAATCTTCACTATAGAACCAACTGGATATTGTTTTTATGACGCTAAAATCTTGTTTAAGCCGAAGCAAAACAAAAAAAGTCATTTTTTTTTCTACGCTTTTTCCAGTCATTGTTACATTTTGGTCTTCAGATTTTTAACCATAATTTCCCGTCAATCGAAATATCTTAAAACACCGCGTTTATCGAAACTGCAGATATTAGAATAAAGGCGGGAGGCGTAGGGTAAAACAATTTATCTTGCACATCGGACGTTGATTTTATTCATTGCTCGACTAGACGGAATTACGATCGATGGGTTCTGAGCAATATCGGTAAACGGCTGCGGGCGGTTTTCAGACACTATGCAGTGGCTAGGCGTGACTAATTACAAACTCTGCCGATGACTAAAGGTGCGAAAACCGGGGAAGATTAACGCTGCACAAAAGCAACGGACAATGGGGTATTATTCAGGTGCATCTGGAGTGCAAACGTGGCCGGGTTATTACGGAGATCTATGCGCATCGCAAAAGGTGCAGCGCCTACCGAGCCAATATACCTAATTATTATACACACGAAGGTGCGCCCGGACGCATTAAGCAAATGTTCCATAAGCTTGACTAATGACGGGCTGGATTATTTCGTGCCGCCGCGAAACGCCATCCTGGTAGGAATTCCTCATTTTATTTTAATTTCTTCAAACATTGGTTCGCATTGCGTATATTCGCGCGACGCACAAACATTCCATTTTTTTCAATCAAGCAAGCACACAGGATCCAAAAGAGCTGTCGCACCGTATAAATTTTCTAATTTCAAATGGTGATTTTTCGTTGTTATCTTCCGCCTCTTGAGAATTAATTTTAATATGAAAAAACGTAGCGCGCTGAGATCGATACGTAATTATCGAGAGTTGCCGCATATTAGACCTAAATTTTGTTCTTCCCCGTTCAAATCTTTCAAGGGGACATCAAGTCTATCTAACGGACTTTCAATTTGGTATAGGGGAATTTCTCGGATCGCTAATTACGAATCTGAACTCAAAATTTGAAAATTCAAAGTGGCGGATCCAATATGGTGGACCAAAAGCCCAGAAATCACTTGATATTGCCATGCTGGATCCACCATTGTGAATTTTGCAATTTCAAGTTCAGAAGTACCGAGTTTTATCGAAATCAAATGACTTTTAAGATTTCACTCCACCATATTGGATCCGCCATTTTGAATTTTTAAATTTTGACTTCAGATTCGTAATCAGCAGCTCGATAGATGTGATGTGCCCCTGACAGGATTGAATGGAATCCACCCTCTTCGGGGCACGGGTTAGAGTTAAGATAAAAATCTGAAAAAATTAGGGGATTATTATTTATAAATCGTCTGGAATCGATCGGGAGGGTGAGCCGGTCAAAATTAAAAAATTACTTTTTTATGGACCACCGTAATGAACGCGAAGTGAATTTCCAACGACTACACGGTTCGTTATCTGATAAAATTTAATCCGCACGCACCATAATCCGAGAACGGCTGTTTGCCAGGGCGACCAACCGTCATAAATTTGGACAAAAGTTCGCCACGGAGTACGTAATTTTAGTTTTTACAATTGGGGGTGAGAGTTGTGCTGAATTTACAAACGTTAAAAGTTTTGAGGTTATAGACAGTTGGCTGCCCTGGCAAACGGCCGTTGTCGGAACGAGACGCATGCGCATTAAATTTTAGCAGACGACGGAGAATGCAGTCGTTAAAAACTTACTCTTTATAAGTATATGTATAACTTTCGCAGGGTCAAAAATCAGCAATATTGGGCGATAAAATCGAGGTAAACAAAACACAAAAAATCGGTAATATCGGGGTTATAACCAAAGCGGTGTTGTTTGGTGACCGAAGGTCGTTCGATGTCGCGCCATCGTAGTTTCTCGAGATCGCCGCGCTCTATCGGCTCATGGCAGCACTGGTGTCTGATTTTCGCGGATAAGCGAGCAAACGCGCGCGCGAATTTTGAGCAGTCGTCAGAACGACGCGCTTCGGAAAACACATTCACGACAAGGCCTAAGGCCGATACACATCCAACCTCACGATCCTTTGCAGGTACGTACGACGTCCGTTTTGCATTAGGCCGATTTGATATCATATAATGATAGGATGTACACGTAACGATAATATAGGAGAAATAAGATCGATATAACGTCATGGGTTTTTATGCCTCAGGCTTTTCCCATGTGAGCTAACAAATGATATTACGGTTCGACATCTCAATCATTGTGAGTTCTCATTCAAATTCATAACAGACCTAGAACTCCGATCCTAGATCATTGAAACCAATACGAAAATCCGAAGTAACTTCGAATTGAAGAAGCTTCGACCATGCAGGGGTCAAATATTGAAAAATCAGGCGAAAGATAAGGCGCATAAAGAACGAACGCAGCACGAGTTGTGCAGCTGAACGGTTTCGTAAAGAGTTGCGACGAAGTCGTGGGATTACGAAGAAACGGTTTTATTTTATAAACGTGTACGCAACACATACGAGATAGTTTGTTTTCGCTATGACACGTGGCGGTAAATTCGCCCGGAGATCAACAATAAATCTCAGCTCGCCGCGAATTTTGGCCGTTCGTTTTGCGGGGCGTAAGGAAAAAGCGCACCGATGTGGATATACATATATAGGCGTGTACATAGTCGGCGACGCCGATAGCATCGGAGCTTTCGCCTCCCGCCGCTAATGGACCGGTCGATTAACGATTACCTACGGTTCACGACCACCGGTTATGCGCCGTGCCAACGGGTGCCGTTTACTTACTTACCTTTTTCCCACCCTCGCTCCCTAGTTTGCCTTCTTTCTTCGCCCTTCTTTCTCTCCCTATTAAGGCCCCCCTCATTCTCTTCCCCCGTTCAAATCGTCGCCTTATAAGTAGGCGGGAAAGGTTGCGCAGACAGGTAGCCGGTTTTACATTAACCCCTTAGCACCTGACGGTCGTAATTTCGGCCCCCGGTTGCTCAGGAATTCATTTACTCATGGTTCTCGGATGATTGCTGTTTCATTGTCTCAGGATTTTCTCGTTTATTGATACTGCAACGCCTGTGATGTAATCTTTAATCACTAATCACTGTTTTTGGATTACGGTGGTTTTTTTTTGTTTTTTTTTTTTATTAGTAATACAGAATATTAATCGCTGCGATATTCGACTGACCGATGTTTCAATCTGGCGAATTAAAGAAGTGCGGATAACCTTCGCGTTGTTTATGTGGATTATCTTGATAATGGGCCGGTGATTCGGCTCGGCTAATTACAAAAGTGATATAAATCTTATGTTTAGGTAATGAAATACTTTAAATAACAAAAAACAATTGGATTCGTGTTATTTCTACCAATTCATATCATTTTCAGTTAAAGACAAGTTACGGCATTACGGTTACGAAATGAGCATATACGTGTTGAATGAACAGTCTAATTTTGATACTTGAAACAACATTACACAATACGTCCGTAATTCTTTTTTCAATTATAATTATAATTTTTCGCTCGCATATTCAAATTGATATGAAAGAAACTTATCGTTAGCGACGTCCGACGTTTTTTGCGTAATTGGATTCGGGATTACAGGAGTGACCCGTAGCCTCTGTAGCGATGAAAATGAGGAAAGCTTTGATCGCTTTAAGAGGCCGGGACTTCTGGTTTTATTTCTGAACCGTGACATTGTGCGGAAGAGAAAACTCGACTTGATAACAAGACGGTATAAATAGTGGATGAAAGAAGTTATTTCCCTCACAAGATTCTCCTTCGAGCGATCCGGTTTTACCACAAGGGCTTTTGTGCAAACAGAAAAAGCTCGTAAGTAAATCCTATCAGAAAATCTTCGGTTGAATTAACTCAATCATTTTCCCGCCTGCGCCGATCCTTTCGATCAAGAGTAAGTTTATATACACTCATACCAAATTCTGCGTTTTAATATTTTTCAAACGTGTTATCCCGAAAAAAAGTAACTTTTTCACGCCTATACAACAAAGTTACGAATAGAATAAGAGGAACGGTTAATTCCAACTTGTTATCCATAGAGTGTAAAGTTGAAAAAGGAGATCCGGAACCGACGGGGCCGAAAATTCCGTCATGTTTTATATTCAGAGCGTTCGGCATGGAGGAAATTGAGCACGGCCAATCTCTCTATCTCTGAAAAAGGAGAGAAATTAGCCGCCGCGAAGGAATGTCAGAGTCCATACGTCGTAGGCAGGCGTGTCACGATTCACTTGGGACGAAGGGTGTGAGCGCTACGGGTGCCCGAGTAATTACTTTAATACATGAAACGCTATTAGCTTTACTCGGTACCTGACGACAAGGCCGGAGCGTAGCCTTGCGATTATCGAGTTAACTTTTTCCTCTAATAATCTCCCCTGATTTAATAACCCAGTCTAAGGACGCAGGGTCAAGTCGGAAAAGACGTCAGTTCTCCTCGTCCCGAGGTAATTGTATTATCTGCATGGTGTATAAGGATTATCCTGCAAATCAGAGAAACCTTACCGCGGTAGGATTCCAAAGGGTGAATTCAATTCCCTAATTATCATTCAAGGGGATATCAAAGTACCGACGGAGTAAGCAAATCGTATTTTCACTAAGCTGTTTCAGCGAGATTTTGGAGAATAGTTTTCTGGGTAAAAAGAGTTATTTTAGAGGTGAATAGAAATACGTTAGATTTCTTGCAATTTGAAACGGTTTTGAATGAAAAATCTATGGCTGAGCTACTTTATAGCTTTTGCTCTTGGAAAAGGTACCAAGACAGAATTTTCCCAAATCTAGAAATTTTCTACGAAGATTTGTACTTAGATAGTTTATAATTCAAGCCGTTTACGAGTAAAGGAGATTCGAAAATATTCCGATATTCGTTTCACGTGTTATTTAAATGAAGAATAAAAAAAAAACAAAAGAGGCACCTCTAAATATCAATATTACGAGCTCATAATTGGCTGAGATATTCTATTTGAGATGCTCTACCAAAATTTCGATTCGCGTTTGAAAAAAAAAGTGTCGAACATACAATTGCGATTCTATACCCTATAATTTCCCAAAGATTGTCCGATTTTCTCGCTAAGGTAGAGAAAAAAAATGTGCAATTATAAGATTAAGCTGTAAAACCTTGAAGGTTCAACATCCCCTTGGCAATGTGACTTGGATGGGTGCATCTGGGTATTATTAACCTTCCTGGTAGCAGCTGAGACCGTTCGAAGGAGCGGCTGCAGAATCACTTTACGCTATGTTTAGGTATACGCGGAGGAATATCGATACATCTATCCAGCGGTTTTACCAAGAAAGCCTGTTTAGCAATTTACGAGGGCTACCGGGGCTACGAAAGCCGACGAAGACGAATGGTGGACTGCCCGAGAGGGCCGACCGCTTCCCCAATAGATTTCCACACGATTCTCCCTTGGCCTTTCACAAAATTTCGCCGTGTAACAATACGGGCATTCCTACGGGGACTTAAAAGGAGACTTAAATACATCACAGCCACGCGCCGGCTCGCCTAAGGTAATTCAATTACATCCCGGATTTCTTCTTATCTTTCTACACAAGCCTTGACGCTTAGCAATTAAGCACTCCTTTCACCTTTCGGGCGTTGAATCGAATCAGCCTGTCCCAAGTTACCAGCCTCTTTCTGAAAACCGAGCCGACGTCTACAATTTTCGCGGATAAATTGAAGGTGAATAAACGAAGGGAAAGTTGAAGAAGAAAAGTGAAACGAGAAGGGAAGCAGACGGGCGGACGGGCGAATGATTCGTTTATTTCAAATTAAGTAATTTCTTTCCGAAAAACACTCGGAACTTTTCTTTCATTATACGTTATACCTAAATTAACACTGTTGCAGAACTTTGGCTACAACTTTTCGATCTGAGAACTGTTGGACGATATTATTTTAAATACTTTTCATCGTTACCCGCCGAAAATCGACTAAAATAACAGCGCGTTTTATCAGTGATTAAAATTACCGTTGCAATGAGTCCACTGGAATGAAGTTTACTGGCAATTTGAGTTACAGCTCCTTCGTCCATCGCTGCCCCGCCTCTCGAATACACGTATATAAGGGTTCTTCCCTTTCTTATTGATTTAGAATTGACAAATTATGTCCACCTCTGTTGTCTTGCTCTGTAAAAAAAAGTTTATTCCATTAATTACAAGTTCTGTCTACCCCATTTACAGAAACTCTCACCTATAAACAAAGAAACGACGTTTAAGTTTTTCGTTTAAATTGTCAGTTCCTTTTTTTCAATCTTTATAACCTATTTTCTATACAAACTGTTATCACGTACATGGTATCTTTACTTGTAAATGTTGTTCTACTGCCGCGTAAAGCTGTTCCTACTCTACTCGCACGGAGCGCGGGAAAATTCAAATTAAAGAAATACATTTTCTTTTACATATGCACAACAAAACTTCTGCAGAATAGTTCGCTTTCAAGGTCTCCACCCCGCAGCGTGCAAGTTTCATTTGACGATGAGACAAACGTCGAGACGCCTTGTTATTACGCGTCAGGTTATAAACGCGGTGTAACTTCGTCACAGACACGATCAGAATCACGTCTATCCCTACTACCCGAGTCAAGGATCATACACCTTGGGACCGAAATATGATTATGCCCGAACCGAGATCCTTGCCGTCGATACAACACGCGAAGCGAGGGTGGATGCAGACGCACAAAACCCTAACGCTAAAAGGGTTAGGGCTGAGGGTTCGAGCGAGTCTCTACCGAGGAGCTGTGAGATCAGCCGATAAAGATCTTCCGAGGTGTAAAACGGAAGCCCGCGAGGCCCGTGTAACAAATGAATATTTGATACGCTCGATGCGCGAATATCCCTTTGCAGCTGTACCGTACATATAACCGTGTTTGACAGAATTCCTTCTCTCGGTTCGCCGGCTTGATTTAGTGCTATTCGGGAGATATACACAGATGATTCTCCCAGACTTCTCAGCTCTCTGGAAGCCATTTGCTTCCGGGATATCGATACGCGGACTAACTTACCATCAGTAGGTAACTGAACCCAACAGTGCAGGTCCCCGTGATTACAGTCATGGATGTCGATTATGTAATTTCACTTTTCACATTTCCCACCATCCACGCAATCTGATTGGTTTTATAGTCGACCAATCAGAATGCTTGGATGGTGGGAAATGTGAAATTACATAATCGCCCCTCTGATGAAAACCCTGAATTGATATTGGAAATTGGCTTACTGAGTATTGGGATTGTCACTTCGCAATGCGTCATCTGGTGGAAAAAAATCGAAGTAATGTAATTACCAGGCCACGTGACAGATGACCGTGTTTTTTTGCGTCTGGATGGAAGAACGGGTATATCATTGATTACGTTTCGTTAATTTATGTGACATGAGTAATTTGAAACCCCAAGAATTACGATTTGCCTCCATTAAGATTAAAAACTTAGGTTACGTGGTGACAAAATGGCGCCGACGACCAGGCTCTGACGTCATGAGGACATTTTTTAATATCGCACCAGGTATTCCTGTGGTTTCGAAAGACTTCACGTGACCGTGCGTGACTATCAACGGGCTCTGAAAAAGCTTGGAAGGCATTTCGATGGTTTCGATTGACTTCCGAGTGACAATGAACCGGTTTTGCACATTCAGCCGCGGTAGTTCAGAGAAACTTGAATATCCTTTTCCGGGGCTTGTCGAGAGACTGCGAATCACTTGAAATGACTCTGTACGCGGGTTTTGAAGCGAATTGAAAGAGCTTTTCACCGACTGCGCGACCGACTTGAAGAGTAGTTACCACCTCGCCCGCGATCCATTCGACGTCTGAATCGCGCGGTACGGGAGCAAGAAGGGGTTGAAGGAACGAAGCGGAAGGAAGGAAGGAAGGAAGCGGAAATGGGATGAAAGGGATCAGGGAGTCGGGGTTGACAATGCCAGAGCTAGCCACGTTGAGGATATGCGAAAGGTGCGACAGTCTTCGCCTCGAGTAAATATGTGTCGAGGAGTTGCTTCGCGATGGTCGATTACACTTACGTATATACGGAGTAGAAAATCGACGGCGCAGGCCTTCACGTTCGTTAGCGATATAATGAAAAGCAAGATTTACGCGGTCTCGCCTGCAACACAGGCGTCCCTTGATTCCTCGATTTAAAAACATTGTTATTCCCCGTTGCAGGCCATATAAATGCAAATTCCGAATCGCGCCATGGCCGACTGCTGCCATGCAAAATCGCGAAACGCTCCAAGAGGGTAAAACGAGCCGTGCTTCGCTTTGCTTCGGTTTGCCGGCCGGTTTCAACCTCTGTGGTAAATTCTGAGTCTCTGTGTTTTAAACCTTCCCGCAAGTTGACGTGCAAAAACTCAACCCAACATTTCACACTGTTTTTCTTTTATAGAAAGGTATCTCAGATCGATCTCTCCAATTTGATTTTTTTTGTAATATGTTATAGTAGACTAAAACCGAGCGACACGTATTGCTTTGTTCTCTTCCATTAAACACTTCAAGGCGATTTAAACTCGACTCTCAAACTGTCACAAAGATTTTCATTACATACCCCGAATATAATTCTTCAAATTTTTAATACTCCGCTCCAATTATCCTCTGACAATGAGCTAACAATAAGTAAAATCTCTTTAGGAGGTCTAGTCTTTGATTGAAAAGACTGATGCATGTGCATACCTACAATAGTGGAATAAAACTTCCTCGAAGAATGTTTAATAGAATTCATAAAGAAACATCTAAGGATCAGTATCTTCGTTATAAATTTCCCATTTGACTTCGGAAGCACGCAGGACTTCCGATTTCACATACAGCGACGAATCCCGCCGAAAGGGCGTTACGAATCGTAAACTTGGTCCATTCGTGTGTATAAGGAGAGAACTCGTAGCCGTTGACTCTTAGCGTATTTGCATATCCACCGCACCTCCGGAGCACCTCCCAGCGGTCGGATACAGATCCACAGTCGTCGGTATTGTCTGAGGACGGTGGCGAAGGAGGGTCGTATGACTGTACGCGTGCACAGCCATACATATATTCAATTCCAGGGATTCGCGATCCCTTCCTGGATGCGGTCGCGCCTCCCTGGAACCAGCAGCAGCTGGGAATTTTGGTCCGAGAGCTAGAGATCCAATTCGCTTAGTGAAAACCGTTGGGATTGAGAGGTGAGAGGTCGGCGTCACGTGTGCAGTCAGGGTTTCCGACTCGGCTCAACTCTTAAGCCAATTACGAATCAATATTGTAATGTATTCGGTGGCGCGCGAATTAAGCTTTCTCCTAACTCCTTTAACTCGGCTTCAGTCCTGCAGTTTCGATGCGTGTGTTATGTGCGGACAAACGAGTCGTCTAGCGTGTTTTGAACGGCAGATTATACCTCGTGTCGATACTTTATCAGGATATATAAGCGCACGTGAAAACGTCCGCTCGTGGCGTGAAACTCCATTGGGATCTGATGAAAAGCTGGCTCTTTTGCTACACGTATACATACAGACCGTCGGATTGCCAGATGGCTTAGGGTTCTTACAGGACGTATGGTTGCAAATATACGTGCAAGTTGGTACGATCTGTTTCTTTCGATGCACGTAACAAAAATACGCTCATCTGCAATATTGAACTGAAAACATTTCATGTCGCAGGTGTGCTGAAATTTTTATTTCTAAGTGTTGATCATGGGATAGAGGGATCGCCATTGATGAGCGGCTATCAATAACCCTCTATGCCCAGCCAAGATGTTGTTTTGGATCTCTTCGATCGGCTCTTGTCGGTACCCTTGGCTCGTGGAAAGGTAGAAGGAGCAATTATCAAGATGGAGAAGATTTATTCTAATGCGTAGACGATTTATGAATCTAAGGAGGAATGTAAATGTGTAGACGAAGTGGATTTTGGAATGGATTAAATTGAGATTTGAAATTATAATAGAAGTCGAGTAGGTTGGACGCAGGAATAGATGTTGATTAGACGAGCGGTGGTGTAAGAGTGCGTTGATGGACGATGGAAATGCAGTCGGAAGACGTCGGAATCCAGAATATTCAGGGAACAGAATTACCGGAGTCAGCATGATAGCGAATGGCGTGAGACTGGATGGAAATAGAAGGACAGGATGGAGCTGACTATGATGTTACTGTGAGGAAAGTGGGGGAGTCTGCAGGAACAGCTTTTAATTGATAGGTATAATCTTTGTATGGTTTTCTGTTAGTTTAATTTGAAAAGAGAGAGAGAAAGAAATAAAAAGAACGCAATGTTTATTACGTACTCTGGGATAATGCTCCCTAAGAGTACCGTGCAAGTAGAAGAACGGTGTTAAAACATTTCAGACTGTAGCGCAGATAATTTTTTTCACCCACACTGTCGGCCATCCCAGAATCTTCTCTCAAAGTTGAGGTATAAAATTAAATTTCACAACTAGGACGGTCTGTTCTAGATAATCTAGTATATTCGGGGTGCTTCTTTACAATTCTTCGATACATGCTGAGCAAAACCTAAAAATTTATCAGGTATTCAGTTCAGTAAGAAACAAATTGAGAAGAGAAATTAAGAAACAGAGGCTTATGCTTGAAATGAATCGTTCAAATAAGTTGATATAAGTTTTATCAGGTAACTGTCGTTTTGGTATAGAGAAAAAAATTGGCATTTAAGAAGAATCTAGTGTTTTCATTTCTAACTTCTTCCTCTAGCAGCATTCTTTCAGTAAAATGGTCATAGGTAACGAATTCGGATAAGAATGTAACACGCGAGTCAAAAAACCATATCCATGCGAGTTTCGACCCATATTTTTTATCACGAGAGCCAAGAAACGACAACGAATTCGGGCTCTTTGATGTTAAAGTGGTAAGAATGGTAAAAAACCGTCTAAGGGCGTATTCTTCGTTTAAAGTTACAGTTAGAAGAATCGTGAAATGTGTAAATGAATTAAATTCTTGAATTTACGGTAATAACTGTGCGAGTAAATAAAATAGAAAGAAACAACTGATTCCTTCATAAATTTTCAAAGCCCTGACATGTAAGGAGATTGAATTTTTATTGATGTAGACTTATATCGTACTTTTTCGGAAGTCATTTTTTATTCGAGTTGAAATATTCATAAACAAGTGACTTATTGAGGCATTGCATGATTGATCGCGAACGATAAGCTTCACAGGAATCGCACGGCACATTTGCCTTTGAGAGGAGAAAATAAGATATAAAAAAAATAAATGCAAATACCCTGACGAAGGAAACGGCAAGCAAAGTCAGCCGCGACCCTGTGTAACGTGTGTGTAAACTGCGGGGTAGAAAATTGGGGAGGGATTTGACTAAGGATGGTCTAATCGTGAGCTGAACCACGATTCCAGGGTCCAGGATGGCCGAAGCTGGGTGTAAGCGGTTATTGACGACTAAAACCGGCAGCCGCACTAGAATCTCGTCCTTTCTCGGCACTTACCGGCTGCCTTTCTCTCGCTTCCTTCCTTCCTGTCGGATGTCTCCCCCATCCAACGACGCCAACCTTCCTTACTTCCTCACGATGGCTTTTACATCTTTCTCTAGACGTATAAGAAATCACAAGGAATTCGTTATAGCTCTTGCCTCGTCGCGGTAAATGGAAAATGGAAAATGAAAAATGGAAGAAGATGTTGGGCGACCCAAAACCTCCGCTTCTTTTGTACGGGGTGTTTCCTTACATTTATTCGATACTTGCGGAGCAAAACCTGAAGACTTGTCAAGTGTTCAGATCAAGAAGAAACAAATCGAGACAAGAAATTAAGAAACAGAGGCTTAGTGTTGAAATGAATTATTCAATTAAGTTGTCATAAATTTTATCAAATAACTATCGTTTTGGTATTGACAGAAAAATTGAAAACCACGAATCTTTGATCTAAATAGTTCAGTGAATAAGCCAATTTCACTTAATAGCGAAACATTTTGATTTTAAATGAATGCTGGCCTCGATATTTGATAATGTGCACATTTTTTTGAACAAAGCGTACTATTTTATTTTATGCAACCCGTATTCCTTTCATATAAGTTGTTTTTTTCTGACAATTTTAGAGCTGAGCAATAATTTAATTTCAGATGATTCATAGATTGTCGGGTATAATTAAGAAATAAAATGAGGAATTATTACTGAAGCGACATACGTTACAGTTTTTCCCGAAAAAAAAATCATAACATCATGATGTTTCAAAAATTGTTGATAACTGATTGCGAGCTTTACTTACAGAGACTATAGTTCTGTGAAAATTCGTTGGATTTATTTTGTTTCTCCATATATTTAAGAGATATTATTTTAACCTTCATTCGCTTGGATATTTTGTGAACCAAACCATAGTATTAAATTTCCTACTCTGCAATACCGACCGTCACAAGCGTCGGTAAGACAGAATGATCTAACCGATCCGAAAACTAGCCTAAAAACAATGATTCTCTGTGGCTCTTATTCCGTACCCGTATTTGGAAGAATGAAAGATCGTGGGGTGCGAAATTAAGGATCGACAGTCCAACCACCCGGTATCAGATTCACGGCCTGTAGACTTGGCAGTTTTGCATGATACGGTGAGAGGAAGTTCCGGGACGTCGTCGCGACGTCTGCAGTACCGGAGAATTAATTTAATGGTGAGTAGGGACTAAAAGGGGAGAATCAGAATATCCCCGCGTTACTTAAGCGTACTTATATTCGATTCCCTTGTAATTTTATCGCGGGCTTTATTGTGATTTTACGGCAACTTTATAGTGATTTTATCGCCCCTTTACGACATGCAGGTAGGTATTATACAACTCTGCCGGCGAGGGGCTTGTATTTACCTAGGCGGAACACCTACTACCCTCGACCACGTGTTCATATACCCCATTCCCATCCTACGCCTCTTTTTAACCGCCCCCACATACTATGTAATTAGACGAAGAAAAGACGTCGTTCCGCTCCCTCGTAGCTTTAACGAATCGCGTTCTACCGACACTCTTTACTTGATGGGACCGTTCTGCGTGTCTGAAAAAACTCTTGCGCTTTGCAATACGTATAAAATGGACCGTTTCGTGGCTTACTCGAGACGATACGCTACGTGAGAAAATTAAAAATTTTTAAGATCGTAAAATTTTTACTATGCTAGTCGTTACAGATGCCCGTTTATTCGGTCAGACAGAAATTTTGAGGCAACCTATTGTCACGAATCAAATATGAAATTAATAAAATTGTGAGAATTTAAGTTTGACAATAAGTTCAGTCACGTTCACACACCTAAAAGTTTTTCATGTAGTTTTCAGCAAAGTACGTCACAACGAAATTGGGAATGGCAGTGCTCCAGGAACGAGTGAAAACACGTCTGGAATCCTCTATGACATCGTCGTGCCCACCAGTTGATTAAATTTTAACGAGGGATGAAAAAACCGTTCTATTCAGCTGCAAGCGCGCTTATCGAGCTTGCAGAGAGAAAGTCACAGGTGCGAGGTGCGGCTTGACGCTCTGGTCTTGAGTTACATCTTAGATAGCAGTGCTGCCCAGGTTTGTACATAGGTACATATCTATGTACCTATGGCAGATGGGAAGAGAGGTAATGGAATATTTATTACACCCTAGGAGCAACTCTGACAACTCCTATTTACATACACGAAGCTTGTAGACACAGGATAGCGGCGAGACAAGCGGATAGGTCGGCTTTGATGATGAATGAAGAAGGTCGATCAACAGATACAATCACTTAGTAACCTTAGTGGCCTTTTAGGCAAGGTATTCACAATGGGAAATCCAGCATTCGACTATGCGAAGTGACAGGGAGACCGGGTGTGAATCGAATTTAGAGCCAGTGGGAATCACTTACGGATGAATAGGTCGTAGAGTCTGAATCAATATTAGAAAAAGAGAAGCAGAAACTATTCGAAAAATCTTTTGCAACGTGATTTGCGCGAGTGATGGTGAAATCGAATGAAACAATGTCCCTGTCGTGCAATGGAATCTGAGAAAAATCGAATAACACGAGATATCAACAACTTGAGGAAATGTTTCATGATTGGAGAGTTCAAAATGATTGAACTTTGCAGCAGACTTTTTTTACCATTTATCTTCAACATCACAGAAACGAATAATAATTGCACTGGCGACTAGTCGTGTTTCACAGTTTTTCAAATGAAAGAACTGGCCTTAAGAATCACTACTCCCAGACCTCCCATATTAAGGGTACCTAACAAGGAAGGTATCCCATATCGATTGATCGATAGATCGATCACTTCGGTTTGGTTTTCTTTTGTAATATGTTATAGTAGACTAAAAACTAAGTGTCACGTATTTTTTTTATCTGCCATTAAACACTTCTAGGGGGTGAAACTACCCTCCAAGGTAAGTCATGTCAGGATGCGATTTGACAGTTTTTATTTATTTATTTTTTTTTTTTTTATTGAGAAAATTACATTTTTCATTTCTTGTTATGAGAAAACTTCTCCAGTTCGACTGGTTAAAACACCTTATGTTCTTGTGGGTAAAACTACCAAATCACCTCTTGGATTGCCTTACATTGGAAGGTGGTTTCACCCCCTTGAAGTGTTCAATGGCAGATAAAAAAAAAAAAAATACGTGCCGCTTAGTTTTCAGCCTACTATAACAGATTACAAAGGAAATCAAATCGTCGAGATAAATCTGGGATACCTTCCTTGTAAGTATCAAGCGGGAAACAGACACATAGCTGGGTAGAGGCAAGCACATGCGTCACGGAGATTTGAGTGGAGGCGTGGCACGTGCAAACCTACGCGGCCTATTTCCTCGTTTTACTGCATGTAACAGCAGTGTCTCGGCTATGTCAGTGTTGGGGGAATTCCCGGGTAAATTAATTGTCGGTAACGATGCTAATTCTCGGGGCGGAAAAGGAAAGGGTTGAATACAGAGGGGCGGAAGACCTGCTAGGGAGGGTAGAAAGCGCTCCTGCATGTGCCGCGTCTAGCTCTGCAGCCTTCGGCTCGATGATAACGTTCCTCCTGCAGACTGCCGTATATCGGCCCTTGTAATCCATAAGGACGGCCGTAATTATCGTTGGAGTGCTGCCGGAATATTAATCCATCCACGTTTTCGGCTACGATTGCTGAACGCATAACGACTTTGCTTCGCTTATTTATTAAACGCGTCTACGTTATGGATATACCCAGGTGTACTTGTTGCGATACTTGCGATTCAAGCAGATGACAGATACATCATCTACCACTTACTCTTAATCACTTGCTTGGTGGGTTTATTCGAACCAACATCGAAAGGTTTCCAAAAAATGACGAAATATTGTCCATTATCTCAACATTATGATCAAGTATCATTTTGAATGGTAAATTTATCGTCAATCTTAAGAGAATGTCTTACCTTCAGTGCTCATCGACGACTCTTGACTTTTATTGCCCGTTGATCGTTGAAGGGTTATTTTCGTCCGGGATTTCAGGTAAAAAAAAAAACGCGACAATCTTGTGTAAATATGTCACAAAAAAATGTAATGTATTCAGAATTTCATTTATTATTTATTCAGAAGACCATTCTCCTGCACAATCCAACCTAAACTCTCATTTATAATTTTCCTATTTTTTTTCTACACACATTTTTAAGAAAATCCATCGTTGCCTATGAATATGTAACTTGATAAATACCACAGGTGCGGTCACCTCGTAATAGAATTGAAGCAAAGCTTTGATTCCCAACTCATCGATTTTCTAAAGATCATTAGAATCATAGTTTTGTATTACTGATATCTTCTTATTATCATCTTACAAAAGTTTCCCGGAAATAATCAACGTCACAATCCATTTAATGGTTTTGGCGGTTCTGGGTTCAACTGTAGGTTGACTGTCATTGCCTGATCCTCCCGGATTTACCTGCTAGGATGAACCTGCCAGAGGAGATTTGCCACAGCACGACGTACAGCCTTGTGTATGCACAGAGGAACTCGTACATCAGGTACTTAACTACACACACACACATATATATATATATATATATATGGCTATGTTCCGCGAGAACCTACGTAGGGATGAATTTATTTCGCCTGGCAAGGGGGTTCTCGCAAAATCGAAGCCACTCGGTGAAATTGGACGAGCAATATGTACGGAAGGGGGCGGAAACCCTCGAGCGAATTATGCCCAAAGAGGGTAGATATAAGCCTGCATAACCTCGAGTTACCAAATTACCGACTCACACGTTACCACAGAAACGCATTTCTCAGCTCTCCTTGACTCACAGAGAATCTCGAGTAAATTTCTGCACCTGTATCTGCCGGGACACACACTGCGCGATATCGCACAATGTATTCGCGTCCATGGACGCCCTGCAAAGGCCAACACAAGTTCACTCCTCCAGACCCTGCATAATGCGACTTCTCTGCAACTGCTGATGTAGCTGCGAAGATTATTCGTTACAATAGATACAAAATGCGGGTTCTACTGGGTGCGAAACGGGGGCGGTATCGGAGATGTAATACACTGAGAGCCCCATCTCTCTAGGTGCATATTTCTACATGCTGCAGGTGTATCGATGGATACTACTTTCGAAAATATATCACGCAGCTTAGTTTTACCGATGAAGACTCGCTGAGGCACGAACATTCGAGACTCATGCTCATTTCAGACTCCATTTTCAATTACAATTACTGTTCGGTAAAAAAAAAAAAAAAAACCAATAGGAAAAGTCGACTGGCCAGAAAGAATCGTAATCTCGCACTATTTTTACGGAGCTTTTTAAATGACGCGGAACCAGTAGACCATATTTGGTCAGGTAAAGCCGATCCATTCTTGAGTTGTTATTGGATAAAAGAGTGAAATTGCAGTTTAGCCGATTTTGCTAAAAATTCAATCAGTTGACAGGTTATGGGAGACCGTTTTGATTGAAACCAATGTCACGAAAATTTGTTCATTCGTTCTCGAGGTATAATCGTCGAACGAAAAATTAGTCGGAGGCGATTCTCTAAACGTCGAAACGCCGTGACTGGGTGAAAATTGAACTTTCGATTTTCAGGAATATTGTAAAAACTACCCTTTCCTCCGAATTCAAACGAGGAGGCAATTGAAATTTGAGAACATGTTGCAGAAAACAGAAAACGGAACTGTGCCCTCTAACAAATTGCCCAATATTCGGTAAGCAAAAATGCAGTGAAACCTGACTAAAATAATTACGTTGGTAACTTCAACCCTCCCAAAACGTGAATCTGTCATTTTTCAGGAGTTGAACACGGATCCAGTGTCTATACCTATAATACAGTGTATAGATTGCACCGGAATGCCATGGCATTGTAGATAGGCGAATACAAGGTATGTACCTATGTATTTATGTAAAGGAGTCGATAGCTCGTTCCGCATATACGTATAAATCCACGTACAGCGGCGTCTGTGACGAAATTTATGGGAATCCGTAGAGAAGTGAGCATCCGATTTTGGTGCATATAAGCATTCCCGCACACGCGGACAAGCATGAGATACCAAGCAAGCCACGCTCAACCCCTGCAACAACTGCAGCACGTTTCCTTTTCCAACGGTTTGTTTCTCCCGTTTGTAGTCTTCCGCAACCCGCAGACAAGAATAAGATATGCCCCCGCGGGTGGGACAGTCGGAGTTGGCGGTGTTGATAATAATGTCCCGGCTTGGCAGCCAGCTCCCAGGGTAAAGTCGCACGACATACGCTGTGCAGGGATAAGCGGATGGTTTAATGCCGGGATAGCGCCGTGTCGGTTCTCATTTTACACTCATTGTCACATAATAACTGCACGAACTGCTTCCATTCGGTGACTTTGAGGATTCACGAGCGGAAAGTGAGATCCAGAAACAAGGAGAGATTTATGCAACGTACGCCTTCCCGTTTTCTCGCGGTACACAAATGTCGAGAGGAAAATAACTGTAAAAATTGACGTGTCAATAAGTTTGTAAATTAATTATAATTCAGATGAATTATTGAGAATTATTTGAATTAACGAGGATTAACTGAATTATGAAAAATTAAGTCAAGTTAATTTGAATTTGATTCGATTCCCATCAGAATTATCCGTTTACAAAGAAAAAGAATTAAAATCGAATAAGAAATTGGGTTAAATTAAAAAAAAAATTATTTTAATTAACAGGAAATACAAAAGAATGAATTGAAATTTTTTCAACATCACTTGCATTCGAGAGAAGTAAAGTAATCTATCTGAATTACCAAAAATATTTGATATAAAAAAATTAGGTTGAATTGCATGAATTTATTTAAATTAATTCAGCTCAAAAAATTATTGTGTCACACAAATCTCGAGTTATTTCATCCTCGACAAATGCTGCCGAGTGTTGTCAAAATATGCTTATTGGGATTGTCACTTTGCAATGCGTCATCTAGTGGAAAAAAATCAAACTAATGCAACCAGGCTGACAGATGACCGTTGACCGTTTTTTTTTTTTTTTTTTGCGAGTGGATGGTAGAACAAGTATATTATTGGTTACGTTTTAATAATTTATGTGACATGTGTAATTTGCAACCCAAGAATTACGATTCGCCTCCATCAAAATTAAAAACTTAGGTTATGTGGTGATAAAATGGCGCCGACAACCAAGCTCTGACGTCGTGAGAACATTTTCCAGTACAACAGTAAATATGGACGCGCAATTTCACAACGTCAGATAAAACTATTGGTAATTTTTGGTGTGAAATTAAATGTTTGAATTCTTTATCGTAAGTCGTTCTTGCCAGGCAAATTGAATAACTGATTGTGTTTTTCTCTTAATGATGCACAGATATAAACTGCACACGTACTTTGAACTTTCTCTTAATATTATTGCAAATGCAGAGCCGCAGGCAACGCTGTTCCATTATCCAATGGATCTCATTGTCAGTTCGCTTCGTAGCGTACATCGCAAGAAACGCATACACAAAAGGTATATTTCATGCCTGGGTGAATAGACCTGTTTGCGTAGTGTCAACACTTTTATTTCATTACCCCAGAGAACAGGGATAATATAGGCGTATGCACACAGCTTTGCAGAGTATGTACAGATAAAAAAAAAAAAAAAACGTTTATTTCTCATGAAGAGGAATCTGAACAAGATCGAAATTTAGAATGGAATAAATAATTGTACAAAGAAGGTGGGAGTATAAGTTTATGTACTCGTGAACTTTATTTATAATTATTAATTAGATTAATAATTTTTGATAGTCTACCTGACAGATTCAGACCCACATTACTATCACAACAAGTGACATTATATGGGGAGATCTGGACGGAGTGGGCCCCTTACGAAAGGAATAACATAAGACCAATTTTGGCATCGCAATTTGTTTTCTTTGACCTAAAAATACACTTCAAGCATTGTCGATATTTTTTTAAATCCCATTCCATTGTACAGTGGGTCCACTTTGCCCGGTGGGGCCCATTTTACCCGGCGTTCCCGTACTAATGTTTTCAATTTATTCACAGTTAGGTACCCATAATTCGCTCTTTACTCTTTACTTCGCTGGTAACACTGCACTACAGTTTTCACCGCAGTTTTTTTAAACCAGAAAATTCCGAGGGCAAACGCAAATACAACGTAAAAACCATGGTGGATGAGTTGCAAGTTGAATTTCTTCTTGCCATGTGCGTGCTGAAGAACCCAAACGAGAATGGCTGTCCTGAACATCCGTCAGCGATGCGAATAATTGATTTTCTCCACATGGTGCTTGCCATTCGGTTCCTAGAAAATCCGCAGCTAACCGGCTGACGCGTACCCGGAATATTTATACGTTATGCCCAGATTTTCCTGTAAAATAAGTCACCGAAATTCGGCACACTGCGTTTCATGTCATAATCTTTCAGACCACACTTATATTCGTCGCATTGCATAATCGTATTTGTTGTAACACATCGTTCATTCAAGTAAAATATTTATAAACCGTGAAACGAGTAAAATTCTTCCCGAAATTTGTGCTTGGCACGAGGCCGCGTAAAGAGGATGAATTATGCAATTATATGATAATTCTCTCGCTGATCGACCCTAATCGTCGTTATTTCGGTTGAAACTGTCAGCCCCTCGGCGTTTTTGACAACGATTAATCCCCCCTCAGAGAAATCGCGATCCCGTTCGTAACCACGCCAACACACGTTTAAAGACTCGGTATTATTCGACGGTTTCCCTCCGGCCGTAAACCGAAAAATACGAGCGGCACTTCCAGTCAGCGAATCTGAATAATCCGAAGCAATTCTCTCTCTGATCTCTCCGATCCACCTCTCGCCGTATGTAGGCGATTCAGAATAAGGGCTGCGGAGGTTTCACTTGGTTCTCAGTGAAAAGACAAACGTACAGGAAATAAAATTCTGCAGGTATTTCAACAAGAATTTATTACCGATATAGTTCTTCTCCTCTTGAATATTCAACTTCTCTGTGAGTATACCCTTACATCTGTGAAAATGTCTCGTCGTTTCGGCGGGAAAACAAACAATTTTCAAACATGGTGATTCGCAAACTGTTAGCCACTCCATGATCGAATTTTGGAACATAAAAAAAAAACTCCTTGTCGAGGATTTCCTAACGTTTATCGATCCGCCGTATAATCTGGATTTGCTATTCAAAGATGATACTCGAATTTGATACCATGTCAAGTTAATCGCCCAGCTTTATCAGAGGCCCTGCGAATATAACGAGCGTAGAACTCACGCTGGTAGAATAATAATCATTACTATCTTGGCTATTATATTCATATCCCGTCTCGTACCGTGAGTCGCCGCCTCGGTAGTATCGTCCGGCTAAAATTCCAGGCATGCTAGTGCAGAGATCCTCTCGCAGACCTTCGATAAACATACGGGCACATATGGGGCATTCCGTGGAAATTGCTGATTTCTCGTTTGGTTGAAACTTGGTCAGACCGAGACTTGTAAAAACATATCTAGTTTTTCGTGGGTGTAAGATCTGAGTGTTGAATTCTCAAACCTTTTTTTATTCCATTCGGTTTTAGAATACATATAAAAAAAAAAAAATTACAATATATTACATTTCTTTATTTCGATCATTTTTTTTTTTTTATTTTTGATTGTTCCTTTGAATAGCTTGAAATGATGAGAATTTGGAATTTTGCATACGTGTCAAAAATGTCTTACTGCTGTAGAATATGAAAAAACAAAATTGTCTTATTACAAAATGGATGGAATTTTTTGAGTGTATTATGAAAAAATGACGAACTACAAAAACGTTTAGATTATTCGTAACTCGAATACTTCTGGATTAAAAACTGACAAAAAATGGGAAAGTTGTGATGACGCTATTATTACTTGAAAAATTTCAAGCAAACTGAAAATGGCATAGTCTAAACATCTGATATTGGCTATGGAATGTCCTACACGTAGCGTAGCCGAGATATGACCATTAATTTTGATCTTAAACGGAATTCGCTATGCGCTGCAGTATCAGCCGGCTCTTGTGGTAGATAAAATGCAATACCGGTATTGCAAGTATTAATTTTAGCGACTTGACGTGGACAACGTGGACCTGGCATTCGAGCTTGCGGCTAGGAACGTCGACGCGAAATCCACGATCCGCATTGTTGACGCCAGCATAGCGCAGCTCAGCTTGTCGAGTGGATAGGAAATAAATGTCTAGGGTTGGAATTTTGAATCGAGGATTGCCTCTGTAACGAGTTTCACAGTCAGGCACTTTTGATCGAATTGCAAAAAAACGAATTACGTTCGTCAAAAACGTGGCTTTGCGTGAATTCTCTCTGGACGATGTATATTTATATAAATGAGGAAATTTCAGATGGAATCACTCAGAATCCGCTACTTTATTGTCTCTTATTTTTTCAGCCACCCAGCTATTCGCGTGTATTCGAAATTTTTCCAGCGAGTAACCAGCTATACTTGTACCTGTTTATTTCCCATGCACGTTACAGTTTTTTATTATCCATCGTGGCAAAAAAAAGTACAGCATTTATGCTACGTCTGTTTCCGTTCTTTTATTTTATTAATCAAAGCGCGAAGTTTATCAGAATACCAATTATGGTAATGGAATGCGACTGTCTGCAGGGCGACGAAGCGTGAATTCATTGTTAGGCTGGAGTTCAACCATAAAGACAAGAAAGCTCGTAAAAGAAAGGTCCTGATCAACGATACAACGCTATCGACGATATTAATTCATTCGCGTCACATTCTTGCCGATTATCGCATTAATTAAATAGTTCATGGAAAAGAGAAACTCAGATGTACCTTAATTCACCTATCTCGGTAAAATATTTTTTCTACTCGACAAGAATTTCGAGTTTCACGATGTCAATTTTTTTTATACGTTTCCAATACACTACCAAATACCCTGTAAAATTTACAGCAAAATCGAAGATGTCGCATTGAAAGAAAAAAAATAATTTCCATCTTTTTTCGCCGAAAATAGTCTTTTTGATCCCATCAAAAATACAACATACATTGCGTTGAATAATTCACAGAAACACATAACTTTTATGTATTTCAATTTTTTTCCTCCGACTTCAATCATCCGTGATATACGGGTTTAAAAAAAAAAAAAACGTTTCGGAAACGAGTAAATTAAAAAATCTGAACAAATTCACGGAGAGTACCTTTAAGTAGTACTACTATATATATAACCAATTATGGAACAGATCCGAGAGGGTTAAAAAAACTGCGGCTGTGTTGGTGGAGACTGCCTTTTATGTGCAAAAAAGTATTATTCAGGGAAAGAGAAAATAACGTAGTTAAAGATGATCGAAAACTAATCGATTCCCGTGTAAAAACTCATCTGATTTTTCGTACACCGTACGTAACGGTTAAATGGTGTTTATTCCTCTCTGCGATAAGCAAATTTCGTCACGAGTTTGGAGCCAGCCGAAATTCCTTTCGGGTAAACTTTGTAGATTAGTCACGACCACATACCTTATACGTCTTCTGCTAAATTTTTTTCTACAACTTCGGATCGTTAATTAATTTATAACGAGTTTACGATTATCCATAGACTGGCAAGCATAAATGCGGCCAGTCCACGAACATTTATTATTATATTATTATACCTCCATTCTCCCCCAAGAATGGGACGCTGATCATTAATCACAAGAGGAAGGAACGTGGCAAGTTGTTATGTATAAATTTTGGATGGCAAAGAGCAAGAGAAATTGAAGAAAATTAAAAACCTGCGTACTAATTTGTGAATTGAAGAGCGATATTATATCCATACATTATTGATTCATACGAATTAGGTGGCGTCACTCAATCCAGCTATGCTTAATAAAGTTCCCTGCAGCAAAGGAGCTTTCAACCTGAACCCGAAGTGTGCCAGGCGAATTGTTGATCGATCCGGAACGGTCGTCTCTGTCAAAGGATCGGCTCTCAATTTCTCCCACTTCCTGCTTTCCTCTGATTCGTCACTCGTGCAGGGGGTTGATTACTCTCGCTCTTCGCAGCTGGACTCGTGGCCGAACGATTCTCGTCTAATAAATTGCCCCTTGTATCGCGATCCCGGTGATCCTAGTGATCTCGGTGATGCGGGTCGTACTTTCTCTTCGCAGGTCCTGCGCCTATGTCTCATAAATACGAGCTGGAGTGGGACGCTTCACCGAAAGCTCGCATAAAGCTGACGTTTGCGATACCAGACCTTGTACGCAGGGCTGATCTTTATGCGATATTGTAATCCCCTCTTCAGCTGTCATCCTCCTAGTTTAGGCATTTACCTACCTACCTACCGTATTTCAGAACGTACTAGAGTTTCGTCTCGCCTAACCTAACCTAACCTAACCATACCTATTTGGAGTTTTTTTTTTTTTTTTTTTTAAGAAAATGTAAACACTCAGAGGGATTTGAGTGTGAGAGCTTTATTATTTAGAGTTTCAAGAATGTTTTAGAATTTTTTCATTGAAATGAATAACAAAATGGCGGTATGACAAATATAAGTAGCGAACGACCACGTTTTCAATTTTGACACAATCTTTAAAACTTGTTTATCGAATCGACCTACCGTGGCTGGATTTTCGAATTTCAATCCCGAAATTCTTCTATAAAATTTTTTTTACAATTTTTCGTTCATGATCGTTTATAACTGAAAATAATTTTCTTTTTCAAAAAAAAAAAAACATATGTCCATCTTATCATTAAAAATCCATGTCAGATGATTTTTGAAGTACTTATTCACGACAAAAATGAACTATTGTTGATTCACATTGGGCAAATCATACGAATTTGACATTGACAAAAGGTACTTGAAAATATATCTCGTCCGATATTATTAATTACTGAAGTATTGCGATAAAAATTTATGGATTTCAATTTCTTTCCTACATCAAGACTGCTAAATTCAGTTACCGGTTCCAAGCCTTTACTTCTTAATTTTTCCCTCCTGATAGT
Organism: Neodiprion pinetum; assembly: GCF_021155775.2. NCBI lineage: Eukaryota > Metazoa > Arthropoda > Insecta > Hymenoptera > Diprionidae > Neodiprion > Neodiprion pinetum. Next base: position 42,732,674 of record NC_060234.1, read on the forward strand.
TTTCGCACCGCCGACTACACACTCGATTTTTCCTTAATTTTCGCATCATATTTTGTCGATGTAATGAAAATATGTCAGCACACTTCACCATCTACTCAATATACTTCTTCCATCATACCCAACCACCACCACAAAAAAACAATCCCCAATTGGAAACGACGAGTATGCTAAGGCATATATCTTTCCTCATTTCGTATCGACTTGAGTCGACTCATCGTCAGGTCGCCTTAGTCGGAGGACGGTGAGTCCCTACAGCTACCGGTTTATCACGTCGCAATCTTTCTACTCGAATCATCGACGTGCGGTGATTCTCCTCTCCTCTCCTCTCCTCTCCTCTCGAATTGCTTCAAGGACCTACTCGGAGTCTGTATATAGCATAAGAGCAGGCGACACGGTAATGACCACTTCAAATCTTCTTCGGCATTCTCACAGCGACCGCTGTGCCAGAAGTGGAATGTATTTTCCTGGCTAAAGCAGAACCGATTCCCGCTCCTCGTACGGAAACCTAAAGTACCTACAGGGTGTAATATCTACCCACGTATATACGAGGAGAAAACGAGTAAATTGGAACCGGAGAGAGGGTGTAAGTACATACGTGTTGCACACGTGAACATGGCGATACCAAGCAAAGAACATCCGGTATTTCTTATTGTTAGTGATTGCCGGTGAGGCGCGAGGAGCAAAATTGTGCAAAGTTTCAGGCTTATGTCGGTTCTCGGTAGGAGAACTCGGGCCATGCCTGGGAGGCACAAAGAATCTAGTAATATCCGCATTCGCGTATTAAATTCTTCGCAGTATCGGAATAATAATGACAACATGACACAGGGCTAGAGTTACACCGCTAACTCTTGAACGAACCGGCTGTCATGCGTGAATATTCGAGCAGTGCTCAAAGTACAAATGAAACACTAGTAGAATTATAAATCTGGTCAAAGAGCGAACTCACTCACACGGAAGGTATCGCAGATCGATCACTTCGATTTGAATTCTTTAGCTTCCTGGTCTTCCTGGTGGTAATCACAATAAAGTTTTATGTGCACAGGTACGTTTTGTATTGTATATGCCTCGTGTATCGGCTGTAGAGGTGTACAAGGATACAAGTTCCGCGGCCCGCTCGAGCGGAATATTGCACAAGTTATTCAACTTGCCGAAATATTAGCATCCGACATCGCAGCCATAGACGTAAAATAGCGCGAGTTGTGACTGCAGCAGCCATTCGGCGGCTATGAGGGAGCTTGCGAAATTATGGATTGTCGCGATAAAATCTCACGGCGTGCTAAATTGCCCAAGACAATATTCTCCGAGTGGTTGTCAGCCAGCCGGCGTAAACAACAACAGCGGCCGGGAATGAGGACGGGGCGGTTTGCAACCCCGCAACCGGAAACGGAACCGGAAACTGAACTCGAGGGAGGAAGGTTCGAATCAAAGGTGCGGAGAGAAAAGACAGCGCAACTTGACGACGGCTGTTAGCCCCGACGCACTCTCGCCGATTGTGAGTGACTCCATTCCTTATTATTATTGTTGAACGAACTGAACATTGGGCAAGCAAAACTTTAAATTTTAGCGAAGAATTCCGCTAATGGTATTTAAACGATAATATAGCGGCAAGTTTCGAGACAATATCGAATTTATGATCGCGCTTGTGTGTACACTGAGAAATGTTCATGTAATTAATACGGAATATATTAAAAATTGAGATCACGTCGAACCCAATATGAAGTGTACATTTTTTTTTATTACTCGGTCGGTAATCCGACACGACCCTACCATGTAAATTGTTCTAATCGAATCAAAGCTGTTATTGCTGTCAACACGAATGTTGAGTATAGGTTCTAGATGCCAAATTTTCATTACTTCTACGTAACTAATAAATGAAAAAATAGTTTCGTTGGATAAAGTTTGCTTTTCAAAAAAAACAGAACGATATTTCGGATTTTAAGAAGAACTAACTATTTTCTTAAACGTTTGTTGTAAATAACAATTAAACAAGCTTCAGTCTTATATTTAAATCACTTTTATTTAAAAATAATAATTAATAATAAACTACAATTGTAAAAGAATTGGTAAATAATGTTTGAAAATGAATATCTTTCGTACTTCTTCTATTTTCTTATGGACTGTCTCGTGTCGAACCCCAAACGTAATCTCCCATCATGCTCTTATTGTACTGTCCGTGTTAACGTTAATAAAAATAAACTCCATCACATCTTGGTGAAAACGTTTTCCTTACTCTTCTGAATATGCACCCATATCAACTATCGACCAAAAACTTCGAATCTTATTTATCGACGTAAAAAAAAAAAACAAAAACAAACTTTATAAATAATAAATAAGCGTTTTGATTATTATTCGACACAGAAAGTCTAAATTTATTCAACTCAATGGAAATTTAAAAAAAAAAATGTTTTTTTGTCGACTCGTGTAATAAAAGAATACAAGAGTTTATTGTAGAAAGGCGAATTACAAGTTCAAGGATAAGAACTTGGGAAGGAAATAGTTGAGCTGTGCCCAACCGTACCCATTAGAATGATCTACGCCTTACGGTGACTCGACGGTTGTTTTTCTTCGCGAAAGACTGCGGGATGAACGGGTAACCGGAGGGTGAAAGTCGAGAAGGATTTACCCTCGGTGGGTTTAGATAGATATACTAGAGGGACAGAGTGTTCCCAACTTTCAATAGCGGTAGTCCCGTACCCAAGAATCCGTTGTACGAGTTAATTATCAGAGTTGGGGGGGGGGGGGGGGGGCAGAAAAGGAGATCCGAGCCTCTGCGCAAGGGTTTGGAACCCGAAATTCCGGAAGGGGAACGGCAAAGGAAAAAAAGTAAGACGTTCGTTCCTGGCTTTTTCTCCACACAGGATGACAACTTCACTAGCCTACCGTGAAGGACGTAAGCGTGTAGAAATATTTTTTACCGCACGTTAGCAATACGATTTTTGTTGTACTTATATTCAGCGGAGGGAAAATAACAAACGGCGAAACCTTCCCCTATTATCCCCTGTTTCTCTGCGTGCCAGCGAACAACGATATGTTGCAGCTATTTGTCGCACGGGATGTCAAGCGGAAGATAAAGTACAGCTTTTCTACAATGATCGATAAGCGGATCAGGCTCAACGTCCCTTCCTCGGAATTATATCGAATATATCAACGTGAAGGTGCGGACTAAAATTGAATTCACTCGTACTCGCGTTTTCTGCACAGGCGGGAAGGAAAATACACGCGATTCGTTTATTGTAATAAAATCCGACCCAACAATTGCGACGATAATTGAAGCCGTGATGGATTTTGATTCATTTTTTTCCCGTCAGATATCTAACAACGTCACGAATATATTCAATTCTATCGACGAGTATTCATATTCACGTGTTCATCTAATACGTGGCTCTTTTTTTTTTTTTTTTTCTTTTTTAACAAATAGAATACGCTTTATCTTCGCAGAGCCAATACAAAGCAGCTAATTTGCTGAAAAATTTTACACGAAGTTCCAAACTACCGCGAATAATAATATTGTATTTTATGTCCACTGAAATACTGCGGCAACTCGCGGCAGTCGACCTCAAAATTGCCAGTGCCCACGTAACATCGATATGCGTGCGTAATTGCGGATGCTCGGCTATTTTTGAAATCATTTATCAATGTCGCCGTACGCGAACATGTTTGAACTGTACATTTGTATCAAAGTTTCTCTGATTCGACTAAAATTCCATTCCATGGACGAAATATTAGTACATATTTACGATCAGCGAAATTCCTCGCTGGTTTACTCAGATTTAACAGGGAGTTAAACGTTATCGAATATCTGGTAAAAATGAATTTCACCTTTTCAAAAATGTCTTTTATTTTCGAAATATCGTAGGAACACTATTATCGATTTTAGCAAAAGAATCTGTGCAGGTACAGTAGTTGCGTAATTCGCATTATAGTTAGGGTCCGGAAAAATATGTATTTAAAATTACAAAATGTGTACGTATAATATAGAGTTAAAAAACTCAAACATGGAAAATATAAACTGCATTTTCTAGCTCCAGACATCATACTGTATGTATAGAAAATGATTTGAACAAAAAATATGCATTTACATATTAATCCGGGCCTTAATTGTAAACCGTGAAGTTGAAGTTGATTACTTTGTTTTGATCTGAATCAGACGTAGCTAAAGATTCTAAGACCGTTTCTTATTAGGTCGTATTTGTAATAATTCTGACTGATAGTGAGAGCAAAACGCGAACGGAGGAACTTCAACCTTCTTGCAAAAATGCAAACGTCAGTATCGAGATTAGGATCAAGAGAGAGGATGCTGCGAAGGGCGAAGGGGATTTCTCGAGCTCCTGCAGGTGATGGGGCTGCGGTCGCAGCCCCAGGGCACGAGTTCCCCTTACAGAGAACCACGCCGCCAACCCCGAGTGCAGGATTTCATCGTCCGTCCCTTGGCGATCCCTCTGGGACCGTATAATGGTCAACGACGCTGGTACCACGCCTAGATGTACCCGGAGCAACGTGCCCTGAACCCGTCCCCGGGGCACGAGGAACATTCCTCGCTCCACCGACCTTCGAGAGTGGTTCCCGAATCGAATTCCGCCGCAGCAACTTGGCTTACATCTGTGATCCGGTTTAGATATATGCGGGTATTCCCAAGGAGAAGGACACCCACGATTAGTTTCAACAAATAATGCTGGGTTTCTTGAATCACAAGGATGCGCGGTACGCACAATCAGGTTAAAATGTGATTACGACGAAAGTTTGATAACACAGATCTATGAAAAAAAAAAATTTTCAGCCACATGGGATATTTTTGGTAAATATGAAGATTTCAAATGCGACGAATCCAAAAATGAATTCCATTACCCCCATCACGTACAGTATTTTTGCAAACTACAAGGTGTTTGCATAAAAGAAAGCATAACAGTAATAAAAACAACACCATTTTATTACAATTAACTGAACAATATTTCTTATAAAATTAAACAAACAATTTCTGTACCAAATGTATTTAACATTCCGTGTTCATTCTTTTCGCCTATGAAACCTTTTCTTCTTCTCTTTGATACTTCTCCGAACACGCTTCTGCTTTCCATTTTCTGTCTCGCTGTTAGCATTGATTCTAGAGTTTCACTGTAATGCGTATTAAATGGAAGTAAGAAATCATTTTTCCATAGGATTTTTAGAATCAAGAATTGGATACCAGATTTCGAATCAAACGGGAGTTTCACTCTAACAATAAGTGAAACTACAAACACGAGTAAATGAAAAACCTGACGTGATGGAACTTCTCGAGTATTTTCCCGGTCTCGGTGAGTAAAAATCTATAAGGCACAGCTTAAAAAACCTGTGCAGTTTTTTGGTTGCAGACCTGTCTAATTAGTATCACTGAAGCTATCAGATACTTACTTCTAACTCAAGAATGTCCCCATGACATAGAAAAAAGTTTTAAAAAACTGAATATCTAACCGAACCGAACACCTAATTATATCAACACTATTTTATCGGTTTTTTCACTGAAAATTTCAGTGCATGAAACGACGATTTTCTGAATATATTCTATACAGATCACGAGTACTTCTTCAATTTCACTGAGCTTGACGAGCTTCGGTTGAACTTATGAGACCTTGTTTAGACAGGTTTTCGTTTCGACAAATTTTTGCCCCAACCGTACGTCTTACAAATCCTTACATAAAAATTTGACATACTCACGGATGAAGAATAGCATATACATGGCGATAAAATATGGCGAACGACCAATTACGATGCAAATAAAGTCACCCGCGCTATTTCAATGTGTTATACGAAAAACGTACGACAGGGATTCCCAACCGATCAGGGCTTATGTCACTTTACTGCGCCTACGTTCCAAGCTATAATTAATTACAATTCTGTATAATACACGCGGCAACTCGAAGCTAATTAATTTAAGAGCGTGAGGTGATTACCTGCTAACTACGCGCAACCCGGCGCTATTATTCAGGTCGTTAATCAAGCAACAATGCGCCTGCCCCAGGCGTGCTCTATTGGAGGCGGGGTTTCCTTTTTTTATAACATCATACAATATATATATGCATTATGATAAGTTGCCCGAAAGCAAAGTGCTTCGTGTGCTTCCACCCCGCGATGCCCGGAGCCGTTCAGACTAAACGATTGATCGGAACAAACCTCATCCCCGGTGGAAAAAGCCCGAGGGTCCTCTGATGGGACCGACGTGACACGCGGAAACCGAGGTCAAATTGCTGAAATCTCAAGTTCCCTTTAACAACGGTAGTATCATCTTTCCTGAGCCACTTGAAGTGCCAAGAACTGGACAACGGTTATATGTGATTAATTAATATGTTTTCTTTTGTAGTGAAGTCTGGAGTTCGGGTTATTTCTGGGTTTTATTGCTAATTGAAAGAAGATGAGCATTCGACGGCATCGACGTTCTATTGAGCTAACCGCTCGTTTAGGGAAATGGGGGCTGAAACAGATCGACGAGAAATGGAAGTCACGTGATTGCGAAAAAATCCGCTTTCCCATCTAGCGTCTGTCTGTAACGACGAGAAAAGCATTGCAAAGTGGCGCTCGTTTTAGGAGGATTTTGACGGTCCTTCCGAGAAAGACCGACCATATACTATCTTCAGGTTGATCCATCCCGTCCCACGCTTTAGGGTCTCAACGAAGAATGATTATCTGATACTTTCGTTATTACGCTCTGCCTACCTATACAAATGTCCGAATAATCACGGCGCAACTATTCGGCTCCAAACCTAGTTTGACCCTTTGAATCATAGTGGTAAGTAAAATCATAGAACACCATCTTGTTATAAAGGTTGACGCAGCACAATAATGTGTGACTCTAGGGGTTGAGCAAAATGACACCGAAGAATAATACCTAATCAGCTCATAGATTTCGGTAAGTTACACGAATATCAGTCCTCTTAGCCTTGCCTTCGGTTCCAAAAATTTTAAAAGACTCTGTGGGAAGTCTTTTTACAGAGTCAATACAGGATCTTCCCTGATGGCGAGTTTTTGCCACTTGACACAGACTTATGCAAGACTTATTTCGCGAAATGCAGATTCTGATGTCAGACCCGCAGTCAAATGTAGAACTAGACACTTCGTGTCTTCAGTTGCATGCAGCCTGTAGGCAGACTCACCTCAGAACGCTACTAGGGAGGGTACAGAGAACTTTCTGCAAACTGTTGGACTATTAATTTTTTTGGACCTTGGTCGGGTAGGATGGAAATTTACCAAGCAGCGCGTAAAATCTTGGACTTGTGCGCCATTTCGTTTAGTGGAAAGTTGGAACTCGGTTTCGTCAGCGTCGCATTTGTCACTCGGTGAACCATGCGGGAATTTACGTGCCGATTTCTACCATCCTCATTCAGGGTAGTCCAGGGTCCTCGTAACGCTGCAGCGTATGCGGAATTCGAGGGTAGAAATTCGTTAATTTCCTGAAACTGCAGGAACGTAATTATCTCCGTGGTCCACCGCGCTAATTATAACAACGTGAGTCGAGACACATCGTTATGCGGCTGAAACGGATTCGTCCGCATAGCTGCCCTTCTGCAGGATCATCCTACCAAGCTAAACGCTAAAAAACACTCGTCCTCCCCGAGGATGAATTTCTGCTGAGAGGTTTTGAGTGAGTTTCGTCCAAACATCAGTTGTAGGAACTTTGTGAATGAGTAGAATCACAACAATGTTAGTTTATGGAGCATTGCAAAAGCTGAGGATGAGTTCGCTAATGGATGGTGAAATGAAGAAAAAGAAAAGAAAATTTTGCAGGGTAACCAAGTAAATTTCACCGTTGTCATCATAAGAAAACATAACCCGGGGGATGAAAACTTTCAAGCATAACAATATTCTTCCTAACTACTAAGAAGCGTGGCGATAAAAGAAACTAGTGAAGTAAGTATTAAGGATCAGTAACGCGAGTGCCTCTAGTGACTCAAACCAGATGTATCTGACCATGAAGTTCTTGTCTAGCCAGTTACCTTCGTGTTCTCGAATGAAGAGTTCGTCTGCGTTCAACTGTGAACCGACAGCGAGGCCGATTGAAATGAGCCCGGTTAAGGTAAGTGTACCAGTTATTGACCCTGTCCCAATTATTGACCTTTTTTGGTTGTGTCGGTTTGATCCTTAGTTCTCAAATTGCCAAAAAATAAATTTGTAGAATTTAACCCTGCAGCAATTGGTTTTAGTCATCGAGAACTTCACAATTTGTGCCGTCAATTTATAATTTGGGAAGTAAAAGAGTCAATAAGTGGGCCTAAATGTCAATAACTGGTACACTTACCTTATATCAATTTATTAACTATTCACGCTAATTATTAATCTTTCGGTTAATGTGAATTATTAACTCATCATGTTACTCAACAGCCAATAAACTCTGTGCTTTATTAATTTTAACAAAACGACTAACGTTAATCGCTGTTATTTACAAAGTACAATATAGATGAATATATGTATGCCGGCGCATTAAAAATCATCCTTGCTTCCTTAAAATCTCGATATAAACGGAAACGCGCAAATACCATACATACTGTAACGTGGCGTTTCAGAGTCGCCCGTCACAAGGGCACACAACCGTTATTATTTCTAGTTTACGCAGTAAAGTTCTCTCGTTTCTAATTGACAGAATAATAATTTCGTTACGTTAATTTACGTTCATTTTTCTCTGTTAACTACCGTCTCTCGTTTCAAAGCTACCGTTTAATTCTAGTCTACCGAGATCTTTGTGAACAACGATTGCTTATTTTATTAACTACCGCTGTCGATACCATTTCATTTGCCTGTCTCAACCATGTAACCTTCCCGACAATATGATCGATTGACCTGTTCATTTTTCCTGACTTGAGTTTATTCTTTATTTCAGTATTTTCTTTAATTCTGTAATTATTGTTAGCTGCCTTGAATACCGCCACTCTACCAGTTCGTGTGAGTACCTGAGCCTAGCCAGCCATACAACGGGTTCTCTATTTATTTTTCGTACGGTTTCGTGTTATTTTTATTGATTCGTATTATTGTTTGAAAATCGACGCTAACGCGTCTGGCGCCCAACATAATTGATTTTGTTATAGTTTAATATTCTGAATAAGTGGAGAATCGCGCCAAAGTGTCAACGGTAAGTCCTCCTCCGCGGGTAACAGAATTTAGCGTTACAGTACATTTACAAAATTGTCCCGCGGTAAGGCTAATTTTATTTAGATTATCACCAATTATCAGTAACCGAATTGCCACCATAGAAAGTAGGCGAGTAGGTTGCAGTTCACGACCAGGATTTAGACAGATTCTTGGGCCTTTCGGTACTCGTAAACGCTTCCACGTTCGACAAACTTTTCCGTCGCAGTCTTCTTAGCGCCATTTAAAAACTCGTTGGAACTTGGCGCGCCGTAGCCTCCGCCGCCTGGTGTTTCCAGGATGAAGATATCCTTTAAAAAGAGAAAAAACATTGTAACAAACAATTGCAGATGGGATGTGTCAGAGTGACTCACCCCAGGGCAAACGGGAACTGCCGTCTTCGGCCCGAGGTTAATGCCGCGACCGTCAGCCTTCTTCAAAGTGTTCTTCCCACGGGCACCGGGAAGTCCACCCTCAAGACCCGGCGGATTGTGAACCCGCCGCTCCGTCAGTACTGACAACGTCATCGGAGCCCTAAAGAGAATCTCTCGAATTACTCCGTCACCACCCCTGTGAGCTCCGGAGCCCCCCGTGCCCTCGCGCAAAGTGAATTTCTTCAGGATAAGCGGGTACCGCTGCTCCAAAATCTCCGGGTCTGTGATTCGCGTGTTCGTCATGTGCGAGTGAACTCCGCCTCGGCCATCCCAAGTCGGCCCCTTTGATAAGGAGAAAAACGAAGAAGACAAATCAGAACAAATGTGAGGAAAACAGTCGAGGTTCTCATACCGGCAAATTGACTGTAACCGATAGGCTGAAATGTGGCAATACATTTTTATAAAGAATTGCGAAGGCGGAAAAAACAACCGCAACGAATGATTACACCCACCGCTCCACTGCCGCCAGCTACGGTTTCGTAATAGCCCCATTTCTTGGTCCCAAGTGTGACGTTGTTCATGCAACCCTGAGAGGCAGCGCAGGCCTTAAAGGCGGCGAGTACAACGTCGACAACGCGTTGGGATGTCAGGACGTTCCCACCAACTACCGCCGCGTCCTCGGAAGGATCGAGCAAGGACCCCTTGGGGATGATAACTCGCACCGGTTTCAGACAGCCCTGAAATCAACCGACAACCACCGACAACGTCGTCGCTTACTCTGAATAACGCAAGTTTCCATGGCTGACGTCACCGTTGCTCTTATCGTGCTTAGAGTCTACCTTACCTGATTCAGCGGCATGTCTCGTCCAACGATACTCCGCAAACAGTATATCAACGCTGAGAGAGTGATAGCTCGTGGAGCGTTGCAGTTTCCCCATACTTCGTAACCCGTTCCGCTATCAACAGAGGCGTGCCGGGTTCATGGATAGTCTTGATTCGTGGTGAGAAAGATATACATATTGTGAGGGTAAAAAACAAAACTCACGTGAAATCGAAGAGCGCCTCGCCACGCTCCACATCTATATCAACGTGGAGTCGTATCTCGCTACCGTCGTCGAGATAGTCATGGGCGAAGAGCGTCGTGGCTCCTGTTTGCTGTAGTGTCCTCAGTCCGACCTCCTTCAACATTTCCCGAACCGCGACTTCGGCGTAGTTCTGAATGTGCCCCATGTACGCCTGGACCACATCTAGCCCATAAATGTCAATGAGTTCGTTTACGAGAAGCGTACCCTGAGAAATAGAGCAAAAAGAAAAACTCGGATCAAACAGTGACACGTACTGTTAGTAGCTGTTTGGACATTATACTGGGGATAGATAACAAACCTTGTGATTGGCTGCAATCTGTGCCCTCAGATCACTGAGATTGTCAGCCAAGTTCCGAGTTCCTGAACTACCTGGAATCTTTCCAGGCTCCATCAGTTTCTCAGTCAACTCCTTTTCTCTGAAGATCCCCTTGTGAACTAGCAAGAAACTTTTAAAGGTCGCACCTTCCTGCGGAGAGGCACGAAGGAACGTGAGATGAAGAGTCGGGCAAAGCGAGAATTAGAGATGCGGAAGAACCGCCGGAAGGAAATAGATCTTACCTGAAGAAGAGTAGTAGAATTTGGTGGCATCGAACCGGGCGTTATTCCTCCGATGTCGGCGTGATGACCCCGACTTGCTACAAAAAATACTGGATTCTCTGAGCCGCTAAAAAAGGATGTGTAGCTGAAATTCTTTAGTTTACATAGTAATTTGCACGTTATTAATCGAGAATAAATTTACTCACGCGTGAAAGACAGGCGTGATGACTGTGAGATCTGGAAGATGAGAACCACCGGCGGATGGATGATTGGCCAGGATCACGTCACCGGGAGTGAAGCGTCCCTCGAACGCCTTTATCTGAAAACAGGAACAGCTTGAATGTAGCTTCTTTTATGAAGAAGATAACTTGAAGATCAAGCATTTACCTGATATTGAACAGTCTCTTGCATAGCACCAAGATGCACCGGAATGTGAGGAGCGTTGGAGACGAGACCACCATCCGGACCGAATACCGCACAAGAAAAATCGAGACGTTCCTTGATGTTCGTCGATATCGCAGTTCTCTGAAGTATCCTGAAACGAGACATAGCGTATCTCACCGATAGCTAAAACCCTTATTAGCCCAGTTCAACTCGGCTATATAATCAGTTCTGGATGAAAATACTAACCTTCCCATTTGCTCAGCGATGCTCATAAAACGGTGGGAGAAAATGCTCAACTGAATCGCATCTAGCTCTGGTGTAACTTCGCTGCGACGAGCAGCTCCAATCTTGATCATCGTGTCTCCGCGCGACGTGATGACCGCCGAGCAATTCGGTTCGATCAGTAGAGTACCAAGGCCATCCATGATAATGGCGGGACCAAAAAGAGTGTGTCCGGGTGCCAGAGCGTGCAGCTGATAGACGTTGGTGTCTTGATACCCACCCTCGAAGTACACTCGGGTAGTCTATTTAAGTAATCAGACAACATGAAAGCAAGATAGTCGTATAATTATCATAAGAAAATCTTTCCTTTTCACCGTTTCGTATTTACCTTTTCCGGCGTAGGAATTCCAGACGAATCCGGTAGGGCTGACTCTTCGGAAACAACTGTTTTGCCCACTCCGCGGACTCTAATATCATCGACGAACACCTTTCGACCAGGCATCGTAAAACCGAACTCTGTCTGATACCTCAAAAAATATATTTACATAAAATTTAAGTGTTATTGAGTTTGTTTTCAGAAAGCTGCATCGGCCAAACGATGTATTAAAAATGAATCAGCTGTGGACTGACCTCTCAAGAAATGTAGCTAGAAAATCACCCTGAGCTGTTCCCGATTTCCCAGTCTTCGGGGTGCACATGAGGGCACAATCTGTGCCTTCGTACCGTAGGTGTAGGAAGGGCTCGGTGAAAATGGAAGTCTCCGGGAATCCTTGGTCTCTTAGTCGTGCTCGTACCTTTTTCGTCATAGCTTCGAATCGCTCGTCCAATCGATTAAAGGCCTCCCCTGAAACAATTTAATAATTCTTAGAACTTTGCTATTTCTAGGAATGTTCTGCTGCATTCACATTGCACCCAAATGTACACGACCTTCCTCATACGCCTCAACGCTGGGTTCTTGGACCTCCTCGACCACATCAGCCAGCGCCATTCCGTAGGCGGATAAAATCCCAGCGTACTTGTGAACAAAAACGGTTCCCATACCGAGGGAACGTGCTATGGCACAAGCATGCTGTCCTCCAGCACCTCCAAAACAGGCAAGAACGTGCCGCGATGTATCGTAGCCTTTGGCCTGGGTGAGGGCCCGAATGGGACGGCACATCGCTTCGTTTGCCACCCTCACAAACCCCATCGCCACCTCCTCAACACTCATCACCTCAGTTTTGGTCCCGGAACAGGCTTGCCTTGCCAGGAATGTGTTGATCTGCGGGATTTGTGAGATTTCAGTGATGGAAAAACGGTTATTTACACAAGCTTCGAAGGTAGAATAACTTACGTCGTCAGTGAGGGCTTTGAATGCCTTCACCGTGACAGCCTCGTCAAGAGGCTCGTTCTCTTTAGGCCCGAAGATCTTTGGGAAATATTCCGGCAGCAGGCGTCCCAGCGCCAAATTGGCATCGGTAACCGTGAGCGGACCGCCTTTCTTGTAGCAGGCAGGCCCGGGGTGAGCGCCAGCACTTTGTGGCCCGACTTCAAAGAGTCCCGATCTGAAGAACAACATCGAACCACCTCCAGCTGCCACTGTATTGACGTCTAGCTGCAGCATGGACGCGTCGACGGTAATCCGGTTTGTTAGGCAATTATTACTTACTCGTCATTTTGATATACACAGATGTGACTGTTACCTGCGCTGCCTGGATCGTCACTCCCGCAGTGGTGCTCTCGTAGACGTGTTCGAAGGCCCCAGCGTATCGACTGACGTCGGTCGACGTCCCTCCCATGTCGAACCCGATCACTGGAAGGTCACTTATTTTTTGGTACGTCGTCATTGCGTACCCAACAACCCCGCCAGCTGGACCGGAAAGAATTGCTCGAGACCCGTTGAAGCTACGAGAGAAAAGTCAAGAAAAACCTTTCGTTTAGAATCGGGAGCAAAGAAAAAAATCAGAATAAGTTTTGTGGGGTGATAACTGGAACCATCCACCTTGGCCTAATGAAAAATACTGATAGGTAGGTAAAGGAAAGATCCAAAAGCTGAAAGCCGCTCATCTTGAGGATTCAGAACGAACACCAACCATATTTAAAATGAATCATGTGCATCGTGCCAAGCGCCAGAACCAAACAGAGAATAATTGGTAAGGATTGTACTTTGAATCCAAATACTCACGACGTCATCGGTGTCAGTCCACCGTCACTCTGCATAAAAAGGACGTTCACTCCTTCCAAATTATTTTTGAAGCCAGAAGCGAAACCCTAACAAATACGAATCAAAAGTTGCATTGTAATTTTAGAATCTATATGTTACGAGCAGCGTTTCGTTATGCATTGTACCTGCAAGTAAGTCTTTATGTGAGGAGTGAGGTAAGCATCGGCTGCGGCAGTGAATCCGCGGGGAACAATTCTGGCCATAGGCATCACAACGTGTGAAAGAGATATTTCAGTGAAACCTATTTCACTGGCAAGCTCACCGACGCGAATCTCATGCTCAGCGTATCTGTAAAATGAAATATTAATCCATAATTACTAACGAAATGCTTCATCTAAAAATCAGACAACAAATTTAAACTTACGAGTAACTGTGCGCCAAGACCACAGCCAGACTTTCGATCCCCTTTTTTTTCAAACCTTCGAGGTCCTTCTTGAGCTTCTGCTCGTTAAGTTCTTTCATTACCAGAAATTCTTCGCCCGTAGTTCCCTTGACGCGTTTCCAACCTCTGGTCACGTCCCCCAGTTGGCATTTTCCTGGCAGAGCCGGAACCACCCTACAACCCACCTCAACCACCTCGGAATAGAGAACCTCCGGCGTCACGACCTCCTACAATTCCACTCCTAATTCACGTTGATTCTGCAAGTAGCGGGGCATGTAGTAGTGCTGTATATATACCAGATCAAAAATGTTTGGCCGGGCCTGATTTCCGATGAAAAGTAGCTCCTTGAAGCCTTCGTTAACCAGAAGCGCCATCCTCGCGCCCTTTCTCTCCAATAGGGCGTTTGTGGCTACTGTCGTCCCCATCCGGATCCACGCGATCTTCGATGTGTCAACAGCGCCGTCCATCGGGACACCCGTTTCCTGCATATTGTACATATATTTAAATACTTGATTCGTGAAGGGTGTACCTTATCGTTTCACAACTCCATAACTTTAGATGATATCAAACAACTTCTCACCAACGGTAGACCTGACAAGTCCCCTGAAACTTTTGCGGCATTTTTCGTTGCAAACGTCTAGACAATCGATTACTGTTCGTAATGTGCTACTATGATGTATTAAACGTATCATGATAACCATTTGAAACAATCTCACGAACAGACTCGTGAAAGATATTACACATATCCTTGACATTCGTCTCCGTGACTTGTATTCAACTTTCACAATACTCTTAAATTATTGTGTGGATTCGAATTACAAGTAACACACTACATAGGTCCACATTTTATCCGCACTTGATGGGTACTTCATAAAAACCACAGAGAGTGTAAGGATGAATATTATTTTTGTGTAGAATACACGCTCATTCCTATTCTCTCATACTAAATTTACATGAACTGGAAACTTTGCTGTTCGATTGCATAATTAAGCATTTTGATGGAATAACTTCCCGAGCTATAATGTGCGTACATGCCAGTATACGAGTATTGTAACCTATCTTGTACTCTGGCATATTTTTACCAAAATAGTACAGGATCTCTACAAATACGTAAAAATCTGCCAGAGGATCGATCTATTAATAATGTAAAAGTGACATATAAGTTGAATTTTTCAGCGATGAACCAACAATGGCATCGAATCGTTTTTGATTCCTTCTAATCTTATTTTGGTCGTTTACTGAATTTTGGTACTTTGGATATTGAAGGAAGGAAGTTAAAGTTTCACTGGAATTTCTATCAAACAGGAAAAAGAAAATATATGATCAAGACACATAGCCTAACAGATCAAACCATCAGGCACTTGTGCATAAAGGAAAGAACTCCTGTTCAGGGTAAACTAACTTCTAGTTGAAGTTGGGCTTGGTTAAAACTTAACAAAATGGTAAATCAATGGAAGTGGATAATTATTGGAAATAAAAATCTGATCAAAAATTGATATTTTCCAAGTCCGGTTCGAAATATGAATAATCGTGCATAGTGTTCTCATATCCACATTCACACGCAATACGTAAATGAAGCCACAGTGTCCTTGACACCCGTTGGTCTGCCTAACCCCTACAGTCGGGATGGGACGTCATATCGATTTCCTCCGGGAGGTTTGTCGAAGGTACAGAGGTAAAGGGGAGGCATAAGGGAGCGTGGAGGAAGAGAAGCAGAATCAGGCAGTCGAGACGAAGACCTCGAAAGAGAGAGAATCGTATCGGCATGTGAATGTGAAAGTATCGCTTGTTCGCCTGGGCAACGAACATGCGCCTAATGCAGTAGCTGGGCTGAAACTTTCTGTAAAATTGGTCAGTTCAAAAGATCGAAAGATAAGAAGTTGAGCGGAAGGACATTGGTATTGCACAGCAAAAGTAGAGGTGTAGTGCATTGTGGTGTCGTAGTCAACAGTCTGGTTGTCAATAAATGCAAGCAAGGCCAAACACGTAAAAATCAAGCTTTACTAACTTTGTTCGTGCATTTACGGAACTCGGCAGTACTTAGAAATATGTCTGTGTTGATTCGTTTTCTATACTTGAGGCAATAACGCCACGTTTGATTTTTCTCTTTTCTATTCTCTGGAAGTAGAAAGATTATGACAGATTCTTAAGAGTTTCTTAAAACAGTGATATTCGTTTGAGACGACAAATACACTCAGTTTGTCTTGGTGCAATAACCACGGAAAAAAGAGAAAAAATATGAAATGAAATATCTGATAAATTAAAAAATTGGCACCTTTCTATTGAGATTGTGTAAAATATCTTGGTAGATTCTCAGATTTTCATGCAAGTGTCTCAATGTTATGTACGAAGAATAGTATCTTTTCGAATTTACTAATTAGGTCTCAAAGCGTTCCAAAAGGGGTATCATTATACTTTTGAAACAATACATAAGAATCGTCAAAGAAACGTTGTGATCAAGGAAAAATTTCGAAACTTTAATTTTCAACGGGAAACAAAGAAACATGAGATTAAAAATAAATAGTAAAACAGAGAAGAAATTGAAAATGGTCATTTGCCAAATGGCTGCTCTACTGATTGATCATAGTATTGTACATTCTAAGATGATGTTGCGACTTCAAAAATGATTGAAAACACTCTCAGAGAATCTTAAAGCCACCCAAAAGCCTAGCTTAGACTAGATTTACTCAGGTATT
Source organism: Neodiprion pinetum (assembly GCF_021155775.2). Classification (NCBI taxonomy): domain Eukaryota; kingdom Metazoa; phylum Arthropoda; class Insecta; order Hymenoptera; family Diprionidae; genus Neodiprion; species Neodiprion pinetum. The sequence goes on from NC_060234.1 coordinate 42,749,647, forward strand.
TACATGAGATTTCACTCCTTCTATTAGGTACGTTATGTAACAGACTCAGATATTTAATTAACACATCTTCGTAGGTAAAATTGAACTCGTCTTTTGTAGAAGTAGATGTAGAAGAATTGCAGATCATTACAAGAATTATAAGTATTTGCATTGGTGCTGAGAGGGGAAGAAAAAAATTAGGAATATAATTTCCAGAAAACGTTCCTAAGCATCAAAACTGACGAGACTGATTGTAAGAATCGCAGAGCTTCTAAAATTAGGAAATCATTACCAAATGACATTACGACGTAATCTGGGAAAAACCAAAACATTATCTCTATCACTCCGGTCAGCGTACACTTATTGCCACATTAAATCGTTACAACATGTGTAATTAAGCCTCCCACGCGTTCGTTCAATTCAATCATCCAATATCCCGATGAAACCCGTACCAAGCATGGCGCTCAATGAATTCAAGTGCTACAAAAATAAATTCCCACAAAATGCGATCTGGCACCACTAACGAACGATAATAACTTGACAAAGTGTAAATTATTAATAGACTTGTAATAGCTGTACATGAATCGGCATCCTCTGCATCACAAGTTTGGGATTCAATCCCAACAGAATTGGTCACAGCCGTGAGACCAATGGATCCTGACCTGCTCGAGGATTCTGCGGATTCCCTCGCGGGGTGCGTCCTCATAGTTGCTGGGATCAACCGAGAGGAGCTTCATCACGCGAACCTTCCCGCCCGGACATTCCGCGTAGACGTCGGTGAAGGTACCGCCACGATCAATGGCGAACCCGAATTTATCCTCGACGACCATGATTCTGGTTCGACTGCTTTTCCTCCTCAATGCTCCCTGAGCTCCACAATAAGTATCTTGCAATACTGCACGATTACTCAACCTCAAGCCGCTATGTAGGGTAATAAATTAGGTAATATTAACGATCGTCAATGTTATTCATATTGCTAAATGGTACCGTTGAAAAAGCAATATGTTGTTTCGTTAGTTCAACAGTGTCGGCCAATAAAAGAGTTTCGGTAAAAACTTATGAAACGAATTGGCTCATGAATAACCATATTTACTCATACATATACGGATTTTCCTTTTTTCGGCTAAATAACATTCATCAAAACTTTGACTAGAAATGTGTACTAAAAAATTATTCTAATTTGCAGCTTGAAGACAAACCGTCGAAAAATAATTAGATGATTAAAAAATCATAACTAGTAATTTATTCGCCGTTACATAATTCAATTGGAAAAAGTAGTGAACCAGCCAATCTGAATTGCATTATTGCATAGAAATTTTGTGCGATAACAGAGATCCCCCCCCCACCCTGATATTAGAATAGCATTGAATCACTTCTTGTATTGCAGTTGCATCAGCTGTGCATTGAAATCGATAAATTTTTACCAATCATCGCAAGGCTAATGCGTCAGATGCAAATCATCGATTTCACTGAGTTACAACACTATAAAAGACTAGGTATTAGCTCAGCTGTATTGTGAATGATCGTGCATTTATCAGATAGTTGACAGACGTATGAAAGCAATGTTACGTAACTATTATATTTACGCTTGATTCATTTATTTTGATTTACAACTGATATTGAAGACAATTCAACATTTCCTCCCGCGTTATCTATCGCAAATTGTTAAATATTTGAATAGCAGCACAGACTTGTGTCCTTGCAACTTTTCACGGGCTGGATAATGAGATGTACGGCACCACGAATAGTTGAAAATCGAATTCAGTTGAAATTTACAAAAAATTGATCTATATCGCAACTCGAAATTGATGCAGTCGATACATGACAAGTAACGAAAATATGAAAATGTAAAATAAAATATTGCTGTGATACGGATACAAAATAATATAACTATATGTACTCAAAACATACATATGACATAATGATCTACGTGATGGGACGACCCATTTGTGATTGTGCCACTTGATTCTACAAGCTTAATATAGTAAATACGACTTCTTGACAGCAATTCCTTGAATCGTACAATGAGACGACTGATAGTGACACAAGATTAAAAAATTGATCAAGAGAGTGGACAACTGAGCGGTGAACCAAGGATGGTTCCTACATCCACGTGGGTGATGACATTCATGTCTAGGCTCTACAGCACTATCAGAAATAGTCCTATAGCAAACGATAAAGCTCAACAGTGACGCAGATGTTACATTGAATTATATAATAATAATATATATCACATAACACTGTATTGTTAAGTGACGCCTGTGCGTGAAACTAAAATCTTGACCTCACACCGAAGGTATAAGATAACGGATATAAATAAACCACACGTTTTTGATGTAAGTTGTAAATGATAAGAAAAAACTTACATCTGATCACACTACACAAAAGCGGCTCCTACGCTGCGTGATATCAGCAAAATACTTGACGGTAAATAAATAAAGTTGGCAAGAGTTGGAAGTGTTGTGGACGACGCCTGAGTAGGTGCAGGGTGTTATCACTCAATCAGCCCTTTGTACCGTCCGAGTAAACATCTCTGTGTGGAAGACGGTAAACAGAGGACAGAGCGAACGACGGCCGTTTACCAGAAGAAGCGACTTGTGCGCAACGCCTTCATGTGGGTCACACGCGCTCGCTGGCTCGCTTGCTCGGTTACAACTGATACTGATTTCTTGCCGCGGTAGCATTCGTCTATCTATAATACGGTACCATGCGCGATTCGCGGCACCTCGATTCACCGAACTCGCCTATATTCGTGTTGGAAACTTGGAATGCGAGTCGGTTGGTACGCATGTTGTATCTTGTAACACGCAACCGACGAGAGCGAGAACAATCTCTTTGCTGCGATAACCGTCGAGCTTTCACTCTAACGTGCCTTGAGCTCTTCCCTGGCCACGTGATGTCGACGTCGCACGACAACGTCGGTAAAATTAACTAATTATTAACCGGGTTCGTTCGGTTCGATGTCAGTTACAGTAGAGTTAGAGTACAGTTGGAGTACAGTCTCGTTGGCGCTGCTGGTACGTGGTATCATCCTGTGTACAAACCGTGTTTGACGTGACGTAGCTTCCCGCTCAAAAAAAAAAAGAATTGGTTGTTCGCATGTCATCTTGTAACCTTCGATATAATTGTGTTATTCATTTCTTATCAAACATCGGTTGTTGTGAATATCCAAGAGAATGATCAGTACAGTGCAAATTGCGTCCAGCTACTTAACGTTAACAAATGTGATAAATTAATCCTACAGTAACTTGCATTGAGCATCCCTAGAACATGTACATCAAATTGGTTGTCTTGTGGAACAATTTGTAAACAATTGATACTGACTGATGTGACGAATATCCAAAATATCTAATTTGGGTAGGAAACGTCTTGTTCTATCCACACAACCCACGTTTTTTGCACATTGAATTAGTCGTCATTCGATGGTACTTGTGAAACATTCGGATTAGTCAATTCTGCCACCAAATTGCAATGTAACGGAAAAATAGCTGCATGTAATGGTTGATATTTGTACGTGTATACTTTATCAGTATAAATATCCAGTGTTTTTAAATGATTTATAATCGAGCCATGATAATTATTGAAGCATGAAGTAGCTGGTTGGCATGAACAGAAGAACATGTACCACTTCTAGGCGTACAAGTGGATTGGCAGTTGTGCCTTAGTTACGATGGACACACGCGTACCGCGTTTCTCTTCCGCGGTTTTTTCATATCATCATTGTGGTATATTACGCAAACCACACTCGGAGGCCGACATCAATGGTGCGTCCCGAAATGAGGACGCGTCAGAACTTATATAAGATGCGGCTCGAAAGGAAAAATGCTCAAATCTAATAAGAATAACAAATAAACCAAATGGTCTCTAAAATACCAATACGCCGCGTTATCATTCGTTCGCGGAACCCATTCTTATAATTATGCTAAAACATGATAAGCTTTCATAATTATATACCTAGAACTGATTTCCGGCGGTTATTACAATGAATAACGGTGGAATGTATTATACGTATATTGAGACAAATGCCCATTTATCTTTCCATAATAAAAGGGTATTTCGTCAGACCCAACGCGAATTTGGCGGATTCAAATTCGCGATGCTCTGACCTCTAATAAAAAAGGGAACCCAATCTAACAATTGTGGCGGTCTTGCAGCTGAGGAATGTCCGCTCCCCGGTGCAAATTAAACCGTTGCTTTAATTTAATGTACTCACTTCCTCACGGGTGTATTAGCGAAAGTTTTTAACTAAAGTACAAGCTCGGCCAATTGAATATTCTTTCTTTACTCACAATCTCTGGTTCTGGCGGGCAACGTAAGGTCGATGACAATTTTCAGTTAGACTATTGAACAGCACACTTAATTTTATTAAACATAATGTGTTACTCTATCAGCTACTTTGAGGAATTTGTGCAATTAAAATTAATGAATAATACAATAACGAATTAATAATTTTAGAATAATACAAAGTGCTTATATAGCGAGTTAATCGCAGGCTTAGTGGTAATGATAATGATCCCTCGTACCGACGCTTCATCATATACATATATATCCCGATCCCGTGTTGTCCAACGGGAGGTTCTAATCGTCGGTGACCGGCGATACCCGAGAGGTCATAAAGCATGGTTCCGCTGACCTATCGATTCTTATGGAGACTTGACCGACAGGTGAGTTGGGGGTCATTACGGCTGTTGATCATACGGGTTTTTTTTTTTTGGGTAGTTGTTCGGAGGCTGGAAACGACTGGACAATTTGTATTGTCTCAATATGTTAAAGTATATTTGTTTACATTGTAATATGCGGATAGTGGTTACACCGCAGGATTTACGAATGACGATCTTTTGAAATTTCAAAACATTTTATTCACTACGAACAGAATGCAACATGAGATTTTAAACAATTATAGGAATAACTTAAATCTTTGCTTGTACAGATATACAACAGATGTATGTATACTATCATAATCTATATTACAATATAATTACATAGGTATATGGTACGGTATATAATCCAACAACGTGTGACAAAAATCAGACATATTGTTCTTTATTTTATACGTGTTTGTATAAAATTATTTCCAAGCAAGCTGACCATCAAAATGCGTGAATTAACAGTTCCTCCAGACTGGATAATGTTTCAGCCTGAATACTCTAACTACCTACGAATGATAGCTTTACTATAATAATTATGTTAGAGTAGAACTCTACATACAAGATGATCTAAAAAGGAGCCCGCTACTCCCGAGAAAACTTGGCACCATCTTTACTGGTAATGAAATAATCTGCGCTACCAGACAGAACGAAAGTCTAGCAGGAGAACGACAGAGCCAGTCAACAATCCGCAAGCTTGACAAAGACACAAGACGGCTAACACAACCGCCGAAGACGGAATGTGACCGGAGTTGAGTCTGTCCAAAGCCAACCTAACTTAGCATTACTTGACCTATCTAACCTACAAGAACGACAACGTAACGTGCGAGGTTTTATATTGAACACGTCAAATATATACATATAAAATAGAAAATACAAATGGAACGTGTAGCGTGACGTGAACGCCACAATGGTACTAATGTATTGTATACGCATACTGAGTAGTATGCAAAGTACGGACTAAATGATATGAAACAGTGTAGTCGTAGGAAAATGGCTCGTGTACATTCTCAAGCTTCGTGCCAAATGCCACTCTTGGCTGAAGACATGAATTTTTTCGGTAAGGCCTTGAATCAAAAGAAATTAAATTTAATCCACTAGTACTCGATTCAAGAATTTCACTATTTGGTTGCCACCAGGGGCAGGCGAGTGACACTATAATACCAGTTCATAACAAAAACTCGAGAAAGTATAACTGGTAAGTTTTTACTTGTATTCATGCAGCGAAAAATGGCCGTTGACTGATATGTCCTTGATTGAAAGAGTCGAAGATATCCTACCTATAAAAAACAACTTATATGTACAAGAAAGAATACCATCAAACTCTCAATTTTTGTTGCACCACTTCTTAGCGAATCAATCCAATCGGTATATCATTCAAATATCAAAGTTCTACTGTCTATAACATAATCGCAAGCATGAAATGAAGAAAACACGTCTCTACTTTAAAAAAAAAAAAATGTATGACAGTCATTATTTTTTATTTCTCAGATCAAACCACAGAAATTTTATACACACAGGTATTCGTTACATCGCTTGAAAACCTTGCATGGCTTACCTATAATCGAACTCTTTGCTCCACGATGTCGGTGTAAAGCTGCTCTGTGAGTCTAACGTAGAACCCAGTTTTGTCCAAAAAGTATACAGGATCGTTGATCTGTTGACCGACATACAGACATTGAAAATAATAAAGATCATTGACGTGATCGACGGGCAGCTAAAACCAAGAAAAGAATTAATTAATTACCTTTTTAACATCGAAAGCCTCGAGCTGCAAGTCCCGCTTCTTTATCTTGAAAGTCCCTGCGGAGAGAGAGCGAGAGAGAGAGAACAGAAAAAGACGTTAATGACATTTAGTACAGGGGTTTGGAGTACCGATGATAATGTTTCTTAATGTTCTAGTACGAACACGACACTTCTAGAAAAGAATAACAAGAAAAGAAAACAAAATAACGATGAAGGAAAAGCAATAATTCACCCGAGCAAGTGGTAATAAATTATATAATTCAGAAGCTTTTCCAGCCTCTCTGTTACCCGTTATTGAAAACTCGGTTAGAATGCGGATGAAGAGGGGTCGTGCATAGGCTGGCAAGGCGTGTTTCACGGCTTCCGCAAACTTGTTAAGGTTCAGCGAGCGCTCGGGGTCATAGATAGCGGCCATTCCAGCTTTACCCTCGGTCCCAGGTACCTTAACAATATCCCGTTCATTTTAAATTCTATACATACGTACATTGACTGTTAACTAAAAAAATAGTATCATAGTTGGACAAATATTTACCTCGACTCCGTAGACGGCGGCGTCCCTAAGACCAACTACGTTACTGATGACGGCCTCGACCTCCGAGGTCGCGACGTTTTCTCCACGCCATCTAAAAGTATCTCCAGTTCTGTCTTTGAAGTAGAAATACCCAAAGTCATCCATCACCAAAATATCACCTGAGGAAAAAACGGAATAAAGTTTCGTCTCCGTGAAAGAAGCAGGTTTGTTTTACTCCCGACGTTAGAGTTTAGACTCGCATAGAAAACCAACCAGAATTGAATACTCGATCACCCTTCTTAAATACATCAAGAATGATCTTCTTCTCGGAAGCTTTCTTGTCAACGTAACCACTGAAGTCATTCACCGCCTTCTTCGGGTTTATTTTACCGACGAAGACCCCAGCCTCGCCTATAATAGGAAGGAGACATGAAGACGTTAAAATCTCTCTTTCAAACTCCGTCGTGTTCCATTTTGTCTGTGACAAACAGTAATGTTCTTTGTATAAACACACTTTTACTGCACTGGATATGAGTCTGTATACGAGCGTATAAGGGGATGATATCAGACCATCTTCCGGCTTTATACGCCTTAAGTGAGTACAGAACGACGTGATTTACCTGGCTGACAGGGGATGCAGAAGCCGTCGGGACCGCGCAGAGGTTCGCCAGTTTCCTCATCCACTCGAAGCAACGCAACGGGATAAAGTGCTCCAGCGTACCTGGGCACGAAACCCACGGAACCGACGCGGCTGTCAATATTGACTGTGAAATAACGAAGCATCGTCAATACGTATTTTACCCTAATCGTTTAACATTCATTTTAACATTAGGCGGACAGAAAAAGAAAGTGCAGGTGTATTTCAACCTACCAAGATTCGAGTTTCCTTCTGTGGCGCCGTAAAACTCTCCTATCTGTTTGACGCGAAATCTCTCTACAAAGGGCCCCCATATTTGGGCCTTAAGTCCGTTGCCAAACATGAGCCGTACCGAATGGGAAGTGTCCGTAGAACTCGGAGGAATGGCCAGAAGATAGCGGCATATTTCTCCTATATACTGTGCCACCTGTAGCGATAAAACCGCAACAAACATGAGCCAATCTCTTCGAGAACGCCGTGAGAAATCGTTAGTATTTTTATATCGAAGCTCAACCTAAGCGAAGAATGTTATAAAAATTTTACATTGAAATACATCGATAAATTAATTTCACTATGAATTTCGAGCCACTGTTAATCAATATCCTTAAAGTTCGTTGGAGAATAAAGACGACAATGATGAAGAGCAAAGTTGCATGGGAATTAAGTATCCGATATTCTGTTCTTCATATCGCCAAAATACCCAGACAAGATGTCTTACCGTGCACTCGTAGTGCACACAGTCAGGCCAGAATTTGGAAGCGCTGAATCGACGGCGAAGAACGACAGTGATTCCACGCAAAAGCGCCTGACCCGCACCGACAATACCACCAGCGGTATGGTAAAGTGGAAGCGCGTCGTAAATGCGATCAGTCGTCCGAAGTCCAAGCATCGAATGGACGCCACAGGACATCAACATGTACCTACGACAATAGCAGCGAAAGTGTAAGTCGAAGAGAATATTTATTCGACATCGGAATATGCTTTGCAGTTGAATGTAACGAGCGCGTCGAATAGGTTTCATAATGTGTGATTAGTAATTTGTGTAACTTGAAACGAATTCTACTGGATACCTGAGGTTCGTGATAACAGCGGCTTTTGGCATTCCAGTTGTTCCCGAGGTGTAAATATATATCAGCTTGTCCCGGGGACTACATTTGACCTGCGTTCCATCAGCGGAGAGCTTGTCGCCTGATATTTTAGAAAATTCGATACTAAGATCGATCGACGCCGGCAATGACGTCCGCACCGAAGTAGGAACATCCGGCCACCGATAAAGCGTCAGCCCGGAAATCCCATCCTTGACCTCATTGACGGCTGTAACGACGAGACTCAAATTGATCACCGTAATTTTCACCCCTCAGAGAAACTGGGCAAGCACATTGTGCTGAGCTCATTGGTTCATCTCACGAAGCATTGCCTCACCGTCTGCAAGCTCCGAGCCAAAGATCACTGCCTTACAGTCAGCTGCCCGGATGCTGTGGATAAGGACCTCGTGACGCAGATTCGTGTTGACGAGGGCAGCAACGAGGCCCACTTTGCTCAGTCCAAGCCAGAAACCTACGTACTCGGGTCGGCTGTCCATTATCAAAGCGATGCTATCACCACGGGCCAGTCCCTGTCTGGAACGGAAAAACCGCGCCACCCGGTTGCTGAACTCCTCGAGCTGAAACGTGGCAAAGGGATCCATCAAAGCAAAGGAAAGTCTGGTACTGTCCCACAACGTGTAAGTTTCACTCGTACATAATGTAGAGAACTGCAGTAATTCACAGCATGCTGGGAAACCATAGTACCAATTTATTGTTCATGTAGGCTGTCAAAAATCAGCATGAAGCAGCGACGAGCTTGACACAAATCAATTATCAGAGTACGGTGAATGTCGTGAATGAATTCCCCGATGTTACCGTATACCTATCTTCTATACTCGTGGAAATCGTTTAATAGTTCATTACCTGTTGGTAAGTCCATTCCTTGTCTTCGAAAACGAATGCGGCGTGGTCAGGATGCGCGGTAGCGAGCCGCGCGAAAACCTCGGCGACGGTGAACCCCCGAGATTCCCACCACCAGAGCAGAATGTTAACCCGCAAAAACCTGAACGAACCTCTGAAACGGAATCTCAACATTGTCATCTATTTCGCAAGTACCACAAGGTTGTGTTATATGTTCTGGCACCCGTATACTTCTATTACTTTATCCAGGGTACTGAAAATTTATTTCGAATGTAGATAGCTTAATGCAATGTTTCGTAACCGCATATCCAAACCTAATGCCAAGCGCACAGAAAGTTGAATTGAATCATTGAATGTATCACGCTGATCAGTCCTCATTGTTTCCTCGTCAACTTGTTTCATTATGTTCCCTTGGACATGTTGAAACATTCCCGTCATCGAGACCTGCTTCCCTTTGATTTAATTTTCCCGTATGAGCTTGCAGCTAGAGTTCCGGAACTACTTCTCCGGTGTAGATCATTTGAATGGACTTTAAATTCCAACGCCCATTCAAATTACGATTGGGTAGATGCGTGGTAACTCTTACGAGAAAGATACTTTATGCGGGGGATAAGGTAGTGGATGCGGGCACACACGTATGTCGCGGATAAAACACATACAGCCGCGTCACACTTATCAATTATGTGCATACTAATATCACTGCGCGAGGCGTCCGTAACGACCCTTCTAACCGTGCCATATGTTGTACTGGAGAATTTGCTATATAAAGACACGCTGCACACGTATGTGGGTAGGTATATATCCAAGTACCGTGTACATACGCTAGGTACTTCGTTTCGCTTCTCATTCATCGCTGTCGCCATCGCCGAAAGCCGCTGCAGCTCCTCAACTCTGCATTTATCATTAGAATTATCCAAGCGCGAATGAAGTATGAAACTATGTCAAGTCAAATGATGTTCCAGGCGAATAATGTGCCGGTACTAAATTTATTCGGCGAAAAGGAAACGCTGTGACTGATGCTTTTTATCTTCCCGCTGCTGAACACGTGTTACATTGTGGAACCCAAGTCGGGATCAAATTGTATTTTCTTTCTCTTCGCGGGACGAATGAGTCGCTATTAGGTAACTCGGTTTCATCCTCTTGCAAGCCCCATTCTTGAGAGCAGCAGCAGCGCAGTCATTTGTGTCTAATTCAAGATGAAATATACTGGCGAACGGAAAAGCAGAAGTTAATGCTACTCTGTTTGCTTGTCTGCTAAACGGATAGATTCGAATTGTCTGATTGTACTCCGAAGCACATCCTTATATTCATACTCTTCCAGCTTCTTCATCAATGCTTTTATTTTCTCCGATGTTTAAGCAATTTTCTACAATGGTCTAATGATAAAAATATAACTAGGCCGGTGCAAGATACGCGTGGGCTGCTTTACGGTTTCAAATTTTTTCAATTTCGGAACGTACGAACAGCTATTCGTTAGTTAAAGTAGACTGTAATAATTTATTATCGGTAACTGATATTCACCCAAGTTAGTACACTCACGTACCTATAATACCAAGGTTGCAACTCCGAGGCCCGTACACATTAAGAAAGCATAAAATTTCTGCATTGGAGTGTAATATAACATTATGCCCCACGGCTGCCACACGAAATTCCAGCGTCGCGGATGCGTCGAGGCGGGCGCATATAATAATACTATATATATATGTAGTATGTATACATATATATATATATATATATATGGTATAGAGGACGCAAGAAGACTCGAGTGTCAAGAGGTTTGTGTTAACATTCATAAACTCACAGAATATCCCTTGGTAGAGTTTTGTAGAGTATATAAAGCATTCTTCGTCGATTTCCGGTGAATAGGAAACCTCCGAGTAGCACGGCCCCGACGGATAACAGAAGCTTATTAAGCTCCGTCATTGTGAAGGAGGTTCCGGTCGGCCCGGTCCCAGGGAAAAAACTCAAGATCGCACCTGCGTGGAGCGCAATTAATATTGAGAAAAAAATCGCGAGGTGGCGCGCGGGCCAAAATCACTCCCGCGGACGAAACAGAGGGAGACGAGTACTTTTCAAGGGAATAACGACGCGTCGGAAAGAACGGCACAATTGCGACTAAACGACGAATCACTACGCGAGCAGTCCTTTTGTCATTGAGCTACTCCGCTCCGCGACGACAACACGACGATAACTGATCGTAAGCTCCCTGCCTGCACGTATAGCCCCTCATTCAACCAGGAATTCGTGTGCACGTGACCACATACGTACACAAGCTGCCTGCACCAACGCTAAGAGCGAACGAACGAACGAACGAACGCCAATTGCCGTTCATATGACAATTTTCTGCTGTCAAACGGAGCCGGGGTAACACGTACACCTATCTTCATCCTTACACTCTGACGCGCTGCATGCACGCGGCACATACACAGGGACTACTTTGTAAGTATGTAGGTACGTATAACTATGTATTACTTACTCCGCGGCCAATAACAAGCTGACATCGGATATACAACCAGCGGATAATTTTACGCTGCCGAATTTGCAATCTTTCACGTTCATCCGAGGGTGGAAAAAAAATTCTTTTTAATTACAAATTCTTCTGCCTAATACCTAAGCGTTCTTCGTTTCTTTTCCTCGGTGTGTATATAGTTATCCTCGTTTCGTTATCTGTTTATTCTATATTATATTTAGACAAATCGCGTAATTCTCAGGTCTTTTCAGGCTGAATCACTATCACGTATTTTAAATTTGAATCTTGATGATACGACAAAAACACCTCAACTATACCTTTTACGTTATATGTATATATATATATATATATATATATATATATATATATATATATATATATATATATATATATATATATATATATATATATATATATAGCGATATATATATATATATATCGGCTATCGTGGCAAATTGGAAAAATAACTTTATTTTCCGAAATATTGTAATCAGGTTGTCGCAAATTTTTCCAGTAATCAGTCGTCTAATAGCTCAATATTATTAAGTGCGGTTTCCATTGACATGAATTTCCCTCACTGAAATGCGACACGCCCATAAGCTCATTTGATTCTCCGTTGTATCATTGCATTCATTTGCTTTTTTCAAACTAGAGAGGCGTTCAGATTGCTAACTCTACTAGCACCATTGAACGTAGACAGAAATAAATTGAGTGAAATCATGGCGAGTGGAAAAGAAGTACAGACGATGAGGATACATGTGAACGTAGCCCATGACCGTCTAGACAAAGTATTTTTACAAAGGGAGTTTCTGACAATCGATGAAAAAAGTATTTGATGAAATACTTGTGTATAATTTGAATTCCTGCAATAAAACTGCGTCAAAATAAACACACATAGTGGCCGCAACGGTTGTAATGACGCACTGTATATGCCTCGCGATTTCTCTAACAGTATTGTGATTCAGCGATAATCACTATGCAGTGTTGGACAATAAATTCGACGATACGAAAAAAAGGGATAACCCATTAAGACACTCGAACGCGGCGGTAAAATGGTCTGTAACTTTGTCACCAGTTTGGCGCCACATTCTGGAATAATCGTTTAAAAGTTACAAAGTTACGATCTTACGGACAAATAATATGCTGGTCATGAATTGACAATCTTGCGTATATTCAATCAGTTTTTAGGTCAGAGAACGACCTACTCACTTCTTGCGTAGAATTATACCGTTGAATAATTGAGGGATTGTCAAAGCCTCTTATAATTATCAGAAGTAATTCACCCAAACGTCTTAAGCACTTAGGAATCAGTGATTAAGTTCGTAACCAGCGTTCGTAGATCCGTCAATTTCATATAGGTACGAAATCGAGGCTTAGCAGTGGTTTGATGCTATTGATATATTATTAACATTGTAAATAATTTAGGTGACAGTAAAGGCCTGTGGCCTTATTTGCGTGGTAGTCACATGTCCAGCGAGTTGAAGACGAAACGAATGGAACCAACACTTCCAATGCATGTAAATGAACGGTACAAAGCATACATGTGCCTTCGGCTAATTGACATATTCCTGGATCTACTCGTTCTACTTTCACTCGGAATTTCAATCATTTTTAAACATTATATTCCAAGTACGCGTACGATGCAAATTAATCCTGGAAAAAACGTTCTCATACATATTATACATGTACGCACGATTATGATAATCTGATCAAGGCAAAGTGGAAATTATACTCTACCAAATAAGCAAGAAACTGGACTTGTTAAACAGAAAATTTTTAATTCACGTTAGATTTTTCCAATGCGCCCGTTTGTCTGCTAATCAACTTTTGAACTTATATGAAAGACAGATTTATAGTCAAGTGTCGTGAATTATCGTATTCAGCGATTTTTAACAGATTCCTCGTTTTAAATAAAACAAGCAAATCGCCAATCAAAATTCATAATTACAGTAACTCATTTGGAGGAAATCGTTGAAGACAAAGTGTTTTGCAAATTTCACTGTCAGAGTGCATCATTTTTCGCGGTGCAATTTTAAATTCTATTCGCAAACATATCTTTACTTTAGCCCCCATGAAATTTGCTTGAAGGTAAAACGAAGAAACTTCGCAGAGAGTTTTGAAACAGGCTAAACTTTGAACGGACAAAATGAATTATTAAACAGCCCCATATAGTTGCTATTGGGTAGAAGAAGTATCAGACAAATAGGTAGGTAGGTTGGTAGCTCGTGGAATTTCGAACATAATTATACGTATGTAGAGATACGTCGTTTATTTATACATAGTTACAAGAATAACATTTATTTTGGCTACATGCTAATTCACGGAGTAAAGTTCGTTATCACAAAATATATTACAATTATTTAAACTGAAATTATGATACGTATTGGAAGGCAGTCGCATGACGTCAGGAATACCATCTGATCAAAGTACCTGGAACACGAAAAATGATATCCTTTTTTTCATCGTAAAGCGGTGGAGCGGTGTCTGGAATTTGAAATTTTTAAATTTATTCAATGAAATGAAAGCTCAATCAACGCACCTAGAAATATATTTTGTACTGAAGTGTACGGATAAATCCGGTAGAAATTCAGTCTGCCAGTGTAAAGAAAAAAGGCGCATATAGGGTATAATTTGCTTCGCATTCATTATCACAAAATTTGATAACATGATCGAAATTTATTTTTTCTAAATGATCGTAGTTACGTTAGAAATTTATATCCTTATGAATCGTATTTCAAGTAGAATGGCCAATCCCATCCTAGAATTATTACTTGCGTAATTCTTCTAAAAACTTCTAAAAACGCAGCGTGTTTAAATGATAATTTATGACCGCTAGACCTTCTCAACAATTTTTTGGCGACCATAAAATGTTGTAGTCTCTACCTCAATCAGATCAGTGGCTTTCCGTCTATAGCAATAATTGATATGTTGGACAACAAAATATCTACAGAAACAGGAACGAATGGTTTCAATGCCGCGTTGCGTGATTACGCTCCATGGCATTGCAAGTGCAGTCGAGGTTTTTAACTCGCGGAAATTGGATCTGGTAGCGTGATCTATATACAGTAGTGCAGGTATTATAATTACGTAATTTCACACCACTGGCGATAAGCGATAGAAATATTCAATATCTCAGATCTCAATACCTTGGTTCCTACACAGGCTGTTTCACCAGTCCAATTAACTATCTGATGACTAGGTAAAGCACCAAGATGTCCAGAACTGAAAATTATACAGGCCGAACCATCAGCGCGGCATTAGAGGCTAGTTCTCGTTAAATCAATGAAAAAAAGAAACGAAGAAAAAAACTCAAACACCTATATACGTATAAATCTTCGATGAAAGATTTTGTCATCAGAAGTAGACCTGTGACAAGCTTTTCAATTGAGAATCGGTTACAATCGCATTGTAATTATCATAAATTAATTAACCATCGGTCAATATACATAAATGCGGAAGTTATAAACAGAATGAAAGTATGTAGATATAGATTATTGATGGGTATCGTTAAAACGAAGTGGTAACGAGATATTTCTTTTAGAACAGTTTCAAATGCGAGGTCAAAGGAGATGTAGAAAACAGATTGAGGAACTGATGTGTGCTGACCGAGAGATTTTTTTTATAAACTAACTTTTCACCAGGAATATTGGTAATGCATGGAAATTTCATTAAATTTCATAAACGTGTACGTAATGCGTACAAGAAAGTAACGGACAAACAGCTAAAAGTATGAACATAATTGTCGATATCTTTTTCATAGAAGCCTTAGGTTTCCTTTTATACCATGTACAGAATCAATAAAGGTATGAAATGCATCTTATCAGTTATTAAAATATTGTGACAGTGATTCCTGGAAAGATGAATATGTAAAAGTGGTGAAATATAAAATGTAAGAGAATGACAGTAATGGTGACTAAAAAAATTCTCAAATTATTGAATGTATAAAATTTCAAAACTTAGAATTGGAACATTTGCTGTTCAGATTGAAAAGTTAGACATCATTTGGCAGAAAAGTTGCTTACACGAAAAAATTCAATAAGCCACACCTGCTGAAGCTTGCAGCAAAAGCTGGTGACGCCGTGTTACCAAGGGTGAGTCAAAGCGAGTCAAGGTTTACTCACCAATAATACTCATAACTATTGTCAGAATAATGGCGCCGACAATGATTCTCATCTTCATGTTCTGCATCCAAGCCCTGCGGTGTGCCTTCTTTGCCGAGTCGTGAAACTCGTTTCCAGCCATAGTCAGCCGTTCGCTGGCCACTTCTAAGTCTTCCATTTTTTCTCCTCGCTCCATCACTTTTTGCACATTTTCACGCATCACGTCTGTTACTTCCTTTATCTGCATACGAACACTAAAATAAACAAATTATTAAAATTCATTGAATACAATTATAAACAGTAACTCTAATCTGGATTTCGGTATTATTCTGGATTATCAGAGAGCATGACAATTTGCAATAGGCCAGAAACAAATCTAACTCTTCGATAACTAATTCTATCTCATTTTATTCCACGATTATTGTAATTTTAAAACAGTTCATTTGAAAAATCTGAGGTAGAGAAAAATCATGATTAAATGAACACCACCTGTCCATTTTACGATCTCTGTATGGCTGACTGGTCGAAGTACTCGGGCGGCTGGAACGATAAACAAAAAAATTTCTCAGATGAATTGAAATTTAGTCTCATATTATGAACAGCGATAAAAAAGTAAGTTCACAATGTGGATCATATGTCTATGGTATGGATAATTGATCGTTCAAGCATACTTGAAAAGCATCTCTTCATCTGGATCGCTGTCATGATCAAGGAGGGTCTCCTAAGGAAATAAACAAAAGAAGGATTAGATTCTGACATCATCTAATAATAATTCTGAGCTTTTTGACTGTCTTGAACCGTGTAAACATTAGACGGTTGCTAATGACTCACGGCTTAAGATTAATCATACAAAAAACAAACACACCTTCTCCACGTCGTCGGCTTTGGCAACGTCGTCACGCGGCACATTACGCTTGAACTTCGGAGGCATGTTTGATGGTATGTCACAGGATACTATTAAACTTGTCCCGGACGGCAAGTACTCCAGTCGTTCCTTAAACTGGATGTGGAGATACGGTTAAAAGAATAAAACTCAAGGAATTCCAAATACAACGTCCATCTTTATCTGTCATACCGCTGAAATCGTTCATGCAGCAGACGACAGACGGAGCGACAACAATAACAAACGGCGCTGAACAATTCATCAACAGCTGGTCATACGGAGCATTGAACGCCCCCATTTATTTACTTCAAAATGAACTGATCCATACTAGTTGCATTATTTCGTTTCTTGCAACAATAAGTGAAAATCATTAGAGACCCTCTGGTGAAAGACTTGGATGAAGGGTAACATTTTTAATGGTAGCGGCCATGTCGGCATATTTGATCACAATCACGGTCTTATAGACAGGTCTGGGCACTCCAAGCCCCTTCCCATATAACGCAGCGTGACCGTCTTGAAGCCTGTGTTTCTCAATTTGTGCACCAAAGACCGGAGCGCTGCAATCTCCGAGGCCAGTGTATGCGTACTGTAGGCCTCTCCCTCACTAGCGCTAGCGGCGAAAATTCACAACATCGGCGTCATTTTCGAGCACGGTTTTACAGCCGGAGTGCCCAGACCTGTCTATAAGACCGTGATCACAATCAAAGAGGCAAAAATGTATCAAGCAATACTTCATTCGTGGTAAATCCAATTGTTGTACACAGCTGGTCACTTTGCATTTTGCAATGCCGATACGTTTAACTGACATAACCACGTAAATATCTTGTCTTCTTCCATTTCATGTGTTGAAAAAGAATAGAGAACCTTTCGACCAAATCCCAGGCGGCATGCTCGTAACCGTGCTCGTAAATTAGTAGACTTACCGACTCACACTTTGCCCACCTTACCCTCCGAACGGACATGACATATCATCGAAGGCCTGCCCAGTATGCTTCATTCTATACAACGATTACCCAATGCTTCCGCTTTCGATTTACATGTTCGAAACTTTGACTAGAGGTAATAGCGAGAAGCGGGTCACAAACGGTTCATTTATTATTCATGTCTAACAGTAAGTTTAGATTTATTTCGATAACAATGGAAAAAACATACGTCACAGTGAGATATTAAGAATATACTGATCTAAGTAACTCGTATGGCAATTCTTCACGACTAGAAAAGTAATTGTGAGTGTAAATATTCACTAATTCATAGTATACGCTGGTCAAATGAGAGTGTCACAATTATGCACTCGTACGGATTGAACAGCAAGAGGTAGAAAATTTTGTTCGTCATCGCGTGTTACAAAAATATTGTGAGACACAGATGTTGAGGCTGGGCTGATTGTCACAATGCAGCATGAGTAAGTTGTATAACTTTTGAAAATACTGTTTATACCTTCCTTTCACTGCATCCGTAGTCTGAATACGTTTCCATGATCTAAAGCCATCGCAAATTTTGAAACATGGGAGACTGAAGCAGATGAATTTTCTCAAATGATTTATTCGAACTTCTCAGTGTACACGATATCTTGCTAGGTTTTGCAACTATTTAACAATAATGGCACATTATAAACTTATAATTCACAAATTTAATTGATGTCTTTAGAAATAAAATACACACAGAACTGGGAACTGTTTGATATGAACTAATGTTCTTGAACACATGTGTATCTTTCATTGTTGCCTTCTTAAAATGACTAATTTATGATATATTTCAACAGATATTTTACAACTATTAACAACAAGAACAATAATAGTAATAATAATAATAATAATAATTTAAAAAACTATCTAGAACCCAGAAATTGGTAGAATTCGATATTGCACCTACAATACAAGGCAATCTCGTACAGCAAACTTAGTCACTTAGGTCATGAAACAATGTTCAAGCTTTATGGTACATCAGAGTTAATTCTGTTCAAGTTGAAGGTATAGGATACAATTTACCAATATCGAGAAAAAAAAACGTCATCGTTCTACTCTGAATATCGAATCTTTTCTCCTCAATCCTCCCAATTTACAAGTACACAGTATCATTACTGAGGTGCTCAAAATTTTATCGGTAAAGTCAGCTGGGTTTGAGTTTTGATTTATCATCTTCTAAAATTACACATTACAATGTGCGTATCGATTTAATCGTAATTAGATAAACTATTAAGCTCACTGTCTTGTCTTTGGTAATTTTAAGCTATATTTTAGTACGATATCCCCAACTTATACACTTTTCTATACCCTATTAATTATAAATAAATTCTAAATCCATTCCAGTTCACTGGCACATAGATATATGTAACTGATGTAAAATTATCCAATCCAATTTTCGATTTCACCTGATGTGGCAGGTTCACCGTCTAGGTGGAATTATTAATCTATAGATTTAATTTGTTCATTTAGATTTTATAGAACAGGCGTCTGGGCAAAATGGGGACGACACGTTCTTATATCCATCCGGGTTTTTCTGCTGCCATCTCCATGTGTCCTTGCCTGTAATCAATGATATTTTTTATCAAAAGACACTCAATAAAGTGTTTTAATTTAGAAAAGTCTAGTCTAACTTACACATGTCATCAATATTCCGTGTTGCGTGCCAGTCCAGTTCTGCATTAGCACGGCTTGCATCGGCATAACTTGTCGCAATGTCGCCTGGTCTACGATCTACAATATCATAGGGTATATCTTTGCCAGAAGCATCTTTGAACGCTCTGATTACTTCCAGAACAGAATACCCTCTTCCAGTACCGAGATTATAAACCTGGAAGCCGGAGGGATGCTGGTGGGAAATCGCCTGCAAGTGGCCAACTGCCAGATCAATTACATGAATGTAATCGCGAACCCCTGTAAATGAAAAATTTTGCAGATTTCACACTTGTAGAAAGATAAAGCCTGGTAATATTCAAGTGACTATAGAATTTTTCACACAACAGAAGAGAACAAGAAGAAATTCCCCGTTGAAGAAAAGTAGAAAAAATCGAACGACATTATCTGGCTCGGACTTCATTATTACCAGTTCCGTCAGGGGTATTGTAATCACTTCCATAGACTGAGAGCTTTTCTCTTTTTCCAACAGCGACTTGGGCGATGTAGGGCATCAAGTTGTTCGGTATGCCGTTTGGATCCTCTCCAATATTTCCAGATGGATGAGCTCCCACAGGGTTAAAATATCTGAGGGATGTGATGGACCAAACCTAGATGAAGTCAGTGTGTGTTCAATGACTAGTTCTAGAATATTTTTCCAGGTGAATATGAAGTGATTACTAAAAGATTCTCGAATATTTCTTCTACCAAGCATAAAAGTATACCTTGTCCGAAACGCATAGGTCCTTCAGTATTTCCTCCACCATAAACTTAGACTTTCCATACGGATTGGTGCAATCCCCAGTTTTCATGTCTTCGGTTAATGGTAGTTTATCAGGAAGACCATAAACAGTGGCGCTGCTTGAATAAATCATTCGATAGACTCCGTGTTCTCGCATTACCTCGAGTAATACTATAGTACCGCTAACATTGACTCTATAATACTCAAGCGGCTTGGCAACAGACTCGCCAACGGCCTTTAAAGCGGCAAAGTGTATCACATTGTCAAATTTATACTAGAAAATAAAATAACTTCATAGTTTGTTATAAACATCGTGGTAAATAATATGGCGAATAACTCGATACTCACCTGTTGAAATATGCTAGTC
Source organism: Neodiprion pinetum (assembly GCF_021155775.2). Lineage (NCBI taxonomy): Eukaryota > Metazoa > Arthropoda > Insecta > Hymenoptera > Diprionidae > Neodiprion > Neodiprion pinetum. Next base: position 42,770,289 of record NC_060234.1, read on the forward strand.
AATTCCTTTCTGTTTGTTATGTCTACAGAATGAAATGCTACGTGCTTCTGTGTCAGTTCCTCCACCCTCAGAAGACATTCTGGTTTCTTTTTATCCGAAGCTGCAGAATGAAGTAAAAAAATATATTAATATAGCGGTGTGCTAAATGAGCCATCTACAAACTCTTCAGCTGCTCAAACATATTGCGTAAGGCTATATACAAGTTCAGGCACTTGCAAAGCCAAAGATAAATAGGGTAGATTGTATCATATGTTATCGATAGGAACTGGATGATAAAATTTGTCAGCTGAGTGAAGCGATAATTGAGAAATTAAACTCATGATAAAACGATAAGGCTACTTTGAGGAGGATGCGTTGAGAGTATTCTTTCCATAATGCTTGGAAATAACTTTCAGATATTGATTAATTCCCATCTTACCTTGGTAAGCATTAGTAAGATTGTCAATAACCACCACCTCGAAGTCGGCATTAAGTAGTTCCAAAACCGTGAATGCGCCAATGTACCCAGCACCACCCGTCACCAGTATAGTCTGCCCTTTCCTCGACATATCTTCCGTTTCTTCGTGTTGATTCTTACTTCCTAATTTTACCCCTCTAATTGTGCTAGTAAAGTGTTAGTACTAGTATATAATAAATTAAACCTTAAAACTACGGGTTACATTTTGAAATACCGTCTTGTACATGGATGAAATTATATTGTAATATATTATCGCACACAAAAGTGAAAGAAAACTTACTTATTGAATTTTAGATTATTTTCTTATATCTGACAGTTTAGCAGATATGACTGAAGTATCAATGGAACATTGAATATTCGTCTTACAAACAGAAAATTGAATCACATTTTTCCCTTTCTTATCTGCACTATAAGTTGAGATGTTAACAAACTTTATGTGAGAGACCATTTTGTCACTTTTAACAACGTTAAACTGTAAAAAAAGATAATGTTTCATAGTTTCTGACTTACGAATGAATGTAATTCAAAATACTAATTATTTGCCTAATTGGGAAATTAAACAAATTATCTCAGACAACACAGTACTTCAAAAATACCCTCTTTCAATATCCCATAATACCAAATATTATTAGAAACTTCAATATAGATATACAATTATGCAGAATAGCCTGACACTGCAAAAAACATGCTCGATATAACCAATACGTGACTGGAAAATGTAATGAATATGAAACGATAAAGATAACAAGAACTCAGTGCTGCAGGTATTTCAAGTACAACGTTACATAACTATTATTATAAAGGAAGACTTGAGGTAGGCAGCGGATCTTAAATACACAACCAGCGCTATATACTCTCTTCAATAAATAACTGCGATTAGAAATATAACAAAGAAACAATTGAAAAACCGTAAGAGAAAACTGGATTAAGTAAATTCATGTTAATTGACGACAAATTGTGAAGACATTGTACTTTGACAAACTTTTTGTCATTTGACGTGTCAAAACACGTTTCGAAAGATAGATTCAAAAGGAGTTGAGAACATAGAAAATGTACACATTGTTGAGATTCCGCTCCGGGAATGATGTACGCAAGTATCGATTACGGTGACAGAGAAGACCGGAAACATACCTGATCCGGTGCGTGTGCCAAGACAACTAGTTCCACGACGAGAGAACCGTCAAGCGAAAAGCGCGATGTGACCTCGTGGCAAGACGGCTGGACGACCACGCGAAACTGCGCTACGTGCGCTCAAAGAGCGACGGAGTGAAAAAGAGTCGCGTTATCAGCGCGGAGGCGAAGTGGAGAGTGTTACAATTCAGGCCCATGGTTACGGTTGCGGAAAAGTCGCATCCAGTAGCGTCGATTGACCCATTGCATCGGCACCCGCGATGCGTCGGATGGGTTATGTCCTAGAATGATTTTCCTTACCGAACAACGTGCCTTTTGTCATCGTCTACCTTTGGCGGCTGATGAAGATTCAAAACATCGCGCGACTCCGCTCCACAATTTCGAGTTGAATAATCAACGGAACCCCCGGCAGGGACTCGTCGCAACGTCGCCTTTATGTAAACGATGTAAACACAGCTTTTTCTGTACCATGTTGGAACCGGTCTGAATTTGTCTTGTACGTAAGTTTCGATTCACGAAACTCGATACCTCGTTCGTCGCGACATATCGAAGGTATTTCGCCAATTCAAACTCTACGGGAGAGTGGGTAACGAAATTGTTTTCTTAGAAATTAAACAACTTTGTATGTTTTAAAGTATTTTTTTTGATTATTCAAATTCAATATGTATTGCAACCGATCAGACAACGGTAGCAGACCTTCGATCGTAGATGGTTTCCTTGAGTTGGAAACGATTAATAACCGTAAATCTTATCCTCATTTTCGTATAAGTATAATCATGCACGTATTTTGCTATACTTAATTCACCCTAGAAATAATGAACTGCTTTCAAACTGCGCTCTTTAGCTAAGCATTGACATTATCGCCTGCGGACCGTGACCATAATTCAGTTTCACTACAAACACTTCTTTTTGTCACGTTCTTATTGACTATTTTCGTATTTCCGTATTCCGCATTTTTTCCATTTTCGTATCCCGAAATGGATATATTCTTTCAACGGGAAGAAGGGATAGTAATGTTTTCCAGCTAGTCTAATGTATCCTCTTCAAAATCGCGCTTGAAATTTGAAAATCGGTTCATTACATAGAAAGATACGAGATTTTGTTTAAAAAATGTCGTTTTTGCTGGTGTTTAGCACTTTTTGGTAGTTTGTTGAATTTTTCACTAACTAAATTTCAACGAAATTAGATTTGAACTTCAACATTCGTTTCCATATTAAATAACGAAATGACTCATGAACGCGCGGGGTCGTTAATGACCCCACTCCTGCGTTAGAAGGTAGAATAAAAGATACATTTGTTCTAAGATTAACATATGTGTGCCAGAAATATGAGAGCGGATAAGATTGCAGGTCCAGGGCCACGAAACAATCACAATTTGATAACCTCCTATCCAGTGACATGGTGTACGTCCGTTTCTGATAAATTCACGTAAAATAAATTGCGTCGCTGTCTGTTTAAATTATATAATAATTTATAAACGTCTATTATAAATATTCATTCGACTGTCTATACCGACTGTAGTTTACATAGGAGTGTAATAATGCGAACAAATTACGCGATTGACAAAGCTGAACGTACAAACACGTGTTATATAAGAAAAAAAACTGCTTTATTTGTCTGTATAAAATGATTTCATTCGATATATGATTCAGGATAAATACCGCACATATTCGGAATTTCGTTAAAGCTGTGTAGAATGTATCTAGACCTATAATGGTGATATATTCAAGCAATCTTGCAGGTATATCGAGTATATAAAATTAAAAGTATATTGAATAAATAAATAAATAACCAGCTGTGAAGAGGAACTGAGAAGTCCTTTCGTCCGTTACATGCGGTTTCCAGTCTTTTGATCGATCGAATATTTATTATATTTTTCTCATTATCGATGTTTTTCTTTTTTATTTTCAAACCAGACATCTCGGATGGGTTCTCGCAACGCTTGTACTTTGCAGACGCACGAATTGACCGTCGGTAATTCTTTCAATCACGGCTGTCGACTGCAGTATATGCATATTGTAGTCCGGTCATCATCGATTCGGTGGTAGTTGGAGAATTTCTACGTGGAAATTGCAAAAGCAACTCCTTCGGGAATAGAGCGCATAAGCAAAACGTAAAGACCTGTAACATAATCTGAAAAACAAATTCAAATATTTATAGAGTTATGCGTATTAATGTATCACGCATAATCGACTAGAATTTTTCCTGCTGCAGTTGACAGTGAATTCAAGCTTCACTTACAATTAGACCCGTTTAAACTCTTTCTCGACACCTTAAATTATACCGTCATAGAAATAATTGGGTATCTGTATTTCGTATCAGAATTACTTAAGATGTCACAGACGAGCCAGTATTGGATAGGAATGAAAGAGTACGAAAAATTGCTCGCGGAGCTCGGACAACACTTCCTGCAATTTGAAGAACTCTGCTGCTCCAGCCTCTTTCCTGCGATTGGCGAGCCAGCCGCTCCCTCAAATCACTCAACTCTGACCTGAAATTTGTATACAATGGTTTATCACGACTGGGTAAATATACCAAGACTCAGCTGGATACAACCATGGATTATAACTGTTGTATTGAACGACCCATCAACCTTTTTCAGGTATAGAATTCTGAATAGAAAGTCGGAGTGGCGAGGGCTCGCACACCTGCTCGACGCTCGTCTGCTTCCGGCTTTATATTCTTGGAAATATTTAGAACTAACTGTAACTTTGTGAACGTATTCTTAGATAGTTTATCTATCGATTTAAGCAATAAAAAAAAAACAACATTTTTTTGACAGTTTAATTCAGGACACCCCCTTGATATTCGTTTGATTCTCTGGGGCTGAATAATATCCGCGACAACGGCATAATGTATGATGAACACTTACAACTGAGAACTGTACGCGGACTCGAGACGCCGTAAAACGTCGTCGCGATTAGAGAGCTCATTCTCAAGATTAGTTGCTCGCAAGCTCAGCCTTTTTCCAGCCTCTCGGCTCTCCTGCAACTGCTTTTGCATTGTTACCATCTCGCTCGTCTTCACCTTGACTTCTCTGAAACGATTTCGTAATTATAATACAAACTTAACCCTATATAATTCTTTTTTTTCAGCTACTTTGCAGCCTTCCGATGCTGCTCGTGAGCGGAAGCAAGCATTGCCATTTGCCCATTTAACCGTCCCCGTAAATCTTCCGCTGCTGCCTCGGCAGTTTCAGCTCTTGCAAGGCGTTCCGTAGCCAGAGCTTCGCTGTTTGCTACCTGATGATTAATCCCGTTTTTTATTTCTACAATGTATTCTAATTAATAGAAGAGGACATCTGACGCCAAACGTCATTCTTCTATTACTGATTGTCAATTGGAAAATAATTCCAGTTACACGATAAAGTACCTTATCAAGCAAAATTTTTTTATCCTCTCGGAGCTTGAGCAGCTTTTCGCGATCTCGAGATATCTGTCCATCAAGAGCTAGCACCTGTGCCTGTACCGTGAACAATTCGTTCCGTAGGTTTTCCGTGGCCACGGACTTTTCTTCGGCAGCATTCCGCAACTTTTGAGCCTCTTCTAACGCTCTTTCCTTCTCCTGTATAATCGTCGTTCCGACGCACGGTATATAATTAACCGTAATCGTTTCTAAATCGTTAAACAATTATTACAACCATACATACCGCTTTGAGGGAATCTCTGTCGCGAGCAATGTCATCAAACTGGACTCGAACACGCTGCATCTCAGCCATAAATCTTCCGACACGACCATTTTCGGCATCCAAAAGTCGTCGCAGCACGACGATCTGGATGTGAAGATGGTCGACCTGCTGGCTAAGCTGGCGAATCGTTTCATGCAGTTGCAAATTCTCCTCACGTCTACGACGCCAGGCGTTTACAACCAAAGCGCGACAGACGAGACCCGCTGCCTTGTTCGTATCCGGTGGAGCCGAGAGTCCGTTGACATCCAAATCTCCCGGCCATGATCCCATCCCTCTTTCACTCCCAGTTTCAGCCCCATCAACGCATGGTACCTCAGAGCTTGTCAAATCAGTTGCAGCTACTTTCCGTTGCAGACGTGACTGCAAAGAAGTGGCACTCCCAGACCTGACCAAAGTAAAAAATCACAATAAATTTATAGCGCCGTTTGAATGTTCAAATTTAGAAAATGATGAACATCGCGCAGAAATAATTTTTTTCAATACAGGCATTGCTGATTTCGATTTCAAGATTATTGCCCGAGTCAAACTTTCAACTTGATCACTTGAACTTCCAAATCTTGTAACGATTATTTTATAAACATTTTGACCAGGTCATTCTTTACCTTAGGTCAAGAACATCCGGATTGATGGACGTGGGTGACAGATCGACCATAGAAAAGCTCTTCTTACAAGAAGACTTTGGGGTATTCGGTATGATGCATGCTGTCTTTGAGTTGTTTGAGCTAAAGACGGCAGTCTTCTTGGTAATGTTGCCTTGTATTGATACCGGGATGTTGCGGTAGGAATTAATGGGGTTTCTAATCGGTCCGGAAACGGGTCCCCGTCGGGGACCTCTTACGTATGAGGGAGGCGGGGGATAATGAATGTTTCTTTGGCCTCTCAACGAGTACCCACCATACCTTTGGCGATTATTCGCCCATGACGATTGACTCAGCATCTTACCAAATTTCAAAGACAGTTAAAATTATATTTGCTAAAACTGTTGCTGATTGTTTATTATTTATTATTTTGCCAAGGGGATGGATAAAAACAACTCACTACTTAACAAATGAAAGATGCGTCCGAAAATATTTTCACACTCTTACTGGTTTCGGCATGATTCCCGCTTTCATATCTCGAACCTACACGTTTCCTTACCTCGCTACTATTTGCGGAATGTCAAATTTTTCGAGCCTGCCATCATTTTCAAACTCTTTAGCCGTTCGCTGGAGTATATAATTAGCTACGATCGCAGAGCGAACTAGATTCGGGATCGTGAAAAAATGTTGGTCTACTTTAAACGTGTGATTGTGGTATATTTTTCCATTTAGATAACAGTTTTCAAGATCATTTTTAAGAATACACATAAAAAAAATTCCGGAAACTGAGTAGCAAACTTGACGGGCAAATACTTTGATACGTATGACACGAAAGATGTATTATTTCATACAAAATAAACGAAAATTGCGTCGAACAGAAATTCGAAAGTTTGAATGAAACGGCGCGAGTCGGCCATGTTTGTCACGAGGCGCGCAGTATATCGTAGCATAAGCTGCGCGAGGTTAGTATGGTCACGTGACACGTTTCAGCCAATGGTGAGAAGTTCGATTCGCTTCCCCGAAAAATGTTGTCATCTTTGCCAAAAATAATTTTCCTTCGCTATTTGTGACGAAGGGGGTTGGTGTCGAGTGCTCGAGCGTGAAAGTTTACCTCCGGATAAAATCGGTACGGTGTTAGTACCCTGAAATAAGGTGGCAATGTGATATCTGAGCAGCGTGCTCTGTCAAGTGGTAATATTTTACACATAAAACCAGTTGTTCCCGGGTAAGGCCTTGACAGGAGTCAGTACGGAACAACTTTCCTCGTCGCGCACCATCTCCGTCGATCTCAGTACCATAACATGGGCCTCGAACAGGCGAGTATCACATTGTCCTACGATAGTTTAATTATAGCTGGGGAGACCTAGGCTCTCCAAAAATAATGATTCGATCAGCGTTGCGCCTCCCAAACTCCCGGAATCGCCCGGAATACAGTAACCAAGTCAGAACCACCTCGACAATCTTTTCACTATTCCAGAACTCCGTTTCTCATCCGTAAAAAATTTATAGACCAAAACTGTTTCTCTTTTTTTTTTTTAACTTAAAGGTTATTTTCGAACAGCTGTTCAATTACTAATTTCTCCCCATTGCAGTGTCATCCTTTACCTCGTTCCATTCCATCTCCAAGTCCTGCGACAACCTCCGCCACGCATTGTCTTAATCTCTCTACCTCGCTCTGTTTTTCCTTCTTGGTTTATCTCTGATGTGTGATAAACCATTCCTCTAGTTCACCTCAAGCTGCCGTACTCTTTCCTCATAGCCACGCTGCCAAGTTAGACACTCTTTCTAGATTTAGGCTAGTAGCATAGATTGGCTCGACTTGATATAAATCATAAAAACTCACTAGTGTAAAATTTTCATTGAAGTAGGACAAAGTAGCGCCATTTCATTCAGTTTTATTTCTCGTAGTAATACTACGTACAACATAGGCATTAGAATTTCTTTCACATAAAATTTGACCGACACAAAAATATAGATTACTAGAAACGGTGCTGTTATTACCAGCATGAAGCGTGGCCTCGGTTCAAACCGGAATCGGTTCAATGAATCGAGAAATATATATTTCCATTATAAATTTCGTAACTCTTATTATATATTTAGACTTCTTTGGTGGTTGGAGGATAAGATCCTCGATTCTGTTTATTATACTTAAACAATAATGGTAATAATCGATTTCCCTGTAAATCAAACTCGATCTGTTCCATCGCTCTTACAGCGTTATTTCCAGAGTTCAGGAAAGCAAATTATGATTACACACCTACATGAGATGTATTTTCTCTCGTTCTCATTCTTGCTTCTTCAATGAAACAACGATGGTGATTGGCATTTAAAATCATTTCGATCTCACAAAAATATAAAAAATACAGAAAAATGGTAATTTCTGCATCAACAGCTGGTAAATTTTGAAACAGTATCTCACATTGCGTTCACGCTTTAACAGTTCAATACTTTCTCCGCACATCGCCCATTTATAATTCAACGTCTTTTTGGCATAAGCGCCTAGACGTCTGGGACATTCAGCACGAGACATATCCGTCACCTCTCGGATATCTTTGTAGAAAGTTTTGATAAATATTTCATTACTGTATCTTTATAAATGTCAAGTCCGTGAAGAATTGTTCTCTCTCTTAACACAGGTGACAAAAGAATTGCAGTGTAAGAAGATAAAAATAGATCGTATGGAAACACTGAATTTTTAAAGTGTTCAGATAAGAAGAATTAATTCTTCGGCATTTTTTAAAACATTGCCTGGGTGGTAAATAAAAATTCGAAAAAAGACAGATATATTTTGCGGAGTGTCTTGTCGAGATGCCACTACTCTACCTTGAGTTTAAACGATACCACTTTGTACACACCATAAACTTAAAGATTTTTTTGTAAAGACGTGGCAAAACATTCAAATCGTTTCACATGCAGCACTACACTTGTAGTATATGCGTACAATTATATGTAATAAGAGTATATAAGAGCGGTAAATAAGGAGTGAGGTTCGACCCCGGCGCTCAGTATTAGCAGCAAGAATAAAGCCTTTGAACTCTAAATATGTCTCTAGCTGTTCTTCCCTCGATACATCACACATTAGGGACTATACATAATTTTCTTTTCAAAATTTTGACCATTCGAAGCAATTTTTGAAGAACCTTTGAGAAATTATTGGTGACAAAAGATTAAAAACAATTTGTCCAATATTTTATATTTTTTTAACACATCTGTATCTCTTGCGACATCTATTGAATGAAAAAATTTTCATCTATCACAATCGATGATAGAGTAATGAATTTATCAATGAAATTATAGAAATATTTGATAGCAAATTACTCGATGATCCTTACATAATTACCTGTGAAACGTGTTTAGTACAAAAATGTAATTTTCTGAGGAATATCGACATACAAAGTTAAAGGAACATCCGTAAAGTGACTGATCTGTCTTGCATGGAATGAACGACACGCATGAAAAATTTTACCTCCTACTTTTATTCCATGCATTTGCTTCCTCCAATCTGTAACCAAACATTTTTTGTTGCTAATGAAGACGCAATTTATTCTTGTTTCAGATGCCAATAAAACTGACTATCAACTAGCTAAAGGTATGGAACAGACCCATGGAGTTTCGGATGGAAATATAAACATAAGTGATGTCAGTGAGTATAGATATGCTGTTTTCTTTGAAGTTAAACCATATAAGAGTAAAAAAATCTGCTTAGCATTGAGAATATAAATTTCAAAGACAGTTGAAAAGTAATAATGAGATTTACATGCCAGGGAATACAATATAGGTTTATTAGGCAAACCGGACTATTCCTTACTACATAGTTTGATATTACAGTGATATTACTACAGCTCAGTCTAGATCTACTCTCAGCTCCGTTGATGCTACACTGGCAAAGTTCAGTCTAAAAGCGAAGCATAATCAACTAGCTATATATTGATTATTTTTCAATAAAGAATAGGCAGCATGAAATACAGCTAGTGATCACAGAGTTGAATTTTACCGAAACATGTCCGAGGTCCATGTCCGCATTAAAATGACTATAACTGCTCGCTACAATTTTTATTGATAAAAGTTGTTATTTTACCAGAGAAATTCGTCTTTCAGTAAAAATATACTTGTTCTAAATCCATATATCCCATAGAACAACCTATGTAAACCATATTTATACCATTCTACTTCTCCGTGCACTCAGTTGAAGTCATTCAAACGGATCCTGGGTTTGTGGACTGTCAAGGAGAAGAGCAGAGCACATTTATGATGTACTCTGGAGGTGGTGTGGAGAATGTGGGGATGGGCTCGGCCGGTTCAGGAGGCAACCGTAGGCAGCCCTACGTAAATATCATTGAACAACCAGCGAGCAAAGCGCTTCGTTTTCGATATGAATGCGAAGGCAGATCCGCTGGTAGTATACCAGGGGTGAATAGCACACCTGAAAACAAGACCTTTCCTAAAATTCAAGTAAGATTTCAGCTGCCATTAAATCATTGAAACAGCAATCTATCGCCACTAATGTACATCTCTAACATGACTGTTACATTAATGTAGGTAGAAAATCATACGGGTCGTGCAATCGTCGTAGTATCCTGTGTTACTAAAGACCCGCCATACAGGCCACATCCGCATAATTTGGTTGGTAAAGAATCATGCGACAAAGGTATTTGTACTCTGCAAATTCCTCCTGAAAGTATGACGGTGACATTTTCTAATCTTGGCATTCAATGTGTCAAAAAGAAGGACATTGAGGAGGCGTTGAAAGTGAGGGAAGAGATTCGTGTAGACCCCTTTCGGAGTAAGTCATACTATTTAAAGTAAATATTCCTAGTGAATCAAACATGATACACTTCAAAGAAATTTCCCACACCAGGAGACAGACATGTTTTTCGCTATATCAGATAGTTTTTATCTGAAGATACTAATCAAATAATGTTATGAATTTTATTATTGCAGCGGGGTTTTCGCACAGAACTCAGCCTACTGGCATTGATTTGAATGCAGTCAGGCTTTGTTTTCAAGTATTTTTGGAAAGTACGAAAAAGGGAAAATTTTCTGTCGCTCTACAGCCTGTCGTTTCAGATCCCATATATGACAAAAGTAAGAATTTTTTGTTATACTCACATGAAATTTTATGCATTATTAACTAAGATAATGAGAAGCGACAGTTAAATTACATTTTCAAATATTAAATTGTTACAGAGGCAATGTCAGATTTGGTGATCTGTAAATTGAGTGACTGCTGTTGCACAGTAGCAGGTGGCAAAGAAATTATTCTATTATGTGAAAAGGTTGCCAAAGAAGATATTAAAGTTAGGTTTTTCGAAGAGCGTGATGGACAAGTACTTTGGGAAGGTTTTGCTGACTTCCAACCTATGAACGTTCACAAACAGGTATCGTTAATCACCATGTTCCATATTTTTGCTTATTTTAGAAATCGGGTTTCAAATCTATTCAAGTGAATGAAATGAATTCTTTGCGTGTTAGAATTACATAGTGAGTCTTCATTTTATTGAAACAGGTAGCGATAACATTCAGAACTCCGCGATATCGAACTCTCGAAGTGGATCATCCTGTGAAAGTCTTCATCCAACTGCTCAGGCCTACAGACGGTGCGACGAGTGAACCACTTGCATTTGAATTCCTCCCTCTGGATTCAGGTAGGCCTGCATTCTGGTTATTGCGCAAGGCCTTTGCGAAGAAGAAGGCCGATTACAATACTTTTGACAAAATTTTAGCCACCGAGGCTGCACTGCTTTCAAACGCTAGCCCTAAAATATCACGAACAATCGATGAGTTCAACAACAATAATCTTGAGTTTGAAAAATCGCACGATAAACTTGCCGCTCTGCGAGCTCTAAACGATCTTTACAAAGTCAAAAGTAATCAGGAGTCGCGTAATAAAGCCGACTCCCTTAATTACGATGAAAAATCGGGTTGCCACTCCGTGACCAACTGTATTACCGATAGTAATAATGTAACTGAAACAAAATTTGCTACAGATACTGTACACAATAATAATTGTAGTAACTCTGTACTGAATGGTGAGCGTGTAGTTAAAAATAACGAGCTAGATTTTGGCCAACTGAACAGATGTGACGAAATAGGGTTCGAAGCTTTGCAAAAAAACTCCGTAACTGGCAAAAATGCTGAAGTATCGGATGTAGCTAGTCTCTCCAAAGATGGCAAGTCCGACTGGTTCGATTACACAGAGGTTGGTAAGTGGGTGGACAAAACTCGAGAAGAAAAATTGAATGAGAATGTTAACGATAATGTAGGGAATGGAGAGGAAGGTAGTGAGTCCTTGAACGAGCTGCTTCTCTCTGCAGTGGCCGAAAGTGATCAAATCTATGCTGACAATCAGGTGAAGTTGTTGAACGATGCCCTTGAACAAAACCTTGGGGATCAGCCAATGGATGTAGATGTTTACGATAATCAAACCTATACCAGTCTTCAAATGGCAATGAAAAATCCGATTCAGTTACTAAATCCCCCGAGCGTTACCGTGGATCGAAAATATGAAGATGTTGCTTTACCTGCGCAAAGCCCTATCATATCTATATCCCCGCCACCTCTCGCCCCAAAGAGAGATGTGTCAAGAGACATGGACGAGAGACTTCCTCCGCTCCCACCCAAAAGAATTCGTAAAACTCCATCGATGCCTGTTTTACCTGTTGTCCCTACCTTGCCACGTCCCTCGTCAACCCATACTCTCAATGAATCCAGCTCCAACCCTAAAGCACCTCATAAAAATTTACCCTCACCGCCTAGCACTCTGACAAAACAATCCAAGCCTGGATTGTTTTCAAAACTTTTTGCCAAAAAGGCTAAAAAAGATAAGTCTGAAACCGTGACTACGGAAGCTACACCTGAAGCAGGCAGTCAATCAAATTTGATCATAGGCAGCAGCGCTTCCACTTTATACAAAGACAGCCTCAACAATTTATCTTCATCCAGTCTTCCACGACCAAGCATGACTAGCGTAACTAGTGTCAAATCACTTAGACTGGATGGTGACGAGTCCCCGCCTTACGGCATCGAGCTCACAGAAGCCGAACACTACGCTCTGTACACAACTATGGCTCCTCATGCCACTGCTTCTGAATTTGATGAAATGTCGTTTTATTACAGCCCTGTGGAGGGGGGAAAAATACTGTCAGAAAAAATTGATTCCTAAAACATCATTTAGTACATTGTCGTAATTCGTTGAACAATTGAGTTAGTTATGCATGGTCAAGAAGCAATTACACTACCCAATGTGTTTCCTGATTGTTGAGCATCTAAGAAATATTTAATAACTTCGATATACACGCTCTTACAAAGTCAGATTCGACGTCCATTTTTAGAGCCCATGGTGAGAAACAAAGCCAATAATCCTTCAAGAATTGACAAACATCATTTAATGTTTGGTGGATCCTAACAATGATTAATGGTTGCATGGCAAATTTTACTCAAAAAGTGTGTGAATGCAGTGTATTATTTATTGTCACAGTCCAATATGCACTGCAATTGCATAATGTGCAATCTATTCTTATTCCCAAGTCATTTTCAGATATTACTATTACAGAGCAGATTAAACTGACTTTATGTATGAACGTTAATATAAGATACGTCATGTCAAATAAGTTTTTCAATTGCATTTTTTGTAGAAACTTTGATGATTCTTTCCATACTAAACATACCTTTAATGGTTCATTGGTCGTAAATCAAATGTTTGTCAACAATTATTATTGTTGCTAGGTGTTTTTACAAAAAATCCCTTAAATTAAATTGTGCAAACTTTAAAATATGCAAAAATCAAGCAATAATTAGATTTTTGTCAGTAGTCAAATCCTAACTTATATGGGTCGATTTATCCATTTTTACATCGGAATTTGAGAGAAATTTGAGTACCGGAAAAATTTGGTGCTTCGCAAGTCGCTGCAAAATGTGATTATTTTAATAATATCTCGATTAGTATTAGAAATAATATATGCATTCATTGACTTTGCCCCATAAATGAGATTTCAGCTGGATTAGAAAACGATTAGTGTCTGATCAACCGAAATCAATAACTATCGACCGTTTTTAAATAAACAGTTCTGTTAGTTTACGCTTTTTTTTTTTTAGTTCTTTGCCAGTAGAATTCATTTTCTATTCTGCAATGATCTAGTCAATATATGGTACTATTAATTATTAGTCAACTGTCGTTGTGTTGGTAGAAATATAATGGTTCATCAGCACTTTCCTTTTATAATGCAAACGAATTGTAAAAATTCATTCTCTGTTTTTACTGTTCAAAATTGATTATTGATCACCCCCTAAAAGCAATGGAAACATTTTAAGGATTTCCTGCGAATTATGTATAAGTATACATACTGACTTCATTTAATATCTAGTACATACAGGAAATAGCGATTTATTACTGTTGACAAACAGTATGCAGCAACTGCAATGTTTAAGTTTAGGTTTAGATTTTTCAAACGAATTGAATATTGCTCCGCCTTCGGTTTCCTTGGTGCTATTTTTGCGTAAAATAATAAATAAATTTATAATATTCTGACAAAGCAGGTGTACAAAAATGTTTGGATTTATTCTGTCGGTATAAAGCAGATCGTTATTTGTACAACAAGAATGTGAGCAAAATATTTGAACTGGGTGAGGATATTTTGGGATAAATTCCTTTGTTACCATGAGAAATATTTAACTGTCAAATATATATTGTTTTCTATTAATTCGCAGAGCGGAGAAACGTTATATTTGGTTGCTATCAGCAAATAAAATTTAAGTTATAGTTTATCTAAAATTATTTGTGCTAGCGCTGCAAACAATTTTAAACCACATTATGGTTGTTTCATATTAACATCCTAATCTTGTTCTCTATTCAAATGACTTGTAGCACAGAATGAGAAGCAATATTATTAATAAAAAGAGAAAGAGAAAAAAGCAAGATGGAAAAACGTTTCAAAGTAAAAATTATTTTAGACATCTTCGATGCCCTACATCAGGCGAAAAGCGATATTTTTAAAAGTCTATTTGGAACAGAACAGGGTGCAAGGTGCTAGGTACTGAGTATTGTTGTAGGCCCCCAAAAACTGGAAATAAGCAACGTTACCTTTAAACTTTGAACTGTGTGGCCTTCTTTTATACCGAATATTATTATTAATATATCATGTGGCGTGCAATATTAAGTAATACATGACACTTCTGCGAGGCGGTAACAGCTTTCATATTGAAGAATAATATTGATTTGTTGGGCGATTTTTGATGCTTTTAATGCGAATCGAAGTGTCTTTTACACCTCAGAATAGTGTTTTCTAACGTGTGAATCATTTGTAGATACCACATTGAAACGAAAAAGAAAATATACTAACGAATCCAACGTCAATCTGTTGAGGCATTTTCAGGCAGAAGCCGAAAGACGTGAGTATAAGCAAATAATTAATCACTTTTTGCTATTGCCTGGGTGCCTTGAGCTAAATGGTGCTGGTATCATTTTAAGTGAAAGCCAAGTATACATACCGCAGTAAAAGAGTCACAGGATTCTGTATCTTTTGGCCTAAAACGTATATTTTTTCATTCAAAAGCAGTCAATTTTACCTTATCGCCAGAATACTTCAAATTTAATTCTGCGATATGTTGTATCTTGTAAAGAGCTGTCTATTTTTTCAGCTAATTGTTCAATCACACAGATCCTTTGCCTCTTATTAATGATTTCCTACTCCACTAAAGTTATTCTTTATCAATATTTTGTATACATTTAAAGTACGAGAGTGCCGGTGGTATATCTCACAGTGTGTCAGTGAATATCACCGATTCAGAAGCGGTCTTGTGATGTGGTCATTTTTCACATTGACTTGATAGAAAGTCACAACTTTGAGGGCTGTATTCAACCTATGAACCATTTCTATTGCTAGGCCGCTTGTGAATATATTAATGAATTTCGTTGAGCAGAATGGATATCGAGCGATAGAAATCAGTATCTGTTCAAGCTATACCGATTACCATGAATTAATCTGTGTACGTCTCCTTGATATAATATATGTAATATCAAATTGCTTGAAAGGTTTGAAAGAAGTGCTTTCGAAGTGAAAAAATATTACTCGTATCCAGTCTGCTTTCAAAGCTCAATAATTGCACTCTGTTTCTTGATTAAGAACTGTAATATAAATCCTACTTGTTTCTTTCTATATAGCGTACTATTGGGCAGCTTTGTATATGATACTATGAATAATGGTTTTTCAGACTATCTTTGGGAGTAAAAAATATTTCTAAATCACTAATAGTTTCAGACAATTTTTCTTCTACAATTTTCGTATATTATCATATACGTATATGTATAACAAATAACTAAATCGTCGAACAAATCCTACCCATTTTGCACTCTAAAAGTTTACGTGAACACATAAATGCTCTTCAGAATTGGTTACAAGAATCTCCCTTATTTTCAGTCTACAGTTTCGACCTCTTCATTCAATGAAAACAATTTACTATTTCTTCTTCCACTACTGCCTGTGCATAGGTATAAGAACTTCAACAATTCTGGTGAAACATTAATTTCTTTGGACTAATACTTCTGCTCTCTTCTATATCGTTATGAGAAATCTTCAATAACTTTAATCTGTTCAAGTAAGCTTTAATAGTCGGAAGAGGGGGACATATTAACAAATAAGATGTATTCATGTAGTCAATATAAAAATGTCACACATATTTTCTCATGGTGATCCTGTATTTTGTACTTTTTTAAGAATGCATTTTATATGAATATATTAATAGGTATTTGTATCTTTTCAACTTGAGAGCAACCGGCATCTACTTACTAAAGATTTCACAATAATTGCATAGTTAGTGTGCACGTCTATCCACACCGAAATAAAAATTTGAATATGAAAATTACATTTCTTGCAGTTCTTAACAATCCGAAAGATCGATAATACTTTCTCGTGGTTCATTGTGATAATCGTCGTGGTAGGTGACCGGTGTCTCGATATTTGAAAAGTTTTTAAATAACAATGTGCTTTGAAACTATATTAAATACGTTATGAATGAAATAATGTTGTGCAATATTTGTACGAAAAATTTTTACAAACGAAAGCTTTCTGACAAAACGAAAAGAAAAGCACAGAAAAATTGAAAAAAAAAAGTATATATTTATTATCTGTATCGAATAATTATAGAATATATTATTATTTGCTGAGCCAACGAAATCACTGTTTTGCGCCTACACCCAGGTCACACGTTTCAGATCAAACACACTGCTCCTGTTAAATTAAAAACAATCAGGTACGACCTCAACATGATAAATATATTTCTAGCATTTGGTTTTTACGTCGTAACAAAATAGTTCCTTGTATTTTAATTTTTGTTTTTGGAGTTTGAGTGATTCGTCAAAACAAATCTTTAGCATGTATCCCTGATTAGCAGTGACGAATTTAGTTACTCTCATTTTCTTTGCCGATTATTTATTGAAATGTTATTTGTCAGTGTTTTTATATCTGATAATGCTCTGAGTGTTTATGTGTGGTACTTTAGCATGCAAATATTATAACGCTTCACCTAACTATCACCCTAGCCTTCCAAACTATTCCGTTGTAATATTAGTACTAACAAATTCTGTTTTCGATTATACTTATATATCCATATTTTTCATTCCACATCGCATTACCCATCTCTTTTTAACGAAATGTAACTCATTGATCGCAGTTTTGATTAAATTTTGGATAAAATTTAATGAATAAGTTTTGCCACATTTTCAGTGCTTACAAAACAATGGCTTACGTAAGGCTTGCTCTTAATGCTGTTGTTCTAGGATTTCTATACTAATTCTGATAGTACTGCGGAATATTTACAGATGGTGCCGTACAGTACCAGGCTGTAGGCTGTGGTTTGAATAAAATAAAAATTGAACCAGCCGATCATGGTCTTTCACCATTTCCAGTAGAATCTGGGACTTCCAAACACCCATATCCCAAGGACGACAGAACACCTTTGCTACAACCTTCTACTTCAATGCTGACCTACAGGTGATCATTCCTTCACGATTTTTACCAAATTTACTAGCATCGATTTGAGCTTGCATTCGTTGCTCGCTTGCTGAATAACTAGAAATTGTTTTGAGTTCTTGAGTGAGGTTCTGACATCAATATCCGAAATTACCCTATTTAATGCTTTAAGTATTCCACAGGCAACCCATATCACCAGGCCGCACTCCATCGCCGATGATTTACCCACAGACAACTGGAGCCACTGGCTACAACATTCAACTTCCGCATATTCACCAGCAGCTGCAACAACAGCCATATGGCGAACCACCTATGTTCCAGCAGTTGTACATGCATCACCCGCAGGATAAGGTAGACCAAATGAATACGGAACACCCTGGATCAAATTTTCCCCAGCCTGGTATTTCTGGTGAGCACGCAAATTCAATCTTATGAATAATATCCTTGAGACGTTGTCTCGTAATACAGTGACGATAATAGTAGACAATAGTCTTCTTAAATCCTGTATGAATTATAAAGAGAATAATCGGTTTTTACGATATTAACCTGGGCTCGTACGAATAGGGAAAACCTGGAAAACGAGACAAAGTCAAAAAATGTCGTACAAACATGGAAACGTCACGAAATTTCGTAAATGAGACTGGAATTTCATCAATTTAAAAGAAATTAGCAGGATTTTATAGCTCAGCATGCACAGAGCTGTAATTATTATGTTAATTCTAAAAAAATATTATATCAATTCTTACCAACACTTTCTTTTTTATTTTATGAAAATTACAGCCTGTCGTTATTAAATAGATTTAAACAAATCATTTGTTGGACAATATTAGGAGTACTGTAATTTTTTTTAAATATATCGTTATTAAGCGATCATCAGCAGAAAACCCGTATGTTTCAGCTACAATGCCTGTAAAAGTCAGTAAAATTTCAGGTTCTAAAAAGCGTACTAATCCTTTTTATATACTGTATCAATACAGCAATTTTATAGTCTTAGTTTTGGATAATTCATGAAAATACTTAATCAAAGACTTAAACCGACAGGAATTCAAAATCCAGTGGAGAATATCAGAGAAGGAATGGAGGCGAGCAATATATCAAACATGGATAGCCAACAGTCTGCCCCTCCTGTATGGAGCGAGCTTCCTGACCTGGATAACCTTTTCTCTGTCAATTTAGCACAAAATCTATCAAGTAACCTTCCGCTACCTCATAACTGGGACTCTCAGGTAATTATTTACAAGGATTTTACTCAGCAATGTATTACGTGTATCTTGTGTTCGGCATATTCTAAATCAGAACTTGATGAGAATTCACTTTCTTTTTTATCTTCTATATCTATTATACTTCTTTAAAGGCGCGTTCATTAATACTAAAAGTTTTTATAAAAGGAATGCTTTTAATTAAAATAGTAATTGTTCATATTAAGATGCAAAATACATTTTTTAGTTATTGCATGCTATTAATTGGCACCCAGAAGCCGGGTGTATACTTTGAACTCGTAGCTTCTTCGCAAAGGGAGAGTGTAATGTCATGCGCATTCAATTGAAGCCCACTATCCGTGTACAGAATTTGAATAAAACGTACTAAACTCCGCAGTTATCCAAAATCCAGCCATAAAATCACTATCCCAAATAAGAGATTGGGAAATAATAAATTATTTCATAGTAATGATAACCAGTGACAATGTATCTAATTACAAAGGTCGCGAATGAACGGATGGTAGAAACTGAGACAGCCACCTACAACGATGGAAACGAAAACAGTGTGATGAACAGCTTTGAAAGGTTGACTACAGCTACGACAATGCAAGGCATCCGCCAGCTCAATGAAATATTCAATCCTACCAGAGATAATAACGGATAACCATGCAGGCATGTGAAATGCTAGTCAAACGCATACAATGTGTAACAGACTACATCACTCTGTGGAATTTCCAGGGTAGCTTTGCACCCTTCTCAAAACAAAGTGTATTTTTCGAAAGTGCGCGTGCTGTTACCATCTGATGCAGCATGATGAACATTTACATAAAAATGAATTATGTAAGATTAATTTTCATCGGATTCATGATTTAAACACATGGGTTGTACTAATCGGGTACTAAGTATTGTTGTTAACTCAATGATTTTTTGATATATTTCTTTAATCTTTTTTGAAGATTTATGAGACCTTTGCACAAAAGTGGAGCATAGGTGAAATTATGAAAATCCAATAATATAATAACTAGATACCATATAATTATTGTAGTACTAGGAGTGCCTGGAATCTTATCAATTTTCATGATTCTTGTCAGTCGATGCGCCGAAAAAACCCGAAAAATTGACAACAACTTATAGGCACGTGCAATAAAATGAGCGTCTCTAACGCCATCTTCACCTCATAAAGACTCAATTTTCATGTACATATATGAATCAACAAGATGAATGTTGATCTGAGAGTCAGTTGTCAAGTTTTATCGTCGTGCATGAAGAGAGCTGATCACTGTATTTCTAATTGACGTCTTTGCAACGAGTGAATTAGTTTCTACCGACATTTGTTTTTTTTTTATCGTTACAATTTTTTGTCATACACCATTCGTTGCATATGAATACATTTTTGTGATATTAATATTCTAATACGGAAAATGAACAAAAAAATATTAGCATAGACTTCCATCCGACATGTTTATAAGATCAGATCGATAAATAGTGCCACAAACTCTCCGGAAAAAAGTATCTTGTCGAATATCTTGTGTTTCATTATTTTCATTTTTGAACAGTCCAACAAATTTCGCACAATTTTTATACAATATATGTATTGTATGTTGCTTTTAACAAAATCGCTGTTCAAGACTTGATGAAACTTTTTAAAACCTTATTTTGTAGTAGCATGTACCTTAATCATATGTATATGCATTATACATACGTATGCATAGGTATACGTACTAAGTCCCTGAAAAGACTACGACCCTAATTTAGTAGGCGATAGTAAAACTGACATTCAATTTTAATTTTACCGATAAATTTTAATTATACGAACAGACTACCCGTCAATTTCAAATTTACATTTTTTTCGCGATTTCAACGATGTATTTGGAAAGTACGCACGTGTGGTGTTGCGTATGTGTAAATGTTTGAATGAGATGAGACTCACTTATTGTTAGAGTGGGTGAGAAAGGATGAATTTATGTAAATAAATTTTTTTTCACTGTTAAAATTATACATAAATATATAAATTTATATTAAAACGTACACTATTATTATTATTATTATTATTATTGTTGTTGTTGTTGTTGTCATTGTAAAACAAACTTAAACCCCATACTTTCCCGACGATTCATAGAGAAAAATTTATGTTATCTACCTATTGCAGGTTCCTTAGATCTTATTCTCCTGCTCAATAAACTGTATATTACCATGTCACTAGCAGCAAATATGCATTATCAATAAAATATTTACAAAATACAAAATCCGTTGGCCCTTTTGTTCCAGAGTCAGTACATTTGAGCCTCCAACTTACTGGAAATCTCATTTAAATTTAGATGGGTAATTGTCGTTCCTATAAGTGCAGGAGGTTTTAGAGATGAAGCTGATCACTAATATGGGGTAGAAAAATTCATTTCGTTTATTGAATACCAATAGTTTCTAATGCAATATTGATGTGTGGAAAGTTTGCAAATGACGCGTCTTCGTACGCTCAACTGCCATTTCATTACGTCATAAACAACACTTGACGTTCAACAACGTTGAGCCAAGGCCGCTGATTTCATTAGCCAGTTCCGTTAGATCCGACGAATGAAATCACAAGTCGAGACATACTTCTTGTGGATCATGAGCGGGCTCCTGTCACCTGAATATTTCCTTGTTGAATCGTGACATGTTTACAAAAAGATTAATGATGGCATGGATTCTCTCTGGCTACGTGTGTGCTTTTATACGTCTGTATCTCCCTTTCGGAAGTGAAAGCAATTCTGAAATCGTAAAAGCGGTGAATATTCGACAAGTCGGTAATTCCAATCGGCCATGTTTGATGTGCCGTCATTTTATTTATTTCATCAATTTTCATAATAAATATTATCAGCGATCTACGTTAGAAATGACTGAGATACGGACCTACACTTTTTATAAAGACGGATACCCCCGGGTAAATTTGTGTGACCAGTTTTCGGCGGGAAGTGAGCCCAGGTGGGCCTGGGACCGTAAGAGGGTTTTGCTCAGTCGACTTTACCTAACGGGCTCGCACCGACATTCGTAGCAGCCAAAGTAGTGTCGGTATGAAAGCTTGAGATTGAGTCGATACAAAGTGAGTACGTAAGACTACTTGTCGACTGCGACTTAGATATGTCGATCAGCTCGATCATCCCCGTGGGAAGACGCTTAACCGCGGCCAACCGCCTCCGACGACCACCGCGTCCACCGCCAACCACCGTCAACGACCTCCTCCCACCTCCGACGACCATCGTCCTCCTCGACCACCTTGTCCCCGCCCTTCTCCTCCTCCTCGCCATTTGTCGTCCTCGTCTTTCTCGACCGCCGCCGATCGCTTCCCAACCACCACCAAACACTTCCTACCCGCTCCAACCACCGCCAAACGCCTCCTACCACCCCCTGCTGCCTCCTACCACCTCCTACCATTTCCGAACAGCTCCAACCACCTCCGACCACCGCCGACCACCTTCATCCTCTTCGTCTCCCTGCTCCACCATGTATTCTATAACATTAATTGAATTTTCGTAGGCATAGAATCGAAACGCTGTTTTAGCTGGTTGCAAGTGAAATATCTACGTTAGGTAGAGAAGCAGAATTGTTTTTCAAGAAGTGTTCGTATGGAAATAAATTTAGAGTAACTAATACATCACAGATGCGCTAATTTTGGTCGAGATGAAATGGATGCTCCGTATATGAGACAGTATTTAAAGACCTATAAAAAGGTGATTGTCGGCGATCTTGTCTTTGATAGGGAGAGATAGAACGGAGCTTCTTCAAACTTCGAGTGTGATTTAACACACATTTGAAGGGTACGAGCAAAAATTTTCATCATCCAACTGTCGCAGAACGGCAGCGTTATTAGCTGACCCGTTAACTGAAGAATATATCTTTAGTCAACGGCTGACCATCGAAGGGCCTAGCCGCTCGAGTCTGGAATCGGCAGGAAAGATGAAGTGCGTATTTCTTGTCTTCGTATCATATCATCATACATCATACATCGTATATCATACATAGTATTAAAGTTCGAAACCAAAGTTTGGATGTTCGGGTATTCGGATGTTCAGAAAGTGACAACACCAAAATTTTTTTTTCTCTTGACGTCAGCGATCTATATAGACGAAAATCAGCTAGCCGAATTCCTCAGTCCGGAAACAACCGTGCAGTAGATAGGACGTATGAGAATCGCGCTCCGCAGATTTCGAGTACCGGTTTTTCTACTTCCTGGATCCTGCGCTCCAGGTCTGCTTCGTGGTGCAACTCGACTTCCAGGACAAGCGCTCCGTAGTTTCTGCGCTCAAGGTCCACTACCTGGTGAAGCTCGACTTCAGGGACAAGCGCTCCGTAGTTTCTGCGCTCCAGGTCCACTACCTGGTGAAACTCGACTTCCAGAACAAGCGTTCCGTAGTTTCTACACTCCAGGTCCGCTACCTAGTGAAACTCGACATCCAGAAAAAGCGCTCCGTAGTTTCTGCGCTCCAGGTCCACTGCGTGGTGAAACTTGACTTCAGGGACAAGCGCTCCGTAGTTTCTGCGCTCCAGGTCCACTACCTGGTGAAACTCGACATCCAGAAAAAGCGCTTCGTAGTTTCTGCGCTCCAGGTCCACTACCTGGTGAAATTCGACATCCAGAAAAAGCGCTCCGTAGTTTCTACACTCCAGGTCCGCTACCTGGTGAAACTTGACTTCAGGGACAAGCGTTCCGTATTTTCTGCGCTCCAGGTCCGCTACCTAGTGAAACTTGACTTTAGGGACAAGCGCTCCGTAGTCTCTGCGCTCCAGGTCCACTACTTCGAGAAACTCGACTTCCAGGACAAGTGCTCCGTAAATCTGGATGTCCAGGTCCGTGACCTGGTGACTTTTGAATTTCAGGACTGATGTTTCGTAGTTCTGGCTGTCAAGGTCCTCCACATGGTGGATGACGACGTGATGACTTTTGACCGTCGGACTAATTTTCAAGTTTCCAAGTTTGATTATTAAAAACTTCATGTTTTGTACTATCAAACGAATATGCATGCTTCAGATAACATTTTGAATCGGAAAAAAAACCGAACGACCAGGATCAACAAATTGCAATTGGTGAGTGGTTGGCATTATATACATAGGAATACATGACAATAACGTCGTTCAATTAGAGCTAAAATAGCCGTGCGTAGTGTTTTAAATCTGTCAGTACTTAGCTGATTGTTCTGTGATATTTTTTGACGAAATTTGCTGCCATAAAATCACAATACTTTATACTTACATACATGTGCAAACGTGATTTGTAGCATTATATAGGTAGAAAAAATCTTACGGGTAGATTAAGTTGGCGTCACATGCACAAAGACAGTGTTCATTCTATATACCGTGAAGCAAATACCAGAATTTTTTGGGGAGTCATCGTGCACCAGTCTCCTCTACAACTATGTCATCTGGTAAAACATTAACAACGAGTAAGCGAGCGTACGATCACAAAAACCAGTTACACTGGGCATCCGACCGGTCTTAAAGCTAGTTATTTTTAATTTGCGAACTATTTTATTATCGATGTACCAAAATAACCCAAAGAACGGTGATATCATGGTAATTGGCGAGCTCAAACGTAAATAGTAACGATTTTTACTAAGAAAATTTTGAACGAAAATGACTGCGATTTAATGTTTTTTTCTCAGTTTTCTAGTTTATCGATGATAAAAATATATGTCAATTCAAAGTATTTTTAGTTTTCACATTTCAGACAAAAATTACACACTCCATCTTTCCTGCGAATTCGAGATTCCAGCGGCGAGGCGCTTCAATGGCTAGCTAATAATTTCGCCATTTTGCGACAATTGATGATAAGGAAATTTTTCTTGTACTGTGAATCATCGTTTTGCTTAAAAATTATCGTATACATATATTAATATCGTACATGGACAGCATATACATATATACTTTTTGGTCTCTGCATCATAATTACATCTGATCTATTATTATTTATGATCCATGTATACATTCTTCTCTCGGGTACCTATACTTTAATTAAATCACTGTTTCGCTACCAATTTTGGAAGAAATTTATTCTCATCAATAATTTCTTGTATCGCCGACAAGTCGGTAAGTACACACAGGCTAAGTACTGGCTTGGGCTTACCATTGCGAAGACTGTATTACTCGGAAGGTGAATGCAGCCAGCATCATGTCGAAACCGGTAATTCTCTGATTTTCTGCAATAAGTTCTCAACTCTACCGTTGGAACATCTCAGGGGGCGCAAGCGCACGACGACTTTCAGTTCTCAAACCAAAGCCCATTAGGGCAACTGTCTTTGTATTCTTCAGGCAACGTCACACGATACCACAAAGAAATTTCGCCGCTTCTGACGTCACGGGGCCTTGGGAAATAGTGTTTTTCGATACTAGTGCGCGAAGGTGGCAATGCCCGCACAAGCGTGAAGGCGCAGCACGAGCCCGGAGGCGGAACGTAGACGAGTTGAAGGGCGAGTGTGGCGCATTAACGCGAGATAGGCATTGCCAACTTTCGCACGTGTATCGAACTCTATTTTCTGCTACACCTGTAATGGAAAGTCCATTTTTATGCCATCTTCGCGCACTAGTATCGTAAAACACTGTTCCAACCACAGAATATTCATGTATTCTTTCTATATCATTGACAGCTTTCTTCCGCAATTGTGGCATACAAATTGCTTGTTCAAAGTAGAAAGAAAATAGATATACATATGAATGTTATTACTTGAAACTAATATAAGAAAACAAAAAAAAATGCAATTTGTGATTATTTCAAAAAATTACAAAGTAACGTAAAGATAATTAGCCTGGTTGTGAGACAAAACATATCTTTAACGAGCCGACACCGTGTCAATAGGAATCGGAAAGCAGATCTTGTCAGTCAGATTCGGAGATTCCCAGTATTTTGCGTAACGCATGCCGGAAAGCCTATGTACGCCACATCCGATATTTTATAAATCATTTTTTCTGGCCAACAGTGTTACAATTTAATACCTATTCATTTGGCAGTAGCGATATTGGCGACCAACTATCTGTAATCATGAAACTGGAGCAAAATTCGAACACGAGTATTAAGAGTTTAGATGATGCGTGTGAGTATGAGTATATATTGTTTTATTTTGACTAACCTCGCTATAAGTGAAAACATCGGATTTTCCTGAGGAATATTCAACTGTGAAATAGATCACAATAGAATAGGCTTAAATGGGCTTGTAGATCAGTTTAGTTTATTTATTTCATCTATGGTACACATTTCTTCGAGATCTTGCGTTTTGTGTGCATGTTGTGTACGTGATGAGTCTTCTGATTCTGTTTTTCTGTTTTGCTGTCATCTCGGCCGGCAGTAAATTACGTCATACATTTTTCTGTAGTATATATTCATACGTGTATGAGATAATTATTTTGTTCATGAATGAACAGGTACTTAATTTCCATGATAAAACTGTAGTAGCTGAGCACTGGGCATATTTTTTAAAGTAGTCAACAACCACGGACATTCACCTTATAAGTTTGATAGTTTAAAAGACCAGACTATTTCTCAGTATCTAGTTTTGATATCACAATTAGTAAAATTTTACATTCCAGTATTTATTTATTTATTAGATATTAACGGCATATACCGTTGTACATAGAAAAAGATGTAATATTATATATATAAATTATAATGCATTAAGTGACACAGTGGTATAGTATAATTGAGAGTATAATCTACAAAAGAAATAACTATTCATAATTTAATAAGGCTCTAGAGATGTTTTTTATAGTATTAAAATAAAAACTAGTGTTTTAAGGATCAAACCAATTTTCATTCTCGTTCCATAATGATGAAAGATGGTCAATTACAGAGTAAGATTTGCTGTTCAAGTTTATGTAGAAATAGTAATTGTCGTGTCGTAAAGTCGTGTTTGGAAAAAAAACACAAAAACTAGTTAGTAATTCAGGACAGTCTACCACATTGTTAAGAATTTTATAAGCAGAAATTATATCAATTCTATACATTGCTGAACAAACTGAGGGTATTAGAGGAATTGAAGAAATATTGCAATAATCATGATCAGTAAAATTCATTGGATTACCAGCCTTAACAGCTACAAAACGAAAATATAAGTGATTTAATTTTTTGAGTTTGTATATGTATGAGGATTGCAAATAATAGAACAGTAAGTTAAAATAGCATAAATAAATGGATAATAAAGTGTTCTAAAACTTTGTACATTACTAAGTCCTTTCAAAAAACGTTTAATATAGTTGATTTTTGTTATATCTTTTATATCGATATAATCAATATGTTTGTTAAAATTGAAATTACAATCAAAATAGACAACGAAACCTTTTGCCTCAGAAACTTGTTTAAGGAAAGATTACCTTATTTGTATGAACTAAACTCAGATTGTAGAACATGATTACCAAAAGTAATACACAAATATTTGTTTATATTGCATATTGAACCATCTTCAATAAACCAACTATAATAGCATCTAAATCTTTTTGGAATAGTATTTTACCATCAACAGAAAATATAATCAACGACTAAATTTAATTACCAACTGAATGTCATTAAAAAAACTAGTAAGAAATAGTGGACCAAGGTGAGTACCTTGAGCAATGCGAGAAGTAACATGAATAGGTTTCGATATGGATTGGTTGATTTTAATAAATTGAACATGTCGTCTTAAGTGATGAAATGACGATATCCACTGGGGCAGTTTACCATTCATGCCCTAAGCAGCTGCTGTACATAGAAATAAATCAAAATTAACAACATCAAAGGCGGTAGTTGAATCCGTACATGCAGAGTCAACAACAATGCCTTTGTTTAAATACTCCATTGAATACTTCAAATAAACACACAAATTCGATACAGTGGACCGGCCCCACAAAACTCCAAGGTTTAAGTGATTTGCAAACTAAATAGTCTAATAATTTAGCAAAAATGTTACACTTAGTGATAGGGTAGTGATTACTTACGTCAGCAACATCACCTCTTTTTAATGGTGATGTAATAAAACAATGTTTCCAAGAATTTGGAAAAATACCAATTGATAAAAATAACTTAAACAAATTCCTCAAAAGAGGTACAAAAAAAGATGAACATCGCTTAATGAGCAATGAATGGATGTTGGCAGGACTCAGTGATCAATTATTGCATAAATTAGAGATGGCTCTATCAATTTCGGTTTCACTGAATGATATGCTAGCAAAACTGTCTTTAATTAATATTTATGGACAGAGTATTAGTACTGTACAGAGTTAATTTAAAATCAAAGCATCCTCGATGTTTCGAGTCCAAATTATTTTTTGAGATCAAATAGGTGGTACGAACTATATAACCAATTATAGCGATGAACTTTTCCAAAGTGTATTTTAGATATACATGAAGCATAATAAATCGAGCATAATCTCTTTCATCAATTCTAGTTCCTGCCAATATAAATTATTATTTCACCAGGATTATCGCTCCTTCTGCAAAACTTTGCATCGATTACATTCCCAAGTATTTATAACATATTCATACTATAATGTTTTGATTTTCTGTGGATTTAGTGGAAACCATTGATACAGTGGAGCATTGCAAAGAGGAAAATGACACAGGTACCATGCACCTGGGAAGTGATCGAGACACTCTGGGTACAGCCTCGGTTGAGTCAGAAAACATCCAAACAGCACCTTATATAAAAATCATCGAACAACCAGCGAGTAAAGCTGTTCAATTTCGGTATAGAAATGAAGACAGAGGCATTTCCATTATTCCTGGGGTGAATAGTACACGTGCAAAGAAAACTTACCCTAGTATACAAGTGAGATGCCACCTTCAATTCTAATCTTAAAATGACAATGTACTGTCTAGAGTGTCCATTTTTAACACAATCATTGCATTGATGCAGATAGAAGGCTACGAAGGTTCAGTAGCTGTCGTCGTATCTTGTGTTGCTAAAGATTCACCGTATAAACCGCATCCACATCAGTTAGTAGGTAATGACTTCTGTAAATACGGATGCTACAGAGCAAAAATTCCCCCCGAAAGTAGAAAGGTGATATTTGGTCATCTTGGAATTCAGCGTGTCAAGAGAAGCGAAATTGAAGAAGCCTTAGAAATGAAGGAAAAAAAGGGCGTTGACCCCTACAAGAGTAATTACTATTAGTTCAAACCGTGGTGCAAACTGTGTTTTCTTCTAGTAACATGTCTTGCAATGTTCCAAATGAGGTGTGACTGAAGATACAACTGAATAATGGAAATGAACATGCTACGTACTACTTACCAGATTTTATTCTTTTAGCTGGGTTTTCACACAAAGTTACACCGATTGATATCGATATGAATGTAGTTAGGCTCTGTTTCGAAGTCTATCGGGAAGGTACTACCAAAGGATTATTTGATGTCCCATTTCAACCTGTAGTTTCAGATCCCATTTATAATAAAAGTGAGATTTATTCCTGATATGTTTACTAGCATTAAACAAGTATATGATCTACATGTTGAAATGAAAACAACTCTTCAAAGCAAGATGATTGCACTTGTAAATACTGCCTCATAATGTTCAAACGACAACAAGTACTACACAGCTGCAAACGGCGGCGATGCAGGGCAAAGTTTTATCTTGTGAATGCTTTTTTATGCAGCTAGATGCACTTTATTGGTGCGATCGGCAGCGCACCGCGGTTAATTGGTATTATTTCCGGCAATAGCTACTGTTGGCAGCGCTGTGGTATGCATTGACCCTCATATAATAGAATCATAGTAATAATATTCTATTCTTACAGAGGCATTATCAAAATTAGTTATCGTTGATCTCAGCTCCAACTATTGCAATGTAGAAGGCGGTAAGCAGATAATTCTGTTGTGTGATAAAGTTCCCAAAGAAGATGTTCAAGTTCGCTTTTTCGAGAAGCAAACTGGTTGGAAGTGTCAGGCAACCATCAAAAACATTCATCGTCAGGTTCGCATACAAGCATATTTCACCTCTCAGCCAATTGAAACAGAAAAGTTTATATGGAATTGAATAGATCAAATGAATTTTTATTCATACTTCAATTATTTGATGAAACCATGTTCTCACAACAGGTGGCGATATCATTTACAGCTCCACCGTATCACAATTTTGACGTGAACGATTCTGTACCTGTCTTTGTGGAATTATTTAGGCCTTCAAACGGTGATATAAGCAATGCGTTTCCATTTGTATTTCACCCTAAAAAATCAGGTGGGCTTGCGTTTTGGTCATAATTATAAGCGTTTACATTGAAAAAGTGCAACAGTAACTCTCTTACCTATTATTGAGTATGGGATTGTCGTTACAGGAACCAAGTTACGCAGAGAAAAAAAATATACTTACGACATCAGAGACAACAAAACTTATAAGGAAATTCAGACGGCATCAATTGAGCATGGTGAGCACATATCTAACAATAAATCCTAATAATTCAGATTCAAATTGAGTTGTCAGATAAGTTCGTTAAATTTTTACTTTGGTCTTACTTGTTGCTTTCTATTTTTCGATATTGAAATCTCTACTTTGGTGATAGGAGTTTTACAAGAAAGTATCCAATGTCATGGCTATGAATTAACGCCCATGGAAGTTAACCCAGAAGATCGAAGTCGTTCACTAAACAGAATAGTATCTACGAGTTACAAACAGTCTAGCGATACCCCAATCCCTTTACCAGAACCTTCCACAGTACCTCAAACTTTCAGGTAATTGCTTATCAATATTTTCTTTAAACAGATTGAATAATCTATTCATAGTATAGTTATATCTATATAGTTATAGTATAAGTATATTTATTCGTAGACAACCACCGCTGGTAGATAGTACTCATTTGCCGATAAATTACATACTTCGAAATTACGAAACTCACTTCAATGTTTCGCCTTTACATCTTAATTAGGTATATCCAGCCCCAAGAGCAACAGCAAAGAGGTCGAAAACAGCAATACAACCTTGTTTCACCTCTCCGGTCACAGCAGCCACCAGAGAGATGCCAAGAAGAACAATACAACATTCTTACACCACTCCAGCCACAGGAAAGATGTCAAGAAGAGCAATACAACATCCTTCGGCGAGATCAGCAACAACGAAGGTGTCAACAAGAGCAATACGACGTTCGTAAACCTTTCCAACCACAGCAAAGATGGCAAGAATTGCAATATGACGTTCTTATACCTCTCCAGCCAGAGGAGCCACAACAAACATGTCAACAAGAACAATACGATGTTCTTATACCTCTTCAACCACAGCAAAGATGGCAAGAAGAGCAATACAACATTCCTACAGTTCTTCAACCACAGCAAAGATGTCAAGAAGAGCAAAGCAATGATTTTATGCCTCTATGCCAGTCTCTTGAACAACACGTGAATGAGTAGCAACTACAAATTGTGTTAGATACAGTGAATGCAGAGTAACCTAGGTCGGCTTTTCCTTTACTCATATGGAAACTCAGGTGAGTTCCACAATGCGATACCATCAATAATTGCAGTAAGCCAGTTGAATAATGGATCAAATAGGCGACGCCAGACATCATCATTGACCTTGAATATGTTTGATTAATCAAAGAGTGTTGCTTACATAGGTATGTACGCACAATGCGTGTGAGTACCTGTAGAAATCATGAGAAATTTATGTATGTAATAATGTGTTAGATTGCAAAGTCAACGAGTGCATGCACGTGAGTAAAATCCGGCTAATAGAAACACATTAATAATAAGTTGACGGAAAAGCTGAATTTTTTACACGTAGTGTCATGACTACTTAGACAAGCAGAAAGTTATTCTGTTCTCACGTAGTGAATGACTATTTTAAATCACATATCGTCTCACATTAATGAAGAGACAAAAAATATATAGCCTAAGATTTTGTTGATTTAAATTTTTTGTTTTTGATAATTTAATGGGGTGTCTTTTTTAAGTTGTGCAACATTCAATAGGCTATAATTTGGAAGTTGATGTCATTTTGAGGTTCCAAATTGTACTGCCATGTCTGGTGCAATTCACAGCTGTTTTTGCCAAAGTTCCAAGCTAATAACAGAAAGTTTATTATCACACAGATCAGAAACAAAAATTTCCAGTCATAGACTTGACTAAATTTACCTTCTGGAACAACGGTTGAAAGAATAATGTGGAAATTGGATGAAATTTTCGAATTTTATTATTTAGTAGTTTATGGAAAAATGTCTTGGGCATATATATTTTTTTGTTTTTTTCATTTCAAGTATAGTTGAAGCAAATTCGATAGGTTGAAGACAGTTACTGTGTGACATT
Source organism: Neodiprion pinetum (assembly GCF_021155775.2). Taxonomy (NCBI): domain Eukaryota; kingdom Metazoa; phylum Arthropoda; class Insecta; order Hymenoptera; family Diprionidae; genus Neodiprion; species Neodiprion pinetum. Next base: position 42,802,533 of record NC_060234.1, read on the forward strand.
AATCAGGTTAAAGTATATCTATACGTACCGAAAACAGCGAAATTGAATTGTTTATAACTTTGAAAATGGAATGGAAATGAAAATATATAACCTGATTATTTTTATGTACTTTACGTTGTGCACTTTTGAAAAGTGGATTTTTTTCCAATGATACTTCCTTATTCCTCGTTGATGTTCATCATACCCGCGAATCGTAAATCTATACTATTACTCCGAGTAATGAAATATCAAATGAAAAAAAATGTGTCCAGATAAATACATGTACACTCAGGTCATTTATTGACATTGTGAAATGAACACTTTATTGAATTAATTAAGTATGTACCTCAAATAAAAAATGCTCGATTAGATTTTCAAAATGTATTTCCTTAAAAATACAATGAAAGACTTTTTTTTCTCTTTTGTTGTCAAATCTGATGGAATGAGCAGAAATATAATATCTGTAGCATTGTTGGTTGAAAATGATGAAATGTTGATCCTATATAAACTCGCCTGGACAAGATACATACAAACACAAAAACCAAACTCTTACAATTAGCATAAGATCTTGTTATGTTAGGTAACAACGTGCATAACTGTGAGCGGCAGGTCACGATTCTATAATATACCTATATCCATCGCCTACGTGCCCAACAAGTACATATATATCTACAATGTCATATGCACTTGTTTATAAACGCATGCCCGCAATTCCGAGCCCTTTTAACGTACCCGCGATCCTTTCTTACCCTAACATGGGTCTATTTTCTAGTTTTTATTTTCTTCTGACAGAGGTGCTAGAGGTCGACATATTCAAATAAAATTCTGCTTCTATCATTCGAGGAATTGCAAATACGGCGTTGTTAGCGATATACTTCCTACATGCTCTGTGGTATTAATGGGGTCGAATTTGCAGAAGCACCATGGCATAGTGGAAATACGCTCATGTCAAGGAACATGTTGACAAAGTTTACTATCATTCATAGACTGACGCTAGCGGTGTTTTCTGGCTTACCGAACATAATTTTCCACATCGTACGAAAGGTACAACGTACGACGTACTATAAATAAACAGTATAATACAGCACATCTGTACCTATACAACAATTTAATTTGATACCACTGATTTTCCCACCTAAGTAAGTGCTCGCGCTGCAGCACCTTCTCTGTGAAACCTCGTCAGTATCAATATTTTTAAACGTTTGTAATCTTTCTTTAACCGTCTACTAAATGGACGCTGTTGTATTATTAGTAAATATGGATATTGAAAATAGATCCATACTGTCACATACTACGTACGTACGACGAAAACCGCGTTAATCTTCTTCTTTTCCATCTTCGATCTGTGATTTATTTAACTACTTCCTCGAAAATATTTGTACATTAAAACGTGGGACATTGTCTCGCATTCAAATTATTATCATTATTTATTATTATTAATATTATGCAGCTATGGTACAATGGTATCGTAACCGCAATGTCTCATCACCTCATTTGCCTACCAGTCTCCCAGAATAAGTTATGACATTGAAAGATAGAACATCTTATTACTTGTATCTCAATCTTAGGGGTCATAATTTTCTTGTTAAATTATACCAATCAGGTGTTTACTCAATTTGATGGTGATGGTTATATTATTTAATAAAAATTTAAGGAAACCTAATACGTGAATCTATGTATCGCCAAATCAGTCATCCGTGTTGCCTCATACTACGATGTTTTTCGTATGACAATTTTTTAATTTTCTATTTTCTTTACTTTGTTCGGTGGCTGTTACAACAGCCTACAGTCGAAGTAATCGACCCGACTATTCGTTGGCATTATAGTAAAAAATGTGTATACATGGCCTGAGTGTGCATACCTTGAGGATCTCTCAAAGCGGCCTCCGCGCACACACAGCAGGGACAAACTGAGAGACGTTACCGGATATAAATTTGTCCGCTGCAAGAGATTCCCACTGCATACGAAACGATAATAATTTATTAGATGTGGAGCACATCCGAAATCATGAAACCTAACCACGGTGCGGTAATCTCAAATATTAAAAGAATTTTTGCCGTTCCACGCCGTGTAAGGCGCGTATATTCATGAATCCTTTCTGCAAGGGGAAAAAAAACAAAAAAAAAAAGGCGACCACACGTTCCTGCGTCTGCGTGTAGCATCAGCGCTATATTGCATATATACAGAAATTGGCGATATATTAAAATACAATGTACTATGCGTAAAACGATGATCAGGAGAAATGAATAAAAAAAAAAATTGTCTTCAAATTAATTATACATGAATTTCGTACATGTAAATGTGAAAATGATGTCAACATAAGAACGCACTTGAACGGAAAGAGTATTTTCAAATAAATAAACAAGTTGTTGTAGTAATACTATTACTATTATCAAAATTACATTTGTTGTTATTTTACAAAGAGCGAGCACAGAAACGAAACCGCAACTTTATCGTTAAAAAAATGGGAAAGGGGGGAGTCTCAAAATTGCTTGGGTAGCAAATTATTTAAGCAGAGAGAAGAAACTGAATTTTTCTTCCTTGCTCGTAACTTATCTACATTAGACGCAATAGAGTTTCTTCAAAATTATATTGAGAGCAAATATTGGAAAAGGGTTAACAATTTGTTCGTACATGACAATACTCTCTCTACTCAGAGCTCGTTGTATGCCGTGACGATCCCCCTACCCCCCCACGTGACGCTTTCATGTATAACGTTACGTAATATCATAATCGTCAGTATTAATAATAAAATGTTCCTTAGTTTATGACTTTATACATGCTATGTATGATAATTATAACGCAAAGTTAAAGACACACAATTACTCATCCACACTGCTTTTTCGGCGCATGCATAATTCGATACTTCCATGTCCCATATCGACTTTGAGGCAAAAGTGTGAAATTCTGTAAACATGATCGGCGCTGGAACTGTACTGCTCAACTGACGATTGCTATTTTGCGGTGAATTATCGGATTTTCCCATGCATTTAAAACAAAAACAAGGCGTAAGTATGGACAATTATAATTCATATTTTTCGAAGCAATGCAACTTCTCAAATTCATCGATTATTCACGAATTTCACACTCGTGCTATTACAAACTCCCTATTATACGTTCGTTCGTCTATATGCATCAATAAGATACTCTTGTCACACGCGCTAGGTGAGAGACATTCGTAGAACTACGAACGTAAATTTCATTTCAAATGTAAAAAAAAATCATCACCCCATAAATGTCCATTTTACACTATTTAAATACAATAGAGCTTTTTTCTATCTTTACTTTTTTTTGTTTTGTTGGTTTTTTTTTCGTTTTCTCTTATATATATATATATCTTAAATAAGTTTTCATTATAAAACTGTCCCTTGAAAAAAGCCAGTTATCGGACAAATACAATTATTAGGTTGTTCAAACGAACTGCATATTACAGGTTAAACATTTTACGTGGAAGTATAGTTTTGAAAACAGTTTTGTTTTACAAGATCGTTTTGGATTTCAAGATTGAATTTTTCTAAATACAAAAAAATCACATCGTTATTGTTATTATTACTATCGGTTTTATGTGAAATTAATTTAGTTTAATCATGCTGAACAATCTAATAGCATTTGATGTTGGCTAACTGGGGGCCAGGATTGCGAAGGACCAAGACATTAGGGCTGCGGCGTCCGAGTGTCGGCCGGTCGCAACTCTGGCAAGGTGGCAGCCTTTTTAAATTGTATATCGCGGGAGCACCCCCTAAGAATTGGGCAGACACGCGCCAACACTTTAAATCAACTCCTCAATATGAGAGTGAATCTCCCGCTGTCTCGAACGATGATGGCGCCGTCCACCCGTTTTCCGTCTCCCGCCGCCTCCCGTTGTCTTTCTTGCGTACTTTTCTTACTTTCTTCATTATACGTCGTCGTCGTCGTCATCACCGTCACCCTCTACTTCTCCTTCCGCATCGTCGTCTTCCTCATCTGAAAATGAAAATCATCCAAAGGATTTAGCGATTAGCAGACGCTGGAGCGAAAAGACGATCATTTCATTTCGCAAGAAACTTTGCGTTTGTGATGCAAATTTATTCAATGTAGAGAACAAAAAGTTTTGCACTAAAACGCACCTTCATCTTCTGCAAGATCATCCTCGCCTTCGGGGAGATCATCTTCGTCGTCATCGTCATCTCCATCCCCATCAACTTCCTCCTCATCAGCGTCAACTTCGTCATCAACGTCCTCCTCCTCAACATCGCCATCTCCGTTTTCTTCCTTTTTCTGTTTCTTCACTTCTTCGCTCTTATCCTGGAAAACAAAATAACCACCTCATCTTTATATCGTCTGATATCTCCTTCTCAAGATTTTTAATTAGTTATCGGGTTCCTACGGGCATCTGTTTATATCTTAACGTGCGCGATTTCGTATATTTACTATGCTATGAGGCTCGGTTTACAACAGACGCATACGTTCCCATTCCCATAGAATAGAAGGCACTAGAAGCGTGCGACCAATGAAAATCTGAAGCCCTTACCCATTGAGTATTGGATGGGGGAGCGGCTGAACGTTTGTAAAAATCACAATATCACATATTCTACGACGAATCTGCTATGTACGTGTTCATCTGTAGACGTTAATATAGGTTTCGTACATTCAACTCTTTACGGAAACGGGACATATGCGTCTGGTGGAAACGGAGGTTAGATGACATCACTCAAGAGGCGCAGGTGCACACAATTCACCGGTAGCTGTTGCCTTGCGACATTGTAGCTCTCAACTCGTGTTACGTATGTGTGTGTACTCCTTTAAAAGTTCAAATGCAAAGAAGCGAAAATCACTAGCAGAGAAGTATAAGAAACGTGGAATGGGAGAAAGTTGAGCATAGGGCGTGTATACACGAGAATTGGTCAACGTCGGGACGACTGTTGCATAGAGAGGGCAGTTAATGGCGGAAGCGTAAAAGACGCAGAACAAAGAGACACAAGAGTGGGAAGGGCTGAAAGAGTCAAATAATTCGGAAGAGAAGAGATGATCGTAGATACACAATTCGGAGTTAGCTCTGTTAAATACGATGGCAACAAATCTAGTGTTCTCTGGTAGAATTCGGTAAACTGACTCGCCGCTCTTTAATCTAATCTCATACAGCGATCTTAGAGATATGGTGTAGGACCAAAATTTATGATTCATTTCAATATTACTTAATCCAACGAGCTATGATTCTTGTCGTATTTCCGCGTGATTTTGACCGTTTTATATAATTCCATCATCTACGATTTACTAGCGCCATCTAGAAAGAGAAAACTAATTCGAACGGCGAGACCGGCAAGACTAACAGGACTAAGGGGAGGTGGTAGGTATATCTATAATCTCTGGACTGCCGCGAGTGCCGCCATTTCTGCACCCACCTATGTACAATGTTCTACACAACAGGACGCCTACACCAACAACCGCGCTGTTCGAAACTTGCGCGAAGGGGGTGGCAGCTGTTGGTGGTGGTAGTGAATCGAGGGGGGAACAAAAGCAAAGGGAAACTTTGCGCTACATCGTGACTGTAAGCTATCGGAGACTGGCTGTCGTAGCTCGGTTCGGTTCTGTTCGACTCGACTCGGCATGGCGTCCGAAGCGCTTCCACGCTATGCGGAATCCTTACGCGGATGGTGTCCCCCTCCCTTCCCGCCCCTTGCCGGCTCGCTCCGTTCATCGCAGCCCCTCTACTCGTCGCATCAACTCGGCCGTTATACAATACTGTCGAACTGTATGATCGAAGATGTAAAAATCATATAATAGGAAGAAAAATATGGAAAGTAAGTGTACGGACAAACCCGACCGACAAGGAGCTCAGAGACGAGTCGAGATGTTTATATACCGATTCGCTTTGTAATCTTGCGGTTTGTTTTATCGCTAAAAGTGTTGAAAATACTAATTATGGAAACATAGTCGCAAAGTTATTTATACCGAGCTTCAAAAATTGTTAAATATATTTAATAAGAGCTTAGAAGAGTTCACGACCTCAAAGTTGATTCGGTGACATAATTTCAGTGTCGTCGACGGTCGATTGCGAGCTTCTCTGTTCCCCCCACGCTTTTTTACTTTAGTGCGAGATGGAGCAAAGGTTTACACAGCCCCGTTCCATAGGTATGGCTAGGCGGGAAAAGAATTTATGCTTTCATACTCTACTTCTTTATCGCAGGTTGCATGGATGAAACTTCATTTGACGAGTTTTCCTTAATCCTCATCGTCGAGTGCACGGCGACACGTGGTTTTCTCGGTTGTATGCAAGTTCACATGTATTTTGTCGCGCGACGGCGAGAGCGCCGCGATCTACGATGGTACAGATTACCTATGACCCCGCCTTCGTGTGTGTATGTCGTCGCGGTCTCTGCCGATAACCAGGGAAGAAGATGGAAGAAAGAGATGAATCGTTTGATTCATACGGATTATTTCGCTTGCCTTCTTTTAGTTATAATTTAAATAACATATTATCTCCTACAAAAAAAAAATGTAGCACGATCAAAAAGGATTCCGACAGTTTCGTGTTGTCATTTCGTCTGACCTAATTCAACTTATGGAATATCTGATCAATCGATTAGTGCATGCATTGAGTGCTTTGCCAATAGTCCATAACTTTATCAGTGCAAAACAAAAATTATTCTGCTTACACATGAAGTGGTGAGAAACCAAAGGTCAGGATATTTTCGGCTCGAAATGTACGGAAATAAAAATTATTATCCCTTATTCATGTCTTAATATTTGTTATAATCTATATCTCGAAGCACTCGACGACGTATGCATGTATAAACGTAATTCCGCCCTCACACGTACACCTATGCGCGATGTACTATACTTGGGATATCTAATTATTTATCCAAATAGCTCATTCACCGGTTACGTTACGTCGCCTTGACGAGATTATGATACGTTACATATGTAATGTAAGAGTATTAGGACGTCCAAATTCAGATAACAAGTTGCAATGATACGTAACTGTGCAAATAACGAACAAAGTTTATCGCTTGAGTGTAGCAGTGGCATAGGGGCAGCACATGCAAGAGGAACGATGCCACGCCACTCGGTTGGTAAGGAAGAATCCCCAACTTACCTGCCGCGTCGCTCCCGCCAACAATATCCTTCAGTGATTCTGGAATCGGAAGCCCACAACGTACGTAAACTTGCGTCCAATCCTATTGCCACACGTATCAAATGATGCATGCACCAAAATAAGAAAAAAAAAAAAAACAAAAAAAAAGAATATAAAAAAAGAAAGGCACATTCTACCAAATTATTTAAGAACTTTGAATAGAAAGCCAAGTACGATAATCCAATCCATAGGTATACAGTAAATACCCAGCGTCATGCCGCTCTAAATATACGGTATATGTTACGATTTATACGTGGATTCCTTCGTCAATTATCAGAGGGGGAATATTACGATGTCTTCAGCATTGGTAGTAGTCCTTGCATATTGCTCAGTGTATTGAGGCAAGATCATGTTTCGTGAACTTCGTTCTAACTCATTGCAAGCGTGGATAATGGATACCAAGGCACTGTACAAACGGAGCGCCGGTTTGATAATCACAGGTAGAGGATATTATATCTATGTGTGCTGGCCGCCTCTCGACGTCGCCGTAACATATCCCCCTTGCCACGCCGCTAACCCTATCATCTACTTTCCAGCTTCTCGCAATGTAACGTAATTTACACTTTTCACTTTTCAACATCCAAGAGTTACGATATTAACATATCTACATCATTATAACCAAATATACACGAAGGAAATTCTTGTACTACACATCTCACATCTACCTACCCAAGTTAAATGGAGAAATGGTTTTGTAATGCAACGATATCGCGAATTATAAATTAGCTCTCAATGGAGTGGACGGACGGGGGGAAGAATTAATATGAAAAATAAAATAAAAAATGGAATTTATAATTTCAATAACCACGAATAGTCGACAGTTCGGGAAGGATGAATTATTATAACAGGAAGTCAGGATGTCAGGAAGCTGTGATCAGCTTCTTTCCGTGGCAAAATGTTGTAATCAGTTGTTCACGTAAGAGTGTACACAGTAATTGCTTACTACTATTGGGCGCCATAGCGTGGTTGAAGCATCAAGCGACACAAACGCGGCAAGCGCAGTAGCGGGGGCATCGGGTCGTGAGAAAAATGCGCGGGAGTCCCCAGTTTTCCAATAAAATGATGATAATAATAATGATAGTAACGACAATACCGATGATGTTGATAGCAACAATAAAAATAAGTTTTCTTTAGCATCGACTGGCCGCCACGATCAACAACAGAAGCAATAATAACAGTAATACTCGAAACAGTAATGATAGTAATAATAATCATACGTATTAATGGCGTCATCGGAAGGCCGGAAAATTAACGAGCTATGTCTTGGGCCGGGTTAAGGCGAGAGCTCTATACGCTTTTATAATGCACAAATGTGAGAATTAATGTCTCGGTCAAGGGGGCGACAGCGTAGGTAAGGAAAAATAAAGATCGTTGCAACAGGAAGAGAGAAGCGAAGCGGACAGAGGAGGGAAAGAAGTCGAGTATGTGACGAGACGCGCCGGCCGGCATCTCTCACATGGCTATCGTCGTCATCAGCGCGTTGTAAACTACAATTCTACACAACTATTACTACTAATAGAAGCGTTATGTAGTTGGGTGAAATTTTTCATTACACACCAACAATGTGTGTGTAGCATCACGGGGTGACACGTATGTACACGCCGCTACGCGCATAGAGAGAGACGCTTAATACACACACGAGCGAGCGATACGCATATCGCACACAACGACGCGCGCGCGAAAGGTTCACCTACTTTTCGGAGCGAAATAGGTAGCTGCGTGTGTGTAGATGTGTACGTGTGTGCGCGCGTGCGTACGTGTGTGTGTGTGTAGTGTACAAATGTCCTCGGTTTGGCGACATATTTGATCCACGCGCGTGTTCAATTGCATGCATCACGGCGGAGCTATAGTCACGCCGCGCAGGGAGATATGGAAAATATATGGAAAAATTACGGGATTGGCACGCGGTTGTGGCGGGGATAGCGGCAAACCCCGAGCCGAGATGAAGTATTGAGGGAAAAATTTTGCAATTACGGAGCGTCCGCGTCGAGAGCGTAGATTAATTGTTGTTATGATGCTTTCGAAGCTTCGCCGATCCACCGTACTAGCTCACGTACATACATACATCTACATACTTATACGTTTAATACACAAACAGAGGGGTAGCACACAACTTACCTCGGCCGGCCTTTTCGTTCCCTTGATTTCGCATTTCGCGTCATCTGAGGTTTTTTCGTTATCAATCGCCTTCTCGACGGCAACGTCGTTATTCTCCTTGGTACTCATGACGACGGTGGTTTTTTTTTCTAATTTGGTAATTGTTAAAACGTAAGAAACTTGTGTGTCTTCGATGCCTCGATTTCGGCGTGGGACACGACACAACGACGGCGGCGTCGGTTTCCGGCGAGTGCACGAAACGCTTACGAAAGCGGAGGACTAGCGGACCTCGGAGCGGACTGAAGCGGACTACTTCACTCACTCGGCGTACCGTCCAACCTGGCTTTGTTCAAAAATGAAGATGGCGCGGGTTTGAAGCTCGATAAATCCCTGATTGGTCGATCTCTCTTCAGGCCTCGCCGCACCTGAAATGCACCGATTAATAAAGTGAATAAATTTTAACATTTCATGAGTAATTATTCAACCTTTATACCTTGCAATCAATATCTATATTGAATAAATAAAATTATTCACTTCCGCGGACGAGGGGTTTGAGAGTACGAAGCGTACTTCGGAGCCCTGGTTCGAGGCTTTGTCGCTTGATTCAAACTGGCTTTAGCGCTGCAATTCGTCGATCAAATTGTTACTCAAATTACGTCCAAAAAAGTTTTTTAACGGTATCTAAAATTCTATTTCGTAAAATAACTAAGCGGAAATAATTCAATCCTGTTAAACTTCCTGACGAGAAAAAGCCGGCTTACCTACCAAATATACGTGGGTATCGCAGCGGCACGTGATACTCTTACTCGACAGTGAATAACGTAGAGAAAAAGATTCCTATTTTATTCGTCATCGGTTCCTTGCTCGAGATATTGATCGAAAGAAGTATCGGAGGTTGAAGAGATCAGAAAACGGTGGAATATATTGGTATTAAACTCATGCGGACAAGTCTACGCAAGCGTACCGCGCAGCTAACAGGCATTTCCGGCCTGCCTCCGCTTCCTTTTTCTTCTAAACAACCAAGATGGTAGGTGAATTGTGTTTTATTTTGTGGAGTTTCATCCATCAGCATCGACTTGCAAAACGAATAGATTGATTTTCTTAATGGAATCATATCATGATCAAACCACCCGAGCACTATATTTCAATTGATATTTCTCTTCAATCGCCAGTTCGCGATCTCGTTCGAAGGGACGACATGACAGACGGTCAACATAACCTCGAAATCCCCTACTGATACTAATAAATCTTAATACGTTGTTAAAAAATCAGTTACCGACGTGGGGACTAGATAAGACGGACAATTCCAAAAATTTCATGTATTGCGCGAGGTTTTTACTGCACGTGAACATCTCATGGGGCTCTTCTGCCTGCATTTCACACAGATACCTGCATCCTGAGCTTAACAACTTTCGTTACAGGTGAACGTACCCAAACAGAGGCGCACGTTCTGCAAGAAGTGCAAGGTCCACAAGCCGCACAAAGTCACCCAATATAAGAAAAGCAAGGAAAGGCATGCGTCTCAGGGCCGAAGACGTTATGATCGTAAGCAACAAGGTTTCGGAGGTCAAACGAAGCCCATTTTCAGAAAGAAGGTACGTATTCTTATTCCATATTACTCGCTAACTTTAATTGCTCATTTGATATTTTACCACAGTTTTTTTTTTTCAAATTTAAGGTAGCTTAAAAATTCTAAAACTTTCCTAAAAAATTCTAATAAAAAAAGTGAGTAATTTTTTTTTTAACTGATGGGAACATTGGTTTTTCATTCATTTCTGGAGTTGTCATGCTTGAAGCTTCTACAGAACTGGACTAACTGATCAGTATGTCATAACCCAGAGAGCATTTTATTGATTGACGTTATTTTCCTTGCAGGCTAAGACAACCAAGAAAATTGTGCTAAGGATGGAATGCACTGAGTGCAAGTACAGAAAGCAAATCCCACTTAAACGTTGCAAACATTTCGAGCTGGGAGGTGATAAGAAGAGGAAGGTGGGTTTTTCAAAACCTAGTGCATCTAGATCGTTTTATATTCGGTGCTGAGATGTGTGGAAATTGATTCCAAACAGTTCAAACTTGTTTAAGTCTTTGTGCCATTTAAATAATCTGAAACAAGTCTCGAAATTCCATATGGTGATATTTCAAAAGCGATTGAAACATTTATCGATATTAGTCTGATGAGAGTTTGAGATATTTGTCCCTAGGAATTTTACCCACAACTAACGCACCTAAACCGAATGGAAGTAACACGCATAAAAATTAATTTAAACCAGTAACCAATTGCAGAATATTTTGTTTTCTATTTACAGGGCCAGATGATCCAGTTCTAAACCTTGCGTTTAAGATTGTAACTATACAAACAAAAAAATAAAATAAATCGTTCAAGATTTGAAATGTGTTTATTTACTAAATGGTTATATCAAACAACAATGCATATATTACGTTTTCTTTTCTTTTCTATCAACTGGGTCTGTCAAAATTTTTCCAACATGACAAATATTTTACTTCGTGAGCGCTGTGAATACTCTTTGTACCTTACTGTTTCATATGCATACTTCCTTTACTCTTCAGTTTATTATCAAGCATCATCCTCATCAGTAGTTGTATTTGTCTCAACTATTTCCGTTATTGGAACCAACTGATCAGGATTGCTGTTTGAACATCAAAGTGTGTTAAATTCTTTGTCACATATTCTGTGAATGTAGTCTTATATTCAGTATATCTTGAAACAAGACACATTTTCGAAATTCTATTCGCATCCGTAATACCTAATAAAACTATTCAAAAAGGTAATTTGAAGTAATTTTGGAACGAATATGCCGATTCCAAAATATCTGCATTTATATTCTTGAAGAAACATAAGAGATTACATGAAAGATCTTGAATAAATATTATATACTGACACAAACTGAAAAGAAGGCTACAGCAGGTCTATGAAGATTGTTTGACATTTTTGTAACAGCATTTCAGCCTATCCCAGTACATAGCCCCTTTCAAATTTTAAAACAAATTCATGTATAAATAGTCTAAATATTAAATGTTAGAAGAGTTATTTTCTGGAAATACTCACTCTAGCAAAAGTGGATCTAGACCCTCTTGTTTCATTTTCAATTTGACAGCCTGCGCAGGTACGCCAAACTGAAGCATTTTAAAGAATTTTGCATATCGTGGATCTTTACTGATGGGTTGCGTGTTACTAATTTCACTTTTTTCATCAATCAACTCAGCTTTCACCGCTTCAATCTCATTTGTCTGGTCTTGTTCCACCGTTTTCTGTTCTTGATCACTTGATTCAGTGATTGGTGAAGACTCTGTCTTTGTTGGAAAGTCAATCTCTGGTATCGACGCGAGCTGATAAAAAAGCACAGCGTCTCATTTTAATTATTCACATACATATTAAATGAAGAAAAAGTGCAAAGTCGACTTAACACTTGCGAATAGTCCCTCTGCTGTAATGTGTGATGCTGAATAAACATGTTAAGATAATTAGTAGTTTTGCTTACCCTAGATTCAAGGATTCCTAGCGACGCTTCAACTTTTTGCAATTTATTTTCAAACTCAAACAGTTTTTCCTCGCAGGATAGAGCGAACTTGTTCAAAAATGTTACTGTATGTACAATAAAATGATTAACGAACGTTATAGTTCTTTTTTGATGAATCGGCGGGACCTAAAAATAAATGTTATTCTATACGTTAGAGACTCAAAATCCAACTACACAAATTTTCGATTTCTGTTAATCTGTACAGGATGGACGCATTAAATGTTAATAATCTATTTACGTCAGCTAAAACTTTTAGACCTTACAGGTCATATGAACTTTGTTTCTGATATTTACACCATGTGTACCCAGATCAGTCCAGATCCAAGTAACTGGCAGACCCAAAATTTAGTTTCGTTGCGCTCATGACTACACATAGAAAACTAATTCTAATTGGCTGCCGAGTAATTAATAGAAGTCGGACGAGCATAGAAATTGTTGGTAGGTATAGAATCAGAAACGCGATTATCGTAGATGATTTTACGATTGATATGTAAACTAATAAAAATTTGAACTGTAGATACGAAAATTGGTGACATGGGAACCGGGGGACGAACGATATCGTGTTGTACCTTGTACGAAGGACTAATTAGGATAAAATTAACTAACCTTAGTAAAGTCAACGGTAGGTTCGATCATCGGAATCCCATAATCGTTCATGTTGCACAGTTTGCTAAGAAGAGAGTGAAATATTGTACAATGTAACCTAGAGTCTCCTAAAGTGACGACTTCTGATGGTCAACTGATTTCTGACATTTCTCCATTTGACGTACGATTTGACGTTTCGTTCCGAGGGACCCTCTAGCAGACACTGACAGAGTCACCCACGCTTGATGACAAATTTACGCGCTGAATTTGAGTAGAGTACATAACCAAGATTCACTCTTTGCGCGCTAACCCTAATAATGCACGTTGCCTGAAGAATATTCTTCAGTCAACGTAATACATCAACCAACACATTGAATTCGTTTTTAACACACAATGAATGGAATTCGAAACGGCGGATTTTGTTATCATAACCACCTCCGCGGTGTTAGTCGAAAGAATACACCGCACATTTCCCACCGCACAAAACAAATACCCAAATACATCAACATATCTACGTACGACTATTTTTGCACATTTCCTAATTGACTATGACAAAGTTATAGTGTTTGAAGGTGCAGAAAGTGCAGTTCAACTTTTCTCTTCAATCGGCTCGACTCATTGTACCTTTATTGTTAAAAACGCTTCTGTACCACAAAATCTAATTGACAATTATCGTCGATATTAATGCATTATACGTATAATATAGTTGTGTGTATAACTTATAAAACTACAATAGATTGTTCTTAATCCCTATAAACTTCCGCATAAACTAAATTTGCATGCTTGAAATATCACAGACATATTATGATACATGTGCAGTGTTCTTTGATGCTCTTCTAACCGGATTTAATTGTGCTTGTCAAATAATATACACATAATTATACCTTCTACCCATAATTATGCATACATTAATTGTGTTAGTTTATTCTTCCGAATTCAAATTTCCCCTATCAATAATTGGTTCTCCCAATTAAAGAATAAAATATGACAACCTCACAGTTTATCACGTTAAGCATGCAATGGACCTGCTGTGGTCGCACAAATTGTTATTTCACATATCTATACGTGCAATGTTTGAAATTCTTCATTTTCTCATAGACGATTGTTGAGGTACAGCGGCTTGGTAAGTCGTCCGATACACCCGTTTTCGCTGAGCATCCTTCCGTAGATGAACCAAATTGGAATCAACTTTAGCTTGAACGTGACTAAAGTCTGGCAAACGAGAAGACAGGCGACGGCGCTCAGAGTTCACGAGCTTCTTTTCAACGATCCCGGCGGACTCTATCGACGAATTTCTCGCAGTTTTCCTATACCACTTATACGCGATTAACGGGATTATATGTACATACACAAAGTCAGATGTCAATCAGGTCACCAATATACATACGATACAGTTCGACCGACGGCGTCCTTACGGACGTCGGAGGTGGTGGTGGGACTGGAGTCTTGGACCGTCTGTCCAGCGGATATTTCGGTTTCCGAAACTCTTCCCAAGTTGGAGTTGGCAGCCGTCGATGGTTTCGCGGATTCCCAAAATTTGTACTTGCTGTAGAGCGAGTCCTTCGCAGATTTCTCACTGCTAAGAGTTATTCTCGAGGACTTTCGCCCCGCAGCTACGCGAGTAAGCTCATCCTGCACTCCGGCAGGAATCAACCCCACAGAATTGTCCGCTCGCGAAATCTGCTCTGTATTGTTTGAATTTTCCCGATCTGGCGTTTCCTGTAAACAATTCTTAATTGCGGCGCAATTTTCTGCTGCGATGAATTTTGGTGTTGGATGAAAAGATTTAATTTCATCCAGTCAGGATTATTTGTTATAAAGTATAGTATATGCAGGTCATCTCAAGAAATTACCTTACCATCATTTCCGTCCTCCACATTCTCATCATGTCAAGGACGTTCGAAGAGTGAGCTTCGAGTATCGAGTGAGTACCCTATAGGGCAAGTGAAGGAAATTTTTTTCAGGAAGAATTATATCACGATTGACTCGTAACGTTAAATTAAACGTTTGCGTATCGGTTGGTTGATGCTTACGGCTATCCAAGGGTGATTTTCAACCTCAGCTGCGGTCATGCGAAACGCCGGATTTTTCTGAAGCATTTTGCTTAACAAATGCTTTGCTCCTTCTGAGCAAGATAAACCTTCAGCCGAAAATTAATGGAAATATAAATTTCAGTGTAATTTATTATTATTTTTTTATACTTTATATATTTTATTATATTTTAGTGTTATATTGTTCGACCTAAATATAACACGAGAGTCTTTAATTCGTTTGAAAGGTACCGTACACGGTACGTGAATTATATCTACGCACCAGAAAGATCAAGCTCTTGTGTTTTAACGAGCATATGGAGGTGCTGATCGTTCGTAGAATAAAATGGAAACTTCCCAACGAGCAGGACGTACATTATAATTCCCATGGACCAAACGTCACACTGCTGGCTATAAGATTTAGTGGAGATCATTTCTGGCGCTGTGCGAAGAAGACGTTGGTGATAAAAATCCGGTTTTAAACAAAATTAAATAAATTCAAACACCTATATTGTATTCAAATATCTTATATTGGAACCGATTGTAATTATAAGCGAATGAGTAATATTATATAATATTATATAAGACTTATATCTAAGTCTAATAATATTTTCAGTAGAATTTATTTACCCATGTAAGTAAGCGTGCCGCAACAATCATGCAGCATGGTTTCGTATCCCGTACCGCCCCGCACCGCACTAAGACCAAAGTCCGTTACTTTTATATGTAAATCGTCGTCCGGATTTTGCGGGTTCGCAGCGATCAGAATATTTTCCAACTTCAGATCACGGTGAACGATGTCTGTACAGATATGTTTTCAAAATATAAGAGTACGATAAAAAATGTAATCGATCCTCAACGAATTAATGTATCATTTACCTATAACTACAGGCATGTTTCTCTGTGGTGATCAATTGCCATATTTGAATACTTAGTTAATTAGTTTCGAATCGACTCTAGCGTTGAAATAGAAGCATTCAAGAATTGGAACTGAAAGCTATTTGAGTGTTCCAGGAATTTATAGGAATAATGGTTTAAATTCACGTTGACAGCACGGTTTACAATTATAAGTGCTTTAAAGGATAATACTGTTATAAAGGGTGAAATATCGATGAGCCTATCTTGCAGTAATTTCACTGACCGTTTTTGTGTAGGTAGGAAAGGGCACCAGCCAAGCTACGAATAACAGTCAATGTTTCCTTTTCTTCGAAGCGTTTCTTCGCTTTGAAAGTTTTTGCTAACGACCCCGTGCAAAGCTCAAATATTAAATAAATTGTCTATAAACAAAAAAACACATTCATTACTATATAATATCTAGTAAAAATGTTAGTAAAACTGTGTAAATATCACTGAACCGATTGTAACGTAAATTATAAAATTATTCTCACCTTCGGCGATTCAAAAACGCGGTCGAGGAGGATTATGTTCGGATGATAGACCAACTTGAGAATATGGATTTCCCGTTCGACGAGCATTATTCTCGAGGCGCCAGCCTAATGAAAATAACTTAGTGCTCTGCATGAAACTTGACGCAACGATGATCCTTATTATGTAATAAATATTTAAACGTACTTGAGACTTATTGATAATTTTAACTGCCCAATTGAGCCCCGACCCTTTGTGACTCGCTTTAACGACAGTACCGAAGCTTCCTTTCCCTAAAATCTCACCAAACTCGTAGATTCTCTGCAATTCAGCGAGGTCCGTAATTCTTTTATGTATCAAATCTCGCTCTTTCAATTTAGTCGAGTGCGTCGATGAATGTTTTTGAAACATAAGTTTGATCTTTTTACCCCGTAACCTGTGCCTGTCATGTCAAAACTGAAAATGTGACAGCCTTCGCTAAATTAATAAATAAAAAATTACTGCCCTCATCCGATGATTGAACGTTTCGGTCGGCTCAACACATCAATATGCGTGATTATTTCTAAGCATTTATATGAACCGTGTATCGTTGTTAATAAAGAGTTATGTTGTTGATAATTTGACAACAGTGATTATAGTGTTCAATCTTTCTACCATACTTGGCGTAAGATGAATTTAAATTTACCGCGGGCTTGGTCGGTGAGAGAGAAATTTTTCCAACCGACTGGTAACTAGCCCCATCTGTAAATTGAAATAGAAAATTTCACTGGCTCTGAAGGTTGTTGCGTGGTGCAGCATGTACCGGCACCGTTGCAGCAGACTCTTCGAAAAACAAGAAGTGAAGTCAGGACAGGCCGCGGATCATGACCGATATCGTCGTCCAACAACGCCTGTGAATTTGTTGTGACAGAGATTTTCTTATGTATGGAGATTATTTAGGGGAAAACTATTTTTTAAAGTATGGATTCATCGCCTTCCTTGGAAACTGTCTATCAGGCTGTGTATTCCCTTTACAACAACCCAAACTCAGCCGAGAAGGAAAAGGCCTCGGTATGGCTGGGGGAGCTACAAAGTTCCGTGAGTATTAACCTCAGTTTGTTGAAAATCTTATACCTAACGAGCATTTTTCGTTCCGGAAGGAGTCCTCGGCCCTCATATTATATCTAATCTCACTACAGTCCCAATTTTCGATTCGGAACGTCAGAAAGTCGCGTGCACCATCACACGTCATAACCTGTAATTTTCTCGGACGTCGACCACTTTTTTTGATCCTGGCACATGCCCTCCTTACAAAAAAAAAAGAGACAAAATTAATACTTGATTTGGAAGAAGCTGATAATTATGTTAAAGTTTAAATTGTATGTCAAACTTCGTCATGCTAACAAAATGCCTAGATCTTGGTCTGATGTTTGGAAAACGAGAGGAAATTTATATGCAATTTCTTTATTAACCGACAAGTGGATTTAAAGTTTTTTTTTTAATTTCTGTCAAAATATGCAGTTTATTGCGACAAAAAATTAAATTTGAAGATTTGAGAGTGTTGGGAATTAGGGCTTTGAAAAAAAATTATACCCTTCCATTTCATATCTGTAGCTGAGAAGCATGTGGGAAAACTTGATATCTTGTTTCTACAGGTGTTCGCATGGAAAGTAGCGGACGAAATGTTACAGCAAAAACGAGATGTAGAATCTTGTTACTTTGCTGCGCAGACCATGCGTACAAAGATACAATTGTCATTTCACGAACTGCCTGCAGAGGCTCACAATTCATTGAGAGACTCTTTGATGGATCACATATCCCAAATAAACGAGCACACCAGCAACGTCATCGTTACACAGGTGCGCATCAGTTATACAATTGACACAGGAACATGAAATTTTAAATATTTTGCCTTAAATAATATCCAATTATTTTTAATTGGAAATTTGAATTTTTTTCCTTGACTGTCTCGGTATTTTAAAACTTTCTTTACTTCTAGCTGTGCTTAGCACTCGCAGATCTCACTCTGCAAATGTGCTCATGGCAAAAGCCAGTTGTTGATCTAATCAACAGGTTTGGCGGAGCCACAGCTAGCTTATGGCCACTCTTAGAAGTCATGACAGTTTTACCAGAAGAAGTCAACTCCAGATCTCTCAAGTGAGTTGCTAATATTTAACACAAAAAATTACATTGTATGTATTTTCCAAACTACCTTGAAAAGTGGGTGTTGAGATAACGCTAAGTAATTGAATACATTGTTTGAAACTTTAGATTAGGCGCTAACCGGCGTCAGCATATCATCATGGACCTTAATGCTAGTGCCGATACGGTTACAGAGTTCTTGGTGAGTATTTTCTTATTCTTTGTTATTTTACGGTTGTTTATTTATAGATCCAACATTTGGTAGTCAAGCAATGCCCAACTTTGGCTAGCACAACTTCAAAAAATTGCGCTTGAGATTGTGAATTTGAGATCTGTTTCTTGTATTTCGAAACAATTAATTGTAATTATGAAACTAAAGTCACTTCTGGTAGTGGGACATTTAATGAATTGATATTTTTCTTGGCAGAAAGTTTGCTTAGAAAACGGTGGTGACAATGCACAAATTCAGGTCAGGATCCTTCGATGCTTTACCAGCTGGGTAGCAGTTCATGCGATATCCCTTCAAGCTGTCGGAAGCAGCGATGTTGTGGCATACGCTTTCCAGGTAAGCTAAACTGTGTGGTCACTGAAAGGTGTGCAAAGTTCATTTTTATATTAACAACATATCAAATTACACTTGGAATGCTTATGTTATTTCTCATTTGGTGATACAAACAGAAGGTAGAATAAAAAGTTTAGTTGAATTTTAAAGCTTTTCGTTTGTTGTAAATTTTGCTCGATCATTCGTGCAGGTACTCGGTAACCACATGACAGGATCACAGCTACATGAAGTAGCCACAGATTGCGTCTGTGTTTTACTGCAGTCATTGAAAGACGAAGGTTGCTTGAATCATAGCCAAAGTAACGGTGAAATAGAAATGCAACGGCAGCAGCTTCAACTGTGTGTCTTCACTAGCGTGATGAATCTTGAGCAGCCTTATCACTTATCCGTTGCTCATGAAGATATGGAGAAGTACTTCGAATTCTATTGTCTATTTCTTTTTTGAGAGATACCTATACATACCATTTCTCCTTCAATTTATCGACCATAATGAACTGGTTATTTACTGATAGTTTTATGCATACTCTATTTTCAACAGATCCATGAATTACTGTCGTATCTTCACGGAACTTGCTGAGTCTTTTTTAGACACAATGGTTAGCGGTTGCCTAGGAGGCAAGCAACATTATTCAGTGAAGATACTCGATCTTGTGCTCACCTGTGTAGGGCATCACGACTACGAGGTAACATAATAAAAGGGTCGACTACGGACATTTCTAAGTTTCTTACCTTTTTCTACCACTTAATGAAATGTCTCAAAGCATATGCCGGATGAATAACGTTTCAGCTAAACGCTCATCTCTTCTAGGTCGCAGAGATCACTTTCAACTTGTGGTACAGACTGTCAGAAGATCTTTATCAACGAAATAGTGATGATCTTAACACCACTTTTAGACCCCACTTTGAACGACTTGTTGGAGCATTATGTAGGCATTGCCAAATGGAACCGGACCACGTGAGTAACGCTTTTTGTGCATGAACCGCAAAATTTCTTCGTGACTGTTGTGAATAACGAAAAAATTTCATCAGTTGGGCCTTGTCGAGGAAGGCGGTGGCGGTGAGGACTTTGCCGATTTCCGAGGCCGTGTGTCTGAACTGATCAAGGATGTAGTATTTGTTGTGGGCAGCTGTCACTGTTTTCGTCAAATGTTCACGGCCTTAACAGGTGCTGTCGGGCCGCAGGGCCAACAGCAAACTCCAACTTGGGACTCAAGTGAGGCAGCACTTTTTGTAATGCAAGCTGTTGCCAAGAATATTATACCGTAAGTCCCTCGAGTCAATATTATATAAATGGGAGAAATAAGAACGCGCCTGATACTGAAATCTCGGTGTGGATTGGCATCATAATATTGTGTACTACATCTACAACTGAGCATGATTACGTTTAATGCTGTAAGTTTTGATTCATGGAAAATAATTATTTCTATCATTATTTTCACAGAGAAGAAAATGACGTGGTGCCAAAAGTGGTTGAGGCAATTTTGAATCTACCTGAAAATACGCACATAGCTGTACGACACACTAGTATTTTGTTATTAGGAGAACTTTGTGAGTGGATAGAGAGGCACCCCCAGTCCTTGGGTAATAATAACCATCTCGTTGCTGTATCTCAACACCTCGTGCTCGTGAACAGTGAAATCCGATTGAACCCTCGTACCATTTTCGTACAGTTGTCCGAAATTTCTCCTGTTTAGTTGAAGTTGCGAATGTATCGCCTTTCTATATAATTGCGCTTACCGATTTCACTGTTGATGGCTTTCGGAGTAAGAAGAACGAGGAGAGACCAGCTATTCATAAAAATATCCCCTTTTTTGTTCAAAATGAAAAAAATTTATTCTGAATACTTGTTGATATTAGAGCCGGTGTTGAACTTCCTTTTGGCATGCCTTAGCCAAAGAGGTTTGGGAGGTGCTGCCTCTGGGGCATTGCAAAGCATTTGTGCCGCTTGTCCTAAGCACATGGCTGGACATTTTCCAGGGCTTCTACAGATTGCACGATCTCTAGACAGTTTTGCGATCACTAACGATGCTGCAATTGGGTTGCTAAAAGGTATGATATTTTGCTTTGGACAAATTTTTTCACTTATTAATCAGTGGTCTAATATTTTTCGAAGAACATGTTGGTACTGTAGTGTTCTTGTAAATCTGTGAAATGAAAAAAGTCAAGAAATTGTAACTGGAGAACAACAAATAGAAGTTACACGATCTGACTTCATTGCCGGCAGGTGTTTCTATGATCCTGGCAACATTACCACGCGATGAAATTGGCCCGGCAATGAAAGAGCTGTGTTGGATTCAGGCTCGACCATTGTGTCATCTCATAGAATCGCGGGGAATTCCTATTGAGAGAGGAACAAAAGCAGACCCAGTTGTATGGTTGGATAGATTAGCAGCTATCTTTAGGCATACGAATCCTCGCATCGATAACCCAGCTGAACCTCATCCCTGTCAAAGTGTCATCACCGAGGTATTGAATCTTTACTTACAAGTTAATTTACGAGTACCGTATACATCAGTCAGGAAACAAGAAAGAAAACTGAATATCCTTGGCAAAATACAACACCTTGATTGCAGCTAAGAATGGCATTAGGTACAAATTGTTATTCATTTTACACTTCATAGATGTGGCCTGTACTATCAAACGCCTGTCATACGTATCAGCAAGATGCCAGACTGATGGAAAGGTGCTGCCGTTGCCTCAGATTTGCTGTAAGATGTGTTGGCAGGCATTCGTCTCACCTTCTAGAGCCTCTTGTCAAACAGGTATGTTGTTGCAAGGAAGATGAAAACTTTATCTTGACTTCAGAATAATGTCACATTTCAGAAGAGCTCAAGACTGTTGACGTTGCATATATCTATATTGCCTAACAAGTAAGAAAAATATTTTTCCAGATCGTAGAACTGTACAGTAGTCATCAGCATAGTTGTTTCCTCTACCTTGGTTCAATTCTTGTTGACGAGTATGCGACTGATGCGGATTGTGTATCTGGGCTACTGCGTATGCTTGAAGCTTTTGTTGGTCCTGCCTTTGCAATCCTCCAGCGACCTGATGGATTGAAAAATCATCCAGACACTGTGGACGACTTGTTTCGCCTGTGTGCTAGGTAACACACGGATAACAACTCTAGATATTTGATTATCATCGAAATAAAATAGCGAATACTAAGAATAATAACAGCAAATTTCCAACGTTCTCATTGAATTTTTTCCAACAGGTTTCTGCAGAGAGCTCCGGTAGCTTTTCTACACCTTGCAGCTCTCGGAAATGTAGTTGAATGTGCTCTGTTAGCCTGCAGTCTCGATCATAGGGACGCCAACGCTTCTGTGATGAAGTTTTTCTACGACTTACTATATAGCGGTAGGAATCACGAGGTAAGTAATAAAAACAGAGCCTCCAGTTTACTTATATGCGAGAGAAAATGATAAATCGTTTGATAGATATTATGATTTTAATACATTACATAGTACCTAATTCTACAATATAATCCTCAGAACCGACCTGATTTTGAGATACGGAAACAACTGGTGCGAGGAATAGTTAATGAAAAGGGACAGACTTTGGTAGCTCGACTTATCCATGCCTCCGTCTTTTCTCTACACTCGTACATGCTGTCCGACGTTGCCGAGGTCATCATTGAGCTTGCCCTTGTTGACAGAGAGGTTTGTCCATGGTTTTTTTTATTAATAGCACCGATAAGTGCCAATAAAGCATTGGGAATAACTTTCCTAGTAATGAGTAATTCATCAAGACTGTCTTGAGATTGGTTCAAATATATCTTTACAAGTTCCGACCATCTGTTGACCGCGATTTCCTTCGTTTAGTTGGTTTCAAGGTGGCTGGAGGAAGCAATAAAGGCAATGCCAACTCAAAATGCTGGTGGAAGTCCAACAACAACACCTGCCCAGCTTTTGGAATTTCACAACGCAGTAATGAGGTATTGCTACGAAATACATGCGTGTGTGTGTGTGACTAGCTGGGTTATAATTCATCGGGAAAATTCGTTTTCTCGGGTGTTGTTGAGAGGAATGTAAATGTTATTATGTTCAGGATCTTGCATATGAAGCGATGACCTGCCAAATCGACAAAAACAAATTCTGATGGAGTTTATTTGTGTTACAGGGCAGACACTCCAAAAGCGGTTGCACATGCTCTACGAAACTTTGCCCGGCTATTTCGTTGATATGGAGAGATGGAGAAAGAACGTTAATTCCACAATACAGTGGATAATGCAAGTCTGGTAAAACACTCTCCGTCTTGTTAAATGTCCGGGATTAACTGATTTGATACTGACATTGACAATTAATACACCAGAGAAACAACAAGACAGCGTTATATCTAGCTAATAAAAATCTTTTAGTGTCAGATGCCAATTTACCACGCGCCAATTGAAAAAGAGAGTATTTGTATAGGTACAGAAATACATTATAAGCAAACACATTAGTTTTTTTTTGTGGTTCTAGAAAGGTTAAACTTCAAGTTACTGGATACTGCCATCATTTGTTTGGAAAACCTTATGTCACAACTGAATTTCACGGCTTTGAAAGTATTTCGGTGGGTACTTTTATTTTACAGTCAAAATCGGATGTTGAAGAAAATTACCATGGCTATACATACACTGTCGATAATTGATTCATCAACAAGTATTGGCCGTAGTTAGATATTGATAAATAAGGTATAACATAGTAATGTACTATAATATGCTTATCAGTGTGTAACTGCTGGTGGTATGAGTTAGACTTAAAAACCTCAAAGTCTGAGGATTTTTTACGCTACCTATTACAGTTTAGGTATAATGCGTCTAGTCAAAAACAAGAAGTAAGGATTCGTGTCTACATGTGTGAATTGAATAATCCATACAAATGCATTTTTAAATTGATGCGTGGCAAATTTTAAGGGGTAAATCCGAAATAAGTGTCACTCTGAGAGACAGCCGCCAATTTTCGATCAACGTTTTTCTAAACGGCTAGAATTAAATATACGTACAATACCTACATCAATTTTGTTTATCGGCATTGAGACAGCTGTGACTACATTTCTAGCGGAATTATCTCCTCACAAACACGTGGCACATTTTCTTAATCACGTTTGAAAATTGACGTTCTGAAATCTGATCGGTAATACACATTATATGTTTTCTAACATGAGTTCTGGAAGATATTTATCTGCCGCATCCGCTTTTCTGGCATTACTTCATTGAAATCAGTAGTAGTTGTAAAACTATAAAATACGCTGATGACATAAAAATGTGCATTAAGCTCGCAAAGGGAATCGAAAATTTATAAATATATTGGTAAAGGGCCTGGAATTGATGAGATGATTTTTATCTCTCCCTTTTCGTTTTATTGATGAATGGCGCCAAATTGTGTATGTCCAGGTCATCTTCCATTGAAATGAATATAGATTTATGTACGTGAGAAAATATTGTGTACAAATGTAAGAGTATCTAGAAATAATTCTATTACGCGAGCTCAGGTTTGTTGAATCTATGTAAATAACACGTTTTACCATTTTATCAAGCCTATAACCAAGCATATACGACCAAGATATGGCTTTTCATTTTCGCATTCTGATTTTAATTTCATCAAATATTACTTTGCATGTTTTTAAAAGCATCCAATAACCCGCTTTCGCGCACACTTCAATGTTATTGATATATTCAGTTTTGTCTGTTTCTGATAGCAGTTCTTGCTCGTTTTTCGTCATGTTGAACCAACGCAAAGGATTTTTTTTTCTTTTGTTTCTCATCATTTTATTTTCTTGCATTTTGATGTAGCAATATTTTTGTTGGTGCTAGTGGTACGGAGTAACATCTCACGCACAGAATGCGGACTTTCCATACAAGAAATTTTGTCGAACTGTGTACATGATTTCAAAATTTTTGTTTTTACGCAGTACACAGGGCAAATTACACCTTGAAATTTATCATATTTAACATATCTATAACGAAAGTATTTTTCATCTCCTGCAACTTACTACATCTATCTATGTAGTAATGATGTGATTCGACGTACAAACCTATATGATTATATAAACATGTTTATGTACCGACATTGCCATCTCTGACCTGAAGGAAATTCATAGTTATTATGGCAAAAATCACCGTGATATAATTGATAGTAATTAATGAATATCTTCCAGAAACTATAGACATTTGGTTTTGCAATTCTATCTATACGATATACAAATTCCACTGTGTTTGTGGTAATGTGGCATCAATACTGCGTATACATATGTGTAATTTATGATAAATTAGACGAAGGTGCGCGTGAGGTTTTTTTTCTATGCGCAAATGTGATGTAGAAATCGAAAGAATAGAGAGTATGTGTGTTTGTGAATGTTTGGATGCAAATATTAGAGATGCGATTATGAAACATGACTCGTGTCACAGACGTATATTACATTTAAGGTATACTATTAGATAGTTTTAAGAAATCTATTCTAGTAACTAATATTGTTGACAAAATTGTGTAAAATTTTGAGCCCGTTTTTAACATTCATAAAATCATTTGATAATTGACTATGTGATCAATTTTACAAAATTTAACGAAACGTCTATCGTTATACGACTATATAGTCACACATTGTCATTTTTCGTTTACCTTTTTTTTTTTCTCCATGTTTTCATATAATTATCATTATTTTTTCGCAACTCGTAACTCTGTCCCGCGACGAAGAGTGCTTGACACCAAAGATTATCTAACTTCCACAATCCTACCTATCGTCGCACCTACTTTCACAATGGCATACAATTACAATTTTCAGTTTCGGCCATTCAATCATTTCGTGGATTTTATCATAACTATGAAAGCCCATGCAATCTTTCTTCCCACCTACTTATGACATTTGTTTTTCGCTTTGGTCTGCCGAGGAAGTGAAAAGACGTTTGATGAGCTTTTATATTTTTCTTTGTAATATCTGAATGGCTTACTTGAAGGAGTTGAGCGTACGCAAAAAATGATACTGTTCATAGTTCTTACTGTTAAAGCAATTAAGCCACAGAAATTTGGAAAGTACAGGTAGGACCATGTTTGTAATTATCCACAAATCGATGAAACTAATGTCACTTGTCGTTGCACATATAATTGCTTCCAAACCTCTGAGCGTCTCTACACGAAATTTGACCTCTGAACAAAAATATAAGCACTTGAAACTCGTGGGTATAATAACGGCTTGGAAAGAAAAATTTGTTGCAACTGTAAGATTATTGTCATTAAACTAATTTACGCTGAAAGCATTGGTCTCGACAGATCACGCCTTGGCAGCCATGCTGCGAGCTGCTGCTAATAGTATTTTGTCATTTTGTTTTGTAACAACAAAAAAAAAAAAAGGAAAGAAAGAAAAAGAGATTATCAACAAAGTTCAAATAAAGTGATATTTTTTAACTAACATCTTGAATTTCACCTAATAATAAAGAAGAAAAAGGAACAAAAAGAAAATCAAATAATTCTTGCTCATCATTTGTGTTATTTTCATCTCGGCATGATCGCATACGTACACCTACATAAGTATGTATAATATATACATATGAATAAGATGAAATTCATGCACTTACGCGTGCGCAAAGCTTTCAATTTGTTCTCTGAATGCTATTTACATGAATTTTTGATAATCGCGCCAGACGGTGGAGAATGGTCGAGAATTCGAGGAATATGGGTAGGGATTTCGTGATTTTTTTTTTTTTTTTTCACTCAATTTTATAATTGAGTAACGGGCCTTGGCAACATTTTTCATTTAACAAATTGAATTATATTCCAGTTATAAACGAGACTCATATATACGCTAGTTGCGTATAACTGTCACGAGCAGTTAAACAGACTTGTGTCATTGTAACCAACCTCGTTCAACTGGTATCCAAGTTACTTGCGCCTTGAACTCACGCAAGACAGCGCTAATAGGCTATATACGTGGCCACCGCATGATCACACGCTGCGCTTAATACTAAATATCACGTTTGTATAGCTTATACGTTTACAAACAAAAGACTCGTGTAATTATATCAACGATAACAACGCGCCGCGTTTATTACTCACAATCAGCCTGAGGTCAAATGTTCTGTATGTATGGAAAGTGCGTTGCCCACAAAATCAGAGGTGACCGCAGGACAAATTCGTACGAAGATAATATTCCTGTCTACCTACATCTACTTTCACTCAAGACCATATTCGCGAATTTATTATCACGATTTCGTAAAATACGAGCCATTTCTTTGTTCTGTGTTAAATGAATACGTGTTGGAGTATTTTCGTTCAGAACTGTGTATAGAATGGGGCTGTTTAAGACGTTTTTCGCGTGGATTTCGATATTTGGATATACGTACGACAGCGTTGAAATCGACCAGGGCACCTCCTTAATTAGAAAACAACTCCTGAGAGAGCTGAATTTATTCGGTTTAATACTTACAAACCGCATTGTTCTTTGTGTTCAAAGAGTCTGTCCGCTCTCGACGCGGATAATAATTCTCGTTGTCATTTTGCCAGTACAGAATTGTAGGCGGTAAATGTTTTGAAACGTCTAACAAGTAAATATTTTTCTCTTTTCTCCACTATGTCTGCAGACATGCAACTCGGAGTGGAAAAAAAGTGAAAAAATATTTCGTTCGTGAAAAGGTCAAAGTATTTCTGCACTCATTCGGTCGGTGTATTTTCGTATCCACGTACACGCTGTGCAGCGACGCACACGCGCTGTGCGATTATATTATGTTGTTTAAGATGGTCTTTAATTTCAATTGTAATCATAAGATCCAACGTCGATCATTTCGCTTTACCAGTAAAGTCAAAAAGCTAGTCCGATGCACGGACTGACAGGCATATGGGCGGATTGAAGATCGAACGAACGGCCGAAGCACAAAGTCCGCTCTTTGTCGCTACGTCCGTTCCTCTCTGACTCACGGTAAACAGCTTCGATGCTACACGTAGCAAGCATGCTCGCATATATGCGCTGTATAAGCTACCGTGGAACCTTCTACCGCACACGATTATATGTGCTCTCTCTCTGGCTGCATTAGTCAGACACAATCGGCGTGAATCACCTTTCGACATGGATGGAATGTGTCGACGCTGTATGTTCACGCGGTTCATGTGCGGCTACAATTCTTTCGGGTTTCGATTTACACGTCTGCACGTCTATGCGCATGCCTGTACCATTTGGGTGGTTGATTTTTAAACTTTTTTTATTTTTAAGGTGATACTCGAAAAATTGGTGACAATTGCTGAAAAAAAATTGCTGTAAAACCTGGAGGAGGTGGGAAAATATTTAGAGGTCGCTACCGATTATTGGAATATTTTTTATTTATTTTTATGCGTACACCTTACGGACTTGTATATATATATGTTGGTTATTTTTTTCGTATCGTGGTCCGATTAATCATTGTTCATAAAAATCAGTTCTGAAATAGAAATAGGGACATTAAGGTGATGCGATACTCCTATTTCGGTAACAAAAACTGTTATCCAAATTTCTCCGTGACGATTAATCTTGCGGATAAAAGGCGAGAACAGCCAACTGCGAAATTGTTAGGCGCAGTTTGCTGTTGATTAATTAGACCGTGATACAGAAGAAAAAAAAACTAATAAACACGATATAAGTGCGTAAGGTGTACGCGTAAATATAAATAAAAAAGATTACAATAATTGGTAGCGACCTCTAAATATTTTCCTACCTTGTCTATATTCTACGTCAATATTTATCCAGTATCGGTCGAAAATTGTTCGACTGGCAATTAAAAAAAAAAAAGTTAAAAAATGAAGCACCCTACTGTACCATATACCTCTGCTTCGTACCTGCGAATCACTACTTGACTTTCTGCTTTACTGTTAACGGCTACATCTCAAACATACAACGACTAACAACAAGACTGATTATGAGTCTGTTGTGAGTTAAGTTTTTAAAACGCCTCGGCTTGGAAGGAGACGTACCTGGAGGGACATGCCAATATGGAAAGAGACTCAAGAGACTATCACCACATCCGGGTGTCAAGCAGGGTTGTGAAAATTGCATTGTTTTATTCATGCATTATCCATTTCATTACTCATTAATTTTTCAATGATTAATGCGTTCCTTTTTCATTGTGCATTTTTTTGAAAATTTATATTGGGACGCTGCATCATTCATCACACAATCAATGAATAATTCAATTTCTCCTCATTATGCATTATTTTGATAGTTAAAATAGTGATAAAATGTGGTATAATTTAAATAATTTATGAATTATAATTATTAATATAGCGATTATTTGAAAATGATTCAACTACAAATACTCAGTACGATTTATTCGGGATTCTATTCAGTCGTTACTCTGACCTCCCCACACTTATATAAATGTTTTTGAAGGAAATATAGTGCATTGCCTAATAATAGGCAGAAAAAAATGAACTACATTTAATCATTGATGTTGTCTTTTGAAAGTTTCATTTTTCTTAATCCGTCAATACACTCAACTAATCCATGATATTTTATATATTGTACGTATAAATAAATCCAATCGGTTCATTAGCAAACCACATATAATTTTTCAAATAAAATAACAGGCACTTTCGCCGTGTGGCCACAAAAGGCGATTTCGTTTGGAAATTTATGGTACAAAAAAAACAGAGTAAAATAAAATGCATTTGCGGTAATAATGTATTTAGTAAATTATCTTGAAAAATAATACAAAAATTACATCTCCACCATTTACCCACATCCATGACTGCAGTCATAATTATTGCAATGAGAATCCATAAATGCATTGTTGCAATAATAATGGCCCATTAGTTTTGTAATAATTATTGCAATTTCAATCCATTACTCATTACCTTTGGTGATGATTAATGCAATCCGAATCCATTACTCGTTACTTTGGTAATGATTAATGTTATTTAAATCAATTACTTATTACTCTAGCAATGGTTAATGCAATTCGAAGAATTAATCGATACTCTGGTAATTACCAATTGTGTTATCATTCCTCGTCAATTATTCAAGTAGTTACAAATCCTAGTTTCTATGCATTACCCATTATTTTAGTAATGAATAATGCATTATTTTTCGAATAATATTTTCGCAACCCTGGTGTCTATCATTTTCGTAGATGTTTACGACACTGATGAATATCTGCAGAAGCGCGGCATAAGCGCGGATTATTTATCTCTTCGAAAGATTCTTACGATGCATCCTTTCTTCTTTCATTAAATTTTCTTACCCTACTCCTATACCATTTTCCTAATTTCCAATAGCAACTCGCTATTCGTTTGATACGATGACTTATTATTTGAGCTGCACACATGTCAGGCTAGGTAAAGTTATCCCATATCAAACTTCCTTTGTGCATTTAAAGCACGTGCAATCTTTAGCAAATTATATCATTCTCGCGTGTATATAACGTACTTGAAACCATAGATGAATATTCTTTGTTCGAACCGGGGTCTATAAATGCATGATGATGTACATTTAGTATCGGAGGCATGTTAGTCTGAGCATCGTATCTCAACCCCAATATACCTTTCCCGAGGAGAAACTAATGCGTCATTTCCACTTATATGTTCAATAACATCGCTACCGAGAACTTCGAGGAACGCGTCGGGCGACTGCGGCCGTCCTACACTTTCCTTTTTTATTAATCCAGCCCATCTGAAAAGGGTAAGCCTGCGTGGTCTCACCTTCCTTCCGTTCTACCCGTTATTTTTTTTTTTTTTTTCTGACCGCCAGATCGGAATTATTCATACGCATTCAAGTGGCACATTATAGTACACCTATACCACCTATACGCGTGTACGGTAACCGAGGCGTAACCGGAGGAGGTGAAGAAGGCAGAGTAGGAGGGAGGGAGGGAGGTGTTGTTCGGAATGAACCGCGCCTTGTTGCAATCGATTTTGGTGCGACATTGACGCGTAATGCCTACAATTTATACGCGGCAAATTTCCAAAATTGCATTCAAATCAGATATTTATATGCACGGTTTCAACACCGTTGAGTGATATCGAGTCCTGTATACGGATGCTGATTACCCGATCGAGTTACTTTCACAACCGTGGGGGGCAAGACAACATGCTCCAAAACAAACTGATTTTCTATGCTTGGAATTCGAACGGTTTCCGTTCTGTAGAATCTACGCACGCACGTATTATACGCGGTCGGTTCCTTTAACTCCCTCATCCGACATACCCAACGATACGTATACGGTTTTACGTCGATGCAGACGGGTACTTATGTATGTACCTACGTGCACCATTTGTACGCCGGTAAAACGAATGACTCATTGACAACGAACTTCCAAGGAAAAACATTATAATCGTTCAACGCCCTCATGCAGATTACTTTGAACGTTCCGCACAATGCATTGGTACTTGCGAGTTTACACGTGTGTAAGGTATACCTACGTATATGTACGCCGATACGAAATAGATAAAATTATCGCAAGTGACAAACATTGATAATTGCTGGAACCAGCTTATTGGTGCAGACGTGAAGAAGAAGCTTTTGCAACGGTCCAATTTACTCCGTATTCGAATTCCAGCGTTGCGGATCCAACTGTATGTCATACATTACTTTTTCCCACATGTTCATAGGTATGTGCTGGGTATATGAATAGGGTGTGCGAGTGAAATATATTAAGAAAAGAGGCATTAAGCTGCCGTAGGAATAGGGTGGCTGACAAAGACGCGGTTTGCCTTTGTCAGCGAGATCTCGAACGTGGAACGATTCCTGCATCGAGCTGTGCTGCACAGTGACTCACGCGTATATCTTCTATAGGTGTACGAGTGACTCAGAGCCTGAGATCGCCAGCTATGTCCTGAAAGACCGGGACCAGCTTGGCCTCCAGCTTTCACAACCTTCTCCCTGAAGATCCAGACAAGCTTGAATTTCTTCAGCTCGCACATCCGACTGTCGAAATAACGCGCGGTCAAACAGAAACCTCACTGCAAGCCTCCCCCTGCGACAGGATTCAAGATTTCCTGCGGCATGCTGTGTGCGTTATAAAAGATCGGAAAAATTAAAAAAGCCTATGGCAAATCAATGATATCGCGCTGGCGGCTCGTTCTTGTACCTTTCTGTTGCCGCGTTAAAACTGTTGTCCACGTTGTCCTTGCCAGATTTCAAGGTGAACCACTAGATACTTATTGAAGTTTAAATAAAAAAAACTTTTATTTCCACCTTTATAACTGGCAAGCACAGCTAACCGAAGTGACACCGAATCCTGCAGCTTCGCATTTTGTTGACAAGCCTTAAATTGACTCATAAGATCAGAATAAACTTTCCTAGAAAAAAAAATATAAGTCGTATTAAATACGGAGTACAGAATATTAACGCGTGGTACAGAGATCATTCAACGTGACCAGGAATTTGTAAGAAAAATCGATGTAGGTCAACAAACTTAAAGATTCACAATCAGCAATGAAAAATCTAAAAACACGTGGTTATTGGTTATTTTTACTGACCAATCACATACTTATGTACACTTTCTGGAAAAGTTAATTGAAAGAGAGAAAGTATCAAGAAAAACAAAGCTATTGTCAGCTCAACCACGAAGTTAAAAGAGAGAGATCACTTTTTGTAGTGACGTATGTATGTACATACATAATGTACAATCCAGACTGTCCCTATATATGTATTAATTACCCAAAGATGTCAGTTAACAAGTGAAATTCGATTAACAGACGCACAGGTCTCGTCAAGGGATGATCCTGCGGTGCATAAGTATAGCTCTTCCCATGACGTACATAGCTATACAGTTAGAAAAATTTAACCAAACATAACGTTCCAGCAGGTCCACTTTATATTTGTGCGTGAATATGACACAAATTCTTGTGATTTTACCATTTAAATTGTCACATCGAAATTTATTTTGTAGTTTTATGTTTTTTTTTTTCTTTTCACTTAGTAATACATTAAAAAATGGTTAAATCAAGTCAAAAATTTTAGTCGACCTACCGGAACATATTTCTTTTCTAAACGTGTAAACCGAAATCTCTTCGAGCTTTCCCAGTATGGTCAGAGAGTGTAGGAACATACCTGGGTATGCCCGGATAACCCCGATCTGGTCCGAGTCCCTGCAGAGGTTTGGGAAAAGGTCCCAAACTGCCTGGACCCTTTGGACCGCCGCTCGGCATCCCTACAATATACCTGGATTTAAAACCGACGCAGTGTGCAGACGTCTCGGGCCCGCCGGCTAATCTACCGACCGACGAACTTCTCAGACTATCTGCAGCCCGGGAGAGCACGGCATTCACACATTTACGCGCACGCACGTGTACGCAAACACGCATGTGTACGCACGTTTAACAGAGAACAAACACGTGAAATAATGACAAGTATTAATGTTACGGACGAACCGCCTCTTCCCTCGGGAGTTCGGTACTCGTTTATTCTACGCATACGTGCTGCATCGTAGGCACGTTTGTGTAGGTAAATACGTCTGCTTTAGTTAGTTATTCCAGGATAAAAACCGCAAGCCTTTATTCCAGACGAATGCGAGTGCGTATAGTGGTAACGTTTGAGTCCTTGAAGAAAACATATCATCTACAAGTCCTTGCGGGAAGTTTTTGCACTCACCAACTGGTAGTCATAGATCATCACCCGAAATTGATATATTTGGGCTGATATGTTATCTCATTTCATTCTCACATCCACCTCTGCAACTTACAAAGTTTCTTATGCCAAGTCCTTCGGTATAGGAAGATGAATCGACTCTCTCCTATAGATGCAATATTCATTGTGAGTGGACTGAAAGAAAATCTACGCGACTGCATTTTACCGATAAAAAAACTAAGCTCATTGCAGTACAGATGGATTATGCATGTTGTGTAGAAAATGATATGCGACGAGGTCATAGCTGTAATTCGAATCAGACCAACAATCAAGTCGAGCATTCTGTTAAATCTTGAAAAATCGAAGAAATGAAATTTGGTACAAGTGCGTTGAATTATGATTGAATCGCTGGAATTTTAGGAAATCCCCCCCCCCAAAAAAGTAATAAAAATAACTGTCAAAGTTAACACTTCGTCCCTCGAATTATACCTTCATGTACAGGGAGGGTATCTCGAAACAAGCCTTTCGCACTCATAATCACTGCGATTAAGTACGTATTCAGAGTCGTCGCCAATAACTCCCCTGGTGAAAATTCCCACTACTACGAAGTTTTACGGAAATTGGAACATATCGTATTATTTCTTAAAAAATTGTAAGTATGCATATAGTTTTTCGTAAGGAACTGTTGATTTTCGTTAAAAATTGTAGTAGCTTGTAGTTTGACTAAAAAAAAAAAAAAAATACGAATTTTCCTGAAAATCGACAAGTTTTTACAAGAAACTGTGCATATTTAAAATTTTGTACGAATGCAATTTTTTGCAGAAAATTGTACAAAATGTCCCAATTTCCGTAAAGATTCGTTAAAAATCGTAGAAATCAATTTCACCAGGGTAGATAAGTCCAATTAAAAAATTCCTAAGGCGTAAACTGTAGCCGGCTGGGATCGTTTATTTTCAGTTGTAATTGGTGTGTAAGAATCGGTCTAAGCAACTAACGTCAATTTTCCCCAGGTCCTCGATCTTTCTTGATTTGAGCATTCGTTCGTCGCATGACTGCGACTCCGGCCATCGCCGCACCAGCCTCGTCTGGCTCGAGGTAGCCTTGCAACGTGGGCTTGGCGTGCAGCAACAAAGTGTCGGCTTGCTCGAATTGATCGGTCGGGCTCGGGTTCGTTCACACCCGTCACTAGGATGCACCCTCCACTCATCGACGGCAGGCAGCGACGGCGCGTTGCCCCGGTAACCAGACAGAAGGACAGCAGCAAGCAACGGCAGCGGCGGCGGCGGCGGCGGCGGCAACTGAACGGGTAGAACCGACACTGCACCGTCTGCCAATTTGCCGGGTGTGGGGGCGTCGGAGCGACGGTTGGGGAGGGGGAGGGGCGCGAGTGAGACGTAGTGAACGCGGCGAGGTCAGTTCTCCGCCACGCCCGTGGCCGACGTCGTCGTCGCCGTCGCGGCGCGCCGCATTGCACTTTCAGCGCCACCGCATGCGTAGAGTCGATCCTGCCCGTCAAGCGTGACGAAATCTAGATTTTCAAATCCATTGAACTTGATCTTACTGATTTTTGTGCAAGCTTATTTACAGATTCTACATGGTGTTCAGTGATCCTGGAAATTTTCTTGAATTCCGATTGTCCTTAAAAAGTCCTGGTAATGTCCTTGAATTTTTCTTGTCTCCTGGAAATATTTTATTTTTAAGGTTTTGCTGCGAATGATATATCTATTTTTGTGCAGTTCCACTGGCAATGAGTAACTGTTTAAAAAAAAAAAAGTTGATTCCCGCAACGAATCGAGTTTTTCATTTTTTTTTTCTAACTGGTTGTAGTAGAAAGAACGTATATTACGTACAGTGCCCTCTGCCCTCTGCATTCGTGTATTCTTATTTTTCTTGAAGGTCCTTGAATAACGAGAGAATGTCTTGGAAATGTCATTGAATACGGATTTTTTTACCGGACACCATGTATCTATGGAACGAATAAACTAATCGAACCATTTTTTTTATTTTTATCGTCTTTTGGCAGGTACACGGGGTTGAAGTTTGTCAAGAAAGAAAAGGAATCGGTAAACCGTTCTTTTTAAACGATCATATTTCATCAAGAATCAAACTCATGTAAAGGCTACAAATTGATTCTACATTTTGTACGCTTAGTTTATGGTTCCACGCCCTTGGAAGAATTCTTCACAGGAATTTTCATTATTATATTGTGCTGAATTTGTTGTGATATTTTAAAAAATCGGCCATTGCTAAATTTCAAGTCTTCTGAGTAATACGATCCAGGTACAACCCACCACCCATTGAGACACCTTTAATTTGTCCTAATGTTCTGGTAGTTCCGAACACAGGTCCCGTTCCTACCTGAACGTAAACATCCCCTCCGCGGTTTCTTTGTATTTGTTCTTCCGTGTCG
Source organism: Neodiprion pinetum (assembly GCF_021155775.2). NCBI lineage: Eukaryota > Metazoa > Arthropoda > Insecta > Hymenoptera > Diprionidae > Neodiprion > Neodiprion pinetum. The sequence continues at coordinate 42,838,843 of NC_060234.1, forward strand.
TTAAAATACAATTCAGTATCGTTCTGTAACTTGTCGAAGCTACATCCGGTCTTTGCAATGGTTTCAGAAAGTCTCAACGCCAAGTCGAGCTCTAAATGATCTTTCTCACTTCTGTGCATGACGCGATGCGTCAAATCTCGTATTATCTGCACGTGAGGTATCAGACAACCGTAAGTTTACTTTCTCCAAACTTGAGTTGCCAGCGCCATAGCACACGCTCGATATTAATGAAAAAACTTCCACATGTGTAGTAAAACTCTGGATAGCGATTAGAGGATAGTCCGAATTCTTCAAAGTCTCGAGATTTCTTTTGGTCTGAGTTTGAAATACGATTACGTTCTACCAACGTTGAACATATACGACATGATACTTCTAAATCATACTAGGTAATCCTAAACATTCTTTTCGTTCACTCGGACTTCTATTGAATGAGTTTTTTAAGTTGTTTAGTCAGAATATTGAGCGCGTCGTAGCGCTACCGAGTTAATTTCCGAGAAAAGTAATGTATACTTGAGACACCTTCTTTTCCGATCGCGTTTCGAGACAGCATGTTGTGCCAGCTCTGCGACGTCGAATATTATCCTTGCTTTCCGTTTTCTGCAGTACGCAAAGCAAACTTTTAGTAGATACTGATGTTTTTTGCTTCGAGATCACCGAGGCTGCGCCAATGGGTTTTCCCACTTTGCTAATCGCATTCATTTTGATTGGAGCCACGACAATGCGATGGTCCGGGGATACCCCGAAACGGTTCTTTTCTTCATCATACACTAGAAGCAAAAAGTATGCATTCAGTTCACAACTGAAGCAATTCAATAATCGTCGCTTTTTCCAGCATTTACTGGTAATATATTACACGTACCTTATAATTTATACGCATACCTACATGTATGCGTAGAGATTGGCAAAAAGTTGGGTATTTGCGAGCCACGTGTGTAATCTGGATTACAGGTGCACTTAATACTCTATAGCATTCGAAAGGATCAATGGAAGCTTGTTACCTGTAAATTGTCACAGAGCGACGAGCATAAGAGACCCACGCGATAAAAACTGGCGTACGTACATACAAGTATGTACGTATGAATGTATTTATGAACGCATGTACGTGTGTGGTACGTACATGTATCTACGGTTAATTTATCTGAATAAGTATAAGGCACGCATGCACATAGCGTCATCGACCATACGTCTTATTCTGACGTCTATCGATTATTGCCTGCATGCTTTCATACTCCACATCTTACACTGTCAAAATTAATTTTTCAGATATGTCTTTTTTAGGCGTGTAATATTTGTACGCAGAATAGAGAAAATATAAATCTCTATTCGATTGGAGACTGCTGAGGAGCACACGGAGGAACAGGATTGAGAGTTAACCGGACTACACAGAATCCTACGAAATTATACCTATACCTACATACGTACATACGCATGTCGGTAAAACACAGTTCTGCGTCAACGAGAATCGTTGAATCAACGCGACGGTTAACCGGCCGGTCGTGGCGACGTGCTAAGGATCCCACATAAATGTAATTTAACATACCTATAACTATGCGCCGGTTGCGTACCCTCACAACCACACGGCCAATCTTGTACCATGGTGTACGTGTACATACATACGTACATAGATACATGCGTGGAAACATGCCATGCTTGCATGCTTGTACGGACACCCAAGTTACGGTCCAACTAACGCAAGGTGGCGCTGATGGTCCTGCACGTGTGCAGATCACACGCACATGGCCTAACAATCCGCACGTATTGTGCGGGCATCTTTATACCTACGTTACGCTACATTCACAATTCCAGCGTACCCATGCAGAAACTCACACACGCGCACACGCAAGGTATAGAATCGCTCCGCTCTTGCAGAGCTCTGAAAAGTTGTTCGAATACATAAATGTAGCGCGAGGCAACGCGCAGCAGGGATCGAGGTCTCTTAGAGTCTTGGGACCATGGAGAGCGAGTACCGGCAAACGACCCTGGACCGTAGAGGAAATTCGAAGGACCAAAAGGGAAGAAGAAGTGCCGGAAGAAAGAGAAGAACGATGGGGAGAAAAGGGGGGGGGGGGGGGGGGGAGAACGATCTGGTCACAGGAATCGGGACGCTGCGGACCATGGAGACTAGAGTACAGGAGTCCAATCTCTGTATTGAAGATGTGTCCGCGAAATCATGAGAAATAAGGGTTCCGCTACAGCGGCGCTGTCGTCACTCTGGACCGATAGCTATATGTATATTAAATATAATAGTCTCCATGATGCCGCACATATTTACGTTTATTATAATTATTATAACTTTTGTCACTATATCACTGTATTACTATATTTATAGGATCAGAACGTCCGGAGCGACGCTGGTTATAAAACTGTGCACAATTAAATCTCGGAGTTTCGCGGACGCCTTTTCTGCCTCTCCGCCTTAGAGATTGGACCTCCCGTACTCTAGTCTCCATGCTGCGGACGATACTGTGCTATATGTATAATTACGTACAGATATGCATGCCTATGGGCTTTCTATTCTTTCGAATACACACATTATATGGTGGTTCGTTTTTACCTTTTTTTTAAAGTACCACTCGAAAAATTTGAACCAATTATTGGAATATTTTTTATTTATTTTCATGTGTACATCTTATGAACTTATATTGTCTATATTAGTTTATTTTTTTTGTGCCGTGGTCATATTAATCGTTCACCAATCAACAGCAAACTGCGCCTAACAATTCCACAATTGGCTGTTCTCGTCTTTCATCCGAAAGATTATTCGTCTCGGAGAAATTTGGGTAACAGTTTTTGTTACCGAAATAGGAGTATCGCATCACCTTATTGTCCCTATTTCCTTTTCAGTACTGATTTTTATGAACAATGATTAATCGGACCACGATTCAAAAGAAATAAACTAACACACATATATATATATATATATATATATAAACATATAAGTCCGTAAGGTGTACTTGGTAGCGACCTCTAAATATTTTACTACCTTCTCCAGGCTTTACGACAATTTTTTTCCAGTATTTGCCACAAAGTTTGGCGTGGCACCTTAAAAAGAAATAACAGTCAGAAAATGAACCACCCTGTAACATATACCTGCACAGACCTATGTAGTTAAGTTGATAGGCATATTTATACGTATGTAATAATACATATTTATTCGGTCGCTGGTACAAACACATGAGGTTGCCTTCGAGCGACGCCACTTCAAAGAACGAAAATAATTCTTCTACTACACGTGTATGCATTACATGTACACATATATCTTCCCGGAGGACAAAGTTTCGCACGCGGAGAACCCAGACGATCTTCGCCGCTCCCGGATCAGCAGTTGTGCCTCTCTCAGTTCGCTCCCCATGGTCTGGTTATACCGGGAATACCGGGAATACCGGGAATACTTGCGACGCTGGCATACGCGATCCTTTCTTGCCGGTTGAACGCGCTCGAATTATAATACCTACACGCGTGACTTGACACATGCCCCTGAGTATCTATACCCTGGTCATCGATTTCACATGGTGCAACGGCCAAAGTTTCGATTCACCGTGTACACAGCCACTTCATTGTCATTACGTTACATGATAATGTAATAATCATTTATGACGGTCTTGTAGCCAGCTTTACTTTTTATTATTACTTTGGCTCACCTACGCGACGTTTGAGTGATAATTGATTGGCTACTGTAACATATTTATCAACGTAGGGTAAATAAATGCAGAATAACGAAAAATTGGTAAAAAAATGCAAATCGGGTTTACTCGGACAAGAATGGATATTTTAAAAATTTTTGCGACGGTCGTACCTACTATTTCAACCAAAACTGTTCATAAATTTTTTCCCCTCAAGATGACGTCGTAAAAGAGCGGTAAATACGAGCGTTAACATCTGACTATATGAACAGTAAAATCTGTGACTTCAGAGGAAAAGGGACCGATGTAGCTCAGGATCAACCAACATGGAAAGCCCGAAACAACTCAAGACGCAGGATACGTATGTCATACCTGCGTTGGGTGAGCTTTTTTGCGGATCGGTTAAACTCGAGAAAAACGTCGCAACAGGCGCGCGTGAAACATTGGCGACAGCTGATTGCTGGCACAAAGAACCGAGTACCGTGCATACCTACAGCAATAAATTTGCATACGTTGTACTGCGGTGCACGGTACGCGAGGTATAAAATCATAAAAATATTGATAAACATCCATTTCGACCTGCCCCCTTATACATATAGTACACATATACTACAGCTGCGGCAGAAAAGAATGACACGCTTGTGTGCAACAGAGTTGAGGAACCCCGCAACAGTCTAGACTTGGAAATGACAAAGTGTTGAAATCCTGTTGCGAACCCGACGTTGGCGGCTTATCTTCGAGTAACAATGATAATGAAAACTGCGGAATCTCGAGTGGCATGCAAACCGGGGTTACATAGGTATATCCAGCATGCATCCAACGTTTTCTGCTCGGTCAGTACGTGAATTCGCACTACGGAGGCCGGCTGCACGGATGCGCGTGTGCGTGAGTTGAACACGCGAGGTGGTACCACCACATCCGCCCATTTCCAACCATCCATTCGCCTCCGGTCTCCGTCCGTGCTTATATCCGTGAACTAAGCACAGGATGGTACAACCAACGCTCCGGCACACGAACCATGCACGCAGAGACCTGCAGGACGCCGTGCGTTAGTCCCCTCCCACCGATCTATCTTCATCCCGGTCTTTCTCGCAAGCCTCGCAAGCAGACGTGCGTCGCTCCTCGCCCGGCAGAACCTTGCGGGAGCGATCCAAGTACCAACTGTAGGGTATAGTCCGCGGACTGCGGAGGCACGTTAAGGCTTGCTCTGATGCTCTTAGTCGTCGACGGGACGAAACTCCTTCCCCTCCTGTATGTCCTTCGCGCCCATCGCTGTCGCCGTCTCAATTCGTCCGACGCGACGCTGGCAAGTCGCAACGGGCCATTCTTCGCCTCTCTCTTTCTCTTTCTCTTTCTCTTTCTCTCTCTCTCTCTCTCTCTCTCTCGCTCTCTCTCTCTGTGTCTCTCCTCATCGTCGTCAGACTCCCTTGGCAGCGTTGGTGTTGGTGCAGTTATTGGTTACACGGCTATGCTATGTTCTTCGCGTATGTAGTTTACAAGTTGAAAAGCGCAAGACGAAGCGACGGCCAGGCTGCCGGCTTGAACGAGCTGAGCGCGTGAGCCGAGCCACCGGCAGGCAAGCTCGGCCCAGCGCTCGGGTGAAGGACCCGCCGCACCGCCCCAGACGCGGCCAGCTCACTCCAAGAACCGGCGTAATACGCTCTTTATACCTATGCCTGTGTGTACACCGTGAATGTATAGGTGTACATGCGCCGATAAGCGGATGGGGGGGAATGCCGTTGAGCAATAATTTCACTATCGTTGTCAGTTATTTTCAACTCCTGATCCAACCTCGCTCGCATGCGGGAATCGTAGCTGTGACTACTGCGGGAGAATCGAACCGGAGAAATATCTCCCTGCAGTATCAAACTAGTCTCAATTATTCACATTCATCCCAGCCCTGTATGTCAGTCTCAATTTATGAATCTAACTACAGTTGAGATTCACGAGAAAACACCGTGGCAATTGACATTCATGTATATTACGTACTCTTTTTCCTCTTTCATTTTATTCGAATTTAACTCCAACTGGCATTGTTTATACCTATACGTAAGTAAATACACACATGTGTACGCTTTATGTTATGAGGAATAAAATTTCGGGAGCATAATGGGACGACTATCGAAAGGTTTATTAATTATGTCGTTATTATATAAATATATGCGTCTAGACGAATACTATACGGATGATTTTCCTTCTCTTACTTTTACGGTTCCAGGAATACGCATGATTTGTGCATGCAGTATACGTGACACATATATTAATCACTCCAAGCGAACAATAAATGAAAAAATCATCCCAGCGCTGACGTATGAGCTATCAGGACAATGAATATGTGTTTGAATCCGTACACCGCGTCATACTTGAAATACTTAGTACGGTATATGTATACATAATTATGATTACATCTAACGATGTGCCCAGATATTGAGCATTGTTAGTCTCTGGCAGTTGGTAAAAAATATGGAATATAACGAAAATTTGTAATGTCTAACGGACGTAAAAAATCGATAGGCGGTAAAATTCATACGTCTTCTTCCCCCCGTGACACATGACTTCGCGTCCGACATAGAATTACGTAATCTGTACTTTAGTTCCGTGATTACATATTGTGTACTATGTATGTCATTTATGCATGTACGTACGTACGTACGTTTGTGTATATGTAGAAGGTAAGTAGACGTGTAATTGATGCCTGAACTCCCGAATCAAAAACGCGGTACAGTCCGCGTCATGGCTTCTTATAATAAAACGCGCCTTACAATTAGCGCTGTACGCGTGTCACGAACGAAAAAAGTCCAGGAGCCGACCGGGTTTAATCGAACTGGTCGAACAAGTGCGCGGTGGAGTTCGACTGATTGTCAGTCTTCCGCTTCTCTTCATTGCGACTGACCGAAGAGATGTGGCTACACGGTTTTGTTGTTGAATAAACGAAACGCTGACTACCCACGTATATGTGTACTTATATATGTACGTACAATCCGTCCGGTCAAGGCTGACGGAGGCCGCGAGCAGACTGCTCGAGCACTGAGTTTTTCTACACCTCTCGGCTATTTCTGCTACAGTAAAGAGGTTCATGCTTTACCATATTGATACACAATCTGTCTTCGCCAATTTTCATCGAGTAAATTCACTCGGGTCTTATTTTTCTTATCTCTCGCTAAGATTAGTGAAGAGGAAAAAAATCAACTTGAATCACGGCTTGTGAACACAGCTTATACGTGTAGTAAATCAGCCGGCTGTAGAGCGACAAATATCAATTCGAGTCTCTGGTATATATAATATATCCGTATCGTTCCCTTTCCTTTTTTTTTATACGGCTTACGGAAAAACAATTATACGCATTGAACGCATCATGCATGCAATTCAAATAATTCAAGATGATACATTTCTTCTACATTTCGTTTGACGGATACACATGTACTATGTACTTCATTGAGAACTTGTATCCTTAACCATCGCAAATAATAGATGCCGTTGCCACGCGATGCCTTGAAATACAGAGGCAGGTAGCGTGTCTCGTTGCGTACCGCATAATCAACCACGCGCGTGTCGTTTCGGCTTTTCGACATCGAGCAGGCTCGTTTAGTACGTGTAGATCATTCAAAAACGATTCTATTTTCCAAGAATTCGAAAGATAATTCATATAACGCATACACAATATACGGGTACATTACCTGTCTATTTACGTGTATTTAGTCATTTCCGCAGTTGACGACGTCGCTCACAATCGCTTCAATCATCTATGAAAGCATAGTTTGTGTGAGAATAATAATGAAAAATTATAAAATTAGCGTTTAACAACTGCATAACCGTGACTGAGCGGGTCTGGTGCGATTATAAAAATGCTGCGTGAAAAATGGCAAAATGATACTATGTTTTCAAAGCGTTGTCGAAATTGGTCAGCAACGGCGGAGCTTTTTAATTCGGCAGACGAGTTCAAGGTTCCAAATATTCTTTCTTCAACCCCCAGGTGCCATTGACTCAATCAAATGTAACTCGATCAGTTCCAAACACACCTACTTTGTGTCCGATCATTGTTTGATAATTTTTTTCTTCGAGATTATTTTGAAATGGGAGTAGAAGCGCAACTCTTCTCGTTAGTAGTAAATGGTTAGAGAGACGAGTGTTGAAAATTTTTGGAAATACCAATGAGCTGGGGGAAAATTTAGTCTCGCCGTTGCAACGCGACGATGGCGAATTCCGATTACATACCGTCTTTCCGGTGCGTCGCCTCGCGGAAGCTCGTTGGTCTTCGTGGAGGATCGGTCGGCCGTTGCGCGGTGATACGGTTAGTACCACGGTGGCGTAGACAGCGCCGTTTTGCGGCTGGTAGTTTGGCCAATCGGTCAGTTCGTCGCCGGCAGTCCGTGAGTTCGGCAGCTCTCCGGTCTGCCAAGTACGTTCCGCCTGTCCCTGGAAGAAAGCCGCATTAAAATCCGGTAGAAAGTGCGGTCGGTATGTTTTCGAAAAATTGGAACGCCGATAACGGTCGAGCTTTAAACCGAAATCCCACGAGTAATGATTGGTAGATATAAGATCAGTGTTGAATCATCTCCTACCCGAGGTGACGTGGTGAGGATGCGCCATTTTAACTCGCCCTTGAAAGAATTACTTACATTACTGCCGATCTAGAAGTTTGAGACCAATTTCTACACCCTAAACGACGAGGCTCAACGTACTGCCAATTCTGTATTCGCAACCGTCGCTCGACCAGGATGATCGTCGAAAGGAAATCTGCTTCGCCCACCGTTTCCGGCGAGACTGAATTCGACCGACTTCACTTCCTTCCTCGGTGGTCTGTTAATGATAACGAAATTGAGCATTTAAAAACATGTCAAATATATATATATACATATATCAAACCCAGTCGCCTGATCGCCGTGCGGAGGCACTAAAATCCCGGAGGCGAATCTCTGAGTGCATAAACGGGAAAATCGGCGATGACAAGTTCCAGGTGTACACGTGCAGGTAAAACTGAAACTACGCTGATCCTTTCTCCGAATTGTTTATCGTTAGTTCGAATTGCGAGAATCGAATCGATTCGGAAAGAACAGGCAAAAGTGGATGAAAATTGAGGATCTCCGATATCTCTTGCCCGGTTTGGGGGAAAAGAAATTTAGATACTCAAGGGGCGAAATTTGAACGTTCTGCGATATCTCGAGCGTTTACGCTGTCCCGAACACACCGTTTTTCGATTTATCCCTTAGGATGATGAAACTTTCGACGTTTTCATCGATACAACGAAGTCTAGCCAGATCGTGTAACGAACGTGTCTTCGCACAGCCCGGAGACCCGAAAGATTGCTGACGATGGTATGGTACGAGGTCGAAGTTGGGAACGTTGTCGTAACTAAACATTGGAAAGTAAAAAATCACTATTTTTAATACGAGTATGTTTTGTTTTACAACGGCTTACTGAATTTCAGCCAATTACAAAATGGCGAAACAACGGTTTTTCCTCAGCATGAATCGTTGCGATAACGTTACCAACTTCAATGCGACGATAAGATCGGTTTAAAAAACAATTACAGGGGTCACTGCGCAGATGTAGGGGTACGAATCTTCGTTTCCGTTTCCCCCATACGAAAACTTTCAATGTTTGGTTTTGGCAGCCCCTCCGAGATCCTGGGATAGGATGATGTTAGCCTCGCGGCAGGTGTCACGAGGTCCACGCCGTCGTTGCGTGTTACCATTGTTACGTGTGCGGCGCCGTTATAGCTACATCGAGTATGTTATACGTACGGTAGAGGACAGGCAACGATCTGGTCGGGTTACGTGCTAAGTAATTATAATTAGTCCGCTCTCCACTCACTCTACGGTCCGTCCGTTGGCGATAGTTCCCCGTTCGTTTGCCGGTGTGCACCAGCGTCTTGCTTGCCTCCGCCTCTCCTCGTTGTTGTCAGGTGAAAAATCGTCCGCGCGTTCTGCCGGTTGCCGGGTTGCGCCATTTTGTGGTGACCGACAAAGGGGGCAGGCAGAGACGATCATCGGCAGATGTTTTTCCGCATCGCCGACCATCTCAGCAGCCTCGCCTCGACTTTCCCACGTCCGATCTCCTCTAAGATCCTTCTCGATTTTTCCGGATCGCTCGAAAAATCCATTCGTCGTCGGTTAGAAATAGCGTGGAGTGGATCGAGTCTGAGCTACTCCGGTGTCTAAATCAATCGATGAATCACATTGAAGTTAGCAACCAGATTATCGTATCGATTTATGCTGAGGAAAAATCGTTATTTCGTCATTTTAGAATTGTCTGAAATTCAGCGAATCGCAATGGAAAAAAAACAACAATTATACATAGAAATCTTGGTTCCTTCAAAATCGTTATGTAAAATTCTGAAAATAGTGATTTTATTCCTTCCCAATGTTTCGTTACGGTAACGTTACTGACTTCAACCTCGTATCGATGATGTGAGAACAGCCATTAGTCACATCGATGGATAGAGTCTGGCGGCCGCTGTCCATACGTATGGTACGACTTTTACTTAACCCTAACTTTGCTGCTGCAGAGCTCAGGGAAACAATTCAATATCCCGATCGAGGGACAGAAACTGCTTAACTGTGTCCAATGCGCGCAGCCTCGTTCAATCACGTGACTAATCGCTGATCCGGACAATCTTTGTTCAAGTATGAGTACGAAAATCGAGCTCACATTAAAATACGACCATCATTATACTCATATAGGATAAATACACGTCTCATAGCTGGAAAAGAGAATTGTCATAAAGACAAGTTTCACTATTCCCTGATTATTCTTACGCACAGTCAGTCATAGCGTAGATGAAGGTAGAAAAGATGGTCTCAATATCATCAAAGAAATTATGTAAATATTTGTTTATTATATATTCAAATCCAGATGCAAGGAGTTATGCCGGTTGACCGTATTATACATAAGTTTGCTTATTACAGTAAAGTTAACGGTGCGTGTACGAGTAGCGATGTAAAAATAGAACTTTACCAACCCAGCGCCAATCAGGACCGTAAAATTGGATCGAGTACTCATATTGCCTAAATTTTTATAAATTTCCTCGTAACTATCGTTTCCGCGACTCTTCCACAATGTACCATAAATTCGATTGGTAGAAGCTGTAGAATAATATTACGTATGTATAAGTGTCCCTATTGGTTACTTAATAACATTTCTTGGTATTCGCACGCGTCATTATCCTGCACACCTACGTGTTACGTCAATAACATCCCGAAGTTTTCACCTTCGAATTACGTTGTTAACGGTCGAAAGCAGTAGTCGTCGTCGTCGCAAGGTGCCAAACCGAGGTATTTTTCAACGTTTTTTCAATCGCGTCTAGCCAGCCGAGTGGGCGGAGAGGTGGGTAAAGAAGCCGGTGGTAAGGCTTTCGACCTAGGCGACTGGCGGCGATTTCGCGACTGGTACACATAGTACATACACGGGCACGGCGAGAGTTGCTGGCTACGTGTGCCAGCCGCGCGTGCGTATCTCCTCTCTCTCTCTCTCTCTCTCTATCTCTTTCTCTGTCCCTCTATCCCTCTTTCTTTCGCTCCCTTTCTCGCCGTTATAGCTGCACGTAGGAGGAATGAGTACATCACTCGAAGAATATTGTATACGTATATACATACGTATCTATATAACATATTTTCATTACGAAACTCGTACATAAGTTCCAACGTATACGCAGATTATAAGCTCTAAAGCGAATTTATTTATCAATGATTTTATATGGAAACCGAAAATTATTCCGCGAGTTACTTTCATACTCCAAACAATAAAACGAAATACGTATAATTCGAGAACAATTCAAAGCAATCCAAGTACGCGATTCTGGGTGCAGATCCGGTTTACCGCGGGTTTTTCAAAAGAAATCGGTGACTAATTCACTCCTTCCATCCGTTATCCGATTATTCGCGATCGCGAGGCGGTGACTAGACGGCGTTTCCCGTGGGAAGAGGTGGCGTCGTGATTCGTGCGAAATCAAACGACGGTCATCATCGTCACGAGCAAAGCCTGAAAGCCTGAAAGCCTGAAAAGCAGGCAGGCGAACCGCGCGCGCACACGGACAGGCGTAATTCTAAAACTCGCCGCCCTGCCCCGCCTGCGCAGGCACCCACCCACCCGCACACACACACGCATAAACACACGCGATGTCAGTGGCGTATTCTCGCGGCGACAATTTCTACGGGTCAGGCAGGGTGTGTCTCACCGAGTCGAGTCGCTCGCTTAGCGCGTATGTAACATGTATAATGTACTGGTACTCGGTACATCGGAGAGATAAACTACAACTCCCCGAACGGACCGAGGTACGTACCGACTTTCTGCGAAAGCAATCATGCCGCCGACCCACGCGGCCACGGGGCTGCACAGCGATCGCGATATGGGTGTACTCGCGTTATAAATGCAAACCGTACACCCATATTACAGACGTTGAAGACGTGAAGCAAACCCTGCATGCCCACTCGACGAGAGAGTCACGTAATTGATAAATTTTTATTTCCACGGTAAAACCGAGATCCCTCGTGAGAGGCTGAACGTTAGTAACGTTAACGTAACGAAGTATCAGGAAAATATCATTATTGCGTTAATTTGGAATGGTTTCGAAGGAGTTTGCTTTTCAAAGTAAGACTATATTTTGTTTATCATGGTTTTAACTGAATTTCGGACATTGCTAAAGGTGCGAAGTAACGAATTTTCCTAAACATGCCTAATAGCAACAGTAACCTTACTAACTTCATCGTTACGATCCCTTAGACAAAACCTCAGGCACGGTTACTTTCGTCGCTGTCTCATTATTACTCGAAATCAAATGCCCGCCTTGAATGGCGTGTTTCAATGACCGACACGTACGTGCTCTCGTCTGTCCCTCGTTATATGACGATTCGAATTCGAGCTAATCGCGTGGCTCATGTTTACAAGTTTTCAGGGTTTCTACACGCATACGTATCCGCGCATCAGTGTACACATACGAAGTACAAAGTATACGTACAATTATTCCAATACTTCGGAAACTACGTTAACCAAGCTCGCTGTCGACGTTCGTTCTTTCGTTCGTTCGTTTTATCGTCGGCGTTTCGTCACAGTCAGTCTTTGCTTCTCGGCAATTTTTCACCAACTTTCTTTCCTTTTCATTTCTCGCAATTTCTTACTTCTTGCTTTTTATGTTTAAAAAAATCCCCGCCCTCCCCCCCTCAATCGGGTGTGCCACACGGCATGCTGTCTCTCTGCCTGTTGCTAGGCGCTCCCCGCTCGTTCTCCCGCCCCCTCCCCCTGCCCCTTCTTGCCTCGCAGGCAGGCGGCGGCTGCACACGCCGGCGAAGGCGGCAGCCTGCTTCCTCCACGAGTCGCCGGTTCTCCCCGGTTGTGCCCCTCCCGCCCCTCCTTCACCTCCCGCAACCGTACGACGACCACTCTCTATCTCTTGGCTCGTCCATTTCATCGTGCTGTACATGCTATATATATATATATGTGCGTGTGCGTGCGTGTGCGTGTGCGTGTGTGTGCGTGTGCGTGTGCGTGTGTGTGTGTGTGTGTGTGCGTGTGTGTGTGTGTGTGTGTATTATAGGGGTGGAGGGGGGGGGGCGTACTATACCTATAACGACCATTAATGCAACACCCGGGATTGCCGGGATTTGAGCCAGCGCGTTCACTTATACATGCCTGCCTAACTTATTGTTAAGATTTACACCAATTCAGTTCATACAGGTACACGGCTTATCACACATTTTGCGGTATGTATTATCACGCCTCAATTTATTTAACAGTGGGAGGGTAAATTATTGAACCCAGCAGGTGCATCTTGAACTGGTACATTTGTGTTATTATATGATCGCATACTGCAGTGGCCGTCTGCGGAGATTATTTTTCTTTAATGCGCAGTTTTAACATATTCCATTCATGCGGGGAAAATTATTTATAAGTTTCCTGATGTCGTTTCTGCACTGGCCTATGATAGTTTCACCCACTGCTCCGTCGGTCAATTAAATGTTACTTCGTTACTGTTACGAATACATTCTAACTCTTCTGAGACGTAAGACTGCGTGAATGAAATTTCGGTGGATCGAGGTTGATCGAAAATTATAGTGAGAAAATCTTGCACCTTTACCAACGGTTACAGATGTGGGTATTTGAGGAAAGAAAATCAATCTTTCTTTTCTTTCATTCGAACATATTTTCATTCCGTACTTTTTCCTGCTTTTCGTTTATTTTTAAGATTCTCATTGCTGCTTCCGCTTCCGTTGTAGGGTACCACGTAACGATCATGTGAACAATATGTATATGTGGTGGATCTTGAGTAATTCTCGAAGTAATTACTGTAGCAATGAGTAATTATTATTTTTATTATACCCTCACATGAGTGACAGAGAGAATTAACAGACGAGTGATTATACATTTTTGTACTTTTTACCGCGCAGTGCAATTTAAGAAAATGTGAATCGACGCCGCGCTGACTTTGCACGTACCTACAGTCTATTGAAAAAGGTTCTGATACACTAAAAAGAAAAAGATGAAAGAGAGGTTCGGAATTTACAATTTAAGATATTTGAATTGAGTTCGATTGAATCGAAAATTTCAACTAAATAATGATATCTAGAATTATTTTTTTTTATTCCAAATCGATTATATCTGTCGATCAAATTCTGACCCCGACGGCACGTTTTGTTCATGTAGATTTATCGCTTCGGATTTTAATCAAAAAACTATTACAAGTGAAAGATATTAACGTTACGTGCTCTATTGATAAGATTCACGAATGTCATCGTAAATCTATCTTCTCTAAAAAATTTGTACCAAGAACTCATTTATAAAAAACCGAATGAACTTTATTTAATTGGTATTTGATGGTTGAGAGTATATATAGCTTTGGCGCATTAAATTAGTTCTTCATAAATGTGCAAATTACTCCATATTCATTAGCAATAATTGCTTTATTCTTGATCAACTGCTGTCTACGACTTTACGTTGCTATTCGGTATAATTATTTCTTGGCTGTATGTACTTTTTAAGCTGACTGTACGACAGGATATATCCCTTGTAATTACATACCGAAACTTTCTTATAGGCAATTATGCCAACTTCCGCTGTACCCGCTTCTTTTCAATATACCTCATGCAGTCTCAAACTATCGTCTGACGATCTTTCCAAGGTTTTTTCGTTTATATATGTATAATACAATCCTTTTTAATCTACGTAGAATCTGCGTCAAACTTCGTACAAAACTATTATAAATGACACCAATGCTCGTCGAATACTAATTTCTCTCCATATTTATTTAAAAATTTTACCTTTTTTCCGCTTGTCAGACTCTCCACGATATATATCTGCGATAACCATCGAAATTTCATCGCTTCTAATCGACAGTCACGTAGCAAGCGGGTAAAACCGACCTCTTGTACAGAGAATCGCACGTCTCTTTTCCTCTTCCGCAAGAGAACAAAGAGCAACCATGATTATAGCTCCTCTAACAGTGAGTGAACCGATCGAACGGAAAAAAAACATGCAGTCACTGATGTCGTCGGAATTTTTGGAATAATTTTTTTTCTTCCTTTCGTCGTATAATCATGATTTTACATTGAACACTCGGGGGAAGTCCGGGAGCGTTAAAACTCAACGTCAGAAGTAAAAATAAAAATGATTAATATGCTCTGAAATTCACTTTATCATTTTTATCACCAATTGACAATGACAGGACGTTGAGCGTCGGCAAATAAGAAAATTGTATCCTATCTATACCGAGCTGGTGCCCGTCCGGCAGTTAAGGAACGAGGAACAAGTATATGACTAAATGTAAATGAAAAATAAAAACAGTCCTCTATAATTACACTCTTCGAGTCTAGTCAAGTCAGATGACACGCGTGCCATTCGTATGTTATTATTATTATGCATATTATTTTGAAGACGACGAAACGCGCGTATGGCTACTCAAACATTACGAACAATTCAGTTCCTTCATTCGACACATACACGCTTTATTAAACCTGGTAATATTTTTCTACTCGTTCAAGTTTCAATTTATTTTTCTTCTTTGTGTAGTTGTTATATTTGATTCGCGGGCGGAAGAACTGAGAACTTTACTAACAAAATAAATACTCATTCTACACCTGTAAGTTTCTCGTCGCATATTCATCTTATGTTACGATATATTATACTTATCTATACACTCGTGGCTCGAGTCAGAATAGAACTGTATGGCTTGTTTACAGTTAGACGGGTATAAACGTCTTTTGATCGACCGATGGAATTAGCGGGAATTTTGAAAGAAAATATTATGCATGTAGCACGCGAGCAACTTTGAACCTTAAACTTGGCCGTTCCCATTCAGCCTTGAGGCCTCATAATCAGTCTACGGTGTGACCTTCCCCGTCTATTCTGCAGGCATACATATTAACATACATCCGCGTAGATTATTGTTGAGCTCACTTGAATCAGTCATCCACATTCTCTACTTTTCTTGTTATTTCAAAGGTCCGAGTTCCAAGCCCCAATTATTGATGACTATTGACTAATGTCTAACACTTGTGTCTGGCTAACAATAAGTATAATACGGAAACACAGAAACACCTGTTAGATGTTGTTTCAAAAATACTATGAATATAATATAACAATATGTTACATGCAATAAGTATACAATATCTGTACAAGGGTGTTTGTGAATTTCCAACGCGTACTTCTCAACCCTGGAATCGATAGATAATAACGATAATACAGCGGGTGGATTATTTCAGATTTTTAGCTCTATTGGAAAGATTGCTGATATCGATTTCAAATTGGCAAAAAACATCTCATTTTTCGAATAAATAAGAAATGAGCTATTCAGTTTAGTACACTTCAATTGGTTAGAAAAACAGGGAAAAATCGAGTATGACAAAAAAAAAATCAAAAAAAAACACAAAATATTTTAGCGAGAAAAATGTGTTTATTGGTGTTCTTATCACATTACAACGTTATAAACGAAATTAACGACCACCCTATGGTATACACATTTTGTGTAAATTCAAAAATTTTACGCACGTCACCGTCATCAGTTCATTATCAACCATGCTTGCTGTATCTATCATATGTTTTAATGGAGGTTTAAAACGTATGACTGCACGCGCGCTTGAGCCGCCTGTTATTTTCATACATACCTATACCATGTATACAGCGATACGTCGCTGCTTGGGTTTCTTCGCACACCATTCCCCGCGGTTATCCTTTTGAGGATATGCTGTATACGACGTTACAGACATTTTCTTTTCTTCCGCTCATAGTCGTCCCCCACCTACAAACCCATATATCGCGTAAGAGATTACTTGTTATCGGTCAGTTATTTTCTTGGTGCACAGGGTAGATAATTTCCGCTAAGAAAACAATGCACCGGTACTTTCTCGTATTTTCTGGTCTAAAAGCCTATAGTCTTTAGATGTCTCTTTAGAGACTGATTCTTAGTGCTACTTTGGAGGTGTTCTGAATTATTAAACTAATCATCATATTCCTTTGCTATGATGTATAATTCCACTTTTCTCTTGGGACTTGATATAATTTCCTAAATGAATTCAATCAGGGGCACTCAAAGAGTACCTAGGCCATAAAATTTTACTTGCTTCAAACTCATGGAAAAGGCTTAAAATCATGTAACAACTCAAAATCGAACCCATAAACCCGACTGACTCTACCCATAAAGTAATTATTAGTTCAATAGCTGCTATTGACTTTACCTCAACTAAACTGGCAGTCCATTTGACTACTGTCAAATTAACGTCATTATATTGAAAGCAAATTGTGACACGCCTTTCTCATTATTAGAATTCTTTGAAGGGTCGAGAGTTTAAAAAATGACTTGTTAGATTCAAAGATACTAAATAAAAATTCTGATATCGAGTACACTCGAATGCGTGTTTGCGCAAATCAAAAAACCTCCACGTCTTATTCACCAAAGTGGGCGGAGACATGTCGTCAAGTACAATGACTCCCAACGAGCTGTTTGTTTCTCGAATGCTGGTTATATACTGTGCAGCGGTTTAAATATAGAACTAGTATAATCGTGGGGTTCTCTGTCTGTCGACGAGCAAGCAAGCGCCGACGATATGCGGTTACAATCGCATGCAACGAACGCGGTATGCATAGCTATGCACGGTAGAAAGTTTTTCCGCCACATTCCCAGAATTATTATTTGTCCAGTTGTCTTCTGTTCTCTGCATAAACGGTCCGCAGAGTTAAGACAGTCATCGTATAAAATCCCCTCTTGTCGCACAACGCAGGAGAGTAAGGCATAGAGGTGCAGGAGAAGAGAAAATAATAAAGAGGAGAACCGCAGGAGCATAGAGGAGGAGTAAAAGAAGGCGGCGAAGGACGAGGTTCGCGAAGGCAGAAGGAGGAGAGAACGCGAGCGAGAGGGGGAGAGTGAGTGAGAGAGAGAGAGTCCCAGTCGTCGCCCCGGTGCAGGTTGAGACGTGTTCCTGCGGTCGTTGTTGGCGGTGGTGGTGGCTGGCGGCGGCCGGCAACCGGCGGCCGTCGGCCGTAGAGCACCGCCGCAACCTTGCCCTCCTCTCACCCCCCCCCCCCCCCCCCCCCCCGTTGCCCCGCGCCATGCTTTTTCCGCCCCTTGTCCGCCACGGGTTCGACCCGACGGTCGTCCTCCGGTGCCCTCATCCCCACTCCTAGCTTTGATTCATCGAAATATCCCACTCACTGCCGGCGGCGGCTGGTATATTCAGACCGCCGCCGTCGCCGCCGCCGAGCCGAACCTCCCCACCCTCTCCCCTCCCATGAACGTAGACGCGGAGAACGCGGGGAACGGCGCGGCGCCGACGAACTCCGAGAGTCTCAATGTCATGACGTGTCGACGCAAAGGCAAAGGCATCGCACCCCGATGCAAAACGCGCGTGTGTGTCCGCCGGCTAGAAAAACCTCCGACTCCGCAGGGTGCCAGAGTCCGCACTCTGCTCTCGGTCGTCGTTCGGTTAGCATCGCTGCTTCGCCTTCGTCTCGACGTCTTCGATCCTCCTTTCGAATTGAACTTGGTATCGGTACCTACCTACTTCGATATCCTCGTTTATCGCAACCGAGGTGTATATAAAGACTTTTCGGTAGACGTGGGTGTTCTTCGAGTAGTCCCCTTAGTGCGGGTTTAGTGATTAATTGTGGGTACTTTCCTTTGTCGAGGGATCCTCCTTCGTCTCTCTCGCGCTCTCCGTGCTTGGAATTTTAATATTATATCCACGCATTCGGGGGAGAGGAGCCTGCCTTTGTTGTATACATTGCGTGTTGTTTGAGTTATTATCTTCTAGATTTCTTTTTCAATCTTCGTATTCCCGTGCGACGGAAAGTCAAAATGTGCACCGGTGTTTGTGCGCGTAGACGACAAACGCTTTCGGAGGTTTCAACACATCCGTTAAATCCAGGAACCACCTGGGCTCGTGGTACGTAGGTATAAATACCGGTACACCATCGCCTACCCACCCACGTACAACTCTGCACGAGGCTCGCGCTTTGAGAATTACCAACTCAGAATTATTCGCCCACCGTCCGTAAAGGGGCCGTGCGGATGTGACTCCTTTGTGTTTGTGTCTCAGGCATGTGTGAGTTATACGTATGTGTATCAACATGTATCCAATATCTGCACGTGTACATCGGTGATAACGGATTCGGAGAGGAGATGGCGACGTGGTGGTTGCCCCGTCGTCAGTGACGTAAGTGTCGCATGCTTCAACGACGCTATCCTGCACGATGACGATGTTGGTGTTTTTTTGTTTAACCGATTATTCACTCTTGAATCTGGATCTTTCGCAGTTCTTATCATCGTCATCCTCATTGTCGTCGCTTCTCGGGAGGGGAGACACTCAAAGATTCTTGCGGAACAGGTAACAATTGCACGAGGATCAAGTTAATGAACGTTACTGTAACGATTTATATTTTGGAGAAATCGTTACTGCGCACCTTTAGTGATGTGTGAAATTTAGTAATCAATGATAAATAAAATATACATACTCGTATTTGGCAAAGCCAACTCCTTGAATGTGACTCTAAAATTGCGCAGTAATGATTTTTTCCCCGATATTTCCTTGTGTTAACG
This sequence comes from Neodiprion pinetum, assembly GCF_021155775.2. Lineage (NCBI taxonomy): Eukaryota > Metazoa > Arthropoda > Insecta > Hymenoptera > Diprionidae > Neodiprion > Neodiprion pinetum. The sequence goes on from NC_060234.1 coordinate 42,858,487, forward strand.
TTACTAACTTCAGCCTTATACAATTGCTGCGTACATAATTCGAAGAATCAATTATCTGATATAAGTGTGGAGGAACGTATGCATGGCATGACGAAATTTCCGAGGCAAAGTAGTGGGTACATATAATAATGATAAAGCCAATTGCAACTTTGGGGCTGGCCTTGTTAACGAAACAACGCGAAAAACTCCACACTTGAGACTTATGTTCATTATGTATATACTCATGTAGGTATATACATGATACCTGGTAAAAATACTCTATACAGTTATTCCGGGACCAACCTGCTCGACTACGGCGACCTGCTGCGGACGGCGGTTATTGTTCGATGAAAAATTTAACGAATGACGATGAGGGGGAAAATCCCGGAGTGCAGCGAGGGTCGGTCGGTGGTGAAAGCAGTAAAGGAGCGCGAGAGAACGAGGGAGGAGCGAAGGAAGATTTGGAAATGCAGACGGCGAGGGAGGGGGGGGGGGGGGAGGGGGAGGAGGAAGAGAAGGAGGGAGGCAGGGAACTCTGCAGGAGAGAATCTTGCCAGACAACAAAGAACTTTTTGTCGAGTGTGACGCGGGGTACATTCATACACATGAAACGTTGCGATGGTTTTCCATCACCACACATAGATATTCCAGAATATCCCCCCCCCCCCCCCCCCCCCCTTCCCGCCAATCCAACCTATCCTTTCTTCACCGCTCTGCCCCAGCTTCGAGAAAAATCCCATTGAGGAATTACTGAGATTAACCGCAAAGATTTACCCAGTGCAGCAATCCCCTTCTATGGATAAGCTGCCGTCATGTCATGGTGCCGGTGTGAAGATGGTAATATTTTTCCGCGTATAACTCTCATGCCTTATATGTTGCGTACCTCGGACGAAGCGTTATACGTGGAAGACTGCTGCCTCGGCGGCTTCTTCTCTTCACTCGTGTATTATATCGTGGCTGCTATAAACCCTCACTAATTTTCTTCCAGTCTTTGGCAGCGTCCTTCGGCCCACGGTCGACTCAACTTGGACGGATCGACCCGACTCAATTCAATTCTTAGCTTCTTGGCAGCGGTAGTACTTTATTGGCTTCGCTTCGCTCGGTTTCGATTGAAATTTCAAACTCCCGAGTTACATATATGTTATATGTATGCGGAGGAGGGGCAATAGGTAATGCCACGTTAAAACACAGTGCCATATAGTTTCCTTCATGTTTGTCAAATCGCCTGATCGTCACTCGTGGTTATTCGATATTGCAGCTTAAGGTCGTTCATATAACTCGACGTACCCATTTATTGACATCCAATTTTTATCATCGACTACCCGGTCACGTCAAATACATACAAACGTCACGCTCCAGTCGGCCTGAGAATCAGGTTCTATGTGTTAAGGAACTGTGTGGACGGAATCGTATGACCGGAAGTACACAGTTTATCGATTGAAATCTAATAGCTTGAGGAGCAAGCTCCATCGATGCAAAGATACGTACGTGTCCGGGGTTTCTTTAGATGGTTTCACTTCTGCGATATAGCGACGCCGCTCGTGAAGAGAACGAGCGAGAGAGATCGAGATTATATTCGATGATATTTCGAGTCTGTTATGTTATTACGGAGAATTTGGAATAGAGTTTGCGACACGCGTTACCCAGGTACTTTTGGCTGTGATTTATCGAAAGTCAGGTACCTGAAGTAGCGCGCGCTGCGGGCTGTTGATGCGTCAAAATCAATTTTCCACTTCTGAAATGTCCCGTACAACAACGAAACGACCGAACGTACACCAGAGAGGACGTACACCGGCAATTTCTGCTGCAACTACTCCCTACAAAGGCGGGAATGCGGAAGGAATTAGAAGACAAGTTCAAGGAGAGGAGGGAAGAGAATTTTACCTTATACCAGGAGGAGATTGGCTGCATGTTAATTGTACTTCATCAGGTGCTCTGGTATGGTTGAGACCCGGCACCTGTTGGAGCGCAATTCATGTGACTGTGCCTTATCACCGTTATCGCGATATTTATCCATTCATCCACCCCACGGGCAGCGTTTTACCACCGCAACGAGTAACACAAGGGGTAAAAAAAAATCTTCGCGACCGTCACACATTTTACGAGGTCGAAGTTAGTAACGTTATCGTAACGAAGCTTTGAGAAACAATCACTATTTTCTTATTTTTGTAATCATTTTTAAGGAACTAGGATCGCAAAATATTAGTATATTTCGTTTCATTACCTGAATTTTATTTACTGAATTTCAAACAGTTCCGAAATTGCTAAGTAACGGTTTTTTCGCAGCATGAATCGTTATGATAACATTAATAACTTCAACATGGTCACATTTTGCATTTCTTTCCAATCTCGATGACACATTGCCAACATGTCTCTATGCAGATTTAATTATATTTATGCAAAGCTATAATGAAACGCATGAGATTTATTTTAAGTACTGCTAGGCAGACTGCTTTTTGAAATTTAATCTAAGTAATATATTCGCATAATAATTTTATTAACGGTTTAAAATTTGATCTTTCTACGTGAAAAATTTTTTCTATCAATTTTTCAATTAAAAAGTTCACGACATACTTTACCTAGTAAAAATCGAATAAGTAATAATATTAGAGAGATGTTTCACATTTTTTTTTTTTTTTTTAAACAGAGCAGAAATGCAAAATAGCAAAATTAATATTTGAGTAAAGCAATTGTAGAAATTTTCAAGACGACGAATTAATTAACGGTTAGAACTTTTTTTTTATCATTGCGAAGAGTTGAGAATAATTCACGGAATAGCTTTAATCATAAAAATATTTCAGATGTATAAATTTCCCTGTTAGATATATACGAGGTTGAACTTGGTAGCGTTAAAAGGTAACGGAAAATTATGAAACAAAAAATTGTTACTTTGCAACTTTGTTCTTAGAACGACTTTGAAGAAGTTGGGTTCTCAAAGTATGAGGATGTCCGTAATGTTCCATTACGGTTTACTAAATTTCAGGCAATCCCACAAGTTACGAAAAACAATTTTTCCCGTAAACCTGCATCGTTACGCTAACGTTACTAACTTCAATCTCATAAATGTATACGATGTAAAACGTTTGTGAAAATTTTTTTAAATAGAAATAACTAAAAATATTGAGATAAAGTCAATTTTTTTAACGAACAAGCTATGTCTTATCTGTATAGTACATACATATATCTAGTTTATACCGATCACCGTGGTCTTTGCTATTACAAACGGAGACAGACGCTGACGGAACCTGGCACGTAAGATATATATTAACGAAACAGCGTTGCGTCTTGAGCATGCCAAGAAGGCCAAGACTCAGTTTATGGAGCCAGAGCTAAGCTTTTAAAGTAAAAATCAAACAAACTATAGCCCTGGATTTGTAGTAAGCGTCGAAGATACGGGGAAAAGGGTAAACCAAACAGACGTATGAGTCGTCTTCGAGTTTGCTCACGCTGTTGTAGAAATATAAATAAATTAAAATATGAAATTAAAACGATTTTGGTTCCAATTTTCATTTAAAAACCCATATTCCTGCAGTCCTAAACTTAAGAAATATGTGTAATTTTTGTAATGTAGTATACAGCTATTAACGCATACCTTGACAAAAATTACGAGTTTTATCCAAAACTCTGCAGTCTTGATTCAGACGTTACTTTATTTATTAACGATACGCAAGTGTTGGAAATTTACGGTAGTTTCTGAGAATCGGACTAGAAGTGGAAGAAAATGCCTGTTCCTGCGTATGTGGAAATACCGTACACCGGTTTGTTGAATTTACTGACGCACTCGTAATTCTTGGAATTTTCGGAGCAATTGTCAATGAAATGGCTTGCAGGTACTGCGTTTCAAAGTCCATATTACTATAAGAATATAATTGAACTATAAGAGAACTTGGAATTCATATCTTTTTTTTTTTTCTTATAATAAAACGAGGTTGTCTGGAAATGAGTATGCACGGATTTCTTTTCAAAATTACATTCCGTATAACCGGCAATGGCAAGATCGTAAAAATGAAAGTTTCAAGGTTCCCTACGTATGTATATATAAAGCTCTCAGACTATGTAATTAAATAAAGGCAAATAAGTATTATCCCCTCTCACAAGCGAACGATCCTCATGTGTCACGGCGTATTTCGACGATCGTCAATATAAATGCCTGCAGCTGATCAGATTTATGTGCATAAAATTACGCACCGTGCCATTCATGTATACGTCTTTCTTATAACCCGACACCATCACCGTGGTTAAAAGCCGATGATGATTGTATGCAGCCGCATCCCGGGTTGCGACGATCGGCTCAAAGGATCTGCTCGCGTGTCCCGCAGACAGCCATCCCGCAGTCTGCTCGATCAGCATCGGGAATCGGTTTTGGGTTTCGGATCGAACGAAGATCATGCACAGGAACATCGACCAGGTGACGACGTCCCCGTTCCTGCTACACGCTTCAGAGAGAATTCCCCGGAAGTAACGATGGCAGTGAGTCTGGGCTCGACGAGTCAATATTATAATTACACACACATACGTATGCTATCGTCTACACGGTGTACAATGATGTTGAATTATACCGAACTGTTGTACCCGGGAAGCAGAGCGACCGCTCATTAAAATTTTCTTTAAATATAAAATATACCACCATGATGTGTACAGGTATAAGAAAGAGCCAAAACCACGTCTGCGTTACGGCCATTTGAAGGCGGGAGAGCATCCTTCTTTATTAACGTATTATCATCCGTATAATACTCGACGTAACGAGGATCGAAGGTATGCTCTTCGCCGATGGCCCAATTATGGTCCCCCGTTACATTATTTCTCTATCTCTCTCTTTCTCTCTCGGAGAGCAAGCAATTTGCCTCTCCTCCCTGACATATTGCGGAGGATGACATCAGCTCGTGTCGCCGCTCAAGTGTACCAGAGATAATTGTAAAATCAATAACAGTTGACTTTCAAGATAAATTTCCGAGGTTCAAGTTCCCAGCGTAAGCACATTTTTTAGGAATGACGGTTATTTTCCTACATTATTATAATCGTTGAGTACTCAGCAGAAAGTCATTCTAAGCTTGGAAAGTAATTAATTTTTTCAACGATTTGTCACGTCTGTAATATCAACTTCAATCCGAGCGTAAAAACTTACGCCAACTTTTGATATCGGAACAGCGTTCGATGGTCCGAAGATTATACATTTTTAAACAAAACAAAAAGGTACTCTCGAAGAATTCAGCCCTCGTAATATCCAAGATTCAGATTCAATGATTGTACTTGCATATAAGTTATAGCAGATCACGTTGATGCGTGCGACATTGAAGAGCGTGGACAGGAAGGAAGGTGCAGGTTATAGCATCCGACGCACGTTTCGATCATCCATAAAATGGATTACAGCGGGATATATATGCGGCTTGTATATTATGTACGAAGAGACGAGAGAGCAGTTTCTGCGCAAGGAAACTGGTGCGGGTTGAATAGCGAGTAACGAGCACGTTACACCATCGCTCTTGTCTTCGTAATCAGATTTTAGCAAGGGGTAATCGCTGTCTCATAGTCAGTAGGTCGTAATTTCAGAGAGGAGGTATAAGGTACAACAGGTGCGTGAGCACAAGGCCGCCGGTGAAATGTGGGTGTTAAGTTTAATTACGACTCCGTTATCCGGCGCGTACAATGTATTGTATAACAGTCGAGCTTGTTATCTGTTCCAATTTCGATGCCAAACATTCATCGTAAACTGAATAGTAAAATATTTCTCTATGCTTGTATAACGGTCATCGTATTGTTGACGATATACAAATATCTATACTTGTGTATACCATTGAGATAGGATCCATTGTAAAGAATAGGTTATAGGTAATTTATTTTCTAATTAGGTACCTACGCAGAAACGACAAGTGCGCGTCGTTTTTCCTTCTCTGTATGAATATGTATATAACTAGTCGGTGTAGGTTTAACTAAAAGAACCCAATCGCTATATAATTACAGGTGCTCATAATTAACGCGACGAATCTGCGGGTTTAGTTACCGTTCAGGAACAAGATAATTTTTTTTTTGGTACTTTTTTTTTAGGAAGCTCAATTTTATCAAATCACACGATAACTGGACAATTGATTGGTCGTTTTTTTTTTTTTTTGCCTTTGATGAGTCTTTTATTAAAATATAAAACATCTTAAGCAAGATATACTTATAATGGTAATTTTGAACTTGTTCGAGACTTGATATTATACAAATGTAATTCTAGTGAAATTTTCGTCCGTGGAATTTCGATATTTTGAGCTTTTATCGCGTCTTCAACGCGCCGCTTCACAAAGGCTTCAGACTCCTCGTCCATCGTCTGCTCTTGAATTCTGCAGCAGGATAAATCACTCGACGGATTGGTGAGCCCAGCACCGAGGGATTCGAGACAGGGAATCAAGGAGCAGATGGACTATACGAGAGGAAAAATCTAGAGCATAACGACCCGGAGACCGGGGAACGAGTCAACGGCAAGCGACTAGTTTGAGGCTGAAGGTGTCTTTGGTGCCTGGAAGGGGTTCCACTTGAGACACTCCGGATCGATTTCTTTGTAGGCGGAGCCCCGGCGTTTGACCCGTTCCTTGTAGTCGTCGATTACGTCCTAAAAACGATCCCAAACGCATGCGAAAATTAACAAACATGAATCTTCCGTAACAACATCTCACCGCTAATACGTTCAGGGTCTTCAATTAAGCGTTATATCACTCTTAGAGAACTTTATCGGTAAGCGATGGATCCAAAAAGCATTCGAGATACTTGATGTAACCGAGTAGCAAGAAGGCAGATCGCGCAGAGCAAATATTTACTGGAAGTAAAACGCGCTGACTCAATGTAATTATTGAAACTTTGATATTTTCCCCTGCGGAATCTCGGCGAATCATCAAACTCGAAATCCGGCGTCCCGCTCACCTGCTTCTTCAATATAATGTGTTTTCCCTTCCAATATTTCATCATTCCGAGAGCCTGCAGCGTGCTTACGATGTCGTACGAATCGATCGCCATCTCCTTGCTGATGTCTGAAACAATTTTTCTCACGAAACCATCGATCGACAAGAAACATGCTTACAATAATCTTGTTCACGTATCTGTAAAACATGCTTTTTACCCGCTGCATAGAATATTATTGACCCAGCTTCTCTGGTGCTCTGATAATTTTATTTAGTTTTATACCAGAAAAGGACGGTCACTAATCGATACTAAAAATTCTGAATCTCCAGGTGTTGATAATGATAGAGATATAGGTATTCGCGATTTTTCATTTGGCTCCAAATTGAACAACCCAAAGTGCGCCGAAGTGATAATTTAGTAACTTGCTCACTTGCCTCTGTGTACTCGAGTCGATTACACGCCGATAGAATTGAATGTACCTCAATGCCGGCGAGTTTACCGTTTACAGAGGTTCGATTACCTTTTACGGATAGTTCCTTGCCGCCGAAGTTGCACAGGTATTGTAGAAGAACGTCCTTCCAATAGCTGCGATAGGAGATCAGCCCGAGATCGGACAAAGGTTTTTCGGGGGAACCAATCTTCTTCTCGACCCTCGTGAGCAGGTAACCTATGGATTGAACAAAGATGGATCGATCAGTTTCTTCCTGCTAGGACTCACGCTGCATTCGTCAGTCCGTCGTTCTTGTTATACCGCGATGCCGTTGCATGCCTATGCGTTGAGCGTCTGGCCTAGAACGAAATTCCCGATAATCCCCAACGGGAAAACAACGTCTGTTCCAACGTCCGAATATACACTGAAATCCTATTGTGAAGCGAAGAAGACTGCACCATCTCCCCTTGCCGTACGTTATACAACGCGATCGATAAACTCTCTCTGTGGCTTTCAGTGTAGCGGAATCATCTGCAGGATTACAACGATAATACCTGCATCAATTCAGTAAGGCCCCAACCAGAGAAAGGGCAACTAACGATGAAATAATCAACATGATATTATACCCCGTACTGTTGGCAAAAATATGCTAATTCCAACATTCTTCGAGCGTTTCTCATGTGGTTCAATCAGAAATCAATCCGAATTAAATGTATATGAAATTGACATAAATTTATCCTCGTATTTTCTTTTTCCTTCCGAGTAGTGCTTTTGTCGTTTCAACAGCTGCCGCGATGTAGAGAATGTACTGTATTCGAATGTTCGTAAAAATCCTTGACGCGTTCGCCTACACATATAATTACACCGGTCAACACGAATTTTATGTCTGGGTTTTAGATGTCGAATTTTGATTTCTTCCGCTTGACTCCCAGCAAAAAAAAACGAAAAAAGATGGTTTCATCAGATAGTTTGCTTTTGTAGAAACCAAAACGAATATCTAATTTTGAGAAAAATTACCTGTTTTCTAAAATATTCATTATAAATAACAATTAAAGAAACTTTGGTTTTGCATTTAAATCACTTTTATCTAAAAATTATATTGTTTTGGTTTTATATTACCCGAATAATTGATATCATAGATTTTCATCAGTTTTGAAATAGCACTCTCCTAGACACAAAATCAAACTTACTTTCGGAAAGTAGTAAATATTCATCTGTTTAATATCACTTGACATAACATAATCACGTACACAAATCCCATGGACAAAATCTCTGTAGGCTTGAGTTGGGGAGATTATTAAATCGTTACTATTTCTCCCAAGACAACGAAGGTCAACTTTAAGGGGAGTGTATATACTTTTCCCGTGCTTGATGCATGATAAATAAAAAAATAACCAACTCAACCCAGGCACAGAAATTTGTTTATTCATTTATTTTTTTTTGTTTTTGCCGAACGGTATTATTTGCCAGTTTCCGCAGTATTCAGGTGTAAAGACGGCAGTTAGTAATTTCACGGTTTCGACACAATGCTTTTTCCTAAAATTCTATTGTGCGAACCAAAGTGTAAGAGGGTTTGACCGTAGTTTTCTGGAGATAGTCAGGTTAATATATTCGCCTATACAAGCATGAGGTTAGTTTTTCGCATAGTTTGAGAAGCTTTGAGCGTCCGGCAGCTGTGCCACGCTTTGTTAAAAGTCGAAGAAGTATTGCGGACCCTTACATATGTATACCTGCAGACTGCAACTCGCCATAGAATTATTTGTCGTTTTAGTTTTGTCTTTTTCAGAATTTGGGATGGTCAAGATATTCGCTGGATAAGGGTGAGCAAAATGAGCAGATGACGAAACTGAGCGTCCCTCAACTTGAGAAAATTTTTTCTCATCGTCATTCGTTCGCAGGTTTATCGCTACAGTATAATTAAATCCTAGTACAAATTCTTCAGCTGATATTCATAGTTCTGTAAGGGACTGGGTGGAAACTATAGCTATACAATTGACAGTTTGGACGTACATAAAAATAGTCAGAAGAAAGAACTAGTACGTTGGTAATACTAAAAGATGACTTGATTTTTTTTCAACATGAAGCACCTGGTTTACAATGATCCTTTTGAAGGGGATACAGTTACGACTGATTCATAGATCCAGATAATTTATGCCTGATTTGCTCGCTTTCTCGACGAAGATACCACCTTGGTACGATGCATGGCGTTATACAAAGAAAATTGTTACGTCGTTGTGAATGACTCAATTATGCACGTACATCGCACACGCACACAAGGCATCAACAACGTTGGTTACGTTACGTACAAGCACGTCAAGATCGTCACTCGACTGTATTACGAAGAAAGACCAAAGTATGACGAAGCTCATCAGCGGTTCTTACATACTTTCGAAATATGAATCGGAGAACATTCGTTGATCAACCATGATAAACGTACCTACCGAAAAGTGGGTACAACAGTCGTTGCATGTAAATATTCAGTAACCATGGCAAATGAAATGTCACGATTTTCATAACCAGCGTGATCGACAATCCGGTTACATAAAAGAATGTTACGTACTGATCGGAGAGTATAAAACTGAAATTCTAAATAACCCAAGACTTTACAAGAAAAAACTTGTATCAATCGGACAGTGTCTAGAAAACAGGCCATTATGCTACGTCGAAATATTACCCGTTATAATTTCTGTCATGTAATTCTATTACCGAGACCGGATTGCGCAACGATTTTGCCAGTGAAATCTCGAACCGATTCAGATTTAGAAAGTAGCAACGTGCCATTGATCGCCTATTGAAAACGTCGTCGTTACGGGTATAAATAACATAGACCTCTCGAGATGAGGTGGTAAATGATCGTCGCTGATCGGACCGACCGATCGGGAATAGATTGAACGCACCTTTACGTACGCAGAAATCCAATCATACATAGAGACGACGGAGCGTACGTTACAAGCATAAATGCGAGAGAGTACCTCGCCTACGTATCGCGGTTATAACGCGGAATACACGCCGGCAAGACTATCGGGTTCGTTGAACCCGTCTCTGAAAGGCAAGTTGGAGCCGCGGAGTTCCTGGCAGAGCAAACCGATTTTCCGATTATCTCCCGAACGCATTCATTACCCGCACCCCGGAGTGCCCTGCACCGGGTTACCTCAACCTCTGACTCGGTTTTTCGCATTCTCGCTCTTCATCTCCCTCGCAGTCCGTTCAATTCGCCGAGCAGACTTTCGTGGGGTGGGGGCGAGACGCGGTGTACGGATCGAGTACGCGAGGTCACGGGAGGTCACGGGATTGCAGCCCTACGCGAGCCCGAAACCCCAAACCCCGTCCTGCAGCGTGTGCGTCCGGGCGGCGCCTGCAGGTCGATGCGGCGAGACGCCGGGCGTCGCTCTTCCCGCTAAACACTCCACACTCCACTATCCGCGGTATCCAGTATCCACCCTGCACCGGCAATCCTCCTCCTCCTCCTCCTCCTCCGCCCACACCTACACCCACACCTGCAGCCTGCCCACCCTTCGACCTACGTACGGTATCCTCGACACGCTTGCGGGGAAGAATACCTGCGCAGTAAACGCGGCACCATCGGCAGCCCGCCCCTCCCCCCGCCGAGTACAGAGACCTAGAGCCCCAAGGATCCAAGAGCCCTCTTGGCGGCGACGACCGTAAACGCGACGAGACCCGCCACCCTCTTCTCGCGTATCGCGTACACCCCGGGATAGTCTCCGCCCTCCGCCCTCGGCAAGCCTCCAGTGCCCGGTCGGCTCGGCGCCGAGGACGTGGCATCAATGAAAATGACGTCACGTGGGTGGAAAAATCCGAGCTTTTATAATTATCCAACAATTTCGTACGAGGAATCTATTTTCGATCTTTACATACGTTCTCTACAACCGTGCGATTGTACACTTGACGTTTTCAGTCACGCGATACGGTTTTTAATTTTTTTTTTTTGTTTTTTCTCTCTCTCTTTCTTTCAGCACAGGAGTGCAATTATACGTTTCCTGCATGTGTTAATCGACGCTGAATGCGAATCTGATGTCAAAAATTTAATGAACCTAAAAAAAAAAAAAACCCTCGAGTAGGGTGAAAATGGGACGAATTATGAACATTGTTTTAGACAGTATTCTTGAATAAGATTTATATGAATATTTATTTTGAGTGAGCAATTTTTCTTTGCCCGAGAATAGGTGCAACCCCCAATACTATCTATATGTACACCTAACGAAGGTGAAAACTACCCCTATGCATTGAATTTTGTAAGTCTAGTGGCCATTCTGAGACCTCTCTTTGTCAACCAATTAATTCCAAGCCTTTGTAGTATACGTTTATTATCAAATTTCTCCTCTAACGAAAGTACGTTGTTTTTCTTTTTTACTTATATGTTCATTTATAACAATTATAAAAAATTACGGATTCACGAAAACAACCCTGATCATTACAAAGTTTGAGTTTTTTTTTTTTTACTTGAAAATATCAAAAAAAATCAAGATTTTGCTGTACATACAGAAAAAAAAAGAAAAAAAAAATTACAAAAATGAGGAAAGAAAAAAGGGGACCACTACAGTGACTGCTGTGACTGAAAGCGTTAAGGATGTACAGGACCGACCGAGGTTACAAACGGTGACAAGATTTCAATGATTTCATGCAAGTTCCAATGATTTCAATTGATTTCATGCGATTTCAACCAATTTCCGGTCGAATTCTAATAAATGAATTAACGTTGTTCATCAGTATTAGATGAGTATTAGATGAATATAGATTTTTGAGTCAAAAATTGTAAAAAGTGATTTCTTTGACGATGTTACTACAACGAAGAATTTATAATAGTTAAAATTCAATGTTTTCAGCTCCATTTTTGCTGCGACTGTACGTATGTCAAATCCTCAATTTAACTCACTCTGTAATATATTATACTCAAGTTTTACGTAATGTGGATCGATTCGGGCTGTCCGGTTGCGGATTAACAATAAGTACAATAAGACAATCATACAATGACGAGGAATTCCGAGCAAAGCCACAGAGCGCGTAAATACTTTATACAAAGCGGGGCCTTTCCCATATTTTCTCATTACACAATACAACAGCATCGAACGAAAAACTTTCCGGCTCAATTTTGCTTTCAATTTTCTATTTTAATTATAATTGAGACTTGGATCTAAGCCCAACGCCTGAGAAACTTGGTAAAAGACGTGTATAAAAATTGAAGGCTGCTACAGTACAAGTAAGAAAGTGTTGCACTCTTGCTTCAGAAATGAAAAGAGGGGGGGGGGGGGGGGGCGTGGCTTTGATAAACCGTAATACAAAACGAGTGTAATAACGATAAACTTGCGGAGACGTGAGCTTGAGCGAAATTATGGTCAGAAAAAGGACAAGGTAAAAAAGAAAAAAAGAACAAAACTAAAAATGAGTAGAAAAGAAAGTAAAGGAAAAGAATTGCTACAGGGAGTCGGTGCACGAAGGCAAGTCTGCAGCGCATAGAGAATATAATAAGAGTTATGGAACTCACTAAAGTCGATGAGAAGGCGACCGTATCCCTGGCGCTGGTACGGTGGCAGAGTCAGGATGCAAGACACGTTGTAATTCAAAAACGAGTTCTTCTCCTGGAACAAAAAACCTGCGTGAGCATACCGCACATATACGAACGCATCAGCAGCGTCACGCCTGTATTACCGCAGCCGTAGAGTATTGTTGAATTTGTCATGATGGTTATCCTAGGTCAGGTTGAGTTAGACTTCAGCGGCTGACACTCAAGTAGGTATACGTATTTTAGTGTATATACGTACATTTATTATATATATCCTGTCGACGGTATGTACGAGATACGGTCGAAGAAAGAGGATTTATGTACACATACCTGGTAAATCGTGGCATGCGCGGGTAGCGAATGTCAAGAGGGCGAGACAAAAATAGAGAGAAACGGATTTATTGCAAGATCTATATGTGTAATACCGCGGGTATAAGAGCTGTGGGAGACTGAAACGGTATTGCGTATTGGAATTACATACATAAATATGTATGCCTAGCTACAATTATCGTTGAAATTATTTCGTATACATATATACTTACAGGTATGCTACACGTGTAACAGGGAATGTGTACATGTCGGAACTGTTCAAACAGTTCCAAAGTACATTAGTAATTGATACTAAAAAATATCTAAACGCGGTCTAAATTATACAGTCTTCATTCGTTATATCTACTATTTGCCGTCCTAAACCCATCGTAAGAAGGAATTTTCAATGTCCTCAGTTCTCACAGGTTTGTTGATATTTACAAAAATTACCATACACCTTCCACCTTTCCGGCGAAGGTTACGATGCGAAATTATACGCACGCATACAGATTAATGTGGGCCCGAAGGGCACCTTGAGGTGTTGCCGGTTGCTAGGACGGGGTCATAATGCCGGGGCCCGATTTTTGCCGCAGCACCGTCGGTTCGCGGAAATCCTATCTCATCGCGATATGCACTCTCTCTCTCTCACGGATGCATCGGCTAGCGCGCACGCGCGCCTCCGCGGCACGAGGGCCGCGTGACGTCGGCGTAACAGCCAGCATAGCGAGGACGAGGGGCCTCACCTCGCGATCAGCGGAACGAACAGGCTGTTGCCAACTGGCGATCTCACGCACATGCGCACACGTGCCGTCGCGCCGAGCTGGCCCAACCAGCCGCACCAACACGGACGTAGCTCTGCTTTACCGAGCGGGTGGGCGTCGCGTCGCGTCCCGTCGCCGAAGGACAAAGCGGCTCCTCGTCCCTGCCGCCGGTGCTGGACTAGCCTAGCTTCGCCGGCTTTGGCTTAATTCACCTTTGGTTAGGCTAGGTTGCACCAAGGCGCATTCGGCCTGCAGGCAGGGCCAGGTGTAGGGGGCCGGGGAGGGGGAGGGGTCGAGACCGGGCTGCACCGGTGGATGGAATCTGGGCCCCGCGACGTCCTTGGGCCAGTAGTCTACGTGTGCCGCGGGGCCGCTTCGGTGGCTGCCCTCTGGTCCCCCCGCTCGTCCCCCTTCTTCGTCGATCAGACGTACGAACCAAAGTCCTGCCAAGACGTCCTCGTCGTCCCACGAAGCGGGGGGAAATTAATGGATTTGGCGACGCTAGGAACTCGGCCGAGGAGGAGGAGCCTGTAGGCAACGACCGAAATATTCTCCTTTACAGGAGGCGAAGAAGTACGGAAAGACTTCGATAATCATGGGTTCGGTGATGATAAATATCGAAAAATAAATTCCCCGCATATTCTCAAAGTTAGCGCAGTGGTGTGGATATATAATGATGAAATTTCTAGATGATACGCTCGGAGAGAGGTTTCGCAAGAATATGGTCGATTAAATCAAATTTTCAGTTTCAATTAGTCAACCCTTTCCCTCGTCGGTTTAGTACCCACTTGGACCTCTCTGCGAAGAATTGATTTGGCAAGTACGTATACTTATTAAAACGTATCCTTCAATTTGGTTCCCAATCACTTTGGCCAAAATCATAGTTACCGTGTAATATGCACGACCATTTTCGGGCTATTCCGCACTGACAGAAATCTCCTTCAAATCGCCTGTGATCGTAATTCTTTTATTCAACGAAAGGATTCAATTATCTATCTGATTTGAAAAAGTTATACACGACTCCGCGAAACTCCTCATACATGTCTAACTTCTACAAAGTACAGTGGATAACTTCGTGAAATTGAAGACAGTCTTGGCTGTATACATATTGCATGAAATCATTTCACACAACGATGCCAAAGATAATATGACATTATAAATACCATTGTATGAAACAATAATTACGTGAAATCAATAAAGCTCTGACAGATTGGAACAAGGTATTCGCTGCTTCGTTGTAAACGTAATGAGAAATTTCTCCGCGGGAAATAAAATTAGGTATGTCATTTCGCAGAATAAAAGAATCACGGTTTATGAATTTTTCTTTCAAGTAAAGAATAAAGAAATACACCTCTCACTAACAAGAGATTGCCCACAATCGCAAAGTGTGAGTATATAATTGTGCGTCGTCCCGTGATGGTCTGTGCAGGTTATAACTTGTGTTGTTAGGCGCGGGTAGCGACGCGACGCGTCGAATCAAGTCCGGGAAGAAACGGCGTCAAGATTGGAGTTTGATTGCTCGTAATTAGCAATTATGAACTTTCCGTGACTCAACCCTGCGGCAACAAGAGCGTCTGCTAATCAATTCGTCCGAGTTCGATGTACCCTACAGAACCGCGTATATTATACGTACAATAGTATGTATATATTGTATACACACTTGCGTGTAATAGCCTATAGAGTTGAGACGCAGGAATACGGTGAAAATTTGTCAGTGAGTAAAAGATTAAGGCAATCGTTCGGACACAGTCCCTATATTAAGAGTTGAAAAAAAAAAAATATTCCAAGTATGGCCCCCAGCGGATAAATACCTATGTATAGTACATGCATCTACGCTTATGTGCAGTTTGTCTACCCCGCCGAGGTGTGCAACGCGGACAACCGCCGCGTCCTCATTGATTTATTTAGCCGAAGCCGAATGTTCCTCGGCTACCAGACAGCCAGCCAAGGGGTCTCCAGCTTCTGCACTGTACCTGCATGGCACTCTTGCAGCTCCGTTGCAGAAATCACTACCTTCATTCAAAATTCAAGACTCTCCCTCTTCTCCTTAGATTATTATTACCGATCTTCGCTGCGCATTCACGATTCTACTCCGGATATGTATTACTGTAAAAAAAAAAAAAAAATTGTGGAAATTCTGTACACAGATATACTTAGGCATGTACATGACAGGCATACATACATCTTGAGAAAACCGCACGTGGAGGTACGATAGGCGAATGCCCTGGGGTTTCGGTCATGCCGTAAAGCGGCGTTATAAGGTATATAGGTAGCTATACGGCAGGCGAATGACTTTTGTATTTTACTTGTCCCGTCTCGAAGAGAGGCGCGAGACACGAGGGGCACAAGGCCAGAGTACAGCAAGGCTGTTGAGTGGTTTATAATTATAGCCACATATTGAGAAATTTTCATTTCTCACAAGCACACATCGAAATTACAATAATTCGTATATAACATAATGGCGGTTAAAAAATTATAAACGGATTAATTTTTACCGAATTACGTTTGTAACATTGAAAATAGCCTTACGAACAAGTATTTCGGTTGATTTCGAGACGTTTTATAGACAGACGTCCGTCAAAAAATATCCGCAGCGAAATCGATTCTCGGATGGCGATGGTATTACACGCATAATAGAAATATTTTAAGCATTTGTTACACGTGTACCGTTAACAACGCGGAGACGGTAATTGCGACAGCATTGTCTCACGTCTGGAAGAAGAAGAAGAAGAAGAAGACGTGGGCGGCGAGGTGCAGGTCCTCGGTAGGACCTTCTGCCTTGGCGGCAGCCTCGGGGGTTCAGGCAGCTGTAGGTAGGCATGTACAATGCATACCTACATATACATACGTACATGCATACATAGTACCAAGAGTTAAGTTGTCGTACGTTTTAACCGGAGAGATGAGGATAAATTGATCGTACGGACGAAGCCAGAGGGATAACAGGAGAGGGAGAGAATCGGTAAGGAAAGAGGGGATGAGTGGGGGGAGTGGCGGCAGGAGGAGCGAAAGACGAAGCGTGAACGGAGCTTAAAGGCTGCAACAGCAGAGGCCTCGGCCCGACGGTCACTCCTATATTTAGAAGCGGCGGGGTTTCCTCCTCCACTTTCCTTACGCCGAACAAAGCGTTCCTTATTACATACGGGGTGTCCGCCAAGAATTGGCGAACCGGACCCAACCCAAGTTGCAGCTGTCCAAGCCTCACCGCCGGCGCATTTATTATCCTGCGTCGCGGCTCGAACGTTTCAGCCAAAACTATCGTCTAGAATACTGATCCGGATCTCTCAACGTCCATCCCCCTGATTCACGTACTGGAAGTGATACGACAAAATTGAAAGATAACAAAACTGAGGAGCATTTTGATGTATGGCGGGAAAAGCACTTTCATTAGCAGACGGTCTATTACGTCATGTTTTTCTAATGTCTGGAAAAAGTACAAACAACTCTCTTGCAGGTTATAATATGTACTTTCAAATGGAAAGGAATAACCGAAGAAGATTGACCACCTTTGGAGTTGTGGATTGGCAAAATCAACTCAAAGCCTAGAATTTATCCTGCATAGGAGTTGCTTGAATTCAAGGCATGCGGATAGTTCCAGAAGAAGAATTCGAAAAGTGAGCACGTGTGTAACTGAAACGCTTTTTTCCAGCTACTAAAGCTAGAGATTCAGTTCAGCAAATCGTTCGGATAAAACTCTGGCACAGTTGAATTCAATCGTATCTATTCCAATTTTTTTTTATAACACAATATAGTGTTTAGTTCACAAAGCGTTTTAACCCCATTTAATTCCCGTGGAAAAAAATTCTTGTATAAAAATGATTTTTTTTTTTTTGCGTAGGCATAACGAAAGATCGTGAGCCGTAAATCGAAAAAGTGTCATAATTAAAAAAGGCCGTTACAGCGAAATGCCGCATAACGAGGTATGGGCGTATAACCGTCAGAATGTTAACCCTGCACGTTAAGCCGCAGACGGATCGTAAAATCGTTTTTCTAAAGGCACGCCGGTGACAAGCGTGCTATCAATTAGAAAGATTTCGATAAAACGCAGACCGAGCTGTTTGGCCGGGTGTTCGCCGAGCCGAAATCGGAGGTTCGCGAGGCTCGTAGACGCGTATAATATACCTAAGCTACCTTATACTCCGATCATGCGGGAGCTAGAACCTCGCCTAATTCCCGCATTCCCCCATCGGCGGGGCTCAGACGACTCGGGGGTTTGCGTCGCGCCCCCCCCCCCCCCCCCCCCCATGCCCCCGGAGGAATGACTTCGGAGGCATATTTGGCGGGATTTGGTAGTGCGAACAGAACTCTGTCTGGCATCGATCGGTCTGACTCTGCCCTGCCGACGGCGGGGGAGCGGGAGCGACGTCGCGTCGACCGTCTGGACGAGTGGCGGAGGACGTCGAGGACGAGGAGGAGCGAACGAGCCTACCCCAACCTCCGGTGGAACGGACGGGCGGCGGGTGGGCGACTGCGTATCGTATCGACGACCTCTACGCTCTCTCTGCGTTCTGCCCGCCCCTCGCTACGTCATATCTCCTCCTGCAGAAATACCCGTTGAAAATCATCCCCGAGGGTCTCGCTGTCGGGACGGAGTGGAGCAACTCGATCTGGCAACTCGCGTCTTCTCGCAGGTCGTACACCTACCTAGATAGATGCGAGGATAAGGTGTATGAGTAGGTCCGCGTACTTTAGGTATTATTGTAACATCTCTGCTCCGAGGCTAATGTTTTGGGGTTAAATTTATCTGGAGAATGATTAAACCTTTGAGTCGTAGTCGCAAGTATACTTACCAACTATTTAATATTCCATTTTTGTATATTTAGAGAACTTTGAAAACATGTTACTATGCGGATTTTTGTTATTTCTGATATGATACTAGCTATAGGTTTTCAATACTCGATATTTTTAGAAGCGAATTGATTGAAAAAAATCGTGAATATTGAAGGAATAATTCATTTCCCAGAAAGTTAGGCCTTCTACACGTATGCATGTTTTACATGAATCGCAAATAAGTTTTTGAGGTCGTTGATTACGAATCTGAAATCAGATTTTGAAAATTCAGTACGGCGAATTCAATCAGCGACTCCGAAAACCCCTGCGTAGAGTTTTTTGACCGAATTCGATTAGATTTCTTATAACTTTTATCCGCAATATTGGATCCACCATCTTGAATTTTTTAAATTTGATTTGATTGTAATCAGCGACCCGGGAAACCACGACATAGAGTTTTTGGACGGGATTTGATTAAATTAAAAAATTTTGTCCACCGTATTGAATCCGCCATATTGAATTTTCAAAACCCGATTCCAGATTCATAATCAGCGACCCAAAAAACCACAGAGTACTATCTTGTTATAAAAGTTGACTCAGCGAAATACTGTGTGACTCAAAGGGTTAACGAGGTTGGTGTGACATGAATCGATACTTTTTTTTACATGCGTTACAAGGATTATTATGAGCTACGATGATGATCCTGAAAAAGTAAAACAAAAAATTATAAACGCGAAATTATCGTTAGGTGTAGCTTTGCATTTCAAGTAAGCTTTCAAATGATAGAATAATAGAAGATGAGAAAAATGGTATAATAATATTCGTTCTATTTGACACTGCGAATAATAATTTTCTAATTCAGAAGACAATATTTACCATGCCACTGAGACACTTTTTTCCCGTCACATCGGTACCCGTTAAATATTACATTTCTCAAGATTGCACCGATATTGATTTTCGATCAACGAATAGCGATGCTCGATTAATTGTTGAAAAAAAAAAGAGAAAATGTCAGTGAAATTGTGAGAAATACTTTTCTCAACAGACTAAAATATCGTGTGGAAAAATCGAGCGAATCAACCACATATAATATTTTACCATTCTAAAGCGATTTGAGTAAAAAATCGATATCGTAATTAGCTCTTGGGTATTATGATTCCAACATACTATTCTTTACCTTTTAATTTTAAGAAAACTACCGCAGTTTATGAATACATTAATTTAATAAATACACGATGTGTTTTCATCTCGCAGTCGATCAAGTTAATAAAAAGTATTGATTTCAGCTCATGACTCGCTCCAACAAAAGCTTTCCACTTTTTCATGCACGCGGCATCGATATTATAGTTGGAGTTATGTTCCAACTTTGAAAATCGGATATAATGGAAGTTTCAAAATTGGGCTGATGCCACTGCAAAACCATACACGAATCTTCTATACGTCGTCACGTCGCAGCTAAAATTGTCAAAAAATCAATAACCCTGCAGCGTTATATGTAAGATCGTTATAACGCTCATACCGGCTGCTCACAGCAGCAAAAAAGCGCCGAGTTTTTTCTTTTTCATCCTGCTATTATAGGCCCGTTATTTTTCTTCGTTCTTTTTCCCGCCGTTTTTCTCTCTTTCCCCGGTGCCGCGATGACGGTGTATCGCCTATAGGCAAAGGGACATGGATCCCCTTCTTTTTTCGCATCCTCACGCTGTCGCCCCGGATCAGAGATCAGACCGGGTTACCCGCTTATAATATCGGCTATGCATCTCATCGCTGCTGAAAATGTTCGTGTGTTAAATCGTCAAATGTTTTGAAAGATTTCAGCACGTAATTTATTGCACGATTTATCTTTTAAAGTCGATGAAATATATAAAAAGTCATATATAATAAATTACAAAAGCAGGAATCATCAGACACGCTGGTTAAAAAATCATACAGTCAACCATACAGTGAACTGTATCATTTTTGATCTAGTAAAGCTGACGATTTGGGTTTTTATAATTTATTGCGTGATTTCTTATACATTTTATTGAATCTACAAGATAAATCCTGTAATAAATTACAGGCTGAATTCTTTTAAAACACTTTGTGATTTAACATATGAACATTTTTTCTAAAGACTTATACGCATGCATATTTGGGATACGCATAAATATCCACGCGTAAGTTTACGACCTCGCTTGAATTGTAAATAAAATTTGTTACGTGCAAGCTTCGCAATTTATACTGTACCTATAATACGTTAGAATATAGCATGTTCAAGTATTGCCGCTAACGAGGTTTTCTTTTTTCATTCACCCCGCCCCGCATCCGCTCCCAGACCGATCAACGTCCCTTTTCCATGAGAAGTTCCTTCACCCGCATGCGGGAAGCTTTCATCGACACAGTAGATAATTTTCGAATCGAACATTGACCATCTGTTTCTTCACGGTTTTAATCAGGCAATAATGGTAGGTAACCATATACATATAATTTCGTCAAATATTCAGATCTCTACGGAGATTAGTATAAATTATTTTTAATTGCGCGGTAGTTAGGCACGTTAAACTCGATAGCGAGAAGTTTGTTCGTCATCAGTTTTTCAAAATGAAATAATTTATGTGCTTGGTAAGAAGAACAGTTCAAGCATGCAAAGTTGATAAAAGTAATATCTTACATGCACGTAAAGTATATTCGAAACTACAACGAAAAATTTTATACACACGGCTTTTATTTCGAAACCAGTCTGTTTATATTTTTCCCCAAACTAAGCTGCCTCGGTGGTTGTCACGTCAATGAATTTTGATTTCAATGAGTAAGACCAGACATTTCGAATTAAGTTTCAAGTTCCAACACATCATCCAATGCACTTTGCATATTCAAGTAACGCATAAAAGAGAATTATTCCACTATAAATAACGAGTAGATGGATTTAACCATATTAATCATACTAATTAATAATATCAGTCAACTTATCGTCCCAACCGTACGTTTGGCGTTCAATTATCGTCCGGCCGTCGATAAAAGTAAGTATTATTAATTGAAACAGGTCACAGCCGTCACTCGGTCTCAAATATACAATTCCATGCTACGTGTATAAAGTTGAAATTATTGCAGAATGGTGCGGAGGTCGGTTCAGGGTTGAAAAAGTCCGACGACCCGGACCCAGGGTGAGAATCGCGAGAAGCCACCTTCCACAAAAAAAAAACGAATACCGATACGGGTAAATCGCATCCGCATAGGAGATCGAACGCAGCCGTAGATCTCGGATACTCGGATGGATCCTGCGTCGCGGCTTGGTTCACCGTATAGAAAATAATAACGACCAGCACACCTCGTCGTCGCAGTGCCGTCGGTGGTGCGGAAAGGTTGACGACCCGGAGCGCGGCGACGCCCTCCCCGTCCCTGCACCGTCAGACTGGCTCTCATCCTACCCCAACGCAACCACCTCGCGCACCCTCGGGTCGTTGCCTGGTTCGATGTTCGTCGGGGAGGGAGGATATTCCGCACCCAACCCCGTCGTCGGTTGCGTCCCGCCGTCTAGCCAGGGTCGGGGTCATTGAACGTCGATAAAGATTTTGACTCGACAATGGTGCATGTGCACCGCACCACCCGCGCCAGGGTTACCCATTGGCGTCGCTCAGTCATCCCCGAGGAGAATGTGGTGCACGGGCTGTCGCGAGAAGTCACGATCGACGATTCACGCCCTTTAAGGTTATTGTTACGTTGTTACATATTTTGTTTACGATATCACGCTTTGTACCCGTGTAACGCGTCGGAGTCGGGAAATAATTTAATTAATCATATTGTAACGGGTACATTGGAGTGTCCCAAAGGAAAAAAAAAGGAAGATTTGAAAAGAAAATGGGAGCTCTGTACCTTAAGTAGAAACCGTCGCTCGTCGGGCTTTTTTAATTATAACAGCCAATAAACGTCTGTGATTGTATTTCAAATTAAGAGAAACAAATTTCATTGAATAAATTTTTTTTATTCCTACTTTCTAATTTATTAATTATATAACAATTTATTAATTAGAAACGAAGAATAAGAAACAAAATTTATTCAATTAATCGTCTTCTCGTAATTTGACATACAATCCCCATGGACTTAAATTTTTCCTTTCAAAAAGTGCCTTCGTAGACGTTGATTGGCTGTTATAATAAGAAAAGTCCAATGACCGGCGGCTTCCACTTAAGCGACAGAGTTCCCTCTTCGCGAGGATGAATTTTTCTATCAATCCTCGAGTTTTGAAAAATGTTGTTTGGGATATCCTAGCATACGCATTATGATTATACTTTCATTATTAATATACGTAAATTAATTATTATATTAATTACGAAACGAAACGATGAAATAAATATCGATCTAATGACCATCTCTGTGGAAATTGCTTCATTTATATTAATCATACATATACCGTGAGACCTTTAATCGTTGGAAATTCGTTGCGTAGGATTACGTATAGGTACGTAACGTCAGCTGGTGGCCGGGTTTCGCCAAGGGTCGCGCGTCGCTCCGCAAGTTATAGGTATACCTATACCTTTCACAGGGGTCGGAGCTCACAATCAGAGGCAAAAGTCTAGACGCTTGTATCCACAGTCTCAGCAATTCCTAAGTAGGTATACCGGATCGAAGAGGCCGTGGCAGCGGTTCAAAGCGAGAGTGAAGAAGTTGGGGAAAAAAAAAAAAAAGAATATAAAGGAAAGGGTAGAAAAAGAGGAATTTTCGAGACGCCCAGACGCACTCGCTTAAATCTCTTTAATACTTTCACAAATTTCTATACAGTTATATGTATAGATTAGCGATAGACGGATAAAAATTATTCATGAATATTTAAAGTGAAGATAATATACAGTGTATTAGGTTTCGGGAAGAAAATGATTTGTATCAGCTTCGAAGAAAGAAAATAAAGAAAATACTGATCGATGCGAGGTATAGGTATAGGTGGTTTAACTGTAATTCGCAAAACATGTGTAATAATAAAATTGCAGTTCGAGGAGATATACAAGCTTCGCTGAAATTGAAATCAACAGCAATGTACCGAGAGAGGGAGAAAGAGAGAAAGTGAGACAGTGGCTGATAGCAAGCGTTGTTTCTCGCGTTAATTCCGAGAACCAGATATCACATACAGGCGTCACTTGATAACGAGCGTATGACTGCTGAACGTGTTCAGCAGAACGGCTGGCACGAAGTCATTTGTGAATCAAAAACTCTTGGCGGTATTTTGACAAAGAAAAATTTGTAAACGACGCCGTATCTAATGAAAAAAACCATCTTTTTGGGTAGACTGAGACATCTGTGACAGAACCCAAGATTACCGTAGTCTTTTTCAAATGGATATACGGATATCGATCGTTATTTCAACACGCACACACATTTGTTTTGTAATGATTATAATGCACGTACACGTTGTACCTCACCACGTGTTGCCAAGCATTTGTAATTTTTTATCATTCAAGGTCGGTCACGGTCAAGCATGCCGAGAATAAACCGGTATTGAGAAACAAAAAAGAAAAAGCAAAACGCGGATAAAACACTTACAAGCAAATGTAACAAAAATACAATAATTCCACGAATTTTTGGCATGTTATAGCTTCTATTTTTGCATCGCTTGCTACGTTAACCGACAGACGAGATTGAACTTGCAGACACTTTGGTTGCTTTCGCTTTTACTTTTGTTCAAAATATGCGGCAACGAAGTAACTTGATTTTATAGGTCTTGAACATTTTTTTTTTTCGCGATAAAAACATGTTTATTTGTAAAAGCTAAAATCTCCTTTCGATTCCACCAACGTATAAATTTCACATGATCACCATCGTAAAGCATCATTGATTTTCTTTGAACAATATTTTTTTCTGTAAAATAATACCAAGACTTTTGCAAAGTATTTTTAACTCATTACGCTTTATGTACCGACATCCGCCTCATACTGTACGATATGCTGCGTTGCCAACGGATGTACCTGTGTTGAATATCCATTGCTAAGGATATTCGTATACATATATTTGTAATGTATGGTATGTAAGTACGGGAGTGACGTGGTAGGTGCATACATGTAAACACGCATGTATGTACACGTGGCTTTACGGCTCAATTGCTCGGAAGTCGTATAACCAGGTTGAAAAAAATGTGGAAAAGAAAATATGGTGCACTAAATTAAGTTGCAAATTGAGAAGGGTAGCGGTTCTTGAGAATGAGAAATATATTTTCACCATTTTCTCTTCATTGGTTTTTCAAAAATAAGTCGATAAAAATTTTCAAAAGAGAATGCAGAAGAAAGAAGCGAAGCAAGTGTACAAGAAGCAAATTTTAAAGTGTATCTTCTGCAAATCGGAGATTCCTACAAGGGGACGGTAAATAATTCAGAATTCATTGTTGTAAGGGGGAATGAATAATAAAATAAAATTCGTGAGAAAATGACGAACCTTATATTTAGGATCGTCAGGTGGCCCTGACAGACGTATTAGAACCTACACACATACTCGCATACGGAGGCTGATTTATTGTTAGACGCGACGAAATACGGAGGCCGTCGTCGGAAACGCAGACGCAGAGGTAGTGACGAGACGCAACCGCAAACGGCGAAACGTAAGCTCTCTGCGGTCGGCGGCCACTCCCTTCACTCCTCTGTGGGGTGTCATAGTACATACGCGTCGTCGATGTGACGTTCTGCAGGTATTCCAAGGGGCCAAAGGGGTACGGCAAGCAGACAGCAAGCATCCCTTCGATTATGATATAATTCATTCAACCCAGCTGCGTTTATACACTAGAGACGAAATTGGAAGCAAAAATATTCATTATTTATTCATCCTTGCAAATTTACAAATGCACAGAGAATGCTGATAACGAGTCACTCAAAGATCTTGTTACAAGTTCGCGAAATCTGTATTTAATTCTTTTTGAAACTTCCGAACTACCTCAATAATTAGAATACAAAAAAAAAAGCTTGCAAATTTGGTGTGAAATTTTTTTTAGAAACAAACCGTGCAAGCCCGAAGAACAATTTACTCTTCTTATGGGGAAATTTTTTCGAAATACTATCCCTTGAATCCCTTCTTTAGTTAGGCATTAAAATTATAATTTTTCCTTTCTAACTCACGTCAGGCACGTATAAATTATGCCAATATCTGAGGTGGGTAACTTGAGATATTCTCTCGTTAGATATACGCGTATATACGCAAGTGCGCATCGTAGATCGTGGTGGTGTATAAGCTGCAGACGATCTAAAAAAAGGGGCTACTGCGTCGCAGGTATATATGAACGAACCGCGCTCTCTTATCGTGTGATAGTAATATACATAAACAGGGATGTATCCTTACACTGCGTGGCGATCGAGTAACCAATTAGTCAACACCTCGCTAGCCTCGTTATTTCCATTTGCGTTTCCCTCTGCGACCTTACTTTCTTCGTCACAATTATACCTCGTTCCATAGCACGATAATTATGTTATGACTGCGCAAGTTTTAATCGCCGGCTGCCTACAATTTCTATAAATAATATACATATAAGTACACACGCATGCGAGGCATTCCTATCACGACACGCATGCGAGGCATTCCTATCACGACACGCATACACGTGACGTGGTAAATTTAAGATGCAAATTTTGTCTGAAATCCTTTTGCCGATACTTGGCTTCCGATTTTTCTGCTTAACCTTTGGTACACATAAATAATGCGAAAAACCTACAGAAAGCTAGTTTCTGCAATATGTAACGAAATCCGAGGAATGAAAACGTATAATGTTGGTGGTACATAAATTCGACGCTGATCATACACAGACGGGCAGTTTCTTTGTTGAATACTTCGGAAGTTCTGAAACGCGATGCTGGCGTGGGGATCGCATTGCAAATGCTTGCCGCACGTGTAGCGCTGTTTATGTAACTTGTAAGAAAGCAGCGGAATTTGTTTACTAGGTATCAACTCAACCGCGATTCTCAAAGTAAGTTGCAAACCCGTTTGCTATAGCGTGGGAAAATGTCTTTTTTCCCATACCATTCGTGAATCTAATTTCATAGTTGATAGATATTTTCTATAAGGTAAGGAAAGGAGATTTACCTTGCTGAAGTAACCGACGGTGTGACATCCTTCCGAGTCGCCGATCGTCATGACGTAGAATAGGAACGGCTCGACGTCGTAGTAAAGGGTTTTGTGGTCCAGGAAGAACTTGGCGAGAAGGCAGAGGTTTTGGCAGTACTGTTTATACCGTTTCCCATCAACTTCCCACACGCCAATCTTGTCCTTCCTTCAGTATTTGCAATATCAGTAATCTCTCATTTTTTCCTCTTCTTCTCTGTTTTTTTCTTTCTTTCTTTTTAACACAGATATAAGAGACTTCACAAGTTTACTAACCGGTATACCTCGTGTCCTGGCGGATGTCTCCACAGGCACTTGTCGCGGTGTCGACGTAGCACCTGACGGCTTTTCGCGTATCTCAGGCAAAATTCACACAGATACAGCTTCGGCGCTCTGCTGAACTCTTCCGGATATGGACTCTGGTACCATACTTCCATCTCCCAACGCCCCATTTCTACGCAACGGGTTCCTACTCCATTTCCGCTGCAGCTGCGACCGCTGCTCTCACCCCCGTCGCCGCTTCCCAATTCTCTCAATTCTCTCTCCTGGAATGAACAGAAAACTGAACGAGAAACTTTTATGATTCGTTGTTTCAATGGCGACGATTTATGCCAAATTACCATGATCCGAACTAATGGTCTTTAAAACGTAATATCAAGGGGGGATCCTCCTTCCGTAAGAATTTTGAATACTTTGAACTCTGCGATCTTCAGACCTTCTTTCACATTTTCATAAACATAAAATACTCATGCATGCATATATAATTTAAACAATCTACTAACAATTTTCTCGCTTGCGATGGCTTGAGCCTCCATGAATAATTTGAGATCATAATCCGAGGTGAGATTGTTCACTTTTGGTTGACGATCTTTTTCAATCCCATGGTGTTCTCCTCCGCTTGTGCTTTCATTACCACTGCCACTACCCGCCTTTAATTTATTTCGCATCTCTTTCACCTTGAGCTGATAGTTTCGCTGCTCATTAGTCTGGTGCAAGCCCTTGGGTGATTTTTTAGCCAAATTCGAAAGGGCCTTCTTACGCTCCTCTTCATGCTTTTTGCGCTCCTTGTAAAACTCTCTAACAAAATAAATCGATGCTTTTAAAATTGAAGATCTTTTCTCCATTTAGTACAGTTTTATGCGTATCTTCGTGTAACGATTCAATTAATTCATACCGAATATGCAGACATTTAGAAAGAGTCATCCTAAGAATACCAATAGTTTTGATTGTTGGATGAAGTAGTTTATATTTTATATAATTGTTACGATTGAAACTGCAGTAATACTTACACACAAGCCTGCGGCGTGGTATTGTGATATAGGGGACACGCTTCGAGGGTGAAATGTGTTTCGAACCGACCTGAAAGGTGGCCGCGTGAGTCACAGGATAGGGCTAAAGGACACTCGCGTTCCTTTGTGCCCATACGTGTACGTGTCAGTACTCTTGTATCCTGCCCTCGTCCTCCGTTGTCACCGCTTCGTCCAACAAGTGACTGATGCCTAGCAGTCCCTGGTCCAGCACGTTTTACTGGAGATTTGCTGGTGCTCCTCTTGCTCTCTGATAGTATTCAAACAATTTATGAAGGTTGGATAAAAATAGCTGGTACATTGTTAAGAACACCGTAATTCGTAATATATGATGCGTACCTGTGTCGGATTCGGTGTCGCTCGTTGGTTTCGTATGTAACTGCAAAAGCTTGCTACCTCTGCGTGTCTGCAGTTTTCTTTTTCCTTTTGCTGTCGATTTTGTTGGACCATTACCTTCGGTGTCTATCTCCTTGTCCGTGTCCGAGAGCTCACCTTCTTCCTCACTTTTAACCAGATCTGTGAAACACGTGATTTGATGTTAGAGTAATGAATATGACTTTGGCTGAATGGCGATAATTCAATGAAAATACTGTAGAATCATATACAACCTTGGCGTTTCAATGATCCTCTCTGTTGCTTGCCAATACTTGATATTGCGAGTACGTTTGCAGTTGGTCTCTTTGCAGGACCACTAGAAACAGCATTGACAACAGTAGCAGTGTCTTTCTTTTTCTGCTGTGGCTGCGGAGTTGTAGGACTATCTGATGATTCGGAATCTGAACTACTTTCAGTTGAGCCAGAAGACCCAGATCCTCCGGAACAGCTCTTAGAGCTAGCAGAGCTTTCAGATTTCTGACGATGCTGTTGCTGTTCCTGTTGCTGCTGCTGCTGCTGATGCTGCTGCTGTTGTTGTTGTTGTTGTTGCTTAATTACCAGTGCTAGTAGAATCCATAAATGTTAATGAGTGAAGACAGGAAACTTTAACTCTCAACTTAAGAGTCTTAACTTTTGCTAAATATCCATTTATTGTAAGGTACTCAAATCTCAATGCGTATTGCTTAGTGATAAAACCAGCAGAATTATTTCAATGTTTATACTAAAATCGGAAGATTATTTTCAAAGATTTCTAGGCTCCTTTACACGGTGAGTGATGAGAAAGCCATTTTCTCTAGTATGGAATAATAGGTACCTAATTGGTCACTCACCAGCTCTGCTTGGCAGAACTCCTCTGGGTTTTACTTCGCCCCCCTTCACAACCTTTGATTGCTGTGATTTAGCTGCCTTAATCAACGGCCCTGCTACTTTCATTACAGCAGGTTTTGCCACAGTCGGAGTGTCGCTTTCGCTGCTGTTCTCAGGACTGAATATGCTCTTTTTCTTCAACTTTTTTTGCACAGGCTCTGCTGCAACTTTGCTAATTTTCTCTGTAGGTTTGGTACTTGCTGCAGCACCTGAAATTCAGCCACATTGATATGTAATCACTCTTTGTCGCTAGATTCTAATTGGAAAAATTATTTTGCTCTAAAAAGTTTCGAGTTTAGATGAAAGTCCGGTTATTCACGTTGAGTGAAATTTTTACAGGCTGTCAATTTATTTACTCAATAAATGGACTGATTCTTAGATTTATTCACAAATGTTTGAGCACATACCTGATGGTTTGCTAGATTTATTCGGCGAAATTTTAATACTGGATGCAGTTTTACCAGTAGCTGGTGGGGCTTTGTTGACGACCTTTTGAGCCTTAACTACAGGAGCAACAGTAGCAGTAGCCTTCGGTTTAGCAGGTGGTTTTCTTTTCGTAGATTTCAGTTTATTAGGAGCTTCTTCAGACTCTGAGGAATAGACAACGGGTCTAATTTTTGGAGGATTTTTCTCCTTGCTCTTGGTTTCCACAGAAAGTGCTCCACTCGTTTCATTTTTAGGCTTTCCATGACGTCCCAATACAAATGCTGTCTTCTTCTTTCCTTTTTCCGAATCCGAAACCTTCCGACTATTCGCAGAACTACTGGAATTCTCAGAATCGGAAGAACTTGACTCGCTACCTGAACTCGATGAGCTGCTCGACGATGAGCCTGAGCTACTGCTTGAAGTTGATTCCGAGCTGGTTGTCTATTATGTATAACAAAAATATGTGATAACAGTAAATGAAGAATAAATGACATAAGATTAGTTGACCGTATTTTAGGCACATGCATTTATTAGACTATTTTTGTACTCTGTAGCGTCTACGACTGAGACAACAGGAGACCAATGCAGCCTACGATCTAGTGTACTGATGTGAAACGTGCTCATGAAATATATCGTTCACATAATATTATGCACTGTAAATTTTACATCAAAGCGACAGACTGCACGCAACATTGCACCAGTTAAAAAATTGAAGGAAAATATGTATTATATATGTACTGTATTCGTAGGTTAGGTTAGGTTAAATGTATTTCGTATACAAGATATGTTTAATGTTGTATCAACGGAAAAGCGAAGAGAGTGGACCAAATTTCGGTTACGCAAAAGTTTCGTTGGTTGTGGAAATCTTACGCTCGAATCAAACTGTTTATATGGGATTTTATGTTTCAGGTTACGTACCTTTCGTTTGGGAGTCATTTTGGCAAGTTCCATCAGACTTTGTCATTTCTAAAGGTCATGTTCACATTTTGAAACGAAATATTGGCACAAGTGCACTTCTAACGAAAATGAAATCATGTTCTCAGCTTCACCACAAGCTTTTCATCAACTTTTCACCCACTTTTCATTACAATTCTAATTTTCCAATGACAAATCCCTTCTCCCCTCCTCCTCACCCTCTTGCCATGTGTATTTACCGTTGATCGAGCACACAACAGACAACTCACAGGGTGCGCACATAGATTTATAAGTCTATGGGTGCGCACCACTGAGCTATGTGAAGATTGCTCCGCGAGACTGGCGAAGTCGACCATGCTTGATCACAAATTAGCGCGTCAACTTAAACATAGGTCTCTTATGAATTTCAATATAATCTAAGATGAATACAGGTTAGCAATCTTTTGTACACTCAAAATTGGATCAGAATAGTTCAGATTTATCTTTATTGTTAGTATAATAGGTATATTTAGAACATGCGTCGTTCATGCGTTCCAGCGTTGGCTGAAGGATCTTTAGTTAAATGATAAATCTTCAGAAATGAAGATAATTAGGGTATATCCTACCAAAAAATGCCATCCTTGGGCAATTTTTTACTTACAATTAGATCTGGGAGCGAAGTGGGTGATTATCGGTAATATTAACAATGTAGGAGTTCCGCCGGTAGCGTTGTGTTTTCTATCTTCGTCCAAAGAGTGGAATGGAAAAGGATAAGACATTGATATCGGTACGCCAGTTGACCATGTCGGTATTGCGGCATGTGTACTCTTGACTATTCTTTGAATTGTCCATTACCTTTCAACTTTGCCGTCACGTGATCTTTGGTAGAATATAGTTACTCATTGTCAATGGTAAGGATATCGTTCCGAATTCGGTTGGGTATGATACATATTCTATCTTTATCTACCACGTAAAATAGAAGAGGACACGATATGTCTCTGTTTCTCAGTTAACAATGTAAACTGCATACTGACCGGCCGTTCTCAATCAATTATTTTTATAGTCTTACACATAAGTGGAAAAATAGGCATGACAAGATTCTTCTTGTTTAATAACGGTTAAGATATTTGATAGGGCATATAATTCAAAGTACTCTAGATCAATCACAGTTCAATTTTACTTTTAGAATTGTGCGAACTTTTTGAAATTTGAATGTGGCCGCCAATATGAGACTTGAATCAAACGCGGTGACGGCCAGACAGACGACAGTCGTTCACTTTTAGCATTGCGTCATCTCTGACCTATCCAATTGGATCGCAACAGTCGAGTTTATGGTGGCATTCAAGAACGAAATTTGTGTGTCAACAGCGAGAAGCAGCCTCAAATCATTGATAAGAAAACAAAGCGAATACCCTGCAACTGACGGTGGTGCGTATACTTCATTGATGGCGAATATTTGTGAAGTTTTCGCTTCTGATAGTGGGTTGATTGAAACGGTATGGCGTTATGGTCGTGCACTTAACTGATCAGTATTACGCATTTGAAAAACATTGACTCTAAAGTAAGTGTAACAATACCAAACTCCAGTTAATGAGTAGAGAAATTGTATTTCATTCCTGAAAATATAAATTCTGTTGTTAAAATTCTTCAAATTGCTTAAAGTTATTTGTAAAATTTCGATTTCCTCGAATGAAATGGCGGCAAATTTTGGCAACCCACGAGCGCGAGCAAGCCGCGTGTATCTTGCATCATCGCTTGATCAAGAACGCACACATCGCCATAAGTTTACGTAGAAGCGTGAAACACATGGGCAGAATTAGCGAGAACGCGTTTGGTATTCGGTACTTTTTGCATATTATTATGGTCATAGGTAATGCCGTAATGCCAAAATTATCAGATAACTTCTGTTGATTAGCAGTGATAAATCAATACCCAAACGTTGACTTGGGATGTTGATCTATGTACCACTAGAAATCAAAACCCGTTGTGAACGTTTTTCAAATTCTTTTACTTCATACCGATAATTGTCCTTGCAGAATTTTCTGAAACTTTTGAGAAATTACCTTACTAACATAATTTTGTACAAACTTTTGCCCACAAATTTCAGTAATGAATTAATCAACTATCAGTTGAATTGATATCATCGCATAAAAAATTGGTACGCTCTAGTTTATGACTTCATCCCGTTTAATTGGATTTAAGTTTTTCCCTCCAAATTGACTAAACCATACCAGCTAGAAATTGGTAATAACATATTTGATCAAAAAAATTTAGCGTCAGTTGAATGTATTCAAATCCTGTTTCCAAATTAAGGTATGAAAAATGTTCAAAGCATGGGGTAGTAGTCGCCTTGTGTCGTACGCATAACTGAGAGTATTTGCCAATTGGATATTTCATAGAGAACAATATACCTTGCCAATACGATCAGGGTATTCCACTAATTATCGTTGATACGTGATCAAATTTTGAAACATGGAATTTGCTTTTATTCGACCACTTCAAATCCTAGTTTCTGAGGTGCTCAATATTTATATTTTTTCAAATATATACCAGTAAAGACTGTATATGTTGTAAGATTTGCAAACCCTGAACAAATAGTATTTCTTCATATGAATCAAACGTTTTTAATAATAAAATCCGTTTTTCTTTTTCCAGATGGCACCCAAAAATAAGGAAAACTCCGGGAACCCGTCGAAAAAGTCGAAACGAGCAATTTCTGAAGAAGATGACGACGACGACTACAGGCGAAGACGAGATCGTAACAATCAGGTAGATGCAGATTCAGTTATGTCAGAATATTTATTGTTTGCGGGACAATGTACTTGCGCCACTTTTCTCAATAAGATAACACTACTGTAATATACAATCGTGGAGTAGAAAACGAAAATGTAAAATAGAACTACATCAGTGACTACATCTGGGACCCCTTCCTTCCGATTGAAATTTTCCCACTGATTCGTAAAATATTTTCATTTCTATAACATTGTGCTTACGTGCAGTGTTTATCAATGGTCATTATTGGACATTCTTAATGTAACAAATTTTCAAGTTGTATTTGCATCGATTTGACTTATCATATTTCCTTTGTTATAAAATCTGTAGGCAGTAAAGCGTTCAAGGGTAAAGAGTAAATTACGAACGCAGCAAACTTTGGAGCGAGTTAACCAGCTGAAAACAGAAAACGAATTGTTGGAGGAGAAGATCAAGATGCTAACCAAGGAGCTTGGATTTTTGAAAGACCTGTTTTTGGCCCACGCAGGTATGGAGTGCATATCGTGATAAGTTTTGTCTTGTACACTAATTATAACAACAAATCATGCGGTATAATATTGGTAATTTTTTTCTCAGGCTCCAGTCAACACCCAATCAATATTCAGGACCTAGATTTGAACGCATTACTGTCAGAAGATACGAAGTCTTCCGACGATGTAAAACCAACAACAAAGCTGTAGGATTGAGGACCAATTCACGTGACTATATCAAACTCGGGGTATTGGCACGGCCGTGCTTTAATTCTGTCTGAAATTACAACCAAACGGACAACGGTTGGTCCTTTTGATTTGGTGAGAAGTTAAGAGCCTTTTCCTCTTCCTCGCCCTCTTTTGCCAATCCTGCCGCTCTATGAAAATATTTTTGTTTATTTATGTCTATCTTTAGTCAACGCTAATGCAAAAAACCAGCATTTTTTGAACTTATCATGTAAATCGACATGGGAAAGGGAGCGTCTCTCTTCTCACTGTTGGTGTTAGAGATCTCCTTGAGAATCACTCCTCATTGCACTAACAGTTCGAGCGTGATTCCAAACCTTGCATTACAACGAAGAGATTAGGTTGGGCACATTCTAAACGAACTGTGTGCCCCTCAAAAACACATTACACCTAAATCTGCCGTCGATGCTGCAGGAAAGTATTTTTATACGGAGTGCAACATGAATTGCAACTCTGCCTATGTTCCCAATTCGGAAGGAATAAAAACCACATGTATACTAGCGTATATGTATACATTATTTTATACGAATTTGTCGTCTCCATCAAGGTAAAGTTTTCGTTTTAGAAATTATCTACCTATCGCGAATTCGGTAACTTTTTTTTTACGTTCATATGTTCTATCTGCAGACGGTAATAATACCGTAAAATTTTTATGGTCTTATATACATATGTGTATGTGTTGACGATAATATGGTATGATAAATCGTAGTATTAGGTGTGGCCCTTTAAATCTATTTACTTACGACGTTCATTAGTAAGTGCTAGTAAGTACCACATTCATCGCAGTCGATGGGCCGTGAATATTTGTTGCGCGGATCAATCTTTCTTCCTCCCTTCAATCATTGGTTAAGATCAATGAATTAGAGTTGTTTTACAACTAATTTTATCTATGTTTGATAAGTATCAGATCACGATTTTTTTTTTATCTAAAAATCGAGTGTACTGGTTGTCAGCGCGAGTATAGTGTATACATATACATATCTGTATTAATAGACTACATTTAATTTTATACAGTGAGTTGTAGGTAATTATACTTAGTGTACACATATGTACATGCATAGCATATATTTCTGTAAATAATAATTATACTTATAATATAACGAGAAAAATTTAATTCTGTATTGTTATTTCAACTTGCGCAGCTAAAAACATGCAATATTCGCAGATTATGTCGCCCTCACATTCAAACTTATCAACTGAAAAAATCTATCTTTGGGAATCTAAATTGTTCAAAAAGAATGCTGTTATCAGCTTAATGTACGGCATATGATAAGGTAGAATTAACAGCGATCCAAGAGAATAAGATCTAGTTCGACATGAGCTTCTGATTTTTAAAAGGAATTATCTATCAGCCAATTTAACTGATCATTGAATCGCCGAAATATTCTTCACTCAATGAATCGAGATAGAGGTTTCTTTTGGGCAGAAGAAAAAAAATCGGAGCGCCAAAGTTCAAGCGTCGCGGAGCGATTTCCTTTTCCAATGGTCTCACTGTCAGTGTTTCAAGTGGTAAAATTGTAAATCTTAATCTGGTGATTAACAATTTGCAAAATTCGAACTCGAGGAGTTTTACGGGGCTTGACCATTAAACCAAACTCTGGCTGGCGACGGAAATCGGCGCTGGCCTAACATCAGAGCTGCGGAGTCTCACGATTGGCGTAAAGGCGGTAAGGTGACTTCTTGTCCTAATTCGTACGTACGTCTGTGCATACTTCTATCTACGTTGCATTACAAAATTATATATTACGAACTACGCACGATTTTTTCAATAATTAAATCAAGTACACCGGTTCTTAATTTCGTGCAGGAAGTGAATACAGGTACGGTATACATGTGTCCTGTGTGTACCTGCGTGCATATCGACCTCGACACGACTCACAATCAGTTAATTTCGTTATGTTCCTCGCGTACGTATTTCACGCCTACGTGACGGCAAGGATGTGTAGCATGAGTAGGTTTGTACATTGTCTTCATAGTTGGCGAGCGGTTAGCCTCGCGAGGTAAACGGCGAATCGAATGTGTCTCGAACGTAATACGGAGTTCACCGAGTGGAATCGTATTAATACCGGGGATACCTGTAATAAGTATACTCGAGTACGGCGGTTCGGAAAATGATGGGGGAAACGTCGGTGTCCCGTTGGAAAGCAGTTTGACGAGGGTGTCCGGAAAATCACGGCACCTGTCGATTTTCCGCGAAAATAACCGGAAACGCCCGATCCTCGGTCGGGTTTCTCGTTCAGGCACCAGCCGTCGCCGTCGTATCTAGCAGACGACATGTTGGCTGCACACAGCACCTCGTCTGAGACGTTTCAGCCGGAAATTTCCTCGAAAATCGTATTGTATTGAAGTGCGTGTCGTACAAAGTGCTGCTCGGATATCATATCGGGAATATCCGCGGTGTTTACGTGGATTAACAAGTGTTTACCGGCGACAAGGGGTCACCGAGGATCTCAGGTGAAAACGGAGTGACAGTCAAGTCGAGAAGTAATCTATTTTCACGTTTTGGAGGGGTAGGGGTCGGGCAGCCACGGGCGCTGCGCTGCCCAAGTCAATTTTCTATGTGAATGTGTGCGTGTGTCCGTGTCTGTGCCTGTGCCTGTATGTTTTTTCCCATTTCTCTCTCATTCTACGCTACGTCCATTATCCTCCTCCTCTTCCTCCTCCTTCTCGTCCGTATCATCGTGTTTTTCGGTCATTCCATCCGCAGCCGAGACCCCCCGTTGACGTCGGCGTGTCGCGGCGCGACGGCGGAGCTCCGGGAGCTGTCCGCGATGCATTGCACGATCCCCATCGGCCTTCTTCCTCCATTTACATCGTCGCTCGGTTAAAAATGGTGTGCAATGTTGGGTGGCGCGAGACACGTCGTTCGATATATCAATCGCGCAACTGTCCCTCGATTGGAATGAGAATCTAGTTTTTCGGGCTAGGCAGGATCACTCGCTCTACCCTGCAACAACGCACACACATGGATAGGGAAGGAGAAATAGAAAGAAAGATGAGGCGGAGAGGGACACCTAACGCACTCGCACACCCTGCGCTCTGCCGAGAGCCTACATATATACATTCACACATACACAGTACACATACACACATACGTTAATCGCACGTAGTATGCATACGTACGTAATAACGCACACCCGCACAAGTTGGACTGAATTCACTCACACACCTGAGAGTCGAGGCGGCACATGTACACGATTTGGGGTAAAAAAAAAGAGGCGAGAAAGAGAAAGGGAGCGAGATGGGACACAAATGATTTATTTCATCGGTCCGTCCGAGCGAGCGAGTCCTAGGCTAACCTGCAAGGTACACATACTGTGGCATACAGAAAAATACACCGGGCACACCGTCGTCGGTGTGCGTGACACAGTTAATCTCTCTCGGATACACAATAAGCAGCAACAGGGTGCACTCCCGCCTAACGGAGATAAGGAACGAGATGGGGAGAGTCCAACGCTTTGCAGAATTCCCCCCCCCCCCCATCGCCTGTCGCTTCCCTCAAAGTTTGGCGGATCGAATATTTTTTGTCACGAATCATATTTCATCGTGTCGCGTACCTCATCTCATCTCGTCACTTCTTATCATGTTTTACATATTATTAACACGTACAAGCGACTATATACTCTTTATACGTAATGCTGGATATACGACAATACGATAGGTTATATATAGCAACTAGACTGCCAAATATCATCGTGCCCGTTCGTTTCATGAGGGTCAGTGTTCTTCTGTTTCAGGTTAAAATTGATCATGTTGAAGTTAGTAACGTTATCGTAACGATTCGTTCTGATGAAAAATCGTTATTTTGGGATCTTCGAACTGTTTGCAATTCGGTAAATCGTCATAAAACTAAATATACTGATATTTTGCAGTCCTAGCTCCTTAAAAATCATCGTAAAAATAGGAACATGGTGATGTTTTTTTCTCAACGTTTTGTTACGATAAAGTTACTAAACTTCAACCTGGTTAAAATTTTTTTTATATACCTACCTATATTCAAATATCGCCCGCGAAATATGCAGTACTACCGTCTTTCGCGAGTCTGTCATTCAGTAGTACGTTAGTCGTTGCGTGTAATATTTGTAATTCAGTGTATTCGTTAGTGGCGATGTCTGTACGGAATTCGCGTTTTCAGATAAAAGCTAACGTCATGCGCGGTGTCGCTCGGCACTTCGCTGTACAAATTATTATGTCACGTGGACGGACGGATAGCAACCTTGTTTGGCAAAGGGGTGCGGCGGGTGACAATGGGCAATGCATCATGTTCAGGAAGATAGACGGAGCATAATTCGTCGGGAGGAAGAAACAAGTGAAGTTTAGAGTGTAAAGTATACGGACATCTTTGAAAATAGTTCGACTCTTTTGTTATTTGTTGATCGATGCTTTAATCGTTGGTGTTTTTTTTTTTTTTTTTTTCAACTACTTCCCTATCGTTCTTTCTGCCCGACCTTTTGCCAATTTCACACCGTAGACATGATCGTCGTTAGTATAGGTATCTTGTAGACGAAGAAAAAAAGTATAGGTATGTAATAATCTCGAGACATGTGAGATAACAGATATGCTAGAACGGTTCGCCCACCTTGTGATACACAAATCGTTTCGCGATCGCGTCAACCGACGAACCAACTCCAGAGTGATTGAAATCCGCTTCCAACAATAAACATGTGCCTAATACTATATACACATATTGGAAGAGAGAGAGACGCGCGTGAGTTGTGTTAGCAGGCGAAAGAGATTAGCGAGAAAGAAAAATAGAGCACCAGAAGTAAAGGAAACGACGACGACGAGTGCCGAAATAGAAATCGCTGCTAAATTGTCCGAAAGATACCGTATGCACGGGTATATCCAAACACGAAGAAATAGGATCCCCCCACCTTCCCTCCTCACCTGCTCCAATTGAATATCAAATAATATTACGTACAATTGCGGCATCTGATAAAATTCAATCATGTATGTGCATTACATGTATTATGTATAAATAGATTCGTTCACCTCCGACGTTTCATACACGTCATGCGGCATGTCACATTTAAATCAAGCGAATAAGAGAGGAAATGCATACTTGGAAACGAATGAATGGTGCAGTGTGTAACTTTGATTAATACAGCGTACAAGTTTTCTTATTACACATACGTATATATATGTATATATACACATAATTATCACTAATCGTATTCCTGTATGAATTCTTTTTTTTCTTCCGTTGTCCTTGTTACCTACTCTCGAAACGATCAGTGATTTTTCTAGAGTATTTTACACAACGAATTAACCATAATATTAAAAAAAATTTACACCTGTTATATTTACCTGTATTAATTGTCAGTGCATGCAGCACGCGGAATCGACGGGGTGCTGCAGTTATGGTTTTGTGGTGCGAGGGAGGCGCAACGAAGAAGTAGTGCAGGGTGCGAAGAAGGAGGGCGTTGAAGTGATTTACTTTAAAATTAGTTG
Source organism: Neodiprion pinetum (assembly GCF_021155775.2). Lineage (NCBI taxonomy): Eukaryota > Metazoa > Arthropoda > Insecta > Hymenoptera > Diprionidae > Neodiprion > Neodiprion pinetum. The sequence continues at coordinate 42,897,990 of NC_060234.1, forward strand.
GGGCGTTGCGTATCGTAGCTGCCGTCGTTACTCCTTTACGGCAACAGACCGGCTGATCCTGACTGAATGTAAAATTAAAAAAAGAAAAACTAAAGCCAAGACTAAAACTAAAAATAAAACTAAAACTGTAACCAATAATAAAAAATACAAGGCTAAAAGTAGATTTAAAAGAAAGAAAAAAGTATTTGCATCTTACTAACAATAAGAAGAAAAAAAGAAGAAGAAAAAAAAAAAAGAAAAACAAACGCAAAGCAAAAGGAAAGAGAGAGTGAAAAAACAAAACAGCAGAAACGAACCTATTTCGTCGTGTATATTCTTTTGTTCGAGTTTTTTTTTTCTTTTGTTTTCCTCATCCCTACCGCCGCCGTATCCTCGTCCCAATTCTATTCCAATTCCCGCCATTTCCATTGAAGAAATTTTACATCCCACTGCGGCCGTTCGGCGATTACTCGTGAAAGAATATAATAAATATTGTATTTCATGAGAATAATCGAAGTGCATCAATTAGGCTAATCGCCGCAAGTGATCTACACACGTATTTTATAGCTATGCGTACGTATTCGGTAAACTTGTTACAAGTGTAATAATAATAACAACAACAACAACAACAACAACAATAATAATAATAATAATAAAAAAAACGTCAAGTAAACACAAATCTATATATACATACATAATAATAAAACGATACGTGTTGTACATAAAAATATAAATATTTATAAGAAGAGTAAGTGAAAAAAAGGTATATAAAATAAAAACAAAAAAAAAAAAAAAAAGGAAAAGAGAAGAGCAGAAAGAAGAGAAAAGGAAACGAAACAAAAACGGGATTATCACGGGAACGGTAGTGTAAAGTGTGTAAAGTGTGACATGGGGTGCTTCGGCAGCCAGAGCTCCAAGGCCAGTCAAGATGACAGTAAAAATCAAAAGAGGCGTTCGGATGCGATCACCAGGCAACTACAAAAGGACAAACAAGTATACAGGGCCACTCATCGCCTTTTGCTTCTCGGTACGTGTATACATATCACATATTACGCATAACATATTATCCGTACCTGTTGTTCTTCGGTACCGCCGAATAACTGCATGTTAAATTCAAATTCTAACTATATGTGCAACGCTTGACGATAAGACACGTAATTACGCAATCAGTACAACTATGATCGTACTGCACAGCTGCAAAGATATTACAGAAAGAATGTTTCAATATTCGAGTACTATTCAAGAATTAATTATGAGGCTCCGAACGTTGAGTAACGTTATCGGAATGATTCCGAGTTTCGGAAAAGCCGTTATTTCGTAATTTTAAGAATCTCTGAAATGCAGTAAATTGTACGTAATACGGTCTTTTTCAAAATTTAGCCACTTTAAAGTCACTACAAAATTGAAAAATATTATACTAATTATTTTGTTTTTTCAACCAATGTTTCGTTACGTTAACGTTACTAACTTTAGCCTTAAATTTTTGAATGAAATTAACGTAAAAATTAATTGCTATCGAATTGATTGTTCGATATATAATGTATATATGTGATGTATTCTTCTCGATGGTCATTCAACCGGATAAGTTTATCATAAGGCAAAAAATCTGACGCCTGTAAACGTTTGAAATGATTTAAATTGGAAAAAGGAAAATCCATCAAATGTAAAGTCGATTCTTTGAATAATACGTGTTAATTTTAACCAAAAATTTTTAGTAGGTAAACGACACAAATTATAGTTCCAATTGTGAATAATTCTTGTTACAATTCGTCAAGCCAACGTTTCGCTCGTACGTTTATTATCCATACTTATATTTCCGTTTTGTTCACGTGTGTTTCAGGCGCGGGAGAGTCTGGAAAAAGTACCATCGTCAAACAGATGAGGATACTTCACGTGAATGGCTTCAGCGAGGCGTAAGTATGGTCGATAATAATAATAATTTCTGCACCCATTTTCTCATCTAAAGTATCTTTTATTTACATTTTTTTACACGAAACAAGCGCAGCGAATAATCACTTCGTTATATAACAGACTTGGAAAAAGTATTGAAAAAAGTAAACGAACAAACAAAAAAAAAAAATAAAAATCTTCGTTGTACAGCAACCATTATAAGAAAGATTATTGATTATTTATTCGTCAGAGCGGTTTACTTATTCCTTATGTATATATATGTATGTATTGTTATCCTCATTTTAAAGCGTAAAATCGGTAATTTCACTGCACGCACAAATCGATTAAAGTTTAATTTTATTTTTTTAAGCATAATAAACGTAATACAACACAGAAAACAATTAGTAAACTGACAATGCAACGGTTTTATTATTCAGCAAACGTCGTTGAAATGTAGATAAAAATTGAATTGTAGCTGTGGTATTATTACAAGAATATCTATGTATGCAAGCGAAACAATTCCACGATATCAGAGAGAATCATGCAACAAATTGTGGTATTCCATATATATATATATAATTATTTATTTATATATATATATATATATATATATATATATATATATATATATATATATATATATATAAATTATATTATATTATATTATATAATATATAACGGTACGTAGCGTTTTTGTGAAATAAACGTTCGTGACAGAAGTTATGAGAATTTTGTCAAATCTTACGAGAAGATATGGCGCAAATTTAACGGGGATAACTGGTAATATGGGAATGACGTCGGCGTTAATGATTTACGCAAGTTGACGACGAGTCGAGAAGAATGCGCAGTCACAATGATTATAACTGATCGGTATTGCTGACTATACGGTAAAGAGCAAAAAGCAGCGCGATGAAATCCAGGCGTTGAATGGAAAAATCATACCAGGAAAAGAAAAAAAATAAAACAAAATAGGATGTCATTCAAGTTCGGTTTCAGCATCGGGTGCTTATGTGTAATGGAAAATTATGAGAAGCAAGTTCATAGGCGTAGTAAATTCTTCTCCACCCGCCTCATACGTTATTATACCTCTCATGCCAACAACCCAGCCACCGAGCGTGTAAACATTATGTAAAGAAAAGTGGGAAAAAAAAAAGAATTAGAAAAAGAAAAAAAAAAGGAAAAAAAAAATGACACGGCGGCTCGCGTTGTCGTAAATTATGCAGCAATGAGACATATATTCGCGATAAGAAACGCGGGCCGCGGAAAAGACGAGAGATTTTATTACTGGTTTCGCCTTAACGTATCATGTGTAATAAGGTATACTTGCCGAGATATTATAACCTGCAGTTACTTACAACTGCGGACGATAGTTTGAATCAATCTTTGCCTGCACGATTTTCTCCACCATCTTTCACACTCATGTGTATGTATATATATATATATTGTGTATATGTATATTGTATACATCAATTCCAACGTCAAGATTCTCAAAAATTTTCCTAGATCCCGAAAACATTTCGCCATGCATGTATATGCGATGAGAATAAAAACAATATTCCTCCGTAATTATGTGTGTATGAGATACCTATACATACACGTATAAATTAGTTTTCTCATTCGTCATTTAGCTTGTACGACGAGTTTCCGAAAATGTGATACATTATGTACTGTATAATAATACATCGGACGAAGGAAAAATTAAAAAAAAATTTTTTGTTCTAAATTTCAATTCCTGCGTTGGAAAATCTAATTTACTGGCAGTAGGTTTTTCTTCTTTCTTTTCTCTCTCTCTCTCTCTCTCTCTCTTTACTTTTCCTTTCGTTGAGTATAGGAAACCTGTAGAAAAATTCGATTGATTGTGAATTTTTGTTTGGTACTGATGAGTAAATTAAAAAAAGTTTACAATCTTGCGATTATATACACACATACATATATATATGCATCCATTTTCTCATCTAAAGTATCTTTTATTTACATTTTTTTACACGAAACAAGCGCAGCGAATAATTACTTCGTTATATAACAGACTTGGAAAAAGTATTGAAAAAAGAAAACGAACAAACAAAAAAAAATAAATAAAAATCTTCGTTGTACAGCAATCATTATAAGAAAGATTATTGATTATTTATTCGTCAGAGCGGTCTACTTATTCCTTATGTATATATATATATGTATTGTTATCCTCTATATCCATATATATGTATTACAACAGATTTCGTTGAAGAAAATCGTATCCTGATAATAATATTATACCGAAGCATACACAGGTTTAATACGCGTATTTATCCGCATGTGTGATGTTGAGTATTTTTAAACCTGCATTGCGGTTCTTCATGTGTCGTCGTGCTGTGATAATAACTTATTCTACACTCGTATATATACGCGTTACCTATATATATATATATATATATATATAGTTATAGTTATAGTTATATGTATTTGTGCATCATATATGATTACACGTTACACCGTTGTTATACTACATATATCGAATTAATACTTTCCACGAAGCATTTAATCGCGGTTTTAGCCGGAGTTCGGTATATCGCCCATTGTCAGCAGTGTCGCTCTTGGGGAATGAGAAAAACTTATACAAATGTAGATTCTGTCATCATTTTGTATCAAATCATCGGCTTCATTTTTTCCGGCAAGGGGGGGGGATCAGGCTTGATCGTTAGCGATTGATGATGATTTCATTTGCTCTGATGACAGAAAAAAAAAAAAAATCAATTGTACTGTTTTTGAATAGAAGAACGTATAACGAGACAACTCGCTTCGTTAATATTAGATTCGAATTTTGTTATTGCATTGCGATATCAAGATTTGGGAAAAATTGATGAGCAACGAATGATTCGACAAATATTAACCTATGTTTGAAACAATATGACTGTAATATTATGTTGATTTGATTTAAATGGGCGACGGTGTGATAAATCTATTATTTCAAAAGTTATTCAAGATCCTTAAATGACTATTCGACCTTGAATAACTTTTGAACGAGTAAATTTATCAGAAAATAATAAGAGACACCATTTCTGAAGAGCGTTCAATTCTCTGCAAAAACATGTCTGTGAATTTTCTGTACGACGCATCGTTGCAGCTAGTTATAGAAATCAGCAGGACCAAGAAACATTTTTGCCATGTTATTCTTATGAAAAATTTACTACAATATTATTTAACGTTGCAGGGAAAAGCGGCAGAAGATCGAGGACATAAAGAAGAATATAAGGGACGCGATCTTGGTAAGTTGTAAAATCTCAATCGTCGGAAAATCATGTTCAGATATTATTTATACATTGCTATTATTCCCTCTAATCGTGTTTCCTCGTCCCTGTAAATTCACACTCTCCCAGCTTTTGGCTAATCGATTAGTACCGGCATGCCAGATTACTCACAACAGACAGACGTATATTGTACTTCTGAAATGTAAATACTGCGCTTCATCCGCGATTTCTCATTCCGCACGCCTGAGGTTGGCTATTGTATTTAAATAATACCTACTAATGGCTGATTGAAACGGATTTTATAAATAAAAAAATAAATCGGCTTCGCGTCTCCTCCGCGCGGTTTTAAAGAGAAAACTTTATAGGAAAGTTGAAAAAATTTAAATCTGTTACAATTGACCGTTATAAAACTAATCAGCCGAAATGATAACCTTTACTTACGTAACGTGTTAAACGTGCACGAAATATTAGGAAGAGATTCATTATTCTGCAGTTTAAATACGGGTTCGTTTGTTTAGTTATTTTTTCGAAATTTCAGGCAATTCCAATCGCGCGAAATATGTTAATATTTTTTTTTTTTTTTTTTTTCAACATGCAACTTTACAGCGTACCCTTACCAATACAACTTCAGTCACGTTAATTGCAGTTTCTAATCCTGTAACCGAAGAGTCTTTCTTCATATCTTTTCTCATACTTAATTCATTTTATTTCCTCAACCGACCGTCCTTATTATACATGTATACTCATCCACGAAAAGCTATATAGTCTATATTTATAACAACATGTGAAATTCCTACGCGCTAATTCACCGTTCTGTTTGCGGATTGTATATTACACGGCTAGCTTACGGAACGATAATTTATCTACATCTATATAAATATTATATGTAGTATGTAATGTTGTACACGTGTATACGTGTGTTTGTATGCTAGACGGAGATCGTTTTTCTTGTATATAGACCGTAGTTTACATCTTGCGGCGTGATCCGCGTAACATACGTGCCGCAGAAATCCGATCAACTCAACTTAACGCGAACGCTGCTCTCCACGGAGTATTTAGTCTCTGTTCCATCCGTATTACAAGATCTTTATTAGTCGAAGCTTCAAATTTCTTTTGCTTTGTCTCAAACCCTCTCGGTCGCAGTGGGATGCTCAACGTTCCACCTAAAAAATTATTTCCATGACTTAGTCTTAATCGCAGTTTATTCGACACGACTTAAAATGATGTTTGTTACTTTGTATGGTACTAAAAATATTCCGAGCAAGAAGTTTTGTTCGGAATTATTGAATCTTGATAACTTTTTTTTTATTTTTCATTTTACATTCGCCATATTGGATTTAGAAATGATCGAATTCTGACTTCAGATTCGCGATCGGCGACACCGAAAATAACCGAGTAACAAAATTCGGGACAAAATATTGAGTGGAAAAATTTCGGACTTGAAGGATTAAATTTTGTCATCCGGATTCATCGTAAAACTGTTGTTTATGATGAAAAAATAATCCTCTGAAACTTTGAGCTCGATCGAATAAGATTTAGAGGTCTCGCTTTCGAGTTTTCCTTTTTAAATTGAAATAACACCCAAAAAATGCTTCCCTTAACTCACCGTCGATTTCGCATGAAAATATAGACAAAAATGAAGAAAATATCAAGTGACTTTTTTTGCAGGCAACAATATTTCGTACAAAAAAAGATCTCCGGATGTTTTATTCAATTTTGCATATCTTCAGATTCAGGGAAGATAAAAATTTTCAATATATTTTTTTCTTACAAAGTATTGTTGCATACAATAAAAGTCGCGAAATCGACGGTGAGTTAAGGTAAGCATTTTTTTTACTTGTTATTTCAATGTGAAAACTAAAACTCGAAAACGGGACCTCTAAATCATATCCGATTGAGCTCAAAAATGCAGGGGATTTGTCTTTCATCATAAACAACAGTTTTATAAGGAACAGCACTGAAAAAAATTCTTTTTTTTTTTTTTTGTTTTTTTTTTGTGAACCACTCCAGTATACGCTACAACATTGGAGTGTTCGATATTCAGGGTGTTGACGAATTTTTTAACGCATACACTCCATATCTTTTGTAAAATAATTCAAAAACAATTGTCCAATTTTTTCATTTCAAATGATGAAAAAAAAAAAAAGCCAGTTTTCGAGGGCATTCGATTCGTCTAGATCGCATGATACGACGATGTGAATTTTTTCTCAAACGATGGCACTAATGACCACTAAAACCTCGCAGCCCCAGATTTTTTCGAACATTTTTACTCTTACGACAAAATACATACTGAAAATGTGTTCGAAACACGTTTATTTTAAACGAGACACGAGATAAAAATTTAAATAAACGAGGAAATTTTTGTTTTACAATTATTTGACAAAATATTTGGGGGTTGTGCGTTAAAAAAATTTGTCGACACCCTATTATACAGTGTATGCTGTGTACAGGCTTTGGGATATAATGGTAAAGAGGAAATGTCAAAGCGTCGGTAGGGAAATTTCTCTCGTTAGAGATAAAATGGAGAATAGAATTGTGACGATTCGTCCCTAATTTCAGACGATAACGACCGCGATGAACACGTTGACGCCACCGGTAGTCCTCGAAGATCCATCGAACCAGAGCAGAGTCGAATACGTCCTCGATGTATCGTCTTCCCCGGATTTCGACTACCCGTCGGTGAGTTGGCCGTTTTTCATTTCCATCCTTAAATTCGAGTATCTGATCTACGTATTGTTATATTTATTTTTTTAATTTTTATGCTCAAGACATTATTTCAAACTTGCTATACTGATCCGTTCGTTGTACGATAGATGATACAAATATCGAGTCATTTGTCTTACTTTATTCGTATTGTATTGAGCAGGAAATTGGATCGAGCGGGGCTCGAGATTGGGAAGAAGATAAAAACGCTAAAAATAAATCGTACGGAGATATTTGTGTAACGATAAGTGACTGGATATTTTAAAATGAACAATGTTTTTCTGTTTGGGACCGACTCGTTCTTGTGTAGAAAATTTCTTTTTCAAAAAGTTTAAGCAGCGCGAAGCTTTCGCGAATGTAAGACGCGCAGTTGACTTATCTTTCACACGTGGACGTGTCTAAACACCAAACGCCGTGTATTTGCAATTTTAAATTCAGACAATCACCCGAGTAACTTGATTCGTCCGTTATTCCGAACACGACATCGGAATCGGAGTAAAAATACCGGCGTTTTGTAATTTTGAATGTTAATTGTTCAAGTTATAAAAACTTGTCTCAAATCGTTGACATTTGAAAATCGCTTGTTGTGTTATTCGATTTTTTTCGGAATCACTTTTATCACACGGTATAATATAGGTATGTCATTTCATTCGTGTTTAAGCTGTATTGGCGTAAATAAGGGACGGGGTTAAAGTTCTGAATTTCAAAATCTCCGAAAGCGTGGTGGCGTAACTCCAAGTAAAGAACTCAAATTTTGAAGAAACAATGTAAAGTGTCGAATGGCCGGAAAGCCGACGGGTTGAAGTTCCGAAAATTCAAGTTCCGATAGAGCAAAACTCCGAAAAATGAAGTTTCGACGGAGCCAAATTTCGATAATTAAAATATACACACACAGCGTAGTTTACTCAACGAGTAGGTGTAAAAAATCCGAAAAACCGTAAATCGGAATGACGAGGATTCCGAACATAGAAACATCGAAAATCCAAAACAAAGAAAGATCAAAGTGGTGAAATTTCACCGAGCCAGTAATTCACAGAACCGAAAATCTTCTATCATTCGGAATTTCGATGTTTCAGATTTTTCAATTTTCGCACTTTCACGCTTTCGAAGTTGTCGAAGTTACGCCCTTTCGTAACTTTGAGCGTCGGGTTTCGGACCATTCGAACCTTTGATGTTTCGTCAAAAGTTTGATTTCCTTTCCTCAAGTTTCGCCACAAAAAAAATTGGGAATTTAGCGCTTTCGAAACTTTTCAAATTCGAAATTCCAACCCCGCCCCATAAACAGCATTACCAGACTATACGTTGAAACGATTCTCATCAATCCTATACCCCGAGTTTTCGGTGAATCCGACCACTTTCGAAACTATAGTAAGAGTCCCTAGCGTCCACCACGTGCGTGGCTTACGCGATTTTCTCGGTGCTTTTTCAGCCTCGTGCGAAAAATCAAGTGTGCAGGGAGTTTGTTTTACCGAAAACTATCGGTACATTACGCCTGCATGCGTTATGACTCTGTTATACGTTACACCTGACTATAAATAAGAATTTTGACACCCTTGGCACTGCTCCATGATCTTACACAAGTATGGATTGTTAAACGTTACAATATACATAAGGACATAATCGTAATGTAAGCTTGTGGGAATTACGCGTTTATACAATAATGTAAATCTATGTATATATACGGAGCATTCCACGCCAAATCGGTAAACGGTTGACCGTGACATTTTTTAATTTCACCAAGAATTTTTTCCACGTTAGTACGACCTTGGAAAAGCTCTCTAAAAATTTTCAAATCTTTTCCAATCACTTGTCTTTACCCTATGAAAATACCAATATTGATTTTTACGAAACAGCAAAAAAAAAAAAAAAACAGTTTCCAAAATGGAAGATTTTCACGCAAAATTCAGACTGGAATCTCGGTGTTAATTTTTTTTTTTTTTTTTTCCTGAATCATTTTTTTCAACATTTTGCAATAGAATTTCTTATTTTCATACCTGTTAAAAATTTGTTATAAAATTTTTAAGAAAAAGAAAAAAAAAACAGCCCGAGTGTATTTTAGAACGAGAAAAGCATTAAAAAAATCAGTAATCTCATCGGAAATGCGATATGTATTATAATAAAAAATAGAATCTTATACAGATTGTAGATTTGGCAGTTCTATGTATTTTCATTTTTTTCTTCTTGTTTCATAAAAATCGATTTTTATGTTTCTGGGATAGGTTTAAAAATTCATAGGTTAAAGAGGAGTGATTGAAAAAAATTTGAAAGTTTTTTCGTTAGCATTCGCGAAGTCGTAGGGAAAATCATTCTTGAAATTACAAAATGTCACGGTCAACCGTTTACCGATTTGGCGCGGAATGCCCCATATATATATAGCTATCATTAATCTTCTCACTTTTCTTCGAACGTTTCGCATTGTTGTTCTTTTCGTCATTATTATCGTAACAAGATTTTTCACGGGAATTTTATTACGCAAATTTGCAAAGTAATTTTCACCGTCAACGATATTAAATTGATAAATTACTCGGGCAGCTCGAACACATGTTTAAAAATATCACTTTGTTACAACTTATCCTCGAGGACTCTACAATTATCGGCGTATCGTCGTTGTACGCGTGTAAAAAAAGACAGGCTCCGGATGTTGTTGGGCGAAAAATAGAGTAAAGCTGCGAAGTCGCGGATGATAAATGAATTGTTATTTATAGAATTTACGGTGCATGGTTGCTGGCGGATTGTCACGATGAGATCCGAATGACGGAACACGCGGTCTCATGCCGCGTCACTCCTCGTTCCCGTGCTCCTATTTAACAATTGTATAATTGTTCCTACTCCGGCCTTTGCTTGTCAACCGGCTTGTTTAGCAACGATCAGCTCAAAGATAATTCCTACGTGTGTATAATGCGAATCAACACGCACACTTATCGCTGTAACTTTTTCCGTTTCGTCCGCGTCGTCGGGACAATTGTTTCATCTTATCGAGGGTCGCTGTGAGGTAAACGTTCCCTTTTTTACAATTACGCCCGATAAACAAATTCACGCGCAAACGTTGAAAGGAAAGAAAAGAAACGAAGATAAAACCAAGTTCTTTTCAACCGAATCATAAGAAATGTAGCTAATTTTCGTCCCATTATTATCGAATGTTGAGTATTCATTTTTTTCTTGTACAAAAATTCTACCAGGGACGAAAATATTCATTTTCTCAGGAATCTCACGATTGGTTGATTTTCGGTTCGTTGTTTCGATTTCACAAACCATATTTATACATATTTCGCTATCAGAGATCTTCAGTTTTTCTTCAGATTCCCGCCTAAATGACAATATTTCTTAACAAGAAAACAACTTTTCTTTCACTCTTCGAACGGACTTTAATATCTCTAGGGTTGGCAACGCTGTATTTACCAGACGTTACGTACAAACACCTCTTTTCGCTACACGGCGAAAATAAAAGAGCAGATTTTTTTCACAACTACAAGAAAATATGAACACATGAAGGTTTTCGTTAAGCAATATAATACGTCCGTGTCAGCTGTAATTTTTACTACAAATGTACCTGATTTTATTCCGCGCACGCGGTAGTTTTCACTATTCTCAGAGTTAAATCTGCATTTTACGAGATGTATATATATATATTTTACCAAAAAAGCCACGCAGTTTTTATTAAAATCCGCTCTTTTCTCCTCTTCGTGTATTTTGGCGATCCGCGGTACAGGTTGTATAACCTGCAGCATTACAATCTCGATACCTACTTTATTTATACCCTTGAATCAATCGATAATCGTATGTATATGATTTTGCTTGCAGGAATTCTACGAGATTGTGGAGACGCTTTGGAAGGACAGAGGAGTCCAGCAGAGCTTTGAGCGCAGCAACGAGTATCAGCTCATCGACTGCGCCAAATAGTGAGTATGGCATGATCAAAGATTTCTTTGCCATCACACCGCGTACGGTGAACCGCCCTCACACACGTGTATACGTGTGTAACATACACCTCTATGCACAAAAAGATGTAGTAAGATGAAAAAATGGATGGACCGTAAGCCGATTTTTCGAAGAGGTGAAAACGTTTAATTTACACAAGTTAAAAATGTGGAACAAGTCGAAGTGTAGGGAAGTCAAAAAAAAAAGAAAGGTTTGAATATAAAACGCCAGAATTTAGAATCATCGGAATTCGTCTCGATAATTGTATAGAATCGTATACAGATTATACACTGAGAAAAATTTAGTAAAACAGGTAGCGTTAAAAAAAAAAAAAACTGTTTGAATATTGTTGGGATTACGAAAAACGAGGTACGCCTAAAAATTTCACGCCATTGTCGATCCTTTTTTGGTTATTGCAACGCTGAATCGGTTTGTGAGGTTTAATTTACTTTTTTTTAGCTAAACGAGGCTTTAACGTCAATTTACTGTTGCACAGGCATTAAATTTTCGCAACAGTTACCAGAAAATATAGCAACAGTGATCGCAACGAGAAAGAATAGTAACGGAGACTTTCCGGTTACGGCTAGAAAACTAATTTTCATTTTCTACCTAGAACAATATTTTTCGATTGTGGTAAAAAATTAAATTTTTAAAGACTGAGCGGTAACCGAAACTAAAAATTTCTCTCAGCGCAGATCTTGCAGTTCTGTATTTCGTCTTTTTGTATTTTCATTTTATTATACTCGGACTTTCGTTGAAAATTCGATATTTTGCTACTTTTAGTTTTTTAGTTCTTCCTCAACCGCGTTGTAGAGTTCTTGGATGTAGACGAAGTTGTATGCCGCGGTGTTACAAATACGTCAATTATTACAGGTAGGCGTAGAATATCCGTAATTCCGTAACGTTGAGCTATTCATTTTAATTCCGTTCGATATTCGATACAACGACGAAATATCGAATTGCAATATATAGCTTTGAATATTATAAATGTTACGTTGGAGCATAACGGGAAAAATAGTTCCTTCAAAAATGCAAAGGTCTGCAACCAAAAGAGTGCACAGGTTTTTTACTTTTTTTTTTTTTTTTTTTATTTAGATTTTAACTCACCGAAACAAGTTAGAAGTGCGGAAAGAGAAGAAGAGAAGATTTCATAGGCGAAAAGAACGAACACGGAATGTTGAATACATTTCATAGAGAAATTGTTTGTTTAATTTTATAAGAAATATTGTTTAGCTTATTATAATTAAATGATGGCTCTTTTCGTTATTCTTATGATTTTTTTTTATGCAAACGCCTTGCATTTTGCAAGAATACTGTACGTGACGGGGGGAAATAGAAGTAATTTTTCGATTCAGGACGATCGAAAACACAATATTTACAAAAAACCTCCCATTCAGCTGAAAAAAAAATTATTTTCATTCGTCGAACTGTGATATAGATCGAATTTACATTAGTTCCCGACGTCATGCAAGGCTTACGACGTTGCGGTTATTTGAGGTCGAAGTTTTTCAAAAGCTTTTGGGAAGATCGAGTCGCGCCCAATTTAAGTCGTTCGAAGTGACATACGATAAACTTTCCACCTACTCGAGGTTCCAACAACTGGTAATGAAAATGCGATGTACAGTCAACACCATTGTCACGGTCTCGAAGAGCATGCAGCCTGCAGACTCGTCGAATCCCTTATCTTGTGAGAAAAAGACACGTGACACGTCATATATACCGTTATCATGATCCCTGCAATCAAAGTTTCATTCGGCGGATAACTCGGATAGGAGGACTGTACACGACACACTTATACGTATACAAGTATTTAACAAGTAACAAGTCGACCTCTCTTACAATACAATACAATACAATTATTACAAGCTGCAACGGTCATTCGTATGACACGCGTGTCGCTGCGGTGTAACGTGTAGCAGGTTATACATGGTTATACTGCATACGTGACGCGTATCGTACAACCCAAGAAATGTACGAGGCAGGATACGGCGTGGAATATCAATGAGAGGAATTCGCGGTCATGACGCGAACCCAACGCAACGAAACGAAACGAAACGTTTCGATTTCGGTGGCCTAAAATAGACGACGACGAGGAGGATGAGGAGGATGAGGATGAGGAGGATGAGGAGGATAGGAGAGGTTCGAACTACGGTGTAGGAACGTTATCGGTGGCCATGCGCGCAGCTGTTATCGTCGCTATCGCCGTTATCATCGTCATCCCGGCTGGTGTCGGTTCTTTTATCGCGATGTACGTACGTACATACAGAGGCTGTGCAACGGCGACGCGGCGCTCGCTGATTCCGAGGCGAAAGAAAGAGGCAGGACGAGGAGGAGAGCGCGAATGGACGCGTGCGTCGTGTTTCCCACACACACCTTCGCCTGTCACACGGAATGCCTGTGCGATGCTATAATTTCACCTCTGTACAATCGCTCCTATCTCTCTGCCAATACCTACCTACGTACGACAATGACACGGCGAGCAAATCGAAACCGCATGTGTATGTACACCTGTGTAATATCGTACGCGTTACGGTGTTTCGCGAAAAAATGTACAATTTGCGAATTTACATCGTGGCGCGCTGTGAACAATTTGTTCGGATTGAAGGAAAGATTCTATTCAAAGACGAGCGTTGTACGTTGCGTCTGAGACGACGCTCGTTCGATTTTTTACTAATTCTGAAGCGACTTCTTAGGGGGGGGGTACAGCTCGGATAGTCTAAAATCACACCTATTTGTATTATTTTTTTTTTTTTCTTTTCTTTCAGGGAAATGAAAACACTTGCAGGAATTTGAGTTTGAGAGCTTTGTTATTTATTTTTTCATTGAAAGTTTGGTCTTCAACCAGAAAACTGCAGAGGTTTTCTTTAATACCGTTTCCCACAGATTTTCACTCACCGAAACCGGGAAAAATACTGAAAAAGTTCCATCACGTCGGGTTTTTTCTTCAACTCGTGTTTGCAGTTTCATTTAGAGCGAAGTTCCCGTTTAATTCGAAATCTCGTATCGTATTCTTGATTCCAAAAGTACTGTGCGAAAGTGGTTTCTTATTTCCATTTAATACGCGTTAGAGTGAGACTCGAGAATAAATAGAAACAGGAAATGAGAAAATGAAACGCGGAAGCGTTTTCGAAGGTGTATCAAAGAGAAGAAGAATAGGTTTCGTGGGCTCAATGAATGAACACGAAATGTAAATGCATTTCACAGAAAAATTGTTTATTTAATTTTCTAAGAAATATTGTTTGGTTGATTGTAATGAAATGGCAGTTTTTTCATTACCGTTATGATTTTTTTTTGTTTACCCAAACGCCTTGTATTTTACAAGAATACTCCACGTGACGGAGATAAATGGAAGTCGTTTTAGAATTTGGGACACTCGACAGAACAATATTTATAAAAAAAAAAAAGAAAAAAACATCCCATACAGCCGAAAAAATATACCTTTCAGCAAACCTTTGCAATTTACGGAGTGTACAGTATCATTGCCAGAATTAGACACATCTTTCTGAAATCAACTTCCCGTCGTCAACGCGTCGTCAGATCATTGTTGCAAACTATAATGCAATACATGTACGATCTACAACGCTGTTTGCATTCGATGCTGCACAGGTGGGTGTATAAATAACATCCGTCATATAATAGGTGTATCCTCGCTATCCTAAGGAATTGCGTAAACGCGCGGTTTGTTCCAGAATTGGTTCGGTCAACTCGAGACACGGCATGTGACTTGATTTCACACGAACCCCGCCACCCGGCCATGCGGTACAAGCCTAACACAAGTCCGTCTTCTTCTTATTTTCCCGGAGCTCGCCCACCTATTTCAATTCTCTCATCTCTCGAATCGGCCGAACGCACACATTGTACGAATACGCGTACCTTATACGTATAGGTACAGAGATACAGAGACCTAAAACGCTACACTGCTGCTTACACACACTTTTTTATATTTAGACCCGACTCGACTGACTGTCTGTCTACAAGATCAATTTCTCGTAGGTACGTGCAAATTTTTTTACCCCATAGTTCCGTGTCTCGAACCAATTATTATTCGTATCTTACACACACATATATATATATATATATATATATATATATACATATATATATATATATATATACATGTATGTATTATACGTAAATACGCTGCTGGTGTGTATACGAATGTCTTATATAGGCGTTAAATTCTTCGATTCGCTTGGGTTCATGTACGTTTATTCTGTATTTATCTTGTTGGTACACTCTGCAGATGGAGGGATATACAGGGTGTTTATGTTAACTTTTACCAGACTTCTAGGGGCTGCCTACACTAGCGTTTCGAGGTAAGACACCCATGGTCGGAAGCTCATCCTAACGGCTGTCGAGGGCTTTGAAGGATTTGGTAATGAATCAGATGTGATCACTTGCGACGCAATGTTTCATTCGCCCGTAGATAACAGTACGAAATTCTTGTCCGAAGTCTACAAAACAATAAACTTGACAATAATAAAATAACGAAACAATTTCCGGCACTTATAAACAGAATTTGAAAAAGTTATGGAAAACTAAAGGCCCAAGTGTACATGTGCACGGTGTGTAGTGGATTCCTGTGAAACATGACAAATTTCACGTATTCCGACTACGAAAAATTATCTGTTATTTTTCTCATTGTCTATCTTTTTTTAAAAAAACAAAGCTTATCGTTTTGTTGACCTCACACAAGAACTTTGTACCGCTGTCTACGGCCGAATGAAACTTTGGGTCGAAAGTGATCGCGTCTGATTCATTGCACCAGGAACAAGATCGCGGCACCAAATCCATGAAAGCTCTCAACAGCCGTTAGGATGAATTTCCGACCATGGGTGTCTTACCTCGAAATGTTTGTCTAGGCAGCCCCCACAAACCCTGGAAGTCCGTCCAGATTACCCTGTATAAAATATCACACCAGAGTCCTATTTTCTGATAGTGCGAAACAAAACCGCGGGACTAATGAAAGCGATGTCAAGCTTGTTACGTATCGTCGGGGATAACGAAGCTCGCAGCGACGGTATTATTACAGCAGTACCTCGATTATCCGAATTAATTGGGACCGAGCTTAGTTCGGATAGTCAAAAGTTCGGATAACCGAAAGGCAATTTTTACCTTAAGGTATCATAATATATACAACACGAATTTAAATTAACAAACAGTCCGTATTAAACATTTAAATACATATCGAATCTCTTTGACGCATCGAACAATTATTTTATTACTTTGGTTTTACATAGTCGTCTGTTGTTAATTGACGAACAGCTGCTTCACATTTTTAAGCAAGCACTTTCACTGCGAAGTGAAGAAATGCGTTACACCGAATCACCAGAAAATATAGTACATTGACAATTGTGATCACGGTGAAAATTGATACGTGCAACACGTAATTCGTGCCTTCGTGATCAGGGTGGCCAGACACCTGAAAAATATGGAAATGTCAGGGGATTTTTAATTTGGTCAGTGGAAAAAAATTGAAAATATCAGTTTTCTATCACGGGAATTAGAAATGATGTTTTGAGGTAACAAGCTTACTTTTTTTCGTAAAAAAAACATAAATTGGCCAACTTGACTTTCTTGTACATTATATTTTTCCCAAAAATTCGTGCTCACCCTGGCAATGCACGCGTAGAGTGTGAGAGATTTTTCCGTCAGGTCCGTATCTTGGATTGTACAATTAGGTGGGTGGTCACCTATCGTTCAGCTGTATCGCATACTGCACGCCGCATACAAATTAGTAGTTTTAGTAGCTCGTGATTAAACGACAACGCCATCGGCATCTTACACACAGCCCGGTGCAGTGTTCGATACGTGCATGTGTTTTACCTTGTAGGTAGGCGACGCAGAGACGACGAGTAAAATCGAGTCGCGACAAGGAACACGAATTGAGAAATAATTGTCGGACGAAAATCCAGGCGACGGTATATCTTTCATTTTTATGCTATTGACTCTAAGGTGTAATCTTTCGGCGCCGTTTGACCTCCGTGCAGTAATCACGCCGAAAAAGTCCTGCACCGCACCTTCTCTAAATATTTTTTTCTCCGATTGAACTCTCTTGTAACATAGTGTCGAGTAAAAAATTCGTAACAAATTGAAAGACGTTAAAAGTGGAATATTTCCAGAAGACAAGAAAAATTCAAGGACATTTCCAGGGCCACCGGACACAATGTCGGTAACATTGATTCACAGCTCATGAAACAGTCGATGAAGTCATCCGAAGTTGGAATAGAGTAATTGTTGCGACATGTATAAACTTTCCTTCTTGACGGCGGTTAAGCTTTGTCTACTATGAATACTTGACTGTACAACGATGGTTTTGGAGTGATTGGAATTCATGGTAGGTACATGAACCACAACATAACGCTCGTACAGCATTCGGTCGTTTGAAACTTCTTGAGGCGAGCGAGTTCAATCGAGGTGGCGTCGTCGTTCCAGCTGTAACGCTCTTCGAGCTTCTCAAAGTATTTCGGAAGACTATCATAGAATTACACGATTTCTTTTTTAGTCTTTCCTTCGTACATGCGTGAAAACGCTCAGCGATTCGATCGGATATGTAAGACGTCAACTAGTCTAAGCGAGCGTTTACCTGTAAGGTGCGTCTCTCGTTCTTTGCTGCGGGATCAATTGCTGCAGGCGGAGATGAAGGAACAACAAGAATTAGTTGGCGCGAATTGAAGTATACGTATGTATTCTGCAAGAGACTAAGTAGTGGTGGACTATTCACGCTACTTAAATGCTGTAGTGTAATTTCAGGCAGACGTGCAATAGTCTTGCCTCTCGAGTCTTACGCTTCAGTCAGAGTTATGGGGTGAATGTCGTATGCTGACATACCGTTTTGTGTATACGTTATGTGTGTAGTGTAGTATAATTAACTTACATCACACCGCCTTTCAATATTCTACAACAAATTATATGTTATATGTAAACTTGGTAACGCAAGTTGTTCCTAGTAATGTCAATACATGTTATAGGTACAAGAGATTACAGCTGCGATCTTACAGCGCCAAAGATATTGAGGTGGATGTACAATTTAGGATTGGCCGTAAAAAGATCATTTTTGAATTTTGACCTACTCGCTCCCCAAATTCATTCCAGATAATTCATAAATAATTCCCTAATTTTTTCAGGCCTTCATCTCAACTCTAAGCCATGTCCCAAAGAGGGTGGATCCCATTCAACCCTTTTAGAGGCACAACAAATCTATCGAACGGATTTAGATAAAATTTGGTATAGGGTATATGAACTCAAAATTTGAAAATTTCAAATGGCGGAGACGATGCGGTGGACCGAAATCCAAAAAATCATTCTATTTCGATGAAACTCGGTACCCGGGGGCTTTCGAGATCACTGATTACGAATCTGAGCTCGAAATTACGAAATTCAGAAATGCTGGATCCAATGTGACAATATCAGTGACTTTTGAGCTTTTGGTCCAACGTGTTGGACCCGCCACTTTAAATTGTCAGTTCAGATTGGTAATCAGCGATTCAAAAAATCTCCTCAGACCAAAGTTCATCTAAATCCATTCGGTAGATTCGATGTGCCCTTGAAAGGGTTGAATGGGGAAATCCAACTTCTTCGGGGCACGGGTTAGAGTTGAGATAAAAACTTGAAAAACGAGGGAATTATTTTTTAATGATGTGGAGCTGATTTGGAGGGGCGAGTCAGTCGAAATTCAAAAATGACCTTTGTAAGGACCACCCTAAGGTGCATCATTTCTATGGTGTATGCACTCAATTTTATTACTGCTAGACAAAATTAATAATATGAAGTGAAGTTAGTAAATGATAATCCAACAGCATATAACATTGATATAGAATTTCCACAAGGTTGTACGTGTGTAGTTATTTTTTTTTTTTTTACCCTCTTCTTTATTTTTGTAAAAAATTCGAATATTAAAATACTTAGGCCGTGGCCTGCAGACTGGCCTGAAAGTTCTGAATCGTAAATTTGACGTGTGGAAAAAATCGTGGTTAAAGTACGAGAAAGAGTCTCAAGTAAGTTTAATAGACGAACGGCTTTGAACTTTAAGATGCAGATTCTATTGCGCACTGCACTCCTTCGGCTTTAATTTAACCGAGCTGCTGCTGTTTGTATACAATTCCCTGAATATCCGATGTTTCCTAAACATACGAAAATAGAGAAAACGAACTAAAGAGAAACAGAGCTAGTCAAGTAATGGTCGGAGTAGTTTTCCTTAGCGTTAAAGTTTCCTAAACATATCGCGGCGTTTCTAGACCCACGGTGCAGTTCAGTAAATCTCCGCCTCTCTGCAATTTCAACGTTTTTCTCTAAAAAAAAAATAAACAAAAATAAATAAATAAATAAATAAGAAGAAAAAAGCAATGCGGTACAAATACAATTACTTTGGTAAAAATCCTCTCGCTACAAACGTATTACCTATTCGATGACAAGTTCATTTCTCGGGTTGAATTTTCGCCTTTCTACGGGTGTTGAAAAGTTCTCATCATCTTCGAACAGCGCCATCGCGATGCAAACCGACGCCGTGTACACGATGTAAATCTAATCTCTCTCTCTCTCTCTCTCTCTCTCTCTCTCTCTCTCTCTCTCTCTATACATATATATATATATATATATATAGTATACAGTATATGTGTAGACCGTACGCACAGGTTGACTTTAAATATAGCGCAGACGCCTAAAAATGGCAGCACGCGGGTGGGACGAACAAAGATGGCCGACGCCGACGCCGGCGACTTCAAGGTCGCCGCGTTACCTCGACGGTGTCGGAGGGCATGGCGAAACCGGGTCACGCTTAACCCTCGACCCAGGAGACACCCGGTAGCGTAGAGTTACTACGCAGCCTTCGTCCTGTGCGGCATTACGCCCCGACCCTTCGCAATCAGCCGAGGGTGCACCAACTTGAACTTATTGTTACCGCTTATGCCGTTAATAACGTGTAAAAGGCTTGAACGCAGTCCAATCGTACCAATTATTTTTCAATTTTTACGAGCTTTTTGGTATTGTTGTATAGTAATTGTATAACAATTTATAAATAAAATTAAAAAAAGAGATAGTACAGAGGGTACTAACTGTCAGGGAATTTTCATACGTCCGAAAAAATCGGGAAATGTTAGGGAAATCGGGTATATGTGTCCTGGAATTTTTTGTATTTTCTTCCTCGCTTGGTGTACGATTTTAGTGAAATGAAGCAAATTATTCTCCGTGCGACAATTGGCGGGGTCGATGTGAAGAGGGTGTAAGTGACGAAAAATACGGTTTTTGGAGGAATTTTAAGAATTGATAAGACGATGTTGAACATTATGTAAAAATTATGAAAAAATATGAACAAGTACTGAAAAAAAAGATGATACTCTCAGATCGATTTTTCTACCTTCAATGTTTCGAGAGAATGGCTAATTCTAATTCTCCGTTAGTTTCTTAGAAGCGGGGTGTTTATTACTTTATTTGGTAATTGGCTTTGAGCAAAATTGAACTGAAAGAAAAAATGGACTTTTTAACTTACGATAGAGACATCTGATGCCTAATTTTTTAATAATTTTCATGAAAAACGTGAGTTTGGTAGTAAAGTTAGGTTGAAACGAATGCTGGGAAATGTCTATTTTCGTTTGGTATACGAGGAAATGTAAGGGAGTTTGATACGTCATTGACGCTAGATACCCTGGATAATGATTGAAATATGTGCAGACAAGCGTGTATAATTGAAGGAAATTTCATCTTGTTACGGTTAGTTAGAAAATTAAGTAAAATCCACAAACAGTAATCTAATCCTAACCTAACTTCGATACTAATATTCATTTTCTGACCCGTAAAACCTACAGCTGTATAATTTTCGATTATGTTAGATAATGAAAACAGTTAATGTCTGCATAACAGAGTACCCTGGTGAAAATCTCTTCTACTATGAGTTTTTACAGAAATCGGAACATTTCGTACTATTTCATAAAAAATTGTCAATTTTCGTTAAAAATATTAGTAGCTTGTTGAATTTTTTTCTGAAAAAATACAAATTTTCATGACAATTTAAAAGTTTTTATGAGAAAGTATGCATATTTACTATTTTTTGCACGAAATATCCCAGTTTCCGTAAAAATTCGTAGAAAGTCGTAGAAATCATTTTCACCCGGATAATTTGTAGAACTGAAATTTTATCTCGGTTGTAACTACAACGTGGTGTCCAGTGGTCCTGAAAGTCCTCGAGGTCCTGGCAAATGTTGAATTTTGCTTGCCCTTAAAAATTCCTGGAAATATTCTATTTGCAAGGTTTGCTGCGAATGATATATTTACTTGTGTACACCGAGTACATGTTTAAAAAAAAAAATGTGTATTCCCGCATCGAATCGGTTTTTTCGTTTTTCCCCACTAACAGGTTGTAGTAGAAGTAACGTATAATATCTCGTACGTTGCATCGAGCCGATTACGTACAGTACCCTCTGCCGTCTGCATTCGTGTATTTTTGTTTTTCCCGAACGTCGTTGAACAACCTGAAAATGTCCCGGAAACATCCTTGAATTTGTTAGGGATTCCATACCGATCACCATGTTTAAACAAACCAAGAAAAGTGTTACCCACCGAGCAACGTCAAACCAACCCGGCGACGCCGACGGCTGTGATAATTTGCATCGTAGGCAACATCGTCTCGCAACCGCGACAAAACCGCCGCTGCAGACTTCAAGCGACGCTCCTCTGTAATTGGACACAGAGCGATGGCAGTGACCCATGACCCGGATTAGAACTGGGCGAGTGCAGGAGGCTGGCTGGTTGGCTCACTCACTCAGGGCAGTCAGGGGGTGTTTAGGGTGGCTGTGCCGCAAGCCTAGACTGCCTAGGGACCCTAGAGGGGAGGGGGGGGGGCGTTCAAGTTGAGGTTAGGTAGCGCCAAGTTTGCTTGCGGACGTTGGGTTAGGTTAGGTTAAGTTAGGTTACGTTAGGTTAGCTTTCGCGGGGTGTACGGACCTCTGTATACCTGTGCGTGTCGATATACGTACACCTTATACCCACACGACCGTTCGATCGATTTTCCTCCTCCTCGCGTCTTCTGTAGCGGAACTCAGCGAAAGCCCGTGTATCGAATTTAAGACTCATGGATGCACTGATATATATATATGTGTGTGTGTGTGTGCATAAAGGCAATCAGAGCGGAAATCTAGATGGATTGTCCAGGTTTAAACGAGCCGTCGGTAACGGTAAGAATGACCGAAAAATAATCGATTTTCGAACTCGATTTATCGACCGAGTCGATTATTCTTTCATCGCAAAACGGTTTTTGGTTTTTACTCCCATAGTGAGAGAAAAAAGTCATTGATTCAACTAAATGTGCGTTCACCGGCGGCGAAGAGAAAATATTTTATATTTCAATGCTGATGATTCGAAGAAAATTGTTCACGTTAGAGGCGGATGCGTTTTTCTTAAAAACCAGACACTCGTCAACCTGAAGATTTTACTCACAAGTTCATTGCTTTCAGATCCTGAACCGAAGCTTCTCTTACCTAAAACAAAACCGCTTCAGGAAAACAAACATTAAAATGGGGAAAAAAAAAACTTCTACGCATCTATTATGATATGACGAAAGAAATTTTTACTCTAAAAGAAACTGAAAACTAAAAAAAATTGCCCTTGTGTTAATGTTTCAAATAACGACCCATTTCATCAACTAACTGATATTCCTATTTTCTATCCCCCTCGAAAACTGACAAGATTCTTTTCAACTTGTAATAAAACAATCAGTTCGGAAGATAATTTAACGATTCGTTTGAAATATGGCAGCACGTCGGCCCCCCCCCGCCCCTCCAGCCATACAGATCGCGCTAGTAGTTTCATTCCGTGTTTGTCAGCCGTCGAATTGCTCAACATGTAAGAGGTTTCGGTTTTTCTTGGTCGGTCCTCTCGGCCCTACATTTGCCAGCGTCTGACCCAACGCGGAATGACACTACTGGCGGGATGCGATGCACACTTGGATATGCACTAGCGAATGCCGAATATGTACGTGCAGCTTGCAATTATTCGATACTCGATATTTCTTTATCAGTTAAGCGTATGAGTATTGACGCGCTTAGACCAAATTATTGACTCCGTTTATTTTCCATAATTAAAAATTGAAGGAACAAGATGTAAATTTCTCTATGACTATAAACAATTGCTAGATGGTTAGAAAATAGAATTTCATTGTTGGATGTTTTTAGAACTAAGGGTTAATCAGATACAACCAAAAAAGAAGGCGGTAATTGGGACAGGGTCAGTAACTGGTACACTTTATCTTACTACATATCGTAGAATGGAATAGGTCTTTAATTGTCTGGTGAAATGATTTCGAAGCATGGTTATTATTGTGATTCATTTCTAGAATCTTGATCGGAGAACCACATAACTAACCACCAACGAATCTGCCACACAGGATGATCGGATTCTGTCGAATGTATGATCTTTGAAAGTGAAAGTGGGTTGATTGAGTTGCGCTGATAATGAGCTACAGCAGCCAGATGTTGATTTTTGGTTTAAGCTGTTTTGACGCACAATATTTTGGTTTTTAATTCTATTGCTGCAGCTTGACTCGCCCTCGTTATTTACCTTCTAACCGTTGTTCTTTCTACTGAACGACTTGACCGATTAAGAACGTATTCATAGAACTCGGAAGAACGATTTACAGGTTTTGCAAGGATTCTTATACCTTATATTCTGCGAAAACATGTTATTTCTTTTTTTTTTCTCCTGATAACGAATTTTACCGTTTATCAATGAAGAAATGCTGAAAAATTCGGCTGCGAACCCGTGCAAACCCGTGAATAGTATCGATATGACGTTATCCTTAATCCGACTTGATAGATGTGATAGCACAGTTTCTTATTGTAGTTTGCAGTCGTTAACAAAATTTACTGTCGTACGACGTTTAGCTGTGCGGAAAATGGTTGTGTCACAATAAATTCGCTATTTTATAGACATTGATCCTACTAGTATGACAGTTATCGACATTTTATTTACCTGTGACATCGGTTCAATCCGCCAATTGAGAGAATGTCTGAATGGCATCGATTGCGTTTAAGAATAAAAGAGAAAAATACCTAAGCTAGAAGATATAAATTGAAAATCAAGCCAGGTTCTCCTTTCAAATACGTACACACACCTGTAATAGTAGCTCTTCGTCAAAACGTTAATAAGCCAAATAACGGATATAATGGATGTTTTAAAACGGGACTCAGGCTGACAGGATCTTATCGCAATAATTAAAATTGCAGATGTTTGGGGGAAATCGGTTAACATGTATTAACCTGACTTGTAAATTTTATTTCCCGAGCGGCAATATTCTTATATCTTAACAGGTTTACGTTACGTAATTAACATGTTACTCTAGAATACCCTGAATACATTAATAAAATCGCTTTGAAACAGTAATAGAAGCGAAAACGGGTCTAAATCGATTAAAATATTTATCACAGTTCATCCCTCAGTTATATCGTACATACCTGTGTGAAAAATAGGCGAAACACATGAATGGATTGATATACCGTCCAGTCCATACTAGAATTACTTATATAGAAACATCATTGAACTCCGTGGCAATGTTGTTCCGATACTCTATAAGCCTAAGAAAAATCGTGTAATCATATCGTATTATATTTACTACAGTGTATGTCTTATCTTTATGTTTTAGCTTCCTAGACAAAGTAGCGATAGTGAAACAACTCGACTACACACCTACGGAACAGGTGAGCGATAATTCCTCAACATTTTGTTTATATACTAATTTACATCCATTGGTGCTAGATCATCCGACGATTGCAATATGTACACACTTGTTTAAAAATTTGATTTTCGTATAATGGATCGTCGATTTCTATACCGATGTGAAGTTTGTTGTAATTATTATTTGTAGATCGTGATTCTGATCAATACAGTGATGAATAATGACAAATCATGATAAATTGGTGGTGATAAGAATAAACACGCACGTTGCTTTTTGCAGGATATCTTGAGGTGTCGAGTCCTCACCTCCGGTATCTTCGAGACGCGGTTTCAAGTTGACAAAGTCAACTTTCAGTAAGTTTTCATATTCTGTATGTATATATTAATTTATTAACTACCTCAACACTTGAATTTACGGGCGAGCTGCTATTTGATTGTGGTTCGGGTTGATAGTGGGAAGCGTTGAACAAACGCGGTAGCAGCTACGTCTAATATATTGGTATGCCATATAATTACGGGTAAATAACGCACGTCCCGAACCGTGATAATGATCTTTTTACAGCATGTTCGATGTCGGCGGGCAGCGAGACGAAAGGAGAAAATGGATACAGTGCTTTAACGATGTGACAGCCATTATCTTCGTGACGGCCTGCAGTAGTTACAACATGGTGCTTAGGGAAGACCCGACGAAACTCAGACTCAGAGAAAGTCTCGACCTCTTCAAGAGCATTTGGAATAACCGGTGAGTGCCTGTTCCTTTCCTCTATCCCTCTCTTCCTTCATTCCTTCCTTCCTTCCTTCCTTCCTGCCTTCCTTCCTTCCTTCCTTCCTTCCTGCCTTCCTTCCGTATCCCTTCCTTACCTCCTTTCTTCCCTCTTTCATTTGGCTGGTTGTTTGTTTGTTTGACCGAATGTTTATTCCCCTGTTTGTTTTCCTAGCTTGTTAGCTTCCTAGGACTTAATTACACAGCGTACATTTACAATCTTTAACGTCTAGCGCTCAATGATATTAACGAAATATATCCTCGATTGAACTCTACAACTTATTAAGACAAAATGCTGTAGAATTGCATTAATTCATCTCCTTCTAATTCATCCCCTTCTAATTCCTACCAAGATTTCTTGTCATGGTACAACAGGTCCGATGACTAAGTTTGAAAAATGTTACTTACATAACCAATAGGGATATTATAGTTCGTATGGCACGTTGTTGCTGGCCTAATTTTCAAATCATTGAAATTATCTCTGCATGCGTTGGCCTGTGAATAAATATACAAGGTGTTCATGTTGACTTTGGACAGACTTCTATGGTGCACGGGGACTGCCTAGGCAAGTATTTTGAGGTAAGACACTCATGGTCGGAAACTCATTCTAACGGCTGTGGAGAGCTTGGAAGGATTTGGTACCGCGCTCTTGTTCCTGGTGCAATGAATCAGACGCGATCACTTTCGACCCAAAGTTTCATTCGGCCGTAGACAACGGTACAAAGTTCTTGTGTGAGGTCAACAAAACGATAAGCTTTGTTTTTTTAAAAAAAGATAGACAATGAGAAAAATAACAGATAATTTTTCGTAGTTCGGAATACGTGAAATTTGTCATGTTTCACAGGAATCCACTACACACTGTGCACATGTACACTTGGGCCTTTAGTTTTCCATAACTTTTTCAAATTCTGTTTATAAGCGCCGGAAATTGTTTCGTTATTTTTTTATTGTCAAGTTTATTGTTTTGTAGACTTCGGACAAGAATTTCGTACTGTTATCTACGGGTGAATGAAACATTGCGTCGCAAGTGATCACATCTGATTCATTACCAAATCCTTCAAGCCCTCGACAGCCGTTACGATGAGCTTCCGACCATGGGTGTCTTACCTCGAAATGCTTGTCAAGGCAGCCTCAACACACCCTAGAAGTCTGTCTAGAGTTAACATAAACACCCTGTATACCGGGCGCATTCGTGGAAATGTCTATCGGTAATTTAAGGTGGAATAAATTCGCCTGCATTTATGCGACTCGAGGTACATTTTACCGATTGACATTTGTTTATTTTTCACGATTGGCTGAAATCTTCAATTTCTCCCCTCACATCTACCATGAAAGAAATGTCGGTCCATAAAATGTCTCCATATTGCATAAACACAGACCGATTTATCCTATGTTAAATTTCACAACAGACATTTCTACAAATTCTCCCGATAGATGAACGAATGTATCTGTGAATAGGAAAAGAGCGTAGAGGCATCGAAGACACAAGGGTGATGGTTGTATGACTTTCTATATTCGCAGATGGCTCCGTACGATATCCGTAATCTTGTTCCTGAACAAGCAAGATCTTCTAGCGGAGAAAATCAAAGCCGGCAAACACAAGCTCGAGGACTACTTTCCAGAATTTGCGAGATACCAGACACCCGTTGAGCCAGGCGTCGTCGCGGATCCCTCGGAACCCCCTGACGTCATTAGGGCGAAATACTTCATCCGAGACGAGTTCCTGGTCAGTATTGCTAGTCACAATAATCTACTCGATTTCCACTATTGCCGTTATTTGTATTCGAGTTAAGACGATGGGAACATTTTTACATTCAGCGGGCTTGATATCAACTTCCAAGTTAATTCTGTCATTAAAATGGCTTTTAAATATACGTATCTACATTTTTTGGTTTTAATCAACATCGCTGAATCATTGAGCAAAGACCATTTTTGGTGAAGTTCTTCACTTCTTATGGATGAAGAAATTTTCAATTCTCTATGCCTTTCAAATTTCATTACCAAGTAAAAAATATCACATGCATAATCAATATTTTACCAACTAGGTAAAAAACGATAAGGTTAATGCTGCAAGTCCCGAAATCTTTCTACTATATTGATAGATCTGAACTTATTTTATATATGCAACCGCATGTATTTTTAAACCACCAAATCGCGCTTATTCCAATACCACAGGTAACAAAATAGTTTCTTTCCAATTCAATGCTACTAATAATTTATATTTTTAAAGTAAACCTAATCAATTTTTATTTCCGTCAAAACAATCTCAATATAGAGAAACAACAGTGTTTGGGGAGAAACGGAAACAGCCTCGTACCCTGTTGGCAATAATTTCAGTCAATGTGAAATTATTCGAGCATGTCCCAATAATGGTCATATTGAAATTACTCTCATTCAATGTTTTTCCTATTGACGTCCGGTTTAAAGAATTGAAGTATCAGCAGATTGTTTCGCGTTGAAAATACTGAGTTTATCTTACTTTGCTGAAACAAAATAAAATATAAGCCATCATGATATTCAAAGAAAAATATGAAACTTCAACATATTTTTGCCAACAGTGTATAGCAGAGATGTTTGTCCCCTCCTTGTTATCTCCATGATTATAATATTGCCGATGAATAATTTCAGCGCATAAGCACGGCGAGTGGGGATGGAAAGCATTATTGTTACCCACATTTCACGTGCGCCGTTGACACCGAGAATATAAAGAGAGTGTTCAACGACTGCCGCGATATCATCCAGCGAATGCACCTTCGTCAGTACGAACTATTGTGACTTGGTTCTGGCAGCCGTAGTTTGCTTCGTCCGCTTCTTTACGGAGCCCCACTGCAAGTCCAACGGCATTATAGTACGATATCAAGGGGGAAATACCTGTGCCCGTCGATATGTCAACTTAAAATACGAAGTTGTGCCATGCGTTGAGTACGACAACCTGCAACAGATGCTCACAGGCCTGGTGCGATAACGGAGCATCACCTTCCTGGGCCCTTGGAGCTAGACGAGCCGGGGCTGTCAGGGAAAGGCCGGAGGGCGGGGGCGAAACTGAATTTATGTTTCTCTCTTTCTTTTTATCTATCTCTATCTCTCTTCCTCTCTCTCTCTCTCTTTCTCTCTTTCTCTCTCTCTCTCTCTCTCTCTTTCTCTCTCTCTCTGTCTCTTTCTATGTATCTCTTTCGTCAGTCACTGGAGTCCATCTACCGTAACGTATCACGGTATCGTGCTGGTGCAGTACGATAATACATACGTATTTTGTAATTGGAAGGAAGACAAAAAATTAAGAATTACATAATGCAGGGAAGTTGATTACCGCTAAGTCAAGTTGAGCCTGATATATATATTGTGTTATCATATTTTTGTGCCGCAAACGGAGAAAGAAAGATCATGCACGGAGTCGAGTTAACTTATTCATTACCGCAAACATATTGAGGTATTTTATAGAAAACCAGGCACTTGGAATCAGTTTCCCTGATTTTTGAATCGACATTTTCATTTTGTAATATCTTCACGCGGTCCGTGAACGTAATTCATATTTTAAAATTAGGTATACCGCTTGCCGTGCCTTGTAGTTCGGTTAAGTAGATTGGGAATCTTCGTATCTAACAATCATTTATTGAATGCAGGTAATACAATAATTTTTTGTATTGTTGTAACTCGATTCTATGACAAGGCTTTCTTATCTCTAAGCAGTCGGTAATATGCGAACGAAGGACGAGGAACAAGTTTTGCCCCTTGTTGTCAATTTGATGGTGGAAGATAATTAGCAAATCACCGTGGACAGTGATTATTTTTTATCTATAACCATTACCCAGATCAAGTTCGTAACACCTAAGATAGAGACGTATACGTATGTATGTAGAACTCACAATCACCGAGATCCGAGTATTATCTGATTGTGAAACTTGGTTCACCACTTGAATCTCGAGTTGCGTATGATTGATGTATCGCTGGTACAGTTGCACTGGTCATAGCTGGCTGTAGGGATTTTGCGTGATGTCTTAATTTACGTCGGACATTTGCCTTGGCTGGAACAATCTTTTAGCTCTGAGAGTGATTGGGCGATTAGCCAATTGCCGAGCATGTAATTTTATTCTACTTCTTCTGTACTGGTGATCGTCAATGTTTGTTGTAAACTTCTTGGTAATACGTCAATTGTACACATATTTTATTTACAGTGAGTAAATTTATTTTCCTAATCAGCGCGAGACTAATTATAAACAATTAAGACTTTATTTCCGAATTGCAACTGACGCCATAATCAGTACTTGAACTAACCCAAAGACAATGGGTATAAGTTCAAATTGTCATAATTATTGAGCTATAAAACGCCAAAGTTTTTCTCCTATGCATTCAATGCTGGATAGAAGTAGTGAACGCCGTTTCATGACTTCATCGGAAACGAATACGGCCATACAATTCCAGTGGGGGAAAAAAGTTTACAACAAAAGTTTTATATGCAAAACACGAATCACATTGGTTCAGTTAACATTTTCATGTGAATTTCCTGCAAAGCATGGTTCGAAATGTTCATACTCTGTTATATATAGACATACATACAGACATACATAACAGATATATGTATATATACATACATATATATATATATATATATATATATTAATATATATATGTACACACACACACAGGTATATGTATATATCTGTTGTATATGTATACATATACGAAACGTGGGGCATTCCAACTCAATTCAACCTACCTGTGAATTTCACTTTAAGCAAATGTCATTTTTTTGCAATCCATAAGAGCGATAGTTGATACCGCATTTTTAAAGTCAGAGGCGAGTGGATTCGAGTTCCAAAATGCCCCATCTGTATTATGTAGATTAAAGCATGCGTGTAGACGAAGTGACTGCGATAAGATATAAACCCACCCTTGTACCCGGCGACAGGAATAAAAGCGTGCCATTGGATAGTTTGCTAGTCAAGGCGCGCAAAGGTCAGTCCTCCTGTCGTTGCAGGCAGTACTGGTGTTTGACCGCGCGCCGCCACTGTCTTCGTACTCTTGGATTTACTCCCTTTACTCGCTGTATGTTACATGCTGAAGAAGAAAACCTATCTCTATGTAACGATATGTCATGGAATTCAAGAGGACAATTTATTATTCTCAATTGCTATGGATACTTTTATTTGGAGATACACACATACTAATATATATATAGATGCATACATACATACATATATATGTATAGTGTATGTACATTTATACACACGCATATATATATTATTACCTGTTATATTCAATTATAATATTTTACCTTGCAGGTGCAACCTCACCGGATCATTTTATGGACATAAATTATTATTACCAACTATATTAATACATGCTCCTACATAACTACGCACTACACGGTGAATATTATATATGCCTCCTAATCATTTGAACTATAATTTTACAAACTGAAACTGACCCACTTAGGAATCTCAAAAAATACACAAATTTCACTGCGAGAGAGTATTTCATCGAATTATACAGTATTTTGAAGATCATTTCAACCATTGCATATTAAGTATGTGTACAAATATATACAGGGTGTCCATGAATTAATAACTGTTACATTCATCTGCAACAATATTAGAGGAAAAGCGCTGAATACCGTCATCTCTGCATTCTGTTTTTCACTGTTGGGAAGTAAGAGTTTACTGTAAAAACAATTAGAAGTTTATAAAAAGTTTCGAACTGTTCCAACTATACATACATGCTCCACAGTATCGACAAAAGGTGAAAAATCTTAGTTCTTTGATTATTCATTTTGAACTAATCTTTTTGTTTGTTTATTATTCAGGTTCAGAGCTTCCATCAAACGTTATGTCGTAATATAACCCATGTAGCAATAAAATTGAATTTATATGGGAAACGCTACTATGACATTGCGATTCAAAAATTTTAATTTGCTCAGCTGGATTTCAACAGCCTGGAGGACGGTATTCGGCAATTTCACTTCACTATACACATAGACGTGCCTTTATTATAATACGGTGCCGTATCCCCTCTCGTACATAATACATCAACTGCAAGTAACGTTCATAGTATTTTATTATATCTATACGTACGTGCATATACACTGTAAGTTTTTCTATCTGTCGAACGATACGTGTGCCTTATTCAAGCAACTTGAATAAAGACGTACGCATCGTTCCGCAGATAGAGACACTCGCTGTGTATTATGTACGTAGTAGATTTGAAAAGAAGAAATAAAGAAGGATAAGAAATTAATTTTCACCAAGGCTTAGTCCAGAACTTTTCATATATACTTCCTATAATTTGTATGAGTTCTGTTCGAGTATCCATATCGCGTAAGCTCGGTCCGTCACCTGTAACTTTAACATGCTCTTTGTGCGATTTGATTACCGTCACGAATGTCAAGCATCATCGTTTGATGTGCAAGTGATGAATAAAAGATCACAAAGGTGTATAACTTGTGCTCGTGGGTGGATTTACTCGTTCCCACGCTTATTTTCAACTTTGTTAGTTAAAGGACACCCGGTATACGCGATTATATGTCCCTTGTTGTTTCCTTTGTATTATACTTACTTAATTAATTACTTAATTACTAGAAATTTTACTGTACGCTGAAAACATATTGTATATTTTATTGTGTAGAATTCTAATATAATAATAACAGTGCAATACGTATGGTATATGCATATTGTACATCAAACTCGCGCGTATGTAAGTATATATAGTACATTAATATATCTATTTCGCGTATAGGTTTATGTATAACACACTAACAGGATTGAATGTGAGATGAATGAATATTTAATAATCATAATAATCAGTTACGATAACGCATCACCGCGCTCGAAAAACTTCCTACGTATTGAATACAATCGATATGTACGATTGTAATAGAATTCAAGCCGTGTATTACAAAAAAAAAAAATTCACACTATGATAAGCGAGCGTGATGAGGCTAATTTATTGTAATGATCTTCATTCTTTTGAATTATTTGATGACATACGAGTGCGATGTATGTGCAAGTGATGAATCACAATCAGATATATACCTACATCTTGTAGAGTCTTGTTGCATTTTAAATAGATGGATATTTTTCATTATATTCGAGTGTCTTTTTTTATTTCTCTTATTATACTTCAACTTACCGTAATTATACCGTTTTCGCTTCGTTCATTAACTTCCATCTACATACATATGATACCATAAATACACATAACTAACATAACGCGCATAAGATATACATAGATACATACATATTGTAGGTAATATTGATTGTCCACTCGGCACAAAAGCATTATATTGATTGCATATTAGATACAATTAGTATTTGCCAAGAGTATTTTTTATTTTTACAAAATATATATTTTCAGATTTTAACATTGATTTTCACGTTTTGTAAAAAAAAAAAGGAAAGAAAAAAAATCACACTTTCATCTACAGAGGCATACCGAGTATGTGTATAAGCTGTTAGAAAAACCGCGCATTTAGCGATCAATTACCAAGCAAAAATGGAAGAGAAAATATTTAACTTTATATGAGCACAAGGGAACGAAATTGTATAAGAAAACTAGGCATAAAATACAATACACTTATGGGATTTTCCATAAAAAAAAATCTGACAAAACTTTTCTATCTTGTAATCTGGGACTTCTTCGTAATTTGATCATGTTCTCGTTAGGCAGATGTATAACTAGAGAAATCATTGCAAGTCTGCATGGAAAACCGCATGATAATTTATTTCACAAACATTTGCCCCTTTCTCACCATCGTCTCATGAAGGTTTAGTGTAATTTTACATGCCTGGATTTAAAACTGTATCAGAATAAATGGAAAAATCATTGAAACATAGAGTAAAGAAATCATTAAAGAAAGTATGAATGCATATAGTATGAAATCTTACCTAAATATATTTATATATACATACACATATATTAAATCATACAAACCGTTTGTAATAAACCTACTTTTTAATTATAATCATCACGTAAAGTTTCAATTATAATAGCAAACCTGTGCAATTGACTAGAAAAATTAGAACTAACTGAACCGTTAATAGTCTCTTAATACTGTTGTTTTTATTATTACTATCACTGGTACTATGTAACTGACATTATGAGTTTCTTATTATGCAAAGTAATTTCCATGTAAGAAACAGTAAAGAAAATAACAGCCAATGCAGGAATAAATGCTTATAAATTGAAAACCGTTCTATTTGTCTTGAAATCAAGTAATTGGCAAGGTGAATTTTTGGACACATTACTATCGTCGTCAATATTATCATTGTCATCATCATTATTATTATTATTATCATCATCATAATTATTACTACCATTGTTGTTGTTGTTGTTGTTGTTGTATATGTATAGTATATATATACTTATTACATACACCGCCTTGCGCCCAATGTTTTAAAACAGCCCATATATGTCGATCGCACAAGTATTTTTCTGTAATATCTCTACCAACACTAACGATACACGACATACTTATGTATTATTGTACTATGTATATGCAACTGAAAATTCAGGTGGACGCGCATTAAACTTATGTATGTATGTATGTATTTATGTATGCGTATGTACGT
Organism: Neodiprion pinetum; assembly: GCF_021155775.2. NCBI lineage: Eukaryota > Metazoa > Arthropoda > Insecta > Hymenoptera > Diprionidae > Neodiprion > Neodiprion pinetum. The sequence continues at coordinate 42,932,690 of NC_060234.1, forward strand.
CACGCATTGTCACATGTTACAATTAATTATTATTTTAATTTTGAAGTATATAAATGGTAATTAATGTATAAATTGAAAGAAAGGAGTATTGATTTTTCATTAGAGGAATATACTATATATATATAATAACCAGGATTTTCAGAGCAAAGTAATTATATACATTAGGGTGATTCAAAATAAAAAAATTTTCGATTTTCCAACGGGTCACACCTGAAATAGTTAGTTTAGGTAGAAACAAAAATTCTGGCGAAAGATGAGCATTGTCGGTTGAGTGGAAGATCGGGCACATTTCATTTTTAATCTTTTTTTTCCTTTTTATCGAATTTATGATGGATAATTGTTAGTAAAATTTTTTTTCGTCTTTACAGCTGCCAGCGGATCAGTTTGTGTCTTAAATAAGATGCTCTTGGAACTCTTTAGTTGATATTTAATAGGGACGTCTAACGGGTTTTCTGATTATTATTCAATTAAAATACATGAAAAACATTTTCTCACTCAGATTTCAATATTTTATTCAATATTTACACATTTGCCATTACAATGGGTCCCTATTAAACATCAACTAAAGAGTTCCAGGAGCATCTTATTTAAGACACAAACTGATCCATCATAAATTTGATAAAAAGGAAAAAAAGATTAAAAATCAAATGTGCCCGATCCTCCACTCAACCGACAATGCTCATCTTTCGCCAGAATTTTTGTTTCTACCTAAACTAACTATTTCAGGTGTGGCCTACTGGAAAATCGAAATTTTTTTTATTTTGAAACACCCTAATATACATACATATGTAAACATGTGTACGTATGTATTTACATATATATGTAAAAATTGTGATAAAGTCAAACCGCCGTGTGTCCAAATATACATGTATAATTTTTTCTTTTTTTTTTTTTCTAAATAATATTATTTCAAAGCACATCTGTTGTATAGTAAATACTATGTTATAGCATACACACACGCACGCATTATTATTATTATTATTGCCATTATTACTAAAGATTCGACGTGTTTGACAGTGGGATATCGCAATATATGGTTGCGAATCCTGTTTGCCAAGCATAATAATACACAATAATTGTATACCACGATTATGAGATAGCTGGTAAAGCATAAATTTTTGATTACTATTACTATTATTGTCATTCTACATGTAATATGTTATTGTAATTATTATTGTTATTATTATCATTATAATTATAATTATTATTGTATATTGCTGTATTCTTATCATGTAAATTTCAAATTTTTATTTTTTCGTTCAATTCGTCACACACATATATATACATACTTGTGCATACGTAGAGCTTGCTATGTGACGGTAAGATGACGAATCGAAATAAATTACAGAAAAATAAACCAATTGATAAAGAAAAAATGTCGCGATAAATCAATACTTAATGACGAGTATATATTGTGAAAAAAATTATTATATGGTAATAACTTGGTCACAGATTGGACCACTAGAGTCATCGCACGCATATGATTACGAGATTCGTAATATACGATGATGTAATTGATAATTTTTTTTAAAGCACTGCAAAACTATCCGTTACTTATGTTTGCATTTATATGTGTGCAAGGTGGTAGAGCTCGGAAGAAAATCTCAAAAACATACGGTTAATTATTCATTCTAGCCTTTGGCGTGCTGTGCTGTGGTATCTACATACATAGCACCCTTTCGCTCAAAGTGTTCATGGGCAATTGTAAAATGTGTAGTACAGTAAAACTTGAATTGACCTACAATACCTTGTGAATAATTTCTCTCGATGCTGTTGCCTGCAATTACAATTGTGCATGCTACAGTAAAAAGAGAGAAATAAATAAGAACGCGACCTGTATGTATGTATTATATATTCATACAGTTACATTTACCTATAATATATCTATTATGGCCAAGCCGATGAACCAGTCAATGACGTATCAAATGCTTAGCGACAATCTCACGCCTGTCTTTGCCTTTTCAATTGTTATCGTTTCATTATAATTTTTTGTGAAAGAAGCTGACTGATACCTACAGTTTAGTTTTGTTTAGTCTTCATTCACAATCACCTGACAGACTGAAAAAAGCAACACGTAGAGAGAAACTGCAAAGACACGCTGTGTTTATCGTGATGCTTCAGTATCTTGGATCGTATATTGTATTTTAATGATCAATGAGCCGGGAATACCGTGAATGTACCTGTCTGTCACATCAGTAATAGTCGTTCGCATACAAGTGCAGCAGAAACAATAAGATGAATGGCAAAGGAAAGAAAAGAAAATCTGTGATTAAAATCAAAATCTGAGTTTTTAAGTCAAACTATAACGTTATTTGTACTATATGTGTATATTTCTTATCAGTTTTTTTTTAATTACAACCTGTAACGTATACTGATTATTTGTTAAAATAATAATGTTAGTGTCAGCTGAATTATATATCCGATCCGTGTATCTTGCAGTGCGCCGAAAGCCATATAGGTATAATTCACAAACAAGGATTTGAAATGTTATTGCAGCTAATTTTAAGCAAGAAAATTCATGCTGCATGTGTTACACTGGGAGAGCCGGAAACTCGTATCTCCATCCTGTATCTCTCCTCTCGCACGACTATATTCTCATTCCAATATATCTTAAGCTCCTTGGCATATTACCTATACGATCCAATCACAATACATAAATAGGTATATATTTGTGGCTTTCGTGTGCTAGGGTACAACATATAATTTAGTGAGAAAGCTGGCAGACTACTGCAAATACTATCGATGATGATGCTGCTGTTGCTGCTGCTGGCTGTCGGAGAAAGTCAAAGATCACTTAAAACAAGAATATACAAAAAATTTAAGGTATCTCTTCACTATGCGACATTCATTTCTCGTTTCGAAAGTGTGAATGGAATGACTATCTTTTGCTGTTTAGCTGTTTGTGAATTATCCGTAATGAAAACTAAACAAGTAAATGGTAATGTATGCATGTATAATGTATATACATATATATTACATTATTATATAATGGTATATGTATATACATCGAACATATTGACACACAATTAACAAATTTTTGTACAGGCTGTCTGTTTTGTCGTGCATATATGTATATGTATATTTAAAGAAGATAAAAAAAAAAAAAAAAAAAATTGAAGTCAGCAAGTTAGTAAACTTGTAGATTATACATAAATAAAATGGCGTACACATATAAGATATGTCGATCCCTTCGATTCATTGTTGCGTGTCTTTTAGAAAGATGTTTAGATCAAATTAACTAAATTGAAAATTGATTAAAAACTATTTAAAGAAAATGATAAATAATGAATAATACTAGTAAAATAAATCTATCTAGGAACAAATAATATAGAAATAATGTGGGAGTAAGGGAGAAATAGCTTTGAGCTCTGAATGGAAAGGGAGATTGAAATTTTAATTACTGAAAGTGAATAGTTATATGCAATCGTGGGCGGGTGGTTATAGTCTATTCTGTATTTTTAAACGGTTTTCGCACCTCGAGGCTATTTCAATATATTATAATACATATTGCAATTCGTACTGAAATTGAAATGCCAGACCGGCTATAGGATACATATTAAAATAATATAATATAAAAAATTGTGCGCGGGGATGATTGCAGGTGGTACGATTTTGATCGTGATCTATAGACTAAATAAAAATAAATAAATAAATAATATAACAAATTTCATTCATATTCTGTGATGATTGTCTGAATATAAAAGTTTACATGAACTTGAAACACTAACAGGTTACAATTAATTATGATTATGATTATTATTAGTTCGTTAAACAGAGTAACAGACTATTGTACTGTACTAACTAAATGCGCAAACTGATAAACTTCTAGCTCTAAGATACGAGAGACTAATGAGTATAAATGATCAGACGTGGAACAGCACATGCTACAAAATTATATAATTAAATTATACAGAATTACATTTGTAGCAGGAAGGAAACGTTACGATTCAACGACGTATGTATATATACATATATGCATACATACATTAAACATATGTACGTATGTGTATATATATATATATATATACATGTACGTATAACATAACTATAATAGTTTATAAAGTATTTGTTTATCGTTGCGTTCAGAATGATGTACCGAAAAGTTGTATGTAAATTATCATATATTATATTATATCTTCGAAGAGTCATTTAGAATATTCTATAAGGATATTAAATAATACAAAAAATTATATTATATTTCAAAAGCAACACAACAAACCATACTGTACCATACATAGTTTGTGTAACTAAAATAATAATATAATAATAATAACACATGATCATACAATTATAATATAATAAATACTTACCGTATGTCTTATATAAATTACTAATACTTGTACAGTATCCTGTCGTTCCATTTCGTGATGAGTTTCAACTAACTGTTATCTATCGTTAACTAATTTAAGCAATAATTTCGAGAGTACCACTGGGACGCATTGAAATGCGATTACATTCATAGATTTTATTACATTCTTTAAGCCTTTATTTATTTTAATTGTACAAAATGGCGTGTATATCCAACATATTCACTTTCTCGCGGATCAGATAAATCGGGAAAGCACTCGAGTTTAAGTTATGAAACAAACTGATTATCTTGAAAAATAATAAATTACAGTTACATGGTGCAAGGAACTTAAACTTTTAACAACTAGTGCAGCATTGGTATAATTTTTGTGGAGTAAATAGAATAGCATAAACTGTTTCCTGTACACTCTGACAGAGGTTGCGCATGGAACCTCGAATTACTTGCCATGAGTATTTGATAATCAGATTCCAGAGGTCCTAAACCGATTTTCCAACGTTCATATGCCTCCTCAAATAAATAAGCTGTGCTTTTGATTCCAGTCCTGCCAATTGAGATACGGCTGGAGCCATTTGTGCCACATGGTTTTGGTATCCAGTTCCTGAATTCAATTTCAAGTTAGCATGCCGGTTTCATGTTAAATCAAAGATACATTCATTTAAGCAAGTACGGCATTCAACGTCAGCTTAATGAGTTCAAATTATTGAAAAATGTACAAATATAAGAATTTCATTCTTAGAATAATAATTTCAATACTAAATTATTAGACATTATTAGGTACGTAGTGAGAAGTTTTACGTCATTATATCAACTGAAATATAAAGATTTCGAATAGTCTGACTAAGGTAAGACATGGCAAATATAAGGGGAAAAAAACGCTAAACGTAAATAATCGATTGCACTTACCGCTATTAACTTTTTTTTCTCCGTAAGTAACTTTACCGTCGAACTCGTTCAAAGGAACCTTGATATCTGGACCTACTTGCTGAATTGTCACATTCAAATGATCTTCAATTTCTCCCAAGTACTGTGAACAATAATTAAAATCACTAGCCTCAAGATTTAGAATTAGAATAACGTACGGACTTTTCTTCATAAAGCGATATAATGTTGTAGTTGTAAAAAAATTGTAGGTACAATCAGAATTTTCTACAGGTTTTTGACACGTACTCTTGGCTCGTTATACCAGATGCAACAGCCACCTTGATCAGTCAGATTTGTGTTGCTGCAATTCCTGCCTCTGGAGGAACACCATTCTCCGTGATACCAAACTTTTTCCGGTACACTGCTTACTAAAGAAATAGCCAAACCCATTCGTTCAGCTCTACCTACTCTGCCGATCCGGTGTACGTAATTTGATTTTTCGTCTGGTAGGGTGATGTTGATCACTGCAAAGAAAACGAAAAGTAATTATTACGATAAACTTGAAATATAGCATATTGTATTTTTATTTTTTCTTCAGTTATGACAGAAATTCTATTGCTTCCAAGTCTGTTTGAAGGAAAGACCCTAGGTACGTACTGAAGGGAAGACCGGTAATGTCCAATCCTCTGGCAGCGACGTCCGTACAAATTAAAAACTTCACTTCTTGACGCTTAAATTTTTCTAAGTTCGCTTTTCGCTCTTGTGGCTTACGATCTCCGTGAAGGCACACACATGTAAACTCATTACTGCCAATACTCTTTAAATAAGACTCCAAATTATCACAATCGATCTTAGTCCTGCAGAAAATAATAGCACGGTCCATCTTGTGCTCTCTTATGGCACTGACACAGTATTCTCCTTTCAAAATTTTAACAGCTTCAGAAAGTGTCTCTGTAAGCAATCAGGTCTCCAGTTATTATCGTATTTTTCACATAGAGATTGATCAATTTATTTAATTTCAATGTACTGGATGCTGTAATTCTTTTGTCTCGACAGTGAATCAGAAATGATAACAACCTGCGGTATTATTTCCTGGTTTGACATTATCCCTGTAATGTACTCCATCCGTGCGAATGTGTGTTCTCATCGACTGCCAGGATTTGTCTTTCTGGGGGTCCACCATGACAACGACATGATGGACTGTCTCTGGAACTGCATCTTCGCCCTTGAGGTCAACCCAGGTTGGGAAGTGCATCAAACGATCCTGAAATACATGCATATCTTCAATAAAGTTGCATTTTGCGCCTAGTGTGTGGAAAATCTTGACAGTTTCGTGCAATTATGTTTTATTCTTATCATTCATGTTGGTAAACTCTTTACCGCGAGTTTTTTAACTTCGAAGGCGTGTAAAGTGGCCGAACAGACGATCATCTGCAATCTTCTACCATCACATGTAATTTTTGGAATTTGTCTATGCAGTCTATCAATAAGCTCGGTATATCCTTGCTTCAATAAGCCATCAGCTTCATCGAGCACGAAGAATCTGCATCGTGGACAATTGCAAGATTATTACTTACTCTGCTGTTGTTTCAGCACATTCATTAAGTGATATTCGGCTTTCTACCTGCAATGAGTCAAAGACAAGTAGCCACCTTGTATCAGGTCTTCTAATCGGCCAGGTGTTCCCACAACGATATCAATCCCCGAATTCAATGCAGAAATCTGTTCCTTGACATTTACTCCTCCAATCAACAGGAGCTCCCGTACTTTTGGATTATCCAAATGTTTCTTAAACTGAGTTTTTTAAGGGCAATTAGGACAATATTCGAAAAGGATGTATTTAAATTTCTTGTATTAAAAATACATAAACTGGAAGGAATGGATTTAGTACCAACTCTAAATTGCAGCATAAATACCTTTTGTATCTGATTGAAAGTTTGCTCAGCCAATTCGCGAGACGGCTCAATGATTATGGTCTGTGGAGCGTTGTTGGCTGGTTTCAAATTATCGACACCACTTTGTCTATTTCCGGAAACAGTATTGTCTCGAGTAGAAGACTTTGGAGCTGCGGAAATAGCGATGTAGCCTTCGGGTGGCGAGTGTTTGAAGGGTTGAGCTCCAAAGTTGAATGCCATTTCAGCATTTTTCAATACAACCGCGGGGAAGAATATGGAAGATTTTTGTTGCGCGTTCAAAGAAAACGCTTGGCCCAAATCAACACCATTTTTAGTAAAACGAATTTCAGCATTGGTTAAATCTAACAGGCAGCCAATCACATCATGCATCCCAAACGGCTCTCCATAACTATCAAACTGCTTGGCATTCGACTTCTTACCAGTTCCACCAAAACCAAATCCAAACTTATCGGTTCCCAGATCCAAGTTTGCCTGTTATGTAAATACATCTAAGTTTGCTATTGTACTGATTGTTGCAAGAGGGGAAGCTGAGATTGCAAAATAGTGACGATTGAGTGAAATATGGAAATTTGCGTATATGTTTGAACTAGACGTGTAGTATACACATATTTTGAGATTAGTATTCAATTATTGCGACAGGGTCTTTCGTGACAGTGAGTTGATTTTCTCAATTCTTTCCCTATCATGCTAGTGTTACCTGTGGCATAGACCATCCAACACGACAAAGACCTTCATCAGTCACAGTAGCTTCATAATAGAATTTCCCACTACCCTGTACACCTTTGGTTGCACGACAGCCATGCCATTCGCGTTGTTCACGACTTTGACATCGCAAACCATCCGGAGTAACGGCAAGCGCTCGGCCCCTATCAAATAAACTCATCGTCCAGTGTGGGGCTGGAAGATGACGAAATTTTCGAGTGCGCAAATGTGGAATAGACTGCCATGGTAATTCGTGTGTAGGATGGTTGCAGGTTATTAACTGAGCAGCGAGCAAAAAGTGCCTATACACGAAAGACGCATAACCATTGGTACAGAAAAAAAATCTATTAAGTTTCTTATGATTGGCTTTGAAATAAAAACTTACAGACAATGAATATGTTACGTGGAAGACACTTTAAAATCTGTCAATTACATGGATGAAATGCTGACTATCTGCATTACTTCAAATCAAAAAGAAAATATTGCTAATACGAAAGAGCTTGTCTCTTGTCATTGTACATAAACTCTAGAGAATATTGGTAGCAAAATAGCAATTTACAGGACTGTGGACTGGCTTTGGAGATCGTTGCTTTTCCAGATTCGATATCCTTCAGAGTTTCCCATACAGTTTGAAGGATTGGTAAACAGAAGGCACCAGTTTTACCACTACCAGTTTCTGCAGCCATCAATACATCTCCTCCTCCTAAAATTAGGGGAATCGCTTCAGCTTGAACATCTGTTGGCAACCTATAATTGAGAATGTACAATTTAAAATGCTGTAGATTTGTTTTAATCTATAGAATATATAAGATTCTTCCAAACTTTCAGTAAAACGATGGGGCTGCCAATCGGAAATTACTTTTAGAACAAGGATTACTGACTGGTCTATTCATAAAAGACAGTGAAGTGACTGGTAATTAGCTCTGTAACAAACTGTACAGATTTTGACAACTACTATGTTACAATTAATTATTTTCCTAATGTTTATGTGGCATCGCATGTATGAAATGTGCTTGTTTTTTATTGTAAGTAGAACAGAGGCATGAAAGGTGCAAAAGTTGAGCATTCTTACATCCAATCCATGTCTTCAACTGCTTTGGCTATCTCAGGCAGTACGCCCATTTCTGAAAGGTATAGAGAAATGAGAAATGAGTAGTTATTACATGTTGGATATCAGAATAAACATACAAAAATAATATAGAGAAGATTATTTAAAAGAAGCCTGTTATGCATGCTTAGAGCGTAATGTGAGGTAAATAGTATATCGTGTGGCAAGGGATGAAAGTTTGCGATTGCGACAAATGTGCAGTTTGTACCAGAGCGAAGCAGGGGCAGCTATCATATGAGTTGCGATCGTTAACTTTTGGCCCAACTCACACAAAATAGTTTTTATAACGAGTGAAAAGTGGTAGGGCTCTGCGTGGTAGTTTTGCAGGACGCGAGTGGTGAATTTCATCTCCCTAGGAACAAAAGTGAGCTCCCAAGGGACGAAAATAAAACAATTATGGACTGCATATGTGCGAACCAATCTTTACAACACTGAGATAAGATTGGCTGCTTTTGCTCTGCTAAACTGTCATGCAAAGCTGCACTTGTCGTGCAGGTGTAATAAAAAAGTCATATTGAATGGTTCAATAGGTCCAAATGACGTCATTTACGTGTATTAGTTATGCAGTGTGTGAGTCTTAGGGCGAATTGAGAAACTGTAATAGTAAAATTCACCTCAGACGAAATGAATTTCGAAGTTTCCGAACATAACCTAACCTCCGAGTCTAATCTGTACAGCCGACAATTGTGGTACGGTAAAGGTTCGCAAGAAATAGAAATATCATGAAATACGAACCTTCGAAAGCTGTCATGTTTAAGTTTTGACTTTTATGTTTTCAATTATACGATATGAAACAGCAGTTAGTAGCTCAGACTGCTGAGTGCCGGTCCTGTCAATTTCTTGTTCTGCTTCTGGGTTCTGAATCATGGTTCTGAACCCCGTTCTGTACTACATCACATATGTCAATAAAAAAAAAAAAAGAAAAGGAAAACGATGACAGACTTTGTTAGAAACCTTTTTTTTATGTAAACTATGGGAAAATAGCTGAAAGGATTAAAATAAATGGATGAAAATATAATACACATACTATTTGAAAGGAACAGAAAAATCTCTCATTTAAGCCTTTCAGAGAAGTAGAGTGTCTAGATTATTATAGACACACCGACTTTTTTCAATTAAATGGAAAACACAATAGATGTATTGGTAGAAAAACCAAAAAACGGCATTTTCACCTTATTTCGTACCTTTCTGTCTTCTTTTTCACATAACAGTGTAAAGAATGTAGATAACACATACGTGTTTGCATATATTCTATAAACTCATCAGCTAGGACATTCTAACGATTCCATTTCACTACTAAAATTATAAAAACAAATGCTCTGAATCATTTTTATGGAGAATATAGGCAGCTCACTATCATATTTCCAAATATCGACGTCCACTATCTCACTCCAATTCATTTTCATTTGATAGAGAAATAAAGAAATAGCACGAATTCTACGAAATCGCAAAAGTAAATTCGTAAAATTCGTGACATTTCTTTATTTCTACGTCAAGTGAAAATGCATGGAGCGTTTTCGTTCAGAATGGCATATAGAGTAGGGCTGTTAAGCCCATTTTCGCAATATTTAGAGATATGTACATACGTCAGCATCGAAATTGACGAGTCAAAATCCTCGGTGTACAATTAACCGAAATAACGTAAAACTCTAAATTATGCGACCCTCAATTCTCTATATATCCGTTCGTTCAGACAAAATGAAATCGTCTTGGTTGAACCGGTTTATTCAGCGTCAACGATTGTTTGCAAAGGCTTTGTATTCAGTATCAAATTTGCTGTCAGTCGGGCAGTTCGTTTTGAGGTGGTAAGTTAGAAATATACGTCGAAAATGTGGCGAAACGAGTTTAAGCGAAAGAAAAATAGCATTAAATTTATATATTATATTGAAGTTAGTAACCGTCGGAGGATTAATGTTGGGTAATTTTCGTCGAGTGATGGTCAATTGAAGAGACATTTTTTCTCTACTACAAACAAAATGAAACCAATCTTTGGTAAGTTTAAATTATTTAAATTTATATAATCAGAACAACTCTTATGCGGACATTGCAAACTTAAGGTTGTGCAGAGAAGTCGATTCACAGTGAAAAGTACAATAAAAAAATTTTGAATACAGGAATATTCCGAAATTCACACAGAAGTGACCGACCACGAAAACTGTCCTCACGAAATGAACGAAATATTCTGCGACAAGTAAAAGAAATCCCAACAATAACAAAGTTGATAAGCGATTTTCACTCATTTATTCAATCCACCAACTTTCAACCTATGTATCAAATACAAGACGAATATTTAGGTGCACACTAGTGTCAACCTTTATCATAGAAAATTTGATTATCTACAAAATGAAACCAAAAACAGCTTCCCAACTTGTATAGTTTTCGAGATATTTCGGTTAGAGTATTTGAAAAAATTCTAACCGGTCGAGTATCACCTTTTAGAATTTTGCTACCGAGTTCCACGCAGTTTCACGAGGCTTCGTTTATAGCTGAAAAATAAGTTTTCAGAGGGTATGTAAGAAGATAGTAAAAAAAGTTATAAAAAAAAACCGGCCTAATGTATATATATTGCCCATATGTGACCACGCGGCAGCGTCGCGGTCGTCCCGCATCAAGTCCACGCTGTGTTATGCATTCGCATAATACATAATAGGTAAAAATCATAGCCATTTCCGCAGAAGAGGGACATTGCAGGATGGGTAGACTATCATTGCTCTGCAGTTTATTCTATATGCACATGTGGATCTGGCAAACGATGTGTTCTTCCGCGTCATCGGTAATAACGTGATAGTATTATAGGTAGGTATAAGAAAGCCGCACGAAAATTGTAATGCACCGATATTAATCCGTGACGCAGCCTGCTCGCAATAATCCCGCGACTGTCAGATAGCCATAATCGGTGTTATCTCAATATACCGTAGTATAGATAACATCCCAAAAACTACCAGTTGTAGTGGCTCAGATTTTGACATGTTTTCTTATTCATGTAGAATCCATTCCCATTCATGAAATTCCGTGTTCGGTTGTATCAGTGATTTTACGCGATGAAAATCGAATCTATTCGTTGACATTCGAATAAAATAAACATGAACCAGACGTCATCCAGTGGCATTGATAAACCGTACGATACCGTCGGATTCTACATTGGATTGGGTTTGGCCATAGGCTCCAGTATTTTTATAGGTTAGTAAAGGTGAAATTCTGTGCATGCGATAGATTTTGACGTAAAGAATATGCAATAAGATATTATACTCTGCAATACACTGTCGAAACAACAATACTAATAATTATTAAAACGTCATTTTCTTCAATATTTTTCCTATTTATAATCAGAGATCATCAAATTAACAGCAAGATAGAGTAATTGTAAGCCTGACAGCTGACACCTTGTGAGTCATAACCATTGATCTCAGGCAAAAGTATTTTTAATCATTACTTTCAAAGCTCTCTATGAACAACCATTTCTTTTAAAACAAGTTTATACATATACTGTTTGATACAAAAAACGTTCTGTAAACTTGTTTATGTACTTCAGGTGGAAGTTTCATTATAAAAAAGAAAGCTCTCATCCGGATACAACAACAGGGTTCGGTACGTGCTGGTTCAGGAGGATTTGCATACCTTAAGGAATGGATATGGTGGGCAGGCTTATTGTCTAGTAAGTATGGCTCGATTTACAATATTTTGCTGCACAACAATAAATTTATGAGATGGTATGGGGAAAATTATTTTCATTACAACAATAGGTGGCATGATTTTTCCGTTTTTTAGACAAAAATTACACATTGTCTTTTTATGGCATAAATTATATACATTTATTATTCTAGTGGGAATTGGGGAAGCAGCAAATTTTGCCGCCTATGCTTTTGCTCCAGCATCTCTCGTCACACCTCTCGGGGCTCTCAGCGTCTTGGTTGCCGCTGTATTGGCATCTAAGTTCTTGAACGAAAACTTGAATCTTCTGGGAAAGGTTGGCTAGTTTGGAATAAACTATATCGTGCCTTTGGCATTAAATAGTTTAAAACGTGGCGCCCTACTTTAATATAATTTTTCAGATCGGGTGCTTCCTATGCATTGTTGGTTCAACAATGATAGTAATCCACGCCCCAAAAGAAGAAGAGATCGAGAATCTTGAAGTCCTCCTATCAAAAATTCAAGAGCCTGGTTTCATTTGTTACATTGTGATAATAATTACCGCTAGTGTCTTCATAGTTTACCAATTCGAATCAACTCACGGCCGACAGAATGTGATAATCTATGTTCTCATTTGCTCCTCTATTGGTTCCTTAACTGTGATGAGCTGCAAAGGTCTTGGTCTTGCATTAAAAGAAACTATTTCAGGCAGCGCAAATGAATTGGAAAACTGGCTTACTTGGGTCCTTCTGCTCACTGTAATTTTATGCGTGAGTGTGCAAATGAACTACCTGAACAAGGCTCTAGACTTATTCAACACAGGAATAGTGACTCCCGTTTACTATGTATTCTTTACGACTTTTGTGATAATGGCGTCGGCGATACTCTTCCAGGAGTGGAGGCACATGTCCGCAACTAATATATTAGGCTCAGTTTGCGGATTCTCCACTGTGCTTGTTGCTATTGTTTTATTAAATGCCTTCAAAGATTTGGATATCAGTTATCGCAGCATTCAAGGAATCTTGAGGCCAAGGAGAGAGCTTGTCACCTCTTGTGACTTTAGGTGGGAAGCGAGGGAGCACTCCGTCCTCATTAGTAACCAGTCTGAATCTGATCAGGACAATACTTATGGAAGTCCTAGTATTACCAGAACTGTGTGACAGTTGGTATTCTAATTTTAAATAATCAGGCTTCCCGGATGGTTGAAAATAGATGAGTACTGCAATCTTTTTTAAAGACTATGCAAGAGGCACGAAGTTACTGTACTTAGAAGGAGAATTAAGAAGCAAGCAGGGACTAATTGTAATATGGGTGGCAATATTTTTACATAATGTACAGTAGACGTTGAATAGATTGGATCATAGAACACATTCTCAGGAATGCATTCCAGTTGCCGAGCAGCTCTTCCTGTGTCTTCAATGTAGGCTGGAAACAGGGTTTACCATGTGACTTAAAGCTTGGTGTGTTTTCGTTCAACTAGTTATACGAATTGTGATAATGAATCGTAATGACTTAATTCTTTGAATTTAAATCGTTGTAAGTGAAGATTGTTTTTGGATAGTGTAATGATGTATATTACCGAATATCTTCCAACCATGCGATAGAATCGTGAGCACCTAGGCCAGTGAACGCTTGAGAATTCATTCAATGTAAATATATACATCATAAGTTTATAGTAAGAAATGTAAATGTGTTAACTTATAACTGTAAAAGAAAAATTTGAGATTGCATTATTAATCGATCTAAGTATGACATATATATAAATATATATAATAAATTGTATACAAATTACAAGTATATGTATAATTTAGGAAAACACTGTGACCATTTATTGGTAATATTGCTGCCACCCAATTCTTTGCGCATATCACTGTATTACAAGAGACAACGGGTTTGACATCTATTGTTAGTAATCTTTCGCGGCCGGAAATGATAATCGAGAATATAAGGAGGCGCGTGCGCCGTGATGTGAGGCGGTAATGAAAAATCGTACAAAACATCGCCATCACGGTTAAAAATGGCGTTCGGTCTAGCTGCGTTTTCATACATTGTTGCATTAATTATCGACGCCTTTTTAATATTCTTTTCGATATTTCACGTAAGTCAACTGAATATCGCATTATTGCTCAATTGATTAAAACAGTGCAAAACCTTGCTGTTACCTGGCCTTTTTTGAGATTGACATAACCTCAAATTTAGCCTGTGCGTAATCTAAGATTTAATGTTTAACACACCCTTCTTCTAGGTCATCGCTTTTGATGAATTAAAAACAGAGTACAAAAATCCAATCGATCAATGCAACAGTCTAAACCCGGTAAGTTTTAGAGAATTCAATGATTTGAAACACAACTTCGGAACTCAGTGAAATTACAATCTTCATAATTTATTAAATAAGTGATAACGTGGACGGAAAAAATCTATTGTTAGCTGAGTTTGCTTTTAGCTCGACCTTTGTAACGTAAATTAAATTCGTTATGATCGACACAATTTCTGTACGCTATTGAGTCGATATCTTATCAATTATTCTTGGAACATATAGTAGATACTTCAAACATAGAACAACGCTACATTTATTTCCTGTTCTATTTACCTTATTTCTTACGCATTTTCAGCTTGTCGTTCCAGAGTACCTTCTACACGTTTTTTTTAACGTACTCTTCTTGATTGCCGGAGAATGGTTCTCCTTAATTTTGAACCTTCCTTTGCTCGTCTATCACTTCCTTAGATTTCGGAACAGGCCTGTGATGTCTGAACTCGGTCTTTACGATCCTACAACTATAATGAACGCGTCTGACTTAACGAGATGTCAACGAGAAGGCTGGGTCAAACTGGCGTTTTATCTTTTGTCCTTTTTTTACTACCTTTACGGGTAAGGAAAATTCACAAATTAACATTACTAATCAAGTAGGGTTGCAAAAAACTTAAAAAATAATAAGAATTACTCATGTGAAGTTTTGCGTATGAATCTAAAGATGTTTTTCAGTTATTAGAATTTAAAAATGGGATTAATCTAAAATACAACAACATTGCGAATATTTATAGCTGCATATATTTGTTTAGCATATATTATTTAGGTGTATATGAATACTTAAAATATCGAATTTTTGTTTTCTGTTTCAGAATGATCAGCTCCCTCATTCAATGAGCAAATCTCATTGTCAGCAATCATGATCATGGTTCCATTTTAACATCTAACTAACCACTAGAGATTAGTATTAAATAAGTCTTATGTGCGAATAAATTCAGGCAACACATCTGTTTGAATGGAAACGATGTAAAATGTGTATAAATATGGAGAACTACTTGTGTTTATAAATAATTAATTGTGTAACGTGCGTAATTTGGTGAATGTCTGAAAAGCATTTCTTTTGTACCATTGCATTCGTTTCCTTGAAGTTTCATTGATTCGTTTGACTTTTGGGTGGAGTGAAAAAGGTGTTAATAATAAGTAGGTATTTATTTGGGTTACTTAATTTTATCTTATCACTACCTCAATCGTGCGTTTAGTTTCTTAATTTTCCAGTCTGCTGCCACAATATTACACCTGTAGTATTAATATACAAAGAATTAGAAAATGTTGATTTTCAGTGAAGCCAGGAACTAAATGAACAAATTTTTAAGTGAAAAGTTTTATAAATTACAAGTGACACTATATTAATACTTGGTATGATGAAAAATCTAGAATGTCGGCAGATTTGTGTGTTTTGTATTCCTCACAATATAGAAACTACACGTTTTAAGAAAGTGATATTCTATTTTTGCGACTGACAAAATCAGCTCCAACTTTTTATGTCGTATTCTATTGTATTGACTAGCACTTTATGCTTGTTATATCGCAAATAGAATGAGTAATGTCTCCAATAGGCTTATCATTAACAATTACACGTGTATGACACATACACGTGCACACACCGAAAACATTCTTTAATGAAGAGTACTTCGTATAAAAAGAGAAAAAAGCTTTTGAAAAAGACGATTAATAATTAAATTTGATATAGTTTAAAACTAAAGCGATGTTTGGCAAGAAAATGATATACCCTAAACCTTTTTAAATTAAAGAAATAAACCGGGTCTCATTTCTAGATTACAGCATTGGATTAAAAGTTTTGTATAACATGATTCAATACTTGCTAGGTCACCTCAATTAACATTAGCATTAAATATTTTGTGAATTCCCAAGCCAAAGATATGAACTTTCTAAGTTCTCACAGTGGAATGATGTTACAAAGTCATATGTTTTGCTACTGATCAGTCAGTTTTTCCTAATATTTTTAGGAAATTTTTGTGAAAAATCATGAAAGCAAAAAATGCTCCAGATAGAAATTTTGTAGCTTGCTTGTGACTGTCATTCTTTGTTGCGAGGCAATGCATTCGCATATTATAAAAATATGAAATTAAGCACACTATTAAAAAGTATCTACAGTCTTGGGAGACAGGACAGTTAGACTTGATTTCTGGTTACAAAAACCACCAAATCGCTTGTACCTATATACACAAGTTGATATTTATCTGCTTAATTTTTCTTTAAGCCAGTCTTCTGTGAGTTCATCCAACTCTCGTACCTCGTAGACTCTAGTGAGGTCAGCTTCCTTTTGAAGTGCTAACTTTGTCCCGGCATACATAATCTGCAGTTCCATTTGGCTATCTCTTGGAGTATAGTAGATAAAACACATCGGATAAGACAGTCTCCCATCCGCGTGTTCCATTTTGTAACTATATACTATGTATCTTGGCTGGTGGCCGGGCAGCGAGTCTTGTAGCTCGTCAATTGTAATGTCCTGCAAAACAGTGGGCGAGTCGTTAGAAACCAAATATCATTGATTGTAAATATGATCTCACCTCTAGCAGCTCGTCAATGCAAATTTTCTGCCTTTCTCTGACCACTTTAACTGAAATACAATTCAAACTATGATTAATAAGGGTTCCTATTTTTTTTTTCACCATTTTATGAATCGACTTACGAATCAATGCAGCATTATTTTTGTTCTTGCGAAATCGAAACTTTTTCAATTCCTCTTTGACATCATCTTCGATGTCGCATACTTTCACGTTTGAAGACTGAAGAAATAAGAATAACAATAACTCATGACATAATAAGAATAACTGTTTATAAAAATATTCTGACGCATTCATTTGTTACACTGTGTCCCACCAGTATTCTTCCTTCCCAATTAACTGAGAGTTTACTATTATTCGACAATGAAAATTAACGATATCTTACCATGGTTCCCCAACGTTTTCACTGTTTTACAATCGGTTAGTGCTTTCTGGTGCAATCTGAATTAATGAGTGTGTTAACTGCTAAGTGACAGCTGACAATGAGTAAACTTCGGGAGGTGGTAGAAAAAGTAATTCCAGGAAGGCAATCGGTTGATTGAACACTGTAACTGTACTTAAATGAATATCACGAAATGTCACAAATTTATTTACTGTGTATTTACTGAATATCATACAGGCATTGACAAACACTGTACATATTCTTCACGTCTGCTTTCTAATGCATGTAATTGATAAATAAAAATTAGGTATTACGGACAAAGTATACGATACGTACGTACGCAACGAGAAACACTGTAGCTTTACGATACACTGAACGTAACGCCGTGTCATCCGTGTGTATTTGCAATTTCCATGCATATGAAATACGTGCGTTCATAGCATCCCGCGGATGATAAAAACTGCCTTATCATCTCTTGGTACGCTTTTACCAGGCCAAATATTTTGGATAACAGATATAATTTTCCAGAATATATCGACGTTTTGCGAGTCTATTATCCATAAGCGATCCCTTGTGAATTTTGTTGAGGAAAATTTATTTGACGACTTCGCTTACAATTAAAATTGCAGAAGTGTAATTAGGGCGATTCCGGTCGGTAATGAAGAAATCGAAAGTCACACTTACAGTTAGTTCTCCGTGAGCTTAACCGTCGGGTAGGGCTCGCTGACACTGCTGACCTGCTGACAGCCAGCTAAAGCGACGTCCTAGAACTTGGGATTCGGATTTTGGGATATAATTGGTTTGTGTCATCCGACTGTCGCGTTGCAATAGCTCAACATATTTGGTGCGTGTTTTCGATTGACGCTGCGGACATTTTAGGCGATAAATGTACACCGTAACAGTGCTCGACTGCTCCATGGTAAAATTCTACAAATGATAACGGTGTCGGTTGTCTTGAGCAATACGATTTCACGGAATTATCTGTCTGCCGGCAACTTGAACTGTTCGAACCACTGCCATAACCACCCATTAACGGCCGAAAAATGACAGTTATGGAGTTTTTCGGATGCGCCCTCCTAGCGTTTGGACCGCCGCTAGCGATGTTCACTTTTACCGTCGCCGTTGAACCGATAAGAATAATAATTCTCATTGCCAGCGCCTTTTTCTGGCTGATAGCCCTCCTCCTCTCCGCTATTCTCTGGTACGTTGTTGTACCACTCCAGAACGAGCTCGCCTTCGGGCTTGTCTTCTCAGTGCTGTTTCAAGAGGCGTTTCGATTCCTGCTGTATTGGGTGCTGAGGAATGCCGAACGCGGCTTAGAGAAGGTGACGACTGCCCACGTCGCCGAAAGCAGACATGTCTTCGCCTATGTTTGCGGCTTGGGATTTGGAGTGATGAGTGGTGCCTTTGCCCTTGTTAATGTTCTCGCTGATGCGATCGGTCCAGGAACAATGGGGCTGCACCAAGGATCCGAGTATTTCTTCATAGTATCTGCAACCACGACGCTGTGCTTCATCCTTCTTCACACGTTCTGGGGGATTATATTCTTTGCTGCGCTGGACAGGCGAAGCAAAGCCCATCTTGCATGGGTCGTAGGATCTCATTTGTTCGCATCCTGCATGACTCTGCTTAATAGATATGAGATTTACGCTGTCAGCCTCATATCGGCTTACTCCGTCCTGGTTGCTACTGTAGTTATAGCATTCAGAATTGTCGGTGGAAAAGCGGAGAATATATCGAGATGCTTTTCACTGAAATGAGAGTCAATTCTAGAACGAATCAGACGATATGAAATTATTTATGAATTACTAAAAGATTACGAATACTAATTGAAGTTCTGGGTGTGTGGACAAATAATGAAAGAACACGGCGGCGTTATCCAACTTACAATTAGACGAGCTTAATACTTTAATACTTAGAGCTGTTATATATTGTATGCCGTCGTGAAGATATGAAAGGTGAAGAGGTGTTAAAACTAAACTTTAAAGAAATTTTTCATGAATTTATTTGCATCACTATTTCCAAGAGCCAATGTTGCTCAAATGGTAGTAAATTGATGCGTGACATACTATTGTATTGTCTTGTGCAGTTTTCTTATTGTTAGTAACATGTTTTGCTCAGTTTCCTTTTTTCTTCTATTTCCTTTTCCAACCAACAAATGCTACATTTTGGTAATGTGTAAAAGAAAATCACTGCAAAGCTGAGTAGGACTAATAGTTAAAATTTTTCAATATTTTGCGTAACGGATACAGACTGTCCCCATTGAATATATAAATTTCCTTGCATATTTCCTATGCTTATTATTAGAAGTTGAATAATTCATCAGGAAATATGTTCAACAGATTATAATTAAACTATGAAAATCATTAGAGTTATTTGTGTTTGACCTTTGAGGCGAAGGTCTTTTCTGCAGATAAATGAGATGTGTTTATCACATTTGTTGATGCCGAATTGTAAGCCTTTAACGTCCTTGACTATATAAAATAATAAGATGTTAAAGTAATAATTGTTTATGGAAAATTTTCTCGGATATCTTGAACAACGGCCTGATTTTATGTGAAACCTCAGGTTGGAATATTTAGAAATAGTGTTTCTAACGAACAATGTATTGATGCAAAATTATGAGGAATGTTGGTGACTTCTTTGAAAACTGTATAATATAGAATATGGTTTATGTAGAACAATTCTGTGAAGAAGAACCTTGATATTTTGCACCATGTTTCGTGCTTCACCTGCTGATTTACAATAATTAATTAATCTATATAATTCATACAACTGCATTTTGTATGCCATTCGAATAAATACTTTTTTATATCACCAACGTATTTTTCTACAGGGAATATTTCTTGAACTAAGCCACTCAAGTCAGGTAATTTGCTCTGTGCCTAATTCGAAGTTGTATTTCCTGTATCTATACCCATAAGTATTTAATACACATTTTCATTACCCATAATAAATTAAGTTGTAAAATTTTGAACCATTTATTTACTTAATAATTGCTATTTGTAATTTTATAAATGATATTCGGGATTTCACGCTGACAAGAGAAACTGATCAAATAAAGACGGACTCGTTTGTCCGGAATTTCTCTAGGTGTGCTGCATAGTGTTTAATTTTTTTCGTAATGAATATACTTATAATGTACTTGGGTATTCCAGTAAAAATTTGTAGAAACTTGAAAACTTGCTAACTTGTTCTACTACGGGGTCTGTTTCTAGAATTAATGAACTACCTTAGTGTCGAATTAATTTAGATTTATAACATCCATCAGAGTATGAAATGTGCGTTTGAATAATATCGAATTTAATCGAGCAGCGATTCGATAGTTTTCCTCGAGGCGATTCGCAACCAATCATAAACATCCGCATGGATTTTAAAACGATTTCGAACTCGTGTCTCGAATGATCGAACACGAGCAGACGGGAATGTGACGGACCGCCTTGCTGCGCTGTCAGTTAGTTAATTTTCTCGAGTCATCGATCATTAGTGATTAACGAGCTGGAGATTACAAGATATCAACATACGAAAATATGCGAAAAAAATCTGATTCAAAAAAATGAGGATGATGTTCGGATTTACTGATCTCCGATTACACTTGATCGCTTTGATCACATCTAACGTTATTTGTTTTGTTTACGGCCACGATTTGAAGGGTTTCGACGATACGGTTCTATTCAAAATCAATTGGCCGGGGAAAAGTGCTACGGATTTACTGGTATGGAATGATTACCACCGATTCAATCCCATTATTTAGACATGTACAATTTTCCGCAGTCTTGCTTCATTCCTGAGCATAACCTAAAATCTACGCGACGTTGATTGTTATTTACTTTCGCTTTACGCTCAACGAAGAATAACAATACACGTATGCAAAAATTAAAGATTCTGCCACCATCCCGGTTAGTTCTTCTTTTCTTGTAATTCGACCAATTTTTTCCTCCAGGAACCCACAGCAAATGCAGAACCCTACTTTATAACAACGGCAAACAATGAACAATATCACTGTTTGATACCTGATACTACGGAACAAGAATATGACAATGGAGAAACGTATGCTGGGCCTAATCCTATACAAATATTATCAACATTGTTCGTTCAAAATTCATGCTCGTATCGGGTAAGCGTCATGTCATTTAATGCATTAAATTATAGCCCACAAGCGTCATGTTTCTCATGCAATAACCAGGAATATTTGGAGAAGTCAGTGAATAGTTAAGTAAGTGGTAGATTCGGAAAATGTGATTCATCAGCTGGAATCTTAATATTTTGTTTAATAATGCTCAACTAACGTGAGAACGACTTTCCAGGGTGGTGCTCCGCACCAGACGCTATCAAAAAATTTATATATGAAAATCATAGATAGCTATGTGAAAAATAAAGGATTTTATCAATTTACAGTTAGAATCGTATTGGACTTATGAGCTTTGCCACGGTAGATATGTGCGCCAGTACCACGAAGAGAGAGAAGGAAAAAAAGTTAAAGTCCAAGAGTATTATCTTGGAACGTTTGACAAATCACAGAAAGCTAAACTATCTGCAGAATACGATGAACATGCCAAGAATCCGAACTGGAAAGCACAAATACCGGTTCAAAAGGTGGAAAATGTAAACATGCCGTATTTCGAAATCGAGATGTCAGATGGGACGATGTGCGACTTGACTGATAAACCAAGGACGATAAGAGTTTTGTACGTTTGCTATCCACATGGGAAACACGAAATCTTCTCGTTGAAAGAAACTTCGTCCTGCGAGTACGAGGCTGTTGTTTTATCCCCGTTACTCTGCAAGCACCCTGATTACAAAGCGCAAGACAGTGGAGAAAACGTGATTGACTGTAGACCTGTTGATAACGCTCCAAAGAAACCCAGGTCTCTAGTTGCTTTAGAAGCTGAAAGCCTGAAACTCAGACATGAGAAAGTTACGGTAAATTGTTTGTGGGATTGCTTAATATTTATATTGAGATCAGCTTAGAGGATTCTCCTCATTTCTCATGATCAGCGTCGAGTAGGTATTTAGTTGTATTCGTAATGGGATATTGAAAACTACATTACTCTGATGACAACAGCTTTTGCTCTTGCCATCTTTTTCACAATTTAAGCAATAGATCGTTTAAAAAATACCAGAGGAAAACATCGATGACTGATTTTTTAACACAGCTTTATCCTCAATCACCTACAGACCAAATATCATGTTTTGTTTGTATGGTTAATGATCAATTGTTAAGTGAATCTGTTAAAAATGATTATTTTCAACATATTTTGTGTTGGGTTTAAGTTTTTTTTTTGTACATTATAGTCTACTCTCCAAAAATTGAATCGACTCTTTCTTGCGCAGGATGAAAAGCCGCAGAAAATCTATGCGATCTTCCATGTAGATAAGGAGGGCCAGGTTAGACTATTTTCCATTTTGGGGGAAAACTGTTAAACGTTTGTTTGACTGGTTTAAGCCTATTCTATTTTACCCACTTTATTTTCAATCTATTATTATAACTGCCTTGATTTGTTTGTGTACAAGTTTTTTCATTCAGTTGTTACTCGTGATTCGTCTTACTAACATAAACTTCTTTCTGTACTGTTAACTTGAGATAATTTCAGTTATTGCAATGTATTCCACATTTGATACTGACAAAAATTTATCCTTCCACCCATCTCCACATCCTTCTGTTGCTATGTAAAAATATGAAAAGCTTCCGAAACACGAAAAACTTTTTACAACATCAGTTTTAATTGCATCATTGAATTGCAGCTGTATCTACTGTTATGGCAAAGATTATTAGCTCACAAATTTCTATACACTTTTCTCATTCGGAACTCGATGATATCGCTATGATATTAATAATTACGACTAAGACTACTTGTATATTCTAGGATGGAGAAACGCGGTTCAGAGTTGAAGTCCGCCCAGTAGAGGAAACAAGTAATGTTGAAGAGACTGCAAGTTCGGCCATAGATCAGGGTGTTAGTCCAATCGATGTTAGCCCGATTCAAAATTTTTTAAGCGGTGTAAACTGTTTAAATGGGGTGAGTCACTACTCGCAAATACTGTGAGTGATTGCATCAAACTTACATCATTTACAAAATGAAAAAAGTGATATTGCATTGATATCACATGTACCATTACACAGGGTAATGGTTGGTGGAAATACGAGTTTTGCTATGGTCGTACGGTAAATCAGTATCACATAGAGCGAGATGGTACAAAAACTGTGGTTAATCTTGGTAAATTCGACACAAAGAAGCATCTGGAGTGGATCGTAGCGCACCCAAATAAAAGGCCAAAACCTATCGCACAGAGAAAGCAATTGTCTCATTTCTACAGTGACGGCAGCACCTGTGATAAAACTGGGAAGCTCAGACAAACGGAAGTAAGTTCATGATCATTTGATGAATATTTATGAAAAAGATACACTTCTATTGACTTACGTAATTTCAGGTGAAACTCAAATGCGCTGACAACCTGACAATCAGTCCGTCCAGCGTGTCCCTATACTTACTCGAGCCAAAAACTTGTGAGTATATTCTTGGAGTTGAGTCGCCATTCATATGTGACATTTTGGAGTTTGCCGACGAGAATGGGCTGATTGGTGATACAACTGTATTAAATTTTGATGATATGAAAACGCCATTTCACCAAGAGAGAGATGAGATGGATGAGAGGATAGCTAATGAAGACGAATAGCCGTGAATAGAGTTCCCCTCTAGAATTTTCTTTGTTATGATCAGCAAACACCCAAAGGATAACGAATGCTGTAATTATATTGCAACGAGTATACGGTACAAAACTGTCGAACCGAAATTTATACTGGCAGTGCATTCTTCACTCGTTTTGTATGTATTCGTTATGAACGTGGACTTACTGCGGTAAATTCGCACTGTTGATAAAGTTGAAATTATCAGCATTTGATACGAACTGTGAAATACACAATATTATTGATAATGGTAATTCTATTGCAAAAAATGGGTATCTTTTTCAATGTGGACAATATATTATTCTAGGTAAAATACGAAATAAAACCAAGTATTGAAATTCAGTTTTTTTTTTTTATCATTCGGACAAATTTTCGACATTATTCGTATGGTATTCCTTCGTGATTCGCAAACGATGGGATTTGTTAAAATTTACGAAAGAGAACTATGGGATGTAACAAGTGCCATGGATGTTTTGGAATTGAATTATCTTCTAATTTAAATACTTAGTGTATGTATGCTAAACGATGCTGTGTAAAAAGAGTGTTTCTAAACTGTTGATGGGGTATAGGTAATAAAATAATTAAATAGAATATGTGCCTGACGCCTTTCACTCTTTGCACGTGGTTTTTCCATCGCTAAGTAGGTTTAATTTATTAAGAATTGATTGATGTTTAGATAATGTAATTTCTTTCAACCAGAGGAACAGTTTTTCAAGTATGGAATATTTTTATATTTAATATTTACAATAATTTAGTACAAAGAATTGCACAACATTACAGTGTTGAATTCTGATTTTCTACCCGATATTAAGTCCCAGACCTACTCTGAATTGTTGCTTGGTGTGGTTTAACATGCCGCTCATAACCAGCGAGGCTGGGATAGGAAACAGTCTCTTTTCCAATACTGCCGCCACCGTAGTCTCACTGTTAACGCTTGCTCTAAAAATTAGATCGGCTTGAGGGAGATCAAATTGATAAAGTACAGTGGCTATAGACTCGTGGGTTCTCATATTCAGCTCCATTTCAACACCCATCTGCAGTTGCTGGCTATTCTTTCGATGGTAACATACGTGGAGACCTGCTTCTCCCAAAGTAGCCGACAGAGTGGTATACCCAGTACTGTATCTGAATGCTGCGGACATAATGGTCTGCTGACCACCAGGGATTCCCAATCCCCTGTGACAAGCGACTTCTGCACCTAATGCGATCCTGGATGTTATGGACTGCAGGTAGTGCAACACTAGCGTTCCGTGCTGCTTGGCAAAATGTGGATTAGCCAAGGTGAGCGAGACCGTAAAATCATCGGACCTGTATTCCAAGGTCGAGCTGCAGGCTCTGTATTTGTTGTCAGCTATTTGGGCAGCAATCTTTGCTCTAACTCTACAGCCAATCGTGTGAACAAAGTCAGCGGTCATGTTCCCATTGGGCATTATATCTCCGATGGCGACAGGATATTTTTCTGTTTCCCCGATTCTTTTTGTGCCTATGTAAGAGGCCCCGAATTTATAACCCGATGGTGTTACCGAGCTCAGGGTAATTGTGTGTGCTACATCAAAGTGGCTGCTCAGTGTTTTCTTTACCAACAATTTAGCTCCCTCAAAATTCCGGGGATACAGGTCCTTCACCTTTTTGTGTATCTCTTGCAGGGTCCCCGGATTCCCTGGACGCGGGTCGGATATGCAGGGGATACATGGCACTTCTGGCTCGTGATGTCTCGAACAAGGTACACATGGACTCGGAGATTCGTCTGTTTCAAGAACGGTTGTTTCCCTGGGTTTATTCGCTGTTGCATACACCAAACCCATCCTGAAGCCCTGTGTTACCAGTAACTGTTGCCCGTTGTACGACCCATTAAAATTCTTCTTCTGAAAGTTCAACCACGCTCAAACTGATCAGAAACAGTTGTATTCACTATTCGTGTATCAATATCTCATGGTTATTAATTGTCAAATTCTAAATCTGCCGGGAGAAAACAATATTTGAATATCATTTCCGGCATTCCCGCTTAGAGGCGCCACGAATCATTGGCAAGCACTAAAAATGAGAAATCAAGCTTTAGCGTGTAAGTGATTTCAATTTCAGTCCATAGATGGCTGCGCGTTAAACGCAGCAACTCGGCTCTGTATTTTTCATCGAAAATTTATCAATAGGTTGCTATTAGAGCCGCATGATTTCAATGTTTTTATAATCTTATGGCTTTTGTTGAATTCCCCGCAAAACTTCAAGGATGACATCTTTTCGTAACATTGCCAGAGTTCTTCCAGACGATTCTTGAATTTCTCGCAAGTGGTAGATGCATTTGACGATTACTATAAAACAGAGCAACGCGAGATTGTTTAACGGAAGTGTGTGCTAGTGATGGCACAGCTGAACATTGATCGCTAACGTTAGATAAAGGCAGATCTGCTCAGTGGGTGTTGTCACGTGGTCGCTTCAAGTAGCTTGTGTACGACTCCCGATTGCGCGTACATTTGCCCTGTGCGCCGGCACGGTTGAGTCCTCACGTGGCTCCTCGAACTACCGCGATTTCCAAATTGGGGGGCAATCGAATAGGTCAGACGAGGTAATTTGTCGCTTCCATATACAGGCACTGCGGACGCAGTTTGCCATGTTTTTTATTCAATTTTTCCAAACAATTACGGACAACATCATGTTCAATGAAGGGATGTGGTGAAAACGTACATACGTATAAAAATAACTTTATTGATGGAAATGTTTAATTGTACTATTACATAAGTCATAAATGATAATTATATTATTCGAACAGTTTTTAGTTAGGATTTAACCTCGTTTTGCTTCTCGCTATTTATTTCAGACGCGATCTGTGTAAACGATAAATCCCAGTTCCACACTTCGTCTGGTTCACGTACTAATTTATCTGGATATAATTTTTCCGTTAGTAATGACAGGTTCACGTCGTCGAGCGACGATAGAGCTGTACTTTTGTACAGATCCGTGTCGAGCTCTTTGTACGTTTCCACTCGGTTCACACCACCTCTGCAACGCAAAGATATATTAAAATATTCACCTCCGTAAGATATTATTTTTTTACAAATTGCAATGATAACTGTAAATTGCTTAGTTTGTAATTCTCTAAAACTAAAATTTTAAAGGCAAACGAAGAATAGACCAGTTACAACACAGATATAATTAAAATAACTTATTCCGACACGCATATCGTAGAAAAAATATTATCAATGACTTACAAATGTGTGTTTGCAATTTCGCTCAAGAAGTTATCCTCCTGAATCTCGTCCAAGTCCGGTATGACCGGTATTTCTGCAAGTAATTTGCGCTATAGTATTACGTATAATTGCAGGAAATAATACGATACAAATGTGACAAATTGATGAAATAAAGATCCTTATTTTATGTAACAGATGAGCAAGAAGGGTAAACAAAAATTAATTTACCATCTTCTGGTTCATCTTTGTCCACCCCGCGAAACCGCTCCCTAAGGAATAATCTATTAGTGACTAGAGATGCCTGATTCGTTACTTCTACTACGATTTACTCACTGTTCTATTATATTGATGGTGCTCTTCATCCTGTAAATAAAAAAACGTTCCGATCAACAGTCTGATCAGAACAATCGACGGCTATAATCTTACGCACTGATCCGACGACTAATCTTCCCCCGAACTCTAGTCTTACGAATGACATTCAAACTGCATTCGGCAATTTCCATTTTTAAAACGATGAGCGAAAGCGGAAGCTTTCAGTTTCCGTCAACGTACTTCCCGCCACTTTTAAATTCGTCGGCCCAGCCTGTCTTCCGCGAACGCGGCGGTGCCACGGGTTGATGGCCTCCGGCTATCGTCCTCGCCGATTGCTCGGAAGACGGTGATATCGGGCTGTCGAGTAATTCCTCGTCCGACTTGAGCTCCTCCTGCAGGTTACTAGATTGTCCAGCTCTCCGGCCTAGGCGAGGTAGCAGCTGAGGATACGGAGATTTGATTATTTACAGGGACATTCAGCGAAGAATGACGGCCGGATTATTCAACCGCGAATAATGAAACAACGTAGATTAGAATCCTGCGACCGCTCGCTCATCGACAACGAGCCATTGATTACATGTCGCGTTCTCCGCGGCTCTATACCTTTTTCGAGGTAACTTCTAGCTCCATTCCCCAGTCCATGGTACTCTGAGTATAATTCACGGGATTCACGGTAAACACTGATGGCTCCTAGGTGAAATTTTATCGAAACGGAATAGACTTACCTTCTGTTTGTAAGCGGTATCCATGGCAACTCTCTTTCACTGGTTCTCCGAGCGTCCCTGCGCCGTCGCTGGTGCTTCGGTGTTGCTTTGGTATAGACGCGGAGTGCTTCGGGCTGTCACGTGACTTCCTTCACTCGAACCGGTTTCCCATTCGAATAAGAACCGAGGAAGGTAGGTAGGTAGGTACACCTCTGATTGTATCTCATTGTTAGAGTCAGAGCCGCATTCATTTACGAGGCAAACTAGGCGCGAATCAAGGGGCTCCGAGAGATTTCGGCGTAGATGTTTAAGGTAATCAAAGTTTGTTGACGCAATGATGTTAAAAGTACCTACTCCATAAGATTTTCGTGAAACTTTAAAGACGGAAAAGTTTCCAATGCGATCAGTGAAGTGATATCGGAATTTTCAATGTTATTAAAATTCCCTTCATTCTGCAAATCACACAACGTGTCCAACGGTGGAAAAAGGTTTCCATTTTTTTTTAAATACTGGAAAGCCTAATTATGTTAACAAATACCATATACGATGTGGTGTAAGATTTTCTATTTTAAATATCATCCTTTGTGCACACTCACCTGCGTTACATTTTCACCGACTGGTGAAAAAGGAAAAGTGCACAAGGATGTATACATTTTTTTTAACCTCTACACGAACTTGCATAAAACTACACATAAATACACTTAAAAATTATTACACTGTTGAAGGTTTTTAACACTGGATGTGCCAGATACATTAAAACATGTAATAATTTAATACATCACTAGTATTTTTAATTGTTTCGAGTTAAAGCTACATTATTGTATATGCAGATGTTTGGTTCGTATTGTACTTCAGTAATGTTTCGTTTCATTGATTTGTCGTTGATATTCTTCTTCATCCGGGTTACCCTTGCATTGGTTGTCATTGTTGGGTGGTCGCACTTTGTTGAATCTGAAAGATTAAACATACACACGTGAGTTTAAATATTTAAAAAATACTTCATATTTCCAGATAATGAGAAACAGGACTTCGATTTTCAATCGTAGCGTATTACCCCTCCAGTTTAGGGAGGTTAGAGAAAAATATCTTCGAACCTAGAGAAATCTCCCTTGCAAAGCCTCCAAGGAAGGATATCGATTCTCTCGTGCAAAACACCGGATACTTCGGGGCTGACGAGGTTTGGAGTTCCAGCACCGGAACCTCTGGTCAAAAGTCTCCTTTTCCCATCGTAGCAGCAGTGCTGGGCGGCTGCGCTGCCTCCACCTTGCACCAACAAGGACCGGATGCAGTAGGTTGCTCCAGGCTTGTAGACGTCGAGTCTTTCCGCTTCACCGCTGACATCTCGCCAGCGGAAGTACCTCTCTTGTCCCTGGTCCCAAATCTTATCGTCGTAAAAAATACTGCTGGGATAGTGACAGGGACAGGCTGGCAACACGAGGGGTCCTAAAACACAACGCTTCTCCATGATTTCAACTTACGGGGATGTCGGAGTATAGAGTGAGCAAGCAAATAGTACTTCGTATCTTTTCCTCTTTCCCAAGTAATGAAATCGTTCCGCACTTTGAAAAATCGTTGAGGGGAATTCGAAAAATTAATGGAAATTGCGTAAGTATTATACTTGTAGACGATTTTCGCTTGCTTTGAAGTTATTTTACTGACGCTAGTTTGTACAAATTGAACTTCGTATCTTTTGCGTTTTTTTATATCGAACTTCCAAACCTCTCTTTACACAAATAGCGACCACAGAAGCGGGATTATAAACCCTACAGTTTCTCGAAGTTTGAAGCAATGCGATCGCGCACAAGAAAGGTATCGCAGGTCGATTTCTTCAATATGACTCATTTTTTAATATGTTACAGTAGACTAGAAAACCAAGCGAAACGTATTTTTTTTATCGGCCAAAGAACACTTCAAGGGGATAAAAACGACCCCCAAAGATGGGCACCCAACGGGGTGATTTCTTGATGCGTTAGGTGTATGCGAATGTAACCAACGCTGACGAATGAACCATTTCAGCGTTGGTTTCATTCGAACACATCAAACAATCATCCCGTTCGTTTCCCGTCTTTGGGGGTCGTTTTCACCACTTTAAAGTATTTTTTGGCCGATAAAAATAAAATAATAAAAAATACGTGTCGGTTAGTTTTTAGTCTACTATGACATATTGCCAAAGAAATGAAATCGGAGAGATCGACTTGGGATACCCTCCTCGTCAGAAAATGAAAAAGAGGGCAAATTCGAATTAGATCCTTAACTGATTGTGAATCTCGTGTAACCGATACGTAAATAATGAAGGTTGATGAACTTCGCATAAGGACATGATACACATGATATTACCCAAGAACGCTTCTTCCAGGGTATCCTTACTGTCAAGCCACTTTTGGCAGAGATCTCCCTGAACGGAGTTATCGAAATCGAGGTCTTGAAGGAGTTCCTGATCATCATCATCTCCCGTCCCGTTTCGCAAGGTTTGAAACAGCCTGGCCAACAGTGCGGCGACACCTTGATGAAGAGTGAATCTATCGTCGATCGGCATGTAGACTGACGATATCACGGTAGTCCTGTCCAATGAGTCTTCATCTCGACTGTTTTCCACGCCGGTGGATTCCTTGGAGGCGGCAGGTGCAGGGTTCACCCATGGTGAAACGCTCGGGTCTTCGAACACGTTTTCGTAATCGTATAAGTGGTAACTATTTACCCCGGAGTCCGTACGAACCGTCGAGTTATTCTCGCTCTTCGGCCTCAGGATCGTATCTTTGATCCTCGACACGTTCGTTGCAACGGACTTCAGCTTTCCCAGGAAAAGCGGCGGCTCTCTAGCCACTGTAGCCACTTTGCCGCTGCAATTGCACCGCGGTTCGTTCGGTTCCCCCGGCTTCACTTCTCTCTTCGGTATCATGATATCAGCTATCCTGAGTCGAGTGATCGGCGTCTCTTTCACCTCACCTAAAATTTCGCCAATCTTATCCGGCGTTACTCGCCGACCAAAGAGAACACCTCGGACGTTGTTAACCGGATACGCGAAGGATGATCGGTCGCCAATCGGCGCCGCCGCTTCCATGTCCAGCAGTTCAAGGGTGCGATTTCTCACGAGGTACTCTTTCTCCAGGTTCCTACGCTCGTGGTGATCGCGTTGACGGGGATGCCCCTTGGCCGGCCTTCGGCCTATCCCGCGCTGCGGTTTCCTCGCCTGCAGCCTCCTTAGCGGCTCTCTTTTTCTTCCCCTTTTTCTCTCCCCGTCTTTTCCCGCTCGCTTCCATCCCCCATCTCGTTCACGTTTCTTTTTCCGCTTTCGTTGATCCACCTCTGGTCGACTTTTCGTTCCCTGCAGATCCCAGTTCACCGCAAACTTGCGTTTTCTTCTTGCTTCGATTATTACACCTGACGTATTCCCGGGATCGTTCGATTTTATGGATAACAATTTCGCGTTCTGTGATTGGCCGGAATATTCGACTGATGTGGCTGTGGTCTTGCTATCGGGGCCTTTATTCTGTGAACAGGAATCGGAAATATTCTCATATTCCTGTAGTCTTTAGCTGTAAAACGATAATACAGGTCTGCAAGAAAATTAATTTTTTTTAGCTGCGTGGGATGTTATTGATAAATATAGAGTTTTCGCGTGTGCTGAATCCAAAAATGGCTTCCATTTCCCTCCATCACGTACAGCACTCTTGCAAAATATAAAGTGCTTCCATAAAAAAAACATAACAATAATGAAAAAAACCACAACGTTTCATTACAACGAACTAAACAATATTTCTTATAAAATTAAACAAGAAACTTCTCTATGAAATGAATTCAGCATTCCGTGTTCATTCTTTTCGCCTATGAAACCTTTTCTTCTTCTCTTTGATACACCTCCGAACACGCTTCCGCTCTCCATTTTATGTTTCCCTGTTTTTGTTTATTCTCGAGTCTCACTCTAATACATATTAAATGGAACTAAAAGATCACTTTTGCTTAGGATTTTTATAATCAAGAATAGGATACCAGATTTCGAATTAAACGGGAGTTTCACTCCAAATGAAACTACGAACACGAGTTTAAGAAAAAACCTGACGTGATGGAACTTTTTTAGTATTTTTCCCGTTATCGGTGAGTGAAAATCTATATAAAACAGTACAAAAAACCTGTGCAGTTTTTTGGTAGCAGACCTGTGTAATCGGAAGCGTTTGGTGAATATCCCGACTGAAGACGTATCGTACGCCTCTAACAAGCTGATCTTTCGGCCATTCCAATACCGGTAGTACTCATTTGGAACGCATTATGGAATCATATTGGAAGAAGTACGAGGCAATCAAACCGTTTCAACACCGGTAGCTGCCGCGTTGCATCGACGCGACGTAGACAAGGCGACCGAACCGCGATAAGATGCTTCCGACTTGAAAAGATACCGAAGCGGTACGAGATGGCGGGAGATGCTGGGAGATGACAAGGGATGGGGGCCCTACGCCGCGAGTGATGGAATATTATTTCCTACTTCTGAGGAGCCGCTTCCCGCCACATTATTTCTCCTTCATTGGCGTAGCCTCACAATATCTTTCATCAATGTTTTGCCCAGTTTAAATATGAATTCCGAAACTTATTTCGAATTTTATTTGTACCGATACAGCTTGACAGTTAAGGACAATTGATAACACCGGTCAACACGAATTTTAAGTTTGTTTTCTAGATGTTCAAATTTTGATTTCTTCTACGTAAATATAATAAATGAAAAAATAGTTTCAGTAGATAAAGTTTGTTTTTGTAGAAACCAGAACGATATTTCGGATTCTAAGAAAAATTACCTATTTTCTCAAACGTTTATTGTAAATAACAATTGAACAAACTTCAGTTTAGCATTTAAATCACTTTTCTTAAAAAATAATAATCAATAATTAGCTACGCGTGTAAAAGAATCGATAAACAAAGATTAAAAATGAATATTTTTCGTACATCTATATTTGTATGGACTTTCAAACATGCCTTTGAGGGATTGTTATTCTTACACGCAGAATACGAACAAAAGCATGCGTTGAAAGAGAAATTATTGCACCGACGGTCGGAATTCGACACGCATACTGCAGTCAACTGCGAATTCACGGATACATTGCGTTTGGAGAAGCATTTGTCCGCACGGAAAGATTGAATTGAAAATGAAAATCGATCCAGCCGATCCGGATATGCGCGCCCATGAAAGATCTAAATCAAAGTTGGAGTGCCGCCTCCCAATTTGTAGCGCACCTGCCAGGGCAGCTACCGCGCACCTTTTCCTTTTTCACCGAGTTATGTCGGCCGTAATAATTCTAACCTGCGTTGGACCCCGATTAACGAACCTCACCGTCACACAAACAAAATTATCCCTCGTTCCCGGCCGAGCAGGCTTCCGCCATGCGAGTCAATTTTTTCACCCTTAAGAAGGGGGGGGGGGGGGGGGTTACAGCTTGGACGGTCTGAAATCATACCTATTGTTAGGATGTTTTTTAAAGAAAATGAATACGCTTAGAGCTATTTGAGTTTTAGGGCTTTATTATTTATAGTTTCAAGAACATTTTTGAATTTTTTCATTGAAATTAATAATAAAATCGCGGCATTGCGCATATATTCATAATCAGCATATATACATAATATTTTTAATTATTTTTTGGTGGAAAAATTGGATTTTTCTTACAAATTGAATAGTGATGTGAGGAGATTCGCCACAGTAAAAACTGTCGACTTCGGAGTCGCTCGCTACTTATATGTGCCTTGCCGCCATTTCATTATTAATTTCACTGAAAAAATTCTAAAATATTATTGAAACTATAAATAGTAAAGCCATCGAATTCGAATTGATCTGAGTCTGTTCATTTTCTTAAAAAAAAAATGTACTTCCCCCCCTTAAGGTATACGGTCATTGTTTATGTATAAAAAAGATGCAAGACTCGCATTTTTACTGTCGAGTGGCTTTAAACATTTTTAGGACGCGTTTAGGATAGAAACATTTCTCTGAGTACAATTCTCTTTCAGGAGGTTTGTCCTACAGCAATAAATGTTTACTGAGGATCTCTTCGTAAGCTTACACCTTCGAGCAAACAATAAGTATAAACTTTCTTTCTTCGAGTCTTCCTCAGGCGAAGGGAAAAATACTAATTGAGCTCTGTTAGCCTCAGAAGTTTGGTCAAGTATTTAAGGTGTAGCATATCGTGTATTCCCAAATTTTAGGAAAACGATGTTGGACATTTTGGCAAACCTGCCAGCCCTCCTAACGAATGTTATAGATCTCTTTCTTGAGGCTCGTCTCAGGTAAGACGCAAGTATGTGTAGCTTTGGCAAAAGGGGAAATATTCCCATTTACAGCCCTGACCTATTGGTCAACTGGAATAATCGATATTTACAAGAAATTTGTCCGAATTTCCAACCACAACTTTAGAAGAGTCTTTATATAGGGGGATATGATAGGAGTTTGATTTGGAAACCATAAACGTGAATAATTTCAATATAATGCTGGATTTCCTGCAGGATCGATGCAATTTCAAAATTTATTGCTCGCCGTAAAAATTATTGATTTTGTTTATTTATTTATTTATTTTTTTTTTATCTCTATTGGACAAAGGAGGCTACCGAGTCCAAGTTCCGATAATAGAACACTGCGTTGTACTAACCGTTGAAAATAGCAATGCTGTTAACTAACACTCAACATCTACTCAAAATGCAGAGAGCTCGCGTTTCACATCGTTTATAACTATATTCGTCGTCCTGCGATTGTAAATACCTATAAAGAATACTCGAGTCTTGGCGACGGGTCAAAAATGACGCGCAATATTATATCGACTAAATACTCTGCGGAGCTTTCTCCGAATACTTACGTGTATCTGGTAGTCTCCACCAATAACGGTCGAAATAGTTACCAACAAAACAGAGGAAACACAGATCACAGTGGGTGTCCTCATTTCTGTCCAGAATTACACAATTAACGAACATTCATAAGCTTCGCGAAACAACAAGTTCGTGTTATTGTAACAGTTCCTCTGGTTCCTTGGAATACGTGTACCATTCGCGAAGAGCGGTACTCAGCACGAGAATTTGTATCCAACCCTCCTCTTCCCTACATGCTCTTCTCTTGGCACCTTGACGGATTCCACGTCTCGAAATTTTTCACCCATGGAGGATATAACGCAGCTGTTTCCATGGTGTTTTCTTGCTAGGTAACTAATTTCACAACTGAGTTTGCCGGGCGATGATCATAGCAAATATTACCGCATGTGAACCCATGCGGTATGATGTAACTGGGTGCTGCGGTGCGATCCCATTCGGGTTGAAGTTCACCAACGCGTCCGGTTCGGCAGGAAGAAAACACGGAAACGACTCGGAGACTCAAAGGCCGACTATACCGCGGTAGTAAGTGCGACGAGATCCCTTTTACTATGGTGGTTATGGTATACGGTGTGGTGTGGTGGCAATGCCCAGTAGGGTGACTTGGCGGATTGTGAGTGGACCGAGTGCCGAGTGGGGTAGGTGAAGGTTCTGCGGGATCATGGTGCATCCTTCTGGTGCATCCAGCGACAAAGAGGCTCACTTCCAAGTCTTCTTCTTCTTCTTCTCCTTAACCATCAAGCCCCCACCCTTGCCACGTCCCAGGTTCTTGGACCTAGGCATATACCCTACGACGTGACATAACAACCGGAATGCTGTAAGTAACGAGCTTTATTGCTACCTTTCCTTCCTTTTCTGCTTAATTATTTACTGGCTTTTGTTTCTTTCGAAAATATAGTCCTAAAGAATTCGCTTGCTCTTGAGAAACGTTCGCTGATCCCTCTTTTCTTTCTTGCAAGTATCGGCCTGATTTTTCCAACTTCCTATTTCTCCGTGTCCAGAGATATTCTTATCAATCTATGCGGTTCTTTATACACCTTGGAAACGACCAAGTTTTTCATTTGGAAAAATGAAACTATCGTTACGTCGACGTCAAGGCTACTCTTAGGCCATCCGATTTTCTCCAGCACATTTTTTTTCTGAATATGAGAAATTTTCGCGGGAGCATAAGTTTTGAGGGAAAGGAATATACCGGGGCTATTCGAGGTCTTAAAAACGTAAAAACCGCTGGTTTCAACGGCCGAATTGAAGAGGCGCGCAATTTGTATGGTCGATTCGATCGGCGTCTACCTAACTGTTAAAGCAAGACGAGAATGCGCCGGACGCGGATCGTGAGTACTTGTTGCGTGGTTCGATGAGCGCATGTTCACGAGGGAGAAGCCCGATACGCGATGCGTCGAGATGAACGTTCAAGGCGTAACGCAACGCAACGTACCGCAGCGAAACGCACCGCGGCACGCAACGGGGAGCGGATGATCACAACTGAGAGTAGCGGCGACATCAAACGATCCCCGTCGCTGTGGGCCGCCTCTCTAACAGACCCCTGGTTCTGATTTCTCTGCGGGCCCTCCTTCTCTAGTCGACCTAGGGATCCACCGACGAGTTTGTGGTCAGTAAGGAGCCACGCACAGTTATCCTCCTATAAGGGGATCAGAGTCGAGGGAGGAGTCGCCTTTTCCATTTCCATTTCCATTTCTCTTTTCACTATCTTCCTGCTCTTACTCTCTTTCAAGATATCTCTAATCTTCGTCCTCGTAGTCGTTCCACGTTAACCACCGATTCAAGATGCGGATAACAAGACGGGAAATCATGCGTTTCTTTTTTAAGATTATGTAATGTATACAGGCACGCTTCAATATTGTTTAAGAAAATTTCAGTTTCCAGCTATTGGCAAAAGCGCAGATTTTTTAAATCCGTGTAGACCTACAATAAACGCAACTGCATCAGTGTTCAAACATGATATTGTAACGAATTTGGCGATGCAAAATAAATATGGGTTCGCGTCGACGGATAAAGAAGTGATCGAAACAGGCAGAAATTAAAAGATAGGAAGAATGCTTTTGCTAACGATACTTTTTATCAGTTTAAAGTCTGAAACACGACTGTTTTTACTATAACGTTGATTGACGCAGCAATCTTATTCATTTTGTGACATATTAAAGCTTTTAACGTCTTTTATCTATTACGACTACTAGATCATCAGAAAGGGGGCTATAACGGGCGATTTCACTCTTTGTAGAATTATTTATAGTTACATATAAATGCATGATGCGTAATTACAAAAATGTGTGGAAAGCCGTTTCAAAATTGCAAGGATAATATTAACCTTAAAAAGGCTAATTTTTGAAGTTATCAGGCTTTTTGTTCTCAAAAACTGTATAAGAACGATTTGTTTTTTTTATACGAGGATCCGGTATTTTTTTAATCCTCTATCTTTAGTTACGTTAGCGTTACGAGCTTCAACGCCCTTTATTATATATCAAACACTAACATTCGATGGAAATGTACGTGACATTTTGTACATCTGCAGTTGTGTTATTTTGAACATCCCAATTAATGCTTTAATACGAACGATTTGGACGGAGTAATGAGAGAAAGTTATAGTTATACTATTAGCTATTCGCCTTGATTCGTGTGTTTACAGTTGGCGGCGCGACCCGTATAACAAGCTTACTTAATTGCTAAAGCAATTGACGTTTATGACTCGGTGCACGCGAGCCTTTAAATCACCTCCGCGTCCCGCGGCGCGCAGCGGCGCCCCGCGTCGAGCTGCGGGAATGCAGTGGAACGCGTCTTGGGTATTTTTAGCAGAACGGATTCGAAAATACACCTTCGCGATTTAAATATAGAAGAGATGTGCATTAGCGCGGAATGTGTGCGCCGACGCGCGATTCGAATTAATCCAACTCCGGGTTAAGGTAAGTGTGTACCAGTCATTGACACGTTTGGACCCGATTACCGACACCTTTGTTTTCCAAAATTGGAAATTAACGGTGCAGATTGTAAATTTCTCGATGACTAAAACCAATTGCCAGAAGGTT
Organism: Neodiprion pinetum; assembly: GCF_021155775.2. Taxonomy (NCBI): domain Eukaryota; kingdom Metazoa; phylum Arthropoda; class Insecta; order Hymenoptera; family Diprionidae; genus Neodiprion; species Neodiprion pinetum. Next base: position 42,971,198 of record NC_060234.1, read on the forward strand.
AGACACCACAAATTTATCTTTTGGTAATTTTAGAGCCAAGGATCAAACGGACGAAACCAAAAAAGGGGTCAATAATTGGGACAGGATCTGTAACTGGTACATGAGTTTGCCTTAATTTACTTTATGGAACAACATTGAACCGAAATAGGACATAGTATACGAATAGATCGGATATTTCGCTCTGCGTAGGTTTCGGATAAATAAGTGCCGACTCTATGCAACGACGCGTCGCGCAACGAGTCGTTGTTGGTTTGTTGAAAAAAAGACCACCTAGGATCGAAACGCGTGCAAAACAATTTAAGAGGGGCAGGGCTGCAGGCGCCACTGGGATAAAGATATTCGGTCGCGGAATGCCGACCAATCCACGAGATTCCAAAGGTGTTAACTTCCCCGTGTTGTTGTTATTGCGATATGGGGAAAAAAAGGAATAAAAAATAAATGAAAAAATAAACACACGCACTTTGGAAGTAAATAAGAAAAAGAATCCTTCTCACAAAACGCCAACGCAATGCGGAGGAGGTGAAGGCGTGTTATAATATTTCACATCTCACCCTGCAGCTGCACGATGGCGCCAGTTCAAATTTCAAAAACGTGTTCAGGAAGCTTCGTGAAAATGTATAAATATCACAAATTCCAACTTCTTGCGCCAGTTAATTATGAAACATGTATTTTGCTCGGCATTCCGGAAATGGTATAGTTGAAGTAGAGCTGAGAATTGAGACGAAAATACTGATCTATACCTCCTTGCAACTGACGTAGGTACGTGTAAGGTCAACGAATAAAGTTGCGTAGATTATATTAACGGATGTTTGATCGGTTTATATTTTTTTTATTATCAGTCTTAGCCTACGTTTGCGTTATCACTACATGTAAGAACTAGTAATGATATTATAACGATAGAGAATATTATACGATATGTACACAGCTTCAGTTTCAACTATAATTAATATAATTTAATATTCATCACTTATGTATATCACGTTAGAGATTTTACATATTATATCATAATAACGTATACGGTTATAGGCAAAGTAAAATGTCCCTAGGAATGTTCTTATATACAATATAATATAACTATATTTACGGTTCGATCCCATCTTTCTCTTTCTATGCATTTTGACGTCGACGAGACTCATTCGCTCTCCCGCGTTAACTCGAGGATTTAAATAAATATGCAATGAAGAAAACTGACATCACGGAAGGTAAAATATTGTAGTATTTACATCTTCTGTGGTGAATGTATGAAAAGCACGTTTTTTTGGAGTTAAATCTACATCAATTGTGGCAAGATTTACAAATCCGGTAGTATAAAGAGTTGCAAAACCAATAGCAAGAATTACAATATCCTCGGGTAAATCCACCGCAATTCATGTACGATTTGACTCGAAAAAATTTCCGTCCGCATATTAACCACACGAAATGTAAAATTTAGATTAAATTTTTCTTCCCTTCACACTCTTTCCCTCTCCCCGCTAGTGACATCCGCAGCGTGTCGCAACCATGTCCTGGTACCGTTTAAGGATGATGTTATCGAAGTTGTCGAAGTACAGGACACTGATGCTTAGGAGTTTCGTCGGCACGCAGCATGGCTGGTCGACGTCTTTTCCGTTTCTCAACATGTGAACCAGGCTCTGGACGGTCGCGTGATTCGTGGGATGCTGGCCTTGGCTTAGGGGGAAGTTGCAGTGGCCCCTGCAGTGGTAAGCTGAGTACCCTTTGGGGGAGATGATGTAGTCGTTCCAACCGACCTCCTCGAAATCAATGTAGAGTTTGTGCCTCGCGCATTGGGTCGTATCGTCATTCGACTCTGCGGACGCCGAACGGGATCGACGACGTTTCAGGGTCGAGTCCGAAGTCGAGGAAGTCGCGTCTCTGGCCGTGTTCGTCAGCCTGTTGAGTCTCTTCCGGTGCATCGCGCGCTCGTAGATGTCCATCGAGCTCAGAGCTCCCGGAAGTTTCTTCGTCTTCGAGACGAACTTCTGGCCCTTCTTCGACGAAGACGCTTCGCGTCGTCCGCGACTTCGCTCGTCCTCCGATTCTTCCTCCTCGAGGCTAGCCTTGCGGTCCTTGTAGGCGGCATCTGCCTCTTCGGACGTCTCTTCCTCGAGGTTATTTGAGTATTTGTAATAGTGCGGAGTTATGGTCTCCCCCGTTGATGCCTCCTTACCGTCGTCGTCGAAGAGCACCAAGATCGGCTGCTTACTGTGGTGGTAGTCGTTCCTTCGGCAGAAATTAACCGCAGCATCGTCGCCGAAGAGGTTTGACGCTGTCACCAAGAGTCCGAGGTTCGGGGCTCCAGACAGCCACGAAAGAACCGCCTGCTTCACGTTGAACACCTTCAACATTCAATCACGCCCTTCGATCAATCGACTTTGCAAGCTGTGTAAAGCTCTGCGAGTGCCACGTCGTGCCCAATAAGTTACACTTCGAATATATGTTAGAAGGACTCGTATCGAAGGTTGAAAAAATTAATCACCTGCCAGCCAGACGCGTGCGCTCCGACGTAATGAACGTTCAGGAGCTTGTGCAAATCCGGAGTGTCTAGCTGGTGTTCATCCAGGACTTGGTAGACTCGGATCTGGAGGAGGAATAAAAACGTCAGTCGCTTCGATCAAGACAGAGCTTATGATACGTCAACTAAACACTCACGAGGTAGTACGGAGAGGAAAGAATCGCCGGATGCATAGCTTTGAGCGGGGTTCTCTTCCGGTACAGATGAAGTTCCGCCTCTAGAACGGACTCGTTCGTTTCCAGTCCGGAAATATTGAACAGATAATAATGCGACATGGAACTATCTGTGGGATGAAATAATTCGGACTTGTTATTCGTCACGACGAGACGCGACGACCGCCAGCCTAATTACCTCGTTCAATGAAACTGCGCACCACCTTAGCGTTGTAGGGGTTCCTGCCACGTGTAACACCGCTGGGATCGGCGATTGTGTTGTAGAGTTCCAACATAAACTGAGGTGGTATTTTGTGCCGGCCAGACCTATCGCTCGGTTCGGGTATGCCGAACATCTGTGCAATAATAAGGTAGGTACGTGAAAATGCGGGATAAGAGGTGCATCGAGTGAACAAAGTCATTTTCAAATCTAATCACTGACCTGTTGCAGCTTCGTCATGGCCGCTTCCCGCTGCGAGTCTTGAGTTTCTTCATCTAGACGATCGCCAGAAAACGTAAGACCGAATTCCGGATCGAAAAATCCGCTTCCCGCATCCGGTATTTCCGTGGGGTAGGCAAACACGTCGGCAAATAAAAGCAGCAAAAGGAAGATCCTTCGTCTCAACATCTCCGTTACTCGAATTAGCGTCCGTAGTGCGGTCAGTGGTACTTGCCGGTGTATAACTATAAGTTTTCAATCAGCGCTTGTTCTTTATCACAATAATAAACGACCAGCGTCTTCTTCCTCAATCACTTCCCGATCCGCGACACTTTACGCCCGTTCTAAGCGCGGCGGTGACTCGGAGGAACCGGACAACCGCGTTTCGCGTTTCCGTGTGCGGCCGAAACGGAGGAAAGGCACACCAGCGAGCGACAAACTCCCACCGAAATGGTCCAAGCTTATGAGCAGAGATGCTAAATGGCATATGGGAGGGCTCCCGCTCCGGAGACACCTTTATCCTCGACTGCCTCCGTTGCCTTGCCTTGCCGCACCTCGCCGCTCCTCACCTCAGATTTGTCACGGCGTTCCCGCCTTCGTCTCATCTGACCTTCACTACATAAGCGGCATTTGCATCGCACTCGTAACCCAAACTCGCGGATGTCTCTGCTTATTTTTGGACACAAATCCCCACTTTGTGCTTATAATCGCGGGGGCGAATCCCTCTACTATCATCAAAAAACTGTAAACAACTTGTGGCATAGAATCGAGAGGACAACACGCAATGATGCTTCCTTGGTATAATATCGAATCGGATCTAACTCGGGCAACCGAGTGCGAAAGAGGTGCTTTTCTGGCGCCCCCGGGACGCCCCCGAACGCCACCAGAATCCAGAGTCCAGATCGACGCCCATTACGAGTCAGAAGCTCCGGATGACATGGCGGCTATTAAAAACTCCATGTTCCTAAATTCTCGGGATTAGTAAGCGGCAAGATATGTGGAACATTGTTATTTACGATCCCCGCCCTCGCGGTATAAAATTTTTTCTCCTATTTTTATCACGCTTTCAGGGAATCCCCGCTAGTTTAATATAACCGTTATGCTCGTAATCGTGAAATGTTCCGATACCATAAACGTCCAATTTCCTGGAGTAACCGTAGGAAGTAATAGGTACGATTAGGGTTTCTAATATCGAATTGCAAATTGGCTGACCAACGATAGCGGCAAAAAAAAAAAAAAGAGGAATTGATATTCGCAAAATTTCGCAGTGAAAAATCTACCGTGCCTACCAGTAGCCACCTACTATAACCAGCAATGTGCGTTTCAATCCTGTAATATTTTACGCCCACGTCGTGAGGCTGATCTCAATTGGTTAGTTTATCACTTCCTTTCGGGTAACAAAGCGGGTCGAATGATAATATCGTTTACTTAGGGGAATTGGCAGATACCCGTGCAATGGATCGTCTACAATTTATATTTCAATTATACCTACATATATTCGGACAGATTGTCCAACTGCGTCATAATTACACCCTACGCGAACTTTATTAGACGTATATACGTTAATATTCATTGCGGAACTATTTGCTCGCCGCGCGCGTCGTGCTGATTGACTAGGAACTTATATGGATATTTTGAATTCATAGGGAATTTCATTTGTGTGTCACTCCTTGAACGAAGTTCAAATTATTGGTTCGAATGCAAGGTCGCGTTCTCTGACGATCAGCATCAAATCGTACATTGATGCAAGAGTCGCTTGTTTTTCTTTTAGGGGAAAGGATAATATAATACGATATAAAAATTTAGAAATTTATTATTCAAAACTGATACACGTAATGCAAGCGTGCAGTGTCTGCGTAGAATACCAACTATAAGATAATAATTACCAGATAATATCTCACGCTTCTTGATGACGATGATAAAACAAAGAATGTTTTTGTATACACATGTGATAATATGTGGCGCCCAAAGATCAGTGGCAATGAAAATTTCGAAAACTTGTATACCGGCAGGTGCTTTAGTACTAAGTTTGTTATTCGCTATAAAATGTAGGGGAGGGTGAGGCAGAACTGGATGTCTAAAAAAGTTGTTCCCTGTCACGGCGAGAAAGACAAAACTGTATACGCCACGTGACTCCGGCGAAATCGATAAGAACTGGAAGAGTGGGACTGAATCGGCTATCCAAAAAATTTGTTCAATTACAAATAATGTGCACCAAAGAAGAAGCCGAAAAATTTTGGCGACTATAGGCGTGACTAACAAATCAGCTAATTAAATTTAAACTAAACGCAAAAATTACATCATAAGTACGAATGACTGTACGATTTTTCCTGATTTTCATCCGAGACGCTTTGGAATCACTTTGTTTCATTCATCTTTGCCGGAAATGATAGTTGGTAATTTTGTTTTAGGTTGGCCAGTCTCGCCCTACGTTTCCCCAATCGGAAATTTCTTTTCGTCACATCTTTGTGCAGACTTGAAGTTGGTCTCGAATTATTTCCGAAATGACGTCATAGTCGCGACTTAACGACGAAGAAGCGATAATATATTTAGACACAAGCACACTGTGTGATAGCGATTATTTCTCTCATTCCGCCTCTCCGAGATCTAGGTAGAGAAAAAGAAAAGTCTGCATTGGACTACGAAGCTTTGTTTGGCGAAAGTAAAAATATCTGACAATGCGGGAATACTTCACCTATACTCGTGGATTTTAAATCTGGCCGGAGTGCAAGAATGCTGCTTTGAATATAGACCGGCGAGACACCTGGACGGGTCTTTCTTGTCCCGGAGCATACACGTCTCCGTCTCCTTCCCTGCACAAGCACCGACGCACTGACCGACGTCGATAGCCTGTTAAATGATCGGAAACGATTTATCAAAGTCCGGAAACGCGGAAGCATACCAGCGAAAAGAATATTCAGTCCTTTCAAAAGTCCTCTTTAGGGTTCCGAAGTGATTTGAAGCGATATCACGGACATTGCAACAGTGCGTGTAGACAAAAGGTCCAAATTCTCACCCTAACGAGAGGCTTGACCTCCGCAGAGTTTGTGCCGTTTCTTATTTCGATCTCGCTGAAGTCCAAGACGGTCTCGATGTGAGTCATCCTGTAGCAATCACCGCTGCATCCACAGGCTTCGATCACTTGATGAACTTCGTCACCTGGAAATAATAAGAGAAGATTGTGTAAGCTGACACGGATCCGTGAGAACTTGACGTGATCTTATAGAGAGACTGTTAAATTCGACTTACCGTTGGGACCGACAATACTTATCGTTCTGTTTCTCAAAGGTTTGCACCCAAATCCCCTGCCCGAACAGCGTCCCATGCACATACCAACGTCCATGTTAGCTTGATGGGGAGTTCCAGGATAAACAACGTAATTGTAAGGTTCTCTGGTGCAGGATTGCTTTGGTGTACAATCGCAGGAATCGAGGGCTTCGATGATGCGGACCCCCTGAAGGGTGGAGACCCTCTCAAGCCTTGCAGCGTTCGGTCGGCAGTGCCAATCGATGGGACATCTCTGGAAGACAACAATGATTTCTCACAGATCGGAGTGCGATGAAATCCAGGAATCCCCCGGAGTCTCGAGCTTTTTTGAACCCGAGAAGGAGGTCGGCAGAGTTACGGGCGATATCTCTTGGGGTATATCTTGCCCGATGCCAAGTTTAGTGTCGTGTTGTCGCCCCCGTGTCGGATCGCTGACCCCCGGTGATCCGACCTTCCAAGGACGCGAAACAGAACGCCGCGTGCAGTCCTGATCCGCATCCACGGCGTGGGCGGCACGACGCTTCGACGCGATTGCATCACGTGACCAAAATAGCCTTCGTAAACATCGGGATATCTCTCCTGCAGGATCTCTCCCTCCCGACTCGGCACCGTCTCGCCCTTATCTCATCCCATTTCGCTCCACGAACGGGTTCGATTGGCTCGTTGCTCTTTCGATAAAAGGAACACAACGGTCACTCGTTGATTTTACGAGGGGTTACGTGGGTCTCGAAGGGTAAAAAAAAGCATACGAAAGAATAATATTTGAACGATATTTCGTAAAATTTTCATTCAAAATTTTGAAAATTCAGTCGTTTAGAACTGGTTTTTGGAGAACCAGTATCGTCGCGGTGGACACGATAACTCATGCTAGCTTTATCTGAAATCAAAAAACCAAATATTTTTTGTTAGTAGGTGAGTGTAGGTAGGTAGTGATTGAGCGAAGGATTTCTTTTTTTGATCAAAAATTATTTTACAAGGCGTAAATTGTACCGAAGATCGTACTTTTTTACATAAAACTCTGCTAAAAATTCAAGTTTCAATTTTTATAAAAATCCTTCGTTCAATCGCTAGCTACACTCACCTACTGACAGAAAATATTTGGTTCTTTCATTTCATATAAAGCCAGCTTCATTTACCGTATCCACCGCGAAAATTCTGAGCCCCGCAAAACCATTTCTGAACGTCTGAATTTTCTAAATTTCAGGATAAAAATTTTACGAAATATCGATCAAATATTGTTCCTTCATATACCCTGAATTTGAGTAAAATTATTCTTTAATCATATTTTTAAAAAAATTTGAAAGTCGTCACATCGAATTACTTTCGGTATCACTGCCAGAATGCGGATTTTCAGCAACGGGCAGTGATCTGAAAGAGGTAACAACAATCTAAAATTTCCAACACCCATACGACTCGACGTACTCCAAGGTTCATTTTTCTGTGCAATTTCATACTTCGAAATCTGCATTGATCGGATGAACTCGAAGGACCGTGAAAGAGCGAATCGAGGAGATGACAGTTTGCATCTGTATGCACCCGAGTCACTGGACTCGTTGTTAATAATGGTGAAATCGACACAGTGTGAAACACCACGGGAAGACTGCATTGCGGATGGTTCGAAGAGTTGCACATCGTGGCAGTGGATAATTTTTTTCGGGACAAATTTCGGAGAAATACCTGCGGATACCACGTCCGCGGTATAAGTATAGGTATACCTGTACGTATAACGAGAAGACATCTTGAAAGTTTTTTACTGCAGGACAAAGCGTGGATCGCGTGATGAAATTCCTGAGGCGAATTTCAATCCCTCCGACGAAGAGGATCGTCGTCGACGAGGGTGAAATACTTGGGAGGATCGAGTCCAGCTGAGAAAGGTAGTCCGGCTCGTTTTTGTGCAGTACGCATCTTTCGCATCTTTCCCATTCTCCGTTTTATACGTATACATACGTATGTATTAACGTACGTACATACGTACATAAGTATATCCTTTTGGCGATGACTCAAGAGCTCGTGCAAGTCCGGCTGGGACCCGCATTCTTTCGCCACTGATCTTGCTTTATGGAAACTGCAGTATAGTGTAATCTTACCTGGATGTACAAGATACCGTCTATACTTTTCAAGAGTCAATAACTTGTCAGTATATTATTAATATTTGTAAAAGCTTCACTGCAATAATCAAATATTGGAAAAATGAGGGTTGTCATCAACTTAATCCCTAATTGCTCATTACATATTTCATTATTAATTTTTAATCGGGCCAAGTTTTTCTTAGTACGATTACATAAATGCGTCACCTGATTATCCCGTGATAAAGTATTATCAATTGTTACTCCGAGATACTTGACTGAATTAGCGTAAGGAATGTCACAATTATTTACAATAATGCTTGGAGCCAACTTACAATCGCCACCATAAATTTTCAATCTACTGTCAAGTATAATTGCTTGTATCTCATTGTCAGAAGCATTTAGTTTGAGACAGTTAAGTTTACGCCAATTAACAATTTTAGCAATTTCATTATTCACCATATCAACATATTGATTTACTTCTCACGGATATCAAGATCAATATACATATTATAATTAAATCATCTGCATACAAAAGATATTTGCAACTCGATATGCGCGCTAAATCAGCTATGCATAAAGAGAAAAGAAAAGGGCAGGTAGAGAAACGAATGCCGCTATCCAGTCACTAAAAGTACACAGAAATATCACAAGTAACGCAAGAATTTGTTTGTTGTTTACCTGAATCGCGGGTCGACCGGGGTCCCCTGGGTCGTTCACAACGTGGCGGGGGCAAAGCCTGCGGCAGTGACCGACGTCGACCTGAATCATTTGATCGGACATACCTGTGGGCAGACATTTGATCGGAGGATTACAGAAGTTTTATCTCGAGCGATTCGCACGAGTAATGACTCACGCAGCACAAAACTTACAAAAAAGGTATCGCAGGTCCGTCTCTCCGATTTTATTTCTTTTGCAATATGTTATAGTAGACTAAAAATTAAGCAGAACGCATTTTTTTTTATCCGCCATTAAACACTTTAAGGGGATTACCACCCTCCAAAGTAAGGCACGACAAGTCGTGATTTGGCAGTGTCACCCACAAGAACATAATATTTTTTAACCAATCCAACTGGAAAGGTTTGCTCATAACGAGAAGTGAGATATGTAATTTTTTCAATTGAAATAAAAAAGAAAAAACTGCCAAATCGCCGCTTGACATGCCTTACTTTGGAGGGTGGTTTCACCCCCTTGAAGTGTTTAATGGCATTTCAATAAAAAAAATACGTCTCGCGTAGTTTTTAGCCTACTATAACATATTACAAAAGAAATCGAATCTGAGAGATCTACCTGGGATACCTTGCTTGTAAGAATCGTCACAATGACGATTTTAATGTTTTTTACTGTCTGGGTTTGATTTTCGTCGAAAGTGATATTATCTTACGAAGTAGAAATTAGCTAATTAACGAATATTTTCATTAACACATCGTATAACTGTACCGCCAGTAAAATTGGCGTATGGAATGCCTCATGCTATCCTCTTCTGATCTGCATGCAGCTTTTTGCCAGGACGGAATTTAATCGGTGTCTGGTTATTCAACCGTTTTACGAGAGATGCGAAAGACTTTTATAGACGTGTATACCTATGTATATGATCGGCGGCGCCTGTTGATCGTTCTGCAGAAAACAAATTTGAGTTGTGACTCGCGTTAAATTAGATGCCGTGATCACGCGGACGGGGATCATCGTGTCGGTAATGTGACTCTGCTATTTTTGGTACGGATGAGCGGCTGCATCGGCGGCCACTAGGCGCTAGGGTGGGCGGTTACAAAAAACGTGCTCGTGATTCACGCGAACCTCCGCCATCCACGAGGCATCGACGCGATCCGCAATGTCCAGGTTGCATTTTTTATCGCTTCTTGCCGTACACGACACCCTGGTGAAAGTTTCTACTACTGCGAATTTTTACGGAAATTGGAAGATTCGATGATTTTTCGCGAAGAATGGTTAATTTTCTTTGACCCTATAGTAGGTCACATCTCAGTAGATTCGCGTAACGGCCACACGGGGTGAAATTGACCCCAAACGTGATATTGTGCTTCAAAAATGAGTTCTAAAAATGTAAAAAAAATATTTAGGTATTGTTTATGGATTGTAGAAAAAATTCTCAGCTTTCCTAACTAAAATTGATTGTTTAAGTATTGTAAAACATCGGTAAAGTTACAGAAAGTGGCAAAAATGTCGAGAAAAATGTCTTTATTTAAAACATGTTTGGGATGAAATTCACTCCAAGTGACCTCTTAGATTTAAAATCTGTACTAGTTTGTAGATTTTTTACAGAAAAAATACAAATTTTCATGCAAATCTAAATGTTTTTACGAGAAATTATGCACATTTGCAATTTGGTACGAAAAAAATTTTTTTTACAAATTTTCACGAAATATTTCAATTTTCCTAATAATTCTTAGAAAATCGTTGAAATCATTTTCACCAAGGCAGCTGTTACCTTACGACAAAGTGCAAAAATCATTATAGAGCGTTGCAATATTGCAATTCGTCAAATCAGCTTTGCCCATCGTTGATTGCCTTTGAATCACTGTGTATTAATGCTGCACATCAGCCGGAAGGTCCGTCTGTGTCTGCCCCCTATTTTCACGCGAGTTTCAATTGCTTAAACGTTCTCGGGAGTGATTGCATGTATAATATGTTTTATAAGGTGCATGTGTATGTTTCGTCTACGCAATGCAAGTGAAATTTATTAAACAAATGTATAGAATAATATAAGCGTCTTTGCATTCCTTCACTGTTACGCGAAGTAGGTATTTATTCTTCCGTTGGTCTCTCTTCTTTTTTCTTTTTTCTTACTCGAGGAAAGCTATCAAATGTTCAACTTACCGTGGCCCACTTCTATCATTCTTTCATGTTTCACGCAGCAGAGATGCTGCGGTTGCTCTTGCTCTTGACTTGCCAACTCGCTAGCCTCAGTGGTTCTTATTACTTCTTCTGCAGGGGATTCGTTTTCCACCTCGTTCGCTGGAAGTATAAAGTCAAAGATTGAAAATTAGTATGGAAAACGGTTAAAATTGTAGTTCCCTTTTAATCTTCCAAGAGGCAAATTTGATTCTAGCCAGTATTCTTCGTTTCGGGACTTTGCCGCTTGAAAATTGTGGCGGAAATAATTAGAATCCAGACGACTTACTAGTGGCGAACAGTTTATTGTAGTCCTAGTTAATTCATAGCTCACAATCAGCTTCAGTTCCAATATAACTTTGTCCGTAGTCTGAACAAATAAAATACCTCGGAGCTCGTCTCGCCGTTCGTTGCCAATGAAGACGTCATTGAGTTCGATTGTCCGAATGAACTGCGAGTTAGAACTGGGTAGAACTGCCGTTTGATCATATGAATTTTAACAATGAGTCAACACTTTACCTTTCCCCTGATTTATCACTCAGACAATCAACGTAGTATCAGACAATTTTACAGACGCGTTGTGTAGAAGGGCTAAGAGTAGAAAGTGGTTTACAAGTACTTTTTGGTTCCAAAAAAATGGATTCAGAACAAATGAGCCTTGAATAATAAATATGTCAACGATCGGTTATTAAGAGAATATAAATCTACAGTTGAATGAGCACGTTGTTTTTTCATATCACGACTACGAACTTAATTATCAACGTTACTTAGAATCAATTATCGCAACTAATGAATTATAAGTCAGGGTTAGTCAATTTCTCACTCCGAGTGTTGACACATGAACTAATTTACTCTCATCAGATGAGAAAACATGTTTTGAGAAATGAGATGCCGTAAAAGAGTTTCAGTATTTTATCAGCAGGTGATATTATTTAAAATATTCAATTTTGACGACCACGCGAAAGGCAGATGAATTATTTTGTTTCTTGTTACAATTGAATAAGAAAATTGTGATATTTGTAACTTCTAGTGATTCAACCAATTGATAAATTTTTTAACGAGCCTCCAACGTGTCGAGCTAAGTGGTTCTAGGGTATATGGTAAAAGGAAAAAATGTATCCTCAGCAGGTGTTTCCACCACCAAGGTCTCGCCTACCTAAGCAAACATTTCCAAGATAAATCAGGGTGAAGCCGCCAAGGACGATCCACCATCCCCTCGTGCTCCTCATGGGTCCGACCGCGTGTTTGAGATCTGGAAGGCGAGTAGATATCTTTCCGTGTTCCTCAGTTAGAAAGTTGCCTCAGGGATGCGGTTTCCTGTCCGTTATCTCATTCCGTGCGTCTCTTGGTCCCAACACCGGCCAGCTCCCTTTTCCCCGATTATTTGTTCACTCGACCAGCAAACGGAATACTTGCAGATGTCTACCAGTCACACGCCCTATCGATCCACAATACGGTTTACGATGGCCGATGGCCCACGCAGGTTGCAATCTCAGGAGAGACTGGACAGTGCTCGGTCACTGGTCGCGATGAGGAGACCGCTGCTGACAGGACTGTCTATTAATCTCGATCACCCGTCGTCCGTTCTCGCGGTGAACGTTTGTTCCTCCGTATGTCAGCCGAGAGATTTGCAGATTTTAATTACCTTCGGGATCGCCGTCCCGTCGTTCCTCCCTCCCTCCCTCCCTCCTTCCCAGCCTCCCCTTTCCTCTCTGCACCCTCCAGAAGATCGGGAGAGATCCTTAGGTCCTCATCGTTTGTGCCGCTGACAGATTGATGGAAGAGACGGAGATTGAAAGAGATAGAGGATGGTGGGATGTGAGGAGTGATAGAGATGCGCGAAGAGGCACAAAGAACCTGCCGAACCTGGAGGAGGACCGCGCTCAAGACTCGCGGTTCTGCTTTTATTTTAAAACGCTTCGACGCCGGATGCGATTTCACTGTACGTAGCTCGTACGTACACCTTTACGGAGTCGAGTCATCCCGAACGCTGCATGTCTATTCGACGTCACAAATCACACGGTGTCAATTATATTCCTGATATCGCAGGTGGCTAACAGAACGATTGGAATCGATCTCTCGGGCATAAATAGCTCTTTGTAATTCCTCTTTTGGCTCGCGATGCCATTATTTGAACAGTGCTCATGGTAGGAGCATGCTTGGAACCGCAATCAACGCGATTGCGTCATTGCTGATCGCCCCAATCCATCGTAATGAACTTATTTCAATTGTAAAATGCGACAGTCTATTGTGAATTGGTGATTCGGAAAGTTTATGAAGTACAATCAAACTGTGGGTCTTAGCTGAAACTGTCTCAAAGGAGGGCTTAAAATAAAGGTCCAGCATTGCTCGTATTATTTGACAATTCGATTGTGTTGCAACGTCGTTTTGTAATGGGCAATATCAGATTAAAAACAAAACTGATACCTAATAAAAATGGTATTATCCATCTCTACTATTATTGAATGAGTATCCATACCCATTAGAAGAGTTATAGTCGAGTTTATTACGGTAGTAATTAGTTAAAATTATTTATTACAATAGCATTCGTTATCAGTCTTATGTGATATTTGAGGATGCATAGTCTGCAAAATGTTGAAAGCATAATAATTGATTGATACTTCTCCGAATAAAAGATCGTCTAACAACGATATATCACACGAAAGGATTCTGCATCCCTGCATATAAGTGAAATTAGTATTCGTGTAAGTGAGCTCACATCTATTTAAACACAACCAGCTGCAAACAATGCATTGATGATGGAGAATTCAGTATTTTGATACGTAGGACGTAGGACGTAGGACGCATCTAATAATTAATGTTCCCTAATTGTTCTATACTCTCATTGTCAAAAATACTTGACCCTCTTTCGGTCGTAATTTTGGCATTATATTTGATTGGTTTGTTTTAAATTTGTAGCAAAATCATTGATGAATGTGTGACCGAAAAATAATAGTATCATTCACATTCTAAAAGTTCAAGCTACATAATAAAAATGACTAACAATTATTCAAGTTATTTTAATTTCGAATAGTAATTCAATTTTCGACGCGCTCATTCTGATTACAGACCTTGAGAAATTTTAGTGATGCACTCACTAGACGTGATCGATTTATTCCAGATGGATCATTAGAATTCACAGGTGTTGATCGTATCGAAATGCTTAAGCAAACAATAATTTTTATTATCTCGTTCGTTGTGTCCAATAATAGTATGGAGTTCAAACAAGGTATTTCCGCCTACACGAATGCAACTTGCATTACATTTTGCAATGCCAAATAGTTTACTCGCAGGCGTAACTACGAAACCAGGTCTGCTGTTGGTTGATTAGCCCTTTCCGATTTACCTAACAATGTGATTGGTCTTCTAAGCAGGGGCTGCTCTCACTCTACAAGAAAATAACGCGCTCTCAAGTCATGCGTCTTGTGCTCATCATGCGGCTCGAATTACTTGTGAATCCGGTATGGTAACCTCGAAATGTCACCTAAGTCGAAGAAAGGCTCGGCGCTTTGGTACTCGTGCGAGAAATGCGAAGCGGTCTTATCCCAAAAGGACATTACCGTCCACGAAGAAAATTGTCCACCATGTGCGAAAGCTTGGAGTCACAATTATATTCGACATGGTATATTATACAGCAGCGTCGAAGTCTACAAGTCACAAGGTGAGCGAGACATTTGAGGTTATGCTTGTGTTGACAAGAGAACTTCACGACTCTGAGACGATGTTGAAAAACTTTCAACTTTTAATACCATATATTATACATTTTAGAACAACCAAAGAATATTTCTACACGTGAGTTAAACGACATGGTTTTCGTGGCTCAGTCGGCTATGCAGTTGTGTAAAATCGCTATTGGCGATCCAGTTGTTCTGAATGTCGGACAAAATACATCTGTCAAAATTGCATGGCCAACCAACGAAAAGAGTCTGACGAGCGTCTGCTTGACAAGGCAAGGTAGGTTTCACAGTGCGTACACTGGTTGAGTAATTTTTCCTTTTCCTTTATTCTTTTGAAAATTTTTTGCTTTCTTTGTTCAGCCATCGATTTGAACAAGCTTGAAGGGCGTGTCAGAATCGAAAAGCTTACATCAGATGTTGGTCTGGCCACGCAAATCAGTATCGAGTATGTTGGCAATCAAAAATTGCCGGAAGTCACGACGGAGTTGGATATATTGATAAAAAATTATCATGAACAGAAAATATTTACCATTGGGAACAGAATATGTGTGCCTTATTATGGGAAGAAATTGATCTATAAAATTTTAGATATTAATGGTGAAAATTTGACTGCTGATAATCGGATCACAGCGCCAGTACCCAGAAACTTAGAGGAGCATTTTGGCGATCTGAACTTATCCGAAAGCAGTTCGGATAGGGTGATATTTTACAAAGCCCTCTACTCAACAAAATGGACAATTATGAACAGCGAGGTAGAGGAAAAAGGTCCTGAAACCAGCAGCGTTGTGAAATCATCTGATATAGCTGGCTATGACGATTTCATAGAGGAAGTGAAACATGCGACTGATTTAGCCCTTGGGAAATATAAAATGATGAAAGGTTTTGACGTAACGAGGGGCATCTTACTGTATGGAACGCTGGGGGTTGGGAAATCGTTGATAGCGAAAGCAGTGATGGCTGAATCTGGTGCACACATATTGACAGTAAACAATTCAGAAATTTATAGCAAGTATGTAGGTGAGACAGAGGTCAAGTTGAGAGAAATATTTGCGGAAGCTAGAAGAAATGCTCCGAGTATAATTTTCATAGACGACATTGACAATATGTGCGGAAAAAAAAACAAATCCAGTAGCGATCAAGAGAAGAGGGTCCTGTCAACGCTGTTGGCGCTGTTTGATGAGCTTCAAAGTTCAAATGCCGACATTCTAGTCATAGCTACAAGTTCGCAGCCGCATGCTTTGGATCCTGCTCTGCGCAGACATGGCAGAATTGACAAGGAGTTTGAGGTATCCGTGCCTACACAAAGAATGCGCAAAGAAATTTTGCTCAAATTATTATCCAAAATTCCCAATAATCTCAGTGATTCAGACATTGGTGAAATTTCTTTTGTCACGCATGGATTTGTCGCAGCGGATCTCTTTAGCCTCTGTTCTAGGGCGACGATGCATGCGATAAAGCATTGGAGAACATCTCAGACATGTTCAGATGAACGAGATGTTGAAATCATTTTGACCATGGAGAATTTTAATTACGCCTTAACGATGGTCTCACCATCGGCAATGAAAGAAGTTCTTGTTGAAGTGCCGAACGTAAAATGGTCGGATATCGGTGGGCAGAAAGATCTGAAACTAAAATTACAGCAAGCCGTTGAATGGCCCTTGATGCATCCAGAAGCATTTGTTAGAATGGGGATAACCCCACCCAGAGGTGTTCTCATGTTCGGTCCACCTGGTTGTTCAAAGACAATGATTGCCAAAGCACTTGCCACAGAAAGTCAGCTGAATTTTCTCAACATCAAGGTAGCTATTTTTTATTTCCTTAAGGCCGAATAGCATTTCAGCTGGTATCCAATATAGTTTTCAACTAAGATATCTGTTTCTTTTAGGGACCAGAATTGTTTTCCAAGTGGGTGGGGGAGTCAGAAAGGGCAGTGAGAGAGGTTTTCAGAAAAGCCAGACAAGTTGCGCCATCTATTATTTTCATCGATGAGATCGATGCAATTGGAGGTGAAAGGGCGTCTGGAAGCAGTACTGGTAGTAATGTCCAGGAGCGTGTTTTGGCTCAATTATTAACTGAGCTTGACGGTGTCACTGAGTTGGGTAATGTCACTCTGGTAGCGGCCACTAATAGGCCGGACAGGATTGATAAGGTGAGGCTTGGATTGAATGGAAAATTGCAGTACAGTGTTGTTCAGCTTAATGGATATGACTTGTATGAAAGGCCCACATTAGAAAAAAAGTATCAAACCAAAAGTTATTTGATAAGTTGAAAAAATGATGCATAGTATTAAATGTATTTTTTTTTATTAGGCACTGCTTCGACCTGGACGTCTGGACAGAATAGTGTACGTTCCATTACCGGATTCCGAAACGAGACAAGAAATATTTGACATTAAACTTCGTAAAATGCCGGTTTCTGCTGACGTGGATATAAATGACCTGGTCTACTTGACGGAGGGTTATTCGGGTGCAGAGGTTCAGGCAATCTGTCATGAAGCTGCAATGAAGGCTCTTGAGGAGAATTTGAATGCGACTGAGATTACCAAAGAACATTTCAAAGCAGCCTTATCTATTGTGACACCCAGAACGCCTGCCTCGTTAATTAAATTGTACGAAGATTATTTGACTAAAAACTGACTCAATATAAATTTTCCGCGAATATTTAATAACCTTATCACCTCAAGTGTATTTCGTATAGAATATTTAGCGAAGTGTGTAGAAATTTGCATAACCTTAGGTTGCAAATGCGTACAACTCACTGTTGGCTGAAAAATGTAAGAACGGATACCCCTGGGTAAATTTTTGTGACCAGTATTTGCCGGGCAAGTGGGCCTCGGTGGGCCTGGGAGCCTAGGAGGGTTGTGCTCTATCGACTCTACTTAACGGGCTCGCACCGACATTCGTAGCAGCCGAAGTAGTGTCGATATGACAGCTTGGCATTGAGTCGGTACAAAGTGAGTACGTAAGACTACTGGCCGATCACCTCGATCATCCCCGTGAGAAGACGCGTGACCCCGTCCACCGCCAACCACCTCCGACCGCCACCGACCACTTCCGACCACTTTTATCCACCTTCATCCTCCTTGTCCACCTCGACCCCCTCCGCCACTTCCTCCTCGACCTCCTCGACCCCCTATCGACGACATGGACCGCCGCCGATCAACTCCATCTACCTCCAAACACCTCCTACCTACCACCTCCAACCACCACCAAACACCCCCTGTCACCTCTTACCACCCCCTACCACCTCCTACCACCTCCTACCAGCTCCTATCGACTCCTACCAGCTCCAATCACATTCTACCATTTCCAAACACCTTCAACCATCTCCAACCACCTCCGACCACCTTCGTCCCCGTGCTTCTCCATGTATTGTTCAACATTAATATTCGTAATTATTCCAACAACATTTCATTTGCTCTCTTGATCTTGAATTTTCGTAGGCATAGAATCGAAACGCTGTTTTAGCTAGTCGCAAGTGAAGTATCTACATTGGGTAGTGAAGCAGAATTGCTTTTCGAAATGTGTTCGGATGGAAAAAAATTCAGAGTAACTCTAATACATCACGGATGCGCTAATTTTGATCAAGATGAAATGGATGCTCCGTATATGTGACAGCATTTAACGCAGCATTGTCCTGATTTAAAGACCTGAAAAGGTGATTGTCGGCTATTTTTTTTTTGATGGGGAGTCGACCTCATCGACCTCCAGACACCTCCACCCACCGCCAACCACCTTTGACGACCACCGCTAAGCACTTTGGGTTATACCTGGAATAGCAATAAATATTTTCAGTATGCGAACACATCAAAAATATTGTGTAAGGATTATTATAATTAATTAATTAATCAATTATATAATAAATTTTATTAGCGCATTTATAGCTACTGAATTTGCGCTTGCGTGAAAAATGAATTTAAATAATTTATTGTAAACATGACAAGTTTAATAAATTTTACATAGAATACAATTACAATTGCCTTTAAATATTATAAAAATGGTATACTCACCGTGCAGAAATCCTCGGCCTCCTCTTCGTCCACCTCGATCACCCGCAACCACCCCTAACCACCCTCGACCACCACCAACCACCTCCAACTACCACCGCTAACCACCTCGGGTTATACCTCGAATACTAAGAAATATTTTCAGTATTAGAACACATCAAAAATATTGTGTAACTAATAACATAATTTTTTTCTTTACAGATTTTACTAATAAGATTATGAGAAAATTATAAAAAATAATAGAAATTTCATTAGCACATTGATAGCTACAGAATTCGGGCTCGCGCGAAAAATGAATCGAAATCATTTATTGTAAACACGACGAGTTTAAAAAATATTAGATAAAATATAATTACAGTCGCCATTAAATATTATAAAAATGTTATACTCGCCGTGCACAAATAGTAACATAGCTTTTTGTTATTGGTTTATAATCATTTATTTTGTACTATTATCGTATACGAATGGTTAAAAACTGAAAGCAATCAATAATTATATAGCTAAATATTTAAGTAACAGCGAGAAAATGTAAATAATAAAATCACATAATGGAGAAAAAATATCTTTCATGTCGGGAAAATTACAGTCTTTTTTTTTCAAATCAATCAAATATGATAATTTTTAAGCGAAACGTTCATTGTCGACTATTTTTTTTTAATGGGAGTTAACTAACGAAGCTGTTCAAAATTTCGAGTGTATTTTAACTCACATTTGGTCCGTACAAGAAAAATTGACCTATCATCAATTGTCGCAAAATGGCGAAGTTATTAGGCTGGCCATGGAGGCTCCTCGCCGCTGGAATCTCGAATTGGCGGGAAAGATGGAGTGCGTAATTTTTGTCTGAAATGTAAAAACTAAAATTACTTTGAATCGATGTATATTTTTATCATCGATGAACTAAAAAACTCAGAAAAAGAACGTTAAAACACATTCATTTTCGTTCAGAATTTTCTTGGTAAAAATCGTTACTCTTCACGTTTGAGCTCGACAATTAATATGATATCACGGTTTTCTGGGTTATTTTGGTACATTGATAATAGAATGGTGCGCGAATTGAAAATAACTAGTTTCAAAACACTCGCTCGCTAAAACTCGTTCGGGATCGGATGCATAGTGTAACTGGTGTTTGTGCTCGTGCGCGCGGTTACTCGTTGTCAGTGTTTTACCAGATGACGTAGTTGTAGGGGAGACTGGGGTCGGATGACTCCCCAAAAAATTCTGGTATTTGCTTGACAGTATACAGAATGAACACTGTCTTTTTGCATGTGACGCAAACCCAATCTGCTCGTACGGTTTTTTCTATATGATGCTACAAATTACGTTTACACATGCATGTAAATATAACGTATTGTGATTTTATGACAATAAATTTCGTCTAAAAATACCACAGAACGATCAGTCAAGTGCTGACAGATTTGAAACACTACGCACAACAATTTTAGCTCTAATTGAACGACGTTACCGTCACGTATTCCTATGTATACAACGCCAACCACTCACCAATTGCAATTTGTTGACCCTGATCGTTCGGTTTCTCTTCCGATTGAAAATTTTATCTGAATCATGCATATTGGTTCGATAGTACAAAACATGACGTTTTCAATAATCAAACTTGTAAATTTGAAAATTAGTCCGGAAGGTCGCAAGTCATGAGGTCAAGAATTTGGACAGCCAGAACTAAGGAGCGCTTGTTCTGGAAGTCGAGTTCCACCAGGAAGTGGACCTGGAGCGCAGAAACTACGCAGCTCTTGGTCAAAAGTCACCAGGTCAAGAACATGGACAGCCAGAACTACGGAGCGCTTGCCCTGT
Organism: Neodiprion pinetum; assembly: GCF_021155775.2. Classification (NCBI taxonomy): domain Eukaryota; kingdom Metazoa; phylum Arthropoda; class Insecta; order Hymenoptera; family Diprionidae; genus Neodiprion; species Neodiprion pinetum. The sequence continues at coordinate 42,991,976 of NC_060234.1, forward strand.
TACCTCTCAGCCAATTAAATGCTGAGTGAGAGAGACCCTAATATACCCGCTTACCATAGACAATTCTGCGCTAAAATGTGAATTCTTTTATTTTCCCAAGCGGATGTCAACATGCTTCGACGTCCAACGACGTATCGAAATCGAAGATCGAAACACTATCGAATAACCACATCCGTCATTGGTCTAAACGCTTGAATAAATTTTTATTTTATAAAAACCTCAAAATTCTAGTTGCAGTACAGATAAGAATGTCTGTAATTGTAAAAGACCCGTGCAGAGTTTATAATATGTGTTTTTATCGTGCCAAAAATTCGTGGTACGCATATATCTAAGTTAAAATAAATATGTATCACCAATTTGCACAGCTACAATACCTCTAAATGTCTTTTTGCATAATAGTTATCAACATTTCAAGCCTGTGTTTATACTATTCATTGTTAAAAGGCGAATCACCATTGCAATTTATGCTGCACAGTTGTGATCAAATTATTCGTATTCGTCTCCTTCACGTGTAATACAAATGCCATAGCTGCCATCCCTGCTGTCCACCCGCGTGCTGCTATCCTCTTCCTCCGAATCCTGATCCTTGTGACTGTATCAAAAGATGCCCACCCATCTGCCCTCAAGCCCCTCTACGCAAACCCGAATCAGATCCTTGCCCATCCGAACGTCCTCAGCATTCGGGACCTCTTCCCCATGAAGCCTGTTACAATTGTTCATCGCCACTGTGTTGCCCCCCTACGATGGGTGGCCGTAGAAGATGATTTTCGTGACAATCCAAATTTTGTAATGATTATATATTCTAATAAGCTTTTAAACTTATGTCTGCAATTACTGATGAACCATTTTAAGAACTATTCTAGATGATTGATTATACTAATTGTAAGATCAATGAAGAATTATATAATATTACCAAAATAAGATGGTTGATTAAATTCAACATTGAAGTAGGATTAAAAATCGCTTCGTGTAACCAGTCAAAAAAACTAATTGTAAGGCAAAGGAATGCATCGGTTTATATTTGTTTTTAAGAAGATTATGCTAGGTTAAATAATTGGTAACCGCCAATGACATGAATAGAAAATACAGAATTTGCGACCAGATACGCTTGTCCTGGTCTTTTTTCAAAATTCCTGTAATCTTGTTCAACATCAATTAATTCCAATTCAACTCGTACATCGCCAAAATGCCTTGCAATACTGATTCCACGACTTCAGCATCGTGCTATATTCCTCCGCGATGTTTGACGCCTTGCCAATCATTTCCACCGCCATACATCCCTATGTGCCCACCAGCATGTTGCTGCTTTCCACCGCGTTACCCTTAGCCAGGTTGTGCACGAAAAATCAGGACTACACCGACGTTGGTCGGCAGTCTCCTTTAACCGGGAATCAGAAGAGTCTGTCTTTCTGATACGTCGTCTAATCTTGCTCAGTGTGGTTCCACAGCCTCAAGATAATTTTCAGATTCCGCCGACGGGGCTCGTGATAAATCAAAATGCTTTGAAAATATTTGGACCTGAAAAAAGTTAATCAGACTTAGCTTATTTGGACCAGAGAAACACCAACACTTCTGCATATCACAAGTTACTCGCAAATTTGAAAATCTGTGTTCAATTCGTCCCGTCATTTGACATTTAAGATATCTGAACGACGCATTTGTAAACACGGTACGATTGTACAGTTTTGGCCTTGAGCGAAATTCCTGTTAAGCTTTTCTGTTTATTAATTCTGTCATACGATACTCGAGGAGCATTGAATCATTGCAACCATGGCCGTGCACGTTAAGTGCAACCGACCTTACAACATTGAAGCACTGAAGGCAATAATAGCAAAGTAAATACTTGACGGATTTAAACTTCAAACTCAACATAACTTATTCAAACTCTTCACTCTCACGCAGCTGTGGTGGACGGGGTCCCAGCCCACCTCGATGTCCTCCGATGGACCAGACTTTCAACTCATCATACAGTCATCTCGATGGTTTGTTATACTATTCTATGCAATTCGCCCACAACACCTTGTTCAAAAACTTTGGTAATACCAATTAGCCGATATCTCAAGCTCTGGACCATGCCGTCGATCGGCTTCTTCTGCTCCTTCCTTACCATCAAGTGTCAGTGATCCTTGTAGCAGCCCCCGTAAGGCCCGCGCTACGGCACAACGGAGTGGCACCACGTCATCGGGAACGTGTTGCATGACTTGTCCACCAATGGCACCAATTCCACCTTGCCCACCTTGTCCTTTCATCTGTCCACCGTGCACAGGATATCCTTGTGTCACTCTCGCCCCATTTCCTAAGCCGGTTCCGGCACCTTGCGAACCCGCCAGGCCTGTTGTCAGGACCCCTATAAATGCCGGGGGATTGTTCTATACCGGGACCACTGTTTGTTGTCCCTGCCTTCCTCCGGCATCTCCACCAAAGTATTTGCCCTGCATACCAATCTCCGGAATGTCAGTTTGGTGCTAATTGAAGAACGGAAGTATAATGCTGAAGTTTCATGTTCGGTAGGAAAAATTGTAAATTATGAAAGTGTAGATTGAAATTCGATTGTAAGAGAACAAAATGTAATAAAAACAGTGCAATATATCAATGGCCGTAGTGATACGAACCATAAATTATTTCGTGCGCCGAACAGTACGACAAAAGATTGCGATTGTCAAATATAAAATAGTGTCATGGCGAGAATATAAAATTGTATTATATTTAAGAAAATTCCTCCCTTGTCATAGCTGCTGTGGTTACCTGGCCTTGTTTCACTACTGCTCAAGAAAAGCAGAAGAAAAATTTCCTCATCATCATGAGGTAGTCAAAGATAAGATTTTTCGAAACATTCTCACTTGGGCAATGTCTGCATTTTATCAAGTTAACCTTTTGGTCTTGTCACAGAAAAAAGACTCAATTGGATGTACAAAATACCGTAATAAGTCCCAATGATGGAGAACTACTCCCATGTGAAAAATTTCAGCCTACCACCGTACAAGCATAGGAGAAACCCATGTCTGCAGACAGAGAATGAACCTCTGATCCCCGGTCTAGCCGATGCACCGCTGATTGTTTGTAGAAGCATTCAGGAGAAAAGGCGAACTAGTGATCCCAGAGTGATTAGGGCTCGAGATATGCCTGTTGCAGAGTGTGACTACGAATACGTGGTATATGATTAGTTACAAGTATGTTAGTTGGCTGGTGGTCTGATACTTTGCTTCTGTTTAAAAATTACAGACAGACAAATTTATGTCCATAGATCAGAAATTCAAGTCGAGCATTTCATCATTTGCACATTTGTCATTTCCAACATTTGCTGAATTAAAATTTATTTGGTAGCCACCAATCCATACTCCTTCGGACCCCGATGCTGTTATAGCTGCAAGGAAACATACGTGTAACGATAAACAATCTTTCCCTGCAAAATCGGGGGATGGCGCTACTACTACGGAAGCCAACGGTGAGGGTATCCTGCGAAATCGTACTCGCAGTAACGCTATCGGGGAATCTGGTGACCCAACAGCAACGAATGACGATGCGCTGAGTACCTGTAGTCGAGGATCCAGTACCAGTCTTCGAAGTTCGGTCAGTCGTTCCAGTCAAAATAGTCGTCGGACCACGGCGACGAAAAAGCTTTTGCGATCACCGAAGGGAAGTGATTCTAAGGGCAGTGATGGACTTGATAAATGCCTGCATCAGCTGCACTTTCAAACCGTTGGGCGAATTGCAAATGGGCTCGATGACGAAGACCTCAGGTCAAGACGGCGATGATGTTAGCTGAAAAATACTTAATAATTTTCACGCGATTTTGTAATATGCAGTCATTTGTTGCTGTGATATTTTGTTTGCAACACGGTTGCATAACGTGTGTCATACTGAAAATTCCACGTAATTGTTAACCTCTGTGTCAGACTAAATTGTAATAGTGAATAAAAAACGCTTATTATTTCTATGTGCTCTGGGTCATTGATTCAAACTTTGTTGTTTAGCATAACATAATAACTAACATGTGGTAAGTGCGTGACTATGCCACTTTACATCTATTCGTATCACGGTCAAAATATTTTTATTCGTTTTAATAAGTAGGAATATAGACTATAGAAAATAAATGATAACGTGTATGCTGTAGCGTTTCTTTATGAAACTGCAAACCAAACCAGGGAACTGCAGCACATGATCTTTAAGGACGTTGCCTACTCCCGGCGGAACTGCTGCTTGCAGACGTTCACGCGATGCAAGTTTTCTCCGTCATTTATAAAGATATCGAACTTCCATTAGAAGCATTTTGAAGGCGAAGGAGTAATCTGTGCCGTGTATTTTTTCAAATTTCAAATTTTTTTTTTCAGAGTCGTAAAAAACAGCACTGAAAGTGAGCAAATTTCCCGTTGTAATAAAACAAGAAGGAATTTTTTTTTCACAATTCTACTTAACACGTGCAAACCCGTAATCCGAACCGCGAGCCGTGAGCGTGAGCGTCGGTGTGTTCTTCGTGAATAAATACACCGGCCCACAAAAAAAAAAAGTGGTCTGTACTTTTGACCGGACCTACCTATTTTGCGTATATCGACGCGCTGAATCCGAAACTGAAGTCAGTTTTGCCCGTACACCCTCAAAATTTTGAGTAAATTGCAAAAAACCATAAAAATCGCCAAAAATTAGCAGTTTTGGTGAGAAAAAAATTTATGGAACTATAGACTAAGTATGATTTTTATGTATTTTGGTCCGCTGAATCCAAATTTGAAGTTTATTCAACCATAAGCCGTTTAAAAGAGTTAAAAACTTATTTACCAACATTTACAAAAACCATTTACAAAAAATGATGAGCAATAAAATGGATTGTGTTCCTTTCAAGGGTTTTGCTTTTGGATATCTTTCTTTCAGATACTCCTCCACTCGATTTTTACGCATCTTTAAATACCATACACTCAGAGAAAATTATGGTTGTCTTTACCATAAAAAATAGTGTGCTCAGGGGACAATACGAATTTATAGTTAATAGAACTTATTGCATTATGTTGTTCCGAACTATCAATTTATGGTTACATCTGACAAAAGTTTTATGGTTAACGGTACAATAATGAAGACCTGACCATGTTTAAACATTAGTGCGATAAACGTGATAAACTTATCGTTACTCGATTTATAATTTGGAAATTCAATACAGAAATTGTAGATTGCAGTTTGTTAACTTTTACTATACGAGTTGAGTAGCTTCATCGTAAATGTCTAGTAAAACTGGAATGAAAAAAAATGGATGAGGAACTCGTAGATAACTCATCCTAATGATTTTTCGTGAGCGTAGACACCATTTTGACAACTTATCAGTAACGACAACCGTTGAAAACGCATTTTGGATCGATCAAAACCTAGCGCATTATTTTTTTCTAACCGGGGCTCTTACTCCTTTCGCTCGCAATGTCCGAATTATAAGTCGGGCACCCTACCTACTACGCCAAACTACCTTATGAGAATCTAGGACTTTATTTGATTGATAATACAATGCACGGTCCATACGGAGATGACTGGTCAGTCACTGAAAACTGATCAATAAGATTATTTCATTTATCAAGTGAATTCAGCAAAATTTTTAGTAAATTCCAAGTACCGTAAATGAAATTTCCAAATATACCTGATACATTTACTGCACAATGAAGTAAATTCAAAATACCCTTTTGCGTATTTCCAACTAAGTTAAGCAAAATGACAAAATTATAATGCACATTTATCGAGAATGCTTAGTAATTCACTTTATAACACGAAATTTGTAATTCAACTACACTTTTGTGTTGTAAATGTGGCGTAGATTTTCAAATATTTTCAAATGTATGTTCAGTTGTTGAAACTATGTTCGTAAGATCTTGTCTGAATAATTACCGTATTAGCGTTAACCATATTTAAGTCGAGTCAAACTACGTATGGTGCATTCAACTCTGATAAAAGTTGCAGGAATCATCTCGGGTGGTCTAAATACTTATCCGTAAATAGTTGATTATAAATTAGTTGATTGAACCGTACTCTATACTATCGAAAACTACAGAACAGAGCTCACCGCACTATACTAATATAATCCTGATGAACATCTGCGTATGGTGAACATTAAAAACAAAAATATAGTTAATTGTAGTATTATTATAGTACCTTTGACGTCCTTGCATCAACTATAAGTGTATGGTAAAATTGATATTGTGTTTATAGTGCGCTAAACGTTTTATAAATAGTTTTTGCCGCCAATGAATCAAGGACGATTAGACGGAGTGTCGGACAGTATATAGATTGAAAACGATGTTGCTAATGAACCAGATCTTGACGGAGTAATTCAGGACGTCACAGTTTTGAAAGCGAGAAGATTCACATGATTATGACCACGCAAGAATTACATGATCTGTCCGTGTTAACGTGAAATCCTCTAGTTATTAGCAATCATTTGTACCTTTGATTATCATATACCTAACTTGAGTGAATAATTATGGGATTTAAATATTTGATTGTTCTATGTGTGCACTTATACTGTAGGGGCGGCTTTGTATTACTTTACACGCATCAAAAATAGCCTTCGAACCGGCGCTATTCGGCTTTATTATTCTGTTATCTCACATGTAGATCCAATCTCATAAAACTACGTAATGACAAAACATACATTATAAAATTTGTATATGGGGCATTCCATGTCAAATTTACCCCTTTTTTCCCCTCACCATTTTTGATTCGTTCCGCGATTTTTTATACGATTCTAGCATCTCAAAAAGGCACTCCTGAATTTTTGAAAAATTTTTTTCTGTAACCGTTTTTTTTAAATATTATTCAAACCTATTTCGAAAACGGCCGTTTTTAAAAATCTGAAAAAATTCTGAAAAATCTACTTTCTCTTTCCGATCATACCGACACCTGGCCGATGATGGGCCGATTTTTTCTTCTATGTTTTTTAGCACTTTAAACATTTTCAACAAACGAAACGCCATCTTGAAACGTTATGAAAAATCTTCAAAAAGTCTCAAAAATCGAGTTTGTTATTTTTATCATTTTGACACCTGGACCATCATGGTTTTGTAACGTTTCAAGATGGCGTTTCGTTTGTTGAAAATGTTTAAAGTGCTAAAAAACATAGAAGAAAAAATCGGCCCATCATCGGCCAGGTGTCGGTATGATCGGAATGAGAAACTTGATTTTTCAGAATTTTTTCAGATTTTTAAAAACGACCGTTTTCGAAATGGGTTTGAATAATATTTAAAAAAAAAACGGTCAGCAAAAAAAATTTGAAAAAATTCAGGAGTGCCCTTTTTAGATGGTAGAATCGTATAAAAAATCGTGGTACGAATCAAAAATAGTGAGGGAACAAAGGGGGAAAATTTGACATGGAATGCCCCATATACACTTAATTTTATTGGACCACTCAACAAGGTGGATTTAATTCCCGTCCGCATTATGTATTGAGATTAGGTTGCGAATTAAATTCAAGGCGTTGTTACCAAACTACATTGTCTCTAATTACGACGAGACATCTTTTCTTCTCGTAAGATAAAATAACTTAGGCTGGTCTCTTTGGCGAGCATCACTTAGTGACAGACAGTAATCATGTTGGTAGGTAAGATTGGCTCGCGCTCGTGCTGTTACATAGCAGCCGCGTGTGTGCTGGTGGCTCTTTTGCTAATCGCTTTCCTGACAATCTTTGGTGTTATTCCAATTAAAAATGGGGACATTCCCGCTGGCGAGGATGGGATGCGTCCGGAAACGACGATACCTCAAGGAAGACTCAGAGGTATAAATATGGTCACACACCTTGGCAGAAGATTCTCTGCCTTCATTGGAGTTCCGTTTGCCGAGCCACCGATTGGAGATCTTAGGTTTGTAGGTGCAATTCAGAGTTACAAGTCATCTAACGCTGCATAGGCGGTGCAGAAAACGTTATCCGGACACCCGGACCGAGTTAAAACCTCAACTCGCCGATTCGGAGCCTGAACGACGTTAGCTGCGTTACAATTTCTGCGAGCTATCGCTCAGGACCTCATCGACAAGCTGGGAAATTGAACTTAAGTCCTCCCCTTCCGAAGTCTCGCACGTTACGAGCTACGCTACTACTTACAGTAGTAATATACGGTATCCATAGTAAACTGATACCGGTACTTACGATGATACTGTAATTGATTGGGCAAATTTTGGTTCATATTTTCCAAAGATACAAGCAGTTAATATACATCAACACGAGTTGATAATGCAGTGAGGACTTCTCACCCTCCCGAGCTCATACCGTGCATTTTTGTCTTGCCCAAAATGCATGGTATGAGCTCGGGAGGGTAAGAAGTCATCACTTTATTGATAAGATTTTTTTCTCTTAGTAAGGAGATATTGTCTGACCAAATAAACAATCGAGGATCCGTATATACGTACTGAAACCACATTGTTTTGCCCACATTTACGTACTTTGCTTTTACACATCTCGATTGCTTTGAAAGTCCGCTAAACCATCGGTAATATCAGCTTTCGACGGATTTTCTTTGGGTTGATCTGCATTGATCACAACTCGTGGCACTGAAATACATAATTGAATATACTCGAGAGAATAACATGTTCAAAATCTACGACGAAGAATTGGCGGAATTATCTAGCCTCATGCTGGCCGAAAAATCACCTATCATTGGGAGTTTAATCGTCACAAAAATAAGGAAACATTAATTTCTCCGATTATTCCAATCCAGGTTTAAACAAGCCGTACCGGCGGGTCCTTGGAACGGGACTCTAGATGCCGGCCGCATGCCTAACGTATGCGTTCAGAGAACGGAGGAGCTCATGGGGGATGAGGACTGCCTCTATCTCAATGTCTATACGCCGCAGGTATATAGCAATCGTATTGAATATATTTTGATAGCTGAAGGGAGCTATAGTTTTACCATCATCGTTTTAAATTTTTTATCTCGTGAAATGTACTAGCCGTACCAAGAGATTCAAGGATTTTCAATTGAAAGTACATACATTTTGAAATTCACTTGATTTCAGTACCGAAACACCAGTTTAGGGTATCGTCTGATCCAACAGCAAACAAGTTTAGCTCTGTTCATTTAACATAGGTTTGCCGAGTACTGCCAAACATATTACGGCAATGTAGAATTGATTTTATTGTTCAGCTTTGTTTTGATTCGTACACCACCCTTTTGTTGGTAGACTTGGTTTATGCCAGTGGCACCTTCATTGCTTCACAAATCAAACTTTCGCTCACAGATATTTGAAGATTATAGCGGGTGTCGGACGTGCGGATGGGCGAGATCATAAACATCAGTGGCGATATCTGATTCGGGTGATTACAGCGCACGCTTATTCATTAGAAATCGCCCACTTTCCGCACTAGCAACGCCATACACTAATTGTCACACAGCTGGGTACAAAATACAGCATATTTTTCGTATTTTAGATTGGATAAAAAAACTATGTGATTACATCGTGAAGGTTGATTTCGAGAAATAAACAGATCCTTAATCATTTTAATTTGTTCAACCATACCTACAGTTCTTTATCGTACTTGAAATATTTTGATTCGGACGACGCTAGAGAAAGTGAAAATTGATATCTCATTGGATAATTTTCTACGGAGTTCAAACCTCTGATATCATCTTCTTTTTTGCACACAATGAATCAAGCTGTTGCAGAACATTACCAAAAATCGAAGTCATGAAGTTTTCGTTCGTCGATCGTGGTTTCTCCTCGCTGTTCCTAACTCCTTAGGCTGCGTACAGACTAGAGCATTTTTGCGCGCAATATACTCAAGTTTGGAAGTGGGTTCAGAAGTGCATGTTGATGCTGTCAGCCTGCAACGTTGCAATATACGTATAGAAGAAATCAGTGAATGAAGCGCTAAAAAAAGTGTTCTCTCTTTATGATACATAGTTTATAGTTTATTGTTGGTGCACATATTTGCTTTGCTATCATTTCTTAATTTATAACATGAAAAATTGAATAAGACGGGTGCACGGTGATTATTCAGAATCACGGTCTACGGTCGGCTGACATTAATGAATTCTCAAATGAAAAAGAAAATAATAATTACTTTTTTACCATTTCTACCGCATAGCTTCCTAGTAGCCAAAATGCTACGTTACTGCCAGTGATGGTCTTCGTCTATGGTGGAGCATTTCAGTATGGAACAAACAACCCTGACCATCACAGTCCAAAATTTCTTCTCAATAAGGACGTGGTTCTTGTAGTTCCTAACCATCGTTTCGGAATACTCGGATTTTTGAGTACCGGCGACGAAGTATCGCCGGGAAATAATTTACTTAAAGATATAGCTGAAGCTTTGAGATGGACCCAACGAAACATCAAGTATTTCGGTGGTGATGCAAATAAAGTCACTCTCTTCGGTGGAAGTTCAGGCGCCGCCTGCGTTCGGCTTTTAACCTTGTCTCCTTTAACAAAAGGTGAGCAGAGTTGCTTAGTTGAATTGAAATACACCTATGGTATTTAGTGATCATCTTCCGTTGGTAAATGTACCCGACTTAATAAGCGAAGCTAATTCTTTTCATTGTGAGAGAGATCAATAATGGCATTGAATTAGTTTCCACTAAATAGATATTAAATACTTGGCATTTCAAATTGACGAATAACAGCACACTTTTTTCAGGACTCTTTCACCAATTCATGATACACAGTACACCGCAACTCTATCCTCCTGTTCCTGAACCGTATTCGGTGGTCGCCGCGCGAGCCACTAAGTTGGGCGAATACCTTGGTTGTCCAACCAACACGTCAACCACCCTTGTTAACTGTCTCAGGACTTTCAATGGGACATACTTGTACGATACAGAAGTGCTGTTGAAGGATGAAAGGACGGCCAGGGCTACTGTCTGGTATCCTGTAGTCGAACCTGACGTAGAAGGTGCACTTTTTACGGATACTCCAGCGAATATCATTGCCAATGGAAAACAGCATGATTTGCCGTGGGTGGCCCTTGTAACTAAGGAAGAAGGAATTGTTATAACTGCAGGCGAGTATGCATGGATCAACGTGAATTAACGAATATTCCTATAGGTGTCTATATCGCACAGAGATGTCAGGTAACATACCAGGCTCTGCATATTTGAAGAAACTTTATCGGTAGTCATTTTTTCTTGTTCTTGGTGAATGAAGTGGTTTCTGAAACTTGTACTTGTTCTTCATTTCAGTGTACTATGATAAGCCAGACTTGTTCCAGCAAGTTTTAGACAACGTTGACTCTCACTTAATCAGCTTCTTGAGACATGACGTTTGGTCAGCCGATGTCGATGCCCAAACTGCTGCTTTAAAGTCTCGTTACTTGAACGATCTAACTGCAGACAGAAAATTGGTGAGAACTAGAACAACTGACGACACAAGTTCGAGTTCCATCAATTATGGTATGTTTGATGTTGCTTTCAGCTACTACACAATTTGACTGACATCATAAGCGATTACGAGTTCATCTATCATATTTACAACGAAGTCAAACAACATGCAAACAACTCGGCTTACAAGAGTCCCGCATACTTTTGCACTTTTGACTACCGAGGCACTTTCAGCGATAGCTATATCTTCAGTAATGGTAACCCGGAGAATTTGGGCGCGGTGCACGGAGACGAGCTGATTTACCTCCTTCCTGGACCAAAGGAATTGTTTGCGCCGCCAGGCTCTGAATATACCGAGAATGACATGAAAATGATCGACGCTATGGTGGAGCTATGGACATCCTTTGCTACCAATGGGTGAGTATCAGGCTATGAATAGATAAAAGACATCACGTCACAACCGCTTGTGTATCGACTATATTTGACGATAAAACACATTTTCAGGTTGCCGACTACTGCAGCTCTCAATGACAACGCGATTTGGGAACCATTCTCATCGGACGAAAAATATCTTCAGATCGGTAATGACAGCGATCCTGGAATTCAGGTTAAAAGTGGTTTTCACGAAGAGCGAATGCAGTTTTGGGAAAATTTCTTCGCTGCTAAAAAGTAGATTTAGTTTGAACTGCGGTTCCTAATCAGAATTCGTAGTCTTTGTTTCTCAATAGTTTGTTGTGACTTACCCGTCGGGGAAAGTGAAGGAGATGTAGGAATAAATGTTTGATGCCTATCTTAGAACGCACTGTACAGAATTTAGTTTCAATACCTGATAATGATAATATTATCGCATAATGCGTATTCGCGGTAGATTTTTTATTGATCCATCACTCACCCACGTGTCGTACATACCTATAACGTTAGGTATCATTGTCAGTGTTTCATCGAGTAATATGTACCTGTGCCCTTGGATATTCATTTGCGGCACTGAAAATCTGGCTCGATCGTTTTCAATTATAGTGAGCAACGATTTTATAAAAAGTTGTGGAATTTGTGTACGAAAAAAAAGTATCACCATGTCAGTAATAAACGCAAACTTCAGTTTGCGCCGACTGGACCAACTTGGCTTACCGACCCATCATCCAAGGTGGCTTTATATACTACGGAGTCGATAAACTCGTTCCGTTTTGTCCGCCGCCTGGTCCTCCTTCACTGTGTCGGCCCAAACCTGTCAGACCCTCAGACCACCCTGAAATGATTGTCTTCAGCTCGCCCTAATTTTATTTAACGTATATCTCACAGTTTATCAAAATCTTGTAACTATCTTGTCTGTATTATCGATTATTCGTCATCAAATTACGAAGTGAGTATAATGTCATTCTTTTAATCTGTAAGCACGATGAAGATCTTGACAAAACTCTTACAAGAATTTAAATATGACCGAACAACTTGTTCGACTTACGTATAGGTCTCTAAGGTCTGTTCGTCAGACTTTAATGCATGTCGTATGTTATCCGACATGGGTACATTATGTATGTACCACCGAGCAAACGTCGTCGACTCAAGTCCTGATCCGAGTCTTATCGCTCATATCAATCATCAATGACATCGAACATTATTCCAGGCTATTAACTAATTCTTTTTAGCAGATATAACTGTTGTTGATATACGATTACCGAGGTTTATTTTGACTTGTCCTCGTCTTCCTTATTGCCTTATCGTACTAAAGCGTTGAGGGTCAAGTCGTCTAGCCCCCAACGTGGTACTTCTATTGTTATACGAAACGCGTTGGATCATAGATGGCGGAATGACAAGTCGTAAGGTACTTGTCTGCAAGTCCATATACTGATTTTTTATGAGGATATACAGGAATGCAGAACAGACATCTAGAACAGACATCATAAGATGAACAGCTGAGAAAACTTATGAATGAAATACGTAGAAATTACGCGGATACAGATTATCAAAAATATAATTTCAGCATTACTTCAAATCGGCCTAAATTTTACCGACACAATCCAAATGAGCTTAGCCTTGGTTTTTTTGCGATTTTTTAAGCTAAAAATTTATCCCTTGCGAATCGATTTAGTTTTCTGAAATAATTGGATCTTTAGGAAAGCAAAAAAGGTACTTGGAACATCGTAAATTTTTATATGCATCTTTGGAACAGACTCAAACATTGCTCCAGGCTCATGTTTGCACTTACTTCGAATACTTACTAGAAGTTGGCATAAATTATTTCACCGTTGTTCTACCGAGGCTGATATAAGCCACTGCGTCCCTTCGACTCAAAGTGTTAATCCGTGAACCGAATCTCCCCCCAATGATTGATATTAGACTGTACCTATGAACGTATTGCACAGTTTTCTTACCCTCGTGTAGTGAAAATTCCTTATCGAATGTGCCCGACAGCTCGAGGAGAGGAGACATCGTGGAGGAGCTCGTTTCCAGGTAGTAAATAACCCTCTGATTGTGAGTCCTGTTCCTTCGTCATGAAACGTTCATGCACCGTCTTGCTGTATGGCGTACTTGTCTTTACTGAATAAATCACGATTGTAAATTAACCAGCAGATGTGTGACGCATTCCCAGACTTCTCCCAACTCTCTCTTCTGTACATATAAAATGTGCAGCTATCGGTATGTATATATGTACATACTTGAACTCTATCGTAGATTTCATCATATAGTACGGTTGTAAATCTCACCCTATTGTTTGACATTTTTCCCAACCTTACAACGAAGACAAAATCATTATTCTGTACTTGAGTTTGAATGTATCGGCATCGTTGTGCGTCGATGAAGCAAATGTGTTGCTCGTGCTTCTTGTTGCGTTCCATTCTGTACGGTATATTACACTTGTAACAATCGTATCGGTTAAATATACAAATGATGATTAAAGAGCAAAAACAAATCGAAAACACGGAACAAAGTAATATCGAAAATTGTACAATAATGATACATAATATATATTTTTTTTACTATCAACTTATGAGATTCTTTATACAATTTCATATTACCTTTCTATCTATAATATAATATATAGTGCTTAAAATTGTTGGTTAAACCTTAAGCTGCTATAGTAATACAATGAATGCTCTTGCATGCGATAACTCATGCCTCACATTTTGCGAAACACGTATACGTAGGGTATTATAACATAATGATTGTTTACGCCTTATATATATATATGTATGTATGTATATATATATATAGTTAACTTGACACATGCATGTATATCAAATTTATTACAGTATAAAAGCGTAGAAAACACATTTTGTACATAAATCTATATTGATCCTTGTACATATTGTATGTATATTGTATATATATATATTACTAAAAAGTTACACGACTCCTGCTCAGCCAATGTATATAATATGACATATATGTAGATTCAGCGCGAAATACACAAATTTCGTTACAGTCCATTGCGTAATTCACTTATTGTACATTAGATTCGTTTCTGACACCATTGTCAACGGTTCAAAAACCAGTTGAGATTATTACGAATTTGAGAAAATCAAATTTCAGCTTTACGTCAACGAGCGTTGAACACGAGCCGATATATTACTCGCTAGAATTTGATTACAATGAATGGATATACATATACTACGATTTTATATTTTATAGGGGGGTTACTTGGGGCTTCGATAAAACATGAAAGAAATACATTTACATACATACCTAAGAAGTACACTAAACTTATAATGCTTTAGCGATGAAAAAATATCATAATCGAATTTTCTCGCGGAGTAATTGGCGAATAACTATAATACGAATAATTTTGGTTCCAGCCTTAACTTCTCGAGATGTGATAAAAAATGGAGAAAAGAAAGAAAAATAAAGAAACGTAACATTATATTAATTAGCTCACGATTATTTCGGCCGGACCTTTATCGTAATCACGAGATATGTTTAGTATTATAGCGGTTCCAATAATTGTAGAATGCTTCATTTGAAAAATACATATATTATAATAATATTACACCTAACATGATCGTACTGCAAAATATAACCTACGGATTAAATATTAAATTAATGAAGGTGCTGGTTAATGTTTGATTAAATACAATTACACGTAAAAGGCCTTAATGAGTAACGATATAAAAACGTGAAATTTTTAAGACTAGGCTCAATATCCGAACAAGATTATCCGGATTATTCGTTAATTACAGCAGTATTACGGCGCTTTGTATGAAACCATCCCAACGGATGAATTTTTCTGACACTCGGATGACCGGGGTGCTAAGCTGTCGATAATTCATTCATCGCGCTCTTTCTGAGATAATTATTTCCGAAGTAATTCGAGCGCCGGTACTGATACATTACACGATATTATTCGCTTATTGCGTGAATTAGGATTTTACCTAGACGAGACGTGTATTATAAGTCATTGAAAGTATACCATAAATTTCATACGTTGCCTGATTAGATTGTTCCTGAATTTTTTTCACTTTTCGTAATCAAATAAAAGTTATCAAGCTGCTGAGAACAAGCATTTCATGATATCGCATGCTTCTTGTGAAATTTTTCAAAAAAATTGTGCAACAATACGCCACAGTTGTGAAAATATTCTTCCGCAAACTATTTTTTTTCATTTCGATGATTTCTTTCAAGTTCATAATAAATTGTTACCAGTTATGAGAAATCTGTTCGAACTTTGTCAAAGGTTTCCTAATCAACTTTCCAGCATATTGTAATATTATTTTAAAATCGACACGTCAATCGTCGGTAATTCTTTCCACAGAATTCCTTGTACAGACTTATGCAGGTTTTCTCATCTTGGGTACAGTGTAATTTTCGTACAGTATAGTAGTAAACGAGATTTGGTCGATGATTCACTGGTATGAAAATATTATATAAGTATCAAATATCCGTCCTACATAATACAAAAATATCGTAAATTAAGGCTTACGGCACAAACGTTCCACAAGGCACTGACAATTAATGGCACCATAATTCGTTCGCGTGATCATAAATCACGTTACGCTTCTTTCGCTATTTAATTTTTTTATTTTTATTTATTTATTTATTTTTTTTATTATTTTTTACTCTATTGGCACAGTTGTTTTCACGGTAATAAACTGCCGGCTGTAACGCGCTAAGACAAACACATTCACGGATGAAGTTCGGCTTTGTTTCTATTTTTTACTTCCATTGCACTTCCATTTCTTATTCCCTTTCAGAAGCCTTTCAGGCGTTTATATCGGCATCAATGACTTCGGTATCGATTATCGGTGTGTCTCTTGTTGTAGTAATTCGGTTGGAAGAATTTCTCCGTTTTATGGGGACATCGTCCCTGCTTTCTCATGTACTCCCCGAAATCGCAGGGCGGCAACGAGCAAATGTCGTTTTGAATGCACCTGCAAAACAATTGCGAATTATATCCAATGCGTTTTCAAGTAAAACAATTTTCAACAATTTTTCGCATAATCACAACCAACTAACCATCGATCTTGTACCGAGAAATATTCCTTTCCTCGTCTGATTCGTACGCAGTCCATCCGATTATCCGGACAATTGCATTCGCATTCACCCTCGGGCGTTATCTTCGGTGCAAAATGCGAAGGGCACTTGCATCTGTGAACGAGAAACTTAATGAACGAACGCATTTCACACCCCAGCTTCAATCTTAATTTTATTTGAGAAAAAAAAAAAAAAATCTGTCGTGTTATTCAAATTGTCAAATATTCATCGACTAGTGCAAGAATGAAAGTAAAAAAAAAATAGGTTCGAACGGAAAGAAAATGTTGCACCGGCCTAATATCACGTGGGCGGTGTTTGTTAGTTTTTACCGTCATGTTTATTGGGTTAGGATTAGTTTCGTCGGGTTTTTAGAGGATAGAAGCTGGATGCGGAGGGACGAACGGACGGAGCTATGAAAAAAACTACCAGGTAAAAACTTGAGAAATTAAATTGTTACGAGGGTCTATCGCACGTAATACAAGACATAGATCGTGGTTATAGTCCCGTCAATAACGATAAATCATTCATCGCCGTGAAGTACGGGGGGGGAGGAATGGGTGCATAAAAAAATGAGAAAAACATTATCGTACGAAACGAGTGTTTACTGTAGGCACGTAAAGATTGTACGATCATCGTAGAGATGCGTAAAAATTATGATATTAATTTATAGATGAAAAAAAAGAAAACTGCTAAAGCGTAATTGTTAAGGGAATGATAGTATCGTTTGGTGAAAAAATGCTTTTTTATTCTTTTATGGTTATTACAACGTGTTTTTTTTTTTTTTTTCGTTTTTTTGTTATATATATATTGATATATTTTTTATAAATATATATTCACATCGCTAATATATATGGTATATATTTGCAATACAATTTGGTACTTACTATTTTGGGATAAGAGTTTAAAATAAGATAAGAATTTTATTTTTCACGACACGGATTGCGATTACGTGGATTCGAAATAACACCAATTTACGTATCCCATGAACGTAATTTATTATCTTATCTGCAAACAAGGAAAGGGAGACTCACGATTTTTTTGACTTTTGTATATTCGACGGAGGTTTTTGTCCCGTGTCTCTTAATCTCGGATCACTCCTGGAGCGGCATTCGCACTCGGTGTGATTTTCGAACTTGAGTTTTTCCACCTGCGTACGTCCTCCTATCACCGAAGCCTGCAACAAATTGGAGAAAAATAAAAAAATTATCAGCTGTACTATCAATAATTTTCTGCAGAAAAAATGGAAAGAAATGGTCTTTCAAGACCGACACTAGGTGAAATTTTATTTCGTTGGGGGTAACTAGGAATTTCCTGTAAATACAGATAAGATTATGGTAAGAAAATGAAAATGATCAATCTCCGTAAATCAACGGTAAGTATAATTATATCCTGGTTAACCGTAGAATTGTACCACGGGTCAAGTTTGAGCAACTTCTGACTCCCGCGCGTGTGAATAATGATAATATTTGTTGCTTCATCAATCGGGCGATAAGCATCAAACATGCATGCAGCGGCAACTCTGACCTCGCGTGCCAATCCGAAGTCGCAATAAGCCCGGTATAAATTCCGGAATAGCGGATGCAAGTATCCGTAACAGAGCCGATAACGTGCGTTACGCGATAGGTGTTCAATGTTCATACGCGCGCGTGAGACGGAGCTTTTTAACAATGGCCTGCAGCGGCGTCTAGCGGAACGAAATGCGGGAATTGCAGCTCGGAGGGACGGCCGTCAATCAAGGCTTCTGTCAGTGTCAATTTTATTTATGGAACCCCCCGGCAAGGTGCGGTCCATCCGACGTTACACGTCACTCGCTCAGCAATGTATGTCTGGTCTCTAATTTCTTTCATACTAATTATACACATAAGTTCGTACATGCGAGCGTAATTTACGAAATTTGAATTTACTGCTGTTCTCCCGACGAGAGAACGTCGTTGCGGGCAAACGAAGAAAGCTGCCGGGACGAAGAACAAAAGGAAGAGAAAGACGAAGGGCGAGGCCTTGCATCGTCAGTTCCAAGTTTCGAACGGTTCGTTAGTGTTGATTGTTAATTGAGACGTAGAACGTCGATCAACTTCTCCTCGTCTTAATCAATGCAGGACAAAGAGGCTTAAAATTCCGCCCACGTCGAGAAGAGACTCCCTGGTGCAAATTACTCTATGAATTTCTATGAATATTACAGTTTTGTTCTGTTTAATCATGAGAAACTATTCCATTGAATTACGGTGTAGTTTATCCATAGATTTTCATTATACTTCTAGATTAAGTGCGAATTTCTGGCTCAGATTTTCGTAGGTCAACGTAATTTTGGTCTGCTTAATCGAAAGAAACTACTCCGTTCAACGACGGTGGTAATTTGTCGCAGAATTTCTTTTTTACTTTCTCCAAAATATATGTGGAACTATTTCTCACGATACCAATTGTAGATCTTCATCGATATTCATACTTTTCTGCCAAAATCTCCGTAAAACTATTACGTTTTTACGAAACTTGCTTATTTTCGTGAATTTTCGTTATGAAACAACTAAAGAAAACTACGATTCCTGACGAATTTTTACGATTTCCCATTTTTCCTAATTTCTCATAAAAATCATTTTCACCAGGTCTACGAACTTCGTCGGGATTATGGTCAAGCTTCTTTTGCCCATGTTAATTCGGAGCAGATTCAGCCGAGAAATCTTTCCATCGTTTTACACCTGGAAAGGACAATTTCGTCCCACGTCCAGCAAGCACTCGAAGAAAGCAGGTTCTTCTCAGCTCTTTCCCCGCCGGCCACGTGACCGTCGGATTGCAAAATCCCGGAATTTTGGTCGAACGTAGCAGGTGCCGAGGGGTGCGTAGGCGACTCGGCAATTCCGAGTGGAAAAACAAGACGATACTATCCCGTATTTCGATGCTGTCGTAAAAATGTCATATTTTATGATCGTGTACCAACACGAAGGAACAGAGCGCATATCCGTGCGGAACCGATTTCTGATCATCAATTTATTTTTAATCTCGAATCCGCTTTAATCGCTGTTCCGTTACAATCGCCTTTCGAACTTGTACCAACCAGTGTGCAGGTTCACGTGTATTAACATGACCCCTTGACCTCTGCCCACGACGGAGTGAAAGGAGCTCGAAACGGATCGTAATATTTTTCAATCCAGTTGCAGGTCACGCTGAAAATTATTCACTACTTTTGGATCTTCGTAATATTCGTCGACAATCACTACATGTTGTCAACCGATCCCCACCGTGTCGAAACCCTGCGTTTACAGCTATCGAGCGTAATTAAACACGCGAAGAGACACGCGGGTTAACACTTCGTGACTCGTGTCACGGGCTGCAGGGGATCTTTAAAGCTGCGGTGATTCTCGGACAGGTTTTCCACTCACTTGCATAATTCTGACAATTTACAACAGTGTTCTTGGCACGCGCGAACAGCACCGATCAGCCTTCCTGAACAACCGCCTCGATTCCTTCGCTCGAGAATTCCACGATTGAATTTACCCGCCCAGGTACGAGACGTCGCTCGTACGTAACCAAGTCTCATTAGCATTCCCTCGTCTTTGCCTTTCCTCTTCCTTGATGCTAGAAAGATATTCACCGACTCCCAACGTCCCACACCATTCCGAATGAAATCGTCGATCCGACTTGTTCCGAATGTTTACATCGTTTATTTCTGCTTTTCATTCAACTTGTTATAAGAATTCGTCATACGATTTTTCGTTTTTTTCTGAAAACAGGGTGGCGATAGACCGGAAAAATCAGGAAAAGTCAAGGCAAAGTCAGGCACTTCGTAAATTCAGTTAGGCGTTGACTTTCGTAAATGGTATTGTTCATTTTCGAATTATTTGTGTGAAACGAAGCAATACCACGTGTTTCTTACATCCAAATTTATATATTCAAGGTACACAACTTCTGGAGTTTTGGTCATAAAAGCTGCCCAAAATTACTTGATTTTCGTGGGAAAACGTCGGGAAATTCGGAATTTTTTTTATGGGGAGAAGTCGACGAATTTTCTTTGAGCAAAATTGTCGCCACCTTGCGAGAATTCCTTGACATTTTTGGAACAATTTCAAATTTGAACATTACCTTACCTTCTTACCGACGGTCCACTACCCTGTCTCACAATAAAATTCCATCCAAGACTCGACTCTACCAAGAGAAATTTTGATGCCAGTCCAAAGCTCGGCATGGAAAGCACGAACACAGAGCGTGCAGGCTCGGCCCTCTTTCATCTCTCGGTAATTAAAAACCAAGTCGCCCCGTCATCAGTCTGAGGATTCAGCGGCGGTCAGCGGACTCAAGCCGCCGTCGCCTGCCACTCGAAACACTCCCACGCGATGATAGATATACGTATAAAGTAAGTCGGTACCGGGACCAGGTCTAAGCAGCTCGGAGGCTGCGTAACAATGCATATCTGTTGCCCGTTAGCGTTGAATTTCAGTTCCGCATGCCGTACGAAAGAGAATTTTCTCGCAATTAGTGTACCTTTAACCTAGGGAGCAAAATTTATTCGTGTTCACGCAACTCGGCAGACGCGTCAAAAGCTTCGGAGTATACTTTGCGACGATAAGACGAGGGCTCGTTTACGATGAGCTCGAGGTAACCGGAGACCCGATATCCAATTGAGCGTGCGTGGATTGTTGTGTCTGGTCTCAGCCATCTTGATCTAGGTATGGATAATTGCTTCGTAAGGGGCGCCAACAATACCGATGGAATATTGTAGTATAAATCCTCCCGATACGCGAACGCTCCGAAAATATTTGTCCGTCAAGTGTGCAAGGCAGTGCCTACGCATAAGCTCGTTTTTGCAATTGATCGTTTCGAGGAATGATCAGCGCATGGCGTAAGAATTCGCATTCCGAGAAAATGTGAAAACGCCGTATGAAACTGCAATTGGCAAGGCGAACGGCACTTGGCACAGCGAAGTTAACGAATGCCAACGGTCAAGTTTGGACACCTGCCCACTGGTTGTTCGGTCAGTGTCCGTAATTTTCGTTTCGGTCTTTACGAGGGTATTTAAATGATTTAGAGATTTGTTTGCGCTTGTATTCTTTTCCCCGATAATTTGACGCCTGGTTTGAGTAACGACCTCGCTTGCCCGCAGGTGCAGGAGAGGACCCTAAAAGAGTCGAAATTGGCCGGAAGGTCGATGCAGCGCGTTAATTTAACGATCACTTCGTGTACAGATCGCCTGAGGCGAAACCGCGAAGGCTGAGAGATACGTGTGCAGGTATAATCTCGCCGCTCGTACGCGTCGCTTAAATCTCGATAATACGAATCAGATAAACGATTATAAAAAACTTGTGCAAACGGAGGCGTCTCGTTATCGGATTACCGGCAGCCGCCTTGGGTTTTGTGTAAGTTTTCCTCAAAGTTAGAGTATGCACAGCGCGATTCGACTCGAGCATGACCAATTAATCGTTTAACCCTTTGAGTCATACTGCTAAGTATTCTTACCACGGGTTCCAAAAATTCGATGGCGGATCCAATGTCGTAGACGAAAATTTCAAATTCGAAATCCAATCAGCCACCCCAAAAACCCGTGCGTAGAATTTTTTGACCGTATTCGATCAAATTTGAAATCTTCTTCTACCATATTGGATCCGCCATCTTGAATTTTTTAAATTTGATTTCAGATTCGTAATCAGCGACCCCAAGAACCATAGAATACCATGTTGGTCTAAAAGTTGGCTCCGCACAACAATATTTGACTCAAAGGGTCAAGTTTTTCCGTTAAATTTTCGATGGTTTGCAGGAGAAAAACTGCATTGATGATCGCGGTTTTACTACCGTGCGGAAAAGGCACCGGGTTACGTTCCGGACGATCATACTTTTAGACCGCAAGGCTTAGAGAGCGCTACAAGTTAGAGTTAGACTATAAGAACGTATGTAACACGTGTGTGTCTCTCGACGAGGCATGGAATAGAAAGGCGCAGTGCAGGATGAATTATTCGCAAGATCGTATCGCCACGAATCATTTGTATATTTCAACGTGGACCGCTGTATCACGAGCCTCCAATGCACTCCAAGAATCTATAGACGTACAAAATATATCAATATGTGTACCGTGCTGTGGAACTCTCGCAATAGAGCTGCCTGCGCTCACGTCTAGGTTTAAATACACCTGGACACATACGTTCGGGTTGTAAATAATTACCTCGATCGCGTAATTTGTTTCGCAACCTCGAGCGGTTGAACATAGTGTCAAGATTTGGTATTTCACACGATGCTTTTGTAATATATTACATAGACGGAGCGCAGTTTCCTTAGTGCAAAGTGTGTTATACATTCATTTAGCTAACACCGAGCGATATTAGTTTTACAACAGTTAGACACTGGTCGCACGGATCCGGACAATTAGCGTACAAGTTAGACGATACGTCAATTCCCGGGTTTCAATTGATGCGGATGCCAAATCGAAAGCGATACATTTTTTCTTTCATTATAGGTAGAGAAGAAGTCGCACGCCAAAAAAGTAATTAAAAAAAAAAACTAGAAAAATAATGCATAAATAAAAAACTAATCAGGTTAGTGTTATTGAATCAGCAGAAAACGGACTGTCGACGATTGCCGTATCGTCTAACTTGTTCGCTAATTGTCCAGATCCACGTGACTAGTGTCTAACTGTTGTAAAACCAATATCGGTCGGGTCTTATCCGAATGAAAATTTCTCAGAAACTCTAACAAAACGAAATTTCGAGATGTGCAAGGCGATTTCTGGGTCAGAGACTACAGCTGCGATCATACGTGTCACAAATCAAGGAGTATCGTATAACCTGCGGCTACATACGAGGGAAGATTCGATGATTGGCCGTCTGTCCACGGATCTATATTATTTGCATGATTACGGAAGCTGGAATGGGAGGCGGATTCCAGTCATTAGAACCGGCGTGGTGACTCCTCATTTCGTCTTCGTACTTCCATTCGGTACGACTCAATGCCGTACGGTATAACAGGTATTATAACATAGCGAGGTCGGAGTGACAGGGAGCGGAGCTACCGTGAACTAATTGTATGCAAACAGGAAGTGAAATTTTAATAGCCTCTAATTGTCGAATTCATTGCGTATTCTTCGGGCGATTTCCTTTCCTCCTCGTGCCAAACGGAGCGAGAACTTATCGAGGCGTGCCTGCGGCTAGACGTCTTTAAAGACGTGTCGCTGTTACACTGTGTAATTACATTTTCCCGGGTGCCATTGTACGGCCAGATAATACAGGCGATCGGAATGATTGATCACCTCCGATATTCCACCGAGGAAAAAGCTCTGCAAGCAAGCCTCTGATTCTCGGTTAAAAGGTATATTCAAAGAGACGTTTCAGGGTTTGGTTTAGTTTGAGGTGGAGACACTGCCGTGTTTGGTTGCGGAAAACAAAAAATAAGTTGTATAGTCATTGCTAGCCTCATTTGCAACGATGTTATTCCCCCGGCACTGCAAAAGCGGTTCTCGAAGAATTAATCTAAAAGTCGATGACGCCGAAGCTAAACCTGTTCCGAGGATGAGACAATGTAAAAAACGAAAATGAGTCGGACACGACGAGAAAAACGCACGGGCTGAAATTCTCTCAATGAAAATGACAATGCTGTACGAATTCTTAAACTCCACGATTATTAATTATCGCATTAATTCGCGAAACTTGTGAGACGAATTTGAGCACTTGGTTAAATTTTTAACGCAAACTCCATTTTATTTATTTTCACCGTCTATATGGTCTCCGATTGAAATATTCCATTCAATCTCGATTGAATATTTCGATTCGTGAATGGTGAATACATATTACGTAGGTACGAGTCCTCAAACTGCAATAAAAATTCATCTTCTTTAATTTTGATAAACGATCGTCGAGAGGCGCAATTTTAAAGGAGCGGCATCGGGCGCGTTCAATAGGTAATAAATATTGGTTAATGCGATCAGATATCGGGGTACAGGTATGGGTATAAGGTATATAAATGCGAACGTAATACCGGTATCAGACCCACCACTAGCATTATCCTTAACTTACGGCGGTTTTCAACCTCGAGATGCAATCCATTGTGCACCGGCGTCTCCTTCACGAGCATTTTCGATCCATCCTTTATTATACCTACAGACGGAGGTGCAGAAGGACGAAGCAGCAGAAGGAGGAATAAAAAGTTAAAAAATTGATCATTCATTGCAGTCATCCCGATGGTTATTACATACGAAAGTAGCAATTCGTATCGGTAAAACACTACATTATCCGCCCCTTTGTGGGGATGGAAAGTAGAGAGAAAGAGAGAGAGAGAGAGAGAGAGAGAGAGAGAGAAGAAGAAAAAATCAAGTATGGTCGAAGACCGCGGCTGATGGTTTTATAGCGGACGGTATAACTGGTAAGTAACCGAAACCGATAATTTGTAATTAATTGGCGAATAAATCGCGATGGGACACGTCGTGTAAACTAAAAGAAGCACAACGGCTGAAAAAAGAGAGAAGAGGGAATGAATTTCGTCGCGGACATGCTAATTGCAGGTCTGATCGTTGTCTGTAATTAATCTCGAAGACAGAGGAATTACAGGGTAATTCAAGACGCGGCGCGGGATCTTCAATTTGCAATTGATTATTTATCCTCGAAGCTACAATCCCGAATTGAAATTGATTTGTAAGGTTCTTAAGGTCATGTAGTACTCCTACGTTTACCGGCCGAGCAAACTCACCCCCGTTTCTTCTTATGTTAAAGACTATACATTTTTCAAAAGATTTTCGGGATACGAGTAATTTTCCTGAATTCCGCTACAAAGAGCGACGCACCGTTGAAATTTGAATTCTATCCGTTCGTTTGTTTATTTAATACAGGAAGAAAAGGGGTGATTTTGCTCGGTCGGTAAAGGTAGGAGTACCAAATGACCTTAAGGTTCTCGATGGTATTATATTATACAAAAATATCCCACAGAGGGAAAACATCGACTGAAATGTTTCCAACCATTCTCAGTTTCACAGTGTCCCGTATATGCATTGACAATTACAAACTCGTGACCATTTTTCAAGCAACATGAATTAAAGTTAATTTACCGTGTATATAGGCTAATATAAATTAACTAATTTGCATAGCATTAGCGATAAGCAGAGACACCAGCATACGATGATGGATCTGCACCCTACGTAAATTTAATACGACAAGAGATGTAATAATTTCTATATGAAGTCAATAAATACACAGATAAATAAATAATTATGGAAATATAGGCAATCGACTGTCCCGCAAAGTGCAATAATTATATAAGGATGCAGTCGATGACTAACGACCTTTTCGTACGGGTTGCGGATGGATAAGTATTGTATGGTAGCCGTAACGCTGATGATTACGCAAGGCGAAATAGTCGAGGAGGATGCATTCATCCTGCCGCAGGTCTCTGGATGTGCATATAAACAGCTAGCAGCATACTTCGCTCTAAGCTGCGGTAGGTCAATGGCCATGTAGAAGTGCAACTGAAGTCCTGAGACAAAATGTGCACCGTGGTCGTATCATTAAGTCCGTCTTACCGCCTTGTCCCATCAATCTTTCTTCTCACGCGCGGATTACCCCTCAACTTGGATTATACAGTGGGTACCTATATATGCCTGGTGGACGTATTGGTAGTAGTGTTACAAAAATGCAGTGTGAAACTTATCCCAGCGTAAGGGGCCATTCAAGTTTAGCTAACGAGTTTTTTTCAAATTTTCGCATTTCACCCCTGGTGATAACGATTGGTATAAACCTTTGTTTGTCTTGCCAACTGCTGTTTTTTAACGTTAGCTAACACTTTTTGAAAAGTTTATTATCGATTCGTTACCTGGGAATGGCAGAAATTCTATTTATTAAATATTATTAATTATTCATACACATAATGTGTTCAGTGAAACGTGAATTCATTATTCATTGGATGTAAATACATCATGTATTGTCTTTCTTCTTAAATGCATGCAATAAACTTTATATTTGCCAAGATATTATTATTGAAAAATTCATCTATTATTGACACCTCTTTTTACAGAAATTTTTTCATCATTCTAAAGCAAAAAGAAAATACATTCTTGTACTAGAGCAATAATATTTTGAAATGCATGTTTTAATGGAGAAATTGAATGTTTAGTGTCTCAATCAAATATATATAGTATTTTACAACTGATATATACGTTAATGTTAGCTTACTACTACTATAGGGTTTTTCGAATTTACATTCTTTCAACAATATTCTTCTCGTAGAAAAATGATTTGCACATCCGCATATCATTCATTAGACGGCATTGCTTGTCTTACGTGGCTTCTCATCGGAAGCAAGGATACAAAAGGGTAAACACAACATCTACACATTATAGTCCTCCTTATACACAGTGATTGAAGAGAAGAAACTTCTTATTCACTATAGGGTAACATTTGATAACGTTTGGGCGAATGGCCTACCGCTGTTCCAGCGTAAGCTAATACACGAATGGACCCTAACTTTGTTTGTTTGAGCAGTACATCATCGTAAAAAAGGAACTATTTTCAAGCAATTATCGTAAATTGTTATGGGCGGTTATTTTAATCAATGAAATTCTTCGATAGATTGTATGGAATTTGTAAAAATTATCATGAGACCTGATAAAGCGAACGATATAATTGGACGTGAGTACTTGCAGCGGCTGCAACTTAAGTGCGACCCATAATTCGTATCGACTATTAGCTTGTGGGTACTAAATGGTTTATTGGTTTAGGGCTTACCACTTGTATCGACCGATCGGTATATGTATAAGAAGGTTTTAAAACCGACGATTCGAACTGGTAGAATAT
This sequence comes from Neodiprion pinetum, assembly GCF_021155775.2. Lineage (NCBI taxonomy): Eukaryota > Metazoa > Arthropoda > Insecta > Hymenoptera > Diprionidae > Neodiprion > Neodiprion pinetum. The sequence goes on from NC_060234.1 coordinate 43,019,466, forward strand.
ATATTTCGCCTGCCTGTATAAGCAATCAGGTTATATATATATTTCATAATTGATCGATTGTTTCGTCATTTTTCGACCTACGTTCAGTTTATTCTCATCGTTCCTCGAAATCTGAAATATATTGTACACGTATAAACACACAACTTATTATTTTCTACATAACTTTCGACGCGCGGGTCGTTTCAAGTCTTTTCATTATATCACCGACGGATCACGAGGATAAAAAATGTTAATTAGCGTCAGCGATAATATTATTCCTCCTTATTATGCAGCATGGGCGTCTGACCGCACTGTCGTTAAAAAGCTACCAAACTGAAAATTTTATATATAGAATCACAGTCACGCCCTGAGTTTAGAGTTAGATAGTTATTTCTATCGGTGATTTAGCACTCATGCCTAATTCGCTTGTCACCATCATTTCTATAAACTTATCGCCTGTTACAAGTCTGATAATTTATCAGCTTCAATTTTAAACGTTACAACTGTGCCTGCCTTATATTTAATCGTCTTAAGTTTCTTTTTAAAGAAAATGATTCGATGCGAACTTGAAAAATTTATTTAAATCTTCAGAAGCGGTCAGATTTAGCAGATATTTTGATTCAGAGAGAGCTACCTCCAAAAGAATTGCCCACGTTTCAGTCAATGCTAATTGTCAGGGGACTTGAAAGTCTCGCACGGTTAGTTGTAGTTTACTGTGAATGAATCCGACAAGCTGCCTACTCAGTTTTGTACGCCGAGCGTGGCCGCAGAGTAATCTCCGAGTCCTCGGGAATGGACAGTTGTTGAATTGCCGTTCATTGTAAAGATCGCAGAGCGTATAGGGTTACAGTCATGGTGACTCGCGTTAGCTCAGCATTATACTCAACTCCTAACATCTTATGATACAAGTAGTCAACCGTAAAAAAAAAAAAAAAAAAAACCTCGATCCGTCGTGCTGAATTACGCTTATCAAATTTCCTGCATACTCGGAGCGATACCGTCGCGGTTTTACCGTCAAAGTTACTTTCCCGGTGTTGCGCTCTGGCTCAGCAAATGATTGAACCTCTGAAAGCCAAGAAATGTAGCGAATTCTCAGCTCGGTGAGACAGGCAGCTGTGAAGAATGGAGAATTGCGGCAGTAAACAGTCGGAGAATTCCCGTACGCGTGTGTTTGGAGAAAGGCTGATTAGCCCGCGGAGTCTCACGCGCTGTAACCGGATTTATTTGTATATTGACTCGAAGTTGGATTTCTCTCGGCACATCCTCTTCACATTCTCTCTCTCTCTCTCTCTCTTTCTTTGCAACCTTTTTTTTTATATACAGAATAGATCATTAGAAACGGATTTTATAGAAGATGTTCGCTTGCTAGCCAGACAGGAAAGGTGATTTACCGCTTCCGATTATCTTGCGGCATGCACAAATACCCCGAGTTCTGAACTGCACTCAAAGTAATGAGAATAATACCAACCAATGAGTAAATATATACTTTCTCGACGAGGCATCGTTGTGCCAAATTGTTCGCGAAAAATCATATCGCTGCAAGTATAATTGATTTTCGATCTTCACCTTCTCTTTTGAATTGTATAAATCAAAGTATTGGCTGACAATGAGTCAAAAATCAATACTTTCGATTAATATTATTACGGTATAAATTCGCACATTCAGTGCAATTTATATGAGATGTTAATACATTCGAATACTACGAAAAAACGGTTATATTATCAATGTTTCGTTTTAAATATACTTTCGAAATGGTGTAAAAATCTGGCAGATTTGATCACCTTACCCAGAAGATTATTCTCCAAAAGTTCGATAAAACAGATTTCGATGTTCTGCAGTATACTGCAATTCTGGCCAGCGCCATTTTGAGATCGCGTCCTCTCCTCTTATTTCGGAACGCCTAAATGAGGTGTAAAAAAAATTGCCTCAGGACGCGGCTCACGCGGCGCATCGTATCGCGATGAGCGGAGAAGCCGGAGCACCTCGTTCTCGCCGTGGGGAGAATTCTGATGTGATTTTTGAGGCGTTATGGAAATGGTCCCGGATGCGCGCGCGTTTAGCTTAAAATGCATGAGTCCGCGAGGCGATGCGATCGGGACCCGAGACGTCTGGCGACGGCGTGGGTGTTTGCCATTATGTACCTGACACCAGGGTAGCAGAGATACCTCCTCAGTCGCTCGCGTGACTAGCGCTGAAATCCTCCTTCCCACTTTCCCCGCTACGCCCTCCTTCCGCATCGAAGTCAAGAGGAAGACGAAGAGGCCTCGGTGGAGGTGGCGGAGGTGAAGGAAAAAGGAGAACGTGGGCGAGCGAGTCGACTCGACGCGCCGGGGTTTGAATCAATTTGCTATTTAGCGACCGGCACGTGAACTCCGGACACATTCTTATGACACATACAGTACCCGGGACAAGGGATGCACGTCAATATATGTATACACTAGGATCCTGCTACCCGCATCCAAATTTGGGTAATGATATGAAAATTTTATTCAGATTAAACTCAAATAAAGAATTATAATATCTGATCTGATCTGATCTAACCTAATCTAAAACCTAACCTAACTTGACCTAACCGAATTCCTAACCTTACCTAACCAAACCTAACTTCTATTTAACTGAGCCGAAAACCTAACCTAACATCTAACCTAACTTGACCTAACCCAGCCTCCTGACACTCATCACTGCTCGTATACTAAAAAATTGTACGCGTTTTGTCCCCGTTTTTTAGTTCGTCTACGTGGCGCTGGTAGACTTTTGACACGCTCGCTGACCGCGCGCAAGCTTTTCAGACAACTACTAGCGCCACTAGTGGTGGAGATTGGCGGCAGAATCGAGGGACATTTTGCGAATCACTTTTAGCAGCGTGTGTCAGGGGGCTGACCTAACCTAATACCTAACTTTACCTAACCAAACTTAACTTCTATTTAGCTGAGTTTAGTCAGCATTAGCATAATAGTGTGATTCCGTTCCGACTTGACTTACAAATATCGTTATATATCCAAAACTGTTGATATGGTTGCATCGAAATATAGCCTAAGACTTGGCCAGATGTTGTAATTGTCTACAGAAAAGAACGAATTAAAATCGGTTCAGGAGTTCTGGAATTATGAGCGATCATGCGTCAGAAAGACTTTGAGTTTTACGTATACGAGGTGTGTTCAAAAAAAAAACGGGAATTTTGTAATTTTTTGTGTTGTATTAGTCCGATTCGTGCGATTTTTTCGTTGTTGTATTAGTAAACTTGTCTGAAAAGTTGCTGTACTGTGTTAACCATATTGGATATTTAGAAATGCCATATTATAGGTTTAGAAATGATAAATATTACCTATGGTAAGTCTGCTGTGAGTATAACAAGGGTTTACGAATGGTATTAAGCGTTACTAAGATGGTCGTAAAGTCGTTGAACATGGCGGGTGTTCCGGACGTCCCAGGGCATAACGAACCGATGAAAACTTCGAAAAAGTGAAAGAAATGATTATGAATGATCACCGATTCACAATCACCAAAAGCAATTATGTGTTTGTTGGGATATTTAACATTCCTAAAACTTTGCTGCACTTTATTCCATTCTCATAGCAATAATTAATGCAAATTTTGTGATCCATTTTGAAAATCACTGATCCTACCAAAACACATGTAACCTTTTTGACAGCTGACTATAGATTAAATATTAAATATGGCTAACACTGTACGGCAACGTTTCAGACAAGTTTACCAACACAACAACGAAAAAATTGCGTGAATCGGAATAATACAATTCGCAAAATTACAAAATTCCCCGCCGTTATTTTTTGAACACACCACGTATACAGAGAAGAGATACAGCGAAGGTCCGACCGCCACCGTTGCGAATTGGTTTAAAAGCCGCGTCGAATTTGTAATTCCGGGTGCCCGCTGGGGTGATTGATAAAGAAACTTGAAGCAATTTCGGGGTTTCACCGGCAATTTCAGAAATAAGGCGGTTTGGCTAGCTATTTATAGTCTTGACTGCACAGGCTTACACTAACCTACCCCAAGGTTTGAAAGAAAAATATACTCTCAAGCTAATGCCTGACGACTTGTGGGATTATAGAAATCCGAGTCTTTTGTTGCTCGTCCGTAAATATATACAATCGTGATAAGACATACGCGAAGTATCGAGTTCCCGGTCTACCTACGTTATATTACACTAAGTGACTAATATGTAAGATAAAATGAATAATAAACGACTTGAAAAAAAAGTTATTAATCTCGTAACAGAGTACGCAGGTCTAATTGCTACCAACCTAAACCAAGCCAATCCAAGCTTAGGTTAGGTATACCCCTGAGAGTTATAAATTCCAGGGCAATCGCTTCCCGTTTCACCACATGAACAGAAGGAAGCTCTTCGATTCCGAGCACCTACATTACACTCTCGGTTTATTGCCATTGGTTCGCAAAGTTTCATGCAACTCCGCACTCCTATGCGTTATATGCACTTTGCGTTTATCTGTGTGTGCAGTCAGTGCCCGGAGAGATGCGAGGGCTGCTGCATTCTTTCCTATCGTACAGTCAACTATAATTCCTCACGGTTCCAGTATTCTTTCTCCAATTTCAAGCTTGAATAAGCAGCTGCTCACTGCAGTGCATAAGTAGACGCAGATATTCTCGAAATCCGTATTTCCAGATTCTGATCTACCTCGTATATAGGTATGTGCATGTATAACGTTGGTTCACGCATATTTGTAAGGATGAAGAGAAAGGATCGGGATTGTGCCACGAGTAAATTAATCGCAAGTTGGTCAGTATTTTCTCGTGTTTCTCTTTTTTCCTATCTTCAAAGGAGGTAATAATCTTTTACGTTTTATAACTAATTACGCGCATACCTGAACGCTGGTATACATTAAACGGCATTGATGCAGTAAAATTTCACCTACTTTGTGCAACGCTGCCACGGGACTGGTTTACATATTTATTTTATTCACTTTATAAATACGTTCTGACGAAGGGTACGTGTGTAATAACTTATTCATTTATTAATAAAAAAAATTTTTCCATTCTTTGCGGAATTAGTTTTTCGCGTAAATCACGACTCTCCGAAAATCAACTAAATACTCAGGATTTTGGTTCGAAAAAAGAACTTTCATTCCACACGCGATCTTTCAAGTACAACTAGTTTCAGTCACGGGATGCTACTTAGACAGGTTTCAAACACTTTTTTTTCTGACAAAAAAGATTCGTCCCGAAGAAAGTGCGGAGTACGAAAGATGGACATGATATGTATAGTTACCTAATTTTGGCTCACTGTCTCGTTTCGTCCAGTTATGGAAGGTGAGAGAATGCCCAAGCTTAACGAACTACGACCGACAAATCACTAGACCATTCGTTCACACTTCGTCCACTGTAGAAATGAATTCATCCTTGAACACGTACGTTGTATACGTAGATCATATCATTACCTTTTCTCCATGGATGCCATCCGTGTAGCCCGAGGTCTGGTCATGCTGTGCAGATCCATTAAGGCCATGACAATTAATGTCTAAATAACAATGGCGACCCTTGATCTCAGCTGGGAGCATTAATTGCCGGTAACGGGGCATGCGGCGTAAGGTGTCGGAGAGCGACACGCTATCTGTGTAAACGAGTTTCACCAGCGTGTATTTATCGACGGATTGATTAGACAAACGGACACACTGTGCAATCAATCCGTTTTCTAGGTAACTGTGATGCAGCGAGTTGGCTGGATACAGGGTGATCTCAGTTAAATATAGCATATTCAGTTCTATATAACTCTGATTCGTACACGACAGTTGTTTTTATAATTTATACCGTGCTAATCTTGACACCCGATCGTCTGTCAAAGAACAATGTTTCTTTTTTCTCTTTAATAGCTTTTTAATGGAAAATTTCCTCCTCGCTATGTTTATACCGAACGTCTGCGATAGTGGTGAGAGAAAAAAAAACGCAAAAAAAAAAAAAACGTACAAGACAGGCATATTTCAACACCTCGCAACACATTTTCTCGCGTGGTAGGTCTTGTTAGACAGTATCTACACAACGTACACAGTTATATTCCGTATCCTTTTATTAACAGTAAAGCCAACGTTTGCATTAAACTTGAACACGATCTCACTAGCGTCAACGTTACGGGAGCGGTTTGCGCGCATGTATAAAGTTGTAAAGCGCAACGTCCGGTGTGAGTCGTTGTTATGTTGGGGATACTTTCTCGAAAGAAGAATTTGCGATTCTGGCCGGATACTTGTACCGAGCAGTAAAGTTGTTTAATCGCCGGATATTTAGCCTTTACTTTGCAAAGGTCGAAAGGTCCGATAGAAACGGGATGCGTTGCACAAGCATTCCAGTGTTTGTAACATTAAAACAGGGACCACGTGTTGGCAGTTGCTGAAGAAATTTAGATATCTCTTGTCGGAGTTCCTTTTCTCTCCCACTGTATTCTTTTAATCACACCTGCAGTGATACAACAACTCCATTCCATTTGTTTCTCGTCGTTTTCTTGTCCCCTCTACATCGTCTCTTCGATGGAAATCGCACGTACCGCAATCCATACGAGCAAAGAACTTTATAAGCTGAGAGTGGAATTAATTCGTGTACGAACAGCGAGTCACAGACCCGTTCTGTGAATTCTACGGTGCACTGAAACTTTGCAAATAAATCTAACAACTTAACGAAGGTTATAATTTAGCCATATAACGATCGAATCATTGGTTGATCTTATTGATGGCTGAATGTGTTCTGGATAAAGAGCATGACAAAATTTTTCCTCCTCTTTCTCACACCCTTTCGATCTAATGTCTGCTCTTCAAGACTTTAGTAACAGAAAAATTGAAGCAGCTGCGTTTTAATAAGGTACCGAGTGAAGAAAAGGGATCCAAGATCTGACCGTCTTATCTTATCTAGCCGAGAACAATATTGAAATGATGAAAGAAAATGTGTCACAGCTACGCATAATGCATAATTTGAGGGAATGACTGCGTGAAAAGTGACAATGCTGTCTGGCGATAAACGGAGGAATAGGTATGCATGTCGGCCCAACCACGTGGAACACCATAGGGAACGGAACTCGAACAATACAGATGTCGGGCCACGATTCTTTTTTCGGTCCGGACCGAAATTATCCCGCTGGGGTTATTACGTCGTCTGGAAATGGCGCCTGCTCAAGGCGTTAAAACTGCATGGACGAGAGTCGCGAGGGAGTGCCGCAAATAGCCGATTCGCTCGGACACCTCGATGATCGTTGAACGATGGTGAACAAAGCGCATTTCATTTTATAGCCCGGCTTAGTACCGATATCGAAAGCCATAAAACTGGCGTTGCATGTCCGCAATCAATGTCACTTTGAGGTTCGTTACACGCTTGCTTCCTCGGGGGTAAGGCACATCTTGTTGGCACGGAAGTGCAATTATACGTTTCCTATGTATTTTTCGACGTCGAATGCAAATCCGACGTCAAACATTCAATCAAATTAAAAACAACCCGGAAAATGGGGTGAAAACGGGCGGAACTATCAACATTGTTTCAGACAGTATTCTTGAATAAGATTTATCTGAATATTTATTTTGAGTGAGTACGATTTTCGCCCGAGAATAGATGCGACCCCCAATACTATCTATGTGCACCCCTAACGAGGTTGAAAACTAGCCCTATGCATTGAATTTCATAAATTTAATGGCCATTCTGAGATCTCTGTTTCTCAAGCAATGAATTCCAAGCGTTTTTATTACACGTTTACTATCAAATTTCTCCGCTAACGAAAATAACAATTATAAAAAATTATGGATTTGCAGAAAAACTTAATCATTCCGAGGTTTAAGTATTTGTTTGCCGGAAAATGCGAAAAAATTCATGATTTACCTTGCAATATAAAAAAAAAATGACAAAAATAAGGAATGAAAAAAGAGTGGCTTCTGTGACTGAAAGGGTTAAGGAGAAACGCTTTTGTCGCTTGAGAATTGGATGACCAGGCGGTTCCCGGCCCGTTTCTATGAAAAATATTTCGTTCGTCTCCGCAGGGTGAACGAGACCTTCAAGGCTCGCAGGCTACCGTCTCGATGTACGCAACGCAGTGTGAGGCCCAATTTCACGTGGAGTTTTCTCCCTCCGGCGAGTTGAATCATCATTCTCTATACATCCTCTTTGTTACGCTTTTTAATTCTCATTTCACCGTGACAGAGACGTTTCAATGGAAGACTTCTCCGTCTCTCGTATCATGGAGTGAGACATTTCCCGTGTGGAAGTATCAAGCATGTTATCTCCGCATAAGGGAGGAGGGGAATGTGGAAAGTCACGATAGTAATAAGAACGGTGGCGTCAGCAGGTTATTCCTTTACGGGGAGTGAAATATGCTCACCTGACGAGTAGGAGCCGGGCATTTTGATAGTGTCGCCAGGGGTTCGAGAGGGAACATTTGTTCTCATCGTGCACGATAATTCGGATCTATTGCAAAACCAACTCGTCTATTTCCGGAGGCTGCACTGTGACTTTCCTCTGGAACATTTGTACGCAAACGATAGTGGAAAACAGAATTATATTAATGAAATCAAGAGATAACGGTTGGAATAAGAATGGATCAGCGGTAAGAAGAGATCGTTATCCAGGAAGGAATTCTTTGCCTCTCGGAACTCGCACGATCATTTGTGGACGATGTAGATATCGGATATATGCGATGACGGTTCAAGATAACCCGTCATGTCTATTATAATGCCTATGCAGGCTTTAAACGTTGTGCCTTACCACGTGACACGCATTTAAGGGGGCGGGGAGGTACTGCTTGGAGGGTCTAAAATCATACCTACTTATATGCGCCATGCCGCCATTTTGTTATCAATTTCAATGAAAAAATTCTAAAATGTTCTTGAAACTATAAATAACCAAATCCTTAAACTCAAACTAGTCCAAGTGTTTTCATTTTCTTTAAAAAAAAAAATTCCTAAAAACAGGTACGATTTTAGACCGTCCGAGCTGTATCCCCCCTTTAAGCATCACTTGGAGGTCCTCTGCACCAGGTGAACAGTCAGTCTTTCACTGATCTTTACCTGCGTATGAAGATCAAGCATCGAATGAAACGATCCCAAGTAAACGGGTCACGTCTCTCTTTCTCACAATCACGCAGAGAGATGATTGGCAAATGGAGACTATGACTCGACGTGGGACGAAGTTAGTTAATTAACCGCGAGAATCGAGTGGGCGATCGGGTAAACTGCCATTCGATACAGTGATACTATGCCCGACGTGCAGGCGAACGTAATCCGTGTCGATCCGATACCACGGATGTCATAATCGCGCTGCTAATTGCTTATGAATAATCGATCAACGGTACTAATCTAACCTTGGTTGCACCGCATTCAACATCACCCAACTGATGACTATCGGTGTTAGGACGTTTTTCCAGCAGATAGAAACCACCGACGCGAATGACGAAGACTAACGAAGATGCTTAGAAGTTTGAATGGTGCACTGGTCAGGGGTTAGCCAAGGTCGGGTCGTCGTTTGAGCCCCGCAACAAGCCCGATTTGTACCGACTTTGTAGCGTCAATTAAACGAGGCAACGTACCGTGGTGCCAATGAGCAACGATTTGTTGCGATTAGCGACGCAACTTGAATGGCGACTCGAGTCACGATCCTCGTCGTCTTAACACGCGTCTGTCATACCTTCGCAATATAACTTTTCAGTCTTGCATAATCGTGCATGCTACGTTTTCTCGTTAAGCGGCAACAGTTATTCAACATTTCTTGCAGCTATGTCGTAATCTTCTATACACACATTTGCTGTAACCTGTATCCGCAATTTTCTAATTTTCTGCACTTGAAATCAACTCGATACCTCAATTGATCCATGAAGCTCGTAACTGCGCTCGGAGATCGCTTCCGGCAAATTCCATGTTTCAGCGCAAGAGATTACGTTCGAGGATTCGTCGAACAGGGATATCGAAAGTCGAAGGATGAGAGAGGAGCAAAAAGAGATCGGATACATCGTACCTATCTACGTGAGAACGGCACCTTTCGACCAAAGGTTATCCTGATGTGATCCCAATTTTTCACCGTGGCTCGATAGATCGTAAATTCAAGAAAACTGCGGGTGGTTTACATTATATACACGTATAGCTAATGAATTATCCCGCGTATCCGGTCCGGCGGAGGAGATGAGAGGACCGGACGGCGCGGAGAGGCAAAGGGCGAAGGACCTTGTCGGGGTCAAGATTTTTCTGCATGGTGCCAGAGGAGAGTGTTGATTAAACCGCGGGACAGGCTTACCACACTCTACGGTCTGCATAAATCCACACAGCCAGCCGTCCGAGGTCTTCCCGGAGAGAGGACCACCTTGCAGCTCAATCCAAAAGTCTAGATTATAGAATATACAAACAGTTTTTTACCCACTGTAGGGGTTGAGACCCAAAGCCACGGTGGAACGCGTTACGTAAACATGAGTGGACGAGACGAAGTATCGGTCGGTGGTCTCTTTTTCTCACAATCGTAACGTACCTAGTTTTTGCCTGAAGGGTGGAATAAAAAAAAAAGAAAAAATGGGTGCTAGTTATTTATAACTGAGAAAGATGGAGGCTTGACATTTATCGATATATTACAAATGTCAAATTATATTTCAAGGGGAATAAGTTTACCCGAAACGAGATTCACCGTTTTATTAAAAATTGAAAAAAAAACTGCGATTTAAATTTTGACGCTCAACGGTTACCAGGCAGGGCTGCACGTCGAATCAGCTACCGTTGGCTCCCTCGCAATGAATCACGTGACGTCGGCACGTGACAATGGATACATGTCTCGTTAATGAAGATGAGAATTGTTGTTAATTGGCCAGTCTAGACGCGCGCGCACATTGATTATGCAAATGAATGGTTTAGGTTCTCACATTTCACTCGGTCTCAAGAATTCCGAACTACATACATTGGAATACTCGAGTTCAATTTCACGGTGCAATGAGACCTTGACTACGCTACTGAATTTCGAACAAAATAGCACAACTGCCATCCTCTTCGTTCAAGGTCGTGTCATTTATTACAGAACACGCAATTCATTTGATATTCGACGGATGTAACGTGCAAACGTGTATACTTTTACAAATATCGAGATGTAGGACAGCTATCCGACGGAATTACGATTGGGAATTATACATCCACCGAACCAGCGATCAATTAACCCTAATGATTCTAACTGCATTTGCGTCGATTAGGTGTAGACTTTTTGCCACGCGGTCCATAGATTACAGGAAATCGTGAACCCGGTTTCCAACTCGTGTTCGGATATACCTGTATCCACTTTCTCTCTCTTTAATGCTGCGTGCAAAAAACGTCGGCCATTTCCGCAGAGGATATTTTGCATTCAGGTGAGGACAAACGTGCAACCGCGACAGTAAAAATTGTTCACATTTTTTTGGCACGCCGCGTTCAAACCGTTTCATAAGTCTCTGTGCACATGTGACTTACCCACGCGTGACGGGTCAATTTTGATGGGTTCGCCTGCACGCGCGACGCCATAAATTAGACCCATGTCTAATGTGAAATGGTTACAGTCTTGTGTCGGCAAATGACGAGGTATAACACAACACAGCACAACTTTCCGCCCACCAGGGATGGGCCTCGTTAATCTTTGGGGCCGGGCGAACACGTGAGGTCCTTGACTACCTAGTATAGGAAAAATGTGGGTCGGTAGCCCATCAGCCCATCAAGCCGTCCGCTCCGGGGACCGAAAAAAAAGTAAACAAGAAAAATCGTTAAAACAGAAATTAGTCTCTCGATTCGAATCTTTGCTGCGTTCCTTCGCCGTGTCTTCACTTCGCTTTCTTCACTTCGACACCCTCAACAGGATGCAGGACACACTCCGAATAGTCAAAAGGCATATTAGCTATCGGATGATTTGTTGCAACATTCGAAACTTCGAACGGTGTCACTTTCGAATTGACTGAATGGTCGGAACGACAAATGGTTCAAATTTTAGAATCTAACAAATTTACTTTGGATACTTTCAAAATTTGGAATTCCTTTGAAGTTTTGACCAAATGTTGTTTTAACTGTCTGAAAATTGTGTACCATTATGAATTCCAATATATAAAAAATTGACGAAATTTCACGTATCGGTTAACCCAAATTTTGATCATTTCGAAATTCGATCCACAGATGCATAATTTTCCATTTCCTTGTTTTCCCGAGTAGTTTCTAAAAAGATTTGGGCAAATTTTGTTCCACGTTCCCTGTTTCCTATCCGCTCGCAGTAGCGACGTAGCTCGTCGGTGCATGAGCATGGCTGTAATAATTCTTGGCACCCGGAGATGCGTCGAATAATAGAAAGACGCAGCTGCAGAACCGGGATCGTTTTGTACCGTGAAACGAAGTGTGACCACGTTTGTACTCCGACACTCGCGAAGTGCCAAAACTGCAATAGCAGCACCAAGATATCTCTCACGCTAAACTTGGTCTACGGCGTCTATGGAAATTTGAGTTGGGTTTTGAATGTCTGGACGCAGCGTTTGAGTAAGGTTTCTGGTCGAGACTTTCCGGGAAATCTGGCATTACTCGAAGTTGATTGTATGTAACTTTAATTTAAAGATCGTTTTTACAAAGGTACATCAAGAACCTGCTATTTGTTTAATTAAAAGACTGTGTGATTAATATTTTTATTGACTTCAAGAAGGAAACTAAGATGCATATTAAAAGTACCAACTTTTTAATAAAAAGACAAATTAAAAAATTTACGGGAAGATACTCAAAGTTTAGTTCGGTTGGTTTTGTTCGAAAAGTGTTTAAGTACTTAAAATTTTAATTGAAACAAGAATGAATAAATAATAAATGTCGATGATTATTAATAAGCGTAATTTCACTTTGCATTTAATTAACAATTTGATGATTTTTAAAAAGTTTTGAAATTTCTCGAAAATTTGTGAAGTTTCGTTTAGTCCCGGGAAAAAAATAAGTCGAGAAATCAGAAAACCTACATTTGAGTGAGGCTGACGAAAGGGAAACAGTAATAATATACATATACTGGAGGAAGCAAATCACGATGAACATGAGCAAAGTAGGTGATAATATTTTAATTCGTTAACATCGTAACTCGGATGTTGGAGAACCGGCGATCAATCATCGTTTCGAATAAATCTCGTCCGCAGCATCTGCAGCATGCACGGTAAAAGATGTTCACGTGGTTGTAACGCGTCGTGTACAGGGTGCTATTAGCAACGATAATCAGGTTTATCTACTCTAATAATATATACGACCTTTCTACAATTCACATCACGAGTAAAGCATCTCGCCTAATTGCGTGTCGGCAGTCACGTATCTCGTACAACGCCGCGGAACAGCAGCTGTGCGTGGCTAATCAAATTCACGAAGGATGTCCGCGGAGTTTTTTCAATATCTTTTTAGTATCGTGCTCTACAGACATTCTCGCCAATGGACATCTACTCCTTTAGAAAAATGTTAAACCCGATAATGAAGGATACCCCGAAAACGAGGCACTTACCCCGTTCTAGTTCACGGATAACGAACGTATAGTGCTTGACATAAATAAAAGAAAGATAACAATGCTCCATTTCCCCAGTTTTACTCTCCTTGAAATTTATTTCGGATCGGACAATCATTAGGCAGCGAGTGGCTCTAATGGTTCAAGAGGTGCTCAGGGATCCAAACATGAGTCATCACCGTCCATTCGCGGAACCATTAAGACCCGCATTGCTCAGGGGTAGATATTTTAACTCGGACCTACGTACGCGATCCGAAGTATAAACGACCCCGATGCAATTTGCACGTAGCTTATTAATAGCGGTGGAAAAGAATCGGCGTCGAAACATGCAGACGTACGTCCACCTCTGCAGCTCGCTTCGTTTCGTGGTTCACTTCAAGTGCGGCAGTTTCATACCTCGGATCATGTCTTAACCACATTCCACGGAGTGGTGCCTAATCGCCCCCACAGATCAGTGTTTGAGCATCGTGGTCGAGCTTTTAATCTCCGCTGTAGTGCAGGTTCTGCTCATTTTTGACGTGCGTAAATACGCGCGCAGGGCAAATGCCAAGATCGAACTTGGGAGTGACGAGATTCGGGCTTACAAACGATCTCTTCAAACTTTGACTCGCTCGTGATTATCAACACGTATCGCATGTGTCGGCGCGTTATTATCGACGTCACGAGATCCGAAAGAGTTTTGTCGATGTGTGTAGCATGCGGTACGCATACGGTGCATGTACGTGGAGAGCGTATGCACAGTTAGGCACTTGTGCCTTGATAACCGTACTGCTACGCATATTGATATACCGTTACTTGGAACCATAGAGGTGCAAACGATCCGGTCCCTTTGTGTAACACAGTTCTTACAGCTGTTCGTCGATCCTCGGTTTAACGTGGGTGATCGACGATGTATTCGAGTATTCAAGTTCCAAAACTTGACTCGATATGAGCAAAAAAAGACTGAAAAAGGACGGATCAGAATCGATCCTGTACGTCTTGCCAGTCACTGGCAGGCGCTGTTTGTGTCACAATGTGCAGTGTGCAAGGTACGAGAGACTTTCCTTTCTCACATTGTGAATAAGAGACAGACGCATGTGCATGACACATTCGTACAAGCACTTGCAGGGCTACGTCGGTTTTTCATAGAAACGGCTGGGTTGATTTTTAAGCGTTGCAAGTGTCTACGCGTTGAATATCAAATTACGCTTACCGTCTGCCGACGATGAGAAGAATGTCGACGTAACGTGGAGATAACGCGAGGTGTGAAACAAGATTACGATAATCTACGCCCTACGATATGTCAAGGGAAATTTTCGCTGGGAGAATTTCACCAGCTTGAAATCATCTCGTTTGTCTATTCATTTGATTTTATGATTGGTTAATGCCTCCGCGTTATACGATCATCGTTACAATAATGAGGTCAGAGCGCTGTAATAAAGTTAGGTAAAGTGCTTGAACACAGTCGTACAAACTGACGCTTCATCATCAAACGTCTTCGAGAGTGATTCGAGGAATCGTTAACCGCAACGTTTCTCGTGATTATTTTAACTCATGTTCCGGCTAAAAAGGTCCTGCATGCTGCAAACGGTCCATAAAATGTTAAGGTTCTTTTCTCATCGTTGAGTGATTTCGACGAAGACAGAAGTCCCGGGCACGTATTACAATTTGTATCGTCGCGACGATGATTTCTCAAAATCCCTGCAGCGTGATTCAGTAACAAGGCAGTTGCTGCATGTGCGATTTTTAACTTTTGGCTTGCGTCCCTGTGAATCGGCAATTTGTTCACACCAGACAAACTGGCTAGAGAAGAGACAACCACCGTGATCTCATAGCTCAATCAACCGATCCAGTGATCTAATTTTAACGGTCCTGACTCATCACCCTGCACATTTTCAGAATCGACGATGCTGGCTTCTTGCCCGATACGTGCGGCACCCTCACCAATTGTGGGTCAGAGGTTTAAAACGGTCTGTGTGTGAAATGCTGAAGCACATGGTATTTCCGGATCGGCTTATCGCGACGAGCGTATTCGTCAATACGTATCCAAGCCCGTAAAACCGTCAACCGCAACTGGTGACGACGATTGTAAGTGAGTAAAAGAAATTGGGGAAAAAGAGAGGAAAGAGATAGGATCTCCTCACGTGCATTATCTCGTTACTGGACACCTGCGAGCCAGAACGCATTCAACCTGTCAACGTCTGAAGGACCGGGGAAGGAACATGTCCGTAAAAAAACCATAAATAAGTGGCTTCGATTGGTGCGTCTTTCGGCGATCGAGTGTCGGCCCGACGTGCCGCCGAAACGATTACCGTTTTCCAATTACCCAGTCTGTCAGCGCTTCTGTCTTTGCCGTAGATCACGAGCGATGTCTACCTATACGCCATATGCGAGACCCTCACGCACTCAAGTGCGTAATCACGTGCAGCGTGGGTAACGACCTACGTGAGTGCGATCGCATTATTACAAACCGTTCGAAACGCACGCACCGGACAAGACAAAAAAAAGGAAAAAAGAAAATTGAATGGAATTACAGGTATTCACTGTCAGAAACAATGTTACTTTCGGAACGCAAAATAATCTGGACAAGTTAGTTTAAGAACGCGCTTCCATTAATCTTGGACAATTAGTTTCGGAAATGGTTTTGTTGACGAGTAACGAATTGTTCAATTCCATTCGGCAACACTTAGCAGAGAACATACGTGTTTGAAGTGTTTCCCTACACGTAACATCGTTTCGATAACGAAAAACACAGTTCTGCAAAAAAAATTTTTTTTCAGCGGCGTGAGATATTTTTGGTAAATATTGTGCTTTCGAGTGTACTGAATCAAAAAATTACTTTCATTTCCCTCCGTCACGTACAGTATTCTTACGAAATACATGGTGTTTGCGTAAGAAAATAATAATAATAATGAAAAAACCATCATTTTATTACGATGAACTAAAAGATATTTCTTGTAAAATTAAACAAGCAATTTCTCTATGAAATTTATTTAACAGTTCGTGTTCATTCTTATCGCCTATGAAAACTTTTCTTCTTCTCTTTGATACACCTCAGAACACGTTTCAGCTTTCCATTTTATGTTTCCCTGTTTCTATTTATTTCAGAGTCTCACTCCAATGCATATTAAATGGAACTAAGAACTCACTTTTGCATAGGATTTTTAGAATCAAGAATAGGATACCAGATTTTGAATTAAACGGGAGCTTGACTCTAAATGAAACTACAAACACGAGTTTAAGAAAAAACCTGCCGCGATGGAACTTATTGAGTATTTTTCCCGGTCTCAGTGAATGAAACTCTGTAAGACACAGTATAAAGAAACTTGTACAGTTTTTTGATCGCAGACCTGTATAATAATCCAAATCGAGCAACGCATCGAGGGTTTCAATTTTCTTTAGCTCTCTTGGGCTGGCCAGATGGGTTATAATTGTTGCCCAAGTGCATGAATCTTGGCGAGTAGTAACGGATGGACGGGCAGAGACAGATGGGCGAACGGAGCCAAATATATTTTCACTTCCGTAATACGAAAATACGTTTTTAGTGATTTACGCCCATCAGCGCGACCTGCGACTCCGTCTAACGAGGACGTTATTCGGTTCGAACCGGGTTAACTAACGTCTAGGATCGTTTTCACGCCGGTTTAACTTACCTCCAGCTAGAACCAAGCCGTACTTTATACGTCAATCCATGCATACCGCCATTGCGCGTTCCCAATTCCTCGCAGACTCTCGGTCCCAACCCTCGGATCGAAAAACGCGATAAATCAAGATCCATGGTGATCGATTTCAAGTTCGGTTGTAATACCAAAAATAAAAGCGTATAATAAACACGACAAGCTTTGTCTAAATCGTATGTCTTGTCACGTTACTTTACGACCCTTTTGTCAGGACTTAATTCCAAAATTCTTATCACCACGAGTACAAAGACACCGTGTAAAGATAATCGAGATAAGAGCCGGCGCGGTTCGAATACCGAGTCGTGGAGTTTGAAAAATACTCGAGTGGAGGCAGTTACACAGAAGAAGAGGATTCCACTTGTTTCCTCAAGCCCTTAGACAGAGAAAGGATTACGTGGGCGTACACTTTGAGCACAATGTGCATGGCTTGGGAATTACGGGGGTATAACGAGACTTGGTAGCAAGTCCTTACAGTAATTCCAAAGGCCAGGGAAGCGAGCGATGCAGGAAAGTACCTGCACTTCAATTTAGAGACTCTCCGCGGAGAAGAACTGGGATTAGCCAGTATCCCCTACAGATGCACTGTGAGATACCAACTTCCTTAATTCATTCCTTCTTCTTACGCAGCTGGCTTGTCTTATCCCGAATGAACGGTCCTTCACAGTCGTAATTTATGATCGAATACGTCTTCTCTGTGAAGTCTTGTTACAGGACATTCGAATATTAATATTCCCTGATGGTTTGTAAGAAACGGAAGTTACATTTTTTACAGTTGTAAAATTGTTTTCGCATCGATTGACGTCTTCGCGGAAATGTGTACAGCAGGCGATAACTTACAAGGTATACCGTAATTATATACTCGAAAATGTATTCAAACCAGTAACATTTTCACTTTGTTAGCTGTAGTTTATGTTCCCTGTAACTACACATTATTACTTTGCATCAATCCGACACTTGAGGATAAGGATAAGAACATTACACCGTGATCCTGGGATCCTGAAAGCTGAGCGATATTTTATACCACGGTACTTGCAGAGTATATTTACAACCGGCGTATACCCACTTCAGTCTCTTTTTTTCCAACGTCTGGATCATGGAAGTGCGAAATGCTCAGGGTTGAAAAAAAAGTTACAGGATTTAACGCACTTCGGGTCGAAGGCCGCGCTTACAACTGGCAAAAAACGCTAAAGAAGAAGCTCGGATAAAAAGAGGAGAAAAAGAAGAATAATCGTTTCAAGATGAAACGGTGAACGGTCAAACGTTCAAACTGCGACCGTCCGATGTAAGAGAAATATGAGCGTTCGACTGGCCCTTTGGGAATATATAAACTGGTACAATATATCGCACTGATATCGCAGTAAAAATTTTAAAACAAGCCTTGAGTGCCTCAGTTCTTGGCGAGTTTCGTACGCCACGTTGTATATTAACCAACAAGAATCGTTTTCCTTTGTACTATGTTACAGTAGACTGAAAACCAAGCGATAAGTATTTTTTTTTTTTTTTTTTTACCATTAAACACATCAAGCGGGTGAAAACCACCCTTCAAAGTAAGGCTCAGTTTTCAGTCTACTGTAACATATTACAAGAGAAATCAAATCGGAGATATCGACTAGGGGTACCATCCTTGTGAGTAAAAGGGGGGGAGGACTTGTTGGTCGAATCACGTTGGAAGGAAGGAAAAAATAAATGTCAATACAAATGAAATATTGCTGTATAACTAGAAGAGGTGGTTCCGAAATTAGTCACAGCGCGTTTTTTCGTAATCCTTGTGAAAATCCACCGCGACTGCGGAGAATTTGCGTCTGCTACGAAAGGCTTTATGATAGTTATAATAATATTATAAAAGGAACGATGCGTGATTTAATAATATCTAGCGCCAAAGTGCTTCCGCGTGTTGCCCAGATTCGTCGGGGGATTAAAACTGTCGAAATTTTTTCTACGCTTGAGGACTCCCAGACCACAGCCGATGGATTATGTTTGTGAAAACCGTTAAGGCTCGATGGATTATTGGAAAAATATTGAACCACTGGCTATCGCTGTGTTATTTTTTACCGCAAGTGTTATTTACGTTCCACGGTGTGTTGGTTTTACCCAGCACAGTGCGAAACGCGCTCCAAGTTGTTAAATACAATAATACGTGCAGTCTGCAACGACGTATAAAATTCCCAGAGTTATATCACACGAGGTGAAATTTTGTGAAAAATAGTATAAATTTTTATGGTCTTTAATCTCACTTGACCCAAATATCCCTGTATATTCGTATGATGCTCATTTAGATTTATTAAACTACTTATTTTTCTTTCATCTTTTTCGTCGCGCTCACGTTTTGTCCTACAATAATTATATACGGAGTTTGACAAACGCCAGAAATATCTCCAGTCGGTTTTAATGCGCGTATGATATAAGTTGTATGCTTAATGTATGTTACACAACTACCGTTCCGGATGAATGTGTCATCTGTAAACGGGCCGTTATAATCACCGACGGTTGTAGAGCGAAAAAAAGCATCATGCACGCGCCATGTACGGATATGTCTTACGAATCGATCTTCTACGTCTAGTCGGATTCTGCACCGAGAATTCCGAACGTCGAGGCTTCCAGCTCGATACAAGTAATTTTTTGCCCCTACCCCCCGAAACAACGCGTGACGAGGACCTAAGTTCATCTCTTCAAGTACGTTTATCACGCATAAATGATTCGATTAACTGCATATTTTCGGCTCATGCATATATATTGTTGGAATAATATTTCGGTGAAATTGTCATTTCCGTTATAATTGAGAGCGGATTTTTTTTTTAGGAGTGTAAAGGAATAATTTTTTGAACATCTGAAATCGAAAATCTTTTTCATTCGTAAATAAATTTATGGCTTACGCTCGGGGCTTGGCTTTTCGATTATTTATTTTCATCTTCTTTTTTTTTTTTTGCAGGCAAGCAGTCGGAGAAATGGCGAATCCAACTCCGAGCCGTCAGATCGGTTAGATTAGGCGTTAAGGAATGTAATATAAATTGAGACGTTCTCGAGAGTGAGAAATCCTTATAAATGCCGCGATAAACGTGCATTATGTCTTTCGCCCCTGCGGGCAAAAAGCAGATTAATAACCGCGATATTTCATTGTAGATTTGTTACACGTATATTATACCAATATACCTTGCATAATCATTTCCACGTTCTTATTGCACGTATGAAATGCGCCAAGCCCTCTGCAGTGGATCGATCGCGATCGATGATCTTCTCACGAGAAGATTTATCGATCCCTCTTACGTACCTAAGCGATTGATTTGCGGGTTCACGTCACACTGAAAATTACCGTGCCTTTCAGCTTCGCGGAAAGACGTTAAATTTATTCTTTTTAAAACGTAGCCGACGCCGTTCGATTTATAATTTTCAACAGGAGCCAGATTCAGAATTATACCGTAATTAAACCTTTTTGCGAA
The DNA here is from genome assembly GCF_021155775.2 of Neodiprion pinetum. NCBI lineage: Eukaryota > Metazoa > Arthropoda > Insecta > Hymenoptera > Diprionidae > Neodiprion > Neodiprion pinetum. The sequence continues at coordinate 43,039,987 of NC_060234.1, forward strand.
TCACGTTAAGCCACATTCTCACTTTCAACTCCGCGTTACGCGCAATCAAGAAGTCACGAAGCGATGTTTACAAGCGATTATGCTCAGAAATTCAACGGCTTCCTGGATTCGCGGGTTCACAGGTCACAGCCATAAGTGGCACCTGCATACCCTTTACGTTACACGGGGGGAAAATCGATTTCTTATGATTCGACGCCCGATTTTACTGCGATTTTTCACTCTCTCGAGATGCTAAATGAAAGGTTCAAGATTGTAATAGACTATTCCGAATCTAACGAAAAAAAATTCTCAAAATTGATATAATTTCAGACCGTCCAAGCTGCCCCGCCCCCCTTAACACAGTCCAGCACAAAGTTTTCAAACTTTAAGTTGGCACGTGATAAATTCAAGAGATATTTGACCTGCAGCACATTAATCGCAGGCTGAACAGCAGCGGAGCTGCCTCGGAGCAACAGACATTCGGCCGAGGCCTCGTGGAAATAGCTCGGCTATGATAGTTATGCAACGCGATCTTGGGATACGGGTCAAACCATTCTCTGGAAACGGATCGCTTCCACGTATGTAATGTACGTTCATATGCAACCGAATAATTTTCCCAGATTACTTTCTGGCCCCGCAGCGTTGGACAATATTTATACGGCCTAAGTGTCAGAGATATCGCGTCGACGTTGTCTTAAAAAAAAAGTGTTGAAAAATTTAATCAACCGACATTAATACAAATGTTCTGTAGTTCCCGTATAATTTATCGGTAGTAAGTGATGTATATGATTTAATTGACCTCGATAGTAAGTGATGTTTGATGAAAAGTTTGCCGCATTTTTTTGAATAACAAGATATACATTTATTACATTTATTTCACAAAGACAAAGAGCGAAGGGGTTTTTTTTTCAAATATTTATCAATAATGCGAAAATTTTGAGAATGTTGCCGTAATAAAAATTTCCCATTACACAAAACGTGACTTTGTGCAAAAGCAAAAGCAGCTGAAATCGGTAGAAAGTTTCACAAAAATTCGTAGCACGTTACCAAGTATTGACGAATGGTCAAAATTAAGGGTGGGATAGAGCTAGTTAGGTCAGATCGTATGCTCGAGTCAGAATACAGGAAATTCCCAGAGGCACGATGTGTGTTGCATGACGTTAAAAGAACGGCTTACATCGTATCTAAGGTGAACGCAAGCGTTGCACGAAGGCTGTATGGAGTTTTTGTTTCTCGCATACCGTTTTCAAGTTTTGTTCACGAGAAGCGACAGGCGTGCGAGGAGTTTATTCACACAATATCTCTAAACTGCAGTCTCCAGACGAGCGTAATCTAGATTTATCTTTTTCTTCCTAGCTGCATGGCCACGATACCGCAACCTCGGCGGCTTCAGAACGCGGTACGTAAATACAAAGGTGGCTTTATCTCCCGCGGGGCGAAATAGACCCAGTACATGCCCCACAAATTGTTTTAAAATCATTTCAAGATTATTCCATAAGAGAGGGAAGACGCTCAACTCTACCCCCCGGCTTCCTTGGTGGTCCGCCGTTTTTCTATATCAAATTACCCCGAGGAATTATAAGTCTGTATTTCAACCAACAGCCCGAGGCTTTTCCAACTCAAAAGCTGAAATTACTCCTCAAGGCTAAAGTTTGAGCATTTCTGTTGAAATTGGATGGAAACAACGTCTGGGATTCATTTAAGAGGGGATTCCATTATTTTCGATAAATTTGTCGCTTTTTCTAATTTTCTAGTAAAGAAACTGTACAACGGGTCAATCCGAAATTTGTCATGCGGATTTATTTGTCTCTTGCACATGCGTGTAAAATAAAATATTGTTGGGTTCTTGTTTCAGGATTAATGGGAAGACTCAAATCGTGCGGAGCGTCAACTGGACGTCATCGTGCGTCGAGGGGAGGTGGGAGGCATATTTTTGGGAAGATATGAATTAAACTTTTGCTGTCAATAGACAAGTGATAAATAATACCAAAATTTCGCATTGATCCGTTGTACAGTTTCGTCACCAGAAAATTAGAAAAGAGGGGGGAAAAAAAATGGGAATCCCCTCCTTAAGCAAAAAGTATTTGCTAGTTCATCTTACATCGATGAGAATACGGGTGGTACGGGTACCTATAAAATGGCAAAAGACTCACGTAGAATGAGAGCTCGATGGTGTCGACGTGTTTTGGCACGCAGGTCGTGTCGGAGGTGCAGCATCCTGTGTCGTCGGCGCATCTGTGAAGCATAGTGCAGTGGGGCCTGTAGGTCTTCGAAGGACTCGGATACACGTCACGCACGGAGACGACCCTTGGACGAGGCAGTCGGCAGGTGCCCTCTTTAGTCATCATTCGAACATGGTCGATGGCCTTCGAGATGTCGGGGTCTGAAACGAAATTATTCAAATCGATAAACTTTCATATTCCTGCAGTGGAACGGAAAAAGAGAGTGAGAGAAAGAGAGAGAGAGAGAGAAATGAATTGAGCATAGATCGCGATCATCCCGCAATGATCGAGACCCGAGGGAAATTGCTTCATCGGTGAGCCCTGATACCTAATCGAGACGGCTCGTAATGGGATTATCGCCGCACGTCCCATCAAGCGTTACTCGTCGTTTGTCTCAACTCGAATGTCCGACGTGACGTACGTCGTTGGACGTTCTACACCGAGGGACATTGCGCTCGGAAATAAAAAGATCGAAGAGATTTGTCGGCGTTGCGTGTGGACTCTTTAGCGGCCTGCAGTGTCGCCTTGGTGCATTATGCATTTACGCGGCTACCTCTCCTCGGCACAAAAACTACGGTACGGAGTTTCCTGACCATCGCGTCGGATCGTTTGATCGCAGGGAAAGAGCCGAAATATGTGAGGTGCGATGATAACGACGGTTGTAAATCACCGTCGACTGTAACAAAGTAACTTGAATTTTGTTAGAAGACCAGGGGGAAATTATTTTTCATTTTCATTAGATTCCGGGCGCACGACTTTAGTCTTCGACGAGAATCGTAGGTCGAAAGCTCGGATCACTTCACACTGCGATCGTTCAACGATGAGGACGTTTGCCGTCTCACAACTTAATTATCTGTATCAACTGTCCAATTCATTCCAGCAGATTATCGAACGGTAGTTCGATGATTATTTCCCTATCAAGAAGGAAAAAATTTATCCAAGTACAGACCATTAACATTTTTTATTTCAACCACGTTTCGATTCGACAGTCTTTCGGTTATTGTAAAAATCGTGCCCCGTAGGATTTAAATATCATCAGAGTGATCATAGTCCGAGTAGTTAATAAAACGAAATTCAATACTGCTGTCTCTAGCTTGCGAGTATATTCAAAGCCCCGCGAGTGTAAGTCCTCAAAGGTGTGAAAAGATCGTAAAAAGGCGATAAAAGAGGTCCAAAGTCTTAAGTATGAGCACACACCAAGATGCGGAATCCTAATAGAAACGCCAGCATTCGTGAAGGAATTTAGTCCGCATGTTTTCGACTCATTGTTGTTGTTGTTTGTTTTTTTCTTTCAGCATATTCACTGCTTTCCCAAAAGAGACTGATCAGCTTCTATAGGTAATATAATTAAAGCGTGGGCGGTTCAAACGAGCGCGAGAAAGTTGGAATGGGATGCTGCGATACCTATACGGGTATGCGGTACCTGCAGTGTACAACTATTTCAGGAACATTTCTCACTGTCTTACGGTGTGATCTTTCAGTTGCCACGTCACGATGCAGGCACACGCACTCCGATAGCGTGGGCGTCATGTTACTGCATTCTCGCGAGAAGATGTCGCTTCGATGTGCATGTTGGTACCTACATCGTCGAAACAACTCCGGTACCGCGAAATTATCTTCTTCCCTGAGGTGCTGCACCTGCTTCACCTGAGAATTCCTGGACGGTGACCTGCGACGAGATCAGCAGTGAAAGAAAACATTCGCGTTCATTTTGCTCGGGATTACCGGATTCTTTCTGGCGCCATTTTCTCTATCGGGGACTAGACACGTCTGTCAAAGTGAAAGCTTTCAAATCGTTTCTCATTTCTATTTCCGTCTGTCGACACACTTGCGTAGTTTGGACCGACAAACTGTTCGGCCCTTCAAATTCTTACCTCAAACAAATCTCTTGGGTTTTATAATATCGGTGTGTACAAGTGACACCGAAAGTGCGACACGTAAAGCGTTGCTCGATAATCAACGCTTATACTTTCACAAAGATTGTCTGGATGTGTCGAAATCATATTTTGATACGACGTCTTTCTCTGGACGAAATACACAATCTCGAATGCTGGTAAAAATCCTTAGTTAAAAGTTCGATTTTGGGATTACTATTGAAGGGGTGAATCGAGTTCGAGTATTTTGCCTTATTTCACCACATTTCGACAATTTTTGCTGCGCTCCTGATGCAGATTATGTCACTGTGATATACGATTGAACAAAAGCGAGATGCCGATGAGCATACAGAAAGTAAGTATCAACAGGCGAATGGCTAAAGTCCCGTCGAACGATCGTTACGTAAAATCGTGAGGTTGTCATCGAAGGCAGAGTGTCGCCTGGTGAACGGAATTGCACAATATGCTGCTCATCCTCGGAATGTGATTTAAGACGAAAATATTTTCGCTCATTTCGCCTTGTTCGCCAGAGTTCAAACATTATTGTTGTATACGAAATGTAGAAGAATATTATCCAGATACCTACAATAAAAACCATCGTTTGTTTCGGATATCGAATGACGTCCCTGTAATCATTGGGGCATTAATCATCCCGGTCAATCAGTCAGGAACTTCAAAAAACTTATCTCCGAACCCCGTAGCGACGGATGGAAAGACGCACTAAAAGTCTTTCAACACCTTGATCTTCCCATTGCCGTGGTCGTCGATGGTAGTTTACGTTAGTCGCTTTCCTTTTGCAGGCCGCTCACTGCGCGGTTGTCTGAACTAGTGTAAACTCCAGAGTAAAGCGATCCTCTTATGTACGTATTTTTATTCACCTACAGTTCATCCTCCCATAAAACTCGATCATTCGCCGAATGCCTGGGAGCGAGGGTTCCTCTTAAGATCTAAAAGTACCTTCAGCGTCTCGAGAAGCAGCCAGAGAAGTATGTAAGAGCCTTCCACTCGACGTATCCGTGTGGTGGATTATATTATACACAAGGGAGTTGAAGTTACAGTTTGCAGCCGAACGCTTTTGACCTCTGATAATCGCGAATTGTGTAAACAGCTGTAGCAGCTCGTGGCAAATAAATGAGAAACGATATCGGAGGGAATCGAAAGAGAGAATTATAAATAAGCGAGGAAACGTTGGGGAATGAAATATGCTGTAATATAATAGCCTCGTTGTCCGGTGTTTTGATAGCCTCGCATCATTGTCTCGAACTAACATGTTCCGTGAAAAAAGATGGTGTAAGAAGCTGACCTTTCACACCAGAGCGGCGTGACATCAGCTTTTTCTTTGCCACTGCCTTTAGCCTGTAACCTACATTATTTATCTCTGTATCTTTTTCTATCTCAACAATTAGAGAAAGAGAGAAAGAAGAGGCGAAGAGACTACGACAATTACAGGAAACGGTGATCAACTCTGAACGATGCGAACCTTTTAACCTGTGGCTAATTAGGGGGACTTTTATGGGCAAGAAATCGATTTTCGGTTTCTTGCATTTTTTTTTTTTTGTACACTTTCATCCCTCCTCTGAATGGATCCGTATCGATTTTGGCCCTAAAAAAATATTTCGGGGTCGAAAACCTTCAATTTGTATGAGTCTTCATACAGCAACTCTTTGAGAATTTCAAGTTCGAATGTATTGTTCTTCACTTTTGATTTTTCAAACTAACGCGCAAGGTTTCCGCCACACTCTTCGACCGATTCACCTTAAATTTTTGCACATTGTTTTTTTTTCTCGTATTCTTCACACATTGTCATAAGATTTCGTTCAAATTCTTACTTGGGTGCGAGTTATCCTAAATTTAATGTTGAAAAACGTCTCATTTTTTGTCACTGTTTTTAAAAGTGATGTTTCTTTCCAAACGAAGCTATTGAAAATATCCTACGACATAATTTGCGAGCATTTGCAATTAGATTGTGCCAGAAACATCTGTATGCTATGCTCCAAATATTAAGTACAAAGAAACCTTACGCGCAATAATTTTTCACCTCTAATAAGTTTCTAAGCTTTTCTCGCATAAGAAACAATTGACCGAAATACCCAGGAATTTCGTGAAATTCCTTTAAATGCCCGCTCAACGGCTGCTCCGGCTGCCGCTGTTCATAATTGTCATATACCATACTCACTGCTGAGTCTGTTCGGCGTCCGTCGACTCTCGATGACAGCTTTCCTCGAGCCCAGGGTGTCCCACTTGTAGGCACTGTAGTTGCTCATTGGCGGGTACTCGGTCGAGGTGGTCTGGATGTTCGTCAATCCACTTGACCGAACCCGAGCGTCGAATAATTTCGACTGGCGATGATCAAATGGACGTGTATACACGGGTAGCGGACTCGGTGTCGTGGTTGTCGTCGTGGTTGTCGTCGTAGTCGTCATTGGAGGCAGAGTTGAGGTGGTGGTCGAAGGTGGTAGCGTTGGCCTTTCGGCTTCATCCTCGATTTCCTCATCAGCGTAATCCTGCAACGTCAAGTAGAAGAGAGCGGGGGGTCACACGTTATTCAGCATTTGGTGGAAAAAAGTCGTCAAAGAAAGAAAGAAAGAAAAAAAGCAAAGGAAAAATTACACACATACAAATGGATAAAAACGTCAGCGACAACGACTATTATAAGCTGACCATCAATCATCACCCCGCAGCCTCTAGGCATAATTGGGACGCATTGTGGCTAACAGGATACCGCGATGCGGAGTTTCATTCATATTCCTTCTATCCTTCATTCCCTCCTCCACGATTACATCTCGGCCTTCAGGTACACGCGTGCCTATACCCATGCATAGACGTACAGCCACAGACAAACAACTTCACCGCTTGACCGACGTCGTCAGGTACATTTGCTGGTTAGGTACACCGGTAATAAGTTTCTTTAACTGGCCTGTCGGGGCGTGTCGAAATAAATTGGAAACAACGCAAACGGTGCTTGATGCTTGTTAGTTTTGCTGCTTGTTACCCTGCGTCGAGAACGCAAAAATTGAAGTCACGTAATTGTTCCCGAATTCGAATGAAACATGACACCAAACTGGTTGGGCCGGGAATTTCTGTGCTCAAATCGTGGTCGTGTTTTGCTCCAGAGGTGAATCGACGCCTGCTTATTCCTGGATGTTATGCAAGAGTGGACGCCTGGCGTCCGTTCCATGCAGAAACGTGCAATTCATTGGTTTGCAAAAGTATCGCCAACAAGGAAAGTCTCGTCGTGGGTATGTCTACACGTCATCTCAGAGGTCGTCAACAGGTCGTTCACCAAATTCAACGTGAACGTAGCTCTTATACTGTTCGATCGAGACGTGACCAAACAGTTAAAAACCTTCGTTATAACTACACAGAATTTCGACTGCACGATGATGGCTAGCTTATGGCACAGAACGTTGGTAATAGTTGTTACTTTATGCGTACGGTGAGAGCTGTAATATCTACGTGTTCGGAGTCTCAGTAATTAACCGATGTACATGATGAATCGTGCGGCGATTACTGAACGAGTCATATTTTGAGGCTAACGAAAATAGGTTGTACATACGCAGGAATTGGTAGCCTAGATTTTCGACTAGTTAAAACTAACTAATTATAATTTGTCAAAATTGTATAGCTTGCGTTGATCATGCAAATGTTGCCATAAATCGATCCGTCAACGCTTGTGAATGTGCGGCACATAGAATCTTCATAACCGTTCGTTTCATTGGACAGTTATATTGGCTCGATGATTGAAACTTGACCGTCATGCTTGTAACAGTTATTGTATACGTATACGAAATTTTTATGACTCGCTACTGATTTTGGTAGTTTTATATTTAAAGTAAATCAACTGCTGGCTCCAGGTTAAATCCTCCCGAAGCATGAAAAGAAGGATCGAGGCGATTCAAAACATCTCCGTACGGATGTATTAATGCAATGCAAGATAAGTTGGATGCAGTACACCGATGCATAGAATGTAGACACATGCCAGCAAAGCCTGTGCAATGCAACGTCCTTATACCTGTAAAGCTATAAATGTTGAGATGTCGGAAGACTCGCGGCGAAGCTTTAACGCGCCAAATTTAGCCGACGGATCTAATCCTACTCACGGCTGGTTAATTACTTTCCCGACAAAAATGGATCCTCATCGGAATCGCGCACCACGCACTCCGACTACTCATAAGAAACAAGACAAACGATACTGAAAGTTGCGACTGATTACCGGTTTCAATCATGCGTCGAGCGTGTAAACGAGATGTCCGATTGAAGGAAGATTGGTACATTTACTTGGATTGCGAAATGATATGTATGTCTCATTTTTATCAGGCTGAAGTTTGTAACGTTATTTCAATGCTGCATCTTTGAACTTGAAATTTAGTAAACCATTAATGCAGCATCAACAAACTCAAATTTTGTAAATTCAACTTCGTCTTCAGGTATTTTAAGGGTGCACAACAGTGATTTTTGTTTCAACGTTTAGATACATTAACGTTACTAACTTCACCCTCGTTAAATTTCGCATTAGGATCGAGCCGCGATGCGTCGTTGAAATGCATACACTGCTTACTGCATATATATATATCGCTACAAAACTATTTAATCTTTATTTGCACGACTCGAGCTTCCAAAGCCGTGCGCTTCTCCTCGGAGGCAGACTGCGTCTGAGCCTTTGATACGCCGCTAATATAAACAATCCGGCCTGTAGGTACCCAACGGAGAACGAATGAAGGGAAGATATGTTGCGAGCCAGAGAGAGGGGACGTAGAAGAGACGGAGGAGATTATCAAGGAAAGATCACCGAAGACAATTAGTCAAGTGATAATCGGTTTGACCTTGCTTTCCAATTCGTACTACACCATATTTTTTTTTCGACAAATAACGGACTGACGGTGTATCTTATACGAATTTCTTCTAACGATTATATTACCCGTACACAGAGGATGTTACATATTCATATTGTATTACTCCACGACGTACGCAGCTCTACAAGTAATGTTTCGGTCTACCGCACTCTCGGATTTAGCCCCGAAGCGGAGGAGGACGCATATTAGCGAGAGCTTTCCGGAGCTGTCCTGTTATTAAATTTAACCGATATACGTTGCTCAACCAAAGTGGACCACCCAAAGCCGGCAGCGAGTTGGCCAACCGCTACGTAAATCTTCAACAACCGCACGCACTTCCTCCCCGAGCGATTAATGTAAATTTCATTGCCAGTTTTGGGCGATTTGTGGAACGAAAACTGGCCAAGTAAAATATTGACAACTCTATCAATTGATCGACCGTACCATAATACCAGTATCTAAGTTAGGGACGACGTTGTTTCTGTGAAACATTTCATCTATGATAATTCAGATGTTCTTTACAGCAGTTTCATCACGATCCAGCCGTATGTTACAGGAACTTCTTACTGGAAAACAAAATCTCCCATTTGAATGCGTGACGTCGAGTCATTTGAGGTCGTCTAAATTCTTGTACAGTCACTCGGAGGTGCGATCATGCGAAGTCGCTTTTATACTCTTTAGAGTCGTGTAAAGTGGCTTCAAGTCATTCGAATTCATGTAAAGCCTGACGCGAACGGGGGGAGCTTAAATCAATCCGTCTCATGTGAATCAAGGACGGAAATACAAGAAAGTGAAAGAATCGGTCCCGATCCCCCGTCAGTAGCTACATTCCTTCTCATGTAACATGTGGTAGTTTTGCATCGCGAGTGCAATAATTCCGGAGACAAGAAGCCCGAGCTTTCGCCGAAAGACTTGAAAGTGAAATATCGTCAGGCTCGAGGGGAGATCTATGCTTTACGATCAATAACTTCGAGCCATGTGCAGCTCTTGTCTCCTTTCATTGTTGGTTAATCGCGTCTTTTACACTGTAGTCTCGGGGTAGGCAGCTGCCTTTGCTGCTTTGCAATACCTGGGCGTCGATGTGTATACGTGGGGAATATTTTTGCTCCAGTTTGTGAGGTCGTTAAATTAACACACCTTCACGCTGATCAGATATACACAACTGGCGGTAGGAACAGACGTGTATATCTTCTAGCTAACAATAAGACCTTGTCCACGTCCAGCGGTTCGGCCGATCGTGGATCCAGGATAGCCCTCGCCGAGGCTTTATTATACTGCACCCACCCACGACGTGTATACCGGGAACTGGATATACGTATAGGTATTCCTACGTCGCATAAGCCATGGAGTATACGCTGTTGGAAATAATTAGTTTACCGTAAAAATTACAAGGTGGTATCACCATTTTTCTGCTCAATTTGGTGAGAACGGCCGAGTATCGAACGAGTAATCAAATTGTAAATCGCGTATTCTTCTCTCCCGAGTAATGGAATCGTTTCGAACTTGGGAAACGGTATAGTTTGAAATTAATCTTGTCCGGTTATTAAAAAAATTATGTAAAATTGATTCCAATTCGATTTGTGTTTTTGAAATACGCTACGGCATAGCTGAATCACGTATTTTTTGTATTTTTGCATCAATTTCCTGAACTCAGCGACCATGCAAACGTGTTGTAAAGGTTTGACACGATTTCATGGCTGAGGAGAAGAAGAAATTGTAAAATACAATTTGCTGAATTTATCGGTCAAACTCGAAAGTCCGATATCCTCTTGACAAGCTTCTTTACGTTTCATGGATTCTGGGAAATTTCAATTACATGTTATGTAACATAATAAATATATAAAATTGCATCACTACGGGTAGCCAGTAGTGTTCTTTTTTCTTCGTTTTCCGATTCGATTGAAACAGTGCAGTTAATGCAGTGAAAGTGAACGATTCCGACACCACCATGCAGCGCCAGCCGTGAGCCGCAATTCCATCGACGCCGCGTAAAAGAAAGAAGAATAAAAAGGATTCACCGTAACGCCGAGTTCATGCTCACGATAATCTTTCTCTCAGCAATTTAAGAAATCGGTGCTGTTTTTCATAAATCGCCAAGATTCTGCGCTGAGGAATAAAAGAATTGAAAATCGTGTCCCCACGGAGATTACAAAACATGTTTTCGACCGTTGGGACAGGGACGATCGTTACGATGGTCGTTGTTGTACTGCAAGATGCGTTGTCGAATCGTCTGAGAATCGCGACACGTCTGCCGACGCTGCGGCATGGTGACGTCATCGAGGTAATTGGCTACAGAGTTATGCAAAAAGATGGGTTTGTCTGCTGCACCGAAGGCAAATGCCCCTCGGGGCGAAATGCGCGTTGGCAGAAAAACAATGCCTCCGCATCATGAACGCCTGCAATCTGCAAGCCTTAAGAACGAACGCAGAAAGTTGTTCGTTGGATCGAGCCAAAATCAATCAGTGAATAATCATCTCGGTAAACATTGTTTTCCTTATGATTGTTCTATTGTTTTCTGGAAAGTATACTAATTAGAATAATCGAACGTACACGATTACGAAGAACGTTTTTTCATCCTACCTACCTATTATAATTTGCGCTAAAAATTCGAGTCCCACTGCAAGTTGTAGATTACATATGCCGCGTAGGTATGTAAGGAGTTAGATCCACAAACAGGGGTTAAGTATTTCAGTTTATTTTACTTCAAGCATTACCGAAAACAGTTTACAGAACTCGATATTGGATTGCAGGATTGGGGTCCCGAGTATTCGACGGAGTGTAAGGATAAAGAATACCGGGGTAAACAGACAGTGATAAACGATCGAAACGAAACGAGAAATGTTTTTTTACATTTCGTACTGAGCTTTTTCTTCAACTTTGGAAGCAGACGCTTCGAAATGTCATGTCAGGTTATACAAACCGACATTCTCCGGCGCATGTACTCGATGAATGAGTTTTTAAAATCTATTAATAGTGAATTACGGGTGAACGGAATGGCATTCAAGGCTCGTCTAACCTTTTTCAAATCGGCTCTACTGCAGTCACGTCCGCATCGCGTCTAACTATATCCAACAATCCGCCTATCTATCTATGTTTTCATCTAACTATTCATCTATCTACGTTTACCTGCCTACATGCTTCGTGAACGTCAAACTATATCTACCTATCCACCCATCCATCTATATATTTATCTATCCATCAATCTCTCTATCTATGTTTCCATCTGACTATTCGTGTATCTATGTTTATCTACCTATATGCTGCGTGAACGTCGAAGTACGTCTACTTACCTATCTATCAATCTATCTATCTATGTATCTCTGTATCTGTGTACCTATCTTCCCATAAATTCATCTGTTCATCCATCTCTTCATTCGTTTTTCCATCTAACTATTCATCTACCTGTTCGTGAACGTCACAGGCGATAGGTATGCATAACGCAGCGCGTCGCGTCCGCTCTACCGGCATAGCGCACGGACAACGCGCATTGCGCGACTCATACCCAATTGAATGGCTCGAGGTACTTTTCTTGGAACCGACTACCGCGCTGCCAGGCTGTCTGCTGGTGGTTCTGCGCGTCTCAGCGTGCGCGGCGATTGGGTTTATTGCTTTTATTCTTCATTTCCCAGCTCCGTGTTTTACTTTTTTTTCCGCGTTTTTCTGCGAGCCAACTTTTTCCAAGAATTACTTTGCGCAACGGCCGCGAATATGTCTCATTTCTACACGTACCAGCAGGGAATGCGTTACGATTCAGGCCTTGGGCCCCACCCCTTGAAAAAAGGAAATTCAACTGCCGTAAACGCCTGGAGGTAGAATAGTTAGAAAATCTTGGTCAACGCTTTTCTGGAGAGCGTCCAATTCAATTATCATCACAATATCATGATATGGCAGTAATTCGCAACATGAAATACTTTAATTAGACCAGATTCGACGGTGACCAATGCAACCTATTCATCGTCGTTTTTCTGTCACAACTCTCTTGACTCATATGCTTATACTTTCAGAGGTTTCGAAATGTTTGTTGCGTCACACAGCTTCTGTCAATTCGACTGTTGGAATTTGTTATGGATACTAATGGATACCCCGCCAGAAAAGACATCCGTTGGTGTTATCAACAAACTGATTCTATTTATTTGTTCAATTTCGCCGATAAGATTGCTTTCGACATATTTATATAAGGGAAGATGCATTTTTTCAGCTCATCGTCACTTTGGAACATCACGTTCAAATTGTTTTTTTTTGTTCAATTTCATTAAAACTATTTGCAATATTTACATCCTCCAGATGTTTTTGTGCTTCAGAAGAAACATTTATTTCAGACTTAACATTCCCCCTTCGTCAGAGCACGTGAACACATGCATAAATGCTGAATCCTCGAGCAAGCGAATTTCATTTTCGTACCAAGTATTCCATTTTCGCGAATTCATACGAAACTGTCTCAAAGATGAAGATGTAGATTGAATTAATATGCGAATTGAGCGTAAAAGCTATTCGGGACACATAAAGTAATGCAAAGGGAGATGATTATCTTGTGCTCAAATTCGGTTGAAATTCTGTCCTCTCAGTTAATTAAGGGAGGGAGCTTGCACGGTTTAAATTCATACTTATTTTTAGGACTTTTCCTTTGAAGCGAGTGAAAATATTTGGAGCATTTTGAGTTTGAGGGCTTTGTTATTTATAGTTTCAAGAATATTTGTGACTTTTTTCATTGAAATTGATAACAAAATTGCGGCATATAGCATAGAAGTAGCGAACGATCACGTATTCAATCCGTTGGCGCAAATTCCTCGGTCAATATTTATCCGGTCGACTTGAAACTTTGACACAATCTTTAAAACCTGTTTATCAATCCGAGCTCGTGGCTATATTTTCGAATTTCAATCCCTACATTGTTTCATAAACATTTCTTTAACAATTTTTTGTTCGTAATCCTACATATTTTAAATATTCCGCGAATGCAAGAGGTTGTTAATCATCACTGTAGTGAGGAATTCACCCATCATTTACTTGTCACCACGAACGAGCTGCAGCTGAGGCGTTATACGTACAGTTCCTCGAGTAGTGAATCACGACAAAACTGAACGCGGTCGCGTCTCGTAAAACCATCCCAAACTACAACCGTTAGTCACTAGAAATTTCCACGTAGCCCTTTAGAGCTGGGCCACCCGGGTGAGCGATACAGGTCGAGAATTTCAAATCAGCTGCATCCTGCATCGCCAACGAGCAACAAGACGACAGCACGCTATTAACCCGCTCCGCATTGGTCAAGAGTCGCGGCATTCGACCCGGGCAATTTTTGTCGCGAGGTTTCCCCCGCAGCTATATTATGGCTCCTCAATCGCCGGACATCGTCATCGCCGGCAGCTGCAAACCTTTGTCGTTAGTTTGGTGGACAGCGCGACGCTTCTCCAGACCGCGCCATTTTCCCAGCACCAGAAACTTTCTTTCATCTCTCGGCTGGGCTCATTTGGACTCCAGCCAGTCCGCGATAGCTGTCCTGCCTGCCTGGCCGTTATTTTAACCACGTGTTAAAAATACATGCTGCATCCAGACTCGGTCCCTAACCCAGCACCCCGACCGTTTCACGATCGAACCTTCGATCACCCTCGCATGGCCAGCCGGTAGAGGAGCATAAAAGAGGTCAAACGGTGTTCTTTGCACGTTGGCTGAAGAAGAGATGAGCCAAAGTGAATGTGAAGCTACTTCGTACTTCGTCAAATAAGCACGTGTAAGAGACTTTGAAGAGGCACTGGAGCTACGCTCGAGAGATTTCATCAATCAGACAGTAGAAGTTAGGAGAAGGGCCGCAGCTGGAGAATCCTATTTCTATCCGAAGGGCGGTTCACTGAACGTACCCACCTACTGTATTCGTATTTGTTGTTATAATGCAATGAATTTCTAGCCGTTTGTTTACCGGTTGGAGACTTTTCTCCAAGGAGTGCCATGACATTCACCTCAGCACGTATCTCTCACTCTCTTCGCCGCTGCGAATAGACGGCGACATCATCCGGATGACGATGCAGCACATTGCAGCTTGGCTGAATTGATACTCCAGGCACAATCGACGATCACCGTATCCATGAAATCGCAACACACTTCACAATTGGCGCAAAAACATCGCGTCGAGTATTTTCGGATTAAAGAAATCTACGATAAAGGAATCCATAAAATCGTGGATACTCGAGTTATAATACAAGCCTAATGCACCGTGTGCTTAAGTCTTCAGTGACAATTGCAATAAGAATTGAGATGAATACGAGTTTAAATTTGTACGAACAGCATGAAAGAACACTTGAGGCTCTTGTGGACTCGTGGTGAAAAATGAATTCTCGACTTTCGATCAGATATTATAAGACCGGTGAGAGTAGCAACGGACATTTAACACATTTAACACACCGCTGAAGGTGTTCCACTCGCAATGCAACCGCGACGAGAACGCTTACTGTTGGTCCACTGTTGTTGGTTTCAGTTGTCTATTGAGAAAAGATAAGAATCAATGATCATTGAGAGCCTAGGTGTCGCTATCCTGGCTGGAGAAAGAGAGCGAGAGGCAAACTGCTACCGACTTTTGCCTTCACCGTGCGCGTGAATCAAGATATCGGAACCATTGAATTGACTAGCCTGCCGCTGTGCAGCGCACAGAGACTCGGGGTGTGCAGAATTTATTTCATATCACAGGACTGGATCGTGACTTAAGGCTAGTGCTCATGGCGCACCTGGCGCTCGTTGGACCGCTGAATCGATCTATGCCCCGATAAGCCTTCCGGGGAAACACTTCATTTTTCTTCTTTTATTTTTCTGAACGTCCGATTCTCCCGGCTCTCGGCAAGATCCGTTCCAACTTTCATCGCGCTTCATTCTACCTATGCAGTTTCGACAGTGCTGTTACGGGTATACCTGTACCTATACATGTGTAAACGTGAACTATGGAATAGCGAAGGTAACTTTCATTCGATGGTACCCCCTGAAGGCATTGGCAAACATGAAAATTCGTAAACATGTGTACTTAATATTGAGCTAAGATTATTTGTTATCACCAGACCTTGAAAATGGCAGTGGGTAGATACGTGAAAGCGTTTATTTCCTCGAGGAGGTCGTAAACCGACTTGAATATTGCTAGCGAATTGTTCTACGTAAATAATACTTACAGATGCGCGGAACTGAAACGTAAAAGTAATGCGAAATATTTTCACACGTTTTCGACTCAAATTTCATATGATGTGGAAAAAAGTGTTTGTTTCAATGAAACGAAGTGAAAGAGTTACGATTTTGACGGACAAAATGTTTAATTTTGGTGAATTTGCCTTTTTGCCTCGTCGACGTTGCGATAAATTACACAGCGATCGAGGAATCCGTTCCCGATGAATGGATGAGATTTTCATTCAAAGTTGCGGGGATCAGTTCGAACCAAATACGGAGTTTCATTCATCGATTCCTACCGCCGATCCATTCAGCTCGTAAAGGCAATAAATAGCAGCCTCTCACGTCCCTCCTGAGGCAAAGGATACATGCTTTGCGACGTTAACGGAAACCAATTAATTCGAAGCGCGTCCTCAAATCGAGGCACGTATCATGTAACCAATTAGTATATCACACAAGTATACGTAGGGCCTGCCTGCTTACGGAGCTCACTCGCCTCTCGAGTCGACAATGACTTCATAATAAAGCGTCGCGTATCACGATCAATCCTGTAAAGTCATATTTTTACCGAATGGACAACCTTTCCGTTTGGTGATAGGATTTATCGTCGGCTTCCGCGGAATCGATGTGAAAAAAGATTCATCGTAGATCACGCAGAAAACTTCTGTTTTTTGGTACCGAGAAATAAATGATGATTATACCGGCGCGCTGTAACTGGTTATCACACCTCAACACCGAACGACGCTTCTACATCGTTTTATAAATTCAAGATTAATTGGATATGCATCGTGCTCTCCTTAGTGCTCGTAAAACTTGACAACGTCAGTTTGCGCGGGTGCCACAACGTTATTATCTCAGCAAGAGCACACCTGTTACACAAATAGACGATGTATACCTGTTAAGTGCACCTTGCAGCGTGTCGAAATCTGAAAGCCGGGAGTTGGTTGAAAAACTCTCGAACAAGTTTGGTAAAATGAAAAACGCTGATGTTTTCCATGATTAGTGTTGGAAAGGGGCTGAAGGAGGTTCTGAACTCGCGAAACCGACGCTAGTGCGAAATGTAAATAAATGCATCCCATACGTGTTTCGTGGTCTTTGTATGTTTGCATAAACCCGTGATCTCGCGGCTCCTCCATGTTGCGGTTCCGCGGTGCGGTATAGGCTTGTTTTTTATTTTCCACTTATTTGTTTATTTTAAGGGCTATGTAACCACACGTGCCACATCGCAGGGTACGGTATGGTACACTAAAATAAACTCATACTCAACCGGACAATGAACGGGGTGCAACAATGGCGCTACCGCATTCTATTATACGTCGTCTGCGGGAGGCGCACGTGGTGTGTAATATAACGCTGCACAAACCGCCGGATCTCATGCTTGCTCGTAAAATCATATTCTCTTTCACACCGCGGTGCAACATTGTTGAAAACATTGTTATACCAACGAAAAATTATCACCTCTCACACGTCTCTCTGTATACGTATACCTATACAGACAATCACTAGTAGGAGTCGAGCCAAAATTAGTTGGCCATCTAGAGAAGTCGCGTCTTTGAGAAAAATAGTTAGACGTTAAACGTATTATAATCCTAGGATCACGTCAACGCCTGCCGCATTTTTTGGTGCTATTGTTTTCTGACTCGTAAATTATCCAGTAAATCTTGTGCCAAATTAATGATAAACAGAAATTTAAACGTATAAAAAAAGTGAGGCTGGAAGTCGGACAATCGAGGATCGCGCGAAAGGTGGATCGTAAAGGACGACGCGATTAGACGGCACCGATGATGTTATAAATATGCGAGTCGGTCACAGCCTGTGGCATCTGGCTGCACGTCTGCAATTGCATCAGGAGTCTAACCATATCGTGCGGCAAGGATGACAACTGTGCAGCTAAACTACAGCCGCGTAGCGCCCGAGTGTGGATGTATGTATGAAGATATTTGCGGGCTGGAGTTAATTTGTGTGCGAGATACGTGCGCACGGATGATACAACGTTGAAACTCCAGAGAGCGTGAACAATTGGATTATTCTAACGTCATACCGAACAGTCGTTACAACAGGAGCAAACGAAGAGTGAAAATACACGGTCCTTGACGTCGGGCCTTGGAGAAATTGGGCTTGCACGAAGGGGAGTTGCAGAAATACAATAACAACGCCCAAAGTGAGACGTTGGATAAATACATTTCGAGGGCAATGAACGAGATCTCTCCATAGGTATATCCGATCGCTGCTGCTTCCGCGGGCTAGAAAACAAAATTCAGTCGCAGGTTGCCTAGAAGAAGGTGCTGATCGATTGCGCATGCGCAAAATCTCTCGCGTCCCATTGGCCGTTCGTCTGCGGCGAGCCAATAATATGCGTCGAGGCGCTTGGCCAAACAATTGAAACGCGAGTACGATGACAAACAATCCGCGTGGATCGAAAATAAGTCGTAAGTTACGAGCGGGTGAATTGAAAATGAAGATAACGATAGAAATCGGAAATGTTATACGATTGGTCGAGGAAAGTGTTACTATCGAGTTGTTGGGCGAAAAAGAGGACGGAATTCGTTGGTATGCCCGGTGTAATTATTATTCAACTCTATTTGCATATCATAAGTAGGTGACGGTACTCGGCATAATGAGCGTTGTACTAGCTGATCTACAACGCGACGGTTCAAGCGCCGCGTGTGTTTTGTCCCGTGGGAGTAGGGGCCACGTTTTGCATCGTTCAAGTGCATTGAACCGTGACATTACCAACCGAGACTAGACGCGTTGGTATCATGGGCTCTAATCGTCTCCACCACGTAATGTGTACAGATGAGATGCGTTGGATGCGTGCGTAACGCAGTAACGCCTGAGATGCAGTCACGGTAACAGAACTTTGTCCGCGATTGTCTTATTACAAACTAACGGAGATTGTTGAATCGTCTCGGCACGCCGCACGATGCACTAATTCTCGGTTTTATCTGTTTTCTCTTATTTCAAAACGGGCCAAACTTGATGATGACCAAAGTCCATTGACGAAATAAATTTACTACGGGAAGATTCTGTGTCGAGGATAAATATACCGCAGTGGGGTGGTTTATTTGTCGATTTTTTTTTTTTTTAAGGTGTCAGTCGAAAAATTTGTGACAAATACTGAAAAAAAAAACTGTCGTAAAACCTGGAAAATGTGGGAAGTTATTTAGAGGTCGCTACCAATTATTGTAATATTTGTTACTTCTTTTTTTGATTACACCTTACGAACTTGTATGTATATATTAGTTTATTTTTTTTTTGTATCGAGGTCCAATTAATAATCATTTGAGTTGTTGATAATAAATAAAAAATATCACAATTATTCGGTAGCGACCTGTAAATATTGTCCTACCTCCTTTGGGTTTTACGACAATTTTTTTTCAGTCCTTGTCACAAATTATTTCCTAGTCACGTTAAGAAAAAAAAAAAAAAAAATTTAAAAATGAACCACCCTAATACCGCAGGCGCTTCATAACTCTCGGGGTCTTGAATATCCGGCATACCTTCAACGCTAAAGATAAGCGGGCAAGAGAATCACGCTGCGAAATATTCCGTCTATGTGTGTATAAAAAGCTGAATTGTTTTCATCCAAATTAATTTCAGATCATCGATCGTTGAGAACAACGGAAACCCCTATCGTTAATCAGCAGTACGTACAACCTTAACGACCGCATTTTGCATCTTGACAAGAAATGGCGATTTCGCTTAAATTTACGATCATTCAACGTGCAGTTTGGCGGCCAATTTTTTCCAGCTTCAAAGGCGCACCCCTTCGATTTGTGTTACATTCTCTGGACAATGAATTCTTTGATTCGGTGATGAGTGGCATTTTCGCTGCGTAGCTTGTACTGGGTATCGACAAACAATAGAGAAAGAGAGAGAGAGAGAAAGAGTAAGTGCTTCGGGTAATTAAGCTGGAGAATAATTACGCCGGCAACGGATCGAGTCTCTCGATGCTCTTCGAGTTCAGGGGCTGCAGCTGAAGTTTGCGAGCTCTTCTCTGCAAGCGGCGCATCTTTTTCTGCATACTTTGCATCGCGGCAGAAATAGCTTTGGCCGAGAGCTACCCGTTGAGATGTATATATAATTATATATGTATCTATATATATATATATAGACACTACGTACGTAGACGTAAACGACATACGCGCGTTTCTAGGTATGTAAACGTCGAGACGCCGAAGCCGGCTGGTCAGAACTCTACCGTCAAGTGTTCCTCGCTGCCGGATCCTCAACAATTTGACGGAACATAGACTGCCAAACTCTAGAATCGTCAGAACTCTTCTCTATAATATAGAATCGTATACGGATTCTCGATTTTGCCGTTCTATGTTTTGATACATTACTTTTCTATATTTTTTCATTCCGTATTTCGACTTTCTACATTTACAATTTTCTATACTCGGACTTTCCACAGTTAAAAATTTTACCAATCAGATTTTCGCGTCTATGATAATTCGAAATTCCTTCTCCAACAATCGACATTTCTAGTTTTTTACATCTACCCGTTTTTCCGATTCCTTTCACGAAGGCTGTTGATTTTTCGAGCCGAATAATGATCACCAAGTCTGCCCGCAGACACGAAGGAATGGAATTTGAGCCGTGTTTTCTCGTTCTATTAGAAGCTAATCAGCCGCGGTCAGTCCCGAGAGCTCACGATCAGCGGAGACTATTAGGGGAGGGAATCGGCGTCCTTAGAAGCAAAGACCGATGCATCGAATTACGCGGTATCGTGTCCCATCGGATCGGATGGGATCGGTACGAGATGCGTAATTAATAGCCCGGGGTCGGACATTCCCATGGACCACATGCGGAGGGCACAAATTGACCTATATATTCGAGGCTTCCTACATCATTAACCCGGCTAGCCAGACGACTATTATTAAACCGACTGTGAACCGCATCGTCTGCACAACGCGAGATCATATCTCGCGAAGCAAGTGCATTGTCACCGACGATTTCGATCATTCGCTATCGCATGCGGACAAAAATGCCTCGGCAAAAGCGATTCTGCTTTCGAAACCCGTGGGCATAATAAAAGGCACAAAAATTTCCGTGATAAATTTAAATTCCACCATCAGATCCCTTTATCTTATTTACCGCGACTGAGTTTGCTTAACCTGATATATTCAGCCGGGTTTTCGTTCAACGTATTCTCAAAAGACACATGTGTTCTCATTGTTACTCTCTACAGGCTGCGGTGCAGAAACCGAAGGAGATTCTCCCGGACCGGCGATTCTGTTACGCTTTGAGGTAGGTACTACGGGACGTATATTCCCAACCGAAAGTCAGTCTCGGTGAGAATATTGAACACTTTGCGATGTGATGAAAATCTGAAGAAAAAATCAAGCGTAACCAAGTTGATAAGATAACTCGTTTTGAATAATAATGATGCCTAAAATTTGGTCCCAAATTTATTTAAACAAATGATTGTGCAACAAATAATCATACAAAATGAATTCATCGATTTTTCTGAATGCGTATGAATATTTTTTGAAACTTTCCGTGATTTTGAATAATTACGTTTTCGAAAATTTTCTAAGATCTGTTTGTGAAACTGTTCGTTCCATGCCTCTGAAACTTCTTCGGCGTAACGTTGCAACCGTTTTACGAAAATTGATCCAAATTTCAGGACTTTGGATCCATTTTTCAAAATTATCAAAACTTGTAAAAAGAAATACACAGATATTCAGAAAAAGCAATGAATTCATTTTATAAGCAATAGCAAAAAATTTCACCACTGATTTGTTACACAAATTTTTGTTTAAATAATTGATCAGCAACTTTTTGCCATTATTATTATTATTATTCAAAACGAATTACCTTGTCAACTTGGTTATGATTGATTTTTTTTTTTCACAGACGTTTTTCTCATCGTGAATCGTTCAATATTCTCACCGAGACTCACTTTTGGTTGGGAATACACGTCCCGTAATACCTCAATTCTCTTCGAGAACCAAATGCTTTCATTGTTCGCGTGTATTTTACAGTAAAATTCTGACGCCAAACACTTGGAACAAAATTCATGATTCATCTTCTCGCGTGGTACAATTTTTCATTTTACGCCAACTCGTTTTGGATTCTTCACCTCATTTCCAGGCATCATACGTGTTTTATACATATACGACCAATTGTTTGATGTACGTCGACCATTCCCTCAGTTTTTCTTGTGATTCAAGTTCATGAATCATGCACGATAGGTGCAGGTATAACTGCAGCACCGACGGTATGCATCGTTTCGTTTATTTGTACTCTCTCCTATACCGCAGGTTGCATTCCGATCTCGCGGTCATCTTTTTTCGGTAATTACACCAACAAAAGTACAGTCACAGCAGCACGTCTCCGGTTTTATATACACACGTTATATTACACATACACCGATAATATCCCGAACACCCTGCCTTGCGTCTTGCAGGCGAGACTTTGAAACAATAAACGGAATCGGCGCCCACATTTTTTGCCCTCTTACCCTTCCATACGAAACATTTTTTCCGTTTCAATCCAAGTGCAGACAGAATTTGCTAATTATAGCGTGAAATTTGCCAGTGTTTGTAAAAATTGGGGCAAGGTTGAAAGTCAGGATATATAAAAACGTTTCCCTCTTTACAAGTGGTAGAAAACATACCACTTTCATCTTCTTCCATATTCCACGCGTCAATTAAATCATAAATCAATGGATACATTGTTTGATAAAAAGAACTTGGGTCTTTGAAATTTCAATTAAAAACATTTTTTCAACCAACAGTTTATCTCGTCATTAATTTTCAAGTTGAGAAATTTTTTTACAACAGGACAAATCATCTTACATCAGCTTTCGTACGATTAAAAATCACATCCTCGAATCTTTCGTCAGCCGCAACGATATCCAAGCGATTAATTACGTCGTCGACGTTGTATAAAAATAAGCCATTCCTAGGCATATCTGTTTTTTTCTTTCAACTTTCTTTCATTTTTACTTTGAATGGGTCATTGCGCTCGATCCGAGAAAAGCTGAGGCATGCGCAAGCTCTGCAGAGATTAATTTTAATATGCGCGATCAACGATCAACGGTGACGGTGCTGATGGAAATTTATGGACTCGGTATAACAGGCATTCTTAAGCATGGTACGTGGGCGTTTCTGAATGCCCTGCAGCCCTGTCACGAGCCTTCAACTCTTTAGCAGCCGCACTTGACAGGGCGTATAAATGTAAGTAAATGTACCCGGAATCCCTAGTTAACACCGTCAAATCCCGCGAGGTCACAACAACCAGCCGTTGGGCAACTTACTCGGATGATGATTCACTCTGGTGGGCAAATTCATACCGCGGCAGGGTCGAATCATCAATTCGAAACTAATTACACGCTTCCAAACCGTTTATCGATTCTGAAATATTATTACAAAGGAGGATGAGGAACATTAAAAATATTATGCATAGAAGCGAAGCAGTTTTATCAAAACGTTGCGGCTCCTCCCCGTTTCGAATGACCGATTCACTTCGTTCCGAAGATCGTTGATCGCCCTTTATTATTACCATCGAAAATTTCGGAAAATCATCTCATGTGCTGGTAAAACGTCATTTTATCACCGAAAGCAATGCCTGACAGTTTTAATAGAGAAACTGGGAATCGCTGAGCAAGCGATGTTCTTTGGTCCGAAGAGCGAGCTTGGGTGGCCAAGAGATACTCCAAGGACTCCTCATCCTTCCCAACGTGATAACGAAGCTTTTATGCGTAAACCGCAAGCCGACTCGAGACTCCCAGAAGCGATTTTCAAGCTGCGAGAGCGTTTTACTGCTCACGTAAAATGTATTCCTTAATTTGCGTAATTCGATTCCAAGTCCTCGTACCGGGATCTGCGACTCTGCTTCTTCTTCCTCCCTTCCGCTGTAGGGGTGGATATCAAAACTTGGAAGGATCGACATTTGGAATGGCTGATATATGTATATAGAAATTTCAAAAATGCGACTGATTAGAATGACTACTAATTGGTGAGACTTTCCATCGATTAGAGTGACTACCAAGCAGTGTACACTTTCATAAATCAAGATCTCGAAAAATTCGTCTTTCGTAAGGTTGTCTTCGCATGTTTGAAATTTCGATATATCATCCATTCCAGACAATGATCCTTCCAAGTTTTGACGCCCACCCAACTGCAGGTTCGAAGGATCTCACAGTCAAAGCTCGAAATGCGGTCATTCAGGATCACGTCGCTAATTAAAATTATTCAACTCCGCGTACCGCGGCTGTTGTCTACGTTATTTCCCAGTGCATCGGTATGCTAATAACTTTTGTCAAATGTACTATCCCGTGAGAACTGGGACAACGGGATCATCGTACCAATAAAGTGACACGCGGTCGTCCCGCCGGTTATTTATATTAGATGCAGGGACCGTTCGTTCAATTGTGTACCGCATATGATGTATTCCGACATTTGTCTCGTCACTAATGTTCCTCCCTCTAGGCTCGGAATATTTCTTCGCAATTCGACAAGTTTTATACCGTTTAAAATGACCCGTAAATTCGGTCACTTTTTCCCAAAACGAGTCCGTTTAAAACTATACACGACGTAAATTGAACAATTCATGCCCTAACGTTGAGAAATAAATGCACTCTTTTTCTATATTAATATGTATAATGATGTACTGTAAACTTGCAAGGCCTCGAGACTGTCGATGCGATAAGCAAGAATGATTCAATTTCTCGCCGGGGCGCGCGGAGAAGGTATGAATAAAAAGAAGAACGAAATAAGAAAAGGGGAAGGGTGTATGGATAGGAGAAGCGTGAAATCTTGGATCATTCTCGTGGAGCTCTGACAGTAGCTCGAACCTCGTAGATCGAACGCATCTCAGATCTTATCGCCGGATATTTTAATACGGAACTACGCCAAGATACGCGAGGTATACGCGTTCCTACTTGCAAAGGTGAAAGCCAAAGGTAGGTAGCTACAATTTCTTTCAATCAAAACACAAAGAGAATGTAATGTAAACTACTCGAGGTGCGATCTCTCGGATCAATAAAGGTTTCGAGCATCTGGTTCTTGAATCATAATTTGTATCGGGGATTCCACGTCAAATTAGCAGCCCGTCTACCTCATCCTCTTTGATTTAGATTCATTTGCAGTATGATGTTCACACCGACCCAAAAAAGGTCGCGGAATTTTTTTTAGATTTTTTCAGCCACCGGTGGAATTCGAAAAAAATCGAAAAACTAATTCCGAAAACGCCATTTTGAGGAATCCAAAAAAATTCACACAGATTCTATGATTTGAAATGTGATTTTTAAACACCACACGATAATAGGATCTCAATATTTACTATTTTTCGCAAGTTTTTAGTTTTTCTATGTCGGAATTGGATTTTCTGTTTCGATTCTGGAGTTTATTTAGATCGAGGTATACAAAAATTAAAAAAGCAAAAACAATTCTGACATCAAAGAACTAAAAACTTGCGAAAAAAATAGTAAATATTGAGATACCGTTATCTTGCCATGCTTGAAGATCACATTTTAAATCATAGAATCATCGAGAACTTTTTAATTGGTTTTGCAATTTCGAATAAATTTCACCGACGGCTGAAAAAAATCTGAAAAATTTCCGAAGACCTTTTTGTGGGTTGGTAAAAACATCGTACTAGAAACCGATCAAGATCGTAGGAAGTGAAGTACATGGGCTGCTAATTTGACGTGGAATCCCCCATATACGTTACACGTACACAGCTATATTCCACATCGCCCGCCCGCAGCAAATGGCAAGTGATGATGAATAATAATTAAAAATTATTAATTTACCGATGAGAAAAACTTTTCATTTACCAATTTTTCTCACATTAATTTTTCAACGTACCGTAATAAAATATCATGTCTTGTAATAAAATAATATCGTTTCGTATATGAGACATTACACGCGTGGTTAATTACATACCGCGCCTGCAGAGCTGCAGATCTTACCGAGCGAAATTACTTGCACTTAGCGCAGCAGCCGGCTGGCTCGCGGAGTGGGCTTGAAAAAATGACGTTTCATTGGTAATTGGCTTGTGTGTTATACGTAGGCTGTTGATTTCTTTCCATTTCGAACCACTCGCGTTCGATCGGAATTATTTTCTATCTATTAAATTGAGAAAACCCACGTACGAGGTAAATCGTGCAGGATTTCAACATTCGATAGATTACATCCGTCAAATACACGGCGGCTCGAAATTGCGTTATTGTATGTATTGTTACAAAGGATGAAACAACCCGTTTTGCCCCCCTCTCTGATCTAGTAGTCCTCATAGATAATACGCGTATAAAAAGTATCACAGCCGTCATATCTCACAAAATGAACAAGGCTTCTGCGTCGACTAACATTATTGTAAAAACAGTCATGTTCCAGATGGTCTGAAATTATACGTATTTTTAGACATTTTTTTTTTTTTTTTAAGAAAATGAAAACACTCAAAGCTATTTGAATTTGAGGGCTTTATTATGTACAGATATTATTTAAGATTCTGGAATTTTTTCATTGAAATTAATAACAAAATGGCGGTATGGCGCGTATAAGTAGCGAACAAATTTCGACACAATATTTAAAACTTGTTTATCGACTCGAGCTCGTGGCTAGATTTTTCAATTTCGACCATAAAAATTTTTTTATAAACAGTTTGATAACAATTCTCTGTTCATAATCGGATATATATGAGAATTTTTATATACTTTTTAAAAATATTTTCTTTAAACCGATGAAATGAGATTTTTCTCATCTCTTAAGTTCGCTGCGTTTATAAGCTCACGAACCTCTTATTTCATTCTGAAACACCGAGTTCGTTACAATACATTATGTGCGGAGCCATGAGAGTAGAGATCAAAATTGCACAATATTAATAACCTCCCGATGCCTGTTGAATCGTCGATCGTCGTCTTAACAACGCCGGAGAAAGAACGAGCTCCTCGATTCTTAGACGTTTGTAATACGAAATTTCACGTTATATCCGTGCGTGTATAAGCGCGTGTAACAAATTATAGTTGTGTAAGATGTGAGACGACGCATTTGAATAAGAAACGACGCTATTCTCTCCTCTTCTACTTTTTAGAATAATTCAGCATCTTGACAAAAAAAAAAAAAGAAACAAAGAACCGGAGCCACGCCCTGACGACTCTAATTGCTTCTGAAACTTGATCTGCATTAAAACCTTGTCGAATCAGAGAAATTTATCAATGCACGATTCACACTGAAACGATTTTCTGACGTATTACATATTCTTTCAATTATCACAAGTATCGTTCTCCGTTAAATTCATGATTGTTTCTTTGGTTTTTTTTTTTTTTTATTTCTATTAAACTTTCAAGACATCGTCTCGAACAGATATGAATTATAATAATTCTGAACGTGCGTGTCGTTGTGAATCAACCGACAATTTCATGAATGGTTAAATAGAAAGCGTTTATTCGTAACGATGAACTAACGCGGTAAACAAACATGTGGTTTCATTTCTCAGTTGTTGAAGTCGACGAAAGTATAGCCTGCAGGTTGCAAACATACGAGTATGAGGAATTATCGGTTTATAGTCGTGGAAATTGCATTCAACGTATATTACAGTTTGACGTTTCTATCACTTTCAATAATCATCAAATAAACCGACGATTATTTTACTATGGTATATGAAAATCGGATCGAGCTGATAAATCAAGGAGGTAAGTAAGTTGCCAATAATAAATACTGTTTTGTAATTTCGTCGCGAGATTTTATCAAATTAGTATATATTCGTCGACTAGCTTAATTTTACGATATATTTAGAAGAAATGAAATTACGTTAACATAGCTTTATACGTATGTGATAACAGATCGCTTTGGAAATGGTTAAAAATGTGCCATAGATTCGACCTCACTAGAATTATAGGAAGTTTAACGGTTTACCAAATAAAACGAGTAATTTCAGACTAAAATTGAACTTCTAAACCGGATTTAAAACAATTTTAATCGTAAAATCGGTACCCAAATTTTCGTTAATAATTCTGGTATCTTCATTTTCACATTTTCAGAAAAATCATCGTACCTATAATAATTTCCGAGCAAACGAATTTGATAAAACCTCAATGATCGACTACCTCGTCTCAAATCGAATGAAATTCATATATTCAATTCCCGACCAACAATACTTTTCAATTGAACCTGCGCAGTCGCAGGATTGAGACAAGACGTTTTTTCTCCGACGCGTCCGCCTCGTCAATTACATTAATCACCGTCGAAGCTGCGCCAGGCGTTTGATCCACATTTTAAGCAGCGTAATAATTAAAATCCCCCGGGGGGGGAAAAAACGGCGGTAGAAAGAAAGCTACCGAATACGCGCCGAAATTCCATCTCCGAACAACCGCGTTCCATGCGTAGGATTTACGCTCTACAAATACATGCAGACCAGCCTCGGGGAAATAATTGAGACGTGCAGCAGGCCGTTCCTTCTTTGCTCGGTGTAAAGCAATTGACCTCTTCCCGGTCAACACGAGAGGCATGACTTGCCGCCAGGCCGCGAGATACGAACCAGCTTTTACAGCGATTACAAATTCGCGCTGTTTTCGATCACGGCTCCGCCCAGCTTGCCGGGTGATAATTATTTAACGACGTTAATTAGTCTAGACTGGTTTGCTCCGCGTTTATTCCTGTATTTCTATTATATCCCTACTTCTGTTATTTGCTTACCGCCTCTCGAAATACGCCTGGCAATTACGCGGGATGCAAAAAAATGTTTCTTTTTCAGCCGCATGAGATGTTTTCGGTAAATACTGCGTTTTCGAGTGTCCTGAATCCAAAAATGATATTAAATGGAAGTAAGAAATCACTTTTGCACAGGATTTTTATAATCAAGAATAGGATACCAGATTTCGAATGAAACGGGAGTTTCGCTCCAAATGAAACTACAAACACGAGTTTAAGAAAAAACCTGACGTGATGGAACTTTTTGAATATTTTTCCCGGTTTTAGTGAGTGAAAATCTACGAGAGACGGAATAAAAAACTTGTGCAGTTTTTTGGTCGCAGACATGTGTTATCTCTTTAAGCCTAGGAACATAACGAGGAAAAAATTTCTAGGGTAAATGTGTCCAAGTTTTTGCTCTGATTAGCTCTGGATTCGCGTTTTAACGTCATTTGTTTAGAATGAACCAATAAGTTTATTTCGTTCAGTCGAATAACGTCTAATCGAGTCAAGTAGTAAAAAACAAAGAGAAATTTCATCGATTTTCGACATCAACTTTTGGTATATTGTTAATAAAGTCCCGCAGCCTGATTCTAGACGTGAAAAGTGTAAATTATAATCTTTATTGAAAGTTTACGCTCCGTTAGTTCCTCTGTAAATTCTGTGCAAATCCACAATCGACCTCGACTTTTTAACATTGCGCATTTTCTTCGAACCCGACAACTGATTGCGTTACATCGTTTTGTAAAAATTATTTCGAAATCGGAGTAAGAATATCTTTCGCAAGTTGGTTTTGTATAATAACGATAATTTCTAAATAAGAAAAATCTTATTTATACAGAAGATAGAATTATCCGTATCGATGACCTGTGCATGACTGGCCAACGCATATTTAAGGGGAATTCCAGAGCATATCTGCTCACTTTTTCTGATAACTTGCTGCCACAAACGCAACGTCCGAGTTTCGAAATTCATTTTAAAATCAATCGATTTACCCGAATATATTTAATTTCACGAATACCGCGAACTCGATAGACTTGAAAAATGGATTCAACCTTTCTTGGCGATTCAAACGGATATTTCGATAACATTCATACTTTGCGACGAATTCGTAATGCGTTCCCAAATTCACCGCAACGTTCTTCTCAGGATCTATCACCCCGTGATCGATCTCGTTTCTCGGATAGAATACGTTTTCCCCTCAGCTGCGCGTCGTGTGAGATCGAAGGATTTCATTCGAAATTCAAAAACGTGTCAACTCAACCGAAATCCAGATTTGAAAAATGATCCGTGATTTATCGCACAGCCGTTCTTCCCTCCGGAATAAATATTCTTTCGTTCATTGGACGCGACAGGAGACCGTGGCCTTTTTTAGAAATTTATTGTCTCGGGTAAGTCTCGCGCATACCGACGAATGAAACGTGGATATTCGGTTTGCTCCGTTTCGTACGTGATATCGCAGTTTAAGCTGCAAATTTGTACGGAACTCACGTTAGGCTCGACTGACATTTAATCCAACCCGTGTGCGGCAGGATACGGATCGTTTTCCTGCTCTTTTCGACTCCAGGATTAACTTCAACACGGCTTTTAGTAGGCATCGAATGAAAAATGAATATTACTCACGGTTTCCGATACTAAAATGTTGATATTCCGATCCGTTATACAGCAATTTCGCTCTCACATTTTGAGCCATAAAATTGTGAACGTCTCATCTAATTAAGGGGTTACACGAGTTTGTAAATTATTTAACTTTCAGTATTTTGATTTTTTATTTATTTTTTTTTTTTTGATCTAAAAGTACACGTCAAGAATATTTTCACAAAGTTTCGAGTCAATTGAAGTAAAAGTCTAGGAGAGAGAGCCTTTGGATATTCATCCCATCAGGCTCGAATTGTATATTTTTGAAGTCTGAAATTTTTCATTCTTCTTCCAGACAGGAATAACTAGTACTTGGGCGAAAGTTTTTTTTTTTGTCTTTCTTCGATCACAATTCGTTGCACAAGGCAATACATAGTGTAGATTTTACCGAAAATCGTACTTTTTTGCACGAAACTCTGCCAAAATTACAAATTTCAATATGAAAAAAAAAAATCCTTCGTTCAATCATTAGCCGTACTCGCCTACTAACAGAAAATATTTGTTTTATTGATTTCACATAAAATTTGCACGAGTTATCGTCTCCATCGCGAAAATACTGGATCTCCAAAAATCAGTTATAAAAGTCTGAATTTTCAAAATTTTTCGTCCAAAACTTGGAGAAATGTCGATCGAATATTGCTCTTTCATACGCCTCAAGTTTGAATCAAACAAGTCTTTTTATTATATTTAGAAAAAATCAGAGAAAATATGCGTTTTTTAACCTTTGAAACCCATGCCATGATACATACACTATACATATACATATAAAGTAAATTGAGCACATGCGGAATGAAACGCGTACGTAAATTTTTTATCGAAGGATGCAGTGTGTTTATAACGTGTTGTTGTACGAGTAAATCAACGTTTTTTCTTTATCTTATTTGCGTTAAACTTGGTGAAAATCGTTGGTTGATTCGTTTGGAATGAGCGGGTTAATTCAGGGCCGTTCACTTCTCGGTAAATTCGACCTCGCGCTTCTCGTCCACCACGTATTGCGTACCTAATGTACGTACACATATTCATAGGTAGGCACTTGCTTGCTTGCTTACTTACGTACATATACGCGTAACGTCTCATTAACTTTCATGGGAAAGTGATTTGATGAGGCAAAAACACACGGTACTCGTGCCTACAGCTGTATTTATGCCTTTTTTATATGTCATTTAAGCCTTTCGAACGCAGTACCAAATTTCCAAGCAGACTTACCGGTAGGCTTAAGGATACTTGCGAGACGTACGGTCGGGGCGAAAAAGTGTTGGAACAAATACGTACGCGTGATTGAAAAGCTATAATCTGTTTACATTCGACTAAAAAAGAAAATCCTGAGATGCGATACAGATAAATAAATAAACTTTCGAGCACTGTATTTTAATGTTTCCGAATAGCTTTTTGCGTTAACGATATCAAATGAATCGAATTATGCTTTCACTGAAAGAGTTCCGGATTTGTTTCACCGATCCTGATTTACAGATCATTCTGTTCCTAAGTGTGCTCTCCGGAAATCGTTTCGAGTTAGATTTTGAATAATAATGATCAGTATTTTCTTTTTTGGAATTTATAACGATTCTGCATACTTATCACATTTTTTTTTTCTACCGACTTATGAGATAGAGTGAAAATCTGTCTCACAATCGGAAAGTTAGTACAAGGAAAATCCAAATCGCATTCTGCATGAATTGAGAAATGAAACAAGTTTATATTCGTTACTCAAATTGAATCGAATCATTTCTACAAGTATCTTTTCGTATATTTTTGAAATTCAATATAGTTTCAAAATTTTTTACCGCATCACAATTATTAACACTGTTTTATTATCCTTTTCAAATCATTGCTTGATAAAATTTTTTTCAAATTTGACAGACTGCATTTTGCCTTGCATAACTATACGTACCGTTTATCTTTAAGGAATTGATATTTTTCCTTAAAAAAGAAACCGTGATTTCTCCACGAGCCTGATAGTAATTTGATAGAGGAAGAAAAATGAACCGTCTATCAACATGCCGAAGAAGATGATCCGGTCTCCGATTCGAAATGACCGATTTCGCGTGTCACGCACGCACGCATGCATATATGTACGTATGTACAATATTATACATGCACTTGGCATGTGGCGCGCATTGTAATTGAGATTTATCGCCGCGGTGAATTATTATACATGCCGAGTGCGAGAGGAGCCATAAATAAAGCATAATATTATCTATTGTTATTAACAGAGCTGAAAATTAAACGTGCGTATCATCGTTCCGGTAAATCTTGTCGAGTGCCATGCAGGGCTTTTACACCCGAGTGCACTGCGGAGAAA
This sequence comes from Neodiprion pinetum, assembly GCF_021155775.2. NCBI lineage: Eukaryota > Metazoa > Arthropoda > Insecta > Hymenoptera > Diprionidae > Neodiprion > Neodiprion pinetum. The sequence continues at coordinate 43,072,615 of NC_060234.1, forward strand.
GAGGCTGCAACTGGTCCCAGAGGTATAAAAAAATTCAGTACCAATATCGCTGCAGTTCGTTACACGTTCCGTGGGGTTCGTGACCAGAAGCGGCGTCGATTCCTCATAAAAATTGAGCCAAGTTTGTAATTAAGGACAGTAAAAAATTATCCTACAGTTTGTCTATTTTCTGCTATACATGTATATGTACAGGTCTTCGCAGGATGTTCCCGACAAGGCAGACAAACTCCTCGTCTCTCTCCTCTCGTTTTCTCAAGATTTATTATCCGTGGCGACTTGATTCAGATTGTAGCCGTGTAAAACCTGACTGATAATACAATCGACGAAAAAATAAACTGCAATTCCCGTTCCTCCACGCAACGATTAGCTGTGCATGTACAGCGCAACGTAAACGATAAATCCCGATTAAAGGCGAGATAATTAGCTTGAAATGGTTTTTGATTAATTGATTGACGAATTTCAGTGGCGATGCGGTTCACCGAGAAACAATGTCGACCATCTGGACCGCGACGCTGAGCTTCGGGACATTCAACGAATTGTTAACAACACCCCGTGACATTACCGTACAACAATTCTGCGAATCAATTAAAACGATGCGCGACAGAGAGACAAAGTTCAATTGGACTTTGTGGGAGTGGAAAATGATTCATTCGTGAAGGGTCGAGAAGCTGCCGACCTTTGGAGAAATTTGTATCGTAAGTCGTTCTATATATTACGCATTCACTACTACATTGCATAGCGATATAAGCGGAGTTCAATCGTTCCAATGAGACAGAGAGACTGATTAGAATTATAGGAATAGCCCTGAGCACGCATCCCGATAAACTTTCTACCTAGACTTTCACCACTAATTCCTCGGCCTCCGTAAAATGTTTTTTAAACTGTCAAAGCTGAACATTGCGAGATGCAAAAACGGGAAGCACGTAAGAATTCCTTTCCTCGTTCTATCCTACGAATTTCAACATTTGTTGTTAATAAAATAGAGAAGCGAAAAGCGTTTCAAAATTTTATCCGTAGTGACATATTTCTGCCCGACTCGCACGTCAAACTCGGCGTTTCATATCTCGAAGTGAAAGACACTTGAAGTTGTACTTCGCTGTCTGGGAGTAGCGTTAGATATAATTAGAACTGGCAGCGAGTGTTCGCCAATTGCCGCGTAAATTCCTCGCGTCAAATAAATCCTAATGTGGGCCGGTTTTTACGATCCCTTGAACGTGAATCACCATTTCGCATCAGGCAGCATCCCCCCGAGCCAAAAGTGGTATAGTACGGTATAAAGGAAAGAAGCCGCGATATCTGCGATTCTGCAACGTCTGTTTCTACGTCGGCGCCGATTGATGTCTGTGTCACGAATCAGTCCCGGGTCGGCTCTATCACCTCCTCTCACACTTACACTTACGTACGCTTCGCCTCGTACTTTTATTACGTCAATTACACGACGCGCAGCGAGATTGGCCGCTTTTTCAACCTGCTCTTACACCGGCGTCAAAAATTTACGAACTTGTAAGCTGACAGCCGCCGCACACGTAATACAGTGACATAACAATCGTATGCAACGTATCAGCTACCGAGGTTCAACATCTTGCGACAGATCATCTCTGGCCTTTCCGGCTCCGCCTTATACGCCCAAGTTTATTAACCCGTTAGTTGTTGTGCGATAAGCTCGGCTTGATTACAGAAGTCAAGCATTCGGTGTTCTCAGATATTGTGCAAAATGGATTTTAAACGAATTTAATATTTTCCTCGTCGATATCGCGTTATCTATTCAACTTGTACTTAAATCTGACACAAAAGTCCGACCTTGAATAATGTTTCGTTTCCAAGATACGAATTTCCTACATCTGGTATACGGTAGGAGTTGAATTTTCCAACTTTTTTTTTTAAGCTGCCACTCGAAAAATTTGTGACAAATACTGAGAAAAAATTGTCGTAAGCCCTGGCTGTGGTAGGAAAATATTTAGAGGTTGCTACTAATTATCGTAATACTTTTTATTTATTTTTACGTGCAACCTTACGGATTCAAACACATACCTATTAGTCTATTTTTGTTATTTTTCTTGTATCGTGGTCGAATCAATCGTTCACCAGTCGACAGCAAACTGCACCTAAAAATTCCGCAGTTGACTGTTGTCGCCTTTTATCGGCAAGATTAACCTTCTCGTAGAAATTTAGATGACAGTTTTCGTTCCCGAAATAGGAGTATCGCATCACCTTAACGTTCCTATTCCCTTTTCAGCAATGATTTGTATGATCAATGATTAATCGGACCACGATACGAAAAAAAAAACTAAATTAAAAATATTACAATAATTGGTAGCGATCCCTAAATATTTTTCTACCTCCTCCAGGTTTTACGACAGCTTTTTTTTTCAATGATTGTCCCAGAGTTTTCGAGTGGCACCTTAGAAAAACACAAAGTTGAAAAATGAATACCACCCTAGTTTACAGCGTAAGAAGAAGCAGATCATTCTCCTCCGACGAACATCACCGTTTCGACTTCCCTCCGCGTTATTGCGTCCACGCACTTTTCGTCCCGTGTCCCAATCACTAGACTTACATCGAAACTAGGTTTGATTTTGATTGAGCTAGATGGAGGCAAGCAGCAGCGACGTGGGATCTCTGAGCAAGGATTCCACGGCGATAAATCGATCCTTCCTCGCGCGATGGGACGTTGCCCTTCCAGGACCGTACGTCTGCCTATTGGAATGCCGAGGGACATCGATCCCTCGGGTTTGGTTCTCTTTTTGCTCAGGCGCATAATAACACGAGTAGATCGCATTTCGAGCCGACCGTGCTGTCGACCCTGCGACATCCCCGAGGCATGCGATGCGTGACAAGTCATGGCCGCTATGCTTGTGACGGTACGAACATCTGGATCCGCCCCCGGTAGCAATTGAACAGCTAAAATAACAACGGTAAGATAAATTTGAAGGTAACTTTGTGCCGGGTTAATTATTCAACCAGGCAACAATTGACCCACGAATCGGTCATTACCTTCTAGAATATGAACGCAGGTGATTATGTGAAAGAAATTGACAACCGCTAAACTGGTTAAACCTGCGGAGAAAATCGGACCTTCGCCAGCGAGATGAGGCGAAAAAAAGAAAGCACCAGGCACGGTGTAGGTTGAAGTGACGTAACCCAGTTAAGGCTCATCTTTCGAACCGTTAGAAGAGCTCGGAATCTGAGGTATCAAATGTGACTACGCAGCTTCTTCACCTCTGCCACTTTCGCCGTAAGCTGTGAGTATGAATCATTACGACTGTTGTTTGGTCCCCAATAACAAACGACTGCACAAAGATGATAAGTGAATGGAATGAAATTTGGAATGACAGACCGGTTCTGCCAGGCATGCCTCCAACACTGGATCGTCGTCCGCGACTCGAGATGCTGCGGGAAAGAATGACAATGAGCTGTTTGTTGTACTTGAACGATAATGATCATCGTCGTCGAATAGGAAAGACAAAGAGCTACGCGCATGATCTACCTATATCGAAGCAATGGGTATTATCGCATCGCCCGAGGGCAGTGAGGTTATATTGGCTAAGAATATAATTGTCCGTCAATTAATCCCAATTGATTAGAGCCAACGAACTCTTTATCAATAAGCTCGATCCCGAGAAACCGATTCGATACTAGCCCTCGGCCTAGCTATGCTCAGCTTTTGAACAAGTGGCAGGCAACCTATAACCATCCTATAACCAAACGAACCGAGTGCCAAAGAAATTACTGAGAGGCTGCTTACCCAGCGCACGGTGCACAGGGCATCGCGACTACTCTGTTCTTGGCGCTGTGTACTTATCTAAACCAGTTCGGAGATTAGAAAGAAAAAATGAATTAAATACTCCGTAAAAGATTATACAGATTAATCGCCGGTTCTTGCAGAGATGCCGAAAGTAGTTAACCAATGCCGGTTCTGGACATAGGGTTCCTATATCGACACAGTTACCGACACTTAGTCAAGACACAAACCTTTTTTCGTCGATAAAGTTGACCAGTGTGGGGATAACGTCCAACCGAAAAAAAGGGCTTGTGTCTGTATTTGTATATTGTGTCGGTATCGAAATCTGTAAGCAGAACCGTTCGTACGTATATACATCCATATATATCTACTGCCGAATCAATCAATCGGTCCAAAGTACAACCTCACTTCAAAACCTTGAGAGCAGAATCGAGATGCTCCGTGAAAATTTTTCATCACTCTGAGAATGGTTATCAATTCGTGGATAAATGTACAAATCTGATCGTTCGCTTCTTGCCAACGTTTACGGTCTCTCATCAACACCGAAACACAATGCGGTAGCATTTTTATTTGACGCGAGGGTCCTCTTAGTGTGTCGCGAAGACGCGGTGGATCGGCAACTCGTTCTCAAACTCTCGAATCCTCGATGGGGTCGCCGAGCGTCATTTCTGTGGCATGAGATGGATCTCGTAACTCAACACTGCGTTGCTTAACTCTGCGACCACCGCGTCTGGCCGCTGCGCCTGCAGCCTCGAAGCCGTTATAATTCCCGATAACACGTGTACACATGCGAGTAAAAAACGTGTCAGTGGACGTTTCGGTTTCTCTTTGAATTCGAGAGAGCCGAGAACGATGATTGAAGGAGAGAGAGCTCTATTTTCCGCCAAATATCACCAAGTTGAGCAAGAATTAGGCGAAAAAAGAGATCAAAGTCTCAGGAGTGTTCGGCGATTTTGAGAAACGAACTGGGTGAAAAAATTGGAGCAACTACTTGCGAAGAAGTCGGTTGATATGCAGGGGACAATTACGTTGTTTGACAAGATTCCTGCGGATGCCATAGTTATATCGACTGTAATAGTTCTCTGTCACGTTTTTATATGAGGATGAAGTTAGTTAAGAACGTTAACGTAACGATAAATCAGGAAGAAAACTATGATTGGTTGTTCAAGATTTACTTTTATTGGACTTCTGAGATGTCAATGTCGACGTTTTAAAAGAGATTATGACGACTACGCGAATAAAGTGAGCGCTATCAATAAACAAAGTGTTGAAAATGCCGATTTTCACAGAATAAATGTAATTGTGAGAGGGTTACGGTGACTAGAAAAGTGGAACACGGTAATCTTGGGTTTTTGGGGTCCCGTGTCAAAATTAAAAAATTCAAAATAGCGGATCCAATACGGTGAACTGAAAATATAAAAATTAATTCGTCGCTCACTCATCCCCGTTACTTCGAAACTACAATATCTTCGGACTTGTCCCTGTTCTCTGTCGCCCAGCTTCTCAATTACGAAACGATCTTTGCGCTCGAATGCAGTATGGATATACATATTACAGAGAGGCATAAGGAAAAGGGCATCGTGCATTCTCGCGTTATCTCTGTGAGATGGTACGTAATTAAATTAGACGAGCGTTACAACGATCTTTGCATCAAGAGGCTTGAGCTGTAACCACGCGACTCTATAAGCTAGACTATACCTGTGATGTATGTACAGCTCGACAGTGGATTGCGTGGCTTTTAAACTTTGTCGGAAATGAAAGAAGAAGAACGAGACGACCATCCAGCCGGTATATAAGGTTAGAATCCCAATTATGCGGGTACGCATATCATTAATGTATGAGACTCGGATACACGCAGGATGCCGAGATATTTTGCGAGGACAGAACAGTGCGCGTCGATACTCGTTAGTTTCAGCGTTTTCAGCGTTCCAATCGAATATCAAATATTCATTTCCTACAAAGAGAATGAATTCCCTCCGTCAGCCGCAAAAGACTCGTCGACAGTCTTCTCCAACTGTGGTTTGCATCCGATTAAATTTGCGCTTATTATGTATTCCTATACCAGCTACTTAAAACCGATGCGCAGATATCCTTGAACCCTCACGATTCCACTCCCAGACACAGACTTTCGCATTCGTTCGGCGATTCAATTGTCTCGAGCAATTAGCACCCGAGTTTTTTTATGGGCATGCAGTGTCGATCGAAGAAGGTAGGAAAAAACCCGACAACCCTCTTTCTACTTACGATAATTCTACCGGATTTCCTCCACCTTTTGCCGTAACTCGAATACACGTGTCTAGTCACGGAATAAACCGAGTTTATTTTTTGAGCTAATGCAACGCGCTTTGATCTCGACCTGCCGACCGAAAGTATTCGGATCGTATTCAATGGACGGTTTGTAAATCGTTCATTGCTCTGAGATACTCCGCCGCTATTGTTTCCCGGGTAATCGTCGATCCTACGAGAACGAAGATGGAGAAAAGGAGGAAGAAAAAAGTTTGCCACAATCGCCAACGTCTGCAGCCTGCACGCAAAAGTTGACGTAGGTGGTTCGAAGAAAGTGAAGATCCGCAACGGTATTTCAAAAATCCAGGATGTAAGCAAGGTTTTCAGTAATTGGTCAAAGGAATGAAGTTGGCAGTCAAGTTTTCGTTATACGCTGAGTTGATTTTTTATTTTTTAATTTAACAATTATTTCGATAACTTTGTAACACGCGTCGTCAATCAATTGAAATCATCACTTTCAAAAAAAAAAAAAAACTTGTAATATTTCTCGACTGCACGTTCGGCGTTTTATTCAAATTGGCAAAATAACCAGTCTTGTTAGAATCGCCAATGATCAAATAACCTTTATGGTTTACGTTAAACTCGTCACTTTGGCGCCAAGGTTGAATCGACGAAACTTTATATGGTTGCTGTGTGCTGTGTGCTCGTAGAATCGTCATTATAATATCGATAGACTGGCATCGACTGATTTGCATCTTGATACGCATTCCAACGAAGTTCTCGGTATCATTACCATTATTATTGTTACCATCATCATTATCAATGTCGTATTATTATGATAAGATAGGTATGGTGTAAATAAATACTCCCACACAATTACAGTAGGTACCGACAGCACCCGTGTACCTATTCACTTTTGTACTCTACATGTATTACATATACTCTACAATACAGAGTAGAGCGAACGAACTTTGGCACGTGGCTTTCGGACTGGATACAAAGCTTGCGGATCACCTTTAACGCGAAGAAGAGTGTGAAAAATTTGATTTCGAATCGATCGATGCATTCTCAGAATTCCTCTTGGACCTTCAATCAATTTCGCACATCCGAGAGAATTAATTAATGGAGTGCCTGACGAGCTTTGATTATTTATTTTCAATAACTGGAATCATCACTTGCCTCCAGTGTATCAAATCGTCCAAGTTCGAGTTGACGAAACGTTTACAGTGCGAAAAGCAATTGCGTGGATCGATTAGCAGGTAGACAGTGAAAGGGAGTGTCCGGATAGAAGATTAGAACCAATAACTCTACCAAGCAGACAATGCGTATCAAGCCAGTTACACGACACCGCCTCTTTCATGCCGCAAGGTACACGATCAGCGACGAAAGTTGAATGGGTATAAGATAGAAGGTGGGATAAGCGGAGTCTGATAAAAACTCACCTGATCCTTCTCAGAGGGCCATTTCTTGTCGTCGTCGTTTTCCTCCGGCTCGGCTTCAACGTCAGGGTCGTCGACGCCCTCGGGTTTATCGTCGCTCCCGTCATTCTCGTACTCCTCATAGTCCTGTTCAACGTTCTTGGTCGTCGGATGGATATCGGGACGTTCCGTGGTCCGACCCGTGGCACCGGAAGCCTTATTCTTAACCTTGGACACCTTGCCGAAGGACGAATTCTTCATCGGAGCCGACAACTCGTTGGTGTACTTTGGCAGGGTCGACATCGTCGTCGTAGATGTGCCAAAGTACCCGCCCGAATTACTCGGCGTTCTTTTATGCGACGTCCTGTGCGGCTGTCTGGGACTCGGTTTCACGGCCTCGCGGTTATAGGGCCGGGAATACGGACGAGGATGCGACCGTCCCCTCGTCACCTCTCCGTACCTCTCCGTCTCGACGTTCCTGTAATCCCGTCGTGTCATGGACCTCGGTGTCGTCGGAGGAGGCTTGGCCTTGAGTGACCTGATAACCTCGTCGATGGCCTTGATGGTCGAGGAGTCCTCCTCGCCGGACTCCGAGGACTCGTCGACGGTCTCGTCGTAATCCTCGTCGTCGTTCTCGCCCCATAGATCGTCCTCGTCCTCGTCGCGGTTCTCAACCTCGTTGACATCGTCCTCCTCTTGGGTCAGGAGCGGTTTCGACCCCTTCTTACCCCGCTGCTCGTGTTTCCTCCCCCCGTGTCTGGACGGTGGCCGAGGTTCGGTCTCCTGGACGTCGTAGTCCCCGTAATCGTCCTCGTACTCGTCGTCGTACTCGTAGTACTCCTCGCCCTCGTCCTCGACCTCGACCCTGTGCCGCCTGGCCTCGTGTCTGTTCTTCCTTGGCCTCGTCGCCCTCCTCGGAGGGTAGAACTCCTCGTCGTCGACCTCGTACCCCTCGTCCTCGTCGTCGTAGACCCACCCCCGCCCCCGTCCCCGCCACCTATCGCGGACGTCGTAGTCATCGGGGTCCTCGTCCTGACGCCACTTACCACCGTAGGGTTGAACAGGGTTCCGGAAGCCCCACGTTCGTCCGGAAGTGTGGGAACCAGGACGCCGCGATTCGCCCCGGAAGTAGCGGACTCGTCTGTCCTCCGCGCGATTTCGCCACCGCCTTTGGGGTGGCTCGTGCCTCTCCCGAGGCACGTAACGATCCTCATCCTCGTCTTCCTCCCAGGCTCGCCGCCGCGATCCTCCGAGCACCAGCTCCTGGTCCCGGACCTTGTGGTGCCGGTCGTGTCTGTGGTGCCTCAGCCCCGTTGCCTCGAGGTGATACCTGCCCTCCAGACAAGTCGCGAGGACCGCGATCCCCGTAAGGAGGGGGAGGATTATTCTCGGTGTCATCGTCCCGACGAGTCTGCTGTTCGCAACGGTCTCGTTAATGTCGTCGCTAGGTTAATCGGACTCTGTCCGGCAGGTGTCGAGCATCCTTGGTCAGTATAACGTACGTTTTATCTTACACCTCGCGTGAAATCACTGGCGACACTGGTTCACCCTCATCCTCGTTTTAAAATCGGCGGCAACCGCGACTGCGCGAACTATCCACCCGCCGCACTTGATAACTGCATTTATTTAACGGTTTATCAACACCCTGCACCAACTCTCAACACCCACTGAGACACTCGGCCGATCGATCCCGAAATCGCGGATCCTTCACCCTCCCACCTTCGCCCCTTTTTCCTCCCTTATTACTCTTCGTCTCTCCCTCCCGCCCTCCAATTTCTTCCGTTTCGTTTAGAATATCTAAGCACGTGGTTCGATCCACCCTGATCCGATAAAATGACGTCGTAAAGACCGGGCAACGGTTCTTAGATTCTAATCAACGTCTGTCTCGATCGGACGAATCGAAAAAGCTTTCAATACTTTCGGCGAAAGTGTTGACTTCTCGCCGGCTCTGGTCCCTGTTTGCTAAGTATAAACTTATGTGATACGTGTGTATCCGTCAGTTCGGCTCGAACCGCAACCTGTAAAATCACGAGGCCGTGTCGCACTCCGAATCTCGCGGGCGACTGATCGCGGACTGAACAGCCTCGCGATCATCCGAGACTCGGAGGAAACAGCGCCGCTCACCGCGATACGGCCGAACTAAGGAATAAGGAATACCGCGTTGTCCGAAAGACCCAGAAATTGTACGCACCGTTTAGCGTTTGGATCTTCACGGCCTGTGGCGTGCGGTCGAATAAAAAAATCATGGACAATTTCATGTTTTGAGCAACAACGTCGAGCGAAGCTTCGTGTACGAGAATTCGAATAGCCTTAAGGATGTGTAACTGGCTATGCATTCTCGACCAAAAGTCAGTCTCGTCGACGATATTGAATACTTTGCGATAAGATAAAGATCGAAGAAAAATCAACCGCAATAAAGACGGTGAGAAAATTAAATTTGAATAACAATAATAATCCTCAAAAGTTATCAATGTGTAACAAATTATCAGGGAATTTTTTTTTTTTTTTTTTGTCATGTGAAATGCATTCGTTGACTTTTCTGAATATACATGAATTTCTTAAGAATTTTCTCATTGTTTTGAAATTTCAAAGGTTTTTAATCTTGAAAAATGGAGGTAAAATCGTGAATTTTATACAAGTTTTCGTAAAACCGTTGTACATTACGATTAGGAAATTTCCGGGGCATTAATAACGACTAGTTTCGTGAATACAGCCTTTACAATTTTACTAAAACAAAAATTTCAAAATAACGAAATAATTCTTGAAAAATTCATGTGTATTCAGAAAAATCAAGGAATTCATTTCGCGCGACAAAAAAACATTCCCTAAAAATTTGCCAAACAATGATTTGTTTGAACAATATATTGATAACTTTTGGGCATTATTATTATTGAAATTTCATTTTTTTATCGTCTTTCTGGTGGTTGATTTTTCTTCTGATTTTAATCTTATCACAAAGTATTCAATATCGTCGACCAGATTCACTTTTGGTTGCGAATGCATAGCCAGTTACACATCCTTAAGGCTATTCGAATTCTCGTACACGAAGCTTTGCTCGACGTTGTTGCTCAAAGCATGAAATTGTCAATCTTTTTTTCATCCTCCCCCCCCCTTAAAATTCTGTGGGAACTTCCGAGATGTTTGAATTTTTATGAGAATTCCGGAAACGAGAGAAAGAACGAACCGTTTCACTCTTTTTCGGTCCTTTGTCGAACTTAATCTTGTACAGTTATAAAACCTCGCGATGAAATTCCCCAGTCCTTATCTCGTTCTCTTCCAGCGAACTGGGAGCTTTTTCAACGCGGCTAACTTGTAATATCCTGGTAAACTTATCCTGGCTAGACAAACAAATGCTACCGTAGTAGAACGATAAAGTAGCTGGCTACAGTCTAGCTTCCCACGGCTAACAAACGGACGGATGTTCATTGCAGGGACCGTTTTACTGAGTTTGCGATGGAAACCGTCGACTGAATTTTCCAGCAAGTGTGGAAACGCGAGCGGAACCGGAGAAGACCGAGTGATAAAATATGACTGCAATGGCTTTGAAAAATTTTGTTATTACAGCAAGAGCGCGCGAATCGCCATTGAAAAATACCCAGCCATTCGTTCACCTTGGCTTCGGCGCCATTCAAGTTCTGCCAAGGTCACCTGACAGACGAATCGCGAATTCACGGCTACACCGCAACCGTGCAGAACTCTCATTCGGGTCCATTCATTCGCTCGTTCATTCACTCACTCACCCATTCACTCTATCGCACGTGTCGTCGTAGTCGGTGTCAAAGTGCCGCAAAGATAGAAAGCTAGAAGCTATAATGCGCGGAGATCGCGTGGCTCGATTCGCGCGTTGATTTTTTCACATTTCGCCCGAGTTTCCTGCATTCTACGTCGATGCCTCGCGCGTAATTTATATATAATATAATAATTTATATAAAAATGAAATCTTACATTCGACTGAATCCACATCTTCCCTAACGGTAAAAGTTAATAATACGTTCGACTTGTATTGCATATAACTAATATACATATGTAATGAAAATACCCTGCGATATTGAAGGTTCCAATATCGTGTATATCTCTTGTCATAGGGATTCGAGCCTTGTGCGTTACAATTAATAAAGGTATGCCGTCGGCAGTACAATATTATTATAATTTAGCGCTGTATAAACATATATGTATACATAATGCATATAATGGGCTCGGACAGCTGGCCGATAAGCTCGCCGCTCTGTCGTCTGTTCCCCGGTAAAAAGACGGCTCAGAACCGAGTTTTGAATAACGTTCCAAAAAGTTTTTAAACACTGCAGCCAGAGCTGCTCGGATTACATCAGCGCGTGCACCGAATATCTTGAATGCTTGCACTCTGTGAACGGCTGCTACTGCAGCTTTCATAGATCGGCACGAGTCTATTGAATAGTTTGCCCTTTTCAACCGCACCTAGGGAATTGGGTTACTAGCGTTTTTGTTGAAATACGGAATCGAGCATCTGACGCACGTCTTATTACCAAGTTTCAGATTCTGGGAAGGCAGCTGCTGATCTTCAGTCAACAGGACCAAGTCCATTTTTCACATCGCTGCTAATGCAGAAAACTAACGCAGGTCTGCAAGACAACATTTTTTTTCAGTCGCATGGGATGTTATCGGTAAATATTGCGTTTTCGAGTGTGCTGAATACAAAAATGACCAACATTTCCCTCCATCACGTACAGTATTCTTGCAAAATACATGGCATTTGCATAAAAAAAAAGCATAACAATAATGAAAAGACCACCATTTTATTACAATAAGCAAAACAATGTTTCTTATAAAATTAAACAAACAATTTCTCTATGAAATGCATTTACATTTCGTGTTCATTCCTTTCGCCTGTGAAACCTCTTCTTCTTCTCTGATACACCTCAGAACACGCTTCTGCTTTCCGTTTTCTATCTCTCTGTTTCTATTTATTCCTGAGTCTCACACTAATACATATTAAATTGTAGTAAGAAATCAGTTTTGCACAGGATTTTCATAATCAAGAATAGGATACCAAATTTCGAGTTAAACGGGAGTTTAACTCTGAATGAAACTACAAACACGAGTTTAACAAAAAACCTGACGTGATGATACTTTTTTAGTATTTTTCCAGGTTTCAGTGAGTGAAAATATATGATAAACAGTATAAAAAACATGTTCAGTTTTGCAGTTGCAGACGTGTGTAACCACGGAATGGAGCTTGATTCACTAATAATAATGCCGAACCGCTTCATTTTCAAGTTGTGTCTCTGATGCTGATTTTTTGAAAAATTATCCAGGTATTCGTTGAATGATTTCAAGAAAAGACAAGCGGAAAATATCGACCGGTCTGTAGGAAGAATGCGGAAATAACAAGTTTTGACAGACGCGTGTTTATCTTGAAAAAAAAGAAACCCTGAGATGACCCAGCCGAGTTTTCTCAAATTCTGACCAGTTCTAAGTTTAACGAAGCGAACCAAACGGACCAAATATCATCTGAATCGTGCCACGCGTTTCCAATTCTCATCGGACAAAGAAACGTACGTTTTTACAAAGAACTCTACAAGTTACGAACAACAAAGTTACAAGTTATCTAGTTTAAAATCATCAAGCCATTCACATACACACACGCACAGCATAAATCTGTAAATGATATATCGAAGGTAATTGATTAGACTTTAAAACGTTGAAACGAAGTGAAAACTCAACTTTTCATACGATGTCTGATTGTAACAACTTCTCGTCTCCTCTGAATCCAGAGAAACGTAATATCGAAAGAATACCGTGAACTACATTCGTCTCTACAGCGTATAGAAATGAACTTGTGCAACAGCAGCACGATACTCTCTTATCTACGACGACGCAGCTTAGGACGTTGATTACTGGACGTAGATCGCAGCATACAACTCATGATCCCGTCACCTATAATATATAACACATTGCACACACGGTGCGTTTGAGCGGTGAGAAGCAAAGAGAATAGATCCCGTCCCATACATCCTCTTTAGATGAAAGTGCTTGAAGAGGACCGCGATATGTACGTCCGTATACCTCGAGTCAGGCACGCGTGTCTACGAAGCTATAAGACATTCTAGACGCGGCACTTATGGTGTAGATAATACCTATAAAGGGCGAACAGCGATGGAGGTGACCGAGTGATAATTGCGCCCGATTTGTCATCGTCGGAACAAAGGGCGGAGATCGTTAACAATGCGAGCTAAAACAGCGATTAAATCGGCCACGCTTATCGGATCGGCCCGATCCGGTACGAAGCTGAAAAGCGTCTAATTTCACGGGCGTTTTGCCGTCGAGCCGCCGAGCTATGAGCTGGAGACTCGAACGGACGAACTGTTGTCCAAGATAAATAATGATGTTCGAATAAATTAGGCTTGTTAATGTTGTTTGCTGTACCCGCGGGATCGAGGAACGCCAAGGAGTCCTGTTGATTGTCTAACGCTTCGAGGCAAAATTCCTCATTTTATATAACTGTATTTTTCACCACTACACGTTTTACTGTACTTGCGTGTTACTTGTTGGGATAACACGTCTTACTCTTTTCTTCCTTTGTCGTTGACACGTTTTTTCGTTTTAGAAAAAAAAAAATCAACCCGCACCGCATGATCTGTACACAGTAGGGTGTTTGGGAGAAAAATAATTTTCTGTTTTTCACCGTGGCAAAATATATGGGTTTTATGTTATGCGGAAAATTGAGCTCTGTTGATTTTTCAATTTTGTATATTTTTTTTTTTTTACATTTATGAAGAATCGTGAATAAAATTTTTTTTATTGCTTACAACAATCGTAATATCAATTTACGTCGGTAAGGAGACCCACACTTGTAACATTAAGTCTCCGGTTGATGTTTGAGAAGTGTATCTGACCGTCTTTTCATTATTAATTCAATCTCGCAAGATATAGTTGTAATCTAACATAAACTTTTAATTTAGGAGAATAATATTCTCAATTGATACATCGTTGTGTTATGGATCGTGATCTTTGGGTTCAACCCATAAATGTCAAGTAAGAAATAATAATTGAAGTGCTACAACGTGTTTCTTCGCTAATTAAAAAAAAAAAAAAAATGTAAAAAAAGTGATTTTTGAGATGAGCGTGATCTTCCACCAAACGGAGAACGCTAATATATTGACAGAACCTTTCTTTTGACCTAAACAAACTTTTTAGGGATGCCACGGTGAAAAATCGTGAATAATTTTTTTCTGAAACACCCTAATACACAGTCATAGTTATTGTCCGACACCTATAGTGGGCGAATACGATAAATCGTTTGCTATTACCACGCTTTGGACTAATGATAATAATTTACCGGTCAGCCTGGGCGTCGCTGTTCATTTTGCAATTAGTTATGACCGGCATTAGCGTGATAATATAATGCACTTAAGCAAATGATGGCCGTATATAGTAGCTAATTATTAACCTGTTAAGCCGTTGGCTAAAACACCTCAAGAAGATAAATCTTCATACGTCTAAAAACTTAACGCGTTACCGATTTTCCACCCGATCGATTTGTCTACTTCACTACGTTGCAGCCTTGAATGATGCTTTCCACGACGATATCCGGGTTTGCAGCTAACGAATGGATTTATACATATTTTTTTTTATTTTTCATACAGATTCTACCAACGATAGGAATAATCATTTTTCCGGACTTCACAGGACTATCGATCATATTCACTTTTGCTCGAACCGTTGCCGTCTGAGAGTGTTCTGGCAGATGTAGAAACGCTTCGCATTTAGCAGACGAAGCGAAAAATATGATGAGGTATACGTGAGTGAATGATAATAAAAAAAAAAAGAAAAGAAAAGAATAATAAAAATGGAAAAAATTCACCAACATTTAGTTCTCGCCGATCAGGCCTGCGGCTATGGGCTAAGAAGAACCTCCGGCCGCTGTTAACCGCAGGCGTAAAGATACTTACTCGGTTCCAACGTGTGAAATACGCTGCGACTTTTAACTGATCTCCGCAATTTGGGTCAATGCGCGGACGACTCCGAGAGAAACGCCCTTCATGTTCCTTCGATGTACGAGTTTCAACCTATTGCCAAAGCTCCCGGGGTTATCAATAAAGATTATGCTTGTAGGCCGCGTCACCGTTTCAATAGTTGGTAAGTACCAGACTAGACGATGGCCACGTTACGAGCAGCCTGCAGCTGTTGTTCCGCATCGTGTACGTATTTCAACCGATAATACAACTCGAATTGTTAATCTAACGGTTCTCAGCAATGCGATCGTCGTGGTACGAAGGAAATTGTACACACAAGCATCGATCGGTGCGGATTGGCGGTTAGAAATAAAGAAAGCAATCCAACGAATAAATTACGTACATATAATCTAAGAGGGCGATGTTCCGGATCATCTCTCTGTTTAGGTACCTTGTAACGATATTATTCGAGCCATCGTCGATACGGGAATACTGCAGCTGGCACGTGTCGGATCAATCTTGAACTCTCTCGCAAGGCCTCGAATAAACGCCAAAGTGAAAAATGATATCGCACAAAATCGCTGCCAGGTGTTGAACGGCTTTTAGAAAGCCATTTCCTGCGTACACGATAGATCACTTTGTACCTGCCTAATCTCGTCTTCGAAATTGTCCGAAATGTAAATTCGAACGAGCAGTACCGCTACTTGCGGAACTGTGAATAAGCTGCTCGACTACTCGTATTATGTCCCTTTATTTTGTGAAGGAAATTCGAAGTCTGAAGAAACCACGGTGCTTCATACGTCGTTCGTTATCGGACCGAAATTTAAAATAATTATTTATGTATCGTTGATCACCCTGATCATTCGCGCATGTCGTGCTTACCTTACGAATGTTAGGAACTGGAAGATATGTCATTCATGTTTTCCAGTGAAAAATCTGTGACGAATTCAAGGTTATTAAAAATAGAATATTTCCAGGACTATTGAAGGACAAGCAAACTTCAAGAAAATTTCCAGGACCACAGGACACCCTGTGACACTCCTGATATCCTGGAGTAGCGAAAAAGCGGTCTCTTTACTGTACCTACTCAGAGCCAATCGTCTGAGAAACATATGAAGCAATAGAAAGTTTCCATCAACAAATGCATGTTCAGTGATGAAATAGGTAAAAAATCGGATAATCGATGGATCTTCGTAGCGCGAAATCCGTGTAGGTATACAGGCTGAATATAATGCAACGAATGAAAAGGCAAACATCCGTTTGCGGTAGGAGATGCGAACGAAACCCGTGGCACTGATAAACTAACGTTACACGGACATGTTTCGATCCCAAATCGATGTTCCCATCCTGAGGAGGAAGAGTAATCGTGAGAAGCTGAAATGCCATCAGGCGTTATAGGCAGATGTTGCGCGTGTTTTAGCCGCAGGGTGTCTCGGCCATCCGGTCAGCGGACAAAGTGAAGTAACCTTTGACATTGGATCGAAGAATGACACCTCCCACGTCTGGTTCTATTCGTCTCGAAACGAATCACCTCTTCTTCAATCTTCGTCGTTTCTCGCCGAGCTGGATAAATTTTTAGGTCGCGGTTTCGTCCGACGCGCTGCACCAAGCACGAGAAATTATTTACTTTCCGTTGACTTGTGCAACGACGCACGCTCGTCGACTTATCTTGTTCGATGTTGATTAAACGCGCGCTTACACACTTTGATATGCAGCATCGATGCCGGAATTAAGGGCCGCCATAGTTCAATATTCTGACCGTTATCAGGCCGGCTTGCACTTTCCGACTTGGTACTGGTACTGACCTCTCGATCAAATACCTCCGCCGAATCGGATCATCGTTCGTAGGTTTTCTGGGCATTGAACGATCCGCAGAACCGCTTCAAAAGTGAAACTCATCATGCGCAACTTATCCTCGTAGGCGTCGGTGGATCGAAACTTGAAGACGATTGCCCAATTTTCACTGGAAGATTTGAACTCGCGTTCTTTTCTCCAGCTCCGATCTTCACCAGGTTGATTTCGCAGGTTTGTTCGTAGATCGTATTTAAATTTGTCTGTAACTATCATCGTAATACAACGTATAAGACACTTGGCAATTGAATCGTAATAGAAAAAGTGAGAAGATAAGTGAAAAGTGAGATAAAGATTTATTAATAATGATTCAATTATGGCTGTGAGCCCAACATGTTAACCTCCGGGCGAATGGAGCTGATACGTAAATATTATATAACGATGCTCCTCGGGCGATATTAAGAAAGTACGAGCGCATTAAAGACGGATCAAACATTATACAAAGTAAAATATTACCATAAGAATAGCATCCATACCAAGCGAGTAGGGAAAAGGTTGTGTGAAATGTAGAAAGTAGGATAAATCAAGCCTGAATGTACCTTCACAACCTTCAGGCTCGCACACATGAAAGTATAGATTGCCTCTGGAAATGGCATGAAGGTAACTATCATTCGAGTCTTCGCATGAAAAGCAAATAGGTAAAAACGCCCATTATTTCCTACTCTTGAACATCACGGTGATAATTCAAAAAGGGCGTACAATATTTTCTTTCAATATTTAGCTTGAAAATATGTGTAAGGAGCGATTGGCAACGCAATAAAAGAATTTTAAAAAATTATACGCTCTTTTGGCATTGTTCTAGGCATGTAACGTACCTGCTACAATTCCATCACGACGAAAATGCCTCGCAGATCATAGTCGTGGACCACTTGTCGTTAGCGTTGAATACATGAACCACCCACTGACCGCAAAAGCAGCGGTTTTTCTCTCTCATAATTGTTTTCTCAATCCTTGCGGTTGTGTAATGACGAGGAAAGTATAACTGCGAGTCAGTCGGAAGAGTTTCGGGGATCTAAGCGTCGTTGAAACGTAAACAAAACGTATAACGTTTGCCTGAGGGAGCCGCGTCGCGGCGGAAGAGTCTTGAACGTTGCTGTAAAAAAGGTGCAGGAAGAAGAGGAAGAAGAAGAAGAAGAAGTTACCCCTATCATCTCGTACAAAACCAACATAGGGATTAACCGAGTCTGTAAAGCGCAAACAGGGGAGGCATGGTGTCGGGGCAGACAGTGCGGGCAACGACGCGACACTCACAATCAGCCTCCTCAACTTTATCCCGTGGGACAGGTTACGGTTTGTCACGTTTATCCCGTTTCTCCTTCGCAGCCTGTGCGCCTTATGTCTATGTGTACGCTCTTGAAACTTTCGTTACACGAGGATGTTAGTGTTGTTTCGAGCAACGTTGCCTGCGCGTTTGTTTTCCCACATTGTCTCACTCCAGCTATGAAGGGTGCCACCATGTCGAGCTTCCGCCGGTTATCATCCACCTCCAACAATTCGAATTAGACACTGGTCCGTCGTTCCGTCCGCACCAGACTCGATTCGGTAAAATCCCAGGAGCACCCCACAGGACCCATCATGTAATTGAATAAGGCGAAACAATGCGCGTACGCTTTGGTTGAACCGATCGGAAAACATAACCAAGGTGACGTCATATAATAGGCTTGATATTTTCTCATTCAGTGTTTACATTATTATTTTTGCAACACTTGACCGCAGAAATTTGCATTTTCAGCAAACGGTATGTACGGAAATCAATAAATAACCTCGAGTAACCTATTTGCGTGATTTTTGTGACGTCATCTTGGATATGAGCAGACTGATCGAAAATCGGTCTGTAACAGATGTGACACACCTTATTTCCTTACATCGTGACAGGAACCAAAAAATGTTCGTTACCTCTTACAGTATAATATGTAAAATCTGGTAGAAAAAACGATCGCTCTGAATCAGGGTACAGCCGATTTCCTCTGATTTCCTCTCTTTTATTCTCCGTGACCGCATGCTACGCGTCCAAGGCCCTCCTTCAGATTCTAACAACGGCTTACCTTCAAAGGTGACCGCTGCCGGTCAAGCACTGGCCCATAAACAGCGATCGCCTTTGCCGATACACATGCAGGATACAATGAAGGGCTCGACGTGCGTTGGCGGCGAAATGTTCGGGTGAACCCTCCGAGGTGGGCGGAGGGCGGGGAGCTCGTCGTAAGAGCCGTGTGACACGTGTATTCCTGGACACGTGCTACCCGGGAGAAAACCTGAGCGGTCATCGTCGAGGAGGATTACTTATGCTGAGCCACCCGGTCGGTCGAAGAAATACCTGTTTCCAGGCCATTCGTCAGGCCCTGAAACGGGGACCGAACAATCTGGTCGTCTCGGGCGCCGCCTCGAAATTACCGAATCTGGCTAATGGATCGGTGAGTTATTGAATCGCCGAATTAATCCCTCTCGATGTTGAGCAATTGCAACAGTTGGCGACTGGATTTAGCTGCTGCCTAAATTCTTATCGCTCGGCGATGCGGAGCTGTTCGGTAATTAATACCGTCATATTATCCACTCGATTAATATGCGTGCTTTTAACGCACAGCCCCGCTGATAACGCTAATGAAAATTGGCCGTTACGTCGTCACAGTCGCGTTGGCTGTACGCAGCGTTGCGTTGCTTCAATAAAAAAGTAGAAAATTAAGAGGTAATACTTGTTAGGTATTAATTCGGAAACTTGTTCCAAGGGTAAATCGATGACGCTGAAACGAATGGTGATAATAATGTTTCAACCAATCCCCGAGGTCATTACAAAAGAAGGGTTAAACGGTTCAATTCCGATTCTAATAACTTTGTATAAAAAATGTGTCAAATAATAGTTCTTGGGGGAAGAAAAAGCGTAAAAAAGTACCCTATGTTCATCTTCGTATCTTCAAAAATAAGGGAGAAAAAAAAAAGAAAAACCATTCAAATCGGCGAGCAAGGGGGGGGGGGGGGGGGCGAAAACCTAAGTTTCAAATAATAAAAAAAGTATTAAATTCGTATGTATGGCAGATTGTTTGTTACGTATTTCTTACGTAAGAGTTAGTCTAACTTTGTTCAAAAATAAATTCTCACTCACATTTTTTTCGCTTATTTTTAAAGATACGCAAATGAACATGGGACACTTATTTCCTTTTGGAAATATGGTCTCGGGGGTTGATTACGAAATTCTTAACACCATTCTATTCGGCGTCATCAAATTACTCTTCATTCAATCCTAAAAAGTACTACCTTTCATGCTTATTTATTGAAGTATAAGGTGAGGTCGCAGAGCTCAAATGCTTTCCACAACCTTCGAGCATCTCTGTCTTCGATTTGGTTGTGACACACAATAAGTATTGAGAATAGTGCGAATTTCGATGCTTTATGTCCGTCAAGGGGTGAAAATATATTGACAATTACCGTGAAAAAGTGTCGTCGTCTATATCAGCAGACACTTCTTAGAGGAAAGAATCTTTGGTGATTATTCTAGTTTCATAATTACAGGGTATAAAATAATTTTTATAGCACTACACGCTTACGCTATCGATCTTATACATATTCCTATGCATAACTTATAAGTATATAGTAAATGTACATCACACGTGTGACAAGCACGTCAACAAAGCACTTTTGTGTGTAGATAACATACAATATTTACTAAAATTAGATCATGTATGTAGGTATAACATGTATTTCTTGTCTTGGTTTTATATTTGCGTATTGTAATAGAATGTATATGTGTTGTATAACCACAATTACGATATTACGATGCACTCGAAATTCATGATATTGAATAAAGATGATATTGAGTAAAGAACGTATTGAAAAATCGGGTGAAGTTTGCCGAACGATGCGCAAGACTTTTATAACAAATTGAAATACCATACAAATTTATCAGTTAATAAAAGGACCAAAATTCTAATAACAGTCGGTGATTTCGATCTGACGACAAACACGAAGTTTCTTTTGCTCGTTCTCTTTTTCTACTCAAATTTTGTGAATGCAATGTATCTTTATATGTGGCCGGACAGTAACGTAAATAAATAAATAAATTCGACATAGAAAATATCGCGATATCGCGAATCCTGATACTCTTTATACCAGTTCATTGCTTCGACACTTATTACACATTTGCGGAATTCACAGTAAGATTTGATTGAGTGTTTAAAGTAATTGATTGCCGAAATTTATCATTCTTTCGCAATAGAGTAAGAAGTGTAAAAGGAAGGAGTAGTCCGCTTGTATTTAATCATTAATGTAAAATGGTATGAATGGTATGACAACTGAAATTTATGTCAGAAGCTTCTTCGCATAATATTTTCAACCAGAATCAAAATCTTATTCTCAAAAGCGGCAGTTCTCACCGCATCAAATACATCGCGGTTGATCTGCAATAAAATGCTTATCGTGCAAACCTGCAGACTCGAATCGATTTTCTGCAACCTGAGAACGTGAGACATGAAATTACTTTCGTCGATTGCGAACTTGATCTCCATTATACATTGCATTCTATGCCGCACGTTCAGAAGAATTTTGCAAACAAGAGTGCGGCTAAGAGGGTGCCGAAACAGATCTTCATTCGAGAACTTGTAGAAGATTCGAGATGCAAACGATTCATAAGCTCCTCCGGTACATCGATGTAGACTCTTGATACGCCTATCTTTTGAATCACCTCGGAAAGCTTTACGTCATCGACGGTGTCGTTGTCGCTTGACCAAATAGTCACGGTCGTCCCGCTGGCAGATTCGTTGAGTAATTTGTCTATCGCGTCCCAGCTATTCGCTACAAGACCGGCCCGCATAGGGTAAGTTATTGGCTGACTAACGTTCTTGATAGTATTTATCATCTCCTCTACGTTGGCTTCGGAGTAACTGCCGTCGATAATATTGTAGTCGGCGCCGTACCTGAAGCAAGCAAAATCAAATCCTGTAGTGAACCGTCGATGATTCTACACCGACAAAGTTTCCGTAAAAATGAATCTTTTGGTACCTCGTCTTCCATCCGAGCGATAACGTGGCGTTTGGAAGGGTTCCGGCCGCCAATGATAAAAATTGCGCAGCGTCCACGGGCTCCCCGTTCAAAGACGAGTTCACCGGTCCGTCGAGAATATCCGCGTTCAGCCAGACCGGAAATGTCATCTAGGAGGAGAATGGTGCGATATGTTATAGACACAGTGCTTGTTTTAGCGTACCAACTTCTGCACGCTTTTTCGAAACTTACATTATTCATGAGTTTCTGGAGGATTACGCAACTAGCATTGAAAGCTTCGAGTGACTTGAAATCGAGCTTGGCCCCTTTACTTTGGTCCGCCATAACCTGACTCAGGAAATCTTCCAGGGATAAATCACTCGTATTAGCTGGTGGATGCGCCATCACGGGAAGTTCAACCGTGGGCTCTGACTCCAAGGTTCCCCAAACGACATCTGCCTCGAGCATCATTATATCGCCTTTAAAACAAGTTACACGCTTTAATTAAATACCCATATTCTCACCATGATGCAGCTATCGACTGAAATTGGATATATAGCCATGTTAAATCTCGGCAATCAAATACTTGGAAGATTTTTTACACATTTTCCTTCCGACAACTTCAAGTATATGTATAACAGATGTATTGTAAGAGTTGACGTTACTTGAATTGAGAGCGTTCGTTAGAGCTTGCTGACTGTTGACGGCATGATCCCAGGTTACTTTTGTCAGGTTGCCCTCGATGCCTTGGAAGAATTCGGGAACCGATGGTAAAATAGAGCTTCTCGTCGATGGCTCCTCTCCTGAAACAGAAATAAATTTATTTAGTACAACCTGTACGGTAGCTTCATTCACGTTGCTTCAGGTGGCGGAGAACAATACAAGCGCGAATAGATCCTGAAGACTCTTGACCCAGTATGCAAATCAACCGCAACCGCAACCTTGCTCTAGGTGCAGAGTACATTCAGAAGGACGATACGGTTCAAAATTTGCACATATGGTATTATTCCCCGGTGCAACAATACATATGAGACATGAAAGGCTGTATGCAAACATTTACATACACTCGGTGTAATGTCAAGTAGCTGTCATCCAGTCGGTAAGTTTATAAAATTCCTCTCGGAATGCGGATGAAATCGAATAGATTCCAACTGTTCTTTCGATTGATTTTCAACTCAAAATTGTACGCTGATTTTCTGCAGGCGTTTAAATTCGCGTGCCAAATTGTTGACCGTAGAGGTATGTAATATTTTCTTTCTTGACCTTAGGTACAAGCAAGAAATCCCAAGTTGATCACACCGATTTGATTACTTCCGTAATATGTTATAGTAAATTAAAAACTAAGCAGCACGTATTTTTTTTAACTGCCATTAAACACTGTAAGGGGGTAAAACAGTCCTCCGAAAAAACTTATGTCAAGGGGCGATTTTAAAGTTTTTTTTTTTTTTTTTCAATTACATTTTTTATTTCTCGTTATGAGAAAGCTTTTCCAGTTGGATTGATTAAAAAATATTACGATCTTTTGGGTGATACTACAAAATCGCCCCTTGACACGACTTTTTTAGGAGGGTAGTTTCACCCCCTCAAAGTGTTTAATGTTAGATAAAAAAAAGTACGTGTCGCTTAGTTTTTAATCTACTTTAACATATTACAAAAAGAAAACAAATCGGACAGATCGACCTGAGCTGCCTTCCTTGTTAGTCAAGTTCTCAGTTACAATAGGCTAGACGCTATTTATCGCTGAGAAGATATATCGACATATCTCAGAATTCCCTTTTACTCCGTCATGTTTTTCGCAAAACAACTTTTTCCTTCTCCATTCATTCGCACTCTTATTCCCTGCACGAGTTTGCTTCGAGATGGATACAGCTGAAGCTTATGCTTGCGATAACTTTATATGAAAATAAGCCCGCGGTATAGCGTTATTGAGAATTAAGCGTACAGGCACAACAGCATCATGCAGCAAGGGGCGATGATGTTGTCATCTACAGTTTTAGTCACGACCTTCGGGGGCGGCTCGGGTATCCTGAAAATATTCGCGAAATTGCGCGCAAGCTGAGCTATGTTTAGGCAGACCCGACAACCTGCAGCATATTGCCTTTGGCTGGCCGAGATGCCATTATACATATAGGGCATTCCATACCACTTCGACCTGGGTCGGATCCTTTATCTCTCAGATTGGATCCGCGATTTTTTATACAATTGATCTCACTTTGAAAGGCACTTCTTTTTTTTAATTTTTTCGTATTGGATTAGAGTTTTCTACGATTTTTCGATTTAAACATCTGAAACAATTCTGGAAAATCGAGTGTCGGTTATGATTTACGAGAAACATTTTACCATAATAAAGTGACTCCCACTTCAAAGTTTTTCAACGTTTTCTTTTCCGGAATACGCTTGAAATCAGTAAGAGGGAAAAGTCTCGCCACTCCGGCTCCATGTTTAAAAATTTTGATACCTGACACACGATTTTTCAAAATTTTTTCAGATTTTTAAATTGTGTCGTTCGAGGAAATCGTTTTAAAAAATTGAAAAAATTTCGAATCAAGTCGGAAAAATTTCAAAAAAAAAAATAAAACAACGGAGTACCTTTCAAAGTGAAAAGAATCGTATAAACAATCGCGGGCCCAATTCGAGAGGTCAAGGGTTAGACCCAGATCGAAGTGGTATCGAATGCCCCGTATGTACGGTAGACAAGGTATAAGCACTGTTGATTACACTAACTCGAAGACAATCAGCCTTTGTCAGTCGAGACCAGAACCGCTGCTCACGGCCTGATTGTTCCGCTCGTATCATTTCGGTCGAAAGTGTTAATTCCTTTAATCAGCCCGGCACAGCAAGTTGTATAACGAGTTTATTGTGCGTGGGCGCTTGAATTTTGACGGCTTTGGAATTCACGAATTTCCAAGTACCAACGCACACTTGACTTCTCGCCCAGACGTTTCGTCATTATTGACGTTCTGCATGAATAGTCTATTTTTCGAGCATTTGTGCCATAATATTTATACATCGGTTTCATATATATAAGGTAGTGCATTTACAGTTCCTGGTCAATTGCTGAGAATTGCACGTTTTGCACGCGGCGTGTTTTCGATCAACAACATTGCAGCTGTCGTGCTGTTATACCGACCTTGGTGACGGTCGTTAATTGTACAATTTACCCGGCTATGTTCTTTTACATAATGGATACATTCAACAGTTCATACAACTAATAAAATGGCCAGTGCTCGCTACAAGTGATCAAAATTGTTAGAAAAAAAAAAACATTTGCTAGCTCTGTCGTTAAGATAGTGAAGAAAAGCTACTTTTATCAGATTCTAATATCAATATGTTGTACAGCATGAGCGTGATTCTCCTACGTTTAAATTGTCGAATGACAAAAGGATATAAATTCTGCCTCCTCACAGCTTCGTGTTAAAGACTAATACGACAACCTGCAATTTTCATAATTCACTCGAGTATAATAGCATCGTCTTAGAAAGTAGACCTAAATTAACCCTGGATAACTAATAAAGACTGATAAAAAAAGAACTGATGACTACGTTTTGCAGCGGGCTTGTTTTTTCACCCAGTTTACAAAAGGCGTGCGATACAATTCCCCGGAAGGTCGCGCATGCGCCGTGAATGAGAACGCGTTGGACGAAGGCGTTATCGACGATCAACACGTTTAGCATGCCGCGCGTGACAATCGCACGCGATACCGACGGAGCAACGAGCGAATTCAAGGTGTACCAATTTCAACTTCCCGGTGACTTACGTGACGAAACAGACATCATTAGGGTTTTCCTGTTCTCCCTTCTTCCGTTTATCACAGTTCGCGATACTCGTAACAAAGCCTTCTATACGCTTAGATCCCGGCTACCGCCAACGAAAAACTGTCGATCACGTTACATCATCATGTCCGCTCTCTCATCTGTTTTACTTCCATTAGGCACCCGAACTAACGCGAACATGCCCGATTGCGTTCATCCTGGTTTATGACGTAAAAAAAAAAACAACAGAGGTTCGAAAATTCAAGTTTTGAGCTGTCAACATTACGAAGAAGTAAAGCTGATAGACTGATATAAAACGTCACCAGTTGAAATGAATTTTAATATTCGGTATATGTCGTTGGGAGGTTACAGCTGGACGGCGTGTCATAAACGTGATCTCAGATCTAGGATCACGACTATGAACCGTAGAGCAGAATTCCAGCACGTGAGTATCGTGCCAGACAATTATCGCTAATCAGTGACCACAGGAGATTGGTAGATAATTTAAAACGTGCAAATCGCCTGTTGACTATTGCTGTATCGTCGGTTTTATTCGATCAAAGGTCAGCTATCCAACATTTATAAGCTTGGTATAGCCGTCGATGTATTATATTTATGATCCAAAGCCTGGACAAACAAACTAAAGTGATAATTTATCATTACAATTCTTTGTTATCTCATTTTGAAGCGCCTAGAAGTTGAAATCGGTTACCTCCTATTATCATGGATAGGCCAAATATCGGCGCTGATTTACGTTTCATTGTTCGTCCGACGCGAATGATACTTGATGTATTCCGCCGTGGGATTCTGTGACTAATTAACCAGACGACGGGAGTATGCGATTTAATTTGACCGGAAACGGAAGCGGAAACACCATTCATACCGCGATTATGCAAAAACCACAAGATTTTGAAGCGAAAAATTTCTAACTGTTTAATATTATATATTATACATATACAATTTTATATTATTATATAAATACAATATTTACTCTCAGTTCCCAGAAAGAAGTATTGAACCATGTATAAAATACCTCTAATATAAATAACTCCGTGAACAACTTGACGCCGGAGTTTATTGTTTCATCGTCGGTTCACTCCAGGAGTTACATGATGGCTCGTTAATGTTTATAACGATATAAATGGCGCGAACCGCAGAAGATTGATTTAATTGCAATATAGATGGTCACAGACGATATAATAATTCGAACAGCGTTATACGCACGTGTCTAAGCCTAGGGACTCCGCGCGATTTTTTGAAAACGATCGGGAAATTTGATTCACGTTGTAAATGCATAATAATTGTAATCGCGAATAATGTGGCGTCTGCAAATTATTGGCGGATAGTTATTATAGTTTAAAATGAGCCTGAAATGGTTCATAGGCTCTAAATTGCTTTGAAAATTAGACGGAGGGTGAACCATAATTTCTTGCACAAGCTTCAGCAAGTTTGAAACAGAGATCTGGTAATTTTATCGTACGTGTGAATATTACTTAGCCATTCACAAACGGTTACTTATATCGTTGCAGCGTGTTCGAATAACGTGAGTTAACCGAGTCGCAGTTATTCATCAAGAATTAAGAACTCAGTCTTGTCCCTTGTATAAGTGTTGAAAAAATGCTAAATTTCACATTTTATAGCTCTAGAAAGTTTCGGTAAAAGTGTGATTTAATCGTTGTAATAAAGATTCCGAGCAGATATTTCACTGCCACGATCTATTCTTCGTCATATCCAAGTTCAAAGTCTTTACAAAGTTATGGATAAGAGGATAAAACAATTTCTGTCGCATATTTGTTCAAAATAGTGACTGCTAATTAGCCATTTGCCATTAATAACATATTCCGTAACGATATGCAGCCACGAACGACTTTTGTACAAGAATCTTTCAATCCCATATACGATTATCATAATCATTTAAAAAGAAAGTGCAAAAATCGTCATTATAGCAATGAAATGACGAAAAAAAGTTTTTGTTACAACGATTAACTTTCGAAATACAACGACTTTTGACTTTTATGATTTTTTTTTCAGAACCTTCGGAGTGTCCCCTCGCACCCAAATTAATTTACATTACAGGTCTTTTGGCAATAGATACCCATAAGTTTTTTCATAACGATCCGTCAATCGAGTCTTGAGATAAAAAATTGTGCGCGTAAAACGTAATTTCTTACCCTCCGAAGAGGACGAGGAGATTTATTGAGTAATGAACCACTTGGCACATGTTTTTCTGACCTAAGAAACATTTCTGAACGGATAGTTTGAAAATCCGAGATGAAATGAAAATTTGAGACAGGGGCATTTGACACCTCTTAACCAGGGATACTTTTCTTCGCGATCAGTTGAATACCGGATGAACGTCACACCGATTGCGACTCTACGTTACGCATCGCGTAGAAAGAGGCGTTATCGCAGTTTGAATAATTCGCAAAACTTATAAATAAACCGACTATCACACTGTGTTAACAAACGGGCGGGATCGGTGGATGTAAAATAAATGCAGACACTCGTTAGTTTTTTCTAAATCAGGAAAATAAAAATCAGAGCAGCGTTGCTTTCCTGTATCTCATTACTCACTAAACTCGGGCTGATGCGTTTAAGCCGTGCCTGATTACGAGTTGAAATTGAAGTGATAATGAGCAAATGCATGATTATCTTTCGTATACACCTCCGGCGTCTCTACCGGGATGTGGTTGTGACACAACCGCTGCTGAAGGCAGGGATTAAACCTCTTTGTTCATTATCTTCAACTGTCGAGTACTTGGCATTTGATCATCTCGACTTAATCTGTACACTAATAGACCGATATCATATACCAGCAATTTATCGTCCAAGTACACGCCTGTATAAATTGAACGAAAATAATATTGAGATGAACTGTTGCGGGGATTTTCCCCCACGAATTTCAACTCTATCAATGTTTCATCTCATTGTCAGGCTCGTTATCCTTGAACAGATATTTAAGACAGATTTGGTTTTTTTGAAAGAATATCTATTTGATATGTGATCAAGATGACGTGGTGGTTCGGACGTAGAGAAAGCAATGTGAAACTTTCACGATGAAAGAGAAGCAAAATCGAGGTATTTGTTTTACTGAGGAAAAATGACAGATCTATTTCCATTTGTTCAGTTTTCTCCATACGTTATGAATACCCAAAAATGGGAAGGTATTTTTTGATACTTTATTTGAATAATGATTTCTTAAACGAAACAACGTTTCAGGGGTACCATACTACTTTGTAATTTCTTTTTTTGCCTCTTTTCTTTCGTCGGCTTAAGTGCTTCCTTAATTATGCAAAAATGATACCCAAAAGTCTAAATGTGAGGGAACATTTTTTAAATGGCCGAAAAGTCGATTTTTCGAGTGAGGTCACGATGATTTGCAGGTAATTTGAGAGCGAGCTTCGAATGCTCATTTTTTAAGTATTGAGTTTAAATGCGTTTTACTCAAATTTATGATTTTCATTTTTACGTTGACCGATCAACTTCAAATTTTAATTGTAGCTTTATAATGACTTTGTCTAGTGGAGTACGTAGGATTGATGAAAAATTTACCGATTTTACGACAGATTTGTGTTTTTTCCTTCAAATTGACGCCATTCTTGTGAAAATTAATATTTCTGGAAAATTTTACGCACTTCACTAGATTTTGGCATCATATTTTCAATTCTTTTTTGTTTTTCGTTCTAGATTGCAAATTGCGACTTGCAGGTTGTCACGCATGGAGGTCATTTAAAAAAATAGAGGAAGTTTCCTTTCAACAGCCACTTGACTACAATTTGTTTTAGAATAATTTTCAAAAAATTCTATCTTGTACTTCAAGCCTTGTATTAACATGTATGAAAAGCAGAATTAAAAAATATTAATTCGTTTTTCTCAAACAAATTGGAGAAAATGACCCTTGATTTCGTGTAAACAAATTAAAATTACCCCTTATCGCAAAGGTTTAGATACTTCTCCTCACTGTTTCAGACGAGTAACCTAATGTAAATATTCACACAACGAGGAGAAAGACGTGTTTGGTTCATCTTGCTTTAACGCGCCTTTAAACGTGAGGTAGTACCGAAAACGTTGCAGCATCTTTTTGTTTTTTATAGCACGAAATCTAGTTCAAGTTCACAGCAAGAATAAACAACCACCGGCGCAAGTTTTCAAACTGGTCACTATCGATTTCGGAAACTCCGGACCTTTCCAAATTCATGCAAAACGAAATTTAATCTTCAACATCAATAACAAATTGCGCCCAAATTCCCAATCGTGAACTATCGTGAAATTAGATTGAAAAACCTCGTTTTTTTCCACTTATAATTACACATTTACACGCGATTATCATAAACGAACCACAATTCAAAATTCGAGATTCGAGATTCAACGATCTAGTTATCGACGCAATCGCTTCAACCGTTTCAAAAAATAATAATTGCACTTCTCGGTTGTTATTAAATTCCAAGAAGAGAAAAGAACAACTCACCAAGCGTCGAGGCGGAAAAGAGAACAGCGATCAAGGTGAAAATGAGCGTTGCCCGCGTCATGTCGATGGTGAAGATGGAGACTGTTAGTTAGTGCGGACACGACTAGCTCGGGGGCCGAAATGCGACTGACTGACCGAAGTGATCGAGTGACGAGCACAAACGAATCGGGCGAGAGAGCGACAAGTATGACCGTTAGCGGTTTCGAAAAGAGCTTCTGTCCACTGCGTTCGCTGAGGCTTATCTTTCTAGTCACATCGCGAAAGCCTGGCGATTGGTCGAAAACCGTTCAGCGCGGTTGATTATTCGATTTTAAACTCGGCGCCGATGCATTACGGGTATTTCGCGCATGCTCTTTCCCCCCTTTTTGTACCCAAATTCCAATTTCCAAACGGTGGGCATCGGCAGGAATTTACCGACGCGCTGCGCGCGCTGTTTTCCAACCCCAACCCTCGTGACTTAGGAATGAGCCATTGACTCATGCCTGATAGCGCCGAATGAGTGTTCCTCGACACCTAATGTTCCTGACTCAGAGGGAAATTACCGCATCCTAAGGAAGAAGTAAGGTTAGTGTACCGGTTGTTGACTCTTTCCCAATTATTGACATTTTTTGGTTGCAATATCTGTTTGATCTTTACTTCTAAATTTATCAAAAATTAAATTTTTAGTGTCTAACTCTCTAATAATTCGTTTTATTCATCGAAAAATTCACAGTTTGTGCCGTAAATTTATAATT
Source organism: Neodiprion pinetum (assembly GCF_021155775.2). Taxonomy (NCBI): domain Eukaryota; kingdom Metazoa; phylum Arthropoda; class Insecta; order Hymenoptera; family Diprionidae; genus Neodiprion; species Neodiprion pinetum. The sequence continues at coordinate 43,103,705 of NC_060234.1, forward strand.
TTCGAAAATACAAGGGTCAACAATTGGGTCTAAGCGTGTTAATAACTAGTACTGTTAGCTCGTGGCTATCTGAATATCTCTTCGTAACGGAAATTTTCGAGCATTGGCGTTAATGCAATGAAAGCGATTCGTTTTCGCGTTCAACCGTTTCTTTGTGCCTTGTACGGTACGAAACTTGTGAGTCTTCGCAGGACAGAATCGTTTCCATACCTTCGGAGAAGAATAGTCTATGAAATTTTCAACGGTTCTTAGAAGTGAATACAACCTTTCGCACTCAGGTAGTATTTTTTTCTGGCAAACTGTAGGAGAGTGTGTAATATATACGTATAGGAGGGATATTTTAAAAACTCACATTGGCGAATGATCTTTCAGCTAACGTTTTACGTTTCGAGTTCTGCCGCAAACTGCGACCAAAACAGAATAACTCGTAGGTAAAAATTATTGTATAAAAATGTTTATAAGAAAATCTTTATTTGAGATTCAGTTATACGTCGCGATAGTTGTTGGTGCATTTTAGAAATCTGGTTGTACATCCGAATAACGATATATGTATAGGTACATGAACGAGGCGGAAAAAAAAACAGGAAACAGAAACCGCTGCTCGAAGGAAAACCAGCGGCTGGTGGGTACGAAGAAAACCGTACGTGGATCAAGCCCCAGATATTTGAGTGGAAATTCAACCGCTCTGTAAATCGGCGCAGCAGCTGCAGCACAAAAAATTTCCTCACCCCGCCAAGCGGGTCAGTTATTTACGTAGTATTCTTTGGTGGAGCTTCAAGGTCAAATATTGAGTGTATAAAACGTGGTGAGTTTTATTTGTAAGAATAAGCCCATGTGCAGTGAATGCGTTTCAAATTCAGCTAAATCGTTTAGAAAAATTTTCACTTCACTTGAGATGCACATGCTGGTTTGATGTGTTTCAAGCACGAGGCCACGTGACCGATTTAAGAGTGCTTACGAGAATCCATCCCATTTTTTCTTTATAAATTGGTATGACTCGAAATTTTTTTGTGATATGATCGGTCTGACGTTAATAGGTGCGCTATAGTTAACTAGGGCCGACAAATTATTCCACGATTTAATAATCGAATAATTTGTAAAACATAACCTCAAAGCCCGTCTCGCAGCCAAATCAACCGGCGAAAAATGTCTACGATATTTATTCAGCCTTACAACTGGCTAACCAGAGCGTATAACTTTCTGACAATAGCAGAATCATTTTACAAAAAATTCTCAATCGATTTGAAGTTTTTATTTTCCCGATTTTCGTAGATCGTACTCTTAAAATGGTCACGTGATACCATCCTCACACACCTTAACGCTTTTATGCACATATTTTACCTCACATGCGATTCACTTGAAATTTCGTATGTATTGGCTTTTGGGATCGCTGATTACGAATCTGAACTCGAAATTTGAAAATTCAAAATGGCGAATCCAATATAGCGAACAAACAAAAACAACAAGAAAAATTTTTCGGCGTGTGTTAAATTTGTGTGAAAATTCGCATTCGGATTTTGATGGTAGATTAGCAGAAAATACTTTTTTTCTTGAAAATGTACGAACTTTTACCATTTGTGCTATTTTTGCAATAAATAAATAAATAAATTTCATATATTTTTTAGACTTGGAAATATTTCAGGGACCATGTAGGACCAAAAAACTTGGGGGTTGTTGCCAAAAAAGTAGTTAAATGAATAAAAAGCTGCTGCTGCAAAAAAAGGTGGGACGCTGAGGATCCCAGCGTGAATTAAAGGGTTAATGTATCGATAACGTTATCGGCGGTGTGATAATATGTGAACACACAGTTGACTCGTTTACAAATCATTGCCACAAAAAGGGATCGAGATGCGACGCGCCGCTGCTATGGACATCGAATTTCGCGGCCAACGCCCACTACTTTCATAAACGCGTGCGTGACGCTCGTCATCAGCATGATAAAGTACCGATGTCCAATTAATTTGTTTTCGAGACCGTTATACTCAGTCTGCAGACCCAAGGACGCGATCCTTGGACCTGCAAAAAGGGGAATTCGCGTGTCTGTATAATATCTATAAGCATAAGACAGTTCGAAAATGAGAATACGCGGGGTGAGAATAATACGAAAATAAGAATCTATAGCCTCGCCTTACGCAAGGTGGCTCCTTATTTATACCGCCATAAATCGATACGGTTTTGTACAGGTTGTATGTTACAGATCAATCAAGTTCGGTAGTACGTCAGCCTCTATACATACATTACATCTGTCCATCTTTCTTATCAAAATGTGACAGTCGATCTTCTTGATAAAATAATCGAACACCCAGTATATATATTTCGAGATAAGATTTCAACATTAAATCAGCTATCGTATTATTTTAAGGTGAAGATCAGTCTGAATAGTGTTGTTTGAAAGTTTTGAGTCTTTCTCAATTTTTATCGAGATCAGAATAGTTTTACAGGTTCCACGAACGGTGCCGAAATTTCTGTAAAACACAAAATGTGTCAATTCAAATATTCTAGTGTAAGTTTAATACTAATGAAGAAGATAAGTTCAGGTAAAAATTCAATACTTTTATTAAAATTCGTAGTAAAAAATTCTACTGATTCTTCCATATTTTTTCATGTTATATCACTGTAATATAATATATTTATTCATCTTATTTTTGTATATATCTTCTTATTCTATCTTCGGTTTGCTAATAAGGCTACATGTGAGAGATTGTAAAGAAAAAAAATTAAGATTGCAAACACAGTTCTACAATTCAGGAAAATCACGACAATATTGATTGAAAAAAAAAATTAAATAGTCGACATCCGACTGTTTCTTCCGGAATCGTGAAATGGCTCGTATCATGCGGCATGAAAGTGAACTTACGCTAATCACAAATAATCATTAACCCCAATCGTTTACAGTCGTGAGTATAATTTAAATGCACATTAGAAATGCATTGTATCTAAGGGAGGGCAACATTTGAGCGATGGGGTCATCAATTATCAATCACTGCGTGATAACTTGTGGTTTTCCGCGTCATACGAAGCCGTTTATAATCGCTCTAAGAAGTCATCGGAGTATCCTTCCGAAACTTCTTAGCATCGTGACAAATTTCATCCCTAATCGAAGCTATGAACCGTTGTCTTTAACCTGTTTACCTATAATAACAATCGTCGTACAAGCAGGTGCATGCAATAATAAGGGTGCGAGTACTAAACGCCCGCTTATCATACGTGTGCACAGACATGATGTACGAAAATAAATGCGATAATTGACGACGGTTACATAGAATTGAATAAATCACTATGTCTAAACAAAATTAAATTATCAATTATCCCAAACAACCCTATTTTTTCCTCAGTCTGAGGTATGGCATTTTGTTGTATTTTTCTTGTTTTTGTTCTTTCTGAAGAACTCGCACACAGCTGAACATTTTTTATACGAAAACGTCTGCGTAATAACAATCACAAGAAAATTTTGTTCAACGTACAATTAATTCGAGGCTGGCAGTTAATTTATCGGTTATGCTCTATTTTGGTCCATATTTCAATCCATTTGTTCTGCCAACCTTGAACCTGACCCTCGTCTCGATCAAACGACGCAGTAGAATACCTTAGATATATCGTACAGAACATGTATACAGTTTCATCCAATTTTGCCACACATAAACGATACATTCGGTACCCTGCATGTAGGAACAATTTTAGACATGTTAATGACATCAATAAAAATCCTATCGATGACTGCGGTAACAATAGTGATAATAAGACCGACGTAAAAGTAACAAATTTTACCTGTTACATCAAATGTCAATAAATCATCCAGGCAATTATTGCTGAAACGATAAAAATTACAAGGTCACGAGTCTTCACCGATTCTGATTATGGAAATTGAAAGCAATAAAAAATAAATAATAATATACAAATAAAATACACACCAAACTTTGAACAATCAAGACAGCAATTTTTCTAAAAATTAAGAAGCACGCGTGCCCGTACATGCGGTGAAAAATAAGTAAATGAAAAATATAATGTCCGAGCGCATAAATTCGAGGACGCTTTGTTACTTGTTAGCGTGGTGGGATATAATTAGTACAAATTAAATGTAACTTAACCTGGCCATGAAAATAAGACTCGTACTTATAATTCACTTACACGCATGAATAGTGTCCGTGTTGTGCAAACAAATGGCAAATTGTTTACAGGGACTAATTTTGACCGCACTGTCGCTGTTGCACTGCGAACAATTACTGGACGCTTCAACGAAATATTATTACGTATCGCGTCCTGCCTAACTGTACGCTTTCGGCTGTACGATAGCGTGACAAAAATATTGAAGCAATGAATTCAGGGTGAAACCAATTGGTGCTGAATGAGAAAGACAAAAAAAAAAAACAAAAAAAAACACGTTCAGACCGTTGGACAAGATTTTGCGCCTATTGGTCGCTGTTACATTATTTTGACTATGTCAACTCTCACAATTGGACTAAAGTGTCGAGATACATGGTATCGTTCTACAATATTACTGTCTGCAACACTCATTCCGTTTTGGATATTGAAGACAAAAATTGACTGAATTATGTCTCAACAACTTGAATTGATTGGCGAAAAGGTAGTACGAATTGATATGGTTGAGATGAAAAACGATATTGTTTCCAAAGACATTTCAATATCCGCATTTCCATAAAAAAAAAAAATAATTCGGTAGCGAAAAAATGTGTCGTCACTGTATCTTCCGATTCAACTTGAAATTGCTCCAGACGTTGACGAGAACTTGTTGAGTTGAACATTTGTCGACAGGGTCTGATTAATTTCATACAGTTTTGTGGAAGCGGCACTGCATTACTGTATAAAAGATCAGTGACTAATTGGTTTGCAAAATGATGGCCGAAAGAAAGAATTTTTTTAAAATTAACAAGTAAGTTGATATCGAAAGACCCGAAGTTCAAGGAGCTTGATCAACTTGGTTTAGATATAATTTAACAACGCAGGTACAATTCTGTCGTAATAACTTATATACAATTTCATTCAGCTGTATCTACAACCGCACGATCATTCCGGAATTAATTACGTATATTCACAATAAGGCGAAACCTACCCCCCGTATTAAGTCTTGGGCGTAGGCCATTTATCCAGTATATTATCACCGCGGTGACGTAAGAAGAGATAAATAATCACTTTGGGTAAAGCACACAGTCCGGGCGATGTTAATCACCGTTTTAAACCTCCCCGTTACAAATCCTGCAAGTTATCTCCGACGAGTTTCGGATACAGCTGCCGGTTCAGCCGCGTTTGGGCGTCGCGTTCGTCGGTGGCTACCGTCGTGTCTAGATAGATAAGCTCCGTCTTCTGCCCTGTGGGAACCGTGAATCCAGCCGACATCGGTTTCTGAAAATTTGCAATATTTAACATTACGGAGGGAAATTGGGATGTGTACGAGGGGTTAATCACTCATCGATTTGACGATTTCAAAAGACTTCAAAAGATTACAACACACTTTATGGGATTTCGAAGGAATTTTCAAAAGATTTCAAGAGATTTCAGACGATTTCAAAAGACTTCAGGGATTTCAAAAGATTTCAGAGACTTCAAAGGTTTTCGAAGGATTTCAAAAGATTATAAGAGACTTCGTGGGATTTCAACGGATTTTTTCAAAGGACAATTTCAGAGATTTCTATAGATTTCAGAAGATTTCAAGAAATTTCAAAGATTTCAAATATTACATACGATTTCAGGATATTTCAAAGATTTCAAGAGAATTCATAAGATTTCCGGAAAAGTGTACATCAGATTTCACGAGTGATTTACCCTTAGGATGTACATATGCCATCGCGAAGTCCAGGACTTTACGGGAATAGACAATTCATGCTCTCGCAGACTGACACTAGTACATTCATTAGTAGGCTAGATACACCAGTGAATGAGCGCTTACAATGAAATACCGTCAGCGGATGACAACCGTGTTAAAATCACTAAGTACACTTATACTTTACTGCAGTTTCTTTGTTATCGGTGGCTGTTTATTCACTGGTGTACGGTCATCACATTTGACATTGTCATTACCACGTCTACTCTGCCCCGCTTGTGTAAGCAGTGGAGAACGCCGGCGGCAAGGACGATCAGTGATCCAAGGACGAGTATGGCGATGCTGGTGTAATGTCCGAATTTCGAGAGTTGGATAAGTAGCCTGAGTGGAGGAGCCAACTCTTCCGTAATACCGGCGTGCTCGTTGAACCAGAACATCGGGAAGTACGTTCTTGGCACCCCGCTGAAAAGGCTGCATACGCAGTGAGCGAAAATATTACAAAGAAAGTTTTATTGGGCGATCAGTCTATGGGTTTGGGTTGGTCATTGAAATTGGGCTTTTCGTCCAAGGTGTAGGTATGTGATTGCAGACGGTCTCTGCTAGCATCACTCGTTCCCGCGAATGATGGTCATTTTGTAATTGCTTCGTAATATTACGTAGCTCCACTTTTCACTCGTTCGGCCATGTAATTCATTAATATTTCTATATCTATAACACGAATCTAAACGCGCTGCAAGGAGTGCCAGACATAGGCGAGCCACGGCCGCACAAATTATAGAGTATCGTAATGCTCAGGGACGAAAAACACGATTTCTGGGTCAGATCAACGTCTCACTCTCTGTATTAGGTTGTGTAATTGATCAATCGAGCGTTAACATTTTCACCTATGCAGGAGAATGTTCGTGCAAAATTTAAAAAATAAAGTTGCTCATTTTGCCAGTTCTTGTGTTACAGACTTTTGCGTTTCACAAGAGACCCGGATCCTCATCAGAGTCAGGAACCGGACATGTGCGAGTAAAACTCGCGCCCTAAGTTTTCCCTACAAACTTAATTCTTTTTTTCATGCAATATTACTACAAATTAACTATTTTCGAACTTTCTAATTTACTTCTGCTTTGAGATCTTGCTTCTCTCCAAATTTCATAATTCTAGGTCAACCGGTAGTACGCTGATTGTCTTGACGGACGGACAGACGGACAACGAAGTGATTTTAAAGGGTTCCGTTTGTTCCTTTTGAGTTACGGATTCCTAAGAATCGCTGCATCACGTGTCTGAAACATCAGTTTCAACTTCGATCGTTTTAGTATCATTATCCGTAACTCGAGTGACAGCACATTTGTATAGATCTTTAACGTAGTTACCTACCTTAGGGAATCTGAGGGCTGAAGGAGGATATTGACTTGTAGACGAGCTGCAACATCGATGGGTATTCCAGTTGTCTGGAACAGAATTTATCGTAATGTTACACTATATGTTAATACATGCATGGTATACTCTCTAATCAAGTTTTCCCGAAAACCACCTTAGTGGCATTCAAATGGACGTTCCATTTTACCGCGTGAATAGTAACAGTGGTCAGGATAATCGAATACTATTTCGGCAAATGAAGTTTAATGGTCGGGTTATATATTAAAAGTTGAAGGATTCGTCGCAAGAGGCACAGTTTGAGACAGTGTGTAATCGTAGCTTGTTTGCGAATGTAACTCATTACACTCCTGTATTAAGCCATTTAGATCGGACCCGGCCGATCATTAGAATGATATGAAGAAGTCATATATTTTTACGCTAGAATAATTCGTAGAGAATGCAAATTCGAAAATTTCAGGTGACTTGAAAAATTAACGAGGGAGCCAGGAATCGAAATTTTCGAATTTGCATTCTCTGTTATATATTAGGTGTAATGAAATGAATAACCTAGCATTGTTCTACGACGCAACAGCTCTTGAAACCGATTCTTTGCGACGTTGGACAAGCATATCTGAAGTCTCATATCCTGTGGTTATTCTCGTGGACTTCCCCGCGACTTTTTTCCGCTTTTCATATTCGTAGATGGACATGTAGCAGTATAATAATTATCAGCTCGCCATTCGTTCTCTCCCCACACGTTTCAGCATTATCTTTCTCACTCTTTCGCCCAATTGAGTCTGTTTCTGATAATACTTCGGCTGACGGTTTTCTCTAATTACTGTTACAGAACCTCGAATTCAACAATGTCTTGAGCTTCGCGTTACGCATCGCCGTTTCCTTCGCTTTGACCGATAACAACGTTTCCGCTGGAATTCGTCCCGCACTGCCTTTCGCCTTCTTTTCCAAACTGTACGTTCTCCATTCTCACGCCAGCCATCCTTTTTCCATTATCTTATCTTATCTTACCTTTCTTGGAAGCTGAGCGCTCTTCTCACTACCTACCCGACTCGCATTCCATCTTCTTCTACTTAAATCTTCCTATCTAACCGCACGCATCCCTAATTTGTCCTGTATTGCAGACCGGCCATCGTATACAACCTGCATGATTTTTCCGTACGGCGATAGTCGTGGCTTTTGCCTGTTAGTCTTTTTTTATTTTGTTTTTTTTTTCATTTTTATCTAATTTATATTTCCGGATACGCGTTAAACTTTTCTGCCTAAAATTTTATCTTTATAGTGCTATATTATTCCCGTGTGGAATACATCCTCACAGAGGTGGAATAAAACCGATGGACGAGAACTATTGAACGATGCGTTAATTTCAGTTAATTAATCCTCTCTTATCTCTCTTTTTGTACTTCCAAATATCCATAAGTACAGAGTACAGTACAGAGACTTGACTGTATATCATTTTTTCGCAATCATATGCAAGAAATATGACACGTTTAAAATTTCAAGCAGTTACTGATTATGCGCTGCTATTTTTAACTTCTGCAGAGCGTATCATCAATCGCATACAGTTGTCATGCATTTCCTACCACTGTCGCTTCTATTATCGTCACAGCTTTAACAACGCACTTGAGACTGTAGCAGACCAACGTTCATTCCTAATATACGTATGTATATGCAATGTTGAATGGATTCCATTGATGCAAATATTTTCTTTATGTCCCAGAATTAGGTCTCCAGGTATGCAAAAAACTGTCAATTCAACAGACACGCGTCACCGTGCGGCTCAACAATGACGAATAAAATAGATTCTGCACGGATGAGTGTGAAGTTTGGAAAATGAGTTCAGACAAGTGCTGTAATTAGGCGAGTGAGATATTGCCCATCTGTACGTTTGTCACACGCTATTGTTTTGCAATACCCGTGGCGGAAAATTTGCTTTTAGAGCAACAAAGATTAGATCATTTAGACTCAATGACGCAGTGCGTAAAATTGAGTTAGTCGACAAAGCGCACGCGCCAAAGTGAGCCTCGGTTTGTAAAATCTATCATTCCGGTTGTGCGCATGCGTCAACATCGTTTTACCTCACTGTTTGGAAATGGGAAACTTTACGCACGCTTCACAGGCTCTTCAAGCGGGTTTTGGATAAAAATATGAACAAATGTAAAAAAATATAAACATAAAATGAAGATGAAAATATTTCGCGGCGCACATGTCAAACCAGCCATGCTATGCGCAGAATGAATAAGTGCGACTCACCGGTTCTAGCGTGATGTGAAATCCGTGTTTTTCGTCGTCGGGGTTCATTCCGGCGATTTGTTCGCGAAGGATGGGATCAGCCTTGTGGAAATGCGGCAAACTGACGAAGGCTGGCGCCCCGTAGCGACATGCCGTAACATTGATGAGGCCTGAGGGAGTGCATTCGCCATTGCAAAAGCACTGACCTACGTTCACGACGTCCGGATCCTGGGACTGAGAGTTCGCCTGCCTCTTGGTGTAACGCCTCTTCGTACTATTGCTCAGGGTCTTGTCGCCGATAACGTATTGCTTACCCTCGATACCGTTATACGTCATCATTCCATTATATTCGTAAGTAAGCGGCCTGGATTTGAAAAAAAATGTGATTGTTGTAATAGTTCACAGTAAACAGTAACGCAGATTTGCATCCGACAGCGGATTCTAAAAACGCTAGAAGACATAAATTGTGGAGTTGACTGATCGGTCTATTGTAGTCATGTACGGAATATTAGAACACTTAACAATTAGAGGAAGAATTAGACAGTTGTTGTGTAACATTTCATTGTACACGAAATTTGGCATGAGTTTTTAGAAGCTGTGGTGAAAGCCTCGAGCCTATCTTATCATGACTTTGATATTCGTTAGATGCACGCGGTTTGATGCTGGAAGCCTTCGTTCGTTGCATGATCTTATCATCTCCCACAATCACGTTATGATCGAGCTTTGCATTATTGCAGTGACTGACGTAAGTCAGAACTAATTACTCTGTATAGTATAGAATAAGAAGAGGATGGAGGGTCAGTACACTCTGCAAAGTGAAAAGTACTGCGAGCTAGTCCAGAATATCGTGCAGTCAATTTATCAAGATGTTCAGTTTCGCTAATCAAATTAGATGACTCTTGCACTCGTAGTACGGCTGTACTTACAAATCATTTAACGTGTGTATTGGGATTGTCACATTGCAACGTGTGATCTGGTGGAAAAAAATCAAACTAATAGAACCAGGCAGCAGGCTGACAAATGACCGTTGATCGTCTTTTTCGCGCGTGGAACAGCTAAATTATTGATTACGTTTAATTAATTTATGTGACATGAGTAATTTGAAACCCTAAGAGTTACGATTTTCCTCCGTTAAAATTAAAAACTTAGGTTATGTGGTGATAAAATGGCGCCAACGACCAGGCTGTGACGTGTGATGTGGACATTTTCTAGTATTACGAGTTACATGCAGTGATGAGATATTACGCCACACATTGATGGTTAACCACCTGCAAATATCGGCTGAGAAGAGGGTGATTTCATCGAAGTTCCTGTCAGGTGGCCAAAATTCTCCAGCACTTCCCTCTACCGCATTGCATGGTGCATCATAGAACGACGTTGTATTTCTGTAATTCCAATTCCGCAGAATACCGATATTCATGATGCTGTCTTGACCGGTCGCCATATTGAAGTGGCCGTCGAACATAGTAGATTCATTTCTCTACGAACAAAGTAATTCCTCATTAAAATTTATGTATAAAGAATGATTGTGTAACAGCCGAATGGTCCGTTGTACTGCTACAGTGCAATACGCATGCGCTAAAATCCGAGAGCAGTTGCTTGTCAGGGTGACCAACCGTCATAAATTCAGATGACGGATCGATGCGACGTTTATAACAGTTTGACAGCTGTCGGTGTTGAGCACAACTACCGCTGACAAATGTCGAAATCTTTGAGGTTACGTTCATGACGGTTGGTCGCCCTGGCAAGGATCTGCTCTTGGATTTTAGCGCATGCGTATTACATCGTAACAGACGACGGACTATTCGGCCATTAGATAACCACTCTGTATCTGTTGTTCCTCCAACAATCTCTCCACATTTCGTTGCAAAAATAGATCGGTCAGACTTACAGTCATTTTGTAACGTATTCTGGGCACTCAAAATCGATGAGCAGACGAACACCACATGTAGCTCACAGATGTAAGTAAGGTTCTTATGCAAATGTGTTTGTGTGAATTGGAAAATGAATGATCATAAATAAAAATGCTAACGTAGAAAAAAGATGAAATTATCGTAAACTCAACGTTGGAAACCTTGATTAATCGACCGCAGTTCCGTATAGTTCATCCGTAATGCGGATTACATCGCGGGGTTTGCGGCAAACTTTTTTGCAACCTTGTTTTTTAGCGCTCGCAAAAAATAAATATACTGTGAGGTAATAGCTACCATGTAGAACCATCCGAATTTATCGAACGGCGGAAGGTCGACAATCTTGGAAATTTTCCCCATGTTAATCAGAGTATCTTCGTAGCCGGTGAAGAGAAGCTCATCCACGGTCTTGGTCAAGTGGATGTGTCCGATTTTTATCAGCATCAGCTCGAACATCGTATGCCAATAAAAGGCCCAGTTGCGAATTCTGTGCACCGCCGACTGCGAAACAGAATAACTTTTTTCATACCGGGAACGTATTAAGTTGGTAGCAATGAAAGAAAGAAGGAGGAGAAAATCGAGCATATTATACGATTCCAGACCTTTGTAATTCAAACTTACGTCCGGTTAGCGTATATTTTTTATTTTTTTTTATACTTGTAGTGCCAGAGAATCTATGTATACGATATTTCACACTGATATTAGGCCAAAATTGCGACACATTTTTGTCGATTCGTACGGAAGTTTTAAGCCTCCAAATGCCGCCCGTCCTTTAAGGGTTGATCAAAGATTGAGAATATTGGAAAATTCGATGGGCAGCATTTTGTCAGGTTTACCCATATTCAATTGTTGTTATTCATGAATATTATAATCTGTCATTATTCGTGTGCATTACAATTTTCGCAGAATATCAAAATGACGGTTTAATATCAATTATAAATGCATATGTCGATGTAATCGCGCTATTAAAGATGTACTGACTACACATTCTCAACCGGAAGTAACTCTCGTTGATAATACTGAATACTTTGCAATAAGCTTGAAATCGGAAAAAAACCAAACACAATAAAGACGATGAGTAAATTAAATTTGAATAATAATAATATACAAAAATTATCAATAAATTGTTTAAACATAGCATTGCTCAACGAATTTTTGGGGAATGTTTTTTTTTTTTGTCATGCAAAATGAATTCGTTCACTTTTCCGTTACACACGAATTTTTAAAGAATTTTCTCATTGTTTTGATATTTCCGTTTTCGAAAGTTGTTAATCTTAAAAAATGAAGGAAACATCGCAAAATTCGAACAAGTTTTCGTGAAAACGTTGTACATTACAATTCAGAAGTTTCCGGGGCATTGAATGAACAGTTTCGTAAATACAGCCTTAACAAATTTTGAAAACGAAAATTTCAAAATAATGACATTTTTTTTTTTTAAATCATGTGTATTCAGAAAAATTAACGAATTCATTTCACACTACAGAAAAAAAAAAAAAAAAAAAAAAAAACATTCCCTGAAAATTTTTTAAACAATGTTTTGTTCAAACAATTTATTGATAATCTTTTGGCATTATTATTATTCAAATTTAATTTTCTCATCGTCTTTATTCAGGTTGATTTTTTCCCGATTCTTATATTATATTGAAGTATTCAATATCGTCAACGAGACTCCCTTTTGATTGAGAATGTATAGCCAGTGCATCCTTAACCCATATCAGTACACCATCAGCTTAGAGGCATAAAACCAGTTACTCACTAAAGCGACAACATTTAGCTGGGTAACATTGTCTTTCAGAGTTCCGTTGCTCCTTTCCACGTCAAAGTACCAAGTCCGTTTTAGATCGAAACTGACCGTATCGTTCTCAGGATGGAAAACGACGTTGACTTTCTCTCGTCTTTCTCTAGATAATCAACAATGAAAAGGTTGTTATTCTCAGCGTTGTAAATGGGTTATCGATACCGCCTTTTCAAACCAATGTCTTCGTCAACGTCAAGCCAACCATCGCTTAAAAAACACATTTACATACTCATTTTCTCTTACCAGTTGTCGGCTTCAGCCGCCTGCACGCATCACTTCACTTTACCGAATTTTCGTTACCGTATAAGATATGAACTACGACATTTGACCAACGATTGCATATCTTTTGAAAAAAAGTTGAACATAGTAAGACAAACAATGACGATAAAAACCGAAAATTAAGTGCTCACGACTATTCAAAGTTCAGATGAACGTCCTCTTATCCCGGCGGAAAGTGTCAGGCTAAATCGTGATAGGGCCATTTCTTGATTGCGACATTGTGGAGAGAGAGCGTGATATTTTTTCCAATCTGAATTTAATGATCATTTTTTATTACACTCGACCAATGGCTCGTCGACAACGTAACAGTTAGTGGCAGATAGCCACGTGAAGGAGGGTTGTCATCGATTCGGATAAAACCGAGCACGAGAGAGTAAACAGAGTACTTCATCATTTCCAAGACACTTTTTGACACAAAATCGTGAAAGAACTGGATAAAATGCAGTTTTCTCCATGCTGCGAAATCGAAATTTCAATTGGAAACTTGTGCAGCAAGTGCGGATGAAGTAAATTATATAACTTGTTTACCAATCTTTGAAGGCTGACGTCGAATTCATCACAACGGACGAGTTACTTGCTATCATCGATTCTTAAATTTTACCCAATCGTTTGAATCATCGCTTCAACATCTCGTTTCAACGCGGTTATTTGAAGTATTAAATAGATTAAAACTAAAGTATTCATTTCCATATAAAAATTTGGCGTATATTTTAACGTGTTTATTTTGATTGACAGGAATGAAGATGAACGAATGATTTTGTTCCTTTCTTTGGTCGTAAGCCTGCTTAAAAAACGTTTTTAATATTTTTTAAATACAGTCTTCGTTTCAAGTTTAATGAAATAATATCGTGAAATCATTTATCAGATGGATATTTATAGTTTAAAAAGGACAGCACGTTGTACGACGGCCAGTTGACAATCATATTCAGAGCTACTGCAGGCGTGTATAAGGTACCAACTTCGAGACGGCCTACATCTCTTGATTGGAATTGATTTGAAAATTGCGAGCTGAGCCTACGATGTAAGCTAATTCCAACATTTGTGCCAGCCGGTGCGTGTTTACGACAAGGAACGCGGCGTGATAAGAGTTTCAGAATCGCTACAAAATCCAATCCACGTTCGTATGATGCATACGATGCAGCCTTTTGTTTGAAAAACTGTGCCGCGCTCGTTTTCACCACGACTTCGGTAAAGGCATCCTCACTTTTAATGTTTTAGAATGAATTTTCATTTCGGCTATAGTGCAATGATTCAAGTTTTACTCGATTTCCTTATTCACTTTATACTTAGGTATCGTTAGATAAGAACCGAATTAGGATCTGACTGATTTCGACTGGACGATTTCAAAACTGTACAAATGTGTTTTCTGTACATACGGAGAGTTGTTAAATGTTCGAATAAATGTAATAATTTCGTTTTCAACGTAAGAACGAGCCAAAACGGGCAATTTCGATTATAGTAGGAACGGGTTTGGACTGACCATGAGACAACCTTTCAAACTCTTTTTATACTGAAATAATGATACTAACAATTATAATAATAATAATAATAATAATAATAATGATAATAATACTGACGTAATGAATCTATCCAATCTTTAAAAAAACTTTACCATATTTGACCTGCTTCTATGATTAAGATACAGTTGTTAGTCAACTGACCGTGGACTAATCATCAGCGACCATAAAAGCCTCGTATTATCAATTGTTATGAACCTCAGTTCAACCATTCTCACGATATCATAATTTTTATTTTCTTATATAATTTATAATAAAATTGTAAAACATAGACTTCAGAGCGTCGAGATCTCGTGGAAACTCAATCTTTCATTTTCGAGGTGATTGGAATAATTTCCTTTTCTAATACCCGTCACTTTTTTTACCATCATTTGTAGGAAAGCGGAACGTACATATAATTCTCAGCTCGTGTATTGATGCAAGAAAATAGTCAAGGGAAAACAGTATCAATGAGGTTGAGTCAAGGTGCAAGGTGGCCTATGCACTTCCAGAAAATCCCCGATATTTTACGGTGACACGGATATACCTGCTTATAGGTGCGAATTTGAACGATTTTCTTGCTATTGGAAAGAATGTCTAAATTCAGTCAAGAGTACTGTGGAAGATAAGGTAAGTATATCAAGTTATTGACCCTACTTTTTTTCCGAAATTATAAATCAACGGCACAAATTGCGAACTTCCCGATTACTAAAACAAATTGCTAAAGAGCTAGACGCTAGAAATTTGTTTTCTCGTAATTCAAGGACCAAGCATCAAACGGATACAACCAAAAAAGGTCGATAACTGGTAGAGTTACCTCGATGACGTTTTGGCCTAGACGTAATTCGATGTGAACATAGCTGCAGTTTAGTCGTCTTAACGATCATTCGATTCGTCAAATTACCGTCTATCTAGAGGCTCACCTATCAGCCACGAGTAATCCTCGTCGTCGAAAAATTTTGTAATTAACAGTGATAACTTTGTGCGGTAAAACTACTTCAAAAGAGGCAAAAAATTCAACGGTCACGTGTAAAGTAGCGCACAATCTATATTTCATTGTTAACCGACAACGAGATGAGAAACAATCGAATTATTTATCACGAAAGAAACGATCAACGTACGACATAATAATCGAATTTCAAACCGCGATGGCGATGGTGTTTAACCGGCGTTGCAGCAGTTTCAAATTACCTTCGAAGGTATCAGATCTCATAGAGCACACCTCTCGGCTGCACCTCGTGCACAGTTTCGGCTTTTGACGTAGCTTAAGAAGGCGCCTAAAAAAAGCTCGGTAAGCTGGTTCCAACTGAGTTCAAAATCTTTCCGAAATTGAAACCTATTATTTGCACACTGCGTGGAGCTCGGTAACCGATACAATCATCGACTAACTTCCGACGACGCTTAGTTTTATTCTCACTTTTTTCATGCAAAACCGCAGGCGAAAACATAAGAACAAATAGCCGCGATATCGGTCGTCGGTTACGAAATAGACACACGAGAGTCGCTGAACTGGCCGCAAATATTTTTTTCGCGTCGTTCAAGTTTCAGTGTCAACTGCGCAGTAAGTTGCACGTGATGCCTGGATCGCGATACATTCGCTAAACACGTAAGATCCGCTGAATTATATTCATTGTAACGCATAAGCGTCCGTGGATGTTTGAAAAATGTTATTTCAGGCGGACATTCTTACCTAATTAACTTGTTAATCGCGTTCGTTAGGTAATGGTATTTGTTTTTTTTTCTTAAATCAGAAAAAACAGACAATAGTATAAGTTATCGAAATTATACCCGGAGAAATTTTCAATCACGCAAAAGTGCAGGACCCGTATCGTGTCTAGCATCAACAGGTTCCTCGGTTTGCGAGTTATTCATACTTTATTTCTTTTTATAAAGACAGTCAATAAGGACTTTGAATTGAATTTGTTTCTTTTTCACAGGAGGCAAGAATATTATTTAAAATTGATGATATTTGACGTACTGATATATTATACCAATAACTACTTGTAATATACGTGTAATCACGCGATTGACGCAAATCTGACGTAATACCAGAATGGCCGATCATTCGATTTTAAACAAGTTTCACGTGTTAAAATCTGTTTGAATTCGGAGCCAAAAGCTTGAGAGATTCGGTACCCGAAACGAAATTGAAGCGATACTCACAAGAAAGTGTAAGGCCCGAGTTGAACGAAGCTCGGCTTCTTCCCCGGAGTCCTGATTTCCTCGGGATTCGTCCAATTGAAGAAATAAATCTCCAAGTGCAAGGGTATCGTCGTTGAATTATTCCAGACGTCGAAGCTCGTCGAGGTCGGCGACAATGACAACTCCTGAAAATGATGGAAAACGAGAATTTTCACAATGATATTCGTACGATTTTCGTCAAGTGCCTGCAAACAGCTCTTAAAATGCAACGTGAAAAGCTTTGAAAAAAAAAAAAAAAAAAAGAAAAGTTAAAAACAAGCAAGAAAATGCAGACAGCAAATCGTTGACTGATAAGCATTCACACGAGCATGTATTCAAATTTCGTTTCTCTTATGGCAGCGTTTAATTGGAGATTTAATTGCATTAGATTTCTCGAAGCGCGTTTAATCAACGAGTCGCACGGATTCTACCGTATGGATTTTCGCCGACAGACTCGACGGACAAATCTGCCGTAAACGTGAAACGTGCAAGCGTGCGGACGACGTAATTTATTTCGCAAAGAGTTACGTCACCGCAAAGGCTTAGAGCAGGATGGATGGGGTAAAGGGAATTCGATAAACAGGGGTTACATAAGAAATGCGATGAGTTTTTCATGCCAGCATTGTAATCTTGTCGCATATATGTATATGCACGATATACCGGCACTGTTATAGGTGATAACAAACGATTAAAATAGAAACTAATATCGACAAGCATAAGCCATGCGGACAATATAAATACAGGTATTTCCAACGCGCAAATTTTGCGTCAGGCTTCATAGATTTTTACTTTCGATGAACAGTCCTTGATCTTATCTCCGTTCGAAACACGTAACGTGTAATATTATTTATATTACGTAAAGAGTGACCGTGCCTAAATTTTAATACTCATCAGCGAAACGATTCGAACATAAAATCACGACGTATGGATCTATGAATACAGGAACACGATGATTGCTGTGAATCGAATCGGAATTCCATGATCAATAAGAATTAATCACTGGTTGAAGTTTTAAATTGAACAGCATTCGTTAGACTCCTGGAAATTAACCATATTTTTTGTACCGAAAACTTGTTTCCTTCAAGTCGAGGTAGGCATGCTTCTCTTGAAATATGCGCAATATTTCAAAAGATACGATAACTGTTAAACATACAAACTTCGTAAAGTTTTTGCAAATTTTACGCTGACCGTGCAGATTTGGAAATCATATCGATCATTTTATAATGGGAAACTCCAACGAGCTCAAAGAATTTTCGTAACCTTTTACGACTAAGCTCAGAACCAATTTTCACGTGAGCAATATTTTCAACGCAATGAAATCAATAGCGGCATTGAAACGTTTCTCGCATCATGTCCGAAATACTTCGCATCTAATTCGCGCTAGCGGGTATTCGTATTGAAAGATCAAGATGTAACCAAAATGTGAAAACAATTGTGAAAAGACGAGAGCAAAGAAAGCGACACTTGCTTGGATCGTCATTGCGAATAGACCCAACTTTTCAATTTTTCATCTACCGTTACACAAGTAAATAGACATTGAAGCATCATCATCGCTACAGTACCACACCTTTAATACAAAGTAGGGAAGACCGGAGCAGGTAAAAAATTCGATAAACTACATACATGTATTGTTTTTACCCAATTGTTTGTAAGTCGTGTAATACATACCTATACGTACGTTTTTATTGGCGTTCTACTTCATCGTACGTGTAATTCCTGAGTTACGAAACGGTAAAAATGGAAAAAGGGGGGGCATACCTTGCTCAGAAGTCGAAGAAACACGACGGGCCAGAAGAAACAGAGCAGAGCGCCAAGGGAGAGAAGAAGCGTTCCGAATATCGCCAAGGTGAGAGGTCTCTTCCTGGAGGGCGTCATGGCTGCAATCCCAGGGTCCTCGACTTCCTTCGAATCCTTCGGCTCGATGGCATCTGCGAGTGTCCGATGAGATGGCCCAGCTTGCGTGCGTCTCGGTGTCGCGTCGCAGGGTCGAATCCAGTTTCAGTTCCCGACTCGGAGACCCTGCTGGCTTTGCTCCCACTACCAGATAAGCCGGAGCTTTGATTACTCCCCCTGAGACGCGATTATCGGTTGGTCAATATTCGGCGGGCAGACGTAGCGCCGGATCATGCGCACCGCCCTCGGCGTCTTGGCTTTGCGGGATTGGCGACAAAAAAAAAACAAAAAAATCGGTTTTCGGTTTTTACACCCATTAACGACGCAGAACGATGTATCGATTTGTGGGATTGACGTACGGATTTGTATTTAAATGAATAAATTTGGATTATATACTTCGAATAACAATAAAAATCTTCATTTGCTAGTCTGAAAGTTTGCGCATGTCTTTTTTAGGTTGACAAACAAGTCTTGATGTTTCTTTCGGTGGATAGTATTTAAGCAGCGGTTAGCAGCGGGCTGATGTAAAAAACATACTTCATCTAATAAAACTAGTTTGTATTTTATTAGTTACGTCGAAGAAAGCAAAATTTCACATCTAGTTATCGTTGTCTTGATTACCGCGTGCCTATTTGATATAATTATTGAAAGTTAAATGAATATTTTTGCTTGTAATACAAAAATATTTTCAATCGAACTGTGAATTATAAAAAAAAAAAATTTTCCGCCATTAAGACCACGTACGTAGGTGATGAAATTTACAAAATTTTGGTTTCAAATGCACCGTTTCAAAAAAAAAAAAAAACCCGAAATAATCGATTAATCGATTCGTGTTCGATACATTTTTTTTTAGACTCAATCAATCGATGCCATCGCTACAGTTTATCGGAACTCGTGTATGCATGTACACTGTCCGACTGCCGCATCTGGTTGTGTAATTCCTTAATGAATAATTATTGTTTATAAGTGGATGCCGTCCTGCGGCTGACTAGACAGGCGAACGTTATCTTTCGTGGTACTCCGAAAACACTTATTAAGTATCCCTGAGTATCCGACAACTCGATCATCGTGTGCCTGCCTTTTTCAAATCTTTGAAAGAAAAAATTCACACTTGAACGAGTCTTAACGCGATGAAGTTGGACATCCTCAATATTTAACGATCCACAAGTTCAGGAAAACGTGGATTACGTACCTATTTTGTCTCCTGAGATTCGAACCTTGGAGGTGAATTATTTGAAATTTTGTATATAATTATACCAGTTGGAAAAATGACGAACAAGTACAAGAAATTTATTATAAGCTTGAAGCGAGTAAATTACAAAAACCTTTCATAACTACCGTGCAAACACAACTGCAAGCACTTTGATTTTCCAAAATTTCAAACAATCTTGTTACTCACTAGAGGAAAGTAGCCGGGAAAATAGTTGTTTTTTTTTTTCGATACTTTTCATCGCCATGAAAACGAAAAAGTTTGTCGGTTTATCGGACAAGCTTCCGGAATTATCTCGAAAACGGTTGGACGAAAAATCTGAAACTGACGGGAGTTGAAAAATTGAAAAACACAAAAATTTACGACAAATTTTTGGAATATTTTGTTCGTAAAAAGCAATTAATGAGGAAAAAGTAAAGGTTTGGCGGTAGAACATTAAAAATAGATGAATTTCCAATTGAACCGGAAGTTCAAATTGAACGGGACTTGGCAATTTTTCATGCCCATCATTTCGTTGTAAAGCCGTCCAAGTTTGAAATTTTTCCATCGCGCCGTTTCAGAGATCATCACAGGAGTTTGTAAAGGAAATTAATGAAAATCATTTTCGACCGAAAGCAATACTTTTTTTTATATCACGAAAGATGATGTAAAGTAAAACGTGCAGTGAGGTACGATTTGTTTACCCACAATCGGACTGGATACCGCGACATCAAATCAAGCGATAATTATGACTAAGTAAAGAATTCAGCACCGATGATAAACGCGAAAAATATGCGGGGATGATTTATGAAAATAAGAAATACACGAAAGCCCGAATCCAATGCAAATATCGCAATTACAGAAATTCAAGGGGACACGATTGATCTCTGCAAGTTCGTATAAGTTTGTCTTCGGGGTTATCTGAGAATGGTAATGTTGCTATTTCGGAACCTGTATTGAAAGAAAGAAAGAGAAAAAAAAAAACATCCACCTTTCGCGTACGCAATTATATTTACAAATACGAAATTATACATATAATTAAGGATTACATCTTATCTGCGTTTCGCGATCTTTTCGAACTCGCGACGACAAGAATTTAACATTTTGAGGAAGAACCATTATTTCGCGATTTTAAAAATGTTGAGATTCGGTAAATCGTGATAGAACAAGACACACTCGTATTTTGAAATCTAATTATCTGCAAGGGTATTGAAAATTGGAAATAAGTGAATTTCTTTCCAATGCTTTGCTGTGATAACGTTACCAGTTTTATACTCGTGAATTTTCATGGTAATTTTTAATGTCCTTACTTTATTGAAAAAGAAGTCGCGTGTAAATGACAAAGCTTATCACAATGCGTTCCAATTATTGTGACCAATCGTCATTCCTTACATAATTTTGGGAGAATTTATTGTTTTTTACGACAATCGTCTCAGTCATTTGGACAGGAGGACTGAAACAATCGCAGCAATTACTTTATGCGATTAATAATCCAGCAGCAATGCCTCGATGCTCGATGTCTGTTAAGGGTTTGACTGGCTACACATTCTCAACCAAATCTGAGTCTTCTTGATAATATTGAATACTTTGTGATTAGATCAAATCAGAAAAAATCAACCGCTATAAAGACGATGAGAAAATTAAATTTCAATAATAACATTGCCCAAAGCTATCAATAAATTGTTTAACAAATTTTTAGGAAATGATTTTTCTGAAAAATGTGAATATTTAAAGAATTTTACTTATCGTGAATTTTGAGCACGATTTCGTAAAAACGTTTTAATGGAAAATTCAAAGTAATGAGAAAATTCTCTAAAAATTTATATACATTCAGGAATATCAACGCATTCATTTCAGCTGACGTTGTTAAACAATGTTTTGTTTAAAATCTTTATTGATTACTTTTGGACATCACTATTACTCAAATTCAATATTCTTATCGTCTTTATTCTGGTTGAATTTTTTCCGATATTCATCTTATAATAAAGTTCATCAATATTGTCGACTAGATTCACTTTTGTTTGAGAATGTACATATAGCCAGCATATCCTTAACAAGTTCATAAATTTCCTGCTCGTATATATTTTCAGCTAATGCATCGAAAACCCGAAATAAATAAGATACATATACCTAGATGTTCAGCTATGTCCGAGTAAAAAATTAATCGAACTATGATGAACGAATTCAGGAAAGGCACTCTCTTGATTGGGACCAAACTAAGGAGAATAAAGGCTGTCTTCGACCATCGTACAATTGAAAATTTGTTAATAATATTTGACCCGATATCATCCCTCATCTACGCGACAAGAAGATCTACCTGCGTTTCGTTTACGCGCAATAGAACGGAAAATTTTTCAATTGTGTTATTCTACCGATAAATCATGCAACGAACGTCGGAATAATTCTATACCCAATGACCATCGCGATGAAACAAAAAAAGAAAAAAAAAACACACACACACACACACGCAACAAACAGTAATCTAAGAGTGAGGTACGGTGGAAAAAAGAACACACGTCCTATCAAGGCAAACAAGACTGAAGTAGTAACTGATACGGTGGCATGACGCTGGTGAAAATAAAGAAAAGGAAACCCGGCGATGAAAGAAATGGTATGGAAAGAAGTTGGGGATGAACGTTTCGTCATAA
Organism: Neodiprion pinetum; assembly: GCF_021155775.2. Classification (NCBI taxonomy): domain Eukaryota; kingdom Metazoa; phylum Arthropoda; class Insecta; order Hymenoptera; family Diprionidae; genus Neodiprion; species Neodiprion pinetum. The sequence goes on from NC_060234.1 coordinate 43,126,472, forward strand.
TCATGAAACACCATTAATCGTTTAAAAACGCAGCAAACCGCCGCACCAGCAATAAAATGACGTTGCATGATGTTTGGTAATTCCATTGGATGTAGATTACACTACGCGATATGGTGCTAGGATTGAAAACGAACAGGCTTACCGCTATTTGTTCGTTATCACACTTTATGGTCAGTATCGAATAGAATATTCCAATTATTGGGAAAACTATTGTTTGCATTATTACCTACGTGGAAAGTGAATCGAGGATATCTCTGCACTTTTACTTATCTTCCAGAATTATTCCCAGCGAGTCAAGTCCCTCTTTAACCCGTCAAAACTCTCGCAGGTCGCGTTAGATTATCTCGCATTATTCTCTACATTCAGACACAACAATTAGCTAATCTTTTTCAGATTCACGGACGACACTCGTTGACGTTAGACTGATAAATTGTCACTTCGAGATTTTGACGAAAATTCTTCTTCTTATTGTTTCATATTTTCAACGTAATGGTATTATTGTCGCTCAGTCCAGGTTTGTATGTTTAACATCGAATTGACGTCAAATGTCCGACGATAAGTGTCAAATTTAAGAACTTAGTTGTACGAAGTAGCGCAAGGGGTGCGAGAATCGACTCTCATACGTCTCGGCTCTTCGTACAATTTGAAATTCAGAAAAAAAAATGTTAACGGCAAAAATGAAGTGAACGGAGCAGAGTATTTGAACAGAAAATTACATACACAACGTGTACATCAATAGTTGAGAAATCCGGCGATGCAATGACGCCATCTTCGTGTAAAAGTGTGAAAAGTATGGTTGGTTGTTGCTACGATTATTGTATCAACAAATTTCACTTCATCTATATTTGTTCACAAGTATTTCTTCGATACGTTCTACGTATCGGAGATAAATTATTGTCCAGATAAACGGCACATCCGGGTTGCAGCTACTTATGGGTATTTGTACCGATTCGTGAAAATTCATAAAAACGTTATAAAGAGATACCGGCTTGAAATATGAGACAGTAAACCCATCTGACTCTCATATCAATAAACGTACCGCTAAACCAGGGCAACAATTACAAGACGGTAAGACATAAATCACGATACGGTGAAAACCAAAATGTCCGACATTTTCACACGAACGAAGCTATTGAAATATTGCGTAGGAAATATTCCAGAAAAATATCATCGGCTTACTTCCGGTCGCTTTAGATTTAAAACGGGATCAAATATCGGCAACATTTTTTCAAAAGTATATAAGATGAGGTACAACAATTCATATTGAACAAAAAGTTACGCAAATATCCTTGTTTATGTCTATCTCGGAAAAATAATATAAAATAAAGTGAAGCTACAATTGTGAGTTTTTTTCAAGTGCCAACTGTCTTTGAAAATTAACGATTCTAAATTCCGTATTTTAGCAAGATTTAGTGTCAGAGGAAGAGTCAATAAAAATTGTGCAAGTTAATATCTTCTGTTTCAATTCCAACCTTTCTCTTGCAAGTTCCAAACTCGAAATTCTCTGAAATCGAATATTCTAATCGGTAAAACGGCGCCGAAATTCTACCTCGAAACGATGCACAGAGTGTGAAATTTTCAAGGAATAATGACGTTTCAACAACGGCCAAAAAACGAACTCAAGATTGACTGAAGAAATTAGCTTGGTATAAACAAGGAAATAGCAAGCACCAAAAAATTACAATCGAATAATCCAAATGTAAATTGTCCCGTAAAATTACCTTGTCACGAATCGTCGATAAACGAATTATTGTCACCTCAATTTATACCGACGTCCTGGAGATTAGCGGTTCAGAAATTCAATTTATACACAATAAATTTCAAGCGAAAGTTGCACTACGGTTAATTTATCCAAACGCATTCACTCGGACTTCAATCAACCGCGAACAAACTCCGTTGACCATCACAGAGCCACAGCAGATCCAATAAATTCGCGCGTAAAAGTTTATCTGAACCTGTGGCATGTGACCTTAGCGGCGCACTGGCACTTGAAATGGCTAGGAAATTGACAATGACAGGCGGGTGAATTGCTCTCAACAACAGAGAGAATCGTGAATTTTGAACAGCGTGGGAGGAACAAAGAGAAGAAAGGCAAATTAGATGCCCCGCGAGAGCCGGAAACCTCTGAGAGACGCGCGACTGTTGCGCAGTTAATGATGTCTGGAGACTGTAAGATCACGTACGTGATCCAGGATTGGTTCACGAATGAAAGAAGTTTCGGTTCACGGACTGGTACCGGTTCTACTCGTGTATTTTTAGTGACAATTCTAATTCTAAATTAACCGTCCTGAAGTGACGGCTAGCCTTAGGCCCTATTCACACTTAACACCAAATGACTGCAGCAGTGCATATTGCCAATAAATATGTCGCGTTTGATCCGAGTATTATTACCGAAGGGTATCGGGCGGAAGATCACGAGGCTGAAGTTGGTAACGTTATTGTAATGATTGACGTCTTGTAATTTTAAGAATATCTGAAATACGGTAAATTATAATAAGGCAAAATGGTAATTCATATTTTCGAAACTTAGCCGCTTCAAAGTCACTGCGAAATTCGAAATGTAGTCATACAAGGGAGTTCTGCGCGCAGATCCCGATACCAACATCTTACCGACATCCTTAGCCGCTTCACAGCTCAGACACAAACCCTTTTTCCGACGATCGATAAAGTCGACCGGAGTAAGGTTACCCTCGGCTGATAAAAGGGGTTTGTGTCGGAGTTGTGAAACGGCTAAGGATGTCGGTAATATGTCGATATCGGGATCTGTACGCAGAACCCTCCTTGTATTACCACTTGCAAAAATAGTAATTTTTTCCCCCAATGTTTCGTTACAACATCCCCTTTGACTATGAAGAGTATATTCACTTTTTGCAAACATACCTGGTGTTTACCTCGGAATTGAAATGAGAATTCCACGCGTAACAATCGGTTGAAATTAACCGATGATCCATGATGAATTTGCTACACTACGGATCATTTGCATAAAAAAAATGTATGAAATCGAATTTGCTCTTCGAACTTCAACGGGATGATAAGATCGGAAAGAACTCGAGAACATCACAATGACATTTTAACCTTCATCTTGTATTTGTCACATGTGATCTTTTTTCTGTACTATCTAAATAAGTATAATTCAGACTAATCAGTTAATTGAGTACATACAGATATTTCAAGCCAATTACAGTTGTTAATTAAACACACACTGTTTGCGAGAAATAAAAGTCGTTTAATCTACTAAATGTGCGTTCACGGGCGGCGAAATAAAAGCACATTTAGTCGATTCAGCGGCTTTTTTCTCTCGGTGCAGGATTAACAATGACTCGTCCGCTTTTTGATTAATGTTGACAGATCTTATAGCTCAAATTTGCTGTAGACATTTTAGTCTCTTTCCTAATTTCCCTTCCGTTATTTCATGCATCGATTAGATTTCCATCGACGTCTTGCAGAGATTTTCGAGCTTATACAACACATTTAAATTTTGGAATAACGCGATCGGCGATAATTTGTTTTCATATAAAATATTACGATAGATGAAATTGGAAATGGAAATTCACGGCAAATTGGAGGAAACTTTTATCAAGAGTCGTTAGTCAAAAACATTTTTGGGGGTAGAAAACCTTCAATTTGTGCGAATCTTTATACCGCAACTCTTTGAATATTCAAGCTTTGAATGTATTTTTCTTCACTTTTCATTCTTCCTCCTGAAATGAGGATCTAACGAGGTAAATTTTCTCCAACAATGAAAGATGTAAGAAATGCATACCTAAAACCTCTACATTTTTTGAAACTCTTCCTGCATGAGAGAAAAATTTCTTGAAATTCCTGTAAACGCCCCCGTAATCTCAAACGCCCAAATCGTTCCTCTTTAAGCAAGATCCGCAGTTCTTTAGCCTCGTGATTTCAGCGTCAGGCATGAATGGATGCGTTAAAAACACATTCGTTAATCCTTGCACCGAGGCATAGTTGCATTTGACCTTTGATGGCGGAGCGAGAACTGCAGAGAAGCAACGCACATGACCTCAGGTTCTGATAGCTTAATTGTCTGACTTTTTCATTTCTCATTTCGTTCACGGAGCGCATCTTTCAGTGTAGATATGCAATCGGGACTTACACTTGCAGGCACGCATGGAAGCCCAATCGCCTTTGTGAATAATACAGAGTTGTAAATAATGCATTCAATTTTTTAACGCAATGGCATTTCCATCAATCATTAATTTTCATTCTGATCCCATTTTTTGAAAAATGACATTCTTCAGGGGATGTAGCGGAAAAACATGGGGTCTGAAAGTAAAATTTTATTCAAACAAAATATTCAGTTCGGTTCGAAGTATTATAAACAAAAATTGTGAAAAAATTCACAACCCCCCCAAAGGTGATTTTTTTCTTCCTAAAGTAAGAAAAAAAATTAAATTTTCGTCAAGTATTAATTACTGTTTCGAAACTATTAATTGCTCATCACTTCTGTGAAGTCACGAATAATTTAATCAAATTCAAGAGAATTTTACTCATGATTTTGTTCAATGTTGCAAAGAAAAAATAAAAAATTACATTACAGGCACCAATGTATGAAACAACGGATTAAAATCAAGAAAACTTTGATCGTTTATAAGAAAGAAGAAACTATTCGCGGCTTTGTGGAAGCGATGAGACATTTCTTCGCGCCGGTTAAAGTTTCTCAAAGTCAAATAAAACTAACTGATTTCGTATCATCAAAGACACACGGTCAGTGATTTTTTTTTTTTTTTTCTTGTATTAACTTTCTCAGAAGTGCTATAACTCGATAAACATATGCAGAACTGCGATGAGAGAGAATTAATTATACGTTTAATTACGAGCTGGTAATTACATTTCCGCGCAATGATTGCTTAGTTAAATACGTAAACAAAAGCGGGCGATGACTTGAAATAATATTTATTTTTGTGCAAATTATCTCGCATTTGAGCTGCCCAATGCAGAATATGTGAAAAATGTGATCTCGATTACAAATTATCAGGTTGAATGAATACAGGTTGTTAATTATAAGCCTCGGTTTATAAGTTATCAGGTCTACTAAATACATGGATATTATTATGCATACACAGAAAGAGCACACGATAAAACGAACGGGCGTTGTTCTTAACGTCCGTATAACCAGATCTCACAACTGCACAAGTGAAATAATAGTAATTAACCAGTTAGCAAATTGGCAAAACAATCGTCTTCAACCAATAAAGCCTTGAAACATGCGCGTCTCGTCAACCTTCGACAAATTCCGGACAGTCACGAGGTTAATAGTTAAAAATCCAGTCTGACAATCATAAATCAGTGTCGAAAATGCAACGTTCTTAGGTGATTATTTATACTTTATACCTGCAATCATTAAAGAGTCCGTATAAAAAGGGTGTAAAAAACTAGTACATGTTCTTTCATGTAATACGTGACGTCAAAGGAATTTTTATAAATTTCTCTATAGTCTTTTATAGCAGCTGCACAGCGCATAACGAAATACAATAATTGTATGCAAGAAAAAGCTTAGAGATCACAGATCCCCGGATACAATCATAAATAAAAGGTAACGCGATAACATGAAATTATCAAACGTACCATGATGACGATTCCGGCATGCATTGTAATCAATAATAAATACAACCGTCGATAAATAAGAAACATTAATTGATCTAAACAAGACTATAAAACGAATTCATCGATATTTGTTACATTGAATATTTATATGCCCGAAAATGAACTACCAGCAATCATAATTTCTACGGGATAAATAACACTGTGCAACAGTAAAAAAAAATACCAATATCTCGAACAGTTATTCACATTAGATGTACCTAGTAAACAGATGAAAACAAAATTATATTTAGATACGACCTCTTAATACGTGCTCAATACATAGAAAGGTCAAGTTTTACTTTGTGAACTCTTCGCAACACTTGTTTGAGGGTAGTCATAAAAATATATCTGATGCGTACAAAATTCATGGAAACATTTAGAATACTTATAAATCTACAAAATGCCGCGCATTTGTGTTAATTTTCTTGTCTTATTTGGTCGTGTTTTTTGGTCAATTTACTCCTAAAAATGAAGAAAAGTAAGGCCAATTTCCCCGTTGCTTGAGGAGTGTTGTGAAGCATATTTTTAAATTGTAATCGAAAATCAAGACAAATCGTTAAAGAAAAATATAAGTTTTTTATCGAAAAATAAAGTCTTCTGTCGCTTAATTATGTGATTTGAAATAAAATCCCGTAAATGCTTTTCGCCGTGAAACCTGACGTGATGTGACAATTTTATTTATAAACGTCAATGGACTAACATAATTACATTGCTGTAAATCCAATGAAAAAAAAAAAATTAATTAGTTTGTTTTATAGCGTGATCGTTAATGCAATTTACGTAAAACTTACGCTCGAAGCCGATTACGCAAAAAAAACGAAGATTAAAAAATATAAAGATTAATAGAGTTGATATGTTAATAATCTTCATAATTGCTATTAATGACCTTATTTTTTGTTCGTTTGTTTTCTGTTTTCTCTCTTTTTGTTCCTCCTTACGGACTCACGGATATGAGATGTAAATGTTTTGGAAAAAATTTTTTTTCTTACTTTTTCATAACGAATACGTACTTAATTTCGGACTGTAATACCTCGCTAATTGAATCGGTTTGCAATATCACTGTATAAGTAAACACACTGATACGAATTAATAGTTTCGAGCGCAGGTCCTCCAGCACAGAGAAGATTATAGCACTAGCTTATCGCGATCAACTCTCGACTACCAGCATTGCTCAATCACTGTCTTCTGGATCCCTTTGTGGCAGCACAGATCTTGTTTGAAACTGATTGGCTCCGATGCTTGAGCCAATCAGGTCAGCAAATCAAAGATACTTTACAAGTGATTTTCAGTCCCTTTTTTTTTTACATAAAATCTTTAAAGTGATTGGCCTCTGTTATACTACCAGCACTTGTTGCAACTTTGTAACTGAGTGTTTCACTACACGAGCACTATATATGCATATAATTAGGGTGGTCCTTATTTGAGGGTAGGTACAATTTTCTTTGCGATCTGTTCCGAATCATTAAAAAAAAAATCTGTGTAAAGTTTCAAGCCTCTACCTCAACTGGAACACATTCCTCTAAGCTCCGAAAGTTTTAACTGTAAAATACATCGTTTTTATAACCAGTCATTTCGTATAACGCATGACTTGGTATAAATTATAAGAGACCGATTTGAAACTTTGCTGCGTATAATAATAGGAAAAAACCATGAAAATATCAAAATTTATTTGTATTTATTTTAATTATTTACCAAAGGAGATATATTATAAAATTAAAAGAAATTTTCAGACTTTGTTGCTATCATTATATGCAACAAATCTGCCAAGTTTCGAATCGGTCTCTTAATTTATGCCACAGTCATACGAAACGAGATAAATGAATTTTAGGTATTTTACAGTTAAAACTTTCGCAGCTTATATGCACGTGTTCCAGTTGCCGTATCTTACGTATTTTACAAATTTTTTTCTAACTATTCGGAACAGATGTGGCGGGGTGTCTCTATTAAAATTTTACAGACCCCCAAATAAGGACACATATATATATATATATAAATATGTGTGTGTGTGTGTGTGTATGTGGGGTGGGAGTATGTATACGAGTCAAGACTAAAGGACAAGAATAAAAACACAAGCGTAGCGTTCGATGTGTACAGAAAGATTGAAAGGTAATAACATCGAGGTATGGTATGGAATATCTCGGGCAAAAATTTTGTCGCGATATTTAAGTGAGGTAATATTAGTGACTTAGCAAATATTTACACATAATTGAAAGTAATTCAAAATATCATATAATAACATTAAATTGTAACGAATCGTGAGAGAATAAAAGTTGGAACGATAGTTTGAAAATTGAAAAAAACCAATATGTCGAAGTCCATTAATCCTTACACAGCACAACGACATGTCAGCGAACTGATACGACGTGCGGCGTGAATTCTAGGAAGCGATATCGCAGTATGCATTATTGATGATATTTATGCAAATCCGCACCGCGCTCTTGTCCGACGATCGGAATTACACAACCTGCGTAACCAACCCCGCGACCTCGATTATGTCCCTCCCCCCCTCTCGTTCCAATTACCAGCTTCGACTGCTCCACGCGAGAACAAACGCGACGCGACTCCGCAGCTTCTAGATTTTAACGAATATGAGAATTAATGCGCAAGGTACGTACCTTGACACGTCTTTCGTTCCTCGTCCACCTCGCGAAGCCCCCTAAGTGTTCCCTTCCTGTAAATGCTGTGTGGTAACTTCCCCTCGACGTCGCGACGCCGCCGTCCTGAGCAAATAGCTACGTTACGGCACACACGCACACACGCGCGATTTCATAACTGCGTCGATGGTCTTCGACGAAACTTGCAGAGGATCTGTATCACCGTGATCACCGTGTACGTTGACCACGTTCGGTGTAAATCTATGCTCGGCGTGTGTGTATACACACTACAGATAATTAATTTACCCATTCATGCCAGTCGTACAATAATAATAACACGGGTGAACGCGAATTTTGAGTCTGCGTTATAGATGTCGAATTTTTGTTTCTATCGCGTAAGTAATGGAAGAAAAATAGTTTTATTAGATAAGGTTTGCTTTTTTAGATAACAAAACGATACATGTTACGAATTTTAAGAAAAATTACATATTTTCTCAAACATTTATTGAAAATAATAACTAAACAAACTTTAGTTTCGCATTTAAATCACTTGTATTGAAAAATTTTTATGCGAAATTGAAGTTTGTTTAATTTTTTTTTACAACCAATTTTTGAGAAATTAGGTAATTTTTCTTAATTCCGAAATATCGTTATGGTTTCTACAAAAGCGTACTTTATCCAATATAACTATTTTTTCTTTTATTATTTACATGGAAGAAATCAAAATTTGAAAAATCGTGTTGACCAGTCATGTTTATCAACGTAAAAGAGCTAAATGCAAACTTTATAAGTAATAAATAAAGATGATGGTTATTATACAATGTATCGAATCACAATTTATTTATTTAAATACCAACTAATAGAAAAAAAATGTTGTTCAATCGATGGACGCCTCGCCCACTGTCTAATAAATATAAATTATTCTTCAATATTTCGAACGTAGGTTTCGTAATTTTGAATTTCACAATATGGTTCGACGATAGTAAATTTCGCAAAGAAGTTTGCAGAGTGTTAATCAAATCATTTTTTCTAGCAGGAATTGTCACTACGCTATTCGCATTTCAGTGAAACGATATGATTACTACACAAAGCTAATATTTTCGTACATCTTGATAAAATAGGTTATTCGGTGGCGCTGATTTACGACATGATAATCGGGAAAATTTGGGGCAAATCGGGCGTCAAAGCTCAAGATGCTAATTTTGGAGAAATTTGTTTGTATCCAAACCATATAAGAAATATCGAAAACAACGAAAAGAAAGTGACATAAATGGAACTGTATAATCGAGTTGGTTTAGATTCAAGTATAAAGTCTAAAGTAGTAATAATGAGAGCGAAAGTGAAATGTTAGAAGAAATCAATGAGCCGTACCAAAACTGACCAGGATAAAATCAAACTCTGTTAAGAACATGCAACTGAGTGTGAAAATATACGTACATGCAAGCCTGTTGAATTCTAGAAAGGTGGACAACGTTTCAGATTCTCTATGAGTATTAGTTTCGTACGAGTAATATTAATGTATAGAAAAAATGGGTGTTATATTTGTAAATAAATACATATTTTTATTTCAAACATATTTTATCACAATAAAAAATAGTTGACATATGTGCGAATGGCCTACTCTATTAATTCGCCATTCCAAGTCGTGGGAATATCTTTTTACTTGCTTGATTTTTCTCCCCTTTTCGGAGGTTTTCTTCTCTTGTGTCTTCCCACGGAGTATTGAACAGTCAGAATTAAATATAAGTAAGCAATAACGAGTACTGGTATATATTTTAACCTAATGTAACTTAGCAAAGCCCATTAATACGCAAAATTCATACAGATTTTCGACACCATTAGAAGAAAATCATCCGCACGTTCTCACGACTTCAACGATAACGGCACTACAAAAGTAATTGTATTTGGGCAATGGGCAATGTGTAACAAAGTCGGTAAGCTCTATTTTTAAATGATAAAAATGATGTACATAAGTCAACGTAAGAATTTCGAAACTTATTCGATTGACAGTATAACTGATTGATTAGTGTAATAATCAAGGGTTGCCATGTCGAAGACAAATCTTTTACGTACTAAACTGAACCGGGATGAACACTCGTTCTGGTCAAAAGCTTCGTTTTGAACGAGACACCTACAGTAGGTACACTGTTTACTCCTCAGGCACTTGTCTATCACATGGGATGCATTACATAATGCTATTGAAAAGAGTGTTCACTAGGATGGTCCTTAAAAAGGTCATTTTTGAATTGCGGTCGGCTCACCGCGCAAATTGACGCCACATCATTCAAAAATAATTCCCTAATTTCTTCAGATTTTTATCTCAACTTTAATCCGTGCTCCAAGGAGAATGGATTTCCATAGTGAACCCTTTCAGGGTAACATCAAATCTACCAAACAGATTTGGATGAAATTTGGCATAGGGAGGTTTTTTGGATCACTGATTTCGAATCTAAATTTCATCTAAATTCGTTTGGTAAATTTGATGTGCCCCCGAAAGGATTGAATGGAATCCACCCTCTTTGGGGCACAGGCTAGAGTTGAGATAGAAATCTGAAAAAATTATGGAATTATTTTTGAATTATGTGGGGTCAATTTGGGGGTTAAGCCGGTCGAAATTCAAAAATTACCTTTTTAAGGACCACGCTACACGATTCACTCATATGTAATCAACTGATTTATATTTACAATTGGTAAATTTAAACAAAAATTTTTTGACTTCAATAGATTAAAATATCATTACGGCGTCCTAATATCCGGATAAAATTGACCGTCTAATACATATTCAAATTTGTGTAATATCTTAAAGCTCATCATTTCCACAAGTAGGAGCTCAAGCTGCATCGTTCTGAAGTATTGCTTGTTCTCTTCGTGTGTATATTTACCAAAAAGGTGTCTAACATAGTATGTTAAACAATTAAAACTCAAAGATGTTTAATACGCTGTAAAAATGTTTTAACATCACGTTTGCACTGGGTCAGACTTTGACGGATTGTTGGAATCCTCGGCATCTATTAACGACTGATTCTCTTCACTTCGACATCTTCGACAAATACACAAACAGATACCAATGGAAAGTAGCACAAGTCCGATAGCACCTATAATAGTGAACCCCACGTGGCCCAACATAGGAAGCTTGAGCAGCATTTTCATTTGGCTTGCCAGCTCCTCTGATAATTGAGCTTCTTGGCTAAACCACAGCATCGGAATATACGTTTCTGCTGGGATGCCAGTGAGCAATCTGAAAATAAACACACAATAAACACACTCAACTAAAATCAACGACCTACCCAACTTAAGGATTTTATTTATCAATTATCCTTTTTATTATATTCATCTAATCTTATATTAACTAAGGAATATCAAGATGAAGTCTAGTCTATTCGCAAGCCAGAACAAATTTTACTCACGCTATTCCATTTACTGGTTCAACTAGAATATTAATCTGCATCTGCGCTTTGACATTGAGTGGAATTCCCGTGGTCTGAAATATTCGTACACATGTTATACATCGATGAATGTTTTCATAGATGGTAAACCGAACATTGAGAAAATCTTGAATTTAGATTGATGAGCTGCAAGTGAAAAGGGACTGAATGACAGTATAATCAAAACTGTACTTTATGAAGTATCCCCTGTTTCTATTTATCCTCTCAATGAAATCAAAGTAATTTCTATGGTGTAAGGTTGTTATTAAATTTGCATTTGCCAAATACGCACTGGTTCTAGAACCATTTCGAAGTTGTATTTTCCTTCTCTGGGCTCCATTCCGGTTATGGCATTAGCATAGTAATCGTCCGCCTGATAAAAATGTGGCAAGCTAACGTAAGCAGGTGCGCCAAATCTGCACTCTGATACATCCAGCATTCCGCTTGGCTGGCACGGTTCTTTTACACAATAACAGGCTCTGGATGGGACTGTACTACCATTATCGAACGTAGCTCTGTCAGTGATGTATCTGTGCCCTTCGACGTTTAAGATTTTGGTATCATTAGCACGCGACAATACTAGTGATCTGAAATGTCGATCCAATAATGTACGTTTTATCAGATCTTAAATGGTGTGGTAAAATAACTGATAATTCCATTATGACACCCACGTGCAAATGTCTGGGGCAAATATCTCTATGCTTTCGTCACGGTCGACTGGTGGCCATAGTTCCCCAGTCGTCCCCCTTATCATGCTGCATTCTCCACTCCAGAAATCGGTTCTGTTCCTATAATTCCAATTTTCTAATACCCCTAGATTTAACACATCTTCCACGCCAGTATGCATGTTAAACACGCCGTCGTACGTGTCTGAAAGATTACGCTGCGAAATTGAGAAAATGTTTTTTTAAATAAAATTCTTGAATCTATGTAGCACACTAGATTTCCAAACCAAATGCATGGCATAGATTTTTGATATAAAATTGCATACCCCATAGAACCATCCAAACTTTTCGAAAGGAATATTGACACCAGGGATATCCAAAGTGTGAACAAAATCAAGAAATGCGTTGGAATACCCCTCGAACAGAAGTTCTCTTGCAGTCTTGGTGACAAATAAACTCTCTCCAAATCTTTCCAACATAAGGTTCACTGCCAAGCGAACGGCGATATTCTCATTTCGTACAAAGTTACCGACTGTCTACAAACAAGTAAATAAATTAATGCAACTGCCAGGATTGTAACATGTTCCTGACTTATTGTTGTCATCAAATATTGTCGGTTAATTTTTTTTTCTGATTTTTATCCTTATTCTTCTTATGAGCATGCTAATCTAAAATCTTTTTTCATACATCCTTCTTTTTGTATACTATAGCGCCCCACAGCGCTTTTGCAAAAGATTACCCGGTACACAAATCTTTACCAAACTAAGAATTGCATTCTACAGTAACCTGGAAATAAACTTACCACACCGATAACATTTAAATTTGTTATCTCATCATCAAGACTTCCATTTGACATGGATTCATCGAAATGCCATATCCTCCGCTGTTGGAATGTTATTGTCCCATTATCGTTCCAAGTCTGGTTCACTTTTATATGTTCTTCTCTGCCGCATAAAATGAAATATTCAAAATTTTAATCAATTATGATAAGTGAAGCAACCAGTTGAAGTAAGCAGAGATTATTTCGTTCTGGCAGGTCAAAAATTTTTTAGTTATAAATTGAACATAGGTATCTGTACGGTCTGTGCGTTGAGTTACCTAAAAACATAAGGGCCCATTTCCACGAAATTAGGCTTTGTAGTAGCGTTATTAGAGAACTCTTCGGTATTGGTCCAATTGTAAAGGTGTAATTTCAGATACATAGGAATCGGTGTCTCTTTCCACATATCATAACTCGTCGACGTTGGCGTTAATATTAATTCCTGGAATTAAATAATCATCTCATCGATTTAGGTATACGCACTAATTTAAAAAAAAAGACAAAGATTCCAAAGGTATCGAAAATTCGCATAAAAATTCAACAGTAAAGATCAGCAACTCACCTTCAGGAGTATATGATTGAATATCCTCATCCAAGATAATCCAACTACGATACCTCCGATTAGCAATATTGCCCCGACTACGTACAAAATTATTATCGCTGTTTTGGATGGTCGCATTTTGGCTGGTTTGCTGGAACAAAGAAATTACTAAATAAATTCATGAAATTCATGAAAATGCAACAATCTCTTTGACCTGTAATGACAAAAGCTACGTACTGAATTACGACGAGATACGAAAACACAGTCTCAAATCGTGCCATTGTTATTACAATTTTCAATTAGCACATGACATTTAAAATTAGAAATGTCTCACCGTAATACATTCTGGTTTTTATTGTCATCGGCAGCTCGCCGAGCTCGATAATCCGCTAAAAGAGGAACGGTCGACATCGCAGAATCGTTTTGTTCACTACAAATTTTAATTCCTTCTCGCGTCGGAACTTCGCGTGTTATCATTGATTCTCGTTAGGTTCAAAGTTGGGCAATCGATATCCGATTAAGCGATATTGAATGAGTTTTAACTGCTACATATAGTTTTATTCTGATTCATACTAAAGCTCGCACACGTGACCTATTCTTACAATGGACTTGACACCGTTACTGTATTTTTACGTATCACGGCACTGTAAATCGCGGAGGAAGCTCCTGCCTCTGCATTGACGTGCTGTAAAAGAATACTGATATGATAATCGCATATCGTATCAAAGCGAGGCTCAAGCCTGACCGCAGTTTGACATCAGTTTGGTAAAGGCAGATAGTGCTCAGCTTGAGATAACCAATTTATCCAAACCAACGTGAGTCATACGAACAGCCATAGGTCAACAAATGTGTTTACAATAGTCGAGATAGGCCACCGCTAACGTTTACTTCTGTTTAAGAGTTCAAGTGTCCGTCCGTAATTCTGTAAATTTCAGCATCTGTCGGTAAGCGAAAACGCTGTAGAGTTTTTCTTGTCGATAAGTAACGCAGTCGGGCCGGCATTACAGATCGCCTACTGATCGGTCATAATTGTATATGTCGCTGGCTTACTACTCAATTTTTTTAGCCATAAGGCTTGCTCTCGTTTATAGACTAGAGTAACTCAATGCTTGCGCTCTGGATTCGAAACTTCAAAACTTCGACTCGAATAGACTCATGTTTAAAAGCTAAATTCAGGCGTTGCCGGAAGAATCAACGTCTCAGGCAAGTGAAGTATGTGTTTGTAAACTGTGTTCATTTCGTTCATTTAGTATACATCTCAATATTCATAATATAATAGATCCGTAACGTATATCATTGTTTGTCAATATGAATTATCTTAAAGATCGTCAAATATCAAATGAATTCAATCATTTCGAGTAGAATGGAATTTTTTTCCGTAACCGGTTCAGCATTTTCTACAGGAACGTAAAATAATTCAGTATTCTCCACAGGATCACGTTTACAACAGAATTAAGCTTTACTCCAGATCTCGAGACGAAACTGATTATCACGGTCATGCATCATAATTGACAATCAGTCGCAAGACTTTGAAATTAATGTTTAACTTTGACATTTAGCTTTTCCAATTGTTCAATTGCAACAAATAGTGCTAGATAGTATTAACATTAATGAAAATAAGATTTGTGGCACCGCACAATTAGTTATGTACGTTTAGAATTAATGGACTGAACAACTGTGACGTTATAGTTACTTTTCTCCAATTAATTACTATTGTTGAAAAAACACGACAACATCTTCGGTGGAATTATTGTGGCATATCAGTTATTTTCAAGTTTGTTTATAAGTTCTTTCATCGGTAAACAATTTCAAAACTTTATCCTAGTAAAGTAATTATATCTGATTATGGCGTAAATAGTGACATTGCTGTTTTATCACTCCGGCAAATAGCCTAGGGTTACTGAATATAATTTGTCTTACGAGCAATTAACGAATTCATCAAAGTATGTCACATTACATAATAACTGATGAAGTTTTCCAGACAAGCTTAGGATGGGCTGATCACTTTTCCTATATCTAGATGATATAGATCCGACTTGTCTAATATAAGTATACCATTCCGCAATAAATCTGCACAATTTTGCAGGCTTGCAATTATTTGAATAACGTAACTTAAATACCGGGTGTCCCATTTTAAACTTACGCCTGATTTATCTCGGAAAATACGACTCCTATCGAGTATTGAGTATAATGAAACTTTTAGAATTCGAAGGGGGACGTTCAAAAAAGAAATTTATTTTGTTTAAAAATAAAAAATGATGGCGTTAAGATGGCCAACATTTATCGTTTTAAACGCAAACATGACGTTTGTTTCACCAAAAAATTTGTCAAATCAAAACGAACAACTTTTGAGAGAAAAATTTGACCATTCACGTCCATCTTTGGTGCGCGTGTGCGTGCGGAACACTCACAAGGATTGCGTCTTTGCGGCTCGCTGAATGCTGAATGGGGGAATATTTGAACACCTTTAGAAAGTGTTCAGAGTACACTTAATTACATGGAGGCTTTGGAGTCTGAAAAGACTGCGGAAGTGACGAGCCGCAGAGACTTAATCCTTGTGAGTGATCCGTACGCACACGCAAACCAAAAATTGTCCTCACCTAAAAATTGTGAACTTGGATGGGAAAATTTTTCCCACAAAAGTTGTTCGTTTTGATTTGACAAATTTTTTGGTGAAAAAAACGTCGTGTTTCCAGTTGAAAAAAAAACATGTTGGCCATCTTAACGCCGCCATTTTTTATTCTGAAGCAAGATAATGTTGTTTTTTTAAACGTCCCCCTTCGAACCCTAAAAGTTTCATTTTACTCAATAGTCGATCGGAGTCGTATTTTCCGATGTAAATCAGGTGTAAGATTAAAATGGGACACCCGGTATAACGATGTGAATTTGACGGAAGTAGTAAATAAAATTATGACCAACTGTAATTAGTTCAAACATGCGTCAAACATTAATCATCGCTGTAATCACGAAGCAATTGCCTCAAATTTTTACTCCGATGTAATCGGATAAAGTGCAGCTCGATGCATATCTTACCCATTATTTCCTGCAGTTCCTGAGTCTTTAGGTGTTGCTGCCGCAATTCCTGCACGCGCTGATACTTCCGTTGTCATAATCGATGGTTCTTTCGCGATTTCTGAACTACAGCAAATAGAAACTTCACCATATTATACCGTGTCACAAGTGATGATTAATGACGTCACGTTTCATTTGCAAATAATTATTAATCACTGGTATACGTAAACGATCGCGACGTGTCACGATAACTGAGTGTAAGTATATTGATATAAAAACACGTGGAACAAATCGTTTGCATTCAGACTTTCGTCGTTATCAGGCTAAACGCTGCTATTATATAGCCGACGATCGAAATTCATTGAAAACGGCACATAGTTTGTCGAGTATTGTAAAAAATTCACAAAACCGGTATCTAAAACCAACTGACACCAGTTTTATTGAGTGAAAATTGATTTTCGATACTTTGCTTAATTCGAGTAGGCAATCTAATTATACTCGTAGTATACATATATTTAGAAGAAAAAAGACTTCTCAAAATACGAAAGATGAATTGCAAGCACGATACGAGAACTGAAGAACCGATTGAAGAAAAAAAAAAGATAGAAGTAGAAAATAGAAATACGGTTAAACGTAAAATAGTCGAATGAAAGGAAACGTTAATTCCAATAGTTCGTAGCAGACATTTAATCATTTCAAATGGCGATTTACTTGCAGCAGAAAAAGTTTATTTTAAATAAGATT
Source organism: Neodiprion pinetum (assembly GCF_021155775.2). Lineage (NCBI taxonomy): Eukaryota > Metazoa > Arthropoda > Insecta > Hymenoptera > Diprionidae > Neodiprion > Neodiprion pinetum. The sequence goes on from NC_060234.1 coordinate 43,143,874, forward strand.
TATTACTATTGCGACAATCAGACATTTTTTTGAATCAATGAATTATCTGCTAAGGACTATTGAAACAAATATCATCATGACATTTGTTGGATACAAATATTTCGTTTTTTTTCTCAGTGTATAAAGTCAATGAACCAACATCAGAAAAATTATTGTTATAAATTACAATTTTTTCTAATTAGAAAAGTTCACCGTAGTCCAAAACGAATATGAAAAATAATACTGCATGGAATAGTAGCTTGAGGTGATAAGCAGAAACTACAGATGGAACAAATGTCAGAGATACGTACAGCAATGGAAATTTCCGACCGGCCTGTAAAAGCTGCAGATATGTACTGCGAAACTTGAATTTTGATTATAACTAAAAGAGTTCGCGAACAGCGAATTAGTTCCTTAAAATTGATGAGGGAAAAATGTCATTTTTTGATTCATATGCCGGCTTAAATATATCGTTTCACGAAGAATACCGGTACTGATAGTTTATCATTGAAATCCGTGGACGGTTAAACTGTGAAATACATTATGCTTAAACCTCGACGCCTCTTCACAGAAAATCTGTTATTGCCATTTAAATGCGTGTTTAAAATAATTCGCATTTCACGAACAAAAAGTAAACAAGAACACAATTAGCCACGTATCTATTATCATTAATTATTTCTGCCACTCGAATATTAATAATTCCAATATTTCCGTACTATAATCCCAATACGACCAAATCCTTACGTCCGACATACAGCTCGTATCCTCTGTTGTAGATTCAAGAACACGGGTCATTGCAATAAATACTTAAATATTTTCAGTTGTATACCATAATCAGTATGAACAAAACCACCGAACCAGCCGTTGCACAATGAATAATTTTGCTATACAATAATCGTTATTACAAGTTATAATTTATTACAAACCGTAAGCACATATATATATATATATATATGTACATAGGTATATGTATCGAATCTTGCAATAGTGGATTCACGTTTACGATAACCTTGAATGCAAACGAACGAAATCGAAAAGGGTATACCTATGTATTTGCTGTACATGATCGATCGAATAATAATGAATCACAAACTGGGTTCAGTTTCAATGTACGTCAAATACGTTATCTACAATTACTAATTACGCTTGTATAATGACATTAATTCTTACCGCTTGTGAAGTGAGTCTCTTGTATATTGTGATGTAATAATGCAGCATATTGCTACAATTAACCCTATTCGAAAATGACCGTGTCTCGAATCATGTAATGTTATGAATTGTCAGATATACTAGATCAAGAATCGTTGTATAGACAACCGTGTATGATTTTTGATCTAGTATATTCGATGATTCGTGCTTTTGATAATTCATTACGTAATTTTTTTTTTCTTTGTATTCTCGTCTCGAATTTACAAGATAAATCATGTAATAATTAACACGTTGATTTCCGTCATAACGTTTTACGATTCATCATACATGAACATACTCAGCCAGGAAGCTCTTACAGATATATTATAATCTTACGACCATGAATACATTATCTTATTACGATTTGCCTTACTTGACGGAAGATGCGAAAATATTGTTATTTGTGTTGATCGTCCGCAACTCGACTGACCCCTTCTCGGCCAGCGCCATTACTTATGATGAAATTTTTATTGCTGATACACCAAATTTGCTTTATTATCGATCCTTGGATAGAGTCAGATTGATAATTTTGAGTTGCATAATATGCCGGGATTGTAGTTATCTATTTGCGATGAGACTTTTTCAGTAAGTGCCGCTTTACCGCCCGATAACATCAACACGAGCAAATTTTTTGATGTATCACATGTCTGCAATGCGGCTAAGCTTCACAGCGTCGGCTGATCTCTGTTATTCTTGCCATGTGATTGTGAGTTTAAATAAATTATGGCAGAACGGGGGTTTAGTCGTAAAAATACACTTTCTCATCTATATCATCAAATATCGAGAACTTGTCTTCGGCTTGGTTCAGTCTCAAGACGTTCCTATTCAGAAAATCGGTTTCGTTTTCGATAACTGGACACTTTCAACTGCAAAGAAGACCGTGTCATACGCGTATAAAGGCCGTCAACATCACCGCACGAGTGAAAACAAAAGAATCGATATACGTCATATTTCTGCAAGGCGGATATTGTCAAACAGTCAAGAGTTCCGTTTCATCCTTCGTAAACACGGCACGTACGCAAGCAAGTATTCACTCTTCGGTGAAACGTACACGCATCGACTGCTGGGATTCCAAAATAAAGATCCGCTTCTGGTTCTCTCTATATTATTCTTCCCTTTCTTCCTCCCCGTCGTTCGAGGTGTAACGTACATGCATGTATGCAGTGTATAATATTAAAGTCATCCGATAAGACGGTCACCATAATCGACAACAACGACGATCCTCAGCTACAAAAAACTGGGTGAACGGAGATATACGACCGATCTCGACGGAGAATTACTACTTCCACATGATTTCACGATCTCATGCCGCTCAAAGTCCGCAGACGATCTGCCTTCGTTATAACGCTCTCTCGTTTCATTTGCATTCTCGTAGCGTTACAAATTTGGCGACTAATCGCGGCTTGAACACGACCTAACGATGTTAAGTATCCCTGGTCAATTCATGAGATAGAGATGCGTGTATCACAGATGTACGCGTTATCAACTATACTCATCGTCAGTCTTTAGGCTCGTCATTCCGTATCTACCGCACGCCCTCGTTTTCCGGCTCTGCCTATCGATCCTTTTTTTCCTCTCTTTCTTCGTATCTTATTCGAAGTGAGTACCCTGGTGAAAATAATTTTATAAATTCGTACGAAAATTTTTACCAACTTTTAAGGAAATTTCTTTGCAACGGTGTAGGATTTGGATCGACTCGTAGTTTTTGAGCTCAGATTTCGTAACGATTCTTAGTTTTTCGTACTTTTTACAAAAGCATGAATTTTTTTGTAAATCTAAGTTCAAAAACTACGAGTCGTTTGAAATCCTACACTTTTGCATAGTAGTTTTCGTAAAAGTTGGTAGAAATTTTCACAGAATTATTTTCACCAGCTTACATAATACGCTGTGTGAAAAACTTTTGTACCTATGCTCGATACTTGGTTGGGAAATTGATTTCAACAATTTCTCGAAGGTTTCGGAGCACGTCGTCTCGAAATTAAAATATGTTTAATGAATCACGTTGCTGTCATTGAGAGTGACTCGAGTATCACGCGATCGTGACTAATTAACTCCGACATTGTGCAGAAAAGAATTAACGCATCTAATACATCGGTCGTTGGCCGATATTGTTATACTTTGTGAAGTCGAGAAAATTGTCTTGAAGGTTAATCATCGTAACCCTGATTAAATTTCAATCCATATACAATGCATGTGAAAACCTTCGACAAATTGAGAACTTATGTATATAATGAGTTTTTAATCGATAATTATAATCACTTTTCCTATGAAATTGATACTTGGACATCGGCGCATCTTTCGATCCATTTCAATGTCAAGAAATTGAGCATCAGATACGGATAAAAATACAGATATATATCACTTGCGTTAAAACATTTTTACAATTAGAACATTTTATTTATAGTCCTTCCGTATTAGATATCGAGCTCTTGTAGCGTATAAACATTATTTTAAAATGAACACGTCGAAATTACTTTCACCCGTTTATGCAGACGACGTCGTTTATACGCATAATTAATACATTTACTTCGCAATATTTTTTCAATCGTTTCCCGAACGACATTCGCCACAAGTAGCAACACTTCTATCATCAGAAAATTGTTATACCAATTCAAATTGTTTTGTGTTGACGAAAAATTTATATCGATCGTTTCTCAGCCGTGCAGCGAAGAGAAAGCTGTATCATTGCGACACATACATACATGTGAATAGGTACGTATTATTTTATGCGTATGTGGCAGAAACTGTGATATTATAGTTCACAGCGAAACGGAAAAGTGAAAAGTTTCACATCGAATGATCTTCAACGCAATAACTAGAAAATTCCCATACGTGTAAACGCTGCAAGCGTGAGGCATCCAGCGTGTTATTTGTCGTGAATGTTACGACTCTTGCGGTAAAATAATTGACAAGAAAAAAACGCGGTTTTCTTAATTTACTGCACCGTCGAGAACTGGATAAATATACAGTGATAAAAAAAATAAAAAAAAACTTCAATCAGAATACACGGAACAGCGCAAGAGCGCGTGACGTCCCATATCAGACAGTTGCGCGCTTTAACATAACAAGTTCATTATACACAAACCATAATCGCTTAGATATGATTAAATTGTAATTTATAATGAACCTGCCAAGGAATGGTATACTTTATATTCAACTGTAAGAACCGCTTTTAAAAACTTATCGTTAGTATTATTACAGTCTAATGTCCATCCACCATTATTTTCGATTGTCGATCATTTATTACCTGCGGCGATAGTTGGACCGCGTAAATCTTGAGGGAGGAAACGGTAGCTTCGATTAATCCGAATTACAATTGGACGAGGAAAACCACGGGGAAGCTTTATTGCTGTAGTATAATTATCTACACGTCGTTTTACGGTTTTCGCGCACTCGATTTATAAGCACCTCCAAAGGATAGTTGCAAAACAGCGACAAGAGAAATGTATCTGTACACTCGGAAACCGCATCACTGAATGCTTTCGTAGCTCGTAAAAGGAATACGAGAATTAGTGATTTACACTGCTTACGAGCGGGAGAGAGCGTGGAGAGAGTGGGAAGTTGAGGAGGGTGACTTATGTCTGAATAATATCTCAGGGCCAAAATCAAACTGCAGTAACTAAAAAAATTTCGTTTCTTCGACACTTCCGTCAAAACTTATGTAGTACCATTTAATACTTTAATTTGAACATATATTCGTAAGGAAACTTTTTTCCAAATGTTACGGTTTTGGTTTCGGCATGCGATATGTATCTATACGGCGATACTTTGATGGGTGATTGACTGCTCGATCTCAGCACGTTCCCGCGTTTATGTAATCAAAAATATAAAAAAACTGTAAACCCAAGAGACTGCAGAAAAAAAAACAATAATTCAATCAGAACTATGAGTGAAAAAAAAACAGAGAAAACAAAGAAAATGAACGCCCAGTTACGAATGTGTTAATATGGCGATTTACAAAAAACGTAAAGAACTTTTTTAAAATACAAAGTTTTGCAGGAATTATGGCTATTACACAGTATCGGAAGCTGTTTAGGGTTTGGTATCTTCTAAATAGTTACACTCTAAATACGAAAACTAATAATTTTTGTGACAAGTGCGCATAAAATAAGGATGTCTTGACGAGCGTAAAACACTAGTGCGTAGAAATTGACTTTTAAGCACTAGTTTCATCAAAATTTTAGTATATTCTATCCACTGCTACTAGACGCAACGGAATAAAATTTGGTAAAAGATAGGTAATCATAGATTTATAACTAAATTTAAAACTGCGAGTTCGGAACTTTGTCATAATTTAATTTACAAACCTAGTTTCGATGCTTGATGCATGGCTATAGTGTTTCACAGCAAAAACTTCGTTCATAACTCCTACAAGTGATCGGTTATCGTATAACTTTTATGTAAAATATGAGCGGCGAAAGACTGAGAATCATTAATTTAATAAATACATTTATGTCAAAGGAATGATAACAATTTATGCTGACTAGTTTATAAGTTGCGATGTGTCTTATTACTAACCGTGCAATGATCTTTACCTAGACACGGTTGTAGTTTCCGTTTATAGTTATAGCTTATCAACTATTTCGGTGGGATCTCAGGTACTGATAACGGTGGTGAACAAGGCACTATGATAGCGTCAAGGAAACGTCTTTCGGATTAATTAATAGTGGCTATGATCAATTTGTTTTCCGTTCTTTTTCACCCAGAGATTCAGCTACCGAAAAAATTTTCTTCAGACATATTATGGAACGAAACTAAATACTCAATAAGAGAAAATGAATAATATGCAGATATGCTGTTTGTAGTACTTCCATTTCTAATACCAAGTATGAAAAACCTAGGTAATAATCCAAAGACAGTAATATTAACTGATCGGATAGAAAAGTTCCCCCGCAAATCTTTCAGTCGCACACGAAAAATATGCACGAACTTTAGGTATCTATGACCTTGAATTTTCCTCAAATCATCAACGAGCTGCTTGTACTGTTCATATCTTCCTGAAGTTGAGTACGATCACGAACTCTGGTGCACATCAAGCTGTATTCAAGAACACCGATTCTGACGTTCATCTCCGAGATTTCGTTCTTCATTTTTGTAATCGTTTTTTTGATATTTATCAAGGGAGCTGCAGGAAGAAAGTTGAAAAATTTTTTTACATCCACACTCAACGATCCATAATTAACTAATTCAAATTGTTTAGTATTGAACTGCAATTGTTACTTACTTCCATCTGTCATGCTTGATCCTCTCTCATCCATTTCTCGCTTAACTTGCTCTAATTCGTCAGTTAATTTATTTAGAGTTCTCGTTCTCTCAGTCACTCCACCACTGACGTCTCTGTACTGTTCCTTCACTTTCGACATTTCCTCCTGATCACAGAGACAATGCCAAATGATGAAATTCAGTAAATACCTCTGTAGTCTTTATGGCTTGTGTGAACTTTATCACATTGTCTTAGATCACAGTAAATCCATTTGCTTACTTGCAATGTTTGAAATTCGTTTAGGACAGGCTCCAGTTGTCTGTTTACATACATTTCTCGTGTTTTTATCTTATCCAACGTACTTGCTATGTCGGAATGCAACCTCTCTAATTGGCTCTTTGTATTGCCAAGATTCGCATAAATGTTTGACCGATGTTGTTTCATTTGATCCAAGTGAGCTCTCCAGTCTCGGGAATCTGTAGATGATGAACTTTTTTTATTACGAAAGTTTTATATATTTCTGATACAGAAATTGAAATAAAAAACGTTTAACAACCAGGAAAGGTTTTGAGAAAAACCACGTCGCTATACATGAAATCAATCAATCAATTATTTGAATACTTACCAGTTTTTACAGTTACCTTCAGCTGAGGTAAGACTCTCTCTAATTCGAGTTTCCATTCTTCCATGTCTGTTTTAGACTCAAGGATATTCTCCGGCTTCTGAATGTCAAGCTACAAAATATTGTATTAAAAAAATTAGGATTTTTTTGCATTCAATTTTCCATGCACTTTTATTTTTTTTTAATCATAGCATTTTCGGTGAAATCATTTGAGAGGTAACAGAATGCATTTACAGTTTTTCTGTCGACCATCTAAATTGACGCTAATGTACAAATAAAAATTTGTCAAAGTCTGAATTAGTTTACTAATTACCATATTTTGTCCATATAATTTAGTTATGTCATCTACATGTAAAACGTCATCCTCGTCCTCCTCCTCATACTCAGCCAACATTTCCTCCTCAACTTTTTCCAGTATCAACTCCGCATCGTCATCTTCTATCTCAGGTTCCGGTGTAGGATCTTCTGGGGGTATTTCAACTCTGCATCAATAAAGACACTTGAAATATGCGATCTACTTTCATCCGTAGTGTTTCAAGGGAAACCACTTTGGGCTTTCGATTTGGCATGTTGACTATCATTCGTGATAACATTACATAGAATAAATGGAAGCATATAATTTAACGTATTTGTGAAATCTGAAAATTACAAAACGAAAGGCAGATCTTTGCAGGTTTGATTTTAAACTAGAGCACCCAAATACAAAATGATTAAGACCATGAATCAAACATTAACAATGCCCTTTGAAATAATAATGTAGGTATAATTCAAGCCTGTTCATATCATTCCTGCTTACTTTTTCCATTTGAAATTGACAATTCTGATAGCCTGATCAGCGAGGCAGTCCAATACATAAATAGCATGCTCGCCAGCGCCCTGCTTTAATTTGTTTGGAGGAAATTCGACGGCAACGTCGATAGCTCTGAGGTGATCGAGAATCATGGATATAGTTGAGTTTGGATCATCGTATTCCTGCGGCTGTTCAAAACTCGTTCCACTTTTCCTTATCAACCAGGCAGCAAGCGAAGTAAACATGTAAAACTGCTCCCCCGAATTGGTCGCAACAACAAAGTAATGCCTGTTGGATTAATATCGCATGGTGAAAAAATTACGCAGGCAAATGAGTAGGATCCTAGTTAGTAAGAAGACCGTACCTGTTTATAGGTTTCATTTTCATATTTTGTACGAATTCAGTGTCGTAATTGAGGATTTTCAACTTATCAATTAAATCCTCCATGCGTACGCTGGGCGCGTAAGCTGCGCTAGGCGCCGTCGCATCTTCAATTACGATCTTTGGTGTTTCCCGAAACATTTTCACCTGTTATCAAAATATGCGGACGTTCCTGATCGTTTTGCTTTAACCAAGTCCGTGGCTTTATCTGGCTGTCAGTAAATGTATGACAAGTAAACAAACTCGCGTCGTTTGAGGATCGGGATCGCAACTTCGGTGGCTCTCTTTAGCATGAAGATAATGAAGTTCGCAACGTAATCCGCGTCGGTAAGACTCCTTTCTGTCGGATTTGTCGGTTTCACGCTTACCACACAAAATATCACTGACAGTGGAGCGCGTACGATTGCTTAGAGCATACACCATGGAGAAAGCTTGGCAGCGGAAAAAGCATGGAAAGTGTCCCCGAGTGCGAAAGAGAGGAAAGCTAAGACTCCATGTATGCGTTGAGCTCCGGCAAATGCTGCGGTGACCAATCAGGAGCCCGGCGCAAGTCCGGCAGCGGCAACCTCCGGCACGCCGCACCGCACTGCGTTGAGATCAAAATATTTTAGTTTTTCCGCAGTGTTACGTGCCAGCCGGTATCCACGGCGGCGCCCTCCCTACGCCCTACCTGACCAGCGTGCAGTTACCATAAGAGAGCCTTACGTGCTCTTACCGATAGTCGTAGATTAATACTAACACACATAGTCACCATCATAACGTCCAAATTCTTATATCGATAGTCCTCATACGCTAGATTAACCGTTATTTTATCAGTCATATTCATAACATACATGGTATATATTTTTTCCCATTTAACCGTTATACCTTTCAACATTAGCTTTCACATAAAACCTTTGATTTACGATCTCAACCGTAATAACCCAAAGTAATAAACACCTGCAGTAATTAAGATAATCGAGTAGACTAAACACCGGAAACATGGGAAGAGAAATCACGGATAATTCACAAATAAAGAAACCCCTATTCCCAGAATCCAGGATAGCGCCCTTATTTTAACGATAACAAGACCAATCAGCGATTCGCCGCTTGCTTCTCTAAACCAACTACCTCGCGCTAATCCACCACCGAGATCTCATGCACGAATCAGAAATCTTACCCTCAATTATTTCATCATCCTTAACCAATCATCCGAGACCCGCGAGAAACCGCGACTCCTTTTGAACTCCTCCTACTTTTCCTCTAATTCAACCTCCCCAGAAAATAGAATACATCAGAAGAACTTCAGACATCATAGAGAACAGATCAGATCTCTACCAAAATCCTAGAATAAAATCAATATAAGTCGTTCAGAACCTTCGAGACTTGTGACAGTTTGTCACTGCGATAGTGATTAACACCAATCTGTACCACGATTGTAAACCTGCCATCGAGAATTGGAAGGAGACCGTTAATAAATGTGTAATTAACCCAAGTGTTGTCATAAACAATTATTTCAATCACGCATAGTGATGGTTGGCACGAGCCCTACCTAACGAACTTTCAGAATTGTAGGCGAGTTCAACGAGAAGATCTGAGGAGCTGATCAGCGGATTCCCGAGATTTACATACACCAACTACGTAAGTCAGGAGAACGATTTAAATCACGCGGCGAATCAGAATCGACTCGAAACGTTCCTCTCGGAACATAACAGCAGTACCGCACGTCATTCGGCTAAAGTCGAGAACCTTCGGGGCCATTCGGAATCTGGCAAAGCTCAAATCATGGCTCAAATAATAGTCAACGCGACGTAGGTTATGTCGTATAAAACAGTTTATGAAAACAAACCATCAATAACATCAATTAAAGATTCCACTGTGGAATATAATTGTGATGACGTGAATGAATTTGTAATTCATTACGTGAGAAACCGCCCGGAATTATGCGATAGAGTATTCCTTTCTTTTAGGTAATGTAGCTATCGTTTGTATACATTTTTACGGCGCATCTTCGATTTCCGTACGTGGCGTGGCGCTAAAGCTGCCGCGTGCATGGAGTCGCCTTCCGCATGCGTTTGCCGGAGCTCAACGCATACATGTAGTGTTGGCTGAAGACAGAGAAAGCTGGAGAAAGGTACTCGTCTTACTATTCCCCTCTCTCTGCCGTCTTCAACCCTTCCATGGTATATGCTCTAAGATGTTCATCATGTGCACGATCTTACTTATCATGTGTATTCTTTTTAGTTCCCCCACCGTAGTCCTTACCCAGGTTTTAACAATATTTCAGAACATCGAATGCAGGTATAGTGAGATAAACACAAATCAAACTCTTATTTAACCGTGACGGAAGGTGTCCGGATTCATGGAATACGTTTGAATCGTAAGTAGACTACGTATCAATCTCTACATTCTAAATGAACGCCCATATTTTGTAGATATTATTGACCTAATTGTAAGAGCGTAACTCGTTGAAGTTAGTAACGTTATCGTAATGAAACATTGGGGAAAAAAATCACTATTTTCCTAATTTTACAATGATTTTGAAGGAACAAAGATTTTGAAATATGAGTATGTTTTGTATTATTACGGTTTACTGAATTTCAGATAACTCGAAAATCCTGAAATAACGGTTTTTTCTCAGCCTGAATCGTTACTATAATATTACTAACTTCAATATAATGAATATGCGGTGTTGGAATCATGTATGCTGTGTCGTCTGTGTTACGCAGTTAGCTACCTTTGAAGTAGATCGTGGGAGTTGGGAAGCATAATTGTTCGTAGATAAGAGATATGAAACCCAACAAAAAACGATATATAAAAAACAAAAAAAGAACAAACTTTATTCAGTGTGCTGACATAGGTGATGAAGGTATGTAATATTGTTGACAGAATGAAAAGTAGATTTCAAATTCAAAAATTAGCAAAGATTGTCTGCACTGAATGTAATATTAACAGTGACCTATACTGGGCAGCATGTTACTGCGTAACATTTCACTTTTGGATGGACGAACATATAATATATTAACATAGCAACAATGCCAGTAATAAATAATAAAATAGAGAGAATACGAAATATATACAAATATGTCACTGAAAATTCATCAGTCGAACTGCCAAAATATATGTCAAGTATCAACACTGTTCCATTTTGCAGTGTCATTAGCACGTAGTAAAAGCAGTACCTAAGGAAAGTGGACCCTTCTTTGAAATTTACTAAAGTGAACGTATAGACTACAGCTAAGACGGGCGAAAAAAGGAAAGTCGACAAGTCTAAATGTGCCGGTTCGGTTAGTTCAGATCTTGTCAATTCACGACAAAAGTTATGCGCTCCATCCTTCTGACTGTATATCCAGTAAGTCCATGATATCCAATTAAGCATGCAACCGAGAAATGTGGATAATGGCCATTGGCTTGCTGCAATGGCGATTAGAAGGATCCGAGCCCCTTGAATATTGATGATCAGTTTATTGTAAAAAAAATACGGTATAAGTCCCAGTTTCATCTCAAAGAGGATCAATGATATTCTTACCAATTGTACCCGAATACCACAGCAACATGATACCCAGCCCGAATATAGTTATTCGATGCTTATCCGGTTGGGCCGAGCGCACCGCGCATTGATATCCTATCATATTCGAGGCCAGGCTGATCACGGTAAAACACCAAAAAAAGATCGTCGAATGTATTTCTGCAAATTGAAATATCAATCAGTAGGGGTTGAGTAAAACAGAAAAACTAATAAAAGTGTAAATCAATCTCTGTAATTTAGATTATAGCACAAAAACATGAAGAGTAAAATTTCATACGTTTGATTGATAAAAAGTACACTAATTAAGAATGACATGCAGCTCTGAAAGGTAGACCATACCAGAATCCGAGCCTTGATTGAAGAAAAGCGTCATTTTTAAAATGAGCAGTAATGCTGAGAACAGAAAACTTCTAATTACGATGAGCAGCGTTAGATTTACATTATCCTTGACCATTGCATTATAGTAACGAAGGTTATCCTCATTCCCGTTGATTCTGTACATTCGGATTTTGACTCCATAATACATGCGTCGAATGCAACGTAAAAAAATATCTGCTTGTAATAGAACAGCCAGCCAGAGGAATGGTACCTTCAGGTTGGCTAGTTTTTCCCAACATCCTCTTTTCTTACGTTCATAGTCAGTCTCCGAAGCTGGTGTTTCCTAGTGAATGCAAATTATCAATGAAAAAAATATACACATTTTCCATATAATTTTTTTTTTTTTTTTTTTATATATCAAAGTTCAAACTGTCACTCGGGTCACACTGCCTTATCCAGCCGATGTGCATATTTGTTTATAAGATGATATTTAGGAATATTTAAAATTTGAAGAAATCCTTCACCGATGATAAAAGAAATTTTTATTTGATCGAATTTATGTAAAGCTTGAAAAGAATGTGTGACGTATTTATATGAAAAAAAATATATAGTAAACGAATCCCTAAATTTCCGCGAAAACCCCTGCTTATTCCAGAATTTCAGAATTCCATGACATTTCTACGTTTGCCAGAATTCCCTGACCAGTGGGCACCCGGTATTTCCGACATCTTCGAAATCGTCATTTTGATCAAGAATTTTCAACCATCTTACGACTAGATATATTCCTCCAAAAAGCACCTCTGATGCAAAAACATTTGGCCAAGTACATTAAATGCCGTGCGTACAAAAATACCTTTTTTAAGCAAACATGTACGCATTCAATCACTTTATCAAAAAATCTCATTTCACAAGAACAGTATAAACAAATGAATATCCTGTATCGGCAAAGATTCGAATTTTGTACTATTTTGAACGGTAACAGAGACCGTGGGCGAACTTGACGGCAGCGCCAAATCGACAGTATTTGTCCCATTGGCGCTACTCGACTCGTGCTCGGTAAAGTAATATTTAGGAAGGTATAGTCGAAACATTCTGTCCCGGTTACCCAAGATTTTTTGCGATTCCCGTGCCATCTCTAGAAGACTGCTAAAATTCTGTTGAACCGTCCCCTCGTCTCTCACCGTCGTCTCAGCCGACAAACTGTCAGCTGTGAGTTCAAAAACTATCAACTAGGAAATGTGTTTTTTTTTTAACTAAATTTTATGAATGCACTTCCTAACGGATACATAGGCATTCGTTGAAACTTCAGCGACTTTTGTCCAGAGCCCTTTTATTTACAATTTAGTAGAAGTTTTACCTCCAATAAGCTCGCCGCGCATCGCATCTTGGATAACCGGGGCACTTGTCCTTGCCACTGATCTCTACACCTTCCTAAATTGGCCATCGCACGAAATCCTATGCGGAAATCTGGCTGCGAAATTTTTGATTTTGTATACTATGATGTTATCACATTATTTAGGTGTCAACAAAAAGATATCTTAAGTATGAAAGATCTCTGCCTTTAGTTGATAGGGGTTTTCGTAATTATTAGATTTAGCTTCGAAATTTTCCAGTATAATTAAACGGTTGAAAAAATGCCTTTGAAGAAAAATTGCAAACACGAATTTCGATCAGAAATTTTCTGAATTTTTCGAACATGATGATTTGTTTATCTCTTCATTTTCCGCGCGAAATTAAAAAAAATCAAATTTAAAATGCCTATCCCACCATATCCCCCATAGTTTTTTGAAAATCGTATTTTTATTTTCTGAAAACTCGGAAAATTTTCGATGAAAATCATGTCTAAAAATTTTCTGCTCGTTTACCTCCAAGTCACAGTTTCGGCTTAAATAAAATTTGTGGACTTAGCCGACTTGTCTTTCAACATTTTTCACTGATATTATACACAGTGACATAGGAGAACATAGTAGAATTGACATTTTAAGTTTTACATTTTAATTATGCTGAAAATGAAATGTGAAAATGAAATTAGCATCGTTTTCGAAAGTCAGCAAATTTCCAATCGAAATCCGTGTTTTCAATTTTTGTTTTATAAGGCATTTTTTGAACCGTTAAATTAGAATTGAACATTCCGAAGCAAAATCTAATAATTACGAAATCCCCTATTAATTGAAGTCAGACATCTTTCATGCTCGAGGAATCTCTTTGATGACCTCTAAATAATGTGATGAACTAATCTCTCTATCTAATAAAAAAGTTTCAAACAAATGAGCAGGTAGAAAAAGATTATAATAACAATAGTAACAAAAAGACTATAATAACAATAGTATAAAAAAGATTATAATAACAATAGTATACGCATGAAGTTGGCGGTGGGGTGAGATCCCGAAAACAAAACAAAAAGCATCTAGCAAACCCTTTGACAGCTGTCATCGGCTGTTTATGACAGTCTTTGACAAATATCTTTATAGGTATCTGTTTCTGACACGCAAAAAATGAATATGCGAACGAAAATTATTAAGATGATTCCCGACGGGAATTGTCTTTTTCGCGCATGGCGTATTGTGTATACGGCACTCAAGATCGACACGCAGAGGTGAGACTGAGTATCGTTTCAAATATAGCGGATAATTGGTCTACATTTGCGGCTTTTATTACAGGTAATGAGTCAAACGGTGCTGTGATTAGGTCACCTGGTGATTACAAATCACATATGAATAAAAATGGAATATACGGGGCAGAAGCAGAATTAGCTGCAGCTGCGGACATTTTTAAGATACGTTTAATCGTGTATTGCGAAGAATAAATTCATCCACACCGGATCGGATCACAAAATGAAACACAATTCTCGCTACTCTTCAAGGGCGACGAAGACAGTGGACACTTTGATGTCTTGCAGAACCAAAATAAAATTCAGATAGTGAGTAATAAGTATGAAAAGTAACAATCAAATAATAGTAAATCTAAATATATCACCAAACAGTCAAAAGAACAGCCAGGATTTACGATGACAATGGAAAAAGGACGAGTTTCAAGCAGCAGACAAGGCGATGAAGATGGTGGATGGTCGGAAGTATCACAAAAGAAAGAGGAAAATAAAATTGTAAGTGCGAAGAACCAAATAAGCCACAGAATAAGATCCATCAAATATTCGTATAACCAGGTAAGAGGACGACCAGGATCGATGTTGACCACAAGAGAAAGAGGTGTTTTGCGGAATGAACAGCAACGCAAATATAGAGAAAAAAATAATATAAAGACGGTGATTTTGGAGAATAACCGGCAGAGCGGTAGTAAAAATAATTCAACGAAGGGTGTCGAAGAATTAGAAGAATCGATTGTGATTATTGATTTGGAAAATGAATCGAGAGGACGACCAACCAATGTGATGCACATAGAAGAGCGAAAAATTAGACGACGGGAACAGCAGCGAAAATATAGGGAAGCGAACAAAAAATATCATACTGGCTTTTCAACCAACGAACAGAAAGGAGGAGTTTCAACCAGCAGACAAGGCGATGGAGATGGTGGATGGTCGGACGTATCACAAAAGAAAAAGGAAAATAAAATTGTAAGTGCGAATAACCAAATAAGCCAGAGAATAATAATAAACAAATATTCCTATAACCAGGCAAGAGGACGACCAGGATCTATGTTAACCACAAGAGAAAGAGGTGTTTTGCGGAGTGAACAGCAACACAAATATAGAGAAAAAAATAATATAAAGAAGGTGATTTTGGAGAATAACGAGCAGAGCGGTAGCAAAAATAATTCAGCAAGCCAAGGAGATAGATCGATATCAATAGAGAAGGAACACCAATTTTCAACCAACGAATGGAAGCTTAGATTGATGAAAAAAAGATAAGTAAGCACAGAAGGAATTGAAGTGGACAGCAAGTGCAGACCTGTCATCAAATCAACATGAAGGAATTCGCCTGTCTACTAGACAATGCGTAAGGAAATAGTGAGGCGCGAAGCGCGCAGGGGCGAAGCCCCTAGTAGAAGAAAAAGAAAAAAGAATCAGGAGGTCGGATTTGCGTGCAGGATTCGGTGAAATGGTCTAACTATTACCTTACGTTCCCCCCGTGCAGCAGCTTCTGGAATTCGTGACTTACCACGTCGGAATACTGCATTTTTGCACTGACTCCGGCAGTTGCTACCGAGTTCAGTATGATCAGCCCGATCAAAAAAATAAGTTCTATATTTTTATTCGATGTCGAATAGTTGATGATATGATAAATATTTATGCCGAAGTGGATCACATAACCCACAATGGACCAAGCATTAGATATCAGTGTATAAATTGTAACACCAGGCGTTTCTTCAGCGGTGTCATTTGATGTTGCGATCTTTGTTTTTTTCTGAGGTGCTTTACTGTCGTTTTCTTCTTCGGTTTCCATGGTTTTCTATTTTTCTTGTCGTATGTTGAGCTCCGCTTGTACTTTATTGCGTTTTCGAAAGAACACTCCAGAATATTCTGCGAGCAGTTCCCGCGCTCTTGGAATTCTGCCTGCGCGGTCTCGGCATGGTGTTCACTTCCGGTGTTGATATGACATCCGGGACAATCTTTTGAAACTATACATACAATGCGCATGCGCGAGGTTTATCGGCTGCTCGGGCAGGCTGGCCACTCCGTGCTTCCGCTGTCAAAGTCTGTTTGTGGCGTCGATGTAGTTCATACAAATTTTTGAGATTAGAATCTCAAACAGTCGAGGTAGTGACTGGTAGTGACTCGGAAAGTTGATGCTAATGCTCTTTGAAAATTGGCTTCATTCGACTGAAATGAGAAATCTGTTTAAATGTTGGGTGCTTGGAAGAAACGCAGCAGGTAGGTAGGAACACTTTATTTGATCACTTTTATTATTTCTTACATTAGAAATAACAATGAAATTTTTTTCTTTCAACAGGTGATACGGCCAGAATAATTACATCTCTAATGTTTACTGTTATCTGCCTGTTCAATTTATCACACGTACAAAAATCATCGCCACTTTCAAGCGACTGAGCAACTTTCTCACTCTCTTGTGATTTCAGGTGGTAATATTGAATTTTATCACTTTTGAAAATAAGACATTAAGCCGAGCGTTCAGGAAATTTTTAATATCTCACTATCTGTAATAAAACTGTGAATCTTTTTTTTCTCGAAAATAGTTCAACAAAATTTACAAATAGTCGATAGTCAATGTATTTCTTCCGATCAATGAATTATTGCTACTAGTATTAAAAATTTTCTAATGATCATCAGAATTCATTTCGCAAATTTTCAATGATTTTCGATTAAATAAATGAAGGGAACCTAATACTCAAATTGAAAATTCAACTAATATTAGATTTATTAAAATGATTTTGCATTTCATGTTAGTGCGGTTCGAAACAAAGAAAATCTAATCTGAAGCGCAGAACTCAGGAACGTAAATCACATCCTGTGACACAAGTTGAAAATCAACTTTCTCAAAATGCGCCCAAACATCACAATTAGCTTCAAAGACAATCGTGTTTTAAAGTAATGTCAGAACATTATTACGAGGACACAGACTTATCAGATTCAAGATTGTGTCCCTTGTTCCATCAAAATAGATGAATATCTGGTTTTTAACGAAGTTCATGAAGATTTTTTTCCAAATAATGTTATCCGATACAATATCTTGTGCATAGTCCTCCGAACATCACCTTGTAACAAGGATATGTGGAAAGAGTCCCTTTGTTGCAGGAACCATTAAAAAATTCTTGGTATTCAATTTGTGCTACTGAATATCTTCTGCGTTTCATATTCCATTTCCAATCTCTAAATGAGATTTTTTTTGCTCAAGACAATGCTAACATAAAACGCAGAAATAATTGCGGTGAATAGAGATTCACAAGCTTTCAGTCTTAGCGTAGGACCCTATAAAGAGTGTGAAATTGAATTTGGTTATAAGTTGTCGTGCAACTAGCTAGCCAGATGACACCGTCAACTAAGATTAAATTTAAAGACATTTTTAGATGAAGTTATTTAACGATTCTAGATTTAGATTGATTCAGTTTGCCTCACAAAATTCAACCCTACAATCTAATTGAGGACTTGAGAAACTATTTATCTGAATTTAATGCCAAAGAGAGTGAAAGTAAGCGTCAAAATAAGATACCAAATTAAATGGTATAAAGTTTGAAAAACAATGCTGGTCAATAATAATGCTTGAATTACAATGGTGCACAGAATGATTTCTTGGTAGAATGAATTGGCAGCAACGGTTGACTAAAAAACTTATCGCTATTGGCTCGATCAAAGTGAAATGATGGGATATTCAGCCATTATGATCTGTAGTATATCCCGCTCTTCAATTTTGCCTCAACTGATGTTAAAAAGGTCGCCATGGCCTGATGAAATTTACTCTGGAACCTGATGTCTGACGGAACAACCAGGTTCGATGATTATAATGATTGCACCGCTCGAGAAACCAGGATCCTTGCCACCTGAACGTTTTAACTCTCAGGTAAGGCATAATTTTCCTCGTGTTAATCAAAGTTTAAACTTCGAGCCTGCTGAAAAAAAAAAAAAACGAATTTTATCATTGAATCCATGTTAAAATATTGTAATAGTCAAAGATCACGTAATTAAAAATTTACGTACATGCTTCTATGGCTGACAAATTTAGTCCCGCTTTGACAATGAATTATTTCGTACCTGAAAATATTAGAAGCTATTATTATCAGACAGGATCTTTTGGTATTTTTGGATACAACTAATTTCCAATAAAATGCACAATACATAAATCGTTAATGAGACGCATTTTTAATTTGATTTAAATAAAGAATCTGTTCACAATAAACGTTGTTTTTACTTACCTACCTGTTTGTCCAGACTCCCACTTGTTAATGACATTTCGCATTGAATTTCAGATTTTTTCTTTCAATAAATAACATCCAATTTCTGTATCATTTGATATTTGCTTTTCCGAACAAGTTTTATGCGTGCTCGTTTTTAATAGCTTTGAGGAAGTTCTCACAGTGCAACTTTTGAGCTCCTTTGTAACTCAGCCTGAATAGCTCGCAGGAAGCTCTACCGAGTACCGAGTTTCTCTGAAAGTACTGTGAGCTATTGATAAATCTCACCTACTTGTAATAAATGTTTCATTATTCGTTGAGAACGTTTCATGTGAAATTCATTGTCCCTTCCCATCTTAATTAATTTTTTTATCCGACTATAATTCTTTTCCAAGTTAACACTACAAATTGACACCAACTTGGAAAAGAATTGTAGTCGGAAAAAAAAAATTAAGGTAAGAACGTTTCATGTGAAATCCATTGTCCCTTCCCACCTTAATTAATTTTTTTATCCGACTATAATTCTTTTCCAAGTTAACACTACAAATTGACACCAACTTGGAAAAGAATTGTAGTCGGAAAAAAAAATTAAGGTGGGAAGGGACAATGGATTTCACATGAAACGTTCTCAACGAATGATGAAACATTTATGACAAGTAGGTGAGATTTATCAATAGCTCACAGTACTTTTAGAGAAACTCGGTACTCGGTAGAGCTGCCTGCGAGCTATTCACGCTGAGTTACAAAGGAGCTCAAACGTTACACTGTGAGAACTTCCTCAAAGCTATTAAAAACGAGCACGCATGAAACTTGTTTGGTTCAAAAATTTCAGAGCGCTCTGGGGACTTATTCAAATAAGTTCCCTGGGAGCTTCGTTGGAGGTTTCTGCTGTCTGGGTGTCTTCGCAAGTCGTTCTCTCTCGCTGGTTGACTCGGCTCACGTCAGCTCCCTTCGGTTACACAGTGGCGTTCCTCATTCAGACGGCTCACACCAGCCGTCCATCGATATCACGAGAGACGATTAGATAAAGATATCGCGGTATACTCGACGATCGATCCATCATCATCCTATACACCAAAAATTGTTAAAGAAGGATTTATTTTAACAAGGCAGCTATTTTTCGACTATTTTTTCTATTATTATAGGCTGTGATTCGTACCTATCGTAGCCCATATTTTCTCCTGGATGTTCGTTGGAATGCTGAGTGCGGATTAGTTGTAATTATAACAAAATCGGTTTCCGGTTCTTTGAAGCTATCGCGATTCGAGATGCCGACCCCACCCTCCACATCTTGGTCTAAAGGCATCGGGTTTTGGATCGTTTGGACTTTCGGAATTTTAAATCCCATCCGAACGAAAGTGCACATATTCTTAAAATCCAAGAAAGTGAACATGTGTACTAAAGCTAGGAAGGCGCAACAGAAGAGCAGAGCGACATCTCTCCAGGCACTCCATGATGAGGCTTTGTTTCTACAGCTGAAGAGTTCCATAATTTCGCAGTTTACGTTACAGATGTAAATAGTCCATATCATCCATATGAAAACGATGAACAACAAAATGTATATTGGCCATTTGCACACTATAAACGTGGTCGCTGATATCCAGCAGACTGAAACATTAATAATAATCTATTGAGTACCAGTTTTTTTTCACCACCGATTAGTAAAACAAAATTTCGCGTGTTGTCATCGTTGATTTCAAATCATGCTACAATTTAGACTTTATTATCAAAAAGAGCCACCTTCAAAACTTCCGGATACTTGATTTTATGGATAAATGCTTATTCGAACCTCAAGAAACTTGAAAATGCTACCCTCTGTATGGAGGATTCCTAAAAAGGACTATCCGACTTGAGTGAGTCGAATAACTGACATGTTGAACGATAGCATAAAACCACTAATTTAAACCATGATACAGAGAAAAAATTTAGAGAGTATTATACAGTGTTGACCGTTCGTGACGTCACAACTTTTTCCACAGCCAACACAGAAGGCAAAAATTCAGGCCTGTGCTTCGTACAACAAATGTGATAAAAGTATAAAACTTGAAATTCACATACATTCTGTTTACTTACCAATGCTGATGTAACATTGCAGCCAAATCCGGAAAACATACCATTTATTTAGTACAGCTCTATGAGAACGACCCGAATATATATAAAGATAATAGGCTTGCGAATCCACAGCGACAAATATTAACGCAGTCATTCTGATCCACACTGTAAAATTTAAATACTTTCCGATAAGTTCAATGTTGTGAAAATAAGATTTCTAATAAAATGTCCCAGCAAACATTTCATGTATTCTGTTGCATCAAACATTACGTAAAATATATGTGACTTGGTAATTTTATGTCTAGTAAATTGTAGAACACAATTCTTATTTATAAGTAGTTAAATATATAAATTATAAGTAATAAAGAATTATACCGTACTTAAACATCCTATCGGTGTCTCCTTCTGGATCATGCCTGCTAGTTGTACAGTCAGCTGTGGTACGTTTTCTATAAACGATGGCATCAGACAGAGTACAGATAGGTTCTCAATCTTTTTCTCGAGTTCCTCATCATAACTTATACCAGCAGCTTCGTCGATTTTTCCCGACATTTTGGATTTTCTTAACAGTTTCACATTCATTGCGTAACTGAAACGCTCCCAATAATGGCATAGTATCCTCAGATCAAACAGAACGTTAATCATGGCGAAAAGGAAATCTCCTCTTCTACACGAAAATATCTGTTCGTTTTCAGTCAATAGCGATTTTCATTAGGTCAAAGCTGCGGGGAGCATACTTAATATTCATGCTATGGGAAAATTTATTTACCTTTTCAGTCTCCCGCTGCTTTCGGTGGTTCATCATGGAAGAAATTAGAAGACTTCCGGCTCCCGATAATCCAATGAAGGTCAACGTTATGCAGCCATACGCAATTTCTTGGTGCGTAAAGTAGTCCTTTGTAGACATAATGTCGGAAAACGTGTCGTATATGTGACAAGCGGGTGAACACGTAAAACAGAAAAGCCTGAACCATGATATGTACACTTCGACATCGCAGCCTATGTCGCCGTCGCGTGCTTCGGACGGCATCGCAATACACGTGGTATCAGTACGTTTTTTACCGCTTCGATAACCGTCCATCGCATCTGGTAATCGTCGATCTGCCAAATTACAAATTGTTGACAACAAGTAGTTAATCAGTAGTTTGATATAATTTAATGTGAATATTATTTCTTTATAAACGATTACAGGCTGATTGTTTGAAATATATTGTTCAATTTTGTGCCTCCCGGAATTTCAATTTGCAAACTCGTTGGGATAGAAGTATAAAAAAAATTATTGAAGCACTTCAGAACGTTTTGCAGTCAATACTTACGAACATTGACGCAAATTTTAAAAGGCATGAAAAAATTTAACCACCGTACGGACACTCGAAATTTATAATTTTTTATTTACCTTTCACCGGTAAATTTAATGACCAGGTACAAAAACCGTTCATAGAAACCAAAAAAATGGTAACTTTTGATATAACAAAGGAACTTGATGCAAGTATCAACTCACAAAATAATTTAATATGCAACAAACGAACGTTAACTAAAACTTGCATCTCAAATCAGAAAATTTGAAAATCATTTGAAGTCCGAAGACGTGGATATGTATTCTAAATTTAGAATTACAATCATATTGAAGTTAGTCGAGGAAGAACCGTTATTTCGCAATTTTCGAATTGTCTGAAATTCACTAAACCGTAATAAAACAAAACAGACTCATATTTGGAAATCTTAGCTCCTTAAAAATCATTGTAAAATTGGGAATGTAGTGATTTTTTTCCCGTTGTTTGGTCAGAGATGTCTCTGATTTGGTTACGTTAACGATACTAACTTCAGCCTCGTGAATTACAACGGGCTTCTGCAGGCTTCGCTGCTTACTCATATAACTGCAGGCTGCCGCTATTTTCAAATTTAAGTGATTCCGATAATCAGTCATTTGACCGAATTTGCAAATTATGTCGAGTTGTTTCAAAAATATATATGTTGAGAGGCATAAATCTGACCGACGACGGCCACAGGGTGCATTTTAGTCGAACCCATGATTACTTAGTTTTGACGACCGTCTGCTATGTTGAGAAATGGTTTTTTCTTTTCATCTTTTGGTGTTTTGACTGTTATTAATAAATTACGAATCTCTCATTTCGACCTCATTTCCAAAATTGCGCACCTCCAACGCAATATATCATGATATTACTCATTGGTATAATCATGGGTACGTTACAGAAAAAAAGAATTCATCCTGTTGACAAAGTGTGTTTCCTCGAAAAGAGAGGGATCCTCAAAACTTTTTCACGAAGTTCTAGAGTGTTCTAAATACTAACCTTAATAGTGCAAATGAAGCCAAAGATTCCGACCAGCTCGTAATTTGAACCTTTTAAAAACTTACTTTACCTACAACACTTGACAAAACGATAAAAGTGTCGCACCCAACAGTCCCCGCACGAGTGCCAACTGATATACTCGGAGCGGAAGTCCTGTGGGTACCACGTCCTCGTTACGATTAGTACTCTGGCGCAGATTCAGGAGATATGGCTCCTTCTCACATCCCGCTCCGAAGGCTCGTATGGGAGTAATTATTTTTCTGCGGCTTCGAAACAAATCAGGTCTTCAATTACTGTTAAGGCGCATTTTGATGAAGCTATATTGCGAAAAATATCTTTTTACTAATC
This sequence comes from Neodiprion pinetum, assembly GCF_021155775.2. NCBI lineage: Eukaryota > Metazoa > Arthropoda > Insecta > Hymenoptera > Diprionidae > Neodiprion > Neodiprion pinetum. The sequence continues at coordinate 43,167,379 of NC_060234.1, forward strand.
TAACATTGCCTAAAAATATTGTAAATCGATCAAATAACGGCCATATGGGGATGAGCGCTTATAATTGAATCGAATCGTATGTGAGCGAAGAGTTTTTACCTAAAATACATTTATTTATACGTAGCAATAGTATTTACTTTTGTGTTGATATTAATTTATTTCCTAGCGAAATTACCAATATCACTTGTTGCTTAATTTCTACCGGCTTAGCGTTGGTCTAGTGTTATGCCACGTGATATCCCTATGGATTTTTGTGTGGGGTGAAAATCCAGACGCCATGTGCAGAATGCAGAGACCATAGCGCATGCGCTATGGCTTTTGCGTTCCGCTTATGGGTTCCGGAGTTTTATGTGCTTCGGTCTTAGAAATGCCTTTGATTAGCTGTCGCAGAATTAATGTGCATACGTGTACTATTGAAATTAAGGCTTTACTGGTGCTAGAATTCTTTGGGTCGGGAAAAATCTATTAGTTCCGCGTCACGGTCCCGAAAATCTCGGGGTTCATGAAAGTATCAGTTTTGTCGAAATTTTCGGGATTCCCAGATCTCCCGATGAAAGATGATGTACTTTTTACTGAAAATATTGATGCTATTTAGATACACGATTCAATATAAGTATTTAGTATTAAGTATTTATCCAATATCATAAATTTTAGGTAAGTTTGGTCACCCACGGTTCAGGTTTCTGAAAAAATTCTGTTTTACCGATCATTCCGGATTCGTAAAAAAACCCGATCCGATACGAACCCGAACTTTTTTCGAGACTTGGAGAACCCGCACAGCCCTAATTAAAATACTGTGACCCTAAAAGCATCAGATCTCAACCTATTGGTTTTTGATGGAAAAAATAAAATAAGTTACAAAGAAATGAAATTATTTTTTTCTTAGGATTGACATAACCGATTTGATTGAAAATTTAATATGTTATTGTAATGATTACGGTCAATTTCATATTTAATGGAATATTAACAGTCTCCTTATGATGCCTACGAAATGGCGAGACACTTTAATTATTGTTTATTACCTAATTTTAAAGGTGCCCAGGGCAGAGATATGTTGTGCAGGGTATAGGTTTACTTGTGAGTGAATAAAATAAAAAACTCGAAAATACGAATATATAATATATTTATTTAATTTGTATGATACTTTTAATTCGTTTCCATATACTTTGTATAATTACATATATAATGATTAGACTTGTCGTTCCATATACTACCTGAGATGGAATGTATAAAATTAATTAAAAATCTTGGAACTCAAAAGATTCCTCAACATAACGCAACATAAAATCATCCCTCTCTTGGATTGTACATAAATATATACACATATATATATATTTTACTATATACGCATCTCCTGTTCATTTTGTATTTCCCCTGTCATATGCCAGGGGAGAGATGTTTTTACAGAAAATCGTTGATTGTTTAAACTTGCACAGGACTATCTGTGAAAACAAAGTGCAACGACGTTCATCCGTCACGTATTGCCAACTTTGTCCCGAACTCTTAACACGCTTACACGGTATTAATGAGAAAGTTCATTGTATTCGAAGTTCATCGAATGTTCGAAATTCAGTGCGCCACAGAGAACACATTTTGAAACATAACTGCAGTCATTCTAAATAAAATTATTCTTCATTCTTTACTACTTTTTTTCCAAAAGACACAAAAATAACCAACATCTTGGAACTAACCGTATATATTGCTGCTATATTCTATTTAAGAGTTATGTTCTTAACTTTATTTGAAGGTTTTTGTATTCAACTTATTCTGTTAGTAGTATAGGGGCACTTTGGGGCGTCACAACAAACCCCCCTCGCACCCCTCTCCGGCGCCAGCCCCTCGCCTAGGAGTGACTTTGGGGCGCCTTCCCCTTCCCCCGCCGCCCCTCGCCTAGGAGTGACTTTGGGACGCCTTCCCCTTCCCCCGCCGCCCCTCGCCTAGGAGTGACTTTGGGACGCCTTCCCCTTCCCCCGCCGCCCCTCGCCACGGAGCGAATTTTGGGACGCCATCCCCTTCCCCCGCCGCCCCTCGCCACGGAGCGAATTTGGGACGCCTTCCCCTTCCCCCGCCGCCCCTCGCCACGGAGCGAATTTTGGGACGCCATCCCCTTCCCCCGCCGCCCCTCGCCTCGGAGTGAATTTTGGGACGCCATCCCCTTCCCCCGCCGCCCCTCGCCACGGAGCGAATTTGGGACGCCTTCCCCTTCCCCCGCCGCCCCTCGCCTAGGAGTGACTTTGGGACGCCATCCCCTTCCCCCGCCGCCCCTCGCCTCGGAGCGAATTTTGGGGCCCCTTCCCCTTCCCCCGCAGCCCCTCGTCTAGGAGGTATTTTATTCTAGAAGCTTCTCCGGACGACCACCCCTTTCCCGCAACCCCTTACCAAGGAGCGGTTTTTCCGCCTCGAAGTTCCGCGGCTCGTCAGCCCTTCGCCCGTGACCCCCTCGCCGCGTGGTGAATATCGTGTGACGACCCCTTACCCCGGGTACCGTTGACCGCGAATCAGATTCCGGACTCTACGGGATGGCCTCTGGGCCTGTGCACCCTGACCATGGGACGATCCCCTTACCCTGGTGCCCCTGGCCGTGCGGCCGATTCTGGGGCCACCTACCCATCTGGCCCCGCTACCTCCGTTCACGAAGCGAACTCTGCGACTTGGACGTTTGGGGTTACAGGTCCTCCACCCCGGCTCTCGTTCTTTCTCCATCCCTGCTCTCTGTGTCGGGTGCTCGTGTCACTGACCTTACCCAGCCGTCAGTGTTTATCCTAAGGTTTACGTGCGCTTGGAAAATATAGACCTGGTCACTCTCTCTCTCTTTCTTAATGCAAGACTATAGGCATACTTAGATGTACGAGGATCAGGGTGGGTGGGTGAGGAAACAGAACTCAATGGTGGATTGCATAGAAAAATCAAATCTCATCCTCGCAGGTTTATTCGGTTAACGCAGGTGCAAATACATACATGGTTATTACTATTTGTTTGCTTGTTGTTGGAGCAGGATGTTTTTATTTGTTATAGTTACAGCGCCCCACATCACCACTATACTTATAATAATTATAGCAATCACGAGTATAGACAGTACCACCCATGGATAAGGCTGTTCTTCGGGCACGTACAATGGTTCATCTACAGCATCTGCGTTCGCTTGGCGGGGTGTAGCCGTGTTGATCCGAGTCTCTTCACACGAAAAAATTCTCAGGGTAACACATACGTCTGATATTTCCTCTTGATTAATTTCGAGTTGTACGGTGCCCTTGGTCTTCATTGCGAAATAGCGGACAGGAGGTTATCCCGATGCTTGATGATGGTAGTGTCGAAATAGTTTGTTCAGAGGCTGGCTAAGGCTTTGTCCTCAGTTTCGATGGCCTGCTTGATTTCAGCAGCGAGGTATGATGGAAACAGACGGGTAATTTCAAGGAGAACAATACTGAGGTAATTCTCGGCAAAGGCAGGATTCGCTGACGACGCGATGTGTTCTAGGACAGCGCCGTATTCCTTCTCCGCTATTTGCCTGATGCGATGAAGACTCGGTTCCTTGAGCTGCGTCAGATTCACTTTCTCGGCTATGTATGCGACGTATGATTTCTTGCACTCGTTTACCGAATGGGCTAAACGCTGAAGCCTTCGTAGCCGTTCGTCGACACACACAAATATAGCTTTAAGTCCGTTGAATGTGGATTTCTGCATTACAATGGTGGGTTGATACACTTTCTGGCGTTTGGCGGGTGACTGAAAGTTCTCATCCTGGGTGGCCGTGTCTGCGCAGTCTGATTCCTTATCTTCTGATTCGGTGACTTCGGATTCCGTAGGTATTTCAAATCTGACGGCTCGCTCACCGTGTGCTGTTGACAATTCGACGTTGCAGCCACCAAGCTCAATCCGATTAAAATACCATTGGGCATCGGTGTATCCTTCTATGTCAAGGTATTCGGAGATATTGTCCAACTCATCTGCGAGTCGCGACCAGGCCGCTGGTGTCAGACGCACGCCGCCGGAGGAGTTGTTGACGAGTTTGATGACCGGTTCAAACTGATCGTCGAGCCGTAGACCGAGACCGATGACTATTTTCTTCGTAAAAGAATTATTTAGACTATACGTTGTCGACAACAGCAGATTTTTCTCAGTCTTTTTCAAAGCCTTCGTAAATGTTTTATACATTTTATTCACGTTGCCCATTGGTGCAGAAGATTTGGATGTAGCCATAGTTCACGTGAGGATTCTTCCGTAGTTGTCGCAAGACTGACGCTCTTTTGTATCTCACTTGAATATAGAGGGTGTAACCCCCCACTCTACAAAATGGCGTTTACAGCGTGACTAAAAAGAATTAACGAAATTCTAATGCCTCGTATGATTCAGGCGTTCCTTACCAGACTATATCAAGCTTACGCCGTTGATTATATTTCGTTTCCACGATGGGGAGTAAGACAAATGTAAATATGTCGCCAGAAAACCCAACGATCTCGATAGGCCTGTATCAAACTTGCATTAGGTTTAGAGCTCGAATTCGGAGCTATGGTCGGTGCAAACAGTTGCAGTCTATCGAGGTATGTATACGTAGACATTGCAAGAGAAGAAAATAATGGGAAGGGTTACGGGAGTAGACAGCATGGTTCATGTTATACACGTAATGTTTGGGACTTGTGACGGTTCGTAGGCTGGCCCGCGCTTTTCCGACGTACAGCCTTAGGGTATGTTGTTTGTTATGCCTTAGTGGTCGACGAGGAAATACAAAGGGGCCTCACCGGGTGTATCATTTCGTTGTCGCAAGATGAGTCTACAATCTCCGTAGGCCTGCATTAGGTTTATATCTCGTTTCCGTTTCTGAGGCTGGTGCAAACAGTTGCAGTCTATCGAGGGACGTATACGTAATCATTGTAACAGAAGAAAGATGATGGGAAGAGCTGTGGGTGTATACAGCATGGACCGTGTTATACTTGCAATGTTTGGGCCTTGCGTCGGACGGTAGGCTGGTCCCCGCTTTTCCAACGTACAGCCTTAGGATATGGTGTTTGTTATGCCTTAGTGGTCGTCGCGGGAATACGAAGGGGCCTCACCGGGTGTATCATTTCGTATTCGCAAGATGAGTCTACAAGCTCCGTAGGTCTGCATTAGGTTTATATCTAGTTTCCGTTCCCTAGGGTGGTGCAAACAGTTGCAGTCTATCGAGGGACGTATACGTCATCATTGTAACAAAAAAAAGATAATGGGAAGAGCTGTGGGTGTATACGGCATGGACCGTGTTATACTTGCAATGTTTGGGCCTTGCGTCAGACGGTAGGCTGTTCCCCGCTTTTCCAACGTACACTCTTACGGTATGTTGATTGTTATGCCTCAGTGGACGAAGGAATACAAAAGGGGGTCTCATCGGCTGTACCATTTTGATGTCGCAAGATGAGTCTACAATCTCCATAGGTCCAGTATGCATTAGGTTTATAACTCGTTTCCTATTCTGAGGGTGGTACAAACAGTTGCAGTTTATCGATGGCGGTATACATAGACGTCGCATGAGAAGAGTATTAACATTATTCTCAAATTCACTTGTTTCTAACCGTCACCAACCGCCGAATCAGCTCCACGATTTGAGGTAGGAATTGCGAGTGAATCCATCGGATCGTTTTCTATTTTATCTCTAAATTTCATATGTCTCGACGAATACCCGTTCTCCCGTTAATCAAAGTAGGCTTTAGGGCATGCAAGTTTTTCAACAGGATAAATGACGTCAGCTGTACAACTTTGTTTAATTATGAAAAAACCATGATTATCGCTGTCAATAGATTTGTTTTGCCATATGTAGCAGGCAGCCTCCGCGTTGGGTCCGGATGGCTTTGGTTTATTTTCACCCTGGCTGCGGGTGTCTCACCGCGAACCGCCGCGGAAGGTTTACGCTAGCGGACCATAGTAAAATTTCGTATACTTAGCTCAAGAAGCGGCGTGGTAACGTATTGTAATAGCATTTGGCCTAAACAAAACCCAACCTGTTGAACTTATAAATGGTTGTGGGCCCGGAGATCTTCTCAGTTAGAAAATCGCAGTGTTGGCGAAAACAACGATTCTGTGTCAATTATTGCCATATTTTTTAAATAATGCAATCAATTAACGATCTCCGTTACGCGGTGGTGAAGGCAGCTAGCCAGGCTAGGAGGGCTAACGCGAGTCTTGTGCGGGTGTGCCCTGTTTTTCGTCGGGAGCTGTTGTTCCGCATGTCACATGCAGAATTGCTTCGGCATTTGCGAGAGCTTCTGGCGGTCTGCGGGGCACGGGCCCTGGCGCACCTCCACAGCACCGGTGCGTTGCGGGGTTACGAGTGCCTCAGTGTAGCCGCGAGTGTAATTCGTCAGCGGGGTGCCACCCGCTTCGCCGTTGTTCGGGCGCTGATGGCTGAGTACAACGAGCGAAACGGTAAGTTGTTATTTGTGTTGTGCGCAGTGTACGTTTGTGTGGAGTTTGAATTACCGGATCTTCAGAGTGGGGTAAAAAGATAAAAGAAAATATGTAATATGGAAAAATTTAGATCAAGTTTTCCAACCGTTAGAATTCCGCGCGATGCTGGAGGACTCCGCGGAGAATGAGGCGGCTCTTTGTGATATCGTCGTCGACGTCGCCGATGAGACGATTGCGTCGCAAGGAGTAGCGCTGGGGAGGCCCACCGAGGAGCCGGTTTCTACCGCTCGTGACGGTAAGTCCGGATGATTGTCCGTACGCTGTGACGTAGCAGGGAGTTGTCGCGTATAAATACGTTGTGCGCGAGTGGTATATCAAAATTTCTTTGTGTTAGAATTCATGATGGATACCAGCGAGAACGAGGCAGCTCTTCTCGAGGGCTGTGTTGCCTGCGAGGAGCTGGCGATTGCGGGGGAGGCAGGGGTGAATGAGACGATGGTTAACGATAGGTCCGCCGAGGAGCCGATTTCTGTCGGAGCTCGTGACGGTAAGTCCAGATGATTTGTCTGTACGATATGCCGTATATCATGGAGTACCCGTGTGTAAATACGTTGTGCGTGAGCGGTGTTCCAAGAGTTCTAGAATTCTTCTTTCACGCGTGTACTGAAGGTTATTGTGTCCGTTGCAGAAATCGATTCATCACAGGCATCGACCTTAGTGTTGTCACGTCCAGGTCCGTCAGGAGTGTTGGAAATTCAAGGTATATAGGAAAAGTTTGAAAACAAAAAATGCAGACTAGGTATTTTGATATGAACTCACGAGCAATTTCTTCTCTGGTGGGGGCGGGTAATTAGATCCGGTCGATGCTCATGAGCCGGTGGTAGCAGAAGAAGAAGGAGACAATTATTCCATATCCCCAATGGATGAGGCGATAATATTCTCGTGGCCGCAGACACCCGAGAGTGGAATATTCACTCAGATGAGTTATACTCCGCCGGCGATGGACGAGGATATTTTTTAGGGGACCTAATCACGCGGGTACTCTAGGGTGTGCGTTTCTAGTAAAACCGCGAAATTCAACTATACTTGCGGATTGACGACGCTTTACCATGGGGGTTTAGTCTTATTTTTGTTTTATATGTACAACAGGGGGTCTTATGCAAACTGTTGGTCCGTTTCGCGTGAACGACGGCGCCAGTACCTCGGGCATACAGATCGGCGGGGGTAGGGCCCGGAGGGCTCCGAATTACGATTCTGACGTGACATTAGAGTCAGACGATGACGAGACACAGACAGCTTCCGACGTGGCAATTGAATTCGACGACGATGCTGACGACGACGAGACAGAGGGTGCATACTCTGGAAATATGGGGAGAGAATCGGGGCTGGAGAGTGAAGCCGCGAGCGAGAAGGAGTCAAGTCAGCCACCCGATGACGGGGCTGATTCACTGGGTAACCGTTTCACGGTTATCGGTGAATCAACGAAATTCATTCGTAAATTCGCGGTCACAGGGCGTGAGTTGCGAATGAAGATCGCGGCCCCTGAATCGGGTGTTAATCTAGTGGAGTGGCTGGAGGACGCGTTCAGAGACCTGCATGCTTATGCCGTAGCAACGTGTCGGAGTAGCGACTACGTAGGTTTCACGTTTAGCGCGGAGAGTTTTAATCATGGTCCTGCGTGGTTATCGTTCCGGCCGGTGAGGGATTCGCGGTACAGTGACCTCTGGAAGTTAGTTTTCAGCGTAGCCCAGAGCGCATCAGAGTTTGGCGTCGACAGCGTCTTCACCGTGACGGTACACAGTGTTGGAGTACCGGAGGGTCGCGGAAAGCCGAAGCCGATCACGCACGCGGGGGTACTCAAAAAATCTGTCGTGCAGATTGTCAACAGTGACGGGTTGTGTTTACCTCGTGCCCTCGTTGTAGCCAAGGCTCACGCCGAGAGAGGCCCGAACCGCAGTGGCGCTCTGCACGAGCATTACGAGATGGTGAGATTCGCTAGGTCCAGTTTCCAGCGTGCAGAAGCGCGTAATCTTGTTGCGAACGCCGGTGTCGAGATTCCGCCAACGGGGTGCACAGTGCATGAAATCGCACAGTTCCAGAACTATCTGGCACGCGAGGGATTCCTCATCACAGTGTACGAGTTGGGGAGGCTAGGTACCGGCGAAGCGGCATTTTACGACGGTACTGCCGTGGTGAGAGCAAACGGAACAGGCGATGTCAGGCACCGATTGAATCTGCTGTATTATCCCGAAGAACAGCATTATTGCCCAATTGTAAATTTAACCGCGGCGGCAGCAGGGGCCTTTTTCTGTCAACCCTGCAATAGGAAATTTAACAACGGGTACGAACACCGATGTTCCGTAAAGTGCCCACAGTGCCTCGCATCGCCACCGTGCAACAGCCAGTCTCGCGAAATCGAGTGTCCCGATTGTAGACGCGTGTTCCGCGGTAACGGTTGTCTGGAGTACCACCGCAGGATCGGCTCCTTCAGTCCGCGTCGTTCCGTTTGTGCAACGCTGCGTATATGCCGGAATTGCGAGCGATTCGTAAATCTTTCGCGGAGGGCACACATTTGTGAAACTCGGTTTTGCGTCACTTGCCGCTGCAACAGACCGTACAATCACTACTGCTTCATGACGCCGCTGAAAGACGCGACAAGACCGAAACGTTATATCTTCATTTTTTATGATTTCGAAACGCAGCAATGCGAGACGGTAGACGGTGACGCGACGACAAACATACATGTGCCGAACTTGTGCGTAGCGCAACAAGTGTGTACGCAATGTATCCACGATCCCGATATATCGAACGGCTGTTCCGCTTGCGGGCTCGTGCGTGAGTTCGTTTTCAGGAGGGAACCGGTGAAGGAGTTGGTAGACTTTGCTACTCGGCCCGTTCAGGACTTTGCCCGCATCGTATGCATTGCGCACAATGCAAAAGGTTTTGACGCGCAATTCATACTGCGGCATATGGTTGAGCGGGATGGAAACCCGCCGCAGGTCATCCTAAGCGGCAGTAAGATCATTATGCTCGAAACGGGTCACACCCGATTTCTGGATTCCTTAGCATATATGCCTATGGCATTATCGGCGCTACCGAAGGCTTTTGGACTACCGACTACTTCCGTGAAAGGTGTATTTCCCCACCTTTTCAATACCCCTGAAAACGTGGGTTACGTGGGACCGCTCCCCGCAGCGAAGTTTTACTCTCCGGATACCATGAGTAGCGATGCGCGAGCAGAGTTTTACTCATGGTACAACGAGGCTGTAGCGAACGACCATCTGTTCGACTTTGACGCGGAATTGTTGTCGTACTGTCGGTCGGACGTGGATATTCTGCGACGTGCGTGCGTAGCATTCAGGGACATATTTCTGGAGTGCGGCAGAGTGTGTCCCTTTACCGAGAGCACGACAATTGCCTCGGCTTGTTCGGTGCTGTTCCGTAAAAATTTTTTACAACCGGAGCGAATAGGTATCCTGCCACCGGGCGGCTATCGTCTTGCCGATGCCCAGTCTCGTAAGGCTCTGGAGTGGTTGGTCGTGAAAGAGCGCGAGCTGGGTATTGACATCAGGCATGCCGGAAACGGACGTGAGTTTCGGATTCCGGAGACGGGTCGCAAGGTGGACGGATACCATGTCGCGGGCGACGGTACGCGACACGTCTACGAGTTTCACGGTTGTTTCTGACACGGCTGTCGTAAATGTTTACGAATCAACCGCGATAGGCGTAGCGTCAACGGCGAGACGTTGGATAGGCGTTACGAGGAAACTCGTGCAAAGATCAGCCGTATGCGCGAATTGGGTTACCGCGTGACGGAACAGTGGGAATGCGAGTTTGATCGGAGCTTGAGGGAGAACGATGAGATGAGGGAGTACGTGGCAACACACCCGCTGATCGCTGGCACTGCCACGAGCGAAGCACTCAATCCGCGTGATGCGTTCTACGGCGGTCGAACGGGGAACGCTTCCCGATACTACGAGGTGAAAACAGATGCAGCGGGCAACGCGTACGAGGAAATACGATACGTCGATGTTTGCTCGTTGTATCCGTTCATCTGTAAGAATGGAAGGTTCCCTGTTGGCCACCCGACGGTCTACGTTGGAGAGGAGTGTAAGCTCTTGACAGGGTCGAGCGGTTGCGACATCACGCGAGTTGAGGGGCTCATCAAGTGCCGAGTTTTACCGCCTCGCAATCTTTATCACCCTGTTTTGCCGGTGCGCATGCATGACAAACTCATGTTTGCCTTGTGCCGCTCATGTTGTCAGAGTTTGAACCAGGACGAGTGTAGACATGATGACGAGGCTGCGCGAGAATTCGAGGGCACGTGGGTGTCGATCGAATTAAAAAAAGCCGTGGAAATGGGATACAAGATCAGGAGCATAAGCGAGATCTGGTCGTATACGGTGACATCGTTTGACCCGACTACTCGTCAAGGTGGGCATTTCGCCGGCTATATCGACACCTTCCTCAAGATTAAGCAAGAGGCAAGCGGCTGGCCTGCTGAATGCGAGGACGAGTCGGCTCGAATGCGCTACCTTGATGAGTATGAGCGGGTCGAGGGTATACGGCTAGATCGCGACCGTATTGCTAAGAATCCCGGCATGCGATCAGTTTCCAAATTATGTTTAAATTCGTTTTGGGGCAAGTTCGGGCAACGCGAGAATCTGGTAAAAACAGAGGTCATAAAGACGCGTCAGCAGCTGCTCGAGCTTTTGACCAACCCTGAAGTCGAGGTGTCCGGTTTGCTGCCCGTGAACGACGAAGTGTTGTACGTGCGTTGGTCGCACGCGCAACACAGCGTTGAACCGTCAGCGCTGGCAAACGTCGTGATTGCCTCGTACACCACTGCCCAGGCTCGGCTGAAGCTCTTCTCGTTCCTTGAGAAGCTCGATCGGCGCGTGCTCTATTACGACACCGATTCAGTAATTTATACCCGAAACCTCCGAAGGCCAAACGAGTATGAACCTCCCACGGGTAACTTTCTTGGCGACCTGACGGACGAGTTGGTGTCTTACGGCCGTGGGAGTTTTATACGCGCTTTCGTCTCGGGAGGGCCAAAATTCTATGCTTTTATCATTAAACGTCCGAATGGTGAAGAGGTGGAAATTTGCAAGGTGAAAGGCATATCACTGAATCACGCAACGAGCTCGAAAATCAACTTCGAGGCCATCAAGCGGATGGTGGTAGAAGCCGCTGCACCCATTCCCTTGGAGTATCGCGCCATTCGCCGAACGGAACTGCACGCAGTCGTGACGCGCTCCGAGCACAAAACGTGTAAACCGGTGTACGTGAAAAGGCGTTGTTGCATCACGAGTTTCGATACGCTGCCCTACGGTTATCGCACTGGATGATGACGAAGATCCCAGACTCCGAGCAGTTGCACACCACAGCTTCCGTCTTCTCACCCTGCGGTAGTACAGACACCCGGACGGCAAGCCACGCGCGCGTTTGAGCGACAGATAGATAGACAGACAAACAAATAGACGGACAGACAGAGGACACCGAAGGGATTCTTACCCCAACCGTCTGTTATTCCAACCGGCGAGACGCCAGGCCAACCCATCAGATACTCTCTTGTATGTGTCCCGCCAAACTGTATAAAGGTTAGTACCACGCTTAAACCCTACGCATGAAAAATTGTGAAAAAATCTCGCATTGCTCGTAAAAATTCATCTCGTAAACCGCGGCGGGGCGCGCTGTTTTCAAGCTGATATCACTGCGCGCACGCGTACGAATAAGCTCATGGCGTACGCGCCTCACGCACAATCAGCTCGACCGCGACCGCGCCGATGAGCTCGTACCTGCGCGGTTACGCTTCCGCGTGCGCTTGAATAAGCTCATGGTCAGCGCACGAAGGGAGTGCCGCCGCCGCCGCCGCCGCCGCCGCCGCCGCGAGCAAGCTAGCGTAGTAAAAGAACGTGTTTTCAATTGTTTCAATTTTTTATAGATCCCGCATTATCCATGGATTCTTCTTCTTCTTCTTCTTCTTGTTCGATGACGGACACACGTTGGAAACATCCGTTTTCGGCCATTGTAGCCGGGCCATCAGGGTGCGGTAAATCAAATTTCGTCAAGAACTTTCTGCGTCATGGAACGTCAATATGCGACACAAGATTTAGTCGTGTGATATGGTACTTTGACGAATGGCAGCCGTTGTACGACGGGGACAAGAGTATAGAGTACCGCGAGGGGTTACCGCAACACGCCGATTACGAGGGTGACAAAAAACCGAAACTTTTGGTAATCGACGATCTGATGCGAGAGGCTTCAAACAATGTCGTCGTTGATCTTTTTACCAAGGTCTGTCATCATAAGAACCTCAGCGTTTTCTACATAACACAAAATCTCTTTCACAAGGGCAACGGTCAACGAGATATTTCCCTCAACGCAAACTACATAGTCTTCTTCAAAAATCCACGGGATCGTGCCCAAATTCAACATCTTGCCAGACAGGTGTATCCCGAAGATCCGAGGTTTCTTCAAGAGGCCTATCACGACGCTACCGCAGCGCCACACGGATATCTGCTTTTCGACCTGAAGCAATCCACTCCGGAGAATTGCCGTTTCCGATCAAACATCTTCCCTTCGGACGATAATCACTATGTCTACGTTCCGCGAAAGGATATAAAGGTCACCAATGCGCACCGGGTTCCAGTCGTTCAGCTGTGATGCCTCGAATACGCCGTACCGCGTCCGGTCGCAGAGCTCGTGCCGATTTCACCAAAGCAAACGCAGTAGCGCTGCACGCTCTGCAGAAATTGAACCCGTCGCAGAGATCGGCATTGCTACGCACGGCCGACAATTCGCTGGTAAAGACCATTTGTGAGTGTGCATTGAACACCTTGGAGGGTAACGTAGCACTGTCCAGAATTCAGAAAAATCGTCTGGCACGTCATAAACAGACATTACGGCGGTTGGCCAGCAACCGGGGTACCTGGAAGTCCAAAAAACGTTTTCTTGTTCAACGTGGGAACGGATTTCTCACCCTCTTGCTCGCTCCGTTACTCGGGACTTTAGCCTCCAGCCTCTTCTCCAAGTAGCAAAATGGAACGTACAAAGAAGATGGTTTTAATTCCTATGGAGAGTATGGAGAGATTTCAACAACGCGTCAGCGAGGGTATAGCCACTACGCTTTCACCTGGAAATACAACTACCACACACACCGATCCCGTTTCAAGACTCGACAACGAGATGAAGGACATCTTGAACAAACCGTCGAAAGACGACGCAGAAAAATGGAAACTCTATCAGCAGGTACTTCAACGATATTTGTTTTTTGCAAACGACGCACGCAAACCCATGAAATTAGACGTTCTCGAGGAAAAGGAGAAGGAGGAAGAGGAGGAGGAGGAAGAAGAAGACGGAAATACAGCCGAAGAATCAATGATATCTCCCACCGTAGCTGCGAGTCCTGGCAACGTTCAAGCGCGCGCAAAGAAAGTCGCGTCAGCGGTACCAAAGAAGTATCGTGCAAAGGCCGAAATGCTGATGCGCGAACTCGGCAGCGTACCGGAACGATTTTCTTGGGATGCCGCAGGAACCGTCTCGTTAGACGGCGTTACAGTTCCCGGCGCAAACATCGTCGACCTCGTCAATCACGCCATGCCATCTAGGAAGACTTTTACTCCTACAGGGGCTGGTCAGTTTGCACGGTTTCTTCAGACGATCAACGTACCCCGAGAATACGTGGGGAACGATACGCTTTGGAAAGACATACGCACATTCGACACTCCGGGTCTACCGACGGTAACATCGCAACAACTATCGACACACGCCAGTAGTTCCCCGACGAAGCGACGAAGTTCCGCAAACGTTACACCCGTAACCAGCCGTTCTCACGACGCAGGATACGCTCTACGCAAACGCGCCACCGGAGCAAAATCCGGTTGGAAAACACTTCGGCTGAAGAAAAATGACGACTCTTCTTGAAGAAACGTATTACAATCCCTCGCATACTGCCGGTTACGCGGGAGCACGAATTCTGGAAGATGTTGCACGCGAAAACAACTCTCGCGATTCGGTGAGAAAATGGCTGGCAGCTCAGGATGCCTACACCTTACACAAACCCGTGCACAGGAAATTTCCGAGAGCAAGGTACAACGTTTCCAACATAGACGACGTATGGGAAGCTGACCTGGCTGACCTGAGTTCCATGAAGAGCCGCAACAACGGTTTTCGCTATCTCCTGGTGGTCATCGATGTATTGAGCAAGTACGCATGGGTGGTCCCGCTGAAACGAAAGACAGCCGCAACCGTTGCTGAAGGTTTCGAGCAAGTGTTACACACTACGCCGCGCAGACCCGACCTACTGCAAACGGACAAAGGTAAAGAATTTGTCGGGAGTGCTTTTCAGAAGATACTTCGCGACAATGAAATACGATATCGTGTTACTCGTAATCCCGATGTGAAAGCAGCTATCGTGGAGCGATTCAATCGTACACTCAAAGAACGCCTGTGGCGTTACTTCACGCATAAAAAGACGCAACGCTACGTCGATGTTTTGCCACAAATCGTGCAAGCCTACAACAATACAGTTCACTCGAGCATCGGCATGGCGCCGTCGGAAGTGACGCTTCGCAATGCTGCTACAGCACGTGCCCACATGGAAAAGCGTTATCCTCCGCGTCCAAATGGCAAACCGAGATTCCATAAGAATGATTTTGTACGAATTAGTAAAACCAAGGGAACATTTGAAAAAGGCTACGCGGCAAACTGGAGCGAAGAATTATTCAAGATCCGACGAGTGCTTGCACGTTCACCGATAGTCTACGTCTTGGAAGATCTCAACGGCGAAGTAATCGACGGCTTGTTCTACGACCCTGAACTTCAGCGCGTGGAGGGGGAAACACGGGGATGATAAAATAGCGTGTTATTGCAGCATGTCTCGCAGTCGTTGAGTGTTCACCGTTCGTTTCGTGCATCAAAGAAAATGTCCCGGGATCAGTTTTACCTAACTTTACCGAGCAACAGCTCGATGCAGTTTTTTCCGGAGAATCGGACGTGCTGTTACATTACCCAGTTACCGCGTCAGATTCAACTAACGGGAGACTGGGAAGTCGGGCTGGCCGAAATTCATTATCCACTCACGTTTGAACACCCTCGGGGGTATGCGCCAGTGAAAAATGAAACGATACCCTGTGTCACGCATTACAATAGTCCTGGGGAAGGTGCAGTTGAGGTATCAGATTGCAAGCTATCCGAAACCAACAAATCATCAAGGATCCCCGGCTGCCAGATGTTTATTTATTGCGATCTGGTGGAGCCACGTATCGTTGGAGATGTTTACGCCCCGCTGTTACGAGTCATTCAAACATGCGGCAAAGACAATATCTTACAAGGCGAATCAGAGATGAAAACACTATCGCCACTGTACTACGTACCACTGATGCTCACGAACTTTCAAACCATCGAGATCGATATAAGAGATCAATTCGGTAGGCCAGCACCATTCACGAGCGGGACACTGACGGTAACGCTGCATTTTAGACGCGTTCAGTAATTGACTGGAATCACAGGAGTCGCTCAGCACAAGAGAGAGGGAAAACATACCAGGTACGACATGGCTCATTATATACAACATTACGAAAATCAGCTCGGCGGTGGAGGCATTGAGACGGTTTACCGAGGAGCACCGCATCAACGCGGACACGGAATCGGCAGCTTCTTGGGAGGCCTGTTTCGTCGAATACTACCTCTGCTGTCCAGTGGTGCTCGCGCGGTCGGAAGAGAAGCACTGCGTGCAGGGATGAACGTCATGACAGACGTAAGAAACGACACTCCGTTCAAACAGGCAGTCAAGAGTCGTTTCATAGAATCAGGACACAAATTGAAAAGAGCTGCTGAAGAAAAAATTGATAAACTCATGAAGGGCAGCGGTTATAAAAGCCGAGCCGGCGGATTAGCGCGTCAGTCAAACATTGCCCGCGTCAACAGACTTGTCGGCGCGCACCGAGCAGCTGGTACTACGAGAAAAATTAGACGAAGGTCGAAAAAGAAAACATCGGCCAAGATACCCAAGCGTACCGGAACCGTCAAGAAAACTAAGCGGAAAAAGTGTTGTAAAAAACGGGACCTTACAGACATATTCGGACCCCGGTAAGCCCACGCGCCGCTCGTCTTCAATCTAAACATCAACAATGGCCTTCCTGCACGCGCACTCGGGTGAGTGTATGAAGTCGGAACTGGATTTGTTTTCTCTACCACCAACGCAGACGTCTATTGAGGCTGGTCAATGGGTACACTACAAGCCCGTATCATCTCTAACCGACGATTCCCCGATTGAATTTGTTGTACCTGGAAACGGTGATGAGTACATCGATTTGGCACACACTATGCTTAGCGTACGAGTGAAGCTACAACCGTCTGCTCCTACCCCACCGGCAGGCGAAGGCAACGCGGCTACTCCGCATGCCACTCCGGTAAACAATCTGCTTCACTCGATGTTCAATCAAGTCGATATATTCTTCAATCAAAAACTAGTCTCACCAGCCAACAACTCTTACGCCTATCGAGCATATATAGAGACTCTACTGAATTACGCACCCCCTGCCAAGAAATCTCATCTTTCTTCGGCTCTATGGTACGACAGCGAGGATGGAGTATCGGATGTATACGACGCCGACGCCGTCGGTGCTGACCGAGGTTTCATCGAACGCAAAAGGATCATGAGCAATGCACGTACCGTTGATCTGATTGGACATCTGCACTGTGACGTATTTAATCAAGACAAATTTTTAATCAACGGTGTGGAACTGCGTCTTCGACTTGTGAGATCAAGAGACAGTTTTTGCATCATGGAAGCCGAAAATCGCCACAAGCTGCACATACTGGAAACTTCACTGCTCGTTCGCCGAATGAAGATCAGCCCTGGAATCTTGCTGGCGCACGCACGGACGCTAGCCAAAGGTACGGCAAAATATCCCGTAACCAGAGTCGAGGTGAAGTCTTTCACCATACACGCAGGAGTACAGGCAGAAACACTGGACAATGTCATACTCGGACAACTACCGAAACGAGTGATAATCGGTTTTGTCAGCAATAAAGCCTTCAACGGCGACAGACAGCGCAATCCGTTTAATTTTCAAAACTACTCTTTGAATTTCCTGTCGTTGTACGTCGACGGGGTGCAAGTCCCATCGAAGCCGCTACAGATGAGTTTTGGCAAAGACGAACTCTACGTGGACGCTTATCACACCCTCTTCTCCGGTACGGGGATTCATTTTCTGAACGAAGGAAACGGTATCGGCCGGCAGCAGTTCGCTAAAGGAAATTGTCTATTGGCTTTTGACCTAACCCCCGATCTCTCAGCCAACTGTACATCGCACTGGTCGCTCATCAAACATGGAACTCTCAGGGTCGAAGTGCGGTTCGACGATGCTCTCAAAGAAACTGTGAATTGCCTAGTGTACGCTGAATTTGATAATCTTATTGAAGTTGATGCTGCACGTCAGGTCATTACAGATTTTTCGGGCTAAGAAAAAGAGGGAGATCACGCCCCTCCTATCACGGCCGCTTCTATGATATACCAGGTGGTGATTTCCGTTAGAGAGAACACTGTGACTACACCACGCCAACGTCTTCAAGGGGAGCAACAGACCGGCTGGAGACACCCGATAAACAAAAATTGAGACGGGGATTGTAACACAAGGCTGTATATAAACACCCGTAACTACGGTGCCGAGCCAGTCAGCATTCAAACTACGTCACTGCAGGTTCGCTCTTCCAGCTCTCTATTCATTCGACTACATTGTTTCAAGTTCAAGTATGGATTACGTGATAGATATTCAAGGATTTCGAAATATCTATGGTAAATTTATACCGAAAGAGGTGGCAGTCGTCACCATCGATCACCGCTACTCGGCGCATTGGTTAATACAACCGCCATATCCCTTCACGGATCTGCCGCTCAAAGAACGTGGCGTGAACAATTACGTAACCTGCTACCATCATGGCATCGAGTGGTTTGAAGGTGATATCTCGCTGGTTCAATTAGACGTTAACCTCCGAGAAATCGCACGTAACGCTCATCGAATCTTTGCCCGTGGACACGATAAATGTAAATATATTGAAAGTAGTACCGCGCGTCAAATATTCAACTTGGAGGACATCGATTGCCCGGCGTTCGACAAACTGGAACGGTCTTCGGTATGGTGCTTCTTCCACGGTGTTAAGAAGGAGGAATTTTTCAAATGTGCGATGAACAACGCACTCAAACTGAAGAAATGGATCAACAACAACGATATTCTAACTAAATACGATTATACAGAAGCATTGTCAGCCAGTAAGCCCAAAATCACCGGAGAGGAGAGTTCGACTAGTAATCAGCCACTGCAGGTACCAAAAAGAAATTTCACGCTACAAGCAGTAATACCAGAGTCAGTCGCTTCACTGAAAATCTCTCCTGATCCGTCTGCGCCTACGTCAGACGGCGAAGTTACCGTTCCCTACGAAATACTTACTACTGCGATTGACTCACATACCTCCTCACAACCTTCTACGAATGGTATGATTATCTCCGATAACGAGGGTGAAGAAGAAGAAGAAGGAGAAGAAGACGAGGTACAAAATGGACAGTCTACAGATATGGAGCGCGATGCCGGCGATTCCGAACGGGAAGACCGGGGTTCTTGCAGCGGATCAGATACCCCTCATCTGGACACGCCCGACAGCCTTTGTGTCAAACACGAATGATCACACACGCCCCGGTAGCCACTGGGTGGCATTTTTCGTCAGTTCCTCCGGACACGGTACATACTTCGACAGCTTCGGATTACCACCATTCGTCCCTCACCATAAGCGGACTTTACGAAGAAATTGCAGACGATACGACTGGAACGATAGACAGCTTCAAAGCCTCACTTCTGATGTATGTGGACAATTTTGTATTATGTTTATGCACTTTATGGCTGCTGGTTTTTCTCTGCGGGATTTTCTCAATATATTTACTCCTGACCTCGAAAGAAACGATCGTATCGCAGAATTATTCCACAACCGAATAGCCCATGTCACAAAACGCAAAACTAACACCATCAATTCAAATCACATTTATCCTATAAGTTGTCTTCAATGTTGTACCTCTAAGAATTGTAATGTTGCTGATTATAAGGCTGGTAAATAAAAAACCTTGATAACATATCTTGTGTAATTATAAGAACATTGTAATTATCTCTTAGTCGTTATCTGTAATAACCATGTATGTATTTGCACCTGTGTTAACCGAATAAACCTGCGAGGATGAGATTTGATTTTTCTATGCAATCCACCATTGAGTTCTGTTTCCTCACCCGCCCACCCTGATCCTCGTACATCTAAGTATGCCTACAGTCTTGCATTAAGAAAGAGAGAGAGAGAGTGACCAGGTCTATATTTTCCAAGCGCACGTAAACCTTAGGATAAACACTGACGGCTGGGTAAGGTCAGTGACACGAGCACCCGACACAGAGAGCAGGGATGAAAAAAGAACGAGAGCCGGGGTGGAGGACCTGTAACCCCAAACGTCCAAGTCGCAGAGTTCGCTTCGTGAACGGAGGTAGCGGGGCCAGATGGGTAGGTGGCCCCAGAATCGACCGCACGGCCAGGGGCACCAGGGGAAGGAGATCGTCCCGTGGTCAGGGTGCACAGGCCCAGAGACCATCCCGTAGAGTCCGGAATCTGATTCGCGGTCAACGGTACCCGGGGTAAGGGGTCGTCACACGATATTCACCACGCAGCGAGGGGGTCACGGGCGAAGGGCTGACGAGCCGCGGAACTTCGAGGCGGAAAAACCGCTCCTTGGTAAGGGGTTGCGGGAAAGGGGTGGTCGTCCGGAGAAGCTTCTAGAATAAAATACCTCCTAGACGAGGGGCTGCGGGGGAAGGGGAAGGGGCCCCAAAATTCGCTCCGAGGCGAGGGGCGGCGGGGGAAGGGGATGGCGTCCCAAAGTCACTCCTAGGCGAGGGGCGGCGGGGGAAGGGGATGGCGTCCCAAAATTCGCTCCGTGGCGAGGGGCGGCGGGGGAAGGGGATGGCGTCCCAAAGTCACTCCTAGGCGAGGGGCGGCGGGGGAAGGGGATGGTGTCCCAAAATTCGCTCCGTGGCGAGGGGCGGCGGGGGAAGGGGATGGCGTCCCAAAATTCGCTCCGTGGCGAGGGGCGGCGGGGGAAGGGGAAGGCGTCCCAAAGTCACTCCTAGGCGAGGGGCGGCGGGGGAAGGGGAAGGCGTCCCAAAGTCACTCCTTGGCGAGGGGCGGCGGGGGAAGGGGAAGGCGCCCCAAAGTCACTCCTAGGCGAGGGGGTGGCGCCGGAGAGGGGTGCGAGGGGGGTTTGTTGTGACGCCCCAAAGTGCCCCTATACTACTTCTGTTGTACACTTTATACTCATTGTATTCATTGTATCTTTGCCTTATAGTCCTTAAGGGACTTTGTCCCATGATCAGCTA
This sequence comes from Neodiprion pinetum, assembly GCF_021155775.2. Classification (NCBI taxonomy): domain Eukaryota; kingdom Metazoa; phylum Arthropoda; class Insecta; order Hymenoptera; family Diprionidae; genus Neodiprion; species Neodiprion pinetum. The sequence continues at coordinate 43,188,171 of NC_060234.1, forward strand.
AATAAACATCACATTACATTACACTACATTATTATTATTTTCATTCATTTATATTATTTGTGCGAACATTCTTACGAAGAATCGCAGATCCGAGATTCTCATGTTCGAGTACAGAAACGTTTTTAAGCAGTTTTTCGTTGGGGGCGACTATTATACCCAAAGCTGACTATCAAAATCTGAAAGTAACGGCCAAAAGCTGAAAACACAGGCTATAAGCGAATATGTTCCTTTAAGCAAAAGCAACAAAAATTAATATAACTTTTCGAGAAAATGCAAAAACGTAGAATGCACAAACAAGTACGCATTAACTCTGCAAGCGTACGTTACCACACAAATATCGAAATACGATTTTTATCTTTCATTCACAGTTTCGATACAAAATTTATACATATAATATATTCATTTATTTTTGGTGTAAAATACACATGTATAAAAGTATTATCAGTATTAAACGTATTATCATTCAATTTTCTAACATTTTAAGAGCATTGACAGTGGTTAAAAAAAAACTTATACATAAAAAACACGGGTAATAATACAACTGGAAAAGTTGCATTGAACACGAGACTAACAGTAGCAATTTATACTGGAGAGCATGTTACGTATGTGATTTTCACTGTTGGTTGGAAAAATAGATAATACATCATCATGGCAGCAATGCCAATGAAAAACAATGTCATGGCGAGAATACAAGACGCATCTAAAATCAAATAGTTTTCAACAGGTGTACTGCTGAAATATATGAAAAGTATGAGCATTGCTCCATTTTGCAGTGTCATTAGCCCATAGTAAAAGCAGTACCTAAGGAAAGTGGACCCATCTTTCAAAATGACTGCAGTGAACATGTAGACTACAGCTATGACGGCTGAAAAAAGGAATGTCCCTAATAATTCTAGACGCGTCGGTTCGGTTGGTTCAGATTTTGTCCGATCGCGACAAAAGTTCAGCACTCCATTCTTCTGTACGTATATCCACGTTGTCCATCCCAACCAATTGACCGTGCAACCGAGCAACGTGTATGATGGCCATTTGCTTGCTGTGATGGCGATTAGAAGGATCCGAGCACCTTGAAAATTCATGATCAATTTATTGTAAAAAATACGGTTCAAATCCCAGTTTCGTCTTAAAGAGGCTCAATTGTACTCTTACCAATTGTACAACAATACCACAGGGACATGAAAACCTCTCCGGGTTTAGTTATCCGACGCTTGTCCGGTTGGGGCAAGCGAACCGCGCAATGATATGTTTCCATTGCCAAGCCGAGGCAGATCACGGTAATACTCCAGGTAAATATCTTCCACAAAGGTACTGTAAATTCAAATATCAATCAGTAGGATTTGGGTCGATCGGAAAAATTAAGATCACCTCAATCTTCGTAATTTAAATTGTAAGACGAGAAGAGTGAACGGTAAATTTCGTAACTACAGTCAGTAAAATGTGCATTAATTAAGAATGCCACGGAGCTTTCGAACGTAAACCGTACCTGAATCCAACCCCTGGTCGAAAAAAAGCGTCAGCTGTAGAATGAGCTGCGGTGCTGAGGCCACGAAACTTCTGATCAGGTCAAGCAGCGCTAGATCCGCATTGTCCTTGAGCATCGCATCGTACCAACCATATTGCTTCTCCAAATTTCCCTTCGCCCCGTACATTCGGACGGCTAATCCATGACACAGGCGGCGTACGCAGCGCAAGAGCACATCAAGTTGGAAAAGAACAGCCAGCCAGAATGGTACCTTAAGATTGGCTAGTTTATCCAACCGGCTTCTTTTCTTTCTTAGATTTTCCACCTCCGTTGTTGATGTTTCCTGGTAAATGGAAATTATTTTCTTTATCTACACGCACTTTTGAAATAGTGTCAATAAATTTAAAAAATTACTTGCAGGTATAAAGGAGAATGCAAACATTTACAAAAATTGATTACTCTCAGTCAATCATTGAAATTGATGGGCACTATACGTGGAATTGGTACAGTATGTATCGAATTCGCAAGTATAAAGAATTTACAGGGTTTTGAATTTCACTGTAATACGGCAATTCTTTCACAAACAAGTTTCATAATTTTTAAATATTCTAAGTTTCGGAATAGTCCTTTGACAATTGATCCTTCCTTAACACATGCATGTTTTCGATCACCGTTGCGGCACTGGTTCAGTTCTCACCCAGAACCACCATCAAACTGTTGTACCTTCTGAACTATTAACGATATAGTAACAAAGAAATCATGGATAAGCCTTAAGGTCTTTAGATGGTATTCAAATTCATTATCACTACTAAATTCAGTTATGAAATTAAAATTCCGATAGAAATCCAATAAACGGCATACTTGACAAAATTTTTCAATGCTGTCACTCGTGAAAGAAGAGGTTTTAAAAAAATTATTACTTTTTTAACTTTCAATATTTTTAGCTAAAAATTTATTCTATTATGTTCGAAGTGCAGCATAGAAAAATACAAAACGTCCTCGGCTGACTCGGAATAACGGTCACTGTTTTGTGTAATAAGTGTACAGTATTTTTCGAGTGGCTGCAACAAGCGCGTCGCGATAGCGAATCGGCCTGTTGTCATAGAGAAGATGTCTCATTATTTCATTTACCAGAAAGATACAGAGCGCCAAATTCAAGTAATGGGTGCCTTCCATTAGTAGTTTTCGAATTTGATCGTACAAATTATTTATGATACGAAAAAAACTGAACAAAAGTAGACGAAAAACATAAGAATGCGCCCGTTTTTTGTTCGATACATGTTATTGCCACTTGTCACTCTCCTCGAAAGAAGTTTGTAGTGTAAAACGTAACGTTCTGTATAAAATTTAAAAATATAATACGAATCTTCCAAGTCTAATAGCAAAAGACGTCGGGATACTTACACTTGAAATTGACTGTACACCCCAGTTTGAAATCAGTTAAAAGACGCTCGATGTGATAAAGAAATGACAGTTTATTGATATACTATAGGTCAGCAAACACCTGAATTGAGCTGATATCAGCTTCAGTGAGTTGAAATTGGTTCAAATCAACTGAAATCAGTTGAAATCACCCGAAATCAGTTGAAAACACCCGAAATCAATTGAAAGCAACTAAGAACAGTAGATTGAAGTCAGCTGAAATCAATTCACAACAGTTGGAATCGCTTTGGAAACCTCGTCGAAATCACCTTGATATGACACCGAAATCCGCCTAAACCACACGAAGTCAACTCGAAATTGGTTTGAAATCATCCTATTCACACCCACATTTTCGAAATTGTAAGACGCACAAGGCCTGCACTAGCAACAAATACTTACTCGAATATACTGAATTTCGATTTTTTCACCCTGATAGTGTTTTTCTCTATCTACAAAGAAGGGTTGGCGTGGTGGAGGCGGGGCGAATGCGAATCGGCAATAATAAGTTACTTGGTTGATTTGTAATTAAATATTATTCGTCACTTTTTTCTTAGCCAATATTCGAATAGTGCTTCTGTCAAGTTTTGAATTGTTTTAGTAGCATCAACGCACGAAGCTATAATTTTTTCATCGTCAGTGATAATTAGCAGTTTCCGTCCAAATTCAAAACTGAAAATGGATTCATGCTCACCCCTTCCAGTTGAGTTACAACGCTCAGGTTTAACACAAATTATTGTGCATTTATTTGGAACCGATTTGGGGTGTAACCCGTTCGATATTCAAAAATGACCTTTTCAAGGACAACCCTAGTGACTATAGTAAATATTACAATTATTTTCATCGTATTCGAATATATGTACGTGTATTACAAAGAAATAAATGATTTGGGTAACAATGGTATTTTGACTCAACATTTAAAATCACGAAAAAACAAAAATACAAAGGACATAAAAAATCAGTAAATTTCATAAAAGCCATTGACTCTCAATTCGGAGTGCGAATAGAAAATTTAATTACTCGTGTGTGAAATTAATCGTCGAATTATCAGTCTGTACTACTGTGACTAATCTAGAAAATTAATTATATTCACCTGTAATACCTATACAAAAGTAAATCCAAAAATTTTATACGGATAAGGATTGAAAACATGTATTTTTGCAAATACATGGGGCACGGTGAAAGATGTGAAAGGATCAGAAAATAGACGGGTAGCAACGACGAATATTGAAAAACGCGAAAATCTGTTTCAGAGAAATTTAAAATATAGACAGGTAAAGTATATACAAAACCAAAATACAGAATCGTTAGAATCATCTGAACGTTCTCTTTGATACGTTGCCGGGTTTCCCCTTGATAATAGAATATTGCATCATAACATTCAGAATGTGAATATAGATACGAAAAGCAATTGAATCAACTTAAGTATTTTCATAATGATCCAACGAGCTTCGCTGCAACGCACAATACGAGATTTCTTTTGCATTATGAAACAACTGTATGTCATACCGTGCAAATTCTCGGAACTGGATCGAGTACTTCAAATTATATAAGCATACTGCGATGAGAAGAGTGGATCATTTAGAATGTATTGCGAAACATAAATATTGCATCAGAAACTTGCACTCTTCTTGCATCAGCTTTCGTCGCAACGGTAGAAATCGTGACTTACCACCTCATAATACTGCATTTTTGCACTGACCCCGGCGATTATTGCCGATGTCAGTATGAGCAGCACGATCATAAAAATTAGGTGTTCCTTCTTATCGGATGTCCAATACTCGATCACAAGCCGAATATTGCCGGTTAAGAAGATGAAATAGCTCACAATGGAACATGCATTACACGCCAGTGTAAAATTTGAAACGCTGGGTGTTTCGTCGACGGCGTTATCATTTGACCTTGCATTATCTGGTTTCTTTCTGGGTGCGAGAGGATTGCTCTCATCGCATGCATTTTGTGGATCAACTACTGTTAAATTCACGGTACTTTCACTCTCGTTGTTATTGCCGTCTGTGTTCATTGTCATTCCAGTCATATTGAATTTTACAGAGTTATCCAAGTCCTTTTGCTCGTCTATTTTGAATTGTTGTTGCACGTTCGTTTCTAACTGCTGTTGCACATCTGTTGTAACGGCTCGTAGTACGTCCGTTTTAATCGCTTTTTGTAGGTCCATGCCAATTTGCTTATCTGACATGTTGGAGTATGGTAGAATAATCGATCACGGATCAATCTCATATTACACTGTATTACACTGTACTGTACAAACTTTTCTGATGGTTGCGACGCTCGAAGTGACTCCGAGTTGCAATAAGCCGGTATATATATATCACCAATACTCACGAAGTGAAAAAATATCTCGACAAATAACTCTCGCAATGATACGCTATCTGGTGTAACGACGTTTCTTCGAAATTCATCCAGAAGCGTCTCACGCAACCGACACAACCAAATGGTTCGCGATCACAAGTTTGGCGGCGCTAACATTCACGAATACGTAATACTGCAGAATTTATCCGCTAACTCAACATTTCAACATTCTTCGACCGCGATCCAAATTATTTAATTTTCTCCCAATGAATCAGCGATCACTTCGACCACTCTGGATAATAAAAACACAATTCGCAGTGCTTTCTGACACATGCATCAAACTCTTAATACCTAGAACAGCACTTATATTCTTAGCTGGAGCGGTCGACTTGAACTACAACATAATCATATGTTTAACCAAGCCAACGCTCTTTAGCATTCTACTGGCTATTTCTACTCGACTCTAGCTGTGATCAGAAGTAATATCCTCGCACAGAAGTGCTTGCGTAGAACTGCTCATCGCGTTATTTGTCGTAGACTTTCGGTATGCGATCGGCATATTGATTATAAAGCACTGTGCTGACCGTACTGCGTCTTAATCTTCATTGAGAGTTATTAATAATTTTAAAAAATTTAACACTAGGCTTGTATTTTAACGAAGTTAAAGACAGTAAGGTGAATAGTATGGCAAAGGGCGAGAATGGGTTCCAAGGGAACCTCAAAATCGATCGTTCCAGAAAATATAGGTATTTAGATATTTCTGTAACAATCATTTGAAAAAAATGTATTCTAACAGCCACCGGCATATTACGTCCAACGGAATAAGTATCGGAAGAAATTTTTCATTCATCGATTAACAAATCATATACAGATGATTATTCGAATAGATTCTTGACTACAAAGTTCTGTTCAAAGCAGTTCAGTGAATAAAATTGAGTAGCTGAAACAGACAAAAAAATTATAATTAGCTTACAATTAGATGGGATAAAATATATAATTTGCAAAAAAGGGGAAAAAATTGATTAGCTGACATAGATAAACGGATGATTAGCAATAACGACGGAAGTGCCTAAACTGACGAAACCTATGTCGAGCCCACCATATCATTCGCGGCAACAGTCTTTCACTACATTATTTCTACTGATAGATACGCTGCGTAATTAGACGAATCCCAGAGAAATACCCTTACCTAAATACGTGCAAACTTACTAACTGACATCATTTACGATAAAATCGATTATTTCTTAATTAAAGTACATACCTTCTAGTTTCATTCGCTATAATGGTTGGTCTAGTTTTCACTTTCTTCTCAGAGATCAATTAATCGGGTTACTTCATTTGGAGCATCGCTAAATGCGATCAATAGTGATACAATGTAGGCTGTCCCTGTAATCAGGTAAGAGAAAACAATATCTGATTACTATTTCACCTTCCAAATTCATACACGGACCATTGGAAATTGACGATTGTTTTTATAAAATATAATCAAGGACTGAATAGCAATAAATTTCAACTCAGAGATAAATTTTTTAAATTGAAAGTAAAAGTGGTGTGATAGTATAATCGGGAATGATTTTAAATTCATACCTGTTTTTTATTCTACCACAACATTGTGACCTGTTCAGCTTCTGCATTTTGTTTTCCAACATTTATTGCCAGAGATCAATTGAGATGATCACTAACCTCGATCAATATTGCTGTAGTTTAATTCTGTAATCAGATAAAAGACCACAGCATTTTATTAAAATTTCCTGTCCAAAATCCATCTACTCAGTATTCAAACAGGTGCAATTGGAGTGTTTTATGTATTGTGTCAAGGCTTGTACAATGTTATCGATTACATAATCGAGTAAAAAATGATCGAAATGTTTTATATCTGTTCCTTTTTCAATAAATTCATCAGTTCCTCTCGAAAGTAAGTTTTTACTCGTCAGAAAATCAGGCGAGCTGCGCACTAAACAGTCAAATTTTACTGAATTACCGTTGCACGCGACGTCATGGCAGTCAAGGCGTAAACCCTGAAATCTCTGTAAGATAACGTTATCGGCAACGCGTTTTTGCATCGGTACATAGACAAACCGGTATTACAGAAAGCTATTATATCAGTCTCCTCGGCCATAAAATCATCGTGAAGTATAGAAAACAATCATTAGCCGCGTGGAGCTTGCCCGTAGTAAATGTATCCGATGCGTTTACGAACACTGGCTATCTTACTACTATGACGTCATCGTAACCTAAGCCATTCTGAAAATATCGACTGGTAAGACTGCCCGTTGCCTTGGAAATATACCGTAAAGACGGAAGAGTTAACACTGACGTTTAACAGAAAAATTGCGGTTTGAAATTTAATCTGTAAAGATGGTACGTCAATATAATTCAATGAGTAAATAAATGATGCATCTATAATAACTTCTTTCTCTACAGGCACAAGAAGTCGAGGAAACCATGAAGCGTATTCAATCCCACAAGGGAGTGGTTGGAACGATTGTAGTCAACTCTGAAGGTTAACCATTTCACTGTCTTGTGTATTTTAATTTATTACTGAAAGAACAAAACAAATTCGGTTACTTCTAAAATCAACTAAAATTATATTAAACGAGATAATGATTGTAGGAATTCCAATAAAATCGACGTTAGACAACACGACAACAATTCAATATGCAGGGCTGATTAGTCAGCTATCCGACAAAGCTCGTTCAGTGGTACGAGATCTGGATCCCACTAATGATCTCACTTTCTTGCGAATCCGAAGCAAGAAGCATGAGGTGATGGTCGCCCCGGATAAAGAATTTATACTTATAGTTGTGCAAAATCCTGTCGATTGACAGAATAAATAATTTTTGCATTCTTTTTGCGCCTTGCATGCAATTTTGTAATACATAATTTATATGAGCAACACTGCTCTAATTAGATACTAAAAGTTAATTTAACTGAGCACGCTGCTAAAAATTTAATACCGTTCTTCTCGTCATCTCACATTCTCTACTGCTCTTGTCAAACTGTTGGCACAATTTTAAATAATTTATATACATTAATTGTCCATTATCTATTGTTTATAATTTATTTCAATGTAAAAAAATGTTGGTGAATTTAAAATTGTTGAGTGTATGTCGACGATATTTGATATAAATAAAGTTTATTATAAATACATTTGTTGTTATTTGCGTAATGACTTTGAGTATGTATCAAAACGACATGCACTTACATTAACGATATATTTACAATTCACTAGATTCTTTAAAACTGGGTAGAAAGTAAAGTTTCGTCAAAATTGACAAATACTTGAGCTTTGAAATGCGATGGAGATACAAATTATAACTGTTTCAACCTTTAAAGTATTCATTCACATTACGATATTGTTCAAAATGACCTACTATGGCATTTTTTAATATAAGCTGGACTAGATTCTATGTAAATCATTAGTAAAATATCACTCAAGAAAAATAAATCAGATCAACAAAAAAAAATTATTCAAACACTGAAATGCAGCTGGGTATGATTTTTACCCATATCAATGATTGTACGAATAAGGCATACTTCACAATATTATTAAGAGTTAGCAGGAACTTGATATTCCAACTATTTATACCATTATTGTAATCACCTCACACAAGAATATTTGTATAATATAAATATATACATGTGTACTGAACGAGCACGTAAGTCAGCCTTCTACTTAATCTATCAATATTCCACCATCCCATCTTTGTGCCACTTTTTGCAAAAGGATATAATTTTATAACTAGAGCTTACTAGAAGAAGTCTTAGGTTTGCATGTTTTTATGGGCTTCAAAGATAAAATTCTTAAAAAATAATTCTTAAATAATGTATGTGTAATAGCAGAAAGAATCTAATTAGAGCCACCCTATATATTTATATCAGAACATATGTCACGTTGTAGATTCAAATACCGTAAATTCGATTTACTGTAAAGTGAGAGCGCTTCAATTTTTGAAGTTAATTTTCTAGGTGTTCACGACCTTTTGAAAACTAAATCCTTCTTCAATCCAATTATCATCCAATCAAGTTATGTAATATCAATCATTTGGACATATTGTTCGATTGTGAGATTAAACTTCATTGGAGTTCAAGAAGAAGATTGATGGCAACTAGGTATACTTGTTTCACCATATCTTTCTGCAACCAAATTTCGAAATGATTTGATGGATGAGTTGCGATGGTACTAAAACTAAATCGCATTATAATCCATGCGTTTGCTGGGACATGTATTACTGGCGATACATGCCCTGTCTAATAGTAAATAATATACAATCTAAAATACGCTGCAGCAAACGTATTAAATAATACAATAAGGTAACAAGAGATTCTTTAATAATACTACTGCTGCTGTAGCGGCCAATAGCGGCGATGATCTGTTTTCCTTGTTAGACATTCAGAACGTATCACACAAAAAATCCCCATCTCTTTCCGTTAATAAATTCTTCAATAATATAGTACATCAGTATAGTGAGTAAATTACTAGTTTTTAAAGTATACATATATAAAACTACATTTAATTTAAAACTACATTTCACTACCTCAGGAAGCCATTCTGCAACCTTTTTCATCAACTAGTATTTGTTCGCGGGGTTTTGGTTTGTTCGAAAGAAATTTTTTTTCATGAGTCAAAATGATCCGTGCTGAACGTCCTGAATATCAATCGTTATGAAAGGAATAAGTACTTGCTAGGAAATTTAGAATGCCGTAGCTCTAGCAAATGCGAAACGTGATAGATGGGCATATCACAGACGTGCAAATTTTATAACCTGACAAAAAAACAAAAAAGAAATTCTATGTTTGAAATATTTACTATATAAATAGGTAATTACTAGGAAATTTAGAATGCTGCAGCTCCAGCAAATGTAGAACGTGATAAATGGGCATATCACAGACTTGCAAATTTTATGATAATCTGATGAGCAAACAAAAAAAAAAAAAACATTCTATGTTTGACAGATGTACATAGTCATGTGTTTAGATAGAGAGAAATAGAGATTTTCGAAGCGTGGAGTATACATGTTATTTCAAATAAATTGCATGGTACAAAAAATAAGATCGATGAGAAATGAACGCTACTACGAATAATGTGTCAACTGACTGCAGTGACTTGTTCAGGGGGGGAATTTTTGCGTTTAGTTGTGGGGTGAAAATACACGTAGTAAAGAATCATGGCTGCGATACCTATACAAAATGGTACAGTACAAAGAACTATCAAAAATTCGAAATACCAACGATCTCGGAGCTTCTGATTGGCTTCCGTAGCCCATAAAGCTGCGGCAGCCCCGTTCTCTACGGAGCATAATGCATAGTAAAATAAGTGTCTGACAAAAGTATGACCATCGGTTGGATTCAGGTATGTGAATACATAAACGGTGCCAAGCACAGCAGCAAAAAGTGCAGATCTTATTCTCTCGAGTACTGTCAATGGGGAGAGTGGCGAGTTATTTACGTCACGGCAAAATTCTGCTGCTCCGCCAGGCTCTGCAGCCAACCAGGTAGTCATGATTGCCCAATGACAAGCACAGGCTAGCCCTGTGTATAAGGGCTGCATGCTTGCAACAACGCTGATCGACAAGATGCGTGACACTGCAAATAGAATTGAAGAAATGTTAGAATTGCGATTTTTACGACTTCATGCTTCAAAACTAGTATTTTTAATTACATATTTGCGTAAAATGTATAACAAAATATTAATAATTAATGTTTTTCCTATGTCCCTCAGTTATTGTTTACCCGAACAAATGCACACGACTATTTACAGCAGATCTTTCGTCATCTCTATGAATTTTGTTCTACATTTCTCACCCTCTATATTGCAAAATAAATCACAAGAATGACACAAAATTTACATCATAAACTCAATGGACACATATTTTGAAAGTATATCAAACTAACGAAAACAGAAATGGAGAACAAAGAACTGTCCAATAATATTCTTTCACTGATTTTTAATATTTGTATTGAAAAAGACTTTCAGAGTTCATTTCATCCACCCACATTCTCTCTCAACCGTCATTAATTTATGAAATCATTTTTACCAGTAACACAGAAATGCCACAAGAATTGAAGAATTGTTCCAACAAGGTCAATGTTTGGTTTGTCATGTTGAGCCAAACGGATTGTTCGATGATAACTCGCCATAGACCAACCCATGCTCACAAGGGAGCTGCATACGCTGCCTATCTGCAACACTGCAGATTTGAAAAAAAAATAAGAATCAAATATAATCCCAAGTGTAGTATGAAAAAATGTAAGTATGATGAAAAAAGTACATCTTGAATAAATGATACATCGATGCTACATCTCTGCACGATATGTATCTATACGTACATTGAAAAGTCAATTCAGATAAATCATCGTCTTTAAGCAGAATGGTAAGTTGAAGGATTTGCTGAGGTGCAGCCTCGAGGAAACATTCGAAAACTCTGAGCAGTGCAACATTCTGATCTTCCTTAATCATTTTCAGATAATATCGCCGTTGTCCGACTAGGTCCCCAGCTTTTTTGCACCTTCGTGCTTTCATCGCATATCTAAGACTATCCCAGTAGCGGAGAACTGGAGCAAATTGAAACAAAAGCACCAAAATGCACCATGTCTTTCTCCTTGCAGCCCTAGTTGTTGCCGTTATCATACCACCTTGCTTTCCATCCTCGTTGACAGGGATTAGGCCGAGCTATAAATAAACATAAGAATAAATAACAGATTTTTGGAGACGAATGGTAGACCGTATATGCAGCTATATCCACCTGGCGGTCCTGGTAATTTATTCTGAAGCTGATGAACGTATTTACAAATGTCGGAAAAATTATGAACACGACAGTCCAAGCAAAATACGTTATCTTGTTATAGATCAGATATCGAGCCGCTAAGTTGATGTCAGCTCCGATATCGAAAATATGGGTAACGATAGAGAAACTCAGAAATATTATATCCCAACGTGTTACACTGGCACTTTCATCTGGTCGGTCGGTTTCATCGTCATACTCAATGCAACTCTCTGGATTGTCAGTGTTCTCAGCGCAGTTGTTGCCTAACCTCCCTCGCAAACTTTCCACACCTTCATGTGTCCTCCTGGCTTCATGGATGCGCACCGGTGATAGCATGTTCAAATGAATTCCACGCATTTGTTCGAATTATATTAATATATTTATAGTTGCTAGAAAAAAGAGTTGCACTGAAATTACCCTGAATACCAGACGTTTCGCTTTTAGCTAGCCACCCCTTTTTCCGACTTCTACGCCCCCCCTCCCGCACGTTTTGCCAGAGGCGACATATTACTGCGACAGATCAAAATTAGATCGAAAAAATGTCAAGGTCTTTAAACTTTGAAGCGTCTCCGCGTGGACTCTTTTGACAATCATTTTACACCAGCATCGGTATTACGTATCCGCGAAAAAGTATAATTTCGTTCGATGTTTTTTAGTTTGCTTCCAGCCAACAAAATGGTGAAAATTGCAATAAATCATCTTGTCAAAGCACTGATACCACCCTGTCATCTCGTTATACTCATTATTTAACCACAATACACACCAATGCAACCAGTGAAAATATGTATGCCATTGGCAATATAACTATATCAGTGCCTACGGCGTATGAAATTATTTTGTGCCATTCGTGCCAGCTACGTCACGCAACTCTCATGCTACCCCATTCTTATCATTAGCTAGCTGATTTATCGGTTCAATGAAAATTAAAATCGGTCTGTCTCTTCTAAGCACTTTCCAATGGCCAAAGAAAATTAATGTGTTTTATACCAATTCAATCTAATTCTAAGTCCTTAGGTAATATTCTTTATACTTTTCCCATGTATTTTATTATAAAGTGGAAGATTTCAAGGACAAAGAGTGCAATTGCTATATAAAACCAATTGATTCGTATCAACGTGTATCTGAACATTTTGCTTGAAACTTACAGACTTATCTTTTACGGAATGACCATTCGAACGGTTCGGCAACCCTGTTTGAGTCAGATAGGAATCATGCGAGAATATCACATCGTATGTTGCCTTCATAGGATCAGAAAATCTAACAGAGAATTTATGGTCGTGCCTGTTAGAATGTTACGTGACTTTACATCTATTGAATGCCCCGTGCACGTTTGCACCGTAGTTGGCATACATTTGCATGATTTTCGATCTGATCGTGCATGAACTCATTGCTAAAATCGTTATATGAACTTACACCCTTATTCATAGTCCTTCCTTGAGGAACAAGGATTCCTTGTTCGTGAAACGTGAAATGAGGAACAAGGAATCCTTGTTTCTCAAGGAAGGACTATGAATACGGGTGTAAGGCTCGCCGAAAGTGTGGGCTAGATGAGCCTGAATACGGTTAATATAGAAGTTTCCTGCAATTACCAACTATTCTCTCTCACCGACCCATTAACGTTGACTTCAGACGGTTAACATGCCAACATTCCTAATCTACGTTTTCATACCAAATAATGAAGTTTAGTTACTTGTCTTGAAATATTTATTTCGTCTATGCCCAAGTCAATGTTCGGTATTATAAGTCACATAAACGGATAGAAACCAAGATAGGCTCGTCGTATACTCTATTAAATTTAGATAAAATGTTACATGGCCAGCAATGAAGGTGGAACTGATACTTCAGAAAGCCCTTGAATATCCCAATTAAGAGAAACTAAACGTTTCGCCGTGCATGTTACAGAACAATGGATCGATTCGTTGAAAAATAAAAATTCCGTGGTTAGAAACATGACAACTGCGACTCCCTGTTGATGACGGCTCGGTCTTAGAGCTGTCAAGGTGTAAAAAACGAGAGTGATAAATATTTAGAGTCAGACTTAATAAAGACTGTACTGTAATAAAACAATGGCGACTCGAAGTTTAACAGAACCTTTTATTCTTATGCGTAACAATGCATCACAGACTCGACACATATACTCTGAACAAGTAAGAAAATTTTCGTTAATTCATTTACTGATGTTAGCCCACAGTAATTTCTTCAAACTTGGTTTGATTAACCATATGCCAATTGACAGCAAATCATCATGCGATAATTACTATTTTAACACAGAATTTGTCGGACAGAATGGCTCTTGTAGCCCCGGAATCAATGACTGGAGGTGACGTCGAGCTAGGGGGTTTGAATTTGGCTGGAGATGCACCACCTGCATGGTCTGATGCTCTGGAAGAAACCCAATACATCCTTAGTAGACTGCGAGCAAAGCTTGCTGAATTAAAGGAACTTCATGCAAAGCATTTGACCAGGCCAACGTTGGATGACACGTCTCAGGTATGACTGGAGCTGGCATAAGGCTCTAGTCAATTCATATTGAAATGTAAATGGAATATCTAAGTATCAGCATATTATTTGCCTTCCACCTTTTTCCGCCTCTTGTAATATATTATTGCCTGAAATAGATTTCAGCGAATAATCATGTTCTTTTCAAATGAAAAAAATTAATGTCAGGGGATTTTAAATGTAAATATTTGTAATAAATAGCTCTATTGAAAAAAGTTGAGCATAATTTTGTATGGCATGTGCAGGAAGAAAGGCAGATGGAGCAATTGACCAGAGAGATGGGAAGAGCATTTACAAGTGGCCATCGGCAAGTGCAACTTATCAAGACAGCTGCCAGACAAGAAAGTAGAGCAAGTGAACGTCGACTTGCAGCCAGTGCCGCAGTAGCTCTTTCCACTGCTCTCCAGGAGCTGGGGTTATCCTATCGAGCTGCGCAAAGCCACTACTTACAGCGTACTATCACTATTGATATAATTTTATCATCTGTTCAGCCAGAATCCTAAACCTGAAGATGTACATAACACTGTGTTAAAATTAAACTAAAAGTCACGATGTTCCAAGTCAAGTAAAAATTGTTATGTTCAAGTTTGATAAAAGTCAGAATCTTATTCATTACTAAAATGCTGGGGGAGAAAACATAAAAGAAATAGGTTCAAAAGATCTCTGTTCAGTGATGCATGCTCCATTTTATCGATTTTACTTTTATTCACTCAATGCAACTGCAGTTCTCTCTTGGGCAAATTGACATTGATATGTCTATATATTTTTATCTAGGTTTGATCGCATCTAAAAGAAAAACTCAAATTTATGTCAGTTAAGATCGTGGCTTTGTTTAAATATCTGAAGGCTGAAACACAGAATCCGATTCACAACATAATCGTGTAAAGATTATTCAATCGTCATCCAGGCTTTATCTAAATGTAATCCATGTTAATGACAGAATTGAATTCGAGAGAAGAAAGAAGTCGGCAGTACTTTGAGGAAGATCAAGAGTTTGTTTCTGTTGAACCATCGGATTCATGGGCAACAGATTTAAAGTTTGCTCAGGTTGGTGGAAGTAACTATGAACAACAACACGAACGGCAGTTGCAGCAAGAGGTCCTTTTGGAATTTGATGACGAAGAGCGGACCAGAGAAGCAATGATAAGAGAACAAGAAGTCGGACATATTGTACAGAGCATATCTGATCTAAATCATATATTTAAGGTAGAGATTTACCATGAAGTTATTTCCTTGCTTCAATACAACAATACTTGTAGATTTTTGATACAACCAAATAAAACAAACCAATGGACAATCGTTACTAACAATCTGCTTATGATTTTTGTAGGACCTGGCACACATGGTTCAGGATCAAGGTAGCGTATTAGACCGAATTGACTACAACGTTGAACAGACACAGATACAAGTGCAAGAGGGTTATAAGCAATTAAAAAAAGCTGATACGTACCAAAGAGCGAATCGCAAATTATACTGTATTATGGTGCTAACAATTAGTATAATATTCCTCAGCTTCCTCTTTGTTATATTCAAAACCTAGTACAATTGTATTAATAATATCACTGAATTAAGTAATTATCGTCCCATGGTTATTTAATTAATTAATCACTACAATGTCGAATTTATCCATAGGCAATTCATGTGTATGTATGTTCGTACCTATGTACAAGTATAATAATGATATGTAATGCTGACAGCTAATAAATTATCAACTATTTATTTAAATGAATATAACCAGTTACTTGGCGTCATTGTGCTGCTCGCTGAAATGAAAATAAAAGTTGTGGAATTTCAAGTATCCACCAATCAGATGTAACATATCCTAATCAACCTAACCTTACATCTACAGAAAATATGCATGACTGCTGTGTGTTAGAGGCTTGAGCCAAGTTCGAAGTTTCATCTTGGTGATGACGCTGTATCAGTTACTGTATTTTCAAACGAATCACCGGTACTAAAAATTCTACGGGATTAAAGGTAGGGTGTATTCCGTTGTGTTCCGAGATAAGCTGCCGGTCCTAAAAATTTCTGAAGACTGAGAGAGAGCTCAGGAAAAATCGGGTAGAGCAAGAGAGATAAAGACAGCAAGCTGAGTTCAGAACACAACACATTTTATTATCCTTTCACGTTCGTTGTTCAAGGTAACGTGACGTACGCGACGATTCGTGTTCCGTAGATTTTCGAAAATATTCAATAGTGTACTAGATAATTATCCTAGGAATAAATACAGAGTGCACCACAGAGTTCACTGAAACATGAAAATATTAAGAAACTAGCAGAATTTATTACTCAAGATGTATTGCACGTTAAAAAAATGGTAAGCCAATAGATATTCGAAAAATACTGCAATTTGAAATTAATTTCAAATTACTTTTTGTCTAAAAATGATTTTTCTTAATATCCAGCATCCGCAGCCAAGACGCTGTAAGGGCCCTAAGCACAGGTGAAGTATCTACGGCTTTAAGACCCTTCTATTTCTCTGTGCATCCCGACTTGTTTGGCCAATTTCCCACACAAAGGGTAAGTCCTTGTTTTTAAATTTTTGTTTTGTATTCTGTGATGACATAAGTTATACTGCGTGTGTTTCTAACATGGATAGGTATAGCGTTAAGATCTGGCAGATTCTATGTTATTTATATCGTACATACTTGTGCGTGAAAGAGTTTCGTCAATCCTTTGTTCATTCACCGATTTCAAGTGCTATACAAAAATGCCAACACTGGAGCAAATATTAATTATAAAGTTTGCTTCATTTAATCTCCAGACTGTGAATGAAAACTCCCTGAAGCAGTTGAGTTCTTTGATTGAAACTCTGCAGCAACGGAGGCCAATCAGGCCGACTACGCTGCCCTTTTATCTACGCTCAAAAGACGAAAAAGAAGTCAAGGCTGGAAAATTTACCTTGGTGAAAATACAGTTGGCAGATCGTGATGTCAGAGAAACAATTCTGTGCATACTTAAGGCATGCAATCTTTCCACAACTTTCGTTGATAAAATAGAAGAGAAAAAACCACCAGTTTCAAAGCTAAAGTCACAATTTTGGCAGAGGTATAGAGCACATGATGGCAGAATTGATTTTTCTGAACTTGAGGATGATCCTATCTATGCTTCCATTATTATGAGGAGGAAAATCAACTTGGAACCTGACACGTTCAAGTAAGTGTATGTATCAGCCCTAAACGCGATCAACCTTTAATAGAATTCAGCTCTTTCTTTGGTTGGTTTTCACAACCGTCACCTTCAACGTTCAAGACAAGGTTCACGATGTATCAGTGCATAGACGTTGTGAAATGTATATGCAAAGCACAAATAAGTCTTTAAAATTCTGTCATATCTTAGAAAATTTGGTAGAAATCCATTAATTACTGATGTTATTATATATTTCCACAAGTAATCATCTAATGCACGCAGCAAAAATAAACTGCTTTCAATTTACTTTGATAAATCAATTATTTTTATAATGATCCAGAACAAAAAAGATGAAATCAGGATGATGATATAAATAAATAAAAGATGGGGTTTAAAAAACGGCTGCGACCACTTTTCATACACATTCAAAGAAAAATCAGCATTACCTTCAACTAACGAAGAAGCATTTTCTTTCTAATCAAGTATGCTGATCGCGTTATTATAGGTTTTATGCATTCTATACATTGTGTAATAATAGTGTCCAGAAAAAAATGTTGAGTGCCTGGAAATGTCAGAAAATTAGTACATAATTATATAAAAACTTATACATAAGTATATTTTGGTTTGTACTATGGATTGTTAAGAGTCACAAAGATGTTTTGGTGTTTCAGAGCATATTTAGAAAAGCATAGCAATGAAGCCCTTGTGAAATTAGAGGCATGTCGACCGATCCGTGAGGAGGTGGCCAAACTAGAGAAAGAATTATGTTTAGACTTGGGCTTGAAGAAAATAGTTTGGGACTGCGGCTGGAATATTGCTCACTATCGCGGTTGCTTATTAGCCTTTCTAGCACTCTCCAAACACCATCCTGAGCCCATGAAAGTTCTCCAAGGTAGAATTCTAGTCTTTGCTAATGACACAGGCATCAATTTGGAGGGAAATGTAATGTTGAACTCTGGTGAAGTGCGGCACAACTGGCTTGATGTAAGACATGTTAATAGATACAAAATTTTGAAGTAGAAATTGAGTGGTAGTCGTTAAAGTAGTATGTGGTTTTAACGGTTAACATTGCAGCTAGTGAAGAATGTGAAAAAACAAGATGCTGTTCTGCTGCGGCTCCCGGCATTTGAAAAGGCTGTCTCTCAAGTTCTGCTTGGCATCAAAGTTGGAAGACGGTGTGTAACGTAGAGTAGGTAATGAGTGACGGTAAGGCTCAGGGTGCAATTTATGTGCAGGAAATTCATGCCGAAGGTCATGGTGGATCAGTACGAACAACAGTTGCGTCAGTTAACTACTACTCTGAGTGACTATCGTAGCCGTAGAAAATACCCGACAGATTGGCCCGAAGATCTGAGCGCTTACGAAATTGTAGTCGAAACGTAGGTTCTTCAGAGTCTTGTGCTAATTTTTTTTCGAATTTCGATGAAATTGAAGCAATTATCATTAAATATCTATTCTTTTTAATAGCGAAGCTGGGCCTCTGATGCTATCACCCACAGGACAATTCATCGTTCCATCATCCTGCCCTAGTTTTCTATTAATTAGCTTCATCACAGAAAATTTGAATGCAGCTACTGAGAGATTAAATCATTACAACAGGTATGTTTCTTCACAAAATTATCAGGGGTTTTACAAATCTAGGAAATTGAAAAAACTGCCAAAAGTCAATGAACTCAATTACTGACTTGGACTTGATGACACAACAGCGAATCATTTTGGAGTATCAGCTCAGCTGCTGTTAAAAAATCTGTGCGAGAATATTTCCTTGTGGCACAAATGTCAGATCGACTATGTTATGCCCTTATCATTTGTAACTAGTTGTGTTGCAGACAAATATTTTCATTACACTTTGTGAATAAATTCGTTTTATTGAAGGTTTTCAAAAAACTTAACAGTTTAATGTATTTTTCAGGGTGAAACACGTAGAACGAGAGCTTCATAGAAAAGTAGCACTCGAGCTAGAGCTGGCAGCGCTAGATAAAGATGATAGCATAACACCAGATTTGATGATAGAATGCTGCGAACACCTTTTGCAGAACAAAACTGTTCTAATGCCAATGCTTTCTGGGATTAGGCTATGGGTCACTCACTACTATTCAGTTATGAGCGATGGAGTCTTATGTATACCATGGGACTGGAAAATATGATATAACAAATGTTTCATGATTTTCAATATCTTTAAAAAGACTTCAATAACGGTTCAACTATAGCGTATATTGTTGTAATTACAATTTTTTTATTTTTCTTTTGAATTTTATTTTCAATTTCGAAAGTTTACCTATTTTGGTATATTCTTTTAATGTATATTAAGCAAACTTGGAATGTTAAACTAGTATAGATTAGTCAACGAAGGTTCTTTTCATTCGAATCGTAATGAGATAATTCTGTGCCATTCTTAGTAAGCAAACAGATTCTAATTCAACACTAGCGAATTATATTTATATCTAATTTAGCAACGAGACTGTAGTACTATAGGTAATAACTGCACAGACAGTCTTGTATCACAGTTTTAGTCAATTATTAACAATCGTATTTGTACAATATCGGAATATCGATCACATTCTAATCAAATTTGAATTCTAAAGGGTGCAATTATGGTACATGTAAATACATTTTTATAAATAATGACAATATTTTTTGTCAGTGTCGCTATGTAATCTTGCGAGGAAAGTACATGCATTGGTTAGTATGTTTCATTTACTACTTATGCGTAAGAATAAAAACAAAGGCTGTAAAGATTATGAAGAAATTATGCATGAAATTTAATTTGAAATATCTTCTGCAAGTCCAAAATAAGACCCAGTCTTGTCAAATTTTTCATCTAAATGATTAAAAACGCTTTATTTAGAGTACAGACTTCAACAACTTTCTTATGAGTCAATTTTTTTTGACAGTGCTGGGTAGGAAAAAACACAAATATACCACATATATGTATGCCTGCGCTCGAGATCAGCAAATAAGGATTTTCAATACAACATGAGCAATAGTGCCAACAAATATTAAAATAATGTAACTTAATTTTTTTCTAAAATTAGATAATAGCTTATATTTTTCTAAGCTTGTTGTAACAGGCTGTTGTATAAAATGTTGTTTGCATCTAAAAATAAGTAGAAATAATGAACAATTGACAATAGCCATATGACATTATTATCTTGTAAATAAATTGACCTTGTTAGAAGAATTCGTTTATTCTTTTGTCTTTTCACACGGACCGTGGACAAACAAACGCCAGTCGATTCTGAAGAAGTCTGAAGGGTATATTCCGCAACTTGACAAAGATCTGCTATGATAAACAAGGATAAAACAGCGAATGAGATTAGTTCGGAATACATCTTACCAACCTTACCAACTAAAGTTTGTGAACGCAGCCCAGGATTTCATTGTCATTTTCCTAAACGTCAAGTTCGTGGCACTCATTGAGTTGTCGCGTAGTCCGTTGTTGGGAGTTGTGTTTCATGTTGCGGATTCCAGATAAATAAAGTTGTGAACGTGATTAGTGCGTAGATGACTAATAACGGCTGCACCTTGATGCACAAAGTTCACTTTCACAGAGAATAGCAATAAGCTATTCTCTGTCATTTTATTATCAACCAAAATTGACTGCGGCTGACAATCACCACTACAGTTCGGTGTCCCATGTATACAAAAACAATAAAAATGCCAGCCACGAAGGATTCGAATATTGTTAAAATAGCCATAGAAATGGCCGATCAACAAGCACAATTAATTGAATTTAATCAAAAGCAGCCTTTGACCGGAATAATTCAGGTACATACATACTTTAATTAAATGAAGATTGAAGAGCCTATTCATCCAACCTCCAGTTTACTTTTCAGCGAATTATCGACTGCCAATAGTACTGAATGCGGATATTCAACCTAAGGATCAAATTAATCTAAATAAAAATTCAATATCTGCTATGCTCTATGCTTGTTGCACATCCTTAAAATATTTTGACTTGATAAAAGTATAGTTTGTTGCATAAATTGAATTCAAGTAAAATCTTTGGTCATAGCGACAATATTATTTATAAATTATCTATTTTCTGATGAACTCATCACTGTATATTTCGTCTTGCAGGAACTGTGCAATGCTTGGGATCTCTCAGATCCCGACACGTATGCTCTGCAATTTTCAGATAACAACCATAACTATATAACAGAAAAAAATCGGAATGAAATAAAAAATGGAAGCATTTTAAGACTGGAACATTCACCTTCAAAAACAGCCAGCGACATACTAGCTAAACTAAACAATGGCAATAACGATGAAAAAGTTGCAGCACTCCAGAAATTAAGCACTCTTAGCAACGACGTTACATTTGCTTTGGAATTTATCAATAAACAAGGCTTGGCTCTCATTATTTCACAGGTAATTTTTAACAATGTGACTATTTGCACTGCAGTGTAAAAGTATTCAGGCATTTTGGACACCCTTGATAGGCTGAATATTTACTTGTCCCTATTATTTCAAAAGCAATTAGAGTTTTCGAACAATTATTCAATTTACATGACAGATGTTAAATTAGGGTCGATTACCATTCGTAACCATAGAGAGTAAGTTTCTAATAAATTATATTCACATGGAAGTTTGGTGTGCCTCATCAAAATTGTTTTCGAGTTTTTTTATCTACAAATGAATCTGGAAAAATCATGACGTGCACACTTGGGTTATAATGTAACTTCAACTTCAAAGGAATCGAAGAACGATAAAGATCCTTCCATGATCAAACCTTGTCTCATCTCATAGTTTACTATGCAATGTGTATATGATGTAACATTAATGTTTAACCAAAAACCAATCCCTTTAAAATACAAAAACTATTCATACCTTGTATTTAATAACTAGGAATTGCTGCTTCTTTATTCTTCTAGTAAACAGCTAATACTGCTCTTACAAATCTGTAACTCTGTTTCTTGAACGATTTGTTGATCCAAATCCAATGTTCTTTCATATGTCTTTTTATAACGGTAGGTTGAGGCTGGTAAATCTAAAAGTAACACACTAGCCTTTCTCTTACAATCCTTTGTGGAATTGATGGATCATGGGATTGTATCGTGGGATATATTGGAATCTCCGTTCATAAATAAGGTGGCTAGCTATGTGAACAATCAAGCGACTCCGCCGGACTCTAAGGTCGTCGAAGCATCCTTGCAAATTTTGGAAAATATTGTCGTGAATTCTTCGGGAAAATACAGTCAAGTTGAAAAGGAAGTTACTTTTCCAAATTTAGTCATGCACTTGCAAAGTCAGAGCCCTCAAATCCAACAAAATGCTATGTCCCTCATCAATGCTCTATTTCTCAAGGCAGACTTGCCTAAACGGCGAGCTGTCGCTGCTACTCTGCAATCTAAACAATTACGGCTCGTCTTTGTTACCAATGTTATACAATCAACAGGACAGGTAGGATTTAATAATAAATTGGTACTCAAACGTGAACATTTTCTCATAAAAGTTTTCTTAAATTGTTCAATTTACTTCCAGGTTGGCAGCGAGATGGCACATCAACTCTATGTGCTGCAGACACTGTTGCTAGGACTGTTAGAACAGAGAATGATGACTAAAATGGATCCCCAAGATCAGGATGCACTTGACAAGATCAAAGAACTTCGTCGCATTGCATTTGATACTGAAGGGTCCGTAAGCGGAGATGTAACAGCTCGAAAACAAGGCATTTTTGCTAAAGATTACAAGAAACTAGGCTTTAAGTACGATATAAACCCAGCCATGGATTTTACCGAAACTCCACCAGGAATGTTAGCTCTGGATTGTATGGTTTACTTTGCCAGAAATCATGTGGAGAGTTACACAAAGGTGGTTCTGGAGAATTCGTGTCGAGCCGATGAGCATGAGTGTCCATTTGGACGAACTAGCGTCGAATTAGTAAAACTTCTCTGCGAGGTAAGATTTTTGAGCGATTGACAAGTATTTGACACAAAATTGTATTCAAGTAATGAAATATGCTATGACATTCCAATATTTTTCGACCTTCTTTTAGGTATTACGAATAGGTGAAGCTCCCAGCGAACAAGGGCAGTGTTATCACCCAATGTTTTTTAAACATGATCATCCCTTTGAAGAGTTTTACTGTGTATGCATAGTTTTACTGAATAAAACATGGAAAGAGATGCGGGCGACGACGGAGGACTTTGTCAAAGTCTTCTCTGTTGTTAAAGAGCAAATCACTCGAGCACTTCAGAGCAAACCGACAGGACTTGATAAGTTTAAATTGACACTGCATCAACTTACTTACTCTGTAATCACAAACCTCTGGCAGCAAGAAAGGACCAGCCGCGAGGAGTGTGAGAGCCATGCCAAACCTATCATTGAACTTCGGGAACAAATTACCCCTGAAATTATGGATCTTATACGCCAGCAGAGGCTTGGGTTCTTAGTCGAAGGTACTCGTTTCACCAAATATGGTCCCAGAGGTCAAGTAAGTTGAGCTTCTTTCAGAGCTGTTAGTTTAATTTCTCATCAATAACACTGTACTCTAAAATTGCAATATAAGGAATATGATGATTTGTGACTTTAGAGAATGAAAGACAAATTTCGGTACGTTCGACTTTCACCAAATCACAAAGTGTTTCATTACGGTGAATGCGATGAGAAGTCTGTGCCAACAATTGACGAGCTTCCAGCAAAACTTGCGGTTGTCGAGATTCGTGCGCTTTTAACCGGTAGAGACTGTCCGCACATGAAGGACTTACAACGGCGAAAGACTACCCATCAGCTTGCATTTTCTTTGGCCCTTGATTCTGTCGAGGTGAGCAGTCTCGACTTTGTAGCACCAGATGAGCAAGTATTTGATTACTGGACTGACGGGATCAATGCTTTACTGGGTAAGCCTTTCTGAAAAATAATCATTAGTTTACAATGTAATCTTTGGAAATTAGAAATTGTTTCTTCACTTTTGTTGGAAATCAAACTGTACCATCACCTGTCTATATTCCGAACTTTAGGCAACAAGATGACGAGCAAGGAAACAGAAAAGGACCTGGAAACCCTCTTGTCTATGGATATTAAATTGAGATTATTAGATGCAGAGGGTATAGACATTCCGACCGAACCTCCACCGATCCCAGACAATCCACCGCACTATGACTTTTGTTACGAACTCACATAGACTTGAGAATTATATTGTGGGTTTTAATTTCATTAGTTTCATTATCAGGTATCTCAAGATTTTACATACAAGATGTTAGTGCAATTTTTTATTTCATGTGCAAATGGTTTAAATGCCGCAATTGACTCATTAACTATAGGTTAATTTCTATAAATCAGAAATCGCATGCGAAAAGTATTATTATTATTATTATACGTGCAGAATCTTTGAGAATAGTCGCACTCAAGAGACCAAATTGGAAATTTCACGATGGCGAAATGGCGTAAATCTATAGTATGCCAAAGATATTGAAGAATGATTTATATATACATATACATATTTTACAGATTTTTACTTCATTTTTTTTTTTTTCTACAAGTTACCACCAGATGTGGTCTATCTATTGAATCTCTACTTCAGAATATTTATGTAATCAAAGGCAACAGTTTTATAGTGCACGAATCTACACCGCTTTTAACGTAATTTATTTCATTCATATTTTTTATACTCTTTCATAAATTTACGTAAACTTAATTATTGTAATTGCGATATTAAGGGTGCCATTTTTTTATTCTACATTTTTATCCGTAGTTTGTAATGGCGCAATGATCTTTATTGAATAAAAATAAATAATTTATTTAACAATATTGTGTAGTTTGGATCCAGATATCACTACAGAAATTTGTCTAAACACTACTTATAAGAACAACGTATTTTTTAAGTAAAAAACTCTACTTCGCGAGGCTCTAATTTGCACAGTGATCATAGAGAATTTTATTCATGAGAACATTTTAGTCGTGGCAATTTGAAAATTAGCACGGATGAACAAAAATTGTATTACTATCAGCATATTGTATTTTTTACCGTTAAACATTGCTGATTATACAACATGTATATTTTGTTGATGTCATCATGCTACATCGAATCACTAAATATTCAGTTAGGATTGAACCGAATTCAGTTGAGTTCGCGGTATTTATTTTTGTGGCAAAGCTATCTGCAATTGAAGATTTAAAAAATCACGTGCCGATGTCCTCGTTCAAGATATGATAGTGCTGAGGGTCATCGGCATAGTGGTCAGGAGGACAGAGGAAAAATTCCATGAGGTTCAGCACTGGCCCTCTGCTGAACGGATTCAAGTAACGTCCTCGTTTGTCCCTCAGATATGAGTATCTCTTATAATTGAACATTTCGTTTGTTGTGAGGTTCATGCAGGCGTGAAGAACCTGCAGTTTGTGAAGTAAAGAAGGGGTTTTACAGAGCTATCGAGAATAAGACAGTAGTTTTGAATGATAATGTGTCTTACGGAAGTGCAAGTCAATATCCATCCAAGTCCGCAGAAAACAAAAGCCTCAAGAAGACCCAGTACATAAAGCAATTGAATCCCTTCAATCGCGATGCAGTAGCAAGCGAAGTATAACGTGAATGAACAATTTATTGCGATGCTCAGGACAAAAAGGAAGAACCACATTCTGAAACAGTGGAAGAAATGAGCTCGGATGAAAAAACTATAGTTGAGATAAATTAAGGACTTGTCTGGGCTCTGTAACTTTGTAACGGATGATAAAGGAGGTTTTCCGTCCAAAGCTGATCGCTGGTCTAAATGGTGTTTATCACTTTCATCACCGTGATACAAGTTGCAGAATCAGAGGCCTGGGTTCGTTTTGTATGTACAAACCTGTTCCTAAGGCCAACACAATTGTAGATAAACGGACAATGGTGATCGAAGTACGTTACGCATCGATTGCAGAGACGGCAGTGTTTCGCTCTGAGTGGTCTGAAACACCTGCAGCTGTGGCAAAGTCGCGACAATATCACGTTCCGTTTCTTCCACTTGTCAAAGTAAGGAATCTGCGGAGAAAAAACACATTAGCTTTAGTTTTATTTTTGTAAGAGGAAAAACGTTCAAGTACACGCAAGGATCACAGCACCTGTTTTATGGCCCTATAGTAGGTCTCGCTGTTTCGAGGCACGTATCCAGGGTTCCGCCGATTGGCTACAATCCATGAAATCCACATCACCATGTTCCAATAAATAAAACAATAGTGGCTACCTCGGAGAACATCCCACGTCAATGGAATACACTTCAGCATATACATTGGATAGCCCCAGAGTAAGACAGAGCCCATGAAAAGAAGAAGAGGCCCTTTGCTGTTACCTGCGCCTCCAAATAGCAATGCCCTAATAACCGGATTAATCATTTAGAAAGTGTGAATAAGAACGAAAATTTCATTATTTTAGAGTGCGATGATTTCGCATAAACTATTCTTAAGAACCATATTTTCAAAGTTTAAAAGCACTCCATTTCTCGAAATTATGCTTTCGAGTGAAATTTCTTCTTCCAAAAACTTGTACGATAACTTGAACCGGAATTTCTGAGAAATCCCAGTTCTATTGACTGCCTAATTTTTTTCTACTGTCATTGTGATCAACGAAATATCTGGATGACATTCCATCAGAAGAAGGTAAAAGATATTACCTCAAGACTAACGTCAAACCGATTATTGTCAGACTCTCAAGATAGCATCGAAGCTGATACCATAATAACTCAAACCCGAATATTTTGCAATATTTTAGTACTTT
Source organism: Neodiprion pinetum (assembly GCF_021155775.2). Taxonomy (NCBI): domain Eukaryota; kingdom Metazoa; phylum Arthropoda; class Insecta; order Hymenoptera; family Diprionidae; genus Neodiprion; species Neodiprion pinetum. The sequence continues at coordinate 43,215,445 of NC_060234.1, forward strand.
TCCAGAGTCTTTTCAAAAAATGTAAGAACAAAAAAAAATGGGATTATTTCTGTGGATAAGGCAACAAGCAATCGGTAAATTAAGGAATTGAGGCCAAGGCGTAACAAGCGACGAAACCATAAAAGACTGGGACCGACCAAAGTTCGTTCATCGGTGGAATCCACCGAGATCTCCGTTTCTGTTCGGCCTGAAGAATAGCTACAATGTCAGCATGTCGATGAGCTCGAGCAAGCTGAAGTGGCGTTTTGCCGTTCTTGTCGCGCGGCTCAAGCTCGATTTTACTCTTCTCGCAAAGTATCCTCGCGCAGTTTACGTTGCCGGATAGACAGGCGAGGTGCAGGGGCGTCGAGCCGAAGTAGTCTGGCTTCTGCAGATCGACGCCGCTGTACATCAAGAGCCTGATTAGCTCCGGGTGGCCTTTGTATGCGGCCCAGTGCAAAGCTGTGTCCCCGTTTATATCGGTCAGGTGACACTGAGCTCCGGATCCTAAAAGGAAAGCTGCAGTTGCGGCTTTTCCAAACATACATGCCGTCATCAGCGGCGTCAACCCCTTGAAATCGGCCGCGTTCACAGCCACCCCGGCCTGTAAAAAAATTCATCTCTTTCTCTTTTTCTCCCTCACAGTCCATCGTGCGCTATGGAAAACTTGTTCACTGCGGTAGTGAGACGTTTTTACAACCTTCAGCAAGGTTTGTACGATTGCACTGTGCCCTTTGCGGCAGGCCCAGTGGATGGGCCTGGGCCCCTGCGTTCCCAAGCAAGAGAGATCGACGGGTCCGTTCCGCTCCACCAGGTAACGCATCACCTACAAGGAAGAGTTTGGAAAATTGCTTTTCACAAAAGTAGCACCGAATTTTATGATAGAGGTAGCGACTGACGTGCGTGAAGAAGTACGAATAAAAAAGGATATCAACCCTTTGAAGGAGAAAGTTTTTCAGAGAAAACTTCTCGGACATAAATTGAACAGAGATTGTGATGAGTTTTGAAGTATTGTAATCAAATATGACACTTATAGCAACAACACGAACAAGAAAAGAATTGCTAGCTCAGAAATACAAGAAAGATCAGGGATAGCATGAAATTGTTGTGGCATTCACCATTATTTGATAATTTTTTACCTACTATATAATTGCGCTGACAACGGCTGAAATTATTATTGGTAGAATGTAGAACATTTTCATGCTTTACCTATTTTACCGCAATTGCAGTACTCGCACCGGCAATTCTTTTTTCTGAAAAATTGAAACTTATGCACGCAGTTAGGTTGAAAATATAAAAAAATCTCAAATAAGTAATCTCATCTAACGTACCTCAAGGTTTCCGTCCAAGGCAGCCCAATGGGCAGGTGTGTATCCCCATTCGTCCCTGGCGCTGAGGATGCTGGAGGTTCCATTGATTTCTATGAGTGTTTCAATAGCCTCGACCTCCCTATAATCAATCATACACATCCCATTTAATTATCGAAAAATGATTTCATCGCAGAAAATATCGCAATGAGCATACAGTGCTGTATTATCAAAGCGTAAGGAACTGTAACGATTCTTCTGAAGAAGACTTACCCGGCCCGTACCAGGTCAAATATCTCCTTCGACTTGTCGCTGGTCCCTCCGGAAACCTGGCTGAGGGCGGCGTCATCCGCGTAGACGTCGTCGTCGGGGCTGTTTCTTCTTCGGGTCCCCTTGCCTCCGGCATGAGCCGCCTCCACGGACAACGGACTGTTCGGCATGTGTCCCACCATGTCGGGGTCCGGGCTCAACTCCCATACCGACCTGGCAGCGCCCGGGCCCGTAACAGGGCTCACCGGGTACACCTGCAGGAGGAAATCACAGTCTTACGAATTTGGTGGATGCAAATGGTCGTGGAAAATAAGTGCAGTAATTTTCCAATGAATATCTTTTTTAATTGGTACACTACGTCTGTATGCACAGTGTTTTTCTCCATCACGTGTAAATACTGAAGATTCTTTTAAATAATTAAATTACTCTCTCAAATTACTCTTCTTTGGTCTCATATGCGCTACAGCTAGGAGTTGTATATTTGTTAGGTGGTACTTGCCTTGCAAAGCGTTGCGAGATCCGTGTTGAAACGCTCAAACTCAGAAGGGGATCTTGAGTTGGTGACTACGGCTGCAGGTACGTCTGGGACGGTTAGTCATAATGAAAATCCAGGACCAGACATGTTTCACGTTTTCACGTTTCACCCTGCGATTTTTTTAAGAAATGTCACGAGAACCAAGAGTTGACCTAGACTTGCGTTCAGATCAATAGCAACCGCGGGCCACTCATACCTGTTTGTAACATTATAGGTACAAGGAGTGCTCGTCAAAGTCGAAGCACGCCTGCGTCAAGGAATTCGAATTTTGTATTATCAACTTTCAGGAAACTACCCCGTCATTTAGGCTCCCAATTTTTCACAATACCTATTATGTAAGAGGAACGGCCATTTCAAGGGATTTCCAACGAACTGCAGATGCTTACGTGCAAATGTGTTTGAACAAGTTGCTAATTGGGGCAGATATTTTTTTTTCATTTAGTTCAACGAGGGTTAACGAGACGACAAAGCATCAAGAAATAACCATAATCATAATGTCATCATGTATAAAAACATATAACATAAAATAAGAATGTAATGTAATAAGTATAGAGATATGATTAAGTTACAAATTAAGATCCGAATTTTCAAAATTTCGTATACCAATTATATTATACACTAATGAAAAAGAATTCTTTTCGGGTCAGATAATGCATTTCTAATTCATTCGAATCCTGTATAAATAAAATTAAGAAATGCATTTCAGTTTACTGAGTTGTTAATATCACGAGTAATCCAAAGTTTTAATATTGGGATCGAATATTAATCTCATTTTAAATCACGTGGTATCACCGCGAGAATTGTTTGATCAATGCTTGAATGTAGCCGTGATGCTAAAACGCGAGCGAAAGTAAAGAAGGCAGAATAATGTGATTTTATCGCAGATGTTTGTGAATGAATTGGAATTTATATCGATTAAAAAAATGGTTAAATTAACGACTGCCTACGTGGAAAAAAAGTGTTCACAGACGCAGGCATCGAAATCGCTTACGAAAGAATTAAAAAAGGATCATCTGAGAAAAATCACTCATCTTTACATGAATGACAAATTCATCAATGCGATCGTAAGTGTGTTCAACAAATTCATTATTAATGATCGATTTTCTTAAATTGAATTGATTACAAATGACTTGAAAAAACGTAATAGCATAAATTATAATAATATTATACGCTTCGTGCATTTATCCTTTCATTCGACATGAAATATTTTAATTAAGGGTAACTTTGCGATGTGTGGGAACCTGCGCGTAATTTATCTCCACAATAACTCGATAAGTAAAATAGAAAACTTACATTTCGGAACGAACATCACGCATTTATATCTGCAACACAATAATATATCAAAAATTGAAAACTTGGACTGTCTGCAAAATCTTACATCACTGTTCCTGGGATATAACAACATTGCCGCAATTGAAGGGTTGGGAAATCTGGAGAACTTGACAGAACTGCACGTGGAAAGACAGAAAATTTCCGCGGGGGAATCTCTGTATTTCGATCCCAAAAGCTGTCACAATTTAACCGTAAATATATGCTATTATACTAACAATAAGACCTTCTTCGAGTGAAAAATACTCTATATCTTTTCAACTCTTTTATATTCATTAAAAAAAAAAAACTGATTGATCCTCGTTCACGATTCTTATTATAGGTATTATAAAATACCTATGTTTCCTTAGATGTCATTGAAGGTTCTGAATGTAGCAGGAAACAGAATGAAAACTTTGAAGGACATCAATAATTTCGAAAGGCTTGAATCGTGCGACGCAAGATGTAATTCTATCGAAGACGTTAAGGATTTGACGGAAACCGTACAGAGTTTGAGAAAGTTGAAACAATTATTCCTCCAAGACAATCCAGTAACGAAGTATTACAGATACAGGGAAAACATCATCGCCAATTCGGACTCGTTAGGTGTGTTGCAACAATTCCAACATCACAAGATGATTAAAAGATAATCAATCTTTGAAGGCTTATACCGTATTGAAAATGAAATGTTACACTCAGATTCTTATCTCACAGAATGTTTAGACGACAAGGACATAAGTTCGGTCTGCCGAAAATTTATGAAAAATTTCAAAATCGAACGGCACCTTCAGCAAACAACTAAACAATCAAAGATGACTCTTAGCGATGACATAACGAGTGAGTACACGAGTATAATATATGGATAATTACCCGATCAGCACCCTCGTGCAACTCAGATTCGGTGTATTTGTGTAATAATTTTAATTGCGGTATAACCGAATATTTTTCCGACTAATTCTGTGTCGACAGGTTCGTTGAATTTACCTCCGGCATTCAAGAGATCTGTCACTCGAGCTATATTGCAGAATTCAGGACCGAAATTATCAGTATCTGTGACATCTGCGTCGGGTCAGCTGCATCCACAGATTTTCCCGTCTTGGAAATCGGGCAAGTACTTAATATTTAATTAATTGGTAACTTGTGTCATTCCATTTTATCGAGATGATTATACGAATGCTAATTATGATTGCGATTACAATGTAGTACTTTGAACGTATCTTTACAGTGTCTTCGATCAGAGGCTTGAGGGATAGTCATTTTACTCCTAGACCACTTTGGAGAAGTTCATCGAGAGGTCGGCCAAGTCTAACGTTTGCAGCTGCAAGTGAAAACACGATAGCATTACCACCGATCTAATTGCGAGAAGAATATTTCACGGAAACGTTGATTGTAATAATAGGTAGCTGTGAACGTACAAGTTGGCTCGAATTCGTCGTGCGTCTGCTTCTTTGCGCGAAGCGTGCGACTTACTTACACCATTAACGCTAAACTTATGCATTCGGAATTGAAATGTAATTAATTAATGCAGATGTTGTTAATAGTAACATATATAACACATTGAAAAGGTAATCAAGCAATAAATTAACACCGAACAATAAAATGGTAGCAAACAAAACTAAATAACCGTAACAAAAATTTGTACGCTATTCGGATATGTCTGAGACAAAAAGGCACCACTTGTAAGATTTTGAAATAATCATAAATATCTGTAAAACGAGTTTTGCTAAGTATATTTTTGACTAACAATGAAGAGCAAAATGTACATAGTAATTTGTGGACTACAATAGCGCAAATAAATCATGTTAAGTAATGAGTACCTAGCAATTTCACCCAGCTATATAAATAAATGGTCATTCTATGATAAGTAAAAGTGACAGATGTAAAATGGAATGTATTGACATGGGAGATACTTTTTCCGAGTATCAATTCGAAGTTAAAAAAATACTCGAACTTGAGTAAGTAATTCAAAAATATTTCGAAACATCATAAATAAAATATATTGGCTTCCGACTAAAATAATTTTTTTGAATTGTTATATTATCATCATGGACAAATTTTGATTTGGCAATATTGAACAGTGCGTGTAAATGTAATTTACTGTCAGCACTCTAAAACGGAATGTTAACGATTATTTTTTGAACATATTACTTCCAAGTACGCACGACAGCAATAATTATTTATTGATCCACCAGATGCATTGTAGAAGGCAATCAAGAATTTCAGCAACCTCGTTCTAAGGCAAATTGTGCGAGATAACCAGACCAAATGAAAGTTTACGGGAAAAAGAAGAAGAATCGATCGTTTGTAGCCGCGTGGATATATAAATTGTGAAATAAAAGGATATTCAGATAGAATATATCATAATCATTGACCATCGAAAATTGATTAGATACTTATGTATCGTGTGTTATGTCCTTATGTATGCTGGGTAAGAATGACAAATATGAAATAAATGAAAACAATATAAAAATGAATAAAATTAACAGATATTTTGTTTAATACGACAATAATTAATCATTCGTATATAAAAAAAGCACAAATCCTATGCACCATGCATTAAATAATTGATCATAAAAAAATAATATGTATACATATGGTGTGTGTATATATGCGAAGTTTAAAAAATAATTAATTACATCAAACATACGGATACTAGAAATGTATATTTTGTAAATGTAAATTTATAAGGAAATTTAAATGTAACGCACAGTCATTTGTAATAAGCAATACTCTTATTGAAAACTTGACACAAATTTAAATTCATATCGCAGTTACGGAAATGCAGTTTGTAATGATAAAATAATGAAAACACATTTTGACACATATGATATACCTGTCTCCTAATCAGGATGATTTATAACTCGTTTTGGTTCGTATGCTTTACATTTTGTTTCGTCGCAAATAGACGACTGAGATGTTACGTGCAACATATAATCTTATAATAGTTTATAAATAGGTATGTACCCGGGAAATTATTATATTAACTGCACAATTATAAAGAAGAACAGAAACAAACAATGAACTTATAATTGTATATAGTCAGGTAAATAATGTAATTAAATAAAAAATTGTAAATCGTTATTCTCATACGAGTATACAAACTACAGATAAGTTTAGACATATACGCTGACCAAAGCATAATCAATGCTATTGGTATGTTATTTATGTATATTTATAATTTATTATTCTATTATAATAATAATAATTAATGTTGTACTTAGATCAACAAAATTTACACGTTTCAAAAGAAATGTTAATAAAAAAGCAAAAAAGCAAGAGAACCTCATCACCCGTTCATCTTATCCAATACCATGGATTTTTATAGTTTCGCAGTTGTACTTACATTTATTTATTATCGTAATTCTTATGTTTCAATTTATCAAAACATACTTCGTCGTGTTTTTTATAGTACAAGAAAAAAAAACGTGATGATTTTGAAGATTTAAGCTATACTAATTAATAATACATAGGTATTTTATATATTAATATATATATATTTATATATATATATTTGAATTTTTTTTTAATGATTTTCTTTTTTTTTCTCTTTTTTTAAGCAAGAAACCTCTCACTTCGTAGTATTTTATATTCGTCTTGTTATTCTAACCGGTCTATAAGTCACATTAACTATATATTAAGAAAGTCTTGTAGTAGAACGTGTAAGAATAATAATAATTATTATTACTTACAGGCGGTGCGAAATAATATATGTACGAACCATTCGTGGATGAAGTGAAAAAAAATGAACGACCATATTCATGATGTTAAAATGAATAACATAGTTGATTTATCTCAATAAGCTTAGGTAAATGTGCATTTAGCAAATTCATGTGCAGCAGTATCTCACAGTATTCTTTACACAAATTACGACACATTACACTCAATCGAAACTTGATGATTGATTTCATCTTTGCACCGAACGATAATTCACATTCGTTCGGTCGATTCAATGTTTGATAAGAAAAACAAAACGTTGATGTGATAAAGGTAATGATGAAAATGATGACAATAACAGCATGTTTCGAAAAACGTGTAAATGTTATACAATATATTATCTAAGTTGAAATGGTAAAAATTCATACGGACAACAAAATGTTGGTGGAAAACACCTTCTCATCTCATAGGGCATGGATTTACGTGAAAACTATGAAGTGCCGTAAGATTCGGTGAAATGCAATTTTTATGCCTACGGTAATACATTAATGCGCTGTTAACTACAGATAAGAGGCTTCTCTGCCGCTAGATACGATTTATGCTTAGTCATGCCTTTTTAATATTTCAATTTGAAATATTCCACGGGTGTATCAAGTTCTACAAACGAATACAATAAATTCCAGATTTTTCAGTGAGTTTGGAACTAAGATATCTCAATGCAATGAGTGCAGGTGAAGTATTTATTAGATTAACCAATTTCTGGAATCACGTTGAACGTTTTATAGTACTTGGAAGACATAATAAAAACATGTCATTCGGATGCTTGATTTGGATATCTGTTACTTTCGTCAATATATCTCCTTATACTTTTATTGTTTTCGTTTGTTTAGCCCAATATTTTGATTACCTTACTACAAACTGTAGAGTACCCTTTGCCCACAAGTCTTACCATTTATTTATATTAATAAGTATATTAATAAGATATTAGACTCGGTATGTATATTTTATCATCTCGAGTATGGTCAAATTCACATGTATATTGGAGCTTTCTTTTTTCTCTTTCTAATTTATTCAAACTTTTATATTTTTTTTTTCATTTTTAAAATATTACCTTAAAAACTTCCTAGTGAACATCGTTCCAATGTATAACTAATTCCATATCGCAACCAAGCATAATAACGTTAGTCGATAAAGATACTTGTTTTTGTAATCACATATTTTATGTTGACATCATAACACACAGTTGTACCGGGATTATTTGGTGAAAGTTACTATTCGCATTGAGGAAGGGAACCATCTTAGGCGGTGGCTCAGAACACGAAGTCACTTCGGTAAAATCGAAGGGCCATTTTTACTAAATAACTTTTGTATGACGTTCGTTATCGAATTCAAAGTAATCAGGCCTAATTATTAATAGTCTTCAAGTGGAAATGTAATAATGATGTTTCTTTCACACGATGCTCTACATTCTTTCTATACTCTAAAGTATAATTTGTAAAATTATCGGCATTGTTGACAAATGATCTTTTTCAAGCCTCAAACATAAAGTTTTCTTCTTCCTCAAAGGCGTCATGGTGTAAAGTTGCATATAATTTATATACATAAATAAGTAGGTGCTTGGTCGCTATCGATCAACTATGCATGGAAATCACATTCCAATTTGATTCATTAAAATGCTTCGGAATTTTCAAATTTATATCAATATTTTACAAACAATTAGTAACATTATTTCATCAACATTTGTACCTAAAATATGATCAAATTTGAACAATATGGTCAGGGCACTCTACAGTTATGCCTAGTGCTTACTCAACGCGGTTACTGCGCAGTCTGCTGTTGAATTTCAATCTTTTCAACTGTCATGTCAGGATTCATATCTGTAGCTTCCTGAATAGCTTCCGCCAGAGCCTTGTCGTGATCGATAGGATCCCCGTCTGATTGTATTGTAATTTTCTGTTCCACTCGAGTCTCAACAACACCGTCTTTTTCCGTCTTATACTGAAAGGAGGAATTACAGATTAATATAATTTCTTCTTTCATCTATACGTAATCGATTACACTAACCGTAATTGTTTCCACGGTACGAGTCTTGCTAGATATTGTTTGAGAGCTGACAATTTCACCGGTCGCGCTATAATTGCCATCTTCGCTTTCCAAAGCTACTTTTCGTGACTCAGTTGCAACCAGTGGTACCGTTGTTGTCGTTGTTACATTGTTATCGGGTTCCCCTGTGTAAACGTGCGTTTCCGTTGCTACTATGCCAGCTTGATCTCCCTGTAAGTTTTCAAAACCAAATTGAAACAGCTTTTCATTTGCGTGCCGACTATATTTCGGCTACAAAATGTGATAATTTTCACAAACTGATTTTCAAACAACATATAAGTGATATTAAAATGTATGAGCCTCGACCTCGAAGATCTGTTGATGTCTTTATTCAATAAATGCTATATTTCTTCTCTGAGCATTTTATTTTTGTTATTAAATAGGACGAAGAAATAAAGATGCTAAAAAATTCATGCCTGTACAGATGCAGTGAAATCAATGCAAGAACAACGATGCCAGTATTAAACTCACCTGCTTTTGTAATTTTGAATTTGTAGCTCGTGTACATAGTTTCATATATTTACAAAATGAAATTATTCACAGGATATTCATAAATGCTTAGCAAGATCTTGAGTATAAACAGATGCATAATTGAAATTTTTCAATCTGAGTATCGTTTGTGAAGTATTGGAGATTTAAAATTGCAAAATGTGCTGCATAAATTATTACAGAATAAAGTAGATAAGATATCAGTTACATAAAATTCGTTACGATTTGTATTTCATTACTCTGGCCGTCGTATCATTTACCTGATAATACTGATTGTAGATCGCTTGTTGGTCATCTTCGAAATCAATCGGTGTACCGGAATCACCGCTGCTCGAACTGGAGGTACTATGACGACGTGAGCTCAGCTACGCCATGCAATGTTAGCCAAGCCATTGAAATTATTTACAAATGAACAGAAACGAAAAATTATGAGATAATTGATCTTTGTTCGGTTAATCAATCAAATAATTAGGTAAAATGACAAACAACTGAATGATCTGTGCCAACTCCATTTTGTATACTCAAAATGATTATCGAAAGAGTGACTTTAAGGTTTGCGTAAATTTCATTTTTGGTTAATTAAATGAGTTACATGAACAAGGCTTGCGCGGGCAGAATCTGGATTACCTTGTTCGAATATTTCAAATAATCTCAGATGAAATGCGCAATAATTTACTGGACAAAAAATGATTATAGCCAAGTGCAAAATATGAACTGTTTTTCAACACAATGTGAATGGAAGTACATGCCCGATTAAAGATTGCAATTCAAGGCATATTAAAAAAAAAAAAAATAAATAAATAAATTGTAAACATTACCTGTTCGCCGGAAAGTACATGACTTGTTGTTCTGACTTCCTGTGTGACGACACGCTGTTCCTGCCATGTTGCACTAGTAGCAGTTGTATGAGCTACCGTTTTTTCTTCCACCTAATTTGAAAAAGAGAAATAATAAGGCTAATAAAAAACTAAAATGATAATTGGGTTAATATGGTAATATTAATTGAAAATAAATGTTGACCACATATTAATGACGACAATTTAACTTTGATCAAAATTATGACGATGGCAAACAGCTTCGATAATTATCATCGTATGAAGAAGAAAACAAATTTGTTCTGTGTAAGGTTTTGAAAACTAATCGGGTTTCAGTTGTGAATTTAAATGAGGAAAAAAGGAAAATGAAGTCTCACTTACAAGTAGACGTAGAATCTCTGCATTTTTATTGGGCTCTCGCAAGATGCTAGTTTAAATTGCATGACCAACTATCAACACTTTATTTTACTTCAACAAACCTGGCTCGTTTTCTGGTTCTTTTCCAAGTCTTCGTGCATCGTTGCTGTACGGGTCGTAACAGCGGTTGCTGTCATATACGGTGATCTACCATCGTCAGCTGCTTCAGCCTAAGTACAACTACTGTCTTACAACGATTCTCAGCTAAAACGTTTATACCTATGCTAAACTAGGTTTGGCTCGGAGATAACTATTAAATTATACTCCCACTCTACAGATAATAATCATCACTTAATGGGGAAAACTCTACTGTTTTCAATAAGTTAAAAATGAATGTCTAAAAAATATCGACACAATGACAACAAACACTGAAACACATGCTGACAGGCTAGTATTGCAGTGGAAATAACATTGACATAGCAAGGGAAGAAAATTTATATCAATGGTTTGCTACTAATAAATGATCACTGCAGGAATGCAGTTTGAAAAACGTCATGCATCTGTTGTAGATAATGAAAACAAAAAAGGAATATGTCACCTTGTTCACATGTGTAGATACAGTGACTTGGCCGGTACCTCCTGGCGTAAGGTCCTCTACTTTTTCTTCAATGTTCTGTGTCACCCCTTCATGATCTTTGACAGCCGATTGTTTAGTTGTAGTTTTAACAATTGTTGGTGTGGTCGGAATTGAGGTCTTCTTCAAAGCGGGAATATTGATCTTGGCAGCACCACGCAACTCCCTAATAACGTCACCTTTTCCCTCTCCGTACTGATCCAAATCATCATCGCTGTCATCTCCAGAGCCACTTTCATACGCTCCGCCTGATGTTGGGTAGATCTTGGCGTCTTTACCGAAAGAGCTCATTCCACTGAATTTCTTATACCGTGGATCGTCATAAAAGCCTTGATTAACTGCACTGACCAAATTCGCAATATTTTCTTCTGACTGAGCATTCGGTTCGATCGTAACAAGGACGGTTTTGTACATAAACGTTAGATTATCTTTACTATCCAGCTTGCCATCACTGGAGTGAATTAAACCATCCTTGACATAGCTTCCGTCATTGACAAACAACGTTCCGTCAAGGGGTTTACCGTTCTTTCCATAAATTACACCAGCAACAACTTTACAACCTTCTGGACCAAACGGATTTTGCGTCAGCGGCTTTCCGTTCTTTGCATATACTATGCCTTCGCGAACATAGCTACCCTCTGGTCCAGTTTCCCGATCATTCAACGGCTTTCCATTTTCGCTGAAAATTACTCCTTCCCTTATGAAAATACTGTCAGGACCATAGTATCGAGCAGTCAAAGGTTTGCCATCTGTGCCGTAGACCTTTCCATCCTTGACAACGTTTCCGTCGTTATCGAAAGGACTATCCTTCAAAACCTTTCCATCCTTGTTACAGACGAGTCCACGTTTCACAAATGTGATAGTGACGATCCTCGACTCTTTAGTGAGTGGTTTACCATCTTTTGCAAAGATTTTTCCTCCTTTTATTGTGTTGCCATCATTATCAAAGGTCCCAGATGCCAACGGTTTCCCATCTCTTCCATAAATCACACCATCGACTACCTTGAAGCCGTACGGACCATATGAGTCAGTTGTAAGCGCTTTGCCACTGATATTATAGATTTTACCATCGTCTATATACGTATGCTGATCTTCGTCCGCACCAACATCCTGATCTAAAGGTTTTCCATCCTTGGAACAGATAACTCCGTTTTTGATGTAGCTACCATCGCTTCCGAATGAAGACTGACTCAAAGGCTTGCCTGCCTTGTCATATATTTTACCATCTTTAACATAACTGCCGTCCGTGCCAAAAGGTCCATGAACAAGCGGTTTACCATTCTTGTCGCAGACCAAGCCTCGCTTAACAACGGTGATCGTAATAACGGTGAATTTCTTGAACAGAGGCTTTCCGTCGCTGCCGTAAACTTTTCCATCCTTGATTACCGCATCGGATCCAAATGTTCCTTGCTTTAGTGGCTGGAAATTTTTATCTACCACAATCCCATCGACTACTCTGTAACTTTCCGGTCCATACTTTTCTTGGTTCAACAGAAGTCCGTTAGATCCGAATATTTTACCGTCTTCAATGTACGAGGTTTCGTCAGAAATTGGGTCCTGATCCATAACTTGACCATTGCTAGCGTAAATCAGTCCATCTTTGATGAAACCACCATCGTTTCCAAATATCTCTTGGTTCAATGGCTTACCACTTTTGTCGTAAATTTTACCATCTTTGATGAAGCTGCCATCTGTTCCAAATGGTGCTTGCAATACAGGTTTACCATCTTTGTCACAAACAAGACCCTTGCGTACCAAAGTAATAGAGATAACGGTATATTTTTTGTCCAACGGCTTCCCAGTTGGCGCGTAGATAAGTCCATCTTTAACCAGGTTGCCCTCTGCGTCAAATTGAATGTTCTTTATCGGAGTACCAGCCTTATCAACTACTACTCCGTCAATAACTTTTAAGCCTTCCGGACCAAATGCTTCTTGTGTGAGCGGCTGTCCAGTAGCGGCGTATACTCTTCCGCTCTTGATGAAACTCGTCTCTGCAATAAGTGGCCCCTTTTCTAAAGGTTTACCATTCTTGCCATAAATTAAACCATCTTTAATGAAGCTACCATCTGATCCATATACACTTTGATTGAGAGGATGTCCATTAGAATCATAAATTTTTCCCTTCTTGATGAAACTGCCTTCAGAATCGAATATCCCAGATTCCAAGGGGTTTCCGTCTTTATCACAGACCAAACCGTAGCGCACTAACGTGACAGTGATGATTGTTTGTCTTTTATTCAAAGGCTTACCATCGGCACCGTATATCAAACCATTTTGTATTGTGCTACCGTCGTTTCCAAAGGTTCCACGATGCAGAGGTTTCTTATCCTTTCCATAGATGAATCCGTTCTCTATGGAGTTTCCTTCCGGTCCAAAGGAACTGTGGTTCAATGGTTTGCCATCCTTGCCGTACAGTCTACCTTCCTCAACGTAACTACCAGCTGGGAGTTCAGCACCAGAGTTCAAAAGCTGTCCACCCCAGCCATAGATTAAGCCATCTCGTATGTAGCTGCCATCACACTTGAATGCACCTTCCTTCAAAGGATTCTCGCGTTTATCATAAACCACGCCACTCTGAATATAACAACCATCTGGTACTAGAGAGCCCTGATTTTTGGGATTTCCGTCCGCGTCAACGATTTTACCGTCTTTGATGGCCATATTGTCAGGGCCTTTATCGTCTTGGTTCACTGGCCTGCCATCTCTGTCAACGACCAAACCGTTCTTGATTCTGTTGCCGCCGGGTCCAAAGACACCGTCAGCGACGATTTTGCCGTCTTTTCCATGAATCAAACCAGCTGCAACGTACGAACCGTCGGAGCCAAAGGTATCCTTATCAAGAGGTTTACCTGTAGACTCAAAAATCACACCATTTGCGATGAAACTATCATCTGGAAGGGCTGAGCTAAGATTCAACGGCTTGCCATCTTTTCCGTAAACTCGGCCATCTCGAATATGACTTCCATCGGGCTTGAAGAACGCTGCCTTCATCAGCTTTCCGTCCTTGTTATAAATCAAACCGTCCTTTATGCTTGCGCCCTCGGGAACTAGAGAATCCTGATTCAGAGGTTTACCATTCTTAGCATAAATTAGACCCTTCTTGATGTAGCTTCCGTTAGGCGCAAACGTTTCGTTCTTGGCAGGTTTACCATCTCTTCCAAGAACCATTCCATCCTTGATTGTAAGTCCATCTGGTCCCAGAAAACCTTCGGCTAAGACACCTCCGTCACTACCGTGTACTACTCCATCCTTAATAACTACGTTGTCAGGCTTGAATAAGCTTTGATTCAAAAGTTTTCCTTCTTTGGTGTTGATTACCCCTTCCTTGACAAAAGCACCAGGGGCAATCAAGGGAATTTGACTCAATGGTCTTCCGTCTCGTCCGTAAATCACACCGTCTTTAACAAAACTGCCATCAGGCTTGTAAAATGCATGTTTGATAGCTTTGCCATCTTTGCCGACAACTTTACCATCCTTCAAGTGAGCGCCATTAGGAAGCAGCGATCCTTGGCTGAGCAAGTTGCCATCTTTTCCATGCACTATCCCGTCTTTTATTACCGATCCATCCGAGCTGAAAGATTCGCTTTTAACAGGCTTGCCGTCTTTCGAGTAAACTTTTCCGTCTCGTATTAAGTGTCCATCGGGACCCAGTTGGCCAGTACTCAACGGTTTTCCGTCACGATCGTAGAAGAGGCCCTCGCTGATGAAAGTTGAGTCGGGAAGCAAAGCAATTTGACTCAGAGGTTTGCCATCCTTTCCATGCACAGCACCTGAGACTATGTAGTCGCCATCTGTGCCAAACGAGCCTTGAGTCAACGGTTTTCCATCCCGACTAAATATCAGTCCATCTTTTATGTAATCTCCGTCTTTTCCAAGAGATTCATAACCGAGAGGCTTACCGTTCTTGGACACTACTTTGCCGTCTTTGACTAAAGTGTAGCCTGGTCCCAGGGCCCGATCATTGACTGCCTCTCCGCTTGGCTCATAGATGATTCCATTTCTTACAGCATTTCCGTTAATGCCCAATGTTTCTTGGTACAGAGGCTTGCCATCTTTGCCTGTTACTAATCCATTGGCAACGTGTGTGCCATGGGGACCAAAATCGGATTTCTTTATCGGATTGCCGTCTTTCCCGAGAACTTTGCCGTTGATGATTGTACTGCCATCTGGGCCCAGTGTACTCTGATCCAAGGTTTTGCCTTCCTTTGTATAAATTATACCACCAATGACTTTGGAACCATCTGGTAAAGGTAATATCCTGTAGTTGGGTTTGTTTTCCACCGAACTGGGTATTATGACACCAGGTTGAACGGCAGCTCTTTGATTCTGCAATTCACCGCTGATAAAAGCACTCGAAGCTTGTTTTCCATCATCTGGAGAAAGAGTTGCTGCTTTCTGCTGTTCTTTCAGTCCAGCAGATTCCACATAGTTCAATCCCGGTGTACGTAAGCCTGCCGGTGTTTTGTTGGCGTCTGTTTCTTTGGTTTTTCGTTTCTCAGCTGTTTCAGCAACTTTCTTCTCTTCTCCAGGAGCATAGTTGAATGCTAGGCCAGTGGCTTTTCTACCAGCTGACGTGGGTGATTGTTGATCCGATGGATCCTGAGAAGAAGGTTTGTCTTCGTACGAAAAGCCTCGTGTCTTGAAATTTTTTCTAGTTGGCGAAGTTTCATCTTCAACATAATCGTATGGTTTTGTGTATCCTGGAAGTTGCGGAGAGCCAGGAGATCCTGTTTTGTCATCTTTTGATTCAGAGTCATCTTTTTCAATTGACTCGTCAAGGTCTTTTCCCTTTTTATCTTTTTTCTGCTTGGAATCTTTGTCCTTCTTGCCAAACAGGAAACCACCGACAGGACTCTTGGATAATAAATAAAAACATGCGATACAAAAATATGTAAATACTATCCATACTTACTACAACATATTATACCCTTAAATGTCGAATACATTGGCAAAGCATTTCACAACATTCTTACTCTAGCGATACTGATTTGAATTCAAATGTGGAATTTTTTTATTTATATTTTTACGGACAATTTCTTACACCACAAACAATAATATACATTACACAAACACAAAAATCTCCATTTCATGATTTTCTTTCTTATATCTATGAAGAGGTAAACTCCGAATAGCAACGAGAATAATCGCGACATCAGCCGAAAGTAAGCAAGTTTGTAATTAGTTTTAAAGGACGCTATTGTGCAACCAAATAGTTTGAACCATTTGTAGTTTATGTTCAAAGCGCGGTAAGTCTTCCTGTCACCGACCTACAGCCAAAATTCCCAGGGTAACTTGCAGTTGAGAACTGCTCATCATACCCCCTGAGAAGCCTGTCCGGAACATGGAAATTAAAACTACCAACAAGTTCAACATAGTCAACCATGTTGTTGAAAATTTTAAAAAGCAAAATAGCGTCGGTGTAAAAGCAAAGTAAAGCTCCTGTAGTGCTTTATCTCTAACACATAGCAGATGAGCGTTAAAATTGAGGCGACTATCAAACAGTTCCCTGCAATCTTTGACAACAACAACACGGGTCAATGGTAAGTCGTCAAGTAGATAATCCGTATTAAAACCCTCCGGCCTAAAAAAAAAAAAGATGTGACCGATGACTTCTCACATTGAAACTAAGCTCATTAGCACTGCACCAATGAGAGATGCCGTTAAGATTGCTCTAGAGTCGGACGGTAACTATTTGTGAATTGTTAGTTTAACAAATTTTGAGGTCGTCGGTTAAATTTAAATTTAAATCTCCTGCCCAATATCATTAATAAAAATTAAAAACAGCAGCGGCCTTAGATGGGATCCTGGGGTACACCCGATTGCACGAGACTTTGACTTGATACAGAGTTTTTAATTTTTACGTGCTGAGACGTTAGTAAGACATGACCCAATCCAGCGTAACAAAGAGCCTCCACCGCCATAAGTGTAATTATTAAATAATCCTTAGAATAGTATTTCTCATAGGTATACAAATAATTCGAAAATATGTTTGGACTGTTTCTATCCATGGTAGTAAATGCAAAAGGAATCAGTGTGAAATATGCTCTGCCAAGGTATGTATATGTATAATACATTAAACAAAATTTACATTCACCAGTATTTTCTGAATACCTAGTTTCTACCGGATCTAGCGAGTTAGTGTCAGCGCCAAATGCTGGTGTTCCAACATACAAATCTGAATAGGAGGAATGAAAATCTATCGAATGTGTATTTCAACTATAATAATCTAACTCTGACGGAAATTAATGAAACTGCATGCGAGTTACTGTGACAAGACGTACTTTGTGATGAATTACATTCAACATAATAACATCCACTTGACCATTTCTTTGAAATATCGTTAATAAGGTATGGTCGTTTGATTTTAAACGCATTTCAAATCTTATCAGTTTGCTATACAATTATCCTAAATTTATTCTCTCTCTACTTCCGTACAGCGATATCATATCACTCTATCAAAATTCTATTTGCTCGTTACTCCGTAAGAAACTTACCTTGATTTTTTCCTTCTTTTCCTTGTCGCGTTTTTCGGGTGTTTCCTTCTCTTTTTTTTTAGGCTCCTTTTTAGTAGGTGACTTTTCGCTGCTAGTGTCAAGCAGTGCACTTTCGTTTATTAAGTCAGAGTTATTGAAGTCGTTGCGGTTTTCTTTCTCATTTTCATTCTGCTTGTCCTTCTTCTTCTTGGACAAGCCGCCAGGAGGAAGAACCGCGATACCCCCAATTGGTTTCTACAATTAGAGCGACACAATCACAGAGGACATCATGCAATAAGCTGTACTAATTTTACTCTAAGCTTGGTAGCACTATAGGATATTCTCTTGCCATTTCGTAATTTCGTGCTAATTCAGTTGCGATAGAAAAGATTTTTTTAAGCAACACCTGTAATGAAGTATCAACAAATTTTGGATTATACAATATACATGTATGTATGAACACACGATTATGTACATCTAAATAGAATTAAATAATCGGTTCCAAATTTTATACCTGTGTGTGCATCACACATGCGTGCGCATACCTGAAAAGTGGATCTAAAAGAAATATGATAAAAGTACCAGACAGCAAGCTGGGTAAGTATGACAATGTTACGTTGAAAGTTGGCCAACGCTGTAAGGAAATAGAAATTTATAAGCATGCATAAATAAATCGACAGACACCAAATAATTACATGTAAGCACATCAATAATACATAGACGTATATACATATATGTATGCACAATAATGAGGTAGTGCAATGATGAGGCGATTATGGTTTTTTATACCTTTTTCCCACCTTCAGCGTCGTACTCTCCTTCCAGACTGCTGTTACTGCTGGCTGAAGTGGTTCCAGCACTTGTCTTTCGTGTTAGCTATCGGTGTTAGTTACGTGTCAGTTATTTATCATGACTAAGGTTCTAGAGACGGGGCAGGTTTGATTAGAAATCAATATTACTAATTTGCTATTTAGAAGTGGAAATTGGAATAACTTTTGATCTATTCGCTATTTTCTCTTATTGTTAGTGAATTTGGCTCAATTGCAGCCACAATGAAGCTTATTCATATAGTTGCGAACAAAACTAAACGTAATAAATCCTGCCCTGAAATCTGTAGGACCTTTTTTTAAATGATCGAGTTGTGAATGGGAATGGGGTTTCATTTGAGGTTCGAAGTAATATGTTTGTTACAATGAAGTTTGAACTGTAATATGAGGCTTATATTTGTATTTATAGGTAGGATGTAGTGTTTATTCTAAGACGGCATAGCTGTGTTGGAAAAAAGGAGATGATCAATGAGCGTAAAAATAACTTTCAAGATTTAAGTATTTGATTGTAAAAATATGTATATATACTTTGTATTCTGAGCATAAATTGATTGTATTACTGTAGCTACCTTAAAAGTTTTCTAACTTCAAGTTCTACCATTTGTAGAAATTCATTTGAAAGTTGATGCTCACGAAATTCCCTTTCCTACGATTACAAACAATGAATATCGAAAACAGATCCATTGAATAACTTTTTCAAAATAACCGAAATAAGAGGAATCCTAAGAAATGTGCCAGCAAAAATCATTTCACGGAGAAGTAACTTCTCATGCTGAGGAATGATGTGTGCAAATTTTGTGCATTTAGTGTTTACTAACTCCTTACTATTTTGAACATGACAGTTAGTTGACCAATGAGTTCCTTAACACTCACATAATTTTAGTATCTAATGGTTGTCTAAATGTTGTATAGTGACGATGAAATCTAGAACTAAATGATTTACCTACATTCAATATTATTCCTGCGCATTAACCAGCGGTATGAAATTAGTAAATGCTTCGATAATGAGGTGCCACTACATGTATGTTTTTATTGATCCTAGAAGCGTGAAATGTTTATCGATAAGAATTTAAATGAGAAACTGATCAGTGTCAAGTATTGTTTCAATTCGGAACTCTGATTTGTAAATGATGCAGTGAGCCTGATGCCGTGGCATGCAACTTAAATGCGATCACTTCACTTCATGTCTATCATGCTCTCCAACGTTATCAACAAAACGCAAAGGTTACAATGTGTACGATGCTCGGACAGGTATATTTATTTGGAAATAATAGTGATTGTGCTTTTTTTTCTGTCTTCACTTCTACAGAAACTGTATTAATCTTTTTCACGTGGAAGTTGAATTTTTAATTCTATAAAGACAAAAAAGTTCAAGTATGGGTCAGAAAACTGCAATTATATCACTTAAAATTCACTTTTTCCCAGCTGAAATACATTGGGGAAATATTTTTCCTTAACAGTCTGAAATGGAAAATTTACGTGACACGATGTAATGTAAATATTTTTAGTGACACATTTTAGTACCAACGAGCTACAATTAGAATAGTAATATTTATATGTATGATCTATTTACTACAAAGTTTCTCACTTCAGAAGAATGATATTCTATTCTAGCTATGAAATATCAGCTTCATTCATACTTTGACCATTGCTGTTAAACACAAAATTAATGTTCTATCTCTTTCTCTGCGATCAATCCAAAAAAAATCCGTCGGTACGTATGCCGTTGTGGGAAAAAATATTAAATAAATAAAACGATTGGACCACATTAATTTTATAGTTACACCCTCGAAACTAATTGTAATTCAGAAATTGCAGCGAGGTAAAATGCGTACACCTTATGATATTCTTACCTTTTCCTTTTTCTTCTTTATAGGACTCGGCCGTTGTTCAATATATTCAAGATCAGGTATCGTTTCAGGTTCGTAGCTCATCATGGTATGTCTCTTGCTGGGCTCCGATCCATAAGTCTCAACAGGCCTTGGTCCACCCAAGGCTACAGAAAAAGTGTCAAAATTGGCTCAACAAAGTGTACTGCGTTATGAAGGTAACTTAGAATGAGGGGGGAGTCAAACAACGTAAGAGAAATATTGTGGGAATAATTTAAGACATAATAAGGCTTGCAAAATAGGAATTTTCAAACAAAAATTGCATCTCGTATTCCCGCCACGAAATGTCGAGATGATTAAGCGAGTGTAAAACCAAATTTTGACTGTCATTTTCAGGCTGTAATACTTTGAATTCTTACCATCCATACTGCGAGATGTCAGCCGTCGCCCACTAAGAGATCTCTCAAACTGCGGCGGTTGTCTTTCAATAGGAGTTTTCTTAGTCTCATAGTGAGTTCTTCCTGAGTAACGGAAGCGAGATCCAAGACGTGGGAAGAGTCCAAGTTTTTGAGTCGGTTCAGGGCTCATCAACCTGAGAATAAAGAATATTAAAAAATGAAGCCGATATAGAATATTATAAAGTTTGTAAAAATTACCTAAAGAAAGTATGATGTTCGACGCAGACTTTCCACAATTTTTTGGCAGCTCTATGATTGGCCAATTTGAAGCCAATGGTAGATTCGAATTGTTCAAATTCTCCCGGTCGAATTTTTATGTAAAAATTGTGCCTCTTGTACGAAATTTTCAATATTTTCGGCCATGCAAATCTGTTTATTCTCAAACGGTCCCTGTGAACGAGTAGACCAGAGGAACAGACACCCAACATTATGTCTACACCTTCTGAGTCCTTCGCAGGATGGAGATCTACACCGTACATAGCTAACTTCTTCGCATTCTCAAGGTAATGAAGTTCGGCCTCTGCCGGAGTCTGACCTCTGAAAAGTTTGATTTGGGTAGTAAATAGAAAAGTAGATTAAATTAAACGATAACGAACTGTAAGAATTAGCAAAGGAAGAAAGATTGAGTTGCATATTATATCCAAATGAACTTGAAACAACTTACTTGTGTGTTTTGTGGAGATCCATCACTTTTTCAACAAGTTCGGGAGTTTGATTTGGAGCAAATTTGAATTCGTTTAGATAAGTTCTTTTGTGCTCGTCAGGGTCATAGTCTCCTACTTCGGATTGCACAAGGTAAGAGCCCAGCAAAGCGTGAGTGACAAACGAACAGGGCAGACGACCTGTGACGATATCGTTTCTTATTTGCAAACATAACTGATAGCGAGTTATATCTTCTTGGAGCTGAGCAGGGTCTGGCGGGTAGAATTTCACTTCGAAATTGAACTTCCACGGTTCATCTACAAAGATTATTTCAATGTTAAACTAATCATCATTAATATTGCAAGATTTTAATTCAAGAGAGAAAAATAACATAAAGAAAGTATATATTATCATGTATGTAGTGAAGTAAATCGTGCAGAGATTAGATATAAACGAGGCATTAAATTACACGCACTTTTGATGAATTTACCAATCCTCTTGTCAAGATCCAGCCAGTTCCTCGGGTCGTGCCGGTCAGCATATATCAGACCAAAGTAATCTTTTTCCAACAAGTTCATACTTTGGCATATTTTGTCAAGAAGCTCTTGGCCTCTAGCCTTTCTCTGTAAAATGTTGAAAATTAAAATGCGATCCAAATTGAGCGAGTTAAAAGCGACGAGTCATGGAATTTAGTCTGTCGCCATAAAAAACATATGCATCGAAAGCTCGGTTACCTCAATCGGGAAATCTTTGACAGTGCCATCAAGAAGAGTTATTCTGGCCAAGACAGTTTTTCCTTTGTTAGAGGGACTTTTGCTAGGCGAGCTTGTCCTGGTTCCATTTTCAGCCGCTGACGCCTCCGCCACACTGCCACCTGATTTAGGTTCTTCCGGCATCGCGTGCCCAGTATTATCTGGAAAAAGTAAATCTGCATTAGATGTCTATATATGTCTCTACCTGTAAACTAAAACGATTTTCATTTTAATCTCACGTAATTTTATGCAATGCAAAATCCTGAGAGCACCCTCAAAAATATAGGTACTCATATTTGAAAGGTTGAGTTTTATTATTAAAATCTTTCTTCAAATATCAACAGAAGAATAAGAAATCTGAATTGTCATCTTTTGTCAATGTGTGTGGTAAAATTGTTCTATTTCGCCAAAATAGGAGAGAAATAATGTTGCCTATGAGGTTCAAGTTGCAACAGTTGCAATTTGCAATGACCACACCTCTAATCAGAATTGAGTGATAAAAGGCACTTTAATGAATGCAAATATCACGTACATATACATGTCGTGAATAGAAAGGAAATTAGGAGCCCAGCAAGGTGAAAAAAATGAATTGTAAGATAGTAAATTGGGCTGTGAGCAATTCACAAGTAGCAAGTGCCAAGCTCCAAGCGCCAAGTGGCAAGTGGCAAGGGGCAATTGGTATACACAAGTTATAACGAGGTTCAACCCAAAGAAGACTGTATTAGCCGAGGTGTTAGCATTATCATGCACATATTGCATCTGCTGTAGTTCGATTTCAAGGGTTCTTTTTAACGTAAAAATTGCACATTTAGAGGCATATAAAATATAATCGGTTTCTTCTGCCTAAATATATCACTTTTTTCTTTAACATACTTGTATGGCGATTTTTAGTATAAGCACATTACTGGGCGCATGTTAAAATCAGCACAACCTGAAGAAAACGGTAAGTTATTTACCAAGCAGAAATCGATTACCAGATTTGAATTAGAACACGAATGCGACAACCTTTACAATTGTTTACGAATTATTTACGCGCAGAGCTAATTATTTGCTGACTGTAGAAAATTCAGTTTATTTCCCTTAACGTGCTCAAAATTTATGTCATATTATTTCCTAACTTAAACACAAGCCGCAATTCCTCTTCGGACATTAACGATGCTCGAATTAATATTATGGGAAAAATCGCGCGATATGCAAAAAGGTATTATATATTATAATTAGTTCCACAGTTATTCGCATGTGCAAATAAATTACCTACAACTTCCGGCGAGAATATATTTACAACATTGAGACCGATATTCACGGGGTTTTTACAGTTCACGACCAAATTATCATTCAATGTACGTCCGGAAAGAAAGAAAGAAAGAAATTATGATAACGCTAAATTAGTCATACTTTGCCGTTCACCCCATGGGTCAGTTATTTGTTTGCTCTTCTATTTGAGTGCGCCTGAAAGGAAAATTCCGCCCAGTCCTTCCGACGGAGAAACAAGATGAAAAAATTACAAAAATAGAAACTTTATCATGGCAGAAATGTATGCAATAAATAGCCTAAAGTAGGAAGATAGCCTAAGCTAGTCGTATATCGGCTTGTTAGTAAGAACGATAGCGTCATCGGACCAATAACGGACATTACCTCATCAACGCCGTAAGCAGAGAGTCAGGCATATAATACACGTATAATGTCACTCCTGGGTATAATGCATGTCGCACATACGTGTGTCAGGAGGCTATACGTAGGTATAATGTGCAAAGAGTGAAATGACGAGAGTGCAGTTTTAACTCGTTTGCTTTAAAATGAAAATATTTACTCAAAATGCCTTTATTTGAGTAAAGATTTTGAAATGTTGTTGACGTGTTTGAAAAATTGATATTTGTTTTTTTTCATAATTTGCTTTTTTATTTCTCACAATGTGAGAATAATTCCCTAAAATAAATAGCGGCAATAGATTAGTCAGAAAATTTTACCCCTGTTTCATATACTTGACAATTACTTAATACGCAGTGTATGTCGAGAAGATCGTAAAAAACGAAAATCAAGATTGGATACTATGGTGTATACAAAAAAGTGTTTAGGTTAAGTAAAGATCGCGGATCCGTCGAATCCACGAGGTTGAAGTTAGTAAACGTTGCCCGTAACGAAACATTGGAGAAAAAAATCACTATTTTAGTGAAACGTGAGTGTGTTTTGTTCTATTACGGTTTACTTCGAAAATCGCTACTAACTTCAATATGATTCGAATCTTCCGTCGATCCGTTAGACACGTCGCGTTGATGTAACGCGAGGAGATCTGCAAGTGATTCGACTACTGATACGCAAATTAAAAATACTCGTCCCGTTTGAGACGGATTATTTTCACTGCAGTTGAGGTTTGTCTGTTGATTCTTACGCAAGCGTAAAAACTTACGGTCAGCAGTTATTCCACAACAATGCAGACAGAGTTACACAACTACACAACGATTATTGCAGCCGATCGTTGATTTTAAGAATTTCAGTTTTTCTAACGATAATTGAAATCTGCGGTTAGATTAAATTAACAATATCTCGACTATCACGCCTTTCGCTCAGAAAGCATTGTCACAATTGACAAATAGTAGCACCTCGGTATTTTACTGTTGTATATGTACAATATCAATGTATGTATACAATATCGATGTACAATACAGGCTTAACTGATTTACAATAAGACGAAAAACTTGACATCATGGTAAGAGGATGAAATAAATAATTAACATGCCGTCGATTTTTGAATACATCAAATCTGAAACAGTATTGACCCACTTAGAAATTATTAGACAGAAATAAAAAAATTAACCATCAAGATTTATACGCAGATTGTCAGACCTTTTCTTTTAATCAGATACTTTATTTATACTAACGCATTATTGCTCCTCAATCATTTTTGCGATAAAGAAAAAGTGATTTGACAGTGAAACTAACGTTATAAAAATTACAAATTTTTTGAAAATCCTATACCATGCAAAAATAAAACTTATATTATACGTATAGGTAAACGATTTTATGCAATAATTGCATCGATCGATAAGTTTATATAAATACATAGATCGAAAAAGGAAGCCAGTTAATGTATATTTGTATCCAACGTTGTATCAAAGCTGTGCCGGGTTTATAAATAACACCGGCCTCAAGTGGCGAGTAGAGTAATTAGATCTTACAATTAGGTACGTATGTACATACATATCACGGCCCGAACGTACGGAAATTGATCGCTCGGCGTTACGGTGTTTAAATATGACGCTAGAATTAAATTCCATCTTACGACGTTTCTTATAAAGTTACCTGACCTGTATCTAACGATTAGGAATTTCCTGATAATAGGTACAAGATAAATGTGCACCTTCGCAGCGAACGAGTAGCTACAATATGGGGGTCAATACTAATATGGGGAGTAAAGGAGAGTCATCTCTAACGGGAAGCATACGAAAAATTGGCCGTCGAAAATTTCTTACAACGTGCATCATAAATATTTTAAAAGTTTTATTTACTAGTTTGGAATAGCTTCAGTCCTTTTAAATTAGTATAAACTGGACAAAATTTAAATGGACATTTTATTGTTTGACGGTAAAGGAAGTGCGGTCAGATAATACAATCGGTGACGAGATCGGCTATAATAAACGTTTGATAAAATTTTCCTCTTATAATGCGATCCTGAATGTACAAGTTTGCCGATTCTGAGTATATGTACCGACGGTGAAATTTCACAAGTTTTACGCCGTATCGTAGGTGATACACCTATACCTGATCAATTGTCAAAAACTGTGTAACGCAGGTGCAGCCGTTATACATGAAAACTACTGATTTTACCTGCCGCGAGACTCACAACATTGAATTCTCTGTGTGACCGGAAACGTCAATAATTGAATAAGTCTCTTGGAACAAGTGTGAGTGAATTGCGTACGCGTGTTTTTGTATTTGTGTATGTAGCATTTTTCCTTTTTTCCTATCCGGGTTCGTCATTTATACGCAAATCTGAAATAAGGCATTGACAAGGCACTGTCATACCTATTTCCGACATTTTCGGCATGACTTTATTTTTTCTGTTTCTTCTTCTTTTTTTTTTTTTTTTACCATGATCAGCTTCACTTCGCAGTGTTATAAATATTGGCATATTACTCACAGAAAGAGTAGGGGAATATTTTTTGTAAAATGATTGGGAGGGTGAAGTTAGTCAAGTTAACGTGTCGAAACGTAACAAAAATTAAACTACTTTGCACCTTTAGAATACCTGAAGAGTTTGAATTTTCAAAATCTGAATTTGTTGATGCTATAATATTAACAGTTTACTGAATTTAAAGTAATCTTAAAGTCGTATGGCAACGAATTTCTCCAAAGATGCATCATTACAATATCTCAGCAAACTTCACAGCCGGATGGGTGTTTTAAGGAAGGTCATCGATTAATCCGTAAGAACAAAACAATAGTTTCGTATAAAAGTTTTTCAGAGTTTTACAATGTCATTTGTACGTTATACGCCATCATCGAGTTGGGGAACTTTTACTCGTCGAGACGAAGTTGAGAGCATACAATAGTTGAGTGCATATACATGGTATACTCGCAGGGGTTGTTTGGTCGATATAACAGAAAACGGCGACGACGCCGCGACGTCACGACGCCACTTAAATGCGTCTAGGATAAAAATATGTCGGTACGTTCAATCGAGTGCAAATATAATCAGAAGACGTACTACGTCAATGGGGTGGTGGATCGAAATGATTTACACAGATTTATCCACGACGAAACACCTAATGATAAATATCTAATGATATATATATATATAAGATTCGACGAACGTATTCGGAGTATCATAATTCGTACAACTGATTTTTTAAATTATAGATCATAATTGTTCTTTAAAGCGAATGGAAAAAGTGTGATTATCGGTAGACAATAAATTTGAAAAATTACTGAATTTCTATATATAAGATAGAAAAGAAAAAAAAAAAGAATAAATCCTTGCTTCATCCCCCTCAGATATGAATCTGCCAATGAGTAATTTTTGATCGGACGTCTGATATACGCATCGAACAATGATTTTCGTTACCGAGGACTCTTCATGTCTCGCATATATAATTATATGAGTAGTATATCATTATTAGCAAATGTAAAAGACAATGTTAGTAATAATAATTGAAGTTCACGATGCAAAAGTCTAATCGGCGATCGAATCAATCGAGCGTACGCCTCATGTTTTACCGCTACACGTATCAGAGCGACGCGAATAAATATTGCAGGTTTTGTCACCAAGAGATTTTCATCGTCAGACGCACCTGCGCTGCAAATCAACTAGTGTTGTGGCGAAAACATAAAACACTATTCTGACTTCCCGTCGTTAAAAAGAAAAGGGTTGATAAAAGGGTGATTTAAATCCTTATTTAACGTACACGAGACATTTAAAGTCGGCAATTCTACCCATTCCCGCAGCTTTTACTCCGAAACCACACTCTTAATAAGGTGTACCCAGTACCTGAACATTGTTAAACAGGTATACAGCAACTCAATACCTACCTAGTTAGTACCGACATTGTACAGTAATCGGTGTACGTACCGTTGGCTCTTTGCAAGAATAAACTGCACCTACCTAGGTATATATACCTATTATATATAGGGCATTCCATATCGCTTTGACCTGGGTCTGACTCTTGACCTCTCGGATTGGACCCGTGACCTTTTACATGATTGTTGTCAGTTCTCAAAATTTTTGAGCTTATAAGCCTTTTTTAAGTTTACAAGTTTTTTTCGAAAAAAAAAGTTAAGAAAATTAGAAGCGAGATTCGTTTACCATGGATGGTTGCGGAAACTTTTTCATATGTCACATCAAATGTTAGAAAATTATAGACAATTTTTTGGAACCAGTTTGTTATTTGCAAATTTTTTTTACCTTGTAACATTTTGAAGATCGTGGTAAAAACAAAGATATCTCAAAATTTTTTTAAAAATCCGATGTGACATATGAAAATCTTTCAGCAGCCATCCATGGTAAAATAATTTGCGTTTCTAATTTTTTTTAACGTGTTTTTGTTTTAGGAATAAGCTTGAAACAGTACGAAGAAAAAATCACTCCGCTCCGGCTCTAAGCTTAAAAATTTTGATGCCGACAGAAGATTGTTCAGTTTTTTCAGACTCTCGAATTGCATCGATCAATAAAAATCGTTTTAAAAATTTGTAGTAAATTCATATGGAGTTAAAAAAAAATCTAAAAAAAAATACCGAGCGCTTTTCAAAGTGAGAAGCATCGTATAAAAAATCGCGTGCCCAATTCGGGGGGCAGGGGTCAGACCCAGGTCGAAGTCGTATGGAATGCGGGATATGTTCCTTGCTTCCTTCACATCTACGCAAGTGGCTCCCTGTTTTAGCTACCGCTATTGGGGATTGCGGTACGTAAATTCATACGTACATCGGTATCGACGATGTTACGCGTGCGATTGTACGTGACACGAGCGTGTCGTACGGTGCATGGACGGTGTACCAAAGTACGCTTCGAAACGAGCGTAACGTGTGACGAAGGGCATCGCGGCACGCCCACCTTCCTGTCGCGTCACCGTTCAACGGTTCAATTTCAACTCTCAACAGCTTAAAAAGTTGTGAGGAATTTTTGAAAGAGATTATACGAAGTAATATAACGTGAATTAACGAAAACGGGGAGAACGGATGGCTAATTCCAAACGAACAAACCAATGAAAAGATGACGAATATAAATACGTGATGCATGGAAATCGGAGATTTTTCATGCATCTATTCTCTCTAATCTTTTTCTCATCAGAATCTTGGTTTTACTAAATTTTTAGGGATTCTAATTTTAAAGAACAATTCCTCAAAACATTCCAGTTTATATGAGTGATACCGTTTTTTCGCTACTTTATAAGTACTCGGCGATCAAAGGACCGTCTTCTCACAGAAGTCGAATATTCGTTTTCTCAACAGTGGCGCGTATAAGTCGAGAAGCGTTGAACAACTTTCACCTGTTAACGTTCTTCGCACCGCCATTTTCACGATCGAACGTTTGGAGAATGCATTCTAAACATTTCTACGTACGTGAATGCGTCAAACGAAAAACATGAACGTGTATATTTATTAGGGTGGTTTTTATTTGCAGGATCATGTCTGAATTTCTTTGCGCTCACCACCGGACAGTAATCACGTTGTATAGAAAAAAAACAGGCCAAATCTAAAAAAAATTCCGATAACTTTAACACGCCCGGTCAAGCAGTCGAACTTTTAATTGGAAAAATTCATGAATTTGAATTTTTTTTCAGAAAACTCTTTATTACTTTGAAACTATAATACATTATTTAAAAAAGAATTCCCTTGCCTATTCTGTAAAAAACTTAATGCTCTGCAAAAAAAGATCTCTTGCAAAATTTTCGTATATCTAATATTTATCACGATTTAAATCTATCGCCATTTTTTGGATAATAACGTGATACATATAAGATTTACAAAAATTTTGCAAGAGATCTTTTTTTGTAGAGCATTAAATATCCTACAGAATAGTAAAGAAAATTTTTTGTTCATAATATATGTATAGTTTCGAAGTAATAAACAGTTTTCTGAAAAAAATATCAAATTCGTGTATTGTTTCATATAAAAATTCGACTGCTTGACGAAAATTCTTTTTGGATTCAACCTGATTTTCTTCCATATACAACACGATTACTTTTTAGGGGTGAACGCGTGGAAATTCCGACATGACCCAAATACGAACCACCCTAATATCTATAGGTATACATGCCCGTTATTATTACACTTAAGTATATGTATACACGAACCGTAAAAGCGGAGTCTCACAGCGCAAGCCTCACCTTCCGCTTGGATTATGATGGTCATAAGGTTTGATCTACATACATATCGTACGTGTATACATATATATTTAGGTTCGTAACACGTGCTTTTACTATATTCTACTACGTGTAGGTACCTCGACATGCATCATCTTGAATCAATAAAAACATACTCATCAATACACGGCGATATTGGCTTGAGTTCGAGATCGGTACAAAGCCGACGAAACGAGTAAAATTGCACTTGTTGGCTAACCAGATAATACAATACTCCAAAATTACGTTATAATTTTTAATTCCGTGTCAACCGAAACCTATATTCGAAACAAAATGGGAACGAAGTGCTTCGGGTGTGTGTCAGTTTGGCAGCAAATAGGGTGTAGTCTATCGACGAGGGTAGAATTCCTTATAACAGCATAGCTGCATGCTTGAGGCTTCACCTTATCACTCCCGTTATCCCTAAGATCTCGAAACAAACTCTTGCGACAGTGGTATTATAGTAGCAGAAGCCGATTAGGCGCTAGAAAACAGTCCGTCTCTACGTGTGTGTTGCGTGTTTTTGTTACACCCACGTACGGCACGTTTCATTATATTCTTTTGTATTGATAAGCTGTGGCGAGATATTTCTTTAGAAAAAGAAACGAAATTCAAAACTTATTTAATATTCACACTCCAGTTAGCGGTTATAGAATCGTTCGACGAAATGGATGTCACCGATTTGTCTTGCACGTTTCTCGTTACTAAAAGGTAAACAACATATATCCCCTAATTGGAGATTCGCAGTTGCAGGTGCGAAGAGATGTGCGGGAAAATTCGAAAGTGCGTACACGTATTTTCCGCTTGTAAAACGTTTATCGAACGAAGAATAAGTAAAATAAAATCCCGCATTTGGCATAGCGTTATATTATACATATAAGACATCACATACCGCAGGAAAGCTTGCGAGATACGATCCTTATTATTTGACGGTTCAAATTACCGAACAAGGTTAATTTAGCGTCGTTGTTAAATATTAATTGAACGGAATGAGGCGACTACGAACACTCGAAACTGGACTACACCTTTTCCTTATATCGGTTATGTATGTACCTTAAACCTATGCAGAGATTCGCTCTTGAATAGTAAAATTATGA
Organism: Neodiprion pinetum; assembly: GCF_021155775.2. NCBI lineage: Eukaryota > Metazoa > Arthropoda > Insecta > Hymenoptera > Diprionidae > Neodiprion > Neodiprion pinetum. The sequence goes on from NC_060234.1 coordinate 43,246,809, forward strand.
GTGAATTGACGGTGCTCTGTTTTCAATTTATACACACGCTATGGATGAATCATTGACTTCCATCAATACCAATCGGTTTATTGATGAGTGAAACGAAGAAAGAAATGACTATAACCGTTACGATTGTACATATTATACTTTTCTCTTCTTGCAATCGCTTAAAGTAACCTGCAATTGGGACGTGAAATTGGTATAATAATAATAATAATAGTAATAATAGGTACTGCGGAATGAATTGATCAGTGTCGTTCATCGACGTGTGTGTGCATATATACATATGCAACACCTCTTGCAAGTTGGTTAAGCGAAGGTTTATAGAATCTATAACATATATCCAAAGATAAAATGCCGTTTGTATGATGTGACAGGCAGAATCAATTTTCACTAATATTTATGGGGGTGTCCATAAATTATACACTTTCCTTTGAAACGCGTGCATACAACTAACAATAAGGTATACATTACAACTTCGGAACCATAAAAGATGTACTATCTAAACATCGGGAACATTTTCGTATACTTCAACGAAGCTATGGAAAAAATACACAAACTGTTCATTTTTCGACTAAAGATCATCCAATAGAATTACACGCGATGCGTGGAGCCGATATGAAAGTATATGTATATGAACGGGAATTTTACAGCACAGTTTCTAGCATGAGAGATAATAACAAGACCGATAATACTGAGAGACCTTTAAAATCCAGAAAATCTTACGTACCTAATTACATTTTAAGTATACCGCCAGTGAATAGTGTCAACAAAGGTAGTTAAACGGTACATACGTTCAAATATCGAACGAATGAGCGCGTCTGAATGAATGAATAGCGAACATATTTAAACCGGTTCTTGAAGTTGCCCTTTGGCTGTGCAGATTTTTGAAAATCGAATATAGAGAAACTGAAACGATGAAACTTTCCGTAAAGCATAATTATCGAACGTTGTATAGTTAAATGACAAAACGGTAAATGCGGCAGGTTCGAAAGCCGCAGCTCGAACGTAGTACCTACTATAATGCCCCCGGTGCACTCCTCGTCATATGTCAAATAATTAAAGGGATATGTGGAAAAAAAATTGTACAGACTCACCAGCGAAATGCGGATGATATTAGTGTGAAAGATTCCCTGGGTTATAACTGCGGAAGCTGTAACGCCAGGATATCGTTAAGCGGAACACTGAGAAATCGGCGAAAAAAACTCTTTTTTCCACGACTGTGGGCTGGGCACGTAAACAACTCACAACTTCTACAATACAACACGATAGCTACGAAACAGGTTTGTTGAATAGGGACGCATCGGGCCGCAGAACGTAGTGGAGTACGTATACGAGCTATTTTGAAATAGTCCCTCCGTGTCTGACAGACCGTTTTTTTTACCGCTTGTTAGAGGATTTTATAGATCAGCTCAGTTCGATTGTGTCATATAATTGAAATACTGAAAATTAAACAATTTTTAATCGTCAGACACATCGTGTGTTAAATAATTTCTTGAATAACTGTACGTACGTCACGGGTACAGGGCTTTAGTAATCCTACGCACTGTGAGCTAAGATGGCTGATGTCAATAAAGACAGAGAGAAAAATTCCTCAACTTATGACGCACCCAGCGTACACGCCCGTTTCGTTCGAAATTTCTTCGCCAGGTTGCGTGCCTCTGCAGTCCCTCTCCGACAAAATTGTTAAAACTGGGACGATATCATGAAGACGATCTATTTGGGCTTCCTATCTTAACGACTGAAGGCAACGTCGATTTGGGACAAAATTCGATAATCGATCGGTAACACAGAAACTAAACAATTTCTCGCGGTATATTTAGATTTCTCAGGATACGGAAAATATTCAAATGAAAATTACAATGCGCTGCTATTTGCCAAATTTATTTATTGGATTGCTTGGCTCAATGAGTGATAGTCTCTGTGAAAAATTCAGTTTGTGTCCATACCTATAACGAGAAACTTATTTTACGACAGATTTCCAGCAGAAAATATGTAGGTATTTTGTTGGTCGTTATGTAAGGTATCTGTTGATCATTGTTACAGATCTTCAATCAGCTCAATTAAGAGATAACGTATCTGTTCGTTACATCTCGTGTATTGTTGTGAATCAGTGATTAGCGTACCGGTCCTCATCCTGGAATCGCAAAAGGATTGCATAGATTTACCAAAATTGAACGAAACGACCATGCCTGTAATGTACGTGTTGTAATTGGTAATAAAAAGTTGAGATCCTGTAAATTGTACTCTCTGAATTGTATTTTTCAACCCATCGAAAATAGATTTTACTCCAAGTCCATCATGGCTTACAATTGCACAGACGCGTGGACATACATGGATATAACATAGGTAGGTATCGTCTGGTCGGGAATAAGAGCCGCCGCACCCTCGGCGCACCCTCTGACGTCACGTGCCTGCCATTTATTGATCCATTACGAAATTACAGGGAGCGTTTCATCCGAATTATTAACCGAAGATGTCGAATTTGATCCGAAACTCCTGTACATCCATACATACTATATACAAGAGAAAAAAGGAACGATCCCGCACATTGTGTTCAACAGTTTGTAATTTCAATTGGAGCTCTCAGAGACATGCTTCGGAGATTTGCAGCCAGTTATGAGCTGGTATTTGCCGTTTATAGCATGTATAACTATAACAAGATTTCAATCACTTTGTTGTCACTGGATAAATTATAAGTATTTAACAAAAAATTATTTTCATAATTCTACATGTATTTTCACTTATTCATATCACGACTTATGTAATACCGCAAGCTATAAGTATAAACCTCTTTAAATGATAGTTCTCGCTTTCATTCCGCGGTCATGTAGTACGAAATTGTATAGTTGCCCACATAGCGAAATCTGATATAGATAAGTATATTTTTCGTGCTGAATGACTCTGTCGTTCCTCGAGTTAAAAACTTGTCCCGTCTTCTATGAATATTCGCGATATATATCTTATGCTTGATAGGGAAGCATATACCACACGGGTCGCACGCAAAATGTATGAACACGGGGTGGACCAAAAAGTTATACTATTCGTGTTGCGCCACTCTCCCACAAAAACAAGTTCGTCAAGTATTTCATTATCAACACGATACACTGTTGAATAAGATTACAGAGCTGTTTTTTGGTCGACTGGATTACATTATGTAGTATCAATGAAAAAGGACAGCTCATTTTACAGTTTGGCTCGATCAGTTACAATAGCGTTTACTACCGCAACGATTTGGCCCGAAACATGATCCGCTGCAGAGATTATTTCACTTTTCAACCGTTCCAAGAACTCTGAAATTGTTTTATTCTGGAGTTGGACAAGATTTACAGACCACGTCGGAAAAAGAAAGAAAATGTCTCAGTCGCATTAATTCGATTCTCCTATTGCCAAATCAATTTAGGTATGAGATTTGTAAGAATAAAAATGTTTCTAAAATATGAATAATTGCGAACGACAGAATGAATGAAAAGACGCCGAAAACTCACATTTATCTTTCAAATATATTACGATCTTATTACACGGGTCTGATATTTAAAAATTTTAATTTGCTATTGAATTAGGTACTAGATTATCTTATAGAATACAAGACCTGTAGAAAAAATTCCATAACCCACAAAAGGTCGAGATAACTTCAAAATCAGGCGACAGTGAAAATGAAAATAAATTTCAAGATTTTATCACAACAGCCCCACGATTCTCGCAAGTAATTAGGTAATTAGAATGGGGAGCACACTCCTGCTGACTCTCGGCAACGTGACAACTGCTAATTACACTCGACATGGAGACCACCCTTCCAAACGTATAAACTGCATATGTATGTACATTATTCTAAAAATCAATGCCGATACAGTCGACCGAATACAATATATTATAGTTTCTTGGTATCCGAATGTTATGCGAATTTACGCAATATGCATTATACAAATAAAATCTCTTTTTTCTTTAACAGTATATCGTGTAACGAAGAGGCAAACTCGGTCTTTTCAGGCCGAGTGTATAAGTTTGCAATATGAGTCGTAGCTAAGTCGAATATTACGAATATGCGATATGAAAAGACCGCTGCCTCCTTGTTGGTCACGATTCTTTATATAACGAAAGAATGTTACGCATTTTTTAACGAAGCACGAGATTGAGGTTAGGGCCGCGTAATGTCAGAGTTGTTTGCGACAGTGCATGCGCGCAGTACAGAAAAGACCACTTTCTACTCCTGTGACTCAAAAGTGGTCTTTTCTGTACTCCGCGAATGCGCACTTGCCGACTCACTCTACCGTCATAAGAACGGGTACTTTGTGCACGGAAAATACGCATGAAAAAATGCGTAAAACATGCTCGCGTTATGTATGAATAATTTTTCTTAGGCTCGAGAATCGGGGTTTTTTTGCGCCACACTGTAGACAGGAAGATACAGACATCGGACGGAGAAACGTCCATAGTCACGGTGCTGCCGCGGTCCGTCGGCTTGCGCCGTTCTGGAGCTGAACTTTGCCTTTGCGATCAGTCTGCTCGCGAATGACCCGCCGCATCGCAGCGACGTACGACGGGTTGCGTACTGAACGGAACGAAAGGGGGATGATTGGCCTCAACGGCGTACCAGTCAGCCCCAAGTTGCGCTTTGAAATGGCTGTGCGTTTTCAAATTTCCTGTTTTGATTGATAAATTCGTTATCTATTTTTAACTCTTTTTTCTTTTCGAACCGTATAAGTTGTCGCAGTGGCTTATAAAGTGCTTGTCTCACGGTTCGCCCGGAACCCTCACTCATCCGTCCATAATGCCGAGGAAAATAGGATTCACCGTTGTTTATGCCACGAGTAAGTAAAAACTTGCAAGTTCGTAAAATTTTTTTTTGTGATTTTCGAAAATTGAAAAGAAGATTAAATATAGAGATTGACTATGAACCAACCACAAAACTTTTCCATCGGTTCGCATTATAGGTACGATGGTTTGTAATTTCTTTTGGGATTGTCATGAGACGTGAGGATTCTCGATGCAACCCTTATATCAGCCACAGATTTGGTGACATTGATTTTCCCGCAGTCACGAGGTTCTGGAGTCTGCCTGAAAGAAGTTGTTTCGTGATTACCGGCCTCGTTTTTTCTCAAGCCGGAATTTGCAAACATTTTGATATGTTAAAATTCAGAGACATATTCTGACAGGGAGCGTAAAAGAATGAATGTGTAACAAAAAAAAAGCATGCCGTTTTCTCTTTCCACGTGCACCTCTATTCTCACATTGATTCATAGCTACATCTGCATATATACACGTACATTTTCTTCCACCATCCTCAAAATCCTTCTTTAAAATTAGTGTTCAAGATGAATTTCAATTATATCAAAGTAGGTACCAAAATTGACATTAGTTTTGGATTAAGACGATCTAATATTAATTGTCAGGTTTATCCGGTTACACAGTTTTACAGTTATCCAAGCTACTCTATTGATATATGTATAATATTCTCTTTCTGCTACGGATTGAGTTTTAAATGGTGAAATCGATGTGTTCCATAGACTATAATAAGCGCCTGTCCACATCACGTGACTACCGTTCAATGAATTTCAGCTTTATGTACGAATTTTCACTTATCTTAAATATTTATCAACGACATCATCGTTCCTAGTTCTACCGTTTTCTCATTTCCCGATCGACCGGGTACTTTTTCTCTACGTCTGTGAACAGAAATACATCTGTGCACAATATTTACCATACATGATATAAAAACGTAAAGCGGGCGAAAAACCTTTTAGCTAAAAATAAAGATTCTTTTCAGAAATTCTGATTCTGAATGTGGAAGTTAAAGCATGATTCCTTGCAGGTGAGGAAGATCGACACTCTTCCTTGGAGCTTAACGTCCACGGACCGACGGTGCGCGGGTGGCAGAGCGGTCGAAGATGTGGATACCCTCAAGAACTCGTTCTTAGACTTCACGGGCCGACCAAGCTCTCGAGAATACAAGTTTTGGCTCATCAATACCTCATACGTGAGTCCAATTCACACGCAGCATAAAACAAATGAAGCAACTGAATTTTTTGCGAATAATTAACGAACTCTATCTATGAAATTCGCGAAAGTCAAGTCAAAAGAATCAAAGGGTACTTGGCATCGATCAAAATTATAACACAAATAGTTTGAACCTCAACGAACTACGGACGTAGAGAACTGAAGTAAAAAAAAAACTTTTCTTTCAGCGGAGAAATTGGAGATATGGACGTCACAGGAGACGAATGGTACAAATTCAACGGACTTCAATTATCTGGGGTACATTACGTTGTCCGATAACGCATCGACTCTATACAAGAGCAGGGAGTTGAAGAGCGTCGCTCTTCCCGAAACCGACGCTGCCACTTTGAAACTCAAGCTGCATAAACCGCACAAGAATGCCCACAATGTTCACGAGCAGGTAAACTCGACAAAGTGCAGCGGGGGCGTTGAAATGAAATTTCACTTATCGTTAAATTTACCGCGAACAGTCGTCTACGCGTAATCGCTATACCGACGGACAAATCTAAGATTACGAATGACCATGGGTAGCAATAGTGACGACACGCCTGCAATTTAATTCTTATTTATTCATTCAACCGTATAAGGTATATCACGCGTACCTATATAGGTATATACGTACATCCGTATCTACGCGGTGATTGTGAAACTGCTATAATTTTGCATTGCTTTTACCGATAAAAGCTATTGTCAATTTATTGCCACCTGAAAGCCAAACATACAGTAAATTTTTCATCAAATATAACATCGGTGTTGTAAAAATGGAAACAATAGAAGCAAATCTTGTCACGGTTTAAAAAAAAAGATACCTTTTTGCCAAATTCCGTTTTCAGTCTATCTTAAACATACCAATTGTTCGATTAGTCGAATAAAAATTCACTAACGATAAGTTAAATAGCTTCGAGATCAGTACGTGTAAGACTTTCTTCTCAAGAAATATTAATATGTGAAGATAGAAGAAAGTTGTACTTTAATTTCCACACATTTCTAATTCATTGATTCACAGTTAAATATGCCAACTTTTTACATCACAACTATTCCTATGGTTACTAAATTTTAATCGTGTGAGTAATTTGTTCACAAACACCATGTTAATCGTAGGTGAGGAAGCATACAATACGTGCCTATGTAGTATAATATATACGTTTATTCACGTATATGACGTTACAAGTAAATTGTGAGCTATAAGGATGAGCCAAGACGCTCTGTCATCTCAGGTCGTTTTAATAATCTTATATTTACATTACCTACCCACTGGAGATGTAGATAATGTCATATCATTCATCTTGGCAATGAATTAATCAATCGACTTAAAATAATACGTCGAAACCGTGAAATTAAGAGAAAAGAAAAAGTCATATATTTTTTCAGGCACAGCACTAAAATAATTTTCAAAATAGCCGTGTGGACTATAATATCTACTCTTTAAGTTCCAGACTAATCTATTTTTCAAAGAGTGCTACAGTGACTGCGAGTCTGCATGGAACCTCGTATGTACAGGTCCAGGATCGATCGATAAACGTTCAGAGTAATTCAATTTTGAAAGTGATTACTATCATATTCCCGAATCACGCGCTACGCAAATCTTTGAAAGATTTAAAACCGTTTGAATTATAATAACTCACTTACTATAGGTATGAATTTTAGCAAAAGCGATTTGAAAGACAATCTGAAAACTGATACGGCATATTTTCGATGGTATTTTTTTTTCGAAAATCGTGAAGTCAAATAATAAACAAAAATTTCTCTGAAATTACTAAGCTGCATTAAAATATTATAATATGTACCGGTTAAATGTAAATTCAGTCAACTAAAAATTTCAGCCCGTGATTTCCAGAGATAAAAACATTTTGACTTTCACTGAAATTCTTAGACGTTCTATGTATATATATTCGTCATTTTACGATTTCTATGTTTTTAAGAAAAGATATTTCCTCACACCACAAAATCGTAAAATTTTACTGCAATATTTTAACGGGCCAGTTTACAAACTTTCAGTCCATTTGTTAAACTTCGGTAAAAAATGGCAGATATTTTTCAGAGTAACAAAAAAGAAATTTTCATCAGTGAATAAGTATAAATTTACACAGTATAATTTCTACAAACTCTGCTAGATCTAGTACAGACTTTGACGTAGGTAGTGTTAATTCAATCAGGTTACCTATTGCATTATATTTATATTTTTCAGGTGGGTCTAATAGCGATAAACATCCTTGGTGAACCCTACGGCCAGGAATACTGCGGTCAAGGTGATGCACCTTACAACCCGCACTACACTTCACCCTATGATGACCTCGCTTTTGAAATGTACGTTGACCGTGAAGTGGCGAAAATTATACGACAAATGGAAACGAAAAAGCTGCAGGCGGCTGAAGGTAGCCTTGAATATACTTCAATCTTACAAATAGAATTAATATAAATAATATTTTGAACCTACTTTACATGCATTGTGTATCTCAATGTTAGTACTTCTGAATTACTTCCTGATTATTACAATTTTATCATTGTTTCTAATCTTTAGAAGAAAGATTTGAATACGCGTCAAAGTTAAAAGTGGCTATGGAGAATCTAAGGAAAGCCGGGGAACGTCTTGGTAAATATGAATTGGAAAAGAAATATGCTATCGCACTGGAAGATTACGATAAGGCAAAAGTGAAGAAGGCTCAAGCGCAGCAGTACAGACAGCAGGTCTATCAAAGTTTAGAAATTGAAGATTTACTCGAAGTTCATGGCGTACGTAATCTTTTCGACAGTACAAGAAATTCTGCAAACATCCGTAAGCTGTCAAAAATAAAATCAATAACATTGTCACACTATCCACCTAGCCATTGGAAAAAAATGACGAGTCCATCATAGAAGGGAAAGAGCCGGTGTCAGCTGATGCAATTGTATCCGCAACGGCAGCTCAAGTGGTTGAAGACATTACTTCGCCACCAAGACTAGTCGTTCCGCCAAGCCGAGACGGTGCCCTGTCTCCTACCGGTCCTGCCCATCAACAACCACCGTCACCGCTTCATCAAAAGCCTAGTAGTCCGGGTAAGAATGGAAAACAATGCTAAGATTCAACAGATAGAACCAGTTATTGAATGGTCTATATGAAGAAGAGCTTTACTGTTTCTACATTCTGAAGAATTTCGCAAGTCATCAGAAATATTAGTGATATCTTGGCGCAGTTATAAATTTGTGGATAAAAGTGGTTTCCACATTAGCTATTTTCTTTGGATACATTTTTGCCTTTCTTGCTATAAATCAATTTTATATGACCAGAGGTGCTGGATCACCCGACAAGTGGTGTATTAGAAAGAACAAATGGTTGCACCAAGGGCTCTCTCAGAAGAAAAACCAAGTCAGCTGGACCAATGCTTCGATCCAGCTACGAGGCTTACGAGGAACGAACTATACCTGCGCTAAGGCAGTGAGTATCCAAAAAATAGTGTTGTTTATTCAGAATTATTAAAATTAATACCTTCTTTTAGCTCACATACAAACGAATTTACGAGAGAATGTCACTTGGACAGTACAGACAGTACAAAAGTAACATCGAAACTTAATGACAGAGAGAAGAAACAGGCTGCGCTACCAATATCCGTCTTTGGAATGGAAATGGTAATTCTTTTATCTTCAGTTACATTTTCAACCGTTTGAAAATTTTTCAAACAATAAGGCCTATTATAATCACAAACCCCTTCATTTTATTTAGGTCGAAAAATTTTATTCCAAGCAATTTACTGATAAAGAAGAGGGATTAATGCAACTCAAAGAGGAATTGCGGACATTTGATTCTGAAGTTTCAAAAAATTCAGCAAACAAAACAGCAAGGGCGGCTATTTTGCTGCTGCACAGAGCGCTTAGAGACAAAGTTTTCAGTGTCTACAGTCTAGCAGCTCAGTTAATCAGGGTATTCTTTACCGAGTTTGCTGTGGGTCGGTAAGCACAAAGAGTTAATTTATCAGCAACAAACTTTATTACGAAAATAAAGAAATGTGATTTACTTTGATAGCTGACGATACTCACTCCCTTATAGAGAGTGACATACCTCTTTTCATTAGTTTATTTTTTCTTACTTCAGAGTATCATCTGCTGAAATTGCTCGCAGTGTAGATCGATTGCTGCCAGAGCTCCTGACAAAATCAGGCGATACTACTCCAAGGATCCATAACATGGCTGTTCACACTATTCTCAGTATGGCAGACTGCAAGTGTGTCAGAGAACTGCATATTATACCGGTCCATCTTAGCAGGCCTGTGAACAGTAGTACGCATCAAAGATTAGCTCTGAGTAGACTAGAAATGGTCGAGCAGCTAATATTGAATCACGGAATATCTACGGACAAACAGAGGTAAGGTGAGATTGAGCACAGATAAAATAGTTACAATTATTGATGATTACGTAATTGGTAATCTTCAAATTAATCCGTTTAGCGGTTTGACTTGCCGAACATTGTCGGAGTTTGGCCTGTCTGGACTGCATCATCCAGCAGAAGCTGTGAGAAAAGTATCGGAAAGAGTATTGGTATTGGTTTATAAAGTGAATCCAAGGCTTGTGAGAAAGCAGCTACCACCAGACGATGATATCACTAGGAGAAATCTCCTTTACAGACAATTATTCCATGAATTTGATCTAGTCGATCTTCAGGTAACTACTTTCCGCATTTATAATGTTATAAGCGCGTAGGAAATCTGCAAAATTTTTTTTGTATTAACTCACCAACTCTCAACGTATTGGTTTTTTGATTTTTTCTTCACAGAGAAAGAAAGATGTAGAAACTAGTCAGAAAACCACGACGCCAGTTCACACAAAGCTTGTAGAAAATAACGAAGCTAGCATTGCTAAATCTCCGCCAAGGTCTAGTCCCGTTGTTAGTACTAGTAGTTCTATCAGCATTACATCACCGTCGGACAACAGCAGCGATCACAAAGGGGACAAGTTAGTATTTTTTGTTAGTATATCGAGTTCTGAGTTTTGCAAAATAGCAAATGAGTTATTCGGAATGTTTGTGACATCTTGCTTAATGTAACAAAATACTGCTTAAATTGGCAGAACTGATCGAAGAATGCTTTTCTTTAATTTTCAGGATGTGCATATTTTGTTTGTCGAAAGGTCAGGTATATTCAGAGGAAGGTTTGAATATACATTATTGGAGGACCTGTCCAATGTTGACGAGATGCGAGGCTTGTAAACAAGTTGTCGAAGTTTCGTACGTCAACCTACATTTACTAAGTGAGTATACACAGTATGTGTATTTGAAATCTGTGACAAAACTAAAAAAAAAAAAAACAGGTTGAAATGAGATAAATTGCAGAACATGCGAATGATCAAAACAATTTCTTTACCAGACGAATGCGATATGAGAAATAATTACAGCAAATGTGATACATGTAAACAAGCAGTACACATAGAAGACTTGAAGCGACATTCAAAAAGTGACAAATGTACTAGTGAGTATAATTGTTCCTCCAGATATATGGGTTTAAGATAAAATTTCGCATGCACAAAATACATAATCTGTCTGTACGCTCTCGCAGAGCCAATAGAAGGATGCGAAAGATGTCCACTATGTCAGTTACATATTAATCGGAATAAATGGCGAGATCATCTCATGGGAGATCAACCCTGTACAAATAATCCGCGGAATAAGACAAACAAAAGCTGTAAGTTAACGTTGAATATATTAGTTGAAGCAAACGAAGAAAAGTACGAATGATGTATAAACTTATATTACCGTCGCGTGACATTGGTATTTACCTATATTTATTTAATTTTTTTTTAAATTTACGTTTCAAAATTTCCAACTGTGAAGATTGGTCAATTATTTTTACAGGCTCGAAATCCCCATCGAACACGCAAAATATTGGCGGAAAATTGACTTCGCCAACTAGCAGGGATTACTAGCGTCAACCTTTGCCTCATGTATAGTAGTGTATGAAGAGTTTTCGAATCTTGTTTATTTTATAGTTTATGTATTTGTTATAGAATTTTAATGTTTCTACGCTATATTTGTACGTATACATTAAAATATCTCGTTTACAGTAGATCCCGTCTCGTACGTTGTACATGTATGTTATTTATTCTCACAGTTGAATGACAGGGAAATCAGTCAGACCTTATGAATACTCACTGTTGAAAACTGAGACGTATGAAGCACAACGCTTTTCTGTATGTTAGGTAGAACTTTATTGTTAGTCCAACATGAAATTACCGATTTGGTACTTTCATTTCATAAATTCATAACACTTCCGACCATGCTCATAAACTTTTTATAACATTCTCGCAGTTGCACGTACATAATTATACATACGTACGTACCTTTACGCTTGTTCAAATATTGTGAGCAGCAACACAGGCTGATTAATAATTCGAAAGGGTAATTTGTGCTCAAATGATATCAATTAAGGATGAAACATTGTTAATATTGTAATACAGTTTCCTAAAAATTGTTCACAGAAAGTGAATAACGAAAAAACCATTGTGTTTTGGTCGTTTGACCAGAGTTCTTCTCTAACTTCAATCGGGATGGGATGAGTGAGTGAGAGGGTGAATAAATAAATAACACAATTTCGCGGGAAAGACAAGACGCTTGCTTCGGCATAAAAACCCTCACGATGCAGAGGGAAAAGCCGAAGCAAGACCAGTGTTTATTAACTGCCAATCAGATCATCATAAAACAGGATAATACAGCCGCTGGTGCGTTCCTTGTCAACTATATTGAATGATCATTCAATGATCTTAAGCCAACTTATCTAAGTCTCCATGAGAAATCGTGCTCCGCAACTTCCACGCACTCGTGGAAGCAGGGAGTGGGGAGCGTCAAGGTGGCCCAATGCCGTGCAAACAGCGGTCCCGACGTCTCGGGAACCAACGCTGAAGCAATGACGCTCGCCCAGGGAGACGCGACACCCCCGGCCCAACCGGAGGGTGAAACACGTCTCCCCCGACCGTGTTAAACGGATAAATCTTAAAACTACGCGAGACGAAATAATCGACGCGCGTGTCTAAGGAAAACCTAACGCGTGCTCCGCAACTTCCACGCACTCGTGGAAGCAGGGAGTGGGGAGCGTCAAGGTGGCCCAATGCCGTGCAAACAGCGGTCCCGACGTCTCGGGAACCAACGCTGAAGCAATGACGCTCGCCCAGGGAGACGCGACACCCCCGGCCCAACCGGAGGGTGAAACACGTCTCCCCCGACCGTGTCTAAGGAAAACCTAACGCGTGCTACCTATTCGAGCGCTCGAGACTAACTAACTTGCGCTGCGCCCTCACCGGCCAAGCGAACGTACGTAACTGCCGATTCGAGTATCGGCCCACGAATTTCTGACGTAGGCAATAAGTACGTAATTTGAATTACTATAACGTTGGACTACTCGTCATGTGGAATAAGAAAGTAAATCTACTGTTGTGACTCTTTAGTCACCTTATACGTGGTAAATAGGTGCAACATACAAATATAACGAAACTAAAGTATTTGCTGTGATAAGTTTACAAACTAATATAATAATAGTAAAGTGGCGCGAACACATTGTCATTATCAATTATCATCACGTAGTTTATTGTTTTTAAAAAACATCCCATATACGAAATTCTGAACGTTATGGAGAAGTTTCTCTGCCTTATCCTTTACTATCCTGCATTCATTCGATTAAAAAATAGAATTCAAAGTTTAGAATACAATATTAAAACTAAATGAATTTAGAATAGAAACAAACGATATTGACTGTCAAGTTAACGAAAAACTGTCAAAATTCAACAATATTGAAACCTGGAATAATATGCTTTTTCCCAGTCGGCATCTCATAGATAACAAATGATATATGCACAAGATCGTCTGTTAAGATGTATTGTTGCTTGACTCTTCCTCATTCTTATTATCCTCCAGTTCTTTTCCATTTGCAGTCGTATCGTCTTTTTCCATAGATTCCTCATTGTCGAGTTCTACGTTAGATGTCTCTGCATTCTGATTCTCTTTGAACTTATTCTTTTCTGTATGTAAAGATTAGAAAACGGTAATTACTGCTGTATAGGTAACTTCTTATTCTTATTATTATTTTTTTTTTTTTACCATCGAACAAATACGAAATATTAACGAATTTACACATTTTAGTTTCTCATGATATGTCTGATAAAATCTTACCAAATTTAGAGCAATCTGCTCCTAAGAGTCGAAGATAATGTATTGCGTCATGAGTGGGCACGTAGGCTCTCAACGACATGGTACCTCGCCACCCAACCATCTCCAACTCCAAAGGATTCAAGTTTTTGTCTTCTTCGATTAATTCTTCTTTATAAATCAGTACACAGCTTCCAGTTGCTAAATTGAAAGATATTCCAACTACAAATTAATGTTTAAGGTAAGACGTAAGTCTTTAAATACATAGTATAATGTCTACCAAAATCTTGGACTCGACTTTGTGTATCTGGGCTCAATTTTGATATCTCAGGTGGAGTATTGGGGTTGTCATTTTGTAAAAGCATCACTAGATCGTCCTTTGAGATTCGAACCTTTCGGCATTCGCCGATATAGTCAAAGAGACTGTTTAATCCTTCCTGAGCGAGTCTAAAAGCACACTTCATGTTTTTATTGTCACAGCGAACAAAAGTTTTCACTCCTGTATTGATCATCTTCACTTTAGCTTCGTTCAATTTTACGATATCGCGTATAGCTGGTGAGGTAAAGTATATGTTCTTTTTTTTCCCCTCGTGACACCTCACCAACAAGCATGTTGGGTCCAGCTTATCTGATATATTGTAAAACTCTCTGTAATTGAAAGAGTATTATCACTATTTTTTTTCAATTTCGCCATCGAAATTCATCACACGTTCAAATTATCTCTACTCTGTTATTCCTATTACTTTTGTTAAAACTTACTTGATTGATGGCCAGACATCCTCCTTATCGCCTTTGAAAAAAACAAAAGGATCTTCACGGTATCCAACCATCCTTTTCCTCTTTCTTTGAGGACCCCACGGTTTTTTTTCTGCCTCTAACGGCCTTTTGCCATCAGTAGCTTTGAGGTTTGCTTCTTCTTTTTCTGCTTCTTCTTCCAAACTCAATTCAGTATTAGCATCATTGGTTGACGGCTTTTCAGAACCTACTTCCATTTTTTCCTCTTTATTCTCCCATGGAAGTGGTTTAACTTTTTCCAATACTGCCACAAAAAATCCACCGGTATCTTGATGATGTGGCAATATCCTCATACTGAAAGCGTTCAGTTTATACAAATTGAATTGCAGCTTACCAGTGGATTAGAAAACGAATATCGAAAATTTAGGAGTACACACCTCCTTTCAAGGTGAAACTTATCTACATCTGCTGCATTTGGAGGGAACATATGAGGTCGGATTTGAGTTTGCCATTGCTCAGGAACTTCTTCCCACGTTTTGTAATACTGTAAGTTCTTTGATGCAAGAGTCCAATGGCTTACACCTGACAAACAAAAAAATTACTATCAGAATAAATGCAGAGAATAAAACGAAATTAAAAACTATTGAGGGTGCTTTTATAAATTGTAAGTAATAATTGAATCGTTTCAAAGATAGGTAATACAGGTCGCAAGATAATATTAACCTGGATTGCATTTCAGACCAGGTACTAAATTTCTTCCATCAACTAATCGAACAGAATCACCAACTTCGGTAAGTATTCTATGAATAACAGCTTCATTTTCTATCGGATTAAGAGAACATGTGGAATAAACCATTCTTCCACCAACTGCCAAGAGCTCCAGTCCTCTCTGGGCTATTCTGTATTGAATTCTAGTGGAGAACAAGAATTTGTTTGACTCATGAAAACTCGAGAAGTAAACGATGAATGACAAAATTTAATTTCAACTTTAAGGCTATGCGAGAAAATTCGTGCAAAGTAAGTAAACATTCACCCATGAAGATTGTTTCCATTCGCAGGACTCCACTTGCACCAAATATCTGGATTTTTTCTCATTGTTCCATCCCCGCTGCAAGGTACATCAGCAAGAATTCTATCAAACCTGAATGGAATCGAAAAGTGTATTACTCAGATATGCTATTGGAAAGGTATTTCTGAGACAAGTCTATTTACTTTAACTTTTCTGTCGTGCCATCTGGTTTGGCAACATTGAAATTAGGCATTACTGACGAGTCGTGATTTGTAATCAGAATATTTGGGCTGTTCAATCTCTTAGCTTGATGCACCAACATGTAGCACCTGTTGTTGTCCACGTCATTGGCAATTACAAATCCCTCTGTTAACAAGGGACACATGGATAACATTGTAAAAAGTATTAAATTCCACAACTAGCGGTGACAATAGAAATTCAAGAAAAGTAGCAAAACTATTGGTTAATGGAAGGAAAAAAAAAGGCAAAAATGATAAAGCCGACTTGCTACTATTCCTAAAATGACTTGATCTCATTGTGTATAAGCATATATTCACCAGGATGTGGGTTGCTCTCATCAGAATGTATCATTTCAATTAACTGAGCTGTCTTTGAACCTGGTGCAGCACACATGTCGAGAACCTGAAAGATTGCAAACGTTTAGAGTTGATTGAAATGCATTCAGCTGAAGGAATTGGTTTACTTCATAAGTGTATCAGCAAATGATGATAAAATCAAACCTTATGTTGAGGTTTGACTTCCAAAACGAGGGGAGGAATCATGCTCACTACTTCTTGGCGACTTATGTTACCGCTAGCTGTTTCAGCAATCAAAAAATTATGTAGCCTAAAGTATGCCTCAGACCTTCGAATGTCCTTACGAGTCAACTGAAGCTGCCAAGCCAAAGAATCTGGATAAAACGGAAGGCATTTTGGATAAAGTTTTTCTTTCTCTTTGACTTCTTCCTCTTCATTTTCTCGTTTTATATTGATGATCTCATTGAAAAAATCCCCTTTAATTATATCAAGCAGTGCCTTCGTTTCTGCCTTGGAACCAGTTATTCGAAAGGCGGCCGGCAGGTTTTCCCGCATCTTGTTCATAAAAATGTACCATTCTTCGCTAGGAACGATATTTTGGGTTTTGTAATAATTTTCAAAATCAACATTCTCCCTGATTATTTCTTCATAGCATCTCTGCGGCCTTTTATCCCATTCATCTTTGTTCTGCAACAAGTTGATTTAGCTCGTTATAATCTATTTCGAAAATCCATCTGTCACAGCGATTGTAAGTTGCTGTTGGGTAAAAAATGTACAGCTTCCAGAGAAAAGAATTGTCATGTCAAATATTCAATAAAAATTAATTCTAATAGCAACATGCTTGCGGAGGGTAGAAGGATGAATTTTAGTGACATTTGCGGAATTCAATATCGAAATACCGTAAACTTAACCTCCAAATCAAATCAGAAACCGCATCAGTTCTGAAAAATTTTTTACCTTCTGTTTATCGCGGCGTTTTTCAGCAAAATTCTTCTTTGGCCTATATTTTCTACCTTTACCCATTATCACTTGAAATTACTGAAATATACTGCAAGGCCTACCGACTCGCATTAAACCACAGATTCCTATAAGTTGTCTGTGATACGCTGTATTAATGTCACGTGTAAACGGAAACCGCGCGGACACGATCACAGTCACCGATCTCTATAAGTATAGAGTTGTAATCACAGCTTAAACTACCGGGGCCACTAATCGTGAATGCGAGCGATGCGAGTAATGAGAGTACCAATTTGCGTATTCAGCGGTGACGATTTTGGCCACGCTGTTTAAAATCAGTACTCATTGCAGTCGTGTCCGATCTTCTAAACCGTTCAGTAGGTAGTTGGAGGATAGGGAATCTGTGCTATGGTTCGCAACCAGTCATGACTGAACCGTCTTTGAGGAAACAAGGTGTGTTCTTGCGCATCTATTGTCGTTTCGGCTATTGAAAATGTGCCCCCCCACATGACGTCATTTATATCTAACTATAATTATCTGGCGTCATGCAGGGGCTATCACGTGACCTTGCTACTGCGCATCTCTGTTTAAAGCACACGAAGCACACCAAAGAGCACACCGTGTTTCCTTATTTCATAATCAGTGGCGGTTTCGCCTATCGCCGGACGCCGAGACCGCCGAGACTGGTATTTAAACATAGGCTATGGCCCGAATTATTAAGTTCTTTAAAATTATAAGAAATAATTGGAAAAAATCCACCTTCGCTCTAGCTGCGATATCGTATGGTGGGTCCTATGGCATAGAGTCTTATAAGTGAGTACTTCCTTGCCTGTCAAGCTGGAAGTTATTTCTACCAAACAAACATAACCTTAACGGATTAACCTCTCGATGCTGTTGAATTTAAAATTTCAGCAAAGAGCAGTTGATGCGAAGGTATTGCGAGGATGCGGTCAGATATGGAGATATGCCACTGCCGGTAAATTTAAAACCGCGACACGTTACTGTCATTTTAAATCCAGCGGCTAACAAAAGGTATGTTCAAATTCTATGGTCATATGATTGGTGTGTGAGCGACAAGATTATTTTGATTACTACTAAAGTTTCATGGAAGTACTTCATATAAAATATTTTACTGATCCAGCGATATATAACAACTGCTCCAGATTTCTGGAACTGATATGTAATCATCGTTACCATTTGACGCTGTTGATCTAGAAAAGCAAAGGATTTGTTAGAAAAGTATTGCGCACCACTGCTACACCTTGCTGGAATAGCTGTAACGATCATTCAAACTGAATCTGAGGGCCAAGCACGAAGTATAGTTGAGAATTTGAATTCTCATACAGATGCCATAGTTGTAGCAGGTGGCGATGGGTCATTGTCGGATGTCGTTACTGGGGTGATGCGAAGGTGCAACACCGATGTCGAGATAGTCAAGCAATGCCCAATTGGCATTTTACCTCTCGGGCAGACCAACAATGTCGCAAAATCACTGTTTAATGGATACACAGATTTGCCACAGATACACGCTATGGCTGAAGCTACCATGGCTGTTGTCAGAGGCACTACTAAATTAGTTGATACTATCGAAATTGAGCCTCTTGAGGTAATTAATTAGACCGATCATAGGTCACTTGGTGTTTGCTAATTTTTCATTTTGCGAATTGTTTCTTTTTTTTTTTTTTATCATCAGACCTTAAACTCGGGTAAAATGTAAGTTTTCACAGTGTTTGCGGTTTGAATTTTAGAACATTTATTCTCAATCTTACAGCAAGACCCTGAGAATATTATCAAACCAGTTTATGCAGTGGGCACTGTGGAGTGGGGTGCATGGAGAGACGCAAATGCTAAAGCCAACAAATACTGGTATTGGGGATCACTTCGTAGGTAAACAGTACAATTTTGGTGTATTGTAAATTTCCTGACATGGCCAAAAGCTTATAAGATGAAAAAAGTTGCTTCAGCCATGTATTGATTTGCACCAATTGCTAGAACTTCAGTTACAAGTAATCTAATTGCAGGATCCAGTAATTCGGTTGTAATCAACTCTTATATTACAGATATGCAACTTATGTATTCAATGGTTACAAAAGTGACCTCACCTGGGACTGTAGCGCTGATTTACGATACTCAGAACCATGCAACGGGTGCTCTCGTTGTCGCCACAGCAGGCAGAGTAGTCATTCATCTTCCAGTGACAGACGTTGGTGGCATTCTTTTGTTCCAAGGACGAGGAGTGCATCTTTTGGTAATATCGATAGCAATTGTTCTCTAAAAGTATTCTCAGTACCAATCAGATGCACACTTATATAGTACAATAAACGATAAGTAAAATTTGGCGTAATTAAAAGTTGATATTCATCAATAAATATCGTTTTTAGAAATCGATTATAGTAAGGTGATAAATGAAAAATGTGGATCTCTTCATGAAATTCCAATAGTCACAACCGAGTTGAAAATGATTACCAGTAATCTGGACTCTCCAACCGATCATAGTGTGCCAGCAATTAAAGTCCATTTAGGTGAGTTAAAGTAGCCATTGAATAGCTAAACCTATCATTCAATCTTCACATCAACAAATCCAAAATATTCTAACAATCTTCGATCAATAGGTCCAGAAACCGTGAGCTACTTAGATTTTGTTAAGGAAGGATGGAAGCGAGCAGATGGTCACAAAACTGTGAACAAACAAACCATTGAGGCGAAGGATATTGAATTACGACCTCGTGAAACTGTTTCAAAACCGGTGAGTGAATATTTACATCATATTGTTATCTCTACTCGAACTTCCCTTGTGAATTTTAAAAAAGGGAATCGAGAATTTTAACAACTATGCGAAGTCATGTATTGTATTATATATAGTTTAAACCCTGGAATGTTGACATGTGTTAAACGTGAAATGTTTATTACAGGAACAAAGCAAAATGTTTTCCATAGACAATGAAGAATTTGAATTGAAGCCAATCAGAGTTAAATTACTACCAAAAAGTGTAACAATGTTTTGTGCGCAGCCTATGGATAGTGCAGTAAGCTAGTATAAATAAAGAGCTAACAGTACTTTTTGCGCCTTTCTTTTATCCTTTGCATTTAATACCGATGACGGATCATTTCCATCGGTGATTCTGTAAAAGTCTAAAAAATTTGAATATACACCGCCAACCAAAAGTTTGGGTACACCAGTCGAAATTTCTTGCCGCACTAAAAGTTAAATAGCGGACTCAAAAATAAAGATAATCAAACGTTCCAAACAGCGTTTTAAAGAGGACATATTTACCTTTATGTTTGTTTTTTCGAAAATTATTTACAATTTTTCTTGGATCTGGTACGTATTTTTGAACATGGCCGTTTTTCCGCCATTCTTTAGTCTCCAACCAACATTTTCGTTCTTCATAAAGTATCGTATGATTTTTTTTCGCCCAAGTATTGAATTTTCAGCTCAAAAAGTTATGTTTTAGAAAAAAGCTGTAATTCAACAATTAGTGGATTTCAGAGAAAATGGCAAGAGGATAAAAAATTGCATAGGTTTACACTCGAGTAGCTTGAACTTTGCCAGCATTTGGGGGGGATTTTAATGGGACTTTGATGAGTGGAGGGGCAATTTTTGAGGCCAAAATTTGGAGAACCATCGTCAGTAGAGAATTATATTCATTTTTTCGCGATAATTAAATATGATATACCTTGATTACGTAAAATAAACATCATGCCTCGTTTTTTTAATACAAAGTTCTTTATATTCAGTCCATTTCACACGTTCAAACTTTTCGGAGCAAGGAAAATTCAGAAAAATTTTGACCACGTATTAATCGCACGTATCAATCACATATAAGACTGTTGAAATGAGTCCAAAATACTTTGTGTGACTTTCATACGATGTAAACACAAACTCCAGATGAAAAATAAATACTTTTAAGCTTCGCATTGACCTTATGAAGGTAAACAATTGCTCTACACGATCCTGTCGATTTTTTTTTGTTGTACGAACATTTCCAGCAACTGCGTGGTATAATTTTTTTGAATTTTTCCTGCTTTGAAAAGTTTTCACGTGTAAAAATGGCTAAATATAAAGAAATCCATATTTGAAAACGAGTTATGATTTTTGCTTAAAGAAATAAAGATATGTCATGTCGCAATATAGCGAAGAAAGTGAATATATCGATAAATATGGTCTTGGTCGGCGCAAATGTAATTTTTTTTTACAACGAAATCTCGTAAAGATGAGCTCAGAGACGTGATTGACTATTTTTTTGCGTCAAAAAGCAAGTTCAAAAGCCTGAAGTTTTTTCTTTTTAATATTTCGTCTTAAATCTGATAGTTTTTGAGACACAACAACTCAACTGACGATGGTTCTCCAAGTTCCAGCCGAAAAAATTGACCTTCCACTCATCCGAGTCCCATCCCAAAATTGTAAAAAAATTTTTTTTAATACTGGAAAAATCCGAGTTACTCCAGTGTGAACCTATGCAACTTTTTACCCTTCTGACATTTTCTTTGAAATCCCCTAGTTATTGAATTACAGCTTTTATCTAAAACATTGCTAAAAATAAACTGGGACAAAAAAAAAAAATCGTACAAAACTTTGTAAAAAACGAAAATGTAGGTAGGATAAGGGAAATATGTTAATAAGGGGAAATGTCTCACCGGTTTTCGGCTTTTCAACCGTATTTTCTACATACAAGTTCAATTTCATTTGGTAATAAGAAACAATTTATTACTTATATTTGAAACACGTTTTTCGTATAAAAAATAATGTATGACTATTTACAACAACAAAACTAACGATTTCGTTGAACCGGCATTTTCATTACAATTTTTTTCATCCTGGGTATTGTAGAATGGTCTTAAATGAGATTATACGCCTATGTATCGATATGAATTGTACCTCCAAATTATTCTCGTAGTGCACAATATCCTACAGGTTAAAATAATTCGTACAAAATGAACACAAACATACTGACATTAGTAACAGAACAAATATTAGCTGCTATAACAACGGGTAAGAAATAAAATAGGAGTTCACCTTGAGTTGAAGCAGATCATTACGACCAGGTGTAACGGATACAGGATGTATCACGACAAATTTTTACATAATAATACTGGCAATTTTGTACAAAAGAGTATTGGGTTGGAGCGTTTCACTGTACTGTAATGTCCATGTTTTCATATTTCGTTGAAGACGATCTTAGATCTGTCACTGGTTTCAACTTGAAGCATTTTCCGTTTCTATTTTTTGCTTCGCGTCATCGGATGGCACAGATTGTGAAGAAATTAAATTGTCACTTGTAACGCAGAGTTCCTTCTCGCACTCCTTGCCTGATACTCTAAAGAAATTAAGGAGAGAAGGCTCCTTAATCGTTTTCCGTGGTTCTGTTGATCGTGATCTTGCTGAGCGTCGTACTGCCGTCGCGGTTGCTTTAGGACTAGTCAGTTCCCCTATACCAGCTTTCGACTTCTGTTCGAATTTTTCTTTACGTATTTTTGTTAACCAGTCAACGTTTTCTTTGTATTTTTGTGGGGATATTTGTAGCAAGTGCGGCGCAGTACCGTCTATGACGTAATTGGGCAGATTTAGAGTCGGGGAAAACGGAACTTCACTGTTACTTCGATCGTTTACCGTAGACGAACTTGGTCCAGGTTCATCTGAGTCATAATTTGCACTCAGTGTTCGTCCGCACTCGTTTGCTGAGCTGAATAGTCTTCGAGCTCCTCGGTTTTCTATGTGCAGACGTTTCGCGCTACCACCTTCGAGATTTTCCTCAACCGGCGATAAAACTGATTCAAATTTGAATCTTAGCTCATCGGCTGTCATTTGTGAGTATCGTCTCTTGGTCGACGGCGTCAGAGCCTTTTTTTCACTGCAGTTGTAACTTTCAACTGATTCAGTAGAACTTGGAGGACCCGAAGAAGGACCTGGAAGAAAACTGTTAATTATTGAACTGGCCCCTTCAACATTAGCACTTACAATCGCAAATTTTATCATTCCTTTAAAAAGAGTGAAGGTATCTTCCAATTGCCGAAAAAATGCAATTTTTCGTGAATAAATAGAGCCTCTCAGTTACAATTTAAGCCAGAGATGAACGGAGGGAGGAAGTTAGAATAGCAATTGTGGCTAAGTAACTGTTTGGAGTGGTAAAATTCTTTTGTTGCATTATATTATTCAAATATTTTCGTATACCAACGGTAGTATCAGAGCCAGGGGTCTGTTGTTGACAATGAATCCATTGGCAAGATATAGTTGGTGTTGCTTCCAAGCCACCTACAAGATGGCTCAGAGCGTCTTCAATTGGTACTGGGTTTGCCTCTCCTTGTATTTCTACTTCTGAGTTATCACCTTTATGTTCCAAACCCACTCGCCATATTCTATGTCTGGAGTCGTCAGAACAAGTAACGATCTGTAACACGTATAAGTAAGTAGTGAAGAAATTGACTATCTAGAAAGTTTTCTTTTTCAACAGAATAGGATTTTCAATTGCGCAAGCTATACTTTTGCTTCGCCGATGCTGCACCACGCAATGCAAGTCACTTCGGCGGTATGCCCTGAAAGTTTAACCAATGGGCGTCCTGGTTTGCTGGTATTCCAAATGTATGCAAATTCGTCACTAGATCCACTGGCAAGGTAACGGCCATCTGGGCTTAAGCAGGATTTGACATAAAAGGTTGAATTTTGATGTCCGTAGAATTCTGCAACTGTGATGCACAAAAGTGAGCTGTTGTTTCAGAACAGAGCAATCTCAATCTGTTCTACTGATTATGAGTTATCAAAGCATGGAATAGGAAGTGTATCGATGTGGTATTACCTGGCTTGGGATTACATGTGGCTATGTTGTACGCATAAATAATGTTATCCATGCAACTGGCATACAGCACAACGCCTGCAGGGCAAACAAGTAACGACGTAAAACCGTTTCTTGAACCTCCACCAGTGTATTGTAATATATTTTTTGCCACTGGGTCTCTTTTGTGCGACGAATAATTCTTTCGAAGATCCCACACCTTTATGATCCTGTGTATCAGAAAAATTTCAACTCTCATTAGATATGAATCAGTTCCACCAATTGTCAAGCATCGGACATATTCTTGAGTCAGAAATTAAAGATTCATCAGCAGCGACTTAAACTGTAATAATGATGACTACTTTGCGTGCAATTTGGATAATATGAATAAATTGATCCAGGAAATGAATGTCATGCATACCCGTCACCAGCAGCACAAGATATCAGTGTGAAATCATCCTGAAAAACGAGGCTGGTAATACTGTGGGCGCGCGAAGCTTGGCTACGTCTCTTTCGCGATTTTGTCCCACCTGCAGACACCATGCTATGCGAGTTGTATATACAGTTGTCTGGTCTGGGATGGTGCGTGTGGTTTGCTCTGATATCCCATATCATAATGGCACCGTCTCGAGCTCCGGTTGCAAAAACCGCTGGTTTGAAAACAAATATCGTTCATCGATGAAGTATGATATGCTTAAACTGAATCTACATGAAATATAAACAGAATTTTTTTTTTGCACCATTGACCTGAAACGCATTTTCACTATTCTCTATAGATTTTAGCAAACCTTTGTCTTGGTGTCGAAAAACTGCAGTTTTAACACTTCTTGTATGGGCTTGAAAGCACTCCATCTGCTTGATTTCTTCTTGCGATATGTCCCAGAGTTTCGATGTGTGGTCTCCGGATGCTGTGACCAACTTCATTTCACCCGGCATCCAGGCAACATCAAAAATTGCATTGTAATGAGCCTGTAGATATCACACATAAGTTTAAAAATAGAAACAGAAATTCATATTCAATTACATATCATTTAAGCACAAAACTTGACATTACCTGTGTTCCCTCTAGTCTTTCGTGAAAGTTTCCTGTAATGGTTGTGTTTTGTAAGGCTATTTTGCCATCTTCATTAGCCAATGCAAGCACATGCTCGTTATTACGTGTTGTGCTGAATTTGCATGCAAACACTGGTGGTTCTGGATTAAAATCTGGTGTTTCAAGACTTGGAGATATTCCACAATATACGTCATTGTGATAACATTTTAAGCGACGTAATGCGATGTCGTAATCGCTCAAAGCTCCTGAAGAATTGAAATTATATCATTAAATTTGTTAGGCAAAGTACTGAGATATTCTATGCTAATTAAATATATTCTCTGTTATACGAAGTGTCATTCTCTTGGATGCGAGTTGTTAAAAATGACATGGTCTAGTTTGGCTTTTTCACAATTAGTACCCACAAAGGTGAAAGACCCTGTATAACTCTGCATGTAGTGAGATATTGAAATTGCTGGTTTTATTCAATAAGTTGCTAATCATAATGCTGGAATAGTATTTGTCAGAGTTTTCGAAAAGTTGAGAATTCTGATTCGTAATTGAATCCCGATACATGTCGCCGGAAAAAAAGGTTATGATCAAGTTTCGAAAGATTATGAATATTGTACGCAAAATTATGATAGTGCATTAGTTTCTGTAGCTTACCAAAACCTTCCTCACGCCTCAGGACAGACTTTACAATATTCATTGTGCAGCCGCACGAATAATACACAAAATATCAATGAATTCATATAAATGTTTATATCTTACAAAAAACGCGGGAGATTCCGTTCCGTTCCTTTCGTCAAACCATCTCTCCATGCTCTCCATAGCTGTTTCTGGTTTTTTGTAAGTTTAGTTTCATTGCCTGCCGTGAGAGCAAACAATGGCTTGTCAAGGACTGGCGGAAAATAAATGTTTTTTTTTTTGCAAAAAAAATTTCGGCACTGTTCGAAATTAATAATATTATTGCTCCGTTCCAAACACCAGATTTAATTTAGCACAGGATTAATGCCTCACGACGAAAGAACATGTTACTGCGTAATGTAATTTCTTTTTAGGCGTGTTTTAGAAAAAGATGAAGAGTGTCGTAGAATATCACTGTTCCGAATGTCAACTTGATGTCAACGACGTCAAAATATTGAAAACACGATTGAAGAGTCGAGTGTTTGCTGTCTAGTATGTAATTCGAAGATGTGAGGGAAGTTTATTTATATTTTCTAAAGCGATCTACGCTGATTTTCTGTATTATTATGTTACATATAAGATGGAAATCGATCACGGCTTACGCAATACTAGCATCCTCTCCAAGTCCTACATGCGAGGGATTGAACGGTAACAAAGTTTATCGATACTTTCAGGTTATGATAATCTGCAATCGTTGGTTAGAAGTTTCTTATTTCAATAGCTTTGCTATTTTTTGCAGAATTACGGGGAATCAAAACAAACAACGGGATGCATTTGAAATACCAGAAGTCATTCAGGCACGTGAAGAAGAGTGGGCAATGCTATTTGAAAAATTCTCTCAGGTAACCTAACCTAAGCATTGCTTGGCCTCCTTCACAACTCAGACTATCCTGGAAGCTATATACAGAATTTGAGTACACATACAGAAATCCACACACACAAACATACAAAATTAAGCAAACATAAATTATCGTTCTCGATCAGCTAGTGCATTTTTTGAACAGGTGATATATTTAATAATGATCTTTACTGTCGTTTAATTGTTGCTACATACGTGTGCAATGGACACAGTTAGTGTATCTGGTGCCAATTTAAGAAGCTCGCTATCACTGAAGCAACTAATAAACGACTACAATAGGAAAAACATGAAGCATCTTTAATTTTGCAGGTGTCTGACGATCTGGAATTGTATATCCGCACCCTAAATGCAGAAGCTGAGTCAAGTGGATCGTGCGAATACCGGGTTCCAGTTCGTAAATCTGCAGCAGAAGTTCAGTACTGGGTTGATACAGGGAATCCTCCATGTCAGGCTTTTGAGGCTTTAGCAAGTGATTCGGATGTAACTATTTCGATAAGCGAAAGTGAAGGCGCAGGCTTGGATGAATCCCAGTTATCAACTTCAACATCGTTGGTCGTTACTAAGCAATTTGCAAGCAGTAGGGAGCAGTTGTTTGGGACATGCTCATCAGGTAGCTCGGTTGATACTACAGCTTATATATTGTCAAATGCAAACATGACAAGGAAAGCCAATCTTCCCTTCGATAAGGACCCTCGTATCGCAAATATAACTAACACAAACAATAATCGTATTGGTCGATTCGTTAGTAACAGAATCCCAAAGGTTGTGCTGACACGGTTAACAGGGATTCCTAAACAGACGTCAAACTCAGACAATAATGCAATATTGCAGAAAAATATGCCTCTGGATCTAAATTGCATTAGCAAAAGAGAATCCTTTGAAAATGATAAAATAAGTGCAATGGGTGATATGTCTTTGGCTGAACGCATAGGGACTATTGACAAACGGTGCAATTCCAACGAGCACAAAGACTCTGAAGTTACTTTGGAGTCTAAGAAGTCTGCCGTAGATAGTCTTCCCATTGAAAGTGAGAAGGTAGACGAAAAAAATAATAGCGGAATATCATTCCATTCTTCAAACGTAATTGTAACAGTTAGTCAAAAAAGAAAATCAAACTGGAGGAAACTGTACTCAGTCAACCATGATGTATGTGATGAACTTACGCCGATGATCAAACACTGTCAGGATAGCAGGTCTGGCCGAAAGAGTATTCATCCGGCACTAGTAGACAGTTCTTCAACACGTCGACCTAGAAAATCTGTATTCAGACCACAGTTGTCCACTTTGACAAGGCGGTCGAAAATCCGAAGGTTTAAAAATCGCTCCATCAATACAAGCTCTGCCAAGAATAAGCTTAAGAAAAAATCGTCTCTCATTAAATCGAGGGATGCCGAGGATTCCCAAGGGCTGCATAGAGATTCGCCTGACAGTATGGTTATGAAAAGGAATGACGAGATCTACCTTGGTCAAGAAAAAACAATTGATTCTCCCACAAAACAAACTTTGCTTGAAGCATCGCCAATCTTGCATACAAAATCGAACAAAGTTATGAAAAGTGATGACCCAGCTGCTGCTTCTTCCTCTCTAAGTTTGCAAGATGTTTCAGAAATTATAAATGAGGAAATGAACAGGATTCAGGAAACACATAATAGCGTAGCTGGAAAACACTTTTTGAAGCAATCCTTTCCTACGGGAAGTCAGCAATTTGAGAATAGACATAAGGAGGATGATCAAGGCTCTGTGTTCAGACCGCCAGCTGATTCGTTATCCGAGATGATGGACAGTAGAAGACAAAATATATTTGATGCAAAGAAGAATTTATATGCAACAGATTTGAAGTCATGTTCTGACACAAACTCTCCTTTGGCATCGAGTCCGAGTAAAATTCAAGTTGCAGAAGATAATGCCAGTGAGGCAAGCACATCATTGTTGCATAGTTTCAAGCAAAAAATAAAAAGAAAAAGCTTCTCTTCGCCAACGAAAGTAAAAGCAACCAATATTTGTCTTGGTTCAGAAATTACTGTACGGAAGCCAATAATTATCCTGCATGATTTTCTGCACCTGAAAAATTGTTGTGGTGAACTGGAAAAACAACATAACAAGAAATGGCTCAGTAAACAACATCAGAATGAAAATTTACACACAGTTGAGAAAGACATGGATGAGAAAAATTCGCTGCAAGACAATTCGGTTCAAGAAGATAATGTAAACTTCAAATTTACGCAATCATTGAACCACAGAGACTCTGAGATGAACAAAGCAAAGTTGAATAAGAAATTGACATCTTTGAAGAGCAATAATGATATTTTAACGAAGAATATAGATTTAGTTATCGACAATCTTCGTTTGTCAGATCAAAAATTATCGCCTCTGAAAACTCACGAGCCAATTGAAGATATTCATTGCGCTTCTACTACTGGAATCAGTTGCCGTCCTGAAGCAGCAACGAGTATACAATTATCAAAGGATAGAAAGGCAACGGTTAAAACGACCAACAGAAACTGTAATTCACAAGACTCATTATTTCATCTTATATCTTCAGACGAGGAAGATATTTTAGAAACATTGACGCGCCGTTTGAAATCACGATCGTCCAGAAAAACGAGATCCGTCCGAGAAACGGGAGGAACGGAACTTATCGATCGAGGTGAAAACCGTACAGTTCAAACTCCAAAGAAATCTCAAGGCGCAGAGCTCAATAGTGCACGTTATAAAATAGTCTCTAGCAGTTCAGAAGATGAAACGAATATCATGAATGGGAGAGGTTTGCAACACAAAAAAATTGCTAGTTCCAGGACATTTACAAAGCTAAGCTCCAAGAAAAATAAGGGGAAAAGTTCTCCAAAATCTGAACAAACGACATCTCCAGTACAAGATGAATGTGTGGATAAGGCAGATAGCTTTCGAAGTGATGATCAAGAATTAGATCGCCAATCTTTGGATGTGAACAAACATTTTGAAATGAAGAAAGGTAATCCGGCTAATAATCAAATACACAATTATAACGAGTCACATGAAAGGATGGATGAAAATATCCCCAAGTCTAAGCTACCAATTTCTCACAAGACTGACAACACCAGGACAACTGTACTGATGTCATGTACCAAAGAAAATTTCACAGAAAAAAATTCGGAGCACTCTATAACACCCATTGATTTGGCTTTGAATGATAGATCAAAACTACGTAAGAATATCTCGAAATCAAATGTATCGTCCGAAGATGAGAGAAGAATATGTACAAGAGAGCACCGGGACGCGGTTGGAGTGGTGAAGAAGTTGGGTAACACCCGATTGAAGAAGAAGAGAAAATCGAATTCTCAAATTGACGACAATACAAGTGCTGATTCCGTCAGGACTGAAGGAGAGCTGGAACTTGGAAGGGTACCAAATTACAAAAATAGGAGAAAAAGTTTTTGTGAGATGGATAAGGTAGACGAGGCGATCGATGGAAACTTGGCAACTTCCAATGGTTGCGAAAGATTTCTGATAATTTCTAGTGACGAGTCATTTAAAAATGATGATCCGACGATTTCCCCTTTCATGAATTGCGCTGGTACGAATTCTCAGAGGAAAAAAAATGAGAACAACGATGAGAGTTACAATTCAAATTCATTAAAAGATTCTATGAGTCCTACAAAGCAGGGACTTGTATATGAAAAAGACACGCGTTCGTCATTGAAAAAAATCTCTGTAACTGGACAAAAAAATTCAAAGATTATTTTCTGCACGAAAGAATACTGGGAATCAGATTCTGATTATTCATAACTTATTTTGAAACTACACAAGTTACAGTAATGCTTAAATAAAACAGTTTACTGTTGTGACTATTTATACATAATTACTGGATATTGTTATTAATGTTTCGTTGTTGAGACTTTACAAAAACAGCATGATATTCGTACGCACTTATAGCATAAAACGCACAGTTACAAAAGACTTTAAATCTATGAATTTTGTGATATTTCGATTAAGAGTGAACCACCGTGGCCATCATATTTGTGGTGGACGGTAGAGTTAACTGGTGGTCAACGTAGGAACTTCCATGGTCAGGAGCGCACATATATGCAAAATAATTTATGGTGCCTTCGAGGTCGCAAATTTCTACATTTTTTTTTGACGAGAACATGTGCAGAAAATTGGTATCAAAGACTGATTCAGTTGTAACGATTTATAGTTTTTTGCTTTTATTTCTGCGTTATATTCCGAAACCGAAAACTACTTCACATCTAATCAACGCATGTAACAGCATAATCAATTCAAAAGAATAAGTCAATAATTTGTGCCACTGTTGCCGATTCGTCAAATAAATAAACAATAAAAGAGAAAAACTTTTAACACCACGTTTTGAAACCACAAGCAGGACGTTTAATTATGTGAATACAATTAGTTTCTTGTTCTATTTAATTTTCCTTAATGTAAATAAGAACATTAAATTCTTTGCTAATCAGGTTTACTGGTCCTAAGATCTATTAATATTTAGAAGTATAATTGTTAAAAGTATCAGTATACAATTAAACATAGGTATATAACTTATGAATAAATTAAGGGTATCTGTAATATATGTTATATATTTTTCTTACTAAAAATTATCATAACGATAAGTTCTAAAGTTTTAACAATATACTATCGAAGACTCGAATTTTTTTTTATCCTGTAAAATAAATTGTATCGTGTCCACGGCAAGTTATAGAATTATTTACATAATGCTGTAGAGTTTTGCACAAAAAATGTCATCAGATTCGTACACGTGCAAATTATACATGATCAGCAACTTCAAATCACAATCAATAATCGCTCATCGAATTGCCGTACCGATCATGTGATGACGAGTAAGGGCAAGATGATGGGGTTTTGATACGTCGCCGTGTAGAGTTGCCCTACCCCAGCGAACTTCCTTGAAGCCAGCCGATTCAATGCTTTTAATTGGGTCGAAATCTGGTCGACAACCGCTGTAGAGGTAGGGCCAAATTCTGGATCGAGACCAAAATGCTTGTAGCCAGTAAATAAGCGTGCCTCGTTCAGGGTCTGGCGTGTGTTCCATAAAGAAGTATGCACCGCCCTGCAAAACAATGATTTCCTCATACATTAAAGTAATTATTCATAGAATCGGAAATCAAATATTGCCAGTAAATAATAAATGTACTTCGTGTTCAAATCCCGTCGAAAAGAAACACCCTTTTCGCGCATGTCAAGCGGGTGCAAAATTGCCGTTTTCACGCACGCTGTAGCGGGCGCAAAATTTCATGTCAGCCTGCTCGTGAACTGCGCATGAAAACATCAATTTCTTGAAACCGCGTCGCATGTGCGAAAGGCGAATTTTCAAAGGGACTGTGACAAAAAAATAAATTGTGCAAATGAGGAGTGGAAGACAATTTAACTCGTGTGGTCAACACTCTCGCTTTGCTCGGGCGGTAAACGTCACACTCGCAATATATTATTTGGTCTACTATAACATATTACAAAAGAAATGAAATCGGAGAGATTGACCTTGGATACCTTCCTTGTCAGAAGAAATATATAATCCAATTACCGGCACTAGAACTCGCCGAATCTCGCGAAGTACGGCAGAAGGTGATTTGACCGAGCACAATGTTCTAGTTGTCACAACGGCGTCGATACTTTCGGAAGGTATCGCGCGGCTGAGACGACTTCCGTCGCCGACGAGAGTACGTTCGACGAAGACGTGTTGGAAGCGCCAGGCGTAGTCGTCGTGAAAGAGATAGTCGGCCAATTTTCTGTTCCAGTCCACCCCTATTAGGTGACAGGCTTCTGGGTAGAATGGGATATTTTCACCTGAAAAGGGAACACACTCGTGATCGTGGCCGGGCCCTTAAAATGAATTTGGGATCTCGAACCTGTCTTCACGCCAATCTCAAGGATCCGAATTCGTCCCAAATCGCGAAGAGCACTGTCGGCCGAAACTAGACTATGCAGAGGCTCGAAGAGTCGGCGTTTGTGGAATCTGGCCAAAGTCGAACATTCTGTCTCGAATCCGACGAGGTGATCTCGGTACCAAACCTTACGAACTTTCGACCATCTCGAATATGCCCACGTAGCGATGACGATCACGATGATCAATACAAGCCCGTATCGTGCTCCTAATTCTCTCACCCACAAATCGGCAGTGCTCATGTTGTCCGACTTAATTAACCCTTCGTTTTTCCATGTCTATCGGTCCGGTAATCACTAATTGTACGTAATCGGGAGCTGCGAGTATTTGAACCCTTATTCGAATTAGTAACGTCCTGCACTGCCTCTGAAGTATAAAGAAAACGTAACGCGGCACACCATAGCTTTTGTCATAGTGACTGATCTCGGTCCACACCTGCGCAGATTACTTTTGTGAAGAATGATCGACGAGGAACGAGTATAAAATAGGTATTTCCAATGTGGCCGCAAAATGCAATCGGCAATGGTTCGCAGTCCGAAGTTAACTGTCTGATGCCTGACCGGATCGCGACCCGTGCGACCCGGACTCTTATTTACGTTGCATGTGTGCTCAAGAAACGACAATCTCACCGGATAAGATAAGTGCAGTCACGTACGTCTCTCTGGTGTACAACTTTTGAATAACGGAACCAAGAATGGCGCCTTTTTTTTAGAATGAGTTCCTAAGGGACGGCGATACATGATGCAGCCCTTCGTGCTGCCGATGCCGATATTTGGGGATACTTAAAAGCGACATGTGTTGACGATATTACGCACCCGAAAGTGTCCGGAAAAATAATGACAAATGATCGGCGGTCGGATCGACTGACTGCATCTGTAGCAGACACGCTGATGGTTTGATAGGTGTCGTTCAATGTAGGTAATACTAGTCAGGTGCTTTCAGTATTTCCGTTAGTCATGTCTGTTGGATACGGGCGATTTTCGATGCAATTAAATTGAGACTATGCTGTATCACGCGTTTGTATTAATGGAACCCTGAAACAATATCTTCGTGGGGCAGGGTTCAAGTTCCGAAACTGAAAAGTTTCGAAAGCGCCTAATTACGAATTATTCCGAGATGTAAGATTCCAAAAATTCCAGTTACGATAGAGCTAAGTTCCGAAAAGTAAATTTCCGATAGGGCAAATTTACGAAAAATAAAATTTCGATGGACTAAAACTCCGAAAATTAGAATATACTCACACAGCGTAGGTTACTCAACGAGTGGGTTTAAAAAATCAGAAAAACCGAAAATCGGAATGATCAGGATTACGAACGTGAAAATATCGACAATCCAAAACAAAGAAAGATCCAAGTGGTGAGATTTCACCAAGCCAGAAACTCACAGAAGCGAAAATCTTCGATAATTTGGAATTTCGATGTTTGGGATTTTAAAATTTTCTCATTTTTGCACTTTCGGAGTTTGATTTCTTTACTTCAACTTTCGGCACCAAAAATTTCGGAATTTGTCGCCTCTGGAACTTTTCAAATTCGGGATTTCGACCCCCGCCCGCTGCGTAAACTAAATATACAAGTGAATAATTAGTAAACGAGCGATTTGGGGCATAATTCTAACCGTCCTGAAAATTTTTGTCCCACAGGAATAATAAAATACGGAAATGAACACCGCGGCTCTTACGGGAGTTCGTACACGTCACAGTACGTTATTCTAGTGCGCATCGAGGCGATGCGCTGTGAGAAAAAAACGAGGGGAGAAAAGAACGAAAAGCCATGGCGGATCGGCGAGTAGGTATTTCATGTTAAAAACAGCTAACAAAGCGGGAATCAATCGCGCACCCCGCCGGCACCCCGGCCAGCGCACCACTTAGGCGAAGGCGCACCCCGAGCTTACCATTCTTCGTGCGAATTGAGTCGGCTGAAGAGTGACCACAAACAACAGAATCGCACGTTACGGCTAACCGGTTGCACCGAACCGGGTGCATTCTCTCGTGGGTACGTAAAATAGAACCCGGCTTCAATTCAAAGTCATATCGTCGATCCCGAAGGCGTTTTGTTTTCAGGATTTGGGCGGGGAGAGGCAGTCCTGCTTTGGTAATGGGTCGCTGAGTCGGAGAATAATTAATACCTGATATGCTAGCCTGCATACCGCGGTCTGTCTGCACATCGATCCGCATTTACCAACTAGCTGTGATATAAAGCTGCAATACGAGTTACTTCATACTACACGGGGTGAAATTTGTAAACCCGTCCGATGGATGACACGAGTCAGCAACGAAATCCTGTTGCAAAAAAAAAAAAATAATAAAAATACATTATAGATATGATGGTTTTAATGTGCCAAATCTATATCTGCTTCCCATTTTTTTCTGTCACATATATGTTAGGTACATGATATGATTTTTTTTTTATTTCTTGTTCAAAATCCAGAATTTGTTGTATTTTGTTTTTGCATTTACACTACTTTAATATACTTGAATAGTGAATCCAGGACATATTGCACATAGAAAGACTGTACAAGGAATTTTTTTTCAGTCGATTCGCCGTGATAATCCAATCAATGATATGAAAATAAAGAAAACTACAAAATAACCAGAATTATGCCTACTTGACACAGATAGATTTTTTGACGATTTTAACTCGTAAATTTTTTTACTTTATAACTTTTTTTTATGAATCTTGTTCCTATCATTAGTGTTTGGTTATAATTTATAAGCAAAAATAGCCTTTCACTGAAAAAAACCATTATTACATGACAAATATCCGTGGTACATATTTGTTATTATTATATTTCGATTCAACAGCATGAAATCTATTATAATTACACATAATAATTGGAAGGATAAAAAAAAAAAAAATGTTTTGTTTGCAGAACAGTGTTATTCTCCGATTTAAACGAAACTATTTCACCGTCGCTGTACTATTGGGATTGTCGCTTTGCAATGCGTCATCTGATGGAAAAAACTCGAACCAACACAACCAGACTGACAGCTGACCGATGAGCGTGTTTTTTCGCGCGTGGATGGTAGAACAGGTATATCATCGATTACGTTTCATTAATTTATGTGACATGAGTAATTTGAAATCCCAAGAATTACGAATTGCCTCTATTAAAATCAAAAACTTAGGTTATGTGGTGATAAAATGGCGCCGACAACCAGGCTCTGACGTCATTTGAACGATTTCAAATACATGCGGGAAATTTTACGCGGCATGTGCCGGACTTCGCGTGTCGATTTACCGGGCGAACGCGTGACAGCCGGTGAAATTAGCCGCTCTAAATGTCGCCACACTTCGTAGATACCTACGTATGAGCATACGTGAAATCGGCGATGGGTGTTGGATGCAGTGGACACGGCTGTCCGGCCTGCGGGTGCCTCGAAACAGGCAAGTCACCATCTGGCATTTGGTGCAAGCTGGGGGCTCGGTGCGTGCGGTGAAGGTAATTGAAGGAGTAAAAAAAGGCGGAATATGGAAGAGGAATTATTGCAATTAATAACCAACGACGAGGCGAAAGACAAATTTAAAGAAGAAACGATCGCGGGCGTTTTTCGTCCACGTCCCCTAAAAAAAGATGGCCAGGAAATTTGCTTCCTCCGTTTCCTCCGGGACTTGTAACAACGGAGGGCGTCAGCAGATTTCTCCGGATCGGCCGCGAACCACGTTCAACACTTCGGGGTAACGGGCCAGAGGTACCCGCAAACCGTTCAAGTACTTTCACAGCTTATTGCCGAGCACGAAGCAGTCGCGTACTTTATCACCCGGATCTGAAAAGGGTGAAAAATGTTGAAACGCAAACGCTTTCGCAACGCACATACGTTTATAAACTTTGTAGAGGTCTGCTTTACGTTTCGATGTTATGTGCATACACGTTTGTTCGTTGAAAGGAAACACTGAAACGTGTATTTTCAACGTTTGCTATGTTTGTGAAAAAGTAATGTTATTTTTTTATCGAAATTAAAAATTGTCGGTGAATGAATTTGGTAGAAGGGGCAAACAGCGTTGTTGGAAAACGGATAATAATTTAAAATTAGCTCGAAAAAGTTTGAACCTTCATTGAAGTAAACGATTTTCTCTTTCGAAACCAGGTGTCAGTATGAATCAGGTTTCTGGGGGCATATAAAGCTTTGTAAGATCTCCTGCAGTGTATGTAACGTATATGTACTCGAGTAAGTAGGAAGACGGTGTTCGAGGATAGGAGCTATTCGCATTGTCTCCATTGTTGGCGAACTCTAATCAATATTTTCACAATATGGCGGCATTGTCCGGGGCACGAGCGCCCAGGCGAGAGTCCTCCACGTCTTCGTGACTCGCGGCTACCGCCCCTTTCCACCTCTTCGAACCGCGAGCTCGGCAAGCATTTTAAAAATATCTCCTCACCTCCTTCAGCTCCAACTCCTCCCCTTCAACTTCCGTTGCTAGAGGGCAAATCGACAGATTTTTCAGCGTTGCTTCACCGAAATAAATATCACTACTTGCAGAGCAGGATGTTGGAGAAAAAAAAACATGATGCAATTCTTCTACATTAGTTGTTTTGCTTGTGTGAGGAGAATTGAAGAAACGTATACGAAAAATTGGCGTACAATTTATTTATTTACATGCTGTGTATCGTTGCACCAGTGAATTCTGGCTATACGTCGTTTCAAAAATTAGGAAACGAATGGAGATAGAGAATTGGAATAAAGTTGTATCGACATATTCAGTTTGCATCGGATTACTCATACATTCAGATTCAACGGTACTTGAATTCTGTCTTTTTGACGCTGACTGTCATATTACAGACGTGGCATGTGCGCGTGAAAGCTGATTGAAAAGGGTCGGGACTGCCTCACGTGATAATGCGGGAAATATCTGCAGGTTACAACCAATAGCTTATATGTTCATTGATCTACGTGTATCCATAGTGTACGTGTATCTTGTACTATACTAATGGCATCGGTGAAAAGCTATATGAGACCATAAAATAATCTCATGATTGATTGATTGATTCACCTGTACGCTTAACAATTTGGCGCTATTCCGACAACGACCGACATTTTGATTGCACTTTTGCAATTTTTTCATCAAGTATTCTCGCAGCTGCCGAATCGTGGTTTCATTTTAGCTCTTTATTTCTTAACCCTTCGAGTAAACACCTATTTTTTCGATCACCGAGTACCTATACTCTGGGTCTATAGTCATTTCAGAACTACTGATTCCATCAATTCGAAAATATTCTTAGCCATTCTTCAAATATTGTAGAATCAATCCTAGGTAGTTGAAATGCTTCTTGATAAATCATTTTTTTTTTTTTTTTCAAGAAAAACGAAATTTTTTGACGAAGTTGTCATTTCGAAAATTATTCATATGTTGGGTGAAAATCTGAAAAAATTTGGGTAAAATAGTGGTATAATCAAAACTCGAAGGGCTTAAACGGATTTTCGACACATTAGATCCTCGGAGTTCTCAACGAAAAAGTCCAGGCTGTCTGTAACATCAATGAAACGCAAGTTTGTGCAGTCCGAAGGATCGGAATCCTCGCGTGCCAAGAGGGTGCCGAACGTGAGACGTCCTTCGGTGAGTTGTTTTGCCGTCAAGTAATTTATAGATCACAGAGAGCATTGACTTGATTGTTGGGTAAGGTGAGAATCGCGTAGTTCGTAAATCAGCGACGCCGTTTCCAGCGCGTCGTCGTTAGGTTCTTGTTAGTTACTCCCCGAGTCGTTGGACTTTCTCTACGCGTCTTTCAGGACTCGCATCCTTGCGTCTATCTGTACCTAGTGGCGTATCGGTTATTATGCACGTAGCCGTCGAGGTGGTTGTCGTACGCCTAGATGTATACGGTCTGCATTGTCAGGCGTTACGACTTGTTGACGAACCTCGTTGTGAACTGGTACTTAATGCCTTTATTATTTTACGATACTATAAATTACCGGCAGGAAATATCCTGGCTACATTGAAGACCGGATCAAGTGACCAACGCCTAGTTCTCTCGTCATTTTCTAAACTCGCACTGGTACCTGAATACCTGAATTCGCTGTCGATAACTCCTTTATAGTCAATGCAAAAAAAGACTTCCCTCGATTTGCGGAATGAAGGGTAGAATTGGAGAAAATGAACGAAAAAATTGCGCGAACGCAAGGAAAGCGTGGCAGGCAGCCGTCATCCGTCATCCTCTTCCCCGGGGTTGTTCCGGAACACAGTGAAGATAGTAAATCACCGAAGTCGAGAGCGCATGAGGTCAGCGTCGGGTGAAGTCCTGTAATTGTTTTATGACTGCAACGTAAAACCGGAAATTCCTCCCAGGGAGGATACTTATACAGTTCTGAGATAGATTAAAAATTCTGAACTCCGTGCAGTTTGTACCCGGCATTTCTTGAAATATCAAGGGATTATTTTTCTCTCATTTAATATTTCATTTTAGATTCTTCATAGTTACAAAAAAACACTTACAAAAAGCACAAGTTCGCAATGAAAACGTAGATCATAATTTAGCGCAGGTGCGTCCCTGTACTTTTCTCGTAGGAGTTCCCCTGGTTTCGAAAACCTTCGTAAGATTAGTGGTAAAGGTTGTTACTCCAAGCTTTGTGTCGGATATTCCTTGGTTGCTCCTCGTTCTGAAAATAAACATTAGGAAAAATTCGAAGTGTTAAGAAATTCATCTTTAAGTGGGAATAATTATTGCAAATTAATTGTACCTTTCAGTTAGTTTTAACTGTTTACCGGGGTGTCCGAAAATGTCTAATGACATATGGAGAGAGCGCTTAAACCAGGAAAAAGAAATATTAAAGGCTATTGGAATACTGCGAACTAAAAAAGAGGAATAGTCAGGGCTTTTGACTTGCGAAAAACGTATTTATTAATGACAAATGGGTGTGGTCATCGTAAATACCCACATTTATGTATTAAAACTGTATAACTCTTCAAAATATCAGAGTAATAATCTTTCAATATTAAGCTAAAAATTTTTTCTCCCGTCAAACAATTATTATTCAACACTTACGCTATTATTCATGCGTACATTGAGCTGTAGTTTGCCATCAATTTTCATTAATCAATGTCTCGTTCAGCGTCTACTAGGTCATACTATACATACATTCACCGAGGTTGATTTTGTCACTGATAGATGAAATTGCCGTTTGAACAACACAGTAAGACTAGCTAGCATGTTTTTTTCGACAATTTTATGGCGACAGCTTCGCGTAAATTCATTAATTATTGTAAATGTAAGCAGCACTTCTGTCATCTTTATAGAAATTAATTATTTAAGCGTTTCAAACACATATAAGTTCTATAATTATTTGATATCCACAAGCTTCCATATTATTCAAACCTCTTTGTGAATATAATAAATTACGTGCCTAATCTAAAATTGTGCATTACTTAAACAGTTAAAATGTCGAAGTGACCGCGATCATTCGGTCACTCCTTATACATATATACAAGTATTTCTACGCGCACCCCGCTTCGTCATGGAGGAATTTCATAACGAGTTCTTTACGACCATATCTTTGTCATATTCGCCACAGTACCAATTAGTGCCTTTAAACAGATTCCGAGCCTGGAATTCCGTCTCAAGGGTCCGATAGAATCGGATTCTAAACAATTGTCCGCCATATCCTGAGACCGATGGATGTGCCGTTGAAGAAATAATAAAAAAACTTTTTCCCTCTCAATCCAATACATTATGCATGCGGGGCACAAACCGTATCTACCAAATTCTGTCTCGATAATATTTCCGGCCGTGTAATTAGAATTTCGAAAGAGAAATGCCGAAGCCGAAACGTTCGCACGTTTCAAGATAATACGTAAATCAGGTCGGCATAACGTCTTGTACTTGTGTCACCTTCTTTCATACGCTACTCTTTGTAATTTTAACAGTCATTTTATTCGATATGCAATCTTGACGTCCGCTTTATTGTTCGCCATCGAAACTGAGAGAACTCTGTCAGTCAAGCTACGAATAGGCGATGTAAATTACAAATTCAACCGAATACTCTCCGAGTTTTTTTACCTACTTGTTTTCAAAATAGTTGCAAATATTAACCACATACATAAGATTATAAATACACTGAGAGAAATTTTTAGTTCCGGTTACCGCTCAGTCCTTGACTATTTTCATTTTTTACCACGTTCGAAAAATATAGTTCTAGGTAGAAAATGAAAATTAGTTTTCTAGCTGTTACCAGATAGTCTAGTATCCGTTACTATTCTTTCTCATTACGATCACTGTTACTAGATTTTCTTGCAACCGTTGCGAAAATTTGATGCTTGTGCAACAATACATCGACGTTAAAGCCTTATTTAACTAAAAAAGTAGAGTAAACCTCGCAAACTGATTTTGCGTTGCAATTACCAAAAAAGGATCGACAATAGCGTTTTTCGTAATTCCAACAATATTCAGGCAGTTTTTTTAACGATACCTGTTTTACTGAATTTTTCTAGTTACCGTAACAAATGAAACTTCTCTCAGTGTATAACTCGTCAATCAAGTACGCGTGTCTTGTGCAATCCAAAGTCGGTCGTCAATCACGGTGTAAGGTTTTCGTTTCTTCCGTGACGTTTCGTATCCATGTTTATTTACTTTCCCTGCAAATTCCGCCAGTATAAGGGCATGCACGGAGTCGAAATGAGATCTAAGCTAGGCGTGTGTAGGTATACACGGCGATCCTCGTAGCTTATACGTGTGTACCGCTTAGTTTGGCGTATTTTGGCGGCACGACTCGGCAAATATTTGTAAATTTGAAAGGAGAGACGTCTCAATCGGGGCGACGGAGGGTCTCGCTGTACGTACGTTGCAGCAGCCCCCCAGGCAAGAGCCACGCCTCCGGTTGCCTTTGACGGATTTTCCGAAAACGCTCAACTGCCAGATGCCGCTAATTTCGCCGATTCGCCGTGACGCCGGCTGAAAGGGCTCCGGGGTCGCCGATCCTCGACGCGGTTCCACTCTCGGCAACCATGAGCTGGTTCCCACCCCGGACGACGAAAAGATCGGTCACACTCACGGCGGGGGTGTTTTCCACCGATAATCTATTTATTGCGTGCATAATCGCCTTCGACGGCTCTATTCTAACGTTCCGCCACTTTTCTCCGGCTCTCCTGCGCCGCGAAATGTTCGAACTTGTTCGTCTCGAACCGTCTCACATTTTATGGCTATGTACGATTTACTGGACTGCAAATAGGCTTTCTGATTTCTCGAGTTATTTTTTTTTTTTTGCCGGGAGTCGAGAATTCTCGACTAGCAATTTCCGGGAATTCATAAACTTTCGAGAAATTTTTAAAACATTTAAAAAGTTATAAAATTGTTCATTTAATGCAAAGTAAATTTACGCTTATTAATTATCATTCATATTTGTTATTTATTCTGTCTTGTTTTAACTAAGATTTTAATTGCTTGCAAACTTTTCTAACCAAATTGACTAAATTAAACTTTGAGTATCTTCCCAGAAAACTTTTAATTTGTCTTTTTATTGAAAAGTAGGTACTTTGAATATGTGTTTGAATATTTTGCTTCCTTCCTGAGGTTCTAGACACTTTTTTCTCGTTTCGATTAGGGCCAGATTTCCCGATAATTCTCGCTTCGAGAAGTCTCTACCATAATAGTACATTATGTAACAAGGGAATAAAGTCGACTTTTATTCCTGTGTTGACATATAGGACTTTATTTCCGAGTCAACTCTGGCCTTAATATTTATTTGCAAATTGGGAGTTTTAAATTGGCCTCATATTCCCCACTGATTAAGAGATGCTGGAAATATGATGTCAAATGCGTTTTAGGAAAAAATATGCCACTTTCGTCTCGCTTTCGAGGTCAAAAAAGTTAACTTTATGGTCGAGTCGGGAATAAACCGTATAACTGCAACCAGCCAAAGTATGAAATGTCATCGGTTGCATATTCGGTACATGTATCGGGCAGATCGTGATCGCAACTCACGCTTCATTGCCCCCGCACCAGAGATTCTGCTCAAACGTTCCTGGAACGGGGAATAGGAATACATTAGTGAAGGGGTTGCAGGCGATAATGAGACGCAAGACCTTGCGACACCGGGGTTTTTGAAGTGAGTGACAACCGAGCGACCATTACCGTCTAGACGACAAAGCTGAGGACCACCTTGGATCGTTTGATCTTGCGCAGAAATAATCGTGCGGAGAAGAAACGCAAGGTTTTTGCGAAAGACATGGCGGGATGGGTAGTATAATAATACTGCAATATTGGACTCAAGGGAGCTGTTTACTTGTTGGCCATTGTTGACCGTTATTCACACTGTCACTCGGCGCCGTTTTCCATCCTGGCCCCCGGGCATTGTCCGGCATTGTTTCCTATCCGTGAAACGCATTAATCTCGTTTCGACAATTCCTGGGGGTCCGGCAATGAGTCCCGTCCGTCCCACCACGCCCAACACTCCGTTAGACGAACCTGCGCTGCGTTCTTCAACATCGGTGGAATGCAAATCCCCTTCGGAACTTGGAGAAAATATTCATCGACAGTTCTTCAGGCCGCAAATACAGTTTCACCGTGCTTGTCATTCTCCGCAGCCTATAGTTGCTGGTTTACTTGCACTCGTTGTACTATCGCCACACCGTAAAACGTTTCGTACGTTGGATCGAAAAAGGGAAAAGTGCGAATATGAAATACATGTATTGGGGTGTGTTTTTTAAGGGGGGTGGGGGGGCGCTTCGCTACTTGTCATACCAATGAAAAAATTCAAAAATATTCTTGGAACTACAAATAACAAAGCCCTCAAACTCAAATTGCTCCGAGTGTTTTGATTTTCTTAAGGCAAGTCGGACGCACAGGCAAAGTCACGCGTGAACGTAATGTAATTACTCAGGTCCAGACTAGTCACCGGGGGGTTGGCGAAGGTACGAAGAGCTGCGGAGTTGAAGGGCGGAGTGGGCGAACGGGGCACGTCGAGGAGAGAAATGGTTGTAAATTAGTAATCTTCATTGCGTCACGGTTAGATACGCAGGGGCATTCATCCTCTTCCGAGCGCCGTGAGTGGCCTGGAAAAGTTTTTCCCTCACCGCGTTGGCGGATGAAAAGTCGCCGGAAAGAATGG
This sequence comes from Neodiprion pinetum, assembly GCF_021155775.2. Lineage (NCBI taxonomy): Eukaryota > Metazoa > Arthropoda > Insecta > Hymenoptera > Diprionidae > Neodiprion > Neodiprion pinetum. The sequence continues at coordinate 43,290,412 of NC_060234.1, forward strand.
CCGGCTCAACGGTGGCTATCCGGTCTCTTGGCACTTAGTCTGGGGGAACCGGACAGACTTGAGTCGTGTGACTGACCAACAACCTCCGACTTTGGACAATGGCAGGTGACGCGCATGACGATTCCCTGCAACGCACCGTTGTAAAACACTAATGCTCGATCACGAGGATTGCAGGGAACTTGGAGAACAACGCGGGAGGAATCTTTAAGGAGGATCTTGCCCCTGGATTCTGTAGGAACTTCTCATTGTAGGTCCGGTACCCTTCGATTCATGAAAACAGAAATGGATCGTTCGGCTTCAAATGCGTTGGTTCCGGAATTCAGAAGCTTGACTTGAACTGCAGCGACACTTTTGTCCTTTTGTGATTTCTCAACTGTCCACTAGCGCTGTTCAGAGAAGGGCATTTTTTTTTAGATTTCGCTCTTCTACGAGATTCTTGCACTTTTTCACTGAAGAATAGATCAAGCGAAAGGGCTGGGCTGAAAATGAAAACTCTAAAAGGCTATTTTTCGGAATTTCCAAATTGAGATATCCTTAAAAATTTCGATGGCTATGTTTTGCATGACGAAACAAAAGTTTTTGTCAAACCTCAGATGCGTGCGATTTTCTTTTAGTACCGAAAAATCTACGTTGAAATTCGTCAAAAATAATTTTTTTTCAACTCACATCTTGAAAGAAAAACTGAATAAAGCGATGAGGCGGTATATTCAATACTAGCTCACACTCCTCCAGTTTCGCGTGAGGTTTTGTCACCTATAAAGTAATGAGAAAAATATAGAGCAGTGAAATATTTTAACATTTGAGAGTTGAAAAAATTAATTTTTACGAATTTCAACACAGTGTTTTCGCTATTAAAAAAAAACGTACGCATCTCAGGTTTGACAAAAACTTTTGTTTCATCGTACAAAACATAGCCACTGAAGGATTTGAGGACATCTCAAGTTTGAAAGTCCGGAAAATAATCTTCTCTTGGTAATTTCAACGTCGTTGAAGCAGCATTCAAAATTTTTTTTCACACCAGCCCTTTCGCCCGAACTATTTTTTAGAGAAAAAGTACAAGAATCTAGGAGAAGAGAGAAATCTAAAAAAGGGCCCTTTCTGAACCACCCTAATAGTGTCGACGCTTCAGCAATTGCCAGCTATTCTCATGATAAATCAGTACTACATTACTCGCAAAGTTCGTGAATCTTTCCAGATTCTTGTAGTCGGTATATTTTTGAATCTAATTGTCGAAATCGGGAGGTGTGAAATATCGTGGATTTGGATGCAAGGAAAAGGCTTAGGGGGAGCGTTGTAGCGGGTTGAAGAGACAAAGAAGCGGACAGATCGAAAGGTACAAAGGTGAAAGAGAGATTGGAAGAAAAATGGAGTAAGGAGAAGCTGGGGAGTATACACACAGGTATGTGGGTAAGAGAAAGAGAGGAGAGAGAATTAGGAGCCAAAGCGCTCCGCCTATTCTGTAACCCCACCGAGAACCCTCTTTGGCTGGAGCCTCAACAATGGATGGCATGTTTTTCAATATTTAGCCATCGTGACTCTTCGACGGGGCCCGTTCGGGGAAAATCTCCGCGTCGAATTGGAAACGAGATAATTCAATTATCCGACAGCTGCCGACGTCGTTGGCGTTGTGCGGGTGACGCTTCAGGTATAAAGAAGAACTCGGGAAGGTGGTTGGTTGGCAGCGGTGATGATCACTTCGCAGTACGGTACTGATGGGAGATCAGTGCAAATCCCGAAAAGCTAAAGGATCCTAAAATAAGAGTACTTTTCCCCCTTTTCTTTCATTTTAACCCACTCAAAAATTGACTATTTCTTCTTTGCAACAGCAATGGAAATATATTATATATAAGGATAATTTTTTTCAGTTTTTTTTTTCATTTTTCTTACGTACCCTTTGAAAAGTTAGTTTTTAGCTGCAAACGAAGCCTCGTGAACATCGGAGAACTTGGTAGCAACATTCTAAAACGTGGATCATCCGGTTTGAATTTTTCAAATGCTCTAAGCGAAATACTTAGAAAATTATACAAGCTGGGAAACTGTTTTTGCTTTCATTCTGTAGATAAACGAATTTTCTATAAGAAAAGATCGTGACTACTACACACCTAAATCTTCATCTTGTATGCGATACGAATTTTTAAAATTGAGTGCATTGAATAAATGAATGAAGATGCTTATTGACTCGTAAATTTTTAACTCACCCGTGTTTTAATCGGATCTCGAATTTTTTATAAAACAATACTTGACGATCTACAAAACGAAATCAAGAATAGCTTCCTAACTTGTATAGTTTTTGCGATATTGCGGTTAGAGTGTTTGAAAAATTCAAACCGGATGAAGTACCTTGTAGAATTTTGCTACCGAGTTCCGGTTTCACGAGGCTTCGCTTGAGGCTAAGAACTGACTTTCCGAAGGGTACGTAAGAACAAAAAAAGTTTAAAAAAACCACCCTAACACATATATACACACATGTACAATTCGTTCGACTATTCTGGCTATGTTTCGACACCAGCCTACCGTTTTCCTCGATACCAGCGATCCAAAAAAAAAAAAAAACGAAAAAAAGAACGTCCGATCAAAAAGGCGTGCGCGCAGCTTGAGATGCGTCAAGATGCGTGGTTATATCACATGCAGGTGTCGCGCGACGGACTTCGGAAAGAGATCAAAGTTCCCTTTGCTAGCTGCGAGGAGTGGCTGTGTCACACCTTTGGTTTCCGCCCGGAAGTCCCCGACGCCGTGGGTGAATGGGTTCCTCTGTGCGTAGGCGTCGGAGGGTGGAGGCAACGCGCGATTCGCCGCATACGCGTATCCTATCCGCGGCGTTAATGGGGAGGGAGTTTATTACCGGAGCTGACGACTGGGAACGAGCGAACACAGGGGTGTTTTATGCCCCAGAGCGAACCACAATGCACTCCATTGACAATTCATCCTCGACACACGACGCCGCGCGTTCCTACGCTCCGCCCACGATCCGGCTACAGAGGGCACCGACGCCTCGCTCACGGCTTCTCCAAAGCACAGCGGTACCATCGCTTCGCCAAAGGAAGCGCACCCGAAACGGACTTCGGAGGCGGGGGCAGCGTCTTTACGAAGGGATACGAGGGTACCTACTGGATGCAATTTACAGGCTGCGGCTATGAGGGGACTCTGGAGGTTCGAGATTTCAAAAACTTTACCCAACTTTGATTGTTTCTAACGATGGTGGATGTAAACGTAACCGGCTCGTACTTTCAGTGATGTTTACTGGCTCTTTCGCGAATAATTATAATTTATGGCACGGTTTGCAGGTCAAGAATGTGGACAGTCCAAAGTAATTAGTCCGACGAGGTAAACGATACGAAATGGTAATCCAATACGGAGTCTCTTTGTATGGATATCTTTATTTAACCAACATCTGTCGCTTCCTCCTGAAAAATTGACAATAGAATGAAAATTACCAAAATAGGGACCGAAAAATGAAATATCGATTGAACGAATACGTATCGACGTAATATAGACGTAAATGAACGTCTTGGAAACTTGATTATATATCGACCGAAAAAGGATGACACATAGCTTAGCATCCGTGATTCTGTAATCAACAATCATTGCACATGGTTCAGAAGCCGTAAACTCGAGAGCTTTCGCTGACGCAAGTCACAGTTAGTTGTTACATTAAGAGGCAATGCATCAGCAACATTTTAAAATATCTACAGAAGAGTATATTTTTCTTTCAATACAATGGGAAATAAATGAAACTTGGCAGTTCCTCATGACACCCTGGGGATGAAGAGCTGGAAGAAAGCATATAGCTTTCACAAGTGCCCAATCGAGTTTTCACGAAGCTGGGAGATTCGATTGTTCGTCATCTTTTTAGTTGGGTCTGAAAAAAATCGTAACGTCGTGGCGAATTTCTTGACTGCAGGTTGAGTGGCGCCTGTGGAATGAGAGGCCAGAGAAAAAAAAATGGTGGAAGAAAGCGAGTTCTTTCGGACTCATCACAGTTTTCAACGCGTCATCGCATCGCAGCGTTGATAAACAAAGTAGCCTCTCAGTGGAAATTTCGATGCATTGATGGAATTAAAATTTCTTCGTTGTTCGGAATTTCGATGATATTGCAGGGCTCAGTTTCCCAAGCAGAGTGAAAAAATGTTGTGTATCTACAGTGTTGGTGAGCTCTTGAGTTCAAGGCTGATTAGGATTTTTCAGCAGCGTTGCACTCGACGCTGCACTTGGTCGAGGACTCCGTGCCCACCCTGCAGCTTACGAAAGCAGAAAACAACCCGGAAAGATGCCGAGTCTGAAGATGAAACGCGCCGCCATACGGGCCACCCCTGGAGTCAACCAAGAATCCTACACTGGTTGAAGAACTTCAGAGCGGGACACACGTCCGCAACCTATTAGCGGAGCAGAAGTAGCACCGCCCGCAACTGCTTGGAGTAAACGAACCAATAACTCTCCCCTAACAACCTGATAACCAGAAAAAGGGCTTCTGGTCTGCCTGAGCTGCGAGACCCTGTGATGATCAGGAGCTGAATCTAGGGAGCAAACGAGCAGCGAAAGCAAAAATGAGAAGCACTAAACTTTTCCGTAAACGTAAACTGCCCCATAGTGTAATTTTCAAAATGAGAGTGATGTGGTATACTTCTACGGTAGGGTGGTTAATTTGCTAACTTTTTTCTTCCTTAGATGCCACTCGAAAAATTCATGACAAATACTGAAAAAAAATTGTCGCAAAACCTGGAGGAGGTAGGTAAATATTTAGAGGTCGCTACCAATTATTGTAATATTTTTTATTCATTCTTATGTCTACACGTTACGGACTTTTATATGTATATGTATTAGTTTATTTTTTTCGTATCGTGGTCCGATTAATCATTGTTCACAGAAATCGGTATTGAAAAGGAAATAGGGACAGGTGATGCGATATTCCTATTTCATTAACAAAACATGTTATCCAAATTTCTCCGAGGCGTTTAGTCTTTCGGATAAAAGACGAAAACAGCCAACTGCGGAATTGTTAGGCGTAGTTTGCTGTTGATTGGTAAACGATGAATTGGATCACGGATATATAAGAAAAAAAACTGATATATGTAAGTTCGTACACATAAAAATAAATAAAAATATTTCAACAATTCAGTATTTGTCACAAATTTTTCGAGTGGCATCTTAAAATAAAGTTAAAAAATGAGTCACCCTATTCTACGGATTTGGAATGATATTTCGCACGTTGACGCAAGATTTACGGTTTATCGGTCTGGCAGTTATTCTTCTTTCTTAATCCGAGGGGTTTTATTATAGCTCGTAAAATACTCGCTCAACGTGCGCGAACGGTAATTAGTACAGGAACCGAATGTACCTATACCTGCGAATTACTTAAAAATCGTTGTTACGCGTGACTTCCGTAGTGTTCGAGGTCCGTAATCCGAATGAATACCCCCAATGACATTATACTAATAGAAGGAGGTACACGACTACCAGGAGAAGCGATAAACGGTGAGGTGCGGAGAGCGGAGGAATCTGTTGGGGTCGACGTTTGAGCTACGCCGCTGGGTGACAAATGTGTCGGCGAACTGAATGTCCTCTGTGATCTGTTGCGGCGACAGGCCTAAAATGGCCACGGTCGCATTTTAGTCATATATAGGATAGGTATACCTGCCCGCCGTGCGTACATGCCTTAACACACGTTTTTAGGCTGCGGGTTGTTGTTGTTATTATTATTGGCTGCGGCCTATGCCGCACTATGGCTTTATTGCCTCGGTATAGAAACGCTCGTTCGTCGCTACATGCCCCGGCGAGTGCGCGCTGCAAGGACTCATGCCAGGGTTCCAGCGGGGTCCAGAGGGAACCGCAGGAGACCAGAGGGGGACCAGGGAGCGTCCGACCGGCTCGTGTGATTAATGACAACGACGACACGCTCACGGATTTTTTTACGGACGGATTCGAGTTGGTTCCGAATCCGCGCAAACACCTTCTCTCGAAGTTTCCCAAAAGCCAGATAACGCGGAGCAAAAAGCGAACCAAGCTGAGAGTTTGCGTCGAATTTACGAAAAAATGGTGTCCCTCGTTAGGAATTTTCGACGTGAAAGCACCGTCTCGCATCGCACCGCGCTGCGCGATCAAGCATCGGTTGCGTCGACTACTCGAGCCCTTCACTCTTGGACGCGAGCGGCTTACCGATTCGGTTGGCGGCGTTCTCGCGACGCGTTGCTGCTTTCCGAGACCGCGTTTGTCGTCGATTGTTGCACGGTGTGCCCCACAAGTTTACACACAACAGCCTGACGTGCAGTTTATGCGACTCCATTGTCGGCCGGTTAGTTTGCCGCTCAGGATCAATGATCACGCGGTGGGAGAAGCAACAGCCGCAAACCACCATCGGCCACCACCGCTCGTGTAAAAGCTTACGTCTCACTTATCCAGGTTCGTGGAAAGGAGAAAAAGTTCCTACCGAAGTGACCGTGTCTTCACCTCGGGCATAATCAAGGCGTCACCCGAGTAGAAATTTAGTGCCTATTTCAAGCCCTACGTATGAGCTCCGTTTGAAGAGGGTAAGGTAGGTTGTATTTCAATGCAATATCAAGCCTTGGTTTGACGCTAAAAATGTTCGAAATTTCTCGATTTACCAAGCTTAGGCTGAAAGTAGGGTCTGTTTAGTACCTTCTTTTACCCTCCAGAGGTAGGGTTACACTTGCTTCCTTGAAACCTTCCTTCAACGTTCGAAACCCTACCCGACTGATAAAGATTCATCGATTCTGATGCAATGATTGTATTTATTCTAGATATTCGATAATCGATTATTTTTAATCAGACTTCTACGTTTATCATTAGCGACACAAATTTATAGTTTACGACCATCATCTAATTCCAGTTCAGTGTATTAATAAATTTTGGAATTTTTTATTTATATTAACTTGAAGCTCTTTTCGTTAAAAGGCTTATCGTATTCCTAAGAACGTTGAATAACTACCGTTGAAATGCAACACTTAAATTTCAAATGTCATTGAAACTTATCAAAATCATGTCGAAATAGCCCTTGGATTATTCATTGCGAACACTTGAACGTTACTGCAATAATATATCTATAAGTAGAGGAGGAGTTACAGGTCCAATGGAAGAGCCGTAGATCGAATAGCATTGAATTAGGTTCGATCGTCCACCGAGAGCGTTGAAGCAGTATTTGTTCTTAAATTTTAATGAGTTGGAGGGTCAACGTAGGATTTCTAGGTTCAGCTTCCATGGAAGTAGGTTTATACGAACGTTGGTATATAGGGTCAAATGTCGGCGCTGAATTTCGACTCGGACACTCTGTCGCAATTTAACCGACACTGGTAAAAAAGACCGGTCCTTGAGTCTCACGAGGAGATTGGGTGCTCCCGCAAACAACCATCCACTGCAACCGCGAAGCAACAACAATGTATCCATCAACGTCGTTATCCAACACCGCTCGTCCTCCCCGCGCAAATTAGTCCTGCAGGATCCAGTTGATCTCAGTGGGACGTACTCCTGTCATTTTCAGTTACGGTCACAATGGCACGTCAACGTGGCGTCACGCGAAACCGAGCATGCGCCCGCGTGAGAAATCACTGTCACAGCTTTCCAGCACACTCACAAGGTGGAATGTGTCACGGGTGTACAAGCGTACACGGACACGTCCACCAACCACTGAGAGGAACCTTTGCGTTCTACGGGGTGTTGAATATCGTGGCCAGGTACCTGGAATATTCCATTTTTAGCGCCTAAATACGCGTGCGCTGTAACCAACGCCAAAAGTGACAACGTGGACGCTCAGGATCGTCGTACTTCAGCCTTGAAATTCAACACGGCGCTATAAGAAAGTTCTCTATCTCTCTCTATCTCTCTCTTCCTTCTGGCTTGGGGATTTTCATCCATATCCGAACTCTGGGCAACGCGTACTAAACCTACCTAAGCAAGCTGCGTGCAGGGCGGTCCAGGTCGTCACTACGAGAATATCGAACTAATGCGTGCGGAACCGTCGAGGTCGCCTTACGCGCATTTCGCGCGCAATTTCACAAAGAACCCTCTTAAGTGGGCCATTCTCACCTGAAATTACACCGCGGATTATCCTCACGAGACCCGGCGACCTATAGGGATTAGTTATTCTCCGCCCGGTACTCGAGGATCACTCGAAACTTGTGGTTGAGCTAAGAATGCTACATATAGGTTTTCCCATGCAGGAACCGTAAGTAAAGATCTCATGCAAGATAATCTTCATCGGAGCCTGAGAGACGAGCAAATAAAAAATTTACAGTTGATCAATTAAATTTGCGGAATATTGAGTCGGGATGAAGCTAAACATTTATACACGTATATATATATGTATAAAAAAAACATCACGTTAGCTGCCCGACCGATTCACGCGACGACGGGTGGTTCGAAAATGTTACGTGCCTGTGTAAATTGTAAAATTTACTCGTATCGAGGAGATACGACGAGGGTATGCGTGTATGCGTAAAGACATTCACACAGCACAAGGTACATGCATAAAAACAACTGTGAAATCCGATGCCTGGTGCCTCAGTTTCCCTGGCCCGGTTTCACCCCCGGAGTTTCGAGGTCTGTGCAGGACCAGGAGCAGCGCCATCACCGCATCATCTATTGACGTTCTGCTCTTTTGTGGGCAGTTGCTTGCAAAATCCGATCCCCATTGTGTCCTGTGTTCGCAACAACTTGCAACAAAACACGACCCACCATTATGGAATTATGTAACTGTAAATTGAGCAAATACAACGGTTTCTGGATCTGCGCGCGTTCCTCTGCCTCGGCTACGCTCTGTCCCTCCAAGACGCAGAGACGGCTCTCTCAGGTTTGCCCCGTTTTTTTTCTTCTCGGAATAATTCTCCTCCCGTGCCCACCTCATACATACACATTTAACAGCGGTGTAGAGTTACGCGATTGTTGCTAAACTCGGTACTTAAATACTTATCTCGCCGGACCATCTTTCGTTCCGCATCTCTCCCCGCTCCCAGCAGCTCCCTCAGCCACCTATTCAAACAGTTGCTCTATGCCCGTGCATAAGTTTTGTACACGCAGGGCATAGAACTAGAAGAGAGAAGGAAAGAGTTGCGTATCTTTTGTCCGTCATTTTATACGTAGCTATACCATCGTATCGTACCGAGTTAGATATAATTGTTACTCTTCTCTATACTCGCTCATTGAGCACGGGGACGCGACTACCATTGATTCGAACGAAACCTGACAAATCACTTGAAACACGTTGTGCGGTGTCCAGGTGCATCGCCTACTCTGGCTATTCCTTCTTTCGTGTTTTTATCTTCAATATTTTTACGTACGTTTGTCGTGTTTATCTTTTTTGTTCAAAGGTAGAGATGTACGTGTTTGCCGGGAGGTTTGTCCGCAGATGTGTGTGGGTATGAGGTGTGTAGGAAACCGTTCTTGTTCAAGGCCGGGTATAGAGTGTAAGGTATTATGAAACCGAATGAGTAATCACTTGGTAAATTACACGCCTAGCGAAGTGGAGAACGAAATAATGAAAGAATGAGAGAATATAAAGGAGTGCATAGTCGAGCCAAGAGGTGTTATTTTAAGGCTCAGGCGCGGGTCGCCCGCTCAATGCCGAAACTACACCCATGGTAGGGTCAGAAAAGCGAAAACAGAGCGTTATAGAGATAGAAAAAATAATGAATAAAGGAACGAAAAGGTATAACGATGCCCAAGGATCAAGGAGCGAGCTGCACCCCCAGCTTTCCCTGTATCCTGCGGCACTCTGCTTTTCACGGTTAAACAATAAGCACGCGTGTACATGTCCACACTTACATAGTCGAGTCACAACAAAACCGGTGCGGCCCGGTTCAAAGCTCGCGTTAATTTGGCGGGCCTCTTGGCCCGGGTTCCCCGGGCATTCGTGTTATAGAGATCTCATAGCCTCGACACGGAGAATTACGAGGAGAAGAAGGCGTCAAAACGCGGCGTTGAAAAATTCTGGAGAGGAGGAGGATGATAGGGCACATCGTGGCATTTTTTGAGAAACACGCGCCTTCTTCACAGGCCGTACAGGGCGTTCGAGCTAGGCGAGAGCAGCTCATCGCGAAGGTTTACCTACTGCCTACCTTGGTCATGGCCGAAGGGAGAAGGTGCGCGAGAGGCTACGGAGGACGACCGTGACTAAAAGGGCTAATCATGACAAATGCGGGTCTGTATTGCTGCCGCGCGGTCGTCAACGCGCTTTCCAGACACGAATATCTCCCGCCCGGCGTCTTCATCTCGCGGCCTCTCTTCCTTTACGGCATCGTTAATACATACATTATACGTATATTCAACAACCTCCCGTAACTACACGTTCGTTTCGGTACGCGGAGAAATCTTTCTCCTAAATATTGTCGTGAAAATATCGTGGAAAATTTTATTCCGGGAACGCAAATTGGGCCGGGGTTGAAATTACGAAGTTGAAAAATTCCAAAAGCGACAAATTCCCGATTTTTTCCAGGCGAAAGTTCAAGTAAAGAAATCAAACTTTGACGGAACATCAAAGTTTCGAAAGTGCAAAGTTCCGAAAGGATGAAATGCCGAATGAGCGGAACTGATACAAAAATTCAAAATCTGAAAAATCGAAATTCCGAATTATCGACGATTTTCAGTTCTATGAATTTCTGGCTGGGTAAAATTTCACCACTTTGATCTTTTTTTTTTGTTTCGGATTTACGATATTTTTATGTCCGGAATCCTCGTCATGAGATTTTTGATTTTTCTGATTCTTTACACCCATTCGATGAGTAAACTACGCTGCGTGAATGTATTTTAATTTTCGGAATATCACCCCATCAAAACTTTATCTTCCGGAACTTTGCTCTGTCGGAATTTTGCATTTCGGAACTTTGACACGTCGGCTTTCCAACCATTCGAAACTTTGTTGTTTCTTCAAAGTTTGATTTCCGTACTTGAAGTTTCGCCACCAAATACTTCGTAATTAGGCGCTTTTGAAACTTTTCAAATTCGGAACTGCAACGTCGTCTCTGCAAGTTGAATTAAACTTGAAAGGTGAATCAAAATTTTATGACAATAAGAAATTTATTGTTAGATTGAAACACGTGGCGTTATACAAGTATAGTTATAATACACAATTCCTGTCCTCTTTCCTGTAACTTCACCGCGGTGCACGTTATTCTGCATGACATGGAATTTCCGTTGTGTAGTACAGTTTTTTTTTTGTTCTACGAGACGAAGCAGTTTATTAATTAGAGTCAGTGAGCGAGTAGGGCCGTTAATATGAGAGGTGGCTGTCGGCACCGGGACCGATACTCTAAACCCAGGTATTATATCAGCGATCCTGACTCCGGTTCACGCCAGCTGCCGATCGTCGGATCCGATCGAGTCTCGCATATTTCGGCAACCAAATGTTCACAGGGTCGATCGGCGAGGGGCGTGGATGTCTTAATTTGATGATATCCTAATTGGTATAACGAAGGAGTTGAAGGATAACTCCAAGCGTCCTTTCCTCGTCGCGGAGCTGAAGACGGTTTAGACACCGGGCAAGAATTCTTGCGGCGCAACAGATGCCGTGGATACCTTTTCCGCAGGGTAAGCTTTTCCTGCGGTCCTTTTTTCCGCATGCTGAAAGGATCAGGCATGCACGTGAATAAACACCTCGAGGACTTCCGAACGGATCCAACAGCGAGCTGCACGCGCCGTGCAAAAATCCTCTTCCTCCTGTCCCTTCGCCACTCCAAACAAAGGATATGCAAGTTCTCGCAGGAAAAGGGTTACAATGGCATCGGGGCTGCAGTGTGTAAATCGCAAATCACTTTTTCGACCATATTATATTAGAAAATGTTTATAAAATCCCTCTCTCTTTCTCACACGACAATCCGACACTGGCCGTTATGTTTCCGTTAATTGGCTGGTATGTAATAACGTATTAAAAAATGTTCAGCTATTTGAGACACGTATTATATTTCATGGAATGTGAAAATAACGACAACCTGAGAAATTAAATTGTTGTAAAAAAATCGACAGATACAACTCGACGACTGTAAACATCCCAGAGAGCCATTGATATACTTTCGATACGTATGTTAAAAGGGGTGAGGGGTTCGATGCAACCTCGTGAAAGCGGGCAGAGTTTTGCGATGTTTGTGTAGTTGGCGCTGAGCCTGCGGCATCCGAGAACAATGTCTGCAATGTTGTCGTTCCGGATTATATATATTTTCGGGGTACGTGGTATAGTTAGGAATTTGTTCTACGCTGAGGGCATTAGCGTGCTTGATGGACCGTTTGTTTATTTTCATAGCGGTAAACGGTCTACATGCATATATACAATATACGTATACCCATAAAAATATTGTATCTACAGGGCGGTGCAAAGTTAAACGACGCGGTTGGTACTCACGTCGAAATACCACGTGACTCGGTCACCGACGGATCTAGGATGTTTTCAAGGGGGGGGGCAAGTCCTGAGGCTGCCGCCCTCTACTACTGACTTAATCTAATTGTCGACTCAATTTTCTTTTTTCAGAACTGGAAATTCATTCAGGTATTTTAGAATAGCAATGACAGTACGAGGTTGAAGAAAGAAGCAAATTATTTATTACGCGAGTAAGTCACGTAATAATATATTTGAGAAAACAAAAAAGTCGACGACTTGTAGTAGAAATAAAATAAAATATTAGAACTTGATTGATTGTTTTACGAATGGCAAACATTTAAAACCTCACACGGTATTTATTTTCGCTATATAGTACATGGGACGAGGTATCGTTGATTGAATATTCTGCGATATTCCATGCAGCGTAGATGCCGCGGTAACTGCTCAGGTGGCAAGGGTTCAAATGAGAAAAAGAAGTGAAAAATGGCAAGAATATCTGTTAAAAAATGATTTGTCATATTGTGGATGAATAGAATCGAAGTACTCCTTGAAAATCTATTATTTTTTAAATTCTTTATTTGTGAATTATATCTTTAACGGATAGAAGTGATTCATTCAGAAATGAACTGGTAGATATTAATTGAATATTCACAATCTTCCAGTTTTTTCTCAAATATATTTGGATAAACGGCATGAATTCTAGAAATAAATTTCTCTTCAACGTGATTTGCTTGAATACAAAATCAGACTACACGAAAATTCTGAAAAAATTTGTTATGGGTTGGTATGTAAACACACGTTCATCCTAAGAGAACCCGGTTTGTCCCCCTCCCCCTCCCAGATCCGGTGCTGGACTTGGTTTCCTTTCTTATTATTATTATTTTAAAGTACAAGAAAATGGTAAAGTTTACGGTCATGTAACTCGCGGACGATCTGATCATATCTTCCGCGTTTTATGTTGCGTATCTACTTGTACGTGCAATTCCCAATGTAACACCCTGATGCAGAAAGCACAGTTGTACTCGATGCGGTAGGGGATGCAGGTTTACAGTAGCATATGGGTGGGGCTATCGGATTGCACTGCGTTTGTCATCATCAGCGTGTTCATTGTTAACCACAAACGCGGTCACCGGGGGTGCTTCTCCCGACGGCCACTCGTTCAAAGCCCAAAGGGACTCTCTGCAGTCCAAGACTAAGTGCGAAGAGTGACGGGTTGGCGGGAAACGGACGAAATTATTATTCCAAAAACACGAAAGTATGCCAACTTTTATTCAGTCGGTGTAAAAAACGAACGGAACTAATGTTGCGACACTTTGGGACCACATAAATGAACGAACAGGTTGGAAACAATCACGCTTCCATTTATTATACGGAGAGTGGTTGGTTGCCTCAACACTGGGTTTTGGCGTACAGTCAAAAGAGTGGAACAACATTCCCCTCGTATGACGCGTCGAACGATTGCGCAAGCCGCCTTTTTTGGCTGTGTAAGAGTTCGTAGTTTCGTATACTTAATGATCTTAGTTATAACTTCCTACATGCCACCGTTCTGTCAACCTAGTGTTAACCTAAAGCAGCGTGCATGTAGTGCTGCTTACACTTTCTGTTCTTTCGGTAGTACGGCAGGTATTATTGCTCCTGAGGTGTCTGCGGGCTTTTATGTATTGTTTGTTATGAATACATTGACATCATGGTACGAACAGCCATTACTTATACAACTAGCCGTGTGCCGGACGGCTTCAGGAAGTGTTTTTACCACGACGAATGCCCAAACGATTTTTCAGATGTGAGCTGATGTTTTAGCTATAAAAATTTGTCCACGCTGTATTTCGAGCAGTCGATACCGCGTCACGAACGACATGACTTTGTCATCAGGATTCAATGTGTTAAAATCGAAGACAAAGCAGAGAATTTCTCTGTACAAGTCGGGAGTCCGCATCTGAACGTCAAATCTACGTACGAAGATTATTCCTACCGCATTCTTTACCTCACGTATCACAACTTCATCTGAATTCTTGTTAGCTCTTCTCCTCCCACAGATCCCTACACATGTAGGTATCTCATACACATCTCCAGACACTTATCGAATTCCAACCATCTTACAAAACTCACGACATTCTTGGCTTGATTATTCCGATTATTTCACTTCAACTTTCATCAAGAATCATTGCATGCAGCGATGGTCAATGAACTGAAATGACTTGGTGGTTCACCGCACGTCTTGCCGTGGAAACCTTACCAAACGGCAAAGGTTTACATCCCCTGATGTTCGGAAGTATAATCGCGTTGATCACTGGGTAGGAGTACCCAACCGGTAGTCGACAACCGGTAGCTGCGGGTATTCGAGTGGCAGTTACCGAGGACCCGAGGCTGGGTAACCCGATCCTCGGGTTGGCCTGATTGCTCTAAATGAAATTGACGATTAGGCGCAATCAATCTGCCCGACCGCGACGCGTCCCGAAACGGTTGTGCAGGTATGGTGGTGGTCTACCTGCCGCGGGCGCAGCTGCGCCGTTTTACGATGTTTTGTGGTAAATTAGGAGGGTTTTTTTTGAAAATTTGAGCCGCTTTTAACCCCAATTTGGAAACCCATTGAACCCGGTGGGTGAGTCTATTGCGGGCTAATGCGGGCCGCGATTCGTGATCCGTTCGGTCCCTTCTGCAATGCATCGGAGGAAGCTTGTCGGGACCAGAGGCTGCAAACGGCTGTAGGGGTTGTGGCAGAGGAGGATCAGTTGCGATCTGTCAACTTTCGAAACGACTTTCTTGTGCTCTCGACATCGTCGAAGACGAACCGCTCTGTTATGACTGATTACAACGAGAGTTTGAACAAGTTTTAAGAACGAGATTCGAGTTTCAACGTGAGGCATAACTGAAACATTCTTTCCGTCGTGGGACTGCAGAAATCTTACCAATCAATTCCTCGTAAGCGCTCAGCTCGATATGTGCCTTATATATTTATAACCCTTTACACCTATGTCCGTTGATTTTCCCAGCTCTGAGTAGTTTGGAGCTCGCTGTAAAACCGCAAGCAATAAATATGAACCCCAACAAGATGTTGGGGGTTGGTCATTGAATCGTTGGCCCTAATTTACAGCCTCGGAAAGGTACTAAAAAAGCAGGTAACACATGGGGGAACTAGGAACATTTTCCACCTCTCCATGTATCGACGGATAACTATGAATATAGTGGGTATATACCTCTCGACAAGCCTCACTATGCTACGTAAGCCACAAATCACGCGCCTGACAAGCTACAATCGCTCTGCGCAGATCCGTTGCCAAAATCCTCACGTCCTCACCGCAATAAATCCGAGGGCAAACGGGCATTAGGGTTGGGCGTTACCAAGTAACGTTCCTTGCCTTGTCACCTGGCATTTGCGCGTGCAGAATCGGATGGTGAAAATATGCAAAATGTAATGCTTAATATTAGAATTTGTGCAAGGCAGATAGCGAGGAAGCAGTCATCGTTACATGAGACGAAAGCGCAATTTAATTGCCGTGTGGAAGAAACGTGATTTCAAGGTGTCTTGAATCCGACGCGCATGCGTTTCCAACGAGTAAAATCGCACCATCCTAGAAGATGGATGCGCTTCGGATGCGACCCAAGGGAACGTACCGGTTATCGATTCACTCAAATATTTCCTAGGACAAGCGTTCGAGTCTTTTCTGGTGACCTTCATCCATCCGCGTTTCGCCAACGATCCTTTCTGCCGATTGCTCGAGGTTTCTTCCACCCCCAAACTGAGAGGTCTGGCCTTCCCGAGGCTACGGAAATTCACTCCGAAGATTGAAGACGACGGAACTGAGGATGGAGGACACGCGCGCTTTTGCGAAAGGCCCATCAATCACCGTTCGTTCTCGGTCATGGAAGATGCTCGACAATCGCGAAGAAGATCGGCAAAGGTCAGTGCAGTGATGAGTATGGTTAAAGAACGTGGCTGTCCAACGTCGGGGGCGTCGTAGAGTCTCGCGGGACTCGCTGTCGGATTCAGGAGAGTCTAGGGCGCGTGTATCCTGAGAATAAACGCCTCGTTTGTATACCTAAACGGCTAAGTCGACCGGAAATAGACTCGCCGAGAGCAAAAGGGGATCTGGAGCTGTTTATTTCTCTGTGGGACAGCTGAGACCATTTACCATTTTCATCTTTTTTTTTTCGCCCACGTTTTGTTTTATTCCTCTTGGTTTTCCTCCTCTTCACTATTAGTCTTAAGGTCCCGCATTTTGGGCGATTACTGCATTTAAAGACTCGTTCACTGCAGCAGAGATATTACGCAGGTCAAAAAAAAAAATAAACAAATAAAAAATTTCTACTCAGTTGAATATATTTCGACTCTATACACCGAATAGTAAACAAAACCTTTATTTATTACTTACAAAGTTTGTTTTTCTCATTTTTACGTTGATAAATAAGTCTTCAAGTTTTTGGTTGATAGCTAATGTGGGTGCCTATTCGGAAGAAAAATGAAAACGTTTTCAACAAGATGTGATGAACTTTATCGTTATTAACGTTATCAGGAGCAATATAATGAGAGCATGACGGGAGAGATTACGTATGGGGTTTGATATGGGAAAGTCTATGCGAAAATATAAAAACTCCGCGAAATATTAATTTTTAAACTTTGTTTATCAATTATTTTACATTTGTAGTTTATTATTAATTATCATTTTTTAACAAAAGAGATTTAAATGCAGAACTGGGATTTGTCTAATTTTTATTCACAATAAGTGTTTGAGAAAATGGGTAATCTTTCTGAAAATTCGAAACATCGTTCTGGCTTCCGCAAAAACAAACCTTATCTAATAAAACTATTTCTTCACTTACTAGTTACGCGAAAGAAAATCAAATTTCGCATTTAGAACCCAGACTCAGATTTCCGAGAGGAACGTTTGTTTCTTGATGAAAACAAAATTCTGCCACATCGCGAAATTGATAACCCGTGTTTCCTTCGCGCAAGATCCACTCGCGAAATCTGTTCGAGTTCTACGAAACGGGTTGCGGGTCACCACGGATCTTCCGCAGCGTTTTACGAAGCGTCGTGGCGTCGCGACGCGGCGGGGTGCTAATGAGGATCGATTACCGTGTACAACTTATGGTGAACGAAAAGCCGCGGCCTTTCAACGGGTCCGGTGCGATGGACGCGACCGCTCTCTGACTTATCGTTCGACGCATTAGACACAGAGACAACCGGCAACGTGACCGTGGTATCTCTGTGTATACACCTCAGCCTCGTACCTTTTACATGTGTATTCCTTTAACAGCTCTCAGCCCTTAAACGATCAGCCGCGTTGACGTATTTTCACCTCAGACACGCAGGACACGCGCGTTTTTTCTTCATCCTCAATGATTAAGCGGACCTGTCTAGAATCTGGGACGTAATGTTAATACACAGAGGAAGAATTTGTTGACTTTAACAAATCTGACGGAAGAAATGTTTTCTTTTTCATTCGCAGAAATGTCATTCGATTCGATTCCAGTTACATACAGCAAGTGAAACCACATTTACTTGAATTATCGAAACTTTTGCCTCGCCATATCTGGCTGTGATAGTTTGCCAAATTATAAAAAACTTTGCCTCTTCGCGTGCAACAAGATCAAACGACACAGGGAGTTTGGGCGAAAATCACTTCGGTTCGCAGAGCAACTGACGCGAGGAAGACTTTTTTTTTATTCATCCTGATTTCAAATTTCATTGACGACGAACAGATTGTCGAGCTACCGCGAAGAACGCTTGATGATAAAAAGGAATTCTCTGTTTTTGTCGAGTATGACGTTGCATACGATATGTATACATATAGGATGAGATGTTCGGCTTAGGCTTCACCGGAAACGCGCGAGCTTTCGTTCGCCTTTGTCTCGTCGTTCCTTCTTCTATTCCTCGTTTCGAGCATGTTTTTCAAGATTCGTTAGGGTTTTAAAAATCGTTTCATGGAATACGTTATACGTATGCGTGCCGATTTTGAAGAAATGTACATACATTTACCTCCTCATTCTTATAAAAGGCTCGTACTAATTCTTTTTTCACGCGTTTCAAGCACCGGCGAAACGCCTCCACGCTCTTCTAATCACTTAGAAAGTGATCCTCGCGTTGAATATTTAACGCAACAGCCACGCTGGCAGGTATACAATATCTGTAAGCTGTCGTATTCGACGATTTACGTGAAACGCTAAAGAGTATCAATTTTCACACGCATTTACACCGTCGTATTCCTCAAAACCAAGTTATTTACTGAAATGATCCTATCCCATAAAAAACTCTTGATCCATGGAGATTTGAAGAATAGAAGTTCGGATGCATTGAATGAATATGTATATCGTTATGCAAAAAAAGAAAAAAAAAAAAAACGTCACGCTGGTTGTATTTTTGCTTGATTTTCTCCTCAAGTTCTTTTTAAGGAAAAAGTGTCACTGCGCCACCTACTCGCTAATATTTTTCTCAGTGGTAACTTGCAGCATATTTGCAGCAGTTATTGTAACGAGAGGGGGGGGGGATCATAAAGACAAAGATGCTATCCAAGTTTCACCTCCTAATATTAATATTTAGAGGTACATCATCGCGATTTTCTATTTCCCGTTTGAATAATATGGGAAATTTTTTTTTCAAACTCTGGAACATTATAACTCGTCAACGCATTAGTGTACCGATAACATATTTTTTGTGGGGACTTGATCGCTTTATAAAAAAGGTGTCGTATCATTTTATGATAAATCTACTCTTTGAAAAAGTTATTTGTGATCCTTACATACTTTTTGCCCGTAAGTAATTTTTGAAAGAATGGATTTATCGTAAAATGATGTTGGATCTTTTTTGTAGAGCGTTCAATTCCTTACAAAAATACGTTAATGTCTTATAAATACAGTAACGCGTTGACGAGTTGTAAAATTCCAAAGTTTGAAGAAAAAAAAAAAATCCCCCATGTTATTGAAATGGGAAATAGAAAATCTCTATGACGCACCTGTAAATGTTATTATCGAGAGCTGAAACTTGGACAGTATCTTTTTTCCCTAATTTGTAACAATATTTCCACCTTGAATTTTGTGAAAAAAAGTAGTCCATTTTTTTCACACAGTCTAACCATACATCAATGCGTGTGCAATGTTCACGGACGCACGTATAGTGTTTACACAGTACACAGATCGAGTCAGGATAAAATTGAGCTAGCGAGTAAGTGAGCGAGTGAGTGAGTGACGGGCGAGGAGCTCGCGAGGTGTAAAATAATGAAACGAACGGACGTGTATACCTATAGAGAGAAGGGCGGATGTGTGCGCCACGTGTGAAGAGAACACAATGTGCGGGACGACGAGTGTGAGGAGCGAGTTTCACTCGGAGGGCATACAACTCGCAGGTAACAAGCGGCAACAATTATTATCCGGCTAGCATGGCCACCGCCCCTAGACAATTGAATTTCTAACAAAATGGAGTCGTTCGCCGCCGCCGCCTCAGCCGTGTAATTAGTGGGAATGGGGCGAGATTATAATGGTACGTTGCTGCATTACGGCTGCTATCTCGACACACGTCACTCTCGAATAAGAACAGCCCTTCCTTTCCAGCCCCGTCTCCAATCCACCCCTTTGAACCGCTTTCTAAACACGGTATCGAATTGTCGCCGCTCATGCGATTAGATTGAGACGTGGAATACAAAATGTACCGGAAGTCGAACAGGGGAAGGAGAGTCTTGGTCAAGTGGCTTGCAGGAAATGGGAAGAAAAAATGCGAGAGTTCGTTCTTGCAGCGTTGCAACTTGTTTCCGTGATTTTCGAACACGTTTAATTCGACGCATGCGTCATCGTTCCGCCGCGTCGGCTCATGGTTGTTGGTGATCGTTATGGTCGGACAGGTGAATCGACAAAGAAGGAACAATGGATCCTGACGCTGAGCTACCGCAGCCTTTCAGCATCAAAACAATTACTACTGCTTCACGCGTCTTCGTAGGTATGGATGACGATTATGATGCGTGTGGTGTAACCGATGATAATAATATGCCCCGCGGCTTTGTTGCTTCTATTAATTACCGCCTAACCGGCACTTTCTACATATATTCTAACCGTTCCTTTTGCGCAAAATTGAGATTTCAGTTTTCAAGGATAAACTGTAATACGTACTATCGTAAAACTGTACGGAAAGAACAAACATTTACGTAGAGTCGCGGTAGGTGGATCGAAAATGATACGGGTTTCACATTTTAAACATTTAGCTTAAATTTTATTAATAGCCTTTCGATACATGTACCGTATCTTTCATTTATTATTTATGATCTACTTTTTTTTTGTACCGATACATATGCCTATGGTGTGTTATTGAATTTATTTTTTTTTTCTTCTAGAGTATACTTTTTAATCTAACTTAATATGATATTCTATGAGGCAGCATCGATTTCCCGACGAATATTTGCGACGAATGTATTATACGTTTATGGCCATAAGTCACATGTTGTTGCAACATATTCTTGGTCAAAATCTGGTAATATCAATACAAATCTCAACTCAAAATCTCTTTCGTCCTTTGATCACACATTTTCGTAATTTTCGTCATTTTCGTCACATGGTTAATTTGGGCGTTATTACATTGTTAAATGAAAACAATTCAAAAATAAGAAATATACGATCCTCGTTTAGCAGATTTTGTAACACTCTTAACATATTCCTACACAATTAGCTCATTTTTAAACCATTTTAAACCATGAAATTTTTCGTCGTCATCGTCACACACTGAATGTATGACTAGACGTCAGCTCAAACATTTTTAATGCCAAAAGAAGAAATATTATTGAATATAGCTTACCTATATCCATACATTACAGTGATAAATTAGCGCGTAATTTTTTTTCACAGTCATCAGCTTCCAATAAGATTTAGTCATCTTTTCCCTCACCTCTGTCGAAACAAGTTTGGAAGTTTGAAATTAGTGACTACTGTGGTTATATGTACATTAAAAATGATTCGCCGAAGTTGGTCATGGTAAAATACCTTTTTATTTATTATTTAAAAGGTTGCAATGTTTCGATCGGCTACGGCCAATCATCTTCAGACAATAATTATTGACGATCCTACGAGCTTAACGTGTTATTGTCTCGCCATGTCAGGAGGTAGGAGGAAATAAATTTCGTTCAATCTTGGAACAACATTTTTAATTATTTCCAAGCTCGGTTTAAAACTGTAATTTGTGTTAGTTGAGTGCAATTTAACTGTAAATTTATTGCTTCAGGAGCATGAAACAGCGTTGCCAACCAATGTTTGGCAAAATCTGCGTTGGCAGCACTGGTTGTGCAATATATCTAATTGCGGCAATTGGTTGAACCGTTCGTCAGTGGTCGTATGAATAGGGTAGTCTGAACGTAGTTCACGCAGTCAGTGAACATCGCTTGTACTTTTTCAACACCTCCTACGCTACGACAATTAGGTCTCAGGACATTCACCGATCATTTCGATTACCTTTTCAAATGTAACGGGACACGTCATTTATTATGTTCGTGCTATAACACCCGTCGAGATAATCAGCTTTTCAAATGAACTGCAGAAACCGAAAACCCGGTTTCTTTAGAGACGAACCGACAACGAGCTGATAGGAATACCGGTAAAACAGTGCGGGTTGTGACGAGGATTAACCGTTACCGCCCATGGTTAGGCATTCGTTTTCTGAAAATTTCATTCTTGTTTGACAAGCTCAAGGCTATTATCCAGGCGTAATCCGCCAGGAGGATGACAATATTTTTAATTCTCGACAGAACGTAACAGGATCAAAGAATCCAGCGTAATGTTATACCTTGCAGGCGAGCCGAGTCCAACTTGACTTAACCTGATCCTTCGACACCACCGCGAGCTGCACAGCAGCCTTTGCTAATCTACTTTAAGTTTTAAACTCGAACACAAGTCGAATGGGTTTCACCTTGGGCCGAAAATCTTAATCGGCTTAACCACACTTCGTGCTGGGTAGTGCGGTTAGACTGTACTTTCGACGTAGGCATAATCGTGTAATATACACATGGACGGTTCTTAATATGACAATCCTTAGAGTTCGGGAAAGCAGCATCTTGTTTTCGGTATCAAATAATGCCTAAGATGCTTAACAATGCAGCCCGGGTTAACCCTTGCAAATTGTCATTTACAAATTCCTTGAAACATCAACAAATAGCCACCTTCAGGTTTGGGTATAATGCTTATCCAGTCTATTCTAATCCTCACCGTTTCCCGGAATCCAACCGACCAAACCTTGCGGTTTCAGTCACACTTATTTACCCTTTTATTCATAATCTTCAACAAACCGTTCCATACAAACACGACAATTACCACTCCTCGATTTTCTACAATCCACAACATCACGAGTTCTCTACAGATAACGATACAACTTTCGACACTTGTCACCGAGTTTCTCTGCGCTAATCGTTAGTTTTGCAATCAGTCTTCATGATGATCCGCAGCCTCATGCAGATTTTCATGCGTCCTTCGCCGCCAAATTAATCAGCCGTTTGCATGTTTCAGAAACCATTTCTGATTACGGTTACGTACCAGTTATATCCACAACACGTAACTGTACCAAACAAAATGCGGAATTATTATTCATCTGTACAGCCTATACCGTGAGTTTTCGGTGAAGACTCCCAGCGCCAACGATGCATTGCCGACCGATAGGCAGCCGAAGTTACATTTTACACGCTGTAAGAACCTAAGACGTAACCTCGATTGCCTATCTGCCGGCGATTCGTCTTTGGCGTTCGGAGTCTTCGTCGAAAACTCACGGTATAATGAGTAGAAAGCCAGAGGAACATGTCAAGATAAATACGCCAGCGTACAAATAAACATGGAGAACTGTCCACGGCAGATCGATGGGTCGATCCATCAGAGGAAAACACGGCCTACAGAGGCATTGGCATAATGCCCAGGTCCTCGGGGACGATCTTGTTCGATTTCGAAGATCCGTAGCGGTGTCCCACCTTCGGTTCGCGGGCGGCCATTCACGGCTAAATACCCGCCTACGGCGACCCTGCCAAAACACTCCGCGCCACATACGGCCACGTCCCGAGTGACCGAAGACAATTCTCCACCTGACAGACGATTCGGGTATCGATTGTACTAATGAAGGAAAAGAAGATGGAGAAGGACCAGCCCTCTTGGCACCCGCGGACGAGACGACCTCTTTTGCGTGGAACTGCTGCCCCGTAATTTTCCGGCACACTTGTACAACTCGAGGGTGTTCCGGCTTTTGGCAACTTCAGTGCAGGGATTCGATTCGCGTCGACTTGACCTCGCTGGAAGATTTTCCGACTGGGTGAAAGGTTTAGCGACATTGGTAGTCATGGTATCGATGAAGAATATCCGGCGCCGTTCGAGTAAATTGTTATCGTAGTGAGACCGAAAATAAAACCTCGATGTGTATCGTATCGAGTGTCGCCGCGCTTCCCGAAGAGTACGGAAAGAAGTCAGATTGACGGAGATCGTCAGGTGCTAAGAGCTAGCTGACGGAATGACGGGGGCCGTGGAGCGTCGAGGAGGGGTAAACGCATCCAGGGTGCCGTCGTCGCGGAGGGAAGAATGCGTTCTTTATTACCGCCAACAGGCCATTGACGCCGCTTAGAAAAACGGAAAACAAATCGTAAAGTTACGATTTCGAGCCAGGCTGGGAGTCCCGGGTGTTTGTTGTTTCGGTGCCTCGTAAAGCATCCGACGACGCTCCGTCGGAGTCTGCGCTTCGCGCTATCCGGCTTTGGAGCTAGACGACCGAGGAGGATGCGCCGAACGAAAATAACGTCCAGGTTGAGGAGAACCCGAGGAGAGAGACGTGGTTTACGAGGAGAGCCCGAGTTCAATCCAGGGTTGAATCGATCCCATTATTCGGCGCCTTGAGCTCATTGTTGAGTCTCGTTGTTGCTTCTATTTTACGAGACGCGAGGTCGCCGGGTCGTTTCGTTACTTACGCATGCGTGCGCCCATTATCCGTTTGTTTCTCTTCTTCGGCGAGGGACTTTTCCTTTTCCTCCGCTCAGAAACAGAGTTGGGGAAAGAGAGACGTCCTCCGATGCAGCTACTGCACTCGAGGGTTCGCTCGGTTTCAGGTATAACCCAGACTGCGGGATGTCTTCACTTCGCGTCGAGGAATCATCCCCGATGCCTCCGAGCTATGTAACACGCGTCTGAATCGCCTGGCAAAAGGCGCTTCGAGGGTTCCCTCGTTTTTACGTCTTTACCTACACCATGACTGTACTTCGATATGAACAACGAATTATAGATCTTAGTTATAGATGCTTAAGTTATAGATAGATCCTTCGGCTTGAAGCATGATGTAAGAAAATAAGATGAAACAATGCGCATACGCTTTGGTTGAACCAATCGGAAAACATATCCAAGGTGACGTCATGTAAGCTTCATACTTTCTCCCTAAGTGTTGATATATTGTTATTTTTACAACTGTTTACTGCAAAATGTCATGTAATGTGGTCAGAGAGACAAGAATTATTTGACATATGAGTCTTTTAATTAATATACCAGCCGTCATGTCGAATTTTGATCCCGAAGTGTACACACAAGTATATCAGAATTCATTTCCTTCTTTGTCACAAAATCCGGCTCCATTTCGTTTAGGATGGATTAACGTGTAGAAGAATTAAGTCTTCTGCTGAAACATGATAGCTATAAGGTCATTCACTTTTCGTTCGCCTTTCTTGTTTCACTGGCTTTTTTAGGATGGATAAAATTCCGTAAAGTCAAGTCCCACTGCAGTGTTATTTTCAGTCCATGAATTTAATTGGTATGATGTAAAATTGAGTAACCGAAAAATGTGCGATCTCGAAGTGATCAACAATACAATCGTATATTTCGGTGACAGTTTTTATATAACTTTTATTGCGAAACGGAGATGAAATTTATAAAATTCGGTGAATACACCTACAGGCGTTGGAAAATGGTCGTTATCTTGACGTGCGTGCGGAGATTGACTGTAGCTGCGATCCTCTTGACACCGTTTTTGCATCCTCGAAAGCCACGTGCGGCTCGTTTGAACACTTTACGAACAGGCGGTGCGGAGAAGTTCCGCTTATACGATCAGGTATCCCCCAGGAACCGCTACCAGATCCCGATTCGTTTACTCGTGCCCTATCTCGCATTATCTACCCTCTCTCCGTCAGCTTCCACCTTCCTGAAGCTCTAGATTGAGATCGCACCCCCGTGTGGTTTTGTTGCCCTCGTGATCGGAAACATACAACCGTAAATGTCCTCGTCGCTCGGACGAACGCGAACTTATTCGAATGCGGTTGCAATCGAATTCATCACCCGACTATTGGTTGAAGCACCGCATCTGTTGCGTTGCGCTGGTTTCCCGCTAAAGTTTTTAGGTCGGTACGTACTGCATGCGTCAGGCCTCGATTATGGCCTGTGTATTATCGATCAAAGCACTTTTTCATTTAAGGGGTAACACCACTCTAGGATTTTGGTAAATTTGATTTTTTTCGCGTAAACAATATTTTAGGGTCATAAAAACAATATCCAGTTGGTCCTGTAGTGAAAAAATAATTTTGAATGGTTCAATTCTTGATTATGTCGCAGTGCCTCGGACCGGGAGCCGAGTCCTCGTAAATATTTAAACGCATTTGTCTCGAAACCACTTTATTCGAATTGGGAAGACAGATTACTTGAACACCGTTGTATTGATCGATGTGAAATCTGAACAATAGCTTTACAATTACATTCTCTATGCGAGTGCGTAGCCATTTTTTTATTCAATGTAAACTGTTTTTTATAAGCAATTCACTGCTTATTTCGCAGCCTAAAATCCACCCATTTTTTAACAAGTGCACTATTTCTACAAAATTTGATTTAACAAAAAGCCCCTGTACTTCCACAGGCTATAATATATAGATTATAAATTTTTTTGATTTTTTGTGCCGGGTGTTACATTTTACGAGAACTCCGTCTTCCCGTGAAGGAGTTTTAAAAGAAGGTGATTGCAAGGAGTGGCTCTATCACCGGAATTTTACATAAAAATAATGATAACATTTTTTTTTGAACTTCAATACGTGTTAAACAAACGCTCTGAAAAAAATCCTATTCCTTTTTCCATAATCCCGAAATAAGTCGTCAAAGTTGGGCCTTTTTTTTTGCCGTTAGCCCTTAACTGAGTGTTTCCCTCAAATCGGAAAAGATGGGGTTTTTTTTTTTACTGAGGCATTAAGTTATTCTTTGTGCTCCTGATGCAGAATTTGGCACAACTCGAAGTGGTTGATCGGGTATAATAAATGACTGGTAGAAAGATGACCATATTTTTTTGTTTTTACAATATTCACGTTTTAAATAACAGGCGTTTGACCTTATGACCGGGATACTTCATTTTCCGAATTCTAACAAAAGCAAAGGCAGATTTTTACGCTCTTCAGTAAAGTAAAAGTCTAAAGTAAAGCAAGTGGCGGCATGCTCAGCCGGTTGATCCGTTTAAGGTCTTACCTCTTGGCACGAAACATCGGTAATTCGTTTATCAAGCAGCGTGCAGCATTGTCATTCACGTTGCGTTGAGTCGTTTGCGTTATAAGAGCCGATCTTTGGAGTACAATTACCGGTAAGGATCGTAAAATTTTCATCCCTTTGTTAGGTGACCAGTAAAAAAATCCGCCCGATCGCAATCTCATTTCTTCTCAAAAAGATCCGAGATCTTCCGTCTATACACCGTATTAGCCAGCTCAATTTTTGCGTCGAATTGCGCGGCCTTATTTAGCGACAATGCCGTGAGAATAGTAGTCGTACCTTTTTCAGTATTTCGTCAATTCTATACACACGCTTTCTGGGGAAGAAATTCTACAAATAACAACGTCAGTAGCTTCTCCGATTACCCATGCACCAAGCGCCATTTCTAAACAGATTTACGCTCCGACTGTGGTCCCCTCCAAAAAATCGAAAGATGTTGCAAAAGTTTTTTGCCTATTAGAGGGGAAAAAGTGTCATTTCAGGGCTATTAAGACATACAGAAAAAACCTTGTCTATATTTG
The DNA here is from genome assembly GCF_021155775.2 of Neodiprion pinetum. Classification (NCBI taxonomy): domain Eukaryota; kingdom Metazoa; phylum Arthropoda; class Insecta; order Hymenoptera; family Diprionidae; genus Neodiprion; species Neodiprion pinetum. The sequence continues at coordinate 43,317,694 of NC_060234.1, forward strand.
ACACTATTTGGCGACTATAATTCTTTTATGGTAAATGTGTTCACAATTATATCTATTGTATTGTATTCTTTACATACATACATATATGTGTTTGATATTATATACATTGCTACGAAGCAGAAGAGGGGGGGAAACGAAGAGCGAATAGCGCCGTGGAATGACGAAGGTACGCCGGGGACGACGAAGGCCGCACAGGTAAGATTTTTAGGGAGAGATAGCAGTTTGCTAAATATCGTTATGCTAATGTTTCGAGCCGGACGTTCCTCGGGACTTCGATCGAGAGATAAGGGTTGAAATTGCAGGTATCCCTCTTGTGGGACTTGCAACAAGGGCGTCGCATTGTTCGTTGCGTTGGTCCGTTGTGCAGGTTTCAATGCGGCTTCCAACGATGATGGAATAATGCCAGAATGCTCTTTTCATTTCGCTCTCTGTATACCAGCAGCCTTTTTCTCCCGTGTTACACGTATATACATATCTATCCAGATCAGTCGGTAGATAGTCAGTCCTTATTTTCTCTACGATTCTTCAAGTACCTGCAGAGTAGCCAACCTGTGTTTGTATCATAAAAGCGATCAGAGAAATCGTTGAAATAGGATGAAAAAATTTTTACCCTACGATTCTTAAACCGTACTGCAATAACAATCCATGTCCCAGAAGTGCTACAGATTTTCGGTAGGACTCGACGGTTTGCCAGCAAATAGAGACGTCAATTTATTACTTTTCACCGGGTCCCCCCTCCCTTACATTCTGCAACGTGGGTCCCTTCGGCAGTTGCCACCCCTCGGCGAATGGTGGAATTATTTAGTATTAGCCGTGCATAGACTGTGGGCATAGACTATGTGCCCACCGTGAAACCGCCCCGCCTAAACATCGCGTTAACCGGTGATTTACAACCATTTCCCCCCGCGATCTCCCCATTTGCTCTGCTACCGTTTCATTCTTTATTAGCCCTGTTCAACCCTTCCTGGGCCGGCCTCGGCTGCTGCTCCAGATCTAGTTATGCTGACATTGTTGAGCCCTGGGTTATGGGTATAATCCGGAAGGGTTCGCGCACCTATTAAGCATGTACGGCTTCGACCCACCTATGGATCCATCTTCTCCGTATGCTAATATCCGGCTGTCTATCTACCTGCCCTCGACGCGCCCAGAGGGAGACGCAGGCTCCGCTTTGACATCTTCCCGATCCCATCTCTCTCCCGTCTTTGTGCGTGTAAGCTTTGCGGAGCGAGCCTTCTTTAGATCGGCGAGAACTTTGTCCAGCGCTACCTTTTGAACTTGATGTACTTCCAAATTTCTCTTCACGGACAGTATATCTACCAAACTCTCTCCGGCGATCCGATCCATGCTGTATATGATTCACTCTTTCAGAATCTTCACTTCCAGCGTTTCCTCAGCGGGATCGGGATATCGGGATATTTTTTGTTTCTCTTACGGCCTTTGAATTACGGACAGGGTATAATCCAAATTGAAGAAACATGAATCAACTGGTGCAGAGATTGCAGCCGCAATTGAGACGTCCTGACCGGACGGCTTGATAAATATATGAAAAGCTTCACCCTCTGAATTGGCAAGCTCGGATTGGGGTTTGCAAAAGAAGGTGGGGAACGGCTGGTCGTTGGCGTCACGAGTCGAGGGCACAAAAGCCTTAGAAAGTTCCTTGATCGTGGCACCGTGAGTGCGAGCGCTGCGCAGCACGGAGCGTGGTAACGACTCTATCCATCGGGCAAGATCAGAGGAAAGCCATCCGAGCGGTACCTTTGTATCATTTAATATTTAAAAACAAGCTATAAATATGTCGACGCCCAGGCCCCTGCAAAGGCCCAAACTCAGCCCCGGACCCGTAGGAGGTGTCGAGATCTCCATATCGGTCCTTCTCCAGTCCTCCGTTAAATACCACCTTCGAGAGAGATTCTCTTCGTTCTTTCAAAGCCGGGGGGATATATCCGTCGAGGAAAGGATTAGCGCGTTTCGTCGTGTGGATTGTGCCCGCAGTAGGTAGACGTGCGTGTGCAGGAGATGGACTCGTGCACACCGAAGTGTAGAAATACCCTCCGGTTCGGGAATGAAGGTGTTAACGGCTCGCGGTATTTAAAGGTCGATTTAATACCTGCTCGTGTTGGTGCGCAACGAGATATTCCTGCACACTCTTCTACGATACTCGCCCACATTAGTGTGCGTATATTTATTTATTCACGTAGGAAATTCTCGGCTCGTCAGTTATCACGGTGAATTATTTTCCACCTATTTGGGTAATCATCAAATTTTATTCCACGGCTGCCCCACTCCAAGACCCCGAACTTTGGAAATACGTTGTAACTTTTCTCTTCTTGTCGCAGCAGAGGAATGTCTCACAGTTCCGCCCGCTAATCGCGTAGCTTGGAAATCTTTTCATATCAACACGGAATTTCTCGGCACTGAAACATTTCTTGTTTCACATCGTCCCGAACACTGCAAGCTCGTTCGTTTATCCAATCACGATTCTGGAGCTCCTGTTCCCGCAACGCAGGACACGATACTTTTGGGCTTCGCGGGTAGAGTCCAACATCGCGGCACAGCACCGGCGATCATGTAGTTCAGGGACGGTGATCCTTGGTCTCGGTAGCTTATGGGAGTCAGCCCACCTGCGTTGACCGGCACGAGCATGACGGTACGATCCCCGCCTCAATAAATACACCCTTCAATCCACATTGTGTATAGCTGTACCTAAGACACCAGATACACCGCGCAATGACGAGTGATATTCGCCGTATATACATATGTCTATATATTAATGGCTAATGTCGAGGTCCGAATTACACCCCTGTGTCATGTGCGAGTACCCGGAGTTCACGTGAGGCTTCCTTTGCTGCCACATCGGGTCTCAGCGCGACATTTACACACCTGCAATACGGTTCGTGGAGCATTTGCATTATCGATGAATACCCGGGGCATGCTAAGGAGATGGAGTTTTTCTCTTCGCGTCTATAACAGAGTGGGTAAAATTCCGTGCCTACGAACGTCAACGTCAAAGAAAACCTAGTCGACGTATAGTGAACAATTTCCGTCGATGCACGCGAAACGTATAGACAGTTACGGCAACGATTTGACTACCTATCTTCTTTGGTTTTTAACTTTTTCCGATAACAATGTTTCGGCATGGAAATTATTCGGAATCAAAGCCGAATCACTTCGTTGTCTATCGTAAGATCTCTGTGCAGGAAAGTTCGACTATTTTCAAACGGACAAAGTCGTATAACATCAAGAGCTCCCTAATTTCTTTGTGAATGTCAGACAATTAACCTTTCACCGGTAATTAAGAAAGGTCGATGTTACACATTTTGCATTTAACGCGGGTATGCTTGAGTGTAAAGTTTTGCCGGGGTGTTTAGGCTTGTTTCTTTATTTTCCCAGCACGCCTGCAGCCTGTTCTGGCTTTGTGCAGGCAGATTGAAATATAACCGTGTAGGTACAGTGCCTAATCGAACATCCACACAGGTCTGGCACGAACAGCCTGCGCAGAACTCTTCGGGAACGTAGTTTGCGTATACGAATTATTGATGGGGTCGTATCACGATAGCCCGATAATTTACTACGTTCAGTGCAGTGCACTAAAAAGGCGATTTGTATTTCGTAATGCGGTATCGGAGTCGGGTTTGTAGAAAATCTTAAGATACTTTCAAACGTGAAGAGTACATGGAACAAAAAGATTGAGGTGCATTTTGGCCCAGTTATTTCAACTTTGAACAGCAATGATTATCGTCTCAAATTTTACGACTACGAGACAAAATTTACACTCGCTCTTACATACGTACTGTGCACACCAGGGTGGTTAATTTAAAAAAAATTTTTTCCACTCCAAAAATTTGTGACAAGTACTAAAAAAAAATAGTGGTCGTGAAACCTGGAGGTGGAAGGAAAATATTTGGAGGTCAACCAATTATTGTAATATTATTTATTTATTTTTATGTCTACACCTTACGGACTTGTACGTATATTATTTTTTTTTTATCGTAGTCCAATTGATCGTTCACGAACCAACATAAAACTGCGCCCAACAATTCCGCAGTTGGCTGTTCTCGTCTTTTGTCCGAAAGATTAAATCGTCCCGGAGACATTTGGCTAACAGTTTTTCCTACTCGAAATAGGAGTACTGCATCACCTTAATGTCTCTATTTCCTTTTCAGTACTGATTTTTATGAACAATGATTAATTGGACCACGATATGGAAAAAATTAACTAATATACACGTATACATATAAGTCCGTGAGGTATACAGATGAAAAAAAAAAAAAAACTATTACAATAATTGGTAGCGATCTCTAAATATTTTCCTACCTTCTCCAGGTTTTACTAGAATTTGTTTTCAGTATATGCTACAAATTTTTCGAATGGCATTAAAAAACAAAAAACGTCAAAAAGTGAACCACTCTAGTGCACATTTTCATATGGGGGTCTACGTAGCCATACTTCCAGGTGGCCATAAATATGGAATGAAGATAACCACTTACTGCGTATTTCCATACACCAACAGTTGATAATACCGCGACATTACGGCGCGGCGTAAGGAAACTGACCGCGGTTTTCTACGGATTAATATTTAATCGCAACAATGCGGTGCGGGACCTGAACGAATACCCTGTCATCTCCGTGCCTCTTCCTTTCCTCCCACCCCCTCTAGGATTCGATCGCCATACATCGTCTCTGTATATTGTGGATATTATACTTGTATCCATTACAGTACGTGACGACTGGAACAATTTGTACAAACGCAGTTTTACCCCTCGTATTGTGGAACAGTTGACCGTTGTTCATGGTCTGGGTTTTCAATAAATTGATTACGTGTTTCAGCATTAGGGTTGCTGGTCGAGAGCTCTCGAAGCGAGAATTCTAGGGAAATCTAGCCTTACTTGAGACGAGAAAAGGGTGTCGAGAAGTCGAGAAATCGCGTCTAGATTGTATGTAACTTTAATTTGAAGATGGTTTTTATTAAAGATAATTTAGTTACCTACTAATTTTTTTATTCAAAGAATGTGTGATTAATAATTTTACTCATCTCAGGAAGGAAGCTAAGATACGTGTTCAAAGTATCTACTTTTTAATAAAAAGACAAGTTAATAGTTTTATGGGCAGAGAGTCAAAGTTTAATTGTGTTAGTTTTGTTAGCAAAGTGTATAAGTCATTAAAATTTTAATTGAAACAAGACTGGATAAATAATAAACATATGTTTATGATGTGCGTAATTTTATTTTGCATTTAATAAAAAAATTTCTGTTCTTTCAGAAAATTTTTAAATTGCACGAAAATTCGGGAATTTCTGGACGGGAATTCTCGAACCCGAGAAGAAAAGTCAGTCGAGAAATCAGAAACCCTGTTCAGAATGATCAAATATTCTTCGAGACCATTATTAGAAATTTAATTTTACCACACCGAGCTCTAACCTGTTGCGCACTTGAGTAACGCATTGCAATAGGTAGGTGTAAAACGATTTGACATGTTTTTCAGAAACCTATCACTTCCTTGTAACTCAAAGTTACTAACAATAAGGTCGGAATCATCTTTTGTGAACGAATTTCACCCGATGCATGGTATAATTCTTGGAAAAGAGTCGATAAATCGAAGAAGTATTTGATACGTTGCTGAAATTATAAGGCTAACGCCAGCCAAGAGTCTATAAAATAATATTCAGACAGAACATGTGTTACCCTGCAATTGCATGTACGTACAAAGTGGCTGAAAATCCGTCATGAATTATGATACGTAACGCGTTTCCTTACGTCTTTACAGATGACTGGATTGAATTTTTTTCTCATTTGCCTGAAAATGAAAAAAAAATAAATAAATAGTTTTCAGTTTCCTGTATGAATATCCGTAACGATTGTTGCCGAAAATTTTTCGGATTCACGTATCAACGCGTGGGACTTGAATCGCGAAGCGTAAATCGAATAGAAGAAATATAGGGATGTACTCGGCTGGAGAAGTGGGAGGGGGGGGGGGGGGGGGGGGATGGATGGATGGATTCATACCCTAATTTTCGTTGACACCGCCGTGCGGACGCGTGTTATTCTAACTAAGCCATTATTTGGGAACTTTTGACTTTCCGAGGACCATCTGCCCTCGTTTGATTTAACGTTTCGAAGCCCTCGTCGAAGCGAGAACCGGGCCCTCAAGAGCGAGCGGCGCGGCACGACGGGCCCAATAATCGTTCGCTTCGCCCCTCGTGTCGTGTAGTAGTGCAGGATCGCAGCATTAGGGAGCGACGCTTAAACACCACGCCGTTTCTTCCGCACCCGACGACGACGCCGCCTGAATTATGCCTTTTCGATTCAACCACCTTCGTGCATGCCCTACAACTACGTACGTATACATATATAGGTGGGTATGCACTCGCCCAAGGGTCTAGAGACTACAAATTGGTCTCGGTCAAGTACATTATTGAAGACTTACTCCTCGTAGAATGCGGTGCGTGGATAGAGGATGTGAAAAAATCCGAGTCAAACTGGTTTTCAAATTGAAAATCGTTCTTACCCACTGTGCGCCCGGAGCTCGGGACGTTGGGTCGCGGTACTTGAACATTAATTTCGTCGTAACTCGATTGCGGATAATTCTTACCTGCGAATCAGCTGGTGGCAATATTTCATCCCTGTTGTTCTCAACCTTCGTTCTTCCCGTCAAACTTGTTCTATCTATATAGAAAGTTGTCGCAGAAGGAATAGCCGTATATAGATTGTTGCAAATCAAAGATTTGAACAACATCACCGATGCTTTCTTATTCTAAACGAAAATGAACGGATAATTTCTTTTCTCTGACTTTTCAGGAAACTGCTGTTAATTTTTATCGATTTTCTCACCTTGTTTCACCTTCTCCTTTGCACTCGCAGAAGCACGCGGCACGCTGATCCCGCGTACATCCTGCGTAAGTATATAAATATGCGTGCATAGGTATACCTAGGTACACTAAATCAATCTTCCTACGGGGTGTGGACGGAAGGGGGTGCATAGGTACGCGGGATAGGCGTATATAAACGTTAACACAACGGGGAGAGCGGATTGAATGTTTTCGCACCCTCGAGCGCCCCAGTTTCGCCAAGTCATCAAGGCACCCGGGTTTTCTAGCCCTAGGGTAGCTACGGGGGTCGCCGACCCGTCCATTATGCCGTATAAGTGTGTCCATATGCACACACATGCGTGTACTGCTGGTGCAATATGCACGGAGAAGAACATAACTATGGTTACGCGTTTTAACCAACTAAAAACATCCCTGGGCACCCCGCAACTTTTCGTTTGCCTGCAATATGTTTCGCTGTCTGATGTGGTGTGCGTTGTTTTTATACCGCAGCTGAGGCAAGTTGCCGCTGAACAAAGTTCTACGTTGATCGTGAGTGGATTTCGAGGGTTTTCTATTTTTAGCGTCGAGGAAAATGGCAAAAAATTGGTAAATTTTGTGTAGCACTTTTTTACAGCATTGAGTATAAGTTTATGTAATGAGAATGAGGGTAAAACGTGCTCAATTATAGGCACCTAACAAGGAAGGTATCCCTGCTCGATCTCTCCGATTTGATTTCTTGTGTAGTATGTTATTGTGGACTGAAAACTAAGCGACACGTACTTTTTTTTTATCTGCCATTAAACACTTTACGGGGGTGAAACCACCCTCCAAAGTAAGGCATATCAAGGTGCGATTTGGCGGTGTTTTTGTTTTTAATTGAGAAAACTACATTCCACATTTCTCGTTGTGAGAAAACTTTTTCAGTCGATTTGGTTATAAAAATATTATTTCATGTGGTTGAAACTGCCAAACCGTTCCCTTGAAATGCCTTAATTCGAATGGTAGTACCATCCCTTTAAAGTGTTTAATGGCAGATAAAAAAAAAAGTACATGTCGCTTAGTTTTTAGTCCATACTGTAGCATATTACAAAAGAAATCAAATCGGAGATATCGACCTGGGATTCTTTCCTTGTAAGTGCCCAATGTATCGCAAAGTCAGTTGTGACGATCCGGTGACGATGAGCAGCGGCAGGGGAAAACTTTGTCGTATGAAGTATGATTCGCGGCGATGACAATGTAGACGGCTGCGGTACGCGAATTATCATGGCGTCGGAATGATCGTGACAATGAGGTGGATTAAATAGCTTAATTCCGGATTAAATTGAACGTGGGCGTTGTATTTGTTGCGGTCACCGATCAGCGCACGCACGTGCGTCTGTTATATACGTGCTTTACGTTCTCTGTTGCAGCGCGATATGCGACCGACCGCAGCTTCGAAATATCCCGCACTTCCGCTTGTCATTCTTTAAAAAAGTCCCACTGAGCATCCCACGCAGCTCAATACGATATTTATGTTTTTTCACAAACCAAGTTTCGGATTCGAGTTTGCCAAATTTTTTCTCACCTTACTTCTTTTCTCTACTTGTCAAAATTACAGCTTTGAGTTTCTTTCGTTGAATCAGGTAAAATGCGACCTGTGCAGTATGGACGAATGTGCGGTAGCAGGATGTTGGCAAAAATCTAAAAACAGTAAAAAATACGGGCCTTGCTGAATTGGCGTAGTTCTTCTAATTGTAAGAGAGACCAGGAATGTGTATAAGAATTAACTCTGACGGACGGGAAAAATCGTACAGCTGATTCAGACACGTGGTAATTGCGAATTGGTTCGTTGAAAAAATCAACTTTTTTCACTACCGAAACAAAAAGTAATGAAATGTTTTACCGATTATTGGAAATTGATCATAATACAGAATTCACCTTTGACATTCAAGTTTTTGAGATGAATAACAATAATAACCAGCATGAAAAATGCAATTTTTCCTGCATTCAGAAAAGTAACTAATGGAATATAAACCCACATGCCTTGGTAGCTGAGAGAAAGTATATCGCCTACGCGGTTAAGAAGCGTATAAGTTCTCGACGTCGAATCAGTGACAACAATTGAGAATAAAGTTACTAGTTTGATCACAATTATCGTCAGAGGAGTTGATCGCTATCTTAACGCACCTTCTCACTTTGGATACTAATTTATTGCGCAACACGTTGAGTTCAATGGATTGCAGATGTTGAAAAGTTTCAAAATATTGTTCCTCTCCGCTAAACGTGCCATGTGATAATGATAAAAAATGAACGCACATCTTGCGAGGCAACGGAGCAATCGCGTCTTTCCAGGCACCGAGTAATTGAAAATAAGGAATGTTCCTGATAGCGTATGTCGACTGGCCGTGATACCTATGCCTATCGCGACGCGTACGTAGGTGCAGGATTATTATTGGATCGAGGCGGATCTAGGCGGATAGAAGCCGGTCTCCTCGACCGTCTGACAAGTCAGTCGAGCAGTGAGCTCAGCGTGAGTCTTTCAGGGTTCCAGCTGACAAAAGGCTGCTCTTATGTATCCCCGGTCCGTCGAGTCGTTCCTGGTGCTCTCTCACACCCGTGAGGTAAATCCACGTCAAACCTACATGCGAGTCTGCCACACACAGCTCAACACTCTAGGTCCCGATGGATGCGTGAGGTTTCTTCGTCCAGATCCTGCGAGACTTTGCCTCGCGGGTACGACGGATCTCAAGGCGCAACCCTTCCCGAGACTCGTTCATCCGGGCGAATCTTGCATTGTACGTTTTACAGGATTTCACAATAATAACAAATAGGCCGCACTGTGTAATCCAGGATTAGGGGGACGGGCACGTTACACATGCCGTGGCGACGAGTCGGTCAATTTTTTGCCCCTACCTTATAGCTTGGGTCTAGCGGTACGTATAACTTGTAATGCCTCATTCCATAGCTACCTTCCGTAATATAAATCCTCCGTTTTTGCTTCTACGACTCGACAAGTTGCTTCCGCTGGATTACCCGATCATACGTGTTACACCCATCGACTTCCTGCGGTATTATGGGTCCAAAAATGGAGTTGAAAATGAGAGAAGATGGAGAAAGACATGATGAGAAAGGAATGCTGAATACCGAATTCCACTAATTAACTCTAAGCGCACGTATAACAGAATCGAATAAATAGATTTGTACAGCGAAGAAGTTCCGCGGATTATGATTGGCGCGCAGTGAATTCCCAGGCGGAGACAAGTGGACGGTAGATTTGAGGTCTGCACCGAAAAATATTTTCTGTATAAAAGCCAGGCAGACAATCCGCGTCAGATTTCGTTGATCAGTGACAATGAACCCGGCCTGCGGCTACGAGGTGGATGCTACAAAAAATCGAGTCTTTTCATTTCCCTTCAGCATCCCGCCGATTCAAACTCACTCCAGCTTTGACAGCGGGACTTTTTACCATCCCGCGGAGTAGCTGCACGTCAAAGTGACGCCTTTCTTGTTAATTAAATAAAAAACGACGCACGTAAGAATCAGAGCGGGCAGGCCGCAGGCGAGGTGGTTTATAACCGCAGTTATACCCATACCCACTACTGGAAGTCCCGTCTTTTTACGAACACCAACGTGATCTGCCTTGTCGCGGTTAAATCTCGACGGTTAAGCTGGATACAGAACGCCAGTTGAGCGTTTTCATCCCACAGGGTGACATCCACCTTATAGGCTTAATTTAATAACTCCCACACGTACCGGGTGACCCGTTTCTTCTCGTGAAAACACTCGGACCGTTGAAGGTATCGCTTCATTGAAATGCGGAAAATTCTGCACTATATCTGTCCGACTCTGGCAGCAAATAATGTTCCCACTGTCCAAGTATGAGCATTCCAATTCAATTGCTGAATTTACCTTGACTACTCCCTGTAATTTCATCGCTAGAATTAATCGAGAACATAATTTTAAATCGTCCACTAGGTACAAGCAGTAACAGGCATAAGGGTCGAGGTAACCTGGCGTTCCCACAAATCAACTTTGTCCATCACGCACCTCGGAACCTCTCGCGAATGCGTCGTTCCAGAAAATCCATGCGATGTCCATTTGTTAGCACGTATACGTCGATGCTTGGAGTATTATTTTGAAGCCCGTGTTCTCCATCCTCTGCGTCCCTTATCCGTGTAAGGTATTTTATTTCCTTTTGTGCACCAGGTCGACGAGGACGCGGAGCCGGAGGGAATTTTTCCACCAGAGATTAAATTGAGTCAAAGCGGCAATTATTTCCGCATTGGCACCTTGCACCTGGGACTTTGCACGATTTCTCCTCTCGCGCAGCCTCCGTCCCGTCCACTCGAGCTCCCGAGTCCTTGAAACGGGACGGGATCTCACGCGCCCTGCAAGTCTCGCCCGGCAAACGGACCGCGCATCAAGGACTCCCGAGGGATGTCCACCCTCTTGCCTGTTCAAGCACCAACTACGATGCTTTCGACAATATGATGGGATTATTACGGCTTATCGACACGATTGCCAATTATATTATAGGTAGGAACTCCATTCTCACACCTCTCTCTCCCTCTCTCTCTCTCTCTTGTTTTCGATCACATTATTCAAGGACATTAGCTTTCTTTTCTTTTCATTTCTCAGTTTTCTTTAGTCTTAGTAATATTAATTAATAAATAATCTCTTCTGTAATCTAGTCCGTACTCTACTTGCTTGTACGTTAGATTTAAGTTAATTTTAAGCACATTAGATTTAAGTTTATTTCAAGTTTGAAATTGTAATTCTATGCTCTCTATTGGTTTGTCACTTTAAACTTCTGGGTTTATTTTCCTAGTATAATAAAATTTGTTCTATTCTATTCTATTCTCTCTCACCTCATTCATCTCTCTCTGCAGTTTCTCTTCCTTGGCGGGAATTAAAACTCTTCTTGTGGATAAATCATTTGTTCCTTATTTATACCAAAGGTTAAATTTAAAATTAGGTTAATGATATTTTCTCTCAATCTTACCCTGTCTGTATTTTTTATGACAGTTTTGTTCAATGAACATAGTGCTATAGTATACCGAATTCCGTTCGTCCCTGAATACCCCATCATAATTCAGCTGTATCGTTGTAAGCAACGACTCGGTATCGTCGGTTAGAATTGGCAGGTTGAGACCGGCATCTGATTTATGGTGTTTACACATCAGATCGACTTGATGCTCAATTAATGAGGAATCACCGGGGCCGCACCGAAGGGTCGTGACCACACGGAAAAAAAAATTCAGCTCGTGGAACTAAATATTAGATAGTTACTTGTAAACAGTTCGTCGAACTAAACGTTCTGTTATTGGAAGAGCACTGCATGGTTCGTATAACTGACTGTTAGTCAGCTGTCATAGCTGTACGTTGTTCAGCTCTCTCAGCTAAACAAGTTCGTTCGAAGAGCTAGACCAGAATTTTTCGGCTCCGCTCACAGCGCTTATTATTAAATAGTACAATTATATTGCTATTAGTATTATTTTTCATCATTATTATCATTATTTATTCAGTGTCATTTACATATTTGAATGGACTATTTAAACAATTATCTATCAACTGTATTTAAATCATACTCATGAAATTTGAAGGTTATGAAATATGTCAACGCACCAGAGCACAGCGCAACTTACAGCTCTTAGAGCAAAACCATTCAGCTGTGAGAGCTGAACAACTTGCAGCTATCAGAGCTGACTAATATATAGTTGCTGTAACTACAAGATAGACCGTAGAGTGCGTATAGTTACTGGAGCTGTAGAATACAGCTCGCCGAACAGAATTTTTTTTTCCGTGCAGGGTCGCTTTGTAGTATGCAAAGGAGTAAGGGATGGAGTTGTTCAGCGTCTAGACGGATTAACGGAAACACATAAAGGACTAATTAGTGAATTTATTACCAGTGTTTCCTGATAAATTCGCAATAACGGTCGAAGACCCTTCGGTAGTAGCACCGCCCACAAGTAGCTGTGGGTGGACTCGTGCTAAGCTCCAACAGTCATAAAGGACTCGAACGGCTGATCCCTGTATATCGAGGCACTGCGTCGAGACCGCATTGGAATTACTAGAGGCTCGTCGTATTGTGCGAACGTCATGGTTGAGTGGCAGGCAGAACGAGCTGCTACGATACGATGAGACGAAGTGATGACGATGCGCTGCATGGGTTAACACTAGTCGGCCAATAAATCTTCCTGCGGTTTCACCGTGTCATACTTGTTTGGCCTTCGATGAAAACCACCGACTAATGGGCTTCTCTTCGCGTTGTAAATTAACCTCGGGCACAGCGCACCTTAAAGCTGTACCACCCGGTAAATTAATCACGAAAATCAAACGGTCCAACCCTATTATCATGCAGGCTCTACCCGCTGCTCCTGCTCCTGAATCTCTATTATCGATGCCCACTCGGTCAGCTGTGATTGTGCAAAAGGTTGAGAGAAAGAGTACTCAGGTCTCGATGAAGAGGAATTCAAGCTAGTCTTTTCAATCATGGAGTTGCGATAGATCTATGATCTTTGTTTCGAAACTAAAGACGAACTGTACGTAACAGTACATAGAATAATATCAACTTGTACAGTTTTCGATCGACAGTGTCGTTCATCAGGTACCTTTTCGTGGCCCTGGGAATCTAGAACCTACTGGAAACGCTGACTTCTACTTGTGGCAGTGTGAGAATTACTACGTTATTAACACTCATCACAATGCTCTGCCGATTTTACGGTTGGCGATATAACTGTAATTATAGCGCTGGTTACCAAACTTGACATAACTGTGTTTGATATAATCGCTGTACAATGTGAAGCTTTTGTTCTGTCATTTATGATACATCTTTTTTTCTGACACGTGAAGACCATTCTTTCTTGTAAAAGCGAACTTTAATTCCTACGTTTTTCAACTCTAATCCCATTTTTTGGTTCCTTTCCTTCAGAAGAATTCATCACGTGGTTAACAATTTTGCTCCACATTACGCTTCACATCCGGATGTATATCGGTAAGATAGACAATTTGATAGAACGCTTCGTGCATGGGTGTGCGTTTCAGGTAGGTAGGTATTACTTGTGTAAGGTATAATACCTGCACAATGGTTTGGAAAATATTCATAACAGTCCTCAGTTGTGCGTGGTAAGTTAGAGGGGAGATTCCGTGTATTTATTACAACATGTGCGCACATCGTCTATACTGTGGAACCAACACACGTTGGATGAAGAAGATGGGGCTGTAATTCAGGGATGACGCTTGATGGTGACTGGTGACACGATCAGCCTGTTTGTTCGCTCTCAAAGCCGCAGTTTTGGTTTTTACCACGGGGTTGTCGCTCCGTCCATCTGCTCCGTTTATTCCGCGTTATTAAGCCCCGGCGGAGCCTCTTTTCATTCACGTTCGAAGATCAGCCTTTCGAATCTCTGAACCGCGATTCAAAGACGTGCCGTAATACGTGTCGCCGAATAGATGGATTCGTACTGCTAACCGCAGGGATCAATTCGTACGGCCACATCCGATTGACACGTCACATCGCATTCTCGTACCTAATAGCTAAAATCACCTTGAACCTCTGTAACCACTTCAAGCGAATATTTTTCAATCGCGAAATCGATGCTAAGAATATCGTACGCGATTCAAAGAAAGCATTTCACAGGATTGCGGATATAGAGGGACATCAGAATATGTGAAGAAATCGAATTAGAATTTATTTCTATACCTACCCATGACAAATTATAGAAGGATGAATAATCGAAGCATTAGACATAGACAAATTTTTTACTGCGGTCTGTTCAAGAATTATCATTTGATCGAGCATCGACGAGATTGTTTTGAATGTCGTCAGCACGATTCACCTTTGTACAGTGGAAGCAGCGAGCGATGTTTTGACTGGATTTCCGATCACCTACCATTTGCCGATCCGCACCTGAGGCGAAAATGAAGAGATTCGATGCATTCCTCGAGCTGTCAGCGAACTGTGCTTGGTACCACAGAGAAACCGGATCGCGAGAAGAACACCTCTCTGTCCCGATTCGTCGTTTCCTTGGTGGAACGCGGTCGGCGGGGGCGTTGACGCAGGTGTCCGCATCCGGTTCTCGGCTGGATCCTCCTCCTCACTTCGCCTTTCCCTCCTCGGACGATGCTCTGTCCTCTTCTCTCCAGTTCGCTGTTGGCCGTTGGGCGTCTTCGTCGTCTTCTTCTTCTTCTTCTTCTTCTTCTTCTTCTTCTTCTTCTACTTCTTCTTCGACCGCCTCGCGCGTCGCATCCCAGCGAAGTGCTCTGCCCACTCTCCCTGTATGGATTCCCCACCTGACGAGTCACGTACGCGTATTCATACACATCGAACAGCGACTACATACTACTTGTACATCTCACGGAAAGCGCCATATTTACGAAGACTAGCACCGGATCGGCTCGTGAGCTCATTGCTCATGTGTATTGAGGCACGTCGGTGCATGTACCAAGTAACTTACCTATATACTTGTCGAACTCTAGAGCAGAGCCTCACTGGGGCAATCGTGAAACTGTAAGGAATACGCGCAGTTGAGACATCAATGGATAGAGCAATTAAGTGGTAAAGTATAACGGTAACAAAAGACTTTATGAGAAGAATAATTTGAATAACATGGTGCTGTCTAGCTTATTGTTGGCCTACGTCAGTAATAGTATACGAAAAAAAAACAAGTATATCCGAAAGACCAACTAAGGAGCAAAGATGCAAACTCCTCGATTTTGAAACTAATGTGTTTCTTTTATTCCATGGCTTAATGCCGTGTTTTATGATGACCCAGCCACGTCTACATGCCTTTCGTTGTTGGATAGACGTAGGTAACAGACTGCAACGACACTATTGAATGTAGTGTTTATCCTAGAGGTCTAAGAGAGGCCTTTCTTCCAGCACGCACGCGTTGTTGATGACTTTGGGTAATTTATAACAGGTCCTGAGATCACCGTCCATGTGTGAAAAAAATTCGCGACACAAATGCCGATCCATCTTATAATGTGTTGTGCATTGCGTCCTATGACGTAGCTTATATAGCGTAAATATGGAACAAGCACAGCCGACGTCTATATTAGTAATGCTTATACAACGTCCTTGACGTACGTTATGGCATTATTTCGAGTATTCGCACAACTCGTACTTAACAATTCGAGTATGAGATCTCTTGCTGCAAATTGAGTTTAAAAAAATCAAAACTCCCACACACACTGGACTCCGTCTCCTCATGTGCTACTAGCGCAACGTTATTTTTTCTTGAAAAACTGGTGAAACTTGCTGTTTGGTGATCGGAAAAAGCAAGAGTTTCTATGAAATTGACAAGTTGAGAATGTATCGGCCAAACCTCTGATTACAGAGGTCTGAAACAAAATATTGTTTTTCACCTGCATGGGAAGTTTTTGGTAAATCTTATGTTTTCGAGTGTCCTGTATCTAAAAATGATTTCCATTTCCCTCCATCACGTACAGTATTTTTGAAAAATACGAGGTGTCTGCATAATAAAAATTGTAGCAATAATAAAACCCCACATTTTATTGCATTCAATTAAACAACACTTCTTAGGAACAAAGAATTTCTTTATAAAATATATTTAAGATTCCGTGTTCATTCTTTTCGCCTAAAAAAGCTTTTCGTCTTCTCTTTGATACACCTCCGAACATACTGCCGCTTTTCATTTTCTGGTTCCCTGTTTCTATTTATTCTTGAGTCTCATTCTAACACATATGAAATGGGAATAAGAAATTACTTTTGCGTGGGATTTTTAGAATCAAGAATAGAATACCAGATTTCGAATTAAACGGGAGCTTCACTCTAAATGAAACTACAAACACGAGTTGAAAAAAAAACCTGACGTGACGGAAGTTTTTGAGTATTTTTCCCGGTTTCATTGAGTGAAAATCTATAAGAAACAGTACAATAAAATCTGTGTAGTTGTTGAGCTGCAAACCTGTGTTATTCATGTCGTTGGTCAAACCGACTAGTCTAAACGCGTGGCAGTGGGCTGTGAATGGCGAACGTTGCACAAGGCATGTGAAGTCGACAGTTTCACCTCCCGAAAACTTTCCGCTATTTCAATCGCAAAAACAACGAGATGTTAGTCTCTCCATCCGTAGTCGGTTCGTAGAGCATTCCGCGAGGGACGAGGCTGGTCGGATCAACGATTGGTGTGGGCCGGTCGGTTGACTAGCTGCGCCTTATTGCTTTATCGCTTTATTGCTTTATTGCTTATTGACCACTGTTGACTCGTGTTGACACCGCAGACCTCGGCTATACGCGCGGAACAGACGGGCCGTGGAACACGCTGCACGTACACACTCACCCACTTATATCCATACAGACGCCTTCGTCTGCACGTACATCGCGCCGCGTACACACCTAGGCTTATAATCATGTCAGCGCGTGACGCTGCGGAGGGTTAACTCCATCGTCATCCTATGCAGTTGTACTCGGAACCGTTCGGATTGCTTCCACCATCCTAGCAGAAGATTCTTCTTACTTAATCGAGCTTTCAGACACTTTGCCATGGAGTTTGGACTTCGGATAAATCGTTTACGAATACTCGTTACTCGAGTGGAGTTTTTAACAATGTGTTGAAAACTGTAAGAAACTTTTATACTTTTGCCGAAGAATATGGGTGACTTATGCAGTACATGAGGCTACGTATTACGTACCTATTAATTTGCAAATCGTTCAATTTCGGAGTAATTTTGAACTTTTAATCATTGCTGGCGAGCACTCTTCACGTGAGTGATGAGTTTCGAAAGGACATACGCCGAATATTATCTTGACGTAAGGTTGCTTCAGACCACTAGTCGTCTGCAGCTGCACGATCAAGGTAATGAGAGGAACAAAATTTCCCAGCCTCATCATAATTGTTTCAGTGAAGTATCAGTAGCCTCTCACAATGTCGAACTGTACGTACAAATTCGGGGGACGGCTATTGAAAGAGATCGTATATCGAGGGGTGAGGAGCGAAGGACTGGAGGCACGAAGCATGAAGAGAACATCAATCTATTTGGACGCTCGGTGAAGATGGCAATTATGATATTTGTCCCCATTAAGGTGGAATTGGGTGGGGTGGCGACTTGCGTGACCCCAACTGATCGTGGCTGTCTAACTGGCGCAATGGGCCCGGGGTCAAATACGCGCGCCTCTCTCGCGGCCGCGGCCGCGATGGGGTAACAAGAGGAAAAGAGGGGCTGCCCACGCGAACCTCGGTATCCAGGCTCGTATCTACGTACATACTTGGCTACACTAACTAACTACTTGAATGATTAGGAATGCGTCCGCGTCACCGTCAGCGCATCTACAGCCTTCCACGTAGTTGCTCAGCCCAAGTTGGATATGGCGCACAAGAAGAACCCTGGACCACGCTGTATGTACGCTTCACGATTCTCCGTGATAGGTACATGCTTTTGGATGTCACGTTGAAGTTGGTGCGCCACGCGGTTTAACTTGCCACTTGCTTCTTTCTGTTTTTCTTCTTCATCCTAAACTTCTATGCAACTCGCGTTACGGTGTTGGGACTTCTCTCTCGTCATCAAGTGATCGTTCTCTTTCTTCGTAGTGACTATATATTTACCCTGATTAACGGCGTTACCTGCGCCACCACGGAGGTTTGCCTTCTTGATTGACTTTTTCTTTCTTTCACACCACTGTAAACCGGATACCATAGCTGCAGTGGGTGCGACGAGGCCCGCACGGTTAACCCTGCAGCACCCCGGTGTCATGCGGTTCACGTTAATTCGTTCGAATTAATAATCGTCGGGCTTTAGAGAGACGCGAAGTGGAGAAAACGAGGAGAGGAGAGGAGATGCTCGCACAGTGCCCCGGGCACGGATTTATTGAATCAATTCATTACCAGGGCAACTGTATTAACGGCTCGATGTGTGTACCAACCGCCTTCTTATGGTATCGTACACTTTGGGATATTCATATATCTTAACGAGACGAATTGACACGCAGTACCTACTCTTCCTTCGACGAGATTATACTTGTCCTCTTCGACAGTTGTTACTCCAACACATACCATAACATCTTGCCTACGTATCGACAAATGTCATGGCCCTCTTGAATTTCGCTTCATTGTTGGAAAATCAATGTCCCCCTAACAACTTGACACTTGTTTACGATCAATTACCTGATATAGATATTATTCAGCTGGAAATTGGATTCGTTATACAGATTTATACGGATTTGCGAGACAACAGAGTTGATTTCTCTTTACGATTATAAAAGATTTTCTATTGGAATTCTTGGATTCACTGTATTCGGTTAAAGAAGAACATCGTAGAAACAGTGGTTGAACGGTCAATACCGGCGCGGCATAAGGTATATGAATATTGATTTTCGCATGGATCGGATTCAATGCACATTCCATGCGTCGTCTTCTGCAAGGCATACGACCGCACTTACATAGCCATGAGAAGCAAACGTTACAATGGTAGGTATATTGTTTGCCATTCAGGGACGATGAAATTTGAGCGACCGGACAAACAACTTATAATGTTTGCAGAGAGGACCGTTTATAAATAAATCATGTGGACAAATGCCACCTGCCACGAACCGTAATTTTCGTGCTCAGTACACACATGTAGACGCGTAATAAGTAGATACGTATACTTATACCTGCGTTCTAGATACTGCGCGTATGAACAAACATTCACTTGGTACAATGTATGCGTTACGCGTAATTGCATACGCACAACCGTACTTTAAACGCCGCGTGTCCTCCTCAGACCTTTATATCCTCGTACCAAATACAAGAGTGGATGGATCATATGCGTAACAATCAACGAGACCAAAGAAATTACAGTTCTTTCGAATTCTTACGCTTTATAAAAAATTCATAAAAATTTAACAGAATTGCATATGTTTGGATTAATTGCAGTATAGTGGAAAAAACAACAATAGGTAAATGTCGCATCTCCGGAAAATCATAGGCTTTAGTCACTGGAGAATCGGACCCAGAGAGAATGATCAGAGATCGGTACATCGCGATGAAGAAGGGTTCGATCCTCGACCCCTTGAGCACGTGAAGTCCTTCTCGATCGGTAAACTCCGTGGGGCGTACGACTCACAATCAGTAATTTGTCGCAGTTTGCACGATCGAGGGAAGAAGAGCAAGGGAATAAGTAGTCGAGACATGGGTTTAGCGCGACGAGGGGTCAGCGGTGATTCCAGCTGCGTCCTCCCACGACCTCCGAGTCTCAGATCATCAATGATTCAGAGGAACGCAACCAGCAAGACGACCGCGGCCACGATCCCCAATGCCGTACGTGCCGCTTGGGGCACAATTTCGTCCATGTATGCAACCCGTAAGTATGGGCTGGTCCTTGCACGGCTTGTACCTATCGGTAAACAGGGTATCGCATTACTGAAACGCTCCAACGCGATCGTGGATTTTTCTTGAATTATCGAGAAACCGGAAACGATTTTTCGGCAAAAAAGATCTATATTATATTGCTTTCCGTTCGATCAACGATCAATCCACTTACGGCGATGACGGAACTTAAGATCTCTTTCCGCAAAACCCGGTGTAGTTCCTTCTATGAGTTATGAATTCAATGTGGTATCAAAATGTTGGCTATTTGGATAGGGGTAAAAAATTTAATGAAGAGAGAGAACATTTTTTTATGTGTAGGGTGGATCAGTGGCTAGTGTAAGTACGTCGTATAGTGGATTTGAAATATAACTAGTCGTGCTCGAGCGGTTTGAGCTTCGGAATGGATTTTCGACTTCTGGAACTGACCGAGCGCCAATACCTGTGGTATACATAAATAAATAGCTTACGTGTATTCATATACATAAACTTAGTATACCTGAATAATTTATGCGCACCGACCCGTCGTGAAGTATAGAATTCCGGTGTGTTGGGCGATTTGCCCAGCGGACGTCGCATTACCGTCAGCTTAGGATAACCTCAAGGAACATCTGGCTCCTCGGAAAGATCGGCCAGGCGTTGCCGCAGCTTCGATGATGCAAGATGGCGTACTTTGTGAAGAAGGACGCGAGATTAATCAAAACCGCTATAAAATTATAGTCATCAAAATTCCAATTTTCGATTTTAATTTTCGCAAATCAAACCTGCTGGTTATTCGTACTTTATCACATTACTAAGCAGTACAGCCGAAACCATGAAAACTATGAAACGTCAGCAGTAACAAATCCGTTTTGGCTCTGCCAAGGGCAAAAAAGCGATGCTGCGGAGAGGCTGCGGGTTCCAAAGATGAGATGGATGAAAAGCGAGGTGCGGAGGTAAAGATAGAGGTCATTGAACCAACAGAGAGACATTCTGGCCATAATAGTTGAAGAAATCCGTTTAATCTCAAGCCTCGAGACACAATACGGGATCATTGCGGATCGGCGAGCACCGATCTGCTTACGTCGAGGTTCTCCGCGGCGCGGCGCGGCGCGGCGCGCGCGGCTACTCGACTTGGTGAAGGCTGCAGAAGTAGGTGCAGGAGAAGAATGAATAAAGAGACGGAGAAGAGGAGAAAAATGGTCCAGCGAGGGAGGAGGGTGAGTCAGTGAGTGCGTCTACGTCAACGACGAGCTGTCACGAGGAGCGTCGTCGTCCCCCGTATCGAGAAACTCTCGAGATCTTCTTAGCCGAAATAACAACTCGGCTTAGTGTGTCTCTTGCGGCAGCGTGAGCGTTGTGCTCGATTTACGAAACCATCAACCTCAAACCTCAAACCGTCGTACCAAGAAATTTTCGGATCGGGTTGAAACGGATTGGATTATGGCTCGACTGACCGGACTAACGGGGCTACCAAGGGGTAATCTCTTCGTAATCTGTTTAGCAGGCTTAGAGGTATACAGGGCCTTCAATTCTTACCGCGCATTCGGAACCCTGAACGCTGCGTCGAGGATTGGACTGTTGCACGCAGTTATTCATAATTACTTGTAATAAAGTATCCCAGGTCGGTCTCTCCGATTTCATTTCTTTTGCAATATATCATAGTAAGTTAAAGACTGAACGATACGTATTTTTTTTTATCTGCCATTAAACACTTTAAGGGGGCGAAACCGCCCTCCGAAGGGAGGCATGTCAAGGGGCGAATTGGCAGTTTTTGTTTTTTTTAATTTTTTTTAATTTAGAAAATTGCATTTTTTAGTTCTCGTTGCGAGAAAACTTTTTCAGTTGGATTGGTTGAACAATATCGTGTTCTTGTGTGTGAAATTACCAAATCACCCCTTGAAACGCATTGCTTAGGAGAGTGGTTTCAATCCCTCGAAGTGTTTAGTGGCAGATAATAAGAGAACGCGTAGCTTAGTTCCTAGTCTACTAAAACATATTACAAAAGAAATCAAATCGGAGAGATCGACCTAGGATACCTTCCTTGTAAGTTACTCAGCATCCCGATGCTTCGGTAAAAACCCAGTTGCAGTCCGATTCGACGGGAGGTCATTAAAATGTGCAATCACGGTTGTACGTTATTTAGAACATTCACAAACGGAGCGTTAACAACTATATTTCCACCCGCTGAAATTCGTTACAATACGACACAGATTCGAATGTAGAATCGAACGATCGAAGGAAGAAGTTCGAGTTACGATCGCATTGAATCGCGGTGCATGTTATGTTCAGAGGATCCCCGGGGCTCGGATCGTGACAACCGTATCTAGCATCTTAATGCCGGAATTGGAGGTATTCGGAAAGGATCGGTAAAGTAAACATCGAGGAGCCCCCGTCAGTCGACGGTGAATAGCCACCACTCGACGTATCAATGCCGTCAGCGCGACAATCCAAATATTTGCTAGTCAGATTAGCCCTCCTTCCCCATGTGGACAGATTTCACGTACACACCGTGCAGTTGAGGCTGGTTTCCTGTTTCGCCAACGCGAAGGAAAGACGCGCATCTGTCCCTCCCGTCCTCGTTCGGGGTCTGGGTTGCCGCTGTTGCTGGTGCCGAAACTCTTTTTGATTTTTTCCAGATAATGCGCGGGTATCCGTAATCTCTACGAGTGATCTTATTTTGCGTGAAAGGTGAGCTTATGTTTGGGGTACCGATGTAGCAACTATTCGAGCCACCTGGCCAGTCGGCGAGCCGGTGAGTTTTGCAACGGGGAAATCTCCGGAATGGAATGAAAGGATTCGGATCATCGTCCAACGCTCCGGATGCCGTATCCAGGTTTTTCTTTCGGCTTTCACGTACCCCTAATGTGATTATACCGCAGGCTAAATAGCCAATAGCTACCATGAAGACTCAAAAGCCTGGAAAATCTCGAGTGGCAAAAAGACCTTTCAATTACTTCCTGCATTGTCATCGCTCCTTCCATAAGGATGAAGACGTCTCTCGTACGACGCTGTCGATGCCTACCCAGCGCAAACCTTCTGACGGAATGAAAGGTGTACTATACTAATTACGTACCTTCAATTAGGATCGCATAAAAGTAAGCTCTGTCATTCCGGTTAACAATAATTACTATTCTACGTATTTGAAAGATTTCATTGACAGTACTGGAAAAGATAGTATACTGCACTAATTGAACCAAAATTTGCTGCTAATTATGTTTACTTTGCACTTTTGTCTTGGCCATTTTATCTGCTTACGTGTCACTGACTCGGGTTGGTAATTTTTCTATTCCGTAATATTTCGCAGCCGTATGTGTTCTATCCGTCTCAACGATAATGACTAATGGAGAGCAGACGGTGCAAGTGATTATAATTATTATTCGGAAAATTAAATTCTTCAAATCAGAAAGTTTAATTTCCTCGCCAAGTAATAATAACTGTATGACATTGGTCGTTGCGCAACTCGGGAAATGCAACGTGGCAGCGCATGCAGCTGTTACTATTTGTTGATTTGCTTTGGGGATTATTCGAAAATAGCCGTGGGGCCGACAAATATATCGATGATCCCGAAACGCAATACTTGACGCTGTACAATAACATCGTAGGTAATCCATTCGCATTAATGATCGTACACGTGATTTCATCTCTCTCGCGTGTTTGCAGAGCCACGTTCCTGCAGTCCCTTTCCATGGAGCTACATCTACCTACATGCCGTCTTTTTCTCCGCCTTTCAGTTCATCATTGTCCGAGGTGTCAGCCATGCTCCTATGTACGTATAAAACGTTTCGCTAGCGTGACTTGATGTCTCAATTCTCTACATTCTCTTTCTTACGTGCCTCGAAGTTTATGGCTCACATATTTCACCGGATAATCCAGAGCCCAGCTGATCATATAGCAAAATGCAGACTGCGCCAACGTACGGTTGTCACTAATTTTTGGCAAAATAATAGACCTATGCAGTAGAGTGATTCATTTTTTAACTTTTTTCTTTTTAAGGTGTCACTCGAAAAATTTGTGACAAATGCTGAATAAAAAACTGTCGCAAAACCTGGAGGAGGTAGGAAGATATTTAGAGGTCGCTACTAATTATTGTAATATTTATATATATACTTATATGTGTATAATATATATATATATATATATATATATATATATATATATATATATATATAAGTATATATATAGATATTACATATTTTTTTACGTATATATTATCCACAGTTATATACAAGTTTATAACGAGTGCACATAAAAATAAATAAAAAATATTACAATAATTGGTAGCGACCTCTAAATACTCGTATTTTTCTACCACTTCCGGGTCTGACGACAATTTTTTTTCAAAATTTATCACAAATTTTTCCAGTGCCACTTAAAAAAAAAAGTCACAAAATGAACTGCCCTACTATACAGTATAAGTAGTACAATGTTGCCCACCGTGACTGGTTTATTTTCAACACTTTTGCTAGCGTGCCCTTTTTTTTTCTTTAATGTCAATTAAAACTTAATGATGCTGTTTTCCGCAGGTGCAGAGACGGGCCGATCCTACTATACGTGCTTTTTTCGCGTTTCTACCGATTATTATTCGCATAGACCACGAGATGGGCTGAATGCATGCAACGACACAATGTTTTGATAAGGCGGACGGCATGAGGAGAAGGAGAACTGGTGGTCCCCGGAGGATTTACATAATTAGATTTTCCATTATTTTCACAGCCTCCCATTTGACAAGGGTTTCTTTCTCCAACGATAACTTACCACTGCAGACCGTATTTTTCCCACTTGGTTTATGGTATCTGTATACATAGGCACCCATCGCTACTCGGACACGTGCGCGAAAACCAACTAACCACTTCAAAAACTTCTCTCTTATACCTAGATCAGATTTTACTCCGTATCGTATGTACATTATACATATACACTCCGCGCTCTAGTGGCATAATATAACAATCGCCCCGTGTCTACCGGGTGGCAGGGTCCATTCGGCATTTAAATATGGAGAAAATATGCTTCTATTGTTAGTGTCATACTGATTCTCGAGATACATACGTGATTTTTGATCAAGTATCGATTATAATCATCACCATCAACAAGTATTACGGCTTGCGGAAGTTTATACTTATTTATTGCTCATGAGTGGGCTATTTCGTAAGTACATGAAATGAACTCATAAACGGTATATATGGGACATTCCACGCCGAATCAGTATACGGTTGACGACGGCATTTTTTTATTTCACCAATGAATTTTCCTACATTACTACGACCGCTGAAAGGCTTCCGGAAAAATTTCAAATATTTTTAAATCCCTTGTTCTCACCCTATGATTTTTTAAACCCATCTCAGATAAACCTGAATTGATTTTTATGAAACAAGAAAAAAAACATTTGCTTACCGAAACAAAACATTTTCATGTAAAATTCAGAGTGAGACATCGTTTTTTTATATGTTTTCAATCCTTTTTTCTATTTTCATGACTGATTTTTCTTATTGTTTCTCTGGTTCTAAAATACACTCTCAATTTTTATTCAATATTTTATAATGAATTTTTAATACAGGTACGAAAATATAAAAACGATTAAAAGAAAACAGAAATAAACGAGGTCCCATTCTGAATCTAGGTTGAAAATGTTCTTTTTCTTGTTTCATAAAAATCAATTTGGTTACTTTCGAGATGGGTTTGAAGAATCATAGGGTAAGGACAAGTGATTGAAAAAAATTGGAAATTTTTTTTTGGAAGCTCATCAAGGGTCGTACCAACGTAGGTTAAAATCCTTGGTAAAATTAAAAAATGTCACGGTCAACCGTTTACCGAGTTGGCGTGGAATGCCCCATATGTAGAGAAAAATGTAGGTACATGGGTGCTTGTCATATCTACCTGTTATACGCGTACCTCGTACCACCTACGAGAATCAGGCAAGTGAGGCGGGAGGCTCGACTAGTTGAAGTGCGCGCCTAAAGCGGGGGTCGTCCTTTGTCTCGGCACCCTCGATTTCTGATTTCTGTTTCCCTGCTCCATTGGCGTTCCTGTCGGTACCACGTGCGTCCGGAAGGAAGGCATCCCTGCTTGGCCACGTGCCCAAGTGTTTCCGTGGGTTCGCACCCACGCGCCAATCCGGAAGCGGATGCGGCCACTCGGAGGCCGCGGATCTTCTCCACGGGGCTTGTCCTCGTCGTATCGTTGCCCACGTATACGGGCCTGCAGGAGCCACTCTATCAGGCCCTCTCGAGGCTTCTCTGGCAAGGCGAAACCCCATAGCCTCGGAGTCGTTCATCGCCCTGCCGAATCTTGCGGAGATCCGGGACACCGGGACTCCGGCGGGGGCGGGCGAGGGCGAAATTGAAGACTCGCGAAAGAGCGAGAAGGCTGGACACCGCTGCGCTGCTCAGCGCCGACCGATCTGATTTGACCCCCAGAGCGCCGGGAATTCGCACCTTATACCTGAGCTATGCGGCCGACGCACGAGACTCCCCGGGGCACCCGGACAAAATAACAACCACGCATGGCCGGACCACCGCAGGATCCTAATCGTGGAAGATTCTGATTCGAAGTCGTCTTGGAATTGCTGGGATCGAGAATTTCAGGTGTAAAAGTCCGAGTGACGTTAGCAAAGACTTTCGTCATGTTGATGCTGATTAAACGCTCTTCAGAAAGAATACGCCCGAAGCATTGGTAGAGGATTGACGGATGTCAAAGTATCGAACCTGCAGGCAAATCATATTTCACATTTTTCTCTATCAACAATGATTAATGAATATCTTTCAAAGATTGAAAAATTATAGTACTTGCTTGTTGTCCCGTTTCTGAAGTCAATAAGATATGTTTGGAAAGAAGAGAAATTTTTCGGGGAACTGGAAATAATATAGTTGCAGCTGATTCTCACTTGCTTTGAGGTAATTCTACTATCTTACAGGTGAATCCCATATTTCTGCTAAATTTTCACCAATTTTGCGAACTTTCCTTACCGATCACACACCAACGATTTCATTCCTCAGTAAACAGAATTTGGAATTTGCAAAATGCGATTTACTCGTTTGGTATTCCGACCGTGTGCTAAATTTGATAAATAACTCCCAATGATCTTGTACATAAATTGAATTTCGAATCTATCGGAGAGATAAAAAAAAAAAAATAAAATGTCCGGCATGTGAGAATCGAATGACGAAACGAGTCGGAAATATCGGCAAAGTTTATTACACGGCGATAGGCGTGCGTTACAAGCTGTGGTAGTTGTCAAGCCTATTGTCATTAATACAGTGAATATGGTATTCGTCTCGGTAAGGCCCAATTACGAGCTGACGATGCGTAAAGGGCAATCCAATTTGCATAACGCGGTTCGCGCCACAATGATATCTCCATTACACGGGTTCTCGGCTGTAGATCAGCCCGTGGATATTTATGCCGAGCGTCGCCCGCGAGCTTCGGGCCAGCACGGGGTGTCGAGGGGCGTCCCTACGGGGGGGCCCTCGTTTCTTATGACGTCATTTATTCTCGCGAGGTGGAGCATATCCGTCGCGTGCAGCGAACGCTAATTGCAAACAGATTTATTGCTCGTTGAAAATTATTATTACGGAATTAATGCAAACCGCTCCATCGTCGCGTATCTATGGAGGTATATGGACGGTGTAACCAACCTTCTTCTTCCATTCCCGTAAGTATTATTATTCATGCCTCGCGAAATGAATCGACTATTCACTATTATTCGTTTATTAGTCCGCGGTAATTGAACCAGGAGTCGGGATATGGTTTTGCTTTATTCGATGTGGCTCTTCACCCACCATGTTAGAAGTGTTCGTGAGATCGCTGCAAAAATGAACAGCAGACGGTTACTGATGATCCGTGATTACATGCACATCTATTTCGGGTTTAAGGGGGGGGGGTACAGCTTGGACGGTCTAAAATCATCATACCTATGACGAGGAGTTTTTTTTTTTTAATTTTTTTTTAAAGAAAATTTTGATTCAAATATATACAGTTATAAACAAATAATTAAATTTTTTTACGGAAAAATTGTTAAAAAAAATTGTATAAAAAATACCGGGATTGAGACTCAAAAATCCAGCCACGAGCTCGAATCGACAAACAAGTTTTAAAGATTGTGTCAAAATTTCAAGTCGATCGGATAAAAATTGACCGAGGATTCTGCGCCACCTGATCGAAATAATTATAGTTGCTTCAATGAATACCCCAAGGAACTTACAAACGTCGTAGGTAACAGAAAATTGGATCCCAAAAATGCGTAAATAAATAGGGTGGGTAAAGAACTTTGAGCTTTAAGACTCAACTTGCGATTTGCTTTAATGATTTCGGAGTGACGATGATTAGTGGCGCTAAAAACTGGAATCGACTGGCGAGGTAGTGAACGGATTTGCAATCGTCCGTCGACCGATCGATCGATCGATCGATCGTGGGGGGAGGGGGCTAGTTACACGAGAGATCGTTCGTTTGCATTCAGAGATGTGTTCGACGGTTCATTTGGTTGGAGGTTGAGTGACAGGCCGTGAGTCTGATCACTCCAAGAGTGGACGGAGGGCCAACGATCGTCGAGCGGCACATCAAAGCCGCTAATGCGCGCGTCTATTCTTCTCCTCTTCTTCATTCCGCCTGTTTTCTCACTCCCCTCGCCACTGTTGCCCTTCCAAGTCACTTCTTAATAATCCCCTCCCCCTCTTCGTCAGCAGAGAAGCAAAGAAATTTATTGCTTTCTTGTCGCATGTTGGGCATGGAATGCAATCGCTTGGTGCACGTAGGTTGCAGATCCCAAGCCATGTTGCCTTTTGATAGATTCTTCCCTTAGCTCTTCCGGCGCAGCTCGGTTATTCGGAATAATCAATAGATCGTTGCATTCGTTTCACGTTCGTTAACTCCTTAATTTGATAACTCACCTGGCCGTCATTCCGGCACGCTTCACCCGCGTATCGTATCCCCCACTCGTACGGTGTATCTTTTACAGTTTCTTTTGTGCCTCGGAACCACGAAAGGACTGCGCGAAATGAATAACGGATGAAAGGTACAGGTATGTATGATAATAGCGATGAAAAAGGGGGCGAATATGATTTTATAACAAGGTCACGCGGCTGAGTTAACCCGCGCTGCTGGATATGTACAGCACATTTTACTTCATCTTTGTCGAGTTTAAAGGAGTTTCGTTCGCGCCCGGTAGGTTTTAGCTGGGTTAGGTTAAATAGGAAACGGTTTTTGTGCCAGCCAGGGTCTCGGCGGCGTTTTTTAAACGGCCATTGAAAGCGCTGGGGGGGTTGCGAGGGCGGAGGAAGGTAGGTACGCCGGAGCAAAGAAGCGTAACTTGATCGACTTATCAATAACCGCGTAATTATTTGTAATAAAGAGTTGGTAGCGCTCAAAACAAGCCATAATAAGACGTAGGCGTCTTTCCCACAGTAACTTTATACCCCTGTAGCTGGTCTCCGCGCCGTCCCGGCCTGCGCTGCAGCCAATGTGCTTTCAATTCCGATCCTAAGGCCTCGCAGACTCTATTATGAACTCTTTTCTCCCTGTCCTTAATCCCCGCTCCTTGCTCCCCGGTCCTCCGATCTTCACCTTCTACCTACACAAGGTTTGGCTAGATCTGGTATTATCCCGCGCGTATTACGCGTATTACAAAGACCCGCGCTCAGCCACTCTTTGTTGGCAAATTAATTTATTACGGACCAATTACCAGCCTCCCACTCGACGTGTCTTGTTTTCACTATAACCAGGGACGCCGCCGGTATACACGGTGTTAGGTTTACTTGCGTCGGTACGTTACACAAGCACGCATTTTCACGCAGGCAAGCCAATTCATAACGTCGTCCACACATTCGTACCTACAACATGCAGCGTCTTCGAGCACGTAACCCTAGCTCTTTTGTGATAATCAAAAGTCTTGTACCATCCCGAGTCGAAATTTAGCGCCTACTTGAAACGCTACGTAGGGTTTAAAGATAGTAAACTGGGTTGTATTTCAATGCAATATCAAACCTTACTTTGACGCAAAAAATTTCCGAAATTTCTCGACTTACCGAGTTCAAGCTGAAGGTCGGGTCTGCTTGGAACCTCCTTTAACCCCCCGGAGGTAGGATTAAGCCTGCTTGCTTCAAACCCTTATTTAGTGTTCAAAGCCGTACGCCGCTGATAAAGGTACATCGATTCTGGTGCAATAATTGTGTTTATTCTAGATATTCGATAATTTATTACTTTCAACAGGACTTCTATGTTTATTGTTAGCGACACAAGTTTATAATTTATGACCATCATCTAATTACAGTTCAGTGTGCTAATAAATTTAAAAATTTTGCATTTATATTAACTAGAAGCTTTTCTCGTCAAAGAGGTGTTTGTATTCGTATGAAGTTGAATAAATACCGTTGAAATTGTTTGATTTATTGTTCTATTGAAATGGAAAGCGATAGTTTTATTATAATAATAATATATTCTACGTAATTTACATATACGGAAACTTCTTGATTGTTTGGTAAGCGCGCGTCTATTTGACCATTTCTATTTTGAGTTTCTGATTCAACTGAAACGTTTCTCCTCCTATGTTCGCACACACCTATAGTTTCTTTCTCTTATTTATTGTACTTTCATCTTGACGCTAAGGAAAATAAAAGTAACCAGGCTAATTTAAGGTGAAGATAATTTGCTAGTATTCCAACAGAAATGAAACACTTAATGTTAAAATGTTATTCAAACTTATCAAATTCATTATTCATTGCGATCACATAAATGTCGCTGTAATAATGTATCTATAGAGGAAGAGTTACAAGTCCATTGGGTAAGCTGTAGATCGAATAGCGTCGAAATAGGTTCTATCGTCTACTGAGAGTGTTGAAGTAGGGTTTGTTCTTAAATTTTCAAGAGTTGGAGGGTCAATGTAGAATTTCTAGGTTCAGTTCCCTTCCAATTAAGTAGGTTTATACGAACGTTGGTAGGATCAAATGTAGGCACTAAATTTCGACCAGGGATATTAGTCATTTCCACTACTACCAAGGTGAAGTTACAGTAATGGCGTATGAAAAAAATGCATTCAAAGGGACGGTGCAATTCACTCGGTATTGTCACAGACAGGTAGGTCTCGTTTCAAAATACAATATTGACTCAAATTTCAGGCACTTATACCAATTATTGCACCTAGTTCTTAGACAATTCTAGACGTCGAGCATAAAGGAATAGGCACAAAGACCGCAGCTGGCATTCATTCTTTGGATACTTAAAAGGATTCGTCTCTCCTTTGTTTTATCTTTAAAATAAGTATTACAGATAGCGTACGCAACGGTGCGTCTTGGCGTGGCGAGATATCCATCCATCTGTCAGTCCAGATTCGTTGATGTATCATGGAGCCGAATTCACATACGGGTATATACATGCGTATAGTGATGTTCTATTGATGAATTGGATTGTATAACGATCAAGACCAAAAGGGTACGCATCGTGCAGTTTCCTGCCGCCTTGTCACCTCCTCGTACACATGTCATATTGTTGAAGATACGGCAGTGTGGGTACGGGAACATGTATAATTCACTGGCTACACTCTTTTCGTATCTCCGTCGCTGCACGAACAACGCGGTTCGATTCACCTGAGCAGCATGGTATCTTCGCCATTGATCGAGCGGGCGATCGGCCAACCGCAAAGTGATTCTTCGTGGCAATATCGCGGTGTCCACGCGATGAAAATCGAAAATGAAAAATGTGGAATGTAACGCAAAGACGCGAGTAAAAAAGGGCAGGAGAAACAAAACGAAACACAAACGAAGCGAGCTTTACTACGGTGTTTGCTACATCGTCTGGCAGATCGGTTTCAGCAGTATATCCTAGTTGGGGCGGGGTTCAAGTTCCAAATTTGAAAAGTTCCGGCAGCGCCTAATTCCGAATTATTTGGTCGCGAAAATTTAAATAAAGAAATCTCACTTTGAAGAAGCAATGAAGTTTCGAATGGTCGGAAAGCCGACGGGTCATAGTTCCGAAATGCAGGATTGTGAAAATTCAAGCTACGATAGATCAAAGTTCCGAGAAATAAAGTTCCGATAGAGCAAATTTCGACAAAATAAAGTTCCGATGAAGTAAAATTCCGAAAATTAAAATATACTCACGCAACGTAGTTTAACTAGTGGGTGTGAAAAATAAGAAAAACCGAAAATCAGAATGACCAGGATTCCGAACGTAAAAATATTGAAAATCCGAAACAAAGAAAGATCAACGTTGACTTATCGAAGTTATGCTCTGTCGGAAATTCGCCTTTCCGGAACTTTTCACGTTTGGAACGTTGAGCGTCGGGTTTTGGACCATTTGAAACTTCGATATTTCGTCAATCTTTGATTTCCTTACTTTAAGTTGCGCCAACAAAAAATTCGGAAATTTGCGCCTTCGGAGCTTTTCAAATTCGGAATTTCAATCCTATCCCGTCGTAGTTGCCGCGCTCTTCTCGTCCAGGATATTTTGGAGCAAATGCTAAATTTGTAGCTTATTAAGTTTATCCATGCCTAATCATAGGTTCAGCTCGTAAAGAAGACGTTGAATTTCTCAGCATTGAGAAACGAATGCAAATACTAACGATCTCAAAGGGACTAGTACGTTCACCATTGCCTTGTAGGAAATTTTGCATTCATCAAGTAATATAACGGTGTAAAATATCGGTATAGTAATTTTTCAGTTTTGTCGTCGTCACTCGTTTTGTGAACATACGAGGCACGATAATTACCCTTTAATTTTCAACACAAAATTTCGTCGTCCGTACGTAATCGAGTCTTGCGGATTCTACCCCAATCAGATTACATCTGCCATGTAAACTTAACAAGAACGAAAACACTTGTTGCGCTTGGGGAGAGACACGACGGATAGTAATCTTAATACATCTGTCATATCTATATCAACTTCGAAATCACGTGCTTCTAGTCACCTGGATAATTTCAACATTTTAGAGCAATTTAGCTTGATAAAAAAAGCATGGAGAAAGCGTTTGTATTTTGGGATTAATCCACGACCAGCAACGGTGATGTAATACAATTCTGCATTCGAACTAGCATTACATGAGTAAGCACAGTAATTCTAAGGCAGTGAAATTGGAACAATCTATACTAATATTATAAAGAGGTAAAGTTTGTTTGTATGTAGGATGTATCTCTGGAACTGCTGAACTGATTTTATTCTTTATTCTTTCTTGAATTCTTTCACTGATAGAAAGCTAAACTACCCTGAGTAACACAGGCTGTATGATTTATTTTTATAAAAATCATCATACATAGTATTAAAGTTCGAAACCAAAGTTTGGATGTCGGATGTTCGGATGTTCAGAAGGTGACGTCACCCAAAATTTTTCTGCTCCCGAAACAACCGCGCAGTAGAGCGGACGGATGAGAATTGCGCTCCGCGGATTTCGAGTACCTGGTTCTCTACCTCCTGGATCCTGCGTTCCGGGTTCGCTTCTTGGTGCAACTCGAGTTCCAGGACAAGCGCTCCGTAGTTTCTGCGCTCAAGGTCCACTATCTGCAGGAACTCGACTGCCAGGACAAGCGCTCCGCGGTTTTGGCTGTCCAGGTCCTTGACCTGCTGACTGTCGACTTTCAAGACTAATTTTCAAGTTTACAAGTTTAATTGTTGAAAACGTCATGTATTGTACTATCAAATCAATATGCATGCTTCAGATAACATTTTGAATCCGAAAACAAACCGAACGACCAGGATCAAAAATTGCAATTGGTTAGAAGTTGGCAGAGTATACATAGGAATACATGATAATAACGTCGTTCAATTAGAGCTAAAATTGCTGTGCGTCGTGTTTCAAATCTATTGGCACTTAGCTGATTGTTCTGTGATATTTTTTGACGAAATTTATTGTCATAAAATCAGAATACGTTATACTTACATGCATGTGTAAGCGTGATTTGTAACATTATATAAGAAAACAGTCACTATCACAAAAACCAGTTACACCAGGCATCCTACCCCGAACGAGCTTTAGCGAGCGAGGGTTTTAAAGCTATTAAGTATTTACTATAATTTCTCGATATTTTTAAATAAAGTCGGCAGAAAAAGCACCGCTTGACCGCTTTGTCGACGTGCGCTAACCAAATGATTGGATACACGTGAAATATAACATTGGTGTGATGTGATAACTTTACTTTTCGGGATGACAAAATCCATCTTTTGTGGATGCTTCAAGCCGAGAGACACTTACGTGATTAAGTGTACACTTAACTCAGATTTCTATATCCTTACGAAGGCGGGCCGGGTCGGCTAGTGAGTGAATAAAATCACCGATCTACCGTTACAAGGCTCACAACTTCTAGATCACCCTGTGTCCGTACATGAAAATGTACCCGTGCTCCGCATCCAAGCACCCGAGCTGATCTCTGGCCCTCGGAATATCCGTGGCTCAGAATCGGACACCGACAGAGACGAATCACAGGTGCCGGCGCTTTTGACGCCTACCGAACTGAGTTCTTTCGCAACACGGACGTACGTACCATTCAGGCAGACGCCGAGGATCCACGGCGCGATAGCTGTAAAGTCCACACACATCACGCACTCCAGATGACGAAGGAGACGCTTTCGGCACCTTTCTTTTCTCTTCCGCGAAAGTGTTTTCACTTGTTGGATTTTTTCGCCAGTTCTTCGGAAGGTGCGACCGCCTTCGTGCGGTGTCTTGAAACTCGGAGATTCATGGGGATGGTGTCATTCCACGCGGGGGTGTCGTCTCACAATTGATCCTGAGGGCGGAGGGGTTGCCGGGATGAAAGAGGCCGCCGCGACGCTCCCACGGGCAACAATGCAAGACCGTGATCTCCTAACGTCTACATCTTCACCCCGATGCATGCTGGATGACGGTCCGGTCGCTCCGCCACGATTTGCCCACCCGTCGACAGAGTTGTGACTTCATTTAGCGCAACCTGACGCCCCCGTAAAAACAGTGCAGAACCCAGTGCCGACGTTCTTTGTACCGAGATGTTTTTTTTTTAAATTCTGTTGAAAGCTTCGTTACCTCTGTAGGTAGCGTAACGTCGCTTTGTCCTCACGCGTGCTTGGAAATTTGGAAAGAAAAGCACAAATGAAGCAATTTATAAAGTTATTTATGCCAATTCTGTTATGTCACAACTGGTATTCGGCGCTAAGCGTGGCCGTAATGGACAGTTGATCTCTGACGTTTGCTAAAAAAATCAAGTTTCGAGATATGCGGTTAGTAATCGCGATTGCACTATGCTCTGCAAAATGAGTTTCACGAATAATCGAATGTGTTAATTAGGTATTGCGAGGTGGAGTGATTTTTGACACATGTTTTGACACGCCAAACCTGTCCGTCAATTTTACAGCCTAGTGCTTATATAATTCTGATATTGTGATTCGGCGTTCATGTCAAATCTATAATTTTTTCAACCAACTACGGAGTCCGTCGATCAATTCATCTGCGGTAACCGGTATAACATTGAGCGAACGGCTATAGATACGCGTCACACTTTTGCGGTGGCCAATTTCCGGGCTCCCAAAGTGAATTTCTTCATACGTCCAGTCGATTCCCACGACCTTTAGTTATAACTCTGCTGTTGGACGATCGGACGACAAATAAGCAGACAATGCTCGTCGCCAAGTAAACAACCGGTAGCAAAATTTCCCTTTGACCCTTCGGTCGCCGCAGAGCCGCAAAAGATCTTCAGGGCAAACGTCCCTCGTTTTGAAAACAAGATTACCTTGCGGATTTTAGCATTGCATTCGGCCTGCGCCAAAGTCCAAAATGAGCTTACTTACTTCCGCAGGAATAAGATTTTCAGGATTCCTCGGTACCGAGTCGAACTCTATCGACATCACATTCTCTCGGTACGCAAGCCGAGTAATCCAAATTGTCCTGCGAGTTCGATGCTCGGACGAGATCGCGCAGCGATTGGAGAGATCCGGAAGAGAATAAAGAGTGACGTGTACCTGGAGTGTGCGGGACTGATCGGTAGAGATCGTTGTTAGCGTCGGACAGGCCGAGGATGATAAGTTATTGTCGCGTTACGGGCACTAAAATGCGTAGGGTAATGGAGGCATTATTGCTGTATCAGGCACAGGCTAGGAACTGTAAGGCGTTGAGGATGACGTAACTGTAACGAGTGGTACACAAAACCAGACGAGTGTGATATTTGAGCGAAATGAACATGGCGTCCGAATCTGTGACTGATAATTCCATTAGGCGCGCGGTGCTATTGAGCCGTTGGATCTCTCGATCCGTCGATCGATCGAATCAATCGGAATCGATTCCGAGTACCGATTGAGAGGTGAGACTCGCATCGTTGCAGGGCGGGATGCCCGCCGCCACCAATTGGTGAACAAACCAGTCTATAGGCCGCATTGTCAGCCATCAATCTTTACACACCTGCAGTAGATCGCTCTCTTCTCTTCTCCTCTCCTCTTCGGTATACACGCCGTACGCACGCGGGGCTTTTTTACCGGTCGAAAAGATCGCCTCGATATCTCCTCGCCCTCGAGGATCTGCGAGTCATCGTAGTCCATTGTCCTTTGGCGCGAGAGCCTCGCTCCTCCGAGGAGAGTTCCTCATTGTGCCAGCGTAGTAACTGGCAGATATAGTGGCCCTGCCTCGTGCACTGTTGATAAACAGATAAACCCGCCCCGCCATCGAGGAGCGGTTCCGAGACGATCGAGCCACGGACTTTGAAGCGTTCACCGACGATCCACGATCTGGACACCTGGCCGATCGACCGGCGATCGACGCCCCGCGAAGAAGAAGGAAGGATTGTACGTGAATCGGAGGATGTAAAGCTGACAATTGAAATAAAATGCCCTTCTCCGTTTCGTTCGTCTTCTTCTCATCGAACAAGGCAAATCTCCAGCATAGTTGACACGGTTCCGGTTCTTCGTGTACGCCAAAGATTCAAATTAGCGTAACACATGTTGATGCAGCGTTTTTGCATCACTACGTTGGCACATCGTAGTCGAGAGGATCCGTTCAAAGTCAATCCGGTAGACGCGATTTCTGACTACATACATATTTTCTAATATACTTTCGAGTGATGTTTTTATTAGTGTGCGACTGCATGGCAGTTTCACTTCTTCTTGGCGATCTCGTGCATCCTAGTTTGATGTATGGTTTTTGAAATCGCATGTTTCGAAGGATCTTTGATGTGATTCTTTGAAATATCACGTTGAAGAGAAAAGCTTTGTTCAAGTATCAATCCAAGTCAAGATCCTCTGGCTAGCGGATTTCTCAATTGTACTCCACCTCCTTTCCCCGACGAATCGGACGAATCGGACAGCTCCGCATCTCCGAGGTAAGACAACGAGGATCGCGACTGGAGCTGATGTCGGTGAATTCTCGTTTTTCCTAATCGAGATAATAATATGTAGGGACGCTAATAATTCACTCAAAGCTCGAGGAGCCGCGTCCGCGAACGAGACGGCGAAAGAATAAAGAGCAGAACCGTTTTGGAAAGATAAAAGTGTTACAGTGTAACAGAGCGAAGTGGCGAGGATAATAAAATCAAACATTCCCGACGTCGATCGAAAGACGGACGGTTAAGGAGGGGGAGGAGGGCGATGGTCATTAGCGGGTTGTGACGTGGCTTACTAATAGGCAGCAGACAAGTGAAGATGTCCGAAGCTGGTCCGAAGCTGGTCCGAAGCTGGTCCGAAGCACGGAGCACCGGCCTCGGTGATATGACGTCGACCGCGGGCGGCACCTTTGAGCTCACCGCGCCTCGCTTCACAGACCCGCGACAGATACACCTCCGCTCCTCTCCGGTATAAAGGTCTAAAGTCCGAACTAAAGGCCTAACAGTCGATCCCGTCTCAGCCCCTCGAGCTCGCATGCACCGGCATACCGTCCCGTCTCATCGCTTTCCACTACACATGTACATTCCAACCCTCCGCCAGGGTGGATGCCATCGATTTGAGGAGTCGCCACGCGTACGCTTCCTATACGCGAACCTCGAGTCCTTGCGTCTTTTACGATACACCTCTTTTTCTTCATTTTATCTTATTTCTTTATTTCATCATTTTATAATGACTCGACGTCGGACCCCGAGAGCCGTGAGGTGATCGGCAATAATTTTATAATTATCACTCCTCGTTTCGTACGGACTCGAAGTTTCGTGACCGTTGAACTCGGAACTTGATCGTTTCAAATTCACCCTCATTCATGCGGAATGTTTTTTCTTTCAGCGCGTTATAACTAATAACATAAAGTTTTTAAACTTCACGGTTCTCTGTAGTCGGAAAAATTATGATGGTAATGACGCTGGAAATAAAAATTTGAGTTTTTACTCGGGCTTCCACGTTTCTGGTTCTGCATAATCATCTGCGACCATTTTCAGACGGACGTCTGAGTATGTGATGGATTTCTCGTTTCGAAAAATGAGAAATGTTTTGGGGGAAAATTATTATTTTACTGTGTGAAAGTTGTGAAACTGATCGTTTCAAATTTCGAACTCCTCGAATTTGTAGTTTGTTTTTCTTTGCGTTAGCTTGCATATTGATGAATTCAGAATCGAAGGTTCGAATTTGATATGAAATACAATATCTCTCTTGGTTGAGACTTTATCGGTAGTCCCATCAAACTTTTTATCGAATTCGAATGAGAAAGGCCAAGATCAAAGTTCATGTATCTGTAATTCAATCAGCTACCTGCACCTCTAGCAGAAATCTGCGAGATGAGATCTTGAATTTTGAAGAGGTTCGTGCTTCTTGAGATCATTCTCATTACGAATTACTTTCCAATGGATTTTTGAGGATCCCTTCAAGGACTGAAAGGCTGCTCCTGAAGAAAACCACTAATTACAACAGTTTGGTTGTCAGAAGCTCTAATCTATCGAAAGGCATAAATGAAATTCCTTTCTTTCTCTCCTTCTCTCACTCTCTCTCTCTCTCTCTTTCTCATCTTTAAAGTATTGCTCCCAAGTTGAACGATCATTCAGGAGATCGATCAATCAGCTAACCATCGTTGCTCAACCGTTTATAATATTTCTTATATACATATGTACCTTCTATTCTGGTAGATCTGGAATCCACGATAAATCTGCTCCAAACAAAACATCCTTCCTCGGGGGATCAGAGGTCTCCTATCCAAGATAAGGAGATCTTCTACTCGTTATCTGTCACGAGTCAAAACGTTTCGTTATACAGTAGTAATTTTCATCTCAAACATTTTATCGGGGTTTCAAAGAAGCGTGAAACTTCAAAGAAGAGAGTGCCACTGTTTGAATGAAGAATCACCAGGACCGGGTGATACTTAAAATGGTTTTATGGCAATTTTTAATTATTCATTCCAAACAGACTTGCACATTCATTTTCCATTCTTTACTTCGGACCAGAAAATCAAGGATTCAATCGTCAGTCGTGAAAAACTGTCAAACTTGGACGAGTTTCTCGTTCATCAGATCGAGTTGGAAGGCGTCTCTAGGCCGACACAACAGACACAAAACATTCAGCATTCCGACTTTTGCCTATATTTCAGGCGTTACCGTTGCCCATGACAAACCGTTAACCAGCGTAGGCCTGACTTCCACAAGGATGACGTTACAGCCTCGACGAGGAGCTCGTCGATGAGGCCGTCGGTGTTCTTCGGTCGTGGGAACGCGTAGAGAGGGATCCGAAGGCCGAGCAGCCCTGGCGGAGGGAATCGAGGATATACCTTGGACGTGTCACGATGAGGATTCACCGAGTTGAGAGGCGGTCGCTGGTGACATTTTCGCCGAAA
This sequence comes from Neodiprion pinetum, assembly GCF_021155775.2. Classification (NCBI taxonomy): domain Eukaryota; kingdom Metazoa; phylum Arthropoda; class Insecta; order Hymenoptera; family Diprionidae; genus Neodiprion; species Neodiprion pinetum. Next base: position 43,357,442 of record NC_060234.1, read on the forward strand.
ATATTTTAACCGTTTTTTAATTTCGTCCTGCGGGCAGGTATACCCACTCCGTCGCGTCTCCTGGGAGCGAGCCTTGGGGGTTCACGGACGAGCGGGCCGAGATGATGTAGCAGATAGAGGCGCGCGGCCGATGTCGGATAGTAAAAAGTCCTAATGGACGACAAGCCGGCGGATAACCGGGTTCGTATATACCGAAGTCGAGTCCTCCGGGATCCGTCTCCCCTCTCGCCTCGCCCTCCGATCCTCCCTCACTCCTTGCTCCAGCCCGGGGGTCCGACTGTAATGGATATCACCGTCAACGATTTTGGTAAACAGTTCATTTGTCATTTCGCTTCGGCGACGAAAGCCGGCCCTAGTATGCCTCCGCGTGTATCTATACGGGTATAGGTACACCCCACAGGCATACCGACTTCCTACTTCCAACATACGTTTATGGATAGAGAGACGCCACGTCGACGCCGTCTACGAGATTCGAACACGGTCAAATTATGGCTACCCAGCTTGCGTCCGCCACCGACGCCAAGGTTTTATTTTTCGTTATTCGAGAAACCATTTTTTACGTACAATGACCGTTGAAATCCAACCAACTTGTATACGCGTAAACGAAAGAATAATTTTTCATTTTTTCCTCACCCTAGCAGGGATCCTCCGACAGATTCCGATGCGGCATTCACGCGTGGTTCAATTTCACCGCGATTCGGCATCAAGCTCTACAATCTCGGTAGATGTGGTTTTCAAGAAAAATAAAGAGCTGCCGTTACGTACATGTGAAACTACTTATACACGGACTGGTGGAAGAAAGCACGAGGGTCGGGGTTAGGGGCGAGCAGCGTCCTGGTGTCAAAGGAACGCCGACGTTATAATCCAGGCCGGTCTACTCAGCCTCGCTGCAACGTCCGCCGCGTGGCCCCTTTCGAAAATATGAGTAAAAATATTTATAGGATTTATGCCACAAAGCCTCCGGGGTCCTGCGCCATTAGAAGCGATTAGGGGGACTAGGGCGATTAGGGCCACCGATATTGTTTGCCAGATATATTTACGCTAAAAACCCCTTTGCACCCAAGCGAGCAAGGTTAAACCGTTTAGGCTGCGCCCTCCGAGCCCTGCAACCAATCCTTCTCGACGTACTTGCATACTTGCTCTTCACTCTTACTTTCTTCTCCCTCGCCTCAGTTCCTCGCTTCGCCAACACTCTTCTCTTCCAGAGTCCATGAGAGCTCTGAGCTGGATCGTGGAGCTTGCGTGAAGCTCGAATATAGTGGCAGCCGCCCCCGGAATGAAAGGGTAACCCGCCGAGCGGCTGCACAAATATTTATCGTAATTATCGTATTCTTCGATGCAAACGAGATAAAGTTTGCAAAGAGAGGGATTTGCCGCCCGGATTGAAGAGGAACCCCTTTTTGCGTACCTGCGGTGCAGCACCGGAAACGACTGCAGCATTCTACTTCGCGTTTCAATGGAATCTAGGCCTGTACACTTTTCCTCTTTTTCCTTCCTCATTCAATCACTTGGAATAAATACCTTAAGGTAGTTTTACTTGAGAGCTGGTTTTTCCGTCTCTGTTGCAGGATTACCAATACCTTTCAAGATGTTTTTACAGATGCTTCGTAGGAGTAAACAAAAAAATTTCTACCACTTTCGTTCGGTATTTTCATTAAAAAAATATGTTAAAAGCAACAATTTTGCGACCTGTCGCTGGCTGATTTTAACTTTTTCCTCGCCTTCGTCCGTGCACTTCGGCGTGCAACGGCTGCAGATGTAATCTCGTAAAGTTGGGGAGGTTTCTACACGAGTTATGCCATCGGATATAGGAAACAGAGGAGCGTTTTGATCGACGACGCGCGGACTATAAGCTGCGCCACGGACGACCGAGCGATAATAAAATGTAACAGAGCAAAGAAAAACAATGATGATAATAATATGACGGGATGTATAGAAATATAATAATAATAGAGATATTCGTTGGCCCCGGTGGCATCGGCATGGCCGCGGGTCACTTTGAGGAGGACGAGCCGCTCAGTGATCCATCTTAGTTCTCGTGTCCTGATCACGGACTTGCGTCGCGCCCGGCTACGTCTCGTCTCGTCTGTGTAGGTGCTTGATGCATGATTTTTATATCCGGACCAAGAAGGTGAAGGCTCTTGTAACTCGCCTTCAAGTCTTCAACGATTTCTTCTGCTTGGCGAACTTGCGAAGGATTACCGTGGAGGGCCATCTTCGGGTTAGGTACGAATACTTGTTTCCTCGAATTCTTACCTGTCGCTAACAGAGTTACGGAATGCCGAGATAATCAGACTAAGAGGGGGGGGGTTTGAGCACATAGCCCAAATGTTAAAAAAAACATTCAAACATGTACGATTATGATCAAAAAATATTGTTAATAAAATTTGTATAAAAAAACTGGTGGGAAAGTAAAAAATCTAACAACGAGTCTGAATCGATAAACAAGTTTTAAAGATTGTGTGAAAATCTCAAGTCGATGGGATGAAAATTGACCGAGTGAATCTGCGCCACTGAATTGAAAAGGTGGTCGTTCGCTACTTATACGCGCCATGCCGAGATTTGGTTATTACTGTCGATGAAAAAATTGTAAAATGTTCTTGAAACTATACGTAACAAAGCTCTCAAACTCGAATTGCTCCAAGTGTTTTCATTTTCTATAAAAAAAACTCCTGAAAGTAGGTATGATTTTAGAAGATTCAAGTTTTACTCCCCCCTTTAAGGAAAACGGTTCGGAAAGAGGAGCCAGAATTATTACAGAAACAAAGATAAACACAGGAGTCATCTTTCCGCCACTTGCAAATCGAACAAGAGAATTCGATCGTTGCAATCGATTAGAATCGACCTTTGAATTCTTACTTCTGCAGGATCAACTTCTCTCCATCAAAAAGCGATGTGCAACCAATTCTAACGATTTAGGCCTCGGTGTAATTTTCATCACCCAGCGCTTTACGGGTTAATAATTTCGAAACGGATACAATACAGCGTGTCGTAGCGCTGTTATAATCGGCTACCGAGAAAGGAGCGATCGCGGTTCGATACAGGTAATAGCTGACGCGGTACTCGGAGGAACCCGAGACTGTAATTTTCTCCAATAAGATGACTCGGACGAGCGTCGAGCCGCCGACGACGGGGGCTGCGCGTCTATTTGCATAGGCGTCGGGCACGTATACTCTGCTCCAATTAACCCAATCAGGTAGCATTACGGGGCGAGAACAGATGACGATCTAATTCCCTTGCACCCCTCGTGCCTCGGGCCGAACTCCAACAGCCTCATTACCCACACGCCGCGTAATCGCGGATAGACACGCGTGCACCTAACATTAATATACATACGCGCGGTGTGTTACAATTCAGTTCTTTTGTAACCTCGCTTCCACGCCTGGTGTACAGGGTGATCCATAAGTGACGGTAGGGAAATTTCCTCGAAGGATTCATTTGTTATTCGATATTCCATACGCGTTATCGATCGGTCGTTGCTGGCAAATTGTCACCAAGGATGGGGGTTGAAATATAGAAAGATCAAAAAATGGAAGGACCGTGATATGGATTTCTCAAAGAAGATAAAATTTAATTTATAGAAGCCAAAAATGCAAATACGGAGGAGTGAAAGAATATAAAGGTCAGAATGTGAAATCGTGAAAATTCGCAGGCAGATTCTAGATTTTTTCGTTCCATGTTTTGACCTTTCTAATTTTATCTTTACGTATTTTGACTTTCCGTACTTTTAATTTTCTGTACCCGGACTTTTTTACATTTTTATAATTCGAAGAATTCGATCTTGATCCTTCTATCAATCGGCTATTCTAGGTTTTAACCCTCCCGTGACTAATTACCCGAATTTACGAAAAATAACTTTAGTCACCGATTGCTTTAATAACAAGAGTTATAAAAAATAATCGACCCTCCGTAAATTCACCAATTATTTTCCATCTTTCATGAACGATCCTGTACTTAGTTCAGTAATCTTTCGATACACACAAGCGTGGCATATCGATATGCTATAATACGTATGCGAACCTTATACTTATGTTTAGAAAAAGGCCACGCCGGTTTGATCGTTGGACGTTACATGCTGCCTATATAGCGAACGGCTGCAGAACTCGGAAAGATTGGCCGGACGGATAAGGATAGACGAGCGTGAAGTCGTCGCGCCCGTTGTTCCAATTACCAGCGCAATTAGTATCACGATTATTATTATAAGCCTTTCTGTTCCCGGTCGTAAACCCTCGCTAGAAGTCGCCGGCACCCCGGACGAGCTTCGTCCGGTTCCTTGCCTGACGATATTACAATTCAATACAGCTGATGTCGAGCGAAAGATGAAAAGATTTTTTTCAAACAACCGTGTAAACGGATTTTTGCTACATTTCGATTAGACTCCAGTGCTCAAAAGTTCTATTGCTTGCATTGACGTCCGTATATACGATCAGAAATGATACGACCGTAAACTGTCGAAAATAGCATCGGTCCGTACTTCTGTGTAACAGCAGTGACAGCTGAAATGGTCGGGTACGGTTCGTTGAAAGAACAGTTTTTAATTTGACACTCGACACCCTGTATAACGTGCATCGGGCGATATGCTTCTTACCGCGGACATTATCTGAGGTGCGATTCGGACAGAGGATCGAGCGGGTGATCAGAGGCGGGGGGATGATGGGGCAGTCGCGTGCGCTACGGCGACATGTGCGTCGTGTGTGACGCCACGGCGCGGCGTCCCGACGCCCCGACGCCCCGAGGCAACCCCTTCTGCGCAGCGAGTGCGGCCGATTCGTCTCTGCTGCCTCATCTATTTACCCAGCTACTGTCCCTTTTTGTTTTACCGATGTTTTTCTCCATACTGTTATCGAGCCGTGCCTATTCGTTGTTCGGTTTCAGAGTGAGTGATACGACATTTCCAGAACCGGCGCCTTCCACTCCACTCTGTAGGTTCGAAAAGCAATCAGAGCTGCTCTTGTTCTCATTCCGACCTCTCCAAACAACGTCGCCGTCGGAATCGTTATCGTGCGAGGAACAACTGAATAAACAGTGGATTTTGTCTGCTGCGGAAAGAGTCTTCGGTTGCAGCTTGTTCTTAGGAAGTTTAATGTTGGATCTTACACGGAAGGTATCCCGGATCGATCGCTCCGATTTGATTTCTTTTGTAATGTGTTGTAGTAGACTAAAAACCAAGCGACACGTATTTTTTGTTATCTGCCATTAAACGCTTCAAGAGGGGACACCATTCTCCAAAGTAAGGCGTATCAAGGGGCGATTTGCCAGTTTTGCTCACGCGAACATAATATTTTTTAAACAATCCAACTGGAAAAGTTTTCTCCTAACGGGAAATGAAAAATGTAACTCTTTCAATTAGAAAAAAAAAAAACAATAACAAAAAACTGCCAAATCTCCGCCTTACTTTGAAAACTGGTTTCACCCCCTCAAAGTGTTCAATGGCAGATAAACAAAAATACATGCTGCTTAGTTTTTAGTGCACTATAACATATTACAATAGAAATCAAATCGGAGAGATCAACCTGGGATACCTTCCTTGTTAGAACTGTCGACTACCGGAATTTATGGTGTAGCAATTCGAGCTACGGGAGTCGGGAGATATTGCACAAATGTTGAATGCGATCTCAGAATAAATTCGATGCAGTGATTAAGAAAGCTCACCTGAAAGAATAGCGCTCCACTTTTCTTTTCCAAATTTCCCGGACGACGAATCTTTTCTGAAATTCAAAGGATAAAGAAAAACAAAAAACGGTTGATAGTGTTGAAATGAAAATACGAAGAAAACAGTTTTTCATTGCCAGAGAAAATTGTTTTCATTTCACACAAAGTTACGTATAAGAATATTCCTGGGTACCAAAGCGTCTCGAGTTTTCAGCTGCTGCGTGTCGATGAATTTTTCCCTCGCGACGTACTTCGGCATTCATGCGGATTATTTCTATCCATTAGGTATCGAGAGGGTGTCGAGAGTATATCGAGAGTTTCGCGATACGTAGGTACGTACCTACGCCAAGTTCCAACAGTATATCGGAATTCAGCCTCAGGCTGGACTTGATCCTGCGGGGTCATTGATACCCAATGATCCGTGATTGCCGTGCTACAAACGCGGGAAATTCTTCGTTCGAAAACACTCGAAACTGAATTTTTCTCACACTCGTTCCCAGAATCTTGAAAAATCGCTGATGTAAAACGTTTTAACGATCGTTCGAAACATTACATTGTGTATATACGGAGGCATTCCTTCCCCGTCTGCTTGTAGCAGAATTTTGGCAAATAAGGAAAACAGAGATTCGGTGAAGTTGGAAATATTTCGCCAAAAAATCTGATAGTAATAAGGCGAATTCCGGTGCTTTCTCTCTCACTGATTCGGGCTGCGAGGGACGGGGATGTCGGAGTGAGAGAGGCGGGCTGAACCAAGGGAATTCATCGAGCATAGCCCATATCACATATTGACGGTAATCCGCTGGGACGAGATGGTGAGCAATCGAGGATTCCCATATGAGACACCATGGTCTGTGTCTGTGTACATAACATGCGTAGATTGAGGAGCCTAGGGAGAGTTCGAGCAAGAGATACCGCGCGACATCTCTACCGATCCTATTAGACCGGTCATTATTAACGGATTAAATCGAATTAGGCTAATAAACGTTGTGCCATGCCGGAGCGGGCGAGACTCGAGCAGGTCTTCTTCTTATATTTCTTTTTCCCTCTTTCCCCCACGTTCTCCTGCGTGGCAACGTGCTTTTCCGTACGACAATAATTTGTTTCGTCTTACCTCGAACGCGATAATTAACTGGCCATATACCACGCGATGCATCTACTTAACGAGTCAAGGAACTGATGACCGAGTCCAGAATCTAGAGGTTAGACGAAATCGTTTTCTCGTCCTAATGAAACTAGGTAGGAAATTTCACAGTAATTTCAGGCAGGCATCTGACAAGATGTGTGTGAAACAATTGAGAGAAGTTATGATTATGAAAATATATTGTACCGAGATTCTCTTGACAATTTTTTATACGAGCGTATGAAGTACTCTGTAGATGCGAATCAGTTATGAGTACACTACCGGAGAAAATTAGTACAACAATGGAAATCAGTGAAACATCGGTGAAAAGTCATTGAATCGTGAGTGTATATCCCCTGGTTTTTTCCAGTAGCATAGATACTCCTAACTGAATTTTCATTGATTCGAATTTCGAGAGTAGGTTATATTTTGGAAAGAAATTACGGAAAAGATTCAAATTAAAAATAGAATAGAATCAAGGCTTAGTCCCAATTCTGTGGATTCAAGTTTCGAAAGCAGCGTATTCCAAATTATCTTGTGGTAAAATTTGAAGTAAAGACATCTAACTTTTACAAAACAACAAAGTTTCGATTTTTGGAAACCCGACGGGTCTAAGTTCCGAAAATTCAAATACACTCACGCAGCGTAGTTTCCTCAGTGAGTGAGTGTAAAAAATCAGAAAAATCGAAAATTAGAATGTCCGGAATTCCGAACGTAAAAATATCGAAAATCCAAAAGAAAACAAGCTCGAAGTAATGAAATTTGACCGAGCCAGAAGCTCACAGAACCGAAAATCTCCGATCATTCGGAATTTCGATGTTTCAGATTTTTCAGTTTTCTCATTTTTGCTTTCGCACTTTCGAAACTTTCGACTCGTCGGAGTTACGCCCTTTCGTAACTTTGCACTTTTCACGTCTTCGCTTTAAATTTGACCAGCAAAAAATTCGGAATTTCAACCCTACCACATTGAGTATTTCCAAATTGCAAGAGCTCCAAATTATAAACCCACTATACGTACGGACGATAAAATACATAGTCGGACCTGTGAATTCAGCATGCGATAAAAGCAAAGGATCCCTAAGCAGCAAAAGCAGCCACTTGTTGCGCCGAAGGAGGAAGGAAGGAGGGCCGACCGCCCGCTGGTCCAGCAAAGATTCGGGCATGAGTTCGATCTCGGTTTGAGAGCGAACGAGAAGAGTGGATGCGTAGGTACGGGTTCCCCGAGTTTCCAGCTGCGAGGCTAACGGCGGGACGCGCGTTTCGGCCGAATAAACATAAATGTGAGGCAAACCTAACGGGAGACTGGCTACCTAATCGCGCGATTTATTGGGGGCTTAAGAACTGTGCGAGCTGAGAGTATACGCTGCGTGCACCAACAATTAAATATCGCTTTCAGATATTTACAAATGACCGGTTATCAGATTTTTCATTTTCCTTCCTCCTTCTCCTCGATCCATCGGTCTATCCATCGCACCGGTGCATGTGAACTCGCTCGGGAGGCGTTTCCCAATGATCGCCGGTCTCGCCGAGTTGCCTTTGAGCTTGCGACGCGATCCCTCCACCTCTTTCTTCTCCTTGCGTCGCTGTGTCCAAGCTGTCCTTTTTTCCGCGACGTCTCGCGGGTTTTTTACATTTTTTTTTTTCTTTTTTTGCGAATATTTGATCAATTTCACGGACGATTTGAAACCAAGTCGAACCCGTCAATCCCATCGGATGACTATCAAAGCTCACCGTGCAGGCACGTAATGGAAATTTGGGATTATCATTTAAATGCATTGTTAATTCGAGGTTTTTGTTTTTTTTTCACGAAACAGATTGACGCCCGAAATAACGGGAAGAAAAAAGTTCAAAGCTGCGGTCTGTCAGCGTATTTGCCAGATGCGTGCATTTAACAATAAGTTCTGAATCAACGCGACACGTCGCGTCATTAATGATTATGATTGAGAGAAACCGCGTCTTCCGTTAGAATCATATACGCACCTTTCGTAACTGTATACGCATATGAAACATTAGCTAATTCCGAATAACTAGCGCGAGCCGCGCTGTCCAAGGATATTTCGTTGTACGACAATGAATCATACGCGTTGAGAGTTGAGACAGCGTATGAGATTGAAAGAATAAGGTTGAGTCATCTTATAAACGGTAGATATATATTATTATATACTCTATGCATGTACGTATGTGTATGTATGTGTATATAGGTACTATCGTTGCGTATAAGAGACGTGCGCAAGCACGGCTATCAGCCAATTGCTCTGAAATGTAAAACGTAATAAAATTGAACACGACATATTGTGTGCGGTACCCTATGACCGCGAGCACGGCGCTCTTGCAAGACAAGAATTAGACGGTGCATGGTTAAATAATTTATACTCCGTTTATCGTGAGGGGTTCGGCTTTATGACATTTTCAATCAATAAACGATTGCTCTGTAATATATGTATAACATGTAACACCGGTCAACACGAATTTTTAGTCTGGGTTCTAGATGCCAAATTTTGATTTCTTCTACGTAACTAACAAATGAAAGAAATACTTTCGATATTTCGGATTTTATGAAATATTACCGATTTTCTCAAACATTTATTGTAAATCGCAATTAAACAGATTGAGAGAAACAAACTTTGTAAGTAAGAAATAAAGGTTTTGGTCCACGTTCGATGTATAGAATCGAAATTAATTCATCTCGATAGAAACTCATTGATAAAAAATGTTTTTTGACGACCGGTGCAACACGCGAAAGCGCGGAACATACGGATGAATTATGCAAACCGGTGAATAGAGCGTTGAAACGCATGAAACTAAAAGGACGTTTTCTTGAGAAGTAATTAGCGCAGTAGAGGCAGCAAGAGAAAAAGGAGGAAGACGAAAATGGGGAGAGAGTGAGATGGCCGACTGGAACACGCGACGAATGGAGGCAAATTAATATATCCGCTTTTTAATCCCAATGTAGAGGTCAACTTCGTGGTGCAGCCACGCGACGAGAAGTCGGACTGCGAAGACGTCGCGCTTTGTCCCATCCTCGAGCATCGTCGCCGCCTCTTGTTTTCTTCTCCTTTTCATTTCCCTTTATCCGGTCTACGTCCGCTTCACGTCGCTTTCACTCCAAATCCCGTTCCGCGAGCGTCGTTAACGAAAATGTTTGAAATGGTATAAAATAATGAACAAACGACAAATCTGTCGCAAATTCTCGCTTCCATGCAGACGGCAATATCTGATCACAGTTGGCCGTTTAACTTGCAGCATCAACTCGTATACTTCGTGTTCTTTCAATGGAAATAATAGTTACGTGAGATGAATTTTTAACCGCGAGAACTTAGGTTAGATCATCAATTGTTTCGAAACTGTGAAAATTCGATATAATTTTGTAATTTGATTCAAATGAATGCAAAGTATGAAACTATAACCGCACTGCTGGTCATAAAGAAATCGGTTTCAAGGGTATATCTTGAAACTATTTCGTTACTCGATCGGTTTTCGCTTTTTACTCCCACGAATGACGCAATACAATATTAATCGATGCGATTAAAGCATCAATTATCAACATTGCCTTACTTACTGAGTATCTATTCGATACAGTACATAAGTCGAAAATGAATGAAATCGTAAAATATTTCGAACGAAAGTACAAATGATCAAAAGACTTTCCCGCTGTCAAGACTACGTACTGAAATTTACGAAGTTTTGGTTTCAAATGCAACGTTTAAAAAAAAAAAATCCGAAATAATCGATCAACGGATCAATTTTAACCGATTCAATCGTGTCGCGTTCGATTAGTCTTTTGCATCGATCATTTTCATCTGAGAATTAGCGGCCATCGGTAGATCTTGCACCCTCCCGATGCCGAGGAAGAGGCTGCTCCGCGTTCCTCGCGTCACGCGCCGGCCAGTTAAGCTGATCGCGACGGGCGCGCGCCGATCTGTTCTCGTTTCCTGCGAGTGTGGGCGCCCCCTACGGCCCCCGACGGCCCCCGACGACTAACGCAGGAACATCTACGTTTCTCCGTCTGGATCATCGTGCGCTTACTCTCATGCTCAACAAGGTATAATCAGTACCCAGCAACTGCGCGTAAGTATGATATTACGTTAGATGTGTGCTGGTACGTATGCGGATAAACAAGTCGTGACGCTCCGCGTGCGATGACGTACGGCAATTGGCGGAGAACGGGGAAGGACGGTAAGTTTCAAGGCTCGCGATCGAGCCGTTAAGATAAGGGAAAAAATCCCGTCGACTTAGCATCCACCTAGCGTAATTCTTCTTTATATTCAAGCCGAACCGAGGATGAGCTTGAGCGTGAAACCCTCTCGGCGAGTGATCACAATCTTGGTTCTGATCAAAATCTTGCCAATTTTTTGTCTAGTACCTACGCTTTTGCCTTTAGTAAACGCTCACGGTCATTGTTCTTTCTGTTCACTGAAAATACATCTTATGGGAGGTTGCTGGAATACGCGTGTTGCGCAAACATGTATATATCAGGGTGGTACGTATTTGATTATTATTATTATTATTTTTTGTTAAGGTGCCACTCGAAAAATTTGTTACGAAAAAAAAAAAAAAAAAAGAAATTAAAGAAAGAACCACCCTAGTATACGCGCATGCCTAGGTATTTAAATGTGCACACATGCGCCGCATGCGGAGTAAAAATAAACACGCACCGTGCGAGGCGGATAGTAATACCATCACGGAAGATTAAGCAGGGCGATCGAATGACAAGGAAGAACAAACGGTCAACGCTGTAATCGCACAATGGGTGAAATTGAAGTCGTCATGGGAAACCCCAGCCTCTTACGGTCCGCCGCACCGGCGTTTAAACGCGGCTTCCCCATTCCCGACTAGCTCGCCTTGCCTAGGACCCTTTTGTCACGTGACCTGTAAACAGCCCCAAAAACCCACCGAGGATCCGTATCCCAGTCAAGCTTGCATCGTTCCTTCTCGCAAACGACGACAAGTATACACGTTCGAATTCGACGATGCACCAAAACTCGATGCAAATTTTTCTCCGGAATATTAGTCATTTTGTCGATGAGCTTTCCAACTTCTTCGTATCTCTTATGAGGTATCGCTCAATGAAATGACTGTCGGTCAAATTGTGTATAATGTACAAACAAACTTCGACCGAACGAAAATATGTTACAGTAACTTTTTCCGGATGATTTGTTTCATTGCATCTCATACATGGCCGCGTGTTCATCGATTAGTCACGATACCCGCGTCCTCTTGGATGCAGCTCCGCTCTTCATTGTGGTCGTGATCGGCGTCAAAGAGGGGAATGAGCGGGTCCGACCTGGTGACTGGTCGATTTCCCGCACTATTATTGTCTTCCGTGAAGCAGATTCGCAGTCCCGCGTTGATTACCGGATCTTAGTCATGGGTGAATCGGAGGATTACCTCACAGTCGGAGTAATATCCTGGAGTCCATTTTCGTTGTGTCAATAAACGAGCAAGTGAAACGAAATATATATCTCGTCCGATAAACTGAAAATTAGACAACTGATTAATTGTATAGCAGTAATTTGAGTCACGCAAATGGTAAAGGATACGCACGCGGCGTCCTCGTCTACAAGTTACGGAAATCTACCGGAGGACGTCAAAAGGCTAGAAGTCCCTCTTAACAGGCAGCGAGCTATTAAGCCGTAGGAATTAAAAAGGATGAAATTAACCAATTTGTCGTGAATTAGACAAGAATGCCGGCCGTAGAGTGTGTGCTACGAGTTAATTGCGGGTTCTTTAAAAAAGGAGGAAAATTCAATTCGGAAAAAAAGAGCAGGAACAATTTAAAAAACCCCAAGTCCACGGCACTGGCTGCCGATGTAACCCAGAGCTGGATGAAAGTGCCGACCGACGCGATGCCTCCGTTAGCAAAAGTCACAAGGAGGAAATTCGTCGATTCCTCGAAGTCGTGGGTGAAGTTTCGGGGCCGGGGATGAAGTTCAGAATTTTAAAAGTTCCAAAAGCGCCAAATTCCGAATTTTTGGCTGGCGAAACTTAAAGTAAGGAAATCAAGCTTTTACGAAACATTAAAGTTTCGAAAAATGTGCGAAAATGAGAAAATTTCTAAATATGATACGTCGAAATTCCGTGTGATCGCAGATTTTCAAGTCTGTGAATTTATGGTTTGGAAAAATTTCACCGCCTTGATCTTTCTTTGTTTCGGATTCTCGATATTTTCACGTTCGGAATCCTGGTAATTCTGATTTTCGGTTTCACCGATTTTTCACACCCACTCGTTGAGTGAACTACGCTGCGTGAGTATATTTTAATTTTTGAAATTTTACTCTGTCGAAGATTTATTTTTCGTAACTTTACCGTAACTTGAATTTTCCGAATCTTGCATTTCGGAACTTTGCCCCGTCGGCTTTCCGACCATTCGAAACCTTGTTGTTTCTGCAAAGTTTCATTTCTTTAATTCAAGTTTCATCACCTAAAATCTCGGAATCGGGCGCTCTCGGAACTTTTCAAATCCGGAACCCGAACCCCGCCCCAAGTTTCGAGTTTCCGCTGCCGCACCTGAGTACTCGCAGACGAGGTGCCATTGCGCAGCTGACTCGCGTCTCGGTTGAAACGAAGTGAAAAGAAGGCATCCGGCGCGCGTCGCGGGGTCAAGTGGACGTCGCGAGCAGCTCGACTAGCCGACCTCGCATCCTTTCCTTGATTGGGGGTCGGCGAAGAGGAGGCTGGGGTCCAGGTCAACCGGAGTTGACTCTTGCGACCGGGCCAGCTGCCCCCTGCAGCCCAAGGACTCGGCTCGCAGCTCCTCTCTTCATTCACGTATTTCTTCATTATCTGTTCACCCCCCTCCTCTTCCTCCTCCTCCACCTCCTCGAGTCTTTCATTCATTCAAGCTCGTTCATTCATTTCTTCTTGGTTCCCTCGTTTGTTCGTATCGTTCTTCGCTGCACACATGCAACATTTATCCAACTCCACTCTGCAGCGTCCGGGCTCCAGACGTCGGACACAATCAATTACAGCATGTATTATCGCGCATACGCAGCTCTTATTCTCTAAAGAGAGATCTTTACGAGACTCTGGTCTCAGCTTTTTGTAACTCTCTCACCCTCTCAGTCGCTCAATTTTTTCTTTGGCATATACTACGGAGAAAAATCGGTTCGGTAACCCGGGCTAAAAATTCAGATAAAGTATCGAAGAGTTATATTATGCTGATGAACGAAGCTTCAATTTCTATTTTTAACACGAAAACTTTAAACTGATTATGCTAGGAACAAGGTTCAGTGTAATAGAATTGATATTAGAATATTTTAGATACGAATAGAAATCTCGTGTGACCCGATAAATGTACGATTGCTTAAAATAAATACCTCTTGAACTAAAACGATAAGTGTGACCGCTCATCCATAATTATCTCCTACATTTAGTAAATAAAAAAAGACCCTGGATCGAAAAAGGTAACACAAAACGATAAGCATTCAATTTTACTAGTAGTCACTGTAACGCAAAAAGTATACCTGATCGAATAAAATGAATATGGTTTTACAATGATGGTAGATAATTGTGTCAAAATTAGTAAGCATCTTCCTTGTTGCAAAATTTTGCTAACCATAGTGTTACCAAAGTTTAGTTTTGGAATGTTTTTTTTCTTGATTTCTTCAAATATGCAACACTTCAGATTTAACTGAAAACAATTATTTTTCGTTATAAGGTGACGCATCGACGGAAATAAAAATTGTTTGCTAACCATATTTTCAACTATTCATCTCGAAATTGGAGAGAAGTAGTGCTAAAAAGAAAGGAACATTACTCCTTCATATATCTTTTTGCGAACATGAGTCACTATTATACGCATATAATATAACGCCAAAGGAAGAAAGAGCAGCGCAAGGAACCAGCGGTTGTAAGCATCGGAGCGAACAAAAAACCGAGCTTCGCTCTTTTTCACCCTTAATTCGTTTCTCCAACAATCCACACACACACACACACACAGCCACATGCACTTACATCGTCGCAAGTGGAATTAGCGGTAAGTGGCAGGGCGATCGCTACGAGGAAGTTGGCATTATGGAAACACGTGATATTCCAGGAGGGTAGGTAGGCATGCGTTTAATATACGCGGCTTCGAGCAACCCCGCATTGTAGGCGTATTATGCGCAGAGCTTCTCAAGAGGACCAATCTTATTTCCATCGTGCCAGAGTCCGACTGCAGCAGGGCACATGTTCGACCCTGGGCCGTTGCCCATTTAGGCAGCACTCGCTACCTTTTAAAACAAACAGTGCTACGTGCGCCCTTCGTACTCCGAACAATGGGCTTGGAATCGCGTATACAAGGGACTTATTGAACTCGAAAAGCGTGTGGACCGAAACCGAGAGCACAGCTGCCTGCCATTGGTACCTTATAATACACTGTGGACGCCGGTGAACGAGCTTGGACGAAGTGCCATCAAGCTCTTTATGTACGAGTAATTATTTCTCCAACGCCCTAAACGCGTTACGAGAAATAATTACTCCGTAACCCATTGTTGTCGCACCCGGGCCACTTTCAGCCACGAGTACTTACTATTAGAAATACATGTATACCTATGCCTCCAGATAACCTGGCGGGTATCTTGGAGACGCAGTTTTCATGGACCACGTGCATGCTGCGGTACAGTTTGCATTGTACCATGGATGGATTCTGGTATTCGGTTCATCGGTATTATTTTTACTGATTTATTGCCGTCGTGTATGAGATCGATCGAGAACAATCGGAAATTAACTCGACAGTATTGAATGTGTGAAAATACTTTATTTTTATGTGTATTTAATACACGTATGTACAAGATTACAAGATTTCAACGTTTAGTGCAATATTGAGACTAATGAAGAACGCCGATAATCGAACACCTAAGGAGAACGAAGCCACGCAGTGATCGTTGATATTGTAAATCTATAGAGGATTGTGGTGCTCTGAATAAGAAAATTTGCTACATTTATCTTGATCTCTGAGCATCCCTGTCCAAAAATGACTTCCATTTCCTACTATCACGTACAGTACCCTTCCAAAGTCCAAGGTGCCTGCATGAAAAAAACATAAAAATAATGAAAAAACCACCATTTTATTACAATGAACTATACAATATTTCTTATGAAATAGAACAAACAATTTCTTTATGAAATGTATTCAACATTTTGTGCCAATTCTTTTCGGCTGTGGAACCTTTTCTTCTTTTCTTTGATACACCTCCGAACAGGCTTCCGCATTTTATTTTCTGTTTCCCTGTTTGTATTTATTCTCGAGTCTCACTCTAATGCATATTAAATGCAAGTAAGAAATCACATTTGCATAGGATTTTCATAATCAAATATAGGACACCAGATTTCGAATTAAACGGGAGTTTCACTCTGAATGGAGTTGAAGAAAAAACCAGACGTGATGGAACTTTTTTGAGTATGTTTTCCGATTTCAGTTGGTAAATATCTATAATAAACAGCATAAGAAAACCTGTGCAGTATTTTGTTTTCAGATCTGTGCAATTAATAATCGTCATTAAAATTTCGCCTCTCCTAAAATCTTCGCTTCTGCAATAAATTATTATCCGCATATCTGATTGCGCGCGTATCTCGGCATTTATATGGCGAGCGGCACGCGCCAAAGACACCATTATTACCGCTGCAGCATATCTCCTTGTGAATGTGTTGTCTACGGCTCATTCGTAATTTGGTCTCCTTCGCGCTTTCTCTCTCGCCGACGAGAAGGAGCGAGAAGCGTCGGCGCACGCGCAGTGTTCGTCTCGCGTTCGCGTGGCGTCGCAGGATGAAGGAGCGAACTGGAGAGGAACGCCGGCAAAAGGGGGAAGAGGTGGAGGAGGATGAGGATGGGGAGGGGGGAGGGTAAGCACGAGCCTCTTTGCCTCGCGTTAATTCCACGCAGCTTGTTCTTCACCACGGTCTGCGATCTCATTCGGACAAATAGAAACAATTCGCTCCGCTAAGTAGGAAGTGTCCCCCGCGGCCCTTCGAACAAACCCCCTTGAAACACCCTGATTATCCCTGATTACCCCAGGCTTGATTGATTACATGCTCGTTACGTCGCAGCGCGAGACGCTCGTTCTTTGAGTCGCCCCCGAACCATCCGTATCATGATATTATGCTTCGTTAATACGTAAATTGTAATTTTCCAATGTATAATATCAGCACCATGCCGCTCAGGCCCTGCGGATCGTGGAGATTCACTTTTTATTTTTCCTCCCGTGTTCACTCGGTATTTGTCTCTCTCTCTCTCTCTCTGCTTTTACGCTCTAAATTATTGGAAGCCACAATACCAAATCTTTCGACGACACGCGGGGTGGACGGCAAACGAACGTTGTGATAACGAATACGGAGGGTGGCTGCATAGCCGGTGTGTTTGACCTGTGGGAAGCCTTGCGGCAACCGTATAATATCGATGAACCTCGAAGCATAAACACTACCGAGTCGACGGTCGTGATTAACTCGAAACAATTAGTGTAACTTGAGGGTATTTCTTTCGTTCTGTGTACACACGAAGCTTTACACAGCAAACGTGCTTGCGTACCAAAAAGCGTCATCGTAACTCGTAAGACTTCCTTTACACCATGGAACTGCTGGACCCTTTTCTAGTGACTATGTCCCTTCGCTTTTTCTTATACCGATTCACCGCTGAATTGTCGCAGGTATTCATCAATGGAACAGAGATTTTGAATGGGAAAAATATTTTCATCCGGTGAACAAATACCGATTAACTACTAGGTAGTTCATTTTTTAACTTTTTTGCTTTTAAGGTGCCACTCGACATTTTTTGACAGATAATTTTTTTCAGTACTTGTCATAAATTTTTCGAATGGCATCTTAATACAAAAGTTAAAAAATGAACCATCCTATTCACTACCCACGATTTCATCAAACTACACGAGGTGCCGTAATCTTCGCGATTTTGACCGCCGCGAACTGGAGTACCGCGAGACGCTAATCAGAGGTTGACTTTCGCATTCTCTGTATTCGCCCACGGTGCACAAAGTCATTTCGAAGCGTAACTCGACTTCGATTGGGGTCAGAACACGAGCCGCGTAGCTCACAGAGTTATAGGTACGATGAGTTATTCCTATGGCTTGGGTAATTTGGAATTCCAGCGACGCTGTTCGATGCCGTTTAACAATTTACGGACGTTTGAATCTATGAGTAATTATTCGCAGATTTTATTTTTCAATCTATTCCAGGCCTATCTCACATAAGTTGGATCAATCGACAAAATTTTAAATTATATCGACCATCTTCATCGAAAGCAGAGATCTACCATTGAATCCATGCCCTTCACCTCACGTGTTGGTAACTTTTTAAACAGTCGTAAGAGTCTGCCAAATATTCGAAAAAAAGTTAATATACGCCATAAAAATGTACAATTTATAATGTATTGTGACACCGGTACCTGTATGTTTGGTGCTTCGTTATACGAAGGATGAACCAAACTAATTAAAATCGCTCATATTAATAACCTCAATAAATTTACTCGGTTCTAAAAAAAATTTCAGGTTTTATGTGAGGCCATAAAAAGGTTGAATACAGATGTCTATAACTTCTCCCAGGTATGTTGAACTTTGTGAAAAAGAACCGATCCTTCCGTCGCTTCATAAATCGTTTAATATTCACGAATTCAATATACCGCAGATTCTTCTCTCTTCTGCAGTAAAGAAGAAAAAATTATTTCCCCACATTCCTTTGTTTTATTTTACCATTGATGTCATCGTTTTTACATTTACAAAAGAATTTTTATAAAATTCTGTGTACATACCATAGTTACATTACGGCAGACTTTTGTCCACATCGAAGAATGGTTATTACCTACGCTTTGTTTGTGTAAAATCGGACTGATGTATTTACTCTGAAAAACTGAGCCTTCAATCGCTTGGAATGCTTAATTGAGC
This sequence comes from Neodiprion pinetum, assembly GCF_021155775.2. Taxonomy (NCBI): domain Eukaryota; kingdom Metazoa; phylum Arthropoda; class Insecta; order Hymenoptera; family Diprionidae; genus Neodiprion; species Neodiprion pinetum. The sequence continues at coordinate 43,376,084 of NC_060234.1, forward strand.
CAGGTCAATTCGTGAGCGTTGACAGCAGGAAAACTCGGATGTTAACGGAAATGATAAAAATTACACGACGTTGTTTACATAGTCAAATTTAATGAACTGAGATTTTTTCTTGATTTCCGAGTGAATAGTCCCATCCTAATCTAAAGAATAACTCCCGCATTGCAGTATTTACGGATCTGTAAAATCCGTGATGAATTCGATTCCTCACTTAGACTCCGCAGATGACAATGAAATTGATTAAAAAAATTCTCGACAATAACGACGAGCAATCCGTTCAGATTTACTTGGCGTGCGATACTTGGGTGTTCTCCCGGTATATATCGTGCACCATTGACCCCTTCCAGGTCCAGATGAATTAGTCCCTCGACAAAAGTACACAATATCCCAACACGCACAAGGATATCGCATTATAGAGACGTAGGTATACGTATAACATTTATACCGATTAGGCGGCTTAATCGTGTTATACAAAACAGTTAGAGGTTCCCAGCCTCTCGACAGAACGCCCGTATGTCCGCGTCACACAAAAGTGTTAAACGAACGAAGGAGCGAGCTGGCGAGCTGGCGAGCGAGTGTCGAGATGAATGGGCGAACGAACGAATGGTGGCCACCGGAAGCATGTATCACTACACCGAACTACACGCATAGGCTCGCAACGACTGATCGTGAGTATGTTTTATATTACAACCATACACGTCTTTCCTCTATTTACTTGCCTACGCGTACGTGCGAGTAGGTGTGCGGACGTGTGGGGGGCCCCCTATACGCACACCGCGACACCGCAGTGTGACTTGAGTCTTCAACTTGCCTCGACGCAGATCTTGAATGGGCTCAATTAGCTTCGTTAGGCGGCAAACCCGGGTTACTGTATACGCGTCTAATTGTTTCCTGAGAATTCACTATTGCCGCGGACATGATTCGCCCTCCGTGCCTCCCGGAGGTCCCGGTACATCGGTGACACCCCAAGACTCGATATTCTCCTCGATCGCGTAAGCGCCAAGGTCTGATGTGAAAAAATCAAATTCAAAGTTACGAATCTTCGTTCGCACCGATCGTTTCATCGATCCTTGGGCGATTCGTTTCTAGAATTAGATAATGTCCAGGCGATCCACATCATGTGCGTTACGGTATCCGACGATGACTTTGGTAAAATCTGTTGTAAAAACAACGTTACGTACCCGATGCCTTTTATATTCGTATACACGGTTGAAAAAACATGTTTACGATTTTGCAATTAGCATTTTGAATCGCAGTTTCTGCGTATAAAACGCACAACGATGCGAAACTATGTTTGTTCCACCCTATAGTTCACTATAAATCCACTTCCGATCACTCACGGCAATACAATTAATCACACTGCTTTCGGGTGTAAATAATCGAAAACGAATACGAGATTTTGCATTCGCAAAATTTTATACATTACACACACGATGTTGACTTGCCGGGGTTGCGGCACAACACCGTGTTTAAACCGCAAGACGACCACCATCATCGCCGGGATAGTGGGACATTATAGCCCGAGCAAATCCCCCCTAGCCGGGGATGCGGTATAGAGTATATCGAAACCCATCCATCCCCTAGGCTGATCGTTGAAATTCGCATCCCTGGCCGAGAGCGCCGAGGGTAGAGGCCGCCCCTAAAACGCGCCCCGTTTTAACGAAACCAGTCCTACGTCCGTGTAGTTCGCTGTTCCGACGCTTTCGCGCCCCGGATCCTGCAGACGTATACCTATAACCTAGCACACATGCCTGCAGGGTGGCGTTTGGGCCCCGGGCAACCCCAACTTTGGAATAATGTAACGACACACCGCCGCACCGAATCTATTCACGGGTCAACCAACCAACCCCAAACCTACTGGTGGTGCGGCCGGATTCAGCCCTCGGTCCCTCTCTCCCTCTCTCTCTCTCCCTCTCTAGCTACGGTGCCTCTACCCCTCGTTTGTATAAACACCTTATAAATCGCTGCCATTCAAAGATGGCGAACTTTACTTTCTGTCAAAATAACCATAACCACGGTTTCTACCGCTGCTGCACGACAATGCCAACGCAAATGGCGATGCCACGTTTCGCCATACACACACACACACACACACACACACACACACACACACACACACACACACACGCGCACACGCACACGCACACGCACACACATATATATATACTCTCAATTTGTTTTTTTCTACAAACTAACAGTAAGCATAAGGTAACTAAACAAGTTTCATGCAATTTTTTTTGTCTTGTCTTCGGAGAAGAATATTGTCAAACTTTTGGGTGTTTCGGAAATTAATCAGGTTCGTTGAGCGATGAAGAAGCGATCAAAACAGGCGGAAATTAAATTATGGGACAAATGCGTTTAATAGCGATACGTGTTATCGGCTTAAAGTCTGAAACAGGACTGTTTTTGCAATAATGTTGGCTGACGTAGCAACCTTATTCATTTCATAACATATAAGAGCTCTTGTATACGTCTGTTATTTATGACAACTACTAGATAATTAGAAAGGGGGGGTAAAACGGGTGACTTGATCTCCTGTAAAGAGCCATAAAAAAGACTTAAATCGGTATATACGTAGCTATAACTTGTTCCTCGGCGTATATTTCAATGCATGTAACATAGGTATGTGTGTATAAGACATTATGCAACTGCATTAGCGTACCTACTTTGATACCGCGACATCGTTGCCAGGTTATAATTCAACGATAGCCGCCGCATACCGTCACGTAGACGTCGCATCGGCGAGGGGTCGGTCGCAAAGTCGGCATAAACACTTGTCCTGACAATATAAATTGGTCCAAGTGGCCCCAGCATGTGTCCGCGTCCACGCGTCCGTCGCATCACGTACCTACTTCGCGTCGCTCCAGTCGTGGTGCCACCGTTGTAAGGTACGAAGGAAATTTCTCAAGGGATATGGATGCCGCGCGCACATGCGCCCGCCTAATTATAACCGCACACACGCGCATGTACGTATGTAGCTGTCACAGCCCTGACAACGTGACTCGTGCATGCCGCATCCCGATTTTTCACCGATCCGGGTAATGCCCGAAAAATTGCATTTCATACGAATTTTAGGAAAAACGATCAGGCACAGGACAGCGTCTGTGCTGTCAAACGTGCCAGAATTTTTGGAAACGAAAGAAAACAGTTTATCTTTATCCTCGTAATACGATAAAGGTGTTAGGGGTTCGAGGTGTTGCACAAAATTTTGATTTTCGGACTTTACTACCTTATTCGAAAGAGCATTGGAACGTTTCAGTCCCGTTAACGATCATTAATGCAGATGGACGTTACAGGGCAGTAAATAACAGCGTCGATCCGCGGCTCGCTGACCCGCGAGCGGGTCACACAATCCCATCTGCACACCCCTTAAATGCTTAAACGCTTAAACGTTCGAGCGCTCAAACGCCCACAAGCACAAGCGCGTCACTGCCGTGTCTGGCTCGAGTGAAGATGCCGAGTTTTGGGTTCAGTCGTAGATGAAAATTCTCTTTTTCGGACAAAGATAAAAAAAAAAAGAAATAGAAACACAAGAATTGCTGATATACCTATGTGGAATGAATTAAGCAGTCACGTTTCTGAACATTTATCAAATAGCAAACTTGGGCGCGTATATTCGCAGCTACGCCAGCTACAATTTCGATTCGCTGAATTGTAATTGTGTACACGGAGGTAATAAAAGAACGGATTTTACTCAAAACTGCAGGAAAAGAGAGACGCGTCAGGTTTTTTGGTAAAACATACTTTGTAAAATGCAGAATTTACTGTAGAGTCAGTGAAAACCACTGTGTTCGAAATAAAATCAGCTACATTTGTAGTAAAAAATATACATAGTTCGCATGGGTATTTTTTATATAAAAAACCCTGATGCGTCCCTCTTTTTCTGGAGTTTTGAGTAAAATTTGTTCTTCTTCTTCTCTCCGTGATGTATGGTAAAACACACCACGTCACATCGACCCACGCGCAACTTGGACTTACGGTCCTCCCAAAGTCCTTGGATCGGTGAGTTCCCTGGTGGTTTCCGGGTCGTTTGGCCGCAAATCAGCCGACAGTGAGAGTTTCAGAGGAAAAGCTTCAACGTCCGCCGCAGCTGGAGGGGGTAAATTTAAGGTCAAAGGACGAATTTATGCCTCAACTGGAGTTGCGACTCCATGGCTGAGGCTCCGTCTAGATATAATACCTACCTGTAATGTGTATTCGAATGGTTTATGGTTATGTCGGAAGCAATAAAACGATATTTCTGGAACGTACTGGCTCGGGATACAAAAGTCATTGCGTCTTCGGTGCACCCAAGAAACATTGGCAAGGCCGCACTGGCAGCGTTTTTATTTTCGCGGACAGTTTTTCCAGGTATACAACAGCAATGCCCGGAACCATTAGCATTGAAACTTACGTCCCAAATTCCAACGCCTATGAAGTATTTTGTTTTGACAGCCAGCGGGTTCTGCTTGTTAATTTTATTACGGAAACCCGCATAACTTTTCCTCGACGCAATTTGAAGTGTGGTGATATCTACCTCCCACGTACCTACTTTACTCTTTGTATCAATTAGCTGTATCTGATTCCGAGGTTATGCAGATGGAAGGAAAACTTGGCGAAAAAATCCAGTCCCTTACACTTGTACACGTGTTAAATTAAACGAATGGGTTGGAAATCAGCTATCGAGCTGTATTCAAGAATTTCATTTATGGTTGACTATAATCATGAATCGGTCTATTTATAGGTTTATGATTAACGGTACCGCTCGGCTTACATGGTCATAATTAACGGAGCGGAGGGTTTAGGTGTTTGAAAAATAAGTTGACGAAATTTACAACGGTTATATTAAAAGATTTCGAAGTTTATTTCGTAATCATAGTTTCTCTGTACTTCACTCCTGCATCCTCATTGTGTCCTTATATTCTTCAATATATAATATCACTGCATATATGTACATATTTATAACGAAATTATTAATCTGTTTTGTACAAACAAGGTGTATATATATATATATCAGCGATACATGTATACAGGTATACAGGTATACTACGAATGTATAGTAATTAGAGATTCGACTCTGTGTTACTACGACCTATCGTATACCGAGAATCATATCGTCGCGTGTATAACGCGCAGCGTTAGAATTGCTATGGTGTGTTTAATAAGTACGCCAGTATAAAGAGCTGCACCGTGCATAACGAAGATTGAGGCGCCTATAGCCTAGCGATTCAAGCGACATTGTACGTCAGTATACAATTATACATATATATAATGTGTGCCATGTATATATAATAAACGTGTATTATAACATTTCTTTGTTCTACGTATAAATTATATTTATTCAATTTTTCAGTAGGTATGTACTGCGGTCCAATCTAAGCTGTATATGGGGTATAATTATTCATGTCTATAAGAATCTGTACAGACATATATGTATACCCATTGCATTCGTCTTGCGTATACGATACGTGTATGCACATCGTATACGCAGGCATATATGTATACAATATTGTCGATACAATAGTAATAATAGATTAAGTTGATTTTTGACTATCTACAAGATCTCTCTCTGTCCATATTTACATGTATAATAACATTTAAACCGGAGATCACCGAGTATTTTACTTTTAAATATACAACGAGGTAATATAACTTTTTTATACGTGCAACGTTCTAAATAATATATTTACACAAATTACGCGTGAATTAATACTCTATTGAAGTCAGCGCATCCGTTATCGCGATTTCAGCTAATACCGCAAACGGTTTCGGCCCCCTTCTGACCCTTTCAACCGACATCACCGGTCGTTATATCGCAAAGCATTGCAACTCGCCCCCCTTTACAGTACGTAACACCAACGAAAAAATCATGAAGCCAAATTACCGATTTCAGCACTGCCCCGCCGTCAGAGCTGTTATCGGCTCACTCGGTAGCTTCAAAGAATCGGAAGAATGGCATGCCAGGACGCAGGGCCTGCTAGCGTTGGTGCAACAAGGGGGGCGAGTGCGGGGGATGAGGTTCCGGGCTGCTGTCGGGGGAGCCGGTGGTGGAAGGCGTCTGGCTGAGAGGGGTCGACGTTTGCTGAGGGAGATGATGCCGCTGCTGCTGCTGGTACCGGCGTTGCTGTTGCTGATGCTGCTGATGCTGCTGTTGCTGTTGCTGATGCTGCTGCTGCTGCTGCTGCTGCTGGAGAACGGCCTGTTGCTGCTGGTGCTGTTGATGAGCAGCGAGGCTCCTCAGCGTCGAGTAAAAGTCGTTGTAAGCTCCGGCGGCGGCGGCCGCGGCGGCGGCGGACGTCGCGACGCTAGCCGGCGGCATACTCGCGGGGTGGTAAGCCGACGTCGGGGCCTGGAGCAGTCGTTCCATGGAGAAGGCGCCGTGAGCCGGGGGCGCGGCGGCCGCTGGAAGAGGCTGCGGCTTGCACGGTAGATTCGCGGAGGCGGCCGCCCCCGGCAAAAGGCTCGCAGGGTATCCAGATGGCACGGAGTAGGGCCCGGCCCGGTGGAGGTAGGGCAGCGCGTAGAGCGACGGAGGCCAGGCGGGGGCGACGTAGGGCGAGTGGTTGAGGGCAGGGTAGAGGCCGTTGAGTCCGGTGAGGCCGTTAAGGCCCCCGAGGACGACGCTTCGCTTGAAGGCGGCGAGTCTGGAACGAGACGCGGCGGTCGTTCGTCGCCTGAGTTTCCCGGTCGTCCCGCCTATGAATACGTCTTCGCTGCTCGGGTCCAGCATCCAGTAGTTACCTTTGCCGGGGTCGTCGTAGTGCCGCGGCACCTTGACGAAGCACTTGTTCAGGGAAAGGTTGTGCCTTATCGAGTTCTGCCAGCCCTGCTTGTTGTCGCGGTAGTAGGGGAAGTGCCGCATGATGTACTCGTATATACCGTTCAGGGTAAGCCGCTTCTCCGGACTCTGCCGTATCGCCATCATGATGAGAGCGTTGTAGCTGTACGGCGGCTTCTCCGACTTCTTCTTCTCCTCCGCCTCTCGCGCCTCCTGCTCCTTCCTCGCCCCAGGACCGTTCCCCGGACTACCCCCCGCGTTGCCTCTCGAACAGTCCAACGGCGGCGTGTCGGCGCCGTCGTCGTACCCTGTCACGTCCAGGTCGCTACCCTCGTCCGTGTCCTCCGCGGTAGCATCCTGCACCGGGCTCGAGGACTGGCTCGTCGGCGTGAGGCTCTGCGGCGCCGGGGTCACGGCACAGGCCTCCGGGAGGATGCTGCGTATACTGAAGTTAGATTTCAGGGTGGCCCTGGGGGGCGGCAGCGACACGGTCACCGTGTGCTCCCCGGATCCTTCCATGTTCACCATCTCCTCAACCTCGTGCTTCGTCCCTCCGGCGCACTTTATCAACTGAAGACGTGCAGGGTCTCCGGGCCCGATTCAAACAGTCCGCATCGACACTCGCACACCTTCCGGTACACGTGACTTCGTCGGTCCGGTATTATATACGCGTATAGGTCCTATATTTTCCGTTCATAAAACACTGCTGCCGGTACACTGTTCGGGGCAAACCGAATCGTTATATCGTCCCGTTCATCGAATCACACGAAACAGTAGGCGATTTATCACTCTGCGACATTCCAAAAACGCAACGACAAATAAAACCACATCCACGGAGACCGGATCACGTACCGTGCAACCAGTGTCCGATTCCTGTTCTTCTCACTTTTCCTTCAAACTCGTTATATACATACGTACGTATATATACATATATATGTATATATATGTATGGTGCAATCTATCCGACTCTTGACGTTTTCACCTCATGCACGTTGGACGAAGACTGCCGACGACGAGCCAACGGTAGAAGCGTCAACCCGACTCTACAGACGCCCCGGGAATGGTGGGGAGTTATATACCGTTGGATTGGACCGCCTCCTAGGGTTTCGAGCCCGCCCAGGCGCCGAACCGCACCAACTGAGGGATCCTTCAGGCCGACGGACTCCGAGTCGACGCCCTCTTCGTCCTCGCTTGTTTGTGCCCAATGTTTGACATCAAACAATGCAAACAGAAGAGAGGAAAGCAGCCAGCCAGTGGTGGGGATCCTACAGACCCTTCATTCGTTTCTGTCCTGCGCCCAGCGCTTCGGTCCTGCAGGGGGAGGGGGTGTCAGGCCTTTGAGCGTCAACCTCGAGGCGCGCAGACGCGTCCAAGGAAGACAAACAGATCATCAGCCTTTCGACGTTGTTGAATCGCGACAGCGTTTTCCCACCCTCGGCTTTACACACCCTTCGTTCGTCTCCTTTTATCGTGCGCGACTTGCGTGTACGTATATTTGTTCAACGATGTACACGCTTGTACGTACACGTGCAGTTTATTGTCAGGCTTACGAAAGGTTCGCAGGAATTACTTTGGTCTGGATATAATACCACTCAAGAAAGATCACTAACGAGATCGTAAGCGATACCTAATGGTTAACAGACTCCCGATGTTTTTCAAAATTCGGCTTTATAAGATTTGACTTTGGTAAAAAATTCGTCCGTATCGCAGTCACAGTTGATGTTTCGTTCGCCGATTAAAGTCGTGGCACGCCAGTAGGTATCGTCTACTCTCGAAATGTGAATTAATCACAAGTATACTGCTGGAGAAAATCGGTTTATACCACACATTGGAAATCGTTGAAATATCAGTGAAAATTAACTCATTCTAATTCAGAGAGTATAATGTACCTACCTAGGTACAAACGCGAAGCATGCAGAATATAATTGTAAGCGTTTCACTCTTTTTCGTATTGATTTATATTATTGACCAGGTACTCGACGTGCAGCGTGTACGCAGAAACGACGAGTCCTGCGGCTACACGTTGCAGTGTTCGATTCCCATTTCGGTTTGAGCAAAGCTTTCGAATTATTTTTTCCGCTAGAAATTAACCCTGCCGATCTATTTGACTGATAAACTTAATCACTGCACCTATTTTACAAGACGCTTTTTAAAGACAGTACAATTTGCGGGAGTAAGTGACGAAAAATGTTTATTTTATTATCGATTGAATTTTCAGTTGTTCATATAGATTTCTTTTACGTCATTTCTGCGCTAAATGTTGGATCTATTATCGGTTAATCGGTGTTGTATTCGTCACAGCTTATGTTTTTCTGTGATTTGAAAAAAAAAATCATAGGGTAAAGACGAGTAATTAAGAAAATTTGTTAATTTTTTTTGAAACTTTTTCAGGGGTTGTACACTGAGAAAAGAAGGTCCTTGGCTTTATTGGATATCAAGTGATCCAAATATAATATATCCATGGATTTGTATCGTCCTGAGAGCATATTTATTCAAAGCGACAATTTACGCAGTTCTTAATTTAAAAAAATCAGTATTTACGACCAATAAAAAATAATTTAAATAAATTGAGTAGAGATTGAGGGACATAACTCACCGCGAGCTGCTCTTCCGGTTTGATATTTTTATCCAAGCGCTGTATGCTTCGTGTAAAACAAAGTGTCCCTTCACTCAAATATGTTTACAAGGATCAATGGCATATTCTTCCGCTCAAAGAAGTTATGGCATTGTACTGAAAAAACTAAAATCACATCGACTGACCCCGTATTTGGATTAAAAATGTATTTAAATAATTCAATCATTCCTTTGGTATTTGAGTATTATGGGTGTATAAATGTAGTGTAAATATGGCTGTCCCATATTTTTTTTCACTTTTTTTTTCAATACGATATGCATTGTTACTGACTGCCACCAAACAAGTGTAGCAGCGTCGCTTCAAAATAGTTTTTGTAAAACATGGATGGATCAAAACCATAACCCAACGTATCGCATCACTGCAGATAGTTGGCAGATTCGTATGAATCTAGATTAAGGGAATGCGAAGGATTCGAGTATATAAACATCTTTACAGCTACTTTTCAAGCCGAAATTCCTGCCATCTAGTCATTAAGTATTATCAAGTGTATGAATATTAATCGAGAATTCGTAACGCATTACGTGAAATCTTCAAGTACGAAATGAATATCCCTGCGTCAAACGCACCTTACAATTATGGTGAATATCCTTGTCGCAATTATCCGAGCAGCCCTGCGCTTTCATTTATCGGCGTACCTACCTGCTTGTAAAGGTAGGTACAGGGTACACAAGGTGTCGGGGTTAAACCCCAATAATAAGGCCTTGGTCTATATGCGAATGTATTGCCTATTGCAAATTGGATTATGGGCAGAACAATCAGACAGGCGCTAGCCTACAGAGTACACCCACCTTGGGTATAATATGATACCTTTATTGGAGGTACCAACAATTACCATGTAAGGTAATCGATCCATGACTACTTTATTTGCACTCTATACTCTAGAAGTGAGTCCGTGATAGGTATACTTCGTGTACCGTGTTTCCGTGAAAAAAGTGCTCGCCTTATGCGCATCCGTCAAGTCGTTTGAATTTTGTTTGCTGACAGTTACCGCCTGATTGAGGAGTCGACGCAATACCAATCTAACAAAATACTTTACCAAAACTTCGCGCTTCCCTTGCGAACATAACCGCTTCCGAGTTCCTGACAGTCGCGATTGGTAATGTGTCGGCAGCTCAATCAGCCGGTAACTGTCAGCCAATAAAATTCGACCGACGATTTGATGCACGCGCGTAGGTTGCGTACTTTCCTCATGGACACATGGTATACATATGTATATATATATATATATATAACTTTCTATATAAGCATTTCTTATAGATGGTCAATTTGAAGACGCTAATTGACGCAAAAAGAACACGACAGCCACGATTGGTCCACTTTTGTTCAAAATTACGGTAAAATTTGTTTTCACCTGTAGCGACAAATATAATTGGAATATTATAATAAAATTTTGTCGACACTACCTTGCGGAAATTTTTGGCCATGAAAGCGGTGCTGTACGCTGTGTACAATACTGTTCTGTATGTACGGTATGTACCCAAGGTTTGTAACTTGTAAGCCGATTGACCGGACCCTTTGGAGACAATGGATTGTGATTAGTCGGTGACAATTGAAGCCTAAGTCATATTGTAAGTAAATATTGAAATACCTACACCATATTTCACGAGCTCGTTTCTAACAGACAGATATTAAAAGGACGGTAAACCTTTACTCCACGATCATTACTACCTGGAACATTGGTCACTATAGTAATACAAACGTTTTCGCCTGTGAATTCGCGCAGAGTTGTAAACGCAGACTGGCACTGCCATGTCCGCGTTTAACTGCTTGTTCTCATGATAATTATTTGTCGGATTGAATTTGTTTAACATTACCTAAATATGCGTAATCTTTGGAAGAAGATACATTTCAGGGGGACATAGGCGGCGGCTGGAAGATGAAGTTGCTGGAAGACCAAGAATCCGGGGGCAGAGGAGAATGGAGCGTCCTAATTTCAAAGGCACCTATTAGGGGGTTGCATATCGGCATAAGGTTCGGGTCCAGTTTGGCATGCCTTCCGTCGGCCGTGCCGCAAAGACGAGCAAAGCCAAAAGGCACGAGAGAGGGAAAGAGAGATCCTCTTTCGAACGCGGATTGACATCTTTATATGCGGGTTGCCCCCGCCCGGGCCCCCCACCGCGGCAGCGTCGTCACCCTGCGGAGACCCATAGATTTTCCTCGCATCCCCGAAAATACTCATCGCGTGTAACGCTATAGCGGTCGGCTCTGCAGCGAGGGTAACTAGCCCCGCGCAAGATTGAACAAAAAAATTTCTTTGTAAAGAATTTTTTTTTTTTTTTTTTACCGCGTAAAGCAAATACAATGAGGTCAGAATTGAGGGAAAACGTTGATGAATAATTCACACGATCTGTAAATTTTTATTCACAGATCGGTGTACTGATGTACGGATATTTATCATCATATGAGACTTGAGAATCAAAGTGTGATGCAAATATTACAAACTTAACGCTGCTCGTGATAATTTCTCAGAATTCATGACCATTTCTTGACTTTGCCGAAACATTGCGAGAGTCGCGTAATCTTTTTCTTTTAAAACCACAATGTTCGACAAATTTCTATAAATCTCTCTAAAATCTTGTAAAATATAGTCTTTGCAAGAAAATACGAATTTCTATCCGTCATCTGATTTCAAAAATGAATTCCACGATTACAGAACATTGTATAACATTCTTCAAATCAGAGGGTCGCCAAAATCAACACAAATCCCTAATAATCATGATTTGTTTTATTCGTTTTCTAAACTTCTTTCCTCGGCCTTAGTTGAACGAACGGTTCGCCCGTTCCAATCCGTCGCTAGATGTCTGACCGGTGGAGATCTGGTAGGGGTTCGGTGTGTCGAATCGCGGACCCAGGGCGCTCATTACGTCATTATCGGCGGAGCGGGCCAGATTCGCCACACCGCTCAGCGTCTGAGCACCCCATTGTTCAGCCCGCAGAGGAAGCAACGCTGTCCGCGTACGCACGCACAAAACCGTGTTCGTTTTAAACAATACAGACGCACGTGCTCCCAGGCATTCGTACAATATTCTTTGACGGAAAAGGCGTCGTCGTCGTCTTGATCTGCATTCGGCCCTTCTTCTCCGTCTCCAGTTTCTTCTTCGGACTCCGGTACGCAATAACAAGTCTTTGGTTTGGTAAATTTCTTTGAGCGAGTTCCTTTCTTCCATGAATTTCCTGCGGTATCATCAGAATGCAGGTAGGGGAGAGGCGGGCAAAATGGGGCCCGCTAAGGAAAAAATAACGGTAGACTAGTTTCGGCGACGCAATTTTTTTGTCCTTGGCCTGAAAATAGATTCCAAGCGTTATCGACATTTTTTTAAATCCCGTTTTACTTTACAGGGGATCCGTTTTTCCCGCCTGACTTCTACAGGTTTCTCCAAATTTTCGACTCTACCGGTAGTTTCTTTTCCCCGACGGTGTGCAGCCGCCATTGTGTAGCTACGTCTTGACACCCTCGTGGTACTGGTACGGAAATGGGGAGGCTGGTCGACCAGGGTGGACCAACAAACGATGTTATTTGCTCAACAACACGCTGCACCCTGTCAGGGTAGGTATTCCGTTGCGGGGGCCCCTTGGCAGGGCCCGTGTCGAACCCCTGGGATTCACTTTTGATCCACACTGTCATGCACTGGATAGGTGTCCCTATTATATCCCCAAGTGTTGGTAGTGGTGCCACGTTCACCCTGACTTGTTCCAGTTCACGCGATCGGCTTGGAATTGATTGACGATTCCCTGGATGCATGAGCTAGACAATTTTTTGCGATCCGGGTTAATTGCAGTTAGTCGTAGTTGCGGAATTCAACAATAGTCGCACGGCACAATAATAATTATCGGCAAGGTGACTGCAGTTGAAACCAGTAATTTTCGGTTACTGCACTTAATTACGCGGGAGAAAATTACTGTAGTCTAAATATCTCCAGTAATTATTACTTCAGACATCGTTATTGATCAAGTTAGAGGAATCACTCACTGAAAATACCTTGGAGTACATTGACTACGGCAAAGAGCCATCGAGAAAACGAAAGAAATACAGTGATTACGACGAACACTTAAAAATCATCGTTGGTGACTTCGAAAATCGCCAACTTCTCGACTATCTTCGTAGGATTGCACTGCGTAGTATTTCTTTCTCTACGTAACGCGATATTTGAAAATTGATAAATTATCAAATTACTCATTGTCAGGAATCATTTTGTCCGGAATAATTAATTGCGGCTAGCGAAAGAATTTCCCCGGCTAAAATCCCCCCTGTAGCATTTTATATTTTCACCCAGATTTTTATCGAACCGTCAAAATCACACACTTAATCGTCAATTTCGTAAATTTTGATTTAATTTAATTTGATAAAATTAAATTTTCAAAGCTGTGAGATTTTATCAACGGCATATGCAGTTATAGAAATTATTTGAAAATAAATAAATCGTTCAAATTTGTCATTTAAATTTTATGCAGTAATTATCTACCGAGAACATTGCCCCGGACGTTATATTTAAAGGTAATCATTTCCCGAGGACTTCTTTTCCCGGGCGCAAATGTCGGTAATGTCGCCCCTGGGGGTATACGTTTATGGGTGTACGAGGAATGGGAGGTGGTAAAGTGAGTAAAGGTTTTCTAATTCTCACAAAGGCTGAAACGCCTTGTTTAACGGGCAACTCTTTGGGTGAGTAACAACTGACCGCCCTGCACTTTGACCCTCCCTCCCCGAATCTTTTTCAGGTAATTTCCATCGCCCCCTTGAACTGCGGGGGTATCGCTCGCAGGTTGAACTTCAGGCAGGCTTTCGGTAAGTGTGTAGTATGATATTTTGAGAGTGCGGTAGAAAAGCATGCCGAGGATCCAAAATCCAGATTAAATGTGAACGAAGAGTGAAACCGTTACCTGCCGTCCAAGCCAAGTCGCCTGCTATAAGAAACTCCGGAACTGAGAAACGGATTATCCCGGGCTAATCGGTGAACAAAGGCATTTTCTGAGACATTGTTATTACCCGTTCGTCGCGCGCCCTGCGAGGAGGAATTTGCACAAAATTTAAATCCATTTCCGACTGAATTTCATGTCCAACACCCAGAGCAGCTGAAAATTGACAAACCTTTCTGTTAAGGTTCTCACGAAATCGAAGTCAACGATTTAGGGTCAATTTTCTAACACTTCCTAGACTTTGAAGAAGAAAAAGTTTGTCATTCCACGCAAAAGGAAATTGGAATTAAATATCGGAGTGACGATTGTTGTCGTTATTATAATTCTTGTTGCTGCGGTAGGTTAGAAGGCGCATAAATCAGCCTCCTAGCGATCGCGAGATCTCCGCAGATTATCTGCTTTAGTCGACAGGTTACCGTGCTTAACTTTTTAAGTTGACCAAATCGCATTAGAATTTGGAGAAGAAGAATGAAGAACCAGAGTCGAGGCTTCCATGGTGTTTAGAAATAACTGTAGAGAGCTCGCCAAGGGCCGAAGTTATGCTTTGACGGTTCACGTAGGTAAATTTTTGACATTTTGTTCCCGGTAGAAATTCACCCTTCGTTACTCTGCAGCCTGCCGTCTCCTCGCCCTCGATTCAGCCACTTGCGAGCCAGCAGCACTTCACTCTTAGAGAGTTTTTTCAACTTTTCGTCAAAGAATCTCGTGCTGGCATTTCACTAACCCGTTCAGACCTGCACCGGAGATGATCTCCTCCTTTGGACTGGACAGAAAGCCGACAGATTAAACTTCACGCTTTTATCTCACTTCGGTTGCGTTACTTCAACGCTTTGTATACCTGCATATAATCAGTAGACTTGACTTTTCGTCAAATTTTTCTACTCGTATATTTCTGCAGCATGATTGGTAAACAATGCCAAGAAGAACAGTCCTGATACTCACACCTCCGTGTGATACAAAAACGAAGCCTCGCGTGGCGAGAAATTGTCCACGTGGAAGAGGCAAATCGCCAGAAAAAAAATTCGTCGAATAGACGTGCAACACGTTGAGTCGACGTTTGTGGATTGAATATGTAGAATAACCGAGGTAGCGTGGGAAGCAGAGGTTTCCCTGCGGTCCATTTGAATGTCGAGATTTCGCGGAAAACCGGGCAACGCCGTTTCCACTGCAGAGTCTGTTATATACATATATATATATATATATAAAGGCCTCTGTCAAATCCATAAGGGAAATATTATTCTACGCATAGAGGTGGAAAATTTCCGTGCAGGTATCGTGGAAACGGATTCGCCACTCACGGTGTAAAGTAAAAAGTAGGCATGCAGCAGCGGCAGCAGCACTGAAGAGGTTCTATCCGGCCATAACGTGTAGCAGCTTACAGAGCTAGATGCAATCGCGACGCGCAACGCGTTCACATGACCGTAACGTGTGAAGGGCCTTATATTAAACCGTGTCAAAGCGGGGTGTATAAACTTGTATAAAGTAAGAGTTGCCGGTCCGACGGATGAATTGAATTAACCAGTCGTCAGACTAGTTGATTTCGTGTAGCCTCATAGCGATGTGGTTATACATGACTGCGGGCGTCTTTTGTGCGCGCAAAATGTCGTCCAGCCGTCCAACGCGGAGGCTTTTCTGCTGCTGTTGCTGTCTATCCCTGATGCGGTAGTTATTCGCTTTGTCAACAGTCAACGAGACGCACTTAACCAAAGCTTTATACCTCAATAGAATCTATCAAGGTTGATAGTCCCGAGTAGATACCGAGGGCATTGCTTTGATTAGCCAACCTCCTTCACCGTCGCAGCTGATGATGATGGCTCTGATTAGCTCGCCGTAATGACGTGCGTACACGGAGAAACCGTTCTCTGACAATTTCGCTGAAAGGATGCTGCGTGAAGAGACTCCGGTGAATTCCTGCAAATTGGTTGCAAGTTGACAAAAATCGTCCTAAACTAAGTCGGTACTGCGGTTCCACGTCGTTGTACACTCATGATTCAGCATTCGATGTTATGACCGATGCCATATTGGCCGAAATTCGAGTTTCCATTACTCACGGTTATAATCTGTGGTTTTGAGCCCGGAACGATGAGAGCTAGAGGAGAAATCAGCGGTCAACGGAACTGTAGATGGATTTATATCCAACTTTCGGACCTTCCCAGGTGAATTGAGAGCAACGGAATACCTATGAGGATCACCGATCGGGGTTCGGTAATAAAAGTAAGGCCGATATCCGCCCCCGAAGATTTAATTTGCGTGTAACAGTATCGCGGGAGACACTTATAAAGTTACAACAAGGCATACGTGTACGTACCTACCCTCGCACATCCAGCAAAGAAGAGTGTGAGTAGATCAGGGGCGGCTAACGAGTCTCGTAAAAGTCGAAAGCTGGATTAGGAAATCGCGGTTATATCGCTCGCTGGGGACGCGGTTGTGGGGGGCAGATGGCACCACGTGTCCCGGACGGCGTTTCCGTCTGTGTGTGTCCCTAACGAGCTGCTATAAATATTGATACGTCTCCGTCCACCTGGTCTTGCGGGGGTGGAGGGGGCTGATCGCTAGACGAGGTATCGGGGCCTGCGTGGCGGGAAAAAGGACGCGAAGAAGTCCCCCGTGAGGCCGCGGCGTATGTCTCTGATATCGTGTTGCTGCTCGTATCCTTTTATCGGTGTAACCCAATGCCAATTATTCGAGCCTATAAGAGACCCTTGGCAGCTACCTCGCACAGATTTCACCCAAAGAACCAGCGTAGTGACGGACTCCTGAAACGCGAGAGTTGCGGGGTCAGTTTCCTCCGGTTTATACGTGCCTACGCATCCGATATGCGAAAAACGACGCTTCTTGCGTTTCACGAATTTGGCAACATTGGCCGAGGTAAGGAATTGCCGGTGGAACAGCGTCGACCCTCGACACGGGGTCTGCAGTGGAAATCTGTCACTATAGTGGCAGAGGTTGGGAACGAAGAAACAATTTCGCTCGTCTGGATGCAGCAGCGGCAGGAACGCGACGACCTCGTTATACAACAGCAACGCATCTGCACGACGTCGTTACTCGTTACCGTGTTTCACTTCGCATCTGTACGTGATCCGGGTTCATCGGGATCGTTGTGAACCACCTGAGCCCGATTACGTGTACACCCTGGCGGTTCTCCACTCTCGTCGGTACGACGTTCTTCTCCTTTTTGCCTTATCTGTTGCCTTGGCTTGTCACCGAGGTCTGCAAGCAGTTCGCATTTACCGAGGAACCAAGAAGAAGAACGGTTGAGGGTTACGAGTTTTGACCATAAAATGGAAACGGAATTTCAGGTAGCATGGTAAAACCGAACAACCTGCACATAAATTCGGTAACGCGGCTGCATGTGCGTCGTGGCTAAAAGCTTTGCGGTCGCGGTGTGGCCGCAGGGTACGGTGGTGGTACACTAAAATTTCTGACCACCTCATATAACTTGAAAAACTCAACCAATCGAACGCCCAGCAGTACAATTCCGGCTACAGAACCTCGGCCGTCGTTGCTGTTACAGTTGCGTTCATTGCAGTTGGGGAAATATTTACCAGCTACTGCTGTATGTGTTTACCAGGAATCATTTCGAGTCCCTCGATAAGAGCGCACTGCAAAACTTGGTGTCGATTTTTAGACGAAAGCGTAGATTCGAAGTGTCGGCCTCTTTGGGCTAGATTTGGAACCTCCTTTAACCCCCCAGAGGGAGGATTAAGCCTGCTTGCTTCATACACTCATTTAGTGCTGAAAATCGTACCTCACTAATAAAAGTCTAACGATTCTAATTTAAGAATTATATTCCAGATATTCAATAATTTATTACTCTAAGTCGTATTTTTATGTTTATGGTCAGTCACACAAATGCATGGTTTATAACTGTTGTCTAATTCCAGTTCAATGTAATGATGAATTTTGGAATTTTGTATTTATATTAACTTGAAGCGTCGCTCGTTAAAATCTTGTCAAAATGATGTCGAAATAGCCCTTTGTTTATTCATTGCGAACACTTGAACGTCGCTGTATTAATATATCTATACATAGAGGAGGAGCTACAGTTCCATTAGAAGAGTTGTAGATCGAGTGCCGTCGAAATAGGTTCAATCATCTACCGAGAGCGTTGAAACAGGGTTTGTTCTGAAATTTTCAGGAGCCGGAGGGTCAATGCAGAATTCCTAGGTTCACTTCCCTTCAAAGTAGGTCTGTACGAACCTCGGTAGGGTAGGTAACGTGGGCGCCAAATTTCTATTCGGGTTCGTGCGGCTAGAGCTGGTGTGACGGCGATGTATGCTTTCGACGAACTCCCCGAAGAGTTGGGCTAAACTGGGAAATTGGTGAGTATATGTATACAAGCACAAACAGCGTTCCTCCCTGTAGTAGGCGCATGAAACAAAGAGGCCTTATGTGTACATTGTGGCTGGACTTGGGGCGCGTAGATCGACGTGACGTTAAGCAGAAGACTGTATAATTATCCTTGGTGGTTGGAGGAGGTCGTCCGCTGCACTTGTATCGTCTTACACGGACGACGTCTAGACTTCGGATGGAAGAAAAACAGCTAGGAACAATCTAATTCTCGTTTATGACGTGACGCCCTGTAAGATCCCCGTGCACCGCGCTCCCTGGGCGAGACACGGACTTATAAGATTGGTGCAGTTGAGCCAGTGATAATAAATACATGAATAAATGAGTATAAACATATAAGGAGTCGAGATCTTGATTGGGTAATAAATCCTGTAAGCGACTCTCGTTGCAAGGGTGCGCTCTGCAGAGTGTACACACATTAAAATTTCTGGTATATTACAAGGTACGTTACATACTTCCGAGGGTTACACTCTAAATTAACTGGGAAAAACTAGATTTTGAATGTATATACGATGGTAGTGAGTGATCGGGTGTGATCTGATGCAAGCAATTGTCACAATTTGCTTCAGACTGTAACACGTAGAGTATACAAAAAAAGACGATTCTGGCGATGTGTAACGAAAACATTTGACCGAATACGATTTTTATGGTAGATAGTGGGGGTTATCTTATCACAAATGAACTGTATATAATTATGAAAGATTCTTAACTAATGACATTCATTTCATACTGAAGGAAGAAGAAATTTTCAAATGTTAAGCTGCCGCTGATCTGTTTCAAAACTGCCCTATTCTGAGCTATCCTAACATCTTTAGTTAACAGCGAAATAAAAAAATAAAAACAAGAAATTAATTGACAGAGCGAGTATAAACAAATGAAATCATAACCCTGACGCAGAGAAACGCAGCGTATGAAAATCTGATCCTGCAGTGGTTGTGGAAATATTTAGTCGCTTCGCTTTATATTCCATGATCTTTCCCACAGTCGGATGATGATCAGGCATGAACGAAGACGCAACGAAATGATTGTAAAGTAATTTAATCTTGGATTGAAGAGGAACGCTGGCACAAGATGGCCGTGTTATGATGTTTATTCAACGGTGCGGGCTCCACAGAACCTAACGCGATAAGATTAAATAAATAAATTTTCCGGGTAAATGCGCGGGAGTAAGTATATTTTTTCACGGATCTCAAGGCGTTCAGAGAGTCCCGTCGGAGTCGAGAGAGGGAAAGCGAGAGGATAGGATCGGAGAGAGAGAGAGGCCAGGAGAGCGTTCTTGAGCAAAAAAATCTGGATTCCACGGAGGACGGAAATCGGTCATCGGCTAAGCCGCGTTACACGGAATCGTGTTCCACCCTGGAAGAGTTCTCGTAAGCTTCTCCGATAGTTCTAAGGTCGATTCTCGGCTGGATCAGACGCCGTCTCTCTTCCTCTCTCGCGGGGGCGAAGTTGAAGTTCCGAAAGCACCTAATTCCGAATTATTTGACGACGAAACACGAAGTAAAGAAATCAAACCTTAGAGAAAAACAAAGTTTCGAATGGTCACAAGCCCGACGGCACAATGTTCAGAAATGCAAAATTCAGAAAATTCAAGTTACGATGGAGCAAAGTTCCGGAAAGTAAACTCCCGATAAAGCAAAATTCCGAAAAATAACGTTACGATAAAGTGAAATTCTGAAAATTAAAATATATGCACATAGCGTAGTTTACTGAATGATTCGGTGTAAAAAATCAGAAATATCAAAAATCAGAATGACCAGGATTCCGAACGTAAAAATATCAATAACTAAATCAAAAAATGATCCAAGTGGTGAAATTTCACCAATTCAGAAATTTACAGAACTAAAAATCCTGGATCATTCGGAATTTCAGTGGGTCTAATTTTTTTAATTTTTTCATTTTCGCACTTTCAGCACTTAGTTTTTTCGCAACTTTGCACTTTTTGAATTTTGAAAAAAAATTTCAAACTCGGTATTTCAACGACGCACCTTTCCGCGACTTATCGCTACAATATCTACGCGCCGCAGTCGCACACCAAACAAGTCGTTACCATCAGGGAAAACTCCGCATCGCCGAACCGCCGAGTGACTGACTTGCTCCATGGAAAAGAGCGACACGGATCTTTTACCCCGTTTCTAGCGCCGGGATTAATCAACGCCTAACCATCAAAGAGCCGAACCCACAAAATGTTTGTTTATCGTTTCTCGTTGGCGAGACGTAACCCTCCCTCGCTTTTTTCTCTTCCTTTTCGATCGGCAACCTCACGCTGCAATATAACGTTGCGGCTAATACGCATCACTCTGCACTTCGGGTCGTTGTACATATAAACGTATGGACGTATTTCTGCTTAGTTTGCCGAATTTTTCAGAATTGTATTCTTCGAGGTGATGATCGATGGACCGCGAATTCTAAGATCTCACAACAACTTTTATTTTGTATATTTCACTTTTTCTACTTCCTTCCACTGCTCCGCGTTGATTGTTTTTCTATTTGGGGAATCTCTTGCACCACTGGAACAGGTTCTTCAACTAAATCCCAGGTTTGATGATTTTGAGCATATATAACGTGTCATGTTTTATTTCCAACTTATTTTGAACTTATTTTTCTAATTCATTATACAGATATCACTCGTCTTGATTTAATAAACGATTCATCATCCAGGTAAGCGGCTGCATACTCATACCATACCTTCGAAATATATACCAATAAAATTTCAGGATATCCAAAACATTCATTTTGTCGTATCTTGTAGAATCATCTGATCGAGAGACGATATATCACGATCGATTCCACGAATCATTTTCCACAGCCGACGATGAATTGTAAAAACGAAAGTTCCCAAAAATGATGAGATAGTAGAACATAAAAGTGAATACGACATAGCCAAACTCAGGCTATGATTATGATCCGACGAAGAAGGAGAGGAAAATCCAGGAAAGAGGTTGACGGAAGATAAAGTGTGAGACGAATGGAAGAGTAGGTGTTGATCTGTCGCAGAACTTGACGTACCGAGATTTTCTCGGAAAACTCTACGAACGGACTAATCAGTATATCCACGTGACGTGAGACAGCCCTGTCCTCTCCCACCCCACCCCCCCCCCCTCCCCCTGCCCCGCTTTCTCTGCCAACGGATAAGGTTATACGAAAGACGAAAGTGAGAAGAGAGAGGCGCCCCCGCCGCCCTTGTATTTCCTACGATTCCCTAGCCGTGGATGCTTGGCAGGCAAGTGTAACAGGAGCGTTAAATAAACTAAACGTATATACACACGCATATAGTGTACACACATATGTATGTATACATGGGGCGTAGAGCATGGGCCGCGTGGGGCGCCCCTAACCACTTGGACAGCTAGTTAGTTTACACTTTGTTTTAAAAGCGTTCGCCAAACCCTGGCGGCTGCTTTGATCCGGATACCGACGCCAACGCTGACGCTGACGCCGACGCCTCCGTCGCTCGGCGTCGATACGCAAGACGCGAGTCGGGCTTTCCGCGATGCGAATCCGTGCCGACGACGAGACGTCAACGTACATATTACCTGTCACGTCGAGTGATTGCTCGACGCGTATATGACCGGCAATTAAACGCTACCGAATCAACGCCGCGAGCTCATCGCTCATTTGCGAAATACGTTATCTCTGATTCGAAGAAACGATGTACACTTGATAGACTATCCTGTTCGTTCGACATAGATCTCTCTGCGGATCAGTCTTCACGTCATAAGTTTACGCTTTTTGGCTAAATCAGGGTAATTTCAACCCATATCGAGAGCTCTGTCGCGATTTTTAACTGCCAAAGAATTCAATCCGATGATCCGGATGTAGCTGACGTATCTAAACAGAGTTGGCAGAGTTTCAACAACCGCTCGAACAATCATGTCCCATTCAGTGGTATACCTGGTAGTTCATTGAAGACTCATAGTTCATGAATGAATCGATAAACGAGAAAATAGAAATAGATTTCACCGGTACGTGCAGCGTGTATCTATATGCGTGAAAATTTACGTGCGGACGAAGACTGTGATTTTTTTGTAATACTTTTGCAGATTTCGCACAAAGACATACTGTATCGGAATTTATCCCTCCGGAGAATTATACGGATCGCTCCGCGGGGTGTTTTTCCTCTCGCGGTCATTTTTCAGCTCTCCGCCTTTTGACACTCGGTGGCGAAAGCTTCGAGTTAGCGGCGAATCATTGACTTTTAAGTTGAAAAGTCGAAAGACTCGCGATTCCATTGTGGGCCCTCATTGATCGTGCATTCGTGTCCCGGGCCACAGGAGGCAGCGGAAGCGAACAAACGGACACAAGCGGGAAGATGGACAAGGGCGTGCTACTTCTTTATCCAATCATCTCGCCATTCACGCCCTCGTTTCTTCTTTGGCCGGCTCCGGTGTCGTCCGCTTCGCAACTGGATCAAAAGTCACCGATCATTCCGAATCCACCAGGTGACGTCTTTGCACAGTTATACTTCAACTTCTCTCTCTCTCTCTCTCTCTCTCTCTACTTTTATCGCATTTTCGGACTTTTGGCGTCTTCGATTATACAGGATCTTCGAACTTGACGACAAACATTACGCTTCTGTAAGGGCGCTCCGCACCAATTCAGACTTTCTTTGTCCTCCTGTATATTAAAGAGGCGCGCATCGAGCTGCTACGAAAAGAAAGCCAGATAATATCAGAGAACGGAAAGACAGACGGATCATTTCACTATACACTTAACGAAACACAGCCACGAAGTACAAAGAAAGAGTAATATACACCACGACGCGGTACGGCCATATGTGCAATGCGTGTGCAATGCGTTTCTCTCGATGTTGCGTGCCGTAGGTCCTGGAAAGTGAGGACTACGAAGCTCGCGCAGGGAAAAAAGGTGAATCAAGAGAAGTGCAGGGAGAGAAGAGGACGCGGGATAAGAACCGTAACTAAAGCGACGTTAATCAAGAACCGAGAAAGATTCGCCGGTAAACGACGTAGCTCAGCTGGCAGCTGGGGTCGCCTCACGCTGGGACATTCTGTGCCCGGAGTCCGGAACCCAGCGTCGTCTTCGGGCCGGTCCGGGACACGCGCCCTCTCTTTCTCCTCTCCCATTCTCTCCTTTCTGTTTCTTTACACGCGCGTTTCTAGCTGCAGGCGAGAGGCTACACAGTCTCATTCGCAGCCCATAATCGCTTCTCCCCCGTTGTTCTCATGGACGCGTTCGAAGACTGCGACTTGCTTTTCGCTTCTTGCACTTGGCTCTGCGAGGATCTCGAACGGGTCGACGACACCACGGGGCTCCGACTCCCGTCGTCATCCCCTTGTGCCTCGAGACAGAAGTCCTGGACTCGGCTGACCCGAGGATCTACGGAATTGCGAGTTAAGAGGGACGGTCACCGTGACGGAAGGACCTCGCCCGCACTCCCGCAGATACTGATGTCTTTACAGCGCCAATAAATTCCCCGGGTGGCCCTCGCTCGCTTGCCACTTTTCATCCGCAATTCGTTACTCGGCGCACGCCACGCGAGTTCCGTCGATCACTCGAACCACACCCGGACTCTTCTCCTGCGGAAGCTTCGATCGGCTGTTGAGCCAACCTCAAACACGATGGCCCTGGTTCCACAAGGGCGGGTATAGTCAACAGTCGCTGCTCTCGTCTGATCTGGGCCTCGTGGGGTATGCAAAGCGGAAATTATAGGACACACCGTGACGTAGTGCAGGAAGAAATCGACTGCGACTGGATTATAAGATCCACCCAGGTTTCCGAAGTCGGTAGAGCGTGACAAGGAGCCCGTTTGATGATCGATGAGATGGTCGCATTGCAGAAAGAACTTTCCTTCGTGTATAACTGACAATGAGAAAGAAGGATCGTCGACCCAAAAGAATGGTACTTGATTCAACCGGAACAGGCGAATAGATTAACGGTCAGGCTGTAGGTGTACTTCGCAGAGAAACGACCGATTTTTCTGTTCAATTATCAAACAGTTCATGAACGAGACGTTCAATTGGGTATCCCATCTTTGCTCACAGACATTACGTACACGCGTATTGATTTCATCGCGAACACGCGTGCGTGTGCTCTCTGGCTCACGTCAGGCACATCGACAAAACATGAACAAACGCCACGTGAGTATTCTTCGGAACAAGTTTCTTGTTTCAGAATGTCGACCGGAAACAGGTAATCAAACGAACAAAACGTGGCAGAGAGCCGAATGGTTTATTCACAAGGGTTTATGTACACTGCTGAAGGAAGAAAGTTTTTGTCGTGAAGTTGATGAAATTTGCGCTAAACAAGATACTGCAGCAGCCTGTGCAGCAGTTTATACACAGTGATTATTGAAACTGTCATAATGAAGGTGAAATAGCGCACATCGCGAAGATGTACAACGTGTATATACGTCACAGCTGGTGCGTCAATTATGAATGGGAAATGGGAATGTTTACGGAAAGAATCTGACAGTTGGACGACGAGGCGGACGCGTTTCCTCGTGTTGTACAAACTAATTAGAGGTGCGGGCACAACGGATGATTTTGTATTTCAACGAAAATAGCGCCAGTATATTTAGAGACAATCCATGCTGTTGTGGGTGAAAGGAGATCGGTCATCATCCACGCTGTGGGTGTGTAGATGTGCACAGTGTACATTCACAGTATCGCTCTTTCCGTTTCCCCAAATTGTGTCGTGCGCCTTTAATTCCTCGCATGTGTTTCACAAACGAACTGCCGTAAGCTTCCTCTACATTAACAAAGGCCTACAATTACAAGTTTCTTTGACTCGAGCAACAGATCCGTCAGAAAACTGGGTAACCACAGCCTGAATGACAGCTCACATTTAGGCAAAATTTTTCATAACGTCTGCTTATAGATTCAATCTAAACGAAGCTGAGCCAGATTCTTTAGAAGCCGGTAAAGCTTTCGCGTGTATAGGTCGGTGCGAGTCGAGTGAATATCGGGGCTACGAGGTTGTTTTAGAGATGAAAAAAATCCTCATATTTCAGCGTCAAAATTCAGCATGGCTGCGCAGACAACCAGCGGCGTTAATAAACCGGCGAATTAATCTTGGAATCAAGCTTGCGCGCTCTTTGAGCTGGCTTTCCGGAACGCGTCTCTACGTGTGTATTTTCGAGTATATTAGGCAACTTGTTTTCAGACAATTTACAAGCGGTTACAGGCAGCTCAACACCCACCCCGCGTGTCGCGAGTGAGGTGATCGTGTAAGAAACTGACTGGGGTGGAAAACGCTTCGAAATGCGTGGAATAAACCAGGCGATGCTCCTCGGAAGACGTTTTGCCGAAGCACCAGCATGTGTGCCAGCTTAGAGAGCCGCGATATAATATATCCTTGGTAACTTATGGCCTCCTTCTTGTTCTTCGTCTTCTCCCTCTTCTTCTTACCAGTTAGGTGCACGCGGGCCAGCCAGCATCGCTTCCCACCCCATGTCCTTCCTTCCTTCCTTCTTCTTCTTCTTCTTCTTCTTCTTCTTTTTATTTCTCTACTGCCTTAGCGACTAGCCCCTGCGCACTAGTAACGCCTATTTGTAAATACGGTCTACAAGGTGGTTCGTGTCGTCGTCCGGGGATTTAGGGATTCGGGGATTTGCTTTACCGTCGACAAAATGTAAAACACACTCGGTGACTGCAGATATATCGGTTCCGGCCCCAGCCGGCACTTCGCGGAACCTACTCCAACCCATGAAAGTTGAACGAGTAGGGATTATTCCTGAGTATAAGTATACGCCTTAGTTACATTACTCCTATATGTATATGCGGACGTATACTGTGTATATTAACCTAACCCGAGTGCTACGATCGAAATTACATGATTATATTATCAATGCCGTTCCGTCACTCTCGCCTTTTGAGGTTAGCTTTGAAGTTTCTTGAACCTCTGATTCGAATTCTCCGCCCATGAATTACCCAGAAAGCACCGGCCGGCCAACGTTTTTCGAAACGCACGAAACTCAGGGTACTCGGGGTATCGACGTTGCGTCATATCGATCATTAAACATCAGCTGAACGCGGGTATAAACATCAAAACCGGAAATACAATGATTTATTTTTTCTTCGCCTTTTAGCAATCTGTCAGTCATTTGTCAGTTCGAAACTCAATGGCAAGTGTGTGTAACTTATCAAAGACTGCGTGTACGGAAAACTGTACGGGACACTCAACTCCCAGCAGAGTTTCCGTTCGAAGGGATATATCTACTCTGCACTCAGAAGGAAGGTATCCCAAGACGATATCTCCGATTTCATTTCTTTTGCAATATGTTATAATAGGCCAAAAACTAAGCGACACGTATTTCTTTTCATCCGCCACTCAACACTTTAAGGGGGTGAAACCACCTTTTCAAGCAAGGCATGTCAACGGGTGATTTGACATTTTTTTTTTTTCATTTGAGAAAATTACATTTTTCATTTCTCGTTATAAGAAAACTTCTCCGGTTGGATCGGTTAAAAAATATTATGTTCTTGTGGGTGAAACTGTCAAATCGCTCCTTGACATACCTTGCTTTGGAGAGTGGTTTCACTCCCTTAAAGTGTTTAAGGGCAGATAAAAAATAAAGGTATCGTTCAGTTTTCACTCGACTATGACATATTACAAACGAAATCAAATCGGAGATATCGACCTGGGATACCTTCCTTGTAAGTGTGCATGCCATATCCCCTCCCTCGCTACCGATTGACTCAAGATTTCAATGGGTTGTCGAATGAATCCTGACGTTTCTTACACACCCGATTGTTATTTATCCGTCGAACAGGGTCTCCCCTCTCCTCTCCTCTCCTCTCCTCTCCTCCACCCAAAGGCGGGGGTGTCCATAGAAAGAGCGAGGCGTACGTATAAAGTCCGCTAACGCGTCTCGTTAAGGGGATCAGCTGCGGCACATTGTCGGTGCTAACAAGCGCTAAATAGAGAAGTTGTAGCTTGTTGTCGGTCTGCGGGGTGTCTCTCCGGTTGCCTCGGGGGAGAGTCCAAGTCCGCAGGGATGCTGCGAGTAGTTTGCTCTCCTTTTCCACTCTTCTCTCCGCGCGAACCTGCGAACGGCGAACAAGCAGTTACATAGGAGCCGACAAGGCGAGTCGGGTTCGGAAAGTGTGTGTGTGGGGGGGGGGGGGGGGAGGTCGTTGTTAAGTTGTCCGACAGATGTCTCACCACGTGAAACCCTCGTCCAAATAACCAAATACCAAAACGAAAACCACCCCTGGTGCGCGGAGGCGCGCGCTGCCTCACACTCGTGTTTTTCCTCTGACAATCCAATTCGACCCGTACCTTGTGTATGTACAATACATGTATAATGCCGACGGATGTTTTACGCTTTGTGCAAAGGTGTCCCTGATCCTCCGGTGTGGATTTCGATTTCTATACCTTCGACGCGTAGGTATACGTATGCGTGCTAGGCACGTGTTTTTACTCTTTGTATATTGATAGAAAATAACGGTGTGCCGATAGAGTTGTAGGACGGTATGCGCCCCGCGTGTAACTAAAGGGTTTTTACCGTACCTACAGTATTTTATATTGTTGTGAAAGATACGTTCCGACGTATGTGGGTACATACTTATGTGTACGCTGCATGTACATCGGCTTAGGCAGACTTGGAGAACGCTGTTACTGCACTTCGGAAATCCAGCAATTATTTTAACAATGGAATCGATTTTACTCTCGTTTTTTATTTTTCCATTCTTGTTTCGACCCGTTTTATCTCTGTTTATCCGATTGAGTTTTTCCGTCTGGTGTTTTTTTTCTTACTAATTGCGACTATCAGACAGGGGTGGCGACTGAAATTCGGAGAAAAAAAATTAATGATCCCATGTGGGGCAAGCGGTCGTGAAGGCTTATGTAACGGGCGATTTGAAATCCCTCGTCATTATACGATTTTTATACTTTGGTAGACTTTTATTACAACAAGTGTGTATCAATCACATCGTAAATACTTCTCAACAAGAAAGAAGGGACCGTGGTTTCCACGATCCGGAAAAAATAAACCTGAAACTTCGTACTTCTTAATTCACCACTGACAATTTGTCCTTAACTGCGCAGTCCTGCATATTTCGAAAATTGAAGATCAAAGAAATGAGAATTGAAATTTTAGTAAATGACCGCAAGCATTGCAAAAATTGAAAGAAAATAATACCAATGATCCATCGGCACCAATCTCAAAAACCTGGAGAAAAACATCCAATATTTCATCTCCGATATTGTTAATTAGATCAGCAAAATCTCTCCGGCCTACGAATCGCACGGTCGTTAATGAAATAGTTATGTATTATGCAGGAAATAAGGATGAGCCGAAAAGCCCAGCTGCAGATCTTGGTCGCCCTACTTGGCGACCGAAGTAACCGGAAGAGCTTCTCAATAAAAAGGTAGCCGGAGGAAAGGTGGCACGCACCAAAATTAGCACCGGGGGTGAGGTAAGCGCAACGCAATACGCAAGGCCCCGCAGGTTTTCGTCCGAATTCCATTACCTGCGAAGTTTGAGTGCCGGCGTACACGTGCAGACAGAGCTTCGCGCGGCTTTGAGCCACAGAAGGCAAGGTGAGGCGAGCCTCGCTCCAAGTTCCGCAGGTTCTCAAAAGTCGCTGCACAATGGCCCCGAGCTCCAGGACCCAAAGCCGCGTTAAAGCGACGCGCGCTTCCGAAGTACCTGCAGCCATGCCGCGGGGGCGGGCAGAAGGGGTCCTTCAATTTTTCACGAGTCACGCGCGAGGATCCGGGAGAGTGGCGAGGATCATATCTATTTTTAGGAGTTTTTTTTTTTTTTTTTTCAATGAAAACACTTGGAACAAATTTTTTTCTCTGTTACCAGTTAGGTAGTGATGTAAGGAGAAGCGCCACAGCAAAAGCTTTCGAATTCGGAGTCGTTCGCTACCTGTACGTGCCATGCCGTCATTTTGTTGTTAACTTCAATGAAATAATTCCGAAATGTTCTAGAAACTATGAATAATAAAGCCTTTAAATTCAAATAAGTCCAAGTGTGTTCATTTTCTTAGAAAAAAAAAAAACTCCTAAAAATAGGAATGATCTTAGAACTTCCAAGACCGTCCCCCCTCCCCCCTAACCGCAAAAAATAGAGTTCAATGCCTTATGCTTCGTGCAAGAAATTATTTTTATAATTCTGTGGTCTTGATTGGGTATAACCCGTGTGAATTTGATCAAAGACCTGATTTTCCTCTAGAAAAAAGTTAAACCAATTGATTGGACTAGGTATAAAAATTCGTAATCTTAGATCTTGCGCTGAAACGATTTCATCAAACCGATTCTCTAGGCTATTTGGTTTAAAAATCGGACGTTTCTTTCCCTGAGGTAGGGTTTTTGGATGTGCCATACCATTGTATGCTCTCTAAAACGAGAAGCATGTTGCTTCTTTCCACGTATCGGATAAATTTTTACGACCGAATATCCTCACGCGGGGTTTTTTGATACAAAGAAATACAGAAATGTAGAAAATAGTAAACACAGAGTCTCGCACGAACAGCCAGTAAAAGTCAAATGACGAAAAACCGTACGAGTTATCGACAGTGGTGATTTACAATTTATTGAATCAGAAAAAAGGAAGTTGACCTGTATTATGGCTTTTGGACGAGGGTAAAACCGTGGAAACAAGTCATTCGAAAAGAGCCGTAAACGTCGGCGGGAAGTTGTGTGCAACGTCTTCCAAAATGAGCCTGATGCTGGATCCGATGAGAGACGAGAAATAGTTAAGAAAGGTAAAGGAGCCGGCCTCAGGAGCGTAACAGCCGTCAAGGCCCCATGTCAGGGAATTCTACCCTATTATTTTCACCTCTCAAACTAAATTATATATACGACCCAAGTATACTCATCGATTCTCTCAGGACCAATAATATCGCAAATAGTACAAACGGTAACAAACGATTTTGCCAACAGATTGATTCATTCGGGTCTGTTCGTTTTCGTATTTCTGGCATTCAGTGAGGGGCTTGATGTTCTTTCTTACGGTCTTGGTCAGGCTGTACTCATTGTGAGGAGAGCCAGAAGTCCACAGTGCTTCGTTTGTTCTCGTAAACTCTGGTGCGCCCGAGCGAGTTAAAAAGCTCGTTTCACGGTCCTTTAATCTTATTTTACTGCAGCTTTACCGGATCTTTATTACAATAATGTTGCCAGGGATCCTTTAAAATTCTATTACCCGCGCTCCAACGCGTTTCCATGGTCTACCGTCACCGAAAAGCGTAAAACTAAAAAATCGACTTTGGTTCACCATCGAAAGAAAAATAGACAACAGCAAAAATTGCTCTTCAATAAGTACGCACAAAACTCCAAGATTCGCTCCCGTTGTATTCGTGCGTAAAATTATGCGGTCTATGTCCTGAAGAATATCCCAAGGAATGAGGACGAGGTGACAAGCGATCGGCTGCATGACGTAAACGATGCACGCCAGTCCGAAAAAGATCGAGGAAGGTAACCGGGGAGGGAATGAATAATTGTGGGGCGAAAGACAAAAAACGTCATTCCGTTTAACAAGGTGGAGGGACAAGGGTGCAGCCAGCCGGGTGTCCACGTGTCGGCCACGACGTAGACGCGCACACCGCGCGCTGTCATTAAACTCCTCGTTATCGGGATAAACCCGGCGAAGCCATGGCAGGACCACCAGCTGCACACCCTGATTGGTTACATTACAAATCCGTGCGTCCCGACAAACGGCTGGGTTGTTCACGACACGGAACGATCCTACGTGGCGGGATGTATCGAGGTCAGTGCAGCCAGCCGGTTCGACACGTCACACCCCGAAAACGGTGCAAATTGGAGAAGGAAGACTACAGGACAGCGGACTTTTTCGAAGGAGATCCAGTGACGAGTGCAAGGGTCACTTGCGATTGCGGAGTTCTCTGGATAGGCAACGAGGCAAGTGTACACGTTTAGACCCAATTATTGACCCTTTTGTTTTCCACAATTATAAATTTAATGCACGAATTCTGAATTTCTGGATGACTAAAACCAATCGCTAGAGGGTTAGACGCCACGAATTTATTTTTTGGTTACTTTAGAGCTAAGGATCAAACAGACAAGGCCAAAAGAGGTCAATAATTGGGACAGGGTCGATAACTGGTACATGCACCTTATAAGACTTTATTACCACGACTCACGAGACAAACAGTAGGGTGTAGTCTTGTTAGATATTCAGGGATTCGATCGATTTCGCCGTTCGTCGGATACTCGAGGTATTCGAACGTGCGTGTATAGTCAGAGTTTGGAAGCGAAGGCGTTCATTGTTGTTCCTTCCCATTTCCCACTCCTATTACATTACGTGGGCTTTTAAATAAAGCGGATGCTGAACGCGTTATACAGCCTCGATTGAGATTTCCTGAAAACCTCCGTATCGGACCATTGTCGTTGATCAATTAACGATCTGTACCGTAAACCTCAGCGCATTGTGCCTTTTACCTGCCCGCGGATCAGGCGCACCTTGCTCCAAAGGACACGAGAATAATAAGATATTCGCTGGCAAAGCAGAACGCGGGTGTTAATCGGTAAAAAATATCGAAAAAAAGTTTTCATCCTCCCGAAATACAAATCCCTGACGAACTACTTATAAACTTATCCGACCATCCGAGGAAGCTTGTATCTACGTTACTTCGCACCGATATTCGATATTTGATATGGTCCCGGCTGGATAACGAACGGCGAGTGAAAATCCAGAGATTCGAGCGTGATGTCGAAATGATTCGGCCTCCGAGAACGGGAGTGGAGGGTGTCGACGGAGCCTCGTAGAATCCCCACGTAACACAGATCAGCGCGCCCCCGACCCCCGACCCCCGATTCCCGGGACGAACTGTAACAAATTCATGATCTACTGCGCTGGATCCCGCAAGAGTGCCGGAGGAAGAACGGAGGAAATCTAGGGGTTGGCAGAGCCACGTGCCTCGTGAGAAGTGATACCGAGCGTCGCCACGTGGCCTCTCGACGTGAAGCCGTGTTTGGCCTATTATAATAGCGAGAGGGGATCGCCCTCGACAAACGTGGATGATAATTTGATATCACCAGCGTAAATACTAGCGCTGTAGATCCTCGATGCATGTGGGCCGCAGTCGTTGCACAGCCAGCAGCCTATCCAAACCCCGGACTATATCTCTTTATTACACGTCACGAAGTATCCTTTGTAGGTAGGCACGTATAATGCCGCACACATCGTCGTCCTGTTTATGTTGGTAAGGATCGCCGTTTTCATTCCCGTGGTAGGGTGAGTTCATAATAGTGTGATAAGAAGTTGGGAAAAAATATTAGAGAAATAGTTGGAAGCCTGTCTAGCCGTAGTCCGCGAAGGCTACAATTGTGTAGGTTAGGGTGGCTCGTTTGTTAACTTTGTTTTTTTAAGCTAAGTTTTTTTAAAAAACTGTCGGAAAACCTGGAGTAAGTAGAAAAATATTTACCTTAAAAAAAAAGGTTAAAAAATGAACCACCCTAGTGAAGGGGTGGGGATGAAACGAGGTTGAGTTGTTAGCCACGTCGTCGTCCGCGGAGTTGAAACGAGACGCCGACGTCGGGGCGTCACCGAAGCGTCGTTACAGGACCCTTGCATTCTGCAAATAACCTTCCCTCCGAAACAAACAAGGGCCGGCGAATCGAAGGTGGACAAATTGAATTCCCGCTGTGTCGACCTCGCGCCACGTTTTCGCGCGTGTTCCCGTATCACGTATGCACGATGCACGTATGCATGTACGGGCATAGCATAGCATTATACGTATGTACAACAATCGCATTTTTATTTTTTTACTTTTTTCAACATCTGCAGATTATATAATTCTCGTCCAGCGGTGATGAATGGACCTGAAATACAAGCAAACTACCTACTCGAATTACCTTCGCAAAAATTATTTCTTCCGTTTTTCATGTTCGGATTGTTCCGAGAATCGGCCTACAGAAATCGAGCCTCTCGGTGCGATTGGTAGTGGGGCAGTGGTTGTGCAGTTCCCATAAGGTTTTTCACGCGTTTGTCAGAGCGAGAAGCCGCTCACCCCTGGGTCGTCTTTCGGTGACCCCGCAGTGACCCCCCGTAGAGACCGTAGAGACCGGAGATCCATCTCGGACCCCGGAGACCGCGTGGCGCCCGCGGAGTCGTGTCAACCGACGATGAATGCAACGTCGAACACGCGCCATAGTTGTGGCCTAGTTTGCTAAACCTAGCCTGTCCCTAGTTGCACAACCTCTCTGCAAAGAAACGAGTGAGAGAAACAACGTGCAGTTCAAAATAAAGCTGCTTGAATCATCCCTAGCAGCAGTCCGAAATTCGTATCATTTTGTACAACTTTTCCATTGAATGTTTGTAAAGTATAAGGCAGACTCACCGCAAACGCGGTCCAATGTCTCAAACAATCGCCAAGACAAGACATGTGCAGATGAATAACCAAAGGAGATCTGAAAAATGCGTTCCTGGCAAAAATTAAGGTAAAACGAACGACCTAAGATATAAACTGCGGACACGGGTAAAAGCCCGAGCTACACCCAACTTCGGGGTCCAAAACGACGTCTACTTGCGTCTGCCGTGGTCGGTGTCATAAATCTTGTATTATTTACGACAGCAAGTGTTTTATATTAGGCAAACGTAGCAGTGTGTATGTTTCGTGTGGTTGGGTCGGTCCGGTAACAATCTGGCGTAGAGCCGCATTATGCAATTTTAGTGCGGTTTCGGCTTTTGCGGAGTGATTCTGTTTTCCGTCATTCCTCGGCTTTCGAGACTCAAAACTCATGCGATGTAGTCAAGATTTTCGGAACTGAGTCTACTAACTGTCAGCAATTGATGATCACCATTTGGCAAACACTCAAACTGTTTCCCTGATAAACTTTCTCAATTTCGAACAGGCTCCAAGATCACTGTTCTGTCTTTGACGCTTCACGGTGCAGTGTTATTTCACTGCAAAGAAGAGTCGAATATTTAAGGGTGCCCCAA
Organism: Neodiprion pinetum; assembly: GCF_021155775.2. Taxonomy (NCBI): domain Eukaryota; kingdom Metazoa; phylum Arthropoda; class Insecta; order Hymenoptera; family Diprionidae; genus Neodiprion; species Neodiprion pinetum. The sequence goes on from NC_060234.1 coordinate 43,410,608, forward strand.
GTGTTTTCATTGTCTTAAAAAAAAAGCCTAGCAAAAAATATGATTTTAGACCGCTCAAGATGTAGCCCCACCTTCCCCCCTAATTTCGTTGGATAGTGCAGAGGTAATGAAAGAGCCACATTAAACATGCACGAGAAACGAAGTAACCAACGATTGCAGGATCCGGTAACGAACCTGCAATGGCATGTGTATACCCGAGCTGTTGGATATTTGCAGTACCTACCTATTTGAAAACCTTGACAAACTTTACGGGCAGTATCTGAAAATTTTTACAGCTTAACAACCCTTGGCCGAGAGGTAAAAGCCCGCGGTTTCATTCTCGGGGCCGCAAGTTTTGGTTTACCGAACTTCTACGATTGACCTGCAACGTGGAACCAGCGGAACCGAGACGGTGAAACCGGGGTCTGTATAATTGACCCGTAAATTCATAGTATTATGATTTAGTGCGGACCAGCTTGGAGCCAGAAGAATAGCGACCGAAAACTCCTCCGCTGTTGAATCGATGGCCGCCGCAAAGGGCCAAAACATCCTACATTTTTATTACCAATTCCGTTTGTTCTCCGGTTTAGCCTGCGTGGTGACGCGTGGGGCGAAAGTGCGGAGAAAGTTTATCGGAGGTTCAAAATTTCTCGTACCGAGCCATAAATTCTCCTCTTACACAACATTCCACGCAATGTTTATTCCAGGGACGGATACAAGGTAGACGTATTTTCACAGTCAGGTAGCGTGTGATAATAACTCTGGAGCACAACTTGGTCAGAATCATGTTATAAACTTTATTTCCACAAATGGCAAACAAACCGTATAATACAATACCGTAGGTAATCGGGTGGTGACCATGGAAATAACAATTTTGCAACTGCAGCCTGATATCCTCTAAATCCGTGTAATTCTAATGGACAAGTTGCAAAACCCGCAGAAGAGCCCACGATATTGATTGTTTTGCTTAAAATTACTTTTTAAGTGGTTTATCAAATTATTGTAAATCTTGGAGTAAAAATAAAAGTAGAAAGCTGGCGGAAAAGCAGTTACAATTGTCGAACATCTATTGATCCATCAATCTGGTAACGTTTTTTACGTTTAAAAATCGCAAAGGTACTCATCAATGGTGGGACGGTATTTTTTCGAGCAATATACATACAATCTATAAAATAAAACGAAAAGCTGACAGGAATACACCATCAAATTAAATCACTCGCGACAGACGCCGATCTAATCGAGCAAGATCATTAACCTGCGAGGAAAGATCCGAAACCATTTCTGAACAAATATTTCGCTCTTATTGCTGAGTAAGTTATAGCTTAGCCCGCATGACGTTAACGAGATGGTTACGATTAAAGCTGGCTCTAAACGCACGTGACAAACGTTTGGCAAGAATTCAAAGACAATTTGGTTGTTCGCAAGAACGTCGTATGAGAGGGGTGTACATGCACTATTATTCCGTATCCCGTAATACTGAACCGAGAGAGGAATAACTGAAATTGTGAAATGTGTCTCCCTCTGAATCTGGTATAATTCGCTAACACATCGGCTGAGCTGTAGATGGGTACCAACATTGTTCTATTTTGTCTTTGTCAGTTTGTCCCACGGGTGTATTGTTATCCAATTAATACTGAGGGTGCCAGATCACTCTCGACCTTTCTCACAAAGGGGCGACAAATGTTGCCAGTTATTGCCCTGTAAATACACCCCTATATATCGGTAATGCAGGCATGGATAGTAGCGTACCATACAAGTAAGGCTGTACGCTTTCTCACATCTCGAATTATCAAACATTCTTAATCGAAGGCGTACTGCAATACTAGAATACAATTTTTGTCAATGCGTTTGCACGTTGGGACCACAAATGAAAACAATTTCAACAGCATAACATTTCTCGTATATTTTAATTAGTCTACGAAATAATGTTTCTTACAGATTCCAAACACTCGATGTTTTTTCCTTTATTTTTTCTTTCCTTAAAACAGAAAACAATCGGACTTCCGACAATTCACTGTTCTCACGTGAAGAATTTTTCTTAAGATGAGAGAACGTGCACTTCTCCTGCCACTCGCCTGATGGAAGAGAGGGATGTCTTGGCTTAAGCCTGCACTGCATGGATGAAAAGATTGAATGTGGCTCATTCGGGGTTCATAGGAGACAATTAAAGAAGACATATTTCCACCTTTCATAAACCCGCCTTAGCGAGGACTAAAGGATCTACAGGTGCGCAGGGGTTGGACTTGAAACTCCGCGTCTCCCCGCCTCGGATTTTTACCAAGAGAGACTAATCCTCGATTTGTCACTCGACTCTTCAGTCCGATTCAATTTTCCTCGGCGAATCCGTCAACGTCTCTCCTTTCCGCAGCGGCGTCCCCACCCCCGGCTTTTCGTTCTCCCTTAGCCACCCCTCTAAGGACACCTGGTTGAATAACATTTCTCCACACATTGTCACCGGTTAGGTATATTATGGCTGAAACGACCGAAGCCTGATCTCTGCTGATTAATAATAATAACTGCCCGGGGTAAGTCTTCGCCCTCGAGGCTTTTCAAGGCGGAGACAAACGACAGACGTATCTAAGTTGGAAAAATTGTCTTCGTCCAAAGATCCTGCGATCCTCGGTGACTGTGAGCTATGGATAAACGAGATGAATTCCGAGATTTAGGGATTGCACGGATTCTTTCCTAACATTTCGGTTTACGATCGACTGCAGAAGAGGCGCCGAGTCTCGGAGTCTCAGCGTTTCTCGTACCATGCTGCAAAGGGTAGGGATAAGGAAGAGAAAATGCGCAGGGGACGGTGAGGCATTATCTTCTTGAGCGTAGCCGCTTTGTCGTCTGGTAAACGTCGTGACTAATGAAGAAGAGGAAAACGGCTACCGGAATTTTCGGCTCACCACGCCGTGACCGAGTAACCCACTGCAGGATACTTTCACCGGTATAACCGAACCCGAAGACCCATTCCAATTTTCCTACCGAGCTTGATCAAGGCCATTGACGATGACTTCCATCCCACGATCGGGGGTTGATTTACAACTGTTTTGAGAGGCGTACTCCTCGCCTTCAATCCTCCAACTCTACACGCTTTACCAAGGCACGTTTGCTACTGTTCTCAACAATGTACTGTGCCACCCTATGCAGACTTGTACACGTCGTGGAACCGGTAGCAGCCGCAGGACTGGTGCAGAAGCGAGTCAGAGTTCACTCTCTCAGTTGTAAATCACATCCTTGGAAAATGAAAGCGGGAGAAATCACCTTTCTCCTGTCGTCGTTCATGAAAAAGAAGAAGACAGAGAGGAAGAGGAATTGGCAAGAGAGGAACCTTATGGAAAGTACGATGAAATCAGAAGAAGAAGAGGGGCGAGGGAAGAATGAAGGAACAATGTAATCCGTTCTCGGTGAAAAAATCTGCCCCACCAATCGGTAGAGCCTGCCACAACAATTTCTCCGTTCATGATGTAGGTTACTGAGGCAACCCTCGAGCTCACCTTAAAATGACCTACTGGTTTGGTGCTTCACTGGTTTACTGCTTTACTGCCCTGTTCTAAATCATCGTTCCTATCGTTGGCTCTGCAGTTTCTCTACGGTCACTTTGGGATCAGGCCTTCCCAAGGAGAGATCTAGCTAAGAACACCGTGTAGGCACTGCTAAGACACTGGGATGCAGATTATTTTATTCACCCCGAAATCTTCTATCAGAAACTAGGAATATTGTGATGATTTGCAATATCGTAGTTTATAACGTTATACAATAGCTACTGAAGCTATCTACTTGGACTCTCGAAGTTTTACTCTGAGTACCAGTCCCTCTGCCTGCACTGACCTAAGTTTTCAATTGGGTATCAACCATCAAGTAAAGTCACGCTCTATTGAGGAATTTGGACTATACAAGCACCCATGACGCCCAGAACTGTCAGCCACTCTTATCGGACCACTTGTGATCCTTATCATCCATTAACGAGGTTGTATCGCTACGCGCCCATCAAGGTACAGAAATATGAAAACAATAAGATGGCTTTGCTAATACTCATATAGCAAACTTGTGTGTGCTTTCCCTTCATGCACAACTTATTATACGTTGGTTGTTAGTTCCATTTATTTGATCTAGATATCAGACCAAACGACCAATCTTTATTTCAGAATAATCAATTGACCAAACCATTTACAACAATAGATTCATTTACAACAAAGTTCTTTCTCTTCCTAAGAAACAAAAAATAATCATAATAGGATAGTGAAAAAATAACAATACTTAAATTAGTTTTTACTCAAGATTAAACGTTCTCGTACGTTGATATTAGTAAAATTTTTTTAAATTTTTGGAAAGATTTCCGTAATCTTACATATAAATCAATTGACAGGTCCATGGATTTGGTTTGGCTGACGCATTTCGAGCGAAAAAACGCAACGTAACAATATTGAAGATCGAAAGTAAGAGTGCAGTTCACGCATCGAGGTATCCTCTTTCGTTCATGAGCGGAAGTATTCGTTTCATCATTCGAATCGTGTTCGGCTTTGCATACGCGTTTGTTCTAAACGTGCCGTCCTTCAAGAGCTGATCCATACTCTCAATCTCTTCTTTATCCAGCATCATCCGTGGGAGAAGAAAGAGTCCCGACACCACAGCGTAGACTCGTCGACGATACATGGCCTCCTTCAAATGCTCCATTGTCGGCGATTCCGTCCTGCACCTTAACCTCTTCATGTTCAGTGTAAGCGTCTCCAGGTAAGTTTCCAAAAGCTCCGTTTCACCCGGACCGCGAATCTTGAGCGCCGGATTTATCCCGAGAAAGTATAAGAGATCGATCGCTGGCGAGGAATAGCCAACCATTTGGTAATCGACCTGGAAACGTAATTTCAAAATTAGGACCTTTCACGGTACTTGGATGACTTTTGTTCTCAGCGCAACTGTTTCGAATGACAACCCAAAATACTGCAGTTTGAAGTGTGCCATTGTCAGACCCTTTTTAGCTAATCTTTGCCGTATTACCAAAAGTATGCGTACAAAAACTTGTTCAATCGGTTTGCCCGATCTATCTTCAACGAAGAGCATGTTGTTGACCCAGGCGTCGCCGTGATTAAGAACACAGAACTCCTCCGGATCGTATTTGTAAACGTCTTGAATCCTCTGCTTCAACGATCCAATGACATTCTTCAACTTCTTCGCGGCTAAAATACAGTCCTCGTCCAACCACGTCTGCGCGTTTTCGCGCAAACGGATCAGACTGTTAATAGCCAGGGTGTAGAAGTTTGGATGTGTTGTTGAGTCAAAAATTCCCTGCCTGAAACGCCTGATTGCTGCGGGGTTCTGGAACGATCAAAAGACAATTATCTGACCTCTTCAGGTTCCATGACTCTTTCGAACTATTTTGGTACTAATTGACGGAAATTTACCGCTGTGACTTTTGTCACGTGTCGTAATGATACGTACCTCCTCCGCCAGAGCTACAGATCCAGCATGAAATCTGGCGAGATTCTTGATAGCCATAGTAGCGTGAGCCATCGATAGTCCTTCCTGTCTGTCTTTAACGTGAAATCCCTCCGGTGTCAGATCCTCCATAATAATAACCCTAGGTGGCTCATCTCTTCCGTAAACCAGCTTTGGGCCAAGTCGAATCCCGAGTGCGGTCTCGATCCGTGGGAGGACGTTCTTGAGGATACCGAGCTCGACAGTGAAGAGCTGCTGTTCTTGGACCATTTTCACTAGTCTGGAATCGCCCACCGGTTCATGCTTCGAGATGAAACTTCGCCTCTCGCATATTCGGCAGCCGGCGTCATCCTGAGTTGATGAATTCCTCGTGAGCTCAACCCCGATGCGCAGCATGTCGCTGAGGAAATTTTCACCTTTCGCTGTCGCTCGCTCTTGCTTCACTGACCGCACTTTCGTTGTCGGATCCCCAAAGTAGTTCTTTAGCACTTCTTCGTAGAAAGCTTCGTCCTGCTCCGTTTGGATCATCGTTCACTGTTACCACTCTTATAAGTATTTAACGACTTGGAAGGTTCGGCAACACTTTTCACCACAACGAAAGTTCGATCGAGACGCGTCACCCCTCTGGGATTACAACTGACAAGTAAAACAATAGTAACTGTCATCCATGGGACTCGACGACCGACCAATTGAATCAATGAAGCTCCACTCAAGTCTGATTTGCTTATATAGGCCGCTGGCGCTGTTTTAAACTCACGATGTTCATGCGAATCAACTCACACTGGTACACCTGAACACAAAACTATTGCAGGCCTGCATGACACAATCTCAAGAATGGAGTCACTGTTTACGGTGCCATAGTTGTGTACACACAGACTTCTTGCACATCTTTACCGCGATAATATCCAGAATAATAAAGTATTATTGTTTTAGCTAGCTTTCTTATGCTTCTTATCTACAGCCTCTCACGACTTTGCCATGTATCTTGAGCGAATTATTCAAGAGAGAAACAACAAGGAGTACGCTCGTTCAATATCGGGAATTTCCCATATCTCAGTCTCTGGTAAATATTAGCAAACCGCTGATATTGATCGACCTTTCCCTGCGTATTATTACTATCCTTGAACAATTCGATATCTCAGCTCAATGAACTTTCGTCAATTTCGATCTTAATCGCAACATGAAATCTGTAATTCGTATTTTATTCTTTCTTTACAATAAACTCTAGTAGGTTTTGTAGGATAATGAATTGAAAGGCCGAAGAGACGATTGTTCGAAGACCCTAGGTAGTTCTCGAGAAGAAATCTTCGATGGTGATAAATCTTGTAACAGCTGAACATAATCGCACCTGCGAAGTTGGCCGTTATTGAAATCTAATCTTTCTGTCGGTGCACCTAAAGAAGCCTCGTAACTCTGACTGTACACTTTACACACTGTACAGAGTAGTTTTACTTGTTTGGCGTTATACTTTTTTGTTGTTTTCCTCGTCTTATCAGTCATCATGTGTTAAGCTCAACCACTATAGAATATCGTGGCAACGATATTATGATTTGGGTCAAAATGGGCCCCCAAAACGAAGTCGACAATTTGAATTAACGATAATGAGGAAGCCGGCGCACACCCAATATCCTAGATATTGCTAAGCGCGCGGGTTTTGAAAGATGACATTACGTGATCGTAAACATTGAAGAAAGCGAGACTTCTCGTTTTACGCACAACGAGAAATGCTGTTATTACTACATAGCTATTCTTTGACCGTGCAGAGGCCGAGCGTGCTTTGAAGCACCGGAAAATATGTCGTCGATTTAACTTATCTTGGATCGATTATCACCGATCACGTTAAACCGTGATGGCATCATCGGGCAAAGGATTACCATCTCTCCGCTCAGCATAACGGCCCGCATCGTTTCCTTAGCATGAATTTCTAATTCCCGCGAAACTTGATCGCTCAACTAACTCATCCAAATTCTTCACTAATGATGACTCGCCGCGGTGATGGGAACCCTTTTGACAATGGGATAATCGATTGGTGATCGCCAGCGCGGGAACGAGAGAGAGGGTTTTATCTAATCGGGCGATGTACTGACCGCCGGTATACCTTGGCTTATCGTAAATGGAATTTGGGCCCGAGGGGCGACAGGACATGGCCGAGTCTTAATAGCGCAGAGATCGTCGATCCCTGAACTACTCGGTCGCTTCAGTGATCAGAACACGGAGGTGCGGAGTGGTGCGGCGTTTAAAAAATCCCTGCGAGAGGCTGTGAAAATTAAAGAGAGTCGGCGTCAGGGACCAACGCGAAACGAATTAACGCATTCAAGGAGAAAGCATGCAGGTTGAGCTACGAATACACGCCAACGGTGGATCTAAGTGAGTGCGCGCGTTTTTAAACACGTAAATCAGTTCACTATGTTATTCATGTGCAGTCTCAAGGGGTGGTGAAAAATTACCCGTCCACAAATAGCCACGGAATTAATCCCACGCAATGTATATTCTGCGATTCCAAGCACGAGGATGATGCTGCGGCAGGAGATTGCCACTTTGAAATATGCACATAAATTATATCTCTGGAAATTTTTCTATCATATTGCAAAGCTTAGCAGCCCGTACGATTTTAATTGCAAGTTCAGCTGGATGTAAAGTTTTTTAGAGTGAAAAAGTAGATTTTATAACTTTCGAAGAATTACATGTTTTTTCAAAACCACCACCGACAATAGCCGTGAGTAGGTATAGGTACCGAGCGTTAATTTGTTCCCTCTGTTTGGATGCGAGCTATGATTGTAGGTATGTAAGATATTCAAGATATTTCTGCGGTTAACTGAAAAACTCTACGGTTATATTTATTCTTCGATTAATATTTGCTCAGACATAAATAGTAATAATACGTAACATGCCCGGAAATCATGTGACTTGTACATTTTGCAATGAGAATAAAATGAAAGAGGAAGAATTAATATGTGAAAATAATATTTTAATACTGGTTCAACTGAATATTTAATTTTTCAACACCTAGTACAGATTTTTGAGGAGTGAGACAGTCTTGAAATTTGGTGGCAGATTCCCCGGATGTGCTCGAAAGAAAATAGCTCGAAAGCATAATTGTTTGCCAATTTTGGGTTGGAATTTTATTTACACGAATTCTTCAGAAAAAAACCACATGTCTACACGATGATCAAAAATTGCAAAACACATGTCATGCAAAAATATTCAAAGATGGAAATCGCACCCATGTTGTCTAGAATTACGTTTATATACAGTTAGGTTAGGGAAGAATAATTTCAAATGTGCGGGGTAGGTTATAATATTTTTGTCATGGCAAGGTAAATCTCGACTCTCAAGATAAAGCCATTGAATCTGCTTTATTTGTGTGAGGTGTAAGAATTATCTTCTAGAATTTTCAAACTTTACTTGTAGTAAGCATAATAGCTTCAGGAAAACTGGGAGAAACCGATGCTCAAGGTCTACATACAGTTATTTACACTTGTAAAAATCACCGATCAGCATTGAATAATCTTACTTCAGCTTTCGGTAAAAGATGATACACGATAAGAACTACATTTATGCGTATGAAAACAGAAGCAGATGCTCACGACAAACGGTTTCCAAGAGAATTGGGGTGTGCAAATTCAGGTAGTTAGCGGTGTAGGTACTTTACAGCCAAGTAACCGAAAAAAAGTTGCATCTTCCCGAAATAAAGTTTAGGAAGTCGGTTACGTAAAGCGACAGTGCTTCGAACGCGTCATCCAAATTGACGGTAAAAAAATTGTATCCGTTTCCAAGTTCCAAGTCTAGTACGGAGTGTACATAAGATTGTCCCTCATTGATGTCTAATGTTTTTCTCCCCGCAGGCACTCTGACATCCCGGAATGGCTGGACGAAGATTTCCTCCAGCTATGTATGCAGAGCGGGGAGGGCGACCCCACAATCAGAGTAATGAAACACGATGTGACGTTGATGAGGCTTCCCAGCTCTGCCCACAGTACCGTCATGTACCGCGTCTCCGTCGAGTTCAAGCGACGTCCACGGAGCAGAAACATCCTGGACTTCAAGCCACAGGAGACCCGATCCTTGATCATCAAACTGCTGCCGAAACCGACTGAATTCACAGAACTGCACCAGGTTTGGACGAAGTTAAATAAAGCTCACTACTATGCATTGTGTGCATTGTGGTGGTCCTTTAAAGGGTCATTTTTGAATTTTGATCACCGTACCCCCCCCCCCCCCCCAATTGGCTTCACGTAATTCAAAAATAACTCTCTCATTTTTTCTGACTTTTATCACGCCTCTAACTCGTACCCCAAAGAGGGTGGATTCCATTCAATCCTTTCAGGGGCACATCAGATCTACCCAACGGATTTAGAAAAAATTTGGTAGATGGGGGTTTGTTGGGTCACTGGTTACAAATCTGAACTCGAAATTTGAAAATTCAAAGTGGCGGATTCAATACGGTAAAGCGAAATCCATAAAGTCATTTGATTTCGATAAAACGCGGTACTCGGGTGTTTTCGAGGTCGCTGATTATGAATCTAAACTAGAAAGTACAAAATTCACATTGGTGGATCCGATATGGCAATATCAAGTGACTTTCGGAGTTTGGGTCCACCATATTGGATCCGCCACATTGAATTTTCAAATTTTGAGTTCAGATTCGTAATCAGCGACCCAAAAATCCCCCTGTACTAAATTTCATCTAAATCTGTTCGGTGGATTTGATATGCCCCCGAAAGGGTCGAATTGGGAAATCCACCCTCTTGAGGCACGGGTTAGAGTTGAGATAGAAATCTAAAAAAATTAAGGAATTATTTTTGAATGATGTTGAGCCGATTTGGCAGGCACGCTGAACGAAATTCAAGAATGACCTTTTCAAGGACCACCCTAGTGTGCATAAAGTGTGTAAAAACTAACTAGCTCGGTGACGCTGAGTAAACTTTTGTCACGCTTATACGAAGGAGGTTGACAAAGAGGTAACAGCACTTTCGGTTACCCTGCCTGCCATCACGAAAATTTTGGGCTTGTTCGCACTGACCGCGCAGTGCTTTTACTCCGAGAAATCACCACGGGCTCTGATAGTAATGGACGATCTTACGAAGAGTGACTTTGTCAGGGGGAAAATGGACCGTCAACGAGGACTGGACTTCAATCATTGCATGCTGGTTATGCAGTCGATGGCCGCTCTTCACGCCGGCTCAGTAGCGCTTTACGAAAAGGTACATTGTCTTCGTGCAGTATTTAGTTCGAATGTCGTCAGTCCACCGATTGAATTCTAACGATGCTCTTATCGACTCAATTCTCGGTTTACAGGACAAATCGTCGATGAATCCATTCGATCATAACAGATGGTGCAAGGAAGGTAATTCAATGACCAAAGATTTGGTGTCCAGCACGGTATCCGACCTTGCTGACGAAGTAGCGACTTGGTCGAATTTCGGTGACAAGTATGCGGACAGAATACGAGCCCTGAGAGATACTCTGTTACCCCGAGTCAATGCTGCTATTTCGCGAGAGGGGTCTAAGTTCAATGTTCTTAATCACGGCGGCTGCTGGTACAACAACCTCATGTTCCGGTACAATAGTAAGACCAGTCGCGTCGAGGAAGCTTTGCTTGTAAGTTTCAATTTCATCTTCTTTGAGTGCAGGAAGCTTATTCTTACCAATCCCGAGTCCGTCGATTAATGTGAAAAGCAAACGAGCGACAACTCCAAGTTCGATTTAAAAAGAAAAAAATTTATCCCGCTCATCGTTATTCTCTGAAGTTGTGTAGTCAATAGCGATACTTTGTCGTATTAATAACGATTGAATCTTTGGAAGGTTTGCTGCTATATTTATCACGCTAAATTGATTCGATAACGAAACGTTGATTTCGAGAGGGGAAAATCAGAACGACACTTATTACTCCACTTCTGTTATCGGTACCTCAAACGTAACTCCAATTTTGAATCATGCTTGGCAATCTGTCGAAACCTGTTTACCGTAACCTAAATTATCCAGCAATCGCGAGAAGAAACTGGAATAGCGTTTTGGCTATTTGGTTGTTTTGCCGTTTGGTTGGTTAGGCGCGATCTCAAGTTATCGAGAAAAATATTGACGGGGTGCGTTCCCAATTCCTCAGCACTTTTGCAGTTTATCCTCATAGTAGTTACAGATTTGAATTACATGTAAGCTCTTGACGTGATTGTATGCATCACATATTCGCGTTTGGGTTCAAACGGTCCAGATTCTGTCTATAACAGCTCGATACGGAGTAAAAATGGGAGTTATCTTTATTATTTTTAAGATTTTTGCAAGCCTTTCCAACAAAAGCAAAGGAGGAATCTTGATTCGGCTTTGTTAGGAAATCTACGCCGATTAAATTTAGATCTGTCAAAGATACACCTTCCCATCACTGATAGAGATTGCGATGATACAGCTTACACCCGGTCATATATTACGACGTGCGTATCGTACCGTTGCAAAAACCGATGATCGATAGAAAAATAAGCTGGGGGCAAATAAAAAGAAAATAATGATAAAACTTTTCGTTAATACAGAAAGGCATTTTTTTTCACTAAATCAACTCCAATAATCTCCTCAATCCTGAGTGATCGGTTCCTCCTTCGGCATAAATGAAAAGCTCAACGATTTTTATTACCGAGAAACTTCAAGTGATAAAACAACTCATTAAAAATAGATTAATTATACGTAGATATTCGATAAACTGCCCAAACTAAATTCTCTCGCATTACTTGAACCCAGTTTCGATAATAAATTTTGTATTTGCGTCTTAATCTGAGTTCAATCCATCAGCCAACTATTTATCAATGAAGTTGATTACCGGAGCTTTAACCTGCTTACGTCATGTGTCTTCATGTGGCTGTAATTTGTCAACACTTGCTCTACGTAATAACAATGTTGATTGAAAAATAATTTCTGGTCAACGATTTCGAGCCAAATATTTCAGCTCGGTAAAAATTTTCAGGCAACTCGTTCACCGCTGAATCAGACTCTGATTTTTCTTTCTTACTTTACTTTCGAACAAATGACCTTTTAAACTATTAACATTCTTTAAACTTTTCACATACCGAACGCCTACGTGGGAATTACATATATACCTCGTACAACAACGTCTTCAAATCAATCGGTATCAAGATAAAGCTGCAAGTGCCCAATAATATGACAATTTCTTGATATAGTTATGAAGCCACTGCCTCTCAATGTCGAAATTGATAAAATTCGTATAATTTATCGCACGACAGATCAATACAGTGATTGCGGAATTATTTACTTTTAATATTTTATCACGCAACGTACTGGAACCTCGTTGCTTCCGTAATGTTTTGTTCCAAGTCTTGATCCCCCACGATTATAAACTGATCAAAGCATTCCGAATTCCAGGTGGACTTTGCCAACTCCGTGTTCGCCTCGCCAGTGATCGATCTACAACATTTTCTATTCTCAACGCCCACAGACGAGGTTCGTTTGCACAATGTCAACAGGCTGATACAGCATTATCACCGCGAGTTGGTTTTAAACCTTGAGAAACTCAAAGTAAAAACGAAGCCGCCGACGAAGGAAGAACTGATGGAGGAAATGGAGGAGCGTGGCGCCTACAGTGTTTTGGTCGCGTTCACCCTGCTGCCAATTATCACCGCCGAGGGTTCGACCAGCACCGATATACTCACTGACCCTCACATAGTGAGTGAAAAACGCAAAATGTACGCTAACGAACAGTTCAAAATATCCCTCAAGAGGCTGCTCCAGATTTTCGACAGTAGGGGACACCTTGAATAACCCAAGATTCGGCCCTTTTCGATGGTCTTGGGAAATCACAACGGGTGATACAAGACACTCGCTTGTCAAAGGTGAATCAGTGAAAGTGCAATTCAGCGAGCCATGCGCATTTTCTTGTGCGGAAAAAACGTGTCGGTTGAAAAAATGACGGTTTTCGTTTCAATGTGACTCGGAGATTGAATAATCGGTTGAAGGAGGAAAAATAACAGGAAACTGAGTATTGGCACTATACGAGTGTGACTGATCGGTATCTATTTAATACCGTATTCCGGAGAAACGCTGCCTTATCGTGCAGGACATGCACCGTCATCGCTATGTAACATCGTACATAATGTAATGAGGCAATTCTTCAAGCGCATAATTAAGAATAATTACTTATTACCGACTCTGATCTTTTTATGATAATGTCCGCTGTGACAAGCTCGTCTGTTACGAGTTGTTAGCATCTACAACGGAAACGCATCAAGTGATCCAACGTATGTGAAAAGGATTATTATTTGACATCGTTACATTTCTAACACTTACCACAACCTCGGCTGTTTTTTTCTTTTTTTTTTCTTTTTATTAAATATTCTATCAGGGAAAATACAGATTCAGTCAGGTTATGTTTGATTTTCTGGAAAAATTTATTTACTTCCATTAGTTCAAAAAATCAAAAAAAAAATAATAGAATGGCAAGCTTTCTGAAGCGTTATCAAGTTTGGAAACTTGACACAGCAAGAGACTCTCGTTACCGGAATATAGGAACTTGTTCAATTCTCTGTGACGGTCGTCGATTGCTTTTTACTAATGAACTGGATCTTGTTTCAGTAATCAGTTAGCCCGAAACTCGTTAAATCATTGATTTGTCTTGTGGGTCTCAAGCACGCGAGGTTTTTTTGGTACAAGAAATACATATAGCATGATTAAATCTGTACGTTTTGTAATATGTAATTGAAGCTATCTCGTATTAGTTTCGAGAATTCGGAAACTCAAACCCAAATAAATGTTTCGTACAATTTCATGACGCGTTAAATTGGCAATCGTATCTAATCGCCAGTCATTGAGATCGATTCTGGCTTGCTCAGATTACGATTCAATATCATTTACTTAGACGTTAGGGTAACTCGCATTGTACATAATATCATCTATCACCGTAACGATTCTAGGTTATTATGTTCTGCCGATAAAATCGTATATTTTCAGATTTCCGTTATAATCTGCTAGTTCAATTAAAGATTATATATTGATTGAAAATTTTTTTGTTCTTACATTAAATTAAATATAATAATAAATCGATGAACACATGTATTCGTAAAATAAACGGCAGATATCCATTCAATAAAAAATTTCTCTATCGGTTGTTTTCAATAATACAAATGGTACGTTTGAAAATAACGAAAATAAAAACATCTTCAACGCGTAATAAACGGTCTAGCATTCTGACACAATTAATTATACACTGATCGGAAATTAATTAATTTGAGATAAATATGTTTGTTCTATTGCATTTCATTTTGTATCCACGAATGATAATGTAAGTACAGGTATTTAGGAACGCGCTATACGCGCGCGCGAGTTGTATCAAACAACACGGATACGCGTATTTAATTACCGGTATAAGTCGAAGCATAATTATTGAAATACCGTATCACGTTGTTAAGCATCGCAGACATTCACGACCCACCATTTGAGGCTGCTGATTTTTCGTAACGTTATCACGCGTACCAAGAATTTCATCACGCAGGCAAAGAATCGATGCTAGAATACATTTTTTTTTTTTTTTTCCCAATTACCCAACAGTACCAAAACTCGCACTTTTTATGGCCACGAAAAGGAAAATTTAGAAATCACTTTGGCTGACTGGAAAAAGAAAAAAAGCACACCTACTAAACCGGCAGCAAGAAGAAATACCTGCAGTTTCGGGACCACAGAAACAACGCACAAAGCACAACGGCAATGTTGTCAAAATCGGATAAAGCAATAAAAATAAAAACTTTGCACGTCGGTATACCTATACAATTTACAGGACGGTCGAACGGTGAAACTTAAGCCGTAGGGCAAAAGCTAAACTGGAAGCTGATCCCTTATTTCCAGAAGCTGTATAGTATAGGAACATCCTTGAGATAGTTTCATTGTGGTATTTTGTGAAACGAATTTTGGTTCACCGCAGCGGTAGTTATAAAATTTTATTATTATCCACAGTCGGTTTTAACATCCGGCACGAGTTTTCCTCCGTTCCACATCTTACGCTTCGGCTATATTGGCACCAACAGTAAACCATATCCATCTTACCGTATGTAATAACAGGTATGTGTAATAATTCTTGTCAAGTACACACATAAGAATGAACTATCTACGATATATAAACTATCAAAAATTGTCTTCTATAAAATACCAACACGTATGCAGACATGCACTTGTTGCACGATTCCTGAAAGCTTGTAATTTACACACTTGGCATGAGAATCTTTTTCTCTTGCACATCCACGCTTAAAAACGTAAACTCTTTATCACGCATTATAAATTCCACTTCGTGATTGAAATTGTGCGAATCTTTCAGAACAAACTGGGTACAGTATTCATTCAATCTTAGTGACCTTTATAGGTAACCGTCTCTATACGATGACGGATTGTCAAGTTAAGTTAGCTAGCCAAAGCAATCGAACAAATAAGTTTAGAGTAGAAAAAAAAAAAAAAATCAGTCACCGCTCACATCATACGATTTCACGTTTATTGGTAGGTATCTGCGACCGCTGAATCGCGTTAATCATAGAATTGAACGTCACTCAATTCGGATCCTGCAATAAATTCCAATCTCATTTAATTATCCTTGGGCAAATATAAAAATGAGCCTTCGTATCTCCTCGCATTGTGCACAACGTTCTCGGAGCGACAGCGACGTCGGCGTCGCGACGCACCCCTTGGAAGTCAGCTCTAGGCGCTGGCGCGTTACGCCCCCAAAGAAATCGAGGCTGCGGTAACAAACGATGAAGAAATGGCCGATAGGTTTAGACATGCGCCAGGCGTTCGTCCAGGGTCGGTGGGGTTCCGGTAATATTGAGTATTCTTGTATATCCACCATCTGCGGCCGTCCGTTTTTCCCACGTTGGAAATACGAGGTCAAAGCTACTTACGTTTAACAATCAGTCTTGCCAATCGAGAATCAAGTCATCTTCCCATGATTTTACGATAGGCAAATAATCACTGACAATGAGTCAGTATATTGGGGTATCGAATAAGAGTATTTTTACACGAAACTTCCATGCTGAAATGGGCGTTTAAGCTAAATTTTCGCGGACGACCAATTTCTGTTTTTACTGTATACCTACCTATAGTTTATGGTCGATCGAAACCCGAACTGTACTTCTTTCACTGCACCAGTTACGATTTACTTGCTTCTTAGAGTTGAGACAATTCGTTGCCGTAGTCCAAGCCTGTTCCTTCTTGACTGACACAGACAGAGCTCTACTGGAGTTGAATCCGGAATATGAAAGATTCGCAGAAATATGAAACACAAATAGGAATGAATTACAACCTCTTATCTCGCGCTTATAGGGTTGGCGTTCATGATTTTTTTTTTTTCCAAGAATTTCTTATCTTGTTACGAATTCTATTCTGGCCGTGCCCCAATTCTCTGTTTGAACAGGCTTCTTTCCTACAGCGCAGAAAACGGTAAATGGAAAATATTTACTCTTCAGTTCTGTTTCCGTATTTTTGCTCAATACATAAAAGCACTTAGGCACTACTTAGGCGTGATAACAGTCGCAGAATTATGATGACAAATAGTGTTATCACCTTTGCAACACCCTGCAAACGCGTGAACACTCTAGGCTAGTTTAGGTAGCGTTGTCATTATTCTGTAGTAGGTGAATCTTTCTTTTCTACGACTCATGTTTTACCGCAATAGTACGGCGTCGAAATAGCGATAGGAATCGACGAAAGATGTGAAATGTTACTATTTATCGTCCATCGGCTCCCTCAACTTTCTACAGCTGACGGTGCCTTTGAACGCGTACAATCTACCCCAAGAGATCAAAATTGATACAATTTTTACTCGTTTGGCAAATGGGATTGAATTATCGTCAATCAACAAATTGCTTGTCACATTGAAAGTTTTTTAGTGCTTAAGAGTGCTGAAACATTTCCGAGCTTTTTCTACCAGCACGATTTAAACTTTCAGTACAAGTAAAAAACATTTTTATAATAGAATGTCGTCAGGATGAAAGCAAATTTTAGCTACCCGAGTAATACAGATATCTTTTAATGCAAAAGTGGATCATTGATGTTTCTGATAACATCTGTACCTACTACAACTATATGTATACCTACACCACGTGCTGACGTTATCTCGAAAGGAGATGCTTTTTATCACCGAGTTCAATTAGACGAGAGAGATTTGACATATTTTGTTTCGAGGTAATTGCTTTGACTGATACTGATCGATTGCGTCATAAAAATTTATCGTATTTACTCAGTCGTAACCGCTACCGGCATTTCATTTATTAGAGAAACACCGCCTCACTCGTGCAAACCTCGTAACAGTGCCGTGCTTTATCACAGTAAATACATTCTTGAGTCACCCGATATCAGGACTCTCTGTTTGGACTTTGAACAGGATCGAAAAATTAACTGAATAATTCTGTGAGCTATTCTACGTGGTAAAATGAAAAATAACAAACCCACATGGCGATTACACAATTACTCGAAGGAGAGTAATGATAAGTCTGCACTTTGTAGATTAACTACACTCGGCAACGAGCCGCGTCGATGAACGTGAAAATCTGTGAGAGGCTACGCATTCTCCTTTTAATTTTTTTCTTTCTAAATTACAATGCTTCATGCGCTGTGTAAAGGTTCGAGAGTCACGTTCGAATATCACGCAGCGACTGAAAACATGTCAGGTAACCTTTTTAAGTAACGGAGTTCTTTTTCCAATTTTTTCCTACGACTTTACAAGGTTTCAAAAAAATAAGAGCCTGCAGCTATATTGGATAGAGGTGAGTTGGGTATTTATTTTCGAGTAACGGGGTAAAAAACCGACTTGACAAAGTAACTTGACATTTCGACGCTTACCCGCTGCAGTTTCCACGAAATATTGTATTATACCTCCTACATCGGCTTGGAGTTCCGTTTTCCTTTCACGGTTTCCTGCTTAACTGTTTTTTCTCAGCACAGTTTTTGTCACCCTCGACTGTTTCAGAGAAACAAAAAACGGGCCCCGTAACGTTTTTCTGAACACGTATATACAAAATAGAAGAACCCTTTTTTGAAAACGCGAGTTTTACCGCACGCTCCTAAAACGAGACACCTCGGTATAACGGTAGTAAATTTCAGTTTAGAAAAACGTTCGACCATCGAGGCTGCCCGCTGTAGCATTACCACTGTAGGTATTACAATTTCAACATGCGTTCACATCTAACGAGGAGGCAGAAAGACAAAAACCCTCGAGTGAAACTAAGTGAAATTCAATTTGAAGTGAAATAAATATAACGTTATGAATTAGTCACGCGTTGTGTACCTTACGTGCAGAGAAGTGAGAGGGAAGGGCGGGAAAAACTTGTCAATGATGAGTGTGTACATTCAACGGTATATTGTGTAACAAGGAGGCAAACTCAGTCTTTTCGGGCCGGGTGTCTATGTTTGCAATATGAGTCGTAACTGAGCCGGAGACGAATTCTTCTTGCACGCGATTCTTTACATAACAAGAGTATAATGTTACAAGTTTTTCACAAAACACGAAATTGAGGCTAGGGTCGCGTAATGTCATGTTCGCGACAGCGCATTCGCGCAGTACGGAAAAGACCATTTTTAACTCCTACGCGCATGCGCATTCGCAGAGTCACTCTGCCGTCACAGAAACGGGTATTTCGTGTAGGGAAAACACGCATGAAAACGGCGTTAAACACGCTCGCGCTATATAAAAGTTTATTTCCAAACAGCTTGAATTCTCGTGTCCATGTATTATATACCTATAAATCCATGTATACATGGTGTGTACACGATTCACGTAACAATGTGTCGCGTATAACAAACGTACATGCATGGCTGAAGCGTAACATTCTATATCTATACACATAGGTATATTTTTGCCGGGGCATCGCTGAGCGGGCGACGTTGGCTGGGTCGACTCTTTAATTGATTCAATCGGTGAAAAACACGCGAAGCTCGGGCTCCGCGCCCTTGGAGGGTGGCAAGGCGCCCTCTTTACCGCGAACGCCGGCAGGCAGCCTGAGACCGACCCCTGTAACGAGGCGCGGAATCTGGCATTCGCGATCCTTTGCAGTCCCGGGGAAGGTGCGCGATATATGGAAACATCTGCAGGGAGTCCAAGGTGCACGATGTCGTTGCACTGCGCGTGCAAAGGCAAATTCATTAACAGTCGACTTCCATTGAACAGGTGAGTTTTGAATATCGGTTGCACGACAACATCGACCTATTTCAGACTTCAGCTCTGTTGGTTCCAATGTAGTTCAACGAAAATGATCTAAAAATATAAATTTTTTTTATTTCGAGTTTTTTAATCACACGTTCCGTTCGACCGGAGGTCTAATGCATTTTCATTAATGCTATTGGAATTGTCACTTTGCAATGTGTCATTTGGGTTGAGTTTCTGTAATTTCATTTTTCACATTTCCCACCATCTGCGCATTCTGATCGGTTGACGCAATTTTGCATACCAATCAGAATGCTTGGATGGTGGGAAATGTGAAAATTGAAATTACAGACTCTCAACCCTGGTGGAAAAAAATCAAACTAGTGCAACCAGGCTGACAGCTGACCGTTGACGGTCTTTTTTCGCGTGTTGATAATAGAACAGGTTTACTATTGATTATCTTTAATTAATTTATGATAAATATGTGATAAAATGGCGCCAACAACCCGGCTCTTACGTCATGAGGACATTTCCAATACTCCTACACAGAGTGAACTTCTAACGACCACACGTTCCGTCGACTGCTCAAATTGAACGCGCATGCGGCATAAAATTTTTGAGGTTTCGTAGATCGCAGCGAATTACCTTCGAAATTTATAACGGTTGGTCATCCCGCAAACAACCGCTCTCGAATTGTATCGCTTGCGCATTGCATTCCAGCATACGGCGGAACGTGCGGTCTTTAGGAATTCACTCTGCACTGTATGAGAGTAAATAATCCAGCTTCGGGACAGCGATGATATTATGTTTAACGAACAAGCCGGATGGGAGGCTTAGGTTAAGATGCAGGTGAGCTAGGGTTACGGGTCGTTCTCGCACGCGATCCTATACTGTAACCGGCACGCCGCGCCGTCGCGGGTTTCCGTAATTAAGAGATTAAACGCTGTTGCCTGACGCTCGCTCGGCGATCGTGTTACCGCTTACTTAGCCGCGACTATTACTTCAGCCCTGAGGCAGACACAGCACGGCAATTTTTTGTCTCTACCTGCGCCTCACGTTTTCGAACGATTTTGTTTTTCTCTCTAAACAATCCTCGTGTTTGCCGCGACGCGGGAAGTCGATTAATTACAACTGTTGATATATTCTGTATACATATATACCGCGTACAACGTATACCTGTAACATGTTTGTTACTTTGTAAATAACTATCTTATTTGCCTTCACCTACTGCGGCTAATTTGGCTTTTGTTTTGAGGAA
This sequence comes from Neodiprion pinetum, assembly GCF_021155775.2. Taxonomy (NCBI): domain Eukaryota; kingdom Metazoa; phylum Arthropoda; class Insecta; order Hymenoptera; family Diprionidae; genus Neodiprion; species Neodiprion pinetum. The sequence continues at coordinate 43,431,391 of NC_060234.1, forward strand.
CCGTTCGAAACTTATTTTCCTGCATATATATAATTTTTAAATTTGTACGTATACTATGCCGTGACCGCATAGAGTTTATATCCTCTACGAAGTCCTCAGAGGTATTTTGGCAGGAACGGTGCGACGCGCCCAGACGACGAGCGATGCCACTTCATGCGAAACGGTAATGCGGGAAAAGCCGATTCAGCAGTTCGGTGCGCCGAATTGAATTCTTAATTGACAGCTCCGCCAGGACGACGGGTCCTCGTCAACGTCCTGCGGGACCGAACACGGTGCTTAAATCCCTGGGGTAAGCGAGGTCTGTGTCATCACCAACGGAGAAAAAAAAATAACACAACAAGTATAATATTCGAAATGTTCGAATACAGACACAAACTGGAGAGAAAAATACGTACAAGGAGTATGACGGGTGAACGCAATTTTGAAATAACGAAAATCCGGAGGGCGGAGTAACGTAATCAAGCTTAGAAGCACAACAAGACGGACGAATGAGCTCGTTAGAATTTTCTGTCACAAGGAGGTGACGCATATTGATATTATACACGGGGTAATTCGACGGATACCGTATGAGCGCAACATGGCGCGGTGATCGGGGCTCTCTGATATGCGGAGGAGGAGGTGAGTACGTACTAATCAAGTTAGATATTTTCTCTGAAACACATAACCGAGCGATTATGGATTACAGGTACGGTACACCGTGACAACCGGTTACGTAAACAGATGCAAGGGAAGCCGCGTATCTGCAACGAATGCTGCGGGGACACGATTTAATTCGAACGCCCGGCGCGGCTGAAGCCATTCACAAATCCATGCATTAATATTGTACGCGCAACGTTGTACCGGTGCATGTTCCACGCTGTAGATTGAGCTTCGTGCCTCCTGCGACTGCCTTTGTTAATTCTTATACAATGTCTAAATCTTTAGATGCACACTGCGGCTAGGAATTGCTTCGCTCCGACTATTTCAAATTAAATTAAAAAGCCGCTGCACGTGTATTTTTGCTCAACAAGATACCACGCGTGTCGTACAGTACGCGAACTAACCAGCTGTGTATCTATAAAATGTTTACACGAACCGCAGCTTTAATCGTAATCCGTAACCCCGAGCACCGTTAAAAAACTTTTGTATATTGATTCTGATTGGCAGAAAAAAAAGGACGTAGGCGTCTTATGATTGATTAAAAGAAGGAGGAACTGATATAAGGCACGATCGGAATAAATTATGGTGAGGAAAATTATTAACCACAATATTTATACAAAAAATTACAATACAATTCTGTTATTGTTTTTCCAATTATTGCTGTGCTCGCGTACCGAGTTAATTAAGAAATATTGACAATAGTCCCAGTCTGATATCTCACTTATAGTGTATCACGCATGCGGTGTGTACGTTCAATCCACGGTGCAAGGCTTAACAATTCGCGCGTCAATTTTTACGACCTTGAATAGTGGCGCAGGAAATAGGCAAAGGAATTAACCCGATTTCAAAAAGCTTTCTTTGCGGCGCTTTCATAGAGCGAACAAAAGCGCGCGAACCGATTGAACGAATTGGGCGGATGACAAGAGGCTCCTACTTAAACGCGTTCCTCCTACGAAGTAGAAACTGGTGGGAGGAGCCAATATTGATAAAATACAACGCGGAATATTTTGAAATCTGATATTTTAATTCGTAAATAGAGATATGATTCCCATTGCAGCTCCAGTACCTACAGCCTGTATTATAATGCCCTGAGTTCTGAGGGACCGCTTTTAATAGCCCGGATATGGGTTGTGGCTCGTCTGGTACTGGTGTCGGATGGAATTTCACACTACCCCCTTAGCAATTCTACGGTCATTCCTAACCCTTGGCCTCGCCGATGCGAGCTCGATGCGTCGCTGCGCCATATTCCGGTCTTCTTTCATAACCGCGTGTTAATATTAAATGCGCATTCGTCGGCGCTAGTACATCTTATCGGCGTTTGGTGCTACTTACGATGTGCCTGTGCATACCTAGAATAACGTTTATACTTCGACTTTCATTTGCCACCTTGGACAATCACACTCCAGCTATAATTAATATAATCCACCTCGTCAAGATAAACAACAAATAGCCTACCGTGTGCGAATGGAGGTTTAAATTTGGTACATTCTTATCTCTGCAAGGTCATTGCTAGCAGAGCGGTATCTACAGTGACGTACAGTCAATAAGTCATCCAAGCCAAACGTGTTCGGTTGCATTTCACCTGTACGTAAGTATAATGAATAACAATCGATTCACCGAATTCGAACTTATTCGTCAAAACAAAGACGAAGAGGCGTATATTATAGAATTTACCATCTGAAAAATGACCTCTCAAGCCAAAACATATCAGCGAGACTGAAAGATTAAAAAAAAAAAAATTAATATTCACCACGTTTCAATCTGAGGGTGAAATCTGAATTTATAAGAAGTTTTAAAGATTAAACAAATATTTCTCCTGTAGAATTCACATTTGTTTTGATCGATCAATCATTTTGTTATACGTATTTTGTGCCCGATTACCAGATTGATGGATTCTAACGGAGTATCGGTGAAACGTGAATGAGATATATTAAAATGTGACAACATTATCACTTGAGGAATTTGAATTTTGTACGAAGCAGTATTTAACATTCGGTGCATCACTTTTCTGACATCTATCGGAATGTTTAATAATAAGTGGTTGTAACTAGCTGTACCACTGATGAATAAGAATGACGATTTCTACACTTACAGGAACATTGGGTAAGTATGCATTCTGCAGTACCGACAGAACCGACCAAGCACCGCCAACATGAATCTTCCGCTTCGGATGAAGATACACGAATTCTGCATTACCGTCTATCGTTAAGTACATGCAGCTGAAATTAAAAGCTCGATTCACCGAGTACGACATAAGAAATTATGCAGCCCATGTTACAGCCAATACGGACTCGACGCACTTTTGAGAAATAATTAATAACTTTTTGCGATTTGCGGGTGATGAATTAGAATCGGTTTATTTTTTCATCGGCCAAAATTAAAAGATTTTGCCAAAAATTTGAAGGACCATTTACTTTCCTTGAACTTCTGTAACACTGAAAATACCGACCTACTGCTTTTCAAATGTACAAACAATTTGCCGTGCTGTCAGATTTCCAATACTATTGACAACACAATACCGAATTATATTTGCCGAATGCATAAGGTCCAAAAATTCAAACGAAGCGCCTAGGTTCTGGCTGCAGGGATATTATGAAGTTGGCAGAAATACTACTAAAGTATTTTTCACCATTGCGCGTGTTTATGTAATAAAGTCTAATTATTGCGCAATAGGGGGTTTGGACAAGGCGTTAGTAAAAAAGAGTCAGATTCTGCTAGTAGATATTATCGGTAAAACGACAGTGGTCACCTCGGAGATAATCGAAATCATCCAACCACTCGCTCAGGCAACAATACCGCCTCCATGACGCAGCTCGTGAGCATCACCAAGTTCCTGGCACACGCCATTCGCGTTTCGCCTGCAACCGGATTCACTCGTCCGTTTCACGTCTCCCTGAAAAACATGGTTATCGCTGTGAGTACGGTTCAAACCCTCTCCCAAGTCTCGACATCTTTTCTCCCTCATCCCTTGACTGACTTTAATAAATCTCTTTACAGGTAGGTAACAAACTTCCGTCGGTTGACCTCTTTGAGGACACGCCGGCTAACAAAATCAATTTGGCCGAGTATGCCGCCGGGAAGAAAATCGTCATCTTCGCCGTTCCCGGCGCCTTTACTCCGGGATGCTCGAAGGTAATATGAAAGAAACAATAATTGCTTAATTCTACTGTCTTCATTGTTTATTACGCGTTAGACGTTTTCTGTTTCGTGATTTACTCATGCTAGATTCCATTTCCACTCTGGTTCGTATCACACATGCGCATATGTTTACATTTTTTATGATACCTAACTATATTGAATGCTTACAAACTATACTACAAATCAATTCTGCATCAGCAGGAGTGTGTACTTTGAATTGTACATAAGCACTGGATAACCGATTTCTTTAACACCAAGTCCGTAACAGTATTCCGTCTTTATCAATCGTATTATTGCTTGTTGTTTTGAGTGTTTTTGATAAGTACTAACAGTTTGTACTAAGCTTTGTAAGCTGAATAAAATGAAAAGTATTGTGGACAAAAATCTTTCGATTTCTGGCCAATTTTTAATCAAAAACACGGTATATATGGGCTAGCTTAAACTACATATTTTTGCTTCATATTTCATACTATTTCTAATTTGGTTTTCTAATGAGTATACTTGTGATTTTAAAAATTGAACTGCACCTTCTGGACTATACATAGATAACTTTTCCCGTGGTAAAGAAATCCGCAAAGTTTCAAAGGTCAATGTAAATGAGATATTTTTAATATCTCATAGTTCGTGAATAGAACATATTACTGTATTACTCAAAGCCATAATCTGTTTAAAAATGATTCAATCTCGTTAATTGACTCGCTTTATAAAGCAGGTTCCCGTATTCTGTTGTGATTGCTAAAGGAAATTTTTATTTGTCATTATTTATTTTACAATGATTTGGCTCTTTTTGTTTCAGACTCATCTTCCAGGGTACATTCAAAAAGCTCCGGAGCTGAAAACCAAGGGTTTTCATGATGTATTCTGCATCGGTGTTAACGATCCTTTCGTTATGGCTGCTTGGGGTAAAGAACAGGGTGCTTCAGGCAAGGTATAGTAGTTTACAAGTAAACAGTTGAAATCAGTTGCACAATAATCACGGTACTTGTATGATAGAATCTTACCAACCTGATCAATAACAAGCAACACTACAAGGTCACCTTCGAAGAGATTAGATTAACAACCGAAGGGCAAACTAAAATCACTTGAAACCAAATACTTGTTCCTCATATCCTGAGATTCCTGCATGACTGTTTTTTTTTTCTTGTAATGTTCAAAACTGAACTTTGTCCACATTCTGATTGAACGATTATCTTATGTTTTTCTATAACGTCTGGGATTGATTAATTTTCCACATCACTTAATAATCGTAAAAACTTAAACTCCTATCTATAACTAAGATTTCCATCAACCTGCAATCACAGCAATCAAATATTTTTTAACCACCAAGGCCTCCTAAAGTTGGAATATTCAAAATAAGACCGATCAATAATTCCTTTCAATTAAAGAATCGGTCATTTTCAGGTGCGGATGCTGGCTGATCCAACTGGAGCATTTACCGACGCCCTAGAGCTCTCCATAGAACTCCCAGTATTAGGAGGCAAACGCAGCAAGCGTTATTCTATGGTAGTTGAAGATGGTGTTGTCAAGGAACTCAATGTCGAGCCAGACAACACTGGTCTCTCCTGTTCTCTGGCAGACCGACTACACTCGTAAAGAAGTCGCTAAAAATGCGGCCTCAAATCTACAGCGCTATCTATCGATCAACATATTATTCTGTTGGAATGAAAATAGAAAACACAAGTACCACTATTGGGGATCCCTTGATCCCAACTTTTTTTCAGCTCACCCGCCTACTCGACTTCTATGGCATTCTTCTAGGTATAGAAAGCGACACAGTGCTGAAGTGTTTTTCCCTTTCATTAATATATCCATACAAGTCTCATTGAGTAATTATCCAGTTTACAATTAGTTTTGAACCCTCGTACAGTTATCTTAAGAGACTAATTATTTTATAGCCATTGATTATTGCACATAATTTTCATTGATGCATATTATCAATGCTGATGTTGGAGCATTTGAGAGTTATATTCGATAGTTGGCAAATTTTCAAGTTTAATTAGTCATTCCTAACAGAGAACACCAGTCTCGATAAGTTTTATGTGTAGTATGTATGTATAGTAAAAAATCAAACTGCAGTAAAAAACAATACGTGATTTGGCAAACTAATAACAAGCATACAATAAATGTAATGATATCTGTAATTTGAGATGCCATTTTGCCATGGTTTTTTCTCTCATATTGTTATAATTTGTGAAATGAATACATATTTTACGTTATCTAAGTGTACCGTACTTTCTGAATCCTTCTGAATCAGCCACTTTTAATTAACCGTAAATTCACGCGCTGAATTCGAATGAAAGAGTAGAAAGATGAAAGCTGGCGTATGCGCACGACGATTACAAACATTTGACTCGGTGAGCGGCAGCAGCAGATTAGTTTGTACAGCTAGTTCGCAGACAAAAGTTTAGAAGATTATGTTTCGGAAATAATTTAAAATAATAAAGCATGCATGCTTCGACAAGAGGCTGGCGGAAAGCGGACGACTGCGCATGCGCCAGTAAAGAGAGAAGGTTAGACAGCTTTCATTCTCTGTTTCTTTCTAGTTAGGGAACACTTGCCGAACCCCCTTCAGCCCTCTATTCTTATACCGCTATGCTGTAACCAATCGTGATGATTAAAAATCACTTTACGTAGCCCGGTGTATTCGTGTAATAATTGTGAGGTAGACTTGGGGAGAGGGCCGAGATCAGGATGTACAAAGAATGTCGGCATGCCGCGTTTTCCCGAATATAATAAATACCATTTCAGATAAATAAAATGTGGTCAGTCTGTCTCCGTACGAAGTAATATAATCAGTCCTATACCTCTGTGTATGAGCATCATTGCTTATTGATTTGTTTACAAACACTACTTCTTAACCTGTCAAACTGATATTGGTTTACGCAATAAACATTGAGCAACAACGCCATCAACACAAACAGTCACATTTCATCTCACCTGCACGTTGTTTCTATCTGATATGTATGTATATTTTATCATGCACGCCTCTTACCTGTCTGTCATCGTCATAACCTCAAAATCACCCAACCTAAGCCTGCCGTAGCTAAAACTAACAAGAATAACAGAAATCCCGAGAACAGCAATAAACAATCGTCGGTATGCTGAACTTTCGAATTTTATTTGATTTTACCCTCACTTATTTTTCATAATATGAGCCTTATTTCCTTGTTTCTTATTCTTGAGAAGGTATTTTATGTACAATTTATTTGATAAAGTGTCAAACTAAAGAATTGTGTAAGTAAAGCAATTTGAACATTGTAACTAAATTTGAATTTAACTGCAAAAATTATAATTATAAATAATTTAAAAGGCTAAATTATCAACAACATGAAAGAGGAAAAAATCAAGTTATCGTAAAATTTTTTTTTATTTCCAGTCATGGATTTTGCACGTCAATTTTATAAATTATGGCTTATGTTTTGGTAAATAAACACTGCAGACAACAATAAAGCTAAAAGGCATCGAACTAAGAATTTTCAATACTCATCTTCTGCTTTGCGAAAACTTTGCTTTTCTGCCCTTCATCTCTGGTAATTTTTAGCTCTACGAATTTTCTAAAATAGATTTAGCTTAGCTGCTTATTTCACATAAAAATTAGTTGGTTAAGATCGTTATGCCAATCTATTAAAATTTTTTACATCGATCCCATGAAAGTAAAAGTATTTTAAACATTTTTTGCTTGTGAGGATCATTGCATTGTACTGAGTTCGTGTTCTTCGCATATGCAGAAAACACTTTAGGACACACTGGCGGCTATCGGGTGTGAAGATGGCTCGCTGGTCGACGGTATTGTCAGGAGTATTCCTGGCATTGTCGATGATTCTTTCTCTTGGTAAGCTACTCTTGCTGGCGGCGGGAACTAGCAATAATGGCGAAATTACTGAGGCGGATCAATGGCTGGCAGACATTGGGCTCAAGCAGTACAGATCGCTCTTCAAAAAAAAAGGTAACTTGACTGAGTGCGCGAACAAGATTATGAATCTGTGCAGATTTTTGTCTTTTTTGATATAATTTAATTTTTGATCGATAATAATCTGATTATTCACGATGTCTATAGTTTATTTTCTAATCAATTAAATGTAGCATTAGATAAATGATTCGAGGATAAAATGCAGCAATCGTTCGTCAAATAATCAACTCACAAAGGATTTCATTTACCGCAAAAGCTCACGATTAACCTTTATAGAAATAACGAAATAGGTATGATTTAATTCTATGTCTTGATTTACTAGCTGTAACGTTCTTTTTAGGCGAAACTGCAAAGCGTTCGAAACATAAGCGGCCTTCAAAGGATAAATAAAGACTCGCGCGCTGCTTTCATTTTGCCATTCTGATCTGTATTGCGTGAAAAATAGCAGCTTACACTTCTTGATATGACAAATTATCTATTCATACCAGCAGCTTGTTTTTCCGAGAGACGGACAGATGGTTTTCGCTACCCATACAGATCGTAAAGTCTCCGATCTATCTAAATAGCGAAAACAAAAATACCCATCCCTATACGGTCTGCCCATTGTCGGAAAAACACAAGTTGATTCATTCAAAATAAACGCAGAGACAACTCCAAAGATTACCGAGTATAACCCGTGGATTTCGGGAATTGAAGGCGGTTACATATAATAATTGACAAGACTTATTTCCCGTTATTTCGAAAAACTGTGGTTGAAATTTGCCACACAGAAGCAACCGTCTTATACTACAAACAGACGCACTGTTAAAAAAATTTAACCAAACATAATGTCCCAGCAAGTCCACTTTATATATGTGTTATTTCTTACATTTCTGTTAGTGAATATGACAAAATATAAAAAAAAAAATTTACATTTGTATTTTTTACTTTTTTTTTCACTTATTAATACATTAACAAAAGGTTAAATCAACCCAAAAATTTTAGTGGACCTGCTGGGATATTTTTTTCTAACCGTGTATAATTATTGATCTTTCCCGGAACTCGAAGCATTTGGAAAATTTTTCGCTCAAAAAATACGAACTATTCGATCCACATATATGGGAGGCTTATTACACGTTATATAATGCATGACTCGGCCTGGTCCGCCCTATCAGCGGCCCATGTCCTAAGCGGTTCTTAATGGTACAGTAATTAAACGATCATAGTGATTAGATATTGCATAAGTCATAATGCAATATCGTTCGGTTAGTGACGGCTTCATCTACAGGTGATTTATTAGCGGTTCGGGGGTTCTCGAGGTTTCTATTATCGCAAAGCTAATCAACTCATTATTCGATACGATCATAGCACGTATAGATGTGTATTATTGTGTACATCGAACTTGTCCGTACTCCAATTTGGCTAGTATCCAATTTCCAATCTATATCTGAGAACGCCTCTCTGTGCACCGAGTTGTACGTCCATCGTCGATTCTTTCTTCACAATCGTTAATCCGGGCCGCGTTCAAGCGTAAACAAATATCCGCGCATATTGGGAAGATGAAAATTCCCGTTCATATTCGACCGGCATTCCAAAACGCATTTTCATCTATTACAAACAATGACTGACTATAGGTATTTGCACTTGCAAGCGCGCAAGCGTTTCATCTATTTTATTTCCATTTCGAACAGCCGACGAGGAGACCAAAATTGGGTGCGCATAATTCGCGTTTAATCGGATGTAATCGGCGAGGTCAACCCGCATAATTATAGCCGAAAAGTTGTCCCTGCGCCTTGGCAGCCTTTGGCAGAGTGTAAAGGTCGGCCGAGGTCGGACGGGGTCGCCTCGGGTCGGCTGGGCAGCCTGCCTAAGGTGTGCTGTTCTGCGTGGTTATGCGGCAATGTCACTGCGCGGTGTTCGACGAGTGTACTCCTCGAGGGCCGTTACCATAGCGTTATTGCACGGCGGCGTGTTATTCGCCTATCCAGAGCACCCTGAGCACCTGCAGGCCCTCGGTCTCAGTCTCAGTCGCCGTTAGTCGGTGGTAGTCGATAGTCGTGTTCCTGCTCTTCAGTCCGCTCGTTGCTCTTCGCGCTACCCGCGTTTTGTATTAGTTCTCCGCGCCTGATACGACAGTAGAATCAATCTCAATCTCCGCAATCACGTCGTAGATTACATTATGCCCCTCAAAGCTTACAAATTAGACATTAATTATCGTGCGGAAGTTGATAATTTTCGCTGTGTTAATGAGATTTTTGTCAAACCGTTAACATCGCTTATCGAAAAGAAAACGCGGTCAAATAATTTTTGACGATGTCTCAACGAGGTTTATATCTTACCATGCCATATTCCATTCGTCGTAAATAAAACTTTTTAAAAGCATTTATTTATTTATTCATTCAAAGCTGTACTTCGCAAATGTGTACGTACATAAGTTATCGAAAGTATTAATACGGTGAAATATTTGTTCTTTTCGATTTATCATTTCTTCGAAACAAACCCCGAAACATTTGTAAATTATCCAACATCCGGTTTCTACATCTAGTTTTAAACGATATTTTTTTCCCCCTGTTCTTCAGTTTACTTTGAATGAAACTTGAGCATTATTTGAGATCTACTAGGTACAACTGCAAAGTTTCCGGTTGTACAATTGAGCCGTATACCTATCTTTATTATATTTAAACGGCAAGTCTTTTTTATCGTTATTTCCATTCCCGTAGCTGGTAAAACAGCGGGAGAGGAAATTAAAATGCTGCCCTGCTGATCATCCCCGGTTCAATTCATCCCTGCCGTTTCGTCCAATCAACCCCCACCTCTCTCTATGTCGTCGGTAGAGAAATTAAACGAGTAGGTAGGGCACAGGAAAAAAAAAGAAAAAACTTCCCACTTGCGCCGAAAGAACAATCACATTTTTATTTACTACCGACGCTGCCTCGCGAGAGCAAAATTGTTTTAAGAGAGCTCAGTTTTTATTTCTCTCACATTCAGTTTTACATTATTGTCTATAACGTTTATGGTTTTGATTTCGATACGCAACGTAATATACGCGAAGTAATAACCTTTGCTTCTTCAATATCCCAGAACTTTTCGTTCCGTAATTTTGTATGTGATATTTGTGCATGACCTACTTTATTTGTAATTGTGTATACATCGCGCTCGCGTTTCAATTTCGAACTCATTCGAAGCGAACGGTATTTGAAAAAGAAACCGTTGGCAGGAAGTTGAATAGGGTTATATCGAGAGATTGATATCTTTTTCCCTGCATCATAAACCGGAAATCTGAATTTACGACTTTCGCGTGTCGATTTAATGTACATAAGATGCGGAGGATGTTTTTCATTCGTGATAAGAGAAAATTACCAACACGCAAAGAAATAGCTGTATACATCGTACACTTTGTTGTCGGGGAAAAAACTAGATCGATATAACCGATATAACGACTTGATAACGCAACTTTATTTTATATACGTGTGGTGTGTTACATGGACAGGGTGCACACCTATATGTATGGATAATTATACACGCGCTCACGTACTTATCCCACACGAATATACGTCGAGTCAGATCGTTAATTCAAACTTGCAAGCAAAAGAGGTCGAGGGTTGGCGAGTCAAGGAGGGGTGGGTATGTGGGGTGGAAATTCGCCGAAGGTCGATTTAAACCACATGAATATGCGCATACGTACACGCGATTTACCAAATTTGCATTTTCAATCGTATGCATAATAATCACGCGTGCATACGTGCCATCCGTATAATAATGCGTCACTTGCGCCACGCAAGGCATATCTGCCTGCAGTTTCCCGTCGAGGAAACGAATTCGTCGCGGTCAAAGAATTCTACAGTAAGAATAACCAAAAATAATCAATTTTCGATTGTTCGATTAAATCGATTATTTTTTCCCGATTAATCGAGTACAATCGATTATTTTTCAAACTCAATCAGTAGACCGACTCGACAGATTATTTTTCCTCACAATCGGTTTTTGCTTCTCATTCCCATGAACGACGCAATAAAACTTCAATTTATGTGATTAAAGTATCAATTATTAACATTGTCTTACTTACTAAGTACCTATATTTGATATGACAAGTGAAAGATAAATGAATATTTTCACTTTAATTTCAAAATTAAATATTTCCAATGAAACTATATATCATCACAAAAATTTTCCGCTATTAAGACTACATACTTAAATTTACGAAATTTTGGTTTCAAATTCACCGTCTCAAAAAAATAAGAAATAATCGATTAATTGATTAATTTTTACCGATTCAATCGAGTCGAGTCCGATTATTTTCTTCGACTCGATTAATCGATGCATCGATTATTTTTAGCTTGGTAGCCATATCTGGTCGACATCGATTATCTAGTCGATATTTGAAATCCATAGACTAATGATTGGACCGAGTCACATGACGTTACCACAAATTCACACTTTCCATTGACTCAATTCTCAGATATTTTATAATTATATATTTGTTCAGATTCAAACGTTAACCGCGTCGGATTCGTTGATTTGAAACAACGTTGCTGAGTCACCCCAACTACTTTTATAGTAATAGAAATTTATGACGTAGATGATTATTTGGTAAAATAGTGTTCGAATTTTCTACTTGCCGCGCTTTCCTTTGAATTCCTCAAAATAGTTGGCAAATTCAATGACACACACACGCTGATCAGATGATTAAAACAAATCGCACTAGTTATAAGCGATGCTGTTCGGCTGTTTTCTCGTTTAATTCGAGGTATTAATCGAATTTATTTAGAAACAATCAGCTCTTCATTCACCAGACTAAAAGTTCTGCCCAATAAAATATATAGTTATTTGAGCATCCGTCCATAAATTCAAGCGTGTTTTTAAATCCAAACGAGTTTATTTAATTGGGATCGTGAAAAATGTTGTCAATTTAGATAACGGAATTTATTCGAAAGCCAATATGTTTCTCTAGCTCAGTACGGGATATTCAATTGAATGAAATATAAATTCATGATTCAAATGAATTAATTATATTCAATTGTATGTCATGCAAGTCAAGTACGAATCGATCCAAACTATTGATTGAGGTGAGCTTTTGTTGCTTTCAGTTAAAAGTCATCTCGTAAATAAATCCCTTAATTGTTCAAAATATACGTTAAGCCATTTAAATCCGGAGTATAAACTTCAACTTGAAGACAAAAAAACTCTGCTAACTGAGATCAATAATTTTCGAAATTTTTTTCACCCCTTACTTTTAAAACATATCTTACATTACAGTTAGTTCATCTCGGTTCTACTGATATCCGATTTTTATGCTGTGCTTGATTCAAATTTCAAAAACAAACAAATTTCTCTGCCACGAAAAATTCCTTCGGTCTACAAATTTTTACTTTCACTACTTTCTCTTCCTCCGATGAAAGATGCAGGACTTGCATGCTGGTATAGGTGATTCGTAAACAAGTAGAAATTTGAAAATTAGTTCTTATCATGCCGGACAAGAGCGTGGAAAGCAAGGATACTGAAAAACTAAACAACGATTATTTCGACCAAGAAATATCGTCCATCGGTATGTCGTTACGTCCAAGTGGTAGTGCAACATCCGGTGAGTATAAGCGGGCTGAACTCAAATGAATCAATTACCAACAATGTGATATGCATATTCTTCGCAATTTTATTATTTATGATTTATGAATTTAAGGTGTATTATAAGCTTCTGGATAAACGTTATATGAACTAGGGATATTCTTGTCAGTAATATGTATAATGTACAATCGACTATTGCATTAGTAATGATTCACATCATTATAAGTAATAACCTTAATTTTACCTGCACATAATTAAGTACAGTCCATAGATTACAATATTTCACGCATGCAACGTGATAAGTTTAACATTTATGTCTTTTCGTTATCCTATCTTGTCCTTCACATGCCTCAAAAATCATCCATTTTACCTAAGCTGTTCCTATTTTTGCCACATCATTTATAGTGGAGAGTAAATTCAACAATATGTTACCATTGGTTCGAATGTTTATCTTCTTGAAGCAATCTATCAGATTTCTCGTTTGTCCATAACATACTTGGGTAGAATCACGAATTGAAGGGGAAGTCGCTAGAATAGAAGTTAGCTGTTCAAACATGTTCATCGTAACGCAAGTGTTCATTTTTCTATCCAGCTCTCCGGTTTGTGGTAGATCGATCAAGCAACTGTGTAGAACACTGTCGAACCATATAAAATCGTCATCTCGTGTTGCGTAATTGACTTTATGATCGTTCAGCCAAAGCGTTAGCTAGAACAAAGTACGTCAGGTCTGTAGAAATGCAGATAAGTCATCACACGATTATATGCTGTGAAAAATGTCTTTGATTGTAAAAAGAGTGTTTTCAATTGAGGAGATGGATGGGTGGAAAGAGAATCTTTTAGCTTTTCTTCGAAAAAGGGGCATACCTATGCTGATTTACTTATCATTTTTATCTATGCAGCAAAAGAATCTATTATAATTAGAAAGGATTTAGTATTGATTTGGCCTAATTTTCACGTTATGTAGTATGGAAATGTCTACCTTAGCTCGGTTCAAGTACGTCAGTGGATTTTCTTGAATACGTATTATCTTGAGCCGCTGCATACGCTCAAAGTTTAGCATCGGTATCTGTTTCAATTGATTATCATTGATGTCCAGTCTCTGAAGGTTCCATAGATTGAGATAACTCTGCGGATCGATGTACGTTATCATGTTAAAAGATAGATCTAGTCTTTCCAGGGATGTCAGATGGCTAAGCCAAGCAGCGCTTAATTGGGTAATTTTGTTGTAGGACAGGCTCAATTCTTTCAATGATCCTAAACCCAGGAAGGCTTCATTTCCAATACGATGTATGCCACAAGAGTGAAAATTCAGCATCTCCAGAGTCGTTGAGTTCACGGCAAAAGAGCGATCAGGGATCTCAGATATCATAGATTCCGAAATTGCGATTTTCATCAGATTCCATTGCAGCTTAGATTTTACCTCTTCGATACTGGCATTACTGCATCTTAACCAATCTCTTGGCCCTGCAATAATAGGCAAAATACATTTTTAATGATAATTTTTTTTACATATTTCAGAAACTTTCAATATGAAATACCATGCACTTTACTCATCAATGTTATCTCAATTGATTCTTGCCTTCAAACGCTCAGACAAATTTAGAATCCAACTATTAATTATAAGCACTGAACTGTAAATACTTGAAAATACTTTCATCGCACATTATCTTGATGTAGGTCTCACCTTCTCTATATTTGGATGTTGAGCACTCTGTTGCTGCAATTATTATATAGCACGCAAAAGCAAGTAATCCCAGAAGACCGTGCATCTTGAATTATGTCAGGCAACTGAAGCAGACTTGACGAATTGTTTGGTAGGAGGAAGTATGTATATATGCTCCACAACAGGAAGTTACGAGACAGGAAAAGAATTTAATCTACACGATATCCTTCTGCTGTTTGAGATAACAGCTATTCCTGAAATACCATACCACTACAACTATGTAGACAGCGTTGAAACACAACTAAATCACATATATGTAATAAGTCCCTAATCTCTTTGTTTTTTTTATTTCAAAAGGGGAGGCTCATTTTCTGCCCGTATTATCATTTAGTGAGAATAAAACTTATATTGTTCAACAAGTACAAGTCGTAATAATAAAGACTTGAAATTTCTCACAGGTATCTCAAGTCTCGCGAATTGCGCAGAAGTTGAGGCACTGCCGGAGCTACCCCACCATGATTGGGAGCGTCTTCAGCGTGCAGCGCGTCTTTTGCAACAACGTCTCGTCTTGCACCAGTGGCTGACAGAGCATGGACTTCATAATCATTATCAGAAGTAAGAACTTGTGCTTTTATCAGCACTGGAAATCTGTAACTCAAGATTTTAGCATACAGTGCAATGATGCTGTACGCAATATCTGTCACAGATTAGTTCAGATGGAAGTTATTTCCTTGGAAGACGTATACTGGGTTGAAGATCATGCCGCACAAGCCGTGCTTGGTAAAGAACTATCGAAATGGACTCAGGCTCGTCAAGAACTTCCAACTTCTAAGGAAGACTTGGCAGTTTTGAAGGCAGATCTTTGGAGTTCTGTAGTAAAAAATAGTCAACATCAAGATGCCTGGACTTGGGGTATTGTAGAAAAATTTATAACTCATATGATGTAAGAAAACCAGTTAGAGGAAAAATTGAGAAAATGCAAATTCGCTCACGTTAAAGTTATTTCTGTATCAAGTTGATATCTCACTGTCCATTGAATCTAGTTTTACACATTCACCATCGTCAACCAACACTCTACTCCTTAAAAATTGTCAATGGCAATAGCAATAGAGTAAACTGAAGTAATAACATTTGAACTAACCGTTCGCTGCATTACATATGTAGAAACTTGTTTCCCCCATCTATAACATATTTTCGTCTATTTTCCCTGTTTATTTACTTTACAAAAATAGGCGGTATGCTGGTGGTTTCCGTCTCAGTCGCAGGCTTAGTAACATTAGCAGCTATGACGCAGCCTGCTTTAGCTCCAGAAGCAAAACATTCCCTCTTGCAATATGTTACTGGGAAATACCTCCTCCCCAGCAATTGCCGTGTCCATTTTCAATGGGAGGAACCACAGCTCGTCGGAGAGACCATGACGTTCACAGTCAAAGTGAGTTTTATTGTTCGTTCGTTGAATTTCACAATTATTACTGCGAAAGCTCAATTATCTAAATAATTTAAATTGTTCACAATGAAATCGTTACTAAGTGAGTTAGGGTATTTGGAAACTACCTGAGAATGACTCACCTTCTACTCATATTTTACAGTTTTATCAGCGTAATGGACAGCCATATCCAATATGCGACAAAGATAATTTGATTGTGGAGGTTACGGAGGGTGCACGAAGAGTGGCAACACTGATAGAATTGGGTGGAACTGATCCGCAAGCTGCCAATGCTGCAGTGGTAAAATTCACAGTGCGACATGCTGGCCAATATCGTATAGCAGTGCTTATCGGCTCTTGTCACGTGCACGGCAGTCCCTTTGTTAAAAATTTTCTTCCAGGTACAATATCACAAACGTTTCGCCATAACTTTCTACCTATTCATTGCTAATTGGCTGCAATTCAAATTTCATTTGTTGTATCTCGAGAAAAGATGAAACTATTTTCTAATTTCATTCACCTTTTTTCAGGGCCACCTGACGCCAATAAAACTGTTTTTGTTCGTCAAAGCTCGACAGTTGTCTGCACTTCTGGCGTGGCTCATTCAATGGCAATTGAACCTCGTGACGAATACGATAATCTTTGCATATTTAGTAATACAGATAATCCTACGGTTGGATATCACGTCGCAATTAGTCAGGCACGTAAAATATTGGTTTGTCGATGGTGGCTAATCAAATACCAAAAGTAACCATCAATCTGATCAGGAAAAATATGTTCAATTGATAATTTTTTATTCCTCGTGTATTTAGATTGGTAGTGTAGTTGAGGAGGGGTCCGTTGTCGATTGCAACGTCCAACTCGAGTACGATTGTCCCAATCAGCGGATTTGTTTGCGTGTTAGTTTTCCTAAGGAAGGATGTTATCACGCCACTGTCAGCTTAGCTGGCCTACAACTCCACAACGGAGACTTTGACATTATAGTTCTAAGCAGTACGTGAGTTGCTTCTAGTATAAAACATTAAATTTTTTCAAACTTATACAAGTATGAAAATAGTAGAGGAGTGGCATTTGAAGACAAATCAACTCGATGTGTCACTTTTTTCCAACAGGCAGCGATGCAACGTTAGTTCATAAAAATGTCGCCTCAAAAAATCCACACATTTGCTATGAGGCAAAGTTGATGGGGATGCAAGGAGAACATTACTCGAAGCCCAGAAAAGTTTTCTGCTATGTTTCTCCCAAACAGTTGACCATTAAAGAGTATCTCCTGAAATTTATTCCAAAGCGCCTCGTTACCTTCAGGCTTTGCCCGTCGACTAAGGTAATTTTAATGTGTTAATTACATGAATAATATGCAGATTGTGTGAATGTGCTGATGAGATATGTTCGTTCTTTCATTAATGTATTTAAAAAATAATTTCAGTTTCATTTTGAAACGTCAAATAATCAGTATTTGGGATACGACGCTTTCTCTATTGACGATGGTTGTCAACCACCGGTAGAATTGATATCTCGCTGTCGTAATGTAATCGCTGCAACGTTTACGCAATTTTTACTAAAGAATATTGGTGGCAGTGAAACGTTTAAAGACAAACAAGATTTCTTTTACCATGAAGTTCGTAAACATCATCAGAAACATTATCATGAAAAATTATCAATGAAAGTGCAACGAGATAAACTACTCGAGTCTGTAAGTACATAGTTTGTAACTCGAAGAAACATCACACTATCATTTATTCTGCTTCATTGAATGAGTAATTATTGTGTAGCTTCAATCACTTTAATGATAATTTTTTGAATCGGCTTGTTTTGTCTCATAAATTTTGATGAAAATATATTCATTTTTTACAGTCTATGAAAGCTACTAAAGGATTTTCTGTTAGTGACTGGTGCAGAAATTTTGAAATCACATTTCAGGGCGAACAAGGTGCAAGTTTAAACATTTGTTTGCGCAATACTGAGATTTATAATACATTTTTTATGATAACAATATCTGTATTGTTTACTTCTCAACATAGGTGTGGATTGGGGAGGAGTTCGACGAGAGTGGTTTGAGCTGATTTGCGCAGCGTTGTTTGATAGCGGAAATGGATTATTTTCGTCATTCGGCGAATCGCAACAAGCACTCGTACATCCAAACAATAAAAGGCCGCCCCATCTCAAGCTAAAACACTTTGAATTTGCGGGTCGAGTCGTCGGAAAGTGTCTGTATGAGTCAGCACTCGGGGGATCTTACCGACAACTAGTGAGGGCAAGGTTCACACGATCCTTCTTAGCACAAATAATCGGCCTTCGAGTTCACTATAAAGTAATCATGACTTTTCTAACATGGTATGAGTAATGGAATGTATAGCAGCGTCGTTTCTCACCAATTTTCATATTGTTTTCAGTATTTCGAACAGGATGATCCAGACCTGTATCTCAGCAAAGTCAAGTACATCTTAGAGAATGATGTTGAAGAGATGGAGTTGTATTTTGTAGAAGAAGAATATGACAAAAGTGGTCAATTATTGAAGGTATCCTGTAACAAGCTTACCACATTTTCATAGCACTGAATTTTATAAGTAGGCCTAGTATAATCATTTTCAATAATTTTTATTTCTAGGTGGCCGAACTGATCTCGAATGGAAGCAAGACGCGTGTCACAAACGAAACGAAACTTCGATACCTAGACGCGTTGGCGCAGCATCGTTTGGCCAGTTCTATACGTGAAGAAGTTGACCACTTTCTTCGCGGTCTTAATGAACTCATTCCCGACAATCTCCTCGGCATATTTGACGAAAACGAACTCGAGGTAAGCCCTAAAATGTAGTAAGTAATCTAACACTTGAGTTTTTGCAATGGGTATATGATCAAACTTTTTGTGAATAATTTATGAATGTTTATTCTTCTTGTGTTCCGACACAGTAAAGTACAATCGCAGCTAACGCTGATCCATACACTTTTAGCTTCTTCTTTGTGGAACTGGTGAATACAATATAGCAGACTTACGAGCACATCATATAGCTAATGGTGGCTCACCAGAATTCTTGAGAGTTCTCGATTGGTTTTGGACAGCGGTGAGCAATTTCACACGCGAAGAAATGGCCAGGCTTTTGCAGTTTACTACCGGATGTTCTCAATTACCGCCTGGTGGATTTCAACAGCTTAGTCCAAGATTTCAGATCACAGCAGCACCGACATTTGCCAATCTACCTACTGCGCATACATGGTAAGGCACCGGCTTTTCACAAATCATCTTCCTTAATCGTAAATTACAAATTCAAAGAACTTGAGTTGTGATTAATTCCGTTATGGGTTCATATATGCCTTGTACTTTTTGCAGTTTCAATCAGCTGTGCCTACCTGACTACGAGTGTTACGATCACTTTGAGAAGGCGCTGCTTTTAGCGATTAGCGAAGGTACCGAAGGGTTTGGTATGATATAGGGGGCGCAAAATCGTACAATTTCTAGTCCATTTCTAGTTCGAATGGTAGAGGTCGATAACGAAATACGTATTTTGTACCTCGCGACACGTCTCTGTAGATGATAGAAATTAGATAAATACTCAATGCAGACAGGGGACGCACATTTTTTTCACTATTCTAACTATAAGCGAAAGGCAAGTTTCCCATTGTCCAGCACAGGTTCAAGCCTGTTATCCTCTGTTATACCTTCTTGACGAACTATGATGGTCCAGTTTGTCTGAAGGTAGACTATAGATAAAGCAAAGTATTCGCTTTAATAAGTAATCTACATTCCATCATTAAAAAATGCCTCTGTGATCCATTCCGCGAAGGATAATACGTAGTTTTAGAATATAGAAGCTATACACGAGTAGGGCGATGGTACAAAAAATTGATGAACAAATCATTTGGGTATTTCATTCGGACGCGAATCATATGCATATTGAGAACAGATGTTTTAAACACGTATATCACTTCATTTTACTGGTAGAATCATCTGGCGTATTCATTGTTTTGGAGTCAACTGGCATTGTTATACGTTGGTATAAGATTTGAGATTAATAGTGATCGCTATTTAATACCTTCATCCGTGAACCGAAAGATATTCGTTTCGATATTCTGAGTAATGGAAACTCACGTAGGTAATCTGACGGCTGGGCATCAATCACCATCACTTTTCAGCATTTGAAAATTGTTTAATTCTCAAATTCGATAATCTACTTCGCCTGCTGATGTATAGTAAATAAAGCACAGTTGGATGACTCGGTATTAGAGACAAAACGACGCTGATGTCCACATCTCCAAACATAGATATTATATAAGGCAGAGAAAAATTCCGCGTGTCCTATTAAGTACCATGTACAGTGCAAGATGTATAATAACACATACCGAGTATGTATAGATGTAAATTTATTGTGTCCCGGAAATGCACAAGACCTAATATTGTTATTTGAGTTCATATCACTTGTTATAATTTTCATGCTCATAGCTCAATAATCAAAACAGTATGAAAATAGTGAGTTTAAAAAATATGCATATAATATTATATATATACACAATATACAGTGTAGAATTATAAAATATTGCGACATCGTTAGTCATTTGTTGGCTAGTGTGTACCATTTCAATTACTCAACTATAGCAAAGTTCACCATATGAAAATTCAAAACTTTCACTTTTTCAACAAATTATTATACATAATATACAGACGTATACATAGGTATGTATATACATAATAATATGAATAGTATTTGATAGTAATGGCTGAACAATCGTAGCTCAAGGGTATAAATCAATACCTACTAGGTATGTTGTAGTGTGTATTTAATTGATAAATAGTATCATACACTCACTCACCTCTATTTTCAACATTGATTCTTTACCTATTTTTCTTAACCCAATGGACTGGTTTTGTGACTTTCCAGAATCGTATTAAGTAATCGTATTATTATTATTATTACTATTCTGTATGTGGTGGTTTGCCAGAACAGTATTTTTAATTAAGTATAATTAATTACGGGATTATTTGACATATTTATACGTATCTTTTTTATCTTTGAATTTTAACGATAAGCAAGTGTATTCAGTTCACGTAATACTGCTTTCATCTCGTTATTTTCAATCAATTATGTACCAGCATTGTGATGTTAATAATAATGAATAAAGATTTTCTTTCTTTTTAACGAATATCATCAAATTCTTTTGATGAAACGTTTATCCGCAGTGTATGAAAACGCATCTTCGTTTTCGTTGGGACAATTATCAGAGATATGGGGACTGAAATAGAAACGGTGATATTATATTTACACAATTTATTTTATATCAACATCATATTATAATCGTACTCATCGAGTCACAAAGACGGCAAAAGTAACGCTACAATAATAATAATAATAATAAGGGAAAGGGGATTATTACGGTAAGAAAACAGATCAAAATACACGAGTGTAAACTTACAGATGAGTAATAAAAAAAGTCAATTGATTGTTGAATTTTATCCTAATACCTTAACAACTAACCCACTCCCAAGTCAACTGTTGAATTGGTCGTTTTTTTAAACTTCTGGATTTCAGGATGGTAATTGTTTAACAGCTGAAAAGCAATGGAAAATTATTACAAAACACCGGGAAGGGCGGGGGGGGGGGGGGGAATTGAGAAAAATTTTTGTATTTTAAATTTCAGATAAAATTGATGAGAAAAATCATTGTAATATGATATACTTTGTAAAAAAATGATCTATTGTACAAAATGCTTTTCCATCACTAGTGATTAATCTACAATTATTTGTTTATTATTATTATTATGTATGCTTGCTCGTTGGATTAACGTTAAACCACCAAATGCCCAGTATCTGTAGGAAGTAGGAACTAAACAAATTTCATTACAATTAACTAAAATTAAATTGTATAGATATGTAATTCATAAGTATTGATTAGAAAATGTTATTTGTTGGAGTTTCTTTACATAATGTGGCAGAGAAGCAGTAGATTAACAGGGTTCGTACGCACAGGAAAAACCTAGTAAACCCGAAAAATTCAGGAAATTTTCAGGTATTCAGGGTTCCAAAAAGCGTACAAACCCCGATTAAAAACGTAATGTAATTTCTAGCAACTGAGAGACTGGTCTTTTGACCTTCCATTTATGTACAGCGTTAACGAAAATTATTCTTATTGACATTAAAATTATCAATCAAAAAATTATAATTTCCTACGTTTTGTCTTTTTAACGAACTGTGGTATATCTTTCATTCACTTGTAATTATTACCAAAGCCTTTATATTGATACTTACTCCAAGAGCGAAATCTTCTATGAAAATTCGTTTAAACTCCAAAGTAACCAAGGCTGACGAAATTAAACTTCTATGCAAATTCAAAATTCATCAAGTGACATATAGGATCGATATCAATTCGACATTGACCTTACGTCTTTGTGAAATTAGGAGAAAAAAGTTCGTTGATGGAAGGAAGTTTAAAACAGAGTTACTTTCAGATTGTTTGCGAGATTTTTGATATCTTGAGGCCTAACGTATTAATGATTAGCACTGTGTGTGCGGTAAAAAATTTTTCTAAAAAAACAACGGTAAGAATTTGAAGTAATACTGTAGTTAATTTTCAGTAGATCTACGTGGATTCCGAGAGTAGTAAAAGTGAATAAAATATTCCGCAATTGGATAATGTAGAACTGCTTTAGTTGTACGGAATATTTTGTAAAAGTGGCCACCAAGCCTTACAAGGTAACTTTATGGGCTACAACTGTAGAATCCCCTTCCTTGACGGTGAAGGACAATTTTAATCAAATATTCTTGGTGTATTAAGAATATACTGATGGAAAGAAAGCGCTGTTCTATTTACTGTCTTTTCTACGAAGACCGGGGTGATGATGTAAATAATATACGATAGACTTTTTACTGCAGGAGTGCCATGAAAATTCTACAATTTGTAATTCTACTCATCAATTCTACTTGGTCAAAATAACGAGGGTTACTCTTTTCGAAATTGTCCTACCATTTCTTTGTCCTTGCATTACTTTTCATGCCCCTTTTTATGCTCGTAAAAAGTGTACGTTACAGTTAACTTTTTTCAGTTCTTGGAAATAACCATTCTACAATATATTATTATCATAAATAAGTTTGGTGTCTACCAGTAATAGTGTGAAAAACGCCACAAGAATACTGGCGGCATTTGGTTGAGTGGATTACCAAGGTTAGCAAGAGTAGTGACACTGCCACTTTCTTCGCTTATTGTTAGTTCAATTCAGGGGCAGCCAAACTATTGCGGTACAGATTCACCTGCCATTTCGTCTAAAACTAAAGGGTTATACTCAAGGTATATTATTAATTCGTTTATGAACAAAGCAGCGTTAATATGAGGCAGATTCTTCACCATCGTTTACTTCAATGTATGGTTTGTTTGACGTAGGTGTTTCACACCTTTACAATTGAATTTAGTAAAAACGATAGTGTAGCCAAGCCATGAGATGAATCACTCAAGGTCACAAGAGCCACGTTTGACTGCCCTTGTTTTCCACCTCCGTGTTGACGGAACACACTGTGAACAATCCGCTACAAAAAGTGGACCAGTATCAGAAGTAATGTTGTTTCCCATGGTAAGCTTAGTGTTATACACAGTTCGGCTTTTTTGCAAATTTATTGATAGTAATCTCATTCCATATTCGCGGATTGCTATCATATTGAGGTATGATAAATTCTGATACTAACAGCAAAAAAGGTCGAAGATACTTTTAAAAGGAATGGTATTGTAACCGCCACCGGTTATCTTATTGAACTTGTTATTAGAAGATTAGTATAAGAAGATTACCTAATTGGATTCGATAATTTTATATCGAATTTCGTAGTTCATAGTGGAATTTGTGAGTAAAGTATTCATTGAACAAGAAGAATTTAATTTATGCTGAAGAGGCGGTAAGAATGCAGATGACAAGAGCAGAAAATAAATTATTTCGACACATGGTGAGATAATCTTAGAAAAAAAATTAATCTTTCAATTAATCTGCAAAATAGCCGCAGACAACAATATATTAAACTATCGTGATTTGTTATTCTCTTTTAATATTTTTTCTCTGTTATTTAAGTATTATTTGTGTTTTCTTTGTATCTCTGTAGCACTCCGATTTTAAAAAAATAATCAGTTTGGTAGTCTGCAGCACACTGGTTCAGGGCGGAACAACTTTCATCGATTTCACTTGTACTCCATAATTAATTGTCTAGGTAAATGCAATTAAAAATAAGGAAAACAAAAATATGAATAAACTTCAATATACAAGTAAAGTTGATTCTAGTCATGAACCAGACACACTTCAATAATGCTTGTGTATGTGCTTACGAATCACTTTGTAACATTACAATTTTTTCAGTCCGCATGCTTCCGAAAAACACCTGGAAGAAAATTCAATAGTCATGTGCAATTTGAATATCTTTCAGCTGCGGTGACTATTGGTCTGTGACGAGTTATAAGTGAGACAAAAACACAAAAAAACAAAAAAACAAGTAAGCACTTACTGTGACTAATTCGAGGAGATTTAACCTTCTCTTTTGATGGCGCCAGGAGCTTCGGCTAAGCCTTTGACTTTTAGTCTGTCAGCAGTTTTCAGAAACGCCGGCAATTGGTCCTGCGATACGTTTACTTCACCTGCATACATGAACTCTAGGATAGCCTGAAGGTGGCTGTATGCTACATCCTTAAGAATTATTATCGGATGCTTTGATGGGTTTTCCTGCGCCAAAGATTTCAACTTTTATTGATTGAAATTGAGTGGTGACTCGAGTGTCATAATTCAGCAAAGGAGAAGTACACATGGTCACAATGCAATTGCAATTAAATGTATCTATCAAAGACAAGTGCATGATATTTAAAAATGACTAAGAATAACTAACTTATTGTTGCATAGTATACTAATAGATATTAATTAAACTCACCTCTAGCAATGATTTAAAGTAAGGGCTGCACGCCGAGAGGACCATTTTATGCGCTTTGCAAGTTTGACCTTCACACGCAAGGGTGACGTCCGTGAAGCTTTTTTCATCCCTGAGGTGTTTGAATGACGATACCATGTTAGATTGGAAGTCGTTCCATTTAAGGAAAAACTGTTGCTGTTCTCCAGCCATTTTTTTATATTTGAGTTCAAATATATTGACGCAACAGTAGCTTAGCTGTGAAAATGATCTAACAGCAACACTGCCAACTCCGCTGCTTCAACTCTGGAATGAAAAAGTTTCACCTGCTCAAATAATTTATTATTTTCAATACATTTATCGGTGTCATTAGTTATACAGATATTAATTTGTGATGCTAGGTCACTGGATATACAGAAATGCTTTTGTACTTTGTTCAGATCATATATACATTAACATATTTTCAGTTTTGAACGACACAATCTATTCTTTCACATAAAATAGTGCATGTTTCTCAATTTGTGAAAAGAAAACTTGTTCTGTTATGTTGATGACGAAGGTTGGTTGATTTATCCGCCAGATTGATTGTGTAAAAAGAACTTGATCTTGTTGATAATTTTATCCATAAAAGTGAACTGCTATAAAAAAGGTTGCACTATGTTTTGGGTTTCCTAAGTTTCATTCAGTTTTCGTCACCCAGGTTTTCTTTTGCATCATATAAATTCTATTTAAAGTCTAGAAACTTTATTCACATTGTTCAACGATCAATTGAGATTAATTAACAAAATGTAACGAGCGACAAGAAATTCATGATCGAGAGAAGGTTGTTAATATGTCAATTTATATTATATATGTGTTATATACATGTAATCTTGGAAGAAAACAAACCACCGATTAGAAACAACATACAAGGTTTGTTCTAGGAAAATAATAAACTGTGTAAATTTTCACTTGGAGACGAGTAATATATGTGGTGTGACCTGAATTTTGGTGATAAGCAACTTTACAAGGATTATGGTAGTACATGGCTCTGTGTTAGGATATGATGACAGCAGATTGTTAAAAATTCTTTGCTGGAGGTAGATTAAGAAATGTACAATTGTGGTGAAACTAAGAATAATGATTCAGAAATACGTGATAATAACATTAAAAAATATTAACATATGATAGTTGAAAAATTTGGACAATGTATAATTAAGTTGACACGTGTATACGGTTGAAGCTTGAAGCAGTAAGCGAACGGAGAGAAATGATTTTGTTTTGGAGACAAGGAAGAGAGCGCAGAGTTGCCAAACATAGGGTAATTTATAGGTTAACTGAGATAAGTTTATGAACTGGATATAACAGAGTGCTAACGCATCAGAGTGTTTGATAAAACTGAGACTGACAAGTATTATCAGAATTCCCGTTGCCACGGTGGTTTGTTATTTTAAGGTATTCCGTAATGGATGCGATCCATTATTCGCATTACGTTGGAATTTTTAATGCGTGCGTTTCTTTCTCATACCGTCAAAATGAGCCTTCGGAATAAGATGAAATAACTCGGGAAAAGTCGATCCGGGTTTAATCACACTTTGTTTTATGGGTTTCACCTTTGAACAGTCGAAAATATTGTTGCGATTAAAAACGAGCAGCGGAACGATTATTTAATTATAACATATATATATATATGTATATATACATATACGTACATACTACAGTATGGGTATAGATGTATACATCTATATTGGCAAGAACTTTTCACCAATGGTACCAATTTTTTTTGTGTGACTACACGATGGTGAAATTCGGTCGTCTTCGGTCACCACCGACCATCATCGGGCTATTCCGTTGGGCTGCTGACTCGACGGTAAGAAAGAGTCCTTTCAGAAACGAATAGCCACGAGTAGCCAACGATTACAACGGTGTTGCATTCCTTTTTTATCGACGCAAATAGCTCAAATTACTATATCATCATTTGGTTTTTTACTGAATCAGGAGTTGTAGTCTGGAGTCGGCAGCAGAGGGCGCTGGTGGTACGGTAGAGATGGATGGAGACAATTATTTGGATTCTTCTAATATATTTTCTATCGTATGGAAGTAGAACAAATAATTGATGTAATTCAATCACGGAGGGCGTTTTTTGTACAAATTCCTCGTATTTTCTCAACTGTTGGTTTTACGATGCTCTAGATGTTTTTTTTACATTCCTGACAGTTCTGCAAATCGATTCTGAGATGAAAAGTTTTCAGTTTTGAAAATCGTAAAGACGGAAAGATAGCCTCAGTTTTGTATACGTCTTGTTAAAATTGGGCCAGTTTTGAAAAACGCTATTCTCAATTCCATCAGACGCTGTTTGATTGATTTTTGTAACAGAAAATGCTTGACCATAATTTCAAGTCAGCGCCATGTATGATTGAAAACCACAGCCAAAAATCGAAAAAGTCTGACGATAATTTTCCTAGCTGTTCTAACGATGTTCCGATGTCATTTCAGGCTCTATTTAGCAGATTGAAGTGTCTTGGTATCAGCGAGCATCTGCCTGATTCCAGAATTTAGAATTGTAGAGTTTTGTAATTCGGTAGGGATAACACTTTAAATAGTGCAATGAAAAAAGATTAGCATTGACGTATCAGTAAGTCTCAAGTTTTTGATCAATAAATACAGTAATCACAGGCAATATTGTAGAAATTTCCAAAAGATAACTAAGTTATCGAAATAGGCTGTGAGTTGGCATGTATGCGATAAATCGAAGATGTCAAAAGTTGGCTTGGGCTGTGGGACAGGACTGTTTTTGCATCGGTATTTATTCTATTTTGAGCTCAAGTACGATAAAATCCATTCAATATGAAACTGATGAACACCAGTATATATTCGGTAGGAGATTTTATTACTCATATCTTGCGTGATCTTTCGTTAGTGCTGAATAAAATATGTTTAGTTGCTGGGAATTTCATTGGTGGCATATAGATTGTTGCAGATAACAGAACATTCTAGCATGTCATGACCGATTAAACCGGGGGAAACAAAATTTGTATATCGAATGATTTTCACGTGGTTCCTTCTTACCCGAATGCTGGTTGTGTAACGACCTTATACTCGGTTACCGCGCGAGGGCCACTTTAATTTTATTCGAATTCGATGATCCAATGGTTGATGAGTGGCGCCCTCTAGTTTGTCAGATTTTGATAAAACGGATATTTCACATGTTTACATTATTAAGAGGATGCTATAGTCAGTCCTTACCGACCGCGTCAAATGTCGTTTATTTTGACTACGAACAAGTGTTGTCAAAATGCCGTAGTCAGCGCAATTCTGCATGCAACGCCGAATACGAATAGCAAAAAAAATGTACTACTGCAATTGAATGACCATTTATTGAGGGAATAGGGTTTATTATTGCGTTTAGAATTACACTGAACGCGGCATTTTCACACTAGTGCTTTATAGGTAATGATAATAGCAAGAAAGAGTGACATTTTACTCGGACAGTAAAGACTGACTATGGCCTGCTATGGCATCCTCTTGAGGATACCAATAGTTCGTTATTATGGACTGTGGATTATACGACTTTGTATTCTTGCAACGATCATTGTTTCAGAATAGAATTTGAACATCGGTTAGATGTGTGATGCGAGAGTTTTTCGACATTTTGCTACAGCCTGGAAGCATCGGTATGAAGATGAAGGTTCACTATATATTTCGCCGAGAAACCCATCACGATTTTCAATGTTTTCCATTTTTCATTTGAGAATTGCATTGTTTTCTTTTATTTCCGGAACTGTGCGATAACAGTTTCAAATTTGGTTCACTTCTCTAAAAATTCCCCGTTTCCAATCGAAATAAAAATCAGATTTGAATCGCCATAATTACATTTATGTGTTCAAATTCAATACCAATACCGTATACTGCATGTACAATACGTACATATTACTTGTACACTTAACGCAGTTTTATGAACATGAGAAGGTTTAATTCACGTACGTATAATATACAAATAATATGTTCCTGAGTATATTCGAATTCGTATGCGTGACTTAACCGTTCAACTGAAAATGTACGGATACAGAACATATTTCATACATAGTCCGTTGAAGGTGTACAAGAAATACTATCTTTGACAAATTTGTTATACGTGTACCGAGGAAAATTTCTAATTGTCGATAGCACACATTTATTAATTATTATTTTCAATTCTCACTACAATCGAGAAATTTAGTTCTGGGTACGAAATTGCAATAAGCTTCGCAGTTAATTAGCCAGAAAATCTATTGTACCATTCAGTTGAATTACAGTCGCTGGGAACACATTCCCTTGTAACTATTGTGATAATTTGACGATGGCACAATAATAAATCGACGTTAAGGGTTTGGCTGAGTGAAAAATTTAATTAGTAGTAGGTATTTAAACGGACGGGTTCAATGCTGCAATATACCACGTTAGCGTAATTTCCACGATATTCAAACCGCTGTTCCAACGATACTCATTACGACACAAGAATCTTCTGGTAATCATAATAAATGATTTTTTTTCAGTTTGCACACACGCGATAGAACAAAAATTATCGATAACACACTGGCTGTGCACAGCGAATATAGGGTGTGTGACGCGCACGAAGCAGCGAAGAGTCTCATTGTGTACATCACCCATAAAAGTGAAAAACATGCAATATGTGTATATTAACGATTGACGAAACAATAATAATACTTCATACACACTGTACCATATTCATCAATTACACATATAGGTATGTAACGCGTACGAGAGATAGGGAAGACCGAGATGTTGTACGGCCAGCGCGAACGTACGTCACGTTTCGAATCCGAAGGCACGGAGGGGTGAAAAGATATTACTTATGTCGTTAGAGGCGGTTGTTATTGAACACGCGGTTATATTCGCTACACAACAATATTCCACAGCACGCCTCCCAGCGTGGGGTCAGTGACGATACGTCATGAATGGGTCACGTGCCGGGGGGTCCGGCGCCAAGACGAGCTCTGCCATTGGTCGGCGACAATCTGACAGGCACGGAGTTGAACTCTCACGCAGGATTCACGAGGTGCGAAACGAAGAGACGAAAAAGAAAATCAAAAAAAAAAAAAAAGAAACATCAGCTTATTTTATTGTTTATTTTGTGTGTAACGCCAAATAAAAGTGTCAAACATGTCTACGTTTATTGCTCGTTAGCACTTCCCATCGTTGCCTTAATCATACAATCAACTGGCTTCTGTACCATATTTTTTTCTACCAGAGTTCATTTACTGTTGAAGAACGTATATTTGGATATGGGGATATAAATTTTAATTGAGTCAAATACGATTTGTTTATTGTTAAAAAAATTTTACAGATCATTACTGAGCTCGACTGAAATTTGATAATAATAACAAAAAATTTATTCCACCATATCCGAATATACGTTTGTTAACGGTAAATAAACTCTTTTCTCATTGTGCACTTATGTTGAACGTAATATATTATTCACACTTTTATTGATGATTCTTAATTTTTCAGCTGGTATTCGCCGGTAATTATCGCCTGACTCAATGTCCCGAACGCAAAATTCATACAGTCTTTACTTTATCAGAGTGTAAACATTTATGCGATTGAATTTGCATAAAGATATTTGCATACGTAGCACATATGCACGTACCTATACGAGAAGGAAAACGTATGGGGTCGAGGTAAGAAAAAAGGCGAGAAAGAAAATAGCTGCAGCAGGATGGAGAAATTTTTTTTAAAAATATTTTCACGTCGCAGCTAGTAGCATGACCTCGTTTGAATCAAGCAATTTTCATCCAAACAATATCTATTTGCACGGCAACAAATATCACCCGAGTTATGACAAGTGGCAGTGTACATGTTTTATTTTTTTGCACATGTTGTACCTGTTTTGTATAGATCTGCCGCAGAGATCTGACCTCCGGTACTATAATTGTACATACGTACGTACCGTCAAACTGCTTGAATGGTTGTCTAATTTTGAAAACAAGGAAAATCAGAATCCCATGGTCGTCAATTCGTTAAAAATGCGATTATACCGAGGTTGTCGTTTTCAGGCTGAAATAAAACATCGGCGAAGGAGAATGGGAGGGAAGATATTTGTTTGTTGAAAGAAGTTTTGGCGCGTCAGATCTTGCGTCGGTTATTATTTGCGAGATAAACAACAAAGCGAAATTAAAACAATCCACGACGAAATGATATTATAAAAGTCCGAACCTCTGCTCCAAGATATGAAAGCTCTGAACCGAGTTCAAACGTTTCACGTTGAAAACACACATAGTACATTCCGTGTCAACTTAGCCTGCTTCATGTATACTATATTACCATCGCCACCTTAGATTTTCTCGCCGAATAAATACAATATGTCGTACGAGGTGAAGTGTCTGAAAAAATAAGACGAGAAAATTTGCACATTTTTCCGACAATTGCGGCCAATTGTTAACCTTTGACTCGATAATTTAAAATATCGATTGCATCCTGGTCTTCCGCACTTATAAATTCCAAATCTCGTTACAGCTTAGGTGTGAAAAGATATTTAGAATAAAAAAACTTGCCAAACTGCAGTGTGGACTGTAAAAGACTATCGCGTTTATCAAGGAGCTGCGGTGTTGGGATGAATTCGAGAATTTTTCACACTTTACCTTTCTAAGGTGATCTACATGGTGCCAATTAAAAAAACAAGTCGCTGACGGCGAGATCAGTACCTAATGGATGCATGCTGACAGGTTGGAATGCCCGGTATACCCGCATCTTATATAGGTATACACTATATATTATACGTATCGATTGCGCTCGGCTTGTTTGTCCGTTTGTGATTTATTTATTCTTCTGTAACTCTTGCTGGTCTGACATCCTAAAAATACTCGATGTAAATTCGATAATCTTTGTCTTCGTCCGTTTATGAGTATAATATACACACACAAATATACGTTGACCGGTATCGTTATCGCAGGTCGCGAGGTCAGCGGTGCCACGGTTAGTTGCGATTGTGGTGGTAGAAGTTATATTTTGATAACTCGGTAGCTACCGTCATATTCTCCGGGGTGCGTATACATAACGCGATACATAACGTTCTCCATTGACGTATTATATGTTCGCTGTGATACATATGTGCTCGATTTAATCTTGATTCCCCTCCTTATTTATAACCGTTTATGATTATTTAAACATTAGCACACGTACTTTTAGATCGATTTCACATTCACTTATTCGCACAGGCATTATACATAGACGAAATATTTTTCTAGTCATTTATAAATACGCTAACTCTGGATGGAAGAGGAGCTCGAAGACGAGCATGCAATGATGTCGAGTGATATTCATGCACCCACAACACAGGATGAACCTGGGACGTAATTTGAAACGTTGAAATGTTCGGGAACAAAGTTATGTCAAATGATGAAACAGAATTTGGAAAACAAAATAATAATAATAATAATAATAAATAACTATCACGAAGTTAGTGCTAAAGAATTATCAATTAGATTGCAACTGTCAAGGTTGACGATGTTGAGTTCCCCTCAAATTTACATAACTATATGTATACGTAAACTTGAACTTTGTCCATTCCAATACACCATTTTATAAAAAGAAGTTTATAGAAATCATTACAGATGATCTCACAACGAATCTTTGACGATGAAAAAAGTAATGTAGATAAATTTTACTACTCGCAAAAGGGGTAATCCAGTAAAAATGTTCGATCAATCAGCGCTGTTCATCTAACATTTGACATTCATAAATTTTATTTCACATTTTGTCGATTCTCGGATCTGGAGCGATGAATAATAGGCTAATTAGATCTATGCTTATCCTTAAAAGACCGCTCGACTCGCCACCGAAGTTCGACTCAATTTTTATTGAAACAATCTGTAAGGAAAAATGTTTGTTACTTGTTGACTGTGAAACTTGGGTGCACCTACCGCATACCGGATCATGGGGAGTATAATGTACCGTAAAATGAAAGAAGCAGGGATAAACCGTGTGGCTAGAAACTTCCGGCAATTATCAGTTCGGCGTATCGCTCGATGTCTGTTCGAGATAAGCGTCTGATCGAAAGACACGCATGGAAAGAGCTAACATTCGTATATCTTGCGCCAAGGTTATTTATAGAATATCCATGCTAGGAATCGCCGTAACAATTATTGGTAACAACCAAGACGGGCATATACGTATAAGTAATGTGGGAAATGGTTGGGAAAACGCGCTGCGTATAATTCCAATCTGCTCCCTTTTGCCCGACAGCTGCATCGATTCGAAGGACGAACATGCGAAGCGAATAATGCGTATATTCATTGTTTATAATTACTGCTTTCCGGTTATCGGTCAGAACTCGGAAGACGTCATATGCAGAGCCAAGAGTCATATCCACTGATCGTAAACTTATTGTTGAGTTGACGAAGCCGTTTTAATCGTGACACATCTTACCGTTATTCATCGATTGTGTATTCTGTCTGGACTGAAATGGAAAGTAAAAAGTAAAATCAAGAAACTAGAGGTACATAAGATATCATGCAAATAAGGCTAGATGATGAGGGGTATAGAAAAAAGCAGGAAAAGAAATGTTATATTTAAATTTATACTTGCGGATGTGTAAGAAATTTGTCGGACGATAAAATAGGATCGGATGATCAACGCGTGGCGGAAAATCTGTAAGAGAATTGTTTGTTTCCAGATTCCGGATCGTATGAGGATTGTAGAAACAAATGGGGAAGTTTAAAAGATACTACGTCAAACTCGACGGCTGGCTCACGTGGTGGCGTTGCGGATCACATTTCAACCTCCAAGAAGAAATATAAGGAAATAAGAAAAGGAGAGGAAAAAATTTATTTTTACTCCTCATTCCGAACGTGTGATGTGCATATTCAACTCCATGCTATACATATACAAATTTATCTTATACGGGCGTGAGTACGGTAAGACAACAACTTTCAGTGGGGTCCCTATCAATGAGCCCGCGATTACGATTTTTTCACCATCACTGCGAAATACTGTTGAATATTGCGTCAATCTGAGATACATGGAAGTTTGACGAGCCTCACGTGACGATTCGCAGCACCAGGTTGCGTCAGGTGCAAAGATAATCAGATTCAGTAAACATTGCCTGGGTTTACAACAATTGTATAAATTCTCGCACACGTAGAGTTGCATTTCGAAGCATGCATAGTTGCGTCAAATCGCACAGCCGCAACTACATTTCACCAATTACCAGATCGCGTTAAACGGAATTACGTATGGTCGAACGAAAAGCTCGATAAATATAATAGTCGAATATTATCAGTTCATGGAGTAGTAATATATTCAGCTCGTGGCATGGATTTCCGGCATTTTATAACGCTCGCGCGTAACGAAGAGCCTGACGATGCTAGTCAGGAAAAATTTGATGGACTGTAAGACGATAAGTGCTTGATCATCGATTACGACCCCGGCCCGAGTTATCACAGTTTAGGGTCACGCGTGCCGAACCTTTACTCCCCTGTGCCCCCTACTTATGCACAGAAATATATGTGTACGCGTGTTAATATATATCCTTAACGGGGCACTGGTCCAACTCCGTGATTGACGCATATCGTGATGCAGTAATTTAGAACCTTCGTTATGCGCTGGAATGCTGCGATAGAACGCTTTTCTACCAAACCGGACTCTGATTTACCCAATGCAGCGTCACGATGGTGCGCCGAATTGCACAGAAGTTCGCCTTGTGGCTATCATTTAATGAAACGAATATTTATCAATTTCGATACGAAAAGTTGGCGATGTTTATTTGAGGTCGAGTTCTTAATTTCATTATTATATCTCGGTTCGAATTTCTACTTCAATGCAGACTCTAACGTATCGCATATCGGGTTATTTGTGTGTCGAAAAAAAGCGAGAAAAATACAATCTAACCAGAGATAGGCAATTCGGGGAACACCAATTTAGCCACTTCCCAGTTTTCAATTTCGAAAGATTCGCAGATTGACTCTTGACTTCATTTTTCCTCCACAGATATTTCATCGTATTAAAACAAAAATACTTTCCAAGGATTCACACTCGGTTGAAACTGTATGAGATTAAGAGATATTGAAAAAATGTACATCATTATTTCATCGATTAATCTGTATGATATTCTTGCAAGCTTACAGCTCGAAACATGGCATTTGCGCAGTTCCGATATTATTGTACTTATACTTAGATGCGTACACAGCCATGGCTGGTCAAGATCTTAGATCGGT
Source organism: Neodiprion pinetum (assembly GCF_021155775.2). NCBI lineage: Eukaryota > Metazoa > Arthropoda > Insecta > Hymenoptera > Diprionidae > Neodiprion > Neodiprion pinetum. Next base: position 43,466,761 of record NC_060234.1, read on the forward strand.
CCGCGTTGACGCTGGACGGAATAGGATGACGCAATATTACACCGATATCGGGTCATTCCCCGCAAATTGTCGAGTCGAGAGATTCTAATCGTAAGACTAAAAAAGAAAATGCTCAAGAGACCCGGAAGTGAAAAGCTACCTCGTGTATCATGCGTGATACAACGTGATTCGCATAACGCTCTAAAAATGAAGTAAAAATTGTAGAATGTAGATTATTACCTTTTTTTTTTAAGGCTTTTCTGGAGTTTGCATTACAGGGATTAGGACGGCGAGTGACTCTCGCTTTCCACATTGGCTGCATGAATTGATCGTACCTGATGCTAATTTCATTCGACATACGTACATACGTGCCTGTATAAAATGCAGGTTGACAAAACAACCAAGTGAGTATAGAAAGAGAGTCTATATGGGTACGCATATAGCTCTCACATATCATAATGTTACCTTTCCTCTTTCGAACATCAAGGTTTGTAGGATTCACCTGTTGAAACAAACGTATTTTGCTTCTTCTATACCGAATAACAAGGGTTTATTTTTCTGACACCGCGTGCACCCTGGAAGCTCCAGCGAGGTCAAATCTAGGCCTCGACATTAGTCTAAACAAACTGCTGGCGTATGGGAACATTTCAGATTGGGGAGCGCTAATTTATCTGTAACGATAACGAAATGGAAGATGATGAATAGTTTATTATTTTATACTATTCCATGACGCGATCAGTCGATTCCTGCGACAAAATACAGTTATACTTGAGTTGAATGTAATTATAATACGCGTCTGGAATACACTTGAGTTACAAATATAGCCTTAAATTGTGAAATACTTTTTCCCTCGAGGAAATTGCAAATTGAATCGTGAGAAATGGATATAGTTGGACAAGTTTCTTATTAATTAATGGTAGGCGGGATACTTTCTCCATCCTCTTCGATTCCGCTTTACATTTTCATCTTTAAAAATAGCCGCAATGTCTGGAAAAACCGCATCGATAAGTCCCGTAAGGCGTGCGATTGTCTATATCTGGAAATGAATGAGCGAACGAACGTACGACGAAAGAGACTGATATGACAATGGATCGTGGAAGAAGGCGCGTGTCGAAATCACCATTGCGTCGACTTCGTACGTATCTTCAAGTTAAACTTCATACCAGCAGACGGACAGGTGCTCTACTCACGCTGATATCATATAACTGACCTGCGCATTCTGAGACATCAGAAATTCATTTTCGGCGACGAATTAATTATTGAACGTGAGAATTTTTATAACGCAGGTTTGCAACCAAAAACTACACGGGTTTTTTTATGCCGTTTCTTATAGATTTTCAATCACTGAAACTGAGGGAAATACTGAAAAATTTCCATCACGTCTGGTTTCTTCTTCAACTCGTGATTGTAGTTTCATTTGGAGTGAAGCTCCCGTTTAATTCGAAAACTGGTATCATATTCTTGATTCTAAAAATCCTATGCAAACGTGTTTTCTTGCTTCCATTTAATGTGTATTAGAGTGAGACTCGCGAATAAGTAGAAACAGGGAAACCGACAATGGAAAGCGGAAACCTGTTCGGAGGTGTACCAAAGAGAAGAAGAAAACGTTTCATAGGCGAAAAGAATGGACACGGAATGTTAAACACATTTCATAGAGAAATTACTTGTTTAATTTTATAAGAAATATTGATTAGTTTAATGTGGTAAAATGGTGGTTTTTTCATTATTGTTATGCTTTTTTCATGCAAACGCCTTGTATTTTACAAGAATACCGTACGTGACGGAAGGAAATGGAAGTCACTTTTGGATTCAGCACACTTGAAAACTTAATATGCACCACAAACATCCCATGCTGCACAAAAAAAAAATAATTTTTTTTGCAGACTTATGTTATCGGTGCGCCCATTCAAAAGGCTTTGATTGAAAAAGTTGAGTGGAAGTAAGGTAGCCAGCCTCCAAAACCCCTTTCAACACGTGTTGTGAAAATTCTTGCTTATTCGTCATTATGGGATACGCGATAGGTAACCTACTTATTATACCGTGACTCGTGATTCAGGATAATTTCCGAGCGACGCCCGTGCATAAAGGAAAGAGGCAGAAGGGGGGTTGGAGAGAGGGGGGATTTCTTTGGAATTTCTGTGTCATCACAAATACCAACGGAAGGAAGGGAGGGAGTCATTTGTTTTTCCTAATTTTTTCTTCCTTAGTTGAATACCTTTTTTAAACCTCTGCGGCTGATTTATTAGTGCATTTTTTATAGATAGTTGGGTTATACAATATATGTTTTATACAATATTTATACACCTATTACACGGGGAGATTGCAGGGCATTGTCAAATTAATTATTGGTGATTTTTGTACTGGGGATTTGTTTTTCTCTACTTCTATTTCAGATCCAATATCGTACCCTTTTGAAAAATGTAAATTAAGAAGAAGTTACTCATAATCATGCTGTCCCTTAGGCTGACAGAAACCAAGTTTCGTCATTACGCTTGAACTGGTGTAAACATTTGAAAATTCGTAAGCGTATAGATTACGTTTTGAAACGCGTACAAAATTTCCTGCCATGTGCATGCCGTCAAGATTTTTTTTAAAACCCAAGATTACAATAACCAGAAGAAGCGTGAAAAAAACGATGAAAAATGGTGTGATTACATGTAAAAAGAGTTCAATATTTATACAGGTATCATTTATATCGTTTGCCCACCGCCAGATACTGCCTAGATACGCTATTTTTTATGCCTTTCAGCGTGCGCAGCTTTTTCGCCATAGTGTGAGTGTCCGCATACGTATATCGGTGTACCATGGAAATCATTCTCGTGTCAAACGGAATTACCCGTATTACGTAAATCGGACACTTGTAACCAGGGTTCAAAAGTCAGAACGCGGATATTAATACAAAACTTGTTTGTACAACGTAATGTGTATTTTCCGTACCTATAAAAATTATGAGGGTCTAGTTCTGAATTATTCGATTCACAAACTCGAATATTCTCGCATAACGTTGCGGCTTTCGGAATAGGAATATATTATGCAACTCGTAGGATCTTACCTCTCAACGTGTAAAAATTATCGTCACGTATGACATTTCTCGTTATGAATCGTCGGATTTGACATTCGTTGCAGAAATTTAGGTATATAATCCCGTTAAATGAGCAAATTTTGATACTGTTATATGTGTGTATAATAAATTTGCGGATACCTAAATCGATAATGTTAATGAAACAGCAATAAATTGACTGCTCCACAACTCCGTTACGATAACCTTACAGTAGGTCAGTCGCGTGAATAGTGAATTTATATGTTCATCGGGTCTCTTATCTGTCGGCCCTCCTTGCGATATTATAACCCTCTTGTATTTGTCACTTTAAATATGATTTACGGGCATTGTGTATTATACATGTACCTTGTTTACACACGGAGACTTGCGCATGTAGGACTCAATCGGTTATTCCTGGAAACGAAGTCTGCATTTGGAAGCCTCGCACTTACACTTTGATAAATTATTAAAATATCCAATTCTCCGTCAGTGGTGATAACGTTTCATTGACCACGTAGTTTCTTTCTTTCGAAAATTCTGAGCCAAATCATGGAGACCAGCTTCATGGGTCCCAAGACAAACATCGACAAGAGAAGGCTGATACGGTTGCCAACGGACAGGCGGAATTATTTGCAAGAGTCTTGACGTAGGTATACCGGTACGTATATCCATAATGGAGAATGAACGAACGAGCCGTGTTTCACCTTCGGTGTATTTAACAAAATGTGCTGACTGTTACTTCCCGTGAGACCGAAGCACTGAACAACAAATGCGGACACGATGTCTCGGGGATTGCACGAGTATTATGTTGAACTGCTCCAAATTGCGTCAGTACACAACAGCATCATTTTTTCGAGCCACGACTGTACACGCAAAAGTCTTGAAGACGTAGAAAGCATCAACGATGATCCGTATAATCGATTCTCAAATCTGTGGTTATGATCATTTATAGTGAAAAACAGAGCATCATACCGGGATTATACCTACGTACATCGTTATGCATGTATCGTACAATACGTTATATCCGAAGCTGCCAATGATCAGCCAAAACTCATGCCGTAGCCACACGAAACTATGCTGATTTGGAAAATGGCCATTGAGATCTAAGACGTCGAAAAACACCAGGATTGGTGCCTCTGGTGCTAGCAAATCACCTTACACTTACTGCTGAATGAACGGTTAAGATAAATATACAATGCGAGACGGGAATTGAAAGTTAACGGTAAGATGGATAATTAAATTTTTTTACTCAAAAAACTAGTGCTCAAACTTTAAACACGTTTTTCTCAAAACGCGCGGTGTAGGTACACGATATCTTGAGCTGTAGTAAAAATATTCAAAGGAATATTCATTCCATTTGATGGACAGTTTTTTTTTTCATTCTTTGTTCAATAGGTATTAATAATAGTATAGCGTATTTTTGATCCGAAAGGGAAGAAAAAGTTTTATGAATTTTTTTGTCATCACCAAACAGGAAAAAAAGATCCGTCGGATGAAAGTTAATATAATAGAGTCGATGAGCACATTTTTTTGCGTCAGACCACAGATCATTACAATATCATTTACACCGACTGACCGCTCACGAAACCATCGAAAGGCCCGAAGAGACATATCTTTACCGAATCGTATTTTTTTTTAACACTCTCCTTAACATGTAAATGAGTCGACATCAAAAAATTATTAATATTGCATCAGTACTTTTTCCAAAAGTAATTACTGAAAATTATCCGGTTTCGACGCTTGTTACAAGGGTCACCCCTCAAAGAGAGTCTCAGTCATTTATCATCGTATGATTGATGATTGCAGTAAAATCTTAATTCGCTACACTAAATGTTACTAGACGAAAATTCACAAAATGACAATAATTTAATTCTTCAATATAATAGGTAATATCCGTTGTATTTAGGAAACTGCAGTAAGTATGGTTAAAATGATGCAGTTTTTGTTTGTAATTGGATCACGTATACGATTTATATTAGTCGCGGTTTGTAGATTGTTAACCAAAAAGTTTGTTAGACATTAAAGACATTATACGAAGCTCGATTATTTTTCTGTTTTCAATAATGAGGGTTCAAATGTTCGATCCAATGTGAAGAAAAATCCGTTTCACATGTGACACATGCCTACATTCTCATTTACACACTCATGGGTATAAAGTCTCGGTAAGAGAGTCCGTAAATTCGTTCTTGGACTCTGTAACTCCGCACAATTCATGTATTGAAACTTGCCGCAATTATTATCGCGACGATGAATTATCTATAATCGTTCGATTCGAATTGATTATTCCCAAAGAGTTCAATTGATATCTGCGCGAAGAGCGTCAATAATTCCCAGTGACGGAAAAATTGCAGGAAAATGATTGATAACTTGACAGTCAGAGTTAATTAGTTATACTCGATATACCCATATTACATATCACATACAACTTGCCGACCTTGGTTTTCCATCAATCAAGATTTCAAACAATTCATCTGTCGTTATTTTTTTTTCGCATGTTTGAAATTTCGGTATATCGGCCATTCCAAGTTTTAACCCCCACCCAAAAAAATGTTGCAAGAATTTTCAGACCGCTGCATACAAGGTATAGCTGATAGTAATATTTGAAACGTATAAAAACTTCGAAGTCATTTTGCGTTGATATTGCGACTTGGCAAGAAAATTTTCCAACCGTCAGATAGAATGCAGAGCTTCGAGTTTGACGGTAAATTATTCATGATATTAAGGTACAAAGAACGTCTTGCCTCGAAATTATTTGATATTGCACGGCGAGACAAGAAAAATAAAGGGGGGGAAACTTTGAATAATCGACGATAACTTGAGGACAAATTGTCAAACCGATACGACTGTGGAATATTACGTTGGTTGTCCGTGACTGTCGAGAAGGGCGGTCAAAAATAAATTGATAAACACAAGCAACGGAGGTATCATTGCGAGGCAAAACGCCTCGTGTTTGACCCCCGTCTGCACTTTGGCTCGATTGGCCAGCTTCTAGCTGACCTATGCTCGGTAAACGATTCCATTCCTTCGGTTTTTTCTTTACATTTTGTTGACTACCCCAAGCAGAGAGGTCAACGCCGCAGATTAATCGCGTTATTATATCACAGTTACGATATTTCCATTACATGGCGGTTGTTTATTGCTTCGCGTATATTGTTTGAAGCTTATACCGTTCAGTGTTACTCTCTGATTGTCATATGTGCGTTATACGAACACGTGTTAATGATATTGTGTTGAATAAACTTCTCGATACTCAGTTATGCGACGATTCGCTATTGCAAGATTGATTTTTATTCTTCTTCTTATTCTTATTCCGTTTTCTATTATTGAAATCGAATTGCTTAGCACGCTGTTTTTGCAACTGTTTCGACTTCTGATGTACACGAACTCTGAGGATTCGTTCACGACGTGGATCGGCATATTCCGATCTGTGGAACGCACTCGTTGTTAAGTTTGTTAAGACAATACGGTTTATCCCGCCTTGTCGCCTTTCGGATGTACTCACAGTCCTGTACCTCCACCTCGAGCCTCGCTTCTCGTATCAGAAGGATGTGGGTATGGAAAGGTCAAGAAAGGCCAAAGAGGCTATTCGGAGGTATCGAAGAGGCGACCTTGACTCTAGTTTCCGTGACTCTGCAGCTGGCAGCACCAAGGACACATACAACATTATAATAAGCCGAGCGAGCCAAGCGCTGCTGCACTATTATTAGTGTGCAGCAAGTCGCGCGCGTGCGGGTCGTTTCGCACTTTTGCACAGTAATCTGCGGAGCGAACTCGTAAGACCCCCACAATAGGGTTTAGAATCCGGACCATTCTTCGGATCGAATAGCGGGTTCTACTTAACACTTCGACCGATCTGAAAAGGATTTGGATTGAATGTACTCTCTAAATGTGAATTTTTTTTAGTTTTAGATATGCACTGGTTTTTTCAGTGGTATAGGTACTAATAACTGGAAATCAGTGAATTTTCACTGATTCAGGAGAGTTGCTAATATTACAGCAAGGAAACACAGTATAGGTACTTATACTTATACTGCAGCGGTGCCATTAGTTACCACACTCTATTTTGACGCTGCTCAATCTACAGCTCCTCCATTGGAACCGTAACTCCTCCTCTATAGACATATTGTTACAGCGACACTCAAGTTTTCGGAATGAATAATCCAAGGGCTATTAAGACATGATTTTGATAAGTTTCAATGACATTGGAAAATTAGGTGCTGCATTTAAACGGTATTTATTCAACCTTCTTAGGAATACAAAAACCCTTCTAATGAGAGGAGCTCCACGTTAATATAAATACAAAATTCCTATATTTATTAATACATTGAACTGCAATTAAATGATGGTTATAAACTATAAATTTTTATCATTAACAATAAACATAGAAGTGTGATTTAGAGTAATCAATTATTAAATATCTACAATAAATACAATTATTACATCAAAATCGATGGATCTTTATCATCGGGGTAGGGTTTTGAGCGTCAAAGGAGGGTTTGAAGCGAGCAGGCTTAACCTTTTTTCGGACATTTTTATCGTCAAAGCAGGGTCTAATATTGCATTGAAATAAAACATACTTTACCATCTTTAAACCCTGCGTGAGGTTTAAATTAGGCGTTAAATTTCGACTCGGGTCACTTCTCATCCATTATCAGTCCTACTGCAGGAAAATAAACCCCCGAACAAATACGGATCGTCTGCTAAATTATCAGCTGATTATAACTATGTATCTTTCACGCTGTGTGCAGTATACCGTTGTCGTACTCGTGTTTTTTTTCCGCATCAATTCAGGGTTGTTCGCGAAGCAAGTTATGAGATGCAAAATTTGCTCAAGCGTTACTCTTTATCGCGTGCATCTTCTTTTCTCCTTTTTATTTACGTTTATTTTAAGCTGTGCAAAATAAAAAGAAGCGAGTGCAACATCACCCGAGTTTCTATTTTGGCACCACTTTATCAGTGCATACATTAAAATTCCGCTGACCAGCAAAACTATAGAACTAAATGTATAATAAACAGCGATTAAAATGCCCCACGTATGAATAATGATAACGTATACAACTTATGTTATGTACGACGATTGTGAAACTGCTGTAACGTGATTTGCATACGTATACACACGTACGACATGTGGTGTTACATGTTTAAAAAGACGACTATTTTTGGTACGTCTATTTGATAGATTGAGTCTAATTTTTTTGCCCTAGTTGCAAGATTATACTGACAGAAATGAAAACGGTGGTCGACAATGAGGCAAAGAGGGAGGGAGAGAGATAGATAAATAGACAGATAAATAGGTGGAAGGATATTTATTTGATCGCGGGGTGATACCTCCTAGCGACTGTAGATATGTATAAAATAAAGAAAGAGGTCGCTGAACCGAAGCAATAGGATTAAGACTGTACTAGCACAGTCAAATTATAGCGCCACGGTTAAGCCAGATTCGCACTACTGGCCTCAGACAAAGAGGCGTAAGTACAAAAAAACATACACACACACAGAGAGCAGCATGTTCCACATAAATCATACGTCATACAATGCATCGAACGATTCCATTCAGAGAGAGAGAGAGAGAGCGAGTGAGAGAGAGAGAGAGAGAGAGAGAGAAAAGAAATATAAAAGTGATTTTTGTGTGAAAACAAGAAGAAGAGGGAACGCCGTCATTTTGCGAAAGTGCTAACAGGTTATGCACGTAATACCGATATCACAACCGCACAGAAACGTGTGAAGTAATTAGCATCGGAATAACCGATCGGCGGAAAGAGCATGAGATTTGAAAGAATAAATTATGGCTTCCCATCTGTAACGAGTATCTTGTTATTTAATGTACGTATAGCGGAAGGGAACCCAAGTACTTTGTTAATACTCGTACACGCTATGCGGGCACGAAGCGGGCATCGGGTCTATATAGGTATGGGACTGCAGTCGGTTGTAAGAGTAAAGAGTGTCGATTGGAGCGCGGCGAGTGACTTAATCGCGCCAAGCTCGATCGCGCATCTAGGTCGTCGAGCTACGGCTTCGAGTACTCTCGCTTACACTCCCGGTAATAGTTTAGCTGTTACTTGATGAATCGTCTTTGCGGTTCGATATCCAGGCTCCACGCCGGCCGTGCTACGCGCGGATGCATCCTGTCTGAAGGAAAAGGTGGGAAAAAGTGGACAAGTAACTATAACTTGTTATATACCTGCACCTACCGTTACGTCCGACTAGCCCGAGTCAAGATTTAGCGCCTACTTTAAACCCTACGTAGGTTTTAGAAATAGTGAAGTAGGTTGTATTTCAACGCAGTAACAGACCTTACTTTGACGCCAAAAATTTTGGACATTTACCGATTTATCAATTTCAAGCTCAAACGAGTGGTCTGTTTGGAACCTCCTTTAACCCTACGGAGGTACGATTAAACCTGCTTGCTTGACACTCACTTTCAACGCTTAAAACTCTACCCCGCTGATAAAGGTCGATCGATTCTGATGCAATAATTGTATTTATTGTAGATATTTGATAATTGATTACTTTAAATTTATAGTTTATAACTATCATTTAATTCCAGTTCAAAGTATTAATAAATTCTTGAATTCTGCATTTATATTAATTTAGAGCTCCTCTCGTTAATAGGTTGTTGTATTCCTAAGAACGTTGAATAAATATTGTTGAAATGCAACACTTGATGTTCAAATGTTACTGAAACTCATCCAAATCATGTCCAAATAGCCCTTTGATTATTCATTGCGAACACTTGAACCTCGCTGTAGTAATATATCTATAGAGGAAGAGTTACAGGTCCATTATAGGAGCCGTAGATCGAATAGCGTCGAAATAGGTTCTATCGTTTACTGACAGCGTTAAAGTAGGGTTTGTTTTGAAATTTTTAGGAGTTAAAGAGTCAGAGGGTAGGATTTCTAGGTTGAGTTTCCTTCGAAGTAGGTTTATACGAACCTTGGTACGGTGAAACGTAGGCGCTATATTTCGACTCGGCAGCACTTAAAACTCCTGGAAATATTCCAATCTGTTGTAGTACAAACTAACATAATACCAATGGTGGAGCAATTTTATGCCGTAAAATTTAGTTAAACATTCGTCTTTGTTCCGACAATGCGATATTTGGGTCAAATAAAATCATATATAGTCGATAATTGGAGTTAGCTGGAAATAATCCATGCCACTATTTCCTAAATGTGTTCAAAATCCGTTTGCGTTTACACTTATAGATGAAACTGTTCTGAAACTTGTAATTATCATCGCTAGTTTCTGGCACTGAATTCGTAAAAAAAAATCCCAAATGTCTTGTACAGGCGTTCGGTGATCACGATATCGCTAGTTGTTTTCGACTGTAAAACAGCAGGATCCTGCGAAGATGCCATGGTACGACCTGCACAGTATGTGCCTAGCTCCGAATGTCGCGGACGGTTGTGCTTCAAGGATGATTGTGAAACAGTGCAGTCTCCAGGAAGCATCGGCCGGAGTATCTTGTTCACCGTATGCCTTGCAGCAATGTATTACGCATAATTCCTCGGCAATTGAAGGTCAAGGTTATCCGCCTCTCGCTCGATCCTTTTATCCCTCCGGCTATCTTCTCGGATCGCGAACATTCGCCTAGAGAATTTGAGGGTTCATCGATAATCTCTATGAATAAATGTACAGAATGACAAGTATCTTGTTTCTTTGATTTTAGCTCAAGTTTTTGTACATCTGGCATAAAAATTAGTAAACGCGTTTTGGACCCGTTCTTGGTAGTGTACCGAGTGATTCACAATCTTGGTCAAAGGGATGGAGTGCCTTCTTTATCGTGAAGGTATCGAAACGCCTTATCTCTGGTAGATATCTAATGGCTACAACAGTTTCCGTCACTGCAAGTACAAATTTTACGAATAAAATTGTACCTCCTGAGGAAAGCTTCGCAGTTTTCTCTCTATCCAACCGTGCAGTGAGCGATTCTTCAACGATTATCACATTTGACGATTATCCTAGGGTATCACGTGAAATCGGAAGTACAACTAGAGACAATGTTAGATATTAATTTTCATAGCAAATTATGCAATTGCCTGTATGTAGTTCTCACGAAAGTTAGTTGTCAGCGACAGCGTTATTTTTTTCGTTTCTCTTCTAGATGGCAAAAATTTTGCAGTGTTGCTGTAGCTAAATATCGAGGAGTTTGTTGAGATGGCAAATATTCTATTCAACTTACAATTAGCTAGCGAAAATAAATATATAAGCAAAAAGATCTCCCGTTAGTAAAATAAGAAATTTCCAATTCTAGTTCAATTAGCATATCCTTGCTAAAAACTTGTCATTCAAGGGCTTCTGTTCATTGAAAATATTCCTCCTCGTATCGCGATTGTAAGCTGCAGACGGCGTTGTATCGAGTGAAGCGAGGCTGGGTGTTAAAACCGAGTTTACGCATACATTTTTATCGTGGCATAGTTTCGGTATCACGGGGCGCATGCAGGGCTAAGGGCCTCCTTGAGTTATCTTGCAGTTGATTCATTATCTCAACGTTATCGCCGTGACACACATACGTCTTACCCGGAATCTCGTCTCTCGTGAAATATATGGGCAATTATATTAATATCACCCAGAGCTTGATATCTGCTGCTTGATGTAGCGCTTGCATTCCCATACCTATGAAAGTGTAAATTCTGCGCAGCACAATGGGGAGCGGTAAAAACGGTGTGATAAAAATTGCTTCACCATCCAGCCACTGTGCAGTTTATAATCCCACCTCGCAAGACGCGCGAAGTATTCTGCGTGGATGAGCGCAGCCTGACCCGTACTACTGCAGACGATTTTTGGCAAGTCGCGCTTCGCGTATCAGCGGACCGCGGGAGAGTTGCCAATTTACAGGAACGAAAACTTCTCGTTGAAATAGAAAGGAAGAATCGAAACTACGCGGACCATCGTAAGTGGCCCTGGCGAGTGAAACGATGCTCCATGTTTACCAGACCAATTTCACCCAGCCCCGGAACGTGCATGAACCACTGGCTATGGATGGATGTAAATTTAGTTTAAATTAGATAAACGTACAGACATGCATTCGGCATTGACGACGAAGATGTCCGATATGTGCATCGCGCGCCGAATTTGCGACTTTAACAGCGAAAGTGCCGGGACGATACCCGTACCTGTACACGTTGTTTACTACTACTATACTGTAGTATTTACAGATAATAGTATCGATAACAATGTCAATATTGGGCATCGATAACGTTAATACAACTGCTACGTACTACTCGTCAAAAATTAGGGGAAGGGATGATAAATAATATTTGTCACTTTGTAGAAGTAATGAGTCTGAGTTTCCGCTGCTATCGTTTATGATTTCTTGCTCTTAGCTTTGTGATTTTCCCCGACAACCGTGTAATTTCGAACCTGAAACAAAAAAACATGACGAATATGATTGAATGAAGAAAGAGAATTCATCGGATTACGTACGTATTAACGATTTTTTAGTATAATCGACTAGGAGGCGATAGGCGATCGACCGGTGATATGTATAAGTGAATTATTTCACCCTGACGACTATTGTTTCTATTGAATAATGTTGACGTAATACATGCATGCCGGCTCAGGAATATATAGAGCATAACTATGCAGAGCCTGACAAGAGGCCATTTAGTATATCAATCCGCTAGTCTATATAATAACCAATCTTAGTTTATAGCCTTCCGTAAGATATTTGTGGCACGAATGCGCGATTCAATTTATTGTCGTAATATACGGCGTATCGCCGTTGTGATCAACTAGAACCACGGGAGGCACGGACGTCTATCGAAGCCGGTAGAACCTTATTAAGATCAAACAAACGGCGAATGAATGAGAATGCGCGGGAATAAATGAACAGATATACATGAGTAATAAAGGACATGCAGGGGATAAATATCTAGGATCGGTTCCGATCGAGAACCGTGGACGCGGATCACATCCAGCCATCTGCATTTCTACCCGCGGATCTCCGTCTCCTCTTACTCTGATAGGTTACATGCAAAATCGCACAGCAAATCGTAAATCACTATCGATTGGGTCGTCAAACCAAATCTCTAGAGTTCTGCATGCTGATGACGGAGAAAGTGGAAAGAAAGAAGAAGATTGCACGCAAGTCGAAGTAAATCTGTACATTGGACTTTTTTGTAAATCGAATGCGTGTACTTCGTACGTTGTGTAACTGAAATAATTCCGCACATCGAGGAGCAAACAAATCAATTTTTCTCGTGTTTGAAATTCTTGTCATCCGCCCGCATGTGATCTCGGGTGTGTCAGACCACAAGAAAGGACGTACCTGTAGAATTTGTTTGAAAACACAGCAGGCCGCTGTGTCTACGCGGCGAGATAAAATTTACTAAAATTCGTTAAAATGGAACGCAGCGCGGTGTAATATAAGTGACTCCAACGCTCCCGTTGAAACTTTCACTTTTTTCATCTTCGCCCGTCTCTCTCTCTCTGCGACTCGCGGTTTCACGTACATGAAATACGTACACGTCACAGGCCTATACCACCGTTCGCTATTTATGCGCATTATACATGCCTGTATGTACCTACGTACGGCAGATATGCGTGTGTATATTTGATAGGTGGAGGTACCGCGCGTTCAGCGCCTCACGTATTCACGACGGCTCACAATCAACGTGTCGCACCTATCACAGGCACACTATACCCAATAGCTACAAGTCTCTCCCATGCTGTTGCCTTTCCGTTCGTTCATTCGCGGCTATGCCTCTTATGTAATTGACACCATTCCGTTAGAGTAACTGGGACAAAAACTAATGCACATACGTATGTACCATTGTGCCCTACGTGTGCCTACTATATTGTAATGATACTAACAAGTTTGTACGAAAAACATTCCCGATCTACGAAACCAAGTAAAACATTGCGTGTAACTTGTGTTTAAATGACGATGAAGTGGAACTCGAATGTTTTTCAGTACAACCGAGTTGCGGCATAAAATAGGTAGGCGAACGTAACGGAGTAAGAAGAAGCTTTTGCGAAGATGATGCAGTCGCGTGAAAAATTTGAGGCAAGTCGTATTACATAGCAATGATACATTCGAAACCTGTTTCTGATCAATCCTTACATCACATCTTGGATTCTGATATTCATTTGTTTCATGCTGAATTGAAATTCAGGCGAACCGAATTTCCTTTTCTGTTTCGCGCGTGTAGTGTGTTATAGGAACTCACAATCTCAGAAACTCTTTCATACCGTAATTAGCTTGGTTTCAGCAGTACACCATTCATCAGTGAAAAAGACGAACCATTCTTGTGGTGACTCGATGCCAAGCTGACCCGATTATGTTGTATCTTTTTATAATGTTTCCTCGAAACGTTGTGGTATTTTGGCATCAAATTATAGGGTGTATTCGACAAATATTTGCTCAGCGTTTTGGTCAAAGTCACTATTGGCATTTTCTAATGTGGCGCTTGGCAAGTGAGGATGTAAATGGAACTGTTATATCCACTGAAACACGGGTAACAAAGAAAGGCTACGCACAATACGGGAGAGAAATTTATACCTGTTGACCGAGGAAGGGATATAACTCATTCCCCAAATTTGTGGGAAGTTGTACTTCAATCGAGCCTATAGGAGGCCGACAAACCATCGTACCGTAACTCATCGGTCCGAATGGCGCCGTAATAAATTTAAAAAAAGGGATGACCATCTTTTACGACATAAGACAACTATACGGATATTCGGAAAATGTACATCAACGTTGCTAGAATTTATATATGATGTACCAAAAAATTGAGAGGTGATTAATCTCTGTGAGCATTTATATCTTATACGTTACACGCGACTCGATAGTCGTTAAATAGAATCCGTTCTATATTCAGTAAATGAGCACCTGTATCATCAAGTCTTGGGTATTTTTCGTATCGGTAGAAACGAAAGCAATATACTAAAGGCATCCTTCTGTTCGTTTGCTCGTAGATCTGACGAATTTCGTTGAATAAGAACGATAAAGAACGGTAAGTTAATTGGGTCAGAGGTCGTCATTTATTGACGAATACAATTTCATTTTCCTATTTTGCAATTCCGGTTTTCCGCGTTACCACATTCACGCTGGTCTACTTTAGATTTTTTCATTCAAATTTTTACTTGCCGGTACGACTCCGTTCACTCACCTGCCAACGCCCGTATCGTAATGGACAATGAATATTCATCGCTAAAGGTTAATGCTGTTACCTCATATAGAATACATTCATATAGTTATCCACCACTTGTTAATTTTCTGGATATTGATTTCTATATCGTAGCACTTCTTTGCTCGTTAGTGCACAAAATTGTCGAAACATACTGTCCATTGAATGGATTTTTGTATTATTGCTGGTTGCGAATGCGCGTAGTATTGAGACATTATTACAATCTTGTGGATCCTTCAACATGCATTTACGTTTTTGGGGATAGATTTCATGAAATGGAGAAATCTTCGAATGAATCCCGATGTAGAAAAAAAAAAAAAAATTAATATAGTGTAAAACTGGAATCACTGAAATTGCTACCTGTTATGCTCTTGTTATTCCTCAACGAGTATAATGCAGAAATACTTATGTATCTCACGCGTTCAAAGGTATACTGCGACTACTTCTTTCATACAGTTACAGTGCGACTACGATCATGAATTACTTCAATAATAATAAGTAATTGAACTGCTTGAAACGCATTCATGTTTATAGTTGAATATTACAACGATTTTGCGTGAATTCTTGATTTCAATTATTGCACCTACCTTGTTTCATCTGTTGTTGAAGTCTGCATGGATCACGCCTGGCGTGATCGACATGAAAGTCGCACGATTTTACTTTGATTCGTAGCATTACCATATCGTCGAATTTATTTATTATATTGCTGTAAGTATTTCAGTAAAAGGAACCGTATTACGAAATCGTTTACCAATGAAATTTGTAGGTTTTAGTTTACGCGTGCATAAAGTGTCCATGAATAGGTTAACAGCTACCCGGTTATATTGTGGATCGTACAGGAGGCCGGACGCGGTCTGACCATTACGGGATTCCGCTACTCTTTTCCTCTCTGCGTCAACGTGGCGACTCCATACTTTACGATACTTCGGAACCACTAATGATTTAATACCGTGGCTACGGTATGATTTAGACAGGATTGAAACAAAACTTCAATCTAATATTACAAAAGCAATCCTCCCATAGAAAAGGGCACCTGTTGTTTAATCACGAGAATCAAGTCAACTGATTCGGCAATATCAACAGAATATCGAAAAATGATGACGAGGTGTGAATAAAATTGAAATTTTAATAAACACTAGCTTTAAACACCAGGCAGCGGACCTGGAACACAGAAACTACGAAGCGCTTGTCCTGGAAGTCGAGTTTCACCAGGTAGCGGACCTGGAGCGCAGGAACCACGGAGCGCTTGTCCTGGAATTCGAGTTACACGAGGAAGCGGACCGGGACCAGGAACCAGGAGGTAGAGAACCCGGTACTCGAAATCTGCGGAGCGCGATTTTCATCCGTCCACTCTACTACGCGGTTATTTCCAGACTGAGGAATTCGACTAGCTGATTTTCGTCGTCGACGATTACTATAGATCGATGACGTCAAGAGAAAAAAAAATTTGGGTGACGTCACTTTCTGAACATCCGAACATCCGAGTATCCAAACTTTGGTTTCGAACTTTAATACTATGTATGATGTGTGATGTATGATGTATGATATGATTATACACTCGGTAGTATGAGTATATGTACCTATAATTACAAAGTTACTGTCAGCTTTATGATCTTCTTAAACCTCGTTACGAAGGGTGGGGGTAAAAATATAGAAAGATCAAAAAATCTAAGGGCCACAATATCGAATTTTTAATGATGCGAAAACTTAATTTATAGAATTTAAATATCTTGAAAGTATTGAGAAGTAAAAGAATAGAAAGTAGAATCGTCAGAATTCCTCTCCATAATATAGAATCGTATACAGATTCTCGATTTTACCGTTCCATGTTTTGACCTTGCTACATTTTGTCATTCGGCATTTCATCTTTCTATACTTGGAATTTTCTATACTTGCTTTTTCACATTTTTAAATTTTATGAATAATATTTTCACGTCCATGAAAATTCGATATTCCGTTCCTTCTATCAATCAACAATTCTAGCTTTTGATCCCCGCTCGTTTCGAGCTTTCGACGCATTGCGAGCACGGTTGCATTATGTGCTTCGAATGCTTACTCTGTAAGAATCCGTTACCGTTACCCGTGGTCACAGGCCGAATTGTGAATCAACGATCACGGGCATGCGATCGGGCGAGGTCGTTCGAAGGACCAGCTCTTCCGCTTAGCTTATTTTTTTCATTCCTTCCCTCCTCTACGTTCCTTTGTTCCTTTCTACGTTTCTTTGTTTCTTTGTTTCTTTGTTTCTTCTATCTCTCGTCTTCTCCTACCACACTTTACTCCAACTCAACAGGGCACGACGCGCTACGTAGGTAGTTGAATAAGATACTACACCGATCCACGAACACGTGTGTAATTCAACTTCGGGTCCATGCGCCCGCCTCTGGCGAAGCACGTATGTGATACTCGAGACTCGGGCATGTGTAGGTACGAATGTACTACCAAGTAAAACGTGTACCAAGTCGCATGGTTGCTCGTACGAGATAGCTATAATGTACCCGTGTACTGAATAATGGATATTAAAAAAATGCACACACGAGTTACTGTGGACAGATGCGCGCGCGCGTATATTACTACGTAACATTAAGTATTACCGTCAAGTATATACGACGTGAATACGGATTGTGCAGTGTGTCGTTGAGTGGGTTTGTATTTCTGGCATAATTTTCACTTCTCGCATACTCGTTGAATTCGGTTCAGTTCGGTTTGGTACATTGGGCTCATCATAATTATGTACAACGTGCAAGACGCAAAAGACGCGTAGACTAGACGCGTGTTGTTCGCTTTGTTCCTTTGCCAGGCTTCTCTGCAGCTCCGCGAGCAGCTCCGTCTAAGTAGGGAGAAGTGAAAGTGAGTCGGGCTGGTATAAGGTATTGTTTGGGAAGCATCCGTCGTTTGCTGCAGTGGTTTTCAAATTCTTACAGAGCCGCCAAAGACGGTTATCTCCGATTATGTATGCGGCGCGGTTTTGTACGTGCCGTCACTTTGCTGTAGGAACTGCACCGAAGTGAATCGCCGCTATTCGCAACTATTTGTACTCGTGAACCAAGAAACACTGCTTAGACGACATGTCACGTGGGCATGCAGAGCCTACAGATTTGGACATTTTGGAGTTTGATAAGAGACACGGTTCTTCGCAAACTGAATTGTCCAAAACATAATGAGATTCCACGCGCGCTTCCATTCGAAAGTAACGATACCTGAAGGATCCATCATTTTAGTGTAATCATCGTACGTACGGCGTATTCTCAGTGCCTGCTTAAGTATTCAAAGCACCGTTTCGGTCTACAAAAGATACGGTGATGTAGGAAGAGTTTGTCAGCGAGCAAATCAACCTCCTTTCCCTTTCCGCGTCAGCTATGCACCAACATGGCACGAGTCAAGATATGGATGCGGTTTTTCCCGGGGAACCGGGCCGTTGGGGGAGCAGCGATATTTCAGGCCTTTGCTGACGGCTTATCGCTTCTTTCGTATCACGAAAACTTATAAGTTTCAGTCTTAGGTCTTCATTTGGCCGGATAATGAGAGCGGCATTGATAAGGTAATGAGGCGAAAGATTATTTGTGATAGAGCAATTAATAGGTATAAAAAAAAGTAGAAATATTCAGGTACGTCGGTCCGAGATTTGTTTTTTCGTCAGGCCAAGACTCGCAAGAATTCGCCCCGAGTCGTTTAAATTATATCCCACCTACCGAGCAGAATAAGCGCGTAGGCACAGAGAAGATTCTCGAAGAACTCTGGGCAGTGGTGAAACGGGATTCTTCCTAGACAGCAGTATGCAAACTCGGCTTGAGAAGAAGTCACGTCAATCTTGAATCCTGATGTTTATCTGATATTTCTTGGAATAAAATTGCCGGACGATGAACCTTCGAAAATCTCCCTCTCTTTTCAGCGCTAAACTGGGCAACCTTAAGATCCGTTCAACGAAGCATCTGCTTTGTGACGCAGTACCAAGCTGTTACAGATATTCACTCGCCGGCTTCGTAATAACGCTACACAAATTACACATTCACAGTGCTTGGAGTCTAGGCGAAAGGAAAAGTATGAAGTCTTCGACATTTCGCACCGCCCGGGAAGGCTATAGACTCCGCAATTGATTAATTTATTTTCAACGGATACCGTGCGAAGCTCCGTGGCAATGGACGAGTCCGCGGGAATGAAAAGGGTATCGGCTTGCCCAGAGTTCGGCAGAAAGAGATCGTGTCCACTCGTGTCCTGGTTACGTTAACCTGGGCGCCAACTTCTCGGAAAATTGATCCAGGTCTCAGGCACAGGCACAGTAACTATCCCTTTGTCTCTGCCAGCATCAAAAGACACTGGAGTGGCGATCTGATCATTCCTCGGTGCACCGAAAGTGTATCGGTTACCCGGTAATAGCTGCTGGCTACCTTGACCTGCTAAGAACGAAATTGAATTTTTTCGTGGACATTTATCTACCATTTTGAAGAGAGACGAAGAAGCATGACTAGGTTGATAGATTCGGTCGAATTCACGACGCGATTCAGGCATTTTCGAATTCGTATACAACAAGGTTTCGCCTGGCGCATCAAACTTGAAGAGCCATTTCAATTTAGTTTCTTCTTGAGACCGAAGATCAGTGATTAAATTTCTAGCGAAGCCGATGACAATGGTATCCATTAAAGAGTCGAAACGAATCTGCCGTGCGAAAATGAATTCACCACTTAAAAGTATAAAGAAATTAATTTATTTTTAGCGACCGTAGAACGGAGCTGCCTGTCACGTTTCCTGGCGCATCTTTGGAGGCAGGCTGGTGGTGTGTATCCAGAATCGTAAACGAAAAAGGCAATCTAAACAAGTTGTTGTTGACTCTTTCACCGGCGCGCACTAATACCCGTGCATGCGGCGTTGGAGGCCCTCCGGTTCTGGCGTTCGCCTTCCTGTTCCATGCTCCAAACTTCCATGCCTTCTTCCACTAGGAGTGCAGTGCAGTGGTCGTCGGACGCGCGGGTTCAACGGCCCGAGTTGGCCAGCTAGGAATTTGGTGCAGGTGAGGCCCGGTGTGGCCCGCTGGGACCCGCGCTGACGATGAGACGCGTCCGGGCCAACGACCGCGCGACGCTTGCGGCCCGCGGCTCCCGGGAACCGCAACCGCGTCTCCCCACTGGACCCCGAATCCCGGCCAGCGAGCCCTTCGTCCTCCCGTTTTATCCTAGAGCTCCAGCCTTCGTGGCGTCCGGGTGCCCCGAGAGGCTGACCGCGGTCGCCGGAAACTTCGGCGACTCGCAGGGCTTCTCGCCGATATCGTTACCCCGCGGGTTTCTCCATTCCCAGGGCTCCGCGTCGCTCTCATGATAGATCGGTTCAATTTTACAGCCTCTGATTATAGGGGCTCTGCACATCTCGAGGGACGCGAACCGTTACGGAAGACGTCCAACTTCCACACGTGCGCCTTCGATCATCGCGATTTTCATATCGCATCTCGTTACTCTTCCTCTGCATCAAGGACAAAACGACGATATCTAGTTCGAAATGACTTTTCACTCACGGTAATTGTCGCGGCCGACTCTTGTTGTTACGATTGGATTTCAACTGTCACAAAAAATGTCCGTGACACTCGGTTCTCGAAATTTCTCAAACTTTGATAATACACTTTAAGAACATGGAACATGGTTGTGGTTCGTACTCTTCTGACGAATCAATAAAAGCTCTAGGTAGGAATTCATTTGATTCGCTCTACATGAGATACCGTTTCCAACTTCCGCATAGACAATACTTCACCTCATCTAATTCCAATTCAACCAACTACCAGCTACACCGCGGGAGTGAGCCAACATTGGAAAAATTAACCCAAACTATTGCAGTGCTTCAAAGCCGAGCTAGTACGGACTTTTCAAGTGGTACATTTTTCAGGTGGAGGAATCGCAGAGTTTCTCATCGTCACTTTTCAGCGATGCATCGGTAAAGGGACTTTTTCAATCCCGCTCGAGGGTCGACGTCCGACGGCAAGAGACGTCGTTTCCTGGCCCCTCCATGTCGACGAGATCGAGAGCGCGGTTGGGCCTTACAAAGTCGGACCGGGAGTTTCGGACGGAACGCGTCAATGCGACGGATCGAGTGACTCGACGTTCTTCGTTCTCTTAGCTTCGCTCGGCCTAAGTTAATGCTAATAATTCGATGCCGCAGGTTTATTCCCGGGTGATGCCCGGCTCTACCTTCTGCCTTGACTGGTCCTGTACGGTACCGCCCTCCTCCCTGAATCCCTCCCTGTTCCCCGCCATCCCCCTTCCCCGAAACCTTCTTTTCCACCTCTTTTCTCTTGTATCATCCTGCCCTCCTCTCCCCCCCCCCACCCCCCCGAGCCTCCTCGTTCCCCTCGCCTATTTGCTCCTGAGTGCATTCACCTTCTTTCATCTTCGTACGTAGGTATATAGGTATGTACGTACGCTATGTACGTCGAGTTGGTCCGATCACGTTTTCAGGCAAACACCTACAAGTAACATCGCTAGTATATTAAGGTACCAGAGGCCACGGTACCGGAGAACTCGGATCCAGCTATGCTTGCCCCAAGTGATTATCATGACTGTTTCCGACTTCGTCTTTACGATTTCAAGGCGCGCTGATGCCCGATACAATATTGAATACCCGGTAATTAATGTTAAGGGGAACTTTCAAATCTTGAAAAAAAGAAGTCGTTCTTTCATTGCGATAAACGGATACTGAAAAGCACAGCGATAATGGGGTGTAATCCGGAGATACGGTTAACTGTCGTGGGTGATGTTAAAAGCATCGCTAGCATCAATTTTCTTCGTAAATACGTATCAGACAAGTCAAGGCCCAATATCGAAGTGGAAGTCGAATCGAAGCTTTTGCGTTACGAACAATTAAGTTAACCGCGCGTCGATGTTATCATAGTGGGTAAAAATGAAAATAGCAAACAGAAAAATGGCAAACTTTGTAAACATACCCATATTGGAAAGGATCTTCCCGATCGTTATACCGTGGAGCATGGAAAAGACATCATGCGTACAGCACATAATAAGTGCATACAGAGACGAGATTGGTGAAGTTATAAATACACACACGAGGCTTGCACAGACGTCTGTTTGTCCAGGTAGCAAAAATATTTGACTACCTGACATACGCATGCCAATAAATATACGACGAGCCGTGCATATGCCGTTTAATTTGTACCGATGAATATAAATATACAGAAATTATTGTTGACGAAGGTATATGTAAACGTAAATATTTTCACATCTTATCTCTGCTGTATAACATCATCGTCTACGTATCCATATTCTCTACCGACGTGTACAACACTCCCTTCCGACGATATTCTTTGCTTCCCTGCATAGGTATAACCTTTAGCAGGATCAAACGAAAGTTGCAGTTTGTACGATAACTCGCCCTTCGGGACCGGGAGAAGCGAACCGACCACGATGTCCTTCTTCTATTTAACTCCTCTCGCCGCGGCATGGTGGGCTCTGCTTTCATGTTCGACCACGAACTTGTACCGCACCATGCATCTCGACGTACAACGTACGCGTAAATAACACCGAAGACGTGCACCTATAACGCACGTATTGCGAAGAACCGACGAATCGCCTCATTCGGATTTCGATTCTAATTGGATACGTCACTGATTCCTGTTAAGCACAGAGCTCGGGACTTTTGGGAAATTATTTCTTTTCAAAAATATCGATTTGCTGCAAAATTTTCCTGGAATAGAGTGAGAGTAATTTCTTTCTTCGTTGTCTTCGGCGGAGACAATGATGCTTCGAAGAATACGCGATAATCCGCGGTCGAGCGAGAAAACTGATAAAAAGTGCAACTTATTTATAAACTCATATATGGACACCAGCTCCATGTTTTTTCCTTAGTACTTTCTCTCTCTGTCTCTTTCCCCCCCCGACTTGCGCTCCTCTCTGTCTTTCCGCTTTTTTATCGAGTCTTTTATCCTGCTATCAGTCGTGAACCGCGAATAAAAATACATAAAGGTGGGATGAGTTCCACATACGCGCCCACGCACGTATAAAATACACGTGCGTAGTAATACCCGGGTGTCGTCAAGCTCTCGACTTTCAAATACACGTATGCACGACATGATGAGACTGAGTGCGGTGAGTAGGAGCCACCAGGTTGCCACTATCACCTCGTGTTTCATATACTCTACCTGCGGTAACAGTTTTCTACACATATATGTGTATCTGGTTGTACACGCAAGGGTTTCAATCGTCCTTAATTATATCTAGACGGATCCGCATTTTTACCATCCTAAACATCGCTCGTTAATTTACGATCCGTCATAGATAATTCTCTTACTTTTTTCATATTTATCCTACTCATATAATTAAAGTTTCAACGAGGAAGGCATACGACTGAAAAAAACGCAAGACAGTTGACATGGAAAATACTTAATAGCAATCTAGATTCTTTCACTGCTTTTGCTGTGTGACGTACATTCGCATGCTCTATTTAGTTTGAATTGTTCAACACTAGTCATCGTTTGAAAACGTCACCATTTGTACTATAACGTGCAGTCAATCATACAAATATATAGGAAATTCAAACCGAAATATATATATTTTTCTTTTTATGATATATATATATATATCGGTCTAGACCACTGATTCCGGCCACTCTGCGTAGATCCCGGTGAGGAAGAAGGAAAACAAGTGGCTTCTCAATTTCCTCATGTTATTGATAACAACCACGCTGCAAGTGACGGTAAATTTGATAATAAAAAGAACAATAACGTTTAAGATAACGATAATGACGATGATGATTCACGTGCCATTGAACAGCCAACGCTCAATGATCGTAAATTATTCAGCATAGTGGGACTTTGGTTCATCTAATTGATAATTGGTTACCGGGTTCATTACCGTGAATTTTCATGATCTGCAGCCGCTTCAGCTCCACGGCGTGGGAGAGCGTAATGGTTGTACCTGGAGAGAACCTACGCCTGGAAGCTTATAGCTGAATCTATGCGATGCCGGACAGGTACACCTACGCAAAGCGTGGCATTATACCTGGATTCGTGTATAACCGCAAGCTCGTTGAAACGGTGAGGAAGCGAGTTATTTGTACGAGTGTGCAGGCGAAGATACGATACAGACGATAATAATGGGCGATACCGGTCCTGATAAAGAATGTGCGCACACCTTGACTCAGACGATAAACAGAGGAGCGGTGAGAGACGCACAGGTATCGGGAACCGCTCGTCGATTCATTTTCCTTTTCCTTCTCTTTCGCTTTTTTTTTTCTCTTTCACAATCTGCACAATCCTTCGCCTACCCTTTCTTCCCGGCGTCGAACTTTGTCAATAAATGATAAGGTTCTGAACAGTTTTCCACGTAACTCGGGACGATTCCTTGAATATATTGTACTCGCAGCACTTCACTTTTCCCATGCAAACATTTTCAGAAACACTATGTAGTGAAAAATTTATGGAAGTGAATATAATTGGTTACGAAGGCCGTAGTATGAAAATATCCATTAACAGCATACCCGATCCCTGAAATAGCGTCGGAGGCGGCACCTTTTCGTTTTTACTAGTTTTGCCGATCTCAGGAATGGATCGTTAATAATTCCCAAGCACATTTTTTAAAAACCAGTAAACATGTCGCCGGCTGAAGTATGAAGTGTTGTTGAAAAATCCGCGTGCTTTATCTAGATTGAATGGATCTCATTCCCATACCTGCGTATGTACGTTAAACATGCAGATTTGTGATGGGCACATACTCGAGTTTTAACATCATTGTAGCTAATTCACTCTCGAACTATATGAACACAAGCACTTAAGTCCTCGCTCATTAAATATAATTCTTTTTATCGCACGTGGCGATATAATTTAAACACTCATTTATCTGAAAAAGACACGAGGATGGAACTCATTTGCAGTAAAGATTAGATATAGCAAGCAAGCAAGCAAGCAAGCCAGCCAGCCAGTGGTTGCTTCGTTGTACAAGTTACAAAGCTCTTCTATCTTTCATCCATGCTCATGTTACAGGCGTGAGTAGTACTCCACGTGTATTATTCCTGCCGTAACACGTCATTGCAGGATCTCGGTTTCTTCTGACAACTAATTTTATCGACAACTACCAGCAACAGACTATCGTCAAAACGAATCGGCTTAAGGATACATCTGTTAATGCTGGACGTAGTGGGCGCACGCATTTAACCTGTAGCCCAGCAGCTCTTGGCCGCAATCGCTTTCAGCGTGATTAACCAGTCATCAGCTCGTCACTCTCCTAGATTATTCCCCAGGGCTGATTCGGGGCACCGTTGCATTTACCAAATCGCATCGATGAGAAAATTTGCGCATCTGCTTCGCAGACTTGAGTGTACGTGCCATAGGTACAAGGTATACTAATGGTGGCTAAAATACAGACATGCCAATGCCATGGGAGTTGCAAGTTTGCAAAATGTTTTGCAGAATACGCGAGTGCAACGATGGTTAACGATATGGAATGTGTAAGGAATTTCAGACACGTTCTCTGCATTCGATCCTCTTGTATAAGTTTACAATTCAAACATTTCGGTTGCTTTTTCACATATATCGAACGGTTTGAAATTGAAATTTCTCGGCAACGCGAATAGCCTCATTAATTTAAA
This sequence comes from Neodiprion pinetum, assembly GCF_021155775.2. NCBI lineage: Eukaryota > Metazoa > Arthropoda > Insecta > Hymenoptera > Diprionidae > Neodiprion > Neodiprion pinetum. Next base: position 43,492,486 of record NC_060234.1, read on the forward strand.
CACGATGAGATCCGATCATTTTGCTAGCGTCGAACGTAAAAATCCGCCTCTCGTCATGCTTCACGAACGGCGGTCGAATCTATTTTTTCGAGATTGTTTGACATTGGTTATTTTTGCGCCGTCTCCTGACCTACGCCAACTCAAGATCGTGTGCCGGGACTCCAGGTTTCGCGAGAGCTACGCGTGAAAAAAAGAGCAAAAATAAACACCAACGCCGGGAGTCTAAACTTGGCAAGGCGGAGGCAAAGCGAGGTTGAAAGATCGTCTCGTTTTATTTACCTTCAATGTTTCTTTTCTCCTCTCTCTCTCTCGCCCTCTCTCTCCCTCTCATAACTTTTTCGCTGGTTTTACTTTCCTTTTTCTCCTCTTTTCCGCCTCCCCTTTCCACTCTTTGCTATTTCTTTGCCACGTCCAAAGCTCGTCCGCTGTAGTCGCCCTCACTTTGACCTACCGTATCCCCTTGCATGATTAGGTAAATATCTAGTTATAGCTCAACGTCGCGTTACAACGTTTTATTCGCGGTGGCCATTTTTTTCTACGCGGTATTAGGATCAACTGTTTCAGATTTCTAGTCGTAACAATTAAGCTGTTTCTCACGATCCTGTTTTTGAAATAGTAGGAAGGCTGCGATATGATAATATTATATTAAACTTTGAATTCAATTGTTATATTAGAATTATATTCATTGTTATAAAAATCTTAAATCATCAAGTTATGTCGTGACGATGATAAGCATCTCAAGTTTGCCTTAAAGTCGTGACTCTTCGGTTAAAGATAAACTTACACACACACACGCATCCGACTGTTTCAACGTCTATTTTTACGTGTTTTACATTTGTTTAAGCTATAATGGCCGTAACATCGTGTGGTAACGAGTTCCCAATTTATACGTGTCGTTACTTTTCGTTTTTCTAATATATTTACTCATTGTCAGTCTATCTTTGACAGCGAGAAATTATCACCACATATCGACATCCCACGACACTAAAAAAGTCTTGCGCAATCGTACCGAACGTTCTTATAGGTATAGTTCTTTGCTCGCTATACCCGGGCGACTGAGTTTCTTGAAATCTTACCAAGTTTGCGTACCACGTTCCAGTTTATAGTCAAGTCTACGATGCTCCGACAACATGTATCGTTACGCTGGAAAATTTGATCGTTTGAAAAATTATTCTTCGTTCAATCGATCGTTAAAACGATTCGTTCGAAAAGTTTATTTCACTATCAAATCCGGCCGATTACGTGATCCATGGCGTTCATTTTACCACGATTAGGTACTTCATTTTATTATCGATCATTAAAATTGCAGGTGAAAAACTTGAGTGAATTTTTTTATTACCATCAGCAGTTTAAAATAACTAATTCAATTAATTTCACAGTCAGACTTGCGAAACTTCATTGCCCATAAAAAAGACTGCACGCAGAAACGATCCAACCTACAATTTTGCCTATGCAATAACTCGCAGAATTATTCAATCGTCAGACGAAATCTCGTTCACGCTTTATAAATTAAAGAAATTCAAAATCGTTTCTGTCGAATCGTACATGTACCGCCGTGATTTGTGTTTACATGTTGCAACGGCACTATCAAAAAGTACGATTAATATGCCTTGTTGTGAATCTGGCGCATGTTGAACGCCGAATTGCAGCGCGCCAAATTGCGCGTTGTTTCGCAAATGCGCGCAGCTAACCGAACTCTCCGAGTATGTAGTAGAAAGGTAAACGATGCCTGCAGCACGCATATTACATCTTATCCCGGTGAATCTTTAACCGTTTCTCAGGCTTAAATCGCAAGCGCACGCACGAGCACGTGTCGCGGTAATAGCCAGGAGCGTAAGGACGAATGTAAATTGCGGGCGTTGCCCGCGTCGACGCCGTCATAGCTGCGTTGCGTTGGGTTGCGTTAGGTTTTTGTCGTCGTTTGTAGAGGCACGGCAGCGTCAGAGTAGTGCGTAGGTCAGTGACGCGAATGTCTGCAGAATAACGGGAGGCAAGGGGATCGACTCGCGGCACTCGTGCCGAAGAGGAGGAGGAGGAGGAGGAGAAGGAAGAGGAGGGGTTGAGGGGGGAGGGGGGGAGGTATCGCGAATTGCCCGAGTGCCCGAGTGCCCGAGAGTGCTTGTTTGGCTTAAGCCTGGCGTCCCGTTCGCCGCGAAGCGACCAGCGTCCCGCTCAAGGTCAAGGCTTCGCGAAACAGCTGCGTAGCCATCAACCGTCCGAGTTACTATTATATTTCACTCTCGCTCGCTCGTTAATTGCTTCGCAATTTTGCCGCATCCTTAGCCTCCGGCTCGGCTTGAAATAATAGACGAGAAGGGAATTGAGAAGGCAAGGGTGGAGAAAAAAAAAAGAAATCCCGCTATCCTGGATTGGGAGCGGAAGAGTCTTTATTGGTATTCTTTGGTACTTCCGCAGGGAATAATAGTTCTATACAAGAAAGATGGCAATGAAGAGAGAAAAATATAGGCGAAACGATTTCTTATCGCGAATTCGGGATTTAAGCCGCAGTAAAATCTGAGTGGCTCAGGGCGCGGGTGGTTGTTGAATGGTCGAATGATCGATTTCTGATAAGAAGTCGGCTGCGGTGTTTTCATCTGACACGACGGCGTGATGATTCATGTAATCTATGCCCAGACAGATGATCGAATTGACCGAATTCGGCGTGGAGAGAAGAAAAAAAGGAAATTTTCTAGACAATCTGCTCTTCTATCCTCTCGATGGGCCGTAAGCGTTAAAATTAGAGAAATCGATTGGCAGACAATTTTACACTGGGCAGTTTTTGATTAATCGAGTACAAACGTACATACGTACCACCTAGATGTATAAATATACAGCGTTGATATAGTTGTGGAATAATATCATTATAGAGCGGAGGAGAATTTTTTGCCATGCGTGCGCTACGTTACAACGCTATGCGGGGTCCGAGGTAAGGATTTTATTATCTTTCCCTAATTTCGACTCCCCCGGCTTGGAGAAACGCAACTTTCAAAAGTTTCACTATTTGGCAACTCGCGGGTGAGTTAGCGACCGTGACGCCGACAAGTGTAACTCCCTGCAATAAACTTCATGCCTATGCTGAATATGCCTATCTCGGGGCTCGTCCGAGGTCGACGTGTGATCGAACCGCATCCTCCGCCGGGGCTCTGACGACAAAATTTTTTCACATTCCTCAAGAACAAGTCCGTTAAATCGCTGGTAGACCAACTGAGCACTCTCAACTTGAGTTCATGGGACGACCTGGATCACTAGTTGAAAAAGAATAATATTTGATTTGTTATAAACATGTCGAATGCAACTTAATAGTACTTTATGCAACGAGTAAGGAGAACCAGGGAATGACGCAATATTTGCACACAATATTTTCTTTATCATAAATGCGTCGAAAACGAGTTTTGATACCCATACGATGTGTCTGAAATGACCTGCAGCGTCAACTGTGTATCAGACCTAGCCTCACTCGGTTCGCTTCGAGTGCGCATGTGTAGCGGTATATAGTGCTTTTGAGTGCGCGTGCGCAGTAGCGCATTGCACTCTACACGACAAAGTGCGCATGCGTAGCGGTGCACGGTGCTTTGTATGATACAGATTTCAAAACAGCGCTGCAAACGACCATATTAGGCACGTGTTACATGCATCCAAGATCGAGTTAAAAGTTTTTTTAAATCCCCATCGTTTCGATACCGAGCTAAATGTGGTTTGACGTTTACAACTTATTTTCGGAAATTTCATGATAAGAACCGTGATATGCGTTGAAACAATAATTATTTGCAATTCTTATCTTCGACAGTTCAATGATGGGAGACGTAAGACGAACGCCCCTTATACACCGTGACGTCATGTAGACGTCTATAAGACTGTGACTCGATAAGGCGAGGCGAACTTGAATATTTTGGCTCTTTGCCAATATGCACTCAGGCAGACAATCTTAGATTGATTCTACTATCGATTAAAACCTTGGCAAGCTCGTTGGAGAAATTTACAATTCGAGTGGCAATTGAAACAGCAGTTGCAGATTTTATTCTGTTTAAAATTTTCCACTGTCAACCCCCTCACACTTATTTCTCACGGCTACACGAGTTTCAGGTGATAGGAAACGGCATAATAGGATTAGGGGAATATGCACTGATGATAACTGATAGTAAAGGCTGCTTAATTGTCTTACGAAGAGAAGGCCCGGGTCTGCTAGTTGGCGGGCAAAGTAAGTTGGCAGACCGACAACATCATGCGATCCAATCACCGCACAAGAAGGTGACATACCAGGCCATATCCATGGCAGATTTACAGTTAGTTGAAAAGTGAAAATTTTTCCCTCCTTACATTTGACGGCATTTTATTGTGCTACAGAATTAAGGTGGGTGGTAGGTTACACGCCGGAATTGGTAAAATGTAAATTCAGAAGTATCTCATAAAAACTAAAGAGTAGCTCACTTGCAGCTTCTTCAAATACACTCCAAATCAATCAAACGTAAGGATTTGGATGTTCAATTGGCTACATTTGAAGCTGGCTGCCAAACTTTGGTCTATGGATATTTAAACACTCGAATTTATGAAACTATGAAGCAGGATGGCACAACTGAAAATCTACGTATTCAGCCATTTGCGTGCCCGCTAGATTAATCAAACACGAAGCCTTCCAGCTTCCTAGATATTTTCCATCCAAGAAAGGTCGAACGTTACTGTAGGGCTGCGTTCGACCGGCTCAAAAGCGGGTAGATCTTAACACTGACAAGAAGCTCTGTTGGACATCCATTCATTTAGGGAGACACGTTGTTACACTTATGCAGTCTTATTTAGCTGTGGGTCTTCTACCGCGAGGTTTCGGGAGTAAGTTTTCCTAAATTTAAAGCAATTTAGTTTATATTTCCGGGCGGCATCGATTCACCGAGGAACCGTAATATACCAGCACTCTGGTATCCCGATAAATGTTAAAATCTGACAAGTTTTCATATTGGAGGAAATCGCCCCACATTGTTGAACGAATGTTGAAATATCTGTAGATTTTGCAGAGTTGAAAACCTGAGATTTTTTCGAACCCGCCCTGCCGCGACGTCGAGAGTCGATGCCGTTTCCGAGCCGGCTGCAGCAACTGCATCATCCCGAGGCTGAGGTGAGTGAGCAGAAGATATGCAGATGATCATTGACCTATACGTGTCGTGCACATGCGTGTGGGTACAGCATACAGATCCCGAGGACGAGAGAGTGTACAGATTACGCTACGTATCCATATTCTTCCACCTCGCCGGTGTATCACGGTGGACCAGGCGGACCGCTACGTATGTCGCAACATGTCGACTTAACGTACGGTTATTTTTTTATGAGCGTAGGTATATTACGGTGTAGCCCGGCATGGGCTTACCAGTTCCCTCATGCGTGGGAGGCTGAGCCGGGTCATCTTCAACCTCCAGGATCTGGCAGGATCAATGTGTCCCCGAGAAGGTAAAAATTCACCAGCTCAATCCGCATGGTTTACTTTTTTTTTCTTTGATTATTATCATTTTCCTCATAAGTGTCAGAAAAACCTCAAAGGATTATATTATTGTAAACGAATCTGTAAATGTAGATCTATTATAATACCATTTATAAGTATGTATGTACACGATCATCGATGATTCGCGGTAAAAGCCTATAATTAAGCGTCAATGAAAGTTTGTCAATAGAGAGTGTGAAGAAGTTTATTTTTGCAACATGTTGACTAAGAACTAGCGATTTTTTATTCGGAAATAAAATATATTCTTGTAATGTATGAAACTCTCGAATTGTGAATTTCTTGACTCCTAAAGGGTCTAAAATATAGAGCTTCCAGGCAGAGTCGTCCGTTTCTTGTGACGAACCTGAATCAACCTGCAGGGCAGTGACTCTAATATAATGTATCAGGTACATTTTGATGACTCGAAGAATTTTTGTTATCCATACTTCAATCGAAAAAATCAAGTGTGGACTGTGGTTGCAACGCGGTGGAGCGCTGTTCAAGTCCGGAGTGCAGCGGAGGACTAGAAGCTACCTGCGATATCTGTCCGGCAAGGTTATTTTGCGGCGGTGAAGCTAGAGAGAGAGGGTAAAAGTAAACAAGTAGCCATGCAACGAGATTCTTCTACGAAGCGTCTTGCTGTAAAAATATCTCGAACCGCTAGCCGCTAGATGACCAATACCTATCTATACGGGCCCTCGGCCAAACAGCCTCGAAGACTCGGGCAAGATGGAGATCCAAGGCCTTCCTCTTGGGCAGAGCCCATGTTAAACACACTGTGCACACATGGATACGCACAGTGAATATACACCGATGTCTAAGTTCCACCTTACATACCTATTGAATATAATATACAGTGAAACTATTCAGGCACATTTAGGATCGTGTGCTGGTATTGTACTCGAGATACTTTGGCACGTGTTTAATACCCGGATAAAACCTGCTAAAATGTAGGGAGGTTATTGAAAATATTATTTCTTAGGATAACTGCAGAATAGATTTTTAGCAAACCGGAATGAAGCGGTCAGCGGGATGCTTCACCTTATCCAATAAAGCCAAGCGTCTTTAGTTCCGTCCTACGGTTATACGTCTTTGCCAAACTGCATCACTGAATTCCTCGCTTTTATGTCTAACTATCAAAAAGTGAATATGGGCGCAAGTACTGTAGATCTGCACATAGCAGTTCGTCCGGTTCGTCACGGCGGACACGGCATGAGAGGGGAAGCTAGAGCGCAGCAATGTACTGAATACAGTCTCAAATGTCGGTGCTATACACATGAAGGGACATAGCTGGCTATGCATCTGTTCGTAATCGTATAATACCCAGAGATAGCGCAGCTAGCTAGTTCCTCACAGTATATTCGCATCTAGCTACATTCATAGATCAGGGAGAATGCGCCTCCGTTAGTTCGACAAGCGGCCGGCCTTGATGCTTGGCGCTGCAGTCGCCGGTCCTATTTGTTAGCGTTGCTTAGCATTGGTTAGCGTTTGTTACCTACCGGTGCCGGTCGTAATACCCATGTACTAACGTTCCCAGATCTACACACGTTCGATGCCGCGTGCGTGTGTATGCATGCTTTACATGCCGGTATGTATGTGTGCATGTGCGGGCTAGACGCTCGCTACTTTCACTTGTAAGAATAAGTGCCTTTACGTCTTAACTCGAATTTACCCGGGCTTATCCGAGCCCGCACGAACTATGGCGAGCCGAACCGAGCCGGGCCGAACCGAGCGCAGATCGGTTCTCAACTTTCAAATTTGCCCGCTTCGCGGGGCTGCGACTTGCGCGTAGCTGGACGAGGCGCATTGTAAATATACGAGTAGTAAAATCATTTTATTCGATAATATTACACAATTTCATTACCGCTGTCACTCGTGAGAATCTTGCGATAACTGAGCATACACAGATTCGTTTCGCGACTACACCGAATCGCTAGCTTCCCTACGACTAGCTAGATGTATACATGGATACACGTAGCCCGGCTTACGTCACTTGAATCTGTTGCTAGGACGATTTTTTACGCTGCGTGTATAGGTTCGTGAATTTTTTTTATACATACCTGAATTTTTCTATTTACATTTGACAGAATGTTCTCCATCACTTCCGGTTTCATTTCATTGGATGTGCTGTTATAACCTTTCATCGCACTTCTTAGAGTAATTGTCATATTTCTACCGCAATTATACGATAATTTGTAGTCCAGCGTTATCAATTTATTACGATTAATATACTCTCGCAACAACAGGGCGTTTATAAATAAGAAATCATGCAGCTCACAATGGGTTCGCAGCTTCAAAATGAAAATTAGGCCGGATTGTCCGTTCACGTTCCATCACGAAAAATTTTTTAACGTAATTTTTTTTTTTTGCACGAATCAAATTCAGAAAAAATTTTTAATCGGAGCACCTAATTTATGTGTCCAACTAGTAGCGCGGTTTTGAATGCTGCTTCAAATGACCACTCCGCGTCCCATGTGAAAATACAATGAATGGCTCTCAGACGTTCGCAACTCGCAAACTTATTGCCGGTCTAAAGTCTACGATAAAAGCGCAATCCTATCTTGTCTGATCGTGAGTGTTTGTCGACTATTCGACCAGTCAAAGGTTCAACGCGGTTGTATTTATCCTACCTGCCCACTGACTCCGGCTTCAACTTCACGTAATCTGCGTATCTACAACATGACTGCATAACTGTAACGTGTGACTTGAAAAACAGGTGCCCCGTACACTCTTCCGATAAGTTGAATCTACCCAAAAGTACTAAGAACTGCACGAAAAATTGATTTTACCTATTACGAGCAACAGATCAGTGGCATGGGTAATGTTCGGAGAGACTTGACCAAAAGATCGCCAAAGTTTTTTTTGCGACCAGTTAAATTTCGATTTTCAAACGTGAATATTCATGTACTTAGACACGCTCGCTTATACTTTTAACAGCGAATGCCCAAACGGACGTTGAAGATGTCTTTTCGAGGTCGAGAAACGGGTCATAAGACACCCCTTAAAAGTTTGTTTGACGACGCACGTTCAGTTTTCTGCCGTATTGGCATTTACACTATGGATTTCCACCCATATATACAGAATAGTTAATTAACGGACAAAGTTTAGAAAAATAATCATAGTTTATACGCTCTCTGCAATCGTATTTTCTCGGTAGCCACACTGAATTTAAATTTCTGCACATTGTTCTGAACCACAATTCCACTGTTTCTTATTCAACGCTCGTTAACTTACGTACAAAAGCTTTCTCATTGGTTTGATATCGTTAAGACTAAATGACTTCATTAAACGAAAGTATTCAGTCTTTGCAAAAATGTGAGATATTTGTTTAACTTGAGGTTAACCAAACACACAAATCCTCTAGTTATTTTTATGTTAAGATAATGCCTTGCGGAACCTGGCTAAACTGATAGTTTAAAACGGATCAATGGAATGGAAATAAGAAATGAGCTGTATACAAAATTAACGAGGACATCCCAACTCTCTAGAGCTCTAACTAAGTTCTACTCCGCCGATTTATCTTCGGTATTTTTTAGCGGTTCTAATACAAGACGACAACCACGGTATAACAAGTAACGTACTTCCGGTATCTCAATACTCGAGAAATTGACGGATACCGGGAAAATCAACAGTGGGAGAAGGTATAAGAACAAAAAACAAAAATGACGAGTCAAAGGTTAGGAATGTTACATCCCCCCCGCCGGTTACAAACGTGTCCCCTAAAGCAAGACCAACTCCAGCGCTGCGCCAACCGCATCGTTGGCGCCCAGTTGAGCACCACTCTCTCATTTCTAGGTTACACGCGCAGCTCCGAGTTTCACTTTTTCAGCTCGTCGCCCGCCACACGCTGCTGATTCTGCTTCTAACGACGCGGGGCCTCGACCGGCGGCCCTCCACGGCCCTCCACGGCCCTCCGCGGTGCCCTCAGCTCGAGCGCAAGCTTCGACTGAAAACCAACTCGGTCCTTCCTACTCCACGTTACGCTCTTTATGGGTTTAAATCCTACATTTGTTTAGCCACAGTTGTGGAACTGGTTCGAACGATGTTTGGACCCCACGCGCGATTACAACAAACAACTTTTAGGTTTCAACCGTGTTCCGGTATTGCAATAGGCTTACGCCGGAAATGTAATATGTTCTTTTCGCGTTTTCATTCAAATTTATTCAGGGATAACTTTCTGACGTTTTACAATTTCGAATTAATCATACATTCTAAATGGTCGACAAAAATCCAAAATATTTACCAAATTGCTGCAGTTTACCCATGAATTATTCACTTCTACTTTCTACCCTTTCGGAACAAATCAGAAGCACGTGTCAATTCCGCTGAGGATTGATTTAATTCATTTACCTGACACAAAGAAAGTGGGGATTAAAACCTGTGGAAGTTTATACGCGATATTTTGTTACCATGTTCAAGTACAGTATTATTGCGTTTCTCCTATACACAATTTTGTTAATAATAATCCTATACATAATTTTGTAAATAATCATGACTTATAAGTATATTTAAAGTTTACAAAAAATTATGGGAAGAAACCGGAAATAGAGACGAGATCAAAAAATTATAATTGAATTGCAAATATCTGTGCGTCTGATACCTGCAATCGCGAGTAGAGTAGATCATCATTGTGAAAATTCGCAACTACCTAAATAAATCTTGGGCATATTTTTTCCAAAGTCTTGAACATACTATATCCAATCATTGTCCGAGAAAATCGAAAGTATCAAGACTCTCATTTGCGCTTCATCCACCATTTCAGTATTGTACTCACCACAATTTCACGATCAGCAAATTTTTTGTACTGTAAAATAAACATGTCAAACACTTACCTATGCGGTAATACTTCTAGACGTTGTCGGAGAGATTTTTACCGCAAATATCGCAGAAACAAGCAAAAGAAATATAAGAATTTCATCGTTCCAATATCGCTGATTCATACCTCTACGCATATTCGTAATCACGAATGGTCCGTATGCCACAAAGGCCGGATTGAGACTTTCTATCGGCTTTAGAACGGAATCACTGTTCGGTAGTTCCACCTCTAACATCATTTGCGAACAATTTTTTTGTTGTTTGGGTAATTTTTTTTCACTAACGAGCATCTGCCATCTCACAGTTACAGTTATTCCGTTAGTGTAACAGTTTTCTTCCTTTAATTTATCCTCGTCTGCAGAAAATATCTAAAACATTAAAATACATTAAAATATTTTTGCGGAATAAATTTTCCAACTTCTTAAAGCATTACAGGTTGTACACTTTCTTAGTTTTGGCCAATTCGTTTCGATCAGTTTCTTTTCGTGAAATTTCTGCTTTCCTAGTTTTATATGTTTTTTCCTACACTACAGAAAACTTTGACCTTAATATATTCAAATACAAATGAATCTTACGTTACGAATTCACTTAATTGCCTTCATAGGCGATAAAAAAACACGATTTGGGCACCGTATATCACAGTCTATTGGCCGCATTGTATAATAACAGCTGACGTTGTGAATTGTCGAGTTTTCAGCGCATGAGAGGTTGCGCCATGCACGATCCGTCACACTTTTGCTTTTGTGCAGAGTGGTTTTTCTCTCTTCTCTTTCTTTCGTCCTTTTATATTTGTCAGACTGCTTTTTTATCGTTTTGTCCCCCTTTTTTTTGCAACGCTCAATGACGTCGTATGCAGCGTCGTTTCGCGTCACTTTACAGCCGCGACATTGCTTCGCGTCATCGGGAGGGAATTGGCTAATTATACGCACAGATATCTACCGATACTTATGCGTACATTTTGCTGAACTGTTAAGCATATAGAGTGATTAAGTCGGATTTGATGATACGATAATGCGAAAGTGACGAATTAAGGGTGTTCGATTAAGATTTAAAAGTAACTGATTCATCGACTTTTTGAATTTAATATCTCATACGAGTGATACGAGCTAATCACATTTTACGAAAATGCTCTCTAGAATTCAGGTTGACGTTATACGGAGATGAATTGTGTTCGTAAATCGTATAATAATTCATTATACCGATAAGAGCGTTTACTACATTTCTTTTGCTATTTTTTGCGCGACATTTTTTCAGTCGAATAATACTCTAATGCAATGATAATTGGTTGACAAGTGAAAAATGCTCGTCTATTCAGATAATCTCGATGAATAGGAACACTCCTGTAATTCTACTAATTCTAATAATACTAATTTAATAATTTTACTGCTTTGCCTTCTTGCCTCCCGTCTCATCAATAAAATTACAGCTAACAGTAAGCCGAAAGCGCGGCGATGCTATTGATGATCGGCGAAGGTAGACCGCGATAAAGTAGGTAAATATAAGGCGTGACAGCGCCAGGGGGAGAATGCAAAACGTTGACACGTAGGAATAAGAGTGGCTGCGCCGGGTGAAACTTGCTCGCTGCGGCAGCGCCGGCGTATACCTTTGCATGTATGTACGCGTGGCCAGAATAAACTTTGGATGAGTTTCGATGAGGGACTTTCGTTTTTTAACCTTCGCTAAGGTCGGTCGCGGTCGCTTGCCGCGCTGACCGAACCAGCCGGGGCCACGTCTGCGTCGCTGCGTTTGAGATTTGCTGAGCTGCGCTGAGCTGAGCTGCACGCGTTACTATTTGGACTAGCGTGCGCGTAGAGGTAAGCAAGTACCTACCTACCTACCTACCTACCTATCTACCTACCTACCTACCGCGATCACGCGGCCCAGCCGCAGTCTTTCTAGAGAACGGGGACGCAAATAAAATAGCGTCGTGTATACACGGCTAGCCATGTATATGCACATGTAGGCAGGTAGGTAGGTACGAGAAAACGAAAGTGAAACTTTGCCACCGAAGAACGGACGTAACGAATAATATTAGCGACGCGTTGACACACTTGTACGCTTACCGAACCGAGTCGCGGCGCGTCCCGTGCCTCTGGAGAAACACAACTATCGTCCCAAACATGTCGGAAAATGATTTTTACGCCAAAGAAAGAATGGGACCCGTCATTTTCATGTTTCGTATTTTATTTACCGTTTTTTTTCTCGCCGCTCCTCCAACGCGTATTGACAGTATGCTTGACCGTCGTATGGGTTGATCGTATAATAAGTACCTACCGAAGGGTCTGTCTCTCACAAGTATCAAAGATTTAGCCCAGTTGACGTTTCGTGGAAGGTGAATATAAATCGAAGGAAAATAGGGTGACAGAAATGTCGGAAACTCGTTACGAGCAAAATTAGTTGCAAGATGATCCGATTCCGATGAAACTAGTATAACGAGCTTGCCGTTGCTGACGCTGCGGGACATTCGGATAATAGAACGGTTGGATGCATGAATCGACTTGTTTTGTTGATCGATACTTTGCTTATTCATAATACAGAGAAGAGAAACAGGAGATTGAGGTATAAGGTAGGCATGTCGAATACGTAAGAGAGCGCGGCGGACACTTTCGCTGCAGGCGGAGTCTTTAAAGCTGGTTGTTGAGTCGAGTCGGGTCCGAAGCTAAGTGTGTCACCGGGCTACTAAGTGCAAATAAAATGCGATCGTCGAATGTTTTCAGCCAGAGTAGATATTGCGTAACGTGGGAAGTTTAGGTAAGTGTGTCAGCGTGGTCAGTATAATACGACGACGTCCCCAACTGCGTCTCCCTCTAGCTCAATGCCGACTCAATGCCGAGCTGTTATACATACGTGTCTATGCAAGCCTCACACCTATACCTGCGGCATGCCGACGGATGTGTTGATTTATAAATAACCAGTACTAATCCAACTTTCTTTGGACTCTTCGTCCCTGCCCGAAATCGCTGCGCACCCACCGCTCCAAGGATGGAAGATTAAACCGCATTCCAGACACCGAAATCAAAACATCTGAACGATTCACCACAGGAGCGAATTTTCTTTTCCGGACAAGTATGGTATCTGTATTGGGATCGAGACACGTGAGTTGTACATGCTAATGTGTCAATATTCGCAAACCTTCGTACAGATTTCTCGAATAACAGAAAAACATGTTAATGCAGATTTCTGGAAGGATTTGACCGAATAATTTTCATCCACCTATGTTGACGATTTTTAACGAAACGCGAGATTGACATTCTGTACAAAATATGCAGATATTAAATATCCAAACCAATCCTAACTAGAATACTAACTGTATGTAAAAAGTGCAAACTCAGGAAAAAATGTGTACCCGACGAAGTTCGTTTCGTTTTGTTTTGAGACAATCGTGAAAATCATTCTCCTTCTAAAAAGAAATCAGCTTGCATCGCGTAAAAGAAAAAAGATTTTTAATTAAAAAAAAAAAACAAACAAAATGCCACTCCAAACCGTGTCCTAGGGAATGATTCAGCTAGTTGTATAATATTACCTGTGAGATAAATCTCGTTTTGGCGCATAGTATCCAAAGTTCCGAATTAAATATTTTTCTGTTTCTTATATTTTTTCACGAAACCATTCCAGTGCAAAATCCGTTCTATAACCATTACAGGATATTTCCTGCAATGTGCGTAACAATTTGATCCTGCCATGTGCATTAATTGACCCAAACAAGATGAACTTCCGATTCCTGGTCTAAGCAGTCTGGCGGAATGTTGTTGCCACATATCTGCGAAACAGAGAGAGGATCGTAACACAGCAGAAGCAGCAATGCAAGCTTCCGAGTTCAGGAGGTCGAGAAACAATAACAAGATGAGTTTAAACATGCGGGGAATCCGTTCGCCGAGTGCGAGACAGAAACGCGCATGCTTCGGACAGTGTAAAGAGTTGTTACAAGCGGTCGGTTATGCCAGCCCTGCTGTTCTCTCTTTCTCTTTTCCTCGATGCGTGTCAGTAGGACTCGACTCGACTCGAGTCGCGAAACGTAACGCGCTTGCGTTACGTCAGCCGCGCGAGATTCACTTTCGTTCTCTTCGGCGGGATCCGGCGTCTCTTCCCCCACCACGTGACGCCGGCGACGGCCAAGCGTCCTCGTGACTTCCGTTCGCCGATACGACGCGCCCCCTCCCCCCTTTTTCGCCGCGAAGGATTTGCCAGAGGAGTCTGCAGGCTGCAGCGCAGGATAGCTCGCACCTCCGCGTGCCCCTTCTCTGTCGCTGACTTTCTGCACCGTAAAGGCGTTCTTGCCTCTTCAGAACAGGAACATAGGATGTAGGACATGGGCTGGAAGCGAATCTCGGAGCCGGCCCGTAAGGAAGACTATGGTACCGTACTACAATTCAACAGCAAAATGGTGCTTTGAAGCAGTGTGTCAACTGCGTGACTGTATAAATAGTATGCAGCCACCATCACTGTCATCAGCTATCTTCAGATCATGATCCACAGAACGGTAACATGTACCGAGAATTCACTGATCTTCGTTAAGATTCCTTGAATTTATAATTTTAGTGGTTGTGATAGGTTACGATTGCACAATGATACCGGTTTTATGGTCTTGTTTCCGATGTCCTGACTAGCTCGTGACATCAAGTCCACGTAATGCGCCGGGTGATTTTGACTTGGGCGATAAATGTGAACGAAAGAGACGATGCAGAAGCTGAGGAAGTACTTACCTACCTATTAGATACGTAAAAACAAAAAGAGAATAGACGACAAGCGGCACAAACAGTTTTCTGACGTTAGTTTTCCCACACCTTTAGGTTTCGTAACATTGAGACTTTCGTTTTTAGAATTGCCTTGCCGGGCGTGATTCGGCCCGGTTTCGCCGTTCCGTCCCTCCGTTGTGGATCTTATCTGCATGCAAACGTGCCGTGAATCACCGGATGCAGACAAAGAATTTTCACCCTCGAATCCATCAGCGGTAAATTTTAACCTTTTCAGTTACACGTCTTACAAGTCAATATTTTGTTACTCGCGGGTTTTTGGGGTCACTGATCCGGAATCTGAAGTCAAAGTTTGATAATTTCTAAATACAAGATGACGGATGTAAAAGCGAGAACACCATCAAAATTCTATGATTCTGGCCTAAACTTGTTACTCGGGAGTTTTTCGGGTTATACGAACTAACAGAGATCATTTGAAGTTGTAAATAAATTGCGATAAGGCTAGGACTTGGAAATTTTTGAGGTGAGACGCTGAGCATCGGGCTGCGACTGAAGGGATTAAACTTCAGGCTCTATACCGTTACACGTGGACTCGAGATTCACTTTTTTACATGTTGAATAGATGAACGAAGCATTGCTGCATCGACTCGCACCACTGCTAGGGTATTATACGTACCATATGAAGAATAAGGAGCCCTGCAAAGCTGCAAGGCTTGCTCGCTCCTTGCGCGTCGCCTGCACAAGCAATTGCGGCGACTGTCTGCCTGCTGGCTTGCCTGGTTGAGCTCACGATCCGTGACGCTCCGTGACTCAGGATCTAGGCCAATTGTATAACGCCGCTAACGTTTCACTAAAACCATTAAATAATAGACCGCTCATTGCGTTTTCTTTTCTTCATCGCCCCCTCCCCCCTCCCCGCCCCTTCCTCTCGTTCCCCCCCATATCGCTTAATCTCGCTACATTTGTGTTGGGCCTACTTTAATCCTATCGTATACATATTTCAGACGGTAAGAAGGTAGATCCTTGTCCGCTTTTCGGTCCATAATTAGATTTACACATAGGTGTGCATGCGACAGTACGCAGAAATATTCTATTATCTGCAACGCGGTTGAAACCGCAGGGTGTTTGTGGATGCGGTTCGTCCGCTATAATCGTTACTGCTGAACAGGGCGAGAGATTTAGATGACAAATCCAAGTATAACTATTGATCGACACTATTAGTATAGACACGGCTGCTCAGAATTCTATGGATCGAAGGGGTGAGTGGCCGTAATGAGCCCGTATTATATTCTTTGTAACAGTACAGCAAGGTTCTTTTTCTAAAAATTGAATATTCCAACATTTGAAACCGAACCTGCGATCAACTCGAACCTTTCGAGGAACCAGGTAACTTTTTTAAAAAATGGTAAACTTCGTGTGCAGATATTATTAAATTCTGATGACGAGTAAACCGAATGCGCGGTATAGACAAAATTTGCCGTTAGCATATATCTACTGTCGTGTTTTTACTCGAGTGAATTTATACTCTATTCGTTTGTCAGTTGTTGATTAGTTATATTTCACGTATTTGTGGTCAATAACCAATTCAGTTTTTCAAAGTGTCTGATTGTCGCCTGCGTAATTGTTTGTCCAAGAGGCTAACTGACCAGAAATTAACAGAGAGTGTGATCGAAAGCATTTTCCTCCTCAACAATATACGTATACGTACAATGTGATCGAGATCAACCGCATTTTCACTGAATGATGTCACGCGATCCGTTCTATATAAAGATCGTCCGATCCACGGACGCACGTATAGCATCGGGCGAAGGCGGTATCCGGAAGTCGCGTCGGTGTCTTTGTCGTTCCGAGATACTGCGCGAGCTGCTGCATCGAAAGGAAGTAGAGGTTTACGCTTTCAGGAATCAGACCTCAAGTCGCCGGTGGCTGAAGCTCGAACGTTCGCAAGCTCGATGCCCCGGCTTCCATTCAACGGCCCGGAGCACGTACCTCGCCGTATTCAAAGAAGGCGATTGCGGAAATCAAACCGCGAGACCGAATCATCCTGGAAATGACGGGGAACGGCCCGTGATAAAGTTTCCGGGACTTGGGCGCCACCCTCGCGATGCGGCTTCTCAAGATCGCGACGTGGTCACTAATAGTTATTTTATTCTCTACGTCGATGTAAACGACGAATGTCTGTCGCACGTACGAGGTTTTGACATGCTTTTCGGGAAGAGGACATTTTTTGGAGCGATTGCTCCCACGAATGCTGGATTCCGACTTTACATCGACGAGGCTTAAGAACCGATGGTAATATAATAACTACCGGGCAGTCTAATCGTGAAGAAGAGAGTAAGGAAACTTCAATAACGTATCCAAGGTCGAAAAATCGCCGTAAAACCTATTCAGATTTATCATATCTGGACCATTCATCGAAAATCGCGACATCGAACTTTTAAAACATCATTGCATTCGCAAATCAATTCCATAGAGCTTGTAATTTAAATCTGTTTAATCATTCTTTTGTGTATACATGTGATACGCTTCTTCTATTAGACTATATGCGGTAATCCTTATGCGAAATCGGCCCTTACATTTCACGTGCCCGACGCTAGCGATTTCTCCGGTAACGAATAAAAATTCCAATAACACCTATGGGGGCCATGAAAATTGTAGCACACATTACGTTGTTTCTTAATAAGGGAAAAAGCTTCATTAGATCACGAATGTTGGAAAAAGAATTTTCCTTGAACTGTCCAAGTGCGGAAAATACTAGCATAAAAATATTACACCTTTGAAAACCTTGTATTATAAATATCCTTTTTAATTTCAAAAAATGGTCTATTCAGCTGTTTATCCTATCTCGCTTATTTTTCGCGAATGATATCATTTTTAAGTGGCGAAGAAATATGGAAAAAATTTAATCGCTACGAGTTCAAGGTACGAACGGTTTTGTTAAAGTCAAACATTTCATTTTGAATACCAATTGTGCAAACGTAAGATTCGTGACATTCTGAGGGCACGGTACGCGAGACAATACGCTGGTGAAAAGTTAATGAACTGTACCAGCTTCCCGGCAAATTTTCGGCTTCATTTGATATCGCACCTTCTGATTGCTTCCGCGCCTGAAATATACGCTTGACGAACTTTCGGTAGAATGTTGGAATCTGAATACGATATTCCGCTGAATGTGAGACGTTGTCATTACAAGCTTGGGATGAATTCACTAACCGCACTTCATATTTCACGTAGAGATCCGTGCACTTCTCGTCGTTTACTCTACTAGAAAATAGAACACATTTGGCGAAGCGGTAAGTGATGAAAAAGGTTTTGTCATTAATATGTAGCTGTTTCAACAAAATTAAAGGGCAAACAACAAGCTTGTATGGATAACGGAAGTGGAAGTATATAGGTGAATTTTACGTCGAATTATAGCGTGAAGCAATATAGAAATCTAACCCTTCTTCCGTAGGAGGAATAAATGTCCGTAGGGATGGTCAAAGTTTAAGTCAGG
Organism: Neodiprion pinetum; assembly: GCF_021155775.2. Taxonomy (NCBI): domain Eukaryota; kingdom Metazoa; phylum Arthropoda; class Insecta; order Hymenoptera; family Diprionidae; genus Neodiprion; species Neodiprion pinetum. The sequence continues at coordinate 43,510,958 of NC_060234.1, forward strand.
CGACTTATCACGATTTTTCACTTCTGCATGTTAACCGTAGTCAGATTTGGGAAGCTCTGCGTAAGTAATTGCAGGATTTTAAATCCGGCACATCAAGTAGCAATTTTGCATAATCCGAGATCATTGACGCGTCAATTAGTTCACTAAGAATGCCTTTATACCGCATGCGTTCCATGAATTCCTCTTGATTGTCGGGAACTAGTTGAAGAAATCTGGACGAGAAATATGTGGTAGCTAAATGCAGTGGCTATTTTTAAACGCTTGATTACTCCATCCGATTACACAATATACATAGGATGAATTCAAATTCCTAATAAGAGTATCTTTTTTTTCATTCATCGAATTTCGGAACGAGAAAATACAGACCGGGTAATTCCAGAATAGCTCTGCAACAGCCGATGTGCATTTTCTTGGAACACAATCCATCACCGCAAAATATCCGTTACTCGCAATTGTTACAACAATTCTATTTCAATACATATAATAAAATAGGTGAACATTTTCTGGCCGCAGGGAAATCGGGGAAAACTTTTTCATGCGCTGTTCATACCTTGTCATTGTTAAAATGTCCTGCGAGAATCTAGCATATGAGTTAATGGTTTAAAGTTCGTACGAGCAGGATGCTTTTCACATATTTCTCAAGTTACGGACCACGGTCAACAGCCGTATTTCTACAAGGAACCATAGCTTTCCGACTTGAAATTCGACCCCAAATACCTGCAATGTGCTATCGCGGACTCTGTGGAAAGGAAAAGTTTACCACGATGACCGAGGAAAATTTTGATAAATATTTTTCAGCAGACTTCTTATAAAAAAAAAAATGCGACGCTACTAAACATTTTCAAATATTTCAAACAACATGAACTTTTAACAAGTTTGACATCAACACAAGGAAAACTTTTACTCTCGTTCGAGATGTCGGGGTGCATGGTTAAAGGGACTAGAAAAAGAAGAAGGAAAGGATAAATTACACGGTACTTGATCATCGAAACGGTGTTGTCTTGCCAAAAACAAACAACCCGGCATTCAAATATATGCTGAGGACCGAGAAGACAATAAGCCGCAGTGGTTAGTTGCGGTGACGTCAGATGGGTAGGTATAATATGGGAGTTTAACGCGCGCGACACAATTGCAGGAAGACCACTACCATCACCAACATCGTTGCTTCCCCCTCTTTCTCTCGTTCTCGCGCTCTTTTACTCACTCTCCGTTTTATGCGGCGCCTCACAATCAGCTCACACCAGGTCGCGTAGAAAGTGACACCTCGAATCAGGCTCGAACTACATGCTCGTAATTCGTAAAAAAGAAAAAAAAAAAAAAAGAAAAGACAACTCTCAACGCTATCGTAGATCTTGAATGAAATAATGAAATAATTCGCCCAGGTTACTCGCTGACTGAAAAATGTTCGGAAATAATATTTAATGCTTTAATTTTCGGATACATTTTTCACCGAACTCGCAATTTTGTGACAAAAAAGAACGCTCGGTATGGTGCTGCTTGGCAATGCTAGTGTTCGATACTGATTCGAGGGTTGAACGTACGAGATATTATATGAGCTATAATCTGACCATACTTACCACAAGGGTATCCATGGCCCGCAGACGCGGTACCTGGAAGAATTCAAGTTGGAAAGCTTCTAAATACAGAAATCATTCCGATGTATCGGAACAAGTGACGCATATAAATATTTTATTAGTTTTTGCGAATTAACGAATCCGCGACCATTGCCTGTGCTTATAGTATTTTTCATACCTTATACCTACGCGGGACATCTGTAAGGCTAGCTTCGGCGTGGTAAGTAGGTACGCAAGGCTCGCTGTCAAACCGAGACGCGAAAGCTAGTGCCGCGAGGAGACAATGCCTTTGGTAAATATAGGGCATAGTAATTAAGCGGTTATATAACCAGATGGTGGCAAGCGCCATGCCAGCGCGGAGTGTCGAAGCGAAGCCTGAAATGTCTATCGGGTAGCATATCTGCCTACACCGCAACGAGTGCAGTATGTATATCCACACAGATGCGCGTAGTTATCGTTGTGCGAGCTGTAGAAATTTTATACTCATTTTCGTCGCCCCGGTGGAGATGGTGAAAAAAAACAAAGTAAAAAGAAAGTAAAATAAGTAATTCCTACCACGCTTGAGACTGTTTATCTACGGTAAACACAGTTCAGTCGTATTTAATTTGTAGGTACCTACTCGGGAGTTTGTACTTCGTCCTAAATTAATTCCATCTCTTACGCCAGTGTACTCACTCGAGCAGCAGCTGCAAAACAGTCAATTTTAACGATACTGGGTTGACAACAACTGAATAACCAGCCTAAATATCTCCCGAAACTTACTCGACATCGCTACTGATCGTGACTGAATTACGAAGCGCACAATCGCAAATGTATTTGTCCTAACACTTCTGCCGTCGCGTCACACTATCCACGCACTTTGGACTTTGAGAACTGCGGTTTCACTTTCCACCAAAGAACACAGCGCTGTAGATATATTTGTGGTAAACCTAGGACTGGCTGCTCATACACGCTCACCATTAGTTGGTCACCCATGCATTTTCTCGACCTGAGACTACAGGAAGCCATTGTCTTGTGTACCTGTGCGGTTATAAAATGCATGAGTTCAAGTCCCGATGTATTATACATGTATATAAAAATGCTGAATATCCTCTAAATGACAATGCGAGGGAGTTGAGAAGCAGGATTTTAGATAAGCGTACCTAACAGAAGCCATTGTCGTAATTCCTAAATTACTCTCGCTGCGAGAGAACGAGGCACCGCGTGACACCCGATAATAACTCATATTTTTTTTATAACATGAGCGTGAAATGGACGTCCCGAAGTGCCGGATACATCGTTATATGATTCGTGCGATCTTTGGCCTACAGCACAGGGCGAGGCCCCGAAGTATTGGTAAATCGTTATAATTGACTAACCAAAGTCTCCAATTCAGTTCATAACATCAAATTAGAATTTGAATGAAAAATTTAGTGAAAGTTGAAATAACCGCTGATGTGTAATCTCCTGGTCCCCCGGTAAACATGGATTTAAATTCCTCCACGTGTTGTTTCTCGAATTCAATTAATTTGAAGTTCATAACATTGTAAATTTCATTCACGATAGCATGCGAATTGAATTTTCACAAATTTGGTATAAATATGTGACAAAAAGAAGAAAGAAGAAGGCGACGAAGAAGGAGATTGAAATATCAAAGAACGAATGATTTCGAATGTGAAGAATAACTATTCGTCCACCTCTTGGATTTTGTTGAAACCTTAGCTTCTATCGGTACAAGGAATTTTTTTATGTAAAACGAACTTGAGAGTCGCTTTAGATTCATCTTGAAGATCTTCAGAATTCAAAATTAATCAAAAACTTCTACCATCTCCATCAACTGTTCCTATGCCGTTGTATCGAAACTGTCCATAAAACGATGGAACATAGCGATTGGTTATTACAGGGATGACGGTCACTTTGCAATGCGTTATCCGATAGAAAAAATCAAACCATTGACCATGTTTTTTCGCGTCTGGATGGTAGATCAAATATGTTATCGATTATGATTAATTAATATATGTGGCTTGAGTAACTTGCAACACCAATGATTACATTTTGCCTCCTTTGAAATGAAAGACCGAGGTCGGGCGGTGATCAAATGGCGCTGACAACCAAGCTCTGAGGTCATGAGGACATTTTCCAACGGATGTCTTCGATCCTTATTCCATCGTCGTTTTGAAAAAGTGTTTTCCGCCTCTTGGAAACGTTCCGACGTCCCGCACGTACGAACGTTCGTAGGTACCTAGACAAATAGTAGGTGGACACACCTGGGGTACAACTCGGCACGTATACAGCACGAAGAGCCGTCGTTACGGTAGGTCCGCGGTGGATGGCGTACCTACCTGGGTACATACCGTACCTTACCGCACCGCGGAGAACAGCACCGAGCCGCGTCGCGCCAGCTAAGCATCGCTGGTGGCGTAGATTGTGGTTCTCCCATTTACCCAGTTCCCCTCGCTGTTATGTAACCAAGTGAAAGTGGCACAGCAGTGGTAATCGTCGTCGGCAGCGGCCGCGATCCATCGACGGCAGCACCTCGCGTTTATTCCACTCTCATATACCTACCTATCTCGTACCTATTACCTTATACCTATTGCGCGGAGTATGAATATAAACAAAAATGAAATTTAATCAGAGACAGAATATATCGCAGCACATCGAATTCCGACCAATTACGACGCTCCGGCGTCTCGCGTCAATCACCAGAATTCGCACATTTGTATATCGATGTTATCTGCGTAGGTGTAACGCTGTTCGCGGATTAAAGACGCGGTAAAACATGATAAGCCATTTGACTCAAGAAATTCAAAATCAATCACGTTGATGGTATCGCGGGAACATGGGGTGTTGGATTTTCAGAATGTTATCGCACCGAAAACCATGATACCGATACGAATGTTTCAGTTCCATCAGCCAATCGGTGTGGCTCTCGATCAAACTATTTTTTACTAATCCCCTCGATTCGTACAACGAGAAGAGAGGAGATTTCAAAGCTAACAAAAATCGATCGATTGTCTCAATCGATCCAACGGGGCGGAGTTGAAATTTCGAACTAGAAAAATTCCGAAAGAAAAAACTGCCCAAAGGGTGCAACACCGACGGGTCAAAGTTCCGAAAATGAGAAAATTAAAAAATCTGAAACATCGAAATTCAGAGTGATCAAAGATTTTCAGTACTGTGGTTCAGTAATTTTCAGCTTGGTGAAATTTCGCCACGTTGATTGTTCTCTGTTTTGGATTTTCGATGTCTTTGCGTTCAGCATCCTGGTCATTCTGATTTTTGATTCTTCCGATTTTTCACACCCGCTTGTCGAGTAAACTACGCTGTGTGAGAATCTTCTAATTTTCAAAATTTTGTTCCATCAAAACTCTACCTTTCGGAACTTTGCTCTATCGTAACTTTAATTTCCGGAACCTTGCATTTCGGAACTTTGAGCCGTCGGCCTTCCGACGATTCTAAACTTTGTTGTTTCTTCAAAGTTTGATTTCCTTAGTTCAAGTATTGCCATCAAATAATTCGAAATTTGGCGCTCTTGAAACTTTTCAAATTCGGAACTTGAACCCCGCCCCTCTCCAACTTATACCCATCTTCGACTGTTAATTCACCCAGTTCATCCCCCAAAGTAACGCACTTCTAGATCTTCTAATAAACTGCATTATATCGTTTGCGTAGGCTCCTCTGTACCATCGAAATCACCCGAATCAACGCCAATCAATCAAAAATTTTCAATTTTTTTCTCTTCTCGAGTAAGCGTAAAACGTGGGTACATAATCAAATAATCGCATAGCCCAGCGAGCGCGGTCGACGACGCACGTGACGGTGCCGTTTCGAGATAATTTCCCGACGCTCGCGCAGCTCGACGGAAACGTCGTAGTTTCGAGCGAAAATGTCCGATACCGTCAGCATCGGCTGCACCACGTGACCGGGACGTGCGAGGTGCATTTTAGAGAGGAACCCCTCGCGGAGCGGCTGACCCAAATATCAATCAGTGAAAGTGGCACGGCGAGCCAGCCAGCAACACGAATCACCCACACGCGCGTCTCTCGTGTGTACGATTCTCTCGGCTCTCCCGCCCGGTCAGAGAAGGAAACAAACAACACGGACACGTATTACTGCAGCCACGTTAACACTGGTATACCATACCCACACTCCTCGTTGAGATTGTTGTCTTAGTTGGAGGATTCTGAGTTTAGCTAGATCTCGCGATCGTTGATGCCGTAACTATTTTTTGCACCTATAACGTGCTCGTTCGTTTTTTACTAACTCCCTTCTCATCCTTTCCACTTATCCTCAACAACAAGCGTATTCGTAGCAGATACCCGTACGAATATCGGTACGAATTAGTTGTGTGAATTGCTACGTCTGCATTGTACGTGAATATGCATGCGCATGGTATACGGTATATTCTATCACGTTTGATCGTGAATTTTAACTAACTTTTTGGCATTCATTTTATTACAAATTTTATGTGCAATGACGTGAAGAACTATGGGTATGCTGATTGAAGTGATTCTCAATGTAGTCATTATCGAATTGTGGCACTCCCATTGGTTAACATATTTCGAAATAAGTTCCAAAGAAATGCAGCCAAAACCCCAAGCTTCTATCCGAATTCTAATAGTTCTGCAGCAAAGCCAACGAATTTTCCCACAAACATTTCTCGTCCGCAATTTATTTTTTTCCCTCGTCGATGTGTTGTGTCAAAGGATTTGAGACTAGATGAATTTCTTACCTACAACCATGGGCATTCGATACAAATTTTAAACATTAGAGGAAGAAATAAACACCGCCAGATGTTAAAAAACACTCGTGTTATTCAAGTGGAAAAATTCGACGGCTTCGAGGTAGAACCTGAATTGAAACGAGAGCCTGGGATTTTGGCTGCGCTAAAAAAAAATTATCATTTCGCGATATTTTGGCCTATGAGAGTAACAAAATTCAAGAATTACCACATTATAGAATGAGGAAGACTCTAACATCGGTCATGTCTATACAATACTATTTTTAGGTTATTTACGCACCTACTCAACGGTGAAGGTTGACATAAAAATTAATTACAGTAACCGAAATAATTCGATATGTACAGCTGTGTATGCCGAATTATCGATATTTAAAAATAGTACAACATTCGTTGTGAAACAAGTGATGCACTTACAGGTACCTCTCCCATAAATCCGTTGGTTTAACTTTGGAATTACTAACGAGATATATAATTATACCCTGTGAAAGTTTCCTCGCGGGTTCTTGATACCTGAATTACCCTGTTCAATAGCGTATTTGCGATGCCGCCTAGGCACAAGGGGTATCTATCCCTGAGATATCCCGCAATCGTTCATATTCGAGCGAACGATAATAACGTAGGTACGCAACTCCTTTCCTCAAGTCCTTAATCGATTAACCAGAATACGACGATTAATACCTAACGAATATAAAAAAATGCTAATAAAAAATCGAAAGATCCTCAATTTCTGGCACAACCCCGTTGTAAGATCTGCTATACAAACATAGCAGAGTAGAATACACGCCACCGCAGGGGGCAGATGTGCAGATGAGTTCTGGTGCACCTAAGAATAGGTGAGGCTCCTTGGCCCAAGCTTCGGTTCACGCCTCGCGCCCTCTCTTACACCGACTTGCCACAATCTGCCTCGCTTACAAGCTCCCGACGAACATCGAGGTTCACCGATTTCATTCTCACGATCGGTGAATCAGGTATGCCGGTACATTGTCAAAAGAACTGATCAGGCTTCCCAAAGCAGACCGCGAATCCACTCGGCACAATTCATCGCCATATTTTCTAACTAAGACCGCGCATGAGGTTCGTGCCCAGTTTTTTGGAGGGAATTTCAATGTGCGGAACGACGATTCGAAGAGCTTGAGTGGGGCAGACTTGAGCGATGCATCGGACCCGTGAATCGAATGTAAGGGGGAGGAGGAGGATGCAGGGAACGAACGGAGGAGCGACGCGTGCAGAAGACCCAGATACGCGCCGATCGGATCTTCACGCGGGACGCATCAAGGGCTAAAAATTTTCTCGCCCGTCTATTATTAGCGTGATGCCCTCAATACGAGGATGGGTGGCGGGACGGGCAAAGAGAGGCTGCAGACGCTGGGCGAGATCGGCTGCGGCTAAGCGGATGCGTAAGGTTGCTTTTTCCAATTTCAGCGTGGAACCCACGTTGCATACGTGCTCCGAGGAGTTTCCCGCAGCTCCCGCCATATCTTCGTATCTGCGTGTAATTTGATGTTACGATTATTATAACGATCCTCGGGTTTCCGACTCACCGCTCCGAGTTCCGTCGGAAGTTAACGCGGTTTTCACTCGGGATCCAAGAACTTCGACGTTTTACCGGGAAATAATATAACGACCTAGCGTACCGGCGGAGGAAGACTCGGCCTCTTCGCTCGTGCATTCACGTTCTTTTCTCAGCCTAACATAGGCGGTACGATTATGGGAGCGTACAGTTTTTCAAACTATTACAGCTTTACTTTTTTCCTTTATTTATACAGTGATCCAATACGTAGGTACTCAATATGTACACCTGTGAATTATATTATGTTGAATGGTTGAAACGACTTTCCATTAACTCGCTCGCATTACAGACAAATACCTAATAATTTGATTAGTCTAGATTGATTAATCTTTGAGAATCTGTTTTTCCACACTTTTTCTCCATTACCGCCGTAACCACCATAATTTTATCTACTGCGGCACAAATACGCGTGGTGCATTACACAGATTCTACTTCTATTTCATGGAGTTTCGTTGATAATGCAGTCTCTGAGACGTGGTCTCAGAGTCGTGTCGGGTGACCTTTCGATGACTCGCAGGGCAACGGGGTCGAGCAACCGAAAACGATGCCGCGGACTCCGTCGATCCTAGATTTTTCACATTTCTTAACCCAGATTCACGGGGCACGGTCACTTTTCAACGTCATATTTTGCTGGATTAGTATACCGAAGAAAGACAATCTTGTCGGTTTTATTGTGATTTGTATGAATGAAGATTCCGAGAAGTGTCGTTGGGATTTCTTCTCATTCTACGAGAAAAGATGTATTCTGTAACGTACAGCAAATTCTTCAAAATTGTACATTTTCCATTTTTTATCGATAACGTTTACACAGCGTTAACACTGCGTGATATGAGTTTGTGCGCAGATACAGACCTATGCGTACGTATGCAAACACAGATTCCACGTAGAAGAATAAAATTGTACTTATTACATGAGCTGATCGCGGTGTGCGGTAATCGGTAAGTAGCAGAGATCCGAGTACCTATATACAGCATAACAGCCTTCGCCTTGATAGTTCTGTACCGTTTGTTTGTCGTGTCATTGCCCGTTACTTATACTCTGTTTACCATTTGTGTACTTTATAGGCATGTGTACAACAATTGTTTTGCCTTCGAGCATTATCAATTTTGAACTTCGTAAAAATTCTGAATTTGAATCGGTGTCTTACATTTCCTTGAAGGGCTTCTGAAATATGGCGAGTGTGAAAGTCGCGAGAAAACGATTAGTTAAAATTCACTGCGTGTTTGTTAATTGCCGAGTAAACTGTTGACGGTAATTTAGGGTAGGAGGAAAGAGCCACCCTCTTTTTATGGTACTTTTATAGTAATTTTCACGATTACCAACAAAATTTTCAATTTATTAATCCATGAGCTTCCGTATCTCGAAAAAGTTCAACATTTGACTGAATCAACGTCTTCGAGAACTCTAATAAGGAGATAAAAATGTTGCAAACAACGTACAACATATAAATAAGAATTCACAGACAAATTCTACCGGCAGCATCGTATCTCATTAATCGATTTTCCGAAAGATCAAGCGAGAGCTATTTTGAAACCGGAAGTTGAATCCGTGGAGCTGACTTTCGCAGCACTACTTCAGCAAACGCAAAGGTTTGCATTTATCGGCATTTACCTTGCGAATCGTGCGACCGGTGCGTACCTCGATCTGAAATAAATATAGAAAATGGACACCTGGGAGATAAATAAAAAATTTCATTGAGCAGCTCAGCTGAGTAATCAAGACTCGGATAAAATTTGCGCAAAAATGTCTGGCTAATGCGGGCGCGTACGCGTTAACACAAGACGAATCTATCCTTTTTTACGAAATTTTCTTGCGAAACTTGAAGTACGTAATTTACATGCGTGTAAGAGTGCACACAATGCGATACACAAGATACGTGTAACTACCGTAAAACATATGCCGTTTTAAGAAGCCCGCAGTGCAATGATCAAGGATTGTAAGAAGTGTGCAAGTGATGACAAAGAGAAACAGAAGGAGAAAGAACAAAGGTGAAGAAGTTCAGCCGGAATCTTGCGGTCGTGCGTCACTAGCAGCCGGAAGCGGAGGGCTCGGAAGCTCCTTAATAGCATTTCTATAGCTGGTAGTTATTTCTTCAATGCCAGATTATATCACTGTCTGTACGTATATCGATGTACCTACGGACACGCATGCCGGCCGAGTGTCAGGCCCTCGGTCCAAAGTATGCAGGCACATAGGCATGCGGTCACTTTTTGGACAAGTCGGTTACATTGGCAATGCAGATGCCGCCCTTAGCGGCCGGCCGGCGGTGGTATTGCGCGCGCTGAATCTCTGTCAGCGTTGCCACACCTAAAGAAATTTCTTCAAGTCTAAAGACATTAGAGTCCGTTCAAAGAAAAAAGAACAGTTGTTTTCTTATCAAGAAACATTGCCGTTTAGGCAGAAATCTGAAGAAGATTCCTGAAAAAATATGCGCCGATTAGATATCGTCTGGAATTTTCAAACGCACTTACTTTACAAGTTGTTGGCCCCAAAGATTAAAAATAAAAACATTGTATATAAGTAAAAGTTCCTAATACCTTTATACTCACAACTCAGATTGTAGGATACAAATGTATCTGTGTTACCTCGTTCGGTAATTATCATTATCTATTTCTCGGAAAATTGCCCATGTTATAAAGCGAAAAAATAAAATATATCATGTATTCCTGTATTTATTGAGTTTCAATCGAGGTTTCAATACCGTCGGATATCACTTGTGAGAATCTGAAATATGAAGAATTGTTCTGGCACCATTTAAAAAAATATTTATCTAATAGGTTGGCAACGCTGATCTCTATTATCAACGTAATCCACCTGTCCAAAAAATGATTCGTCTCAGAATCACTGTCCTCATGCGTGCGTGATTAGACTAAACTTTACAGGCACGTGGTCAGAAGCAACCGAGAAAGGAAATGACTCGCAGAGTAACGGAGAAACCGGAAAATCGGACAGAACGAAGGAGGAAAGAATAGTCCGTAAGTACGTGTGAGTCGGCACGGGATCCCGAGCGGCGAAATTACGCGGCTTCCTTCCCTTCCCAACGCATCCGCCTCGGTAACGAGCGTTCGCTCAGCGGCGACCTTGAAGGTCCGAGTGGCCCGGAGCAGCGACTCCGTCGTGGAATTGTCTGCAGGAAAGTGAAAAACTGCACGCACAAAAAAGTGGGGGAAAAAAATGGTAAGTACGGCTGTTTTTCAACCGCGGCGAGCATCGTTGTAGGGGACAGAAGAGTCGGCTGATATACACGATTACCTCTTTCTTTTCTGGCCGTTCGAATCGGGCGAACGTGTTATTCGAGTGATTGGGCAACCTCGTTACAGCATCGACTTCCCGGGGCTGAAGCGGTCTAACATGCGACTCTCGGCGTCTCCACTGATGAATTTTTCAGCATTGTGTTTTTAACGAAAGTATTCTCGAATCGTTAGAAATTTTTATAAAAATAATTTACGGGGTCCCCCGGTCGATTTCAGAGTTGCCGAGTATATCTTCAAATATCGAAAATGGGCCTTTTAAACCCCCATTCTATACGCAATTCTGAACAAAAACACTTTCGCACATTTCTTTATTTCTGTATCAAATGAAAATGGATTTGAATATTTTCGTTCAGAATTGCGTATAGAATGGGGCTGTTGAGCCCATTTTCGCTTTTGAGATACGTAGACTTTGATATTTGGACATACGTCACGTCGAAATCGACCAGGACGCCCCCATAAGGATCCTACTATGTTTGGCATCAAATAATTTGGTCTAACGTTACTGAATTCTGTAACCACAGTACCAATCTTACCGTGTTTGACTTTTGTTTTTTGTTTTTTTATTTATACATCTAAAGATACGTGGCATTTTTCTACATATATATATGTTTGAATTGGATTAGTCACATGGTATCAATAGACAAAATCCGATACTAATTGTGTCCGTGCAACTGGCAATGCAATTATATTTTTCCCGTTAACGTATCGTTGAGATTTCAACCAGGACATCTAAACATGACCGTAATTAATTTACGCGGAAGCCACAAATCCCACACATGTGCGTAATGAAAGTCCTATCTTTGGTTTTTCCCATTGATATTCATCCACAATCGTGGTTAATTAACTGTACAGAGTCGTGGCGAAGCCGTTTTGATCGCCTGCGGCGGGAACGACGGTTTAATTTTGACCTATATTAAGTTTTCATTTCTCTAAATTATGAAGTATGCGCCACTTTTACGTCACGATTTAAAATAATAAACATATTATCCATGTATATGGGGCATTCCATGTCAATTCGCCGGGCCATTGGCCTGACCCCTTCCGATTTTGATGTCCAATTTATTTTGGGCTTTGTTTCGTCCAAAATACGACCTCAAATTTTTGGAAATTTTTATTTCATTTTTAAGGGGTTGCACGAGCTCAAAAATCATAAAATTGTGAGAAAACACGAAGAGGGATCGTTTGTAAATTGACGATTTTTTTTTCACAGAAACTAGGACCCAAAACATAATTTTTCGTCCTAGTCCGAAAGTGGACCGAGAACTAGCATTGTTGATTTTTTTTTTTCAAGAATATTTTATTTTACTTTGCGGACGAAAAACAAAAAAAAATAGTTTAGAAAATAAGGAAAGAGGCCCGAAAATTGTCGAAGAAGCTCTACTTTTTACTAAGTTACTATTTCATATCTACTTTTAATGTAAGAAACAAAAACAAGTTTCACAAGAAAAAACTATGTTTTTTTGTTTTTCGTCCGCAAAATAAAATAAAATATTCTTGAAAAAAAAAAATCAACACTGCTAGTTCTCGGTCCACTTTCGGACTAGGACGAAAAATTATGTTTTGGGTCCTAGTTTCTGTGAAAACAACATCATCAATCCAAAAACGATCCCTCTTCATGTTTTCTCATATATGTATATATATTATCGTGCTTGCATTACGCGGAATTAGTGGCTGCCTGCGGCACAAATTCAGATTTAAAACGGAGCTTTTTCCTCATTCTTTACTAACTTGAGTTCTGTCAAATCGTAGGATTACACCATCTTGCAGGCCTAATAAATGCCTTATCAAGACTCTTACGAAAATTCTTCAGAATTCAACAACGGATCGCGTTGATACTGAATTTCCGCGTTCTCTTTCACCATGTTATCGCCGCGATAATACCGTGTTTTGTTTTGCTCAGCGCTACTTAGTTGTCATGGTAGGTAAAATAGCTCGACATTCAAGAGTTTAACCCTTCGCAATTGGCAAATTGTACAAAATTGTTTCAAACTTCGGGTAATTGTAGGCTTGCAATTGTGTGCTCGAGTCGCGATTGAGAAAAGTTGATAAATTGACCGAATCGTGACTACAATACGTGCAGCACATTCTCACTCGGTTTAAAGTCACGCTGCCGTTTAACTAAATTCCGTACCATGAGTTTCATACTGTTTCTTCAACGGTCCAAAACTTTTCCTGGCAATCGCAGCTGAGCGCGAATCCCATACTCATTCGTAATAATAATCAAAAAGTTTGAATCGATTTTACCTCGGAGGAGAATCGATGAATCAAGATGAGGCTGAAGTTGGTAAAGTTAGGGTGAAAATCGTTATTGCAAAATCGTAGAATAATTTTGAAGAAGTTTGCTTCTCAAAATAAGAGGATATAAAAGAGAATGTAAAATTGGATTCCCTGAATTCGTGAGTAATAGTTTTAAAATTCGAAAGTCCGACATCCCTTGAGAGCGAATCGAGTTCCTTGGCCGCGGTTCGGCAGCGTCGTTTCTCCCGCGTTCTTCGCCGACGTCGGCGTCGGCGTCGGCGTCGTTGTGGCGGTGGGGCCAGCTTTCTCGAGAGGAGAGCACCTTGGCACACTTACCGCAGCGTCGGCACCGACGACGGGCAACCCCACGCCGTCTCCGTCTCCGTCTCCGTTCCTCGATCGGCGGGGACCGAGAGGTCGGTTATATAACACGAACTGCGTCGCAGTCCGACAGCGTCGTGACTCCCGTTGCAGAGATTCGCTTGGGTACGTGTATTGGGTGGGTGCCGCCCGGAGGCATTTCGTCCAAGGTTATAATATGCGCCGTTTGCCTCCGCACCTTATTCTTCCTTATTTCACCCTTCCGACGTTCCTTCGAAGTTCAACGCGCAACGTCAATCTCGTTTTTTCGTCCTGCCTCGAGCTTTCGTCTACTGAGATTCCTCCTCACTTCCAAGGATGTACCTTTGTTCGAAAAATTTTTTGGGTTTTGATTTGTTTATACGTAGACGAGTTCGGTCTTAGAAACATCTTGTAGCCTGTAAATGGTTCATGGAAGGAACCGATAATATCACGGTACAACCAGCAAAAATCCAAATCTTTTCGTTACGACATGGTATACATGTGAGGATGATCTCAATCGCGGTAACTATTATATGCCAAACTTTCATTTGTTTGAATGAAATTCTTGTATAATAGCTATCGAAGCACGTGTGTGAAGTAAAGTTCGCTGCGATAAATGCGCTTAAACGCATTTACCGCGCCTGCAGCGGATTCGCTTTCACTTGCAGTTACAGAAACGTATACATATACCGACAAATCGTAGGAACGGTATGTACGCATATCGGTGCATATTATAATGGGTAAGACGAAGAGTGAAATTGTAAAATTGGGAAATTGTGTTGTGAAATATTTCCGATCATGCACGCTACCCTAGAGCTGCACTAAAAGCCTTGCCCCTTCTCGCATTCGACAAAAATAAATTTCCACGCTCGGGGGGCGTTGGTGAATTTTTACATACTCGATACTCCCTTGCACTGTACACAGGTCGTTCTGTATAAGGGTCCGAGTTCATCCACCTGAACGATTTATTTCGAAAAAGTACGAAACGGTTTAAAATAATTTATATACCCATGTATCAAAGTTTTATTACCGCGTTTCGGCCTTGGAGATATTTTTTTCTCATCCGAGTTTGTGAAATTTTTTCAACCTTTCAATTTCCTTTCTTCTTTTTAGCCATACAAAATTTTTTTATCGCTCGCGAAGTTAATACGTAATTGAAAACTTTTCTTATTTCGTCTCCGTTCAATAAATGCAAGACAAGTCTGGTGACTTGTAGAAAACGGAGACGAGTCGAAATTGATTGAAATAAGCTAGTAAAGTATAAAGTGCACATCGGCAAGAGATCGAGCGAACGGCCTGCACGCTGGCTGTTGCGACAAGAGCCAAAACGACGATAAATCAAGTCGGATTCGTCGAGACGTAGAGTCCGAGTGACCCGAGGAAGGCCTCGCCTCGCCACGGAGAGTTTCACCGTGAGTTTCACCGTTCCGCATTTTGGCGATTCGTTATCATTATGCAACGATTGAGTAATAGATAATCATTAAGTAATATCTAAACCCGTGAAAAATTCAAATCAGTCGCGAGTCAATTGGCGTTCGATTGATTATCACCATTATTCAATGCGATTTAAATTAGTGAAAACAAATTTGGAAAACCGGGTGAAGAAACAAAAAGCGAATCGAAAAAACGTCGCCCTGCTCGACTGATTCGATGCTCTAACGAGTCGAAACGTCACGAGTCACGTCATCGGTCGCCTGCTTCGAATGACCGCAGTAATCGGACACCTTTATAAGGCTGGACGAATTTTGCTAATTACACTTTTAGAACGCATTAACGAAGCAATAAACGAGGTGCTGAAATTCCTTTGACATAATAGTATCAGAGCCGTCAACATTTACCCAGGTTTGGGTAACCTGGGATTATTCTGAAAACCATTCGACTTGTCACCGTATTATAAAATATTTTTTCAAGTACCAGATTTTTCGGATTTCCTTGTACGTCCGGTACTTCGTTGTCACGGACGAAGCTTATAATACCCGTCGATACCGACGTTGAAGGAAAGTAGATGTAAAAGTATAATCTTAACGGAAAAACCCGAGGGTGTAGGTATTGCAGAGAAGTGACAGAGCGTGCTCTGATTTAATCGTATTTCCTCAATTCCCCGACTTGGATTCCCATGTTTAGAAATACTTTTGAGGATTTCCATTATGCGGCGACGGCGCGTCAGCTGCATTGGTTATCTTCGCATCGCATCGAATTCTGGGAAATTAAGTACGCACGTAGGTGTAAATGAGTAATGCGAGACGGTGGTTTAACAAATTTCAGCTGGTATATTTATTTGTTTACCTTATTCGTTACAATCGTATTTCCGTCTCCCTTTTTATTCCATTCTTTTTCGTATACTGATTCCGAGATCGCTGACCCAGCAATAAGTTGTATACATTTATATGCGAACATTTTTCCTCTTATATACAGCGTATAAATAATTGCGAAACGTTCTTTTCGAGGACAAGAAAAACTGTGTTTACACGAATATGGAATGACATTTTAAATCTAATTCTGATAAAGGAAAACCACGTCTTCTCCCAGTTAGCTTGTTGCAAGCACGAGTGATCTTGTCTTTGACCACCACCTCTTTGTACACAGAATTTAGTTAGTTAGTTTTCCTCTTAATATCATGCCAGTTTACGATAAGATATACGTCTTTAATCATCTCGTAAATATATCTTGGGCATTTGACAATCGTAAAAACTGCAAAACTGTCATCTCTGAGAAATGCTTATTCTGTAGGTACAATAATAAACGTAAATTTTCACTAGTTAGATTGAAGAAAATGAAAACCCCTCTCTCCTTTTCTACTTCACTCCCGTCTCTGTTTTCAGTAAGCGCATCAAAATTTACAATTTTAGAATGCTCGATTTTCTGCAGTCTTCATCACCTCGACTTCCGTCACTAATTACATACCTATAGTGTTATTGAACTGTTGTTCAAAAAGAGCGAACCTTACATATTTAACGGTCACATTCATTAAATGGAAAGCAATTAATTGTATAATAATTGGAAAATGTCGCGTCCGTCAAGCGCAGACGATGATTTAACAAGTTCCGGCAATTTAACGCTGAATTATATTACAGGTCTTTACACTTGAAACACGAAAGAGAGCAAAGAAGTGCAAAGTATACCGAAAAATTACACAGATTACACAATTTCTTGAGCTCGCAAAAATTTGTCACCACTTGAATCGTAAGATTACATGATATTTGAGCTGCGTGATCTTTTCGAAATCGTATGTGAATCGATTTACTGCTTTAAATTCACAAATCAGCTACAAGATGCCAAGTTCGATACTCGAAATCTGCTAGTATTTTGCATATTATCGTTAAAAAACTCTATGCAGTGGCTTTAGTGGTCGCTGATTGCATTCGCCATACTGAATTTTCAAAATACGACTTCCGATTTGTAATCAGCGACCCCGAAAACGAATAATTTATGTAAGCTATTAATATGTGTACAGTAGTTACTTTCTCGAAAATGAATTATGTCTTCAATTTTCAAGATTTTTTCCAATAAATTTGTTTCTAACAATAATAATTTACATTATATCGGAACAATTTCTCTCGGGTATTGAAAACGTATTAAGATACTCTTAAAAATAGTAAAAAAACCGCAAAGAAATATGTTTTCAAAGTTCTCCGAGTATTAAAAAAATTGGTATAAAACAGGTGGTAAGAATACTGACCACTGTGACTCAAAGGGATAGAGCAGCCTGTATAATCGCCTGTAGAACAGCAACGAAAGTAGGCGAAGCGAGGAGGGCGCGGTAAGCGGTTTTATCTCGTGTACTTGAGCGTATCACTTTTTTCTCATCCGTCGCGAAGGCGCAAGAAAGCGTTTGCATCACAGCACCACGGTTCTCTGCTTGACCAATTCATTCTATCAGCGACTTCACCGCGGCACAACGAACGATCATTATTGAAAAGTCAACGCCCCCCCGAGACTCCTACCCCATAAATAACGATGCATATGTGTCGAGTCATCTGTCGTATCTGCATTTTTTCCGCTCAATTCAGCACTCGCTACATCATTTAGGAATGCGGTACGCGTGTGTGGGTACAAAATATATGCACGTTAATAAACATGTGCTGCTGCTTGAAGAACCGCGGTAATCTCATAGTTTTTGTGAACTTTACGTTTATACGATATTATCTTAAATATCATACCATAAGATATCCCCGCGGGGTAAAACTTATAAATCTGCAAACCGATGAAGATTCAAGAAGTTCCACACACCAAGGTGTAATTATAACCGCAGGAGTCATAGTTGAGGAAAAAACGATTCCTCGTCGTCCTCGCGCATGTTCGATAAATTTCCTGCACTTTTCTTGTGCACAAGAATCGCTGACGCTCTCTATCCGCTCGTTGTATCAGCACGAAGAAATAATAATCGGATAATCAGCTCAAGTTTCGTTCGTTTGAACGGCTTTCTCAAGAATCGTTCTATGTGTTTCGCTACTTTTTTTTTTTTTTTTTTTTGCGAAAAACTGCAGACACAGTGACCGAAAGAATAAGCCTAACATTTTATTCTTTGGACTTTTGAAAGCACATTGAATTACGCAGCTACGTTATACGCGTAGCTGGGAACTTGTTCGTTTTTAGGTGAGAATCAAACCGAGACATCGGCGCGAAAGGTTTGTTACAAAATTCAATGATTCTATGGGACCGCGGAAGCTAAGAGCGAATAAAACAACAAAGACGTCTTCATTCCATACTCTTTACGTCAGTCACGCTTGACGCTGGTACATAAACCGTAAATGCGGCCTATACACTCGAGCCTACCGATTCCCGTACGAATCCGTTTTTACTCCGGCCAAAGCATAGTTCAGAATGTTTAGTTTTTGTCCATGCCTCTAACGCATCTCGAACAACAAAATGTAAACATTTTTCAGTAGGTTAGAAAGGTTACGGCATCGCTGAGTAGTTTTGATGTGCAGATACGTCATAACGGAGTAGATTAGGTACGGAATGAAACATACCCCCTAATTGCAGCGTATTAACAGTAAGTTGTACTGGTTCCTATCGCGTTTATACGACAGTATAACAATGCGAGTGCTAACACTGCGGGTATAGAATGACAAAGGATGACGGAGGCGAGTCGGTTAACACTGTAGACATGATAGGCGGCTGGGAGAAGAAGTGAGGAAAACTAATCACGAGCTAAACGTACAGGAAATAACTCCGGGACACACGAGACGAGACCTTGTTTTTTCCATTCACTTCACGGATCGAGTCTTCCGCCGCGTCGTTACAATTCCCATCTTCGCTTGCGATAAATGTCCGTTATGGAGGTATATATACGGATACAAGTACACCGATTACTGATCCGAGAATTCGATAAACGAGACTGTCGAAGGTTTCTTCCTAGATTCCTCCGGCAAGGCCGCGGGTCCTGTGCTGTTCCTATAATTCGAACCTCGACAGCATTCTTTGCACACCGCTTCAATTCGGTGTTTCGATTATTATTGAAACACTCTAAAAGCGTATTATTCATTTTAGTTTAGACTTCTTGTGCACTCATTTTTGTTTCCCCAATGAAGAATGTAGAAAAATAAATAGGAAGATCGATTAGTAAGAACGTTCCGATAAATTGGGAAAAGTCCTTCAACCAGATGAAAAACCGATGATACGAACGAACTAGTGATCAAGTTCTTTCGTATGGTGGATGACTGTAACAGAAACACCTAGTTTCATTTTATTCCTCTGATTGTGAGTTAATTGCTCACACCGGTCCGATCGACCGTTTTCTTTTCAAATATCCGTCAACATATAGTTGATTGCAAAACTCTAAAACGAGGAAAATGTGAAGGACAAAAAATGTACGTGTCGCAATATCATGTTTATACTTTCGTTTCTTTGCGAAAGTTTTTTCATAAACTTTTTCTCCGCCCACAGCACGCAATAAGACCGCAGCATCGGCAGCATAGACACACCGAGTGCCGCAAGATCGAGCGTAAGAACTGCTTGAGAGGTAATAGGTGCAGTGTAAGACTTTTTACAACTTCTAAGAGAGTAAGAGTGGTTCTGTAAACGCGTTTAGCGCGGCGAATGGCAAGAGCAAACGAGCGCGCGGGGTCGCCTTGAGGTAGTGAGTACGAGAGACTTGTAGAAAAACAGAGATATGATAGATCCATCGGCCCACGTTATAGGTAGGTGCGTAAGTAATTGCCATTCGCGTCCCGAAGTGCCGGTAAGTACCTAAGTATATCGCAGCTGGACAACCGACGCCTCAGGCAAGCAATTACACCCGTCAGCGGGCATGCAGACGAGGTAGCTGCACTGATTGTGAGAGTGACAGACGCGGTCGCACCACCGAATCCACAGCCCTGGGGCTCTTGACTGTCTCATACTCAGGTTTAGCCTACAGATTGCTTATCTTATGGTAAGTATGCGGATGGTTCTATGTACGTGCTACCGTACTGGATACCAACCAATGCCTCGATCCTTTGACAACGAAGGTATCCCGGTTCGATCGCTCCGATTTCATTACTTTTGTACTATGTTATTGTAGATTAAAAACTAAGCGATACGCGTTTTTTTATTATCTGCCATTAAACACTTTGAAGGGGTGAAACCACCCTCCAAAGTAAGCCACGTCAAGGGGCAATTTGTCGTATAATTGAAAAAACAAAATTGCCAGATCACACCTTGGCATGCCTCACTTTGGAGGGTGGTTTCACTCCCTTGAAGTGTTTAATGTCGGATGAAAAAAACATCACGCGTCGCTTAGATTTTAGTCTACTATATCATACTACAAAAGAAATCAAATCGGAGAGATCGACCTGGGATACCTTCCTTGTGAGACTTTAGATCCACACCAATGCGGTAACCAAATGTGTCTTTGGGTTGACTGTGTGTACGATAGGATGTAAATTGTTGCAATCGATAATTCCTGATGTTGAAAGATCCGGTAAAAAATTGTAACAAACAATAAAAAACTAGAAATTGCAAAAAGCGTATGGGTGTAAATCCTTGATGTAGAGACGACACAATGAATAATATAGCGCAAGGTATATAAGAGCATCACGTGTATAATCAGAATTAATAATGATCGGTGAAATGCGAGGTTACACAAGTACAGTTTGTAATATATTTATAACGAGTATACACATGTATTATTATCCAGTAAAATTAACAGCCGCGCGATCCACGACAGGCGGTGACGATTGAAGAATTTTCAAACGAATAACAAAATAACAAAGTCCCGGTGTTATTCCGTTATTGCTCGTATCAACCCGCGCGCATCAACCTCTCCCTTCTCCTCACCCGGTATACCTACATCATTTTCTTTTTGAATTAGGCTCTATCCGGTGAGTCGCCTCGTACACCTTTTAGCGTACGTTGCACGGTCGGTATACCTATTTATGTAGTCAGGGACTAACGATTTATCGCTTAATTATTATGTTTCTCACGTTACCATTGATCTCAAATCGTCAATATTAATTTATAAATAAAGGATAGAAATTGTTCAAAATATGGCAAACGACAAATATTCCGTGTATGACAAACATCATCAAAGGACCTTTCAATCAATCAAATTTCCAAATACATGAAAACCAAGTTCCGCTTTCCACCTTAATCACCTTTATCGTTTAAATGGTATTCTAAACAAGCACTGCACGCAGTCATCGTCATAGAAACAAAAACAACCATCATAAACGTGAATCTATGATAATTGAGGTTAATGGGAACCACACTGCCAACTCTTGAAGCTTGGTGGCAGCACCATCGTTGGTTATAATTCCAATTCAAGCGTACAATATTACGATAAAATTCATTTCCCTTACAGAAGATCTTTTTCTTTTCATTTGGAGAAAAGCACAATGGCAAACTAACCTGTTTAAATTCTTCAATCGTCCAAACGAAATACTTTTTCATTTCGGAACACCGGAATTTCGCGGCAAAGTAGACCAACGATTGTGCGCCACCTGCGATCAGACTGTCAACTGTGGTCCCCGATTATCTACGCACAGGAATAACGTGGTAAGTGTCACAACATCCGCCAATCACTACCTACTTTCAGTTGGCCTGGAAATCGAATAAAAACCTCATCCCCTATTGGTACTTGGAGTACAATTTGACGCATTCTGTATTCTCGGAAAATTTCAACGAAAAACGGTGGTAACTCGAAGCGAGTGTATAAAAGATTGAAGAACGCGCAAACATCACTGACTTCCATCGCTTGAATAAGGTGTAATCCATCATTGTAGGCAACCAGCCAGCTTTAAGTCAGTTGCATATTATATAAAACGGAGGGTAACATTGAATATAAATAAACTGGGGTCAGTCTAAAGTTAGGGTATCTTCACGCACGCACGTACGTACGAATTGCACTTGGGCATGGTTACTGGGTGCATGTTTAATCTGTCGTGCATGGACTCACAGACGAGCAACTCTGAAGCGGCCTGAGGAAAGACAAGAAATACATTCGTGATTCGGCTGCAGCATCCCAGCAGCAGCTGAATGTGCAGGCGGAAGGCGAGAGAGCGCGTATAACGAAGTCAGGTCAACCTAAATATTAGTTGAGGGTGGGCAACCCGCCTGTAACCCAGTTGGAGATGAGAACTGTAACTTTTAGTAAGCCAAATCATATTGACTTCCAGGCAGATCTTCGATAGTGATTTCTACACACATTTGTATCCTCGCGCCCCGATACAACGTGGATTATATGGCTGCCTATGTAAGTTTGTACCTATCAGAGATACCATTCGTCGAGCTTCAAAAGCTCGCTTGCTATCACTGATCGTGGCTTTCTTTGATGACCCGGATGCTGACAAACTGCGGACGCAGTATATTTGCCAATATGCTTGTAAGGATGTTTGAGAAAAAAATTATTTGTGATTTTCCACCACGGCACCCTCCAAAAATTTTGTTTAGGTTAAAAGAAAGGTTCTGACAATAGATGAGCGTTCTATGTTGTGTGGAAGATCACGCTCATTGTCAGTTGATTTTTCACCTTCACACACATCTTTTTTAATTAATGACGAATCGTGAGTAAAATTTTTTTCTTACTGCTTACATCGATCATAATAACAATTTACGTCACTAAGAAGACCCACACTTGTAACTTTAAAGTCTGAAGTTGATGTTTCAGAAGTTTATCCGACGATCTTTTCATTATTAACTTAATCTCATGAATTAGTTATAATTCAATAGAAACTTTTAATTTTCGAGAGTAAGATTCCCGGTTAAAATGCGACTGTGTTATGGACCGTAATCTTTGGATTGAATATAAATGTCAGGAAAGAAATAATAATTGAAGAGCTACAAAGTGTTGTTTCACATATACAAAAAAATGTGAAAAAAAAGTAAACAATAAAATGAGCGCAATTTTCCACGTAACGTAAGACAATCACTTTTTACAGAATATTTCTTTTGACCTAGACAAATTTTTTAGGGAGTGCCACGGTGGAACATCGCCATTTATCTTTTTCCGAAACACCCTAATGCTTGTAGCGCTGTAATCTTCTCTTCCACATGCATGCATAAAACTCGACGGTTCTCTATCTGTCTGTCCGTATATGTTCGCATATAACTCTAGAACTACTGAACCGATTTTGGATTTTCGATCTTTGGATAACTACAACGTTTTAATAGGTTTTAGTCTACATTTCGTTACAAAGAGACGAATAGTTTGGGACATATAACGATGTTGGTGAGCCAAGCTGGAACTGGATCGCACACCAAAGCGAACTCCGACTAAACTCTGACAGATAGAGGAAGGTTCTAATGTTCAAGCTGAGTTTCCAAGGTCTCAATGAGATCCACAAAAAATTCTTAGACTGTATCTAAGAGTTTTGCCACAAGAGGTATTTGAAAATATTCGCGGGCGGAGCCGCGACGGATTGCTGGTATATAATATATGTGTATCTAACAACGTAGCTAGCAGGTGGCCAGCGTGTCGAACCCTCCCTAATTCAAGGGCGAAAAAGTGAAAGATTCGTTACAGGATATGGAAAAAAGGAACAAATAAGAAATTACGGTGAAACGTTTATTATAGCTCATTGCTAATCATTGTTTTCTGATTTACGAAGCATCTCGTCGAACCAACTTTCCCTTGATAAAATGATCCGTAATAATGTACGCGTCGTCTGTCGTGGCAAGTTGTCTGTAAGGCTATAACAGTCAAAGGTGAGAGTTTAGTCTAATTTTAAAAATAGCGTCAAACGCTTATAACCACGCGCAGCTTGTCTACGTGTATGTACAATCCACGCTCTTTATACCGCCGAGCTTTGCTTTTTGCATTAACACGTGCCGACGTATCTGTATACGTGCGTAGATTGTATACAGACAACTTGACCCACGCGAAACTAGATACATTTACGCACGCATGAGATACGTCTGCGTAGGTAGATACGGTACGCAGTACAGATATTCGACCGATATAGGTGCGTGTAGTACAGGCGCGTTTAATTTTGCGGCAAAGTGTTCTCGACGCTTCAGGTATTGTGATAATGGATACAACTTTTTAAAACGTTGTCGTTCGCCTTCAAACAGCGCTGTAGACATTTCCTACCCAACTGATAAAGTTGCTTTCCCGGATTAAACGTATAATTAATTATTCAGAACGCATCAACGTGTATAAACTAAAGCCTCTTACATTGTTGAAGATAACTTAAAATCGTATCAGCTCAACGCCAACGATTCCAGAGATATTCAGAAATCGGAGATATCCTGCATAGCTCGTGAGGCTAATACTGCCAAATAACTGCACTGTACGCAGGCTTGATACCGCATCCATTTTTGAAACGCGGACAGTCGTTTGTATCTCGCACAAGTTCCGGATTCGAAGTGAATACTGATATTCTATCCCTACCAGTTTCCTGCGGTCACTCAAAAAATGCACTTGGATCGCCGAGTCGTATCTCGTTCTCCAGAGTCGAACTAATACTCGCAGCCCTGCGTACCTACATACCGACACCGATTGTGAGAACGGTGCCCGTCGCGACTTGTGCGTAAGTATACATAAGTATATACGTGCATACCTAGAGCTAGTTAACGGCTGGAATTCAGTTTGGTCTACGAGAGTGATCGCGGAGAGCAAAAGGAACCGGTATCGTTACGTCAGCGGATCGGAGAGCCGGGGTTGTACGAAGTTAGACGCGTCCCTGGACATGTGTCTAATATAGAGATGCAGGCGTGGAATATGGGTCGCATACTAGACCAGCCCTAGGCGTGGAGATCTGCGGGTCTTGATGTGCTCGTGAATGCGTGAGTGCGTGAGTGCGTGAGTGCGTGCGTTCGTCTGCGTATCGTACGACGGCCCGAGTCGGTAGATATTATGAATACGCGGCTCGGTTGGTTCCACGTTCGTTCCTTTCATACGCACGCGACGAATATCATTCACCGAGAGCTATATGGATTTTATACTCACCTATATCACGTTAACGCACTGCTATGGTGATAAATTATCACCGATACCAATTTGCAAACGCCCTTCACCCTAGTTTCCTGTAGGTAATCGTCAACTTCGCGTCTCTATAATACACCTGCCCAACGCACGGTACCAAAACGGACGCACAGGTAAAAACAAGAAATCGCCAAAGCAACGCCACACGTGATTCAAGAAATAGAGGTGAATTTTCTCCGTGTTAGCGAGGAAAGAGATAAGATCTTATTACCAATTCCGTGCGATCTAGGCACCTTTCGATTCCGGCACATACATATATATGTATATATACTGCATCAAATGGCCATAGTGTTGTTCTTCACCGTCCGACTCACCCTTGAATCTTGCTGAATTTGGCTAACTGGCTTGAGCTTCTTCGCTGACGGAAGAACCTTGGACTCTATAGTATGGTGCGGTGACTTCCACAGGCCGGAGTTTTACACGCCTGCAGCGGCGACGCGGTGGCGACGCGGAGATCCCACCAGAGCGCGAACTCCCGCCGATGCCGCGATGTAGGTGTGACCCGGTTTCCTAGAGTTTCACTTTCCTGTGGCCGCGGTTGTGAGTAAGTTGTACCGCGTAAAGGAGGCAACGAGGATTCGACCCCGGAATTACGTCACGTATTGTTCTGCCAGCCGTAGCAAACCGCTGGTTCTATTTTTTCAGCCCCGTCGACCGAAACCCCTGCACAGCTTTGATTATAACCGTTCCTGCTTCTTCTAAAGTTCATCAAATGGATGGAAGGAAATGGGGATTCGCGAGTAAAGCGGCGTCGTTTGAACGTTTCGTGAAAAATTTTGTCACAATTCATTCGCATGTTTGCATATCGTGTAATCTGGAAACCTGTAACGTAAACAACACGGACAGCTGTTCAAGTAAATGTCGCGAAAAGGTCAACAGTCACGTATTAAGAAATTAAAATCAAATTACTAACCAGCGATCATTCTGATGGTGACACCTAGTTTTTAGCATCAGTTATTCGCCTAAAAAAATTGTTTCATAGTGTCCGTAATACTACCGAGCTCAAGACATAGATACATAAATTACAGGGACGTTTGACCGCAGGCCAAAGTCAAGTTTGTATTTTCGTGCTGCCTGTGCATGTTGTACAGTCAACTACAATATATAGTTCTAATCAGTATTATTCCTATCGTCGTAGGGTTGCAACTTTGAGTTTTGTTTTAAAATTCCATATCTTGGTACGCGTTGGTTCCAATTTGTGGATTTGTACTCGATATAAATATCGTTTGATCCGACAATTGAATGAATTCTCTTTTTCTTAAGACAAAAATCATGTACACGATACTGATAATCATTATAGTTGAATGTAACAACTTATTCAACGTCCAACAGGTGCCAGATGAAATTTGGCGTAGTTTTGAGGAACAACACTGGTGGAGGTTATTTACAGCCTTCTAAACTTTTTTTGTATTCCACTTCCCGACACTTGGTGACCATCTGTTCGACAATAATAAGAAACAGTGTTTTTCGCTGTTTCGAGGCGAAAACAGAAATTTGACATTTACCTATGTCCAAAAACTATTAATACTTCGATTGTATTAAGATTTACTGCTATTTGTCATGTTCATTATCGAAAATTTTCCAGGGAATTGCAATGACATAAAAGCACCATTTTCAATCTGCCTGAAAACGTGTTTATTTGATCACCGACAATTTCCCACTTGCACATTGCTAAGAGCAAGGCGGTCGCACCTTGAGTACTCATATGTATTAAGGTGGTTCATTTTTTTGATTCTTTTTTAAGGTACCGTTCGAAAGATTTGTGACAAACACTGAGAAAAAAAACTATCGCAAAAATTGGAGGGGGTAGGAAAATATTTAGAGGTCGCTACCAATTATATTATTGCAATATTTGTATAATTATAGTTGCTAGCGACTTCTGAATATTTCCCTACCTCCTCCAGGTTTGCCGAAAATTTTTTTTCAGCATTCGTCACAAATCTTTCGAGCCGTAAGTTAAAAAAGAGTCAAAAAATGAACCACCCTACGTGATACACCAAATTTATACATTCATACGTGCGTCGTGTTGGCGAGAATGTAGTGCTCTCGCACTCCCGCCTGCAGTAGCCAGATGTGCAAGGAAACGCAGAGATACGTCGACGAAAAGACTCGGGAAAGTAGCCGGAAAAACGCTCGAGCTAAAACGAGCTCCGGATAGTCTCGGACGCCGTAGGAGTTGGACTCGCGATCAGCCTCGATGCTGAAAAGCGTGGCACAGGTATTTACAAGCGAATGCGTCAACGAAGCTCAAGCCTTCTGATGCACATTATTACGTGAACAATTTGCAAAAACAGGGAGCTTACTTCTCTTCATTATCCACCACGGTGCAGGTAGCACAGCAGAGTCGACTAATTGTGTCTGATCGACAACCGCGGGTAAAGATAGCGTAAAAACAACAGTGAAGCCCCGCTTCACACTACGTATCGCGTAGATGATCGAGCTTCGACTTCGCTCCATGCCTACGGCTTCCCCAAGCGAGCATTAGGTACATACGACTCTTAATTGAAAATCGAGCTGTCTCTGTCGCTCGCGTTCAATTGTTTATTTTGGCTCGACCCGCAGATTCGCGGTAATAAACCTTCTCCCCGAAATCAGCCTTTCCTGTCATTTCGATGCATTAATAATAACAAGAAGAGTTGGTTTTTCCGAAACGTTATAAACTAATTATAAAAGACATTGCGGCTTGTAACTTCAACAGTACATTGCTGCATAGTACGGTTGATTCTTATACTTTTAATAATCGTTACCGATTGACTGCAGTTGTGTCCGATCGTGCGTATGACGAAGTATGAAAGTTTGGATACTTCAAGTATTCGCTTGAATCACTTTGTTTATAACAGCGACATTTCTTTCAATTCCAAAGTACCACGGATTGCTGAGTTCGGATAAATCCTCTGAAATACAGATCGAAAATGGTAAGCGTTTGCACTAAATCAGACTCTCTGTATTTCCGTAATAAACATCGCAATTCTTTGAACAATGGACTTCGACGGGTAATCCGGATACAAGGTGTTGACATGATTAACTTTGAAAACCACAGTCATCAAGCAGTGCCTGCACACGTCGCGTCGTATTAACCCAATATTTCTTCCTCAGAGCAATTTTCAAGGAACGAAAGTTTGGGAAAAGTTATGCCCAAGGCGTTTAAAAGTTTTTCTAACCTCAATTAGAAAGTGAATGCTACCTCGCGAATATAATGTAAATACGTATCGCTATGGACAATTAATACGTAGATACAGTAAATAGTTACTCGGCTGGTTCCGATAACGGTTCTAGCCCGGACGCAATCGTCGGGCAGACCGATCCAATCGGATCTGGAACCTTAAGTGGATAAATCGAATACCAAACTATCAGATAATCTTCAGCTCGATACGTGTGTTTAGATATCATGGCAATCGTCACTTTTGCAGCTGGAACGCTGCTACGCCATAAATCCTGGAAAAACGGTGGCCCAACAGATTTTGTCCAATAGATGATCTTCAGAACCTATCAAGAGGTCTTCGATCCATGCTATAGCTTAGAGACGTATTTAGAAAAGATATTCGTATCGGTATTTAATCGTGTGTAATTATAAGTGTCAGTATTATCTGCTCGGATTGGCGGGGAAGTCTGCAGCAATGTAAATCTTTAACTACACCAATGTAAGAGGTTTCGCACATATAGGTCGAGCTCGATGACAAACGCGTGTCTCACATGCAAAAGTTACATAACTGACTGGACCTCCGATATGAATACCATCGGCGACGTTCAAGTTATCAAAATCATCGTCCATCACACATGCCTCGTACTCTTTCGTATAATATGCGTAGATTTTTTATCGTAAGATGACGAAACCTTTAACACCATCCGACGATGAGCGAGAGAATATATATTATACATATATTATATGTGTATGTCGATTACAATTAGACGGCATATCGCGATGGTGAGTATAAGACGGGATCAGACTTGAGTAAATAAAAGATGGAGAGAGAGAATATTTTCAGATCATTTTTTAAATACTTATATTTCAACCTCGCGCACATCGGTACATATTATACACATGTACATACATACACCTACACTTATGCAGTAAGTCACTGCATACATAGGTATACATAACACAGGGATGCGCAGGCATACCGTGGTGTTTCGAACGTACGTTGTACGTGCTGTGTTTGAAATTAGAAAATCACTCGACGTGGTTAATTTTGACGAAGGATAATACGGAATGCGTTGATTGGGTATGGCAAAGAATTATATGCGGAATATTGTATGAGTAAAAAAAGGCGTTATAAATTTTATATCAAAATATATTTGTGCATATAGACAATTATCAGATAAATATCTATATATGATATACATATATATGTAAATATACATATTTATATATAAGTATTACATATATATGTATGTGTATAATAGACAACCGTACACCGTAATCCGGTTAATCTCGGCGCATAAATATCATATACGTTGTGAATATACGTAAATACACAATGCATGCTTAAAACGTACGGTGTAGAATTTGTATACATATACATCTATGTATATATATGTATGTATATATATAAATATAAATATATATATATATATATATATATATGTATGTATACTATTTATTATACGCACGCATTCACAACGAATATGTCTCTTTACATTATTGTTACATAAAATAAAATATCTCAATCGCTCTCTTCCTATCTCTCGCACAATCAACCGAATGAACAAATGAACAAATGAAGCCTGCTTCACACGTTACGGTAACTCAATAACTAGACCGCGTTTGAGCCAACGTTTATTGTTGTACATGTGAGTATACTATATACACGATACTGCAGACGATGGCTCAAACACATGTCTAAATAAAATACGTTGTTACGATAAGTATATATTTTCAATAATAATATTAAATTCTCTAATGAAAATACGTATTAAACTTTCTATACATTACATAGTTAAAATTATTTTACGCTTAACATACGTATATATTAAATATACATATACATATTTAATATATATTTTTGTATTTCATATGCATATTTTTATGATTATAATACAACAGGTTATTATGGGATGCGGATAACAGACATATAGTACAGTGTCGGATCGGGGGCTTGAGATAAAACTGCTTAATTATAAATACATTAAATTTCTATCGATAGAGCTAGTACAGCATATTCGGTAACTATTATTTACGACAGTGATGGTAATAATATTAATATTAACAATAATATTAACAATAATAATAATAATAATAATAATAATAATAATAATAATAATAATAATAACGATGATGATGATGATGATAATATGTATCAGTAGTAGTAACAATAACAACAACAACAACAACAAATATATATGTCGTTATTGTTATTAGCGTATGATAATATCTACGATCATAATTAACAGTTACACATCAAACATAATGATTACGATTCTTATACAACTTATAATAATGACGATAATCGCAATTTAGCAGAATCTCATACGTAACGACGGACCTATGTGTACATGAATTGCTTGGTGTTTTCCGGCGTATCGGTGTGAATTTATGATATACAGTATAGGATGATGTGACTGCATATATAAATGTCAAACAAATGATCATGTCGACGGGGCATTTACGAAAAAGTGTGTAATGATAATAATAATAATAATAATAATAATAACAACAATAATAATTGATATAACAATATTATATCTATCAATAATCATAATAACGTAATAATCGTACGTAATCACAACGCCATGAACGGAATATACAACGATGTAAATTTGTTACAATACATGAATATATATATATATATATATATATATATATGTATGTATAAAAATTGAACCGTTGAACCAAGTATCTTCGCGCAGAGACGACCCGATCTTACGGGACGTTTACTTTCTTTTTTTTTTCTAACGTAAGGTTAAGGTGGATATAGGTTATAAAACCTAGGTAAGAAATGAATATTACGGGCTGCTGGCAGCGGTCACGTTGCATCGATATTCCGCACGACCGTTTGACAACCCCACCGTTGATACGCGTATAAGTAATGGGTACACACACAGGCAATTTCATCTTGAGTATAGAAGACTGCAGTATGTACCTATGATAGAATGGCGGTTCTGTAATAATCAAATGAAAGCGGAGAAGGCCGTCGTCGCCAGTTCTCAATGCCCACGCAACTAGATTGATATACCAGGTAGGTAGGTAGGTAGGTAGGTAAGTAGGTAGATAGGTACAGGCTCACGGGAACTGTGTAGGTGACGATGCCCCATTCACGCATATACACGTAATTATGTGGGTAGATATGCATAATAATGAAATGTATGTACAATTGCAATACCACAATTATACTGCACAATTATACCCCACAGCATTCATATTGTACATTCAACGTATACGCGCGTACCACGAGGATTCTGTGAAGCGTTCGGTCAATCGAGAGTGGTTAACGCGAAACATGGTATCACCTAAACAGATTCAACTTTGCCTGCCTCACCTGCGAATCCTTTCGGTTCACGCGAACTGTTCGCCGGGTCGTAATGAACACGCAATACATGGACGAGGAAGCTCGTATACCTGTAGTACATACAGTCATGGCCGTCGTAGTAGGTGTATCAATAATGTAACTGTTCTTCGTTAAATCACTGTACATATACATATACGACTATACGATTGTTCGTTTAGCAATTTTCGCTTATTATTACATGAATATGCCGCAGTTATTGACCGACGACCGTGCGTAACGGTAAACGTGGGTGTCGCGCGACGAATCGGGCCCAATTTCCTGCAGCTCTATTCCTCGGAGTCTCCTCGAATAGCTACTCGTTCCCTGGGGACGGCGGAGCGAAGAAGCCGGAGCTCGAGGGCCGAAGCAACGAGCTTTGCATGGGATTTGACGGGAGGATCGCGGGAGCCGCTGCTACATGGGCCCGACAGCGTGCTGTTGGAACTGATCGAGATGCCTCGAGATCTCGCGCTGTAGCTGCTCAGGTACCACGCCGACGCTGCTGAAGAGCGACCTGAGGACGCTCAGCTCTTCGGTAAGGAGTTCGATCCTCTTTTTGAGGAGGTCGTTGTCTTTGACGAGTAGTTTCACCTTCTCCTCGGTCTCCCTCGAACGGACCTTAGCCTTCTCGCGGCTCTTCCTCACCGCAATGTTGTTCCGCTCCCTGCGACGCCGGTACTCGTCGCTCGCTTTGTCGATGCTCTTTGACTGTTTCCTCGCCGCTGCCGCGGCCGCGGCGGCCGCAGCATGCTGAGGGTGCTGGTGCTGGTGTTGGTGCTGGTGCTGATGGGGGTGGGGGTGCTGGTGCTGGTGCTGGTGCGACATGACGGGTTTCATGGGGACCCGCGGCTGCTGGTGACCCCCGGGGACCGTGCTGGGCGTCAAGGTCGTGAAGGTCGGCCCCCCGTTCGCGAAGGGACCGGCGCCGTTCGCCGGGCTGTAGGCGCCGGCACCTGCGGGGTACTGAGGGCAGTGACGCCGATAGTCGGCGGGGTCGAGGGGCTCTTCCTTTATGCTGGGGGACTCGGAACTCGAGCTGTTGCTGTCGCTGCAGCTGTTGCTCCCTTGGTGATAGCTCGCGCCGCTGTGTACGGGCTGCGGCATGTAGGCGAGCGTCGTTCGCCCTGGGAACCCGGCGTTTCGCGAGTGCTTCATTCCGTTGGAACCTGGGCCTCCGCCTCCGCCGCCGCCGCCGCCGCTGGCGTTGTTCCCGTTCCCGTTACCGCCCCCCAACATGTCGAGGAGTCCATCGTTGAAGTGTGAATCGTCGATCAGATGCTGAAGATCGAGCGATATCTCGGGTGTGTTGAGGTCCGTCAGTTCGCCCGCTGCCGCGCAGTGCTCGGCGTACTGCTGGTTGAGGGTCGCCTTGCTCGCCGACACCTTGTTAACCCCCGTTCCGCCCGTGCCGCCGGACTGCTGGTTGTGGTTCACTTGAAGGGCCGAGTTGTTGTTCAACACTTGGGAGGATTTCTTGAGGTCCGCCGGAACACCTTGGGACTGCGCCTGATGCGCAGCTGATTCGTACATCACCGGTGATTCCATCATTGACAGACTATTCGAACTTCACCGATCTTCACTCCCGCATAATACCGCGGACTCAAACTCTTCCAAGTCTCTTCTCGTACGCCGATGCGGAACGCACGGCCTGCTACTTTTCTCCCTCCTTGTTATATATACGTATAAATGTATAACACATAAAAGCCCGGTAACTTTCAAAATAAACAAACTGTCACTTTATCAAAATTCTTGAAAACCTCGAGTATGCGGTAGGATGTTCACTTGCGTATGTGCGCGCAATATCGGTATACAATAGTTCGCACGTATACTTTCTTGTTGTACTGACGAAAAAAACCCTCCTCACCCCACGGCAAAGATTCACCATGTATACCTGACGTATCCGCTCCTCGCTGCACACTGTTCATCCACCGAATATCTTACACGCGAGTATCTCGGTCGTGTTCGACGACGACCCGCCTCCGCGATAATGTCAGTCGTAGGAGGGAGGCGTAGGCCAGGCTCATTCACGCGCGTCTCACAAGAATTAGCCCGCGTATTACGTGTTTGTTATTAAATTGCCCGGAGTTGAGGAACACGTGTGAGTTATTGCCCCCGGCGATGAGTCTGTTATCTAGAGCCAACGGTACGGGTACATTTCGCTCTTCGGTTGCTTTCAATTTCATCGGATAAGTGTCCGTGCGTATGTATTTTTATAACTCTACTCTCGCGCTCTTTTAATGTTCCTTTATTTTTAACTCCTCTCCTCGTTCGCGTATATAATATACATAACAGGGAGAAGCGTTGCACGAAACCTGACTTCTTTATTCTTATTTTTTTTTTTTTTATCAACAGCGCCAACGGAGTCCGCAACGTGTAGAACCACGAGATAAAACTCACGCACGATTCGAGAGTTGGCGCGCGACTGAATACCGTGGTAACATGGCGCAAGGTTTCAATGCGCTCAAACAGCGCGCAACTTCTCGGCGCAGCCTTTGGCTCCCCGAGTTCTCGCCTCTCTCCGCGTCGAGTCCCAGCCCCCCACCCCGTTCCCCTGCCCGCCCCCTTCGCCTCTTCGCCCATGCGGGCAGCCCTCTCTCCCGCGATCCGCGCCGAGCGGGAAAAGTTTGCAGTCGCCTTTATTGTACGCTATTTATAATACTCGACAAAATCCACTTGATGCCTGCTTGCCTGCCTGACTGCCTGCCTGCCAAATCAGCCGAGTCAGCCAGATGTCAACGAAATCGCCCTGCGACACTGCACCGATACTGCTGCGTTCCACAATTTGACGACAATCGATCGGACTAGCCGCTGTTGCGATCAGCAATAATTATCACGACTGTCGAACTCGACCCTGTCGTGAACGTGGTATGCTTGGTATTAGATGGGTTGCATTCGAGATCGCGTGCCCGGTATACCGTCGCGTAAAAATGTTGCATCGATTACGCTGAGAGTACTCGAGGTTTTAAATTCGGCCTGTTCTTACGATTATAGAAGCTGCAAACGCCACGGCCGAACTTTTTGTGCCGCTCAGGGAAGTTTTCAACTACGGGTGTAACGACGCAGAGTAGAACGATAGACGGGAAGATCGTTGTTGACGAATTTTCATTGCAAAAGGGTTGACGCTGATTATGCACTAAGATTATACTAATATGTAGCGTCATTGCGCAAGTCTGTTGTACCTACTCTATACTCTAGAGTGACATATATTCAAATGTATAAGTAGATATGTAATAGGTACACTAAGGTTACAGGCAGTGTTTATTCAAAGCATTTGCTACTCCACGAGGCACAGCATGTTAGTACCTACTATACGGGTAGACCTAATCGAATTCGGTGTAATATACCTATATTACACCCTAATACGACGTATATGTCGTACTAACCTTATTATACAGTTAATTCGTATACGTACCCGCTTGCGTTCCATTGCGCAATTCTGTGATAAGTTCGGTTATGGACTGCAGTATCAATACCGCGCACGAGTGAGGAAAGACCCTCGGATTCGATCGCGTTTTACATAGATATCATAGATATACCTAGGTGTATATAAATCCCTACATATATATCCCTGCGACTTGCAGAGATCAGTAGCGTGCAGGGAGATTCCTCCTCGTCATCCGGCTCGTGCAGCGCAGCCCTTTGACAGCGCCGGCTAGAGATCTTCCTCTTTCGTCGGACTCCACCCTCACGTGGGCGGGACTCTGCACCCTCCGATAACACGCGATCAGCCGTCGCATCGGCGAGTCGAGGGACACGATCCAGCCCATTCCAAGGAAGCCACACCCACGGGGTGGCACGTCGGCACCCTGTAGCTACTTGCATTGTCTTCAAATGACGGATATTTCAGTCGCTACAGTACGATGAAGATAATGCTGATTGTAGGCAAACGGAGTTCAGCTATTGCGCACAGAGACGTTGTATACCCATTTGTTGGTAGAGTGCAGTTACACGGTACACTTACTGGACCTAAGAACGTGCTCGGGCCTCCATGAAATGATTTATAAATACGACGTATTGATTATTCGCGAGAATGAATTTGTAGGAGGAGAAAAAAGAAAAAAAAAAAAAGTCGTCTGACGCAAATATGAAAAATAAAAAGATACCGGTTGGCAAGTTTCGAACAACGACTGAAAGGGCTGAGAAACTTGAATATGTGTACGACTTATTGAAACAAGGATCACCTGCCTAAAAAAGAATCATCGGCCTCATGATTGAACTACATATTGCTGAGTTGTAGGATGCTTTACAATCACATAACATAACATTTTTCTACCTGGAATATAGCATTGCTCCACGTCAACACGTTTCTGGATTAAGAGCAGGTTACATAATGCACAGCCCCGTAGTACATGCGTCGAATTCACCGCGTATAATTATTGTTGATAAAATGTTCGCCAAACCGAACGCGGCGCCAGTGACTCAACCCCTGAGGTACACTGACCCAAAACGGATCGACCAAAATCCTTCATTGCTTCACGTAAGAATTGCACAAAACAACCGCGACCTTGGGGCTTCTATTGTTCCTTGAAAAATCTGTGAGACAGTTAGTGAAGTCAGCTGCGTAGACACTTTCGTTAGTTCGGTGTAATCGCCGTACAGTGAACACGTATGTAGGTATTCTTCGTTAGCCCAATTCGGGACAGTATACCGGAACCGTCAAGTTTTTTTATTTTCGCAAGACCAAATATTTTGTTTTCTTATCAACTTTTAGAATTATGCGACTATCATATAATGTAAATATGGAATACGTTAGGTTATTTGTATTCAAAAATAGTCATAAAAATATATGTTTAAACATAAAGTTATGAAAAATTTATTCATTCCGGACTCAAGTGAAATGTTCACGTTTTCGACTTAAAAAGCGGTATGAAAGTGCTACATGATTCCCCCTTGGTCTTTTTCCATTTTTTATACCATATGTAAGACCACCTAAACAGCAAAAACAGTGTAAAACAGTTATACAACAAAAAGCATTTTTTTATGCTTTTTTTTATTTTTTATTTTTTTGTTTACCGTATGTAAAACCACTTAGCGATTCATATTTTGCCTATCGTAGGAAAAGACGTACTATCCAAATTCATCTTACGAGGAAAAATTGAAGATCTTAAAATAATTACTAATCAATGATGCCACGTGAAAAAGCACATTTTGAACTATAAAACCTGAAATTTACATCCCAATATTGTCGATAGCGCATTAATGGTATATAAAATTAAGCACGAAGCCAAAAAAGTCAACTGTTGTACATTCGAGGCTTTTTATTGGTTACAGAAAAAGAAAATAGTTAAAAGAAAACAAGTTAACTTTCGAAAACCACAAATCAAATTTTCGTATTGAACTCGATGCGTGAGTTGTTGATGAATATCGTCAAAAAATTTATAATCTGAGAAAATTTTTCACTCACATAAACTTAAAAAAAAAAAAAAACCCTCAGACACCTTGCGCCCCCATGGCGTGGTTGGCGTACTGGGTAATTTGGCCCTGTCTGTAGAGTGTATTGCTCTGAGATAATCAAAAAAAGGAAATAAATTTATTGGAACGCATGAAAAGGTTGAGTGCTCGTGAGCAATTTTGGATAGTCCGCGTAGGAACCACATGCGGAAGATCTGCGAATTTACGTCTGACGAACATACGAGCTCTTGCAAATTATATTGCTGTACGGGACGAGAGAGGAAGTAGGTACATACAATATAGGTACTCATTAAACTTGTGAAGTTCAATCATTATCAAGATTTATTCCGAAAAAATTAATGAGACGAGGCAAACGCTCGTTTGAGAAAAAGAGTAAGCCAAAAACACTGTCGTCCGTGCCACACGCAGCTATATTATAGGCATCGTACAAGTAACGTACGGAGATAACGAGTATAAGTAAATTAAATGTTATAATTGAAGCGCGGCTCAACTGATAAAACTAAGTATTCAAATCTAACGTGCGGTTTTGATCGGGTTCGAGATATCTGCACAAACATCTGCACTGGCTGTTAATCCAATATATGTAAAGCACACAATTATCGTATACAGTATGACAATAATTACATACATTATAGGATAGCATTGATAGGGGATCGCAAGGATAAATATTCGAAAAACAAATTGACTTAATACGCATTTCATTTTTAGGGAAAACAATTAAACACGTAAACAAATAACAAACGCGCATGCTTGCAGAATGTCGTTTTTTGTTTCATATGATTTGTGTCAATGAAATGACGAACGACTAGATTAGCGTGTCGCATAAAATATACGCTGCTTCAGCTTATCTAGCTCGTGTGTCTATAATTTATTCTGTTATCTGAACATTTCTCTAGAACAATTAGGCTGCTCAAAAATTTTACCTCATATCAAGCATTCATCGTTGCACGTACCATTCGTGGATACACGAATGCACGGAACTCGGTGCACGTCAGACGGGTCTCATCACTTCTGTGCCAACATACTCGTTGATAAAAAAGCAAATTTTGCCTTCGTGACTGACGTCGTCTTACTGCTATATCGTTGGAGCCGACCAACAGTCGCAGGTATAAAAACTTCATCGTACCGAATGAAGTGGATCGTATGTAGGTGTATTACCGGCCAACATTTCACTGTACCTAGGTAGGCACACGGCGATGGATTCTCTTACCGACTGAGGTGTATCATATGTAGATATATTACCGGCTAAAATTTCTACTGTACGTAGGTATGCGTACGGAGGTAGATTTTGATTAATTTAAGGCGGCCAGTGTCGTTTACTGTCAAATATTTAATTTGCGTAGCAGATAACACGGGTGGTCTTGGATCGGTCAGATTCCACCTCGTAGACGCACAATGTTCCGTATGGGCGATGCCAAGATATGTGTGCGCCGATCGCACCAAGTTCATTGAAAAAATAAAAATAAACGCGTGCGAGCCGACGCACTATCTTTTATTTAGCGCGAAGAGAAGCCTTTGGCCTACCTTGCGGAAACGTTATCACTTATTTCTCGCCTCTCGTGATGAAATTCGACTTTTGACAAGTTTTACATATTTATATGTAGATTTTAAAGGCTTTTCCAACGACTTTACGACTAGATTACATGACAAATGTTTTGAAGTGTATATAGATATAGATTCTGTGATAAACGCGATTGTCCATCTCGCTCTATTTGACCCGTGGAATGACCAATTTGTATACGTATAAAAATGACATAAAAAGTCGCTCAACCCATACGAAATATGCGTAAACATTTGAACCCTATGGTGGCGCCCACATGGTGGCAAAAATTGAAACATCCCCGTTGCGGATAGAATTCGAAGCTGATTGGCCACATTTCAAATTCTACCCTAAATTCGAATTCGGCACCAAACAAAGTGATGGCGTTGGACAGCTGAAATTATTCAATTAAACATCAATGGTGTTCGAACACGTATACCAGACATGGTACACGGAGAGAAAAATCTGAGAAAAATTACCCTGCTGTTACTACAATCGTGATGTAAAAGACACCTAATGCAGTTTTTACCGTGCTGCATCAGAAAAATGCGTCGTCACATTTTAAATTTTGTGCTGTCGAAATACATAGTTTCTAAGCAAGGTAGTAATTTTTTTCATGAAAACCCACAATTTTTGTAACATGCATCAATAAAAACTGCATTAGGTGTCTTTTACATCACCATTAGTAACAGCAGGGTAATTTTTCTCAGATTTTTCTCTCCGTGTACAGAACAGAGAACGACTTACCACTGTAAGCTATTTTTCTAGGTTCGGCGGTTGGACGAGAGGGCAAGTTCTAATATTATTAGAGTACAGTGAAGTAACCGTGGCGATGAATACCTGCAGGCGAAAATTATCCATCCGTCATTAACCGAGTGGATTATTCGATTGAGAGAAACGATATACACACTTTGGGCTCACAAAACTATTTTTGTTTGTTAGGATAGTCGAAAAAAAAGTTTTGTTCCGTAAGATAACCGGTCAAGCGTTGCGTAGTAGCTGACAACCTTTGACT
This sequence comes from Neodiprion pinetum, assembly GCF_021155775.2. NCBI lineage: Eukaryota > Metazoa > Arthropoda > Insecta > Hymenoptera > Diprionidae > Neodiprion > Neodiprion pinetum. The sequence continues at coordinate 43,550,512 of NC_060234.1, forward strand.
GAAGATTGCTGAAGTTTGATTTGTATACATGGTGGCTCATTTCCGGCATTTTGTTTATTTTTTTCTATCATCGAACCTCAATTATAGAGTGGCTGTATGTAGAAGGTATCGAAAAGCTTATGTTTTATACGTCACGTTATCTAGTGTGCTCATCTCGCTTCGTTCTATAACCGCCGGAAGGTAAGGTCTTTTCCATGTGTTGCGAAGAAGCTTTGAGGTATGGTTATTATTTCATTCTCGTAATTTTCTATATATATGGATAATTATGTGTAAAATGATCGTGTGTAGCATCGGATCAACGCGCACTACACCGCTGCGAATGGCGATGACCATAACTGAGATAATTAAAATACTAGAAAAATAATGACATTCACATACTTCGCAAGCTGTATATATGTATAATATTATCTGATATATTGTATTTTGTTACATATACGCTGATGAAGAATCGCATTAGGGCAATAGTTCCAACGTCTAGCTCACATGTCCGTTAATTGTGCATCGTAACTGTGGACGGACTCTTCCTCGGACCTGATATTTCAGCCGCATAGGTTTCTTTCGTATGTAGGCGGAGCTGAAATCGAAAGTGGAAGTTGATATGCGGACACCGGGAGAAAAATTATTCCTGATTAAGAAAACCTGATACTAACGTATAGTGTTTGAATGCCACAGATTGGGGTTGTAGGGCGGATTCGCCGTAACATAGACGTGAAATATTGGCAGCCGTGTGACGACGGATTGAAATACACCAGGGCACGGCAAATTTTGGGGAAGCGATCGCTGCAATAGGGGCGTTAATGACACTGCGTTTGTAGTGGCATTGTGATTGGTCCAGGAAGCGTTGCTCGATGCTGCAATGGCTGAAATACGATTTTCCTTTGACTTTGTGATTCACTGAAATTCCACTCAATTCTTCGGTGTGGTTGTGAAATTTTGCCAAAATTACACTCAGCAAATCCACTTTTGCATCACCGGAATATCACTGATTTTATCCACTGACGATTTCCAAATTGTAAGTCCAATACTTACGAACCTGACTAACAAGGAGGATCGATGGGTCTCAGGTATATTGAAGGGGGGCCCTGCCCGAGTACTAGGTTAACGTCATTTTGTTCAATAAGCCTAAAGTAAATTTTCGTGTGACTCCCTTTCCTACTAGCTATACCTCTAACATTTTTTACCGGTTGAGGAAACGAGCGTGGTGAAGTGGGACTTGGCACGCTGGCGGCCCGGGTTCGAGGCTCGCCAGTTTTTTTATTTTTCCTAAATTACATTTTCATTGATCGATGAACATCAATTAACAATAAACACATTCTTTGTATTTTATTATATAAAATTTTTGTTCCAGTCATTTTCGTGAATAAACACAAAGCCACTGAATCGGAATTTCAAACTTCACCCCTCATGTATTGCGGAACTTGAGATTCGTGCACGCGGATTCCAGCGTCGTCCGTGACGAGACGGACCGAAGTACGAAGCCCGGAGCAGTGAGCACTCGAAATGCAGTAAGCCGTGGCCGTCGCGAACACAGCGGAAAACGAGTGATCCGTGCACCAACGCACAGCGGCAACGGATCACGGCGATGCAGTCGCGTAGGGCGAGTCTCCGGCTCGTGTGTGCGACGCGACGGCACGCGACTTACTGCATGATTTCGTGTGCTCCGGGCAGGGCTCTGGGCTTGATGTCGTCTGGAATCTTGTCAAACTACATACTACAGTGCATCCGCCACGAAACTTTACTACCTTCTTAAAGAAAAAATTAAGTAAGAAACACTTCAATTTTTCTGCATCCTTCAGTATCATCTCATTCGACCGATACTTTACAAAATTTCGAGACGATTGTTAACAGTTGCCGAACTCGTACGTGGTCGTACGTGGTACGAAGAAGTAGGTCGACAAAAACGACCACTGGCTCACTTTTCTAATGCTTTCGTCGTTATCTCAGCGATTATTCATTCACAGCATGGTAAACGGTATTATTGTTGTCAAGAATATGTGCAAAGTTTTGGAAATTATGTCAATATGGTAGCCGCTACTACGTGAATATGTTATTAGCTACAATGTGCCACTGAAGTGGCTACTGAGTGATCATAGTAACCGTTACTATGCTTACATATTCTAGAGCACCAAAATGGCATAATTGTCACTTATTTACTATGTTTCTTTGGTAACCGTAACTGTAACTTTAGTTGCCGTTACTATAAAATTCTCACCGTGTAAATAATAATATGTCGTTGCAACGACACCGAGTGTTGGTCGTTTTGACGCAACCTGCCAAACTGAAGCGACTGCGCTCTCGGGCCAGTGCAGTTGATATCTATATTTTCAGTCAAGTCTCTTGATTGTAACGTTCGAAACAAATGTGCGCTCAGTAACTTCGCACTCGTTACAGGCAGTGTGAATTAGTTATACGTCGACACATTGCAACAAGTAACTCACATAGAGTTTTGAAGCTACGTACACGAGTCTTAAAAATACATAATATGTAGACTTTCTGTAAGTGCGTCACAAGGCACTTGAGAAATTGTCAACGGCGAATAACGTGACCCTTAAAGAAAAAAACTAATGAAAGCACGAAAATTTTGTTGGAAACTGATGACAATTTAATCAAAATGCAATGGTTCTGAGTAGTTTCCAAGAGTATCTTAGTGCAGTGATTGGTACTTTGTCTTTAAGGGCATTCATCTGCATTCACTGCTTTTCGCGCATGGGAGCACTAGGAGCTGTGTTAGCGGCGTCGTAGTTGTACACAGGATATCGCGGAGCATATGGAACGGCCTGAACATAATCGGACTCCTCCGCGTCCTTGATAGATTGGACACCATACATGCACTGTTCATAAGAAGGTGGAGCTGAAATTGACATGTTGAAAGAACATTAGATTCGGCCGTTCATTTTGTACAAATTACATATTATCAAAAGTTGAATAAACATTATTTTCAATGTTATTCTGACTCACGTAGATCGCGTGGATCACCCTGACTTGGATACGGAGGCGACGGTGTGTCACTAGGTTGTGAGTGACCAGGGAAAGACGTACTTGTAAAATCTGCAGGGTTTTGTAGGGGTGGTGCACTAGGTGATGGGGTCACCCGGACGTTTGGGCTGTACATGTCGAAGGACCCGTACAGTGGAACTGTTCCAATAAGGATGGGGAAGTCTTCGTGGATGTCGCAGTGCCTGTAAAAGAATTTCTTCTCCAGTTTATTAATTATTACACCGTAATATAGTTCGAATCAAAGAATTTTCTTAGATACCATGAACTTGGGAATTGTGTCGTGGAGGTTGTATAAAATTTCGGCCAACGTCTGTAGTGATGCGGCGTGAAACATGGGCCAAACAAGACAGAGTTGGTTCTCTTGGTAAAAGCCATTTGAAACGTGAGTGATTGTAAAACAACATCAAGTGAATCTGTCAATCAGTATTAAAGTAAAACCATCATACATCTGGGCAAATACTAAATAGCACTGCCTGGTACTTTCTTGATCGAATAAAACCTAATCGTTTCAATTTCAGATTCCGAAATTCATGATACAATATTGGGCGTGTTTGGCACCTATGTTTTAGCATTTAAATTTTCAGCACTTGGCAAAATAATCAACAGCAAAAGTTAATTACTTACACCCCGGAGAATGACATCGTTACTCTCAAGACGTAATCAAGGTCGATTATCCCGCAGAACTCAAGATTGGACGGAGGAAGCGCCGGAACTTTCAATGGTAGTATAACAGGCTCCTCGGATTTGTTAGCAAACGGTTCATTGAACTGCGATTTTATCACACTCGATCCTACTTTCTTGGAGCGATGATACGGAGAGCTCGCTTCAAATCTCAACTTCTACAGTCGTATCGTTCCGGTTAATGATAAAGTGAACAGGAATGTTAAGGAATTGCTAATGCTTGATCCAAACCGCAACATGCCAGCATGTTCTGCAGTATTTAAATGACATTTATGTTGCTCACTTTGACGTACCTGTCTCAAAGAAACCTGTATCTGCTCCACTTCGACTGTGGAATTATTTTCACATTCTACAGTAACAGGTATGATTTGACCAGGCACAAATCCACTCGAGGGAATAGATATTATTGCCGATAAATTTCCCTTGCCCATACAAAAGCAGCAAAAGCTCTTCTGCATGTTTCCGTGGATCGACAGCTACACATTTAAATTATTATCATGATGGTTCTAATCATAAGTATGTACTTCGAAATCGCTCAAGTTTTGATGAGTTTTACTCTGAGATCTCGGGACAAAAAGGTTGCGATATCGACGTAAAGAGGGTCGTTCACATTTACATAGAATACAGTTGAAGATGCAAACGGTATAACTAGTTTTCCATTTATGAAACCGAGCCATCTTCGATTCACGCAGATTTTGGAAACGTTTTTAATTTTAACAGGTGTCGATTGATAAAGAGGCATTCGTGAGGAACTGTGGATTTAGTCTAATACATTCAGAGCCACAATGTTCACTTACAGCAGCTTGCGGTCTCTCGTTTAAGTTATAGGCAGAAACAATTGTGAATGCAGCCTTGACCTCATGATCGAACTTCCATGGCCTGTCAAAAGTGGCCTTGATCGTATACCGTATGTGACCAATCTTATGCTCAAAGCTGTTAGGTAGCCCCATCGGTAGTTGAATACTAAACGGATAAACCAGGTGACCGGCTGGAAGCTCGATGGTTGGACCTGCGGTTTGGTGGGCAGTATTACGCACCCTGCAGTAAGGAATTCCTAAAGAAATAATTCTACAGACATACCGGAATCACTTCCTATCAAGTGGAACAGCGAGGAGAAGTAATTCTCCTCACCGCGGTACACTGTCCGCGACTTCCCTCGCTTTACAGTCCATCTCACTTTCGCCTCCCCAACGACCTTCACTCGGAGTCCTAGGGGCAAAAAAACTAGGATAAAGGAAAGGTTGTCATTCGTACGACCTTAGTGTTTCCGTAAAATTTTCGGACAGGCCTCATAAACCCACGAAACTCGTCTATTGCAGGAGAAATTTAACTCGTGACGAATTGTTTTACCTGCGTTTTTATAACGATAATAAAAGTGATGGTAGTTCAAAAAATTTAACGATTTCACATGATTTAATTAATGCGAATCGTTCATTTTGAACGTCAGAAAACATCAAACATGAGCCTAACAGGAGTGAATAGATCATCGAACTGCGTGTTCGGCTTGATACAGTATCAAACATTTTTTGAGTGGATACAAATTCTGATTTACTAATACTGTTAGACATTTGAGATTATTGGACAAAGATTAGTGAAGAAAAAAAATGCGAACTTATTAACGGTAAGACGTTGAGAAATGAAGTTTTTAACTCTTCCGTCCGCACTGTACGTTTTGTGTACCTACTTTGAGTGTAAACGTTTGGTGCTAGTGTCAAGCAGCCGTGCGCTTGGTGCCGAAATCTACTCGTAAAACGAACAGAACCAGTTTGTTCGAAAACATGCGAGTTATTAATGTGTACCCGGATTAAGTGAAATCTTTGCGGCTTGCGGTCTGCCCAACATTGCAGGCAAACTCGATAACCTTTGATAGACTGATCTGCGCAAACTCTCTACACGATTCTTCTGTAAAAAATTCCCGACAGATTGCCGCGTAAGAGTTTTTGTATGCACAATTTTTTGTTCCAATTGATGGGCAGATTTTTAATGCATGTGTAAGCGTGTATGCCGTTATAACTGGTTATATGGACTGCACACATAATTGCACGTCTGTGATATTAAGTAAATATTGAGAATGAATTATGGATGAGATTGCATCATTGATACACACAGCTAGAAAAACAAACGCGTCTGCACGTCCCAAATGCGTGTGTGTGAGATAATGACCTTTATCAGCTTGGATAAGGCCTGTTCGCATACACGAAACGCCGGGTGCTTTCCAATTTAGTAGAATCAAATAATGAAAGTACACTTTCACAGTGGATAAAAATAGAATTGAATATCAAATTCCGCTAAAAAAGAGAAACCTAGAAAAAGGAATGGAAAAATCCACGTTTAATGCACTACTGTCAATTTAAACAGTACACATTGTTTTGCCACCGTTACGCAATAGACAAATAAATGAATAATTCCACGCTCACCTCTGATCTCTTTCGGTGACGAAAAATCTGCCACAATTCTCCCTGACACAAGTTCACCCGGTAGATATATACCATTTTCACGGTCATATTCAATCGCTAATTGCGTGCCTCCCATCGGGACTTGCGAACCGTTATTGTTTCGTGCGTATACTTATGCAAAATTGCTTCAAATACGTTCCATACTCTGAAGTTCTTTGATCGTCGAGAAGCACGAAGTGATCTATGCCACAGGCGCTGACAAACACCAGCCGGCACTCGGCTATCGTCATCAAGCGACGCGCCTCTTTCCTCAGGGCCGTCCAATTCGGCGGGGTTTTGGGCTAACAATAATCCAGGGACGAACAAACGTGGGGAACGTGGCTTGGCCAGTTTCTGGAAAGCGTAGGTATTTAGGAACTAAAAATTCATTCGTTAAAAAAATTACATGGGTGATGGTACACTGTTTGACCCCGCTACTCACTCGATATAATTTTTTTACTGCTTATAAAAGAATCATCTAGATATGCATGTTCAATTGAGTCACATGGACATTGTTTAAAATATGTGTTGAAAATTTGAAGATGCATCAAACTACCTGCGCGCTTTATTTCACATTAGAGAAAGTCTGTTCGCTACGAAATGCATCAACTCCACGATGTATAAGTACGGTCTGTACCAGAGATCCTGTACCCTTCGCGTTCTTCTTTCTCTAACAATAAGCCACACGGTCACTACCTCCGCCGAGGCAGGGTTGCGCAGATTTTACCTTCGCCTTACATACCTGGCAAATGCTGCCATCCGAAAGTTACGCATACCACGGCGCAGACGGTGACCGTGTAGCTTGTAGGGGTTCTTTCGAAAACTATTCACGGTACGTAGATCATAGAGATTTTTTATATCTCTATGACGTAGATACTACGTAAACCAGAAGGACCAGAAGCGACCACCGCATAGGTTTCTTTGATCATTCTGCTGCCAGTTTGTGAGACCTTGAACAAATGGCCGCCATGTTTTGAGACAGTATACTTAGCGCCTTGAGGCGCGTAATTTGAAACATACATTTGAACATGAAAGAACATTACAACATAAGATTATACGACACATTAATATTTTTGACAAGTATAAAACAGTTTGTTGTTGGTTGAATTATCTACTTGGGCGTGAAATAATCATTTTCAAAGCATTTTTTCAAAGTGGTATTCGAGACGTGGAGAAATATGATAGATTCCATTAACAAGCCTATTATACGGTATACATATAGAAATGAAATCGTTTAGCCTTCTGAGTAACGAAGCTTTCACGCAACTAAAGGAAACGATCTGCATTGCTTAATCGTGAGCTTAAGATAAAAAGTCCTCTAAACATGAAATCGCATTGAAACAAATTTTACTTACTTTTGTCACTCTAAATTTTAAAAAGCCTAGTATCAACCTGTCGGTGCGATGTCGTCAATATCTGAATCGATATGAGACATCCAAATTTGTGCGATTGCTATCCGTATTGTCAAAATTGATAGTCTTTTTCGAAAATTCAAGGACTGTAGTTCAAGCGCATGGTAACTTGTTACTTACCGAACACGGCTGATAAGTGGGAGACGGGCCAAACGGATGATCAACTCGTGAGCCACAAGCTCGAACAAGGTTGAATAAGACGCGAGGATAAGAAAAACCAAATATCGTCAGATGATATAGTAGATGCCTGGCTTACCTAGTCTATTCTTGAATTTCATATGATACCCAAATTCTCTCACAAGGAAAGTGCCCTAGGTCTAAATCATTAATTTTCTTCATTCAGTGACATGTTGTAATCTACCGAAATACATCAGTCACGTATTTTACCTGCTGATCGGCCGCTCAAGTAGTAAAGACCCCCCCCCCCCCCCCCGTAAATAAGGCAGGCATCCGTTGAGGCTAAAAACACTGCCCAATTTATCATCAGTTGATGGTAAATAATTTCCTGGACTTGTCAAAAAATTTGATATCATGATATCATTACCGAGGCATGCTGAGAAATCGAATTTTGGGGGTAAACTATAAGGGTAGTTTTTAAAAAATGACGCCTCCAATGTTTTTTGATGTACTAAATAATAGCGCTTACAAATGGTTCGGAACTGGGCACATGATATGGCAATCGATGAGTGCCAAGAAATCCAAAAAAGTTTTTGTTAGATTAAGTGCTTTTTCTTAATTTGAACAGTCAGAAATATTTTTAAAAATCTATTGTACATTTTCTTGATATTTATTACGGTAAATTCTTTCATTTATTCCCCTACCAATTTTCTTCGAAACCTCATATATTTTATCCATGGAATTGTATCATGATCCTTCATTGTAAACGTTTCCAGCATCAGTACGTCTAGCCGTCCATATTAACAAGTACAGTTTCGAGAGAAAGAAAAAACTCTCAAAGGGAATCAGAAATATTTGAGTAGTGCAGATTGTTCAATTGAATATTGAACATAAATACTGAATTTCCAAATTATAACATATTCCCGATAAATACTCAGGTTAGGTGATTAAGATGAGACTGACAAGTTCATGCAAGTGAATTACTTGAGCGTAAACGGGGTTGCTTTCAAATTGTTAACCATCGCGTTATTCGGTGACATCGAAACGAAAGATCACGTGTCGCATCAACAGAACTCAGCACAAAACTCAGCAGCAAAGTGATATTTCATATAATTCCAACATGATACCCACTAGTAGAAGACGCCACGAGATTTGGTAAGAAAAATAAACCCCCCTCCCTCCCTCCTTCCCGCTTTAGCACAGTTCTTCGCCGCAAACCTGTGATAAAATCTGGACCCTAATTACCCGCAGGCTCAACGGTGGTAATTTTTATTTGTCTCCTTCCCCTTCAAAAACAAATTTCTGTTTACTCGTTCATTTGCAAAACGCGGCGTAAACTGGTCGAAGGCGTTATGTATCAAGTTATGTTACATTTATACGCAGGTATATACCGCGTACCTACCTTACACCCTCTGCACCGAGGATGCCGCGCAACTTTCCTCAACGGGCAGAGCGACTGCGTAGGGGTGGATAGGGGGTGGTAGTCCCGGGCCTGACCGAGGAGCAGCAGCCGTGACACGACCACCATCACCATCAACGTAAGCATCCAGTAGCGCACGATCCGCCGTTAGGGTGACCAGGGTAACCCGATTCCCTTATCGCTGCGTATAAAAGTGGTTTGACGCTTTTCGCAACGCACGTGTTTTAACCATCTCCATACACTTTTGCTCAAACAAAAACGAAAAGAAGGACCAAGGGAGCACGGAGCAAAATATTAAACAGTATTGCCGGCTCATCGGTGGGAAACGTTACCGTACAAAAGCGGCAATTTGAAGAATCGCCGTGTGCCGGCGGGGAGGGGTGAGGTCACCGCACACCGTCAACAGGTTATGGAAGAGTGCTGCGAGATTGCCGAATCTGCGCGTCTAAATCCACACACTTGTCGATTCAATTTCTATTTCAACTATCATACTGCGGGTGTTACGTAGATATATAGGTAGATTTTTGTGCATCGCGACTCAATGGTCATAAGTCATAACGATACATAACTTTGAATGTGTCGTAAATAAACAGAACTTAATTTTACCTCGCGATACGAGATAGATTCTGTAGAACCTACAGTTACCACTGGTTTTTGAACGCGCGGGGGTCGTTCGGCCCCTTTTCCGAAAACGTCGGACAGTTAAATTTTTTCATGTTATTTTCTCATTTGCGTTAATTTGATGTTATATACCGAGTGTGAAAACGACGAGTATTGCTAGTATAATTGATATCGGTATTCAGAGTGTAATAATATCATTAACAATGAGGGATAAGGAACAATGTGGTGTATACTATGTATAATCTGTGTTGCGATAATGAAGACTGTAGTCGATAAATCAACGTCCGAGCCCCGCGGGTGTGCGAGAGTGAAGGGTTAAAAGGGGGCGAGTGTGTTTCCATCCATCTATGATGATAAGGTACTATATTCATTGTGGTCCGTATTGGGGCATAGATTGAAGAGCTGTATATAATATGTCCCCGGACGTGATTAATCGTGGCATATCATTATAGTGAGTATACGTAGGCGACGATGTACGCACATGGGTATGAATACGCATACTGTTGTGAAAATAGCGTTTGATGATGATATTAATCCTATGTAATTTGATAAGTAATAATGAAACAATGCCGATCAATAAAGACCTTTGCCGAGCACTTTAGACGAAGTTAACTACCATCGCAATCATGGTCTGTGCTAAGCATCCACATCGGCAACCTGGCCTGTATCGTGTAGGCTATGAAGGGCCGCGATTCGGTTTTAATTGAAGCACAAAAGCGAATAACGAGGCATCGAGGCGGGATCCAAAAGGTCGGGGATCCACGAGGAAAGGAAAAGAAAGGCTTAGCCCCTGAGCTTAAGGGCGCTAGGTAGTAAAAGGGTGCGGGGTTGGTATTTTAGAGAAAGATCCGAAACAGGATGGCGGTCAATAGCCCTGACTCTTACGGCAAATCGCCAAAGAGCATCCGCCATTTACCACAGCCACCGCAAGCCTCGGGTCAAAAGAGTCCGACACAAAGGTACTCGGAGTCGACCAACTCAGAATCGGGGGACTCGAACTCGGCAAAGACAAAGACGACCCGAATACCCCGCACTTTTGATCTATCCACGGAATATTACCCACAGGTCGGAAGCGCCAAGTTCGACTGCGAGGAGTTAGGAGCTGCCGGCTCGCCGGCAAACCCGGGAAAAAATCGCAACGGCGATAACACCGGAAACTACTTCACTTTCTCCGCCCCGAAAAGTCCCAACAGCCCGGAAAGCCCGAACGCCGGTCCCAGGACTCCAAGGACCCCCAGGACCCCCAAGAGTCCCAGCTGCGATGGAAGTGTGTTTAGCTCTCCAGGGTTTCCCTCCCCCTCGAACGTATTCCAGTTCTGTAACGTCAGGAGGAACTTAAACAAGACCATGTCTTACCCACCAAAGAGCCCCATCACTCCAACGGTATCGGGATCCCCACAGCCCGGGCACAATCAGTATTTCAATTTCAGCCACGCAAAAAGTCAGACCGCCACGAATGCCAAAAAGCAGTCCGAGTTTTTCGACCGCCGGCGTAGTTCCTGCTTCAATCTTGGCCCCAAGAGTCCGAGGAGTCCAAGAAGTCCGAGGAGCCCGATGTCCCCAACGATCATTGCCCCGACTGGACTGAGTCGAGGTGAGAGTCCAGTGGAACCGAAGCTGCAGGTAGAATTTGGCGCGAAGAGTCCCAGGTCACCGGGTCATGGGCAAACGACCAGGTTCGACTACGACAGTCCTCGCCGTGGAAACCTTCCCTCCGGAGAGTTCAATCGCAGCCAGGGATGCCTCGTTGGAAAGGAAACTCTCGTCGACGCCAAACCCGGGAAGACCATGGCCCGGAGGTCCACGAGTGACCTGACTGACCTGACCGAAGCTGAGACCCAGGTTACCATGCTTTCAAGTCCCGCCGTTCGACGAAGGGGCTCGATGAAGGCAGGCTTGGGTAATAGTCTCTTTGATTCAGTAAATCCTTGTACTTCTTGTATCCATGCTGCCTGTCCGTGTCGTATGAACTTTGTTGGAACTGGACGCTATTATATGAGATAAAGATCACCAGGAGTTGGTCAGGCATCGAAAAACCTTCCGAGAAGTGATCACAATGTTTGATCAGTGATTGGAAGATTTTTTGGGAAATTGGCACGAATCTAAGAGAGTTGTCAAATCCCAAAATTTACCGAGCTGCAATATGAAAACACTTCCTCTACAATGATCTGTATTAACTGAATTGTCACGTGTAGAAACTCGCCTGACAGTAGTTTTGTATCTTGTCTGTGAATGCCGAAAGGTCAGTTTCCTCAAACTGTGTAAAAAACTCAGAATGTCCATAAGACCTGTCAGCCTGCGGTCGCCCTGATCGTTGTGGGAGTTCAATGAGGTTCAAGGTCCCACTTTCCTAAATTATGCTTAAATATGTATACCCTTTGCACATTACGCGCATTTTACCCACACCTTCTTCACAACTTAACACATTCACTGGCACGTCAGTCAAGTAACACGGTATAGGTGCCCGTATGAAATAGGATCAAGGAGAGCCATGTATACCTATGTATAGACCGTGCATTAATCCGAATGACGTGAATTTGTCCTAAAGTGATATTATCTTTTCACGAAATTCAAAGCGCCTACGTATTAAACACACGTAACGGTACATTTTTTGTAATGTTCCATGACACGTTCCCTTTTTTGAACATTGCTAGAAAGAAAATAGTTTCACATCTGTCTGTCTGATCAAACGGAGCGGGAAATATATGTACTTGGCAATTCAGAGTACAAATAAGAGTGACCGAGATTCGAGTTTCAAAAATAAAGTAACAATCAATGAATTTCAATCCTTCAGAAGATAGTTTCGTTTGATTCATATCAGCAGCAGCACGAAGTGGAATCCGAATAGTCGTTTAACAGAAATTTCAATTTTTTCATGCAGCTTATCTGGCCTCACGACGCGGTTCAAGGGACAGTCAGGCGTCGAATTTGTCGAACGTGAGCAACGAGGACGTGGGCCCCCTCAATTTCACCGCTCACCCTCGAGGGCGACAGCGGAGGACATCAAATTTCCTCGAATTACCCGGTGAGCAGCTTGACAAACAGTTTGTGTCGTATTTTTTGAATTTCGATACCTAATGACACCTGCGCCGCGCATGATTGACAGAAAAACGATAAATTGAGGGTGCGTTTGTACTCGGTGAATCAATCAACCACTGGAAGTAACATTTTTCAGAATTTTTTTTTTTTGCTATACAACGTTCAACTTTGACAATGCTTCATCGGGCTGGAGAAGATCCTTACGAGATATAACATGTATTCACACCCCAATCCTCTAGAGAGCTTGACGTTGACAGGAAATCCAAAGTTTCGGAAAATATTCTAAGTACTCGACGGAATACCAAGAAATAAAAAGGTATTATTTTACTCCGTAATTTCGGGTCAAATTCAAACAGATCAATTCTCGGTTGAGGGTATAACATAAAGTTTCCTAGAGTCAAGACTCACTATAGGCGACTCGATATGTGAGTATTATATACCTGCCTAGTAGCTTCTGATTTGAAACATAAATTATAACACCCATCCGGAGCTTTTCAACCCCTACTACATAGATTGTCACAAGCTTTCACCGAAAATTTAACAGGTCGGTAAAATATATAATATGATTGCACAGAGTGCGTGCTATGATAGGCATAGTGATCCAGAACGCGTATTATTCTTGGATAAAAATTCCAAGCATACTTCGATCCGTTTTCCACCTTATTTTTCCTTCCATTATTTGCCTTTCCCTTGGTTTTTCGCTTCACCCGTAAGGGAGATTTCCTCTCGCCGCAATGACGCGCTGTAGACTCTTATCAAATCAACAATATACCGGCTCTTTGAACCTGCTCCGGCACAAAAATTCAGCGAAAATATAAAAATATAAGAGGTCTGCTAAAAGTATTTCTATACAGTATAATATTGGGCCGAACCTTACACATTATACACAGGTAAAAGGCTCGATCAGAGAAAATCCTACCCTTCATGCACATCAAGACCTGTAAGCCCGGGCGGCATGACAGCTTAATTATTTTCCAGAGCCTCGCGGAAAATGGGTTCGTTCGAAACGCTATTTATGTAATCTGAATCAACAGAAAATCTGCCATGCGGCTGTGAACACCGTACGATTATATCGCCTTCAACGTTGCGAGCTTTATACTCTTTCTATCTTGCCGGTATTTCCTTTACATAATTATTTATACCCATGTTGCGACACGAAGAGAAAAATGAAAACTCAAATTCTTTAGATTTGGATCTTTCCTACTCTGCCGCTGACCTTACATATTTGGAATAAGGATGACCTTTGACAGGAATAACGGATTTTCGAACTATATGGTATTCTTGAGTTTCTTACCCTGAGTTGTGTCGATATTCTCGTTTTTACATTTCTACCTCGTATTTATTTGCCTGGATACAATTTTCAAGAAATTCTGTAGAGATTTGATAAAAAGGGGATTAATTCCGTATCTTTTTATTACGCTTGACTGTTTTGTTCACTGGGGACAGAGGGGGGGGATTATTATATTATATATAAACTAAACTCCAACAGCTGTGTGCGGATTCTCGTAGAAAGTTATTTGCATAATCTTAAATCTACTTTATAAATTCGTTGCGGGTCTTTTACTCCGCGAACCTGCTGTTAGCGAATTCAGAAGTTAAAAAAGATTCGCCTAACCTTTATCCAATCGCATCTGATTTTCACGTACATCGATATACATTTAATAAACATAAAAGCATTCAAATATTTGACCGAATAACATTTTTTGATTATAATCGTTTCGTATAATCGTTTCACGTACAAGGAGAGCAAAAAGAATGCTGAAAAACAGCAAGCGGCATTAATTGCGTGCTTGTTTCAGGGGAGACGAACAGGACAAAACCGAATAACTCTTTCGGAAGTTCAAAAGGAATATCGATACCATCGTTGATATTCCGTTTCAATTTCCATTCCAATTCTTTCCGCTCCAGCGTTCTGGTTGAAAGTATGGTATTAGTACACAAAAAGTAAGCATTCGGTATTAGTAAGGCAAGATGAAAAGATTGGCTGAAAGTGCTTGCTGTACCCATACAACGCTGTCTTTTTTTCTTCTACGTGTTTTTGATCTCGAACATCCTCCCAATCCTTGACGCAATGATCGAAAACCACAATTAAATTAACTCATTTAACATCATTACGGTAGAAAAGAATTGCTACCGTTAGCCCGAAACTAACCATATCTGATTGTGAAATCCGAAAAGGTTCACTTCGGGAGATTGTAACATTCTCAAAATCGCTACAGCGCAGCTTATTCCTTTCGCTTGAACCCTCGAAATAATTTCGAACGGTGACCACATCTCTTGTCAAGAGTGAAAACGATGACAGTGAGTATACCTGAAAAATACTTTCACGGATAAACAAATTTGGACAAAGTTTGCAAACGAGTAGCGCAAATAGGAAAACGAAAAAATAAAAACAACAAAGAAAGACGTAGAATCGGATTCAGCTGTGTCGAGGACAAAGCGCATCACAGTATGTACGAATATATGTGTACAGTTGTACGTACATGCGCATATATATACTCATAACCCACGATCTGTTCCCCGTTATTTTATTAATGTACTCGAGAGTTCGCGTAATCACGTCGCGGTCCAATTTTTGCGGCCACGGGCGGCGATGAGGCGGCCGAGCTGCGGCGAGAAATTTCTCGTTAGGAAAAAATTATTTCTACGTCTATATATATATATATATATATATATAATATACCTGTATACATTTTCATTTTGCCTGTGGAGGAGGAAAAGAGAAGAGTATTGAATATAACTGCGAAGAACTGAGAACGGGGGAAAGTTGAAGGATCTGAGCTTTTTCAAAGTAGTCTCGGCGCGGCGGGCGGACGGCATCTGCCGTCCCTCCCCCCTCCTCAGCCCCTGCCGCGCCGACGAAAGAGAGGTGAACGAAAATGTATCACAGGCTTCCGTCGGCATTATACTTATATAAGAAGAATTTTCTGAGTGAAGAAAATTGGATTGATCCTTCGGAAGATTCGTCTCCTGCAATCTCACTTATATTTTTAATAGGCAATATACCGGCTGCGTCACAGCTGAGTAAGACGAGAAATTAATATAAGACATGACGAAGTACATCAAAATAAAGAATGTTGAAAAAAAAAAAAAAACAGGCTCGATATAAACCTAACGAAAATACCCTTTGTCCCTGTCCCTCCGACTAAGGGGAAGATAATTAACCACGTGAAGAAAATAAAAGTTTTATTTCGGTATCTCTTCAATTGCCACACGATAATTATGCAAACTTGGTTATGGCACAAAGGGCGGGTAAAGACATCCGTTTGAAAACTTAGCTCGTGATCAACCAGGAGACTATTTTCTAACAGTTCATAAGTCTATTGACAGCCATATTGCATCGTAACTGGAAATAGACAGTGATAAAAAACGCACAACCATTCAGGTTCCGTTATACATTCTTATTCTTTCAGAGGACTAACCCAATTCGGTGGTAATCAATAATTTTCATCGGTTAAACGTAATGTCTATTATAGACTACGAGGTAAGTGTATCGCTTTCTTGAATTTTCAGGAAATGTGAGACGCAACTGGTACCATTAAGTGTCCATTAAGGGGGGTACAGCTTAGATGGTCTAATCATACCTAGTTTTAAGAGTTTTTTTTTTTTTTTTAAGAAAACTAAAACATTTAGGGCAATATGAGTTTGAGGGCTTCACTATTTATGGTTTCAAGAATATATTGGAATTTTTTCATTAAGACTAATAACAAAACGGCTACATGATGCATATATGTAAGTAGCAAACGTCTTCGAACTCGAATGCTTTTGATGTGGTGCACCTCTCGACATCACTGTCCATCTTGCAACAAATAGGAAAGTTTTGTCGAGTTAAAAACACCTTTTCGGTTTTAAGCTCCTGACCCAAATGTTGAAAGAAAATTTTTTTCAAATACATACGATTATTAACAATGAATTTTATTTTTCGACCAAACAATTGTTAAAAAAATTTTTGGAATGAAATTCAAAAGTCTAGCCACGAGCTCGAATCGATAATCAAGTTTTAAAGATTGCGTGAAAATTTCTAGTTGTTCGTAAAAAAATTAACTGTGGAATCTGCGCCACCGGATTGAAAAAATGATCGTTCGCAACAATCGCCATGTCACAATTTTGCTGTGGATTTCAATGACAAAATTCTAAGATTTTCTTGAAATTATAAATAATAAAGTCCTTAAATTCAAACTGCTCCAACTGTTTTCATTTACTTAAAAAAAACTTCTAAAAATAGGTACAACCTTAGAACGTCCAAGCTATTCCCCCATTAATTGCCATGACGGTCAACGGTCGATCTGTGCCGATATCTGATTGGAGTAACTTGTATTCTCCGTGTATTTTCCAGTACCTGACCACGTTCGGCCGAGAGTTCACAGCCTCCCTGAGAAGGCGTACAACCCTCGTGCATGCGACGATCTCTACAGACTGCGAGCCTTCAGCATCACCCACAAGGGCGTGGTAAATCGCGGGGACTCCATTATCTCGAGGCGTAGCCGGAGCAACACCTCGGTAAACAGCGGCCGGTTAGTCACTATCACTATACGTCTTATCTAATATCCGTTTCTGCCCAAAAAATGCTTTTCTTTCATACCCTTGGAACACACAAGCCAATTGATGCTTGCATGCAATGTGAACCACCATCAGGCCCCGGTAGCCGTACAATCGAACACTTTGTACACCGTAACATTAAAAATTTAAAACGATCGTCATTCAGGAAGAGCAACGTGTATAATAGAGTTACGTATATGTTTCTTCGTTATACCTGCAGCAATTTACAATCGTACTGAACATATTCAAAAATTCTTATAGCGCTGATTGGAGCGCTGTGCATTTGAGAGATCGCAAAAATGTCGGCAAATAGTTGGCACCGGTAATAGAACATAGTGCTCGTGTACCTCACTCTATTCAGTTTCTCGTTCCTGGGGCAAATACGCGCTGGAAATTTAGTTTAGTAACTCTTTTACTTGAGTTCAACGTGTGGAAGAGGTGAAGGTATAGAAGTTTTCCAGTAAAATCATGCCGAATTACACGGACCGCATTGGGAAATAGATTTCGACCCCGCTCTTCAAATTTTATTCTTGTCTTGTTGGCACTTGGTGATTTTATTACGTCGAATGTATGTTCTGTGTTGCTACCGCGCTATTACCAGTACAGGCATGTGTGCTGCACCTGCAGATAAGCAGCTGAAGTTACATCGAATTTATTTGCGTCTGTTGGGATGGTAACAGTTACTGTGCGTTCTTATTAGTCAGCTCTTAAGCAGCTTGAACACTCTGAGGAACATGCGTGATAGGCCAATTATTTCCATTTCAAAACGTCAAAATCCTTATTCAATAATTTCGATCATTCGTAGATTCGAACTGTATTCGTGCTGATTAGTTTTAGTATTAGTTGAGAGAAATGAGTTTTCCCAGTTAATACTCTGATTAAAAAACATCTTCCAAATTTCTTTTGCCATCCGTAACAGTGAAACCATGTATACCTATATCTTGCGCATATCCGTTCGAAGAGAGTAATCCAGATATTCATGCGTACGTATTGTATATTCAGAAAGTAAAGCTTCGCGATTTGTGTTGGAAGAGTTGGCTCAGCGACCTCCAAATGGATGTTGAAACCTGCGGGTTTTGCAAACTACGAAGATTTTGGGTCGAGTTTGACCCGAGCACTTAATATATGGCAGACTTTTGTAAACAAGTGCCGTAGCGTAAAAAGTTTCTTCGTGGTCGGGTACATGCGTAGGAGGGTTGTGTCTAATGTCGTGAACCCCCCGCCGGCCAACATGTCCGATATCGTCCACCCTCGTTTTCTCACTTATCCCGTGTCTCGGGAATTTTTCATTGTTTAACCGCTTTTACAAATCATCTAACCGGAAATTTCGGAATACAAACTGTTGGAATATTAAGTAGGCACCTGAAACTGATAGCCTGAATTTTTTGGAAGTTATTGAAAAGCCTTAAATGGGGGAAAAGGAGCCCAGGACGAAATAGTCCACGCTGGCTGGCAACGTCAGTAAAAAACCACGTGGTCGGCGGACGGTTAACATGTTTATATTATACGTATACCCGTATACAATTGCTCCTGGACTCGTCTATTCGAAAGAGACAACGGCAGCGCAATTTGTGGGTTGGTAAACACGTGTTTTTTTGTAAATCGCAACACATGCAGAACGTCAAAAAATGAAAGAAAGTCGACTTGTAGAAAAATAACCTTTTTGCCCTTCAACATGCTCGTACTTGATAGTACAATTGTAGAACTTAATACGGGGCTCAAAAAACATGGATTGTCAACGCTTTCCTTAATTTTAATGCAAAGCAGGCGATTACGACACCTGCACTACCTTCTCACATGTACGCGATACAAAATAAAGTGAGTTAAGGGTTGGTTTTCCTGGGAATGAAGGAGGTCCGTGAGTCAAAATATTCGGTTCAATTTTGACCTAGCTGTGAGTGAAGAAACGTGTATCTGACAGTTACCTAACAATGCTGGTCGTCTCTAGCCCATCCGGCCGGGTTGGCGTGGGGTGGTTGGGGCTGTTTAGTTGCGTGCAAGCAGTCGGCTATTCTGTCTATTTGGCCCCCGCGGATCGGCCGGTCGTTTAGAGGCGCGTTAACAATAACATTAGGGTGAAACATTCCAACTAGTATAGATCCTGGTGTAAAGCTCCTCAGCATCTACGTCCGGATCTACATCATCATCCGGTAATTCAAAATTGCGATCAACGTAATACTAAAATACACTATTCAAGGAAATAACTTGGTAACGTAAGTCACGTGTTGTATACATATCAATGTGAAATTTTTATTTGAAGCTCCAGATCTATTCATTCCAATGTGACGATATAATTTCGAAAGATTGCGAAGTGTACGTCGTGGATAAAAAATTAAAATTTCAAACTTACTCCAATTTTTTGAGGTTTATTGTCTCATGGAGATCAACACCAATACGCGTGAGTGTCAAATGCCTTAGTTAACCCTTCAGAACGCCAAAAATAAAATTTCAACTGATACAGTTTTTCTATCTGACAATGAGTATATGATGGATTCAAGCTGTTTTTGTACAATTTTTATTAAGCATGCTAGACATTTGGGTCGCTTAACGAGGGTGTCATTCACAATGACGGTGAATTGTAATTTCTATAAGCCCGCAATTACTGAGTTCTTAAGCGCTGGGATTTGAGGAGTTTATAAGCTGGGATGTGGATTGTATAATCTTTGGTTGAAGGCTCGTTAAGCAAGTACCCCCATTCTTAAGCTACGAACTTTTTGATTTGATTTTTGATTAATTTTTCTCTCGCTCGCTTGAATTGAAGCGTTACGTCATATTCGTATCAATCGAGTGATCACGTTTTAAATCCTGGATAAAATATTTCACAAATCAATTTCGTGTTGTCAACCAAATTTGGTTTGAATTTTGATTTTCATCCAAACCGACCTGCACTTCATTCCTCGCTCAAATCCTGCAGTTCGTTAAAATAAATTAATTACAATGATATGCTATTTCCTGCTGGACCATGACTTTCAACTGTATTTTCACCTCATTGATAACTCAATCCAATAAGCAATTCTCCTCGTTTCGTTACATGTATGTACACCTGTAAGTGGTGGATTCTGATCGATTCAAGGACAGCCGCGTCGTCTGCTACGCAGGTTAAACAGGTGTTACCACTCCACACCGGAGTCTTTAGATTGCAAATTGCATTTGCATTAAAAAGATGTTCAGCTATTAAAACCAAAAACGATTTTCTCCCTCCGTTCACCTAACGACACCCATAAGTCACTTTTGGAAGACTTCTACAGCGCGCTCTAATGCTGACGTAGAAATAATTTGGGAGAAAGCGATTTCCCCGGGAAAGGGAGAATTTTCGATATCCGTACGTAGGTGAAGATGTGCATTTCGTTGTTAAAAGCAGAACAGGTGAATTTGTAAAAGCTGCGAGAATAATGAAAGAATGAAATAATCGAAAGTAGGAGAAATAATACGTTCATGAAACATGCCCAGCTCACTGCTCCCTGGAGATTCGAAAGACTCAGCCACTAAGATTCATCCAAGTTTGCTTACTCTTGCGTTCAAACAAACCATCTCCTAATTGTGTTATACTTTGTAAGCCTGTTAGCAACCGTCTATATTTGTCTCAGCCTCAAGGCGCAGACGTTTGTCGACTGATACTCGTTGTCGGAATATAATAATACGCCAGTCGATATTCACTCACAAGAAAGCGTGGGTTTGGCAAAGCAGCCATGCCACGCGCGGATAGAAAAAAATAACAAACAAATAAGAGAGTGAAACTTTCTAAAATACTGCGATAATTAGCCCTCATCCACTATGGAAATTACTGGAAATTATAACGTTGTAATTTGATTCATCGACATTGAATACATCTAATTAGGAGTCGGGATCAAGTGAATAGCTGATTTACACCGTTGGTTTCTTGAAATATTCTGGAAATAAACCTTTTTCTCATGTTTAATTCAGAAAAGTTGAAACAAATCTGACAGCAATTTAAATACAATCGTTGCACGGTATCATGAAATTTGACAGACTCTGAACATCTGGTGTACCTAAACTGACAACTAAGCAGTAAAACTACAGATTTTCGTCTCCAACTATCTATATACTGTGCCAGTTACTCGGTGGTTACATCGTCCGAAGTTCGATGAATATATTAAACTCGTTTTGCAGCAGAATGTTCCGTTATTGAGTAATGTAGAAAACTACCTCGAAGGCACATCCATTCATATATCGGCTCTACTTTCGGCACGCATCTAGAGGACGAATCCCTCGAGAAAATCGAGGTCCTGTCGCCCCCCTCCTCTCTCTCCGTATCACCCTTCAAGCCTGTCTGGCCCGAGCGCCGAAACCTGGGATTCTACGCAAAAAGCTCCTACCTACTTACTCGGCGTCGCGAGTGTCTCTGAAAAAGACATAAAGTTCAAACAGGTGGTGAGTGGGTGGTCCACCGGGCATCGCAAAGCTTCGGCCCTCTTCGCTGGCTGGTATTCTGTATGTAAATTAGTTAATTACCAGATGAAATGCAGCATTGTGCTCCGGTCATACGTGCCTTCTCGATCTCCGCTGGTTGGAATGCTAAATTTTTCATCCATATCCACTAGCAACGTACTAAATTTTAACAAACAACAGGTTTCACTCAGGGCTTATGGGCAAATCCGGATGCTTTATTGTATAACGTTTCATCAAGCGTCTCGTGCACCCGTGAAAATGGACTAACGAAATTTTGCTGTGGTATACGTTTTATCGAAAACCAATCGCAGAATGGGTGAAAAATTCGCTCAGTTTTAAGAACCCCCAAGCTCTTGACATTATTTAACGAACAGCTGCAGTATCGCAACGAAACGTGCCTTCATAGCTTGGATAGTCTGTCATGTGTATCATTGCTCACCGTATATTCTAATATCACAATCTGTTACCGAAATTAGTTCCAAGATATTTTATGGCCACGTTTTTCTTCTTGCAGAATCATAATTCTATTAACGTTGAGTACTCTGTAGTAGACATTTTTGGGCAATTTGTAACACGCAAACTTTGTCAAGAAACTATTTTTCTCAAGAAAAATGTATCAAACAGAGTGAGTGTATAGGGAATTGCTCGGTTCGGTAATTCTTTGCTTGATTGTCTAATCGATTTCCATCCAATTGAAGAAGTCACTATCTCAGACCTTCGCCTAAAGCCCTGAGCCTCGACCTTATCAAGTGCTTTTCCAATAGAATCCTGTTGCCAACAACTCTCCCCACCCCGCACTTCTAATATACGACAGGCTTTTCGCGTGTTAGATTTCAACAAGATCGCCAACGTTAGGGAGAGAATGGAGTTATCTTCATCAGAAACTATTTTCCTCAGTTTCTTTTTTTCACGCTAAGAAGAATTAGTCGTAAATATCGAAGAGAACTGTTTAGAATTATGAACGCTTGTATTCATCGATTGTATTCGAACTTTTTCAAGTCACGAAGGCTTGACTAATCGTAAGTCGGATGAGTCCCCTCGTACGAAAACCAACAGATGCAGAATGAAAAACAAATTTAAGCCGTAACGATATGTCGTATCGATTATTCATAGTAACGTGACATATTCTCTCGCATCACGTCAGCATAGCATTAACAGTTTTAATCATATTGTTCCTTGACAGTTTGAAAATTGGTGTTCATCACTTGCCAAGACACTGACTTAAAGATTACATGTGTAGTTTTCACGTACGAAATTATCTGCATTTTGTCGTAGCAGTAAGAATATATTCGGTATGTTTTGGGTAGCCCAGAGTCCCACAGTAATCAACTGAAGCCTCCGACAGTTCAGCTGTCCCAGTCTTCCTACAGTGACCGTTATGTATTGTCCCGAAATAAACAGTCACAAACGTAGTGCACGTTTCTCGCCCTAGTTACCTGTGAGTTATTGTGTCAGTCTCGAAATCCTATACCCTCAGAAGTCTGTCGTCAAAGACTATAGACTCAGCTGTAATCACATGTCGTCCTGTTCTATTGTATTCAGCAAATGTGTCAGAGCGTAGAGTGAATTTTTGATAGTACGTTAATTCTGCAGGGAACCCGCGCAGGATACTTGAAGGAGATTTATTAAATCAATCACAATAACAAATTATGTAATACAATTGAACCTCAGGGTGAATAATACCTTGAC
Source organism: Neodiprion pinetum (assembly GCF_021155775.2). Taxonomy (NCBI): domain Eukaryota; kingdom Metazoa; phylum Arthropoda; class Insecta; order Hymenoptera; family Diprionidae; genus Neodiprion; species Neodiprion pinetum. The sequence continues at coordinate 43,573,872 of NC_060234.1, forward strand.
ATAGTAGTCAGAGACCACAGATTTTCCCGGTAATAGAAAGTTTTTTTTCTTTCGTTGCGCATCAAGAGAAGAGTACTGTCACAGGGAGGAGGATTGGAAACGGAAGTGTAAAAAAAAAAAAAAATGGAGGGAGGAAGAAAGAAAGGAAGGAAGGAAGGAAGCTGGCTTCGGCTCGGCTTACAATGATCAGCCAGGCTTCTATAGCCGAGCACATATTGTCAGCTCAGCCAAAAGTGAAATGACTCGGAATCCCAATACTTTTGGAAGGTCAGAGCCTGGCACGTAGCTTTGCGGGCTGTTATTTCGGGACTCAAGCGTTGACCAGCATCGCAGTGTAATAGTGAGTAGATGGCGACGGCGCGGCTACATCCTCGACGCGGCGATCACGACTTAAGACTCTTCAATCTCGATTGACTCCTCGACTTCCACGGATCTCTGAGACCTCACGTTCGACGAGGTCACCGATTTCACCGTTGACGAGGACTGGACCACCGATGATGATTGAATGCTCTGCACTGACTTCGAGGTCTTCACCGACTGGGACTGTACCGTTGCGGTTGACACTTTCGATGATTGCTGGACAAGGCTGGATGCGTTGTCGTCGACTGGTATATAGAATAGAATAGAATAGAATACAATAATAGTTATAGACAGATAGACAAGTAGATAGAAGGATATTTATTCGATCGCGGACATATGTAAAATAAAGAAAGAGGACCGTGAACCGAAACAATGGGATTAAGATTATACTAGCACTGGTCAAATTATAGCGCCATGGTTAACCCAGATTCGCACGTAGAGAGACAGGGAGAGAAAAGGAGTGTATACGAATTACGGGGATCCGCAAGGGGTGTAAATATACTTCATCAACTAGTATTGCAGGTAGCCCCTAAGTCTTCATTTACTTAGGAGAAGCAAAGTGAGCCTTGGATTGACTTTAACCGACAATTATGTATGTATTTACAGGCGTCTACACGCGAGTCCTCTATCGATCACCAATCCCTCATGTCATAATATAACATGACACTTTGAGGCGCGCTATAGCAACACTGACAGCAACAATTATGACCAGCAAATGACGGTGATAACATCTTTCTCGACCCTTATGCGATGCTTTTATCAATTCACTGCTACTGTTGGCACAAAATCGCTTCCGCGGTAGTCGGGATTTCGATAACGGGTTCCTGATATCCGGTAGGTGAACAAAAACCGGATACACATAACAGGACATACTCCGTAAGAATCACTTTTATACAGTAATAAATTTATAGTGTTTAGCTGTGAGCGGCTAGATGATAGAAACTTGTTAAAAATACAATACAAGCGAAGAAACCCCGCGAGGCTTTAATAAATGATACCTAGCGACGTGCTCATCGCAAAAAAAAACCGCTAAGAATCCACAAGCTTTTGTCCATCTCCACAGACAACCGAAAACTTCGCGTGATCTCATTAAACGGCTCCTAGGCACGCCATCGGAATTAAAAATGTTCAAAAAGTGAAGAAGCTGAATAAATCACAGCACAAGTAGATAGTAAAGACTCTATAAAGAGTTTATAGATCACTGATTAGCACTAAAACATTTTGAAACGAAGTATTACTCTCCAAAACGACATCACGAGAGTTATAAATCGTTTTCAGTAAATCTCGAATGATACTTAAATATAGTGTCATGATTTTTCTGTACCATGGTACTTACCTTTGGCGACTTCCATGATGATTTTTCTTTACGTATCAAGCTGACTGGCTCTAATTACTCGACGCGAATGATTTAGCGCGCACGGTTCTTCTCTCGGCAAGCTAATACGTGCGGATGAAAGTATAACTCGGACTGACTGGTCTACAGGGATGCTGTAAATGAGAATGCAGAGAACAATCAGACTCCGAGTTATTCTAAAACGGAGCTCCATGTGGGGGGGGGGGGGGGATACGAAGGAGAGGGGGAACTCCGTTTAGCTTGACCGTGCGCCAAGAGCAGATGGAATCTACCTACCTACCTATAATAGATTTCGAAATGACGCGGCTATCGTTGCTGGAAGCCTCTGACTGTACTCAATCGTAACTGATTGGTGAGTCAGAGTGTTTTCCTTGTATTGCTGTTACCAGTCCGATTACTGGTCCAATTGCATTGGATATTGCGTCAGGTGACCAGCAGATCAAAAGCTTTTAACATCTACGTTCAATTCAGCCGGACAAATTGTTAGCCTCGGCTTTGTGATTACATATCAACATCAACTGTGATTGCATTAGGTTTATCAGAAATCGCCTGTATACGATGTTTAATCAACATTGCTTAACTCTCTTACAATTAGGTCAGAATTCGTTAACCTAGAACATAAAATCTAGAAAAATAAATTATTTCACGTTTTCCCCAAGTCCAATGAAACCCTGTTCCTCGGAAATTTTCTACGCTATGGCCAAGTCACCTACAACCCCAAGTCTGCAGAGTGAGTGAAGGTTTTAGAGTCAGGTATATGAAACAGCTTAGGAAAAGTTATGAGATGGCGTAGCTGATGGTGTTAACTGGTTGAACCATTTTCTAAACGGTTCACCTCAGCTTTTTATATTTTACGATCGCCGGACTTGGCGAGTGTCCATAAACCGTCCAGACAGTGCAGAAAATCATGAGGTGAGAAAGACGCGATTCCGGCGAATGGCGAGCCAAACGACTGGCAACAGACGACAACACCAACGTCCTGCTATACCTATAACTAACGCTCATAAATACTAGTACTCGAGGAATATGACGCTCACGTCTCCCAAGAAAGCTTCATTTTCTCTGGCTGATGATGCTCCGCGAATGGCATCTATACGAGCAATTGCGGAGTCTCAATAAGTTATATTGCATATTTGTTACTCGTAAGTAGAATCGCATGACGAAGCGAGCAGAAATAGCTGAAAATTAATGGGAGAAGAATGTGTGTTTTCTGTTAGTCATCTTGAAGCGTGGAGTAAAAGACAGTTCAAAATATCACCAATGTTTATTCAGATTTCAATTAAGCATAGCAAGGACCGGCATAACTTGACCTGGATGAATTATATCATATGGAAAATGAAGCATTCAAAGTAAATAAACATATAATTAGCAATGTGAAGGAATTTTCAGGCGCCTTTAAAATCATTCTATTCAGTTTATTAGTTATCACTAACTCACTATAGTCACATAGAAGCTATCATATGACTGTTTCTTCAAAGGAGAGACTCGGCATGATTTGCCCACTTCGTATGCTCCAATTTCAATCTCTTCATTGTCTGCTAAAATTACACTTCCCGTGCTTAAAAGCGTCGCAAGGACAAGCTTAGTAAATTCTAGTTCAGGTGAACTCGTAAATTAGTTAACTTGACTGTGAAATTCTGAGCATGTAATTAGAAACGTAGGAGAGAACTTGCAGCTCAGTGCCGATGCCATGCGGATGGCCGTGAACCAAAACCTTGCTACGGAATTAAGCTGCCACGTGAGTCACCTTTTGCACTTTGGAATACTTTTAAATGGATTGAGAGAATAGTAAATTACCGGCGATCGTTTTGCGAAAATGCAAGGTAATATAATCCCAGGTAGTATTGTCCTGGCGCTCAAGCGTAATTGAGACTTTTTCTACTATATCCAACTGCCGGGGTAAAAGATCAATCAGATTAAAAATGAAGTATGTAATGTGTAAGCCTGCGACGGCGAAAAGTGAACCGGCTCTGGATGCTCAACCAAATTTCAACCTTGTCAGTATCACGAGATCATTACAGTTCTTTGGAATTCATGTCAAACAATCAATTAACCGTCCAAAATCTCCCTCGGCAGTCAGGCATAGATATGTATACAGTATTATATTTAATTAGTAGAGAATTCTACGGTTCCAGCAGACTGGCTTAAGCCTTGGGTCACGGGCTTGGTGCAGATCAGTTGTCCTAATGCTTGCGATCAGTCAGAGGTAGATTTACAACGGTGTCAGGATATCCAAGGCATACCTCAATTTTAATTAATTTATTACTACGCGTTAGGACTCCGCAGAAATAGCAGCACTTGTCGGATATGGGATTAATGAAATTGGAAAAAAAATTACCCACATATGATTCTCCGTCTTAATGACCCAAGCATATAAATTTGCAGTTTAATTAGCACTATTATTTTTTTTTCAGAGAGCTACAACTTTTTTTCGTTACAATTCCGCTTCGAATGTTGTGTTAAAGATTATTGAAAAAATTTTAAATTACTGGATAAGTACTAAAAAATGGTAACACCAAAAAAAGCGAATAACCATTACTACCTAATGGTACGATAACTTTATTTTTATCATGTAACGTCGTTATTCGCGCCTTGTATGTACGCCTTCATAGAAACAGCGAATAATATTCAGTACTTGAAAGTTTTCGGCTGGTGCAGGTATGATGTCCTATCGTTGAAATATTCTAAAAGTGATCCCATTATTCCTTCAAAAAATAATTGTCATTTCCTGTCATCTGAGGACGAAAAAAAAAATGATATTTCAAGTTGCAACCACTTTACACTTCGGCGCCAAAATGCATACTTTTTTTACACTCTCCTTTGTCACGTAGGCAAACAATTCATAAGCTGATAAATAATCTACATGCTTTGTATCGTTGCATCTGAATCTAGTAAATGATCCATGAGTTTACCAATTTGTTGAAATAGTGGCGTTAGGATCTCTTCTCTTTCCTAAGTTTATAATTAAAGTGATCCGGGAGCGACCCGGTGAGTGCCTTTGGTATGTAACGTGAAAAATCTATATTTAGCAGAGAAATCTGCGGCTGCAAAGCTTCCTTTGCCTGGTGTGTAAGATATTGGTATCGCTAATATTCTCTGTAATCGATACGCATACACCGTATGTTGTGAAGTTAGAAGAAGTAAAAATACACAAAATTCTCAATATTGGGAGGTGTCGTAGAAACACGTGGCGAAAATTTACAATTTATTCGGTGGCTTTGCAAAACATCTCATATTTTTCTCAATTCGAAGCAGCTCTACTGTGCCACTTGGCCTCCGCAGAGCTTTCAATAAATTATTCGACAGCTCTGGTAATTCTGGACGTCAACATTGAAGTAACGACAGAGCTCGAATATTGCTCCCTCGATAAAGATTTCAGGATTATTGTACGACCTACGCTCAAGTGTACCTTGGAAAAAGCAGGCCACCTGCTGCAATGTGAGAATGGATTCTAATTGTAAAACGATATCCCTCAGACGAGGGTAATTTTCGGTAAGGGTATACTCACTTCTAACATGCATACCCTGTCAGACACACCGTCATCTCATAGATACAACTGTAGATACGTACGTAAGCATGTTTGCGAAAACTGCGCAGATGCTTGCTTAAGAACCTCTTGTCAGGTCTATACCTAAGACAAACTCTTGCTTTCACGGTCCCCGAGGTATTCGCTTTGTGTTATTCGAGATATATTTAAACTTGGATGGTATCCAGATACCGAGTCTCGTCAAACAATCGTGAATGTGTTCTCTCCGTGTTCCTAATCGCGCCTTGAATCAGGCTTGCACCCTAATTTGCCCCCTACATGCACTTTCATATCGCTTCGAATCCATCAGTTGTGTGTATCAAGTCGCTCTCGAGTCGTCACTCGTCGACCAACAATGTTTACGGTATCCAGCCGGGGTAGGACTTAAGGTGGGCTTGGTGCGGTTGAAAAAAATTATGGTAAAAAAATTCTTTGAATAATGCGTCTCTATCTATCGACGGAATTCTCGACTGTAAGTAGTACGTTTCGACTCTCCCAAGTATCACTTCGAAGGAGTTCATTCTATCGAGAGATGAGAGAATCGAAACTGCTTCTTATAAGAATATATTGTACGCCCATCTTTCCGAATCAAGCTCAACTAGCGATCCGTTATTTCGGTGCAGCATGTGGACGCCGTATTTGTTGTCCGTAAGAAGTAGCTGTTGTAGTTGGTGAAACTTGAAAAAGTTCATCATCAAAAAAAAAATATAATATCGTGATCCTCACAGATGATTTGAGAAAGGGGAATTCCACTAGCTCGCCTAACGTCAAGCCGCTGATCCCTTTGAAGCTTTGAAACTTTAAACCTTTAAATCTTTGAGCTTTTAAACCCCTAAGCTATCGCACCTGCGAATCCTGCAGTTTACCTGCTAGAATCTATTTTACCGGGGGCCAGCAGCTCCGCGTCAAATATTCAAACACTTTCTCCCCATATTGTTCACATCACCTTCCATCCCTTCTGCGCGATAGAGGAAAAATATTTTCACGGAACAATGAAATAACGATCGGACGATAAAATGACTCGATCATCTTTACAGCAAAGTTGATCGATTATCCAATTATTATATCTATAAATTCATAGAATTAGGTAGATAAAAAAAGAGAAAGAGAGGAATTAAAATAGCTGAGGTTTGAATTACGCGGTGTTTGATCACTGAAATTTTCCTAGATTCAAGAACAATTTCGTGGTGAGTGATTTCAAAAGATACCATACCATAAGCTAATCTTATCTCTTATAGTATCGGCGAGTTATCGTCAATTTCAGCAATATACGAACAAGTAACCGCACATCCATGCAATTCTCATGACGAGATGGGTAAAGTGATCTCGATAGTTTGCTTCCCCGTTTGCTTCGAACATCAAAGTTCACCGTTATCGACAGAAACCGTATAGTTTCGCGCACATAGACTTGATTTTGTCCGCTTTGAACTTGGAAGTTAGAGACCATTACCTCTACTACAGGCTATTAAGGAGCTTCGAATATATGGCCCTTTGTAAACTCTCCATTCAAGCCCATACATGTATTGAAAGGTTTTCGCTGTACCTTATTAGTTCAACTGGATAACAAACTCCAAGCAAATTCTACCCTTAAATTAAATCGTATTATTTATAGTTTGCCTTGATTTGAGATTTTACGTCATTCACCGATATCTCCTCACTTATGTAACCTTTGTGCAAAGTCTGCATCCTTGTGACGCGTACAATTGAGGAGGTATTGGGGGAAAAAAAAGTACGACGAATTGTGAAATCTGCCGTTCGATTGTCTACCGTCGATGCCCCGGCTCCTAACCGGATACCATAATGATTGAGTGGTGAAAAGGTGATCTTCGAATGGAATCGAATTGACAAGGGACTGCAGGAGAGCCAGGAATCCAGGATCCGGCGTGGCTGTATATAAATAGCTCGAGATTGCGCGTCGAGCTTTTTCTTATTCACATTATTTCCGAACGCCTGTATAACATTTGGGACGTATACTGAATCATCGTGAATTTTTTATTTTGGTTCCGAGCACATAAAGAATAATGTCAAAGTAAATATATATTCATTCCGAGGGTATTGCAAATCCGGTGCGTATGACAATAGTACGCATAACCATTACAGTGGAAAGATCCGTGCGACTGTTGAAACTAAAAGACAATGAATGCAACGATAAATTGCCAAGTCTAGGACAAAAGCGTCGTTTTTTGTCATTCTCCTTTATGTATTCAAGGCGGTCAGCTAGCCAAAAACTGTGTAAAACGGTGCTCGTCCACCGCTTGATAAAGGATTCATGACGTTATTAAGAAAAGTGGAGATAATAGCACACAAAGACTGATTCATAAAGTGTTCAGTGACTCAGATCTTATGAATGCGTTATGACAGCACCGGATCTAGGGGGGGGGGGGGGGGGGGAGGGGGGGGGGCCCTTGCCCCAGGCGGCAATTTCATGGGGCGGCAAAAAAGAAGAAAGCGAGTTAGCGGATCGCGAACACATTTGCCCAAGAGAATGATTTGCCTGGTAATAGAATATAGGAAAAAATTTGCACATACTTACTTCACATGTATACCTGGAGGTTCTTTCATGAAATTGTTCGGCTTCCATCATTCATGAACGAATAGAGGTGAGAAAACGGGTTCTCTTAGGATGAATGTGTTGTTTACATATCAACCCACAACATATATCTCCAGAATTTTCGTGTAGGTTGATTTATTATTCAAACAAATCTCATTGAAAAGAAATTTTTTGTTAGGATTCATGCTGCTTTTACCATCATATTTAAGAAAAAGATGGAAAATTCTGAACATACAATTAATATCTGCCAGTTCATTTCTGAATCGTCATGCGGTAAATGTTCATTTCCGAATGAATCACTTATATCCGTTAAAGATATAATTTACAAATAAAAAATTACAGAAATTGATTTTCAGCGAGCACTCTGATTCTATTCATTCACAATATTACAAATCATTTTTCAACAGATATTCTTGCCATTTTTCACGTTTTTTTTCCATTTGAACGCTTACCACCTGAGTCTTTACCGCGGCATCTACCGTGCATGGAATATCGCAGAATATTCAATCAACGATATCTCGTTCCATATACCATGTAGTAAAAATAAATACCACATGAGGTTTTAAGTGTTTGCCGTTCGTAAAACAATCAATCAAGTTCTAATATTTTATCTTAGTTCTACTACAAGTCATCGACCTTTTTGTTTTCCCAAACGTATTATTACGTGACTTGGTTGCGCAATAAATAATTCGATTCGTTCTTCAACTCCGCACTGTCATTACTTTTCTGAAATACCTGAATCAATTTCCAGTTCTTAAAAAAGAAAATTGAGTTGACAAATTGATTAAGTTAGTGCTAGAGGGTTGCAGCCTTGGATCTTTCCCCCTTGAAAACATCTTACATCCGACGCTGCGTTATGATTAGAAACAAGGGGGACGAGAAAATTGAAGACACTTTTGACTCAAGACACAATTTCTAATATTATAGAGCACCGATATTGCAAAAGAAGCTGCGATCGAAAAATGCGCACATCTATGCGTATCAGAGTTAGGTTACTTAGGTATGTACAGAGCTCACGCGGCATGGATAAGTCGCTGCATATTTTCATTCTGAAAGTGAAATTGGAACCTAATTGGTTGGAAATCGAGAAGCAACGAGTGGCGCATTTAGTCATGCGTAAGATTTAACCCCCGATGGGGGCGGAAGCCGACGAAGGGCGGGCGGGTCGACGCGAAGGGAGGAAAAACGATATTTATATATCGAGGAATTGAACCTGCGAGCGGGTGAATCGAAGGGCGAAGCGGCGGATGAAAACGAATACCTCGTACGCACTGACATACCTGTGTACACTTGGCCGCAGTGATCCTCGACGAGTAATTTATTCGACGAGTCGGTTACGTTGGCAATGGAGAATCAGACCGCAGCGCCACCGCTGATCGGCTGCGAGGACGGTAACCCAGGTCGGTCTCTCCGATTTCATTTCTTTTGTAATATGTTACAGTAGACTAAGAACTATGCGACGCGTATTTTTTTATCTGCCAAACACCTTAAGGGGGTGAAACCGTCCTCCAAAGTAAGGCATCTCAAAGGATGATTTGAAAGTTTCTTTTTTTCCCACTGAGAAAATTACATTTTTCATTTCTCGTTGTGAGAAAACTTTTACAGTTGCATTGGTTGGAAAATGTTATGTTCTCTTGGGTGAAACTGCAAAATCACCCCTTAGCAGGCTTTACTTCGGAGGGTGGTTCCACCCTGTTAAAGTGTTTAATGGCACGTAAAAAAAAAACACGCGTCCTGGGTTACCATCCTTGTCAGAATCACTGCGGGAAAGTATACTTTCTCTTCTCGTACATGTTCAAGTGCGCAAAAGTGAATTGCGTTGCTGACGCGGCTGCTCTTGGCTGCTGTTTATCAGATCTGAATACCCCTTCGACTATGCGATATTCCAACAATAACCAGCAAAACATACTCGTACATGATACGTTATATAAGTATACGCCGGTGGTAATTTATTTTGAAGTGCGGTAAAAACTGTACACCATGCGTCAGAAAAGTCTTGTAATCTTTGATTTACTCTCCACTTAATTGCATGGTCATAGGCTAGCGCAAGCATTGAACGATAAGGCAAATAATTTCTCTGATTCTGCCATCCCTTCAGAAACAGCAACGTGTCCGTTTCGGGGGAAAGATCGCCCTTCGACGGATCCTGCTGTAGCGCCCAAGGCGGAGCGGAGAGCACGGATAACAGCGACGTGGAGGAAGTGCCCAAATACCGCGTCGTACTTCTCGGTGATTCGGGGGTCGGGAAAACTGCCCTCGTCTCTCAGTTTATGACCAGCGAGTACATGAACACCTATGATGCCAGTCTGGGTACGTTGACTCTGAATTCAAGTAACATAAAAAAATAAAAACATAAAATAAAATGTCGGTCAGATACTGGAGAAATAATTTTCTCGTGTGAGAGTTCAAAATTACACGAATAATCGACAGCGTCATTTTCTGCATGATAACTGATCGTGAATATATTATTCGGTTGTGAGCAGTGTGGACCTCTGAATGCCGTTTACAAAATTCTAAATTTAAATACAATGTAAAAAAAAGTAGAAATGATAAGACTCGTGAGTAATAACAATGGTCTGCAACCAAAATACTGCACAGGTTTTTTATGCTGTTTTTTTTTTATAGATTTTAACTCACTGAGACGAGGAAAAATACTCGAAAAGTTCCATCGCCTCAGGTTTTATGTTAAATTTGTTTTTTGTAGTTTTATTTAGAGCGAAACTCCCGTTTAATTCGAAATCTGGTATCCTATTCTTGATTCTAAAAAACCTATACAAAATTGATTTCTTACTTACATTTAATATCGATTAGAGCGAGACTCGAGTATAAATACGAACAGGGAAGCAGAAAATGGAAAGCGCAAGCTCGTTCGGAGGTGTATCACGGAGTAGAAGAAAAGGTTTCATAGGCGAAAAGAATGAACACAAAATATTGAATACATCTGATGAAGAGATTGTTTGTTTAATTTTATAAGAAATATTGTTTAGTTCGTTGTAATAAAATAGTGGTTTTTTCATTACTGTTATACTTTTTTTATCCAAACCCTTTGTATTTTTTCAAGAATACTGTACGTGATGGAGGAAAATGAAAGTCATTTTATGATTCAGTACACTCGAAAACATAATATTTACCAAAAACATCCCATGCAACTGAAAAAAATATTTTTTTTGCAAACCTGTGTATTATTTTGACCGTTCTCTGGACACGCGTATTGTGCCCGACCGCTTAATAAACTCGGCAACGTAGGTATTATACCACTATAAGCGGTTGATAAATTGCATTAACAGTCTGAGGTGAATCACACTCGTGAATTACTGCAAGTTCTCTGACGTGGGACCAACTCTCGACGTATACCTATACAAGCACGTGTATACTCGTACAAGCATTATACATTCAATTTTCATTGCTTCGCGCATTCCGGCCGCGTGTTAAAATGCCTACTTGGAATACACTTGTAGCCTGTACGTACCTGTCTACTTAGTACCTTGATATATATGATAGACATCAGTTATTGTAGGCAAGTATTCGACCTAACGTAAGCCCGACGTTTCTGATTGCTCCGATTTATCTAGTTGCTCTATTAATTAAACAGCGGGGGCTTTGAGGTAGCAATGGTGCCAGGATTTAAGAGGCCGCAGTATAGTGCTGTCGGTGTTTCTGATTACACACGAAGAAGACCAATTTGCTACAGCCTTTGTGCTTTACTCGCTTCTGTTATGTCGAAGGAGCGAGACTCGAGTCGCAGGCCGTGAAACAAACATTTGCGAATGAAGCATTAAAGATGCAGGGCTAAATCTTGCAAAGTGATTACAACGCATTACGCATCGGTGGGCGCGAATTAAAGACAAAAGTGTCGATAATCCCGCTCATATTTCTTAAGAACCACCAAGCTGAACTCCCGCTGACCTTTTCAAAGTTTAACACCAAACCCCCATTATCGCATGCTGCGAAATTCTAACTATATCACCATTAAGGGGAGGTTCTAGTCCAGAGGCCCGAAAATGTGCGTAATTTCATGATTTTTTTTTGAGAGTACGTACGTATTTTTTTTAAAAAACTTTTGTGGCATTTATTTGTCTATATTTTAAAAAGTTTACAAAATTTTTTCGAGTAAAAATAATACATAATGACAGCTCCAGCCCTCACTGACGACGGTCGTGCGCGGCGGTGGACAGTGTGCGCGGGGCACTCTACAGCCCTGCCAAGTGATCCGAAACGAAAAAACCAAAAAAAATCATAAAGTAGATGAAATTTGGGGGGCCTTGTGAATTTCCGATTTTCAAAAAACCCTTTTTAGAAAAAATGGGGACCCTTTGAAAAAAAAACACCTTTTTTGCCTCTTTTTATTTGTTTTAACGTTGAAAAAAACAATACTAAACATTTTTTTTTGACAAAAAACACTTCCTGAAGGCCCCTTAAATTGAATAAGCTTTAATTTGAGCCGCCAAACGTCGAAATCGGTGTAGTCGTTGAAGCGGAATCGCGCCCCGCGCGCAAAAAAAAGGTGTTTCGAGAAAACCGCGTTTAAAGTTTAACGAAGAAAGAATCGTATATAATGTTTTTTTTTTACACTTTCATCTAATCAGCGATTCCCGCACCATACAGGACTCCTTCCTCATCTTCAAAAAGCATGTTTTGCTGAACTTTGGTGCTGGTTTTGTCAACTCTGGCCTTTTTCGCCAACACTGATAAATTCGCCTCCGCGTAATAAATAAATAAATTCGCGTTTCTACCTGTTTTTCGGTCGACGCGCTCTCTCGTCTATACGCTATAACTCGTAAAATCAATTAGATAGGGAAATATCCTTTTGCCTACACATTTTTAAGACCTTAAGGATGAAAATAAAGCAATACAAAAAAATAAGTTTTTTTGATCGATTTTGACTGGAACCTCCCCTTAAGGAATTATTTCCCGGATCTCGGTCAATGCTGGGAAGAGTTGATCTGCGGTGGTCGTTGGTGTTTCATTCGTTCGTTTCATTTAGTACTTATACGTATAAGTTCATTTTATAGAATCGATAACTATAATTACTTTATATGATCATTCCAATAAAACTTACCATTCAAAAATTGTCACCAGAATATTTCAGACTTTTTCGAAGAAAAAAATATCATCTACGACGATTCTCTGAAATTTCTTGTTTCCGTAAAACGAGTCCCAGACGACAGACGGATAGCTCAGGGATACTAACTATAAATCAGAAGGTTAATAAAGCGCGATATATAATCGCGGAGGAGAAGAACCCGTCAACGGTGACAATATATCTTCCGTTCTGGGTAAATTTACGGTGTGACGCCCATCGTGGTGATACGATTCATGAATTGCTTTCAGATGACGAATTTGGGGAGAAGACGGTCTCCATTCTACTCGACGAAGAGGAATCCGAAATGATATTCATCGATCATCCGAACGTGGAGATGAGCGTGAGTTATCTAGATACGGCATGAATAGTCGCGAATCCCATTCGAATGGGCTATGTCATTACATGTATGGATGTACAAGGCCTTACGCCGATATGGAGGTGTACACCTACAATAGACACCCATATGCCTATGTATATAAGGCCTATTATGGAATACGTTAGAATACGTGCCTACCTAGCACAGCGTCGGATTTATTAACCTTCGGATTACAATTCGACCGAAAATTCATTCCAGACCTGATCCATGCACAAAATAGCGTTTCTGATTTAGGAGCAGAGGATAAGGTGTTCGTTAACGGAACCAACGTGAGATAACATTCAAGTATTGATGAAATGCAGTCTTAGCCTCGCTTTATGTTAGTTGTTCCACGGTAGGGATTAGATCGGTCAACGCGAATTTTGAGTCTAGGTTCTAGATGTCAAATTTTGCTTTCTTCTACGTAATTTATAAACGAAGAAATAGTTCAATTAGATAAAGTTTGTTTTTCGTAGAAACCAGAAGGGTATTTCGGATTCAAAGAAAAATTACCTACTTTCTCAACCATTTGTTGTAAATAACAATTGAATAAACTTCACTTTTGCATTTAAATCACTTTCATTAAAAAATAATAATTAATAACATTCTAAGAATGTAGAAGAATTGACAAACAAAGTTTAAAAATGAACTTTTAAACTTCTATTTTCGCATGAACGTTCTCGTATCAAACCTGAACCTAATCTCTCTGCCTGATAACGTAATAACGGTAAAGTCCATCACACCTTGGTGAAAACATTTTCCTTTCTTTTCCACACAGGCACCAATATTAGCTATCAATCAAAAACTTCAAGACTTATTTATCAACGTAAATAAGACAAAAATAAACTACAATAAAAAAAAATAAATAAATAAATAATAAATTACAAGTAATAAATAAAGGTTTTGGGTATTATTTGACGTATAAAATCGAAATTTATCCATGACAATAGAAATGCAAAAAAAAAAAAAAAAAATCGGCTGACCTGTGTTATTTGGCTCTGTACTACCGGATAATGCGCATTTCTTGGTAAAAGAGGTGCGTAGATTTATAATTCTGTAGCTCCGCAGCAAAGGCCGTTACAATCATAATTTATTACACTTTGTACCGAAAGTTTTACCTTACTTCAGAAAAATTCTCTTACATGCGGTAAATCGTTGATTATTATCTGCTTTTCATGAGGGATTAATTACCTTCGTTAGTGGGGCCACAATTAAGCCCACATTTGCAGGATATCTCATTTCTTGTTCTCTTGAGAGTCGAACGGGATTCGGGTATTGACCAAAGTACGCACAGGTATAATGAAAATTGAAGCGAACGTGCGTCCTAGTAATTTCTTACAGTCTGAGCACGCAACGCCCACGCTTTTGGATACAAATAGAGTTTTGAGGTTGAAAGTATGTCTTGTAAATTAGGCTGGCAGTCCGCGGAGTACAACAATATATATATATCCGTACGCAAAGGTGCGCAGAGCCCGCAATAAACCAGCGAGAATGTGGAATAGGACAATCTTACGTACATTACAGCTATGAAATATGCAGGGATGCTTATGTGCGGAAAAAGGTTCCTCAAAGTGAACAAAAAATCCTTTTCGTCTCACCTAAGCTTCAAACCTAATTCACACACAAAATCCAGACGCCAGCACATTACACTTGATGTCGCTTTTCTTTCTCCGCGTGTAATATAGTGAGATATTACATATATTTGAATATTAAATTGAACGCCAGCCTGGGATATGTAATTGAGTCGAAATCTGGAAAAATAGAAAGAAATGTATGAGAAAAAGAAGAAACGGTAAAAGACAAAGAAAAAGAAATACCTCGTCATCACCTGCACCGTTTCAGGAGAGTAGGCATCAAAAAAATTCGAAATTTTTCATTTCTTTTTTTTTTCTACTCTGATATTACAATGTCTTCTCAACACGTTGGCGTAAGGAAAACTGAAGAATTCGCAAAATTGATTTCCCGGGGACTAGGAAGGCTTTGACGGTTGAAAATGGGGTAAACATTCAATTGACGTTTATGAACAATTGAAAAAAGTTATCTAATTTTTCTTATTTTGAAGTCATTTGTCACATTTTTTATAGTGAATATCAATGGTATTTGTAAAAAAACGCACTCGTTTTTCTCAAATCAACGTTTCTCATTAATTTTCCACGACAACTCCAGAACGCAGTGAGATATCGCCGTGTTCTTTTTTTTGAAATACAGCTAATAACTTTCTCCACAAACCGAATCAACGTCTGCGTAAAAAAAACAATTCAGTATTGTTGTTATTACAGCAAATGTCATTCACTTTTCGATGTTTCTCAAATTTTGATCGCCTTTTTTTTAATTTCTATTTTTTCAAAAAACTTTGGTACACTCTGTTGAGAAACATCCCACGAAGAGAATGGCGCTTAAAAATTGCCGTAAACTGTAACCGTTCACTCGGAATCGTGGCAATAAGGGAGCAGCGCACGAGACGCGTGGTCTTATTTATCCGCCCGTATCTCCCTTAAATATTCAAATTCTTCAAACTTTGACCACTGAATTTTATAGCCAAAACTCCAATAAAAATGTCGCAAAAAACTAAATATACGTATGTTGTTTCTGTTCTTCGCAAATGCCATTTGAATTTTATCCAATGTTAGGCCTATTTTCGCCACCTGTTCTCCTTAAATCCTCTACAGGAATTTACGGACAAGGGGACGTAGTAGGCTAGCTATTCACCAGGAATCATGGGTGTTAGAGAGTAGAGCGATTCTTTTGTACCTCGATTCAGCGCGTAGCATTAATCGATCACTCGATGAGAGCGTTGACTTGTAATGTTACCACACTCGCCGGAATTTCGTTCAACTCAATTCACACCTTCGATATTCCATGGAAGAGAAATAGGAAAACTAACATTGATACGTTATTCACGCTCGTGACTTGATGCAATTATACTTACTTATTAAATTATTTATAAAGTCGACTTACCGAATATCCAGAAATTTCAGAATTACACAATTCGACTTAATGTGGAGATAATCAGTGTCCCTGTCGTGAAAAAATGTTTTCATGACAAAGTTTGCAGAAATTTCTCGTCTAATCATTACTGAAAATATCTCAGTTTCCCTAATATTTATATCTCGTGCCTGCGTCTGGTTCTCCGATCAGACCATTCAATTTTTCGTCCGAGAGCCCGAAAGATACGAGAATAGGCAAGTTGATAGAATAATGTATGTAACGAAATTCAAACATCAGTTTCAAATATTGAGTTTCGTTTTCACGTGCATTGTAATGTAAGATGGGTTTTGCGAAGAGACGGGCTGAATTTAGAGCGATGGAATATTAAAGGCGCACGTGAACAGTATTGAAATATCAATATTTTCAATTTTCAGGTGGAAAACTCTTTATCGACGTACGAGCCACACGCCTGCATAGTTATTTACTCGATAGTATCACGTGCTAGTTTCGAAGTGGCCGAAGAGATCCTTAACTATCTATGGCGAGAGCATTTCACCCAGGAACGCGCTGTCATCGTTGTTGGAAACAAGGCTGACCTGGCCCGAAGCCGGACAATCACAGCCAACGGTGAGTTGCTTATTCAGTACTAGTCGTGCCTCCACCCGTCCTTGCCGACTGATTTATAGGTGAGTAATCTGAGATTTTTGTCAATAGCGTGATAAATCGGTATAACTTTTATACACTGGAAAGCAGTTGATTTATTCGTAGCCAACTTAACAACCGCCTTAACTCGACTCTGTAGTATTGACAATTTTTTTTTTTTGTTTCTTTTTTTTGCGTTCTTAATAACGACGAACGTTGTCCGTGCGTTGCTCGCGTTCTTATACGCTGCAGTGGTTGCCTGTATAATCCGGATCGAATTCCGATGCGTTTTTCACAGAGGGTAAGCAGCTTGCTACTTCGAGGGAGTGTAAATTCATAGAAACGTCGAGTGGCATTCAGCACAACGTCGACGAGCTCCTCGTCGGGGTCCTTAAGCAGATCCGACTGCGGGAGTCCCGGGACAAGAAACTGCGTCGTCAGGGCAGCAAGGGAAAAATGCTGGTTAAGCTGCACGCGAGCAAAACAGCCCTCAGCCTGAATCTTGCCCGTGAAATATTAAGCAAGATGTGTATTAATGACACGAAGAGCAAGAGCTGCGAGAACCTCCACGTCTTGTGAAGTATCGCCTAGCTCAACGTAAGCCCAATTAAGTACACCTACCGATTCGTTGAAATCGTTCAAGTTTGAACAGCCGTTAAAAGGCAGGATTTAACATTGTTTCTTAATTTTCGACTTCGATTATCGCGATGATTGAAAACTGTTATTTCGAGCATCAGTATTCTTGGGCGAAGCTGCATGGTTTTATTTACCTTGGAGAATTGTTATCGTTGCAGAAAGTGTCCACCATGCGTACGACGGAGATTTAAGAATTCCTAAGCAAGTAAATAGTTTGTGCAAAAGCTTTGGATGGATCGGAAAACGGGCAGCTAAATATTCTTCTCCAAAGCTTTTTGCGATTTATAATTTGATCGCACCTACCAAATCACCACGTTGTTAACCGTATTTCCAAACAATTTCAGACGAATCGTGCGCAGCGAATATCTCCAAAAAAACAAACACAGGATTCATATTGATATTTTGGTAAATCAAATTAAAAAGCACTTTTCGACTACCCAAACATATATTTTACCCGGATGCCATTGTACGCTTCCTTCCGAAGAAACGTCGACTATCGAAAACATTCAGGTCCAAAGACTGTAGTTCTTTTTCATTACACGTGAAATTTTGGCATGTACATACATGAGCCATACATTTCGCATATCCTCATCCCAGGCTCTTCCCTCTCACTCTCTCACCCCGATTTTCCCAATGTTTTATATCCGAACTTTTTGCGGTGGTTTCAATATCACCGAAGCTGTACTACGCAGCTCTCATGCCTACAAATACACCCTCGCGAGACGGTAAGCAGGTATTACGTACTCTGAGCAGTGAGGGGAACTTTTCCCCGCGACAATGCTTGATGCAATAAAATGTAATAAATCGTAACTTCCACACAACTGTAGCGGCGAGTGACGCAAGTGTGTGTACGCACGCTGTATATACGTATAAGCCCTCCGTGCCGCCTTTCCTCTCCCCCTACCCCTACCAAGTCTTCTTTAATTTGAAGTAAGTATATTGTATCCGTCTTATACCCTTGTACATTAAAGCGATATCCACTCCATCGCACATTCGCTGATTGCTATTTAATTAATTCTTGCTCGTTACTCGACGCCGTTCCACCCCCACTCTTGCCAGGCATCTTTTCGACACTTACACTTGTACCTGCAGACAATCTTCAAATTCTCGTCAATTCAACGCGGCTGAACCGAGGTTCAGGGACTAAAGGCCCTGTTCGAGATTACGTGTAATTTCACTGATTGTAAGCAAAAATTAGTCCGTGATATGGCTTGTATGATATAACGATCAGTAACGGGAATAATTGTCATTATACCGGTATCAAATTTACGACATGCAAATCTTTTGTCTAAGCTCTTGTACTGTCTTGCAACGCAGCTTTGCGTATCGTCATTTAGTTTTTCTATTTGCTTAATAATCTGTGTATTTTTAATTAGGAACTAACAAACTTTCCTCGATTTAAACATCACAATACTGCCTTCTCTCGAAATATAAAAATTAAGTCTCGTGACCTCTTGCGTTGGACGTTGGATGACAAGATATATTTAATCGCTAACGGTCAATCCTCTAAGTGTATAAATAATTATTCATAATATTCATCAACATTACGCAGGTATTTGTAGTGCATCATCCTAAGACAAATGAGTCCGGGTATCATACCTTGCGTCGAGAGTTCATTACAATCATTACAGTTTATTAATCACAACTATTTTATATACCAATAATTAATGATATTTCATTTAAGGAACCAACGATGAATTCGCATGACGAAATCGTAGATTGTATGCGTATTGAAACGAACGGCAATTTGCCACCTAATCGTAAGTCTGTCTCAATGTTCGACGTTTCGTTTATCGACCAGTGTCATCGGTTACTCGTTTCTGATACATTGATGCCCATGCCATGTACCGACGAAACATACCTCATACATATATAATACCTATATCCATGCATACCTACATGGCTGGTGTAATACTCCGTCGAGTTTATAATGAGTTTCTTGAATCATCAACGGTATTGAAAAATAAGTCTCGCTGCGTGTATAGATACAATAATTCGTGTAAAGTAGACGTCTAATAACGCACCGCACACCTTATACACTTGTAACCTATTACTCAAATAATGTGTAAGGTACGCCTTTAAGATTGAATATTAAATGCAATCGTAAATGTAACGGGTGAGATTAAATTTTAGTAAGTGGTTCGCTTCATTCCCTGGTGAAAATTGTTTTTCTTGAAACCAATTACTTTTCAGAACTTTTTATCACACAACTTCGGTAAATTTACTGCTTGAAAATATCTTATAAATCCGGAATTTTATTCTGCGTGTATTTCTGAACGAAAAAAATCTCGTTTCAAAACATTTCCGCAACGTTTCGTGCGATTTTCTTTCCAAACGTCAAATTGCTTTTTTCTCTTCAAACCGCTGAATTTTTCCATTACCTGCAAAATCCTTGTTTATCATAACTTGATTACAATTCGCCAATAAGTTTCTATTCCACCAATAATACTATACGTCAATGTTTTAAATGGTAATACTGGCGAAACTACAGAACAACATTTCACTGGAGGTTTTTATCTATGCAAGGAAAGAAAGCTGCTTACCTCCCTTACAGGCTGCAGCGTTACGCCAATGTAGGGATTTGATTAGGTAAGAATGTATGTAGTAACGATTGAAACTGCGTAGAAAATTCCGAAAATTGAATCGATCTGCAATGCTCGTACAATGATCTCGTCTGTCAGCTCTTTGTTATTTTCCAAAGCGCAAAGCCGAAGAGCAACGTCCGTTACGCGGTTTGTCATTTAATTATTTCACTTTGTGAAAACGAGACGACAAAACATTCACGATTCCATGTGGGCAGGGACAAATCGTAAGGCATTCTATCTACCTTTCGCTGCGTAGGTAATAACACGGGCGTACGCAGGTTTATTTTCATCACTCTGTTAAACGGTTTAACACTGTTACCTGTGATTTCATTTAATTGTATTCATATTAAGACATTATATTATTTATCATGCATTATTATACATTGTCATGTATATATTAATTACATTGTGTTTACAGCTTCTGCTTCTTTTTTAGGAAGCAAGGTCTATCGATCAGATTTTTCATACGTTAAACCCGATTTTCCAAGCGTAATGTTAGTTTAATATTGATTTTGTATAATGGACATAAATCGAATACAAAACTTGATCATTGTTGTTAAAACAATGCCTACAAGTAGACACGGCCTAAATTATAATACGTGCCATATACATATACGCATAGAATGATTTATAAATCATAATCCAAGCAGCAATTATACTAATACGAATTATTATACACAGTATTAACGTTTGCAATACGTTAATAAGTACTTGAATAAAGGTTAAGCAGGCCTCTGAAAATACTTTCAACGTAGTTTTATGTTGCATTCAGGTCCTGAACTGCATAAGTGTAATATTGTCTGCATAGTCAATCTAGCTATAGACTATAGATTAAACACGATTTGAAGTCGATTTGAATCAGCTCGAACGAAACGAACGAAACATATTTCGAGCTAGACCGCATGGCTAATCGACAGTTCTATAATTTGTAATCTTCAGCGTAAGTTCATCTATATCAGAATCTGCAGCTATATTACACATTCCTGCGGAATGTTCACATAAAATTCAGGTTTTCTCTACTCATGCGCAATATTATAATTCTATATCCCCCCCCCCCCCCCCTCCGCCACTTGCAGATTCGTAACTCTCGAAAATTTTCTAATTATGAATACAAGGAAGTATTATGAAATTTGACGACGTAATGTGATACATAACTATGAAAAAAAAAAAAAATGGAATCTGGGATACAAAGTAGAATGGCCGAAATATCGACTTTTCAAAGAACCGAAAGTTATATAATTCCTAGCATAGTCGAATACATACATGTATGCAGAACGTAAGACGTAAGAAATAATTATACGTGTACAATATATGTATATGTTGGAGAAGGGTATTTAAATGGTACCTAAGTGTACGTATAAATCCAAATATTATTATTATTATTATCTGTGCAAGGTGCTCTACGTCTTCACTGCCTGTATATAGATATATCTCAAATATTCATTCTCCTCTCCCTCAAATAATACAGTTCGATATTAAATGCGTAATGCAGGATAATATGGTTATCCAGATGCCCATCTATATTACACTGCGCGTGTAATGATCTCGCCTCTAGTAAATTTACATTATATCAAGTATCCAACGTCATTCATCACATCTATTACGCTAAAAGTTTAATCTATTTTTATACACGCGTTACAAGTTTTACTTATTTACTACACCTGCAAGCATGGTAATTGTTGTAAGCACAAATTTTCTCCCAAACTGAGGTAAAAAGTGCGACGGGTCTCTTATTGTTAATTAAGTTGAGTACCCACTACAAGAAATTGATATATATATATATATATATATATATATATCATATTACACCTACATTTATATACGTAAACTATTGAACATTCGCAATTGAAACTTCAGGTTTCCCGAGATTCTTAATTAAGCCATAATCGTAGAAAGTTTTCTGGGCAGACAATGTGAGGTTTTTTTTATATATATAAGGTGATTTCCTTCAAGATGCATGTATGTTATTATAAAAATTCCAATCTCAATTTACATTCCAACAATATTCCGTTCAAAATCTTGCGTACTACCTGTCAAGCATGCGTATTTTAGAGTTCTATGTTCAAAAATGTACCTAACTGATGTGGTTCTGATTGTGAGTCGACTGATTGTAATTCGGCACCATCTGATTATGAGACGCCTCACATCCATTATACAGGGATAAATATTGACTGCGATGTAACACTGTATATTACACCTAATTCAGAAAATTCACACATCTGTCGTTCGATCAAACTTTCCTCAATCCTTCAATACGGCGGTTAGAGAATTATTTAGAATCTCATACAATAATGTATAGGTATATCATCTTATATTGAACAGCACCTGCATATCTACAATTGACAATCAAAATAATTTCTTAATTGAAGTCTATACACACTATGCATAGAATACGTATAAAAGAAGTCTGTAACAAACTCTGGTTGTTAACGTCAAAATAAAAGCGATATTCTGTGTCATATAATATACACACTGTGCGATTCCCTACTTCAATAGCGATTACTATCGGGTCATGTGCCCTATATTCGCCCTTTGCATTCATCTCCCTAAAGTATACATTTAAACTTTTAAACAGCTCGATAAAGTTGCAAAGATTTTCGGAAATTTCTTTCAAACCTCATGGCGCTGGTAGAGAATTACAGAAAACTGTTGCACCCCCAGACTCTTCAACTTGAAGGCGCCACTCAGACTGAATTTTCACGGGCAGCAAACAGTCGAGGCGCGCTAGATATTCACCTCAGACTACGCGGATGCTGCATGGATTTCCATGTAACTTTTTGCAATCTCTTTGAAATCGAATAAGAATCAAAGCCTAGACTAAAAATGCTGCCGTAGTATTTTGGTGCCGAGCGTTTCACCAAAAGGAATGACAATAAATTAGAGAAGCGTTACTAAGAGTCCCTGCAAAACGGACTCTAGCGCTACCTGGCGCGCAGTGGTTGCGAATTACCTATTTTCTTGGCATTTCACGGCAGCAAAATACTGCGGCAGCATTTTGCTGTCCGTGAAAATCTGGCCTCACCAAGTTACATACCTAACATACATTAGGCTGAAACTTAGGTTTGTTTTTGGGTTTGTTTTTGGGTAAGGGAAGCTGAAGGATCGTTGAGAAGTTGCTGCATTTTGCTATACCAACTGGATTTCACACTGAAATCGCACAAGACGAGTCGAAAAGTGCAGGCATTGAATAATCGTATTCAAACAAGAATAAAATACCCAAACGTGACCGACTGAACCTATTGACGTGATCACTTACCATCGAACACTGCCAAATTGCTACAATTACGGATGAGCATTTTGCCTACCTTACCAACCGAACTGGCACGAAAAATGCAGTTATACAATGATTGTTACTCAATGACGCGGCATAGTGAGAGCACTAGTGCTCTGTAGAGCTCTGTGGCGTCTGTGGTGGCAAGTGGTGGCAACTCGTGGTTCTTCCCAGAGTTGACAAAGTAGTTCGTGATTGTTACAGTATCAGACATGGCGCTCGCTGAAGTTTGCGGAGTAAATTCTTACTTGGATTTTAATTTACCCAGAAATAATGACAATTTTCAAGGGGAAATTGAAGCCTACAGCAAGAATTTCAGCAACAACTTGAATTTGGCTATGCCTCCGTTCGCAAACGTACGTATTATCTTTAATATTTGTCGAGTTTGACAGTTCCTTGTAAAGTGCATCATCATCACCGTTACCCTGTTCATGAATCGGCTGTTCAGTTACAAATACTGAGTACAGCATATTGAGCTGCCAAAAATTTGTGACATTTGCTGTTGCGTTCCTTTAATTCCCAAAACTTACACACTTCATAACTACTTATTCGGCACATAATTCGTACCATCCATCGATGATTGGCTAACCCTAACCTCTATTTAACCCATTTAAACATTAAACTAATCACCCAATAGCCGGCTGAAAATTTGTCTCGATTCTCGACCGATGAAAATGGAAGAAAATTGAAAATAAATTTCGATCATGGCACAACGACCCTTGGATTTCGTTACAAAGGTGGCGTCGTTCTTGCTGTGGATTCGCGTGCTACTGGTGGCCAATTTATTGGTAAGTTCAGCCGTAATTTTATTTTGTAGCCACGTCTTGTACCAGATACTCAAACAACATTTTTATGAATTGGACAATTACATTCTGATGTAAACTTAAATAAGGGGCGCAACCACTAGTGCATGAGTACGAGATAATAAAGACTATGACGATACACCATTTTGTCATTGCGATCCTAAATTGAAATAATTTTATACCTTGACATCCTTATTACAGCACAGGAGGAAATTTCAATCATTTTATATTCATTGCAGGGTCTCAGAGCATGAAGAAGATCGTTGAGATCAATGACTATCTTTTGGGAACACTAGCTGGTGGTGCTGCTGACTGCGTCTACTGGGATCGTGTCTTGGCAAAGCAATGCCGAATGTATGAGCTTAGAAACAGAGAACGAATCTCTGTTGCTGCTGCAAGCAAACTGATGTCCAACATGGTTTACAATTATAAAGGAATGGGCCTTTCTATGGGTATGTTGCGTTGGTTCATGAATTCATTAAGATGAATTGTCCTACGAACATCATAGTTTAAGATGAGATTTAGGTACTTGAATTAGTTAGAACATTGCACAATGTACAATTTGAATATAAATAATGTAATTTCAATCTCGGATAATACGAAAAACATTCACAATTCAAGCCATCGTTATATTCCCTCTGCTTGAATCCAGAAAAGTAACTGTCGAATTTATAATTCAGAATGCATAAAATTGCAACAAACTTTTATGTTTTTAAGTTTATGTATTGTGACGGGCATTTCCAACGGGTCCCAAATAAATGTCTCACGGCTTGGACTGGATCGGGATCCCGGACGATTACCCGACCAGCTCAAGAAATACCATGTTACAGCATATTCAAAACAAAGCGATGCATGATTATTTCATACATAGGCACACGACATTATTCCGTTTCATCCGAGGTTCTTCGTATTATCCGAGGATACACCTCGGTTAATGTGGTGTGCTGGGGTGAAATGGGTGTCTCAGATAATCGGAATCTCGGTTAATCGAAAATCAGCTAAGCGAGGTTCTAGTGTGTTATGATAGAGAAAATAAGTTTTTATTAATAAAATTGCCAATATTATTGTCACTAACAGGAATGATGATCGCCGGCTGGGATAAAAGAGGGCCTGGCTTATACTATGTTGATTCAGAAGGAACTCGAACAGCCGGTCAAGTGTTTAGTGTTGGTTCTGGCTCTGTATACGCCTTTGGCGTTTTGGATTCCGGTTACCACTGGGACTTGACAGATGAAGAAGCCTATGAATTAGGGAGAAGGTCCATTTACCATGCCACTCACAGGGATGCGTACTCTGGGGGTATAATACGAGGTAAGAGTGGCAGTTGTAATCGAATTCCCCAATTTGTTGTGAATTCCGATAATAATTACAATACAACTTTTGGATTAACCATGATTTTATTTATCACTCGATTGTAAATATATGTTAATTTCAGTTTATCACATGAAATCTACTGGATGGGTTCACATTTCCGACGAGGACTGCAAGGATCTTCATTACAAGTATCAGGAAGACAAAGAGAAGCTGAGAAATGTACGACAGTAATAAAATTTTCATTCAAGTGTATCCTCAAGAATATATTGTATTGCAAACAATCGTCATTTTGTAATTAATTAAAAGTTTTTTCGTATTGCATAAATTATACCTATATCTCAGATCTCTAACATAAAGTATATTCCATTGTAAATATACAGGTTCATTGATTTGTTGCTGAACGTGAGACCCCGATCAGAGAGAGTCGCTGATAAAACAGCTACGGGAGTCGCTTTCTCGTTCGGCAACAAATGAATGACGCTGTATGAATATTTATGTTATGCTTGCACTGTGATTCATATTGCAGTACTCCTCATTCCGATAATCAAAGTGCATATTTCATGAACAAATGATACGGACAAACGAAATAGATTAGTTGAGTCGTTATCGCAATTTGATTGATCAACAACAGTCAAAGTACATGTGATTATAAATTTAACATATTATCGACACGATACAATGTATCTGTGTTATTGCTGTGTTGACTGTTAAGTTTGGAAAAAAAAATTTACTCGTCTTTCTTTCCACTGAAAAAAAAAAATTAAAAAACGCAGATTGGCTGATTCGCACATAGTACCGCGAATCGCGTTGATATTGTGAGTGCCCTTGCGTCCGGCCGATCACGACTCGTCCTTTTCCATCGAATACGCGACTTTGCATAAGAACAGAGATCGTCTAACCGCGCTTTTTCCAGAAATATGTATCTATAGCTTTTTCGCCGTCTAGCCAAGAGTCGCTTTCGCGTCTCTCGTGCGGTCGTTCGGGTCCACTGAAATATAATTATTACAATTCATTGGTTTTGTCGCAGTGGGACGACATCGTAAATATCAATGACGTGAAATTTTTATTTTTTTTTATTTTGTAATAAAGTAAAAAATTTCCCGCGGAGCTCTCATTCCTCCTACAATCTGATAACTACACAGGGTTGAAATCTTGATGCATGAAGGGACACAGACGTGTTTCGAAAGGTCCACGTGGCGTAAATGCGTGACACCCACAACCACATTTACGGGATAACCGACGGCTGACGCGATTGGATGCCAACGCAACACGCTTCTTTGTCATAAACCCAGCAGCGCCTTCTGCTGCACACCAATTTCAATTGCTGCGTAGTGCTGCATAGACTGCAATCAACTGCGACGGCTGGACATACATAAGTATACTGCATACCAAGCGCCGTCGCGAACATATTGCAGCGTTTGAATACTACATAAAAATCTGTATCAACATATGCGACATTAACGATCGCCTACATACTTGCGTTACTCTACTTTGTACTGCTTTGTAGCACCGTGCCGTCAATTATGTCTGCCGCCGAAGAATGCTGCGAACTGAAAGGTGGACATCCCCCGGCAGGTAATTATCAAACGCATTTTCACACAATAACTTCACGAAAATCCGCCAAGCCCTGTTTACGGATAATCGAATCGCTTATTCATCCTTGTCATACATATGTGACAGGGCGCTCTATGTTGACGTTAACACTTTCGTAGCGTACTTTCAGAAATCTATACTTGTATGTATGTATGCCCGCGTGCCTTTTGTTACTCCGTGCATGCCAGTGTGAACTAACGTAGCTCTATTTTCCAATTCGTTTCTATACCATCGAAAATATCTTCTAATAGACGTCTTTCATTTATTTACAGTCAAAGCTGGTGGTATGAGAATAACCCAACATAAAACTCCCAGGGAGGACCGAGAAGCTAAGCCAAGCAAAGAATCTGAGGAGGCCAAACTCTCTACTAGGTAATTATCATACGGAACTACTCCAAATCTGTGGAAATTCATTCAAACCCTTTCACTGGCGATGATGCAAATGTTTGCGTCCTCTGCACAAATTGTCAATTATCTGTGTACTTATAGGAGTGTTTCAAGTATATGAAGAAAATAAGTGGCCGATTTACTAGGCATCTTTAGCACTAGTTATAGTGAGTTTTTTTCTCAGAACCGTGGAGTATTGCTACAAGAAGGTCGCACGTTAGGGTTTTACACTTCATATTTTTTTAAATATTTTTTCTTGTGTTTTGAACATTATGAGGTATAAACAACCTTCCGAAAGATTGGTCCATTTTTGTTTCCTACTTTAGACCTACCGTTCGTAGCACCTGACTCAAAATTTGATCCGTCAGTGAAGTGGTATATGATATTTTCTTCTTCCTTTACTCCGTATCCATTTATTGTAAATCTCAAATTTTTTATTCCAAGATTTTATTACACTGTTAGCAACCTTTCCTTTTCGTTTTTCAGTCCGCCAAAAACAATGATGATTAGTGGAGCTCCTGCAAGAGGAAATGCTGATTTTCCACCTGAAGCAGTGCAAAATTTCCACGGGAAGCCAGCTCCAACTCATGATGCTCGTG
Organism: Neodiprion pinetum; assembly: GCF_021155775.2. NCBI lineage: Eukaryota > Metazoa > Arthropoda > Insecta > Hymenoptera > Diprionidae > Neodiprion > Neodiprion pinetum. The sequence goes on from NC_060234.1 coordinate 43,601,859, forward strand.
CAGCTCACGCTCGTCCTAACATAATTCAGCAGCCAAGAAAGTAAAAATATTACTGAGTATAGCATCTTCATACTGATAACTGACGTAGCTGGACTAATGAAAAGCGAAAGAACTAGAGGGAGAAAAATGTGTGAAATTATTGTAATATCGCTATTTTAAAGTTGAATGAGAAAACGGCAGAAACAATTGAAATATCTTAATAATTTTTAATGATGTGAAGACGAAACGAAAGATATAAAACAAGTCATAATTTTTGAGAGATATATTTTTTTGAGTGACAAAACTCCTGAATACATAAGATATTCTTCGTTGAAACAACTCAATATTCTGCTGTCATATTTCAAATCCGTACTATTAAAAGAAAATATATATATATAAGGCTTTCGAAAATACGTAAAATGATGTGAGACCTTCTTCCAGACAGATGATAATTTTTAGTGGTGTTTGTGTTCAGTTTACTACTGAAGGCTTTGAGAGTTTATAATGGTGTTGGCTAAAAATTGGACAAGACATTTATTTTTTACGAAAAGGACATGCATGTCTGGCCTACGTGCTTAGATTATATGTATGTATGTATGTTGTATCAGAACCTTGGAGCATTCATGTTCTTTAATTACACGCTATTGTGTTTCTATCAGGTGTAACATATACTTGATTTACCTCTTAATATATAACCATACTTACGATTCACTCATGTGCTTCAATAATGCAAGTTTGGTTTTACAAGTGTGGATTATTTCTTTTCTTATTTTGGGACCAATACCGAACAGAAAGTCATTATTACGAGTTTATTCCAGCCTTTCGTTGTTTTATCTACTATGCGTTTGATGCGTTTATTATTACTATTGTTTTTTAATTTTCGAATATATAGGTATATGTATTTCCTTTCATGGTTCTCATTTCTGGTTATGGATTTACTTGGGCTAATTATATGCACGTTCGGTTTTATCGAAACACCTGTTTTTATTTTCATTTTAAATACACTGGTATCTAATTATATAAAAATAATTAGAGGTGATGTTAAATACTATGTTAATGATAAACAGATGAGGAATACTAATGTGTATTGATTGTGTGAAAAATGACAAATCATACAAAATATCTTGTAATTTATTTGTAATGATTCTGTCTTAAAAGATGAATAAAATAATTTTCCATACAATTAACTATTTTTCAAATGGACATGTTAATCATCATTTTAGATAATATAAAATTCTTCTGTTACGGTCTCAGTTGGTATTACTGAGTGGCACTGAGCATCGTCGTCATAGCAACCGTTATGTATCTCATAAATACAGTCCACATTGATGTGTCAACGGTTGAATGAAAAATACCTTCCACTCAAATCCCCTTGCTCATGTATAAAAATGTAATTGAAACTTTAGCTTTTATCGTTTATATTTGAAAATTTTTTGTCAAGATATTTGGTGATCTTTCTTATTCAATCTGCCCACCATACGACTCAACTATTGTCAAACATGTCTGGTAAAAGCAGTATGGAAAAGGTATCTGAAATCGACACACATGTCACTAAGCAGTATGACATTATTCGAAGGCTCGGCAAAGGGGTGAGTTCCAAACTTTATATTGTTTCATCATCTTTATAATTGCCCATTTCCACAAATTCCATTCGATTATAGCGATTCAATTTTCTGTGATTCGTCTGGTTCGTTCCATGGTAATGTAACGCTTGAAATTTCAGGCTTACGGAATCGTCTGGAAAGCAGTAGATAAACGGTCCAAAGAGACTGTAGCAGTGAAAAAGATTTTTGATGCATTCCGGAATCAAACAGATGCTCAACGTACCTTTCGTGAAATTATGTTCTTGTTGTCATTTGCTAACCATGAAAATATTATCCAACTCATAGGACTGCACAAGGCAAACAACAACAAGGACATTTACCTTGTCTTCGAATACATGGGTGAGATTTGTTTATCATCGTCAACTCGTATTCGATTCAATTATCAAGTTAATCAAAGAAATTGTTGTATCACGTGTATCGCTTTATTATTCACAGAAACTGATTTACACAATGTGATAAAACGGGGCAATATTTTGCAAGACATTCACAAGGTGTTCATAATGTACCAGCTTTTCAAGGCAATTAAATATATCCACTCGGGAAACGTGATACACAGAGATCTGAAGGTAATTTGTGCCTGCAGTTTATAGTACGCCAGGCAATCCTTAATTGTCTTGTCAACAATCTATCACTCTTATTTTCCAGCCATCTAACATTCTCCTTAATGCGCAATGTCACTGCAAAATTGCTGACTTTGGACTGGCTCGATCTGTTACTCAGATATGCGAAGGTGATAGGGAATCGGGAAGCGATCCGACACTCACGGATTATGTCGCCACTCGCTGGTACAGAGCGCCAGAGATCCTTATTGCATCGAAGCGGTAAGAATTTGAATCAGTTATAGCTATGAGATTGTCTTTGGCAGATGTGTATGTGTTTAAACTGATTCTATATCGCTAGTACGCTTCAGGTACACAAAAGGCATAGACATGTGGTCTTTGGGATGCATTTTAGGTGAAATGCTACTAGAAAAACCTCTTTTTCCTGGTTCCTCTACGATAAATCAGGTAGAAAGGATAATGGGGACTTTGCCACATCCTACAGAAGAAGGTAATAGACATTCGGATGTCGTCGTTATTCAATGTTTCCGTGGTTAAACGGTGGATGAAATTATATTTATAGAAAAAAAAAGTAACTCCTGATGAATATTTCTTTTGTTTTTTATTCAGATTTAAACTCCGTTAGCGCAGGATATGGTACAAATTTATTAGAGAAGACGCCCCCGGGTCCACGTCGCTCCATTAGAGAACTTCTGCCAAATGTTTCTGAGAGTGCAATAAATTTAATAAATAAATTGATTGTCTTCAATCCCAATCGCAGATTAACAGCAATTGAGGCTTTAGAACATCCGTATGTTGCTGAGTAAGTTTGTGCGTAATTTGTTAAGAACAAAGTGTCAAGATTAGTTTTCAAGATCTTATTTCAAATATTTGCAGTTTCCATACTAAAGGCAATGAGCCAGAAAGGGGATCGAACGTTGTACCTTTGCTCAGAGATGATGTACAGTTGTCGGTAGATGATTATAGAAACAAACTTTATGCTATGATGGACGAAAAGCACAAAAAACACAACAACATGTAAGTCTGACGTTTGTTATTCTGTCTTAACGGCAACTGGCAATGCCTGATCAGTTGAAATGTACATATGTACCATTCAACTTTCTTTCAGGTCGAAATCTAGGATCAGGAGGCTGTCAGAACACATTCGGAAGGAGACTAGCAGCGGTGTTGGTCAAGGAGATGGAACCGCGAAAAAAGGTCTTCATTTATCGTATGAGGATCTACGCAAGGACAAAACTCGAGCCGAGGCCTACAAACAGCTACAAAGCGAAAACTGTGGTATGAATGAAACTGGTGACATTTGATTTATCATTTAAATTACTGCGAGTAACTGAAAAATACTTTTACCATTCACAAGTCCAACCTGCTGCAACTAAAAAGCTAAATGGTCCAACGTATATAAATGGAAATGGTCGGAATGGAAAACCACAATTAGTTAATGTGGATGTAATGGCGGGTGACAGAGCTTCGCAGCAAAATGGTATGTAATACTTGAGAGTGATAGGAGATCGCTCAGTTGCAATAGAAAACTTCAAGTTTTATCGTTTATATACAAATGTAAATGACAAAAATCCCACGTAGCACAAGCTGTATTGCACATAATTTCAGGAAGAAATACAACGGCACAATATGCGTACAATCTAATGAATGGTCCATTCAAAAACCTTCCTCCAGGCCAAGCAAAGAGCTGCTTATACCTGAGTCAACAACATAATTTGTCTAAATCTCAACGTTCAATACAATCAGACCAAGTAACTCTCGTAAGTCACCATCTTAATCTTTCCATTTCTTACTGTTTTTTATCTTCATTCTTATAGGTAGATTATATCCTAATTTCACCACTTGCAGATAGAGTACTGAATCTAAGGTATAGTACGAAAATGTCGTCTTATAAAGATGTACCTATTGTGATGAAAACAATTAATTATTAATTTAACCCTTCAGTATTCTATCTGCTTACTCAATTAATTACGATACTGAAAAAGGCAACTTAAGCTTTAAAAAACATTGTACATTGGAGATAGACACTTCTTTTCATTTTTTCAACTCTTGTTTGAATAGTGAAGTTATAATACTATTATTACAGGTGACTTGTCGTATGGGATTCATTTAGGTATTGTAATTTTTTTTTATACAGATTACCGTGCCTGCATGCACGCTGTACAATAAAGCTTGCACCAAATACATTTTTGCAACAATATCATATCATTATGCATTACAAATAGCTTATTAGTAGATAAGCAAGTCATCAAGTAATGAAACCTAAAGTCAAACATGGTTACGATATTCTTATACGAGAATTATATTGTTCGGATAGATGGCGTGATAATTGTTATAACTAGGTACAATAAAAATGTCATAATAACAATCGCATTTTCATATCCTGAAGCTATGCTAATAGTTGATGAAATTTTTCTTATATTTTCATAGTTTTAATTACTATCTTATTTAATAGAAAAAGAAATCATTGCAAGTCACAACTGTGAACCTCTGTAAATAACTCTCCATGAATTCATTCAATGCATTTTGAATTTTCTTATTTTAATACATTATAATTCATTTATTTGGAGTAAAAATAGGCACATCTGATCAAAAATATTATAGTTTTTAGCGAAAATAAGAATGCTTCTTAAATGTTGACAATGCATTACATTTATTGATAACGCTGAATCACTTATTGTTTCTGAAAGAGATTGTGTGGTATTTTTCAGTATGGCCCGAGCGGTCGGCTTGGTCTGCAATCGAATCAACAAAAGCTACGACGTAGTACAAGACCACAGCTAGTACACAGAATACCACCAGCAAACAATAATAATCTGCAAACAAAAGTGAATCTACCGAAGCGCATGAATCAAGATAGTCCAATGAATGCCAAATACCTCACAAAAATGCCAAATAATCTCACAAAACACTTTGCAACTTCGCACCATTCTACATCCCAGAATCAAACAATTCAAAATTATTTTAATCAAACTATGCCTGTGCATTTGCAGAGGGAGCGAATTCCCACTGGCCAAATTAAAAACACTACTTATACCAATCGTCCAACTGCAGAATGCATAAGTAATATCAGCAACTACATCCATAATACAAATTCAGTCTCTGGGTCGTTAGATAATCATAATAGAGTAAGAAGCGCAGTGTTGCGTGCTCAAACGGCCAAGAATAATTTGAGGCATAGTGCTACTCAGAAACCAATAGCAACAATTAGAAATTTCAGATCTCTAAATACCTACAATCAAAGTCATGGGACTATCACAGCCTCTGCATATAAAGATTTGAGGAATGGTAATATCCGGTGGTAATTCACAATCAGGAGGATTTTGGAAAGAAGGTTTTTAACATTTATACTAAATTATCTTTCATATCACGTTTTCGTGATACCTTTTTTTTCTCTTCAAAAATGTACCAAACATTGAAACTGGTAAAAAACGTGAAACATGGGTTTTGAAAATACAACAGTAATCAGTATAACCGCAAAAAACTTGAAAAGTAGCGATTTTCGAGTGAAAAAAACTCAAGTACAACTAAATCTTGAAAAGTCAAAGTATTGTCGAACTACTGGAGTGACATAATTCTAATGAATTGTATCTCATTTTGTTCCTGGAATAATCCCGAACGAGTCGCTTGAGTTGAATTTTCTCTTCAGTTCTCGGCTGGAAAAAAAAGTACGTAATGAAATACATAACTGTTATACCAGTAACCCTATTGTAAGGCAAGACCCATGTACAGAATTAGTTTACCTATAAAATGAACCATGTATAGTTTTCTAAAATTATGTAATACAGTTTAGGTATTTTATAATTTGTACTACGTGTTATTCTAACAAAGCTGTCGCTTATGCATACATACATTTGGTACATTTTTGAATCAATCTTGGCAGCATTCAATTACAGAAATTAACTGTGCCTCGAGATAGCTCGAGGTGCCATTGTTACTAAATTTTTTATAGAAACTTAAAATTTTGATAGAAGAATAGATGCTCATATACAGTTAGTGATACTGAAAAGATTTTCCAATCAAATTATATCTTTCCGAGTCCCATTTCAATTAAATTTCGGCTCACACAAATACTTGAGTAACCTGGACTAAACTCTTAAGAGTGTTAACATGGTATGCAAAAACTTTACACGAATAGAATTTTTCTCCACTTCTTATGCAGAGTTTTAATTAGAATTTCTACCGATATCATAATTTCATAAACAATTTCGGTTCTGGTCCACGTCAGAGATTTGATTTTGTACAGATTTTTCTCACTACCGACGTTTTTAAATAACGAATCACCCTTCATAACAATATAACTGATTACATTATGTCATTAGTCTCGCAACCCTCTTATTATTTGATACTTGACACAATTAGCTAATACATTATTAAAAATAGGGTACCTTGTATGCAGAGCATTATTTAAAATCAAGCTCAGAGTCCTCAATTCTTTCACTCCAAGTTCACCAATCCTTCTCATGTGCCATTTACATTTCATATGTGTGTCATGATTCACTTCTTCAGCAAGTGATACAAGTAACGCACAAGCTGATCGTGCCATTGTGCACAAACTAACAAATGTAAAATACGGTTAATGGAATACGCGCAAAGTGTGACTAACAAGAACAGGAAATAAAAATTCTTAATCATTTTCAAAATTCTTACACCGTCTTGCTAAAATTGAGTCCCACTTTCCAGATGAGTCTAGTATGACCACTGTTTCTAAAGTTTGTTATGAATTCAGCCTCAATTTTTGTATCATCCTGCTCTTTAAAACGATGGCTTGTTAAAAAAATGTTGAGTTCAGATTCCATAGTAAATCACGACCGAATCGTGACAGAAATGATCTGGTTTTTGTAAGCAGCATTTTGTAGAAAAGGCTTAAATCATATCCAACACTGGAGAGAGGAAATTGAATTGTAAATGTTTTTTGCAAAAAGCGCTACAGTTTTAATATCAGATCTCAGAATCATAGTTCAAGCCTGCAACATTATTGTAGCACTTTTTGTAAATCAGACCTTTACGTCAGTTTATTTCACGAGGAATACGATTATATACTTTGGACTGCATAGTGTTGTTTCTGTATCCCTTGTATAGCAGAATTATAAAACTATTGTACAAATTACAAATGCATATTTAATATTATGTATATGCCATAATATTTGAATAATGCCTCTGCATCTGTGTGATATAAGGTGTAATTCATGTAGGTATTGTATGATAATGCAGGAGGATTTTAATATAATGAACCAAAGTAAGCATCACATTACATCTCTATATTTATTTGGGTAGTTGTTCACTTACGTTATTTACACATGTTATACATTTCACAAATATGATACTTGCATCAATATACATAGGCAAATATCTCTTATTTTAAATTGCAGAAATTTTCTACTCTGGGTGTAGGACTGATGTTAATTTTTAGATTGTAAAACAGAATGCAGCAAAGGTACATACATGCATTTATACTTATGTGAAAACATTTTATCTATAAAATGTTAAAATATTTTTGAATTCAACGCAGTCTTTTCTTCCTATCTCGATACGACCCACCATAGTTAGCCTGTGGAACACAGGAAGGCTGTCCCTGTAGGGGCCAAAGGGAGTGAAGCTTGTTTTCCCTGCGTTCGCCGTCACGGAGTTACTTGATAACTATACAAGGGTTTGCCATTTTCTACGTGTTGCTTTACGCCCTCCCATGATTAGCTAGTGTATACAATGGTCGTGTAGCCGCGTAGGAGGTGGTTCTCCCGTTGGAGTTAACAAGTGTCAGGGCTTGCAGGTGAAGGATATTGAACATCAGGGAGCCAAGGATGATGCCTTGCGGTACCCCAAATTTAGCAAATGTACAATTTTTTGAACATTTACGAATGTATTGAATAAATGAAATACACCTTCAATCACCGTTAAAACGACAGCAATAAATGTTTTTTTTTTTTTTGCGCGCATTTACCATAAATATACAAAAATACGGGACTTTTCATAAAACTCTAATCTATGGGACAGTTCCAGTAAACGCAACCCCCAACGATGAGGCGACTCTCACCTAGCCTTGGTCAGTGTTGGTCAGTGTATTGCATATCAGCTAGGTACGTACATACATACAAATATGTATGGTAGAAGAGCCAACTAGCAGCGAGCATCGAGTATCGTAGAACGCGTACTAAACATGCATAATGTAAGCTATGGATGCATTGTATGTACTCGTAACAAGTTCACCATCCTAATTTGATAATCACATCGCACATATCACACATACCAACCAACCGCCAGGCAACCTACATATCCTATAGCTGATATAGGAAGTGACAGACGTTTGGCGGCGTTTCACGTGTCGATCTGTCACTCGTCGGCCGTCGTTTCGTATTGACCCGCAGCTCTAAAATAACGGAGTTTCGTGTAAATATCGGGTTTGAAAAAAAAAAAAAACAGAATCCAACATTTGAATCATTTGAAGATTGTAAATCCGTTTTACTCCCGTATACCTAATCTATAGGGATAAACTTTTGGCTGGGTAAAATAATGTGAGGGTGCCATTTTGTTGTCTTAAAATAAAACACGATCGATGCTTCTCAATGTTTATTGAAGAAAACAATACTTGAATGACTTGAATTAACTGAGAAACAAAGATATCGACGGCACAAACGAAAAAGAAAAGATATAGAAAATGGTGAGCTCAAGTGTTTTACTGGTGTAATGCTCCTTGGAATGCAGCCCGTATTTCCCAACTCTGGTAGAAGTACGCGGCAAAGTAATATGATACCCATAATGTATCGATGATTCATTTTTTATGTTCTTCGAATGGTGCTTTACGCTATTGACTTATATCATCGTCATAGGTTAAATTCCAATAACCTTCATTATCCGTCAGTACCAATCATCCATCTTCTTATACGAACAACATATTATTTTTTAATTCCATTTTACGAATTTTTATTGATTGGCTCAAAACTAAATCTGGCTGTTGATAAATAAATGATGGACTGGGGATGGCAGTTCAGATCTGATTCTAACGTAATATTTTTATATTTTATGTTCACCTCGCCCTAACCTACAATCCGTTACTAATCTATGGACACCTATTATGACATAGAAACTTGGTTCTTTGCACTCTGATTCAGCTTACACTAAGTTTAAGTCGGTAAATATACTTTTTTTTTTTACCTTTTCCCTGTCACGCAACAATGATCAATTGCCTTCACGAATTGTCATTCGAGCAAACTGAGCTTGCGAGTCTGCAACCAGTAGTAGTCTGTTTCTTCGTACTATTTCACAGAACATTATTGTAGTAGGATAATAACTACAAGAGTTATTAAGCTAGGCGATTGTTTTCAAGGCTGCTAATTCATGTTCAAACCTCAGTGGGTTGTAAACAACGGCGTATTGTTATGACAGCCGAAATGTTGTATGCAAAACTATACAGTTTGTTTTCGAGATAGCTGTATGTTTTACCAAATTTGGTAGTATACAAAGACAAGTATTATTTTCTTATGATTCGATTTTGATTTCAAGTCTGCAATCGAAAATTTAATAGTCACTTGCTGTTAATAACTTTTTTAGAAATTAGTAAGAACCCCTTGCAATCTGGCATTTCCTTTCGATGCATTCATGCTACAGTGCCCAAGTAGTTGAGTGGTGAAATGCTCATGTAAGAGTTTGGTGCAAGTTTTCCTCATCATTTAAAAATATCTTGTCTTGGAACATCAAATTTTTTCTGTTCATATAACCGATAATATGTGATCTTAGAATTAGTTTAGAAAAACTATGAAGAACCCTGTCGGAGTTGGAGTACTGGAAAACTAAGAATTTCTAATAACTTTTTTTTAAATCTCATCCAATGTCCAGAAGGAATTGGATATATTACTATTTTTGATTATGAAGTCATCATATTGTAGACACAAATTAACAGGCATCAACCACCTTTCTATGAATCTCCAACTGTCACTAACTTTTCATCCATTTTAGAGTGCTGGGATGTATTCATCGTAAACTTGATAAGCATGTGTATTATCCAGGTAGATGATTCTGTGAACATATTATATAGAATTTTTGTTTTGGTTGCAGTAGAGTCCATGAGTAATGCTTAAATAGAGACATAAATAGAGTAGATTCCATGTAGAATAACAGCACGTTTGATTTGACTGGCTGACCTTGCATGGTGCTACTTGGCATCGGTAGGTATCTCTGTTTTTTTCGCAGCCAATGACACCAACCATGACTGGCGTTGAGGAGCAAGAAAAACTATTGGAGGATGCCGTCGGTGTTGTTAAGGTTCAGGCCTTTCAGATGAAGCACTGCCTAGATAAATCCAGGCTCATGGATGCACTAAAACATGCTTCGACCATGCTGGGAGAGCTCCGCACCTCGCTGCTGAGTCCCAAGAGTTACTATGAACTGTGTATCCTTTTTATACCATGCCGCATACATTTTCACATTAACTTCTATTTCCTAAAGATGCCTTGAAATATTCTAAATAAATTTCAACTATGCGTTACATCTACTTTTGTTCATTTGGAACAAATATTAACTGTCCAAAGTTCCTTGTGTTTTTCCTGATGCCGCACGTCAACAGACATGGCGATAACTGACGAGCTTCGACATCTGGAACTTTACTTACTAGATGAGTTTCAGAAAGGGAGAAAAGTTGCAGATCTCTATGAGCTTGTTCAATATGCTGGAAATATTGTACCTAGATTGTGAGTGGAGAGAAATTTTGAGGTCAAATTGAAAATTTGAAAGTTAAGCATGCAATAGAATATTTGGCTTAGTTTGGTAACTGATAGTTTGCTCTTACAGGTATCTACTCATAACGGTCGGTCTAGTTTATATTAAGACAAATCCCTGCTTGAAGAGAGATCTACTGCGTGATTTAGTAGAAATGTGCCGTGGAGTTCAGCATCCATTGAGAGGGTTGTTTTTAAGAAATTATTTACTACAATGCACACGAAACGTGTTGCCTGACGTAGCTGAGGGAGTTGAACAAGAGGGCACGGTGAGTACGCGAGAGCGTTTCCCAGGAATGTTGCTGTTGCAGGTAGTGTGTTGTTTGTTAAGAGTCATTATCTTCAAAGCTACCATTCTATTCATACTTTTGAAGCTTTTAAACTGAGCTATAATCGCTAAAACCTGCTTCAGCTGCTTTGTCATATCTAACCCGTTTTTCGCTCCTTGTACTATGAATTTCTCACATGTTCATATCATTATTCATGTTGCATCAGGTACGAGACAGTATTGACTTTGTGTTGATGAACTTTGCTGAAATGAATAAGCTGTGGGTCAGAATGCAGCATCAGGGTCACAGCAGAGACAGGGAAAGAAGAGAAAGGGAACGCGAAGAGCTACGGATCCTGGTCGGAACAAATTTAGTCAGACTCAGCCAGTTAGAGACGGTTACCCTTGACAAATACAAGAAGGTTTTCATATATTTTGCATCTATCCATTCTCAATCTGTGTTGTATTTCATAACAGAATTTTTCTTACACTCTTTTCTTAAACTCATCATTAATTTTCTTACAGTTGGTTTTACCAGGAATATTAGAACAGGTTGTTAGCTGCAGGGATGCAATCGCGCAGGAATACCTCATGGAATGCATAATCCAGGTGAATGAGATAGAAAATTAATTCCGAATTCTCAAAAGTGGCCGTTTGAATATGCTGTGATCCTTGTAAACATAAAAATTAATTCGTCCAATCTTTGAATTACTTGGAAATGATCAGAATTGAATTGATTGTGAGTTAAAAAAAAAAAGTGTGCGCAAATGAGTCCAGTTTTTTTATATTTCCCATCGAGAATCTCTTTTTCTACAAAATAATGGAATTGATTCTCCTTTTATTCCAGGTGTTTCCTGATGAATTTCACTTACAAACGCTGAATGCGTTTCTGAAATCATGTGCCGAGCTGCAAAATGGTGTAAATGTAAAGAACATCATTATTTCATTGATTGACAGACTGGCCGCTTTCAGTCAGCGATCAGATGGAGTCGGTGGACCAGGAAGCCCAAGTCAACTTCAAGGAATTCCAACAGATGTGAAATTGTTCGATGTATTTAGTGACCAAGTGGCGACGATCATTCAGGTAATAACCAAAATAAATCGTAACTTCTTACAATGTCAAACTGAACCAAAAGTCTTGAAATTTTTTACTACTTGCCAACATAAACATCATCAATGGCATATATGAAATAAATGTAGGTTTTATTTGAGATGTGAAAGAAAGTGGAACTTTGTAACATATATACTTGATGAAGAAGAGAACTGTTATATTTTAATTTGTGATATAATTCTAATTGGTAAATGCAATTTATGGAATTGGTAAGATTGAAATGATTCCCCGATTTTTTGAACCTATAAAATTCTCAAGTCGTTCTGTGATGACCAGATACTACATGTACTCGTTACTGAAAAGTACCATGATTTTATATCCTAAACAATACTTACTCATCTAGTTTAAGTCTGAGAACGATGAAAAATTTGTGCATTGAACTCTGTTTACTCATACCTTCAGAAATTGTGGAGATACAGCACTGAAAGCTCAAAGAAATCATAGTGAGACCACCGCATGTGTGAGGTTCTCACTAGCGATCATTGCCAGTTAACCGAGGCTTGCGCACATAGTCTAAATGTGTATTGGTTCAATTATAGTTTGATTGAGTGGGTAAACGGTGGAAAGCAAAAAAAAAAAAATTCTATTATTGAATCTTGGTGAGCGGTCAATTATATATAAACGTATTTTTTGTTAACGTTTCGGCCCGGATATGGGCCCTCCTCAGAACGATTTATTTATTTAACTGTCAAGAACAAAATAAATTTTTTATAAGAAAAGTACAATCAGACATTAAATACTGTAGATGTAATACTCTTAAGGCTATTGTATATTATGGGTTTCAATCTCATCTCCAACTTTGAAGCAAAAATAACGAGTTTTCCAACCGACTCAAGAAACCAAGTAAGATTAGATTTCATTAACAGAGTTCTTAATTTCCCAAAGTACCCCAGAAATAACAACAATAATTTAGTCACAGACAAAAAAATTCGTGATACCATGTTATTTAAAAAAAACAACCCGAACATCATGTTTTTAAAAGCGGATAAAGGCAATACGTCAGTAGCCATGCATAGAACTCTTACAATAACAAAATGCGACAACAGCTTTCGGACACTAACACCTACAGAATTGCTAGATACGACCTTTGCAACTCCCTACAAACTAGGGTGAACAAACTCACTTTCAATTGGTTCAATTCCAGATTAATAAACAAAAACATACACAGAAGCATCTCTACCTACAATAGTGTCCCCCCACGCGCATATGGGCTACCTAAAATCCATAAAGAAGAAGTCCCATTACGAATTATAGTCTCTTTTGTCAATAGCTCGACTTACGCCTTATCCAAGTTAATCAATTCATGGCTCACCACAAATATCACCCCCCCCACCTTCAGAGTCAAAGATAGCTTTACTTTAGTTGAAACAATAAAAAAATTGATTATTCCAGACAACTACATTCTAATATCGCTAGATGTAATATTTCTTTTCACCAATGTTCCGACAGACCTTGCTATCCACGCAGTAAAAAACCGTTGGGCCTCTCTAGATAAAAAGATCCCAATTCCACTTAGTGAACTAGTTAAAGCGTTAAACATTTGTTTCGATTCGGCAATCTTTAAATTTGACAATGACACATATGCACAACAATCCGGGTTGCCATGGGATCCCCTCTCTCTCCAATTCTGTCAGATCTTGTAATGGAAGACCTAGAAAGGTCATGCATCAGCAATCTAGATTTTGATTTACCTTTCTACTTCCGATATGTCGATGATATTCTAACTGCAGTCCCTAAAAAAAAAATAGATTACACACTGAATATTTTCAACCAATATCATCCACGACTACAATTCACCATTGAAATAGAAGATAATAACGCCATCAATTTCCTAGATTTATTGCTGATACACAACAACACTAAAATCAAAACAGATTGGTTCCACAAAAAAACCTGGTCTCAAAGATATTTGAATTTTAATTCCCACCACCCGATGTCCTACAAAATAGGCACCATCTTTAATCTTGTTGACCGAGCCATCAAACTTTCAAGTACACAATTCCATGAAAAAAATCTGTCACTCATATATAATATATTAAGATGGAATGATTATCCTCACGGCCTATTACACAAACATATAAGTAAGAGCCGCTCCCATATCAACAACTTACTTGACAATAATATTGACTCTGCTCCCGCAGGCGACAACAATAGACCTGCCACTACATTTATTCCCATCCCATATGTATCTGGTTTCTTTGAGTCACTGAACCGGCTATTTACCAAACACAATGTCAAGTTCGTGGGAAAAAATTCAAAAGACTTACAAATAGTCTTTTTCGGGAAAAGATAGGATCCCCATGGGCAAACGATCCAATGTTGTGTACAAAATACCTTGCAATGATTGCAATCAAGTTTAATCGGACAAACTGGCCGCCACCTAAACACCAGAATCAAAGAACATCAACGCAATGTACATGAGAATGAAGAATGTCACACTGCTCTAACAAAACATGTGACCAATAAACAACATACTTTTAGCTACGACAATACAAACATCCTTTGTGAAGAACCTAATTATTATAAAAGGTTATTACTAGAAATGTGCAATATTGTAGGACACACTAATTCCGTTAACCTTAGACAAGATGTTGAACATCTTAGTAATATTTACAAACCGCTAATCTCCGCCCACATTTCACATATTGTTTAACCTTAACTATACACATAAAATTATTGTCCCCATGGCACAGTTTTATTTACATAATTTTTTTCTGTTTTTTTGTATATATGTTTATATCTGGTTCACCTTCACTCTGTGTCATGTTTGTTTCTCCCATCAGTCGTTATTCACCAGTTGAACCAACCGGTTCAACAAAATTATTGTTAGACATGGAGAACAAAGTCATAAAGATCCCAGTACCACTTTCTTGGACATTGCGTAAACTAATTTAACTGCTATAAAAACCTTCTTTAAAACCTTTTTATTACATTGACCTATAGACAGTGATGATACATAGTTTTTTAATCTTTCTAATTAATTACCTCCAATTTGTAACTCCTACACTTTAAAAAACCGGAGGAGCCGACAATGACTACCGTTACTCGAAGAACGTTGTCTCGACAAAATGTATTTTATGAATTCGACTGTATCTTAGTCCCCTAACTATAAAAAGGTAAATTACTCTCTAAACCTATCTTTATTTTCAATTAATCAAAATTGTACTCACCAACCCATAATATACAATAGCCTTAAGAGTATTACATCTACAGTATTTAATGTCTGATTGTACTTTTCTTATAAAAAATTTATTTTGTTCTTGACAGTTAAATGAATAAATCGTATTGAGGAGGGCCCATATCCGGGCCGAAACGTTAACAAAAAATACGTTTATATATAATTGACCGCTCACCAAGATTCAATAATAGATTATACACGAGGTCAAGAATTCTTACCCTTCAAAAAAAAAATTCTACAAATTATTGGATGTTTTTTTCGTTTGTCTCTCTGTCTTAATATGAGAAAGAAAAATAATAGGTCCCATTATCTCACAATTAAGTAAACAGCAGATAGTATTGTCAATTTCATACACATATATACTTGTACCAGACACGGGTCATGTGTACTTCAATGCACATCTCTTCATTTATCATATTCTCACAGACCAGGCAAGACATGCCACCCGAAGACATTGTGTCGCTCCAAGTAGCGCTCATCAATTTAGCGCACAAGTGTTATCCAGACAGAGTTGATTACATCGACAAGGTTTTGTCAACCACGGTGCAAATATTCCAGAAGCTCAATATTGAAAGGTCAGTAAGAAGTCTTATCACGTTTGTTTTTCCGAGCGTTATTTCGAGTTTACTGTAACAGTGCGCGTACATGGATTCGAATGTCTGATTACAAAGTTGACGGATTTAATGATTCACGTTTTGTTTCCCACAGATTAGAATACAACAGTGCAGTTTCGAGGGAATTATCCAGGCTGGTGAAAATACCTGTCGATAACTATAAGAACATACTGACCGTTTTGAAACTCGAACATTTCGCACCACTTTTGGAATACTTCGATTATGAAGGAAGGAAATCATTGGCTGTTTACATAATCACGAATATCTTGGATAATGAAACCCTGATACCTGCGCAAGAACAAGTCGACGCTGTCCTGTCAATGGTTTCTCCTCTGGTTCAAGACCAACCAGACCAACCAACTATTGAAGAAGATCCCGAAGATTTTGCCGAAGAACAGGGCCTTCTTGGTAGACTGATTCATCACTTTAAATCGGAAACTGCTGACCAGCAATACATGATTTTGAGTGCAGCAAGAAAACATTTCAGCACTGGTGGAAATAAGAGAATCAAGTACACTCTCCCACCCATCGTGTTTCAAGCTTATCAGTTGGCCTTTACCTACAAGAGCCTGAAAGATCAAGTGAGCCGTTATTCGTTTGTTCCATCTAATTGTTCTTGAAGGCTTGATATTTTAGTCCGACTAACTGAAAGAAAATAGTTCTAGTTTTTTTATTATTCATTCCAGGATGACATGTGGCAGAAAAAGTGTCAGAAAATCTTTCAATTCTGTCACGTGACAATCACCGCATTGATGAAAGCCGAGCTTGCCGAACTTCCACTTCGGCTTTTTCTCCAAGGAGCCATTGCTATTGGTGAAATTCGCTTTGATAACTTCGAAACAGTCGCCTATGAATTTATGAGTCAAGCTTTCTCCATTTACGAAGATGAGATTAGCGATTCGAAAGCCCAGTTAGCTGCCATTACACTTATAATCGCAACTTTCGAACAAATGAGTTGCTTTTCCGAAGAGAATGCTGAACCAGTTAGAAACCAGTGTGCACTTTACGCTAGCAAGTTACTGAAGAAGCCAGATCAATGCAGAGGGGTTTCTACTTGTTCCCACATATTCTGGTCTGGAAAGTCAATTGCCACTGGTGGTAAAGAGGTATTTTCTCCCATTTACGCTGTTTTTTAATTAGATACAAATATATCATAGATCTTTCGCATTCTTCCAGATGCAAGACGGGAACAAAGTACTGGATTGCTTGAAAAAGGGAATTAGAATAGCGAGCCAGTGCATGGATACGTCTGTCCAAGTTCAACTTTTTGTTGAATTGCTTAATCATTATATTTACTTTTACGAAAAAGGAAATGCAGCGGTAAGATGATGCGAATATTACTTACAATAGTTAGGTACTTGCCAAATGAATCATTTTGAAAACCAACATTATTTCAGTTGAGCGTACAAATTTTGAACCAAGTGATTGCCAAGATAAGGGAGGAATTGCCAAACCTCGAGGTTAGCGAAGAAACGGAACAGATTCAAAAACATTTAGCAAATACTCTAGAGCACCTTCGGAACCGGATGGAGTCTCCCGAATCGGAAGGTCCATCGTATCAAGGTCTCGTACTGTAATCGAAATTTAAGATTTTTTCCCGTTTATGATGAAATCATTGTAAATAGTTTTTCATTGTGATAATGATCCTGAAATGAGTCTGTATAAAATGAATTGAAATAATCAAATGATAAACTAACCGATAATTAAACCTATCTCAGCTATAGCATTCCGAATTATGTATAAAATGCTGCAATAATATATCATCTTATATTGTGATCATGCCGGCAATGGAAAATGTATCCATTGATTAACCATACCTTAACCAAGCGCGAGCTAGCCCTAGATAATGTTCTGTTAGATTCGGGGGCCGGAGTAGGCGAAGTTGGTAATATTTGCAATTCGAGAGTATTGCATAGGTGGATGAAGTAACACGCCTGTAGCGGTGGCTTTTCTATCTCCGTCTAAAGAGCGATGTGCAAGCGAATAAGACAATAACGTCGGTACATCACTTAATCATGTCGGTATTGTGCTATGCATACTTTCTGGCTACTTGAATTGTCGATAGCTTACCATTCAATTCTGCTTTTATACGCCAACTCCCATTAGGCTGGTTCTTTTTAGGGCGAGATATTCCGACTTCCAGGTAAAGTGTCGGGTAATATACTCGGCGGGTAAGCGCGTAACTATCGTTTTTCCAACTTCCAAAATGATGTCATCTGTGGATCAATGCGCACGCATTCATCTGGCAAGAAAAATTTAATCGGCCGTTAGCTACCGTATCCTTTACCTGGACGTTGGCTGAAGTATTGACCGGAGGTTGCCCGCCCTTGGTAGAAAATGCCTGCAAGCTGACGTGCATTTTTTTCCCTTAAACATAGGTAGCTCACTATTTCATTTTCCATTTCATCACACTGTGGCTTTCTCTGCGGAATTGTACGGAATGCACTACGGCTCCGATGACAAAAGATATACGAAGCTTGTGGGTTCCGTACACCAGTTTAACACAGTATATGGCGCGTCCATGGGCATATCAGTTTCATCCTTTATCGACCGCGATATGCAGTTTCACAAGAAAAATAACTGCAGATAGCTGTTTCGTTTTCGGACGCACCAGTGGCGAAAAATTTAACCAGACTGGTGGTCTTTACATATCACAACGACAATTGTTGTGACGTCGGAACGGTACCTAGTGGAAATCTCCAGATGTTAGACACCGGAAACATTCACACGCAGCTACAGCCAGACTCACATCAGTAGTTTGGGTCACCAATTACCGATTAAGTATTGAAATACACCGGACAACGGGCATTCTGTCGCTCTAGTCGAACGAACCGAAGAGGGAGAAATTGTTGGATAAAAGATTTAATTTGGCTTACCTTTTTGAGAGTATTCTGGATGCGATGACTTGTAGATTGGTGAGAGGTTTTAGTGGAATAACTGACTTTAATATTTGGATATTTTGACTAACTTGGTTTATTTTATAAGTTTGATATTTAAAAGTCACAAACGCAGAGTTACACAGTGTAAGATCTTAGACTTAGTAAAAATGGAGTTGAAGCTCGCTGAACTTTTGGGCAGAGTAACGTTGTATGAAAGTTTTAATGCAAAAGGCTAAAGGATTTTACCGCGAGACTGTACCGGAACTAGATGACGAATCTGGAGGTAGAAACACAAGAGAGCGATCGAGTGATCGGTCGCCGTTTTTATAGGGGTCGATCGTTGCGCAGAACGATCCCCCTCTCTAGTTTTTTGGTCGCCTTTGCGCACCTCCCCTCTTTTCTAGGAATTCTAATTAGGGCACGACATCTTCGCCGCATGCACGCCTGTGATCTTATTTCTTTAGCTATTACTATATTGTAGGTTTTTACGTATGGTATATCGCTGCTTGGTGCGGTGGTGTAGGTGCGTGGACTTGGTTCCGTAATTCTCCGAACTGCGTGAGCTTTTCGTTGTGTCGCCAGCCCCCTTTGTGGCGCCAGCCCCCTTTGTGGCGCCAGCACCCTTTCTGGCGCCCCTCAGCCACTTAACTACCTGTCTATCTCTTACTGTTTTTGCTATCTTGCTCGTTACAAAGCCCATATTTCATTTTGGTTACCTGTCGTTTGTTAGTTTTATAGTTATATCTATATAGAATTGTATATGTATTATAGTCGACTACTGTCGTTGTTAGTTTTATAGTTGTATCTATATAGAATTGCATATGTATTGAAGTCGACTACTGTCGTTGTTAACCTGGAGTGCAATAGCAATTGTTTATGAACATAGTTTGTTATTTGTTTAACATTATTAGAATCACGCTGCTGCGAATATCTTTAGTTGTTTGTGTTATAACTATCTTAACAGATTTAGAATACTTAGTAATTTGATGATTCATAGCTTTAGAGCAGGTTTACATGTGTGCTTTTGTATATGATTCCCTTCTGTAGTTGTTAATTCTTATATTGATATAAATCGGCTTGGAAGCTTCTAGAACGTTTTCGTTTCGTCGGTAAGTTTCCTAATGTATTCTCTAGGTAAGGCCCTGTATGGCTCCACATTGGAGATCTGCATTGCCTTCAAAACGTTGCGCGTGTTGCCTACAATACGGCGTTGCGGAAGAAGGTATAGTTCATGCTGGGTAATTAGCATTCACGGTTTGATGGTTTTGCAGCCTCTGGTTTTATGGGTTGCAGCAGTGCTATCTTTACATTATATTGGTTATGCATTTATCTATGGTTTTACAGTCTTCTATACTCCAGGCTATATAGTAAAGCGTATGTTGCTTATAGTATAGCTCTCAGCTCCGAATGCACAAATGGCATTGCTGAGTGCTATATAATAATTGGGTATAATTGTGTTAGTTAATTATAGTGTTAATGTGATAGTGATATATAATAACGCATAATAGTATCATAGTTCTCTGTGGTACGAAGATCTCGTAACATGGTTTTTAAGCCTTGGCTAGTGAATTTCATAGTTATTTCCATCTAGGGATATTCCAAATAGTTAGACAGTTGTTTTAATTTCTTATGGTTACAAGATTCTCGTACTTCGAGTTTGGTTAGTTGATAAAAGTAACATGCAGTAATAATAATCGATAAAACATACGGACGTTCCGGTCGGACGTTACACCTCCCCCCTTATGCAAGAATGGCGAGCCTCTGCTCGATCATTCTTCCTGACGGTCGTTGGGTGCTGTAGGTTTTTCAATCCATACGGTACTTTGGTTGTCCTTGGGGTCCATGGTCGATGTTGAGACGTTTTTTGCAATTGGTGATTGGGTTGCTGGCTTCATGTTTAAATTGGGGTATATGGGTATCGGCATTCCTTGGGGTGCTTTGTATTCTCCGTCCTCTTTTGTTGTTGGTTCAGTCTGGTTAATGTTTCTCGTGTTGTTTCCCATTGATTCGTAATACCGCCTGACCGTAGGTTTTGGCGCTGGTGCTTCTTGCTTGAAGGATCCGGGTATTGCGTATTCGTGTTTGATTGACATGTCCATGTGTATCTCGGGGATTCCGGAGCAGTGTTTTGGTTTTGGTTGTTCTTGGTTCCAGGATATGTCTAAAGGTTTTGGTTGTGGCGGCGGTTTATTTTGATTGTTAGATGGTCCTTTGGATTCCGTATCATCTTCTTGTTTTTGCCTGGCTAGATGTAAGAGTAGGTTAGTCAGGGAATTCCATATGGCTCCGAGCATGTGAAAGCTGCACCCGTAGGCCTTTCTTAGAGCATATCCGTGGATTATTGTGTCGAGGATGAATTTGGTTATTTGGATGGTTACCCAAATTCCGATTCCTCCTGCGGTGAGGGTGCCAAAGCTTACGAACCAACCCCACATCTTTGTCCATGTGTTCTTGGCTATTTTTTGCATTGCCTCTTCGGTTAGGAATTGCATGATAGATAATTGTTGATTTGCTATGGTTTGTCCTGACATTCCCCTTGCCATGTCGTTTAGTATTCCAGATCTCTCTGCTGGGAACATGATATGATCTCTCAGTCGTTCCGGATCTTCAGAGGAGTAGATTCCACTGGTTGCTAGGTTATTGGGGTTGATGTATTTCCATGTTGGTGTGGTTAAAGGTTCTATTGTGCCTGGTTTTACTGATTCGGTCAATTCTGGTAGTAATTTATACCATTTCTTATCGAGATTGAACATTACTGTGATGAAAGGGTTACATTCTATCTGGACTCCGGTTTTTAACAACATGCGGCTCTTCGGTGATACAAACATGCTGGCGTTTCCTCTGAATACCGGTAATTCTTGGTAACAGTTCTTCGTCTTTCTAATTTTTACGTCAACTGGTATGCATTTGATTATGTGGATTACTTCTCCTGCTATTGTTGCCATGTAGCCTGGTCCTTTCATTAATTGGTGCGCGAAGTCGTCGGGCGTTACGGCTGCGGATGTCAATAAGTTCCGTAAAACTTGTTGTTCCAATTTGCATTTCTGCAAGAGTACGTCTCGGTATAATGCTGACATCTGCATTCTCATATGTCTTTCCACGTATACGAATTTTGAATTTACATCGGTAAAAATGTCCAAGTTGCTGGTTGCTATGGGTTTTTTGTGAGTGAACGCGTTTTTAGTTGGTTCTTCGATGATAAGTAGCTTCGGGTGTTCGGTCCGAATCAATTCGTACCCGCATACTTGTTGACGTCCCCTTTTCGAAAAGGCGAAGGTTATGTCTTGGGTGGTAACTGTATACACTTTGTCATAAGTTTCGTCGCTGTTTTTGATTTTGGTGGCTCTGCCGTCGTATAAGACGTCGTATCGGTCCAGTTGACAGGAATCCTTTGGCAAGGTTTCCCAGAACGTGTTTCCTCCTTCATTATCTACGCAATTACCGTTGCTGAATTCACACGTTGTTCCGGATCGAAATATGATTTTATTTGAATTTAGATTTATTTTTGCAGTATATTCGGCTAGGCTGATCTTTACGTATCCTTGGACTATTACGTCGCTCCATGTTCCGTATTCGTCGGAGTATTGTATGCCTTCGCAGCCACTCATCACTGCGATTTCCTTTATCATGAAGATATGATTTTCCCCGTGAAATCCTTGAAGGTCTATGATGTGCTTCAATCACCATAGTTTCGCATCAGTTCGATTATCGTTCATTTCGCATTGTGGTAGTTCCCTTGCACACAGGTTAAAGCGTCGTTCTCGTATGGCATCATTTCTTTTAAGGGACTTGTTCGATGTACTTTCTCGTCGTACGTTAGCTGTCACTCCCGCATAAGGGTTGGGTGTTTCTTTATTCTTATCTTATTGTTAGAGGTATACTAATTTATATATATATATGTATATGTATATATAAGTATCAGATGTGCCTAACTAAAGGTATCTATGCGCGGCATGGTTAATTATGATAATGGAATTAGTTAATAGTGTACCCGACAGTGGGTCTTGTTATGGTTTTAGTTTATTAATTCATCGTCGCCGTTGTTAGGAATTTCGATTGCCGAATCGTCGATCATAAAGTGTTGCTTGACCTTGTAATTTTGATCATCAAAAACTATTGAAAATATATCGCCATCTACGTCTTTGATCATTACTATGCTATTCGGATAATTCCCGTAATCGAAAAGATTGACGGTGGTGTATATATCGCTAACGATGTAGTCGGTATATATGCTATAGTTATAGATTCTTGGTGGCAGGTCATCGTTCCATAACAACTGGCGGGTCACGCTCTTTACCCAATTTGGCATGATTCTATTGCATATTACGGCAATAATATTACCAGCTCGCCTTATTTCTAAGGTTCGCATATCTGGCTGAAATCTATCGGCGAATATTATGACAAAATTTTCCTGGTTTGCCAAGAGCTTCATCTGCAAAATCGAAATGTTGATATAGTAGTTGAAATCATAGTGTTGATGAGGATTATTAATTGCGAGCGGTTGGTTTTTAACGGGATTTGTGTGGTTGGGTATGTCTTCTTGGAGTAGGGGAAGCGTGAGTTTTAAAATTTTTGGAGTTTATTCCTTAAGAAACTATTTGAGTTATAAGGCCTGGTACGGAAATTTCAAGCGTAACCTT
This sequence comes from Neodiprion pinetum, assembly GCF_021155775.2. Lineage (NCBI taxonomy): Eukaryota > Metazoa > Arthropoda > Insecta > Hymenoptera > Diprionidae > Neodiprion > Neodiprion pinetum. The sequence continues at coordinate 43,625,403 of NC_060234.1, forward strand.
CGGAAGCTTGAGGCGTTAAGTAGAAAGAGACAAATATATATGTATCTGTAAGATTGAACGTGCAAAAGAATGAGATGGGATATATTACAAAGCGTATCCTATACTCGGGGTCTCCTCTTTGTGCGGTGCTTCGTAGTCTCACTGCATAGTTCACTACCTCTGGGCTGAGAGTTGAATGTGTGCGTATGTTTGTACGTGTGTTGTGTGCCTGCGCATTACGAAGTTCTGCCGCAACTTGTGCGTTGCTGCTGAGTACAGGGTATGCATGCTTAGTGCATCCTAGACTATCTCCTGGTAGGCGAAATATATCTGCATTCGCTCGGATTAGGTTATAGACATTCTCTTTCTCCTCGGCATTTAAGTGTTCTAATCTCAATAAGGATTCCAAAGGCTCGACCCTGGCTTTGACTAGGTTGTGGGAATTTTGAACCATAAATAATCGTTTTATTTTCGGGATATTTATTTTATTAGATCGGTTTGTGTTTTGCGTAGAGATATTCCGTGGGATTGCGCATGTTATCTTCCTTTTATACTCGTCTTCGGCTGTTTTCGTATAGGATTTAAATTCGGATTCGCGTAGACTTCTTTATTTCTTGTCTTCTTTTATATTTATTTGTCTCTTGGTTTTTATTGCATCGATCTATTTCTTCTTTAAATACCGAGGTGTGTTCATTTATTACAGCCTTGTTTGCGTTGTCAGTAATATACGGTCCCATTAGTTTGATTTTATTTAATTCACTCGTTGTGGGTTTATTGGATTCACTCTGGTTTACTATAGAATTATCATTTCTTATGGATTCGTCGGAATATTTATTCTTATTTTTCTCGGACTCGTCGGAGTTACTTTTACACTTATTGTTCGTAGTTTTATTTTCGTCCTTCGCGGATTCATTGGATTCACTTGGTATTATCGCAGTTTCATTATTATTTTTCATGGATTTATCATTATCTTTCATAGACTCATTGGATTCACTTGGATTTATTGTATATTCATCATTAATTTTCATAGATTTATAGGAATATTTCGTGGATTCATTATCGTTTTTCGCAGATTCATTGGATTCATTTGGATTTATCGCATTTTCGTCATTATTTTTCATCGATTCATTGGAATATTTCGTAGATTCATTATCGTTTTTCACAGATTCATTGGATTCACCTTGGTTTATCGCAGATTCGTCATCATTTTTCATGGATTTATTGGAATATTTCGTAGATTCATCGGATTCATTGTCGTATTTCATGCATTCGTCGGGATATATTTGATATTTTGTGGGTATATTCTTATAATTAACGGTTTCTTTTGCATTCTCACTTTTGATTTTAAAGTTTTGGGTATCTGATTCTAAGGAGTTCTCTGTTTCACTTATTTCTTCCAGGATTTGCGGTGGAATCCTCAGTCTTACTTCCGAGTCTGACGTATTAATTGCATAAAGGTACGCTTTATCATCTCGGTTTGTCACTAACGCGTTCCCTATGTAGACGTTGTCACCTGCGTCTATCAGAGGTACGTACCCTTCGGTCAACTCAGTTTTTTCGAGATTGATACGGATGCCAAGCCGTGTCCTGGATGGAATTACGATAACATCTTCCGGATTTTCGACCTTTTCCTTTCCTTTAAGAGGTTCGGAAATTTCCGTCGTTAATTCGGATTTTGTATAACCGAGACACCCGTTAGATTCTACATCCAGGAGCGGTAAAACCTCGGTGCCTAGTTCGGTCTCCGCGAGTTTGTCGCAGTTGCCAGTCTGCGCTCTATACGGAGTCGTTTTTTCCTGCCGGTTTAGAAATGGGATTTGTACGTTACCGAATTCTAATGTGCCTTTATCAAAATTTATCTGAGCTCGATTTTCGTTGAAGAACTGGGATCCTATTATTCCGTCCTGTGGGACTGGTAAATTTTCCGGAACTATATGGAATTGAGCTTCGGTTCCTATTACGTTTATGGGAACTTCTCCCATAGTTTCTACGCACGCGGGGACTATTCCGCTAAGATTAAATTTCTTTTGTTCGTTTATTTCAATTTCTGACCTTACACAGTTATTTTTTATAATGTTCAAGTCGGAGCCTGTATCCAACATGAAAGTACTCGGATTTTGTAATTCGCTCGCTTCTAATTTGATCGTGGGGATTATACTCTCTGGATTTATGATCGTATTGATTGATTTGTCATCGGAATTTTGAGGCGGATCTATAATTATTTGTTCCATATCGCTTTTAGCCAACGTCACTAGTTTTCTATCGGTACGCCCTGTATAATAGATAAGGTGCGGTTGGGTATTTTGAGAGCCTCCGAGGTCGCACCGTCGTTCGGCAGGCTCTCCCCGTTTCCCGAAAATGAGACTCGATTTTCTCGCGGTATTTGATTTGATCTATCATTTCGCTGTTTAGTTGGGCATTCGCTGATTAAGTGACCGTAGTTTCTGCAATATCGACAGTGTTCGCGTGGTTGTTCTGTCTGGTATTCGTCAGGTCGGTTCGAATTGTAGGGCTGATAATTCGTTTGCGGAGTATAACGCGTTTGTCTAATTATTTGGTTATCGTCGTACTGATTTGGACGCTGGTTTCCCTGTCTGAAATTTGGTTGTGACCTCTGCGGGCTAGGGTCCCTTGAATAAGTTCTTTCACGGTACGAGTTATTGCTGGGATAAATGTTTCCGCGGTATTGATTGTTCCCTTGATAGCGATTTTCGCGATATTGATTATTTCTAGGATAACCTTGTTGATTAGGGGAATTCGACCTTCGATTACTGTAATTGTCCTGGTTACTAAAATTCGGAAGTCCCTGTTGCCGATTGGGACGATTTTCTCTTGGATCGTAACCGGGCTGCGGTTGGTAATTTATTTGATGCTTCGGAAATTGATTTCTCGAGTTAGTATTATTTTGAAGTTGGTAGGTGTTCGAGTTACGTCGGGGATCCGAATAAGTGTCTCTTGTGTTATAATTATTCCGATAGTCTGCTCGATTACCTTGGATAACATAAGTCTGATTCCGAGGTTTACGGTGGTCGTAATAGCTTTTATCTGAATTATATTGGCAATCGTATTTATCGTGGTCGTTTGCTCCACACACAACGCAATTATATGGTTGAAACATCGCGTAATTTATCGTAGCGTCCTGAATTGTGTTAGGTTGATCTCCTCGTCTGAGTTGGATTTTAATTTTCTCCTGTTTTTCTATTTTCATCGCCGCGTCGACCAGTTCTTTCAGAGTACCGGGTATTGTGGGGATTTTTCCGTCGATTTCAGGTCTTAATCCGCGCAGAAAAGCGGCTTTGCCGTCCGCTTCGGTATTTCGCGTAAAAATTTCGAAATCATCTTTACGTTGTTCTTGCAAGAATGCCTGTCTTATATTTTCCATCGCTTCGCGTACCCTTGAGGCGTACGTCACGACGTCTTCATTCTGTCTTTGGAAAATTTTCCCTAGTTCACCCTGACACAGATTAACGGATTTCGCTGGTCCATAAAGCTCATTTATTCGCGCGGTTAATTCGTCTACGGTATCGAACCGTTCGTTCTCGATCACACGTCGAGCTACTCCCTTGATTTTATTACGTATTATTCGCGCGAGGCTTAATTCGACTTGAGGCGGGACCATTTCGCGTGCATCCTTGCATCCCTGCACAAAACTTCTAACCTGGGACGGATTGCCGTCAAACACCGGGACTGCCTCTAAGGCATCCTTAATTGAGATATAATGATAAGTCGGTGCGGGTAAGGCGGTTGCGCCTGTACTTGCAACGGGTTCGCTCACCATTTTAAATTCCTGAGGAATCTTAATATGTGTTTGGGATTGGTTTTCCGAATCAGGCGTTTGAATAAGTATTTGAGTGGGTTTTTCTGTTTTTCTCGAGTTCTCCGGAGAATTTTTATTCGTTGAATTAGAGTTTTGGCTGGAGATTTGCGACTGTTCAGGATTTAGACCTGAGGTTCCCGACGCGTTCGTCTCCTCTAATTTTTCTAATTCTCCTTCGAATAATTGGGTGCCCTGCGTACTAACTTGTGATCTGAGTCGTCGGTCTGAAGGCGGACTATGTACTACGGCTGTGCGTTTTTTATCGGCAGGAGGGTCTTCCTTTCCCATTTAATGTTGGGATTGCACAATCTTTTGTTAATAAGGTTTATTTTGAATTTTAGATCCCGTGTCGGAGAAAAGGAGGTAGGAATCGTTGGAAGTTTGAACGGGAGGTATTTAGAAATAATTTTCGCCTTTTTCCTAATCCTTGCGTCTTCTTCGCTAATCGTTCTGGGTCGCGTTGGGGGCTCGAACAGCTTATTTCTTTCTTTTATTCGTTCTTCTGTATTTCCCTTGCAATAGCAAATATCTTCAGAAGTTCTGATGGTGTGGTTAGAATTCTGCGGTTTATTGAGATAAGGCTCCTTTACAGAGTCCGGGATTTCGTGCGGATCGCTTAATATAATCGGCTGAGTATATTGTTCCCAAAGCTTCGCTATGGTTCCGCGTTTTCCTCCGTTTATTTCGTTCGATTTTGGGAGCATTCGTTATGAGAACAAAGGGTATTTGTCAGAGGTTTCGATTAAAGGTTGAAATCCTGGTTCGACAGAGTATTTCGATGAAAACGAGGGATCTCGGCGATACAAGATCCCAGTAGTTGCGATATTGAAGAAATATTTGAATGGGAAATTTCCAGAGCGGATGGAAAAATTCTTGATTGACTCATTGATTTTTAGGATTTTGGCGAGTTAACGGGTATTAAAATTCGAGTTCGTTTAGTCATTTTATTAAATCGAGCGAGATTAGGGTGATTTTCAGTTCGTGTTGGTAGCGCGCAAAAACTCCGCCGTCCGTCGGTCGCTACTCGCGTCACAAAAAGTTTTTCGCGATTATAACGTTTGGTTTCCCGGCCGATGCACCAGAAAATTTTTTATATGTGACGTCGGAACGGTACCTAGTGGAAATCTCCAGATGTTAGACACCGGAAACATTCACACGCAGCTACAGCCAGACTCACATCAGTAGTTTGGGTCACCAATTACCGATTAAGTATTGAAATACACCGGACAACGGGCATTCTGTCGCTCTAGTCGAACGAACCGAAGAGGGAGAAATTGTTGGATAAAAGATTTAATTTGGCTTACCTTTTTGAGAGTATTCTGGATGCGATGACTTGTAGATTGGTGAGAGGTTTTAGTGGAATAACTGACTTTAATATTTGGATATTTTGACTAACTTGGTTTATTTTATAAGTTTGATATTTAAAAGTCACAAACGCAGAGTTACACAGTGTAAGATCTTAGACTTAGTAAAAATGGAGTTGAAGCTCGCTGAACTTTTGGGCAGAGTAACGTTGTATGAAAGTTTTAATGCAAAAGGCTAAAGGATTTTACCGCGAGACTGTACCGGAACTAGATGACGAATCTGGAGGTAGAAACACAAGAGAGCGATCGAGTGATCGGTCGCCGTTTTTATAGGGGTCGATCGTTGCGCAGAACGATCCCCCTCTCTAGTTTTTTGGTCGCCTCTGCGCACCTCCCCTCTTTTCTAGGAATTCTAATTAGGGCACGACATCTTCGCCGCATGCACGCCTGTGATCTTATTTCTTTAGCTATTACTATATTGTAGGTTTTTACGTATGGTATATCGCTGCTTGGTGCGGTGGTGTAGGTGCGTGGACTTGGTTCCGTAGTTCTCCGAACTGCGTGAGCTTTTCGTTGTGTCGCCAGTCCCCCTTTGTGGCGCCAGCCCCCTTTGTGGCGCCAGCCCCCTTTCTGGCGCCCCTCAGCCACTTAACTACCTGTCTATCTCTTACTGTTTTTGCTATCTTGCTCGTTACAAAGCCCATATTTCATTTTGGTTACCTGTCGTTTGTTAGTTTTATAGTTATATCTATATAGAATTGTATATGTATTATAGTCGACTACTGTCGTTGTTAGTTTTATAGTTGTATCTATATAGAATTGCATATGTATTAAAGTCGACTACTGTCGTTGTTAGTTTTATAGTTGTATCTATATAGAATTGCATATGTATTAAAGTCGACTACTGTCGTTGTTAACCTGGAGTGCAATAGCAATTGTTTATGAACATAGTTTGTTATTTGTTTAACATTATTAGAATCACGCTGCTGCGAATATCTTTAGTTGTTTGTGTTATAACTATCTTAACAGATTTAGAATACTTAGTAATTTGATGATTCATAGCTTTAGAGCAGGTTTACATGTGTGCTTTTGTATATGATTCCCTTCTGTAGTTGTTAATTCTTATATTGATGTAAATCGGCTTGGAAGCTTCTAGAACGTTTTCGTTTCGTCGGTAAGTTTCCTAATGTATTCTCTAGGTAAGGCCCTGTATGGCTCCACATTGGAGATCTGCATTGCCTTCAAAACGTTGCGCGTGTTGCCTACAATACGGCGTTGCGGAAGAAGGTATAGTTCATGCTGGGTAATTAGCATTCACGGTTTGATGGTTTTGCAGCCTCTGGTTTTATGGGTTGCAGCAGTGCTATTTTACATTATATTGGTTATGCATTTATCTATGGTTTTACAGTCTTCTATACTCCAGGCTATATAGTAAAGCGCATGTTGCTTAAGTATAGCTCTCAGCTCCGAATGCACAAATGGCATTGCTGAGTGCTATATAATAATTGGGTATAATTGTGTTAGTTAATTATAGTGTTAATGTGATAGTGATATATAATAACGCATAATAGTATCATAGTTCTCTGTGGTACGAAGATCTCGTAACATGGTTTTTAAGCCTTGGCTAGTGAATTTCATAGTTATTTCCATCTAGGGATATTCCAAATAGTTAGACAGTTGTTTTAATTTCTTATGGTTACAAGATTCTCGTACTTCGAGTTTGGTTAGTTGATAAAAGTGTGACGTCGGAACGGTACCTAGTGGAAATCTCCAGATGTTAGACACCGGAAACATTCACACGCAGCTACAGCCAGACTCACATCAGTAGTTTGGGTCACCAATTACCGATTAAGTATTGAAATACACCGGACAACGGGCATTCTGTCGCTCTAGTCGAACGAACCGAAGAGGGAGAAATTGTTGGATAAAAGATTTAATTTGGCTTACCTTTTTGAGAGTATTCTGGATGCGATGACTTGTAGATTGGTGAGAGGTTTTAGTGGAATAACTGACTTTAATATTTGGATATTTTGACTAACTTGGTTTATTTTATAAGTTTGATATTTAAAAGTCACAAACGCAGAGTTACACAGTGTAAGATCTTAGACTTAGTAAAAATGGAGTTGAAGCTCGCTGAACTTTTGGGCAGAGTAACGTTGTATGAAAGTTTTAATGCAAAAGGCTAAAGGATTTTACCGCGAGACTGTACCGGAACTAGATGACGAATCTGGAGGTAGAAACACAAGAGAGCGATCGAGTGATCGGTCGCCGTTTTTATAGGGGTCGATCGTTGCGCAGAACGATCCCCCTCTCTAGTTTTTTGGTCGCCTTTGCGCACCTCCCCTCTTTTCTAGGAATTCTAATTAGGGCACGACATCTTCGCCGCATGCACGCCTGTGATCTTATTTCTTTAGCTATTACTATATTGTAGGTTTTTACGTATGGTATATCGCTGCTTGGTGCGGTGGTGTAGGTGCGTGGACTTGGTTCCGTAATTCTCCGAACTGCGTGAGCTTTTCGTTGTGTCGCCAGCCCCCTTTGTGGCGCCAGCCCCCTTTGTGGCGCCAGCCCCCTTTCTGGCGCCCCTCAGCCACTTAACTACCTGTCTATCTCTTACTGTTTTTGCTATCTTGCTCGTTACAAAGCCCATATTTCATTTTGGTTACCTGTCGTTTGTTAGTTTTATAGTTATATCTATATAGAATTGTATATGTATTATAGTCGACTACTGTCGTTGTTAGTTTTATAGTTGTATCTATATAGAATTGCATATGTATTAAAGTCGACTACTGTCGTTGTTAACCTGGAGTGCAATAGCAATTGTTTATGAACATAGTTTGTTATTTGTTTAACATTATTAGAATCACGCTGCTGCGAATATCTTTAGTTGTTTGTGTTATAACTATCTTAACAGATTTAGAATACTTAGTAATTTGATGATTCATAGCTTTAGAGCAGGTTTACATGTGTGCTTTTGTATATGATTCCCTTCTGTAGTTGTTAATTCTTATATTGATATAAATCGGCTTGGAAGCTTCTAGAACGTTTTCGTTTCGTCGGTAAGTTTCCTAATGTATTCTCTAGGTAAGGCCCTGTATGGCTCCACATTGGAGATCTGCATTGCCTTCAAAACGTTGCGCGTGTTGCCTACAATACGGCGTTGCGGAAGAAGGTATAGTTCATGCTGGGTAATTAGCATTCACGGTTTGATGGTTTTGCAGCCTCTGGTTTTATGGGTTGCAGCAGTGCTATCTTTACGTTATATTGGTTATGCATTTATCTATGGTTTCACAGTCTTCTATACTCCAGGCTATATAGTAAAGCGTATGTTGCTTATAGTATAGCTCTCAGCTCCGAATGCACAAATGGCATTGCTGAGTGCTATATAATAATTGGGTATAATTGTGTTAGTTAATTATAGTGTTAATGTGATAGTGATATATAATAACGCATAATAGTATCATAGTTCTCTGTGGTACGAAGATCTCGTAACATGGTTTTTAAGCCTTGGCTAGTGAATTTCATAGTTATTTCCATCTAGGGATATTCCAAATAGTTAGACAGTTGTTTTAATTTCTTATGGTTACAAGATTCTCGTACTTCGAGTTTGGTTAGTTGATAAAAGTAACATGCAGTAATAATAATCGATAAAACATACGGACGTTCCGGTCGGACGTTACACCTCCCCCCTTATGCAAGAATGGCGTGCCTCTGCTCGATCATTCTTCCTGACGGTCGTTGGGTGCTGTAGGTTTTTCAATCCATACGGTACTTTGGTTGTCCTTGGGGTCCATGGTCGATGTTGAGACGTTTTTTGCAATTGGTGATTGGGTTGCTGGCTTCATGTTTAAATTGGGGTATATGGGTATCGGCATTCCTTGGGGTGCTTTGTATTCTCCGTCCTCTTTTGTTGTTGGTTCAGTCTGGTTAATGTTTCTCGTGTTGTTTCCCATTGATTCGTAATATCGCCTGACCGTAGGTTTTGGCGCTGGTGCTTCTTGCTTGAAGGATCCGGGTATTGCGTATTCGTGTTTGATTGACATGTCCATGTGTATCTCGGGGATTCCGGAGCAGTGTTTTGGTTTTGGTTGTTCTTGGTTCCAGGATATGTCTAAAGGTTTTGGTTGTGGCGGCGGTTTATTTTGATTGTTAGATGGTCCTTTGGATTCCGTATCATCCTCTTGTTTTTGCCTGGCTAGATGTAAGAGTAGGTTAGTCAGGGAATTCCATATGGCTCCGAGCATGTGAAAGCTGCACCCGTAGGCCTTTCTTAGAGCATATCCGTGGATTATTGTGTCGAGGATGAATTTGGTTATTTGGATGGTTACCCAAATTCCGATTCCTCCTGCGGTGAGGGTGCCAAAGCTTACGAACCAACCCCACATCTTTGTCCATGTGTTCTTGGCTATTTTTTGCATTGCCTCTTCGGTTAGGAATTGCATGATAGATAATTGTTGATTTGCTATGGTTTGTCCTGACATTCCCCTTGCCATGTCGTTTAGTATTCCAGATCTCTCTGCTGGGAACATGATATGATCTCTCAGTCGTTCCAGATCTTCAGAGGAGTAGATTCCACTGGTTGCTAGGTTATTGGGGTTAATGTATTTCCATGTTGGTGTGGTTAAAGGTTCTATTGTGCCTGGTTTCACTGATTCGGTCAATTCTGGTAGTAGTTTATACCATTTCTTATCGAGATTGAACATTACTGGGATGAAAGGGTTACATTCTATCTGGACTCCGGTTTTTAACAACATGCGGCTCTCCGGTGATACAAACATGCTGGCGTTTCCTCTGAATACCGGTAATTCTTGGTAACAGTTCTTCGTCTTTCTAATTTTTACGTCAACTGGTATGCATTTGATTATGTGGATTACTTCTCCTGCTATTGTTGCCATGTAGCCTGGTCCTTTCATTAATTGGTGCGCGAAGTCGTCGGGCGTTACGGCTGCGGATGTCAATAAGTTCCGTAAAACTTGTTGTTCCAATTTGCATTTCTGCAAGAGTACGTCTCGGTATAATGCTGACATCTGCATTCTCATATGTCTTTCCACGTATACGAATTTTGAATTTACATAGGTAAAAATGTCCAAGTTGCTGGTTGCTATGGGTTTTTTGTGAGTGAACGCGTTTTTAGTTGGTTCTTCGATGATAAGTAGCTTCGGGTGTTCGGTCCGAATCAATTCGTATCCGCATACTTGTTGACGTCCCCTTTTCGAAAAGGCGAAGGTTATGTCTTGGGTGGTAACTGTATACACTTCGTCATAGGTTTCGTCGCTGTTTTTGATTTTTGTGGCTCTGCCGTCGTATAAGACGTCGTATCGGTCCAGTTGACAGGAATCCTTTGGCAAGGTTTCCCAGAACGTGTTTCCTCCTTCATTATCTACGCAATTACCGTTGCTGAATTCACACGTTGTTCCGGATCGAAATATGATTTTATTTGAATTTAGATTTATTTTTGCAGTATATTCGGCTAGACTGATCTTTACATATCCTTGGACTATTACGTCGCTCCATGTTCCGTATTCGTCGGAGTATTGTATGCTTTCGCAGCAACTCATCACTGCGATTTCCTTTATCATGAAGATATGATTTTCCCCGTGAAATCCTTGAAGGTCTATGATGTACTTCAATCACCATGGTTTCGCATCAGTTCGCACACAGGTTAAAGCGTCGTTCTCGTATGGCATCATTTCTTTTAAGGGACTTGTTCGATGTACTTTCTCGTCGTACATTGGCTGTCACTCCGCATAAGGGTTGGGTGTTTCTTTATTCCTATCTTATTGTTAGATGTATGATATATTTATATATATATATATATATATATCCGATGTACTTAACTAAAGGTATCTATGCGCGGCATGATTAGTTATGATAATGGAATTAGTTGATGTACCCGACAGTGGGTCTTGTTATGGTTTTAGTTTGTTAATTCATCGTCGCCTGTTGTTAGGAATTTCGATTGCCGAATCGTCGATCATAAAGTGTTGCTTGACCTTGTAATTTTGATCATAAAAACTATTAAAAATATATCGCCATCTACGTCTTTGATCATTACTATGCTATTCGGATAATTCCCGTAATCGAAAAGATTGACGGTGGTGTATATATCGCTAACGATGTGGTCGGTATATATGCTATAGTTATAGGTTCTTGGTGGCAGGTCATCGTTCCATAACAACTGGCGAGTTAGCTCTTTACCCAATTTGGCATGATTCTATTGCATATTACGGCAATAATATTACCAGCTCGCCTTATTTCTAAGGTTCGCATATCTGGCTGAAATCTATCGGCGAATATTATGACAAAATTTTCCTGGTTTGCCAAGAGCTTCATCTGCAAAATCGAAATGTTGATATAGTAGTTGAAATCATAGTGTTGATGAGGATTATTAATTGCGAGCGGTTGGTTTTTAACGGGATTTGTGTGGTTGGGTATGTCTTCTTGGAGTAGGGGAAGCGTGAGTTTTAAAATTTTTGGAGTTTATTCCTTAAGAAACTATTTGAGTTATAAGGCCTGGTACGGAAATTTCAAGCGTAACCTTCGGAAGCTTGAGGCGTTAAGTAGAAAGAGACAAATATATATGTATCTGTAAGATTGAACGTGCAAAAGAATGAGATGGGATATATTACAAAGCGTATCCTATACTCGGGGTCTCCTCTTTGTGCGGTGCTTCGTAGTCTCACTGCATAGTTCACTACCTCTGGGCTGAGAGTTGAATGTGTGCGTATGTTTGTACGTGTGTTGTGTGCCTGCGCATTACGAAGTTCTGCCGCAACTTGTGCGTTGCTGCTGAGTACAGGGTATGCATGCTTAGTGCATCCTAGACTATCTCCTGGTAGGCGAAATATATCTGCATTCGCTCGGATTAGGTTATAGACATTCTCTTTCTCCTCGGCATTTAAGTGTTCTAATCTCAATAAGGATTCTAAAGGCTCGACCCTGGCTTTGACTAGGTTGTGGGAATTTTGAACCATAAATAATCGTTTTATTTTCGGGATATTTATTTTATTAGATCGGTTTGTGTTTTGCGTAGAGATATTCCGTGGGATTGCGCATGTTATCTTCCTTTTATACTCGTCTTCGGCTGTTTTCGTATAGGATTTAAATTCGGATTCGCGTAGACTTCTTTATTTCTTGTCTTCTTTTATATTTATTTGTCTCTTGGTTTTTATTGCATCGATCTATTTCTTCTTTAAATACCGAGGTGTGTTCATTTATTACAGCCTTGTTTGCGTTGTCAGTAATATACGGTCCCATTAGTTTGATTTTATTTAATTCACTCGTTGTGGGTTTATTGGATTCACTCTGGTTTACTATAGAATTATCATTTCTTATGGATTCGTCGGAATATTTATTCTTATTTTTCTCGGACTCGTCGGAGTTACTTTTACACTTATTGTTCGTAGTTTTATTTTCGTCCTTCGCGGATTCATTGGATTCACTTGGTATTATCGCAGTTTCATTATTATTTTTCATGGATTTATCATTATCTTTCATAGACTCATTGGATTCACTTGGATTTATTGTATATTCATCATTAATTTTCATAGATTTATAGGAATATTTCGTGGATTCATTATCGTTTTTCGCAGATTCATTGGATTCATTTGGATTTATCGCATTTTCGTCATTATTTTTCATCGATTCATTGGAATATTTCGTAGATTCATTATCGTTTTTCACAGATTCATTGGATTCACCTTGGTTTATCGCAGATTCGTCATCATTTTTCATGGATTTATTGGAATATTTCGTAGATTCATCGGATTCATTGTCGTATTTCATGCATTCGTCGGGATATATTTGATATTTTGTGGGTATATTCTTATAATTAACGGTTTCTTTTGCATTCTCACTTTTGATTTTAAAGTTTTGGGTATCTGATTCTAAGGAGTTCTCTGTTTCACTTATTTCTTCCAGGATTTGCGGTGGAATCCTCAGTCTTACTTCCGAGTCTGACGTATTAATTGCATAAAGGTACGCTTTATCATCTCGGTTTGTCACTAACGCGTTCCCTATGTAGACGTTGTCACCTGCGTCTATCAGAGGTACGTACCCTTCGGTCAACTCAGTTTTTTCGAGATTGATACGGATGCCAAGCCGTGTCCTGGATGGAATTACGATAACATCTTCCGGATTTTCGACCTTTTCCTTTCCTTTAAGAGGTTCGGAAATTTCCGTCGTTAATTCGGATTTTGTATAACCGAGACACCCGTTAGATTCTACATCCAGGAGCGGTAAAACCTCGGTGCCTAGTTCGGTCTCCGCGAGTTTGTCGCAGTTGCCAGTCTGCGCTCTATACGGAGTCGTTTTTTCCTGCCGGTTTAGAAATGGGATTTGTACGTTACCGAATTCTAATGTGCCTTTATCAAAATTTATCTGAGCTCGATTTTCGTTGAAGAACTGGGATCCTATTATTCCGTCCTGTGGGACTGGTAAATTTTCCGGAACTATATGGAATTGAGCTTCGGTTCCTATTACGTTTATGGGAACTTCTCCCATAGTTTCTACGCACGCGGGGACTATTCCGCTAAGATTAAATTTCTTTTGTTCGTTTATTTCAATTTCTGACCTTACACAGTTATTTTTTATAATGTTCAAGTCGGAGCCTGTATCCAACATGAAAGTACTCGGATTTTGTAATTCGCTCGCTTCTAATTTGATCGTGGGGATTATACTCTCTGGATTTATGATCGTATTGATTGATTTGTCATCGGAATTTTGAGGCGGATCTATAATTATTTGTTCCATATCGCTTTTAGCCAACGTCACTAGTTTTCTATCGGTACGCCCTGTATAATAGATAAGGTGCGGTTGGGTATTTTGAGAGCCTCCGAGGTCGCACCGTCGTTCGGCAGGCTCTCCCCGTTTCCCGAAAATGAGACTCGATTTTCTCGCGGTATTTGATTTGATCTATCATTTCGCTGTTTAGTTGGGCATTCGCTGATTAAGTGACCGTAGTTTCTGCAATATCGACAGTGTTCGCGTGGTTGTTCTGTCTGGTATTCGTCAGGTCGGTTCGAATTGTAGGGCTGATAATTCGTTTGCGGAGTATAACGCGTTTGTCTAATTATTTGGTTATCGTCGTACTGATTTGGACGCTGGTTTCCCTGTCTGAAATTTGGTTGTGACCTCTGCGGGCTAGGGTCCCTTGAATAAGTTCTTTCACGGTACGAGTTATTGCTGGGATAAATGTTTCCGCGGTATTGATTGTTCCCTTGATAGCGATTTTCGCGATATTGATTATTTCTAGGATAACCTTGTTGATTAGGGGAATTCGACCTTCGATTACTGTAATTGTCCTGGTTACTAAAATTCGGAAGTCCCTGTTGCCGATTGGGACGATTTTCTCTTGGATCGTAACCGGGCTGCGGTTGGTAATTTATTTGATGCTTCGGAAATTGATTTCTCGAGTTAGTATTATTTTGAAGTTGGTAGGTGTTCGAGTTACGTCGGGGATCCGAATAAGTGTCTCTTGTGTTATAATTATTCCGATAGTCTGCTCGATTACCTTGGATAACATAAGTCTGATTCCGAGGTTTACGGTGGTCGTAATAGCTTTTATCTGAATTATATTGGCAATCGTATTTATCGTGGTCGTTTGCTCCACACACAACGCAATTATATGGTTGAAACATCGCGTAATTTATCGTAGCGTCCTGAATTGTGTTAGGTTGATCTCCTCGTCTGAGTTGGATTTTAATTTTCTCCTGTTTTTCTATTTTCATCGCCGCGTCGACCAGTTCTTTCAGAGTACCGGGTATTGTGGGGATTTTTCCGTCGATTTCAGGTCTTAATCCGCGCAGAAAAGCGGCTTTGCCGTCCGCTTCGGTATTTCGCGTAAAAATTTCGAAATCATCTTTACGTTGTTCTTGCAAGAATGCCTGTCTTATATTTTCCATCGCTTCGCGTACCCTTGAGGCGTACGTCACGACGTCTTCATTCTGTCTTTGGAAAATTTTCCCTAGTTCACCCTGACACAGATTAACGGATTTCGCTGGTCCATAAAGCTCATTTATTCGCGCGGTTAATTCGTCTACGGTATCGAACCGTTCGTTCTCGATCACACGTCGAGCTACTCCCTTGATTTTATTACGTATTATTCGCGCGAGGCTTAATTCGACTTGAGGCGGGACCATTTCGCGTGCATCCTTGCATCCCTGCACAAAACTTCTAACCTGGGACGGATTGCCGTCAAACACCGGGACTGCCTCTAAGGCATCCTTAATTGAGATATAATGATAAGTCGGTGCGGGTAAGGCGGTTGCGCCTGTACTTGCAACGGGTTCGCTCACCATTTTAAATTCCTGAGGAATCTTAATATGTGTTTGGGATTGGTTTTCCGAATCAGGCGTTTGAATAAGTATTTGAGTGGGTTTTTCTGTTTTTCTCGAGTTCTCCGGAGAATTTTTATTCGTTGAATTAGAGTTTTGGCTGGAGATTTGCGACTGTTCAGGATTTAGACCTGAGGTTCCCGACGCGTTCGTCTCCTCTAATTTTTCTAATTCTCCTTCGAATAATTGGGTGCCCTGCGTACTAACTTGTGATCTGAGTCGTCGGTCTGAAGGCGGACTATGTACTACGGCTGTGCGTTTTTTATCGGCAGGAGGGTCTTCCTTTCCCATTTAATGTTGGGATTGCACAATCTTTTGTTAATAAGGTTTATTTTGAATTTTAGATCCCGTGTCGGAGAAAAGGAGGTAGGAATCGTTGGAAGTTTGAACGGGAGGTATTTAGAAATAATTTTCGCCTTTTTCCTAATCCTTGCGTCTTCTTCGCTAATCGTTCTGGGTCGCGTTGGGGGCTCGAACAGCTTATTTCTTTCTTTTATTCGTTCTTCTGTATTTCCCTTGCAATAGCAAATATCTTCAGAAGTTCTGATGGTGTGGTTAGAATTCTGCGGTTTATTGAGATAAGGCTCCTTTACAGAGTCCGGGATTTCGTGCGGATCGCTTAATATAATCGGCTGAGTATATTGTTCCCAAAGCTTCGCTATGGTTCCGCGTTTTCCTCCGTTTATTTCGTTCGATTTTGGGAGCATTCGTTATGAGAACAAAGGGTATTTGTCAGAGGTTTCGATTAAAGGTTGAAATCCTGGTTCGACAGAGTATTTCGATGAAAACGAGGGATCTCGGCGATACAAGATCCCAGTAGTTGCGATATTGAAGAAATATTTGAATGGGAAATTTCCAGAGCGGATGGAAAAATTCTTGATTGACTCATTGATTTTTAGGATTTTGGCGAGTTAACGGGTATTAAAATTCGAGTTCGTTTAGTCATTTTATTAAATCGAGCGAGATTAGGGTGATTTTCAGTTCGTGTTGGTAGCGCGCAAAAACTCCGCCGTCCGTCGGTCGCTACTCGCGTCACAAAAAGTTTTTCGCGATTATAACGTTTGGTTTCCCGGCCGATGCACCAGAAAATTTTTTATATGTGACGTCGGAACGGTACCTAGTGGAAATCTCCAGATGTTAGACACCGGAAACATTCACACGCAGCTACAGCCAGACTCACATCAGTAGTTTGGGTCACCAATTACCGATTAAGTATTGAAATACACCGGACAACGGGCATTCTGTCGCTCTAGTCGAACGAACCGAAGAGGGAGAAATTGTTGGATAAAAGATTTAATTTGGCTTACCTTTTTGAGAGTATTCTGGATGCGATGACTTGTAGATTGGTGAGAGGTTTTAGTGGAATAACTGACTTTAATATTTGGATATTTTGACTAACTTGGTTTATTTTATAAGTTTGATATTTAAAAGTCACAAACGCAGAGTTACACAGTGTAAGATCTTAGACTTAGTAAAAATGGAGTTGAAGCTCGCTGAACTTTTGGGCAGAGTAACGTTGTATGAAAGTTTTAATGCAAAAGGCTAAAGGATTTTACCGCGAGACTGTACCGGAACTAGATGACGAATCTGGAGGTAGAAACACAAGAGAGCGATCGAGTGATCGGTCGCCGTTTTTATAGGGGTCGATCGTTGCGCAGAACGATCCCCCTCTCTAGTTTTTTGGTCGCCTCTGCGCACCTCCCCTCTTTTCTAGGAATTCTAATTAGGGCACGACATCTTCGCCGCATGCACGCCTGTGATCTTATTTCTTTAGCTATTACTATATTGTAGGTTTTTACGTATGGTATATCGCTGCTTGGTGCGGTGGTGTAGGTGCGTGGACTTGGTTCCGTAGTTCTCCGAACTGCGTGAGCTTTTCGTTGTGTCGCCAGTCCCCCTTTGTGGCGCCAGCCCCCTTTGTGGCGCCAGCCCCCTTTCTGGCGCCCCTCAGCCACTTAACTACCTGTCTATCTCTTACTGTTTTTGCTATCTTGCTCGTTACAAAGCCCATATTTCATTTTGGTTACCTGTCGTTTGTTAGTTTTATAGTTATATCTATATAGAATTGTATATGTATTATAGTCGACTACTGTCGTTGTTAGTTTTATAGTTGTATCTATATAGAATTGCATATGTATTAAAGTCGACTACTGTCGTTGTTAGTTTTATAGTTGTATCTATATAGAATTGCATATGTATTAAAGTCGACTACTGTCGTTGTTAACCTGGAGTGCAATAGCAATTGTTTATGAACATAGTTTGTTATTTGTTTAACATTATTAGAATCACGCTGCTGCGAATATCTTTAGTTGCTTGTGTTATAACTATCTTAACAGATTTAGAATACTTAGTAATTTGATGATTCATAGCTTTAGAGCAGGTTTACATGTGTGCTTTTGTATATGATTCCCTTCTGTAGTTGTTAATTCTTATATTGATATAAATCGGCTTGGAAGCTTCTAGAACGTTTTCGTTTCGTCGGTAAGTTTCCTAATGTATTCTCTAGGTAAGGCCCTGTATGGCTCCACATTGGAGATCTGCATTGCCTTCAAAACGTTGCGCGTGTTGCCTACAATACGGCGTTGCGGAAGAAGGTATAGTTCATGCTGGGTAATTAGCATTCACGGTTTGATGGTTTTGCAGCCTCTGGTTTTATGGGTTGCAGCAGTGCTATTTTACATTATATTGGTTATGCATTTATCTATGGTTTTACAGTCTTCTATACTCCAGGCTATATAGTAAAGCGCATGTTGCTTAAGTATAGCTCTCAGCTCCGAATGCACAAATGGCATTGCTGAGTGCTATATAATAATTGGGTATAATTGTGTTAGTTAATTATAGTGTTAATGTGATAGTGATATATAATAACGCATAATAGTATCATAGTTCTCTGTGGTACGAAGATCTCGTAACATGGTTTTTAAGCCTTGGCTAGTGAATTTCATAGTTATTTCCATCTAGGGATATTCCAAATAGTTAGACAGTTGTTTTAATTTCTTATGGTTACAAGATTCTCGTACTTCGAGTTTGGTTAGTTGATAAAAGTGTGACGTCGGAACGGTACCTAGTGGAAATCTCCAGATGTTAGACACCGGAAACATTCACACGCAGCTACAGCCAGACTCACATCAGTAGTTTGGGTCACCAATTACCGATTAAGTATTGAAATACACCGGACAACGGGCATTCTGTCGCTCTAGTCGAACGAACCGAAGAGGGAGAAATTGTTGGATAAAAGATTTAATTTGGCTTACCTTTTTGAGAGTATTCTGGATGCGATGACTTGTAGATTGGTGAGAGGTTTTAGTGGAATAACTGACTTTAATATTTGGATATTTTGACTAACTTGGTTTATTTTATAAGTTTGATATTTAAAAGTCACAAACGCAGAGTTACACAGTGTAAGATCTTAGACTTAGTAAAAATGGAGTTGAAGCTCGCTGAACTTTTGGGCAGAGTAACGTTGTATGAAAGTTTTAATGCAAAAGGCTAAAGGATTTTACCGCGAGACTGTACCGGAACTAGATGACGAATCTGGAGGTAGAAACACAAGAGAGCGATCGAGTGATCGGTCGCCGTTTTTATAGGGGTCGATCGTTGCGCAGAACGATCCCCCTCTCTAGTTTTTTGGTCGCCTTTGCGCACCTCCCCTCTTTTCTAGGAATTCTAATTAGGGCACGACATCTTCGCCGCATGCACGCCTGTGATCTTATTTCTTTAGCTATTACTATATTGTAGGTTTTTACGTATGGTATATCGCTGCTTGGTGCGGTGGTGTAGGTGCGTGGACTTGGTTCCGTAATTCTCCGAACTGCGTGAGCTTTTCGTTGTGTCGCCAGCCCCCTTTGTGGCGCCAGCCCCCTTTGTGGCGCCAGCCCCCTTTCTGGCGCCCCTCAGCCACTTAACTACCTGTCTATCTCTTACTGTTTTTGCTATCTTGCTCGTTACAAAGCCCATATTTCATTTTGGTTACCTGTCGTTTGTTAGTTTTATAGTTATATCTATATAGAATTGTATATGTATTATAGTCGACTACTGTCGTTGTTAGTTTTATAGTTGTATCTATATAGAATTGCATATGTATTAAAGTCGACTACTGTCGTTGTTAACCTGGAGTGCAATAGCAATTGTTTATGAACATAGTTTGTTATTTGTTTAACATTATTAGAATCACGCTGCTGCGAATATCTTTAGTTGTTTGTGTTATAACTATCTTAACAGATTTAGAATACTTAGTAATTTGATGATTCATAGCTTTAGAGCAGGTTTACATGTGTGCTTTTGTATATGATTCCCTTCTGTAGTTGTTAATTCTTATATTGATATAAATCGGCTTGGAAGCTTCTAGAACGTTTTCGTTTCGTCGGTAAGTTTCCTAATGTATTCTCTAGGTAAGGCCCTGTATGGCTCCACATTGGAGATCTGCATTGCCTTCAAAACGTTGCGCGTGTTGCCTACAATACGGCGTTGCGGAAGAAGGTATAGTTCATGCTGGGTAATTAGCATTCACGGTTTGATGGTTTTGCAGCCTCTGGTTTTATGGGTTGCAGCAGTGCTATCTTTACGTTATATTGGTTATGCATTTATCTATGGTTTCACAGTCTTCTATACTCCAGGCTATATAGTAAAGCGTATGTTGCTTATAGTATAGCTCTCAGCTCCGAATGCACAAATGGCATTGCTGAGTGCTATATAATAATTGGGTATAATTGTGTTAGTTAATTATAGTGTTAATGTGATAGTGATATATAATAACGCATAATAGTATCATAGTTCTCTGTGGTACGAAGATCTCGTAACATGGTTTTTAAGCCTTGGCTAGTGAATTTCATAGTTATTTCCATCTAGGGATATTCCAAATAGTTAGACAGTTGTTTTAATTTCTTATGGTTACAAGATTCTCGTACTTCGAGTTTGGTTAGTTGATAAAAGTAACATGCAGTAATAATAATCGATAAAACATACGGACGTTCCGGTCGGACGTTACACCTCCCCCCTTATGCAAGAATGGCGAGCCTCTGCTCGATCATTCTTCCTGACGGTCGTTGGGTGCTGTAGGTTTTTCAATCCATACGGTACTTTGGTTGTCCTTGGGGTCCATGGTCGATGTTGAGACGTTTTTTGCAATTGGTGATTGGGTTGCTGGCTTCATGTTTAAATTGGGGTATATGGGTATCGGCATTCCTTGGGGTGCTTTGTATTCTCCGTCCTCTTTTGTTGTTGGTTCAGTCTGGTTAATGTTTCTCGTGTTGTTTCCCATTGATTCGTAATATCGCCTGACCGTAGGTTTTGGCGCTGGTGCTTCTTGCTTGAAGGATCCGGGTATTGCGTATTCGTGTTTGATTGACATGTCCATGTGTATCTCGGGGATTCCGGAGCAGTGTTTTGGTTTTGGTTGTTCTTGGTTCCAGGATATGTCTAAAGGTTTTGGTTGTGGCGGCGGTTTATTTTGATTGTTAGATGGTCCTTTGGATTCCGTATCATCCTCTTGTTTTTGCCTGGCTAGATGTAAGAGTAGGTTAGTCAGGGAATTCCATATGGCTCCGAGCATGTGAAAGCTGCACCCGTAGGCCTTTCTTAGAGCATATCCGTGGATTATTGTGTCGAGGATGAATTTGGTTATTTGGATGGTTACCCAAATTCCGATTCCTCCTGCGGTGAGGGTGCCAAAGCTTACGAACCAACCCCACATCTTTGTCCATGTGTTCTTGGCTATTTTTTGCATTGCCTCTTCGGTTAGGAATTGCATGATAGATAATTGTTGATTTGCTATGGTTTGTCCTGACATTCCCCTTGCCATGTCGTTTAGTATTCCAGATCTCTCTGCTGGGAACATGATATGATCTCTCAGTCGTTCCAGATCTTCAGAGGAGTAGATTCCACTGGTTGCTAGGTTATTGGGGTTAATGTATTTCCATGTTGGTGTGGTTAAAGGTTCTATTGTGCCTGGTTTCACTGATTCGGTCAATTCTGGTAGTAGTTTATACCATTTCTTATCGAGATTGAACATTACTGGGATGAAAGGGTTACATTCTATCTGGACTCCGGTTTTTAACAACATGCGGCTCTCCGGTGATACAAACATGCTGGCGTTTCCTCTGAATACCGGTAATTCTTGGTAACAGTTCTTCGTCTTTCTAATTTTTACGTCAACTGGTATGCATTTGATTATGTGGATTACTTCTCCTGCTATTGTTGCCATGTAGCCTGGTCCTTTCATTAATTGGTGCGCGAAGTCGTCGGGCGTTACGGCTGCGGATGTCAATAAGTTCCGTAAAACTTGTTGTTC
Organism: Neodiprion pinetum; assembly: GCF_021155775.2. NCBI lineage: Eukaryota > Metazoa > Arthropoda > Insecta > Hymenoptera > Diprionidae > Neodiprion > Neodiprion pinetum. The sequence goes on from NC_060234.1 coordinate 43,647,126, forward strand.
CAATTTGCATTTCTGCAAGAGTACGTCTCGGTATAATGCTGACATCTGCATTCTCATATGTCTTTCCACGTATACGAATTTTGAATTTACATAGGTAAAAATGTCCAAGTTGCTGGTTGCTATGGGTTTTTTGTGAGTGAACGCGTTTTTAGTTGGTTCTTCGATGATAAGTAGCTTCGGGTGTTCGGTCCGAATCAATTCGTATCCGCATACTTGTTGACGTCCCCTTTTCGAAAAGGCGAAGGTTATGTCTTGGGTGGTAACTGTATACACTTCGTCATAGGTTTCGTCGCTGTTTTTGATTTTTGTGGCTCTGCCGTCGTATAAGACGTCGTATCGGTCCAGTTGACAGGAATCCTTTGGCAAGGTTTCCCAGAACGTGTTTCCTCCTTCATTATCTACGCAATTACCGTTGCTGAATTCACACGTTGTTCCGGATCGAAATATGATTTTATTTGAATTTAGATTTATTTTTGCAGTATATTCGGCTAGACTGATCTTTACATATCCTTGGACTATTACGTCGCTCCATGTTCCGTATTCGTCGGAGTATTGTATGCTTTCGCAGCAACTCATCACTGCGATTTCCTTTATCATGAAGATATGATTTTCCCCGTGAAATCCTTGAAGGTCTATGATGTACTTCAATCACCATGGTTTCGCATCAGTTCGCACACAGGTTAAAGCGTCGTTCTCGTATGGCATCATTTCTTTTAAGGGACTTGTTCGATGTACTTTCTCGTCGTACATTGGCTGTCACTCCGCATAAGGGTTGGGTGTTTCTTTATTCCTATCTTATTGTTAGATGTATGATATATTTATATATATATATATATATATATCCGATGTACTTAACTAAAGGTATCTATGCGCGGCATGATTAGTTATGATAATGGAATTAGTTGATGTACCCGACAGTGGGTCTTGTTATGGTTTTAGTTTGTTAATTCATCGTCGCCTGTTGTTAGGAATTTCGATTGCCGAATCGTCGATCATAAAGTGTTGCTTGACCTTGTAATTTTGATCATAAAAACTATTAAAAATATATCGCCATCTACGTCTTTGATCATTACTATGCTATTCGGATAATTCCCGTAATCGAAAAGATTGACGGTGGTGTATATATCGCTAACGATGTGGTCGGTATATATGCTATAGTTATAGGTTCTTGGTGGCAGGTCATCGTTCCATAACAACTGGCGAGTTAGCTCTTTACCCAATTTGGCATGATTCTATTGCATATTACGGCAATAATATTACCAGCTCGCCTTATTTCTAAGGTTCGCATATCTGGCTGAAATCTATCGGCGAATATTATGACAAAATTTTCCTGGTTTGCCAAGAGCTTCATCTGCAAAATCGAAATGTTGATATAGTAGTTGAAATCATAGTGTTGATGAGGATTATTAATTGCGAGCGGTTGGTTTTTAACGGGATTTGTGTGGTTGGGTATGTCTTCTTGGAGTAGGGGAAGCGTGAGTTTTAAAATTTTTGGAGTTTATTCCTTAAGAAACTATTTGAGTTATAAGGCCTGGTACGGAAATTTCAAGCGTAACCTTCGGAAGCTTGAGGCGTTAAGTAGAAAGAGACAAATATATATGTATCTGTAAGATTGAACGTGCAAAAGAATGAGATGGGATATATTACAAAGCGTATCCTATACTCGGGGTCTCCTCTTTGTGCGGTGCTTCGTAGTCTCACTGCATAGTTCACTACCTCTGGGCTGAGAGTTGAATGTGTGCGTATGTTTGTACGTGTGTTGTGTGCCTGCGCATTACGAAGTTCTGCCGCAACTTGTGCGTTGCTGCTGAGTACAGGGTATGCATGCTTAGTGCATCCTAGACTATCTCCTGGTAGGCGAAATATATCTGCATTCGCTCGGATTAGGTTATAGACATTCTCTTTCTCCTCGGCATTTAAGTGTTCTAATCTCAATAAGGATTCTAAAGGCTCGACCCTGGCTTTGACTAGGTTGTGGGAATTTTGAACCATAAATAATCGTTTTATTTTCGGGATATTTATTTTATTAGATCGGTTTGTGTTTTGCGTAGAGATATTCCGTGGGATTGCGCATGTTATCTTCCTTTTATACTCGTCTTCGGCTGTTTTCGTATAGGATTTAAATTCGGATTCGCGTAGACTTCTTTATTTCTTGTCTTCTTTTATATTTATTTGTCTCTTGGTTTTTATTGCATCGATCTATTTCTTCTTTAAATACCGAGGTGTGTTCATTTATTACAGCCTTGTTTGCGTTGTCAGTAATATACGGTCCCATTAGTTTGATTTTATTTAATTCACTCGTTGTGGGTTTATTGGATTCACTCTGGTTTACTATAGAATTATCATTTCTTATGGATTCGTCGGAATATTTATTCTTATTTTTCTCGGACTCGTCGGAGTTACTTTTACACTTATTGTTCGTAGTTTTATTTTCGTCCTTCGCGGATTCATTGGATTCACTTGGTATTATCGCAGTTTCATTATTATTTTTCATGGATTTATCATTATCTTTCATAGACTCATTGGATTCACTTGGATTTATTGTATATTCATCATTAATTTTCATAGATTTATAGGAATATTTCGTGGATTCATTATCGTTTTTCGCAGATTCATTGGATTCATTTGGATTTATCGCATTTTCGTCATTATTTTTCATCGATTCATTGGAATATTTCGTAGATTCATTATCGTTTTTCACAGATTCATTGGATTCACCTTGGTTTATCGCAGATTCGTCATCATTTTTCATGGATTTATTGGAATATTTCGTAGATTCATCGGATTCATTGTCGTATTTCATGCATTCGTCGGGATATATTTGATATTTTGTGGGTATATTCTTATAATTAACGGTTTCTTTTGCATTCTCACTTTTGATTTTAAAGTTTTGGGTATCTGATTCTAAGGAGTTCTCTGTTTCACTTATTTCTTCCAGGATTTGCGGTGGAATCCTCAGTCTTACTTCCGAGTCTGACGTATTAATTGCATAAAGGTACGCTTTATCATCTCGGTTTGTCACTAACGCGTTCCCTATGTAGACGTTGTCACCTGCGTCTATCAGAGGTACGTACCCTTCGGTCAACTCAGTTTTTTCGAGATTGATACGGATGCCAAGCCGTGTCCTGGATGGAATTACGATAACATCTTCCGGATTTTCGACCTTTTCCTTTCCTTTAAGAGGTTCGGAAATTTCCGTCGTTAATTCGGATTTTGTATAACCGAGACACCCGTTAGATTCTACATCCAGGAGCGGTAAAACCTCGGTGCCTAGTTCGGTCTCCGCGAGTTTGTCGCAGTTGCCAGTCTGCGCTCTATACGGAGTCGTTTTTTCCTGCCGGTTTAGAAATGGGATTTGTACGTTACCGAATTCTAATGTGCCTTTATCAAAATTTATCTGAGCTCGATTTTCGTTGAAGAACTGGGATCCTATTATTCCGTCCTGTGGGACTGGTAAATTTTCCGGAACTATATGGAATTGAGCTTCGGTTCCTATTACGTTTATGGGAACTTCTCCCATAGTTTCTACGCACGCGGGGACTATTCCGCTAAGATTAAATTTCTTTTGTTCGTTTATTTCAATTTCTGACCTTACACAGTTATTTTTTATAATGTTCAAGTCGGAGCCTGTATCCAACATGAAAGTACTCGGATTTTGTAATTCGCTCGCTTCTAATTTGATCGTGGGGATTATACTCTCTGGATTTATGATCGTATTGATTGATTTGTCATCGGAATTTTGAGGCGGATCTATAATTATTTGTTCCATATCGCTTTTAGCCAACGTCACTAGTTTTCTATCGGTACGCCCTGTATAATAGATAAGGTGCGGTTGGGTATTTTGAGAGCCTCCGAGGTCGCACCGTCGTTCGGCAGGCTCTCCCCGTTTCCCGAAAATGAGACTCGATTTTCTCGCGGTATTTGATTTGATCTATCATTTCGCTGTTTAGTTGGGCATTCGCTGATTAAGTGACCGTAGTTTCTGCAATATCGACAGTGTTCGCGTGGTTGTTCTGTCTGGTATTCGTCAGGTCGGTTCGAATTGTAGGGCTGATAATTCGTTTGCGGAGTATAACGCGTTTGTCTAATTATTTGGTTATCGTCGTACTGATTTGGACGCTGGTTTCCCTGTCTGAAATTTGGTTGTGACCTCTGCGGGCTAGGGTCCCTTGAATAAGTTCTTTCACGGTACGAGTTATTGCTGGGATAAATGTTTCCGCGGTATTGATTGTTCCCTTGATAGCGATTTTCGCGATATTGATTATTTCTAGGATAACCTTGTTGATTAGGGGAATTCGACCTTCGATTACTGTAATTGTCCTGGTTACTAAAATTCGGAAGTCCCTGTTGCCGATTGGGACGATTTTCTCTTGGATCGTAACCGGGCTGCGGTTGGTAATTTATTTGATGCTTCGGAAATTGATTTCTCGAGTTAGTATTATTTTGAAGTTGGTAGGTGTTCGAGTTACGTCGGGGATCCGAATAAGTGTCTCTTGTGTTATAATTATTCCGATAGTCTGCTCGATTACCTTGGATAACATAAGTCTGATTCCGAGGTTTACGGTGGTCGTAATAGCTTTTATCTGAATTATATTGGCAATCGTATTTATCGTGGTCGTTTGCTCCACACACAACGCAATTATATGGTTGAAACATCGCGTAATTTATCGTAGCGTCCTGAATTGTGTTAGGTTGATCTCCTCGTCTGAGTTGGATTTTAATTTTCTCCTGTTTTTCTATTTTCATCGCCGCGTCGACCAGTTCTTTCAGAGTACCGGGTATTGTGGGGATTTTTCCGTCGATTTCAGGTCTTAATCCGCGCAGAAAAGCGGCTTTGCCGTCCGCTTCGGTATTTCGCGTAAAAATTTCGAAATCATCTTTACGTTGTTCTTGCAAGAATGCCTGTCTTATATTTTCCATCGCTTCGCGTACCCTTGAGGCGTACGTCACGACGTCTTCATTCTGTCTTTGGAAAATTTTCCCTAGTTCACCCTGACACAGATTAACGGATTTCGCTGGTCCATAAAGCTCATTTATTCGCGCGGTTAATTCGTCTACGGTATCGAACCGTTCGTTCTCGATCACACGTCGAGCTACTCCCTTGATTTTATTACGTATTATTCGCGCGAGGCTTAATTCGACTTGAGGCGGGACCATTTCGCGTGCATCCTTGCATCCCTGCACAAAACTTCTAACCTGGGACGGATTGCCGTCAAACACCGGGACTGCCTCTAAGGCATCCTTAATTGAGATATAATGATAAGTCGGTGCGGGTAAGGCGGTTGCGCCTGTACTTGCAACGGGTTCGCTCACCATTTTAAATTCCTGAGGAATCTTAATATGTGTTTGGGATTGGTTTTCCGAATCAGGCGTTTGAATAAGTATTTGAGTGGGTTTTTCTGTTTTTCTCGAGTTCTCCGGAGAATTTTTATTCGTTGAATTAGAGTTTTGGCTGGAGATTTGCGACTGTTCAGGATTTAGACCTGAGGTTCCCGACGCGTTCGTCTCCTCTAATTTTTCTAATTCTCCTTCGAATAATTGGGTGCCCTGCGTACTAACTTGTGATCTGAGTCGTCGGTCTGAAGGCGGACTATGTACTACGGCTGTGCGTTTTTTATCGGCAGGAGGGTCTTCCTTTCCCATTTAATGTTGGGATTGCACAATCTTTTGTTAATAAGGTTTATTTTGAATTTTAGATCCCGTGTCGGAGAAAAGGAGGTAGGAATCGTTGGAAGTTTGAACGGGAGGTATTTAGAAATAATTTTCGCCTTTTTCCTAATCCTTGCGTCTTCTTCGCTAATCGTTCTGGGTCGCGTTGGGGGCTCGAACAGCTTATTTCTTTCTTTTATTCGTTCTTCTGTATTTCCCTTGCAATAGCAAATATCTTCAGAAGTTCTGATGGTGTGGTTAGAATTCTGCGGTTTATTGAGATAAGGCTCCTTTACAGAGTCCGGGATTTCGTGCGGATCGCTTAATATAATCGGCTGAGTATATTGTTCCCAAAGCTTCGCTATGGTTCCGCGTTTTCCTCCGTTTATTTCGTTCGATTTTGGGAGCATTCGTTATGAGAACAAAGGGTATTTGTCAGAGGTTTCGATTAAAGGTTGAAATCCTGGTTCGACAGAGTATTTCGATGAAAACGAGGGATCTCGGCGATACAAGATCCCAGTAGTTGCGATATTGAAGAAATATTTGAATGGGAAATTTCCAGAGCGGATGGAAAAATTCTTGATTGACTCATTGATTTTTAGGATTTTGGCGAGTTAACGGGTATTAAAATTCGAGTTCGTTTAGTCATTTTATTAAATCGAGCGAGATTAGGGTGATTTTCAGTTCGTGTTGGTAGCGCGCAAAAACTCCGCCGTCCGTCGGTCGCTACTCGCGTCACAAAAAGTTTTTCGCGATTATAACGTTTGGTTTCCCGGCCGATGCACCAGAAAATTTTTTATATGTGACGTCGGAACGGTACCTAGTGGAAATCTCCAGATGTTAGACACCGGAAACATTCACACGCAGCTACAGCCAGACTCACATCAGTAGTTTGGGTCACCAATTACCGATTAAGTATTGAAATACACCGGACAACGGGCATTCTGTCGCTCTAGTCGAACGAACCGAAGAGGGAGAAATTGTTGGATAAAAGATTTAATTTGGCTTACCTTTTTGAGAGTATTCTGGATGCGATGACTTGTAGATTGGTGAGAGGTTTTAGTGGAATAACTGACTTTAATATTTGGATATTTTGACTAACTTGGTTTATTTTATAAGTTTGATATTTAAAAGTCACAAACGCAGAGTTACACAGTGTAAGATCTTAGACTTAGTAAAAATGGAGTTGAAGCTCGCTGAACTTTTGGGCAGAGTAACGTTGTATGAAAGTTTTAATGCAAAAGGCTAAAGGATTTTACCGCGAGACTGTACCGGAACTAGATGACGAATCTGGAGGTAGAAACACAAGAGAGCGATCGAGTGATCGGTCGCCGTTTTTATAGGGGTCGATCGTTGCGCAGAACGATCCCCCTCTCTAGTTTTTTGGTCGCCTCTGCGCACCTCCCCTCTTTTCTAGGAATTCTAATTAGGGCACGACATCTTCGCCGCATGCACGCCTGTGATCTTATTTCTTTAGCTATTACTATATTGTAGGTTTTTACGTATGGTATATCGCTGCTTGGTGCGGTGGTGTAGGTGCGTGGACTTGGTTCCGTAGTTCTCCGAACTGCGTGAGCTTTTCGTTGTGTCGCCAGTCCCCCTTTGTGGCGCCAGCCCCCTTTGTGGCGCCAGCCCCCTTTCTGGCGCCCCTCAGCCACTTAACTACCTGTCTATCTCTTACTGTTTTTGCTATCTTGCTCGTTACAAAGCCCATATTTCATTTTGGTTACCTGTCGTTTGTTAGTTTTATAGTTATATCTATATAGAATTGTATATGTATTATAGTCGACTACTGTCGTTGTTAGTTTTATAGTTGTATCTATATAGAATTGCATATGTATTAAAGTCGACTACTGTCGTTGTTAGTTTTATAGTTGTATCTATATAGAATTGCATATGTATTAAAGTCGACTACTGTCGTTGTTAACCTGGAGTGCAATAGCAATTGTTTATGAACATAGTTTGTTATTTGTTTAACATTATTAGAATCACGCTGCTGCGAATATCTTTAGTTGTTTGTGTTATAACTATCTTAACAGATTTAGAATACTTAGTAATTTGATGATTCATAGCTTTAGAGCAGGTTTACATGTGTGCTTTTGTATATGATTCCCTTCTGTAGTTGTTAATTCTTATATTGATGTAAATCGGCTTGGAAGCTTCTAGAACGTTTTCGTTTCGTCGGTAAGTTTCCTAATGTATTCTCTAGGTAAGGCCCTGTATGGCTCCACATTGGAGATCTGCATTGCCTTCAAAACGTTGCGCGTGTTGCCTACAATACGGCGTTGCGGAAGAAGGTATAGTTCATGCTGGGTAATTAGCATTCACGGTTTGATGGTTTTGCAGCCTCTGGTTTTATGGGTTGCAGCAGTGCTATTTTACATTATATTGGTTATGCATTTATCTATGGTTTTACAGTCTTCTATACTCCAGGCTATATAGTAAAGCGCATGTTGCTTAAGTATAGCTCTCAGCTCCGAATGCACAAATGGCATTGCTGAGTGCTATATAATAATTGGGTATAATTGTGTTAGTTAATTATAGTGTTAATGTGATAGTGATATATAATAACGCATAATAGTATCATAGTTCTCTGTGGTACGAAGATCTCGTAACATGGTTTTTAAGCCTTGGCTAGTGAATTTCATAGTTATTTCCATCTAGGGATATTCCAAATAGTTAGACAGTTGTTTTAATTTCTTATGGTTACAAGATTCTCGTACTTCGAGTTTGGTTAGTTGATAAAAGTGTGACGTCGGAACGGTACCTAGTGGAAATCTCCAGATGTTAGACACCGGAAACATTCACACGCAGCTACAGCCAGACTCACATCAGTAGTTTGGGTCACCAATTACCGATTAAGTATTGAAATACACCGGACAACGGGCATTCTGTCGCTCTAGTCGAACGAACCGAAGAGGGAGAAATTGTTGGATAAAAGATTTAATTTGGCTTACCTTTTTGAGAGTATTCTGGATGCGATGACTTGTAGATTGGTGAGAGGTTTTAGTGGAATAACTGACTTTAATATTTGGATATTTTGACTAACTTGGTTTATTTTATAAGTTTGATATTTAAAAGTCACAAACGCAGAGTTACACAGTGTAAGATCTTAGACTTAGTAAAAATGGAGTTGAAGCTCGCTGAACTTTTGGGCAGAGTAACGTTGTATGAAAGTTTTAATGCAAAAGGCTAAAGGATTTTACCGCGAGACTGTACCGGAACTAGATGACGAATCTGGAGGTAGAAACACAAGAGAGCGATCGAGTGATCGGTCGCCGTTTTTATAGGGGTCGATCGTTGCGCAGAACGATCCCCCTCTCTAGTTTTTTGGTCGCCTTTGCGCACCTCCCCTCTTTTCTAGGAATTCTAATTAGGGCACGACATCTTCGCCGCATGCACGCCTGTGATCTTATTTCTTTAGCTATTACTATATTGTAGGTTTTTACGTATGGTATATCGCTGCTTGGTGCGGTGGTGTAGGTGCGTGGACTTGGTTCCGTAATTCTCCGAACTGCGTGAGCTTTTCGTTGTGTCGCCAGCCCCCTTTGTGGCGCCAGCCCCCTTTGTGGCGCCAGCCCCCTTTCTGGCGCCCCTCAGCCACTTAACTACCTGTCTATCTCTTACTGTTTTTGCTATCTTGCTCGTTACAAAGCCCATATTTCATTTTGGTTACCTGTCGTTTGTTAGTTTTATAGTTATATCTATATAGAATTGTATATGTATTATAGTCGACTACTGTCGTTGTTAGTTTTATAGTTGTATCTATATAGAATTGCATATGTATTAAAGTCGACTACTGTCGTTGTTAACCTGGAGTGCAATAGCAATTGTTTATGAACATAGTTTGTTATTTGTTTAACATTATTAGAATCACGCTGCTGCGAATATCTTTAGTTGTTTGTGTTATAACTATCTTAACAGATTTAGAATACTTAGTAATTTGATGATTCATAGCTTTAGAGCAGGTTTACATGTGTGCTTTTGTATATGATTCCCTTCTGTAGTTGTTAATTCTTATATTGATATAAATCGGCTTGGAAGCTTCTAGAACGTTTTCGTTTCGTCGGTAAGTTTCCTAATGTATTCTCTAGGTAAGGCCCTGTATGGCTCCACATTGGAGATCTGCATTGCCTTCAAAACGTTGCGCGTGTTGCCTACAATACGGCGTTGCGGAAGAAGGTATAGTTCATGCTGGGTAATTAGCATTCACGGTTTGATGGTTTTGCAGCCTCTGGTTTTATGGGTTGCAGCAGTGCTATCTTTACGTTATATTGGTTATGCATTTATCTATGGTTTCACAGTCTTCTATACTCCAGGCTATATAGTAAAGCGTATGTTGCTTATAGTATAGCTCTCAGCTCCGAATGCACAAATGGCATTGCTGAGTGCTATATAATAATTGGGTATAATTGTGTTAGTTAATTATAGTGTTAATGTGATAGTGATATATAATAACGCATAATAGTATCATAGTTCTCTGTGGTACGAAGATCTCGTAACATGGTTTTTAAGCCTTGGCTAGTGAATTTCATAGTTATTTCCATCTAGGGATATTCCAAATAGTTAGACAGTTGTTTTAATTTCTTATGGTTACAAGATTCTCGTACTTCGAGTTTGGTTAGTTGATAAAAGTAACATGCAGTAATAATAATCGATAAAACATACGGACGTTCCGGTCGGACGTTACACCTCCCCCCTTATGCAAGAATGGCGAGCCTCTGCTCGATCATTCTTCCTGACGGTCGTTGGGTGCTGTAGGTTTTTCAATCCATACGGTACTTTGGTTGTCCTTGGGGTCCATGGTCGATGTTGAGACGTTTTTTGCAATTGGTGATTGGGTTGCTGGCTTCATGTTTAAATTGGGGTATATGGGTATCGGCATTCCTTGGGGTGCTTTGTATTCTCCGTCCTCTTTTGTTGTTGGTTCAGTCTGGTTAATGTTTCTCGTGTTGTTTCCCATTGATTCGTAATATCGCCTGACCGTAGGTTTTGGCGCTGGTGCTTCTTGCTTGAAGGATCCGGGTATTGCGTATTCGTGTTTGATTGACATGTCCATGTGTATCTCGGGGATTCCGGAGCAGTGTTTTGGTTTTGGTTGTTCTTGGTTCCAGGATATGTCTAAAGGTTTTGGTTGTGGCGGCGGTTTATTTTGATTGTTAGATGGTCCTTTGGATTCCGTATCATCCTCTTGTTTTTGCCTGGCTAGATGTAAGAGTAGGTTAGTCAGGGAATTCCATATGGCTCCGAGCATGTGAAAGCTGCACCCGTAGGCCTTTCTTAGAGCATATCCGTGGATTATTGTGTCGAGGATGAATTTGGTTATTTGGATGGTTACCCAAATTCCGATTCCTCCTGCGGTGAGGGTGCCAAAGCTTACGAACCAACCCCACATCTTTGTCCATGTGTTCTTGGCTATTTTTTGCATTGCCTCTTCGGTTAGGAATTGCATGATAGATAATTGTTGATTTGCTATGGTTTGTCCTGACATTCCCCTTGCCATGTCGTTTAGTATTCCAGATCTCTCTGCTGGGAACATGATATGATCTCTCAGTCGTTCCAGATCTTCAGAGGAGTAGATTCCACTGGTTGCTAGGTTATTGGGGTTAATGTATTTCCATGTTGGTGTGGTTAAAGGTTCTATTGTGCCTGGTTTCACTGATTCGGTCAATTCTGGTAGTAGTTTATACCATTTCTTATCGAGATTGAACATTACTGGGATGAAAGGGTTACATTCTATCTGGACTCCGGTTTTTAACAACATGCGGCTCTCCGGTGATACAAACATGCTGGCGTTTCCTCTGAATACCGGTAATTCTTGGTAACAGTTCTTCGTCTTTCTAATTTTTACGTCAACTGGTATGCATTTGATTATGTGGATTACTTCTCCTGCTATTGTTGCCATGTAGCCTGGTCCTTTCATTAATTGGTGCGCGAAGTCGTCGGGCGTTACGGCTGCGGATGTCAATAAGTTCCGTAAAACTTGTTGTTCCAATTTGCATTTCTGCAAGAGTACGTCTCGGTATAATGCTGACATCTGCATTCTCATATGTCTTTCCACGTATACGAATTTTGAATTTACATAGGTAAAAATGTCCAAGTTGCTGGTTGCTATGGGTTTTTTGTGAGTGAACGCGTTTTTAGTTGGTTCTTCGATGATAAGTAGCTTCGGGTGTTCGGTCCGAATCAATTCGTATCCGCATACTTGTTGACGTCCCCTTTTCGAAAAGGCGAAGGTTATGTCTTGGGTGGTAACTGTATACACTTCGTCATAGGTTTCGTCGCTGTTTTTGATTTTTGTGGCTCTGCCGTCGTATAAGACGTCGTATCGGTCCAGTTGACAGGAATCCTTTGGCAAGGTTTCCCAGAACGTGTTTCCTCCTTCATTATCTACGCAATTACCGTTGCTGAATTCACACGTTGTTCCGGATCGAAATATGATTTTATTTGAATTTAGATTTATTTTTGCAGTATATTCGGCTAGACTGATCTTTACATATCCTTGGACTATTACGTCGCTCCATGTTCCGTATTCGTCGGAGTATTGTATGCTTTCGCAGCAACTCATCACTGCGATTTCCTTTATCATGAAGATATGATTTTCCCCGTGAAATCCTTGAAGGTCTATGATGTACTTCAATCACCATGGTTTCGCATCAGTTCGCACACAGGTTAAAGCGTCGTTCTCGTATGGCATCATTTCTTTTAAGGGACTTGTTCGATGTACTTTCTCGTCGTACATTGGCTGTCACTCCGCATAAGGGTTGGGTGTTTCTTTATTCCTATCTTATTGTTAGATGTATGATATATTTATATATATATATATATATATATCCGATGTACTTAACTAAAGGTATCTATGCGCGGCATGATTAGTTATGATAATGGAATTAGTTGATGTACCCGACAGTGGGTCTTGTTATGGTTTTAGTTTGTTAATTCATCGTCGCCTGTTGTTAGGAATTTCGATTGCCGAATCGTCGATCATAAAGTGTTGCTTGACCTTGTAATTTTGATCATAAAAACTATTAAAAATATATCGCCATCTACGTCTTTGATCATTACTATGCTATTCGGATAATTCCCGTAATCGAAAAGATTGACGGTGGTGTATATATCGCTAACGATGTGGTCGGTATATATGCTATAGTTATAGGTTCTTGGTGGCAGGTCATCGTTCCATAACAACTGGCGAGTTAGCTCTTTACCCAATTTGGCATGATTCTATTGCATATTACGGCAATAATATTACCAGCTCGCCTTATTTCTAAGGTTCGCATATCTGGCTGAAATCTATCGGCGAATATTATGACAAAATTTTCCTGGTTTGCCAAGAGCTTCATCTGCAAAATCGAAATGTTGATATAGTAGTTGAAATCATAGTGTTGATGAGGATTATTAATTGCGAGCGGTTGGTTTTTAACGGGATTTGTGTGGTTGGGTATGTCTTCTTGGAGTAGGGGAAGCGTGAGTTTTAAAATTTTTGGAGTTTATTCCTTAAGAAACTATTTGAGTTATAAGGCCTGGTACGGAAATTTCAAGCGTAACCTTCGGAAGCTTGAGGCGTTAAGTAGAAAGAGACAAATATATATGTATCTGTAAGATTGAACGTGCAAAAGAATGAGATGGGATATATTACAAAGCGTATCCTATACTCGGGGTCTCCTCTTTGTGCGGTGCTTCGTAGTCTCACTGCATAGTTCACTACCTCTGGGCTGAGAGTTGAATGTGTGCGTATGTTTGTACGTGTGTTGTGTGCCTGCGCATTACGAAGTTCTGCCGCAACTTGTGCGTTGCTGCTGAGTACAGGGTATGCATGCTTAGTGCATCCTAGACTATCTCCTGGTAGGCGAAATATATCTGCATTCGCTCGGATTAGGTTATAGACATTCTCTTTCTCCTCGGCATTTAAGTGTTCTAATCTCAATAAGGATTCCAAAGGCTCGACCCTGGCTTTGACTAGGTTGTGGGAATTTTGAACCATAAATAATCGTTTTATTTTCGGGATATTTATTTTATTAGATCGGTTTGTGTTTTGCGTAGAGATATTCCGTGGGATTGCGCATGTTATCTTCCTTTTATACTCGTCTTCGGCTGTTTTCGTATAGGATTTAAATTCGGATTCGCGTAGACTTCTTTATTTCTTGTCTTCTTTTATATTTATTTGTCTCTTGGTTTTTATTGCATCGATCTATTTCTTCTTTAAATACCGAGGTGTGTTCATTTATTACAGCCTTGTTTGCGTTGTCAGTAATATACGGTCCCATTAGTTTGATTTTATTTAATTCACTCGTTGTGGGTTTATTGGATTCACTCTGGTTTACTATAGAATTATCATTTCTTATGGATTCGTCGGAATATTTATTCTTATTTTTCTCGGACTCGTCGGAGTTACTTTTACACTTATTGTTCGTAGTTTTATTTTCGTCCTTCGCGGATTCATTGGATTCACTTGGTATTATCGCAGTTTCATTATTATTTTTCATGGATTTATCATTATCTTTCATAGACTCATTGGATTCACTTGGATTTATTGTATATTCATCATTAATTTTCATAGATTTATAGGAATATTTCGTGGATTCATTATCGTTTTTCGCAGATTCATTGGATTCATTTGGATTTATCGCATTTTCGTCATTATTTTTCATCGATTCATTGGAATATTTCGTAGATTCATTATCGTTTTTCACAGATTCATTGGATTCACCTTGGTTTATCGCAGATTCGTCATCATTTTTCATGGATTTATTGGAATATTTCGTAGATTCATCGGATTCATTGTCGTATTTCATGCATTCGTCGGGATATATTTGATATTTTGTGGGTATATTCTTATAATTAACGGTTTCTTTTGCATTCTCACTTTTGATTTTAAAGTTTTGGGTATCTGATTCTAAGGAGTTCTCTGTTTCACTTATTTCTTCCAGGATTTGCGGTGGAATCCTCAGTCTTACTTCCGAGTCTGACGTATTAATTGCATAAAGGTACGCTTTATCATCTCGGTTTGTCACTAACGCGTTCCCTATGTAGACGTTGTCACCTGCGTCTATCAGAGGTACGTACCCTTCGGTCAACTCAGTTTTTTCGAGATTGATACGGATGCCAAGCCGTGTCCTGGATGGAATTACGATAACATCTTCCGGATTTTCGACCTTTTCCTTTCCTTTAAGAGGTTCGGAAATTTCCGTCGTTAATTCGGATTTTGTATAACCGAGACACCCGTTAGATTCTACATCCAGGAGCGGTAAAACCTCGGTGCCTAGTTCGGTCTCCGCGAGTTTGTCGCAGTTGCCAGTCTGCGCTCTATACGGAGTCGTTTTTTCCTGCCGGTTTAGAAATGGGATTTGTACGTTACCGAATTCTAATGTGCCTTTATCAAAATTTATCTGAGCTCGATTTTCGTTGAAGAACTGGGATCCTATTATTCCGTCCTGTGGGACTGGTAAATTTTCCGGAACTATATGGAATTGAGCTTCGGTTCCTATTACGTTTATGGGAACTTCTCCCATAGTTTCTACGCACGCGGGGACTATTCCGCTAAGATTAAATTTCTTTTGTTCGTTTATTTCAATTTCTGACCTTACACAGTTATTTTTTATAATGTTCAAGTCGGAGCCTGTATCCAACATGAAAGTACTCGGATTTTGTAATTCGCTCGCTTCTAATTTGATCGTGGGGATTATACTCTCTGGATTTATGATCGTATTGATTGATTTGTCATCGGAATTTTGAGGCGGATCTATAATTATTTGTTCCATATCGCTTTTAGCCAACGTCACTAGTTTTCTATCGGTACGCCCTGTATAATAGATAAGGTGCGGTTGGGTATTTTGAGAGCCTCCGAGGTCGCACCGTCGTTCGGCAGGCTCTCCCCGTTTCCCGAAAATGAGACTCGATTTTCTCGCGGTATTTGATTTGATCTATCATTTCGCTGTTTAGTTGGGCATTCGCTGATTAAGTGACCGTAGTTTCTGCAATATCGACAGTGTTCGCGTGGTTGTTCTGTCTGGTATTCGTCAGGTCGGTTCGAATTGTAGGGCTGATAATTCGTTTGCGGAGTATAACGCGTTTGTCTAATTATTTGGTTATCGTCGTACTGATTTGGACGCTGGTTTCCCTGTCTGAAATTTGGTTGTGACCTCTGCGGGCTAGGGTCCCTTGAATAAGTTCTTTCACGGTACGAGTTATTGCTGGGATAAATGTTTCCGCGGTATTGATTGTTCCCTTGATAGCGATTTTCGCGATATTGATTATTTCTAGGATAACCTTGTTGATTAGGGGAATTCGACCTTCGATTACTGTAATTGTCCTGGTTACTAAAATTCGGAAGTCCCTGTTGCCGATTGGGACGATTTTCTCTTGGATCGTAACCGGGCTGCGGTTGGTAATTTATTTGATGCTTCGGAAATTGATTTCTCGAGTTAGTATTATTTTGAAGTTGGTAGGTGTTCGAGTTACGTCGGGGATCCGAATAAGTGTCTCTTGTGTTATAATTATTCCGATAGTCTGCTCGATTACCTTGGATAACATAAGTCTGATTCCGAGGTTTACGGTGGTCGTAATAGCTTTTATCTGAATTATATTGGCAATCGTATTTATCGTGGTCGTTTGCTCCACACACAACGCAATTATATGGTTGAAACATCGCGTAATTTATCGTAGCGTCCTGAATTGTGTTAGGTTGATCTCCTCGTCTGAGTTGGATTTTAATTTTCTCCTGTTTTTCTATTTTCATCGCCGCGTCGACCAGTTCTTTCAGAGTACCGGGTATTGTGGGGATTTTTCCGTCGATTTCAGGTCTTAATCCGCGCAGAAAAGCGGCTTTGCCGTCCGCTTCGGTATTTCGCGTAAAAATTTCGAAATCATCTTTACGTTGTTCTTGCAAGAATGCCTGTCTTATATTTTCCATCGCTTCGCGTACCCTTGAGGCGTACGTCACGACGTCTTCATTCTGTCTTTGGAAAATTTTCCCTAGTTCACCCTGACACAGATTAACGGATTTCGCTGGTCCATAAAGCTCATTTATTCGCGCGGTTAATTCGTCTACGGTATCGAACCGTTCGTTCTCGATCACACGTCGAGCTACTCCCTTGATTTTATTACGTATTATTCGCGCGAGGCTTAATTCGACTTGAGGCGGGACCATTTCGCGTGCATCCTTGCATCCCTGCACAAAACTTCTAACCTGGGACGGATTGCCGTCAAACACCGGGACTGCCTCTAAGGCATCCTTAATTGAGATATAATGATAAGTCGGTGCGGGTAAGGCGGTTGCGCCTGTACTTGCAACGGGTTCGCTCACCATTTTAAATTCCTGAGGAATCTTAATATGTGTTTGGGATTGGTTTTCCGAATCAGGCGTTTGAATAAGTATTTGAGTGGGTTTTTCTGTTTTTCTCGAGTTCTCCGGAGAATTTTTATTCGTTGAATTAGAGTTTTGGCTGGAGATTTGCGACTGTTCAGGATTTAGACCTGAGGTTCCCGACGCGTTCGTCTCCTCTAATTTTTCTAATTCTCCTTCGAATAATTGGGTGCCCTGCGTACTAACTTGTGATCTGAGTCGTCGGTCTGAAGGCGGACTATGTACTACGGCTGTGCGTTTTTTATCGGCAGGAGGGTCTTCCTTTCCCATTTAATGTTGGGATTGCACAATCTTTTGTTAATAAGGTTTATTTTGAATTTTAGATCCCGTGTCGGAGAAAAGGAGGTAGGAATCGTTGGAAGTTTGAACGGGAGGTATTTAGAAATAATTTTCGCCTTTTTCCTAATCCTTGCGTCTTCTTCGCTAATCGTTCTGGGTCGCGTTGGGGGCTCGAACAGCTTATTTCTTTCTTTTATTCGTTCTTCTGTATTTCCCTTGCAATAGCAAATATCTTCAGAAGTTCTGATGGTGTGGTTAGAATTCTGCGGTTTATTGAGATAAGGCTCCTTTACAGAGTCCGGGATTTCGTGCGGATCGCTTAATATAATCGGCTGAGTATATTGTTCCCAAAGCTTCGCTATGGTTCCGCGTTTTCCTCCGTTTATTTCGTTCGATTTTGGGAGCATTCGTTATGAGAACAAAGGGTATTTGTCAGAGGTTTCGATTAAAGGTTGAAATCCTGGTTCGACAGAGTATTTCGATGAAAACGAGGGATCTCGGCGATACAAGATCCCAGTAGTTGCGATATTGAAGAAATATTTGAATGGGAAATTTCCAGAGCGGATGGAAAAATTCTTGATTGACTCATTGATTTTTAGGATTTTGGCGAGTTAACGGGTATTAAAATTCGAGTTCGTTTAGTCATTTTATTAAATCGAGCGAGATTAGGGTGATTTTCAGTTCGTGTTGGTAGCGCGCAAAAACTCCGCCGTCCGTCGGTCGCTACTCGCGTCACAAAAAGTTTTTCGCGATTATAACGTTTGGTTTCCCGGCCGATGCACCAGAAAATTTTTTATATGTGACGTCGGAACGGTACCTAGTGGAAATCTCCAGATGTTAGACACCGGAAACATTCACACGCAGCTACAGCCAGACTCACATCAGTAGTTTGGGTCACCAATTACCGATTAAGTATTGAAATACACCGGACAACGGGCATTCTGTCGCTCTAGTCGAACGAACCGAAGAGGGAGAAATTGTTGGATAAAAGATTTAATTTGGCTTACCTTTTTGAGAGTATTCTGGATGCGATGACTTGTAGATTGGTGAGAGGTTTTAGTGGAATAACTGACTTTAATATTTGGATATTTTGACTAACTTGGTTTATTTTATAAGTTTGATATTTAAAAGTCACAAACGCAGAGTTACACAGTGTAAGATCTTAGACTTAGTAAAAATGGAGTTGAAGCTCGCTGAACTTTTGGGCAGAGTAACGTTGTATGAAAGTTTTAATGCAAAAGGCTAAAGGATTTTACCGCGAGACTGTACCGGAACTAGATGACGAATCTGGAGGTAGAAACACAAGAGAGCGATCGAGTGATCGGTCGCCGTTTTTATAGGGGTCGATCGTTGCGCAGAACGATCCCCCTCTCTAGTTTTTTGGTCGCCTCTGCGCACCTCCCCTCTTTTCTAGGAATTCTAATTAGGGCACGACATCTTCGCCGCATGCACGCCTGTGATCTTATTTCTTTAGCTATTACTATATTGTAGGTTTTTACGTATGGTATATCGCTGCTTGGTGCGGTGGTGTAGGTGCGTGGACTTGGTTCCGTAGTTCTCCGAACTGCGTGAGCTTTTCGTTGTGTCGCCAGTCCCCCTTTGTGGCGCCAGCCCCCTTTGTGGCGCCAGCCCCCTTTCTGGCGCCCCTCAGCCACTTAACTACCTGTCTATCTCTTACTGTTTTTGCTATCTTGCTCGTTACAAAGCCCATATTTCATTTTGGTTACCTGTCGTTTGTTAGTTTTATAGTTATATCTATATAGAATTGTATATGTATTATAGTCGACTACTGTCGTTGTTAGTTTTATAGTTGTATCTATATAGAATTGCATATGTATTAAAGTCGACTACTGTCGTTGTTAGTTTTATAGTTGTATCTATATAGAATTGCATATGTATTAAAGTCGACTACTGTCGTTGTTAACCTGGAGTGCAATAGCAATTGTTTATGAACATAGTTTGTTATTTGTTTAACATTATTAGAATCACGCTGCTGCGAATATCTTTAGTTGTTTGTGTTATAACTATCTTAACAGATTTAGAATACTTAGTAATTTGATGATTCATAGCTTTAGAGCAGGTTTACATGTGTGCTTTTGTATATGATTCCCTTCTGTAGTTGTTAATTCTTATATTGATATAAATCGGCTTGGAAGCTTCTAGAACGTTTTCGTTTCGTCGGTAAGTTTCCTAATGTATTCTCTAGGTAAGGCCCTGTATGGCTCCACATTGGAGATCTGCATTGCCTTCAAAACGTTGCGCGTGTTGCCTACAATACGGCGTTGCGGAAGAAGGTATAGTTCATGCTGGGTAATTAGCATTCACGGTTTGATGGTTTTGCAGCCTCTGGTTTTATGGGTTGCAGCAGTGCTATTTTACATTATATTGGTTATGCATTTATCTATGGTTTTACAGTCTTCTATACTCCAGGCTATATAGTAAAGCGCATGTTGCTTAAGTATAGCTCTCAGCTCCGAATGCACAAATGGCATTGCTGAGTGCTATATAATAATTGGGTATAATTGTGTTAGTTAATTATAGTGTTAATGTGATAGTGATATATAATAACGCATAATAGTATCATAGTTCTCTGTGGTACGAAGATCTCGTAACATGGTTTTTAAGCCTTGGCTAGTGAATTTCATAGTTATTTCCATCTAGGGATATTCCAAATAGTTAGACAGTTGTTTTAATTTCTTATGGTTACAAGATTCTCGTACTTCGAGTTTGGTTAGTTGATAAAAGTGTGACGTCGGAACGGTACCTAGTGGAAATCTCCAGATGTTAGACACCGGAAACATTCACACGCAGCTACAGCCAGACTCACATCAGTAGTTTGGGTCACCAATTACCGATTAAGTATTGAAATACACCGGACAACGGGCATTCTGTCGCTCTAGTCGAACGAACCGAAGAGGGAGAAATTGTTGGATAAAAGATTTAATTTGGCTTACCTTTTTGAGAGTATTCTGGATGCGATGACTTGTAGATTGGTGAGAGGTTTTAGTGGAATAACTGACTTTAATATTTGGATATTTTGACTAACTTGGTTTATTTTATAAGTTTGATATTTAAAAGTCACAAACGCAGAGTTACACAGTGTAAGATCTTAGACTTAGTAAAAATGGAGTTGAAGCTCGCTGAACTTTTGGGCAGAGTAACGTTGTATGAAAGTTTTAATGCAAAAGGCTAAAGGATTTTACCGCGAGACTGTACCGGAACTAGATGACGAATCTGGAGGTAGAAACACAAGAGAGCGATCGAGTGATCGGTCGCCGTTTTTATAGGGGTCGATCGTTGCGCAGAACGATCCCCCTCTCTAGTTTTTTGGTCGCCTCTGCGCACCTCCCCTCTTTTCTAGGAATTCTAATTAGGGCACGACATCTTCGCCGCATGCACGCCTGTGATCTTATTTCTTTAGCTATTACTATATTGTAGGTTTTTACGTATGGTATATCGCTGCTTGGTGCGGTGGTGTAGGTGCGTGGACTTGGTTCCGTAGTTCTCCGAACTGCGTGAGCTTTTCGTTGTGTCGCCAGTCCCCCTTTGTGGCGCCAGCCCCCTTTGTGGCGCCAGCCCCCTTTCTGGCGCCCCTCAGCCACTTAACTACCTGTCTATCTCTTACTGTTTTTGCTATCTTGCTCGTTACAAAGCCCATATTTCATTTTGGTTACCTGTCGTTTGTTAGTTTTATAGTTATATCTATATAGAATTGTATATGTATTATAGTCGACTACTGTCGTTGTTAGTTTTATAGTTGTATCTATATAGAATTGCATATGTATTAAAGTCGACTACTGTCGTTGTTAGTTTTATAGTTGTATCTATATAGAATTGCATATGTATTAAAGTCGACTACTGTCGTTGTTAACCTGGAGTGCAATAGCAATTGTTTATGAACATAGTTTGTTATTTGTTTAACATTATTAGAATCACGCTGCTGCGAATATCTTTAGTTGTTTGTGTTATAACTATCTTAACAGATTTAGAATACTTAGTAATTTGATGATTCATAGCTTTAGAGCAGGTTTACATGTGTGCTTTTGTATATGATTCCCTTCTGTAGTTGTTAATTCTTATATTGATATAAATCGGCTTGGAAGCTTCTAGAACGTTTTCGTTTCGTCGGTAAGTTTCCTAATGTATTCTCTAGGTAAGGCCCTGTATGGCTCCACATTGGAGATCTGCATTGCCTTCAAAACGTTGCGCGTGTTGCCTACAATACGGCGTTGCGGAAGAAGGTATAGTTCATGCTGGGTAATTAGCATTCACGGTTTGATGGTTTTGCAGCCTCTGGTTTTATGGGTTGCAGCAGTGCTATTTTACATTATATTGGTTATGCATTTATCTATGGTTTTACAGTCTTCTATACTCCAGGCTATATAGTAAAGCGCATGTTGCTTAAGTATAGCTCTCAGCTCCGAATGCACAAATGGCATTGCTGAGTGCTATATAATAATTGGGTATAATTGTGTTAGTTAATTATAGTGTTAATGTGATAGTGATATATAATAACGCATAATAGTATCATAGTTCTCTGTGGTACGAAGATCTCGTAACATGGTTTTTAAGCCTTGGCTAGTGAATTTCATAGTTATTTCCATCTAGGGATATTCCAAATAGTTAGACAGTTGTTTTAATTTCTTATGGTTACAAGATTCTCGTACTTCGAGTTTGGTTAGTTGATAAAAGTAACATGCAGTAATAATAATCGATAAAACATACGGACGTTCCGGTCGGACGTTACACCTCCCCCCTTATGCAAGAATGGCGAGCCTCTGCTCGATCATTCTTCCTGACGGTCGTTGGGTGCTGTAGGTTTTTCAATCCATACGGTACTTTGGTTGTCCTTGGGGTCCATGGTCGATGTTGAGACGTTTTTTGCAATTGGTGATTGGGTTGCTGGCTTCATGTTTAAATTGGGGTATATGGGTATCGGCATTCCTTGGGGTGCTTTGTATTCTCCGTCCTCTTTTGTTGTTGGTTCAGTCTGGTTAATGTTTCTCGTGTTGTTTCCCATTGATTCGTAATATCGCCTGACCGTAGGTTTTGGCGCTGGTGCTTCTTGCTTGAAGGATCCGGGTATTGCGTATTCGTGTTTGATTGACATGTCCATGTGTATCTCGGGGATTCCGGAGCAGTGGTTTGGTTTTGGTTGTTCTTGGTTCCAGGATATGTCTAAAGGTTTTGGTTGTGGCGGCGGTTTATTTTGATTGTTAGATGGTCCTTTGGATTCCGTATCATCCTCTTGTTTTTGCCTGGCTAGATGTAAGAGTAGGTTAGTCAGGGAATTCCATATGGCTCCGAGCATGTGAAAGCTGCACCCGTAGGCCTTTCTTAGAGCATATCCGTGGATTATTGTGTCGAGGATGAATTTGGTTATTTGGATGGTTACCCAAATTCCGATTCCTCCTGCGGTGAGGGTGCCAAAGCTTACGAACCAACCCCACATCTTTGTCCATGTGTTCTTGGCTATTTTTTGCATTGCCTCTTCGGTTAGGAATTGCATGATAGATAATTGTTGATTTGCTATGGTTTGTCCTGACATTCCCCTTGCCATGTCGTTTAGTATTCCAGATCTCTCTGCTGGGAACATGATATGATCTCTCAGTCGTTCCAGATCTTCAGAGGAGTAGATTCCACTGGTTGCTAGGTTATTGGGGTTAATGTATTTCCATGTTGGTGTGGTTAAAGGTTCTATTGTGCCTGGTTTCACTGATTCGGTCAATTCTGGTAGTAGTTTATACCATTTCTTATCGAGATTGAACATTACTGGGATGAAAGGGTTACATTCTATCTGGACTCCGGTTTTTAACAACATGCGGCTCTCCGGTGATACAAACATGCTGGCGTTTCCTCTGAATACCGGTAATTCTTGGTAACAGTTCTTCGTCTTTCTAATTTTTACGTCAACTGGTATGCATTTGATTATGTGGATTACTTCTCCTGCTATTGTTGCCATGTAGCCTGGTCCTTTCATTAATTGGTGCGCGAAGTCGTCGGGCGTTACGGCTGCGGATGTCAATAAGTTCCGTAAAACTTGTTGTTCCAATTTGCATTTCTGCAAGAGTACGTCTCGGTATAATGCTGACATCTGCATTCTCATATGTCTTTCCACGTATACGAATTTTGAATTTACATAGGTAAAAATGTCCAAGTTGCTGGTTGCTATGGGTTTTTTGTGAGTGAACGCGTTTTTAGTTGGTTCTTCGATGATAAGTAGCTTCGGGTGTTCGGTCCGAATCAATTCGTATCCGCATACTTGTTGACGTCCCCTTTTCGAAAAGGCGAAGGTTATGTCTTGGGTGGTAACTGTATACACTTCGTCATAGGTTTCGTCGCTGTTTTTGATTTTTGTGGCTCTGCCGTCGTATAAGACGTCGTATCGGTCCAGTTGACAGGAATCCTTTGGCAAGGTTTCCCAGAACGTGTTTCCTCCTTCATTATCTACGCAATTACCGTTGCTGAATTCACACGTTGTTCCGGATCGAAATATGATTTTATTTGAATTTAGATTTATTTTTGCAGTATATTCGGCTAGACTGATCTTTACATATCCTTGGACTATTACGTCGCTCCATGTTCCGTATTCGTCGGAGTATTGTATGCTTTCGCAGCAACTCATCACTGCGATTTCCTTTATCATGAAGATATGATTTTCCCCGTGAAATCCTTGAAGGTCTATGATGTACTTCAATCACCATGGTTTCGCATCAGTTCGCACACAGGTTAAAGCGTCGTTCTCGTATGGCATCATTTCTTTTAAGGGACTTGTTCGATGTACTTTCTCGTCGTACATTGGCTGTCACTCCGCATAAGGGTTGGGTGTTTCTTTATTCCTATCTTATTGTTAGATGTATGATATATTTATATATATATATATATATATATCCGATGTACTTAACTAAAGGTATCTATGCGCGGCATGATTAGTTATGATAATGGAATTAGTTGATGTACCCGACAGTGGGTCTTGTTATGGTTTTAGTTTGTTAATTCATCGTCGCCTGTTGTTAGGAATTTCGATTGCCGAATCGTCGATCATAAAGTGTTGCTTGACCTTGTAATTTTGATCATAAAAACTATTAAAAATATATCGCCATCTACGTCTTTGATCATTACTATGCTATTCGGATAATTCCCGTAATCGAAAAGATTGACGGTGGTGTATATATCGCTAACGATGTGGTCGGTATATATGCTATAGTTATAGGTTCTTGGTGGCAGGTCATCGTTCCATAACAACTGGCGAGTTAGCTCTTTACCCAATTTGGCATGATTCTATTGCATATTACGGCAATAATATTACCAGCTCGCCTTATTTCTAAGGTTCGCATATCTGGCTGAAATCTATCGGCGAATATTATGACAAAATTTTCCTGGTTTGCCAAGAGCTTCATCTGCAAAATCGAAATGTTGATATAGTAGTTGAAATCATAGTGTTGATGAGGATTATTAATTGCGAGCGGTTGGTTTTTAACGGGATTTGTGTGGTTGGGTATGTCTTCTTGGAGTAGGGGAAGCGTGAGTTTTAAAATTTTTGGAGTTTATTCCTTAAGAAACTATTTGAGTTATAAGGCCTGGTACGGAAATTTCAAGCGTAACCTTCGGAAGCTTGAGGCGTTAAGTAGAAAGAGACAAATATATATGTATCTGTAAGATTGAACGTGCAAAAGAATGAGATGGGATATATTACAAAGCGTATCCTATACTCGGGGTCTCCTCTTTGTGCGGTGCTTCGTAGTCTCACTGCATAGTTCACTACCTCTGGGCTGAGAGTTGAATGTGTGCGTATGTTTGTACGTGTGTTGTGTGCCTGCGCATTACGAAGTTCTGCCGCAACTTGTGCGTTGCTGCTGAGTACAGGGTATGCATGCTTAGTGCATCCTAGACTATCTCCTGGTAGGCGAAATATATCTGCATTCGCTCGGATTAGGTTATAGACATTCTCTTTCTCCTCGGCATTTAAGTGTTCTAATCTCAATAAGGATTCTAAAGGCTCGACCCTGGCTTTGACTAGGTTGTGGGAATTTTGAACCATAAATAATCGTTTTATTTTCGGGATATTTATTTTATTAGATCGGTTTGTGTTTTGCGTAGAGATATTCCGTGGGATTGCGCATGTTATCTTCCTTTTATACTCGTCTTCGGCTGTTTTCGTATAGGATTTAAATTCGGATTCGCGTAGACTTCTTTATTTCTTGTCTTCTTTTATATTTATTTGTCTCTTGGTTTTTATTGCATCGATCTATTTCTTCTTTAAATACCGAGGTGTGTTCATTTATTACAGCCTTGTTTGCGTTGTCAGTAATATACGGTCCCATTAGTTTGATTTTATTTAATTCACTCGTTGTGGGTTTATTGGATTCACTCTGGTTTACTATAGAATTATCATTTCTTATGGATTCGTCGGAATATTTATTCTTATTTTTCTCGGACTCGTCGGAGTTACTTTTACACTTATTGTTCGTAGTTTTATTTTCGTCCTTCGCGGATTCATTGGATTCACTTGGTATTATCGCAGTTTCATTATTATTTTTCATGGATTTATCATTATCTTTCATAGACTCATTGGATTCACTTGGATTTATTGTATATTCATCATTAATTTTCATAGATTTATAGGAATATTTCGTGGATTCATTATCGTTTTTCGCAGATTCATTGGATTCATTTGGATTTATCGCATTTTCGTCATTATTTTTCATCGATTCATTGGAATATTTCGTAGATTCATTATCGTTTTTCACAGATTCATTGGATTCACCTTGGTTTATCGCAGATTCGTCATCATTTTTCATGGATTTATTGGAATATTTCGTAGATTCATCGGATTCATTGTCGTATTTCATGCATTCGTCGGGATATATTTGATATTTTGTGGGTATATTCTTATAATTAACGGTTTCTTTTGCATTCTCACTTTTGATTTTAAAGTTTTGGGTATCTGATTCTAAGGAGTTCTCTGTTTCACTTATTTCTTCCAGGATTTGCGGTGGAATCCTCAGTCTTACTTCCGAGTCTGACGTATTAATTGCATAAAGGTACGCTTTATCATCTCGGTTTGTCACTAACGCGTTCCCTATGTAGACGTTGTCACCTGCGTCTATCAGAGGTACGTACCCTTCGGTCAACTCAGTTTTTTCGAGATTGATACGGATGCCAAGCCGTGTCCTGGATGGAATTACGATAACATCTTCCGGATTTTCGACCTTTTCCTTTCCTTTAAGAGGTTCGGAAATTTCCGTCGTTAATTCGGATTTTGTATAACCGAGACACCCGTTAGATTCTACATCCAGGAGCGGTAAAACCTCGGTGCCTAGTTCGGTCTCCGCGAGTTTGTCGCAGTTGCCAGTCTGCGCTCTATACGGAGTCGTTTTTTCCTGCCGGTTTAGAAATGGGATTTGTACGTTACCGAATTCTAATGTGCCTTTATCAAAATTTATCTGAGCTCGATTTTCGTTGAAGAACTGGGATCCTATTATTCCGTCCTGTGGGACTGGTAAATTTTCCGGAACTATATGGAATTGAGCTTCGGTTCCTATTACGTTTATGGGAACTTCTCCCATAGTTTCTACGCACGCGGGGACTATTCCGCTAAGATTAAATTTCTTTTGTTCGTTTATTTCAATTTCTGACCTTACACAGTTATTTTTTATAATGTTCAAGTCGGAGCCTGTATCCAACATGAAAGTACTCGGATTTTGTAATTCGCTCGCTTCTAATTTGATCGTGGGGATTATACTCTCTGGATTTATGATCGTATTGATTGATTTGTCATCGGAATTTTGAGGCGGATCTATAATTATTTGTTCCATATCGCTTTTAGCCAACGTCACTAGTTTTCTATCGGTACGCCCTGTATAATAGATAAGGTGCGGTTGGGTATTTTGAGAGCCTCCGAGGTCGCACCGTCGTTCGGCAGGCTCTCCCCGTTTCCCGAAAATGAGACTCGATTTTCTCGCGGTATTTGATTTGATCTATCATTTCGCTGTTTAGTTGGGCATTCGCTGATTAAGTGACCGTAGTTTCTGCAATATCGACAGTGTTCGCGTGGTTGTTCTGTCTGGTATTCGTCAGGTCGGTTCGAATTGTAGGGCTGATAATTCGTTTGCGGAGTATAACGCGTTTGTCTAATTATTTGGTTATCGTCGTACTGATTTGGACGCTGGTTTCCCTGTCTGAAATTTGGTTGTGACCTCTGCGGGCTAGGGTCCCTTGAATAAGTTCTTTCACGGTACGAGTTATTGCTGGGATAAATGTTTCCGCGGTATTGATTGTTCCCTTGATAGCGATTTTCGCGATATTGATTATTTCTAGGATAACCTTGTTGATTAGGGGAATTCGACCTTCGATTACTGTAATTGTCCTGGTTACTAAAATTCGGAAGTCCCTGTTGCCGATTGGGACGATTTTCTCTTGGATCGTAACCGGGCTGCGGTTGGTAATTTATTTGATGCTTCGGAAATTGATTTCTCGAGTTAGTATTATTTTGAAGTTGGTAGGTGTTCGAGTTACGTCGGGGATCCGAATAAGTGTCTCTTGTGTTATAATTATTCCGATAGTCTGCTCGATTACCTTGGATAACATAAGTCTGATTCCGAGGTTTACGGTGGTCGTAATAGCTTTTATCTGAATTATATTGGCAATCGTATTTATCGTGGTCGTTTGCTCCACACACAACGCAATTATATGGTTGAAACATCGCGTAATTTATCGTAGCGTCCTGAATTGTGTTAGGTTGATCTCCTCGTCTGAGTTGGATTTTAATTTTCTCCTGTTTTTCTATTTTCATCGCCGCGTCGACCAGTTCTTTCAGAGTACCGGGTATTGTGGGGATTTTTCCGTCGATTTCAGGTCTTAATCCGCGCAGAAAAGCGGCTTTGCCGTCCGCTTCGGTATTTCGCGTAAAAATTTCGAAATCATCTTTACGTTGTTCTTGCAAGAATGCCTGTCTTATATTTTCCATCGCTTCGCGTACCCTTGAGGCGTACGTCACGACGTCTTCATTCTGTCTTTGGAAAATTTTCCCTAGTTCACCCTGACACAGATTAACGGATTTCGCTGGTCCATAAAGCTCATTTATTCGCGCGGTTAATTCGTCTACGGTATCGAACCGTTCGTTCTCGATCACACGTCGAGCTACTCCCTTGATTTTATTACGTATTATTCGCGCGAGGCTTAATTCGACTTGAGGCGGGACCATTTCGCGTGCATCCTTGCATCCCTGCACAAAACTTCTAACCTGGGACGGATTGCCGTCAAACACCGGGACTGCCTCTAAGGCATCCTTAATTGAGATATAATGATAAGTCGGTGCGGGTAAGGCGGTTGCGCCTGTACTTGCAACGGGTTCGCTCACCATTTTAAATTCCTGAGGAATCTTAATATGTGTTTGGGATTGGTTTTCCGAATCAGGCGTTTGAATAAGTATTTGAGTGGGTTTTTCTGTTTTTCTCGAGTTCTCCGGAGAATTTTTATTCGTTGAATTAGAGTTTTGGCTGGAGATTTGCGACTGTTCAGGATTTAGACCTGAGGTTCCCGACGCGTTCGTCTCCTCTAATTTTTCTAATTCTCCTTCGAATAATTGGGTGCCCTGCGTACTAACTTGTGATCTGAGTCGTCGGTCTGAAGGCGGACTATGTACTACGGCTGTGCGTTTTTTATCGGCAGGAGGGTCTTCCTTTCCCATTTAATGTTGGGATTGCACAATCTTTTGTTAATAAGGTTTATTTTGAATTTTAGATCCCGTGTCGGAGAAAAGGAGGTAGGAATCGTTGGAAGTTTGAACGGGAGGTATTTAGAAATAATTTTCGCCTTTTTCCTAATCCTTGCGTCTTCTTCGCTAATCGTTCTGGGTCGCGTTGGGGGCTCGAACAGCTTATTTCTTTCTTTTATTCGTTCTTCTGTATTTCCCTTGCAATAGCAAATATCTTCAGAAGTTCTGATGGTGTGGTTAGAATTCTGCGGTTTATTGAGATAAGGCTCCTTTACAGAGTCCGGGATTTCGTGCGGATCGCTTAATATAATCGGCTGAGTATATTGTTCCCAAAGCTTCGCTATGGTTCCGCGTTTTCCTCCGTTTATTTCGTTCGATTTTGGGAGCATTCGTTATGAGAACAAAGGGTATTTGTCAGAGGTTTCGATTAAAGGTTGAAATCCTGGTTCGACAGAGTATTTCGATGAAAACGAGGGATCTCGGCGATACAAGATCCCAGTAGTTGCGATATTGAAGAAATATTTGAATGGGAAATTTCCAGAGCGGATGGAAAAATTCTTGATTGACTCATTGATTTTTAGGATTTTGGCGAGTTAACGGGTATTAAAATTCGAGTTCGTTTAGTCATTTTATTAAATCGAGCGAGATTAGGGTGATTTTCAGTTCGTGTTGGTAGCGCGCAAAAACTCCGCCGTCCGTCGGTCGCTACTCGCGTCACAAAAAGTTTTTCGCGATTATAACGTTTGGTTTCCCGGCCGATGCACCAGAAAATTTTTTATATGTGACGTCGGAACGGTACCTAGTGGAAATCTCCAGATGTTAGACACCGGAAACATTCACACGCAGCTACAGCCAGACTCACATCAGTAGTTTGGGTCACCAATTACCGATTAAGTATTGAAATACACCGGACAACGGGCATTCTGTCGCTCTAGTCGAACGAACCGAAGAGGGAGAAATTGTTGGATAAAAGATTTAATTTGGCTTACCTTTTTGAGAGTATTCTGGATGCGATGACTTGTAGATTGGTGAGAGGTTTTAGTGGAATAACTGACTTTAATATTTGGATATTTTGACTAACTTGGTTTATTTTATAAGTTTGATATTTAAAAGTCACAAACGCAGAGTTACACAGTGTAAGATCTTAGACTTAGTAAAAATGGAGTTGAAGCTCGCTGAACTTTTGGGCAGAGTAACGTTGTATGAAAGTTTTAATGCAAAAGGCTAAAGGATTTTACCGCGAGACTGTACCGGAACTAGATGACGAATCTGGAGGTAGAAACACAAGAGAGCGATCGAGTGATCGGTCGCCGTTTTTATAGGGGTCGATCGTTGCGCAGAACGATCCCCCTCTCTAGTTTTTTGGTCGCCTCTGCGCACCTCCCCTCTTTTCTAGGAATTCTAATTAGGGCACGACATCTTCGCCGCATGCACGCCTGTGATCTTATTTCTTTAGCTATTACTATATTGTAGGTTTTTACGTATGGTATATCGCTGCTTGGTGCGGTGGTGTAGGTGCGTGGACTTGGTTCCGTAGTTCTCCGAACTGCGTGAGCTTTTCGTTGTGTCGCCAGTCCCCCTTTGTGGCGCCAGCCCCCTTTGTGGCGCCAGCCCCCTTTCTGGCGCCCCTCAGCCACTTAACTACCTGTCTATCTCTTACTGTTTTTGCTATCTTGCTCGTTACAAAGCCCATATTTCATTTTGGTTACCTGTCGTTTGTTAGTTTTATAGTTATATCTATATAGAATTGTATATGTATTATAGTCGACTACTGTCGTTGTTAGTTTTATAGTTGTATCTATATAGAATTGCATATGTATTAAAGTCGACTACTGTCGTTGTTAGTTTTATAGTTGTATCTATATAGAATTGCATATGTATTAAAGTCGACTACTGTCGTTGTTAACCTGGAGTGCAATAGCAATTGTTTATGAACATAGTTTGTTATTTGTTTAACATTATTAGAATCACGCTGCTGCGAATATCTTTAGTTGCTTGTGTTATAACTATCTTAACAGATTTAGAATACTTAGTAATTTGATGATTCATAGCTTTAGAGCAGGTTTACATGTGTGCTTTTGTATATGATTCCCTTCTGTAGTTGTTAATTCTTATATTGATATAAATCGGCTTGGAAGCTTCTAGAACGTTTTCGTTTCGTCGGTAAGTTTCCTAATGTATTCTCTAGGTAAGGCCCTGTATGGCTCCACATTGGAGATCTGCATTGCCTTCAAAACGTTGCGCGTGTTGCCTACAATACGGCGTTGCGGAAGAAGGTATAGTTCATGCTGGGTAATTAGCATTCACGGTTTGATGGTTTTGCAGCCTCTGGTTTTATGGGTTGCAGCAGTGCTATTTTACATTATATTGGTTATGCATTTATCTATGGTTTTACAGTCTTCTATACTCCAGGCTATATAGTAAAGCGCATGTTGCTTAAGTATAGCTCTCAGCTCCGAATGCACAAATGGCATTGCTGAGTGCTATATAATAATTGGGTATAATTGTGTTAGTTAATTATAGTGTTAATGTGATAGTGATATATAATAACGCATAATAGTATCATAGTTCTCTGTGGTACGAAGATCTCGTAACATGGTTTTTAAGCCTTGGCTAGTGAATTTCATAGTTATTTCCATCTAGGGATATTCCAAATAGTTAGACAGTTGTTTTAATTTCTTATGGTTACAAGATTCTCGTACTTCGAGTTTGGTTAGTTGATAAAAGTGTGACGTCGGAACGGTACCTAGTGGAAATCTCCAGATGTTAGACACCGGAAACATTCACACGCAGCTACAGCCAGACTCACATCAGTAGTTTGGGTCACCAATTACCGATTAAGTATTGAAATACACCGGACAACGGGCATTCTGTCGCTCTAGTCGAACGAACCGAAGAGGGAGAAATTGTTGGATAAAAGATTTAATTTGGCTTACCTTTTTGAGAGTATTCTGGATGCGATGACTTGTAGATTGGTGAGAGGTTTTAGTGGAATAACTGACTTTAATATTTGGATATTTTGACTAACTTGGTTTATTTTATAAGTTTGATATTTAAAAGTCACAAACGCAGAGTTACACAGTGTAAGATCTTAGACTTAGTAAAAATGGAGTTGAAGCTCGCTGAACTTTTGGGCAGAGTAACGTTGTATGAAAGTTTTAATGCAAAAGGCTAAAGGATTTTACCACGAGACTGTACCGGAACTAGATGACGAATCTGGAGGTAGAAACACAAGAGAGCGATCGAGTGATCGGTCGCCGTTTTTATAGGGGTCGATCGTTGCGCAGAACGATCCCCCTCTCTAGTTTTTTGGTCGCCTTTGCGCACCTCCCCTCTTTTCTAGGAATTCTAATTAGGGCACGACATCTTCGCCGCATGCACGCCTGTGATCTTATTTCTTTAGCTATTACTATATTGTAGGTTTTTACGTATGGTATATCGCTGCTTGGTGCGGTGGTGTAGGTGCGTGGACTTGGTTCCGTAATTCTCCGAACTGCGTGAGCTTTTCGTTGTGTCGCCAGCCCCCTTTGTGGCGCCAGCCCCCTTTGTGGCGCCAGCCCCCTTTCTGGCGCCCCTCAGCCACTTAACTACCTGTCTATCTCTTACTGTTTTTGCTATCTTGCTCGTTACAAAGCCCATATTTCATTTTGGTTACCTGTCGTTTGTTAGTTTTATAGTTATATCTATATAGAATTGTATATGTATTATAGTCGACTACTGTCGTTGTTAGTTTTATAGTTGTATCTATATAGAATTGCATATGTATTAAAGTCGACTACTGTCGTTGTTAACCTGGAGTGCAATAGCAATTGTTTATGAACATAGTTTGTTATTTGTTTAACATTATTAGAATCACGCTGCTGCGAATATCTTTAGTTGTTTGTGTTATAACTATCTTAACAGATTTAGAATACTTAGTAATTTGATGATTCATAGCTTTAGAGCAGGTTTACATGTGTGCTTTTGTATATGATTCCCTTCTGTAGTTGTTAATTCTTATATTGATATAAATCGGCTTGGAAGCTTCTAGAACGTTTTCGTTTCGTCGGTAAGTTTCCTAATGTATTCTCTAGGTAAGGCCCTGTATGGCTCCACATTGGAGATCTGCATTGCCTTCAAAACGTTGCGCGTGTTGCCTACAATACGGCGTTGCGGAAGAAGGTATAGTTCATGCTGGGTAATTAGCATTCACGGTTTGATGGTTTTGCAGCCTCTGGTTTTATGGGTTGCAGCAGTGCTATCTTTACGTTATATTGGTTATGCATTTATCTATGGTTTCACAGTCTTCTATACTCCAGGCTATATAGTAAAGCGTATGTTGCTTATAGTATAGCTCTCAGCTCCGAATGCACAAATGGCATTGCTGAGTGCTATATAATAATTGGGTATAATTGTGTTAGTTAATTATAGTGTTAATGTGATAGTGATATATAATAACGCATAATAGTATCATAGTTCTCTGTGGTACGAAGATCTCGTAACATGGTTTTTAAGCCTTGGCTAGTGAATTTCATAGTTATTTCCATCTAGGGATATTCCAAATAGTTAGACAGTTGTTTTAATTTCTTATGGT
This sequence comes from Neodiprion pinetum, assembly GCF_021155775.2. NCBI lineage: Eukaryota > Metazoa > Arthropoda > Insecta > Hymenoptera > Diprionidae > Neodiprion > Neodiprion pinetum. The sequence continues at coordinate 43,680,711 of NC_060234.1, forward strand.
TACAAGATTCTCGTACTTCGAGTTTGGTTAGTTGATAAAAGTAACATGCAGTAATAATAATCGATAAAACATACGGACGTTCCGGTCGGACGTTACACCTCCCCCCTTATGCAAGAATGGCGAGCCTCTGCTCGATCATTCTTCCTGACGGTCGTTGGGTGCTGTAGGTTTTTCAATCCATACGGTACTTTGGTTGTCCTTGGGGTCCATGGTCGATGTTGAGACGTTTTTTGCAATTGGTGATTGGGTTGCTGGCTTCATGTTTAAATTGGGGTATATGGGTATCGGCATTCCTTGGGGTGCTTTGTATTCTCCGTCCTCTTTTGTTGTTGGTTCAGTCTGGTTAATGTTTCTCGTGTTGTTTCCCATTGATTCGTAATATCGCCTGACCGTAGGTTTTGGCGCTGGTGCTTCTTGCTTGAAGGATCCGGGTATTGCGTATTCGTGTTTGATTGACATGTCCATGTGTATCTCGGGGATTCCGGAGCAGTGTTTTGGTTTTGGTTGTTCTTGGTTCCAGGATATGTCTAAAGGTTTTGGTTGTGGCGGCGGTTTATTTTGATTGTTAGATGGTCCTTTGGATTCCGTATCATCCTCTTGTTTTTGCCTGGCTAGATGTAAGAGTAGGTTAGTCAGGGAATTCCATATGGCTCCGAGCATGTGAAAGCTGCACCCGTAGGCCTTTCTTAGAGCATATCCGTGGATTATTGTGTCGAGGATGAATTTGGTTATTTGGATGGTTACCCAAATTCCGATTCCTCCTGCGGTGAGGGTGCCAAAGCTTACGAACCAACCCCACATCTTTGTCCATGTGTTCTTGGCTATTTTTTGCATTGCCTCTTCGGTTAGGAATTGCATGATAGATAATTGTTGATTTGCTATGGTTTGTCCTGACATTCCCCTTGCCATGTCGTTTAGTATTCCAGATCTCTCTGCTGGGAACATGATATGATCTCTCAGTCGTTCCAGATCTTCAGAGGAGTAGATTCCACTGGTTGCTAGGTTATTGGGGTTAATGTATTTCCATGTTGGTGTGGTTAAAGGTTCTATTGTGCCTGGTTTCACTGATTCGGTCAATTCTGGTAGTAGTTTATACCATTTCTTATCGAGATTGAACATTACTGGGATGAAAGGGTTACATTCTATCTGGACTCCGGTTTTTAACAACATGCGGCTCTCCGGTGATACAAACATGCTGGCGTTTCCTCTGAATACCGGTAATTCTTGGTAACAGTTCTTCGTCTTTCTAATTTTTACGTCAACTGGTATGCATTTGATTATGTGGATTACTTCTCCTGCTATTGTTGCCATGTAGCCTGGTCCTTTCATTAATTGGTGCGCGAAGTCGTCGGGCGTTACGGCTGCGGATGTCAATAAGTTCCGTAAAACTTGTTGTTCCAATTTGCATTTCTGCAAGAGTACGTCTCGGTATAATGCTGACATCTGCATTCTCATATGTCTTTCCACGTATACGAATTTTGAATTTACATAGGTAAAAATGTCCAAGTTGCTGGTTGCTATGGGTTTTTTGTGAGTGAACGCGTTTTTAGTTGGTTCTTCGATGATAAGTAGCTTCGGGTGTTCGGTCCGAATCAATTCGTATCCGCATACTTGTTGACGTCCCCTTTTCGAAAAGGCGAAGGTTATGTCTTGGGTGGTAACTGTATACACTTCGTCATAGGTTTCGTCGCTGTTTTTGATTTTTGTGGCTCTGCCGTCGTATAAGACGTCGTATCGGTCCAGTTGACAGGAATCCTTTGGCAAGGTTTCCCAGAACGTGTTTCCTCCTTCATTATCTACGCAATTACCGTTGCTGAATTCACACGTTGTTCCGGATCGAAATATGATTTTATTTGAATTTAGATTTATTTTTGCAGTATATTCGGCTAGACTGATCTTTACATATCCTTGGACTATTACGTCGCTCCATGTTCCGTATTCGTCGGAGTATTGTATGCTTTCGCAGCAACTCATCACTGCGATTTCCTTTATCATGAAGATATGATTTTCCCCGTGAAATCCTTGAAGGTCTATGATGTACTTCAATCACCATGGTTTCGCATCAGTTCGATTGTCGTTGTGGTAGTTCCCTTGCACACAGGTTAAAGCGTCGTTCTCGTATGGCATCATTTCTTTTAAGGGACTTGTTCGATGTACTTTCTCGTCGTACATTGGCTGTCACTCCGCATAAGGGTTGGGTGTTTCTTTATTCCTATCTTATTGTTAGATGTATGATATATTTATATATATATATATATATATATCCGATGTACTTAACTAAAGGTATCTATGCGCGGCATGATTAGTTATGATAATGGAATTAGTTGATGTACCCGACAGTGGGTCTTGTTATGGTTTTAGTTTGTTAATTCATCGTCGCCTGTTGTTAGGAATTTCGATTGCCGAATCGTCGATCATAAAGTGTTGCTTGACCTTGTAATTTTGATCATAAAAACTATTAAAAATATATCGCCATCTACGTCTTTGATCATTACTATGCTATTCGGATAATTCCCGTAATCGAAAAGATTGACGGTGGTGTATATATCGCTAACGATGTGGTCGGTATATATGCTATAGTTATAGGTTCTTGGTGGCAGGTCATCGTTCCATAACAACTGGCGAGTTAGCTCTTTACCCAATTTGGCATGATTCTATTGCATATTACGGCAATAATATTACCAGCTCGCCTTATTTCTAAGGTTCGCATATCTGGCTGAAATCTATCGGCGAATATTATGACAAAATTTTCCTGGTTTGCCAAGAGCTTCATCTGCAAAATCGAAATGTTGATATAGTAGTTGAAATCATAGTGTTGATGAGGATTATTAATTGCGAGCGGTTGGTTTTTAACGGGATTTGTGTGGTTGGGTATGTCTTCTTGGAGTAGGGGAAGCGTGAGTTTTAAAATTTTTGGAGTTTATTCCTTAAGAAACTATTTGAGTTATAAGGCCTGGTACGGAAATTTCAAGCGTAACCTTCGGAAGCTTGAGGCGTTAAGTAGAAAGAGACAAATATATATGTATCTGTAAGATTGAACGTGCAAAAGAATGAGATGGGATATATTACAAAGCGTATCCTATACTCGGGGTCTCCTCTTTGTGCGGTGCTTCGTAGTCTCACTGCATAGTTCACTACCTCTGGGCTGAGAGTTGAATGTGTGCGTATGTTTGTACGTGTGTTGTGTGCCTGCGCATTACGAAGTTCTGCCGCAACTTGTGCGTTGCTGCTGAGTACAGGGTATGCATGCTTAGTGCATCCTAGACTATCTCCTGGTAGGCGAAATATATCTGCATTCGCTCGGATTAGGTTATAGACATTCTCTTTCTCCTCGGCATTTAAGTGTTCTAATCTCAATAAGGATTCCAAAGGCTCGACCCTGGCTTTGACTAGGTTGTGGGAATTTTGAACCATAAATAATCGTTTTATTTTCGGGATATTTATTTTATTAGATCGGTTTGTGTTTTGCGTAGAGATATTCCGTGGGATTGCGCATGTTATCTTCCTTTTATACTCGTCTTCGGCTGTTTTCGTATAGGATTTAAATTCGGATTCGCGTAGACTTCTTTATTTCTTGTCTTCTTTTATATTTATTTGTCTCTTGGTTTTTATTGCATCGATCTATTTCTTCTTTAAATACCGAGGTGTGTTCATTTATTACAGCCTTGTTTGCGTTGTCAGTAATATACGGTCCCATTAGTTTGATTTTATTTAATTCACTCGTTGTGGGTTTATTGGATTCACTCTGGTTTACTATAGAATTATCATTTCTTATGGATTCGTCGGAATATTTATTCTTATTTTTCTCGGACTCGTCGGAGTTACTTTTACACTTATTGTTCGTAGTTTTATTTTCGTCCTTCGCGGATTCATTGGATTCACTTGGTATTATCGCAGTTTCATTATTATTTTTCATGGATTTATCATTATCTTTCATAGACTCATTGGATTCACTTGGATTTATTGTATATTCATCATTAATTTTCATAGATTTATAGGAATATTTCGTGGATTCATTATCGTTTTTCGCAGATTCATTGGATTCATTTGGATTTATCGCATTTTCGTCATTATTTTTCATCGATTCATTGGAATATTTCGTAGATTCATTATCGTTTTTCACAGATTCATTGGATTCACCTTGGTTTATCGCAGATTCGTCATCATTTTTCATGGATTTATTGGAATATTTCGTAGATTCATCGGATTCATTGTCGTATTTCATGCATTCGTCGGGATATATTTGATATTTTGTGGGTATATTCTTATAATTAACGGTTTCTTTTGCATTCTCACTTTTGATTTTAAAGTTTTGGGTATCTGATTCTAAGGAGTTCTCTGTTTCACTTATTTCTTCCAGGATTTGCGGTGGAATCCTCAGTCTTACTTCCGAGTCTGACGTATTAATTGCATAAAGGTACGCTTTATCATCTCGGTTTGTCACTAACGCGTTCCCTATGTAGACGTTGTCACCTGCGTCTATCAGAGGTACGTACCCTTCGGTCAACTCAGTTTTTTCGAGATTGATACGGATGCCAAGCCGTGTCCTGGATGGAATTACGATAACATCTTCCGGATTTTCGACCTTTTCCTTTCCTTTAAGAGGTTCGGAAATTTCCGTCGTTAATTCGGATTTTGTATAACCGAGACACCCGTTAGATTCTACATCCAGGAGCGGTAAAACCTCGGTGCCTAGTTCGGTCTCCGCGAGTTTGTCGCAGTTGCCAGTCTGCGCTCTATACGGAGTCGTTTTTTCCTGCCGGTTTAGAAATGGGATTTGTACGTTACCGAATTCTAATGTGCCTTTATCAAAATTTATCTGAGCTCGATTTTCGTTGAAGAACTGGGATCCTATTATTCCGTCCTGTGGGACTGGTAAATTTTCCGGAACTATATGGAATTGAGCTTCGGTTCCTATTACGTTTATGGGAACTTCTCCCATAGTTTCTACGCACGCGGGGACTATTCCGCTAAGATTAAATTTCTTTTGTTCGTTTATTTCAATTTCTGACCTTACACAGTTATTTTTTATAATGTTCAAGTCGGAGCCTGTATCCAACATGAAAGTACTCGGATTTTGTAATTCGCTCGCTTCTAATTTGATCGTGGGGATTATACTCTCTGGATTTATGATCGTATTGATTGATTTGTCATCGGAATTTTGAGGCGGATCTATAATTATTTGTTCCATATCGCTTTTAGCCAACGTCACTAGTTTTCTATCGGTACGCCCTGTATAATAGATAAGGTGCGGTTGGGTATTTTGAGAGCCTCCGAGGTCGCACCGTCGTTCGGCAGGCTCTCCCCGTTTCCCGAAAATGAGACTCGATTTTCTCGCGGTATTTGATTTGATCTATCATTTCGCTGTTTAGTTGGGCATTCGCTGATTAAGTGACCGTAGTTTCTGCAATATCGACAGTGTTCGCGTGGTTGTTCTGTCTGGTATTCGTCAGGTCGGTTCGAATTGTAGGGCTGATAATTCGTTTGCGGAGTATAACGCGTTTGTCTAATTATTTGGTTATCGTCGTACTGATTTGGACGCTGGTTTCCCTGTCTGAAATTTGGTTGTGACCTCTGCGGGCTAGGGTCCCTTGAATAAGTTCTTTCACGGTACGAGTTATTGCTGGGATAAATGTTTCCGCGGTATTGATTGTTCCCTTGATAGCGATTTTCGCGATATTGATTATTTCTAGGATAACCTTGTTGATTAGGGGAATTCGACCTTCGATTACTGTAATTGTCCTGGTTACTAAAATTCGGAAGTCCCTGTTGCCGATTGGGACGATTTTCTCTTGGATCGTAACCGGGCTGCGGTTGGTAATTTATTTGATGCTTCGGAAATTGATTTCTCGAGTTAGTATTATTTTGAAGTTGGTAGGTGTTCGAGTTACGTCGGGGATCCGAATAAGTGTCTCTTGTGTTATAATTATTCCGATAGTCTGCTCGATTACCTTGGATAACATAAGTCTGATTCCGAGGTTTACGGTGGTCGTAATAGCTTTTATCTGAATTATATTGGCAATCGTATTTATCGTGGTCGTTTGCTCCACACACAACGCAATTATATGGTTGAAACATCGCGTAATTTATCGTAGCGTCCTGAATTGTGTTAGGTTGATCTCCTCGTCTGAGTTGGATTTTAATTTTCTCCTGTTTTTCTATTTTCATCGCCGCGTCGACCAGTTCTTTCAGAGTACCGGGTATTGTGGGGATTTTTCCGTCGATTTCAGGTCTTAATCCGCGCAGAAAAGCGGCTTTGCCGTCCGCTTCGGTATTTCGCGTAAAAATTTCGAAATCATCTTTACGTTGTTCTTGCAAGAATGCCTGTCTTATATTTTCCATCGCTTCGCGTACCCTTGAGGCGTACGTCACGACGTCTTCATTCTGTCTTTGGAAAATTTTCCCTAGTTCACCCTGACACAGATTAACGGATTTCGCTGGTCCATAAAGCTCATTTATTCGCGCGGTTAATTCGTCTACGGTATCGAACCGTTCGTTCTCGATCACACGTCGAGCTACTCCCTTGATTTTATTACGTATTATTCGCGCGAGGCTTAATTCGACTTGAGGCGGGACCATTTCGCGTGCATCCTTGCATCCCTGCACAAAACTTCTAACCTGGGACGGATTGCCGTCAAACACCGGGACTGCCTCTAAGGCATCCTTAATTGAGATATAATGATAAGTCGGTGCGGGTAAGGCGGTTGCGCCTGTACTTGCAACGGGTTCGCTCACCATTTTAAATTCCTGAGGAATCTTAATATGTGTTTGGGATTGGTTTTCCGAATCAGGCGTTTGAATAAGTATTTGAGTGGGTTTTTCTGTTTTTCTCGAGTTCTCCGGAGAATTTTTATTCGTTGAATTAGAGTTTTGGCTGGAGATTTGCGACTGTTCAGGATTTAGACCTGAGGTTCCCGACGCGTTCGTCTCCTCTAATTTTTCTAATTCTCCTTCGAATAATTGGGTGCCCTGCGTACTAACTTGTGATCTGAGTCGTCGGTCTGAAGGCGGACTATGTACTACGGCTGTGCGTTTTTTATCGGCAGGAGGGTCTTCCTTTCCCATTTAATGTTGGGATTGCACAATCTTTTGTTAATAAGGTTTATTTTGAATTTTAGATCCCGTGTCGGAGAAAAGGAGGTAGGAATCGTTGGAAGTTTGAACGGGAGGTATTTAGAAATAATTTTCGCCTTTTTCCTAATCCTTGCGTCTTCTTCGCTAATCGTTCTGGGTCGCGTTGGGGGCTCGAACAGCTTATTTCTTTCTTTTATTCGTTCTTCTGTATTTCCCTTGCAATAGCAAATATCTTCAGAAGTTCTGATGGTGTGGTTAGAATTCTGCGGTTTATTGAGATAAGGCTCCTTTACAGAGTCCGGGATTTCGTGCGGATCGCTTAATATAATCGGCTGAGTATATTGTTCCCAAAGCTTCGCTATGGTTCCGCGTTTTCCTCCGTTTATTTCGTTCGATTTTGGGAGCATTCGTTATGAGAACAAAGGGTATTTGTCAGAGGTTTCGATTAAAGGTTGAAATCCTGGTTCGACAGAGTATTTCGATGAAAACGAGGGATCTCGGCGATACAAGATCCCAGTAGTTGCGATATTGAAGAAATATTTGAATGGGAAATTTCCAGAGCGGATGGAAAAATTCTTGATTGACTCATTGATTTTTAGGATTTTGGCGAGTTAACGGGTATTAAAATTCGAGTTCGTTTAGTCATTTTATTAAATCGAGCGAGATTAGGGTGATTTTCAGTTCGTGTTGGTAGCGCGCAAAAACTCCGCCGTCCGTCGGTCGCTACTCGCGTCACAAAAAGTTTTTCGCGATTATAACGTTTGGTTTCCCGGCCGATGCACCAGAAAATTTTTTATATGTGACGTCGGAACGGTACCTAGTGGAAATCTCCAGATGTTAGACACCGGAAACATTCACACGCAGCTACAGCCAGACTCACATCAGTAGTTTGGGTCACCAATTACCGATTAAGTATTGAAATACACCGGACAACGGGCATTCTGTCGCTCTAGTCGAACGAACCGAAGAGGGAGAAATTGTTGGATAAAATATTTAATTTGGCTTACCTTTTTGAGAGTATTCTGGATGCGATGACTTGTAGATTGGTGAGAGGTTTTAGTGGAATAACTGACTTTAATATTTGGATATTTTGACTAACTTGGTTTATTTTATAAGTTTGATATTTAAAAGTCACAAACGCAGAGTTACACAGTGTAAGATCTTAGACTTAGTAAAAATGGAGTTGAAGCTCGCTGAACTTTTGGGCAGAGTAACGTTGTATGAAAGTTTTAATGCAAAAGGCTAAAGGATTTTACCGCGAGACTGTACCGGAACTAGATGACGAATCTGGAGGTAGAAACACAAGAGAGCGATCGAGTGATCGGTCGCCGTTTTTATAGGGGTCGATCGTTGCGCAGAACGATCCCCCTCTCTAGTTTTTTGGTCGCCTCTGCGCACCTCCCCTCTTTTCTAGGAATTCTAATTAGGGCACGACATCTTCGCCGCATGCACGCCTGTGATCTTATTTCTTTAGCTATTACTATATTGTAGGTTTTTACGTATGGTATATCGCTGCTTGGTGCGGTGGTGTAGGTGCGTGGACTTGGTTCCGTAGTTCTCCGAACTGCGTGAGCTTATCGTTGTGTCGCCAGTCCCCCTTTGTGGCGCCAGCCCCCTTTGTGGCGCCAGCCCCCTTTCTGGCGCCCCTCAGCCACTTAACTACCTGTCTATCTCTTACTGTTTTTGCTATCTTGCTCGTTACAAAGCCCATATTTCATTTTGGTTACCTGTCGTTTGTTAGTTTTATAGTTATATCTATATAGAATTGTATATGTATTATAGTCGACTACTGTCGTTGTTAGTTTTATAGTTGTATCTATATAGAATTGCATATGTATTAAAGTCGACTACTGTCGTTGTTAGTTTTATAGTTGTATCTATATAGAATTGCATATGTATTAAAGTCGACTACTGTCGTTGTTAACCTGGAGTGCAATAGCAATTGTTTATGAACATAGTTTGTTATTTGTTTAACATTATTAGAATCACGCTGCTGCGAATATCTTTAGTTGTTTGTGTTATAACTATCTTAACAGATTTAGAATACTTAGTAATTTGATGATTCATAGCTTTAGAGCAGGTTTACATGTGTGCTTTTGTATATGATTCCCTTCTGTAGTTGTTAATTCTTATATTGATATAAATCGGCTTGGAAGCTTCTAGAACGTTTTCGTTTCGTCGGTAAGTTTCCTAATGTATTCTTTAGGTAAGGCCCTGTATGGCTCCACATTGGAGATCTGCATTGCCTTCAAAACGTTGCGCGTGTTGCCTACAATACGGCGTTGCGGAAGAAGGTATAGTTCATGCTGGGTAATTAGCATTCACGGTTTGATGGTTTTGCAGCCTCTGGTTTTATGGGTTGCAGCAGTGCTATCTTTACGTTATATTGGTTATGCATTTATCTATGGTTTCACAGTCTTCTATACTCCAGGCTATATAGTAAAGCGTATGTTGCTTATAGTATAGCTCTCAGCTCCGAATGCACAAATGGCATTGCTGAGTGCTATATAATAATTGGGTATAATTGTGTTAGTTAATTATAGTGTTAATGTGATAGTGATATATAATAACGCATAATAGTATCATAGTTCTCTGTGGTACGAAGATCTCGTAACATGGTTTTTAAGCCTTGGCTAGTGAATTTCATAGTTATTTCCATCTAGGGATATTCCAAATAGTTAGACAGTTGTTTTAATTTCTTATGGTTACAAGATTCTCGTACTTCGAGTTTGGTTAGTTGATAAAAGTGTGACGTCGGAACGGTACCTAGTGGAAATCTCCAGATGTTAGACACCGGAAACATTCACACGCAGCTACAGCCAGACTCACATCAGTAGTTTGGGTCACCAATTACCGATTAAGTATTGAAATACACCGGACAACGGGCATTCTGTCGCTCTAGTCGAACGAACCGAAGAGGGAGAAATTGTTGGATAAAAGATTTAATTTGGCTTACCTTTTTGAGAGTATTCTGGATGCGATGACTTGTAGATTGGTGAGAGGTTTTAGTGGAATAACTGACTTTAATATTTGGATATTTTGACTAACTTGGTTTATTTTATAAGTTTGATATTTAAAAGTCACAAACGCAGAGTTACACAGTGTAAGATCTTAGACTTAGTAAAAATGGAGTTGAAGCTCGCTGAACTTTTGGGCAGAGTAACGTTGTATGAAAGTTTTAATGCAAAAGGCTAAAGGATTTTACCGCGAGACTGTACCGGAACTAGATGACGAATCTGGAGGTAGAAACACAAGAGAGCGATCGAGTGATCGGTCGCCGTTTTTATAGGGGTCGATCGTTGCGCAGAACGATCCCCCTCTCTAGTTTTTTGGTCGCCTTTGCGCACCTCCCCTCTTTTCTAGGAATTCTAATTAGGGCACGACATCTTCGCCGCATGCACGCCTGTGATCTTATTTCTTTAGCTATTACTATATTGTAGGTTTTTACGTATGGTATATCGCTGCTTGGTGCGGTGGTGTAGGTGCGTGGACTTGGTTCCGTAATTCTCCGAACTGCGTGAGCTTTTCGTTGTGTCGCCAGCCCCCTTTGTGGCGCCAGCCCCCTTTGTGGCGCCAGCCCCCTTTCTGGCGCCCCTCAGCCACTTAACTACCTGTCTATCTCTTACTGTTTTTGCTATCTTGCTCGTTACAAAGCCCATATTTCATTTTGGTTACCTGTCGTTTGTTAGTTTTATAGTTATATCTATATAGAATTGTATATGTATTATAGTCGACTACTGTCGTTGTTAGTTTTATAGTTGTATCTATATAGAATTGCATATGTATTAAAGTCGACTACTGTCGTTGTTAACCTGGAGTGCAATAGCAATTGTTTATGAACATAGTTTGTTATTTGTTTAACATTATTAGAATCACGCTGCTGCGAATATCTTTAGTTGTTTGTGTTATAACTATCTTAACAGATTTAGAATACTTAGTAATTTGATGATTCATAGCTTTAGAGCAGGTTTACATGTGTGCTTTTGTATATGATTCCCTTCTGTAGTTGTTAATTCTTATATTGATATAAATCGGCTTGGAAGCTTCTAGAACGTTTTCGTTTCGTCGGTAAGTTTCCTAATGTATTCTCTAGGTAAGGCCCTGTATGGCTCCACATTGGAGATCTGCATTGCCTTCAAAACGTTGCGCGTGTTGCCTACAATACGGCGTTGCGGAAGAAGGTATAGTTCATGCTGGGTAATTAGCATTCACGGTTTGATGGTTTTGCAGCCTCTGGTTTTATGGGTTGCAGCAGTGCTATCTTTACGTTATATTGGTTATGCATTTATCTATGGTTTCACAGTCTTCTATACTCCAGGCTATATAGTAAAGCGTATGTTGCTTATAGTATAGCTCTCAGCTCCGAATGCACAAATGGCATTGCTGAGTGCTATATAATAATTGGGTATAATTGTGTTAGTTAATTATAGTGTTAATGTGATAGTGATATATAATAACGCATAATAGTATTATAGTTCTCTGTGGTACGAAGATCTCGTAACATGGTTTTTAAGCCTTGGCTAGTGAATTTCATAGTTATTTCCATCTAGGGATATTCCAAATAGTTAGACAGTTGTTTTAATTTCTTATGGTTACAAGATTCTCGTACTTCGAGTTTGGTTAGTTGATAAAAGTAACATGCAGTAATAATAATCGATAAAACATACGGACGTTCCGGTCGGACGTTACAAAAGTAACATGCAGTAATAATAGTCGATAAAACATACGGACGTTCCGGTCGGACGTTACAATTGTATTCGTGCATTCTTGTTTATCGCTGTTGCGATTGGTTAATTCTATCCGTAAATCTAGATTTAACCGTACGACAACGGTGCCATGCAGTGGCTCCGAATGTCTGAACGAATATTATTTATAGGTAAGCTGTTAGCGAAGACGTTTACGTAAATGAAAACCAAAACGATCTGTGTAAACGGTGTTTTATTTATGTGTATCTTCTATCTTGTATTCAATAATTCTGGCTAGCGGCAACTTGCGTGTGTGAATAGATAAATAAATAGACTTACACAGTAAGAAGATGCAATTCTTATACTTCGTGATTACGTTCTGAATTTTTCTTGTAACTAGGCAAGTATAATTCAATAGGTGGCTTACATCTTATTATCCTTTGTAAGAATTAGAACTGTCTTGAATGCAGCCTGCTATTTTGCGATCCATACGCAATTGTAAATGATGTATTTTTCGATTAAGATCAATCGTCCGTTATCACGTCAAACACCAAATTTTAGTGAAATATCCATATCACACCATAATACGGTAATATATCGTAGATATTGCTGCAAATCAATTATTGATATAATTATTGAAAGCGAAATTACGTTAGATGATGTGAGTTGTATGTGTAATGTACCGTGAAAGGTACTTCAGTGTGCCACTACAGGTTTTCCGCAGTTTATTATTTTTTGCAAACAAGACTGCAAGTCTCTTATGCCATATAGTGAACATTGTTCAAAATCATAACTAAAAAATATAAGAACAATTTGATGTGTCATTCTAGATTCAGTCAACATTATCCATATGTTGCTACTATTTCTGTGATCTAATATCCAAATCGAAGCCCCAAACTTATATTTTAAACAGCCAGTGGAAATAATGGAGTGTGAAGACGATGACGAACTTATGTGCGGAACAGGAAAATCAAAAAGTCATGAAACTGAGTTGAATGGAATCAATAAAGTGATAGCAGAGACTGTTGCCAATAAAAACGAAAATAACGGTAACATAACTTCATAGCACTCTCGACTATTTCTGAATTATAGATTTCAAAATGCTGGCTAAGGATAAAAATGTTTTGTCACAATAGTACGAAATACTTATAAGAATACTTATAAGAATGATTGTTGTTATAGATTTTATCATATGACATTAGTTTTGATCAATGAAACTAAAAACTCTTTTGGCCACTCATATTTAAAAATTAATCAGTTTTTAACAGAGTTAGATTCTGAATCTAATGATGAACAGAAACTAGTGAGCTAAACATTGATAATGTTACAGCAGCACAGGCAATATGTACTGAAAATAAGGACGACAGGGTTCACATTACAGAGAAGTCACATTATTCTCTGAAGACAGATGATAGTAAGGAGGGCGAAATGTGGCCGCAGCCTTCAGAAATGGTTACAAATGACAGTCAGCAACAGGTAGAACTATCTGAGGAGTCGAATTTGATGAAAAGTGGGCTGGATTCAAAGGATCAAGGAACAACAACTTCTATTGGCGAGTTTACTCAGTCAAAAAGAGGAATTTCAGAAGGTAAATATCGGCCTTGCGGTCTTCGATATACATTAAAAACTGATATGACGAAAATTGAATGGTTTGATTACAAAATGAATTCAATTGGTACAGGCCAAGAGGATGGTGATAGACTTTCAAATAATGAATCGAAGTACAGTTTGGATACAGACTCTAGTAAACGTCAAAAAACAGATGAAAATGTAAATGGGTCCCGAGAAGCTAATTCTAGGAATGAGGTTCCGACACAATTTCACAAGCTGAAGTCAAAAGTCAGGAAACGAAACTATCGTGTCAAACAGAATGTACAGGATGAGGCTCACGATAGTTCGGATGATTTACTCACTGGTGAATCAACTGGTGAAGAGACGGAAGGTGAGTCTCCCATAAAACCCGTTTTGAAGATTAAGTCACATTTAACGCAGCATGTGAAGATAAACTTGGTGCAAAAACCTCATTCAGCTATGGTCACATTACTAAGAAACATTGCACAATTTTGTAAGAATTGCATTTGTAGTTTTTTCTGACCTAATTGGTAATAGAAAATAATTCCTCGACCTTACAAAACAGCGCTGAAAATTTCTTGATTAACTTATTCTTTCTAGCCATTGATGGGGATGTTGCCCAAAGTGAATATGATCTACCGTCAACTGTGAATGAAGAGTCAAATTTGAGTTCACATCTGGATATTGCCGAAGACACCAATGATGAATCGGAAGAAAATAGTGAAGGGCAGGAGGATGACCATACCGGTTGGTGGTGCCAATACTAAAAAATAATAAGCTGGCATTGTTATTACCTTGATAATAATCATCAACTCTAAGGCTTTAAATTATGAAAAACAAACTTGCTGCAACCTATATCTTTTATGTAGGCGATGACAACTCCAATGAATGGACGTCAGCCAGTGAGTCGATGAGCTCTAATGAGCCAGTCCACCCAGTTCTGTCTAAAGAAAAACCAAAACCCCAGTGGTTTATTGTTCCCGAACTGATCAACCGGCAACTTGGTTGCAACAGACTGTTCCAGAGCAGATTGTATGGCTCGCTTCATACTGTAGAACGACTAGAACTTATGTATAAACTAAAGGAACACAAGGTTTGCTTTATTATGTTTACTGTTTCGTCTGCACGAATACTAAATTATCAGCAATAAGTTTTTTCTTATGTAGCTCGTAACCGCATAATTTTCTTTTTTAAACAAAAACTATGATCACAGTATAATTTTGAAATTATTCTCATCAGGGCTGTGTCAATACGTTAAGTTTTAACCAAAGAGGGAATTATTTGGCTAGTGGTTCTGACGATTTGATGGTAGTTATATGGGATTGGCCATTAGGAAAGAAACATGAATCGTTTAAAACTGGTCATACAAGTAATGTATTTCAGGTAATTATTGCCAATCTCTCATCTCAAATGTATTCCATTGAAATTTAACATGATTATAGTACAACATCATGTTACATCTGCAGGCATCGTGGTTGCCTTTGCCATCTGAACATTTGATGGTAACGTGTGCACGTGATGGACATGTCAGATTAACGGATCTCCATAAATCATCGGTAGACTATTCGCGGCGACTTGCAGCTCACCAAGGCCCAGCTACAAAACTCTCAATTCATCCCGAAATACCACACGTAATACTTTCTGTTGGTGAAGATGCCAAAGTATTCGCAATTGATATACGTCAGAACAAACCTACAACGTAAGTCCAGTGTACATTTCTTAATGACTATTGAAAATTAATTTGACATTCAAATGTATTGAACTAACGCAGAGTTCATTCTGTATCTTTGAGAAGAAATCTTAACAAAATTTATACACGAAAGCAACAGGAAAAGCAAAAAGGAATAGCAAATAATATCGTTCTAGACTCTTGACAGTGAAGGAAGGCCAATCGCAAGTCGCGTTATACAGCATCAATTCGAATCCATTCAATAGTAACGAATTTTGCCTAGGTGGACGAGATCAATATGTGCGTTTATATGATAAACGGAAAGTTTCTACACCCGTGTACAAGCTTTGCCCGAAACATTTGGTGTGTATTTTGGATGTATCATTTGTTCTGTACAAGATTCAACAAGCTAATAACCTGGTATTATTAATTAAATAAAATAATTATAAATAATCATGTTATTGCAGAAAAATAACAAAAGTCATGCCCATGTCACTTCAGTGAAATACAACTATAACGGATCAGAAATCGTAGCATCCTATAATGATGAAGATATATACTTGTTTGATACTCTTTTCCCATTTTCAATTGGAGATTTTGCTCACAGATATCAGGGCCATCGAAATAATGCAACGGGTAGGTATTGTAACTAAGAATATCTAGCTGAAGAAATGTTGCTTTTTTGTAACTCCTATTTCAGAACAACATGTTTCTTACAAGATGTCATATTTCTAAATGGCAATTATAATTTTCAGTAAAAGGAGTGAATTTCTTTGGGCCGAAAAGTGAATTTGTTATCTCAGGTTCTGACTGTGGTAACATTTTTATTTGGGAGAAGAATACTGAGGCAATTGTGCAGTGGATGACTGGAGATGAGAATGGCGTGGTATGTAGTATCTAATCTAACAACCGTTTCAGTATATGAAGATGTGTAAACAAGTAGTAGGAAATAATACGCCCAGTAGTTTCCATACTTTCCATAACTTTTCGGCATTCCGTATTAGGTATATATCTCTACTACTAAACTACAGTCGGGTAGTAATGAACTACACATGCGTAAAGTGATGTGTGTAATGAGAAGAAGGGTTACATAAAAAGTCAGAATGCAAGTTGTGGAAGTTCAACCGGACTTGGATTTTTATGAGTTTGATTTTCCTCCCAAACTTACCAAAACATGAATTCATTGCAGGTGAATCGGCTGGAACCACATCCGCACATTCCAATTCTAGCTACTAGTGGATTAGACTATGATGTTAAAGTGTGGGTCCCATCATGCGAGAAACCACCAGTTATGAAGGATTTGGAAACGGTGAAGTGTTGAATGATTTTACATAGAAACAAGCATTAGCTTTTGTATTACTTATTCTTGTATAACAAACTTTTTGTTGACATGTATTTATAATAAAAATGTATTTATAATAAAAATTTCCAGTGCATCAAGTATAACATGAGGAGCAGAGAGCGAGACATGTCCAGGGATCCAGATGCATTTGATGGACAGTTGCTCTGGTTTTTATGGAGACACGTTAGAGAAAGTGAAGAACCAAGAGTGAGTAGGAAGTTGTTTTGAATCTTGAACTGATTCGGAATCAACAATTATTTCTGCTCCTTGAAAATAAACTACCCGTAATGTGAGGAGTAGTGGAATACACTAAAATAATACGTCAATCATACATTACAACAGTATTGATTATTGAGGATATGACAGTGTGTCCGCGAAGTCTGAAAACCGGGGAAAACTGAAAAAATCAGGGACTTTTGTAATAGGAAAACAGTGGTAGCCTGTACCAGCAGTTTGGGCCCCGCAGAATTAAGTACGTATGACTTCTTTCTGTATTGAATAGGTCCGTGCTCGGGGGTCAGGTCGAGGGTCTGGTGATGCGCAAGACGGTGAAGATGCTGGTACATCCAGTGACAATACGTCAAGTCACAGTAACAGCGCATCAGAAGATGAGAGTGATGAGAGGCCGCAGTGTTCTCCGTCTTAAATTCAATGCCATGGTGAGTTTGTGCAGCATAATGTTATAACTGTAATACAATTTTCTGACGGAATAAGTACCTACGGTGTAGAAATGATTTAGTACAGTAGATGTGGATTCATTATTCCCAAACTCAGATACCCAGATATTCATAGGTATCTCCAGTATGCAAACCTCGCGTCCAAACGACTCGCAATTTTCTATATGCCAGTAATTTCGTTCACTGGAAAAAAGTGTAATTATGCCAGCATGAAGCTACCATCTTGAGATTTGCGACAAACGACTAAAATTCATTTCAAACGGTCACATTGTTAACTCGAATAATCTCGCCATTTAGCTGTAATTTTTGTAGCAATTAATTTTCGCTTACTACTGGGAGGGATTTACAGAAAATGCAATTTATTATAACTATATTTGTAGATAAATATTATAGTCAGGTATTTGAGATGAATTAGATTACGATGAGTTTATGAAAGGATTTTATAAATTTCCAACCTACATTTGAAAATATGACGCAAGCGAAACAACGCATTTCCTCCTTGAAACCGAAATTGACTCGAAGTACATCATGCGTACATTAAACATTGAATTTATTAGATGCTTGTTCGCGATTTTCACAACTATGTCAAGCTATTTAGAGGATGAAATGTAAGACTTACAGAGCATTTCCTTTCAACTGTTGTGTAGCTTAGCTCTTGAAGCAAGACTTGAATCTGATCGTAAGGTTCAACGTTCAAGGTGGGATCACTGGAAAACAGATACATAGGTCTTTTAGATTCTATGAATTCAAGTCTCCTACCGAGCCACAATTTAGTGAATTTTCAAACATTTGGGTTCGTACGTCAGGTAGTTTGGTGTATTGAAATCATCCGGGCAACAATAATGCAAGATGGACGAATAAAAAATATCAACATGGGTGCAAAGTGAAAGGAAAGATCAAAAATTTATTCCGTTAATACTACAATTATAATTATTTATAAATATTACCCCATCATTAATATAAAAAACATGCTAGCATATTATCATTGGAATATTATGGACATGCTGCGGCTCAAATCATTCAATGCACCATTCACTGCTAGCACGCTGTCTTGATTTAAAAATTCATCGTTTGATTGTTGGCATAATTTCCAGTTCTTCCTACAATCAATGGCTGTCATAGATTGATGGAAAACAAATATTCGAATGAAGACACTTACGACAATAAAATTTATGTAAATATTTTCAATTCATTAGCAGCTTTAACAAATGGTTATTTCTGTAATATGGTTATCTGGGTACTCTATTCTCCGAACGGACGAAATTTAATACTTTATAGTTTTCTTCAATCTTATATTCTAGCTGCATTGCGATGTGTATTTACATTGCATTGGTAAGAAATCATCAATGGATTTTATTTTTTGTGCATCCAAAGACTGAACCGTTGTTGTATACAATGGGTACCACCATGTGTAACAAATATGGACTGGATCACAGTTTACGGTTGGTTGGTATTTTAAGTTGTTCTTTATTCATAAGTGTATTCAAATAATAAGTTTAATAGAAAGTTAGTCTTACCATGAATCTATTTCTTCAACACTTACATAAATTCAGGCATTTGTTAACAATGATAAAAGTCAACAATTACTAAATATTTCTGTTCTTGCCAAAATTATTTGAAACAATCTGGAGTCGTATATAGGTACAATCACAATGCATTGAAAACTGTCGTGTATGAATTTAAGGAAAATACATTTTTCGAAAGCTGGTTTTTACTGTCATTTGTCAAGAGTTTTCATTTGAAAGTGCATGTTGTAGGAATGTACATAATGCGGTACGTAATGCAGTAGAGTAGATTTTGAGTACACACTAAACGCATATCTATGTAATAGTAGTTTTCAAATGTATATTTATTTGTTTCTCTACATTCGGAAAAGAACTTTGTGAGGGGGGGGGGGGTTAGTACATACTCTCATTGTTATATAAGGTTGATTTACCACTATATGTATTTTTTCTCCCTAAAAATTGTGATAAACATATGTTTTTAGGGTTTTGATATACAGAAAAGTTGAATAAAGGGTTGTTTTCAATAACCGAATACGTTGTAATTGTATTAGTAACCAAGTTTATACATTTGCGACTTTTTCTACCATCTTACGGGAGCGTACTTACCCATGAGCTAAAAAAAATTTAAGATGAATATGTATCTGAAACTTTCAACGAATTTAAGTCTCCCCATTCTTGACTTGGAAACTTTTATATGAAGACTAATTAAATCTCACTTTCCTCAGTCACAAACTTGGATCGCCAAGCCGAAAAAGGATGACATAATATAATAAATCGGTATACATTATTATTAATAGTGACACATGTATAATAAACAATATTCTACCATAAGTAACAAACTAGGACTTGTTAATATTATACTATGTATCAATGTACTAAATTTTTTTTTCATATAGTTGTTGTATTCAACTAGTGCGATTTTATATCAAAACATTGGAATCTGTAAGCTTACACAATAATGGTGCTTCAAATTTTAGTGTCACATTCTATCTGAGATTTTTTTGTGAACTCTTTCCACGTTGATCGTGTTTTTGCTCACACACCGGCTAGTCTTGTGTTGTACCCGTTCAACGAATTTTTAGAATATTCCAATTGATTGAGCAAGTCCTGCATACATGTGCAGAGTAGTCGCCCCCATGAACAAAGTTGTAACAGCTTTGATGAAAAGAGATGACCAGGGTCCAGCCAGCAGAAGTGAGCTCAAAAAATCTAATATTAGCGATCTATAAACTGTCAATAAAAGCATGCTCACTACGACTGGCACAAGACCTCGCCTCAAATCGTGCCGTGACCACAACCAGACTAAGGTTGCAGTTGTAATGTGTTGAACCTGTTGTAAAAAAATAAATGAGTATGAATAGATAACCGGAGTAGAAGGAATTCTTAAACACAGAAAAATCTCAAATACTCGCTACGGTGCGTTTAGGTTAAATATTCAATCGAGAGTAAATATCTTTAGACTTGGGTACTTGTCCTAAATACCGAATGCTTTCGGAAACAATATTATTACCAAGCTTATATTTGATTCGAGACTCTTCTGAATGTATTTCCAGTCAAACTCTGCTCCTCGAGCTCCAACCCATAGCAGTAAAAATCTAGTCAGCAATACCTCGGCACCGGCCCATCCTATACCAGCAGTTAAAACCTTAGCATGACCTTTGCCGGGTATTCCGTTAAGTACTAGGAGTATTCCGACTAGATCCGCCAGGTCTATTGTAGACTTCAAAAACTCCTGTGGAATATTGGAAATCGGATCGTACATTGCATAGCAGAAAGTCAAGTTCCAACTTGTGCAAACAAGTTTCAGAATTTCATTTTAATATGTTTGGTAATCGTGACTTGGAATTTTTCCTGAATTTCATTTGAATACCAACGTGGATAGTGATTGTAGGATATCATAGGCATGTGACTGAACTTTATAGAAATTTCTTTATGAATTTTGGGTGTCTTGGTTTTCCAATCTGGTAGTATTGCTATACCTACTCCGACAATGTCAAAACCTTCTTGCCCAACCGAATCTGCAGTGGGAAAGAATGTGGCTAGGGCTAACATTTTGACTAGCTGTGTGAAGATGTAAATGCCACCTGCTTGAATGCATTTCCAAAATGCTCCATATTCTGACCTGCAGGAAAATGACAAGTCTTGATACTAATCGGGATGAGTTTTTGATTATTACGTATCAAAGTTGCAAGTGAAATGATAGCTTAGCATATAGAATTGTTGCAATGTTAATTTTGGAGACCTGTTTTTACACACGTCCTAGTTTCAAGTCTGTAGAATTTTTCGTTGTTACTGCTATTCGTCTCAGGGTTGAAATTGAACAATATTCTGTGAATACTTACAGGCCGGAGTACTTGTAGGTCAGATAATATGGGACGTAAACTAGGGCCAAACAATTGCCAAAGTGATACAAGGTCATGTCGAGAGATATGGGGTTGCAGTGCGCAAATACAATTAAGAAAGTTTTCGGAATTTGTTATAAGTCAGAAGCTTATGATCAAGATACAGGTAGATCACGAAAGGTAGATTTAGGTTGAAGTTAGGTTAGGTTAGAATACGGAAGCACAACTTTTGCCCGCAAAATATGTGAGAGAGTAATAGAGATACTCTCTATAGTATGAATATAAGATCCTCTAGACTAACAGATGCTGTTTGCATACATATTCTAGATTATAAACTATTATGTACAGTGGCACGGGATTTGCCCCCCTATTCAACAAGATTACAGTGTTTCTAAACGGATTCGCCAATACACTGGCATGAAAATAGTGTATCTCACAGTCAAATAGCGCTGCTCATGTGGCGTTGCTGCTGCGCAGAAGTAGCGCGCAGAATCAGAGGTCCATGTTTCATTGCGCAAGTAACGCTGTTCGGCGGGAATGCTGCGGTACCAAAGATTCGTCGGAGAAAAAAAACATTCATTCGATTTAAAAGGCCAAAAAAGTAGGAATGAAGTTGCAATGTTATTTGCCTAAGAAATGCGGCTCGGAGAGGTTAGTGTACGGTGATTTTCATTCTCAATTGCGATGATGAATTGTAAGTATGGCCAACTATGGGCCAGCCACCCAGTAAACGAAAATTAATTTACTCTCGGTGAATCTGATTTCTTTGTTTATTTTAACGCAAAGTGAGAGAAACTCTTTTTTATGCTGCACGAACTCTGTTTGTTATCGTTATTTATCAAGAATCATTAACAAATTGATTAGAATTGAAATTTGTTTTCATCCACTGAGCATATAAAGGACCTGATTAGCCAATTTCTATGACCTTGTTCACTGCTGTCAAATCACTTGAGTCCAAATTTTCAGGGTACACTGATGTATGTTACATTTCGCCTTTACTTTGTCTGCTTTTTTATGCTTCTATAGGGTTAACCCTAGCCCTCAACCCTCTCTTTACCCTTTTGCCTTTTAAGCATGTACCCCTTATAAGGGGGAGCAGGCTGGGCACCCCTTTCCTATTGAAATGAATAGCTGTTAATAAAAAAGGGTTCTTCATGTCAGGATAAGTATTGTCCTGAAACATCTAAAAAATATGCTATACTTTATCTCAATATCCTATCTACATTTGCGTCACACGAGTGTGGTATAATTGATCATGAAAATCCTTGCCGTTGCAGGTGTAATGAGAAGAAACGTGAAAAAAAATCATTACCGATCCTTTACTCTCTGGTTATTTAACAATCGAAGTAGTTTCCTGAAGACTTAGCCCTCGTAGCCAATACTTTTTCCCTATGCTCCAGCCTAGCGATAAAAATCCACCCCTTTAGGTGTCGGATCTGATGTAAATTGTATGGGGAGACGCTGCTCTTCCAACCAACAGGGATGGAGTACGAGCCTGTCGTCTCTTTTTAGCACTCCGAACGGAGAACCTTGCTAGGGATTGGTCGGTGGGAGTACACGATTGGGTGAGACCGCCTGATCGGCTACGGGAGCCATTCTCCATTCGTAGACCCTTGCTGAAAGGGTGATTCAGTCACAACGGAGACTCCGCTCTGTCAGCTTCGGGCTATGTTATGACTAACTTTAATAGTATTTGTGCCAGTGAGTCCCAGTGAGTTGTACTTAGAGCAGATGGAATTCAGATTATATAGATAAAGTGAAATTTTTATACCATTGCTAAAAACTAATAGTGATTAAAAATCAAACTGTATTTTTATTTTTTACTGTACCTGTGAATCAATACCGCTTGCTAATGTTTAATGAGGATTCCTAAAACATCTTTAATTTATAAAATTCTACACTAATTTATTGTCTGTTTTGTTTGTTCATTATTTTTTCTTTAATTCTTTCTTCCAATTCCAAGGTCATTTTATGATTCGAAAAAGTAAATCGACACTTCTTAATTATCTTTGAATTAGATAAACAAGTAATTCGTCATTTTGTTATATTAGCTGTGCACAAAAACTATGGCAACATGGTGTGGGGCGTTAACTTTTATCATTTTGTAGGCTTAACAAAGAGAAAAAAATGTTGCAAATTTGTGTTGATTAAATAGTATATATCAAAAGGGGGGCATCCACAACCCTCTGAAAAAGAGTTAATGGTACAGAAAAGGTTCTGAAATTTGCAAAATTATTGCCATTTTGTTTGCGGTGAAGAAAATTTGTTATTAGTTTATTATTACTGTTATTTGTTACACATTCTTACACCAGTGTGATAATTCAAATGAAATTCTTTTGTAGTTGTGCTTTATAATAACTGTTTGACTCACGATCAGTATATCCAGTGATGCTTGCTGTTTCGAAGAAAAAACCAATTCAGTTACTCCGGTATAGATCCTATTTGAAGCTTGAGACAGTCAAGGATTTGTCGATGGGTGGAGCCTTCAGCCCCCTTCAACTTTGCATCTACTGATTCGAGGCGGAAGGGTATTCAGTTCCAGACTGGTAGCTGGCGATGTAAGGTGCGTCGAAGCAGTTACAAATTATTACTGGTAGTGTACTAGGTGAACAAGTTACCTTTATGGCGAACAAGTGACTTTTATTTATTCCCAGAGAAAAAATTAAGTATTCTACATATTTTTTATGCGTATGACTTACATTATTAACAATGTGTGGTTGAATACTAAGCTGTTTCGAATATCTGCAAAGCTAAAAGACATTTGTTTAGTCTTATATTTACATATAATATAAAGCGAAATCTTGTACTGTTTACAAAGTGGAAATACTTTCGTGGAAGTTTTTTCTGATGAAATAGGCATCGTTTTATCTATAAGTAATACAACCCATACTAACACTTTGTTTCTATTTTTCAAGTATTCTAGCACGAATGCTAAGGATTTATGTTTAATATTTAATTTTTTTCGTCATCTGTTTCGTATAATAACAATTGTAAACTTGATATGTCAGTAATACTTCAGTTTCAATATTTAACTATGAGAGTTATACGCTTTACAATACAATGAAAATCACATTAAAAAATTAAAAAATAAAAAAACGACATAAGTGGATTATTGTTTTCTTTATTTTTCGTTTAATCTAATCAAAAGACCTCAAAGACCTATAGTGTAAGAAGTGCGTGCCCTCGACCTGGAGTACCTTGTAATACAATCGTTAATCGAGGTGAGCTTCGACTTTCTAATTCTAATCGTGAGATTTTTTTACAATTCTTCATATTTCTAGGTCGACAGAATGAGCGTCGTATTATCGATGATCTTCCTGCTAAATGAAACTACTGCACTATAATATAGTGATCGAAATTTGTTTTTATAATCGTTGTTTAACATATTAAAATAGGGTGGCCTTTATCTGTGGGTCTGAAAAATTTTCATTGCGACTGCTCCTGACCTGTTACAAACATTAAAAAAAAAAAACATTGGGGACATGTGCCACGACGAGTGAATGCAAAAAAATTCAAGTGACAACGAACATTTGTTCGTCAAATTCGAATTGCTTATGTAAAAGTATCAACAAGTCAGTCCTTAAATTTTTTTTTTCTTACCACTCATAATCGGTTTTTCCTAAATTGCTAATACAATGCTGAAATGAAAATAATGTCTGGTTGTAAATAATTTATATTTTTCAATTAACACTTGGAATTTTGGAAAAAAATTAACTTCAAACAGAAATTCTTACATCCACCCGAAAATCAACATTGAGGGTAGTTTTTTTTTACCGAATGGGAAAATTGAAGCTCGTTGAAGCACGTGCTCCAGTTGATGTAACGGCTTGAAACTTTACAAAGATTTTTTTTATGACTTGGAACAGGACTTAAAACCCTACAACTTGACGGATTTCGATTCGCCTTCAAACCGTGGCTTTCATTGGTCTTACACGGACCTAAAGTCGAGTTGTCCTTTTCAATATATGTATATGATGAAGTTTTTCGCAGGCAAGTACTCGTGCAATATGTCAACCCGTCCACCCACATAGATGTGGTGTATACCTAGTGTTATGAATACAGTAAGGAATTTCCTTTTCTGAGCCCCAGGTTACAAGATTTGAAAATTCGAATGCTTTACAACCGTGTTACATCAAATCCGAATCTCTTATAACGTTGAGCTTATTTCGAATTCGACTTACAGAAAAGGTGTGCACTGAGTGCAGATTTCCCAGTTTTCAGGGAATGAAAAGACTATACAATTAACTAGGAAAATTCCCCTGATTGTCAGTGCACACTTTTTCTGTAAGTTGAATTTGCCATTAGTTTCTGGTTCCAGACTGGATGATTTTTGCACCACTATCTCCATCGAAAACTCCATGCTTCTGCCCACTGGTTCCAATCAACTATTTGTTGTGCACATTATATCTTATTTCTGAATAAACGTCATTGGACTTCCCGGCAGTAGGCATTAACGAAATCGTGAATAAATACTTGTCACTTACACATGTATCATGTGGTCAAAAGGTAGAAAACACCCGATATAGAATTATCGGTAGAAATACTTACAGCTGATACATTAAAAAGTATATTGTCAAAAGGAAATAATGCAATAACATTTTGAAAGCCTGCTGCATACGTTTGCGGAATTGCGTACTATTTATTTTTTTATATATCTTTATTTGATTCAAGGATGAACGAAAGTTGTATTGATAAAATATGAGATATACATCGTAGGATGAGAAATAATGTATAACGAGTATTCATGTTTTCTCATGCTGCTGTTACTCTTCAAGGGCGTTTTCAAGTATCGTTTGAATATTCTTAACTTAAGTAAATTCTTAACAACAGTGCACCTCAAGAATTTACAAGGAATTTTTGAGGAATTATAAGAGCCTTGGAGAATTAACGAGAAGTCTAAGATCGATCTTTCTAGAGAATCAATGGTTCGGATTTAAAAGGACCAGTTATCTGAGCATCGAATATTTCCGAAAACTAAGTACCGGGAAACATTCGCGGATTCGAGTGTCTCGTTTCATTTTCTGTTCCTGATCTTTGATCTCACATACGGTTAGAGTGCCTGCCTCTGATTCTAGTTCTAACTGCATGACTTTTCCGATAACGAATAACGGATACAGCACCACGTATTGGGTTTCTGCTGTATGTAGGGATGTTAGCATCGTATCGACAGAATACGTCAAGTAGCATCTGTGGGTACACCTAGAGGCTCACACCCTCCGTAGCTCCGTATCACCCGGAACACAGGGGTATCTTCGTTTTGCACATGGGAAAACCTGGACTCGTGTGTATAATGTACAGTAGGATGCCTGAATAAAAAATTTCTTTCTTTTTTCTCCATCGGCCACTTCACGAAACCATAGTTGATAATATCATATTGAACCTCCTGAAAGGAAAACGCTGTGTGATTTTTTGGCAGGTTGCGCGTAGTTATTTTGTATTCGCCGTTTGAATAACACGCCAGAAATCCAATTCTGACGGTCGGATAGAGACTATCATTTCAAGTAAAAAACTACGATTTACAGAATGTTGAATATTTCGAAGATCGTAGGACTTTGAATGTTCTACGACGCCTCAATATGAAGGAAACCGAATGAGTTAGTAGGACGCTTGCATGTAAAATGCCGTACATTGCAATGGAGAAATGATAAACCTGGTGGAAATAATTTCGACGTCTAGCTACGAATTTGATTATACGATTAAGTAGTCAAACTTGGACATTTGTTTAGGTTTGTCATAGAATTTTTCGTAAGTTATCATACTTTTACGTGAAACAGTACTTTTTCGTACATTGTCGTTATATTCGACATATAATTCTAGAATGGCCCGCATCTACACCAACGATGCTCTTGTGTCAAACTTTGAAACGGTTATAATTTGTCTTTGGTAATTTGGTCATAAGATTCACCTATTGACACAAGTTGAGGTTCAAAATGAACGACAGATTCTCTAAATCCGTTTACATCATACGCAACAGATGACAAGAACAGTCTTCGAATGTAGATTGCAGATTCAAATTCTGCTAGGTACTTGTTGTTTGCTGTAAGTTTTCCTTGTGAGAGAGATGCGACATCTAGCGGTGATTAAAAAATTCTTAGAGTTCATAAAAAGGTGCACTTTTCAACAGAATTCTAAGAATACTACGAGAAAAAAAATGTATATTGTCTGGGTCTGAAATTGTAACTAACTTTCGTAGAAAATTGTGAATTTTTGTAATTTTTTGTAGAAATGTAGTTTTTTTTTTTTTTTTTACGAAATCCCACGAGTTTCTGCGAAAAAAATCTATTTTGTTCGTATCGGAAATTGTCATTATTTTATAGAAAACTGTAGATCTTCATAATTTTTCGTAGAAATTTGCGTTTTTCTATGTAAAATACGACTTGTAAAATACGATTTTCGACGGTTTTCCATAATGTTCCAGGCTTTTGGACAATTACCTACGATTTTCAAATATTTCCTGCAGTTTTCAACGAACTGCAATTTTTTGTAGTTTGGCGTAGGAATTATTTTCACTAGGGAATCTCCATCCAAGCGTCAGAATTGAATTTCTTATACGTTAAGGGTTTGTAGTACTCCTATCCTTACCAACCGAGCAAACTCACCCTTTTTCTTCCTGTATTAAATAAAAAAGTTAATGGAAAGGTTTCAAATTTCGACGGTGCATCGTTCTGGCATAGCGGAATTCAGGAAATTGTTACTCATATCCCTAAAAGTGTTTAAAAAAATGTCATGATTTTTGACAAGTTGAAATTCCCACATTTTTCGAATTTCAGGGTCCAAAAAGTGCATAGTTGAGATACTTGGCGCAATTCTGGAAAGATTGAGAAATAGAATGAGTCATAGTGAGACTATTATCATGCAATATTAAGATGGCCAGACGAGAACTAGGAATTACAATAATTTCGTAAATGAAAGATGCTCTCACGATCAGCTGGGTGCATGCCTGAGCGTTCCTTGGTGGCGTAGTCTCCGCAACATGAAATGGCGCTTGCGGTCAGTGGAGCCTGAGCGTGGGCCTGAGAATGCTCTCTCAGGAGCGTAGTTATTTATTCGGCTCTACCACGGCTCAAAAATGCCCATAATTATGTTTCGTGATAATCGTAACGACACTGACCTTGAGCCGAATAAATAACTACGCTCCTGGACGAGCTGCCTGAGGCCGCACTACTGACTGTAAGCGCCACTTCGTACCGTAGTGACCACGCCAACCAAGCACGTTCGGCCGTGTACACTTAGCTGAACGCGAGAGCATCTTTTATCTACGAAATTAGTGTAATTTATAATTGTCGTCAAGCGACCTTGATATTGCATGAAAATAGTCTCACTATGACTCAAATTACTCCTTATTCTGTCCAGATTTGTGAAAAGAATCTCAATTATGCAATTTTTGTCTCCTGAAATTCGTGAAATGTAGGAATAGTAACGCGTGTCAAAAAACGACACATTCTTTTTAAAATGATTTTCGGGATATAAGTAACTTTCCTGAATGCCGCTACAAAAGAATGATGCGCTGTCGAAATTTGAGCTCTTTCCGTTCATTCGTTTATTTAATATAAGAAGGGTGGGTTTGCTCGATCGCGGTGAAGCTAGGAGTACTACATACCACTAATGAAATGGCGAATACAAATTAGTCTGAAACGAAATGTCGATGCCCAACCTCTAAAAATAGGCGTTTTCCTTTCAGGAGGTTCAATATTATGTGATTAAGTATGAGGGTTCATTAAGTGACCGCTCGAAAAAGAATCGAGTTTTTTTTTTACGTACCTTAACGTATAGCCACGATCACGGTATCTGTCGTCCCCAGGATAGGCAAACGAAGTTTCACATTCATTTTTATGTTGGCAGCAGCTTAGGCAATGTAGGGATCTATGGTAGGATCCGCTAATTCGAGTGCACGGTCGTATACACAGGTCCGGAAACTCACGTGGTGGGGGTAAGTCGCGCATTGAATCTCAAAAGTTTCAGAAATTGGCTGCCAAAATTAGAGCACTGCAATCTAGTAGTAGTCAAACGTAAGCAAACTATTCTAACCTCAGAGCACGCTCCAAGTAGCCCTAGCAAGTAGCGTCAGTGATTGGTTTGATCATTATAAATTATCGTCCTGCAAATCACAGCCGTCAAAGATGCCGTGTAGTTGCTCTGTGCCAAATTGTATACAAGATTGACTTGGCCCTGTTAATAAACTGTTACATAATTTCGTGTTTTTTTGTATACATGTACACTTGGGGTCAATGAATCTGAGACGGCTCATTTTTTACACTAGAAGGTTATGTTGGCAACACAGAGAAACTTACAGCGCCATAGTCGGTCGAGCGCGAAGCAAACTCAATCTCAATAAACATAACATAACCCATGACCGTCGAATCTAACATTAGAATACCGCGGGGATAATTACTTGTTGGATTGACACGTGTTTTAAGGTTAGATTCGACGGTCATGGGTTACGATACGTTTATTGCGATTGAGTTTGTTTCACGCTCGGCCGAGTATCGCCCTCTAGGTTTCTCTGTGTTACCAACATAAACTGTCTAGTGTAAAAAATTAGCCGTCTCAGATTCATTGTCCCCAAGTGTACATATGTCGACATTAATTCAGACGGCTAGTTTTTGGACCGAATCGATTAAGTTGGTAACACAGATTCATGGACTGCAAGTGTCACTGTCGGCCGGCCGCTACGGTCTGAATCTGCATTACCAACGTAATCGACTTTGCCGAAAAACTAGCCATCTCTGAATCATTGTTCGCATGCATAAGTTTCGGTTATGAAATTTAAACTAATTTCAGAGTTCGAATTTATCATAGCATTTACGAACGTCTTTGAAACCCAATCTTGATAATCTGTCGCCTGATGGCGATGAATACCGTGACCATAAATCGACGGTTTCTATAGAAACAGACGTATTTCGGTTGGACATCTAGAATGGACATATTTCGCCGAGAAATTTAGAGCGGACGTATTTCGTCGGACGGCCAGAACGGACAAGTGAGAACCTCCAAAACTTGACGACGATTGCTGAAAGATCGTAAGGAGAGCTATTAAGAAAATTAGTAGAACTTGCTACATTTTTTTCGAATTAGCGATTTTCTACCAGTTCCCTGGTGGAAATAATTTCAACACCTAACTACGCATTTGATTCAACGATTAAATAAAGAAATTCGGACACTTTTGTAGTTCTGGCATAGAATTTTTCATAGGTTATCGTACTTTTTCGTAGATTATCAATGTATCTCATAGATAATTGCAGAATGACTCGCATTTATGCGAACGATTTTCTTATATCAAAAATTGATATCGATATAATTTACTGTAGAATATTGAGAAATTCTTGGTTTAGAAAGATAACAATTGTTACTTTTATCATAGGACTACTTATCTATTGAGATAAGATGAGTTCCAAAATACGCAACAGATTTTCTAATTCCGTCTCGATCTTATTCAAGACGGGAAGGTGGACCCCAATTCTGCTAGGTACTTAACTTGTCTGCCATTGTTTTCCTGTTGAGAGAGATGCGATATCTAGTGACGTTACAAAAATTCGCGAAACTCATAAAAAATTGTACTTTTCAACAAAATCCTAACATTGCTATGAGAAGTAAATTGATGTTGCCTGGGTTCGAAATTGTTGTTATGTTTCACAGATGATTCAGAATTTTTATAATTTTTTCATAGAAACCAGCAGTTTTTTTTAGGAATTTCCACGAGTTCTATCTCTCTATTAAAAATCTATTTTGTCCGTGTTGGAAATTGTAATCATCTTTTATAGAAAATTGTAGATTTTTATAATTTTTCGTCGAAACTTGCAATTTTATATGCAAATCACTACGATTTTTGACGATTTTCCACAATGTTCCACGCTTTTGGACAATTTCTTACGATTTTCGAATATTTCCTATAATTTTCAACGAACTGTACTTTTTTGCAGCTTGGCTTAGAAATAATTGTCACCAGGGATGCCATGATTTTCTCTCAAGCTATTAGGTGCGAGATAACCTTTCAAACAGCTGATTGTAGAAGTTTTGGTTTCAATCAGGTGCTTTCACGGAACGTACGTTCCGTTGTCTGCACGTAGGCGCTGTCTCTATGGCCCAAGAAATTGGTAGTGATTAGGCGTTCAAAAAAACCAATAGTCGGGATGTTAGCGATCACGTGCTTTCGAAAAGTATAATTTTGTTCATGAAATTGGCGATTGCTGCTCAATGAGCGCTTTCACTACGCACAAAAATTGCCTCTACACTGCAAGTTTGATAACAGGATACATGCATACGAAGTAATGCGCATATTACAAGTAGTAACCAACTTTTGTATCGAGTCTGAAATAGATTGAATTATAAGATGCGTGAAAAATATGCCAAAATTCCTATGGTTGTACGATGTGAAGTTAGAATCACTAATCACAGCGACTTCGGAGCTGGCGGTTTCCCGGATCGTTTGATTTTTCACAAACATCGGACGAAGCAATCGATTTGCTTACAGTTTCTTTAAAATAAATAAACGCTCGGAAATTCGTGGACAACAATCAGAACATTGTTAGATCAACACCTGAAAAAAATACAACGAAATTTTCCCGTTTTTCGTTCGTACATTTTCGAACCGCTAATCGCAACGTGTCGAGACTATGTGTAACCGTTTTCTCTGGCAAAAGAGCTCTAGCATGAACCAAAATTTCGCAGAAAAGATCCAAAAAGTTTGTTGGTTCTTAAGTTGGCTTTTCTTATTGTTTGCGATTTTAGGGGCCGAAATTTTTTCGTCGCATGATTGATTTGTAGGTCCTTTTTCCACTAATTGGACCTTCCAGAACGCGGAAAAGACAGTTAGAACTTTGTAGGATCACCAGCTGTAAGTTTTGAAGCGCACATCGCAGTAACTTGGGGCTGCATACAATTGCTTTGTATCTCAAAGTTACGTTGATATATAGAGCTTGAGAATGAATTTATTTTAGCGATTTTCAAAATCGCTGGATGTTTGGCCGAAAAAATCCTAACTGTTCGCAAATCTTGGAGTCTGAAATCTATTCGTCTCACAATCAGTTCTTAAATAGTTAGACCCTCGGAAATGCGAAAGACATCTAGAAAATCGTAAGATGTTCATTTAAGAATTTTAAACAAAATTGTTTCACCTTCTGGTCGTATCTTACGATTTGCTGTTGACAACGCCTTGAGCTCTACTATGCGCGATCATTTGCCTTCGGAAAATTACGTCGTCATAGCCTCAGCATAAATTAATTTTCGCGTTTTCGAAAACCATTCTAATTACTGTAAAAAATTAAAATATTTTTCATCCTTCCCGAGCTACGAAAATACTGTCTACTTAGTGTTATTACTATGTTCATATATAGGCCAAGTAAAATATATATATAAACTTGGACGTCCCATAAAAGGTGTTGATGAGGTCATCGCGTTACTTTGTTGGTGGAAACATCAACCCCTTCGACTCTCTTCTTTTACATCCGTTTTTCTTCGTGTAAATTTCGCTAACTTCAGTACACCTTTGCACACGGTAGTCGTTACATCTGCTGCGAGGCGATTAGAAGAACATCGTGACGGGGATCATTTATACTTTTTTTTTACCACAATCCGGTAGAAAGTGCAATACCGACGCGCGTGCAGGACGAAAAGTTAGTGTCGACAGTTAACATTGGATCAACTTGATATTCTCAAACTCCAAGCTCACCATCCAAATAGTAGACGTAAGATTTCCTACTTGCATTGAATGTGAATTTCAAATGCATATCTGTCAAATATTTAAGACTTATTTGGCATAAAAATGCCGTATATCGAGAGGCTCTATGAAAATCAGCATTTCTTATTGGTGAATGAGTGTTTAATTTCTTATTATCTCCTGTTAAACATACGTAAATGTAAATAGTGCTATACATAGCACTACAGTTAGATGTGTATACATAGATTTGTTCACTGATGTATTATTGATCTGCAATTCTCTCTCCCCACTGCACCCTTATTCAGTGTTCGTAGGCGGCGTCGCAGTGTCCTATGTACGATTCCCATGTCCGGTGATAATTTTTAACAGTATTTATATCAAGGCTAGTTGTGACTGATTCTGACCATCCTAATTTGTAGAGTTTCTTGTTCCACAGACCGTCATAATCCTTGAGCTTAAGAATCCATGCTTGCACGGATCAGAAAGAAAAGGGGGAAAAATTATGGTATTGTAACACTTTTGGGTGTTACGGAAGTTAAATATGGGCTTGTTGAGTAATAAAGAAGTGACCAAGACTGGAAGATATTAACTTAACGTGCCATTTATAGAACATGATCTGTACATTAACTCTCATTGCGAATGTGAGCAGTAGGTATCTTGATTTTATCGTCGAAAAAAAAATATCGGGCTATTGTCTAACCACGGGCGAAGCATCTTTCATCGCTTTTCGAGAGCGTTTTTTTTAATTCGATACTTGCAATTGAAGGAGCCCGGCCGTAGCGGACAGTATTCGACGAAGAAGTTAAGGGTGAATGCGGTGCAGCGATGGGTCTCCCTGGGGATATTTGGCCGATCGAAGCAATCACCCTCTTTCAAATATTTAACCGCACAATATCCAATTTTATCTTGTATCTTTTACCTCTGCCACTTTCGGGGATTGTACATGATGTATCTATCTTTATTTTGGTACCAATGTAATTTTTCGTTCGCTTTTGTTTTGTATTCCTCAGCACGCATGGTTCTGGGTATATTGTTGGTATATGTGCGTTGTACATGGTACTGATTATTTACAATGAAATCCAAGTTTTAAATGAGAAAAAAAAAATAAAATTTTATTGAAAATTTAAGCAGGACTTTATAAGAAACATAGTACCAGGGCTGACAGAAAATTGGGTTGCCTTATGGCTTATATTATTTATTTGCTAGATTTCTTCTACTTTTGTCGTATTGTTAGATCACGATATTGAAAGAAGATTTGACTGTATTGAGACTCAGGTTCACTCTTCATCCGTATCAAAAAACACCATGTGAACAGAGCGCAGAGAGTACTGTGCAATGTATAAGACCCTTATGTTAAATTGACTTTCGAAAATTCTTGGTTATCAAAGAACAAAAAATTTTTTTACAATACGAAATTAAATAATTTTCTGGTATACAAATAATATAAAATACTCTTGTCCCGGCATAATTTGTAAATCTTGTTTGGCCCAATAAACCAAATAGCTTTCTTCTCGTAATAGTGAAAAACTCCCGTTAGGTGGAGTTATAGAGATGCATACAACGCTAGTTACTAAATGTTAACAATGAGAAAGAAAAACTGTTTCCGCGTACCTGAGTATTTTTTTTTCATACCGTCACCGTTGTTTCCTCGGACACTTCCACGAGCACAGAGTGAAATTCTGCAGCAAAGGGATCTGGGGCGGTGGGAAGTGGAAGGAAGCGGGAATGGGTACGAGAATGGGAATGGAACTCGGTATTTTAAAATCAGCGAGCGTAGAACTCCGCTCGAAGTCGAGGATAGAGGGTTGGGGGGTCGGACGGTGGCAGCCAAGGATCCACTCGGTCCAGCTCCCCGGGTGGGCTGCTCTTACTCTTCGGAATATCGGTCGAATGTGTTTTTTCCGCGCCCTCAAACACGTCACATGAATAAAAAATATCCTTCAAAGTTGCCAGTCCCAGCGTCTGCCTCCCCGTCTCCAACCCTCACTTTAATCCTCCCCTCGTTCTTCGCCTGCCTCGTACTTCCTTCTCGTTATACGTCCTCACGAATAAGTTACACAAAGTAAAAAGCGAAACTGCCCAAAATGTCTAGATCTGCCAAATGCATGTTCTACATATTGCCGTGTCAGTGAATTTCCCTCCGGGTTTCAGGCCGTACGCAAGATGAGGGTAGTATAGGTGAGTAACCATTACCGCAATTCTTTCTGAAAAGCGGGAAAATAAATTCCATTGAGATAATCAACGCACGGTGGAGTATTCATGTGGATCATGTGATTGTAGAAGCTATCACAATACGCATACATATAAAGATATTGGAAAACATCGAGGTCGATCGTAAACGCATCTAACTCCCTGTACAGAGATGCGGGGCCTTTTCATCCTTTCTCTCTTTATAGCTCGCCTGCTCTCCTCTCCGGTTGATTGTGCCCGCCCTTACCGAAGATTTTCGCGCAGGGTTGATTTGAGTTGGGCATCAGGCGTTTAGCTCATGAAAAGCGGAAGCTGGCGATAGCGATACCAGCTACAGCCGCCACGTCGCTGATTTCGGGGTGTTTGACGTCACCCACCCCTCGTGGTATCAGGTGAAGTTTGACCGCTCGGGTGCTCCGAGCTGCTCGTCAATTTGCTCCTGACAGCACCGGATAAAGAGAGGGTGCTAAATGGAAGTTCTAAATGGATAAGAGTTAACAGCCTCGCGCTACTGCCTGGCAAAGAATTAGGTGTCTGATGTATGATATGAGTCGGGGACGGGGGTGGCTGTGCTGCCTTCAGAGTGTTGTTTGCTAGAGAGAAACCCTTCCCCTATCCTAAGGCTTCGTAGCTTCACTAACTCTGCGCCCCTAGCTATCGTAGCTACTCTGCGTCACTCATGTAGGTATGAAATTTATTCGCATGCGATTGCGTAACTATGTACGTCGTTACTATAAGCACACCGGGTGACATTGTAGATCGGTGAAAATAAGCACGGACACTCGGTTCCACTTATTTTCTGTCATAACGATTGCAACAATTGTAATGTAACATTACCAATGTAGCTTATAAATAAACTGGTAACAGTATATCGTGTTCATCTCGTCTACTAAACTAGTGTCTACACTCGTGAAACGACATTTGTATATACATCTACTCTAGATCTGTTCTTCGGTTACAACTCTCAGATTTTTATTGAATTCTATCGACTTACTGACTGAGTGTTACAGAATACAGGAAATTTTTTAATAAAGTACATAATTGTCGTGCACGGTGCTGGCGCTGAAACAATCATCGATAAGATATTCTATTTCGAGTTGGATACGGTAATAATCACAGTAGCCTATGACGTCAGTCGTTCCGACTTGTGGATTTGTGCAGGTAGGTACACTGATCGAGAAGAGTATTGGGTCAAGATTGCATATAGAGAGAATAAGCTGGCTACTCTCCATGTCGTTGCGCATTCTGATACCCAGAGGTGGTTCGGTATTCCTCACCCCTATACTTTCGTATACACATGCTCGCAGCACATGCACATTGGGAAATGACGTAGGGTCACACTTGCGCACGGGAAGCAGAGCAGGCGTCGGAAGGGCGGTCGGACGGACGTGTATACCAGTGACTGAGAGGATGCTTTATGACCCGTAACGTCGCAACCCGCGCCTCCGCCCTGACCACCTCTATAAACTGGATCCAATATATTAGGGTTAGCTTCAGCTCGGAAGTAACGGCCATTTTGAACGCGATTCGAGAACTCCAACTAGGAAAAGGATGAGTATGTATTTATATCATACATGCAGGGAAAGAATATACGAAGAGATGAGAGAAATTCGTCGAGAAAAATAGTGCAAGCATTAGGCGAGTTGAACGAGAAATTCTGAAACTAGGATGTGGATGAAATAAGAATATTTAAAAGTACCGTACTTTACGTTGAGGCTATAGCATCCGATGCCGAAACCAAGTTAGGGTGTGGTTGCACTTCTCGCCGACAAATGTCTAATCAGAGAAACCGCCCGAAAGTGAAGGGTTTCCCTGGTCCAGTGTCGCTGGCCCTGCATCATCGTGCCGCGCCAAACTTCCATCAATCACCCGCAGTGACAATTGTAGCATACCGATATCTCCGACAACCTCTTGTGGGACCTCACTGCATATCTCTCGCGAGGCTCTACACTCAACATTTCAGAAATTGCTTCTAGTAGCTCCATCTTTAATCATTTGGAACTGATTTCTGCGAAATACTTGATGAAATACGCCGACAATATAGTGACAGAATAACCGGCATCAGCGCAACTGGACTTGTTCGATGTTTTTTAGAATTTGTTCTTCATCTCTGGTACAGATAGTGGAACGAAGACTTGAGTTTTTCAAGGTGAGCTAAGGATACGTAGGTATATAACCCATGGACGTCAGTACGTCGGTCGTTTTATCTCCATTTC
The DNA here is from genome assembly GCF_021155775.2 of Neodiprion pinetum. NCBI lineage: Eukaryota > Metazoa > Arthropoda > Insecta > Hymenoptera > Diprionidae > Neodiprion > Neodiprion pinetum. The sequence goes on from NC_060234.1 coordinate 43,717,639, forward strand.
TCCTTCCAGCAAGACAACGGGGATCATTAGAACGAGCGAGTTTAATAATTTCCAAGACCTCGCCAACAAGGTTCGTTGGTTCACTCTGGATGCTGTATACGTTCGCCAGCTCACTCCTGTCAGCGTCTGGCCGAGTTTTCCGCAATCATCTTTCCTCGTTCTTCTTTGTATCTTTCTTACTGACTTCTATTTTGTGCTACCTCGTCCAATTTAATCGGCGAACGATTGCTAGTTTGCTGTTCAATTCCGCGTTACGAATGCTTTTCGCCTATCCATATAAGGTATCGCCAATAATGCGCATGCATCATAATGTACACGAATTATAAGTATACTCATATGCGTTAGTTAGGGGAAAACTGATGTATTGTGCGCGTAGCTACATTCCTACACTTACCATGAAAAACGATGGGAAGCGACTGTTTCTCTCGCTCTGGTTCCGTATCCCTCGTCGAGGATTACGGAACCGTCATCCTGTCACGAGGAATGTCACATCCAAAAATCCTCTATCCGTAAGGGTGCAACCCTGGCCTCTTTCAGGGCTGATCTCAGAACATGGATAGTCTAGATTTTCTAGCATGCTCCATGTGCACCTATCGGTTAAGCTCGATAATTCGATATGATTCGCACGAGGAACAGTTCATTTCAAGATAAAGAAGTTACTCGTCAGACTATTACCCGCGTCTTCCAAAGCTCTATTATCGAGTTCCGCTTATCGGTCGGCAAATATCGAGTATCACCGAATTTTGGGAATGAGAAAAACTGAAGCTGGTAAAAAATTTAGCTGTTCGTCCCTTCCAGCAGAGAGACGGGGGTAGGATAACGGCACTCACCGTGAAAAAGCTCGACATTAAAAAATCATAAGGGAGATAACTGTCGCGTCATTCCTGCACCCTACCGACTTTTTTATTCGCTTAAGGTTTGCACGTGGTGCCACAGCGGGAGGTTTCGGATCTATTGGTCTGATCAACAGGCCGATGTATTCTTCTGCGGTGGTGGAGGGCTGTCATACTATCCTATAGCCATCCCCTGCTACAGACACGATTTATACTCATTCTCGTCGTCTCACCTATTGACGAAAAAATACTGATTTGCTCATTTTCGACGAAGTCATTTTTTGATATTTCACAGTCAACGAACTCTGTCAACGTGATCTGTAAACAAAACTTTGATAAGAAACTATGCAGAGGCACATATATGGCATTCCGGACTGAAGGCTAGAAATGATTCACGTTAGAGTTACATGTACGCGTGATGTGAGGATTGGCGACTGTACTGCCGGTACGTTTGGTAGCGGAGTTAGACTTTCCATTGGAACGATAAATGGCACCGAGAAATTCCCTTGGGAGGCTGCGAGCGTTTCTAAAGTAGTAGGAATCATCTTTTTTTCCGAATAATCAAAATGTATGTGCGCCTGGGGTGACGAAGCCAGTGGGGCCAGCGCTCCCCTCCAATCTGCCTTCGGTTTCTCATATTTTCTTTTACCCTTACGACGTAGGTATACATCTGTGCGAGATTTGTTTACACAAAAAGTGAAAACCGGAACAAATCGTTGAACTGAAACAACATTTACTCAATTTTGTAAGCACTGCGCCTCTTGTCAGCTCTTTACTATAAGAAATTTGATCCAACCTAGTTACAGGTACCATTTTGAGGACCTATATAAGAGCAAGTACTTGGCGCTATATGTTTCAAATGTTTTTGCTTACCGTCACATATCATTTCACTACGAATGGGAATTGAAGAATGGGAATTTCCATTTTTCAATTGCTACGCCACAGTCTATTTTGGCTTTCCTTTTGAAAATCATATTGATGCTCGCAGATTGAACATAACTTGTAATACCGGGGTGTAATTTCGTTTAAAATATCTCGTGAAGTTTATCAAGCAAGTTCATTGGGCGGGTTTGAAATGGGTGCGTTTCAGAAGGGTGACACCCTTCGCTGACCTTTGCGAACCTTCTTGGGGTATGTGTGCAGTGGGTCCTTCTCCGCTCCCCTAAAAAATGGACTACGCAAGTTTAAATTACGTCCAGGACTCGTGATGCCCGTGTAAAGTGCTCGTGTGAATTCTACCCTAGGCCCGAATAGCGATGAATGTAATGCATACGATACAAAACTAGCACCAGTCTCTCTTGAGTGAACCGATACACCCACGGCCTCAAGTGTTGCAAAAATCCGTAGCAAATCCCGCTACGAATCGATATTCGTTCACGCGAATTGAAGGGTGTGAAAACCTGGAATTTTCACGCCACTACGCCATCATCTAGCTTAAAAATATATCATCCTTTAGTCGTGAACAAACTGTAGATAGTGTTAGATTTTTTGTAAATTTAGGAAGTACCGGAATTCAGTAACATATTATTCATAAATTAGATTAAATTCACTTTTCCATACATAAATATATGTATACATACATAATGAATGGTGTGTTTTGCGACTGATGTGATTCGGAAAGTGCGCCACAAACGCGCATATACATATATAACCTGCAGTAGCGAACATACACAAGAAAGTTGGGAGCTCAGTCGTAGACCGATATATGAGCGTCATAGGTTCGTGTTCGTTCAATTTGGAATTCAAACGCATCGATCCATCTTAGCACCCCAGAATTCAATCACTGCCATTTGTTTGGGAAATCAGTCCCACAGGAGTAGTATCCCGGACAAGCTGCAGTGCCGGTAAACACTCATATTATGCATGAGTTCTTTGTGTTTGCCCGGCTTCGTGCTGCAGCTTAATGCAATTTTTGCAACATGCGACGAGATTAAAAGGAAGGAGAATATCGATTATACTAAATGTAGCGATAAATTTCTTGTAAGTGAATATTTGGTCGCTTGTAATTTGAATCCCTTATTGAAGTGAGGTGTACCTACATGGTCAGACCTTGAGTCAGAAGCCAGACTCGGGTTACTATTCATCTCGCGCGTTATCGTGCTTTTCGACTCTAAATGCAATTGCAATTAGTTTGAGAAGATTTTCCTTCATGCTGCGATAGTTGACGTCGTGCCTATTATTGAATAGTCAAAGAAGAAAAGAATAAAAATAAAGAAAAGAAGGCGGTGACACATTTTTAGCGACGATGTATACTACATGTACTGCACGCGCGCGTTGACACGCTGACACGTTATAAAAATACGAGGATAGTCGAGACTCGGATATAGTGAGTATCAGGGGGGTAGAGCGACCGTAATCCCCCATACAATAATATTTCTCTTTTCCGTTTTGTACTTTGTGAGTCAATTTGAAACATGAATCGTATAATAATTCGGTAAACCCGAGGAAAATACGACACAGACGTCGCGCATTCGGAAAAGCGCGTTAACGGCCTCCTTCCCTCTTTTCTACCATCAAGGTCTCACACCGTTAGACGTTACATATTCGCGTATATCGTTCTGCATAATGATTACAGCTAAAGAACCTGAGAAAATCATAATCAGCGTTATCCTGACGTTAAATTCAGTGCGAAAGCATTCGTAATTTGGCTTATTTTCACATAGTAAATACATTCCATAAATAATAAAAATTTAAAAGCTGACCATTATACTCACGTATTGGATATCCTTTTTTCATTTCATAATACAGCGCGAGCTTATACAACGGGTGGTTAAATTTATTCATGCGGGTAAGTCCACCCTGAGCCTAAATCTCGCGTAGCAGAGCCATGGCGGAGCTCCCTGGTTGAGAACGGAGACAGAACTCGTTGCAATTCCGATGAGTCCCGCCTGATCCGTGCTTCATACATATTGTGATTGCCATTACTTTCCGGTGAGAGCTCTGTACCTGTATATTCGTGCACATCGTAGCTATGCTTCGTGGACTTACACACGCGATATTTATATTTAGTCGGTACTTGGGTACACACCTACATACATATGCACGGGTATATGTACGTCGGAGTCCATATTATATTTTACTTACACGAACGAATACGCGATGCGATGGAGAATAGATGAATTACCGTTCAAACAGTTAACTTTTCGATTTCGGTCGGTCATACTTGATGGAAATATATTTTTTTATTGAAGTAAAGATCGGATACGCGACTGACGAACAAAATGTATGTGGAATATTCCTTTGATTACGGTAATAATATTTTCCCTGACTTTCGAGCAATACCGTAAAACCCAACTCGGAATTTTCAGCTTCTGCTTCAATCGTGTGACGAACTGTCCCGTGATCGGTACGGCGGGGGGTTTATCCGGATAATATTAATTATGCACATACCATGTGCGGATCTGGTCCCGACGCGGCTGCCGTAGGGCGTTTGTCACGGGGCGCCTTGGAGTGCCGCAAGCGTGTCCGATACATGCTAAGTAGAATATAAGAATGAATCGCTTTATCGAGTGGAATAATGTCAGAGTGGAGCCTGGCTCGCTTTATTCCTTCCGTCCTATTAGATTTTCAGACGATCCTGGTCCGACTCCCACTCCCTGAAACTGCAGCTGCTCATTGTACATTTGGATATTTGTCTGTGCGCATGTAATTTTGCGAATTGCTTTGATGTTGTGATGCAAAGCTCCGAGAAAGCGACGTTATCCGGGTAAGGATTTTCGCGGAGTGAAATTCTGCAGCTCGTATACAGGCCGAGGGGCGAGAATCCATGGATGTATCCGTCTCGACTGTATCTCATCCACCCCCGGTCCGCATGCCACAACCGAGAGCAACCCCTTGTCCCGACGCTTCTTTATGCCTGGGTCCGGGAGAGTAGCACTCTCAAAGTGTTATTTTATTTCATATATTTTGAAAGGGCGAGCGGAAAGTGCTCGGAAATTGAGTGTGCCTCCAGAATGGCGGCGTCGGGACCTACGTACGTTGCTGGTTCTTCGAGAGAAGAAGAATGACCCGGAAGCTGGCTGCAGGCCGACGAAAACGGTGGGAAGAGTAAAGGGGGTGAAACAGCAGGGGATAAAATTACCCTCTCTTTCCACCGCTGCTTGAAAGAAATTTGAGAGAGAAACAGAGAGTTCAAGATCTAACGCTCGATCGCCTCTGTAAATCCACCTTTTTTCCTAATTCCCTCCACACGACGCACCCACGTCCTCTCCACCAACGTGCGTCGTTCTATGTATGCCGATACGAATTCCACCGTTCGCGGCCGACGAATGCGGGGGACCAGTGAGAGGAGAAAAGAAAACAGATCGAGGAGCTCCGAGGAGGCTTGGTAGGTATAAAGAGAAGCTGCGCTACAGCGACAGATCCTTCTTGGCGGCAGGCATCAAGGGGGTCCGTCTTGTCTCTCGTCCCAGCAGCGAACAATTACTCGAGCGTGAGTGCATAAATAAGGCCCCCCTTTCCCCTCCTGCCCCGGAGAAACTGGATTTGCATTTGCGTGAGGTCAAGGAACGCGTGGGGCCTCTCAGGCGTGGTGGAGGTGGTGGAGGTGAGGGAGGGGCATAAGGGGGGAGCTGGTGAGGAGAATAGCGGCGTCATCAACGCGTCTGAACGAAGCGAAGCATCCGCCGATGGTTCTACATGTATCTGCGTGCAGGGTAGAGGTACGTCTTTGATGTTGCAGAAGGAACTGAACGACTGATGGAGTGGAAGCCGGGAAGACGAGAAGTCGGATCGAGCTCGATGCAGGGGAGTCTTCTTTCGTCGAGCCGAACCCCAAAGAACCAAGCTGATCTGAATGCAACGCGCGTATTTCACTCCCCTCAGCCGAAGAGCGACCCGTCAATAAGGCAGCAACGCAACAAGCCCCGAAATAAAAAGTCACGCGTTTGCAAAAACTCGATTCGCTTGAGGGACCAGCGGGGACCCGGGTCCACCCGCCCTATAACCACCCGACGATATACGTGCCTTTGAGAACAAGATGAATGAAATTGTAAACCCGGGACCTTGCGACCTTTCTTTTTTCTGCTTCTATTCCCTTCTCTTCTTCTTTATCACTAACATTTTTTTCCTTTTCTGTTTCATTTTTATCCTCGTGTTGGTTTTCACCATCATCCTTACCCTCGTCCTCGTCCTCACCCTCATCCTCATCCTCACCGTCACCTTCATCGTTACCGTCATTTTTATCATCATCTTCATCTTCCTCTTCTTCTTCTTCTTTTAGATTTGGCCCCTTAAGTTACAGCCATCTTCTTGCATGGTGGTCACTATTAAAAGTGGAAAAAATTTTCTGACGTTTCTCTGACTATTCGAGCGTGAACTGTTAGTGCCAATTCGATCATCTAATAAATGAAGCTGCGAATCGAAGGGTATTCGAAAACGTGTTGACTATTCATTCAATGGTCACTGGATCAAACATGCGACGAAAAAATTAGACATAGAGGTTTGCTTCTTCATGGGTAAAGCTTTAATCTCTCTCGGTCTCCCCCGCCAAAAAATTCCATGACTAATTAAAAGATGATTTTTCCAAGTCCTTACAGTCCGTCTCTAAATTCCCGGTTTTTCATAACCAGTGGTAACCGTATCTTAAACATATATGGCTTACAAGTGACTATATACATTGAAAACCCTCAAAGACATTTCCCAGTAATTTTTATTGCCGTATTTAAGTAAACACGTGTAAATTGCTTTTGCAATTACCCGCTCTTACACCGGGATGATTCCTTGAGGGTTAACGATGGGAATGATGGCTCGCTGGCAGATAGGCAACTTAACTTACACATAACATGCAGTAAGTACGCCAGATATAATTTCAGTTGCCGACCCGCCGGGAGAGCGTCGTTCATATCGTTAACCTTTAAGGAATCCTCCCAGTATAAAAAAAGATGGCAGAAAAAATTGTCGTGTTCCTGCACGCAGGTGGAAAGAACAGAGTCGCAAAGGACCGTGGTCGGCGAGAGTGAAATGCTCGACGCCAAGTCCCTGGCGACGAGAGTCGAAATAGAAAACAGTGGCAATACCCTTGAGTGGTCCGTCGGGGGTGCGAAGGGTATTTGGTTTCTGAAGGGGACAACGCCTCGCTCTAGTCGCGAATGCATATTCAGGGGCCGGTCGGCCATCCACCCAACCAATGGTACCGTTCCTTTTTCTCCTGCCGCTGCCACCGCTGCTGCATCTTTGCCAGGAGCGTAGGAGGTAAAGATTGCCGAACGATGTTTGCAATCATCTTTACTTTCACCAATTATATTAATTTTCACACTCGTTGTGCTTGACTTCTCCATTATCAATCTTACTCATTGCAGGACTTTTGGCATATTTGTTCATGACGTTTTTACTTTCGCGCATTACAACTGTGTTTGTTAATTAACGCGTCATGTAAACGATATGTATCACGATTATTTCAATCGCTCGTCGGTAACAAATATACCATCGCCGTGCAGACGATTTTGAAATGGAACAACGATCATATCTTCGTCCATCTCGAATTACCGAAATGTTCACCAAATAAACACGGGCGGAGTGTGAAATGTGACTTTCTCATGCTGAGGTACCTTAAATCAGTATAGGTGAGAATAATATGCGTCTTTGCTGACTTTTGCACGAAGTATGTCATAGTTCTCAAAGAGTCGACGGAAGAGTCGCTGCTCGTAGAGTTCCAGGACAAAGTTGAGACTGGTGATTATCGGATCACCGACCGTGTTGGCTGTCTCAATTTTGAAGTGAGCGCAGGCAGATCAGAGAAATAGTGTTCTGTGTTTCCTCGAGTCCATTGGCACGGCCCTGAATTCTGAGCGGGGTCCACGACAGTGGAAGGGCTCGCTGGATCAATAACAGAGAGCAGCTTTCGCGCATGCACCCCCAGGCACCCGCAGGCATCCTCGAAGCCCCGTGTTCGTCTTGCTACCCTCACCACCTCCCCCGCTGCTCTCCTTTCCATCTCCTTGGGACGCCTCGTACCCCCATGCAACATTCATGACGCCATCAATATTACACGCGCGAAATAATAACCCATGCATTTATTACGTACGGGGACAGTCGTCAGAAGAGGAAAAATAAGGAGAAGATCGCCGCTTCCCAGACAATCTATAATAAGGGAAAGTTATCCTTTAAATTTGATTCATTTTTACTGTTATATGTTCTACGGACAATAATTGATTCACAATGACCATGAATATTGTTTTACTAGGAACGAAACGTATCCTTGGTGATCCTTTTCGGACTATAATTTATTGCAAATCGCGATGACTATTCTAGTCGCCTCCTCTGAAAAGTTATTCATTCTGGCATTCGTTAAAAAACTTTGTTAATTGTTAACGTAAATAGTTTCGAATACCATTGAAATAATATAAAAATTCCGGTATATGGAGTTTCTATTCTGAGTTTATAGTCTTGTCTGGATTTTGCTTTATCTTAGACTTACTAATCATTGAGATCAGATGGCATAAAAAAAAAAAACTGCATTAGTTTTTGATTGCCTCATAGATTTTAATAACTACGGAAACTATTTTCTTGAAACAAAGATTGATTTTTAGGATTGAAAAATTAGTTTGTGATGCCACGACGATGCCGAGGATAGACGCGGTAGTTTACTGCCGTCTGTTGCAATACGGTTTACAGCTTGTGATAGCATCGACTGATACCGAGTGAGTGAAGAACACCGAAACGGTTTACTGGTTTGCCATAACAAACTCCTAGTTGGCAATGACCTCTTCGCGATACGAGCTGACCGACACAATCTCGCGATTATCTCGTAGCGCGTTAAATCCACTAGTCTATATTATCGCGAATGTATCTAAACAGCTGATAATGTGAAATACACATTGCGCAGTATTGCAATACACAGTTGAAATTCGCCAATAAACGACTCGGGCAAGGCTTAAGGCAATTGCAGAAAGATACCTACACTTGAATTACTCACCGTAGTGAATAAGTATAGCGACAGTATGGTTGATTTACTGTCAGTGTTGATGTCACATCACGAGATATAACTGCTCTTGGTTCACGATTCTGTTATTGACGCACGAATGACGGAGCTGTGAATAGAATCAAAGATATAAAAATAAAATTTTAGGTCGATAGTAGGTTACTTCTGCCACCATGTCAAGATACCGTATCAAGCTTCCAATTTTCAACGAGGAATGGCGCAATTATTTTCTCAGGTTCGTAGTCCTAATTCTATAATCACGATCAATGCTTTTGAGAACTGTTCTTACGAGACCTTTACTTTAGTTATTTCACACCGTTTCCGATAGTTGCAAATAACTGTCAAATAATAACGGAACAATGACAAGTGATGGATTTGTGTAACGTCATCCGTTGAACGTTTCTGATTCATATCAACCTGATTACGACATTTGTAACTTAAATTTCAATTATTTAAATAGGAACGTCAAGTCTTATTGGTTATATAGGGAAATCGGTGATCGATGAAATATTACCAATGGGATTGAATTCACTCGTTTACGTTGCAGCACACACTTCTTGGCTCCAGCGTTAAATTGGGCCATACCGATTTCTTCAATTCTTGACATGACAAAGGATCCAAAATACATTAGCGGTAACATGACAGTAGGTAAGTAACGGTTCTGAATGCAACTGGTTTTCACATAATTTCCATCACACTTATACCGTCGTTGCTCATTGAATGATAGAATGAATACACTTCTCATTGCCTGAATAGTGAATACACTTACCATTTGACTGCGATGTGCGGGATGACATACGTTATTCCGTTGCTTATCATCAGCTCTGGTTATCACTAATGTCAAGTTAATTAGAATTGATGCTGTAACTAACCTCGATCAAATGGTTCGCAAGCTTCGTTTCTTGTCCTCTTGGCTCTTACTGCGTATCAGAACACTATCGTCGCTAGTTATTAGATAACGTTGACTGCACTTACTACTACTTATAGGTGAACCAATTTACGTTCAAAATCCCCCCGAATGTCACAGTACTTAAATCTGAAATTTCCTGTTTGTGTATTCGAATTTTGTCGATAATTTCTAAACTAACAATTTCAGCATTGAGTTTCTATTCGTTGATGTCGATGAGGTTTGCACTGAGAGTGAATCCGCGTAACATGTTGTTGTTCGCCTGTCACATTGTAAATATGAACGCTCAGCTGGTGCAGGGCTTTCGGTACCTGCGGTATCACAATAAACTCAGCTTTCTTCCGGGCCCAGTGATTGACCAGAATATCCAATCCAACAGCGAGGACAACGCCAACTGTCAAAGAAAGTAAAGGGAGTGTAGAAGAGAAGAAAGAAAGAATGAAATAATAGTGAAATTCGAAAGTTCAGGGTGTATTCAACATTTACTTTGTACAAATTATGTCCTGATATAAATTATTATTATAATTGTTATACTTTGTAATGTACACGTAATTAATTCATAGCACACATTTACTAAATTACCTACGAAAGGAATATCAGTCATTGGGCATATCTTGCAATATATAATATCCATAATCCATGTCTACGACAGAAACTTATTATTTTTCGGTACCTGATCGCGGTTACCATTTAACACTACTGTTGGCGACGAATGGCTGTAAATAATACTCCAGGTGTAAAAAAAGCAAAGCTTTAGCTTTTCCTCCACTTGAGGTATAAGTAGTGAAGTACGGCCGGTTCTAGATACAGATTCCAGTACCTACATTTTACCGACATTTTGAACCGCTTCACAGCTCGGATAAAAATCCTTTTTTCTTGGTTGGGGGTTATCCCTACTCTGGTTAACCATCCCACCCCGGAAAAAAGATGCTGCGGGTTTTTTTCGATGAACAAGAAATTTAACTGGAGTGAGGATAACCCCCAACCGTAAAAAAAGGATTTGTGTCTGAGATGTGAAGCGGTCAAAAATGTTAGTAAAATATCGATATCGGGTTCTGCGTCCAGAACCAGTCTTACTTTTCTATTGATATAATCTAATATTATACCGATAAAAATGTATGCTCAAAAAATTTATTCCACTTCCGAGTTTTGCTCATAAAGTATCGAAAGAAACTAAATGTTATTTTGTTTTTTTTTTTTTAATTTATCCTAGACCATTTCAAGTCTTACAAGCTGCATTTATAGTAGTGAGACATTTTTCAAAGCAGACATGAGATACCGTTTAACTAGCCGAACGTTGCCTAGTAATACACCTATAGGTATAACGACTGTCAGGAATCGAGGAAATTGCAGTGGGAATGACGTCACGCATGACGGTCACCTCGATCAGATGCAAGTATGCTAGAGCGAAAAAAAGTCGATTTACGAGAAATGGCAGGAGTAGAAAAGGAAAAAAAAAAGTAACGAAAAAAACGGGGCAAAAACGCTAATACGGTCATATATATTTATTCTCGGAGAGAGGCTGGTGAAGTTTTCGTTATACACCCCTACGCATACTTGCGCTTACCGCGTATACGTGTATGATAAAGGCAGGCACGCAATTTATATATATGCGGCGGCCGGGCAATGATGGCTGCGACACCAGAGTGGCTTAGCATTTGTTATATAGCCAGAGTCCCCATAAAATGTGACCCCAAACGGACTAGCATCGGGGAAAAATAAGTTATTACTTCGTTCATATATTCACGTAGTCGAGGATCGGGGGTGGCGAATAATTTAGCTATCGGCGCTGGCATAGCAGCCTCGAACTCCCACCCCCACCCCCGTCTCTAGTTACGACGTACGTAGAGGGTGATTCAGGTAGAGCCGATCTAATTCTAATGGAAGTTCCTGTGACTCAAATTTCTTCGAAGAAACTTCCAAGGGCTGACTAGAGGTAATTCGAGACGTGGAATCTTAGAGACGAATGTAAAAGGTCGCTTCAGGTGTGTGAATCGTCAAACGATCCCAACAGATTACACAAGTTTAATATTCTTATTGTTCTGCATTCCTTAAAAAGAAAACTGAATTTCCCGACTATAAAACTGGTCATGAAAAACGATCGTGTAGCTGGTTTCGAAAAAAGACGTAATCAATCAGAGAGTTACGTTGTCTGTCAGCTTTCTAATTTCACCGCCATTATCTTGGGAGATATTAATCAAAACAATCCGTTTACAAGGGGCTTCGACAAGTTGGCTGTAAATGCAGGCTGGACAGCCGTTACCGGTAGTGTCGATCGTCGATTTATATTACAGCAACAAGATCCGCGCGTTTCAAGATCGGCTCTCCAATTCCTAGATGTCGGCAACTGATCAGGCATTCCGGGGATGCGGGGATGGAGGATAGAGGATCGCTGGGGCAGGCGAGGGATGACGAGGGGGAGACGGAGGACGAGCTAGCGCCCGTCTTTGAGCCGAAGTAGGTATAAGGCGCTATCTCCGTAGCGCAGGCTCCCCGCGAACCCTCGCGTGGGTCCCGAGGAGGAGCTCGGTACGGCGGAGGCAACCGCACGCTTCGCAGATCACAGGGAATACATGCGAGATCAGTCGCTGCTCCGGCTGATCGGCTTCCCGAAACAAACGAATCGCCCCGTTCCGTAGAACCAATAAAAATACCCGGCATTCCCCAGGGCGAACGGGCGCTCCCTCGGTCTGCGTCTCCGTCTCCGTCTTCCTGTCCGCCTGCAGCTCCGATCCCCGCTGACGTATCCGCCGCGTCTTCGTCCTCGTCCACCGCTTGCCCATCAAAGACTAACTAAATATTTGCCGAGGTCTTCGCCAAGACTTCCACCCTCCTCATACCACTGCACCGATCCTTATATCCCTTCGCTCTTCTCATCGGCCCGCGAAGAGATTTGGATTCCAGCCAACCGGACTAGGACCACCCGGAAGTTTAAACTCTACTCACCCCGACTCCAATCTTCGGTCCTTAGAATTTCTGAGATATCACCCTGGGTTGATAAGGGGACCTCGCGCTATACCCGCTAAGGTTGATTGGCGAATGGACGGTGGTGGCAGCATCGCCAATTTGGCTTATTTCATTTACGACCATTGGCGTGTTATTGGGACAACCGCAACGCAAAGAGTCTCTTAGCTAGGTTTGACCCTTCAAGGGATGTCACAGCTTGGAAAAAAGTCTCTTCTTTCCGTTTGGCTGCCAGTATTTTTGGAGATGCATTCTTACCTCGATAGATTCCAGGAGATCCTCTCGTCGCGTCGCAGGGATTCTGCATTAGCATGACTTCTATATGCAAAGTGTTATGTCACCCCATCGCCCCTCACCCAGGCGAACCTTTCTATTTCCTTTGTCCTTGGCCGAATAACGTTTTTTTGTACATCATATGTTGCTCCTCTGCTTCTTCTTGTGTCTCGTTCTTTTCTTTTTTTTTTCATCATCCCACGGCGGACAAACGACATTCTTATTCCACGCATTCTCGGTATTCTCGTGGGCGAGTGTTCTCCCATCGGTCCGTCCATCCCACCCGCTCGCCTGTCCATTCGCCCGTCCGTGCAACTTGGCGAAGGTCCGGCTCGGCCCTCCATCCCTTTAATTAACAAGGAATCAATCAACGGTAAGAAGAAGCTGAAGAATCACAAAGAAAATGGCAAAGTCCGCCGTGATTCGCAACAAGTTTCGAACGAGAAGGGATGACGATCCTCTGCTTCACCGCTTCTGTACGTCTGCCTTGTAATTCAATTTGTGTGTCTTCGATTTCACCAATTTCTGCATATCGTACGTTTCACCCATTTAAAATCAGTGTAAAGTGAGAAGCCTTGGGATGACTGACAATCCGACATAGTTTACAAATCTCGTAGAGATTTATCCGCGCCGGGACTTTTGGTCAACATTCAAATTTTACCATCGGATAAAAGATATGGATTTGCGAAGCCGGTAGTGACGGCAGATTCGCCAATTTCTTTACTTGCCTGTACGGATGCCTACGCAGAGAAATAAAAATACGACAGATTTTTAACCACTTCGTTGCTGCGAAGAAGCGGGTGCTAATTTTTTGCATACAAATAAATGCCTGCATAGGACGCAAGGTACGTGAGCATACGCGAAGCGAGTACAATAAGGTGGTAGAAGCGTCGAGGCACGTCGGCATATCTTCGCGTAAGCGGCGTATCTGCGGCGGCGAATACTTCAGTGATTTGATCACGTCAAGAAGACGCGTTTCGTTTCGATCGGAGGAGCCAGCCAGCGCGCTGATAAATAAATCAATTAAAATTTAAATTCTCTCCAAGAGTTAAATCGCTAATTGCACTCGGACAAATACGTGGTCAGATTTGCAATGCAATCGCAGTCCTACGGTTCTATTGGCGTTCGCTCCAAAGAACCGCGAGAGTTCCATGGAGGGGGGGGGGGGGGGGGGGGGGGGCAGAAGGAAGCCCGCGGACGAACACCGATAACGCGAGTCGAATATTAATTAATCCCTTCATGCGCGGTGGTCACTGCCGCGTACAGCCAATAATTATTCTCCTTGTATTCTTCATTTCCTACTCTACACTCGGATACAATAAGCATGCGGTAATCTTGACACAGCATTTTAATCAATGAAGCGATATTTAGACAGGTCCGCATGGGAGGTCTCTTTCGAAAACCGTCATCCGAAGATCATTTTTCGGACGGGTCTGTAATGGCAATACACGTGTCTGGGAATAACATCCGCGAACGTTGAATCAAGTCGTTTCTGCCTGTTACGAATCAATTTCGCTTCTGACAATGAGTTGGAATTAGATTTCGTACAAGTATAAACTGACAAGTAACGCGGCATAGCAGCCGCCGGCGTCCGGGATTGTGGGAGGCCTCGAAACTGTTATTCATCTGCCCGGTCGACAAACCGCAGTGACGAGGAAGGAGGTAATTAAAACTAACAACGATCGCAATCACCTCGACCTTACCTTGAGCACTTTATTCGTTGGACATCACTCACAAGGAATTAATTATTCATCTTTTCACCGGACTATTAGTCCATTAAAAATCATTATCAAGCATGTGTGACGTTGAACACATACCGCTCCGTTTTAGCCAGGGTCAAACCCCCGACTCCATTTCCTATTCCGGTTCTACTTTTTTTAATTCTATTCAGACGCCATCTGAAGAGATGCTATCACATTTATTTCGACCCGTTCACCTGTGACCAGAATGTAATTTTAATCGAATATCTTTACATTGATTGCAGAACGGAATTGGACACATGAGTGTATAATATATTCGAGATTTTGGGCCATTTAAAAGCAAGCATCTACGAATACGACGATCGCCAGTCTCACGTGGAAATTCTGCAGCTTGAAAAAAAAAAAAAAAAAAAAAAACAAACGAAGAGAAATCTAATTTCGCAGGTTAGTTCCGGGCACATATGTATTGATCTTGATCTGCAATTGTAAACCGGGTTCTACAACCTACCGTTTATAATTCTCGTAACAACGTTACGCATAACATGTAGTGTATGGGCATACCAACCGTTGCTTATCTTTCTATTTTGGGAGTGATTGAATCATCTTCCCCTGAAATATGTATCCGAAGAGGCGGGCCGGTCCTGTGGATTTGTCCTGTACCCGATTCCGGGGTTAACTGATTTTCCCTTTACGCAGTTTATCCGTAACAACATTTTCAACCGCTTTTAGATAATCCCAGTTTCTGAGCCAGCCAGCCGGGGCTTTTGCTTTTAAAAGAGTCCTCCCCTCATTCCATTCAATCTTCAATTCCTTACAATTCACCCGACTACCACCCTGCCCCCGCGTCCTTCCGTCCGTCCGTCCGTTCGGCATCGACTTCCACCTATACGTATACGTGTTTTGCACACAGAGTCGAATAGAAACGTAATTTCTGTCGTTTTTCGTCCTTTCCGCTTTCCACCGGCACGTTCAGCTTCAGATTCATTCCCCTTCCTCGCAGGCACCGTTCTATGGCAGGCTTGAGGAAAAGCTAATTGTGGATCACGGAATTACTTCAAAAGATTTCATTTTTGTCTAATTACAGTTTGTCTGTTCGACTCAGGTGTCCCGTGTCACCATGGTTTTAATGTTTCTCAAGTAAATATCTTCAGAGTAAACAAACGAGACACATCTGGTTGAAATTCGGGTGAATCATTCGTGTCGAAATTAGCATCAACTTCCAATGATTGGCAATACCGCGATGTCTTGGATTACCGAGATACCGAATGAGCTTTCGTTTGAAATTGTAGAAGCTCGGTTAAACGTGCCGCCAACAGATGAGCACCTCGCGATCGAAATATCGCATCGCTGATTCGCCTAGCAACCTAGTTTTAAATTCAGAACGAGGAACAACCGCGGGTCCGGGCGTTGCAGGATTCGCAGATGACCGCGTCTTGTGAAAAGTGTGCCGGCGTCTTGCGCATGGTCAACTCGTCCGAGTATAAATACGTAGGTTGGTATATGGAGGAACGTGCGCGATCCGGCTAAATTACGGGTCTCCGATAATGAGGCTAGGGCGATGGGGAGAGATCAGCCACCCAACGCTCGGCTAATCACGGAAGCTCGTTAGCCAATTGAATGCGCCCACAACGAGGGATCTGAACCTTCCGTCTGACCAACGGCTAAGGGCCACCGTATCGGTGTCTGGTTAGCCGGCCACCATGCATGCATCCACGACGACCGGCACGCAAAAATTAAGACAATGGGTCGTTTGATTGTAAAAGGAAGAACCGAGATTCGCTCAAGCGGCAACAGCCGTTCGAGTCTCCAATCTTTACTCTCTTGCAACAATCGTCGCGTCAGAGCATAACAACTGCAGTTTCGGACCTTCCGTTCGTTTTAGGATTAGCGCAGCTACAGCTATAATCAAGGGAGCGATTATAGCGGCAGCACTTTGATGGCAATTTGTGGAAGTTCGACAAGTTAACATTTGCTTGTTGCTTACTTTTCAAAGATCAGTTGTACCCCGATTAAGGTCCTACCCCCCGAGAATATCGATGTGTCTCGCTGTCGATTAAATCAATCCATCCATCCATTTCAATCCAAGCCAGTCGACTCAGGCACTGGCCATTACGAAAATGTATATTTCGCATTGATTTTTATATTGATGTAGTTTATTTACCACTGAAAATTGGAAAATCGTTATTTGTCTAGAAATGAGGAACGTGGAAGAGCGTAAGAAATTTCTATAAATAATTCAACTTCTATGACATTATGAATTGAAATTCCCGTGCGCCTACTATGGGTAATTTTTCGTTGTGTAATACAACGGTTTGCATATACGCATACGGTTATACTTATTTTCGTGCATAGTTTGCTATTTCTTAACTATTGTATAAGACGATTCTCGTTGTTAGTTACCCGAGCGAGTGGTGTGGAGTGGAAAACTGAAAACCATCGCGTTTGTTCCTTATCGCCTACTTTACCCGCTTCTATTCTAGACGCCCGTGACGCGGAATGCGTGTAAACCCTACAGAAATACGGAAACAGTGTTACGCGCTGAAGGTTTTATAGTACAAGTATAATATCGTAGACTAGACGACAGCCAGAACCTCGCGATAGTACGGCAAATTCGGAAAACCGATATGCGGCGAACGGCGGGACGAGGGGGAAGAAGGGGACGCGTGATATCGCGCAAGCAGAGCAACGGTTAGGCTTAAGGTATAACGTGTATAAGGAAAGGTATACGACGCTAGCCTTTCGCGTTATCTCCGACGTCTCAACGTAATTTCCAATTTCCTTTAATATCGTATCTGTTCGAATTGGCATTACGATGTCAATATCAAGTTTAGCCGAGGAATCGAGCAGCTCGACGTCTTGTGGGTGAAAGCGGTGAGGGAAAGAGAAGGAAGGACCAGCCCTGGCGGGCACTGATAACGCGTGGCCGCCGACGTTGTTACGTCTCGACGGGTCACCACCCCCCTCGCCCGCCTGAGGGGGTGGAGACAGAGAAGGATGCATGCGGCCAAGGGCGTAGTAGAGTTCCAGAATAGAGGAAAAAAGCGAGAAGGCTACAGCGAGCACTCGCGAGGGTTGCGTTGTACCTATAGCGAGCCGAGCCACGGGGGTGGGGGACAGTTTAATTAAAAGAAACCTCGTTTACGGTAGTGGCAACGGGTGGGGGATGGGCCGCTTTTATGACAGAGCCCGCACACACGGCCCGTTCCTTTCCTTGCCCACCCGCCCCTCGTCCTCCATCCACACACTGCGCGAAATAGAGAGGTACGTACATCTGTGTTCGCGAGATAGGCCTAAAAGCTTGGCATTATTAAACAGCTTTGGACAGCCAGACGACCCGATCCACCGCGTGCCCTCCGCATTTCGGCTCATCCAAATTATGAATCACCACCGGACAAACGCGAACCAACTATTGTACGAAGATTCCACACACCCTCGGCTCTCGTGTCGCTGCTGGGCTGAGGGCTTGAAACGTGAGATACCAAGACGAGATTAATTGACGCCCCTTATTCCTGGCTCTGCACCTCCCCTCGACCTCCTCCCGTCATTCACGCTGAAACTTTAAGCGTTGGAACATTATCCGGGGGTCGTGCGGAAGGTAATTGTTTAAAGAGATTATATTATATATAAAACGTGGAATAATTTGTTCATAGAGGTGAGGGTGAGGTTATAAAAATATACTTCTTGAATGTTACTCGGCTAGGTATACTGATGAAATACTAATCGCAAAATAAAATCTGAAAATATTCAAGGTGAATCTGATTTTCGATCAGACATTACGTTTCACTTTTCTTTTTTTTTTTCGGCCACAGAAAGTTTGCTCGAATACTTTTTTCCATCCTCCGTATAATTAAGGGTACCAGCTGTGCTTGACCGTATATGTTACAGTGGTTGCCGAGCACGGTGTAAGAATCACCCATAATTAATGTATTATTGCTGCTCGCGCGCAAGACCCGCAACCCTGCGTGCGCGGGAAACTACATAGAAAAGCTCTGTAAACTGTAAACTACGTAGAAAAGCCAGTAAACCTGACTGGGCTCCGAAAAGTAAATTCCGGGGAAATAGTTTCTCTCAATCATTTCCAGATCATAAAATTTGGCAAAAAGCAGAATAAAGAAAGAAAAAAGAACAACCATTCGGGAAAAATATGTATAATGTATAAGTATAACATGTAGTAAAATAGAATTAGCGAGATACCATCTCGTATCTCCTTGGTAATTGCTGGATAGTTTTACATCCCTGAGACGATATAAGAAGCGATTCAAAAGCGTGCAAGAGATATATACGAAAAGATTGGAAAAGTTTTCCTGAAACTGTCGTCAATATATGATTTTTCTATTGTTTGCGCAGGCGGCCGGCCCCCTAGCTGCTCCACGGATGATGGGCTCCTATTATGGATTCCGAAGAAACACGCAAACAACGCGCAGCTGGGGATATTTATTCCCAGTCTCATTCCCCCTTCTGCACTTTTACCCTACGCCCTGAAATGGTGAGCAAAATTCTCGAAGGCTCGGTCTCTCGATCCCTGATATTTTGTACGCATTGTATTTTCAAATGGAAATATATAAAATCAAGTGGCCCTGTGATTGTAAAATCGAATTGATTGGAAAAATTGTATTTAAACTTTCAAAGCGTTTTTCTTACTATTATTTGCGAAAAATTTGTAAGCTGCATGATAGCAATAACATACGAACTTTTTGATGTGTTTCTAAATAAGAAAGCACCCTTGCTAACAATGTGTCGAGGACATAGTTATCATTGGTTTCGGGAAAAATTCTCTCTTGCGATGTGTTATGTTTAGATTTCTGGAAATTGAGTCTCCCGATTACAAAACTTGAACACCTTTTGAAGAGACTGGTACATGGTTAGAACATATTGTCACAGCATAGTATAATGTGACGATACAAATGAATGAGTATTTCAGCGAATTATTGAATTACTGTGCTTGAATCGTGATGTAAATTGAAGTACAGACGGTTGCATTGTCGGCCTGTTGGTTTTCGCAGTGGTGAAATTTGATCGATGCAAAGTCCAGAAGAGGGAAGACATTAGCGGAAAGGGAAAGTGGTGGTGCGATGTTCTAACTTATACAGCGGGACGAACAGAATAGCTGGGGGTGCCGGGGTGCGGAGGGGTATTCGTCCGAAAATAGCAAAGCTGGTCATTCGGTTGATGCAAACGATAGAGATAAATGTTGGCCCACGCAAAAGCGAACGCTGCCGGTCGAGACATTTGCGGACCGAGGGGCCCCCGTGTCGCGTAGAAAGGAGAGGATGAGAGGACCAAGGAAATGGGGAAAGAGTGAGAGAGAGAGAGAGAGAGAGAGAGAGAACGAAAAGGGAAAGCCCAGACTCGGGGCGAGGTCGAGTGCGGGGGTCAATCTATAATAAAGCCTGCGCGCTATCTTTGCGAAGCGAGAACCAGGGCGCCGTAAAAAAAGAGGGCGCTGCTTAAGAACGGATTACAGGGGTGAAATAGCAGGACTGATGGTCCATCCCGATTGTTCCCTCGCCCTGGCTCTGGCCCTGGTCGCCCAGTAGCCAAGGCTTCGCGAGAGGATTCTGGTGCCCTTCAGCCATCAGCTCCCAGGACACAAATCTGCTGCCACTTATTCAAATTTTGCCCCTACATGCAAATTTCACCTGTCTTTATCTCGCCTATATGTACATCCTCTTGACTTGAAGACCGAAGACACCTCCTTGGTACCCTGGTTTCTCCGACTTTCATATTAATTCAAGTCATTTTATCTTATTCACTTGTCATTGATCTGTACTACCCTTCTCAATTGCTGGAACTGCCTGATCATATCCGCTTCAATTTAATTATTTCTCTCTTTACTCTCGGTATTCTGCACAGCAAAGTGTGTTTGTTCAATTCGACCGACTTTATCGTACCATGGGACTCGGGTTAAGAGTAAGCTACTTTGTATTTACCTATAATTTGTTGCATTCCATGTAGGCAACTATCGTATTATATATTTTATCTGTTACCCGTGTCATTTTCTTTCATTTCTCCAGCACTCGCTCTCAGGGCTACACACCAGTCCTTTAATACATAACTATACACAGGTACTTATGTATATCTTTCATCCGGGCTGACCTTAATCATGATTTTATGCCTGAGGATTCGACATGTTTGAAGTCGTCGTTGGCGGTCGACACTTTTGCTGTTCACTTCTAAATCACTCGTTTACTTGTGATCAATACTGTATGACTGTGTTTCGGCAAAGATCAGTGCTGTAGAGTGTCCAATTTTGTCAGGGACTCGATACCATCACCAGATGTAGGAAACGACGAAGTCGACAGGTAGTGACAGGTACTGGCAGATAGCGAAGTTCAGCCACCTTCGACGGGGGAGCTTATTCCGCATGGTCTCGCAACGATTTGAATTCAGGCCGAATAAATTCCATCGGTTAAACCACTCATCATTTTTACAGCAATAAGCGGGACGACCCCGTCCAAAGGGCATTGTGCTAACTGACGTTAAAGGTTTCAATTCAATATGGGGCCCCAAATAGGTACAGAACTGTCAAGTGTTTTATACTTGCGATTATTAATGATCCCAGAGTGGCCCGTTAAAATTGGTTTACTCTGTACGCTACAGGATTTAACCTATAGTATCAAACACATGATAGAATGGATTCCTTGCAGCTGAAAGTTGATTTTTCGTCTGAAATAATTTGCCATTAAAAACTAAACAGCGTAAACGGTTAAAAGATAATTGAAGAATGTAGAGGGGTTCAAATAATCTGCTAAGCTTATTCAGTGCTGCAGTCCAATTCTCTCTATTCATAGTAAATCGTCAAATGAACATAAGAAGTTCTTAAACACAGAGTGTTCTGTGCAAGATTTGTAATGAGAAAAAAAAAGAAACAATACAGAAACCGAAAAAGAAAATTGTAAGTGACCGGAAACGAGGACGCCGTGCTAACAATGCGTGGTAGGCGGAAGTGGTTGGGTGAGAAGGGGCAGCGGGATCTCCTGAAGGGGAAGTAGGCATTCGGAGACCGAGGTTGGGGCAGCTCTCGGCAATCAATGCCGTTGAATTAACGCCTCGCTGCCCGTTTGCGGGAAAAGCAAGATTACAAGAAAGAAAAGAACAGACGCCGGCCTGGGCAACGCACAGCCTGTGGGGAAGCTGGACCAACCGGTGACTCACTCTTGTGCCTACATACTGCGCGTTTCCCTTCATGCACCATGTTCGGCATCAACTTGAGATACACATTTTAAGCTACTTATGCAAAACTCACGACTGGCACTACGGTAATTTAGATTCATCAAAAGTGGCTTGGTCTTGCTTTTGCAGTATCAATATTTTCCAGATATTTGAGATATCAAGAAACGAGAAGTGTGTCGCTTGGCGTTTTTCTATCCCGTGTGACGGATCAGTTTTTCTCCATTTCATTACGATAATGGCACGCAACTCTGCGCTTATGCGATACGAACTTTACAAACAAGATTCATTTCTACGGGATTTTCTTTTTGTCGGCACATTTTTTGCAAACAATGTGATTATTGACGTCTGACAATGAATTATTGAAGCATTTCTGGATCAACCAAAAGACCAAAACCCTTCGTCTTTGGCGCGTGACTTTTTTTTCAACGACAATAATCATGCCCTTGAGTCGAGACATTGTACTTTATTCGTCCATTTTTGCTGTTTTTATGTCAACCATGCTTCTCCTCTTATTGAGACAAAATTTTTATTTTCCTTCTCACTTGTAAAAATAGTCCAAACTTGCGAAGGTTACGTAAATGAATGCAGATTTCTCTAGTACATCGTACGATTGCGTAGCTATACTATCTCATTCATCGGGTAAAATGTGGGTACGCGCACGTTATATTCTTTGATGTATTGACTGATATGTCTCCTCGGTTCTCGACACAGGACGAGCATGTATTTTGTGAAAATGGAGGAGGGGCCGGTTCCATTACAGGAATCGTAAGGTTTTGAAGGTGTGTAAAAAGTTTGGAGGGGTTGAAACTGGACAGACAAAGGTTGCGATTGCGCGAGCGCTTGCGCGGGGTGTATGCAAAGCGTGCGGGGAGCCAGAATGTGAAGCCCTTGGCCAATCGGGGCCCTTTAAACTCGATTCACGACCCTCCTCCAAGGCCACCCCTTCCTGGGATTCCTCGTCGAGACCCTCGTCGAAATTGTATAGGGTCTAGCCGACGAGAAGTTAAAAAATGAAGTATTGCCTCCGCCAATCCGCCTCCTCCGGTACCTCGAGGGCGTGAGGCGATCGGCTCGACTTGGTTGACTGAGAGAGAAAGATAGGGTGGGTTGGGGGTGGCCGAGGCGGGGGAGTCCGCGACGGAGGGGGAGCGGAGGGATGGCTCGAGGAGGGAGAAGCGAATATTTCACCCCAACCTCTGGCTCAACTTCTCCCCGAGCTTTGCGCCCTGCGCCGCACGTCCTGCGTCCTGCACCCTTGCACCCTTCTTGCAGGCATTGGCGTTAATTCCACGAACCGCTGATTGCCGCGGTCTTATACACAGTTACCATAGCTACCGACGAATTAGAGGGGAGAGGCCTTGCAGACGGGGCTTCCGTCCCGCGCAACCCCAATAAGAGAAACCTTGGTGCGCTCGGGACTCTTGGATTTTGTCTATAACTCGTAGTTAGTTACAATTGACACGTGGCATTGGAACTAATTATGTAAGGTCTGTGGGAGGGTCGGTAAAAGTTATGGACGACGCTGTTAACAATTATCATTTATTCACCATGAAATTAAATCCAGGTGACCGCGTGAGAATTTTACACTTGAACGTTCCCAACAGCAACGATTACGATCAATTTTTTTTTAAGTTATACGTTGGTAATTTTAATTATTAATAATTTTCTATTTCATCGAATGAGGTTTCAATTTGCTAAAGTTTGACAAATACGATGAATTTGACCAAAAATCAGTGAGATTATAAGAAAATGTATGAATATTTAAAGACGAAACGCATGTCTGAGCAATAAGGAGAAATTTTTGTTCATTGGCAGGGGGTATGTTCTCTCAAAAAGAATTGTGGCAATTGAGATTTTGCCTATCGCATAGAGATGCTCGAGATATCTGCACGATTTTTTTGTACAAGTCTATCCGTAATTTTTCTTATACATATTGGAGTTATTTTGAACGAATGTTTACTTTGTATGAACTAAACCATATAGTCTATCGATACCCATACATGCCGGTACCAAAAAATTATAAACTTATGTTTTGTCGAAGAGTTCGCCGTTTCTTAATTATTTATATTTGTAATCGGAGATATTTGGAGGGCAAGCAGAAGGTTTTGGCGGCAAGCTGACCACCTAACTAAGGTTCGCGTGTGGAGCCTGAGCCTCGGCGGGGGAGGGGGTGTCTGTGTGTGAGACTCGCATCAATTCCAAGAGACGCCGGGGGTGCTGGTGGTAACTGGGAGATTGCGTGAGTTCGTCAGCCCTTACGGCTTCGCGAGGGGTCGAACGAGAGAAATTATACAAACGTGGGCATGCATAAGTTTGCGGATACGTTATTTACCGCCTCTGTCCACGTACACCAGCTTACGTTTCTATGTACCACGCGTATGTATACGCCTATAAGCGCACACGCATATGTTGAGGGTGGACAGCCAGCTTCCCAGCAGGGGTGAGGGATCTAGCGCTCACTAGGAAAATCGACAGTACTACATTTTCACGTAAACTTCACTCGCAATGCTACGATCGAAGCCGTGGCTATGCTTGCGTCGGTCAGGAACGTAGGACTATTGATCAGCAGCTCTAAAAAAGGTTCACAACAATATACTGATTTCAAAAACTTTCCAATATCTCGAATCAAAATTCACTGATCAATTTGCGCGTCATGTCGACTAGTGCGAGTACTGATTAACATTAAACAATAGAGTAAATTATGGAAATAAGAATAAAAACATGATATCTCTCAAATTGAATGACGTACGTCGCGAGCTGTTTTAAAGTTCTTCGAAATCGACATATTCCTAAATTCAACCGAAAAGTACGGCAAAGAGCTTACTCATTGCCAATTGCAATCTCGATTTGCATTTCAGTGTGAGTTGATATCAATTTTAAATTTACTGTCGAACGAAATGCGATAGCTGGCTCGGCAAAACTAAAATTTACTCCATTCATCTCCGGTGAGGTACCAGTGATATTCTCTCGTGATAAGTGATAGTTTTTAAAGTGAATAGCCTTCATTTTCATTCTCTATTTCTATTTACTGTTATCATGAAAATGCGTAGATGTAAGAATGATATGTGAAGATGTAGATAATTCGGAAGCGTAACTAGAGAATGCGTTAATTTCATTCTCTATTGTGGCTTATGAATATTGTTTTCCTATAAACTTATAAATTGATAGCGTAATTAAAAGAAACCAATTAGTTCAGCCGGTGCAGTAAATATAAAGGACCGGTACCATCTGTAATTACCCTGGTTTATTAACCAGTATGCATGATTATTATCCCTCGCACATGGAACGGTTTACGTGAAATTTCACCTCAGCCGTAACGAATGTCCCCGGTAAGCATGCTACTTTATTTCTGCAAAGATTTCGATCAAACGAATCTCAATATCCCGTTGGAGAAGTAGTATGTTCTACCTATAATACAGATCGTCGTTGCGATTATCATCGACGAATACATCTGCCAAGTATTTAACATAATACATGTGTCTGGGGTAAATTCCAAATCCGAGGGAACTGGCGTGTGAAATCAGAGCAGGTCACTTTTTTCCTGCAAGTACCTAGTCATCGTACGCACGTGCAGTGCGGACGAACGTCACTTCGCTACGTGGCAGCTACGATTTTCGTATACGCGGAAGTATTGAGAAGTCGTTAACAGGACACGTGACAAGGAATCGGGACTTATGATTTGTAGCTCGTTTATATGCGTAATACTAAAATTTGGCATGAGCGCGTAATCAGCCAATCTACCGTTGTTTTTTCATCTGCCGATCCGTTGTCTCTTATGTTTTTTCTTTGATCCGCATGAGTACTTGCAACGCGCATTTTGATGCACACAGGAGATGCTGTTATACGGAACAAATAAGGTCACGTATTATAGTTATACGGTGTACGATGCGGTATATCGAATACTTTTGCAGCAGCCATCGAGGCAAGCAGATGGCAGAATAGTTCATGATTAGAGCTACACGGTCATCCTTTCTGGGTTCGTCGTCGCCCCTTTCTCCTTATTTCTTCTTGTTTATTTCTCCGTTTCTCTACATTGTTTCATGCGGACTTTTCGGCTGCGGTCTTCCGCATCGCAAGCTCGGCTCTCTCACCCTGGACAAGTCAGTTCCGAAAGTAGTAATTTCATGTCAGTTTCTCAAACTTTTGTTACACTTGTTACACCTGCGCCTACTTCGCTGGGCCAACAGTTTTCGAAAAACCGCTGCCCACATTCGTCTGTCGATATCCGCACACATACCGTGACTTTGATATAAAGCAATGGGTATAGGTATAGGTGGTAAGAACTGCAGGGAAGAACGGAAGAAGAAAAAGGAAGAGAAGTAAGTAAGAGAAAAGAAAAAGAAACTTGCCGCAGCAGGAAAGAAGACAGAGAAAGAGAAAAGAGGAACTTTGTGGGGCGATTCGTCGCGACGGTATATGAGAATGAAAAAGTAACGAAAGCGTGGGAGGTTCAGGAGCTGGGATGACGAGAGGAGGGTGAAGAGGAGAGAAAGAAAGGTTGAGAAACGCAGCAGGGGGAACGTTTTTAGCACGCGTAGTAGGTGACGCGCCCCCCCGCCCCCATGGACGGTGGCTGTCTGGATGCCGCGGCATCGATCCGATACATCACAGAGGCATTTACATCTTCCCCTACCCGCGGCCCTTCTACGCCCCCAGGGTGCTTATGCTGCCACTTTTCCTAGGCGCGCTGGCGCAGGCGCCCCTTCGAACCTGCGCCCCTGCGCCCCCGACACCCCGTCGCGCTTCGCGCTCTACAGGGACTTGACCCCCCCCCCCCTCCGCCATCCCACCCCCGGTCTACCATCCACCCCATCACCCTGACGACCCCGCGACCCCGGCCCCGCCGCCCCGCAGCCAGCGAAACGGCCATTGTCTAAGCGTCAAATCTCGCCCCCGATATCAAAACCTACCCGAGGTATAAGATAGCCGCGGAGCGAACGGATCATTCTTTTCAGATAAGGAGGATTCGCTCGCGATCATCTCAATTCCCGTTCTCTTTATATCAGGTGAAGATCGATATGTCTGCGTCAATCCTATCAACACCTGCAGCACCGTCTTTCTTTTTTTGTATTTCGCGAGAGAATCTGCCTCGTACAGCTCCGTATTCAGATAATTCTTGTAACAGTAGTGAGATCGCTTAGGATCGCAGTTTATGGGTACGAAATGTAATGTTCGGAAATTACGAGACTGTATTCTGTTCAATGACGCTATCGCGACTACGTTCGATTCCTCTATCCATAATTCCGAGGCTCTGCCTCCACCTGAATATCTGCTCTTTTAACGCAGTTCTTGGATTAAACCACTTGACTGACATTGAGCCTCTGCTTACAGACTCGTTCTAGCTGGTCGACCATAGTCTTCGAAGTAAGGTGACTTTGACCGACGAAACGAGTCGCAGGTGTGGCATAAAATTTTACATTACTATTATTTATAGAGCCTCTAGCTGAGAATAATAAAAACACAATCAGAGCAGAGGGTTACGGTAGGCAAGGGAAAAAGGACAGGGTTCATTGATCTGTGGCGATTCGCGCCTCGGAAATCAACGTAGTGAGATTGCAGTGAATCAGATATTTCCTTTTTCTCAGCGTAGGTCCCCTGCACGATAGTAATCGACGGGTGTCGGCGAAATATAATGAATCCAAGAGGGCGAGGGAGGGGGATGAGTTTCTCCGCGGGGTTAGATAAAGGAAGGCTTTCCAGGATGACGGGTTAACCAAGCGACTCGCAGCCGAGTTCTTTGTCTCCTGGTTCCGGGGATCGTGGCCCGGGTGAGCGAGGGTGACGACGAAGACGAGGACGAGGCGGAGGCGGAGGCGGAGGCGGATTCGAGAGATAAAGGCTAATTCCGAGTCACGCTGCTCCGTGGAAGCGGGAAGAAAGAGGAATAAGGTCTCCCTCGCGGAATGTAGGATCGTCTCCCTCGATCGGCTCTACCTACTTTGATGTTCCTAATTTGATTGAAGAAAGGAAGGGCGGGCTACGCGACTCTCGGCCGACTCGCGACTTCGCCTCCTCCGTGTCTCCTCCGTCCCATAGATACGTATTTGACTAGGTGTGCGTGTGTATCCACGGACGAAGAATCAACGTATTGCCTCAACGCATCGGTTTTGGCAAAGATCAGCTATCCGACTTCTCTCTATTTTGCCGTTATTTTCACCATTGGTTAGAAATAGCGCCGTCAACAAGTAGTAACGACAAAAAATACCGTATCGACTCACGAAGCTCACAGCTTTCATCTCAACATCATTATTGCTCGACTGCAGTTGCATTTGTAGCTAACTCACGGTACTTAACTCAAACATTTGGATCTATGTACTCATTTCGCCGACGCAGGTTCGAACAATATCTTGTTCTTCATTTCACAGGTCAATTCATCTCGAGACACCCTTTTACAATTTTTCAGGGATATTAACCTATGTTTATTCGCATGAGGTCATTGACACATTTTGACACGGTAGATGCAAAAAGACATATATTATATGTCGGTGAAAATCACCTTTGAACTTGAAACAATATTTCGTGTACAAATACGAATAGGACAGCAAATTTTAAAAATTTCCCCCAATCTCTAGTAAGCTCAACGCACTAATGTTATCAATATTGGTATCCTTGGAAATGACGAGTACCTAATTTTTTAATCTTTGTACGATCCGAATCCGTCCATCTGGCAGTTCGCCACGATGTTCGCGGCAAGTGTATTTTTTCACCGGCGTTAGTCTTGTTTCACTCGGTCTAATAATTAGTCAAATTTTTTTTTCTTCGCATCCTTCTTTGCACATTCTACGCGCGTTGCCGATCCGAGGAACATTTACGAGGCGATTAGATGTCGCGGCGGGGTGGCTGCCGGGTGAAAATCCATCCTCCTTAGTCCTTCGACCCTAGATGCTCCGTCGTCGAGGGTGGTGTAAGGTATGTAACTGTGTATAGCGGGACAAGAATAGCGTATGATTGAGTGACCGCCGCCAGGGATTTTCCGGCGCGCTGTGTATAACTGTATAAGGAAGAGGAGGCTGTGGCTCCTCTCTCGCCTCTCCTCGCCTCACCCCCGAGGGCTCTTCTTCGTCCCCTCACATCCTCGCCACCCTGTCGCGGACTCTTGTAAACGGCTATACGAGGTCCCGGGACAATTGCGTGGCTGCAGGGCGAAACGAAACGCTGTCAAACGTCGCCCCTGGCCGAAGGCTTTTCCCCCGCGTTGCGTTCTTCAAAGTCGTCGAGTCTTGCGCCCGAATCAAGTTCGCATACACTCTGGTAAATGGCGGCAGGTTCGGTCTCCCGATATGCGGGGGCGTGCGCCCACCCCTGAGATGCGATTTTGATCCACGATTTAACCCCCAAGCCAAACCGACCCCCGTTCTGGAAATCGAATTCTCGAGCCTGCCACGTTTTGACAACTTCCTTACGCCCCTGCGGTTGTCCCTCTGTCTCTCTCCGTGTATCGCCTACGCTGTACCTACATGATACATCGAAATGTCTCCCTTGTGCAGTGGCGACTTCGTGCCCTGCAGGACGACTTGGGGAAATCGATTATAAATAAACGTTGCAGAAATGTATTACAAAAACGGTGGTTACATCATTACTGCCTTTGGTACTATTACTTTGGCCTCGTGTAATTTATGCCATAGCCACCGTTCCGTTCTGCACTACAGGCTAGGCCTTTCACCTACCTTAACTTACTCTGCGTTTTCTCGTTTTGATCCTGTTCGGTCGTTCTCTAATCTCTCTCCTGTCTTACTTTCAGCACCTTTTTCTTTGTCTTTGTTCTCTCCTTTTGTTTTTTCTTTTCTCTGTTAGTTAGTCTATAAGTAGCCTTAAGTGTACTCTGTAACTCTCTTGTATTTGTCCACCATTGTCATGGAGATAATAAATTACTATTCTATTCTATTCTATTTGCCGGTCCGACCCTTCACAAATACCGATGATTATAGATCTGCACGAGACGATTTGCATTAAAAAAATTCCAAAGTACGCCTACCTATAATTCCAGGTGGTTATCGATCTGCAAAAGAGTCTTTCGGTGGTGGCACAGGTGCAGCGTAAGGGCTCGACACGTAGAGGGTGCCGAAGACACAGCTATACGTTATACGGCGTCGTCGCCCCGTTTCGCCTTCACGCATCGCGATATTAAGAAATAGGTCGGTCTCGTTTTAGCGTTCGCAGATATAGAGCCACGGCCGGGGAGACTATTCGTCTGCGACAGGAAGAAGGTGCTGTCTATGCACGGCACGCCGGACCAACTCCTATAAATAATATCTTCCCATGGGATGAGCGGAACTCTTGCGGGATACCACGCTTCGCGGTTGAGATATTTATTTCCAAAGCGTGATTCTATGCGCTGCCCTGTACATGTATTTTGTGCGTGGGCGTGTTTCTGTGATATGACGTACGGACGAATGTGTGTGACGTGCGTATTTATAACTAACGCTCGTCGGGGAGGAAATTATTTTTCAAACCATCATTCAGCATCAAGAACAATCAAAAGGAGCTAGATTTTCTACGAATGCGGCATAAGTTGCTGGTCGTGAGTGTAACATCTTAATTGAAGCTGAATGGCGAATGGTGTTGTCCTTACGCTGTATCAAATTCAATTTTGTAAAACTTTGTGATCGGTATGCAGGTAAAAGTATAGTTTTCACTAGTCCGTCCAGGGTGGGTAACGGGTATGGAGTTAAATCTAAACGGGAATAGAAACTAAGCCTTAGCGACATTATGCAGGGGATTCGGAAAAGCCAAGAAAAACCAGCTTGGGGTCAAAACTTGGAAGGGTCAATATTTCGAATGGCCGATTCATCGAAATTTCAAACATGCGAAAACAAAATAACGTAAGATGAATTGTTCGAAATCTTTATTTGCGAAAGTGTCATCGGTTGGAATGACTACTAATTAGTTAGGCTTTCGCTGATCAAGATTCCGAACGATTTATCTTT
Source organism: Neodiprion pinetum (assembly GCF_021155775.2). Lineage (NCBI taxonomy): Eukaryota > Metazoa > Arthropoda > Insecta > Hymenoptera > Diprionidae > Neodiprion > Neodiprion pinetum. The sequence continues at coordinate 43,748,337 of NC_060234.1, forward strand.
CGTTATTTTATTTTCACGTGTTTGAAATTTCGATATATCGGCCATTCGAAACATGGACCCTTTCAAGTTTTGGCCCCCACCTAAACAACCGAATGCCAATTAGCCGTAATTAACTCGCCCTGCACCGCGCTGATAAGGATGACGAAGACCTTGGATGCGAAGAGCATACCCTGCCCGCAACTTCCTGCCTGACCGAAGGCAGCTCGTGTCCACGGCGTGACCGCCCTCCTGGTCGCAGGCTGGCGTGACTCCACGATTCCACGAACTTACTCCCGGTTCGGTTCCTCGATAAAAAATCACAGTCAATTAACGATCACTGTCAAATGGAACTTTGAATGGATTCAAATGTATTTTAATTTCGTGTAACTTTCGGGCTGTGATGTCGAGACCAGGCCACGTCGCCCTGCGTGGTCAAAACACTTTCTCACGCCCAAGGACCGCGTCGAATTCATTCAAGTGGGAAATTAGCCCAGATAGAAATAGCCAGCCCTCGATTAATTAACGCTAGTTGGTTGCCGCGCCCGGTCTGAAAATCTTCTGATAATGTCCAACTCTTTGGCCCTCCGCTTCTCTCGCTTCGTTCCGGTATCTCCGATACGAGGAAAAGGCCGCGAGGGGACTCGCCGATTTCCTGTTCAGAAGATGTCGAGTCTTTCGTCAAGAAGGTTGGACGGCTATCTCAACGGAGGAATCTACGATCCCGACTTCATTGTGCGCAGGATTGAAAATGCTCTACATCGAAAAATGACACTTAGAAAAAAACTAGGTGACATGCATCGACGCGTAGTCTGTGATTCCTCGGACAATCTTTTGGGTAACGACAGCTCAATGGAAATATCCGGGGCTTTAGGAAGTTACGTGGGTCTTGAACTTTCAAAAAATCCATTTATTCTATAATTTATTCTAAAATATAATAAAAGAATTATTTTAATCAAACTTAAAGTCCTTATATGAGAGAACAATATTCGTACTGTATTTCGTAAAATTTTTATTCAAAAATGTTGAAAATACAGTCGTTCCGAACTGGTTTTCGGAGACACAGTATTTTCACGGTGGACACGATAATTCTTGCGCGCTTCATCCGAAATCAAAAAACCAAATATTTTCTATTGGTAGGCGAGTATAGCTAGCGAATAAACGAGGGCTTTTTCAAAAAAATTAAAATTTGAATTCTTGGCACAGCTTTTTGTAAAAAACTACAAGCTTCGGTGCACTTTACACCATGATGTATTGTCTTGTAAAATAAGTTGTAATCAAAGACAAGAAAATCCTTCGTTCATCCACTAGCTATACTCACTAATTAACAGAAAATATTTGATTTTTTTCACTTCAGATGAAGCTAGCAGGACTTATCGTGTACACTGCAGAAATACTGAGTCTCCGAAAACGAGTTCGGAACGACTTGATTTTCAACATTTTTGGATAAAAATTTTATGAAATATAGCTTAAATATTGTCCTCTAATATAACTCGTAAGTTTGATTAAAATAATTCTTTTATTACATTAGAAAAAAAAAAAAAAAAAAATAGAAAAAATGGATTCTTTGAAAGTTCAAGACCCACGTAACCCTTTAATGGAAAAATGAATTTCAAAGTTCTTCATCATTTTTCAGTGTCATGCAATTCTTGACCGGCTCGTTAAGTGTTGCGAAAAACGGTTTAGAATGTCTTACATGAAAGAAGTAAATGCAGAGGATAAACGATCGTGCGACGGGCGAAGCGAGGTCAGACTCTCCGTGAGTTCGCTTTAGATTCCCCATCGCGACTTTTCGGGGATATCCCTAACCACGAGAATTGGCGAGGGTTGGGATTTCGGCTGGGAAGAGCAAACTTAGAGAAGACTTTCTTCATATTCATCGGGGGGTTATAGTCCGACGCAACCTAACAAATTCCCACCCTCGCCCTTTCCTCGGTTCACTGAGCATTTAAATCTCCGAATTCGGATTCGGTTTCCGTCGTCAGTATGACCCTCGTGGACCCCGCACCGCGACTACCATCCGGGGAGCCATTCTCCCACGCACAATTTACAATTTCACATTTCCACCACCGCAACCCTCCCTTCGTGTCCTTTCAGCTTCCTACCTCTCAGTCAATTTTACGTTCTGGTCGAGTTTGCAGGACTTATTTTTCTTCCCTTCGTGCTTTTTGAGCTTTGTATTCTGGCTTCGTATTACCTTCAGAGCACGTTTCTTTGTTTTTTCTATGAGCATTTTTCTAACTCATTAACTTTCGCCCATAAATTTACAATGTGAACCCTTTTTACTAACTACTCATTCACTAGTGACAGGGATTACAAGTCTGTGATTTATTCAATGTAACCATAACGATCCACAAAAATGTCATCTATAGTCGACCGAAATTCTTATTATCAAATGTAACGAGGCTTGTTTTATAAAATGCAAGTTGCGAGGAGTTACCAGATAACTTACTGATTAACCGTCTGGATTTAATCTCGAAATGGCTGTGTGCGAGTAACAATTTTCAAGGTCACGATGAATTGCGTGATTTCTTAAACTGCTTCTCCCAGACTTTGCTCGATTATTTTTCAAATCTCTTGTATATTTTAAGACTCGCTCGACGGGCTTTACTCAGTATCTCACAAGATTTCCAAATAGACATAAAGAAGCTGAATCGAGTTGGATATCAAGTCCCGGAGAGAGGAATTCCCGGGTACCAAGAATTGTCGAGAAAATAACAAGAACGACGCGGGGGGATGCCCTGTGCTTGTATTGTTGGACTCGCGGTAGAAAAAAGTAGGAAAATATGATGAAAAAGTGATGGGAGGTGTGAACAGGGAGGAGTATCAGGTATACCTACCTACCGAGTTGTAGAGTGCACGTATTCGGTGGTGGTGTACGCGTCTAGGTAAGCAATCATTTGGGATTAGCGTCGGCAGTGGGTCGTGGGTAAAAACATGGTTGAAAAGGTTCCCCGTCCTCGTCCTCTTCCCTCTTCTCTCTTCTTCTCGTCGCGAGGGCGTGATTAATTCTTTGGATGCGCCGTGACAGGAGAACGAAAGAACTACGTTCTTAGGTGTGTTACGCGCGCGTTAAAGTTTCGGATACGGAACCGAGGATCTCCGTCATGGATCGGGGTGGTCCAACCTGGATCGCGACCTCCGCGATTCTCCTCGGGAGTTCCCCAACGGGAGAATCAGTCAAACCAAGTGGCAAATGTACTACAAATTCTTGAAGCAGACTCAACAGCCGAATGCTCTTGAAACGGCGCTCAGCTGGCGTATGCATTATGGAATATAATTTTTGCATACGTCACAATGTTTCGTATATCGAGAAGTCGATCCTCGAATAAGGACAGTTTCTATCAATTTGACAGTCGATGTTTATCCCAAATCATGTGAAATACTCGGAACGATACAACAGGAATTAATTGTGAACTTCCACAGAATGAAACAATGGCAACAGATTTGTTATCCATTCAAATTTTGCAGCTTCGTTTTGCCAGTAAAATAAAATAAAATATTATTGAGCACTGCGATAAGAGTTATTGTACCGGCGTGGTGCCGCTGAGAGTGCAGAACTCTCACGATAAAAATTTAATATTCTAGAAAATAATAACTTCCAAAGGATCAAGACAACGAATCGCTCGAGGTTTTATACGGTACTTAATTGGATATATCTATACTTTGTCATATTGCATCAAGTATAAAATTTTGCACGTAATAAGTATTGCGCCTGAGCTGGAACCATGTTTTTTGTAAATTACGAATGACATAATCATATATGACAGGTAGGTTCTCTATGTGATACACCGATACTCCTTGCTGACTGGTTACACTTTATTTCATTCATGCTAATTTTTACAACACTTTGGTTCAACGCACCATATTGAAATTTTAAAAACGTTCACAAAATACGTCTACTTCACGAGAACAAAGAAAATGCTTGGCAATTTTTAAATCATTCAATCATATTTTCGGGTTTCATCATTCAACACTAGATGCGAGAGTGTCGAATGAATACAGTTTCCAAGCGTACACTCGGACAAATTTAGTCGACCTAATGATGAAATACGAGTGAAAACTCACTGATTCGTCAGCGTATATGCATTAGTTTTTTCCAGCGGTATGCTTATAACTAGGAATCAGTGAATTTTCATTGATTCAGATGTAGAGAGCATCACTCGCAATTATTCACAATTCCAGTGCAAGTAATGGCTGTGAGGACTCTGATGAATGCCGTTTTATTGACATCACGGCAATTATTTCAAGTATGGAGGTTCTCTCGAAAATCGTCGAACCTCTCCAAATTTTAATTATGAGTACCTTTTCGGAAGAATGATACAAGCAGGTGAAAAGATTGAGGGACTGAAAGAATTGATTACTTACCGTGGTCGTTGTCACCGTAGCACTACTGCTTTGAGACGGATCTTTCCGCTCGTTATTGTCGACGTTAATGGACCCGGTTAAAATTGCTCCACGAGGATGACGAGGCAGACACGAGCCCGGACACCGGTCAGCCAGGCGAGACGGCGAGAGCCGCGCGCATGTTAATCGACTCGATATGCTTCCCATTCAGCCCCGACATCTGTAGCCGAGAACGTTTTGTCATCAACGTAATTTTTCGATTGTTGGACTTCCAGACGAATCTTTTTCTATTTCCTATGCACTATGACCATGCTCAGATAGGTAGGTCTATGCTTTGTTTACCTCGGTTCCACGGAATCAGAAACTAATTTGGCAGTATTCACTTTGCTTTTGAGGGGAGTATGGAGTTTCTTGTCATGATACGACGGATCGACTGCAGATTTAGCAATGATGTCGCTCGAGCTGGGTCGCTACTAATTTCCAAACGCTTTGGAATTGGCGAAATGCAAGGATTCTCAGTCCCATAACGATTTTTGAAATAAATTTATAATCTTTATGGAAAATTGGTATTATCGTAATAGTATAATATTGATTACCACGGAGTTGAAGAATCGTATACCTCAATTGATATGGAAAGGAATGCTGTCATTGATTTTTACATCTAATCGTCCGAAGGAATACGATTGAACATTTGATGTTCGACTATATACACCACACACCTGCACTGGATACGCGGAATGTTGATTGATCGAATCTAAAGAGTGCCGTGACGTCATTTAGTATTCGGATGCTCCTCTGGAGATTGGAAGATATATACGCAGTGGAAAAGTAGAGTGAATTCTCTTACCTAGTCACGATTCCAATTCGATTTAGAATAACCGATGTACCGATAAAGACAATTGACGTGCAATAATTAATCAGCGTCCTCTTGAGCGTCGAGTCAATTTGCAATGGTCCGAGGCTTGCGCCTGCCACGGTTCTCCTGCGGATTCGCATCGGATCACGTCGACGAATTGCGTGAGATCACTATCGGCCCTCAGATCTGTCTGCCTTGTGATGTACACACGCGTCCCCTACAGACGGACCACCGCGAGATTGCCTCAACCACGTTCGTTCTTTATACTCGATGCCTCATACCTGGTAGGTACAAGGTGGACGGTCTAAGTTTCGTTTGGGCTACCAACGGTCTCGATAGTCTCAAGTTCGTTAAGCTGCCGATCTCCTACCAATCTTAACCTACGTTGCAGCGTAGTTAGTCTAAACGAATAAACAAGTTATATTTAACCCCATAGAAACTGGTAATTTGTGTGTACCTCGTTCATTTTCACATTAATTCTCAGTAAGAATAGGAAAAGTTAACATTCATATGGTGAATAATAGGGTGATTCCGGTTGAGATGGCCTGCGGTATAGTTTCTTACGTACTTTGCTTTATTGGACTATGTTGCGGGCCATCTCTTATCTTTTACCCATCTAATCTGGAATAACCCTATTGAAAAAATAGTAGCTTTTCCTATTCTCCCCACAAAATGTCGTCAAAATGTACGAGGTGTCCAGAGATTACCAGTCAGTATGGGAATTATTGTTACGAAAAATTTCTCCGCGTATCCTTTACATGTATTCTATTCCCGGTTCTTCAGCGTCCAAGTTTTTTTTTTTTTACCTTGCTGTGTCTTCCAATAAGTTGACGATACGTCAAACCTTGAGGGCCACGGAGCTGAGGAGGTGGATTTGAGCGAGGAACCGCGACGAGGGAGGCGGTGAACCGGTAAAGAGATACCGCGGCGAATTCTCGGTATTTCAATACGTCCGATTCCCACAACGAGACGCGTCTCGCCCGTGCCTCGTGTTCCACCACGCGCCGTGGTTTCCCGGGTATTGAATGGACCGCTGGATGAGACATCGGTATTCTCAGAACTGAACTCGCCTTTCGACGAAGTTTCTTCGAACGTTCCGTAGACCCGGCAATTCCTTAACTCATCGTCGCGTCGCCACGGTATTCTCGCCGTCAGTTAAATTCAACGTTGCACAGATGTTTCCAGTTTACAATGTTCTGGGCATTTTCCTGTATCGTTTTGGAAAAGGGAACATTCGGTTTTCAATCCAGTTTGAGAAAATTGCAGGAACAGGTGCGAGAGGTCAAGGAAATCCAACCCACACGATGACAGCCTTATCAAATTACCACAATTATTTAACCACATGATTAGAATTATTTCATAAACAGATTAATCGCACTACTTCGAAGAGGTTGGTACTACGACGAATGACCTCATAGCAAGTTTTAGACACGTACAGTACAAAAAAAGAGAAATAAAAGTGTGTTGAAAATATGTGTAATTTCTGACGATGTTTTGCAACAAGTTCAGGCAACAGAGATTACCACTGTTGATTTAGAAAAGCTTATGCTCGTGATTTGAAAATTTATTCAGGAAAAATTTTGTTCTATCAGTCACTTGTACTCTTAGGTGAATTCTTTGCGACACGCGGTTGACAATTCGCGATTTTTGATTGCAGACGAAGAAGGAGAAGTTGGCTGTTGCAACGAGGACGAGGGATCATCGGATCACCGTCAACCGGCGTTACCGAGAGCCAAATGACGCGCCTTGAGAAGAAACGTGGGCCCGACACCAGCGGGAGGGACACAGTGACGAAGCCCGAAACTCGTCCGGAGACGTCTCCTCTACAGCAGAGTGTGTCGAATCCATTGTCAGTTGTGATTAAAATAGTTTAGAATCTAATTTTTGGTGAACAAGCGACTGGCCAGGGTCACTTCGGGTCTTTCGTCACATCGTTATTATTGTTATGATTATTTTTATTATTCTCATTACTGGCTAGGTACTGCCATCATTCAGACTTAAAATTTTTTATCAACTCAAGTACTACGACGCATGAAATTATCCCGTAAACCTAACTTCACGCATTTTTCACCTTATACATACACATAGTCGCCTTCCGCTCAATTCAATGGCTCAAAATTAAATTTTCCACTCGAATTAGACCTTTCGGCTCCTCTATTCCGACGTCACGTTGCTGCACGTACCACCCGTTACTGCGACAAATACTATTTAGGGTTCACTGGCCCTTTCGCGTCTTTTCATGGCCAAGGGAAGGGCTCTCCGAAGTTGCCATAGGCGCAAACTTGGGTAATTTGTACATACTTCACGTCACGCGTATTCATGCTGAAATTTTTGTGCATCACAAAATAAAGATAAACACTTTTTCTCCCTTTTCCAAACCCGACAGTCATCTAAAGTAGTGACTTTAGCCTTACGAAGGAGCCACGGGTGATTCGGATCACAGAGGTAAGTCAACCTGAATCCGTTACTATAAGAAATGAATTTTGTAAGCAAAGTCTTTGATGCTCGAAGAAAATAATTCGGTGCGTTGAAAAATACTTCGTGGTAGAAGTTAGGACTGATTGCATTCGGGAGGGAGCTAGTAGATTTTTTTCTTAATAGTTTCGAATTTATTGCCTCATTTTTAGAGCAGGCTGCGAGAAAGCAGTCTATCAAACGCTTGTTGTTACCTCGCGTGATCATAGAGTTCTTGAACACAAGTTACAGGTCGAAGTGGAACCTAGGGGTTCGCCTGCTAAGGTAAGAGTACGACTTGATGGGGAGAAACGAGCGTGCGTGTAGCACAGCGAGGAATTTGCATGTCCGGCGAAGCCTTGCGTTGTCTGCTTCCGGACAAGAGGCGTGAAGATAAGTTAATTAGCACATTTTTCTTAGCTCGTAAAGTAATTGGGACGTGGAAGAGATTGAATATCCAGTTATAATATCAAGAAATACGCTTAGCTGGGCTCCGCTCCATTATATTAGCAATGCAGATGATCGTCATTGGTATATTTCAATTCTCCTACAGGTATTCAGTTTTTAATTAAACCTACGAGATTCGCAAGCAATTAAATATACGAAAGATATACACCGTATTTATTACCACGTGTAAAGCACTACGAGTCCGCGTTCCAGTCTCGGCACCTATTCGATTACTTGTGGATATTCTTTGCGTAAGGATTTAATTCTCGACGGATCTTCATCTGTCTTCACCCTAACTACAACACATTTTTCATCGCTGCCATAAAAATTAATGAAAAAATGTAAGTAAGATTCTTCTCCTCAGACATAGGCCATGTTTTACTTTAGCAGATCATTAGAATTTACTATCGGTAAGTAGAGATTTTCGCTGCCTAGAGCAGCTTATAGTGGCAGCGTAAGGACAGAGGTGCACCCTTCCTGGGAATTGTGAAAGGCGGAGGTCGAGTTTCACGTAAGAACACAAGGCAGTACGCCGGGTAAACAGCATTACATTAGGAGCGCTGCTTGCCAAACACCTCGCGTCCTACCCTGTCGCGGGACGATGACGCGGCGTTGACTTCCGGCTGCCTCGTCATCCGCTCGCTCATGTGCGCAAGGTTCGGGGCTCTCCTACTGAGAAATATTACTTTGAAAATCAGACAAGTCTTGTCGGTATATTTCACGGCACTTTAGACAAGACACAAACATTCATTCTCATGCTTTGAATACATGTGTAGTAGTAAATCCGCAAGATTCATATTTCTATCCCTCTCGTCCCCTGAGCCCTGTGTTCGTGAGTCAATCAAACTACATCTCGCTTGATTGGTACAAAACTTTGTTTTTCAATCTAGTATATACATGGGTCATTATCTAATTTTTTTACATAAGCTTCGCAATGCCCGATTGCATACGTAAACTATATTCGTTCAAACTCAATTCACCTTATTTTTAGATTTACCTTCAGATCTATCGACGACCGACGTCGGGATGATTTCTGTATAATACTAAAACCAAAGGATGAAAATAATTTTAACGATAATCAAGTATTTTCCACGGTAATGTAGCTGTGCAAGTCCGGTACGCCTTTCTCAAATATTAAACCATCGCCACACATGGTACACAGAAGGTGAGCGGGGAGGCAGAGGGAGACGACACTGATGCGATAATCTAGCTGTACCCACGAACGTCAGGCGCGGTGTTGGGTCAAGTATCGTTTCTTGATGTCAATAAATATTTGACTGTCTGGAAAGCGGGCGGATGGTACCCTATAATTACGAGAGAACACATGGCCACTGGCCACGAAGGGCCACGCGTCTGGCGTCAGAATACCTTGCGTTGAATGTTTGTTGACACGGCAAACTGCCATTGCGAGAACCTCAAACGGTGAATTATTAACACCTCATCCTAAGTACCCACCTACCTTCCCGAGTTCTCGCATCACGTTTGTATTATAGTTATACTTTCGATTTTATGCAATATGGACACTCCGGGGCTTCTCCCTCCTTTTCGCAACACGTACAAACTCACGGTTCACTCCGCAGTGGCACGATGCGTGTATAGTCCGACAAATCATTTTGTACATAATTGTAATGATGATCCAGCAGTCGAGTGCACGAGATATTAGGCTACGACTACTTTGTTCCGGTTTATCACAGGCTAATTACTACGTTTGACAGAGCTATCGAGTAATTGTTCTACATACTCGTAATATAGCTATGATAATGTCATCGGGAGGTTTTTCTGCAGCTGGTTGAACAAGTTCATGTTCATTGAACTGATACCTGACGGATAGTTGGGTCGTCGCGCAAGATGACGGTCACCAATTGTCGACGTCGAATCACTCGGAATTCACCTTAACGACCACATGCAGCGCAGAACGTATCGGGGGTCCGCCACCGCGCTCTTGCTCAGGCCATCGGCTACCCTGAAGTTCCGCAGGGGTTTCAAGCGACGGATTTCCGGTTTAACGCTTCAGATCTCGCTCGCAATCAAAAGACGCTCAGACTTTTTTCGAGTAGCCTCGCGCTGCCCTGTTTTTGTTCCCCGTAAGTTTCTCATGGTTCTCGCGGTTCTCGCGCCACGGATTGGTCACGGACACGCCCGAGCTTGGACCTCTCCCACTTTCTACATTCATGCCGCAAGGCACGTGACATCGTAAACGCTGTGAGTTACAGGTGTTTGTTCATCCGTACGGTGACAGACCATTGCCATTGCCATTCCCATTCGCATTGCTATTGCTTTTGCTACGATACCGTCTCTGCTGACCGATCGACCATCATCGGCTTTGCCGTACCGCAATCGCAGTTGCGATTGCCTTGTGACGTGTACTTTTTACCATCCAACGTGACGAGCGAGTATCCGTCGGATCGTCCTACGCCATCTCCATGTTCAATTGTTCATGGATATTAGAATGTGAAGTTGTATATAATATAAGGCCTCCGGTTTTCGAGGACACGCTGACTCAAACGAACTTATAAGTGTCCGTGATTGTAGATTGCTCGAGATTCGTAGAGTTAAGTTACTTCAGTCCTAATGGGTTAAAATATTATGCATCGTACTCCTACCCCAAGACCGGATTTGGTTATAAAGATAATCATCCAGTATCAAATGTAGCACAACTTACTGCGATGGCAAGAACATTGTTAATCCTAGAAACAGACTGGAGCATTTTCATCCGTGTTTCATCTCTAATTGTAAGTTTCGACGCGGAACGAACATGTCACACTGAAATCGTCTTCTCGTTTATTTTCGGTGGTAACTCGATGACAAAACTAAAGTCTTAAATCCAAACAAAACAAAGAGTACATGTGTAATCCAATACAAGGCGAGGAAAATGGATGTACAGTTTACATCATCTGTCGGGTCTATTCTTGTGAGCAACTAAATGTTAATTTTAGCGTACTGTCTACTAATTGTGAGTTACAACCGCGGGAGACATTCATAAGGGGCGGGGTTCAAGTCCGGAATTTGAAAAATTCCGAAAGCGTCTAATTCCAAATTATTTGGTGGCGAAACTTGAAGTAAAGAAATCAAACTTTAACGAAACAACGAAGTTTAGAATGGTCGGAAACCCGGTGGCTCAAGGTTTCGAAATGCAAGATTTCGCAAATTCAAGTTACGATAGAGCAAAGTTACAAAAAATAAAGTTTTGGTGGGATAAAATTCCGAAAATTAAAATATACTCATACAGCGTGGTTTACTCAAAGAGTGGGTGTAAAAAATCAGAAGAAGCAAAAATCAGAACGACCAGGATTTCGAACATAAAAATATCGTAAATCCAAAACAAAGAAAGTTCGAGGGGAAGAAGTTTCATCAAGCCAGAATTTTACAGAACGCAAAATCTTCGATCGTTCGGAATTTCCATTTTGCAGATTTTTAAATTTTCTCGTTATCGCACTCGAAACTTTGACTCATCGAAGTTACGCTGTTTCGGAATTTTGCACTTTCGGCACTTTGAGTGACGGGTTTCGAACCATTCGAAACTTTGGCGTTTCGTAAAAGTTTGATATCCTTACTTTAAGTTTCGCCACCAGAAAATGCGGAATTTGGCGCTTGCGGAACTTTTCAAATTCAAAATTTCAACCCCGCCCGCTTTATAAGTTAAACAGTCGCGGGAAACTCTCTGTCCCATTTTCACGATCATACAGGTACGTGATGCGGATTCTTCCTCGATCGTATCCTACGCTTATCGTCATGCTCTCCTCGTTCTTATTCTTCTCCACCTTCTCCTTTCGTTTACAACATTATCGTGCGAAGCAACTCGGCATTATGGAGAACGGAAGCTGTTCCCAGTCGGACTGGAGAAGGCTACGGGGCAGCAAGCCGAGCTCGGTAGTGTAGCAAGGAGCAGCAGTCGCCGCGGGGGTCCGGTTCGCACCTCGTCTCCTTCCGCCCTTCCGCCCTTCCGCCGAGCGGCGGCGCTTCGTGGTCTGCCCCTCGGTCAGGAGCATCGCTTAAGAATCAGTCACGGCTCGCGAGCACTCGACTGCACCTGTTTCCAATTACCTTCTCAGCTACCCTGAACAACATGTAAATCTCCGGCCTCCGGCTACGGTATACACACGCCTGCGTCTTGGTCCAGCTCTGACGCATCATGAGCGATGACTCTATTGCGTTTTAAGATTTCACCATTCGACTCGGACCCAGAAATCGGTAATCACGTCATCCCAGCGCTTTGTTTACGCGCCGCCTCCTGTCTTCGGCACCTATATACGACTATGAATTCTCTCCTAATCGACTTCCCCCGCCTATTCCTCGTAATCGTCATCCTTATTCGAATTCCTATGATGATGCCGAAATGAGAGAGGCGGTCCAATTAGTCACCGTCACTCAAAAATTGGCGCTATATTACCTTTGGGAGAATAAAACTTTCACTCCCGTTACTCGTAACCTTTCCTACAATTGGTATAATATTGAACGAAAGTAATGCTTCCTGAACACTTGAAAATGATCGTTTACAATCTTTTCAGGATGCATGTGACAATTTGGAGTATTGAAATTCCTGATTTTCATTTCCTTATTTCGATACACTCCTACTCTTGATACATCTACGTCACACTTTTGTCGAATGAAGTGTGATCGGGACGAAGGGACTTTAAGGAAAATCCCTGAAATTTATCAACCGATGTTTTCTGTACCGTACCTACTCAATTAGGTAGAATTTAAATTTACACGCGGAGAATAATAACCTCGAAGTACTTCGGGGTTATCGGTAGAAGGGAAATATCGAGCAACTGCTCCAAGAGAAAAAAATTGCCCCACTAAAACAATCGAAATGCGATCGTTTGCGAGTTAACCGAGGGGGCGAGTAGCCCCAGTTGCTCTAGCGTCTTCGTTAGTTCGCCGAACCGTGATTCAGATAAACTCTCTCGACTCATTCCAGTCTCCGAGATCCTCTAGGGACCCGACGTCTTCGCAGCCTTCGTCAACTTTTCCTCACCCCGGTCTATCGTCAACTCTTATACGTGCGTATCTGCGCCTCAAATGATGGAGCCCTGAAATGACATCCCCGTAATAATATTACTTCCGTTTCATTTACAAAACTTGACATGGTGAATATCACTTGCGAACGATTTGTAGGTATGGGGGCATCCCAATAATTACTTGAGTTCAAAGTGTGGGGGAGGGATCCGGCAAAATCTTACCAAATATTATTCAATGAGAGCGGGCAATGAAAATCTTGCATCGATTTTTTAATTCGGATAATATACATTATTAACAAATAAAATTTTGTATTATAAAAATTTGTATTATAAAATTAATCCCCGGCGTTGACTGTAATGATATGTAATTATTTCCAAATTATAGGGTGAATATAACGTGAGGGGTGGGGGGGTCCGATTGAAAAAAAAAAAAAAACACCTCACGTAATTAATGGATGCCCCCTAGGGATCTACGTGTAGACTGAAACAGGGTGAAAACGATTCCTTGTGTGAGTATGAAATTGCACTTAGGCTGTACCCGAGTCCAGTTTATCAGTCTATTCAATTGTTGTCAGATAACAACAACAACAACAACAACAACAACAACAACAACAACAACAACAACAACAACAACAACAACAACAGCAACAATAATAATAAAATCCGTCACCGTGAGTCGATGGCGTAACGTTTATTCACGGACCCCAGCTCCATACCAAAACGTGGAGTCTCCGTATTCCCTTCGAGCATTTTCTTCGAGGTTCGAGTACGGGGGGTAGGTTTTCGCGTAGCTTCGGCCTCGCACCCTCTCGGCAGGGCGGCTCGCTGTCCCGTGAGGTTCACGTGTTCTCCGGCGAGCGTGGGGCATATATCACGCAGTTATTGCGGATGGTACGAAACCAGTCATAATTCTCCAAGAGTTGTTTTGTTTCTGGCGAGCGGCTGCCGCCGAGGCCGAGGATGGGGCCGTCCGAAGAGCGGAAAGAGACGAAGCTTCTTCGGCCTGGTTGCGCGACGGTCAAGCGCAACGGAGGAAGAAGGGGCGCCGACTGCAGAGAGGATGTTTGGCGGCGGAAACAGCGGGATGATAGCGCATTTAACTCACCCCCGCCACGCTCACCTCCATCTTTGTCTTCTTCACCTCCGCTCGTCTCACCCTCGGGGAACGTCTAGCTCTGATCCCGAGAGCGAGCTTCACCCGCGACTCCACCTCCCACGCACCGCCACCCTGTCCAAAGTTACAGATGGGATTGTCGGGGAGCACTTAGTCTTCGCTTACAAAATGACGCCGGTGTTCCATCCGTCGCAGGACTCCGATATCCTGACGACAGGGAGCGACCTACGCTTACACGCATGCAGAAGCAGGTGTACGTGTGTGTAAGATTAGAGAGTGAACTTTGTTGACACATTTCAAATGCTGCAGGTAAATCTGGTGCAAGCCAAGGTGTTGAAAAATTAGAGGGTTTTTGTGAAGAGCTCTTGTCTTGGATATAGAGAAAACTCTCAATCTGTGAACATGCGCTGGGTTATAGATCCCACCGTGCATAGGAGATTGAAAAATTAGATACAACGTTGAGAATACTGTACCTGCTTTCTTACTCCACATGTTTTATCTATTATATTTTCGCCGAATTTTCTCTGTATACCATCAAGGGTACGCAATTTTGTGAAATCGCTTCCTGCGAGATTATGATGGGCTGGCTAGTCAGGTCTCCATACTGCATTTTAACGACGTACGGTACCCTCGATGGTTAACAAAGATTAAATTACGCCTGCTGTGCAGCCGCGGTACGCGCAAGGCTTCGTCATTACCAATTCGACTTCATCAGCAGTACAAATTGTAGATAAATTTTATTTATGTAAACTGTGTAGAAATTATGATGAACGCAGCGAACACAACCGTGGTGGATTGTATGCGTTTGCGTACGCGCGCATGTGTCTATGGCAAAATACTTGAAACTTCCCGTTTTTAGAACGGACGAATGACCACCCACCGAGTATGACCCTCCATATGCATGGCGCCAGTAAGTCTGTATGAGCATGACGGAGCTTTTATACATGGGATTCGAACCGAGATTATATCTTTGCGCACGCACCTAGTTTGCACCGCGAACAGCGCCATAAATAGCATCGAATCGACACCGTGAAATGTGTTCAAGAAATAATTAATGTGCAACCGCGTGTTCGCTCATTTGTACTCATATTTACGTACAAGCGTGATTATTGTATACACCTGAATATGACTCTTGCAGTAATCAGTATCGTCTTTTGATACCCTAATTGTATTTACAACTTCAAAAACGGGCTTCAAGTGTCTTGATTAGTATTACATATACCTCTTCACTGATACATGTTTAAAGAAAATGATAGACTCAAAGAACACAACAGGAACAAAGTATACTGATACGCCTGGCTAAATTTGTATTTATAGCAGGCACTAAGGTTAGCTCACACTTTGCATTTTAGAAAATTATACAAAAGTCTAAAATCGATTGAAAACTGCAGACATGTGTTCAAAATAACAAAGCGTCGAAATTTGAAGACCATGCAGCTGTGAAGTACACAAACACGGGGTGTAGCTGTACCCGTAGCTTGCAACTGTACTATGAAGAACAGTTTCTCACAATCAGATGCGAAACGAAAGATACATCTGAATGACGAATTTTCAAAGAGGATGACACAGTCAGTCTTTATCAGTCGAGAAAAATGTCACTTATTCTGACTCTTGTCAAACCCTATGCATCTGCAATTATGCATGTAGTAATGTAATTACTGGAAAATATTTCTTGATACTATTGTTGCGTAAAACAGAACTTTGTTCAGATAATTGTATTCGGTATTGCGCGTAGAATTTCGCTGGCTGCGATATTTTCACATCAGTGATGCGTAGGCTTTGATAATAGTGAAAATAAGTGTCATGTAACGTAAGTCGCATCGGTAAAGATTTACTACAGCGTTCTCTTAACGTAGAAACTTGTCATGAAGCGTACCTTTCGATCGCAGGTTATGAAAAGCGAAACCCCACTAAATGAACAAATTTATCCTCTACTTTTTATATTTATAGGTAATAGAAATTGATGTACCCGTGAAAGATTTTTACTTAGTATACGTAGAACAAGGCCGGCACTCACGCGCCATACCGCCTCCTTACTGATAAGCGTTTCTTGAACTGGTTATCAAGGATTTAGCAACACGGTGATCGGTTGAGCGACGGATATCTATCGTGCTTTGTCCGTGTTCCTCTTTTTCGTCCTCAGCTCCTCCACTTCGCTCCACTCCAATCCTCTCCGACCACGACCACGACCACCTCCTCCACTCCCCCCCCCTCTGGATCAACATCTTTTCCTTCTCCTGCTGCTCCTCGCCCCCTCCCTCCATCTCTTCCATCAGCTTCTCCTCTGGATCGTCCTTCCAGAACCGGCAACCGAGCAAGCAGTTTTCTTGGACGGCACTCGAGGACGCTTTTTTGCCGTTTGGTAACCAGGTTCGTTGATATGCGGGAAGCGTACCTTGCTCGCACGGGATCTCGTAATCATAAGTAACTACGCGAGTAAGTACTAAGCGTATATATATATATATATACATGATCGTAACAAAGTATTGAGCAAGGGATTTTCCTATTGGCTACGGCAAATATGTATGTATATACCCACCGCGCGATTTACCATCGTTAAAAACTGGTTATTATACCTCACATTAGGTATAACAATGCGACGAAGACCGCGGCAAGCGTCTGGGGCTGAATTGAAAGAAAAAAATGCAGATCATTCAATAAATACAATTTCAAAAATTCAATCATACCTATATGACAGCACAAGTTTTCATTCTCGATGGAATGCATGACCATGCCAGGAATTATTCTTCTTATCAAAACTCTTCAACACTGCCGCAGGCGTCTGTGAAGCCGCTCGCGATACTTCAGGTTCGTGAACAGTGAAATCAAAATAATTGGGCAATGTAAAAACTTGCAGCACACGAGAATGATGCAGATATAACGCACGCGTGATTATACCTTCACAAGTATTTAGATATGATCGTAAGGTGTCCGCTTATCGATTCGAGTAATATCAGAATCGGTAAATAAGTACCGAATTAGATATGCACTTCGTCTAGATTACGGGGAAAAACTGCGATAACGAACTTGATAATCATCCGACTTTTCAAAGGCGTGAACCGAGAGTCTGGTTGGATCGTTTCATTTGCCGCATTCGTTACTCTTCTATTATTCTCTGTAAGTCATAAGTATTATAAACAATTTATATCGAAGGTGAGTAATGCAGCGCGACAAATCACACCGAAAAGTTGATTTGGCAATAGATTTGTCAAGCCACTCAGTGATACGCAAAATTGAAATTCTGTGGCATACCAAGTGATTGGTCCGCGTCTTCCTGCTGCTGTGAAATTTCGTATCTAGATACGGTTCGTGTTAAAATCTCTAGCTCCCAGGAGTCGTAATCGTCGAATCGGGTCGAGCTATGAACAATGATTTCAATGCGGTGGGCGAAAGTTGGAAATGCTCGAGGTTGTTCGTATAAACAACAGATTTACCGACAAGAGTTCATCGCCTGGCTCGTTCATCAACGCTCGTTTGCATCGCATTGCTCAATTATCAAACGAGTTATCTCTTATTCGCATTCTCCGCTCATATTTCTTTTCTATCATAATAATTTCTCTACCGCTTTCATTATTATTATATAGCATGTGAGTAGGTTTTAAGTATATGTCTAGCTATCCGCGAGCAGGTGGGCTACTCAGATAAGATCACGTTGTGATAATTCTTCCGCCTTTCGTTAATATGTAACGACGAAACCTGGCTTGGGGTAATTATTTATTTTCGTAATTACACGAATACATCGTTACTCACCCAGTATGCGTAACTTGGCGTTTACAGGCATCCGAATACGCACGTAATTGTGAAGGAATCAATCCTAGGTTTTTGACAAACTTGATACGTACAATGTTAAAAATATACTTTTGTTCTGTACCGATTTATAGCTAACTAACTGCATTTCTACTCAATTCTTTCAATTTTTAATATTTAAACGTTTCATACAATGGATAACGGAGGTATAAGTAAACAGATCTTGGAAAGATAATTAAAGTCTCGGTTGGTTTAACATTATCATCGCTTTAATCGCATCTGCAGCTCTTTGCATAGGTAATTATAACTGCTCTGAATAATCACACGGATGTTTTATATACCGCGAACTTGGAATGCCTTACCAATTAACTAAACGGCAACGAACCGACGATCTTGAGAGTCATGCGCGATCGCGATATGGAGTATTAATGCGATGCGCCTGATTCTCTGGCTTTTAATTATACTGACCTATACAGGTGCACTAAACTTCTGGTCATGGTCTTTTCACCTACCCAGGACAACCATTTTACTCGGGGCTTCGGCTCCATTTTTCCCGTAGGCATAACACTTGGCGCAAAGCCTCTTTATCTTCTTGCCCTCACTTACGTTTTACCCCTGTTGATGCTGACAGACACGGAATTGTCTCTATCCTCCTGTAACGGGTGGCGTGGAACTTTCGTCAGTTTTCTGCTTGGAAGATGGATGGGTGAATATAGAAGATAAAGAAGAAAACGAAGATATAGAAGGAAAGGCGAAGAGGGGTGCTCACATTACAGACACGGTACCTCGGATATATATTTGAAATACCTCGGCGTGATGCATGATTTCACAGAAATGTGCTGCGGGAGGCTGGTCATAACGCTGGGTAACAACAACGCCATGCTGGTTTACCTGGAGTACGTACGTTGGTCGTACCTCGTGTGGGAAACCTGGGTAATCTACCAACCCGATGCATTATGTATTTATGGCTGAGCTTAGTTGGGAATTACTCTCTTGGCGTAATGATTTCTAGCGAATAGTACCTCGGGAATGTTACACATGTACCTACGTCTGATTTATTATTAATGGCAGCCATTTTCTTCAACATTATGTCTCTTTACACTTTCTGCGCAAATACGATGGTTCATCTTTCTGTCTCGAAGGAACTTCTTGAGGCAATGGCTACCCTTAGCCATTCAAAATTTTACCAGAAAAAAACGAATAGAAAGTTGCAGCCTAATTCCTTACTCAGCAATTTCATTCAAGGAGAATAATGCTAGTTCACTTCGGAAGGTCCTAATTATTCTTTATATAAGTTACCGCGTTGGCTTTCTAAATCATAGTTTAGCGAGTTGGGCACCAGCATCGTGATTACACCCACAGGCCATATCACACGCGCGTTATACGTTATACTATTAAAATGCATACGATTATATTTCGAATTCATGTATACGATCTAATATACTATACGTGATACAGATACCAGAATGGTTTCTGACTTCGAGCTGATGTTTTCTACCGATGGCACAACTTTGACACATGGACAAATTACACACAGAGTCGGTCATTCATTTGAAACCGTTATTCATCCAAGATTCATGGAGGATTGTTGAGAGTGTTGTAAGATGAGTGCCTCGAAGACTATTGTCTACTCAACGTAAGAATATGCCTTGATAGCATGATGTGGCTTCAAAACGCAAAGTGCGCAAACCCCGAAGCGCGGGTTTTTTCTCCACCATGGTTCCGTTTCTCCTTTTAGGATCTCTCGAGGATCCCTTCCCTTTCCTCTCACCCTTGTCCCCGGTAGACGGCGATGCTGGGTAATAAGCAGTTCGTTCCTTGCGGAACAATTCGATTAATTCAAGAGAGGTCCGTTCGGAGACTGATGGAACCGCAACTTCGAGGCCGGCTGCTCGGCGTTGCCGAGCATTACCGGCGCGTATAGGTAATGACAGTGTTTGGTCCCATTGCCCGAACGTGACTTCGATACGGTGATCATGCCTCGACGACGGGCTAGGTTGGTATAAGGCACCCGCCACGAAACGAATATATTTACCTGCGGATCCTCGTTTCACAGCTACGCTCTCTCTATCCTCGGCATCTTTTCACACGAGCAGAAGTCCTACGCACCTGCCTTGGTTAGGTACATACGCGTAGGTCCATACATGCGTCTACACAATAACGGCGTCAATTCAGGCTTCTGCAAAAGCGTAACGGAGGTCACTCTTACCACCTCTGTTCTCTTTTCACCTCGATTTGACTTCTGGTTATTTTAGTTTTTCAACAGTAAGAAACGCCTTGACATTCAGCCTATTGGTAATTGCGATCCTACGGTCATCGCACATAATATCAATATATTGGCAGCAAGTAACCCAGATATCGTTATAAAATGTGGACTAGACGAATAGCAACAGTCACTTGAATGAGAATATGAAGATGTGAAATCATCTTTTTGGTAATCGTCTGCATGTTACGCTTACACTCAAGGAAGTAGGCCTCTTTGAGTAGGGGGGATGTCAGGCTGAAGGGGGTTCCTGTAATCCGAGAATGTTTCTCATCTCCTTTTTCTTCTCGCTCTCGTTCTTCCGCTTTATCTGCCTCTCCTACTCCTCTTTCTCCAGGATGAAATCGTCCGCGTGTGATCTCTGGCAGTTCAAACCGTGCGACGCGATGCCCATCCCCCAGTTTCTTTGACAAAGCCGACATCCCTGAGAACGACGTCAACGACCCATGCTAAGGCATGGGGTACATGCCAGAATCAAAAAACAAACGTATGGGTAAATAACAGTTGGTGAAAGCGATTAGGTACCGAAACTTGGTAGAAATAGAAGACAACTATTGCTTGAAGAAATCAATCCCGGATCTTCCGAACACATTTGTCAATGGTCAAGGTTTAAAGATTCAAACAGTGTTCAAATTGGGCGTTGCGTATAAATGAAGAGGTAGAAAAATCTTATAACCGTACAAAGTCCACCTTCTTCGGTCCAAACAAAATGATCCTTTGTCTCTTGGTATTAACAAGTACAACAGCAACGACTCCTAAAATTATACCCAAGTAGGTATACTTAGTATAGAAACACGAGTATATCACATTGCACACCTTGTGCCGTATCTGTTGATTCACAATCAACGTTGGCTCTCAGCGATTGCACGACTTTAAATCAGGTTGAAGCGGCCGATTGGTATTGACACCGGTGATTAAAGTCTCGCACTGCGTTTGTAGCTTGACCGTATGATGAGGGTGAAGAGAAGAGTTGTTTGCTCGGTGCAGAGCACGTGAGTATAAGCTAGTCATGCGGTCGCAAAGCTGTAATTTAATTGATCATATTTAAATACAACTTTTTAATGTCTGTCTTCCCAGCTGGAATTAGCGTCAAGCCTCAGGGGCCCCCGGTGTTGTAGCGCTGGCAATAGTGGCGATGATGGCTGCTGGGAACCCATCCAAGTCCGGTGGGCCTCTTATCGATAGGGCCGGAACGTTATTTCATCTTGAAACTCAGCACTCTCCGAGTGATTAATCGGATCCCTCGAGAAACTCTTTAACTTTAGCTCGAAGCTGCAGATGCTCAAAGTATCTCGTCCCCACTTGCCAGCCCGCCGACTTACAGTTTTGTGAAACGTGCTCGCTTGATTGCCGTCGAGAACAAACAGATATCTGCGCTGCGATCCTTCTCTTCATTGGACTGCCAATTTGTATATTTTCAGCGAAATTATTTGAAATACAAGACGTAGGGAATCGGGGAAATTCAGGAACGTTTGGAATGAAAATTTTTCCAAAATTTCAATCTTGTCTTGACTTATTAACAAGTATCATTTTCATAAATGGTCTTTTTTGGTTTTAAATTAAATCAGGTTATTGAGCTTTGCAATCAGAACTCAGAATTGGCGGAATCGATCGCAGTTGAAAATGTAGTGAACTATCCATGTCCAGTCCCTGTTTAAAAAGATTACGGGTGACATTGAATCAAATGTATTTGGAGTACGGACATATAAATTTCCAAATGTTTTAATGTATTGTATGTTTTTCTGAACTTGTTGACTTAATTTCATATACATTTAGTTAGATCGTATCGTATCATACATATGCATAGTATTATCATGCTTGCACTGGCAGATGTAGCTAATAAGAAGCCAAGTGGTTAAAGTATTATTGAACACTGCCTTCTTAAAGTTTCGCGGCTTACGTTAGTTACGCCTATGGCGCTATCATAAGAGCTTATAAAGACTGACGTGAACAAGACTTGGAAGGACAAATTGATTAAATGTAAGACGTTGGAAACTTATAGTTATAATTTACCTTCGTGGTTATTGTAATTATCTATAATTTGTCGGTATTATTTTATCGAAATTTTTTTCGAAATCGATAATACATAACAGAAGTCATGGTAATTTCCCATTTTATCATTTCGTACTCGTTGACAAAATTAGTTGATGATTCATCGGTTATCATTCAAAGTAAACAATATTCAAAGTATGGCGACATCGTAACGATTTCTACCTCGTTCTGAAACGGTTAAACTTATAACAGTGGAAATAATTCCTCGATGGCTGGGAAAGATGAGGGATCAACTTCAAGGCCAGATGTGTTTTCTTGCGATAGTGTCGGTAGATGAAAGTAACGGATGGAGACGAAAACTACTACAAAAGTAATACCTTTAGCATCGACGAATCAGATAAGGAAACGAGGAATGGGAAAGGAAAGCGTTTACTAGACACAGTAGTAGTAGTAGTAGTTGTTGTAGTGGAGCAGAGAATATGCAGGAAAGAAAGGATGGAGAGTTCCGAAAAATTATTTGCAAATATACCTATAAATGTATGTAAACATACAAGTTGGAAAACGTAAACGATTTTAAATGTAACATTTGAAATTGTGAATGTATTTTTAAACTACAGGTTTCGTTAAAAGTCACGCCAAATGCTGATCAAAGGAAATGATACAACAGTATCGAAATCGTAGTATAAAACTGCAAAGTTGTAAGCCTCGATTTATCATACCTGAATGCAACCTCATTTTATTTTGCTGTAGTAACCCTTCTTGCGTCTACAAGCAGTTGCACACATTAATTATTTTCGAGCAGGTTTCAATCGGATTTTCTTGAAATATGTCGTACATTATTGGTGATTTCGTACCTACAAGCTAGCCATTTTTGTTAGCTTAGAGATGATAATGAGGTGCCGCATGCAATGGCATGAACCTGAATTTGGTTTCAACAGCCACGGTTCATGATCCGTCGTAAGAACTGCAAACTCTGCTATACCGTGTTCACGGAGTGCCTCGGCATTCAGATTCATACCGGTCTTATTACTCAGGATAATCTGAGGTATATTATATAAGTGGAAGGGATCGGAGTCTTGATTTAGCCTTAATTAGAACAGGCTTTGCCTCACCTCAGCTTACCGTGCTTCGAGAGAGTGAGAGAGAAAGATAGAGAGAGAGAGAGAGAGAGCAAGCGGGCCGGGGGGGGGGGGGGTAGGGGGGAAGATACCGAATGAGTTTTGTTCAGAGTGTAATCACGCGAGGTCCATTGCGGTGCTTGGACTTCGGTTTCATTGTTCGCGAGTAGTGAATCTGCTTGGTTGCAGGTTGCCGCTTAGACTGTCGGTCGGTTGGTCGGTCGCCTCGCAGAGATTCCCGTTTGGAGCAAACAACGCAAAAACTACCGGCTCCGCGCATTGTCCTCAGTTCGCGACGGCAACAGCAGCGGCAGTAGATGCAGCAGCTTCAGTTCCTCGCATGCATACCGCCGCAGGCCGATTTGATTTTTAAATGCAAACAAATCTACATTGTCGCAAAAGCGCCGCCACCCGTCACTCAACCCCTTGACTCTCTTGATCCACTATTCTTCTCTCTTACCCATCGTTCGTCACTGCGGCCTTCGGTATTGGGAACTGGCTCCACGGATTTTTTTCAATCATCGAACCAGCCCAACTCTCCGCTGCAAGACCGACATCTCCCAGTACTAACCGTGGACTCCCAAGTGGCAGTGCCCTCGATGACTCTGCCTTCGTCCTGCCACTACCGTAGATTTCCCTTTGAATCTTAACTTTCTTTTGGATTCAAAAAATGACCCGTCAACAGTGGCCGAAGGTTTATTTTCGAAGCTTATCGCAATAGCAAGAAATCTGAAATTGAACTATCTTCAATTGATCTGCATTCCTTTTACTACTCTGCACTTTCAACAAGAATTCGAACTCTTCGCCCCCCTTTTTTCTTCCTCATCCTCCGTTTATTTCTTAAACTCCGTGTGTGGCGAAAACTTCGCTAGCGGAAAATGGCTGTATTAACGCATCAATCGTGAATACACCTTTGACAGCCAATAGCCGTAGAGTAGAAGCGGAGAATAATTGAAAGAAGACGGTACGATTTAAGACCCGCGGAGCTGGCGGAGCTTGTTTGTCCACCGTCATTATCATCAAGCATTAGGCTATACGTCGCTTATGTCTTCCGATCTTGTAATTGTTCCTCTTCTTTCCTTCCTTTTTACCAGCCTTCCGTACATTCTTTTATACCTTTTGGCTCGTATCATCGGAATGCTTCTTCAGAAGCTGTCTAGTTTTTCGTATACGCCATGCAGCATACATATCGTACCTTGATCTGGCTTCTGGGTTACATTATTTCATTTTTTTCCCCCTCCAATTGTACACAATAAATTTATCTACGATTCTACACGTTTGCTTACGGTTTCTTCTCGCGACTTCAAAGCTACGCTGGCTCTCTAAAGTTATAATATTCTGTGAGCAGGCCATCACTGACTCATTCCTGAATTCACGTAGGAATTTGAGTAATGAAAAATTCAATTTCACTACTGCGACATCTTTGTATGTTCTGATTTTTCAGAAAACAGTATAAGGTATTCAATTAACCTTCAGTCGGTGGTGGTGATCAAGGCGTGTCAGGATCCGTTACCTTTCCGGCACTGCGGTTAAACGGTATCGAAGGGATTCCGTTAGAGTGTCATGCCGGAAATGACAGTGGGTTCGATCGCTGGGATTGAATCCCGTAGACGCCTATACGCGCACCCGTGATTATGGTTCTAGGTTTATGCTTTTTTTCGCAATAGCTAGGTACAGAGTAGGTACCGTGGTACAAATTCCGATTGTTAGACGATTACGATTGAGGTTAGTATAACGCAGGTGGATGTAATTTCGCCCTTAGATTCTCCGCGAGATGTAATTTTCGATAGAAGCTGCGGTGTAATTGCCCCGGGGACACATAACTGCATGCCCGCGACGATGCTCGAGGACTGCAGCTTGTCTTCTTCTGCAGCAGGAGCTGGAGAAGGTGAATCGCGGACGAGGAACCCTCATAACTTATGAAACAAAGCTGAGCGCTGACGAGTAATTGCCTTGGATTAATGAGACGGCATAATTGCACGATAATAGTCGATCGTTTTATTAGGCGCGTCGCCACAGAGCCGCCGACCCGGTACGCCGCCGTACTCCACAGCATTATACGTGCTTCGAAGACGCCCGAGTATGTTTGGCTGTTCAAATATGACGATTGCGGATGTTCAACATCCACGAACGTCGCTTCAACGACTTCGGTATCAATGTTGAAAGTACGAGATCAAATAAGACCGTCAGCGTTCTCAAATCTCATAATGAAAATCCGTTGAGAGTGAGCCAACGAACAGGCTTGCACGATTCTCTGTTACCAAGTATCACGAAGAGTCATTATCCTTGCACTTACGGTATCCGTGCAGTAAAACGTGTGTTTGAAATTGCGATGTGAAAACGCCAACATTGTAAGTCGTCTCAAAATTTCCCAACGATATCACGACGAATGTCAACGGCACTGATACATACGATTTTCATTCATACTTATAAAGCGACATCAATGATATAGTGCACTCCGATTGACGGTGTTGTTGAAATTTTAAAATCAAGACGATCATGTTGAAATTCGAAGTCCGGATTATTGGCGATGCGCCAGCGTAATTCTCTCGTTCTCAATGTGATCGAATGACGTATAATTCATAAAAGTAATATATAAGATACAGACAAGAGCTGTCGTCAGCCGGTGCTCATAAGTAGAAACGAAATTGATGCGTTTCGCACGTTTCAGAAACAACGACGGAATTACTCTGCGAGCCGCGTTCAAATATCATTCAGCCACCTACTACCTGCATCCTACCGACCCACCTGCCCACCTGTAATCGCATCCACTATGTACGTACAGCCAGCGGGGACAGAATGGACGCGGTGACGTCCGCTGACGCTCTTGCGGCGTTTGATCTCACCGCCACTGTCGGCATCTGATTAGCATCCTCTCCCTCCCCCCCCCCCCCTACCTTTGAGGGTGGCTCAAGGAGGGCCGAGGGGAGAGAGTCGCGATGTCACCGCTGACGAGAGCCCGTCTGAGTTATTCTGCTCGGCGACATCATTTAAATGTCCCTTTGCGGAGCAGTTGAGTTTTTAGTCGTCATCTCCGAGAAGGCAAGCAAGCCGTCGCGTCGCAGTGCTTCTCGTTCAGTCTCCTGTATTCTCATCCTTATATTCTTCTCTCTAACCCACGTGGATCGGCGGGGCGTAGGGGGGGAGTTGCAGCTCGCTGAGATTGCGCTGGTATGCGACGAGACGAACCGACGACGGTTGGGTTGCGAATGCTATACAGTTTCAGACCACCGCGAGGGGGCATTTTCCACTTGCGAGGAAAGAACTCCCGGTAGTCCGATCCTCTTTTCATAGAACTGAGAACTGTCGAACGAAGAGTAATTACCTAAGAACACTTTATACGACTGCTTATTATTCAACTGACGTGTATAATTTACTTACAAATTATTTTAAATTGAATTTGAATCCGGATGAACAATTGGCGCGTATAACAAGTTTGTGCAGTGTTTTTATTCTCATTCTTTCTGCTCTGAAATGAAATGAGAAGTTGAAGAAAAAATGAAATCACTTTAGCTTCGAAATATATTCGATACGAAATTTTCAATACTTCAGAATAATATGAAAATGTGCAGCAATTTTTGATACTCAAATGGCTCTCGTGATGTTCGAAAATTGCGAGAACTTGAAGTATTATTCATTAACTTTGCAAGCTTGACGACGAGTAATCGACTGTCGTATTATGTTGTACCACAACAATCAATCAATAATTCAGGCTTCTGTTGAGTCAACGAAGTATTCATATAATTAGCGTATGCAGAGAACTTGATCTTACCAACCACTCGTATTCGTCATACTTACAGTGATATCTCGTTGATCAATCAGTATGCATCAAATGGCATAAATGATTACCTATTTCTGAATATTCATTAGAATTGAAGTTCTCGAGAAGAAATGGTAAATTGAATTAGCGCTCCACACGAGAAAGACTGATTGGAATAACTCACACCTACGAAACGATTTGAATCTGAAGGAAGCGATTGTACACCGAACGCCGATGACAAAGTTCATGTAGAATATGTAGGAGTCGGCTGCACCCCGAACGCTCACTTCTTGCACGAGGGAAGATTGAGACACACGGTGTTGCGAAACTCGAGGTTCGAGAGAGGAACCGAGTTTCGGAGCGTTGAGAGGCCATGAAGACGTACGGACACTCCGCGAGTAGAACGGTCTTCTCCGCACCGTTGAAAGGATGAGCCCCGGCCCATCGGTAAGAAGCGGTACACCGCGAGGACTGCGAGATATCGCGATCACCGTACACCGTACGCTCAGATCTATTTGATACGATAAGCGGATCTTACGACCTGACGCTGTAGCTCCACTGGAGCGGCGAGGTTGATAGCGCGGAGCCACGGCTTACGACCGCGACGCGGCGCTGAGGTCGGTTTTCTCGCAGGCGCGGACAAAGCTCAGTCTTATCGAGAAACGCGTGCACCGTGACGTCGACACCGAACGTCGTGGCTAGACTACTTGCTTACTCGCTGGCTGCCGCACCGTGGCCTCTGCGTAAATTATACAACCGGTGTGTACTTACCCGAAGATTTACAGGCTGACCGGCGATTTCTTTGATTTACTATACCCGATGGAGCCTCGGGACTCTGCGAGCTCAGCGCGATTTGAAATATGCAACAGGATATGACGAGGAGTAAGAAGGGGAATCGCGCGGCGCGAGGATACTCGGGTCTAAACGGTTCATTGCTCTGCAAGTGTATCAGTGAATCGAGGTGAGTAAACGCTTTGCTTGAACTAAATTAAACCTATTGATTCATGCGTACGGCGATCAAGATATTCATTAACTCGCTATTAGCTGCAGGTAATTTACAATCTCCCACCGCCCTACCCTAGTTACTCATGACGATATACCCAGTTGCCAAATGCAAAAGTAGCAAACATTTTTCACGGAATTCGTCACGGTATCATGTTGAATAGTAAACCTCTATTATCTCGAAACTGCTGTTGGTGCTGAAAACTGGTGGTTTCAGGCAATGCTTGCGTCTTGTGACCAAAGCAGTAAATATTGCAACAAGAACTCCATGGTCATAGCAATGACGATGAATATTCTTTTCCAAAGAAGTTGTAGCAGCTTTCAAGACGGGAGACGATCTCGCAATATATTTGACCAGAACCTTGTAATTGTCCTCGTCTAATTGCAAGCCCGTGTTAGTCTAACGATGTTGGAACGTACTAAGAAGTTCTCGAATCACTTACGCTATTCTCGCTAAAATTCCACCTGCGTATCTAATATACGTCTATAGACAGCCGTATGCATGTACAAAGGCCATATTTCGTTTAGTACGACGTGGTACATATCACGGCTGTTCACACGAGATGTCGAACGCAGTATGGTGCCGTGGTAAGTTGGTCTTGTAATACGGCCAGTACGATGGAATCGGAGTGTAAACAAGTGCCAAAACGACGCACAGGAATGTCGGTATAGCGGAGTAAGTTAAGGGGGCACCCCGTTGCGACTAAACGTATGCAACGTGTATACGAACATCAGGTATCAATATTTATCGCTCGTTTGCTGGATCGGCGGCGGGCGCGAAAGGTACAACGTCTCCCGTCGGGGTCAGGGGTCGTCCTTCACCAGCCTCCGTCTCCGGCTCGAAGACACCTCTGCAATCGCGATTCACGCCGGGGTCCCGCATCCCTTTGGCTATCAGTCTCTTCGGCCCACCGACAGACGGACCCCGGCTGCTGGCTGCTGGCTGCTGGCTTCGCCGAACGGCGAACGGCGAACGATGGCAGTGGCGTAACGACTCTGCGGATCATTAGTTACTGCGGAACTACCAAAACCAATGCAATTATCGGCTGCGAAATTTATTCCTTTAATCTCAGCCGACCAGCACCCTACCATCCCGGCTTCCTCAAGATTGCCAATGGCTCACCACAGCCTTCGACAACCTCACCATCGACATCAGGCCAAGAGAACCCGTCCTCGATATAGCCGTTGTCGCCGCAACCGGAATACAACCGCCACCACAGTACAGATGCAACTAATTCTTTCCGCCCCCAATCATTCCACCAATCCGACCAATTCCCGGACCTTAACACCGCTGGTATACCTTATACGCGCGGATATATGGATACTTGGCTCTTTTACGGCTTCTACTTACTTCACGAAGGCAGGAGGTTCTGGCTGTACTGAGTATCTCTAGGATTTGAAAATAAAACATTACCTCACTGTACCCTCATTTTGTCGGTGATTGCGACTCCGATATTTTTCTAATTACAATGAATATTATACATGCAAGGCGTATATTAAAACGTCAACCGCAGTAGAGTGTACGAAGCAAAATACTTGATAAAGAAAAAATCATGCAGTGTATCACAAAG
Organism: Neodiprion pinetum; assembly: GCF_021155775.2. Classification (NCBI taxonomy): domain Eukaryota; kingdom Metazoa; phylum Arthropoda; class Insecta; order Hymenoptera; family Diprionidae; genus Neodiprion; species Neodiprion pinetum. The sequence continues at coordinate 43,777,945 of NC_060234.1, forward strand.
GCATTGGTATCGTCGACACGATGTTTGCGGTGAATTTTTAATTTCAACAACTGATTTCAAACCGCAAATTTCCTAATATTTCTCTGTATATCTAGTAAAAATATCTGTATCATAAAAAACGATTGATCTAGGCAACGATCGTTTTTCAAATGGCAGTTTTTAAAGCACACTGCGAGTGGTCTCATTCTCCGATTCTACACTTGCATTATAAATTTACCGACAGTATACATATATATGTATAGGTATGCACGGGTACCGTGTAACCGAGAAGTTGTTTTCACATATTTGTGAACAACCCAAATTTTAATCTTACCGTAGGAAAAGTACTTCCCGCTTTCTCTACCTTCCGATGATGGTTCAGATTTTTCGTTACCTTGTATACTTTCAGAATGAAGAAATCACTGCGACTGGTCTGCGCTCTGGCTAACCGTATGCCGAAGGGGATGCTGGAGGATGATTGTAGAGAGAGAAATATTATATTTCGTGAAGCGTCGCATCTCGGCTCAATCAAGCAGATCCTGAAGGCAGTAGAGGCGAGTAGAATCAGCAAAGATGAAGATATTAGTTGACGGTGTACGGCGTGCGATGCACAGGGTGCTAAGGACTCGAGGCTCCGAGTTCTTCTGCTCCCCCAGGGACTCATTGTCCGACCTAATAATCGCAACTTTTAATTGAATTTCGCAGCCCGCTGTCGAACCTAGAGTCAACTTGGGTATCTGATTGCGAGTCTGGCCGTGCTCCCGCACAATCCCTGAAGCACATGCTTCGGTGTACTATGTTCACGGGAAACTAAAGACAGAAAAACAAGTTCAATTTAATTTACCGTGACAACAATCAGAAATATTTTAATTCAGACTCATTCCAAATGGTGAGAAAAATTTACATACATTTCTTTTACAGTCTCGCAGTTGTGTATCAGCACATGACATTTTTTCTGGAGCAGCTTCAGAAAAGTCTTCCCCTCATTGTTAACATCAATTATTCATACACGTACATTCTGATTCTTCGTATGTAACAGTCATTCAAAGCCGCATTCAAGATTGCAACGTACATACCTGCGGAGTATAACAATATCGAACCCTCGGGAATTGGGTCGCCATCTACATAACGCTTCGACTTCAATGAACAGAGTGACCAGAGTGATAATCTTATGAAAAATCGGAAATTACGTTTCCGATTGCTACCAACCCTGCGAAAAGTGTGATCGTTTCGAGTATATAGACGTAGCCACTGTTGTCACGGTTTGTACATCGTTTCCGTTTCCGCTTTTCAAGGGTCTATCATCGATTATTATCATGGTGCATCGGTATTTCTGTTTCTTTTCTCGACCGGAGCGACGCGACGCGACGGTAGTGAGGTTAAAGGAGAGTCAAATGGTTTATTCAATCTCGGTTCCAAGTATAACCGTTGATCTGTGGCTAGATGGGCGGGAGGGGTATAAAGCGACAAGCAACGACCATACAGGTTAAATATGGCCAAAGGGAGGGAACAGAATGTCTTGCCGATAGACATTAATTACAATACACGATTGGCTTAATTGCATTCTTTATGTGGCTGCTGTGCCAGCTCCATTAAGGTAATTTCTTTGCCCACCAAGCGCATGGCACAGGGCATACAGGAATGGATTTTGTAATCGATCCGGTTCATTCAGATTCAATGCCCATTATTACGATATTATACGTTGAGCGAGGTCATGTTTGCCAAAGAATCCAAAGAACCTTATATCTCGCCTGCAATATCGAGCTGGTACTCAACTACCTTGTACCTGCGCTAACAGCTCGCGCTACGTCACCCCTTCGCAGAAGAGAGCCTTTCAACGAATGCCTTCGCAGGCATATACGGTATACCTATACTACCCACATTCTGTACCTGCGTACGTACTATCTACGCCGCGTTCTACGTAATAACCGTGCGGAGGTGCGAGGGTGCGAGGATCGTATCTCTGTCTTTCTTTTCACGCAACAGGTATTCCTATCCTCTGTTCGCCATTCCGCTAGTGATGATCACGAATTATTACCTGCACGAATCGCACGAATTTCGTATTAGCCCATGTCACCGCAAGTCCGATCAATCTGTTCATTCATGTTCTCCTGGCCCAATCTAGCACCGTTATAAAATTTATTCCAAAGTATGAAAAATGATCGTAGGCTCGAGACATCGGGGCAACTTTGAGCAGAGTATCTGACTACGAACAATTACTCCACGATGGACAGCGCAATTATCACAACGCTGTATTTCAAGTCAAATTCTAATGGCAATGAAATTGTCGTTCTTGCGCGGAAGTTGGGTACAGCTATGTAGGTTGCATTGATTTTCAAGAACTGTCTAAGATGGTTGGTGTGGTGCTCGCAGGATGGCGCTGCGAGTGTCTTGAATACTTTGTTATGCTCGCTTGAAGATGTCCCGACGACGCGACGCCTTCGCCTGCGGGCACCGGTATACTTAAGAGGCTCCCTGCAAAACGATGCACGGAAAGGTGAATGAGGAGAGACGGAGAGAGTAGAGCCGAAGTACATTCCGCTTTGAACGGGTGCGTGCCGCGGATGACTGCGGCGTGACACCGTGACGTCATATCCGGCATAACGCGTGACGGCTAGGTAGGTGGCCTTCCCTCTTTCGATCTCTACGTATTTTTCTCTCTCTTTTCACTTTTACTGCATATGCATTTCGACTGAAATCAGCCTTCGATCTTCTTGATTCTTAGTTCATTGCGTTTGGAAATCACAGATGAGTACAATGTTGAGGGAATACATGGATTGGATGGGTATCTTGTTGAGTAAAGCGGTTTTGTACCCTTATCTTATACTACAGAATCAATTGCTGGTCTTGAGGTTGACGCCTGGACACCGACGGAGAGGGAAAGGCTGGAAATTAAATTGACGCTTCAGGTTTTCGTATTGTGTTTTTCGTCTCAATCTTAACGAAAATGCTGAATATTGTGCACATTTCCAACACCTTCTACTGTTTACAGTCACTACGAAAAAGCACGTACCGATGGATCTTAGAGACCTTGTTATATACCAAGCGGATAACAAACGACTGGCATGGCGAGACAAGGTGGAAGACATGTCAGTTTATGGTAGTTAGTTTATTGCTCAATGTATTTTATGAATCGTAAAGATCATCACAGAATCGAGTACGATACTCGGACTCATGTCCAACAACGGACCATTATCGATATCGTCCGGAAATGCAGGGTCCAAAAGTTTGCCTTCCGACTTGACGAAGCCTATAATTAATTATCTGCCGTTACTCAACATGCCACGTAACTGAAAAACCTTAGGTGTGGTCAATGTAAAAATTGTTTTGTGACCACTATCTACTTCTTGTTAATCGTTATTATTGGAAAATCGTCAGGACGGTAATAAAAACAATGAAATATGTGTGAACTAGTTATGGACAACTAGGGTATTCGGTCTAACTGTAAAAGCGGAATGAGTCATTAGCAAGCGTGTTATCCTTAATCCTAAGTTAATTACAGAGCAAATTATTAGAGCCACTGTGCGGAAATGTAATGAATAATTACCATGTAATTTATATCCCTCGGTTGTTTTGCTCGATCCCTTCATTTCTTGCTCGGGACAAAAATCACCCTGCCGAGTGGTGCATGCTTTGCGCGTAATGAATAAACATGTAGTACGTAGACGATACTGTAGCATGGCAGAATTTACTCAATTATATTAGAATATTATATTCAACTAATCAACGAATCGATCAATAATGCGGGATAAAACCGTATTCTATATTCTATTTTACAGATCTTTCAATCATCAGTTTTGGCGAGAATGCTGGGGAGGGGCGGGGGGGGGGGGGGAGGTACAGCTTGGACGGTCTAAGATCATACCTATTTTTAGAAGTTTTTTTTAAAGAAAATGAAAACACTTTGAGCAACTTTAGTTTGTGGACTTTATTATTCATAGTTCATAAAACATTTTACAATGTTTTCCTTGAAACTAATGACAAAGTAGTGCCATAGCGCATATAAGTAGCGAACGGCCACATTTTCAATCCAGTGGCGCAGATTCCTCGGTCAATTTTTATACGATTGACTTGAAATTTTGACACGATCTTTGAAACTTACTTATCGATTTGAGCTCGTGGCTAGATTTTTGAATTTCAATCTCAACATTTTTTTATAAAATTTTTTCAATCATTTTTGGTCAAAAAATGAAATTTTTTATTCCTAATCGTATATTTGTGACATTTTTTTTCAACTTTTGGGCTACGAGGTCGAGCCCGAAAAAACGTTTGCAGCTCAAAAAATGTCCCCATCTGTTACAGATTGGACAGTGATATCAGGAGATGCGCCACCGCTAAAGCCCTCGACTTCGGAGTTGTTCGCTACTTGCATGCGCCATGTCGCCATTTTGTTAATAATTTGAATGAAAAAATTCAAAAGTGTTCTTGTAACTATAAATAACAAACTCAAATTATTTCGAGTATTTTCATTTTCTTAAAAAAAAAAATCTAAAAATATTATAAACTCCTATAATATTTGGTTTGTAGCATATCACTCAAGTAATTGAAAGTTAATGAATGTTAATGTTATGATATATAATATTTTATCTCAATATAACGTCAGTACATAAGCCCTTATAAATTAAAATAAGGCGAACACAGATACGAATTATTTATTTATTTATCTGAAAACAGATTCATTCTAATTTCTATACATCATGTGTCAAAATACGCTTAAAATAGTACGAACCCATTAATATCCAACATAATTGCACTATTCGTTATCTATGTATTTTATTCCTTTATCCTGTTTCATTGTTGTTGAAGAAATTAATATTCGATTGATATCGTATATAAATGTAACCATCTGACTTGTCTTGCCAATTTATTGCTTCAATTTCTTCATCCGAACTAAGATAGTTGTAATATCCTTGATTAAGTTCCAACGCCCTGGAAAGGATATCTGCTCTCGGCACTTATATTGACACTTCGTTCGTTTAAAAAAAATTATTGCCACCGACAATTGACATTCAAAATTAGAAATATAATGTTGCACGTTGGTCGGAGTGTCATACTACTGGTGCCAGGAATATTTGCTTGTATTTGGCAGACCCTAAACGTGCTCGTAACACATAGCGTGGTCTAAAAATGAGGAATGAAGTCCAGATTTGCATTTTAATTCTATGGACATCACAGTTTTTCCCGCCAATCGAAATAGCGATGCGGTGATTTAAGGATCGATAGCAATCCAATGTACGGCATGCAAGACCGACGGCGGTCCGCGTACATCAAGGTGTAGGTATATTTTGCACGCGAGTCACGATGACGGGATTTAATCTACCAGTAGCGACGATTTCCATGATTTATCAACTCCGAGTTGGTGTAATTATTCTCGGGGAATCGGTGCAGAGTACTGGAGTATAGCTGCAGTTAGGATATGGCAAGTCGTTGGCTGGTGCACGCACGAGATACTCGAATAGTGGGAGCCCCGACGGATTTACAGACTCCGATCAGAGGGAACGACGAAGGCTGTACATAGACGCATATAAACTGTGCAAATGTGTAGAGGGTATGCACCATCTAAGCAACGGACACCGTGGGAACTGGAACTTGGAAGTTGGCACCGCGTCGGGAATAACCGGCCTTCTGCTAGGAAACCGTAAAGAAAAATCTAACCGTCGTTATGCCGCGGTAAGAGAGAGAGAGAGAGAGAAAGAGACACTCTTAATAATAAGATAAAACAAACGTAGATGGATGGCATCAGACTTGAACTGCATACGAATTGCCGATTAATATGTCACAATTTTATAAATGTTACCTGGAATCGAATTCTTTCGAAACCTAGAGTCTTCCTGGATATTTCACACGTTCTGGGGTTGAACTTTCGTGGAGGAAATTATTGAGGTAGAATCTTGATATCGTAGGTGAGTTGTCCCACTGTTTCTTAGAGATTTTACAAATTTCATGCTACAGAAATGGGTCCGAATGTTTTTTCCAAATTTTCCATTATATCAATCAAAATTTTTCCACGCCACTTTCACAAGCTTGCTAAATCATGATTCTCGTTGGTATCCTGCGTTTTTTTTCTGGATTTTCAATTTTACAAGTTTGAGGCAGTTCTTGGATACGTTTCGTGAATATTTCACGATTGCTACGCAATTGTTCCGACGTATGATGCATGATGTTTAACAGATTCGAGCAATTTCCTCGAATGTTTAAATGGAGTTGATCGGACTGAATTCGCTTGGTCACACACAGATTTCTGGAGCTGTTTTAATTTTGATATTTCCGGGTAAGTTACAAGTAGTAAAATGCAGGTTGGAATATGTCAGTAGCTTCCGGCGAAAATTTGATGTGATAAGATTAGAAACCAACTAGAAAAGAATACTGAAGACATTGGTGAATAATTTGAAGTGTTGACAAACATTTTTTCAGCCAATTTCAGCTCAGCTTACATTTAAAAGTTGTACATTTATCGTAATAAGTACGAGGTGTGCGTCTCTCGGACGGGATGACTTTTTGATCGGCCATTGCATATTTTGTAAGAAAGCTGCGAAGCTCGAACAGCCCCTGTTCCGTTGCAGCGGGGAATGCGGAAGACGATAGGTCGTCATCGCGGGTGGCGGGGATGAGAAAACGTCGGGGGCGCCGGCGCTCGATCTGCATACGCGTCGCGACGCCGCCGCGCCGCGCGCGCCTCCGGCCAACTCCTGTGCCTGCAGCAGCTAGGTAGGTATACAGCCGCGGGGTTGGGTGAAAGGCATACATACATACAAGTATACATATCCTACGTAAATCGTCGGCGAACAGGGGGTGCGACGATGTTATCGACCAATCCAGCCCTCCCGGCTGACCTGCGTACATCAGCGTGGCGCCACCCCTGGACCACCCACCCCCATCCACCCCCTCACCTCTAACCATCCACTCGCCCCCGCCATATTGTAAAATATGGATCGCGGAGGTGCACTCCCACCCCTTACCCCGGCGACCAGCGGCAGAAGGGCGTTTCTACCCTCGACGCGCCGCGTTGCAGTAAAATACTCGAGGACAAACCTCCGATGCTCCAAGAATTCGTCCTGACGTTTAGTTTCCATTTTTTCCTTCTTTAAATAACGTCTTCTCTCAAAACGAATCCTTTGACGCAAGCTGGACTCGTCATTAGCGCCAGGTACGCGCTGCCGTGGAGCGAAAATTCGAGTCCAAGCTCGGCGACGCTCTCAGACCGTCAAGTGTGACTTACGACTTTTCGATTCGAGGGAATCGGCGGATGGCTTGCGGAAAGTCGAGGGTCTGGTGAGGGTGTCGGGTGAAAGAGGCAGGAATATTCAGCGTCACGGCGCCATCTTGATAAGAGTTACGAGGCGTGGCTCGCGAGATATATTTCATAAGGAGCACCCCGCGCTACTTGCTGCCAGCTCCCCAATGCCCAAGATAAATTCGTGCACCGCGGCAAAACTTTCATAATATCGAACAAGGTGGAATATACGTTATACCTACCTTGGTGTGTACCTACGCCCGTTACTCGCTCGACGTAGCTTATTACAGGGCGAAATATTCCGGTCACAACGGTCGTACTTCATAACATTTATAATACTTACTCTGTTGTAAATTCAAGAATCCGGATCTAGACACTCTTAATACTCGAAGAGGAAAATTCTCACCGAAATCAGATATATCCTTTGGCTCTTAATCGTCTAGGACAAAAGACTCGAAGAAGAAATCTTAATAAATCAACAGTTGTCTAATTCTTTCATGCAGTTGAATAAGCCCAAGTTTCATGCGAAGCTACATATTTATGGATTATCCGTACTTGCATAGAATGGTGATCGATCAGGTTTAACTCAGCCCTTCGTGTCGCAAACAGTCTAAACTAATCTTTTGCATAGTAGTCAACGGCGCAGACAGGCCGGTAAGTATCGAAAAACTTCTCTGTACTCGTTTTACTTCTTCTGCATGCATTAGTTTACCTCTTGTATATCAACAATTTTTTTTGATTCTATACTTTCCAGAACGAGTGAAATGATTGTATGAAAGTCACCTTATACATGGATAATGAATTGATACTAATTAAATGGCAATGAATTATTACTGATTAGCGTACATCGACGTACGAAAATATCGGCAATACGTGAGAAATTCACTATTCCAGCTATTGCAGGTAGTCAACGCGTCATTATTCCTCGCATGTCACTCCTCAAGGTCTCAACCTCCGCAGAAACGAAGTACAGCATCCGTTTTCATCTCTCCGTTATACCTTTCTTTGGAACCCGTTTGGCAAAACATTATTTCAATATCAACTGTTCCAGCTTTAATGAGCCACCCGCTAACGTAGCCACGTCGTTTTCACGAGAGTTTCGTAAACGCAATTGTCTTTCTGGCTCATGCCGTGTTGTAGTTTATTAATCAGTTTTTCACTTCGCATCTAGATGCAAGAGGTAAGGTGAAAAGTTGATGAATTTATTTTCCAAAATAAGTCACCTACCGGTCACTCACAACATCGAATTGGAATTGAAATTGGAAATCATTGAAAATCATTGATAACAACTGGTAATCGATTGTAAGTTTTAGTCTTGGTTACCTCAGATTACAAATTTTCCACTTAAAATAGGTCAGATAGCGTATCGGACAACAAGGGAAAAAGCTCATAAGCAAAAGTTCAAGTTTTGGGGTGATCCAGTCTGGCTGTGCGCAGGTTCAAGAGAAAGATGATAGGAGTTCATCTGCTTGGGATAGTTTCGATGAAAGACGGACAGAGGCAGAATTTACAGCGGTGAACGAGGACAATGGGTTTTTCGGTTTAGCTGGATGACTCGAGTCGCTTTCGCGGATGCGATAGTGTGTGTAGGGGATCGTGTCTACGTGTTGGGAAGTCGTTTGATGTTGCCGCTCGCTGCGTAACAAGCGGAAATCCGAAGCTACGCGAAACACCTACAGGGTCATTTATTGAATGCTGGACGTCCGACCTATGAGCGAGAGTGAGAGCCTCTTGTGCGGGCTTCAGGTAAAATCTGACGCATCGGTCGCATGCGTGGTCAGTATTCAATAAATGACCCTGTAGCCGAGAGTGTTCGCGTAGACGTACACATGGAGTGGGCGGATGGACGGACGCTTATCTACACCTGCACCTTACACTTTCCTTCCTGCCGCTGTAGTGTCTCACGAGTCACGATCCCAGGAGACCGCCAGTTTCAAATATATCGATAGAAACTTGTAGACACCTGCGGAATACGAAAATTGTGCCAAAGACAAAGAATTGCAAAATTATAAATTACCGCAGCTGAAACGGTGGGAATGGAAATCAAAAAGTAAATTATGTAAATTGTGAATAAAGTTGAACGACGGTTGAAACAGGACTTTTTAAACTCTCAAAGCACCTTTACACTTTTGTGTTATCCATCGCAAAATTGATTTTCCCCATGTAATCTCCTTCTTTAATCATATCCCATGATTGACACTCGATCGTTTGGGAATTTCGTTTATCACACGTACCTTACACCGCGGATATTGGAAGAAATGTCGTTTGTCACGCGGAGAAAATGTCGGAAATGAACACGGTAGAAGAATCGAGAAAATCGACGACGTACGGTTCTTATAAGAAAACGAAAATGCTGGGGAATTCTTGTGGTGAAATAATTTCATATGAAAAACACGTCAATACGTGATTCGACCAGCTTCGTGGTTTCGACTAGCCTACGCGACGGGCGCATAGGTTACACCGCTCAATAATACTTCTGTACATTGCTTTACTTGGATAGGAATAGATAACATATACCTATGTCATATGTATGGGTGTATGAGAGAGGTATAGACGCGTATTCGGACAATGCCTACGATGCCGGGTAGTAAAAATCTGCGAGCGACATTGGGCGATAAGCAGCGGGTGTAGGTATAGGTAGAGTGTAGTCGAGCGTCGCCGGTCAAGGGGGTCAAGGGGAGAGAATAGGGCCCCACGGCCCGTATAACTCCGATAACGACCATCCGCCACCATAAACCCTCCGCACCCTGCCCTTTCACTCGGCAAATGCCCCTCCCGCCTCCTTCAGCCCCTCTCGCATATTCCTCTACAGTCCACGCACCCCGGCCCCGTGTCGTGCAATTCTTCCTATATTCACCCTCGCGTACCGTCAACCACTGTACCAAATTATTACTCCAATCTTTGAATTCGTCCGTTCAAACCTGCAGGACGTATCAAGATGTTCGTGTCGCCGGTATGGGAATCGTCAATGGGCTAAAAGAATGGAAAGAAGAAGGAAAAAAAAAACAGAAAAAAGTGAACAACAATTATTCGCCGATACGTGAGCTACGTGATCTACGTGAGCCAAATGACCTTGTTTTATTCTAATAAAACGGTGTTGTAAGAGATGAAACAGAGAAAATTTTCTTGCTGAGTCAACGAAATGATACATACGGTAGAACCTCGTTTATCCGACCTTCGATTAAACGAGGATCTGCGTTATCCAAGGCATGATCCGAATCATCCGTGCACTCATTGTCGGTATCAACCGAGATGTATCCTCGGATAATCAGAAAAAAACTCGTACAAGGAGTTCTGCTATCAGGTGTTTTTTGTCAATATATGATGAGAAATCGTGAACTTTGATAAAAATTCCTCACAATAATTGATTAAACCGTGAGACATGAAAGCAATTATCCGAGAATGATTGAAGAACATAATGGATAATTTTTTGCTTTACTCATACACCTCCATGTCTTCCCCGATTCGTAGTCTAGTCGGATGGGTAGGTAGAGCCTGAATTAGCCAAAGGGTAACACGTCAATGCATACACGTAGAATGCCGATGCACGGTTCCGGTCGAAGTGATGGCTTTGAAGAAGATCCAGATCCAGCAGTGACCTTACCGGGATGGATGACTGGCACTCGGATGACTCCAGCGCAGGTCTCAGGCTCAACTTTATCCTAGGACTCTGCTTACGGTGTTCATGATATCTTAGAGACAAGCTTGCCTAGGTTGGCTCTGTCATTGACGACTTGAATCACCTAAAACTATAAGCTGTCTCGTGGCAAAATTGACCTCGCCCATCGATCGTACAATATTCTAAACAAGTCGCAGTGCCTATCTTGGCGTTGCAGCGTTTTGGCTTTCAGGACCCAAGTATAATAATGCCCTCGAATCAAAGAAGACGCCGGAAACTCTGAACGCGTTGAATCTAGTCTTAAACATAGAACGCTTCAATATTTCATATCAGAACGTACAAAGAGTATTTTATACCAATGCATTTTTAACTCACCGTCCGAAGGGAGATTTATTAGTAATAATTACAGCAGTAATTCCCTACCTTGCATCGGCATTCGTACTCATATGCATACATACGAGCCCGCCAAATAGCCAAACACTTCAAGGCCCAGGCCAAATAATCTCACAATATTTCAATTTGGTAGGCTGGCCTTTCCATATACTTTGGCGCTAGAACTTCTATTCGATCCTCCGGATTATCTTCTGAAATTGAATATGACCAGCATCCTGTTTATGGGGCATTCCGTGCCAACTCGACCTGCCGCCAACTCTCGCCATTTCCGAGTTTGCTTGAACGTTAATACAATATTTCGGGGGTCAAAACAGTAACCACCGAATTATTTCCGATTTTTTTACCACTAGTTAATAAGCTGTTCTGTTTTCGTACTAATTTATACACCAATATCCGTCAGTTGTACGAAAAAGTAATTATTGGAAAAAATCTTGGCGATGACTTGAAACGGGAGAAACCATTTTTTTACTAATTTTTTAGATGCCTTTATACAGTATTTTTGCAAAAACAATGTAAAATCTCGATTTTTGTGACGTTGGTTAACTTTGATCTTCATGAAATTTACGGCATAAATTCCTTGTGAAAATACAAAACTTTTGAGAGCCTGCCGAAGATGAAGAGATCTTTGGTTCAGAAGTTACAAACAAATGAATATCAAGGAAGCAATAAGTATGGGATTACCTACCTGCACTAAATGTCTGCGGAAATGAGTTATATCTTATAAGTGAAATTATCAAAATCAAATTAATTTTTCATTTTTTTGGTACATGAAAAAAAGAGAGTTCTTACTGTATGTATACACTTAGTTCCAGTAGGTACTTATACATTTTTCGGTTCCTTGACATACATTTGATTGTAACTTTTGAATCAAAGATCTCTCTATTTTCGGCAAGTTCTTACGTCCTCAGTCCTTCTTCGCACTCACATCTCATGAATCCAAAACAGGCCGTAACAAATTGGTGGCATGATAATTGCGGTTTAGACTAATTTTCAAAAAAAAAAAAAAAATATTTGTCAGGCCACCAAAAAAATCAGCCAAAAACATTTCCTTCCACTTCACGTTATCGCAAAGATTTTTTGTATTACTGAGTTTTTCGTACGACTGGCGGATGTTGGGTTATAAATTAGTGCGAAAATATAACAACCTTTTAACCAGTTTAGTTAACTTTTTCAATTCGCAAAATGCTATATTAAAGATCAAGCAAAATCGAAGTTGGTGTGGGTTAACGGCAGATCGAGTTGACATGTTATGCTCCTTACATATGAGGATTGAAATTTGCGTATAAATTTTCAATTTTCTGAAAATACCAATGCTTACTCTGTTTATTGGGGCAGCATCTAGTGTACTATAAAGTACCAGGTGTATGTTCAATCGTGTTATCCACATATCACGTAAAATTCACGTTATAAAAAGCTGGAAGTATAATCGTTGGGAGGAGACGAAAATAGCGTCGATACGTTGAGGTGAAAAACATACAAATAGGCGTGAAAGCAGTGAGGTTTACACGAGTGGTCAGCGGTGTAGGAGAAGCTGAAAAAGGATTCCGACATATTTCTGGTGCTGCTGCAGCGGTTCGACCCCCACGCGGTAATGATTTTTTTGATTACATTTTTTTACTGCTCTGGCAAAATACGGCGGCTCTTTATGGACACCCTGTACAGCGGGGAAAAGCATCCCTTTGCCCGACGTTGACCCATTCGCATGAGAATATCATCGGACTACTGTCGTACTGTCGACGTCTCACATCTTTTACGACTGGTTCCAGTACCAAGCGACGAAATGAACCTTGCTTTACGCCTTGGTTGGAACAACAGAAAACCAGAAACTGACCAAGACCTGGTAACTACTACAAGTCCTTAGACGTTGGTGCCCGTATTATGCGAGTATTCCCAACTAGTGGTTAACTAAAAATTTATACATTAGAAATAAAAAAAAAAAAATAAAAAAATAATAATGCAAGAACAAAGTGCAGATCAAAGTTCTCTGAGGCAAAATGATATTAGTGGATATTGCAACATTATTAATAGGAAAAAAGATATTGATAAATTTCTAGTTTCTCCCCACTGTTATTTTAGAGAGATGTGTTTCACTCACCAGCTTCTGGACACACAAGATTGCAGGAATAATTTTAGTTTCTAATTGGTTGGTTTCTGAGTAACGATATGTCGGATTGTTTTTCTTCTCTTACAGAGTTCCTGAATAAACGGCATCCTTCCGGAATTTCGTGTACCACAGTGCCCTAATCGTATGGTGACTGAACTACAACAATACAATGACGGCGAAGAATTCTAATTTTTCACAGATGTCGTATTATAGGCCGTTCGTCTGTGAGCATATATCTTACAGACTCGCAACGAGTAGTCGCGGCTCGTCTTCTGCGGAATCAATCTCGCGAGGAGATCCGGGATAGCTGTGCCGGATGGGCGGAGCATGTCGGAGATTTTGCATACTCGAGAGCGGCGTAAGGAACGGAGGCGGTGGATAGTTGCATACAATTATCGGGTCCAGTCTTCGCATTGGTCCACCACCGCTGCTCGCTCCCACATTTCTCCTTTTCTCCTCTTTTCCTCTTTGCCTCTTCACCTCTTCTCTTCTTCTCCTTGTCTCCTCTTCGGATCTTGGTCTGTCCACGGCTCGCTGTCCGGTCCCCTCGATCTTGCGGCTCCTCTGCAAGCGACTTAGTCTCGTATTTCGCCGCCATCGAGATGCTTTCACTGTCAGCTTCCCTCTCGTTCAGATACAGGACCTCTGCCCTGCAACATCTGCTTTTTTGACTATTTGCCGTATTGGAGACACATTCGGTTAATCTTTTCTCCAAAATGTTTGCAAACTTATTTCTCCTTTACGCCTTGCAATATACGCAGTGCGTAATAATTTGCAAGCAGAAATTGTTTGGGCGGGGAAATCGTAAAATATTGGGCAACCCCACCATTATCCGTAAGATAACCTCAGTTTCGATGTGTTGAAATATTCCTCGATAGAGAGACAAATGTCCCGGGTTTCTGGAGTGGGCATAATTTATTGGGAAATGCAGAATGTTGGCTAGATGTACTCGTAAATGGATAGCTAGGAATACCGGGAATACGTCATTGCATCAATAAGCTCACATAAGTGTACCTGGAAGAGACTGGAAGAGACTCGAAGAGACAAGATCGCACGGTAAAGAGACGACGAGGCAAAGGCGTCTCCGGGCAACGCACCTTGATCCAGCGTCCTGTGTCGTGTCCTCGCGCCTCTTATACGCGAGCTGATCCTCCTCGCCGATGCGATTCAAGTTTTTGTTTCCCACGATGCGTAGCTAACCGTTACTGCACTGGCTAAGAGATGCCAATGCATGCCCACCGCGGCATATCACTTCGAGAGATTCAATTCCGTCTCCTCGACGCGGTTGCGCCTGCGTTTACCATTCGTTAATTATTTAAAATCTCCAAGTCAGCGACTGGTGCGTCAACGTTTCTCGCAGGTACAGACGCTTAATTTTCAACCATGACAACCACTTCCGAAGATCACCTCCGGTGACTAGTTGATTTTCTGTTCCACTCCCCTTACTTTGCTACTTGTTGTTATAAATTTCATTCTCGGTACAGTTTACTCTAAGTATCCGAGATGAGTTTTTCGTGTATTACTATACGAGTTCTAGTGGCATGTATTGTATTAGTATAAGATATCCGACGGCACGTTAATAAATGGAAATGGAATAACTTATCTTTGTTGTGTTTTGCAGTGGCGCGACGCGGGACGCCTGCGACTCGTGGCTCGCGCGCCGACGTATTCCCGCTGCGTTTTTCCCGCGTATTTTCGACAGTGACGCATCGACGACGTGCGGACGCGACGACAGTTCAGAGAACGAAGCTTCCCTTTTTCAATGAGATTTCGATGATTTATCGGACCTTGCCGAGATGCGGGAAGATTTCTTGTCCATCGAATCCATGCATCGATCCTATGCACCACTCGCTGCAGTGTTTTATACTTACATCGTTGAAAATAACGCGTGTATCTAATAGTCATACATCTGGCATGGATCAACGTATTGCGCATTTAAGATACTGCAATGGTTTCCGTATTCGAAGCGTACAAGGCACCTTTGTAACGTACTGTAGAGGATACGACGACTTCGCGACTTGTTTGCATCCCGTTTACCATTGCATACGACCGAAATACCGTAGAAATTTGTTTGAAATGTCTTTCAAAGAACACTAACAGTAAAACTGTAAATTTATCAAGTAGGCTAGGTAGAATACTTGGGAGCATCTTCCGGAACGTCCACTCTCCAATGACCATATAGTCATATTCATCCTGAATTACGGCCTTGCAGTTCTTGACGACTGATATGTTAATTGCAGGCGCTACGTGTTCATTGGAATTTTAGGATTGCAGTTTGCTGAGAAATCCCGAAGTCACAGGGCGTGAAATATGAATGTAGCCAGGAGATCCGCACCGAGCGCATACCGCAGCTAGGGGCGGTGCATATATGTATCAGATGTACAGGCACGTAGGTGTATTCTGTGTAACTGCAATGCATAGATAATATCGTTTATGGGTGCTATTTGCGCTGGGTAGCGTAACACCCTGGCATGGGTTCGTGCAGCGGCTTCCTGTGCGTGTCCTCTTAATTATTCCCGAGGCTCACAGCGATATCCGAAGTACTCAGGCTTGTTCCTTCGCCTATAAATCATACTCGCTTGCAACTCCCGCAACGTAGGTAATATAAGGAAGGTGGGGTGGATTTCAGGGCACGCTATAACCAGCGCCAGTAAATTAATGCGCGCGGTACAAAATGGTAAATTGTAGGAAACCGCATTGCGTGTTCTTGCATTGAATAAATTTGACGCTCATCCTGGCATCGGAACCGATGTTATTTTCACGCTTACGAACTTGGTCGGAATAATTCCAACTGAAATTTGAATGTTAAATCTTAACTGCTACTCCGTATTACACTTTTATATTATGCTTATTGCTGCTTGCCCGATATTGCACTATTCATCATTATTACACGTCGGAGATTTGACATTATAATAAACACGTATCTATGTAAAACGCAAAGCAATCTGAAAAACGTGGCCACTCGAATGCAGAATGACCATAATTATGAGCATCATTTTTAAGACTTGCAAAAACAGTGTGCTGCGCATTGATGGGTAAGGGTACCCGAAGAGTCATGCTAATCGTGGCGTACGAACATATTGGCTGACTATTATACCTTCGGATTGATGACTTCATCTGCCGTGTTATTACAGCTTGCGATTATATACATATATACCGTAAAACCGAGTTGTGCGAAGACCTATTTCGTATTCGTTTGTGCACTTACTTTGTACCCTGGAAAAAATTGGATCCATGTATCGGGTACTTAAAGTCGTTTGCGTATTACGTCGTGAAAAATATCAAGGTATAGTCCCAGATAGCACAAAATAATATCTTATGGACGAAAAGACATATTTTTGTGATGTCTCTTCGGTATGCAAAAATTTTAATCCAGAATCCGTAGTGAAAACACTTTCACATTTTCAATTTTGAAACGTACCAAGGTGACATAGAACGCGCAGAAAGGGTGCGACATTTTCCAACGTTTGTCACATTCATAAAGTGTCAAGTTCTGCTTAATGTTGGAATGAGTACTCCGGGTCCACTCTCTACAATACAAGACTTATTTTTACTCAAATATATCACGAGGACGCTTGGATAATTGTCCGTATTTACAGCGTCAAGAAAATATCAAGATAGTCTAGATACAAAAAAAAAAGGAAGGCAACAGATACGCCAAAAGGATTATTGTACGGAGACGTCGAGAGGGTGAGAGGAAGACATGCAGGAGGATAACATGGCGGGAGGAGTAGGCTATGTTGCCCGGTTCCCAGTGATCGAAGCGCGTCGAGGACAGCCGTCGCCAATCAGAACATTAAATTATGCAGTCGTCTCCCAGCAGGAGACACCTGACAACCTGTTTAACCTCCGAGCGAGCCTCATTATGACAAGGAGGCAAAAGGAGACCGATGAGCCAGGAATTGAGCGAAGAAAAAGAATATACGCACAGACATGTTTTACAGGCGTGCCTATCGTATGGGTTCATACATGTACGCGAGGCATGTGTACGAGGATTTATATGCGTATGTATAAGCGTATATAGCATAAAGATGCAGCCAGCTACGTGGGACGATCGGGAACGAGGAACGCGAGGTACAACGAATCCCACAATATGGCGGACCTCGCGGAGGTTATTAAAGATGGCGGCTAACTGTAGCTCCCAGTTTCTTGTCTCCGATCCCGCGTCTACAGAACCATATTTGAATGCACCGCAGCTCTACTGCGATCGCTTCTTTGTCCCACGATATTTCCCTCGTACCGATCCTCGCGCTGAATTAACCAAACTGTTTCAGGAGAAAAGCGAAAGAATGAAAGTTGGTATCTTTTTTTCTCAAATATTTCGCCATGTCTAGCCAATGATTTTTTATTCGGAACATATGTTCCGGTCGCACATGAACATCCTATGATAACCTAACAATACTGCAATTTTTGTGTTTCTCAATTATGACAACTTATAGATAGAATTAGATGAGACAGATCTGCAGTAGCGTGGAGGTGAGGCGAGACTCTTGTGAGTTGTGATCCCAGTTTGGTCGAACCGCTTTCTACTTCAGGTGTTGATGCACAAAAGTCACCGATCGGTGAATATTTTCCAACCGGGAACACCGTAATAATGTACTCAAAAGTGAAAATCATCCTCCTCGTCATCCAAAAGTTGGTAAAACAATGAACGACAAAATCATTCCGACCGAACAATATAGTAATGGAGTGATGTGCGAAAGCGGCAGATACAGAGTTGTTACTCGGTGTAACAGGAGAAGGAGGACGAGGAGGAAGTGGAACCGATCCCGGAGGTTTTGAATGTTTGCGAGACTCGGCGGGGTGGTGGGTTGATTTATCATTCCACGGAATGTGGCTAGTTAATAAATTATATCGGACGATAAATAAGTCCCTGTTCGGGGTGGCAGATACGTACGAGGTGGATCATCGGCGTACCGGACGAGGATCGGTGGCACGCCAGGCACGGCGTGTGCGAATTCCCGCGACCGGAACCCGCTTCCGAATTTTATTATTTTTCTCCCCCTCCCTCCCGCCCCGCAGAAGCCGCGGGCTAGGCGGCAAGACCGGGCTGATGCCGCAGTTCAACTCCCAGATCCAAGATGCGCCGCTGCGATCCAGGAGGATGCATTCTGCTCGACAAAAAGTACGCAAAATACGCGTCCAATCCCTGCGTCAAGTTCGTATGGTTAACTTCTGTACCACGTTGAACCTGCATTCGCGCGTTTGAGCGTAAGAAATTGGACACAATCACCAGGCGATAGGTAAAAACTCGAAACTATGTGTTTAAATCACGAGCGCACCCTGTGCAAACATCTCCGCGGCAGCGGGGCGAGCTTGAAATCCGTTGGGCGCAAGAACGGAAAACTCTTCGCAGCTTCGACAATTATTCGTGGAGAATTTTTTTCACCCATTGATATAGAAGAACAATTTTTTCGGAATCGAATAACGATGACCTTTATTTTGATTACGTCTGTTAACTTGCATCCCATATTTCCAATGAATAGGATCGGTACATACTGCGAACCGTTAGACCTCATGAGTGCCCGTCGCTTTGATAGCCGAAGAATTATTTTAAAAGATTTAGTAGGTTTTACGATTCATAGCGAAAAATTATTTCTTCCGCAAACGAGTGTTCCTCCTATGTCAAAAAGTAGATGGACATTTATTCATACGTGCTGCCCACTTAGTGGGAGATTTTATTGTTGGCATTTTGCTACAGTGCCTGAGCCTTTTCAACAGTTTGTGATCGAGTATACCTCTTTCGAGCGTCTTCGGATTATCACGGTTTATTGGCTTGGAAAAAGTATTCTGCTGTACATTTTTTTGAATGTTTTTTGATGGAGACTATTTGATCATTTTACATCTGAAGGTTTGTACTTCGAGGCCTTATTTTTAATATGATTTTTCAGTTAACCCAATACGAGAGTTCCCTGCGTGTGCATTGTGTCAATCCCTGTCCGATCTCTGCTCTGCGCGTGTCGTGGCAAAATTTTCTTATTCGAAATTACAAGAAAGTCGTTTCATCAGGATAGAAAATATTTCATGACTTACGTATGGGAAAAATTATGCACAGCTAATGGTCCTACAGCTGTGGTAATTTATACTGTCATGAATCTACTATTTTGAGCAAGTGAAATTTTTAACGATCGTCTTAAAATTGGGGGAAAATTGTATATTACCAGCAGAATCGCGCGCAATGAATATTACCTGCATAATACAATTAATCAAGACTATATATTTGACTACATCTCAACTGTAACCCATAAATATTGTGATTAATTCGATGACTCATGAGTTGGAATTTGGAGATTTGATATTTTGTCATCGATTCGACGATAATTTCGAAATTGGCATGCCTGATTTAGAAAACGCTTTAATAAAATTATTTACAAATTTTACCTGGGGTATACCAAGGATTGACGGAGTATCAGTAGCAGTAGGCAAACTTATCGTAATAATAAATTTTTAATGTTTAATTCTCATTCCAGAGATAATTTTGCGAAGCCCTGTTGCGACTGACAATGAGAAGTTTGTTTTGCATTCTTTGAATCAATACGATCATTGTATTTATCATCAAATAACAGTATTCCTGCAAGTAATCAAAATTTCGGTGATCAATACGATTCAATGCTAATGGGTGTAGCTATAAATAAAAACGAAAATCATCGTATTCAATCAATCAGCAGAAACAGGTCGAATAATATTGAAATGATTGCACAACCAAAGCCTAAAAAAATTAATTTATCAGAAGGTACTACAACGAGTTCAAATTGAAATAGAAGAAGTAAGCAATATAAATCAAAAAAATGTAAGCAAACAGCAGAGAAAAAACGCCATTTGCCAAAACAGTAACAAAGAATTTTCACACAGGTATCGTTAAAAAGTAAAAACAAGGTCTGTAGTTGTAGACAAGAATTATACAGGTACAAAATCCTCAGAAAACATGATAAATATCGAATCAGGTAGGGTTGAACCTGTTTCACGTACAAATTTGGAAAAATTAATTATGTCACACAATAAACCTTCGAGAAATTCGAATATAAACTATATATCAAATTAGCGATAAAAGCAAGATTAATTGTAATAATAATACGAGTCTTCTGCAGCTTGCAATTGCAGCCGTTTCTCAAGGGATTGATTTAAGGGAAAAGTCAAGTTCCGCAAACGGATTGGTTTGGATTTCATTCGCGCTTGCGTGTACACATGTAGCGCGCGACGAAGCGGAGTATTCATCTCGTCAATCCACAAGTGAATTTCCTCTTTTGAGTCTAACGAATCAAACTCGTGCGACGAGTAATGAGTTTACACGCACACGACCCACAGCGGTCGGAAATTGGCAAAACCTAGACAGAATCTAATTTTTCGAAGTTTAAATTACTGTTCCAATACTATGAAAATCGGTGGCTGGGTATTCCGAGGAATGTATTCGTATATCATAATCAAGTATTTGGTATCTTCATTCTATTTTTAAAAAACTGCAGTCAAAATTGATTGATATTAAAGTTATTCGTCGTTGCAAATAGTCGTGAATTTTCTGTTTCCAAAATCAAATACCTATCGCACATCGAAAGATGTGTTCCGAGTCTTCGTAATGCTGATCACGGTATTCTCACATTGCCACTGTCTTAAAACGGAATGTCGAAGTTCTGCATCTCAAATTGACCTTGTTTCACTGAAATCCGTACCGTTACTTTTGTTCACTATCCTTCTTCTAAAGCGTATTTTCAGAAGTGTAACCTTCAGAAATATTATTGCAATCATATCCGCTGGGCATTGTATTGTATCGCAATGCTTCTAAACATATACATGATATTATATAATTGAGCACTACTTCAGATCTGCAATCAGACGCGCAACTTAATAAATTGAGAAAAATTGTCTTATCGTTCATCAAGACTGAGAATTATTTCCAAGTACAACTTCAGTACTAAATACTTCAAATTGAGAAGTCAAGAAGTGAATAATTGTTACAAAGAGTATCGGTAGCAGGTATGCAAGTGACCATTGTCGAATTTCTCCTGAACTGGAAACTTTGGCACAAGAGTTCTATCGCCTTCACCACCATTGTTTTATTCGTAATTTATAATTTTAAACGTTAATTCAATTTGAAATACAGAGATTCGGGATCCTCTTTTTTGACACGTGTTCTCCAGGAGATTAAACAAAAATTTTTGTCCGGCGTGCCTAATTTTTGATCCACTATTTTACATTTCAAATTTTATCGTCAGACATCATTATTTGCAAAACATATGACCCGAAGATCACTTGTAAACGTAAGTTCACGAAAATCGGACCGCAGTCTACTTCGACGTGTGCGATGCGTGCATACCATATTCGAGATGTCACTTTAAATTGTGAATTTTTTAAAAGAATTTCTGATTCCGAAACCTCCATAAACGAAGTTAGCGGTGTGTGCGATTTCTGCTACTTTTTTTTGATTTCCAACTAACGTGCGACGTAATGCAGGTGTATAAATGTCCTTGTCTGCGGGCATACTTCACTCCGCGCAATTGTACCAGCACCTATGTATGTACAAAATGTACAGTTTCAGCCGTGTTCATACACAAGCACACAGTTGATATTCGAATCGACAGATGAATCCACAAGACCAACCGGAGTCTTCTGTTCCCTCGACTTTGTCACTCATCCAGTGGTTCCCCGCGAATATCTCAAGTCCGATTCCAGCTAGGTGTTTGTTCGTGATTCATTGCTTACTCCGAGGTGAGAAATTTCCGTGCTTGTCAATTAATCAGTGCAAATGATATTATTTGTTTACTAAATCTTAGTTAGCACTTTTCAACAATGAATTGGAGATTAGAACGAAACTATATCCCATATACGGCAGAGATTTAAATGCAAAATTCAGGATTTTTTCGTATTCCCCAGAACAATTTGAAATGAATAAATATGCGTTGAATACGAATTTTGCCGTACTCTATTCGAAACTTATGTTGAAGCTATATTCTACCAGTAGCAATTTGATGTGTAACAGAACACAAAATTTGTAGACATTTAAAATTCCAGCATTGTATTGCGTTGGGAGATGTATGTGGGCTAAATGAAAGAGAACATATTATTGTCAAGTCGAGAAATTTGCGGGGACGTGTCTAACAAATTGACTATGGAAAATCTATAGGGTAGAGTCCCTGCTGGAGAACTCTGGCAGGACGGTCCTGATTCCGGCGCACTTGCGTCTGTCAAAGCCTTAAGGATGACGTACCGGATAACAGAAGGTAAATCCTGAAGTAAAATTTGGTTTTTGTTTTCGATTGTAATGTCGGATCGATCGACACCACACAAGTTGTGGATGGTAGTTATCCTGCGAGCAACGTTATATCATAAGTTGAATGAGAATCGTCTGTAGTTGAACCCTGTATCAGTCTGTTTTAGACGTACGTGATTATCTTTTCATCTTCTACTCGTAAAAAATATTTGACGAAAGTGGAGATTCCCGAAATCCACGGGGCGCGCGATAACGGCAATACAGAGCGATCACGGCGTCATTTTTACCCAAGAACTAAGTTCGGCAACACACAAGACTCTTCCCGAAAAGTCGCTGCTTGCGCTTTAGCCGGAACATCACGAAAGAGGGTGGAACGAGGCTGTAACGGTTCTGGAGTGATATCTAGAGGAGCGTCACTGTAGTCGTTGACTGACCGGGCTGCACGAGCTGAGAAAAGAGAAGGATTCGAAACGAAAGGAGAGGAAGGAGACAGCGCGAGTGGGTAGCGTACGACGAGGAGAGGGGAGGGAAGCGAATGGAAAGAAGGAATGGAATATGGAAGAGGAGCTGAGACGCGAGACGGAAGAATGACTGTTTCTTGCGCGTTGGGCGGGTTCGTAAAAACAATTGGATCAGCATCCTCCGTATAGGAGCGGTGCTTCGTTCTGGGACGGGACCGCATGTAACGCAGCGCGGCACGGCGCTTCGCTATGCCTGGCATTTTCGCGAGAACTCTTTGAATCGGATGCGCGGCTGCAGAACACAGAAATGCCCGTAACGGCCCCTCCGCCGAGTACCTATATGAATACGGAGGATATAAGTATACCTGTATGTGTATGCACGCGTTGGTATATACATACATACCAGTATACGTATACATATTACGTATATATGTATCGGCCTGGGTATATGTAGATACATCCCGAGCCGAGTACGCGGGGCTCATCTTTTTGCGACGATCTAACACGGATCGGACGAGGAATAGTCTGAGTCGGATTGCCGTGACTACACACCCGGTTTGTCACGAGCTGGACCAGAATAAGCGGAAAGCTTTGAATCCACCGGACGCAAAACGCTGGAGGATAAAACAGTTCACGATCATCGTCTCATAATCAGCCAATCACATTTTCGCTGTTTTTCATACAATTGGCTACCGATCTTTGAGGAAAACTCGTTTTGAAAATATTATGATAAATCCAAATTTTACTGCAGTGATGGAAGATATTCAGCTGCGCCTGTACGTCGTAACGTAATTAATTGATATAGTGATCCTAATCGAAATGCGTATGTTGAGAACGTTGGTCGGAAAAAATAAACGACTCTTAAAAATATCGTCGAGACTAATGACCGGATTAACTTTAGCTAGAGTCAAAAATTCACCGTTCGTTTGTATATATTATCTCCTGTATATTCACAATTCCCTCGAATTACCGGTCTTACGGTTCTATCATTATGTGGTTTGTCACGGTTAAAGTGACCAATCCGATTCCCGACCAACGTAATGTACAAACATTCGATAGCACTTAGACTTTCCAAAACTTTACCGCTTGAATTGTGAAATAAACAGACATACCACCGACCTACCAAAATTATGAAATGCAAAAGTACTCACAATCGGACACAGAAGAAAATGCTGCAGTGGATAGAAATCAGCAGTTGGTATGTAGAATGAGTGGCGTTTTCAATAATTTCTGCGGACAAATTTGCGGCGGCGAGGCGACATTCTTTTATGCCGTTGATACCGGATCACCTGTTCTCGGAAGCATTTGTAGTAGAAGAAAAACGGCATAGTAACATTCGAGCCAAACGGCAAGAGTAGGTATAAACATGAGAGCGGAGCTGGGTATAATACGAGGTCGAAAGAAGCGAAGGGCTTTTCCCTGTCCGTCAGCGGTGGCCGCAGCTAGGACGTTCTTAGGCGGCTTGAGGTTCGCGCGGTGCCGAAGGCCAGGGGCTGGGGGAGGGACGAGGGGCGCATACCTACACTCGCACAATTTGTAGCGTCAGCTAAAAAGCAACCAATTAAGAGTAACAGTGAGAAACCCCTCGGTCGCAGGGCGGGGGGGATTTTTAACGAGGCTGGCCGTTTAGTTGAAATTATTCTGTCAGAGAGCATTAACGTCTTCGTGGGCTATTTCTTCAGTAGTGGCAACAACCGGATTTCGCTACGACATCCCACAAGCCTGCTGTACGTTCGATAGCAAGATACCCTCATTTGTTCCTTTCTTAGGTATCTAAGCTGCCGAGAACGAGGGGATCAATGTGAGTCAAGTTTTAGAATCGGAGATAATACAGGTTCGGTATCATTGTGCTATAAATTGCCTATAATTTTCCAGTCTTCGGTCGCTCGACAGAGCTCTCGACAACGAATCCAGTGACAGAGAGCATGTTTCGTCTCTAATTACTTCGTGCTTATTCCTACGACTCGGCTATAGCCATTTGGGAGTGACACGCATTCAGCAATAGTAATAGGTAGGTTGAGAAAGGGGTTGAGTGCTATTTATTTTTAAAAAGGTATATTGCTGGTTATATTACACTTAGCGAGTTCAAAAGTCAATGACTCGAAGTGTCGAGTGACAACATGAAACAAAGTTAAAATGTTTTCTTCGCACAGAAGTTACGGAAGGTCAAAAGACAAGATCGGCTAAGAGACGTATAAAACTATACTCAACGGTAGATACACAGGAAAATGAGTTTAAATTTTACACGCTAGCAAACGTTTTGACGTAAGTTGTGCATTTTCGCTCGAACGAGTCCATACACATGATATTTTCAACAGAAGCGTATATTGGTGGCCGTATACGGTGGACTATATGGTACACTAAAAGGTAAAATTATCGTCAATAATTAGCTGAGTAATTGGTATAAATTATAAGGTACATAAGCGCGATCTGTAGGACGCCTCATAACGGGGAGCATGCTCATTATCCTCGAACGATCATTTCTTGATGGAACACGGTGGATACATTTCCATACACTGTTGCAATGTAAATGGCATGTATCGGAAAGGATACGAGGCTGTTAAGCAATTTACGCTTTATTATGAATAGAGTATAGAACATTTGAATTAGAGGATATATTTGAATTACAAAAATATCTGAAAAATTCAGGTCAGTCAGCAGCTGGAATAATGAGAGAGGCAATTTAAAAGAGGGCAAATTTTAAATGGACGTGGATCGTTGCGTGAGTTAATTTTTATCCAAATTCACTGCAACATTACGATAATTAGCTGGCCTCAGCTTTGGTCGGGCCTTAAGCGATTCCTGGAATTTGTCACACGCAAAATATATATCCCGTAAGCAAATTGCTTTGACGGAAGAGCACAAGGCATCGGTAAACGTAAGATTCGGGTGGATTCGGGCATAAACTATTGGCCCCCAAAGGTTGTGCAGGGTAAGACTCGGGCAAGGTAAGGACCGGATGACACGGGTCGCAGGGTGAAGAAGGAATGCGAATTTGCATGGTGCAATATTATAGATGCTTCCGATCCTCCCGCCTCCCCAATTACGCGGGGCGATCCGGTGCCGATACGCGAAACGAGCGAGGGAACAACCGAAGGCTCTGTCCTCCCGCTCGATGCCTATATGTTTGTATACCTACGTATAACCCTATAGGTATAACGCGCGTTCCCCCGTGATGCATTGGGAACCTGCACGCGAACTCCCGTCCCTTGCCTCCCACGCACGATACCTACACTTGACCCTCGCACAAGCTTCCAGCTCCTTTCGCTAGTGCTACTTTACTGCTACCACTGTTGCTGCAGCTGGTATCGCTGTGGATGTTGGGATGTTCGGGGCGTTGCTCGACTTGTTTGCCCTTAAATGTTACATCCAACCGTCAAAGTTGAATTTCTGAAAATCAAGTACTAATTTCAGTATTTTTTTCTATTGTCCTAGAAGGTCCAAGACATCAAACCGTGTAGATCCCAGAAAAAAGCTTGCTCGTCAGGAGAAATTCCATAGACTGATATGCGGGTAAAAGTTCAGAGAAACTTTCGAAAATCTTGCGAGTTGCGGAAGGTTGTGACAGTCTTCAATACGTGTTATCGCGGGAGTGACAGTTGGCGAACGAGCATCTGTTATACTCGTAATGACCTATATATTGTACTCTCTCATTGTCAGTGGAACCACGGGTACTTGATATTTTTTAGTTTGCAAAGGTCTATATTGGGACTTTTTATCAAGTTTATGGCTTACCAGATTCCGTGAAATTGATATTCACAAAACGGTGATTTGATCTTAGAAACGTATCAAATTCATCACCGATATCTGATGCTTGCATAAATCATGATCAGCATTGTGCATTTAAGGGTTGCGAGTTTTGCCTCTTGCATGTAGACACATACAGGCCTTGGATGAAGGTGACCTGAGGCATGAGATAAATGCTTTGTTTTAAACGCTAATAACCCGCGATATGTTGGCATCGAAGCGGCAGTGGTAGCATCATATTTGAATCTAAAACCGAGGAACATAACGGTCGAATGCACCTGGGTCACGTACACCGATCGAGGGCGTATCGCATAATATGTACCGGGTGCGCTTCCTATGTAAAAATTCCTCTGCGTACCCACGAGCCATTCGCAACATTGGAACTTGTTTTTTGACACCGTACTTTTGTTCCATTTATTCTGCAATGCACGTCAAAACATTGGATGATTAGTTCTTTGCACATTGCATTGTCGAGTTGTCCACTGCGTAGACTGAATAGGTTTTCATTTCAAGGATCGGAGGTTTTCGCCGATACTCTCTAAGGATTCATGAAATGGATTTTACGAGCTCTCTTTTGACTCGTTTGAAATGCTCGTACTTGACGTAGCGGCGTGATTATGAATTACGAAGTTTTTCCTCAATCATTTTCTACTTGTTACAACATCGACATGCTTATGCTTACTAATTATCATAGATAAGAATTTTTTGCATCGTTTCATTTCGCGTACGCAAGGTGCAAACTTTTTTTGTGGTGTCGTTTTACAAAGCACCTTGTATGTCGGGTTCGTGTATAACCCAGGTTATATCTGGGTATCTGGACGTACCGCGGGTTACCGGTTACTGGTTGCCGGTTGCCGGTGGCCGGGTTCTGAGATGCAGGGGAACAAGGAGTATACGCGAAGAGCGTTCCCCGTGCTGTGCTGGAGATAAGATCCTTCTTTGCAGCCCTGCAAAGTTGAGTGGAGAGTTGAAGCGAGCTGAAAAGGAGCTGGCGAAACTTATGCAGGAACAACATAACCGCTGCCGCGCCGCGCGGCGCAGTGCGGCGGGTGTAATTGGCGTCCTCTCTCATACCGTACGGCTTTCTTTTCGCGCCCCCAGTAGGTATAGATCCTATCTGTCCGCGAATCGCGATCCTCTCCTCTGCTTACCTTGCACCTCCTCTTCATGCCAAGCCGCGATCGCGAGGTCGGTTCGCAAGATTCGGACCAAAAAGCGGTCGCATTTTCTTTTCCAAGTCCGAACAAGGTTTGCTATGGGTGCTGAATCCGTCGCTCCCGTCAGCTTGAAACTTTGACTCCAAGTGTGGTTAGACGTATAACAAGACATCAGCCACGCAACCTGCAGCGTTTTTCTATATCCCCTGCCATCGTCCATCTCTTCCACTCATGGTGTGCCCCGAGTGCTGGCAATTAGTAACTCATCAACTCTGCATTGGTAGTACAATCACTAATCGAAATGGGTGGATGGGATGTACGGAATGAGTCAGGAGGCTTCGATGTTACGACGATCCATGGCGCTGTCGGATCTCATTCTCTCTCTCTCTCTCTCTCTCTCTCTCTCTCTCTCTCTCACTCTCTCTCTCTCTCTCTCCCTTCGCGTCTTTATCTCTTTTTTCATTATCGTTCTTCCCTCTTACTTCCAGCCTATCCTTTTCCTCGTCTTTCTTTCAAAGGGTAAAACGCTCCGTCCCAGCGCTGTAACTTTCGAACATCTTAGTTAGTGACACAAGCTGGCATATTCTTGATGAGCGCAATCTCGTTTCACGGGGATCGCAGTAAAGTGTAATCTTATACGCATCGCCATATTCATAAGCATTGCAATGTGTGAATTTTGATAAATGATTTATCTGCAAGAAGCAGAAAATTGCTTGTTCGTAATGTAGACACTGACGTGAAGTCTGGGTCATCAGTACTGTATGGTAAAATTCCTTGGCAATGTCTCGCATTTTATTTTATTTTATTCTATTTTGAATATTTCATCGAGAGTTCGATAATCACAATTCAATAAGGTCGTCGTTAACATCGAGGGAATCGCAGGACCTGCAAGTGTCTTTTATCATGAATGCTGACGTATAGGTGGTTTTGTTGCATTCGTAAATGCGAAAGTCTTGGTTTAATGTCAGCATTGCAACTGGCTCCGAAGTCGCAAAGCAGTTATTTCACTCTTCTTCTGCTCCAAGGCTGTCCTTCTAGCTGTGTGCATACAGATCCCTAGCAACTTAGACGGTACTTACAGTAGATGCATCAGTGAACGAATATTTTAAGTCAACAAAAATACCTGGATAATGAATATAAGGCTGATTTCAAGGTAAGTGTATGGAAATGTTAATTCGGTAATTACTTTTCATATAACGGTGTTTAGCGATAGCACACTAAATTTAATCTTACGAGTTCGCAGGTAAATAAGGGTGAAGACTTGGTATATAAAATGAAGATAGGTATACGGATCAACGAACAACCGGCAGTGTAGCAAAATTCCAATATTCCGCTGCACCTGATGACAATAATGATGAGCCATGCAGATGTTGGGAGTGAAACAGCAGCACCAGCACCAACTCATTTCAGATTACGTTAAGTATAACGAGGCTCCAATCTTCATGGGTATACTTAATGGACCATGGATAATGGGTACTCCCGGATTCTCTAGTAACGGTACCGAAATTACTTTCTATGTGTCTTGCAGGATAATTGTTGGTATTGGGTACTGGGGGCTCGGGAGCAGGACAAACACCTCCACGTCTTGCGGCTTAATTCAACTAGGTGGATTGAGGCAGCATACGCTTTTACACACGTATATCTGATAGATCGCGTTCGACAAATTTCCCCACACACTCTTCATTCTCCTGTCTAGCTATCTCACAATCAGTCTCTCAGCTGTAGGTCTCGCCAATGACTGCAAACGCTGCCACAGCATAACAACGCTCCGTTGAAGAGGCAAGCGTCCTCGGGGTGTATCACCGTGAGCAAGTCTCTTGTATAATTCTACCTCAAGCTCGAAGGAAGTCGATACGATTTAACGAGTTTAGGTAACAATCACGGAATTTTTTTTCACTTATGCAAAAACGTTGAGCAGCCAATATTGAAGTAGAAAGTATTCATCAGGAAACCTCGATTATTTGACTGCTACAACCGTGATTCTTCTCGTCGGATAGTTCAGGATCAAGAATAGGCAGGAAGAATTCTGGAACTTGGAATATTCCCCGTGTAGTCAGATAAGTTGACCTACCAGTAGTTAATTTTTGCCTTTCCATTTAGTTTTGAAATTTTGATTCGGAACCACCGAATTATGGTGAGTGAACTTTACCCATTTTTTTTTTTTTTTGTCTGACGTACAGCCGGTCTCTTTACTCTACCAAGGTGAGTCAAAAGTTCCTCGGACTTGCGCAAGGTGGGAACCTATATTTCCTTGTAGCGTTGGGTGTTCGCAGCTGTGAATATTGCTTCAGTTGCAATTCAAATTCTGATTGTGCGCACGACTATCTGCCTGTCCTAAGAATATTAGTTCCATCAGTTTTCCTCAAAATTCAAATCATTTGTCTTCTGACGAAGAGAACCTGAGAGGAAAGTTTATAATACATGAGTATACTTATATTACTTATACTGCTAATAGTATCAAGTCGAAAGAACGAAAAGTGGAAGTCCGGTATAGTCGTTGTCCTTGAGAAGGGTGCAAAAAGTAATGGAGCGGCGGGGGCGGACTTGGTGGACTAACGCCGTGGGAACAGCGCTCGTTTTCCTCTCGCAAGAGTTTCTTGGTCCAGCATTGTCATCCGGTGATGGCAAGGTGATTCTCAGAACATATGCTGGCAGAGGAATCAGCGCGAATCTATATTGTCTGAGATAGGGTTATAAAGTGACGTTGGACCCCTTATGACGTACATCTCGAACGTCACCGATGGAACGGAGGTTGAATCCAATTATAAGGATGGGGAAATTTCTGTTGTGCGAGTTACTACAATTTTTGTAATTGCAACTCTTCTGTTCGGTAAATTGAACCATAGATTTGGCAAATCTCATTCCATCAGCATTACTGCAGTAACATAAGCAACAAGGTGCGCTAGTCCATACTTTCTCAAAATTGTAATAAATCCTAGAGCAATCATGTTGCCGTGTGATTATAATAATTTGATGAAACATTCGTTTTTAATATTCAGAATAGATTCATTGTATAAAAATGTCATTAAGTAAGTGCCAAAATGTGTAGAAATTGAGGATTGCAATCCTATTTCGCACTTAAGATCTACTTCGGGTTGATCATGATCTGATATTGCAGCAATTGATAAACGATTCCTCACAGTAGACTGTAAAAAATATTTCGCTGTGGACTTTTTATAGACTACGAATTGGTGTTAATTGGCCACCATTTGATGGCCATCTAATGTTATCTGGTGCTAAATTTCCGAGTTTTATCCCTAAAATGTTATCATACTCACTCCGAGCAATTTCAACGCGTTTTTTGCAATGCACGTAAACGCCATAGGAAATAAATCCATGTACCGTTTTTCGACCACGCACAGTTTTTCGTGTACGGAAAATTATTACGAGACCATCGGTCAACGCCCGGAACTGCCAGCTCACAGTAACCTGGTTCCCGTCCGCCGCGCCGTAGCTGCAGACCTTTTTACAAGCCAGTTTTGGTACATACTTGATTGCGAGAGGTTCCAGCGCTACTTACGCTCTTTGTTTTCCTGAGACTTTTTCTTCTACTACTTTCTCCGCCCAAGTCTTGCTCCCCTGCCATCCATGGCGTGCTTCGTCGACACAAACCTCATTCTATCTCAGGCAAGAGTTTACACTTCTTCCGCTTCCGAGGTCCTCTG
The DNA here is from genome assembly GCF_021155775.2 of Neodiprion pinetum. NCBI lineage: Eukaryota > Metazoa > Arthropoda > Insecta > Hymenoptera > Diprionidae > Neodiprion > Neodiprion pinetum. Next base: position 43,809,509 of record NC_060234.1, read on the forward strand.
ACTACGCCCCGAATCATAAATCAGCAAAATTTTTTAGCAGTTTATACGGAATATATATTGCGTGATTCCAGAATTACACACAGTCTACGAAGAGTGAATATTAGGCAAACAGATGAGTTCAGTGAGGTTTGTAAAATTTTGCACGACATGGAGTACCCAAGGAGGCGGAGTTGAACTAAAGTGGATTTCGTAACGAAAAGAATGATTCTATAAAGACTAACGCAGAGGGGTTGCGTATCATTTTCGTATGCGGTGGGTATTACCCGCGCTAGTATGTATAGTGTACACATACTTGTATCGAAGAAAAGTTGGCACTTCTTCTCACGCGAAGGTGCACGAATGGTGTCGATTAATAATCGTGGAAAAGCTTCAGCGAAGAGCGCGAGGATTTTCCAGTCACGTCTTAGGTAGCAACGGAGTTAATTTACGAAATAAATAATATCTTCTGCTCGTGTTTCTTCTGAGGGGTGGGACTGCGGCCGAGGGGTGAGGGGCAAGAAGGAGGGGAGGGATGCGAAGGGGAAGGGCCTCATAAAGCTGCCTACGTGTCGAGCGTAATGAGAACCGGTGATTTTTCTTCCCTGCTCAAGCTTTGCCCAGTGAGATGGAGGAAGGTGGACCTCGGTGTACCAGCGTAACCCACCTCCATAGTATAAAATAGGACGCAAGACGTGCAGTCGCCGCCTATCGACCGTTGCCATAACGTTTCTTTCTTTCGTACCTCGATGTGTAGCTTGTGCAACATTTGCCTCGTTTTGTCTCTTGCTTTCTGATTCGCCAAGGTGCATTTTTCAGAAGCACATCTCTCGTTGTCGGCCTCGGGTGAATATTCCATTTCTCAAATTCAAAGATCTCTCACCGATATCACTCGAGCTCTCGTGTCAAGATGAATTTCATCGCATGACAATGGGTGAGGTTTACGTACGCTTTGTCGATGAATTTTTTATGGAAATCTATTTTCAATGATCATATCAAAGGATCTTTTTAATTGTCACGGCATTATGGGATTCGCTACACAATCATCCGATGTACATTCGAAACTCTGCTAATTTTTTCTGTACTTGAGATGGTAAATAATAATGTAGCTCTCGATAGCTCGTTCGAGTGAATAATGAACTATCTGGGACGACGATGAGAGGCGGCATGTAACGAAACGCCCTTGCACTCCCATCTCTTCATATGTGCAAATGTGGATCTCGTAATCATACTTCATCTCCAATGATTTTTGGAAAAATTCCCAACTCGTGCGATTCCTGACGAGCTCGTTGCCGATAGCAATATGCGTCGGTTTTCCATCGATCTCGACGTAAGTTGGAGTTGTAGCTTTTTTTCTTTTCGGCCTCCCCTTCCCCTCGGGGCTAGGGAGCCCCTAAAGTAAAGACAAAGACAAAGACAAAGACAAAGTCAGAGAGCGGGGCACCCCATGGCCCGAGCTGGAGCTGCTGCCACACCCTCCAGGGCGACGTCTTAATACCCGGCATACACGGGCATCATTTTTATAGCGGCAATTTCATTTGAGCCTCGACTCATGCAGTGGTTTCTGATGAGCGAACTGGAATACCGGCAGATCCCCACTGCCCGTATTCTTCCGTTCCTCCCTGTTTCAACCCCGCACCCCATACCCGACACCTTGAGACGCCATCTTTTCATTAAAACAGCTCATCAGCGAACCCTGCCGCGCCGGCGCCGCTTCTCGCGTTCCTATGTAGCGAAACCCGCGGGCGAGGAGTTTTCTCAGTTTGTTGGATGGGTAGGAGAAAAGAGGGATCCGGTGGAACGGGCATACCGAGTTTTCCTTCGTTTCATATCTTGCCCTCCCAGCCCCCCCCCTTGACTCTGATTAATGCCTCTGCTAATAACGCCTTTTCCCCGAAGACCCCACCGCGTTACACTCGGCTCTCTGTACCTATCGGGCGGATGAATTGACTATATGCCGAATTAAAAGCATATCATCGTCATTCCATCATTAAAATATTTCAGCCAAGAAACAAACCGCCCAACGGGAGACAATACCAGCCCGCATCAACTGATGATAATTGGGTAGAATTTATGTTTGGACAATCATCAGCTATTGTAAAAACGACTCGCCTGTTGTACGATGCCACGTCAATTATAACGGTACAATTTTAATTGTTTAAGCCTCCGTGTCTTTACATAGACTGACGCTAGAAAATAAAATAGCTAATAAAATTAAATGTAACTATAAGGGAAACAACGAAATCAAGTTTATGAGAAACAGAAAATGGAAATTGGTGATATCACCGCTGCTACTTTATGATATCATGCGAACATTTTAGCAGGATATTTTTAGAGAAGATCGACAGGTCCTGTTTTTCGTCCGCAACAAAAGGAGATATGAAAGGCAGAACTGGAGATGATAAATTTTTCAGTACTGTTTATAAGTTATACATTGTACACCGTGCCGTCGAAGGCCCGTATCGCGTATGTTTCAGGTGAGGATCGGTTACGAGACGGAGGACTAGCGCGCGAAACTGGCTGCGAGTGGTCAAGTGTTATTTTTCCTCCTTCCTCAACTTTTTTTTTCCCCACTTTCGCTTTAATGCCCGCTGTGGAGATAGCGATCGGAGGGAAATAAATCAGAAATCGCATTGACTTAATCGACAATTGATTTCCAGGTAAGACTGTAAATCGTGCAGACTCTCCTCCCTACCAACTCCATAGCGAGTTTTGCTCGCTGCCTGAGGAACGAACGTTGCGCCTTGCCATGGGTGCCCGAGGGCCTCGAGGCCATTTCCTCGCTTCGGGGGGAAAGAGCATGTCACCGGGCAATAATAAATGTAACCGCCTCGCTCTTTTTCTCTGACCTAACCCAACCGAGTAAATCCAACAATAGCCCAAGAGAGCTCAGAGATCCTTCCTCAACTAACACGCATACCATCGCAATCGATATGCGTTCACTTTCCGACCATGCTCCGTATGAGCACGGATATATCTTGTAATTTAAAATTATGCGCCCGCACTTTTTTCAGTAATTCATTCTCCGATCTTACGGCTTGATTTCTGGTATCTGTTGTAATGAAAGTAGTCATTTAACGATATCTTGTTGGTACGGACTCCAGTAAGTTAACACATTGTAGCTCTCGGTACGGAAAGAAGTTTTCTAGATTTCAGATTAGTATGCTAGGGTTATCAACATGTTATTGGTATAGACTGAGGCCAACGGGTTGTTGCTGTTACCAATATTCATACGTTTGTTTCCTTTTCTGTGCTAAAAAAAAAAAAATACATGGTTTGATATGAACCTACAATTTTGAAGAAACTGGTGAAAAATATAATTTAAATTTGTGCCACAACTCGACGTTGTTAGGGGTCTTTGGAAATCTTAGGAAACTTGATGCAGTGCTGTTGTGCGACAGCGAAAGGTAGCTGCTCGATCAAATGAACAGTTTTCCTATTTCAGGGTTGCTTATCCCTATTATATCCATATTAACAGGCTGGATAAAAGGGAAAACTTACAATTCACATACGTACTTCGTTTCGACTAGATCGAATTAATTCAAGCATCCGATACTGCTCATATAGGTATATTTATACGAAGCAGGCGCTGCGCCTCAGATACTAATTGAGCCGAGTGTAAAGGTGTAGTTCCAGGCAGTACTTGAAGCATGTATCAGCTTTTTCGCAATGTATGAGCCTGTTTAAATTGAAAATATGCGCACGGTGAGGCTGACCACCTACCTTTCACCTCACCGCGTAAATTCTTTTCGTACAAAGTTAAAATATTGTTGATTACTTACTGAAGCTCCTACCTATAGCGAAAATTGGAACGACTCCGATGGGGAGACTCAACGTGAGCTTGCTTATTGTAAGCTAGAAGCATAGAGAGGAGGCCCTCAAATCTTGATTAGGTTTTTGCATGTATAACCCGATTCTCTTTCTACAACCGAAGTTTTATTGACCCACCGATTTCTGCTCATATCATTTCTGCTTATTTTGATTTCTTCTGCCTCAATGAAACTGTGATCGAAAGGGTTTTTCATTCATCGTCGTAATCTCGACTGACAATGAGATTGTTGTGAAAAGTTATTGCGTTATATGCCTAGAGTTCAATGAAATTGTTTTTCAATCGAAAATCAGTGCATGATTCTTCCTCAACAACTGTAACATTTAGAATGTGGCAAAAGTGAATAAAGAAACGGGTTTCACCATGTTCACAAACGTCTTGAGCTAGGTTGCAGCTGGATGAGATTGTATAGGTAGGTGAGTCGTGAGGCGCCGGGGGGCGTCGGTATCTGTCAGACGGGATGCGACGGTGGAGAACGGTATGTAATTAACGCATTTAACCCCACCACCTCCTAGCTAAACACCTCCCCCCGTTAGAGAAAAAAAGCGCAAAGCTCTCATCATAACGCATCAATCATCGTTACCCGCCAACCCAACCGAAAGGCTTGACGGACGCTTGGTACGGGGGAAAAAATAAGAGCTTCGCTACTTCCACGTCATCTTCGCAATCCGTACATCCAAACATATTTACGAATATATGTATTTATTCGTGAATGCGATAAAATTAATTTCTGATCATTACATTCGTCATCACCCACCGAAGAAAAAACGAGGATGTCATGTAGGGATTCATATGGAATACCCAACCATCTTAAATCGACCTGGAGAGTTTGTCACAGAAACGTTAGATCTCTAAAAGTAAGAAAACAATTTTAACATTCGGAAACTTGAATGAAACGTGATTTTTTTTCCGATTCGGGATATTGGCTCGTGAAATGTTGACCGTTTTATTATATTATGCGGCCGGCTGGGATTGATCAACGATCCGTCAAGGTATAATTGTTTAGCAAAGTATAATGATACGGCTTTGCGGCAACTAATATCTAGTTATTCCGGAAAAACGCTCCCAACCGAAAAGCCCTCCATTTCCCCCCCACCCAGCAACCCTCTTCCTGTCCCGGCGTCGGTTGCTCTTTCTCAGCATAATGCTGGTACCGTTTAAAATTTGTTTGAGCAAACCATTTCTCATAGTTAATAGTAGTCATCTTTACATCTCCGGTTATTATTATCGCTTTATTGTATGATTTTCTAAGAATTTAGTAAAGGGGTGAATAATAGATACGAGGGATTCCATATTCATCCGCATCAATCATAGACCTCTGGCCAAAGGCTACGATTATAATGATGCCTGAGACCGCGGGATGGGCTGATGCACTCCTCGCGTCATACGTGCTATGCGTTCCTCCATCCAGCTGAAGCTGTAAGACCAGCGATTTGTAATTTATATTCGATTCAAGTGGTCCGGGAAATATTAAAATGGACCTTACATCTTCGGAGGTATCTGTTATACGGACGTTATGTAACAAAGAACTGGGCATAAGGACGGTTCAAGAGGAATAATCTAAGGAAAAGATTGGGCTAGCGTAATATAATTAGTTCAGGCACTGACCGGTACAGTACAGGCAGCGTGCCAACACATACATTTATAACTTTTCAGTGTTTGATGTCGAATTCAAATCATTGAGATACCATATTTGGTCGCCGACGGATCTTCTATAGAGTAGAAAAAATTAGTGCTACGTGTTAGGGTTTATTTGTAACGTCGAAAAAACATCGGTCATTAAAATAAATGTTAGCAGTACTGAAACATATTCGAGAATGAAGTGTCACTTTCATTTATCACACTAAAAATCTGCTTCGTTAACCTCTTGGTCGCGAAGGTTGAAATAAAAATTGAATTAAAGTAAACAAAAAAACCATGATGTAAAGTGATGAGTAAATGAAGATTCGATGCATCGATTTCACAAGGGCAATATGCAGCGATGCGCGATGGTATAAAAACGTGAAAGAATGGAATTGGAGGTACCACTCAATAAGGTACACAGGAGCAGGACTTCATTATCTTCATAGAGCTGAGTTATGTTGTTGTTGTTGTTGTTGTTGTTGTCGTTGTCGTTGTCGTTGTCGTCATCGTCATTGTCGTCGTCGTCGTCGTCGTCGTCGTCGTCGTCATCGTCGTCGTCGTTGTTATTATTATTATTATTATTATAAGAATTCTTCAAATGCATGTACATGTCCAATTCGTACTATCAATGCAGAGAATCATATTCAGAGCCCGTAGGAATCTATTCAACAAAGACATGATCATCTACTTACGATTAGTGAAATGCCAGTCGTTGTCATCGACGAATATACCAAACTGTAAATAAATCCAATTCAAATTTTCAAACAAAGCATACCCATCACCCGTATAGACATAACGGGTTAAATTTATACATTGACTGTTTTCTCAACTTTGGTCTTCTCACGACGCACGCTTTTCCAAAGTAAGAAAAATTTTTAACGTACCTGTAAGACAAAAATAAAGCAAGACACATTCTACGATGAGGCTCTTCGTGAAATTGTTTGAATCGCATGGTAATTATATTGTACCAATCAACGATAGCGTTATCTACGATATAGTTCAGGTACATCACGTCATTTCATCCGACTGGCAGCCCCTAAGGAGAATAGAAATTGTAAAAATCATGTCGCAACGAGGTTTATATTGGAATTTCAGTCTCGCTGCACGGTGATCGGAAGGAGACTTATGCTGATTAAAAGGCTGCCGAAGGTGAAGGATAAATTGCTCGGACGTTGGAAGAAGAGAGTAAGGGACGCTAAAGAGGAAGGAAAAAGAAAGGAAAAGAGGAAACTGGGGGGCTAGTGGCGAGCAGTGAGGTGGCGCGCTTGTAGGCGGGTCTCTCCGCGCAATTGGCTATTATTTATATTAAGTTTAATGCAACTACGTGACTGAATCCCCTCGAAGAAACTCTGAGGCCTCCGTGCCCCTCAAGATATAAGAAACTGTAGTGAACATGCGGTGCTGATGCAATTCCAGAGCGACCCGTATCATTAGTATACAGCTTATTATTGCATTACTCTCGCCCGCTCCTCTGCACCGACGTACCTGCAACGTCCAAGGTATACAACGCGGTCCGTCCGCGTAAGATAACAATACACCTACCGTATATCGTTTGGGTCTATGGGCGTTGAACCGAACCGACTGGCCTACGTATCTTCCTATATACGTAAGATCAGCCGCTGCCGCTGAACTTGCCTGGTGCACCAGCCTGCTGATACGCCTTGCTGCAATATCGCGACCGAATATAATATCTACGCGCGTACACCCTATATCATTTCATGCTTACACCTTGTTAGAAATACTATCATCGGTTCAACGTTGTTGTATATAGGTGGTGTAACGAATGCAAATCTTTAAGTATTCACGAATGCCAATGCGAATGCGAATATACATTTTTAAATCTGGCACCATTTCTACGGCTAAAAGTTGACGATTGATTGACTGATGGATACACCGTGAAAGTCACAGGCACACATTAGCGCCGCTTGCATCTTATTCCGAAAATTGCCGAGCCGATCGGAATTAAGCCGATTGTTTGTCTGATTATTCAACGACAAATCCAACGTGAAGACAAATTTTTGTAATAAAAGTTCATTATCAAAGCAGTGTTTTTTTTTTTCTTTGATATTATTTTTACAATTTTTATAATCAAAATATGAAGTATTTGTGCTAGTCGCATTCGAAAAATATTCGTACGATTTTTACGAAAGCCGATGCGAATGCGAATGTTCGTTACATTATTATCGTATATACGAGCTTCGCCTCTTGTATCCTTCTTCAGATTGGGTCGCGTATAGCTGGTCATTCGACAAACTTACAATCTATCAGGTCTGTCGATTCTAGCCTAGCAGCTACGTATAATCGCATGCAGTTTTTCCTATTAAGCTTACCCGTACCAGAGCAGTAGTCTTGTGAGGAACACCCTGCCAACTCTTGTAATACATAAATTTTCATTTTTAAATAGCCTGTGAAAATTCCTCGGAGAAGCTTGTACAGTAATAAGAATAAACATCATCCCGATATGTTTAGTGTAGTATAGTTGCCGTGTCTGTGTCAAATCAAGCGTGGCGAAAATTAGTTAAAATATTTTCTTCATTAGGCAATTGTTTGTACTGCGAGATAAGTTTATGTGCTCGAGGAATGGCCGTGCAAAGCGAAAAACTCTTCCGAATTAAATGGCAGAATAACATCATCGTTGTGAGGTGGAACTACAGAATTGTGAACACGTCGATAACCGAGTACGTTGTGGACGATTAAATATGAGCATGGCAAAACGTGATTGTCATTTATTGTTAGTTACAGGCGTGTATATTTCACCGAAGCCTGTGCATGTTGTTACCTATAGATGCTGCTTGGGCCAGGAGTGCGTAATTATAGGTTAGGAGCCTTGCGAGACCGGATTCTACCGCTAAACTTTCGATGATTTACATCCTCGCATCGGCTACCCACGAGAATTGCGGACGTCTAGTCCGAAATCGTTCGTCGGGCGAAGAAATATTAGGAGGCGGCTAGACGCCGGCCGTCCCTTCTGGCAACATTCAAATATCCCGCCATTCATAAATTCGTCAGAATCGTACGAAATTACTATACAACCCGGCTGGCATCGGCCAGACGCGGCTACGCCCTTTTCTCAACATCGGCATAGAAACGTAACCCACGCCGCGCTCGAGGAACTGCCCCAGCTGAGAAGAGTACTTTACTGGTATCCCAACGCATGTTCTCTATGCTCATCGCATACTTTTGCACAGTTGATTACGGCTGGCTGTCTTCAGGTTTTTCCATCAACGCACAAATTTAACAGTGGTTTTTTCCACCGAATTAATTGGAACATAGAACAATTGGGAAAACATTTGAGTCTGCGTGTTTCTGCTGGGCCTAATACCCGGTCGAACGGACGTTTCAACAAGTCAAAGAATCACGAAATAGAAAAGATTAGTAAGTGAAAAGGTACGCTGTTGTTTTTTTTTTTTTTTCTTCATAACATATATGTTTATTTACAATCTATTTTACAGAACATTCGGTAAATTGTTTGGTTTTTACAAGATTGTTTGATATGAAGGAATTATTATCCAGCGACCGGTTCCTAATAGATTGATCACTTGTGGGTTAATACATAGTTTGCGGGCGTTGGTACATGTCTCAAGTTTTAGCTATCAGTAACGATCTGATAGGTCTGAGGGGTTGGTTCTTATTAGTCTGTTTGTTTCATCACTGTTGTCGAGTAGGTTGATAGCGTGAACGTTTGGATGCCTGTTGAATCTTTGCACGTAGACTGAGCTTAGCTTTGAGATTTCGGTTTTTACTGTACTCATTTTGATATCATCGCAAATTATTTCGTTAGGCACATACCAGGGTACCTCAACGATGGTTCTCGGCATATTCGATTGAAGCACTTCCAGGATTTCAATATTTGAGTTGCTCGCTGTGCCCTACAGCTGAGGAATGGGTACGTGAAGGAAAAAAACTTGTATTGATGGAATGATAACTACGGGTATAATGCAGGTTCAAACTAGGGTAGATGATTTTTATGAGCCCTGCTATAAGCAGAGCAAAACGCGCCCTGATCTAGGCGGCAAACAATTAGGTCGAATCGGTCGCTTTGCCATTTAATTTCCCGGAAAATATTTTGTCCGCTGGCGTCGGTAAGTCCTCCCGGACCCGATGGGTTCTACGGACCGCGCATCAATCATCGGTCGGCCCCACGTGACATGGAAGCTGTAATTTGGGTAACCTTCCGCCACGGCGAGGTTCTCCTTCTCAACTAACTCGCGTCGGCTCCTAGGAATTAGGTGAATCCTATATCCTCACCCACCCGGCCCCACTGCATGTAGGCGTGTGCCTGTATGAAATATGTAGGTTATACAAGTTACATTGCATGTATCGGAAATGAACACATCTCTTATTTCGAATCAAAAAGATAACAAGGAATACCGAATATGCACCTTACGTCTTACGAACTTTCGGTGTTTACACGACGCGGGACTTCACCCGCACAGAAATCCACTTCCTGAGAACAAAACTCATTGTCAGACTAGTCGTGGTATATCTTGCACCTTCAAGGTATCTTCCACGGCGTTTTTACTTAAAGAGCTTAAGCGTAGAAGTGCACCAGTCGAAAAGGGGGTGTGCAATTCGTGTACGTTCGCACCTAGCCATCCCTCAACGAAGGGATGCAGAGATGTTTGTCGGTGAATACCTATGGAGTCACGGCATAGAGTCTGGCCCGGTAAGGATCCCTCGGAAACGTAATCGTGGAGGCACCTAATCGTAATCGTAATCTTTATCTGAGCCCTCGGTCAGTGAGAAGCGAGTCCGGCGTATCGTAGCTATTATCAACTCGGCAGTCAACCGGCCGATAAACCCGATGCGGAGGGATAAAATCGGAAAAAATTCGATCAAGATAAACTGCATTGCGACGGCGACGGTACCGCACGACGCGATTCCGCGCAAGCAAAATTATTACTTCTCCGTTTGATCAATTACGGTCGACTCTGATGCCACACGCTTTTACCTTATCGTTTCTAGTAAGTTAGTTAGCCACGCTCCGCCGAGCTCCCTATATTCCAGCAGCAGTTCCTCTGCTGCACCTTTCCAATCTCGCGACCTCACCCTCGATCTCTCTTCCCTGGACTCGAACAAGACGCGCAGCTCATCGCGTCTCAGGATAATGGTAATTGATGATGCTTAAGCCTACCCCTGCATTACGTTAAGAATTTCATTCCATTTTTTACTATTTATTTCACGAGTATCTCGTCGATGTATGCATCAGGATATACATATATCTACATAAACATACCATAGTTAACACTGTTACACGACAATTTAACATTCAAATCATTCGTTCAAAATGTTCTTATCGTATTTTTTGTTTTTGCGGAAGCAAACGTACAAATTACTCGATCGTTTCTTGTGATGCGGCAGTCCTTTACGATAAGAACAAGAGTAGAAAAAAAAATGTCGAGATATTTACTTATAAACCTTATTGTTAAAAAATGTCAAGCAATCGAGGTTGCACCTTGTCTGCACCTATCAGAATAGAACGGATCTCTTCACTATAGGTGCATAGAAGATACATTCGTGTGATCGTTACACATCAAGCGGTCTCCTTGTACGCTAATAATGTAACATACTACGGAGGACCTTTATGCGCTTACAGTGTAAGCTCAAGACTTTGTACAGGCTCACCACCTGCAAAATGGTCCGAACTAATCGGGACAAAGATCTTCCTGCAAATGTTCGTGACCTTTTCTCTCACGACTACACAGGTAATACAGTAAGTCAAGCACACGGTGTACAGTGTTAGTTGCCCGAGCAAGGCGTACGTTTGTTTCCTGGGTGTATAATGAACTCTTTAATTAACTATCGAATATACGTTTCAAATAATTAAATATCGAATCTGAAAACCAAGATGTTGCGGGTCTTTACAGACAGTGATCAGTTGCTATGATCAATTGAATATGCAGCGTGCATGTCACAATCAGTACATCGAGCATTTTCGAATTTGAATAGTTCGAAATTGCCCATTTTGCAACAAGGTTGAGAAAATGAGAAAGTTTGGTATATTATGCTCATGCGGCACCAAGTGCTCACCGTGGAGTAGAAAGGACTCTGCAATGCACAGGTCGTAATATACTTCAAAGCATTAATCTATTGGCTCTGGAGATTATTGTTCCACTAATACTAGTTAGGAGTATAGATTGAAAAAAACGAATTATAATTCGTTCTCAAATTTTGATCAGTTTTTGTTAATATCTTTGTTATTTTTAATTCTACGACAAAAAGTTATAGAACCAAAGTTGTAGAGAATTCAATTTGCAAATGTTTTTCAAATGTTGTAACAAATTTCTTGCGCGGTAAATAGTTTGCCCGACAGAGCGTGATAACGATTCGCAACCCTTTTTCAATATGGCGGAAAAGCCACAAGGGTAGGGACCCCACAAACTTGGATTTAGCTTTGCACTACCTCCCCCTTGATATCTAAAAAATAAAATTGCGTCCTCTGATTATTGCACGCTTAGCCCCAAAAAATGTAACATTTCAATGGACTAAGACGAGATCTAAGGATTCAGACTCCGGTAAGTCGAGTGTTGACCTGTATATTGGAGCGCTCGGACGTCGCGGAGAGCTCGAGGTAGGCTGGTGGCTAGGGCATGTGGCGTCGCATGCAAATCTGCTTAAATTTCGGTGTTTATCGACGCATGCAAACGAGGTGACCTCGTACCCAACGACAGGAAAAGCTGTACGCGGATGCTTGAGTAATCATATTGCTTGTAGGTACGCATTGTTAGCAGGTTACGCTGTTAATTCCTGCAATATATATTCAACAATGACACGACTTACACTCAACTGGCGTCATCTTACGAGGTGAATATTTAATTCAGAAGAAATTCATCGTGTATCGTATGCACGATGCACAGTGATCACTGCTAGCTGTCCACACCCGACGACCGACATACCGGAGTAAAATTTTGTATTCTTATAATTTTCGCTGAATATGGGAACATGCGTCTGTCCATCAGGTCCTCAAGTGTCGTCAAGATAAAATAAAACGTAACTTATGTATCTTTAATGGATTTCTAGTAGTCCGAAAACATCGCTGCATGTTTAGCGAAATTGAATCAACGTTCCTCAAAACAGCAGACAGTGCATTATTGGAAACTTTGGAATTGCATCTCGTCGCTCAACTTTTGATTGCCTTCAATTTGATGCTTGTGAGTACATAGTAATCGTCATTGTGCAACTTATAATTTGAAACGTGTAACGATTATTTAGCTCAAGAGTATGATATTTGGATAGTAAGGTGTGAATGCTTGTTGATTGTTTTTCTACTGACAGCCAGCGCCATGAAACGGTATATTGTAGTTTTGCGCTTTTAACGTCCTTATCACATAGGTACCCGGTCACTACCCGTGAAATCTGCACTCTTATCTTTTTAGCTGTGACTTGGCGCTGTTACGTTATATTTGACTCTAGTCACAAAATTTTGTACTTCCAGAATTTTCATTGCATTTACATGAGAGAAACGATTTGTTCACATAAATTTGAAACTTATCTATGCGATACCAAAACCGAGAGAGAGAGAGAGTGAAACAGTCAGTCTCGGAAGCCAGTACACAAGCTAGGCGCTAGGTTTCTAGTTTCTTTCCAATAGCCTGAGGGTGAGGCTCTCATTCACTATGCTGAGTTCATAATAATCGCGCCACGTTTTCGCATTAGGAAATAAGTTCCAGCGTAATTTGCATATTTTATTAGGAGTCCGTGGTAGTGACGAGAGACGCGAGGGGAGAGTTTTATTACCGAAGGTTAGCCCGTGCATATTGATTACAAATAACCAGAATCATCATCGCCATTTCGTAACTGCATAACTCGCGTTATCTCTCGTTTTACAATATTCCATTGAAAGGCCTCGGCCTTCCGGAAGTTCCTCACTATTGCATCGCAATGAATCCTTTGCCTAAAATTACGATAGCCCTACCAGTAAGATGTCTTGGCTTTCATTTCCATTTCCTCTCACCTGGATGCCTCTAAGTGACCTGAAAGCTGCCACCGTAGTGAAATCTCGGAGACTCACGTCAGTCGTAGTTTCGACGCTAGCGCTGAAACGCATCTAGCCCAATCTGAACATTAGAATGACTGATGGAGTTGCATACGGAATTAATACCGGCCACCAGGTATTAAAGAAACAGACATTCCCGTCCCCATATTGCGGCCATAAGAGAAATTGAGGCGCATGAACGAGAGTTTATGTATTTTTAAACGTTACTTAGGTAGGTACTTATATTTCCTTTATTGTGAGAGACCCAACGAATGAAAAAATTTGAGGCACATGGTTAACACAATGTCCGAGACCTTCAATATCCACGTGAACCTGAGAGTGCGCACGCGATTCAAGTTGACATGAAAAGACACGTTGGGTGACTTTTTAGTCTCGCTTTAAAATTCTTGTTATATTGATAAGATATTGCATAAAACTATCCTACTTGATTTGTATTGAATACCGCAATCAACTAAAAGAGAATCAAAAAGTCCGGCTTCTGTAGGTATTCTCAATGTATTGTTTAATTGGCAGATTTATTGAAAAATAGCTCCAATTCCAGTGACGTGATAGTGACATCGCGGCAGCTAGAAAGAAGTTGTGCCAGGGTAACGGCGCGTGACCCTCTGGTCGGCATATTTATATTCCGTGTCTTTGTGAGCAATTGCAAGGCAGTTGAGGACAGCATGGGCACATGCTAATAGAATATTCACATAGGCGTACTTGATAATACAATCTCAAAGAGTTGAACGATCGAGCAGCACCTCATCGTGGGTGGGCCACTAGCAGGCCGTAGTTTTGCGGGCCTTACGCTACAGGATCCAGAGTCGTAACCCAGCCGCGATCCCATCGACAGATTCAAATTCCCGACTACCGGCCAAGAGACACTCTACATAACGTAGGTACTTATAGGTACGGCACTGCACCTATGCATGGATGCGTAGTAACTACGACTTTCAGTACTACCGCTTCGAAAGAAATGGGGGCTGTAGTAGCGGACCCTGATATTGGTTACTCATTTATTTTCGGATCGATTGTGAGATAATGTCACTCGCACGGTCGTTGGTTTTCCAAACTAGGTATATAAGAGGGATTGGTGATTACGTAACAAACTTTAGCGGAGCATCTAGCGAATACATCGTACAGTTCCGTTTCTCGATTTAAGCTCTTATATTTGTCAATATATAGACAAGTTTACCTGCAGGAAAAAAGTAATCTGTTGGATTTGCATGCATGACAGTAATAATTATATGACCAGCACTTTCCTGGTGTAAGAATGGCAGGTATATTGGTGACAATTACTTATCACTATGCTGATGTTACATTCACGAGTGTTTTTTTGAACTCGTTAAATACCAAAATTGCTTCAACTTTTACCGAAAGAAAAACTATGCTGTCCATACAATTACCATCATGCACGTGGATCCAGCAAATGATTTGTCACCATAAGAATTTGTTTGTTGATATGTATTACTAAATGCAAAATTATACCGAGGATGGAGATGATTCAGTAAAGCTCTTCGACGAGTGATGTTCAAACTTTGATCACGCTTCAATAACGACGACGGTAAAAACGCAGGGAGTCACTCGAGATCCAACTCAAACTGGCGGTTGCATAGTTTAAGGGAGTGTCCTAGTCTATTTTGACGCTGACTCATCTATCTCCAAATATCGAAGTCCACGTATCTCAAACGCAAAAATGGTCTTTACAGCCCCATTTTGTATGCGATTCTGAACAAATATACTCCAATGCATTTTTATTTGATGCAGAAATAAACAAATGGCATGAATTTGACGAGTTTACTATTGCGATTTCGTAAAATCCGTGCCATTTATTCATTTCAATGAAAATGTATTTGAGTATTTTTGTTCATAATTGTGTATAGAATGGGGCTGTCAAACCCTTCTTCGCGATTGAGATACTTGGACTTCGATGTTCGGAAATATATAAGACAGCGTCGAAATTGACCAGGGCATCCCCTTAAACGCTACGCGACCGTTTCTCTTGCTGTATAAGTGTCCGTGACGTGAATAATTGGCTTCAGGCGACCTTGCGTACATGTAAAGCTCGTATGGATCAGATGGTACTGTGATTCCTACAAGCCCGCGTCTCTGCCTATCTTTCGAACCAGAAATGCGTCGCTGGACTCTGACATATATTACGAATATATAGGCTGTTGCTAATTTGTAACGGGGCACTATCATTATCTGAATTGAGGAGCGCGAAGCGCTAGATCATTTTCTGAACTGAGAAAACTTCTTTATACAATACGAGCATGTTTTACGCGTTTTTTCATGCGTGTTTTTCGTACACGAAGTACCGGTTTCTATGAAGGTAGAGTGCGTTTGCGAACGCGCATGCGCTGTCGCAAACATCACGCGGCCCCAACCGCAATTTCGTGCTTCGTAACAAACGCGTAACATACTCTTATTATGTGAAGAAACGTACGCAAGAAGGAGGCAGGACTTCTCGCCTCGCGTATTTGCAATATACTTCATCTGCTCACCTATGACTCATATTGCAAACTTACGCTCAGCCCGAAAAGACCGAGTTTGCCTCCTTGTTGCACAGTATGCTATATTCTGTACAACGAAACATGTACATGAATGCAAACTGCAGTAGTTGGAATCGATCGAAAGCGTGATCGTTCGTTTGGATCAAATCCGAGTGAAATTGGCGTTTGAAAGCGCAGTGAAGACTGAATCCTCTTTTCTTTCTTATTGTAAGTCATTTTGTATTCCCTGGGCGCTCGCCTCCAAATTACCCTATTATTCCGTTCCCCGCCATCCACCTGCGGGAGGCTTGCTCGTTTTTTAATCTATTTTTCCTTTCTTTTTCGTGGTTTCTGTTTTCCTTTCTCTGATGTACTTATGAATAGTATTACTACTACTTCCTTCTTCAATAATAACCCAGTTTTGACATTTGATGAAGTTAATGTTTTTCGGCAATTGCTTCAATTTTAGGAGTACGAAAATATCCTCGTGGAATATAATAGCATAATTCACAAAACGATTGAAGTTATTATGGATTCACAGCTTACAGGCTGCAAATACGAAGCACGCGGGTGAATAACACCGGAGGATGAGACTGGCCATCATGCCTGTGAATTATCTTTCGAATGCGGGAAGCAGATGCATTTCTGTACGGTTTGCGAAAAGTAAAAATTCTTTTTCAGAATCGTTTTTGGATAATTTTTTGCGTGTTTGTAATCTTGGCGTCATGTGTAAAATACGTCAATTATTATTTGTTTTCTTCAAAACTCTATGGCGCATCTACAAGCATCGATAAACAAAAACATGTTCTACATATGTTTCGTTCAATTCAGAATTCCACAGTGAATAGTCTGATAGTTGTTTTTTTGAATAAAAAAAAGCATCAAAAACTCAGCTCGGAAATTATTTTTTGTAACACCTGCATGGGAAGTTCGACTTCACGTAACGAAGAGGGTGCGCAAAGCGGTCGATTCCCAAACAGTTCCAAAACTGTTAGGTGATGTTCATATAGTTTTCAGAGTTAAACTAGCGTCATCGGACGAGATGATTCGTGACTATAACGTTCAGGTCAGACTACCACGGTTTCAATTTTCTCGAGTCGAACTTCTCATTACAGGTGTTACAAAAAATAGTATACGACACACGTGCGCGTATGTGAACCTCGCATTCGTTTTTTGTTACCCTCGCTTCGCTTGGCCGACAAACTAAACTCGTACAAGAATCACATACTTTGCGCACTTGCATCTTAATATATTGGTCCAATCCAGAATACTTGCTCAATCATCGCAACTTACCTTCCGCCAATTTGTTGTCTCGTTTCACTATCATCATGCAACTTTATATTCACAGTCGCCTAAGTAGTTGGTAAGCATTAGCTCTGAATCTCTGTGTCATATGTTACATTTCTACTGTGTCCCTCAAAACTGTGAGCCATACATACATGTACTTTCTGGAATTGGTATCCTCGATTGCTCCTGCACAACGCAGCCGACTCAACGCTACGGCAGAGCGGGAAAAAAATCTGAGCCGCTGGGCGCTGCGTTTGAAATCAGTTGTGCAGGCAGGGTGAAACTTATTTGGTATATGGCATTTCGTGGCGATAATGACGATAAAAAACAGGGGCATTATTAATGGTCTAAAGAAAGAAAAACATTTCTGCGGTGTCGAAATTGGAGAAGGAACGAAAACATTAAAGGGTGTGATTCGAAGGCACCAGTTTTCTGTCACACTTATAAATCGTTAAAAAAACAGATTTGATTGAAATTATCGCATAGTTTTCTGAACCGTGGGTCCAAATTAATTTTTCAATAGGATTGCGAAGCTTGAATCGTTTACCGAAAACCGTTTTTTCACACATGAAGTCACCGTAAATCATAATAATATGTATCCGTATCGAGCTGTGCTTTCCACAGAGTGAACAAGACGTTAAATAGTTGGTCTAGTTTTTGATGAAATTTTGTGTAGTGTACGCGGAAACGGGGTCATTGTTGAATCTTTGCTTCGCGAAAGCATTTTGTCACTTGGAGTGGTACCTTTTTTCAACAAGCCCAATTACAGGATTAGTTGTTACAATAATGTTAGAATGAAAATCTTTGTTGCGCTGGGAAAACTGTATTGAATTCACAACTGTAACTATAGAAAGCTAAATAATAATTGATCTCAACCAGATTTGAAACAAAGATCATTGAAATACTGTGTTCTGGAACTTCAAAACGACAATACTTTGGTAACGCAAAGATCTGTACGAGGAGTTAAGTTACTATATTACAAACGAGTTGAGCAGAAAACGTTTTACGTTTGGCACGGAAAAGCTTTGAGTTATGTATATCTGAAACCCGTATCTGACAACGAGCGTCTCGCATGTGCCCAGCAGGTACAGGAGAAAACGTATAGGTGGCGACCGTTGCTTGCACTGTCGACTTGACGTGATCGCGTGCCTTAAAAGTCACTTATTTGCCTCGTAATGAAGGAAGAGCGCGACGAGTTGGTCGCATTTACGTGAATAATTATAAATCGTTCCCGGACTAATTAGTATTCCTCCTCAGGCTGTGGCACCGTACCCACCCTCAGCCTTGCGGATATACTTACAGCAATTTACAGCTAGAGAATTGTTCACATACAAGAGGAAAGTAGAAACAGAGACAGAAGATAGCGGAAAAACAAAATTATGAAAAAAGACATGAAAAACACCGGCAAAGGAACCCTTCCAGAATTCCCTGACCTTGGCAAGCGTTCTACGCTCTTTATACGGCATCCTGAAAAAGTTGGGACAAGTCTTGTTAGGTTATATGATTGCTGAGGTATGTTTGTTTCAACTCAATCTCTGACACCGTTTTCTCTTATCGACACTTGCTGAACCTGTCATGTGAAATTTTCGGAAGCAACCTAAAGATTGACCGAATTGTCGGTATAAATGCGCGTATCACACATTTCGTCTACACTTTTCTTTCTTTCGTTTGCAGCAATAACTCTTGTGCCAGTGTTTCGTACTTATTGTTAGACAAATTTTTTGCTCTACCTAAGGTTACTTGAAAACTTTTACGTACTATCATATTCGTCAGCTTACGCTCACTACTTGAATTTGTATCTCAAAAGTTGTGGTCTGTAAAAAGGAATAAAATATCATAATGGTGCTTTGAGTCTTACAACTTTACACATGTGTAACGACAAGATTGATAGTGATGGGAAAAAGAAGAAAAAAGGACTGGATCCAGACGAATAGAAGCAAGTTGTAAACTTACAGATGAGGTGGCAGAGGTAACAGTTTGCCAAACTCGTGTATGTATAGTGGAAAAAGACTTGAAGCTCATTGTCAGTTTCGTAGATAAAACAGCTGCTACACGCGTGATGTGCAAGCCGGAAGTTGAAGAACGAGGACGTTCAGTGAGTGTGTGCGCCGCGTTGCATTCCGGGTATGCAGGCGGCAACTCTTCCTGTCACATCTCATTATCATAATATACGACGTGTACGTATAATTATTGCAATTAGCATTGCAATTAAGTGGCAATTATTTTTTACAGCATATCTCGATCACCGCATGTGGCCGCTCTCGGATTCTTTGCTTTCATATGTTAGAATGTGTATGATACCAGATATTCTATTATTCCATACGCGATATAAAAACGTACACTTTTCTCTTCCCAGTCATTCCAAGTTTTCGAAAGATTCCGTTCGCCCGTTTTCCGGATTCCAGGCGGCTTATGTCGTGCGTCCCGTGTGTCACCTTATAATCGATTGAATGCGGACAGGAGCTGGACCGCGTAGCCTCGCTGTTCTATCACAATACCATTTATATGTGGTTACTTTGGTACAACACACGCAAGGATATACGTTCTTGAACATTACTCCGAGGCTTTGCGATCGGACCCTTGTTCCAATTGACTGTGGTAAACAAATGTGACAACTGTTCGATTTGTAGGTACCGCGTAAACCAGCCTTGAGTTCCACAAGAATGGCAAAAATTGAAGGCATTCGGCGACACATGCTGCCTCCTCCATTTCTTTTGTTACCATCATTCGGCTTTAACCGCTTCATTCATCCGGATTACGAGGTGCGAATCACACGATTGCGTGATACACCCATTCCCTTCTTTCACGAGCCGCAACGGGCCTTCCGTTCATTCCTCTACCCGTCGCCGAATTGTGGCTCTTTGAATTAGCAATCTCACAGAGTTTTTGAACCACTGTGAACTATAGAAGTGATCTACTGCGGCTCGAGCTGACGACTCTCAGAAGCCTAGATAAGCGTGGAACTCTTTTTCACCATCCGATTACAATCAATATCTTAAAAGGTTGAGGTTATGCTTATTTGGGAGAAGTTTTTCATACTTCTTGTGATTTTTTAATTTATTATCTAAAAAAGTCTTAGTTCTAAATTATGAAAAGTTTCGTGTATCTGCATTTTTATAGTCCCTCATCTGACATATCGGAGGTGCCAGTAAACGACCACCTCTGCTCAAAGAAATTGAATAATTCCCAGATTTCCGGTTCTAGATTTCATTATAGGCATAACTTTTCAGCGAGTGACGATTGAACAGCATGTTTCAATGATTGCAAAAAAAAAAAAATTTCCAAGATTAAGTTCTCATCACAGTAGAATGTCCTTATTATTTTTCACTCGCCCAATCATGTATCCGTATATGGAGGTGTCTTACACGTGTTTGAGTATCAAGATATATACTCTACAATGTATATAGAAGATCCACAGAAAACGGTGAAAACAGCAGAGCACGGATCATTGCCGCCATTATAAATTCTCGGGCAATAAATTCCAAATAACAGTCGAAACGGGAGTCATGGACCGGAATAATACGGATACTAACGAGACAAAAGCGGCGAAACCGCCAATCAGTGGAATAGAATAGTGAAGCCAGCCACCTGTAATTCGTATAATGCGATACTCGTTTCACCAATCGTAATCGGTAAATAATTGCGATCCTGCCGTGTGGACATGATGCTAATAGAGCAAAGTGTCGTGTTGGACTAGCCAGGACGCTACGCTCATTAGTGATTAAGCTCGCGCGTCCGACGCGCATCGCGCATTGTCACATTATTGCTACGTCAGTGGTGCGGACGTCGTCGTCGTCGTCGTCGTCGTGCCTACTCGACGATACAAATGACAATAATTACACGATTCCCGGTATGTACCGTTCTATTTGGTTCGGTATAGAGGGACAGACCCGATTGTATAATGCGATGCGCAATTTTCTATTACCACGTTTACATCGCGAGTTTGGGTGCATCGAAACATCCTAGAGTGAGCGATGACATTAAATTTGTCAAAATTTTCTTATTATTATTGAGCTCAGCTTGATTCGTAACTCGTTAATCGATTACCGCACGGGGATAAATTACTCCTCACGATGTCGACCGAGCTCAGAGACTCCCTCATCTACGATTGCAACTACAACCTTTTCATTGTCAAGACTATGCTTCCGAACATCAGAAATATTCAAGGTTAGCCCGATCTTTACGCAAAATATGTTTTCTTGTAAATCAGACGATAATGATTTCTAGACCTCCGGATCTTAGGAAGACACCCTCACAAGAGGTATTTGCAAAGGGGGGGGAGGGGTTTTGTTTCGAACGTCGTTTATCTTAAGACAGTAATTTGATGGTATCCAATGAAAATAATTAATGATCCGCACGCAAGATCAGTCGTTTTGTAATAAGTAATCAGCGCACTGTTGTATACGACATAGAAGATATTTGGTTTCACACATAAGTATATAAGCTGTTCCGATCTCATACGGTGTGGCCCGGATGCATGTTGGATTTACTCTCTCTCTCAAAAGACAGGCAGACGGCGGTCCGATGGCTAAGATACCTCAAGTCGGGCGCAAACACCATCGACGAAATGAAGTTACGGAACGACTTTATGTATTACTTGGTGCTAAACGTCCAAGAGGGCACCCTCAAGCCACCGTTTGACAAGCCTCCGCTTCCAGGCAGCTCTATGATATCAATGGCAAATCTTCTGGTTAGCTCATAGTAAATCAAACCTCTGGTATAAAAATAAATTAAGGAACGAAGGAAGAAACGAATCAATGAGCCAGGCTGTAGCTTCGCAAAAGTTGCCGTATTCGTATTGAGAATTCTTTGAAATACGTATCACTTGAAGAGTATCGTAGGTAGAAGGAGCTAATAACAAATCTTCCGGACACGATTGATTGCAGCCAGGAGTCTCGGAGGGAGGCGTCTGTGACATAAACCCACCCAAGACAATAAAATCCGGCGACTCGGTGATCGCGGGGGGAGCACAGAGGTCGGAGATCATGCGACGATCGCCTGACGGCGGTGCGTTCTTGGCCTCTCAGCCCATACCTGACGTCGGCGCCTTTTGCTACCTCTCAGTCATCACCAAGAAGCCGAAGTGACCATACCTTTTTCCTCTTTCGACTCCGTCCCAGCATCATCCTTTGATCATTGCAACCGCTCAAATTATCACCCTCGTTTGCAGCCTCGGTAAAAATGCCCTAAGATTTCTAAGAAATTTTTACGTTTTCGCTTGGCTTGGCTCGAACACGCGTTGGCCTATCAATACGTACTTGATGTGATGTTCTTTTAAGAGGCATAGTGAATAAATTTAATTTTTAGACTGCCACTCGCATTGAAGTAAATCCACGCACATGTTCGCTCGGGTTCAATCCTGAATTGAATTTGTTTCAACTGAATTTTTTTTCGCATCAGTCAAACTTCTTTTCGATTTGCATGATGTAGAACGTATTTAATTCTTCTATAAGGAATTAGATCACGTTATTATTAGTGTTCATCGAAAGGTTGGTGATCGTAATTAATAAAATTAGTTACTGGATCTACAATTTTTTAGAAAAGTTCACGTTTTCACCACGTTTGGGAACAACTCGATAAAATTGTTTGCCTAAAAATTGGCAACTCTTTTCAAAGGAAAATCGCAACATACACCTGGGAAAGTGAATTCCGACCGATTCGAGGCCTCCCGTGTTAAGTTGAAACATGAAGTTTAATATTACAAATGGAGACGAACGAGAGCCCAAAATAGGTGAATAGGAAGTAATCATTGGCGAGTGCTGTTTAAAAAAAGTACCACTCAGAAAAGATTGACTCGCAAAATCGAAGAACACCGCGTGCAATCGTTGGGGTCGAGAGGGATGATCGGACAGGGGGGGATACCGAAGAGTAGCTTTACGATTCATTAAAATACCATTTCCATTTCTTATTAGCTCTTATTTCTTACTTCTCATTTCTCGATACTTCTTATGTAGCGGAGCTAATTACCCGCGGAAAATATCCTTCGGCTACTCTCGCACCGCTCTGGCTATATTATTCGTCCAGGGGAATTCTTAGCTTGCCCCTTCTACTATTTTTCCTTCTTCATCTCTCTTCCCACTTCTACATCATCTTCTTCTTCTTCTTCTTCTTCTTCTATTGTTTCTTCTTTTTCTCTTCTTCTTCCATGCCTTCTTTTATCATCTTTTTCTGCTTTACCACCTACCTTCCTGCCCGCATCAGCCTGCTGCTCAATCATAAACGATCATATTATGCTAATGCCTTGCCATAAACCAGGCTACCAAAGCACCCGGTCCCAGCTCCGCTCTTCGCCACGTCTCGCTATCGTATTAATTCTCGCTTAAAGTGCGAATTCGTTTGCGTACGTATTTTGCCTTTCGCTGGTCGGACCATCTTGTTATGATTTCAGCTTTTCCCAAGTACGATCTTTGCCCGAAATACCCGGTGAACCTCACTTATTTGCCGAACTGATTGTCTTTTCTGGCCGATTTTGTACAATGCAAGTGAAACATTGATATTACTATCAAGGTACACGAATAATTCGAAATCACGAATAATTCCACGTGAGTGGCATAGTGATATCAGATTCGATTTTCCAAGCGCTGATTTCAAGTCTTCGAATAATTCGCATACTCCAAAATACTTAAAAAAAAATCGTTTCAAGTGATTCGATTTTCAGTTAGATTGTAGCAATCCTATTGACTAATAATGGACCCGTAATTAACCCTCTTGTGACGTTGTCGTGTTTTTCACAAAATGGAGTTTAATTGTTTCTAAGGGCTGTAAATCATTGATCAACCGCACAATTTCACTGACTTTGACTTTGCTAATTATATGAACAATTCAAATAATTGGAAAATGGATGACCCTGGTTAAGAGGTGCCAAATGCCCCTGACTCGGGATTTTCAAACTATCCGTTTAGAAATGTCTCTTGTGTCATAAAAACATGTGCCCAGCGGTTCATAACTCAATAATCCCCTCCACCCTCTCCGGGGGGTAAGAAATGATATTTTACGCTTTCAATTTTTTTTTTCATCTCAAGACTCGATTCACGGATCTCTTATGAAAAAAATACGGGTATTCATTACCAAAAGACCTCTTATGTCAATTAATTTCGGTACGAGAGGCCACTCTCAAGGTCCCGAAACAAATTCATACAAGTAAAAAATCGTTATATTTCGAAAGCTCATCAATGTAACAAAATTTTTGTCGGCATTTAATTGCTCCAGGTGTATATTACGTCTACGGATTATTTAAGATTTTTTTCAGTGGCACGTCACGTCGAAAATGATGGTTTTTGCACTTTTTTACCACTCTTTTATTATCAGTCAAGACCATGTTTTGAGAAAAAGTTGTCTGATTAGCTACAAAATATCGACATTTTCCTTTTAAACAGTACAATTTTTCATATCCAGCCTCGCCACACGGTGTATGGGAGCTGTGAGTTGGCGAAACGTCTTATTTCAGGGCTAAACATAATAAGTCGTAACAATTTATTATTTTCATTCGGAAAATCTGACTTTGACTTGTTGATAAACGACAAAATTAAAATAATACTTTGTTACGACTTATTATGTTTAGCCCTGAAATAAGACATTTCATTAACATTTAAACAACAAGCGGCGTCTTGCATCGAAACTAATTGACATAAAAGGTCTTTTGGTAATGAATACCCATAATTTTTTTCATAAGGATCCGTGAGTCGAGTCTTGAGACAAAACAGTCGAATGCGTAAAATGTTATTTTTTTACTCCCTGGAGAGGGTGGAGGGGATTATTGAGTTATGAACCGCCAGGCACATGTTTTTACGATACCCAACGATACCCTTTGATTGTTCGAAGAAAGACAATTATTTCAAGTGATCATTCCAATTCTCGTATGTTCCATTAGATTCGATTGGACCACTATTCGAACATCCGCAGATACAAGATAGTGGCCCAGTTTCTCAAATTTGTTATCTTAGACGAGAGAGGTGAAAAGTAAGAACAACGAATGCCTCTTAGTTCTCTAAATCAATAATTCAAACTCGTGACTTTTCTGCAATAAGCTCGGACTGTGGAATCCAATACGGCTTTTACTATATTCCAGCTAGGCCTTACGCTGTTTTGACCAGGTTATGATCGGTTTTGCTTTGAGAAGATTTACATCTAGAGGAAAAGATGTAATTTCAATCCACTCCATTTGGCCGTAAGTATCTACCGTTGATTCGAATCAGCTGTCACGGTAGCTGGAGCATCGCCAAGTACGGCTGCGAGGCTCCTAGATTTCGCAGGATCTGAAGTCTCGACCTATAATAGATCTCCAGCCGGACAGCCAAATATCTGTGTATTGTTTGATATTGTTGTTGCATTGATTATCTAATTCACATGTAAGTAGGTATCGTCCCGTGCGGAGCGAAGATACGTGCGGCCAAGTAATAGGTCAGTCAACTCAGTGTCCCTACGTAAGGTAGTTTCAGCTCTTCGAGGATTTGCATATTTTGTTACGGTATGACGACGTCCGGCCGTTGCGGGCCTTAACTCGAAAATTGTTGTACGACGAACGTTCTCCGACTTCGCTGCGTTCTTCCTAAGTTCCCCTCCCCTTTCACTTTGCCCGTTAATTTTACTTCGTTTCGTTTCATCTCGTTTTGTAATTTTGCCGGGAGGGGTCGTCGACGTTTGGCGCGAAACGCTGCGGTACCTGCAGCCCGCATCGCGCGCGAATATGATCCTGCAGCGTCTGGTTGCCTCGCGCGCTCCTCACACTCTCCTTCGAGAACTCCGGGGCTCTCTAGGTCCCTTTCGGTATAATTCGGAGTTCCATTCTGCCGCTTTGAAGCGCCGCGCGCCGCACCGCTTCGAGCCTACCCGTGCAAATTTCAATTTTAACTGCTAATCTGCCAGCTAATGGTTCTCCGTACCACTGAAACCGGAACGGGATCATCCCGGTCCGAAGATCGTCAATAATGCGGATTGTCTACTTTTGAGAAATTCATCATATCTCTGGGACTTATAATCTTTTGAAACGTACTATATCTTTTCTGTATTTAGAACATTTTTTTATAACCTATACGTATGGGTACACATTCCGAGGTGGATTTCAACTGATTCGAGACCGTCTGTGCTGTCTGCTAGATGGTAGCAGACGACACCGATGTTTTTGAATCGGTCGTAATCTACCTCGAGCGGTATGCATAGTTGATCGCTCGGTTGATCAGGTCAGCGTTATGATGATGGAAATTGTCGATGTCGCAGAGTGCCTCAAGAGTGTTTTATTACTTAGATATCTAGTCTGAGGCACAATAATGGGCTAAAAGTCGGAATTTATAACAGTTCTTTTATATTATAAATCATTCAACTTCCCCTGGTACTTATGGTACTGGTTAAGTAAGATTACTGTTTTCAATAAAATTCCTGCCAACATTTAGCGTACCGGTGGTAGCAAAGTTGCCGTTTTCTTAGCCACAATAAGTATTTCACTAATAAACCTAGCGGGTACCTGTGAATGGCAGGCGTTCAAGTCCGGTGGATGGTGCAAGGTCGATTAAATCAAGAATAATATTTGACTCGATTTAGTCAGGGCTTCTTTATCCTGGCATAGGAACTCTAAGAGCCCAGGAGCAACTTTTCATCTCTCTCTCTCACTTCCTCTCTCTCTCACTCTCTCTCTCTCTCTCTGTCTCCCTCTCTCTCACCCTCGTTTAGCACATCCAGCTCGTACTTCCTTGTCACACTTTCATGATTTATTGCAATATTTTGACGTAGAATATATAGAAAGATAAATTGACCGGCGGCGACTCTTCGTAGGTGAAACTTTTCCCGGCACCCTCGTTCTGCCACCCTTCCCGTCCGTCCCGTTTCCACCACCGCGCCGAAGCGAAACTCTGTAATCGCTTTTTCCTACGACAACTTTTTTCTAATTTGGATATCAATCATGCCGATCCATCGCTATCCCGACAACATTCAAGAAACGACAATGCGAGGACACGCTACAGAAAATATTTTTCTGATGGGATCACAAGTCTCGTATATTACCGTTATGATGTCGGCCATGGCGGTCTATTACAATAATCCGAAAGCAAGACACGAAGCGAAAATCAGCGACGACTCAACCATAGATTGTCATCCTCATAATTAGCAAATCTGTTGGGGTGATTAGAAGAAAGGTGTAAATTGTGTATAATCAGTTATTGTTTTTTCATTTTTTGACGACATCAGTTTTTTAAATATATGTCGCCGAAAATTTTCACAATGGGACACAATTTTTTATTGCCAATCCCAATATCAATCTAATAATGACTTTCAGATTCCAAGAAAATTCAATTGAACTGAATATACTTATGATTGAAAAAACAGTTTCCAATGTTTACAAAATGATTTTAATATGTAGATTCGATTTTGCAATGAAAACAAAATCTTTCGGATTATAGTGCCAACATTTTTCCTCTATAGCGGGCTAAAATGTTTTCGTTTCACATGTAAGGTAGTTCGAGGAACTTTTCTTTGTTACGTGACACAATGCTTGGCCGGTTGCGTATTAATCCTGAAACCCCGAAGTTTGTCCACGGTAACATCTTATTGGCTGTCAAAACTCAATATTTGTCTGACATGAGTGTATACTTATTTTATGAAAGATTGGTTATTTTATACACTAAGTACGGAATTAATACTAATCCAGTGGGTCAGCGGGCGTACATATATGATCACTGCGTCAGCTGATGATTCCCCATTCGTCTGGCGGCACCCATATTTTACAATTAAATGTGCGACTGGAACGGGTCAAGAAAGAATTTCAACGCTCCTTAAACGTGCCTACGTTGAAGAGCGATGCATATAAAACGCGTCGTGAAACTGGCGTTGTTACTGTTGTTAAGAGAGGCATTGTATGCCAGGCTATGCTATGTATTGTATTCAGATTCCAGATGGCCCATGGTCGAGTACTAGTCGGGTGTGTAGGTAGCTGCGAGGTAGAGCACGGCGCGGCGGTGCGCAGGGGGGCAGAGCGCAGCGCGCGGGTACATGAAACGACGGTACCCGGCGTGCGGTGCAATAATGTAAACGTCATTTATCATTCATAGATCCGAGGCGTGCTCGCGCATTGCTCTCACGAATAGGTACCGAGGAGGACTAAAGGCGAAGTACCGGATTGCGCTTGCCATTGTCATTTGACTGTGCGGCGATGCACGACGAACCTATCGCGATTCGATACGACATTTTTCCATTACAACTACCGTAACTGTCCTAAGTCAGGTGGGTTGTGGAAATCCCGATATATTGAAATTAATTATCTCCTCGATCGTTCCTACAATCAGTTACACCTGCAGGGTTGTGAGCAGGCCTCACCCTTCCGCAGGTTCATAGGAGCGGAAGATAAGCCTATTGATACACGTGTTCTATTACCATCTTTCCACTTGTGTCGCCAGGCAACGACAACTTCACGGCCAATCGTTGCGTTCACAATGAGACAAAACCTGCGATACTCGATCGATGACCTTATCAAACGTGGCAGAGAGATTAATATGCCGAGAATGCAATTTTCTGCCTCAACTCAACATATCTCACTACTATTGAGAATTTTTTGTATCAAATTGAACGTGCTGAAAACTCTTTTTGACATACTCTTGCCATCGTACGCAACTCATATTTTTCGGTACGCGCAGCCCGCAGCCTATATTGTATCAGCTTTATTTTATAATGGAGACGTTACGTACGAAGTGGACCAAACCACATTCACGTCATGAAAATTATTAACTTTAAATGGTAAACTCAATGTTTCACCATTAAATATGAATAAGTTTTTCTAATACGGAAAATCATTCCAATGCATCTTTTCGCTACGAACCAACGCTAGGAATATTTTAAGAAAATGATGGCTTCCATTAGTTTCATTTCAACAAACTTACAGGATATCCGACAGGTTCGATCCATGCGTCTGTTGAACGCATTACGTATATCTCTACAAGGATACATCGGTTCCGGGTCGTATCTACTTATCTATTATGGCTACACACCATAGCTGCTATGCTTATAGGAGGTAGAAAAAAAAGAATTGGTTTTCCCCTGCGAAAAAACAATTTCTATTGCGGCGGTTCGTCGACTGCCGTGCAAGTATGTACGCGCCCTCGATAATGTTATTCAGTATTTCGGAAATTGAGAACGAGATACGCTGCGGTGGCCAACTGTCGTCGTAACTGTAAGAGGTACGGTGAAAAAATCCTAACAGAAGGGAAGAAAAAAGTGTATAGCCCTTATATAGGCATAATGCTGCATCGGGAAGGTCCACACAATACAACAGATCCAAGCATTCTCTGCATATTATTATGTTTGCCGGTATTGTAACGGCAGCCCTGATGAGGAATAAAACTATGGCTGCTGCTACCAAAAATTGTTGTTGTTTTCGAATGAATTATGCCTCGTCGATATGTATACTCGTATAAGTACGCACGTATTGAGTTGCAGCTGATTAATCATGGACGAATAAACGTTAAACATGTAAAGAGAATGAAAAAGACAAGGCGTGATAATCAATACGTAGATTATAATCAAATAACCCGCACATTCGCATTGCTCTGGGCGTAACGGATTGTCGAGGATCTTAGCCTAAGATCTCGTTGCCGGTTCGACTACAACACTTGGTGTGTTTGAAGATGTTCCGTCAAGGTGGAAGTGTGTCGAGGTCGGCTTGTCAGCGTTATAAAGGACCGAGTTACGAGGTCGGCGTAATGCATGGGAATCATAGAATTGAGGAATTGGGGAATTGAGAAGAGGCTGCCGGCCGGTCAAGCGGTGGGTTTCGACTTTTGCCACGCTAATATGAAAACTGGTGTCATTAAGTGGTTCAACTAGCGGGCTCTTTGACGGTAACCGCGCCACCCGTATGTGCAGCACACGTACAACCACTCCTGCTGCTTATCATTATCATTGTTATATACATATAGGAAGTTCCAAGAAGGCGTCGAGTCCCGCGGCGCCAACAAATGCTTCGTGGGAGATTACAGCAACAAGAAATAAAAACGAAGTTCAATCACATATGAAAAATCACGTGTACAATTACCTATACATGTGTATTGTGGTATTCGAATCGTCAACGGTAAAATGCCATCTTGAACTGATGAAATTTGAATCAACTTACAAATTCAAATTTAATTGCTGAATCATAATCGATTAATCGGATTAACAAGCCTAAAATCCGATTGTCGAAGTAAAGTTCTTAAAATTATAATTTCTTAATTGTAAAATTCCAATTCTCAATAGGTATCTACGTAGGCTTACAATTACTCCATTCATCGCATCGGTGAGTTCCGTATTTCACGTCAAATTAGTTCAGGCTAGGTTTGGTTACCGTTTTTAAATTTTCAACAAGAAGGCTCCAATTATCATCATTGAAGTTCAAATGAAAGCGGAAATTTTGCGCGTTCTAGTTGTGATTTGAAATGAACGTGTGAGTCAAATTCGATAGTTTTAACACCGCTGGATAAACTTAAAGTTCCTGTGGTACTGTCATTGACAAAGGCCCTGGATATC
This sequence comes from Neodiprion pinetum, assembly GCF_021155775.2. Classification (NCBI taxonomy): domain Eukaryota; kingdom Metazoa; phylum Arthropoda; class Insecta; order Hymenoptera; family Diprionidae; genus Neodiprion; species Neodiprion pinetum. The sequence goes on from NC_060234.1 coordinate 43,840,179, forward strand.
TGTAAGCTAGAAGTAGATTGTGCAAATACATTTTAACTATTTGTGTCCTTGTTGCTTTTTAGGAAAGTTTTGACAACATAAATCTAATCAATTCGTATTACCCGTCGTAAGAATGACACTTGGAGTATGATGTCGTGTTTCCGGACCAACTGCAACTACCTGCGGTTGCCGAGAGTAAAGGGTCGACGTTGATTCTTTTAGTACCATTGAACCGGTTGAAGGATCGGAAAATACTAACAAAAAGAGAATACTTGTGTCTCAGTTCAATATTTGGTAGTATTAGGATTACTTGAATGTAAAATGTGAAAATGGCGGCCCTGGAATGCGAGATGCGTCCCTGTCTCGGGCACAGCGGACAGATTACAAAAATTAACAAAGCGGATAGGTTATGTAACCAGAGACGGCGGCACATCCACGGCGGCGTCTCAGATCGTTCGGTCTCGGCCGCGTGGCCGCGGGTATGTCGCTGCGGTTGGCACGCTTCATACGTGCAGAGTATATGATACACACATATCATCGTGCGCATACGTCGGTAGCACGGAGCGCGCCAACCGTCCAATTACCCTAATCCAGTGAATATTCCGCTTGATAAAGGGCAGCGAAGCGGTGCTCGAACGAGAGGTCACCTCGGTTAACTAATACTGCGCATCTCGGAGTCCCGCCAGCGCGAGAGCAAGCGCCACGGTCTCCGGATGCTTTTTGTACTTTGCGCGTACCGGATCACCTCCGAGGAATAGGTATGTAGTCTGACGGCATCTCGAAAATGGACGTAAGGTAAATGTACCAGTTATTGACCTTTGCTGGATGTATCTGTTCGATCCTTCATTCTAAAATTACCAACAAATTAATTTATTGTCTCCAGCCATCGAGCAATGGTTTTGGTCACCGAGAAACTCAAAATTCGTACCGTAAATTTATAATTATGGAAAATAATTTGAGTTAATAATTGGTTCTAAGCGTGTCAATTACTGGTGCACTTACGTTATCCGCAAAAATCGAAACGTAGGTACATTTTATAAGAGCCGTTTGAGTTGACAAGGTAGGTGCATTGTTGTCAATAACTGAGCGGCAGCTCATATTGTCCAACGCGCAAAGGTAGAATATTTTCGAGGGTTGCAGGTGGGATAAAAAAACCCTTGCTGTGACGGATGACCGTAAAACAAGCTTATTTCCTTGCTATCGCCGTTATGACGGCAATGCTTCATGGGTCGGCGTTTGCCGGTATATAACGGCTATACATTTATATACGGTACGCCCGTATTTACCGTAAGAGTATAATTGTGGAATGGTAAAGGTTGGTACCGTTGCAGTGAAAATTTCTTAAAAAAAAAAAAGAAAAAAAATCACGGGTTTTCCTTGAACCGTTAGAACTACCAAGTCGTTTACAACGAGTGTTTCTTATTACCTAGAGGTAAACTCAAAACATGAATTTTCGGAGGTTCATCTCCAGCGGTTTACGTTTATCCTAACAGTCCCTCATCCTTAAGGCTTTGTACCTTCTGCTCATTCGTATATACTCAATGCGCAATGCACGTCACACAGGCACAGGCATCTATCAATCTGTATTCCTTGAGTATTGCTTGGAACAATGATGCTAGCCGAGAAGTTTGACGTGTTTTTTCAAGTTACCTGTAGCTTGAGTCGTAAAGTTTTTCGAACACCTTCAGGACCCCATGTTCATTCATGGGCATAGTGCTCGAGTTGAAAATTGTAAATCACACAACCCAGAAGATTTGAAAAATAGCTGACATTGTAACAATGAACCTAAGAAGCTCAAGGCGTTCTTAACCTGTTGCCTGTCTGTACAAAGGTTACGACACTGCACGAGGCCGATCTCGACTTACGAATTTCGTATTCATTATGTGAAATAACTTTGAAAAAATACATATTTGCAATTTCTTTGTTAAATAAAAAATTCTACTCTCCTCCAGATTTAGACGTACAACCAGATGTGAATGATGAAATTGTATATCTAAGCAGTAATTGATAGTTGGCTCATATGGTTATATGTACATATGCGCATACCAAGATTTAAATTCCTTTTGAGTAAACCATTGTAGTGTACATCGGCATGTATCAGGTTCAATTGTACATTCTGGGATGATAATAGTTTAATATCCCTGTCTGTGACACCTCTACCTTCTTTCATACATGGTTAATTAGCAACCCTATAATGTCTTATAATGCGCAGTAGCGAAAGTGGCTCTAGTTCTAACGGAAAGCTCTGATGAGTAGCTCGTTTGTTGAGAAAATAAATAGTGGATTGTTGACAACTGACTATAAATACCATAAATACACCACGTGCTTGTCAGTCTGGGAATTTATTCCAGTACTGACCAAGTCTTGAAACAAAAAAAAAAATATCCAGAGAGAAATGCTTTTTCAAGATCCTGATATTTATCGATCTACAAATAGTTTTTTCCGTATTATTTTTTGAAATAGATTTGATAATAAACAAAAGATCTGTCCAATACTATGAGCAATCCATAGGATCGATGTCTCACAGGATATCTTATAGGTTTGCGACTGCATTCACACTGACCCAATCCGAACTCTGTAAAAATACCGTTTTACGAAGGCAGACTCATAGATGCCCCGTACATGGATATGTATACACTATATACGTATATACTCGGCAGAGCATCTGCTTACCCAGCCATAACCACTAGCAGGTAGTAGCCACCCTCTTACTAGCCGTGGGTGACTGGGGGCAAGGGAGCCGGAGTTACCTCTAATTCCGAGTGCCCCGTCAATTTTGCTTTTTTCTTCTCCGAAAATCGTAAAAATTCCTGCTCCTCGGGTTCAACAACGCACTCTAAATAAGGTCTCCCTGCAACGCGTCCTTGATATTTGAGACCGTACGTATTGCGTACGCATCTGTGTATATGCCATTGTAGGGAGATCGATCGGCGATTTTCTCAACCGCTATTCGCTCGACATGGATTCGGCTTCACGTTGGCCTCCACAGCCTGCATGGGTTTCTCTCCAGTTTCCCCGAATGCGTCTACTTTCTCCATAGTTTTCCAGCTTCGATTCCCCTTCCATCTTTTCGCCATCCCTTCGCCATCCACGTACAGCACTGGAATAAAGGAGACTGCTGGGCAGAAAATTAGGGGTTTGAGTCTCGTGCGTCACGTACAGTTCGGTATGTGAATGACAAAAAGAAAGGTGGAGTGAAAGAATAGAAAAAAATAAAATAAAAACCAGGAGAAAAACCAAACAGAAAGTACCTTCATAATCATTTCCATTCGAAAGAGTCTCATATTTATGAGAGTTTTTCATTTTGCACGACTCTTACCACGTCCATAGAGTTTAGTTTTGTACGCCTTGTCATTTTGTTCTACTTTTCTCTATTCTTTATTAAGGACAAGAGTTTGTTTTCAAGGTCTTAAAGCAGCTGTTCTGAGATTTTCTACGATCGGTGGAAACTAGGTCAGGTCTACCGAATCCGCTAACGTCACTTAATTTTTCACTCTCCTCTGTTCTCTTCCTCTTTTTCTGGTTGAATAAATGTCGGTGGTATCGCTTCTTGATGCAATTTTGTATGTAACTCGTAATTGTTCCAACAATTTGTAAGTCGATACGCGTACGACCAGCTGATCAGATCATTTCCCCATGCGTGCTGGATTCTCTAGATAAGTCGCGAATATTCACGAAACAAAGATCATAACGAGAAATACCAAAACATGAAAATGCTGAACGAATATCGGGTTATTTTTGAAACAAGCTGATTGGCCTGAAAGTTATAGGGAGACAACATAACTAATACCAATCCTGCCGTGCAATTTCTCAAGTACTACTGCGTCGAGACTCGAACTGGGAATTTGGATAGCTAATCGAAATTAAGCTGAGGTATGAATATCAAGTTTAGAATAACGCCATGATGTAATTAATCATTACCTGGAATCACGTGCCAAATCTACTTATACAGTGGCAGGGAAACGGCAAGGTCTTTCAGGCTGCTAACACGACGACTCCTCCCCCGCTCCCTCCGACTCTTCTTTCTTTAGCCTTACACCACGCTGAGTGATGCTAAGCCAAGCGGTTCATTCTCCATATCAAAATTTTCCGGCTAACGATAAAGCTATTTACAGCTTAACCATTATGTACAAAGAGGTTATTTCAACGTCTGTTTTCATTTGAGATCATGCATTGAGTGTAATCAAACGAATCGGTGGTAGTCCATGGACAGTAAATATGAATTGTGATTCATGAACCATGTGATTCATGAACCATGATTTCTTAGCTCTAATATAAGATGCGTTTTCGTCATGCATATTTACGACATGGTCATCTTCGGTAACAGTATCAGTTCATTCCGGATCTCTTCAAATCGTATTGCACGCAAATAAGCGCATCGTTGTCCCGTTAGATATATCGTTGTATACAACAAGAAAATTCTTTGCCAATCATTTATACAGTTTCAAAATTCATCTATACATTTCAAATCAGGTTGTAGCAAATGAAAATGAATATGATGAATATTCCATGTCGTAATTGCAAATGGCTTTCGGTAACATCTCAAGCCAGAATTCGTTGTGTATGAAACTTAGCTTGCAGTGGATATCAGGCTAACAGATGTAGCTTGTATTTCGCTGGAGGATATAATTTGCGCTTTCTTCTCTTGGATGAGCTGGGGAGCGAGCGAACGAGCGAGCAAGCGTTTCGAAAGGGAGGGGCGTCATTAAAATCAATACGCGACTCGAGTCGAGCTATTCCCCGCTTGGCGGAGCGGGGCAGGAAGTAGGAGGAAAAAGAGGAGGAGAAGAAGGTGGTGGAGGAGGAGGTGAAGGAGGAGGAGGTGGTTGAATGGGAGGAGGTGAGCATGTGGAGGACGAGGACGAGGATGAGAGGAAGGAATAAGGAGTCATCGGGGAGGGCGAGTTTGCGATAAGCAGGGGCGCGAAGAAGAGTGTGAAGAAGGAATAGGAAGGAGCTGCGAGCTTGGTGGTTCGGGAGGGTGGAATGAGGTTGAAAAGAGGAACGCGGAGGTACGTGCAGCGATCCCGCGTGGAGGGGATTCCCACCCGCAAGCAGGGCAGGTTATACCTACATGTATGGAATAAGTCGAGGGTAGCTGGTTCGCGGTGGGGGGCCCGCGGTGGTATAGGGTAGATAGGGAAGGGCGTCGCGCTATGACCAATAAGAACCACTTTAAAACATCTTTACGTGGACACTGCGCATGCTGAATTCAAATCTTCGGGACACCCTCGTACGTCTGCACCGTGCATACCTACCTTCGTTCCACCGGCGAATGCACGTCCACCTTACATACCGCTACTGCACCTATACACGTATCCACCCAGGGAATCGAACCCGAGCCTCCTGGGTGCAAGAGTAGTGGACGACCCGACGCAGTTGCGTAGAAATATAGCGTCGCTGGGACGTTCAACACCGAGAACTCGGCGGTGCGTGGTACCTGCAGCGATAGCTAGCTCTTCGGAGTTCAATCTCCCTTATCGCTCGTATCTTCCGTCACGCGTATTAGGTATAAGCGTATCGTCTCGCAACTGCGGTTTAGCACCCCTTGATCAAGGTTGATCTATACCTTCTTCTTCCTTCATCCAAGTTTACGCTCGTTCAGTTGTTCGAAATACAGACGTTCGTTTTCTTCCGATCGACGGTATGCTATAGCATTCACAATGCTAGTAAATTATAATTGCTTCGTAAGCCGACGGAACAGGTTCAACCAGATGGTAGAAAAATAAGAAGACACGCGTAACGTAACTTTGGATTTCATACTTGAAGTGAAGACCGACGATGAATTTGAGCACAGCTACGCAGGATCATCGAGGGAAGGGAAGGGCAGCCTCCCACTAAACGTAGCAGGTATCTATCCATGAGAGAGCAGGGTAACAAACGCAACTCTGCAGTACGACATAACTATAACATGCGTTCAGTTTGGCTATGCGAGATAAAATCACAGGGACTGCTGTCACCTTCTTGCACCTGCAGTGCTGCGTTATATTATATATATATATATATATATATATATATATATATATATATATATATATTTACGACTATACGTAGAACCTGTACAAGGAATTTGCTTCATTGACGAACTTACCAGGACGACCCGGCTACGCCAGGGCTCAGCTTGCTATTGTTATAACGCTGGTCTATCCCGGGCTGATTCTCACACTTGCAAGGTGGCGCGATACGTTATCGTCATATGCTTGTAACCAATCGCGTTGTTCACGGAATTGTCCATTTGTTTGTTATTCTTCAACAACAAATGCGGAGACCCCAGCGCTGCAATCGCACCTATCCCCAAATACAACACAAGTTAAAGCAAGCTGGACCCGATATGTGTTGCAACTCAAGTGATTTACTGCAGTTACACGGTTCGATGAATGAACATGCCGGTACAGGAGGGGTGGAGGCCAACAGATAAAATCTACGGTAAAAAAGGTTCAGAAAATTGCATTCGAGGGTTGATTGTTTAGTTGCTGTGCAGTCAAATATGTGGCCTACTGCATCTTCGTTAATCCATCGTTAATCTGACCGATAAGAAAGTTTTTCACTACGCATGTGTTATATTAATTGACAAACATACGGCAGGGTATTTATTGAATTTCATAGCGTTTGCTGTTACCATCGTAACGCCTGGATAGTAATAGACATTAAAAGTATTACGAAAGGCACGATTATTTTTCTGCACGGATTAATGGCTATTTTTATTAACAACCGCTAAAATTCATTACGGAACTTGGCCGCATACATGCATTGAGGGAAATTAATGCGCATTATCAAAAATAACACCTGAGCAAAAATATTCGCGTGTCGGCAGCTACCTATAATCTCGTCATACACGACTGCCAATACACAAAACACAACAGACGTGAGTGAAATAAGAGAGAGAGAGAGAGAGAGAGAGAGAGTATCAGGGCTGATAAGAACCTTTGGTAACACGTTTCTCTGCAAAGAGGGTAGTCTCGGCAGAGAGACGCGAGAAGTCTCAATGAAACGAGAGACGTAACCCGGGGAGAGGGTTAAGCTTATACTGCAGGCGGCTGGCCGGATGCGGGGGTGGTGGGCAAGGGCGCCTTCAACGATTCGTCTCGGCACTAATCCTACTATATCTGGCCGGTGCCGTTTTCGTCCTCTCCGTATACGTCGCGTATACTACGGCCATTCAGGAGACACTGCATCACACAGAGCGATGATGCTGTGTCTAGCGCTTGGTGTCCGGCCTTCGCCTTCACCCTCGTCCCCCTTATAGCTGGTGTATAAAGGCCTCAATATCGCTAAATTCTGCAGGCAGAAATTGATTTTCGTAATTGAAGAACTTTCGTTTATACGCCGTATGGTCCATCGTATTCATCAGTAAGAAAATCTTCGTCGAAGAGAGTGAAAGAAACAGCGAAACGGAGATCAAGAGAGCGACCGAGAGGGGCGGGGGGGGGGGGGGGGGGGGGGGCAAAGGCTCGCATCGACATCGCACAGGAGTTGAATGAACGGTTAACTCGTCGAAACGAATCGCGCAGCAAAGCCCACCACTCCAGTACGTAATAATCGAAACGACGGACATTCTTTTCACAGCTACTTGTGGCTTGTCACATGTGACTGAGCATTCGGAATCAGGTGGAAGGCTGTGGCTCCCGGGGTCCTTTATTCACCCAGCGGGCCCTTTATACCTGTGGAGGCTCGATTCGTCAGCCGTGTACCATGCAAAGCTCCCCGCGACATTTCAGATCTTTCAGCGGTGTGGCGATGCGGCTGAATCGTGGCGAAGAGGAATTATGCAGAAGGTGGAGGGCATCGGCGTACGCCCGCACCTCCCGGTAGTAGCGGCAGCGGCGGCGGCGTCGGTGGCGGCGGAGGAGGAGGAGGAGGAGGAGGAGGATGCCAAGGAGGACTCCTAGGCGGAGCTGCCGTGGCACGGCGGCGGCGCTGGATTGGTCTCCGGGTTCCCCTCCATCCGGAAGCTCCCCACCGTCAGGGGAATCTGGGAAGCCGACGGCGGTCGGCCCGCCGTGTGTCAGAGAGACGGGCGTCTCCCCCACCTCGGCGATCGTCCGTCGGTCAGGTTCGGCAATATTCTTTTTTTTCCTCCTGCCCAGCGACTCCCCCACCTTATGATCGGCGGTGCCCTCGCCATCGGTGTTGCCCCCGTCGCCCTGTGACGCCGGGATCCCGCTCGAGCGCCGTAGTGTTGCTGCACACATGCAAGCGAGAGCACCGACTCCCGGATCCCCGTCGACGCACCTCGCTCGCTCTCGCTCGTGCACGCGCCCGCGCTCGCGCCCTCGGTAACGATAACAGAGCGCCCCGCGGGTTAGTGAACGCGACGGCGTCTTGGCCCCAGCACCTCAAGGATCGAGCGCAACGCGTTACCCGACATTAAATACCTTCCCAGAGTGACAACCGGCCCGGGTGGCCGGCTAACATCGGTTCAGTGGTAAATCCCGCATTGCGAACAAGTATTATTCACGCGCGTGGGTGGTGACGTTCTCCAGCACCGCGAGGACCGGCAGAAGCCGAGTGACGATCAGTGCGCCGCCTTGGGCTTCGGCCGTTTATACCTGCAGTGGTTTTGGTTGATTCTGGTGGTTTGAGTGAACTAGTGCGGGAAGGAGGCGGTGCCGAACGAGTTCTCCCACGAACAAGAAAATCGTCACCCGTTATACCTTCGGCGAGTAAACCGAGAAACGGGACGGATGAGGGTGAAGACAGGGTCTAGCCTCGACATCGGTGGACACTATCGAGGGTGATCGGCAGGCGTGCGGCTCAGAGGGGCCGAGGAAACGTAAGAGATATTGGACACGAGTCCCGCCGAGTCTAAGGTGGATTTAGCGGAGGTGGCGGCTTCGTTTGCGGGGAGTCCGGACCCCGAGTTCGCCGTGGCGGGCGCTGAGATTCTCGCTCTACCGGGAGTGGGCAACACACCCGGTGTGAAAGGTACGATATACGGTGTCGGTGCAGGGCTGGCGGGTCTTGACAGCGAGGCGGTACGCCGGTGGGTCGCGGAGGCTGCGAGGTCGGTCCAGCGGCAGATTCCGCCTCCGGTACTCGTACCTGCCGCTTCATTTCTGTCGAGCCTAACCCCGCCGATGACGCAAACGCCGAACATGCACCTGCTCGACAACAACAACATGACCGAGGCGGTTTCGGCGGGCCAACCTACGGCCCAGCAGCACCAGGAGCACCATCAGCAGCCTCATCACCCTCAGCAGCAGCACCATCTGCACCAGCCGGGACTCACTCACCAGCAGAAGCTCCAGTCGAGCCCGACGAACAATAATACGATCGAGGCTTGGCGGTCTGCCCAGGGTGGAGGTATTCACCAGTGGTGGAACCCCCCCGGTGGGGTCCAACATCAGGACCCACCCGCGACCCCGGTCACGGCTTTGGCGAGGGCCGGCTCACGCTCCAGATCCCGGTCACGGTCCCGGACCCAGGAGCACCCGGAGCAGCCCCTCGACTTCTCGGTCGGCTCGCTCCAGCAGCAGAGAGCCGTCCACCTCCAGGCGAGGGCCCACGTTGCGGCTCAGGCCGCCGTCAGGATGATGCACGAGCGGCTTCAGGGCGGGGCGGTGACACCCCGTAGGAACAATAACAACCTCGGAGGACGACAGAAGTTGACCAGCAATAGCGGCAGCAGCGCCGTCAGCAGGAGAAGCTACAGCCCCAGCGAGAGGAGCGACAGCGGAAGCGAAGACGAAGGCGTTTCGACCGGCGGAAGCCCGACGGGACCACTTCACGGAACCGATACCGGTGAGTCGATCTTATCCGTCTTACCATTCTCTCAACCCTCGGCAGCTAATTGTTCATCCCGACGGCGGCTTCTTACCTTTTCTTATTCTATTCCCTCTCTATAGGTATGTATCTCTTCTATTCCACATCTCGTTCTCCCTTCTCTTCTCTTCTCGTCCCTTCTACCGGAGCGTTTCGAGGCTCTGGCCGTTACCAACCCCCCCCCCCCCCCCCCCCCCCTCCACCCCTGCCGTAATAATCGTCGCCCTCATTTTCCGCCCGGCGGAACGCCGTGCCACTGTCAAATCCACCGCATTGTACCCAACACACAGTATTACGCACCAAGGGAACCGTTTATGTATGAGCGGTCCGATCTTATTTACCTGGATCACAAAGGTTAGATACATATGCGTAGGTGTACAGGTATATTAGGATGATGCGTGAAAAAATATCGGTGGCAACAATTGGTGCTTTTGTGCTCTTCTACCCAACACATCCTTACGTTGAATAATGTGACATCGAATCTGTCCGCTCAAAATCCGACCCCTCGAATCAAGTTCTTTAGTTGAGGATGTTTCAGTTTGACCTACGTTCGTCGATTTCTTTGGCGAATTTTTTTCATTGACTTCGCGTATAAACTCGTTACAGAAAACTGAGGGAATACGACTGAGAAAGATGTGCAGCTGCATCATGGGGAATTCGTGCAATTTTGTTGAAGAGGGGTTCCAGCCTGCAGATAATACCGATTATTATGATTCTGCATAAGTTCCATTTTCTCATAAAAATGTGTCCGATATACGTGAATTCAACATCCCGGAAATTTTTCACATAATTTTAGCAAAGATTTTTCGAATATCAACGTTACGGTCAGAGAAGCTAAGAGCCCTCAAATCCCGCCCTCCTAACTTGTCTTCAGTTCAAGAATTGCAGAGTTTCTTTACTGTCACCGATTTCGTCAATCTTTCTCGTGTCCACTTCAGGACTAAACTTTGCAATATCTGGAGTCGTATGTAGTTGAATATTTCTGAACCGTGTTTCAATGCTTTTCGTTTTACTACCTTCCACCCTGATAATATGCAAGATAGCAAAATACAAGTCGGCGTTTGAACTCTTTCACTCAACATTGCGACGAAAAGTTATCCATAGATCTTATTTTGAAAATAGTAATTTTGCCAAATGAATTGGCAAATCACCTGACAAATTTATACCAGAGTCGCACCTGCTCTACCACACCTATCATGAGTATGCGGTCTCGCGGACTCTGGACACGTACAGTCGGAGTGAGCTTACAACAGTTAGGTGCTACCGCTTCACTATCACCAAATACTTACGTCAGCCAAACTTCTGCCAAAAAAAAAAAGTGAAGACAAAAATCCGTATTCTGGAATTGACGTTTTTATAATATTTTCACGATCCCTTGTCAATTTCTTTGGAATTTTTGTTGACAAAGTGATATGAGTCGGATTAACAGTGCATCGTTTCATGAGTATATGAATGGAATGATGAAACATAATGAATTACAGTCGTCTCTTTACAGCCGTCTCGACAGCCATAACTTAAAGTCTAGAAATTATGGCACTGGGACTCGGAAGTAAAAAATATTTCATGAATCAGTGAAACATCGTTAAACATGAACGGTACTTATAAGCTATACCTGCACTGCAAAGTAAGGAAAAGGGATAAAATGAGAGGTCGAGAGTCACTCAGATGCTAAGATATCCGCAGTTTGCCTCATCCATTCAATACAAGATGAGACTGCACTAAAAATAAAGACGTCGAATTCAAAGTGATTTTTAACAATAGATTGGATTTTTAATATTGGAATACCATGAGATTAAGGTAATATTCCACGACATTCTACCTGATCAGCTCATGTGGCGTGCACGTTCGCGTTCCTATCTATATAGGTGGTCGGTATCTGCTGATTTTTAAACAAAGTTAAGTAAACGAAGTTAAGAGCGATAAGGGCCCAGCTTATGCGCCTGAATCGCTCGGCGGCTGAGCAGAGGAGGAGCAGGGGAGAGGGCCTAGTCGGTATATCTTCGTCATGATCGACACTAGCTGTACGCTGTGTCAATATGTTGACAATTGCGTTTTTCTTCTTTTTCTTCCTTTTACATTCTTTTTTTTTTTAATGTACAAGCGATGATAATTATGTAGATGTTAAACAGCAGGGGAACTGATAGCCGGCTCGCCTCGGCTCGAATGAACGCGTCCAAGATATGGCGCAATAGTTTGAAAGAAGATTAGTCGATTATCGATAAGAGGTAAACGCGACAAATACGTATAATAAGAATAAACGACTATCTTTTCCGAGTTCGTATAACGCGTGTTGACGCATATCACTGTTACCTCGTACCTACTCGGAAGAATTCTTTTTAATTACTACTTATTACTTATTATTACTACCGATGGCCGATTATCGAAACCGATCGTTGAGATTTTTCGTTCTACAAGGCCTGCTTACGATCTGACTCTTCCGTTCCGCGTCCCCGTACCTTTCATCACTGGGACAATAAACGCACGGCGGAAGTCGAATCACGATCGTGCTTTCCTAGTATGTACGTTCAGTCTTCTGGTATGCATTTGCGATATGTGCGATCGTTACGGTTATCAAGGTATTCTTGGAAATTGTAGATTACTCTAGTGAATCTCGATCAAGCCGCACCCTAAATCAGTTTCAATTAAAGGAATAAAAATTTCTTCCAGAGCACAGTTCTCTACCTCAACCTTAAATCCTTGCGCAATACGGGTGAACCTTGTCATTTAAAATGGGTTCGTTTCACTTCGTTTTCAGCACACATTTCGATGTGTTACCTATTATTTGCAAAAAAATCTCTATGAGAAATTAGTGTGCATTGATAGTACTGGTTGGCAAAAAAATTAGCATAATCTTATATGTTATAGTTATGGCGTATAACAGACGTTATTTGTCAATTGTACATCGTTTGAATCTGATTTCTTTCAAGGTGACAAATTATTATCTCAAAATTGAAGAAAGAAATTCGATCAGGGCCGAAAGATGTCGAGTTGATAAAGATTCAACATTGCATCCGTAATATGTAATAATAATGGAATAAAATACCAGGAACCTGCAGCGGGTAACTTCATTTCACAGCCGCTTCAAAATAAATAATCGATCTATGGATATTTGTCATAGGACACGGGTAGCTGTAGGTATTGTGTTAATTACATTTTTCAAGATTCACAATTTTTCGCTACGATATTTCCTCATACCAAGAAAGAAAGGTCAACTCAAATCGCGTACAACTGCGACATAATGCCCTATGGATGATTTTATCGAGACTTTAACCAAATAGTAGTATCAATGGTCACTCATTTCTCAGAGTTACAAATTTATTAGCAAACTATTAGTCCTGAGGTAAAAGGTAAGTTGAAATATTGTACCTAATAACCAATGTATTTCAAATTGCAAAATTCAGGCAACTTGCGTGAGAGGTCAGACGTGACAAAGAGAATGGTGCTTCGTAAGTTATATTTATTTGTTTATTTTAAACTGATTAACGGGATAGCTGAGTCCGAATTTGTCGAATTCTATTTTGAGGATCATCCTGCTAGCAATTATCTGTATCACTGTGCCGAAAAATGAAAATGAAGACAAACCGGAAAAGCAATTTTCAATCAAACGAAAAATATGATTACATGAGTCGATTCATGCAGTACCGTTGTTGACCTTGACCAGTTTTTATGAGTTCACTTGCGATACTCGTGATAATATGATTGTTTTCGGTATACTATTACACCGATATCGTTCGTGTGAAAACCCCTGTGCAGGAGACAGACTTATACCTACCTATAACATTTATATGGACCAAAGTTCACGAAAGCGAATGAACACATATGTGTGCGTTACTCATTGATTAGAGATGCGAGCGCCCGTACCTTTATAACACCGAGCAAGTGCCCATTGCAGCCGATGTTTCCATTTAACTTTCCCCAGCAGATTTGAAAGTAATGACAATGATGGTGCAGACGCATTTTTTATCGATAGGGCTTAATTCACCGTAATTCAACGGCTTTTATCGCGCTTGACAGTTTTCCGCTGACACGATGTGTGTATTTAAATTACCCTCCTCCCATTAGTACGCAGACCTCGTATACGCTGGAGGCGTTGAGTCGCCCAACGACCCGATAACAAGGACCTTGTGGCCGGCACATATATACGGGAAAAATTATGTCCAAGGCATGCATCGATGGCTTTTATTTCATATTATAGATTTTCATTTCAAAAATCTTACACTCACCAATATCCTGCAATTTTCGATACAGCGATTAAGCCCTTATACATCGTCACGTTTCACCCACGCTAAGATATTCCGACGGATCTTCCGAGGTCCCGCCATATGGTTAGACTGAGGTTGAAAATTTTAGCCATATCTATATTTGGCAAGCGTGAGCAAACCATGCGATAAAGTTTGACCATTATCACACAGTCGGATGCTCGCTCACTTATGAACTCACTCGTCCACTTGCTTATAGGTAGGTATACATATATTTATTGGCATGCGCAAACGACCAGCATCGCTTAAGCCCGTGTTAAATTCAAATATGCAACAATCGTGATTAACCGTCCGCCGATTCAGGTTTGGACAGTAAACAATACTGTTATCGTTTTTATCAGCTACTAGGCGGCAGTTTTTCGTAACAGTTTAATTCCTGGGATTGAATGAAATAAAATTGAACTGCTTATCTGATCTGACAGGGTTGCGTGGAGGATTACGGAAAAAAATTTGAAATCACACATTCCAGTTTTGCAGGTGCAGTGAGGTGTCGGTGAAAGATGAAGCTTATCCGGCTGGATGTAATCAGGGTGTTATACGTGCCTCTGTATAAAGGGTGGTGTATGCCACATGATATCGGATGTCTGAAGCGATACGCAGTTACAGGGTTTAATTTTATTCCATAATTCGGCCCAGGCGACGCGGCGATTCAAGGCTTTCGATTACGCCAAGCGTGCCTACGTCTAGGTAGGCCACAACAGAAGGACACCTCGCGGGGCGAATTCTCCGCGGTCGGCTTTGAGACTAGGTCGCGGGGGTCGTAGGTCTCTCCTCCCTCCTCTCGTCCCTGGGCGTAGGTCGTCAACCTGGGTAACGGCGGCGTGTGCCGGGAAGGGGGGGCGATGTGCAAGTGAGAGGTTGAAGTATCCGCCGAATAAAGCTGAGCCGCGATAGTGTTTCGAGGCACGTGACCACACGGCATGGCAGCAGGTACCAGGTTAAACCCTTTCTACCTGGCTTCCTTCCGCCGCCTCGTGCGTTTCCCTCCTTGCCGCAGACTCGGCTCTGCCCCGTCCTTGCGATAGGGTATGCAGGGGTTACCTACCGATAGAACCGACCCTGTCTACCTGCCCCTGTCATGCCCATCTAAATCGCCGCGACACGCGTACCGGATTCTTCAAAGATTCACCATAAGGTATAAAGGCAGGGCGGGTGGGGAGGGGTTAAGGGTCGGGTCTGACACGTGCTGCTCGCCCCTTTACCCCTTGATCCTTCGTTCGAGTCCCGATCGGGGCTCGCGGTCTAGCTCTCCGACTCGTTGTTGCTGCAGTTCTTATATGTATAAGGTGCTTGGCAGGATTTGGCCCTTGAATTCGTCGGTCGGGACGAGTGCGCGTGTCTGCTCCTCTTGGCGGCGGTGGGTAAGGTGCGGTATAACCCTTTCACTCTTATTTTTTATTCAACAGCGCGTGTACGGGGTATTGTACCTCGGCCAGGCTGCTGCCTTCAATCTCTGAAGATCTCGCAACAAAGACGTCAGGATTGCGTGGTACATTTCACCTGCTAGGTTACCCCTTTCGGTATTCATTTCTTCTCCTGGTCCTGCATCTCATGACTTTTACGATCTCGGAGACGATCTTGATCGACGATTTCTTTCACCTCGGGGGTTGATCTACGCGCGAATCTAATTGGTTTTTCATTTCGTCGGGAACGGATCAAAAAATGTGACTGTTATTGCGGGGATAAAAATTATGCCGGATCTTGTAATAGAATCTTATAACCGTGGTGCATTTACTTCCGTAAACGTCCTGTTCCCAATATTGGTACGTCAGGATATAAGAGGAGAGGTCACCTGCTGCATCCTTGCGTTCAATGGCGACGGAATCGAACGTCAATCGCGTCGGTCGAGAGCTCTATCGCAATGACGATTCACGTATACAAAGCGATATTTATAAAAAATTTAAGACTCGGTGCAAGAACGATTTAATCCGGACTAGCAAGGGGAGGACGATCATCTGGGGTGACAGATCTTGATAAAATTTGAACCGGTGAAACTAGATCGAATTTTATTAGACCCGTATTTTTGTCCGTCCCATGGGCAGCGTCTCCCGAGAAATCACATAGGGTTATTATTATAGGGTTATATTAGAAGCGCACCACCTTTGCGACCTATTGCGTATAAGCGGAAGAAGAATAAGCGGCATTTTAAAAACAATTAATTTTCTTCTTTCCATTCCAGCGTGCTACTTTTTGGAAAAACTTTTTTTATCCAAAGAAAATCATGAAACTTCGTCATTTTATTGAATAAACTGGTGATATTCGTGAAACAAGTAGGTACGCTATGCACGAGTATTCGTCTGCAAATGTTGTTTATACCGCATGCAAATGATAGTTCGATATTACAACAATGAAGCTAAAAATACTTCACTGATTACTTCAGTTTTCATACTGAAACATTACACTAGGCCTGATTGGAGTAAAATAATGTGTAAAAAATTTATCCAATAAATTTTCAGTGACAATTAGGAACGAAATATTATAAAGTTCACTCAATCGTGCAAAACGATTCAAATCTCCCTTCAAATGAAAAGGTGTTCACAGAAAGGTGTTAACATTTATCGAGCAATTGTGAAATACCATTATTGGCGTGGATCCGATCTGTAAATAAGAAGATGCAGTATTTGATTTTTAATACCCAAAGTACCTATCACTAGCAATGACCACTAAGCTAAAAATAATCGATGCTTCGATTAATCAAGTCCAAAAAAATAATCGAACACAACTCGATTGAATAGGTAAAAATTAATCTATTAATCGATTATTTCGTATTTTTTTGAAACGGTTCCTATGAAACCAAAATTTCGTAAATTTCAGTATGTGGTGTTAATAGCGGGAATTTTTTATTTTTTTTTTTTATAATTAATAGTTTCATTCAAGATATTTTTCAATTTCAGGTGTAAATTTTTCACTTTCACTTGTTATTTCAACTAGGTACTCATAATTAGTAAGTAAGACAATGATAATAATTGATACTCTAATCGCATTAATTAATTGATATTGCATCGCGTTGTTCATGGGAGTAAAAGAACGAGAACCGATCGTGAGGAAAAACAATCGAGTCGGTCGATTAATCGAGTTTCGAAAAATAATCGATTATATTAGATTAATCGAAACAAAAATAATAGATTTAATTGAAAATCGATTATTTCTGGTCATCCTTACCTATCACAAAGTCTTCCGATTTAATTTTGATCAAATTGGGGTAAAACTCGACTGATCGTGAGGTTAAACCGTTCTCGCGCCCAGGATCTCAACTATTGGTGGATAATCGTGATCGGAAAATGCCTGAATCTTGGAAAATATTGTATTTAGATGGTTTGGTATCTCTTTGGTAAACCTGCATATTTGATATTATGACTAACAGCTTGAGTCTGTAGTAACAAGCGTATATATACTTATCCGCTTATCTTATGCGGAATAGCCGCGGTATCTACACCCACGATATAAATTTTGTACGTACTTAATTATGGTTAGCGGGAATTGATGCGGGTATTATGCACATTTATATTGACACATTTATCATCATTTCTTGGAATAACTATCCACCCATTCGGGTATGCGTATCTGTAAGCTACGTTTGCGTGACACGGAAACAAAGGCACAAAAAATTATTGACGCATCGATACATACACGGAAAAAAAAATTCTGTTCGGCGAGCTGTATTCTACAGCTCCAGTAACTATACGCACTCTACGATCTATCTTGTAGTTACAGCAACTATATATTAGTCAGCTCTGATAGCTGCAAGTTGTTCAGCTCTCACAGCTGAATGGTTTTGCTCTAAGAGCTGTAAGTTGCGCTGTGCTCTGGTGCGTTGACATATTTCATAACCTTCAAATTTCATGAGTATGATTTAAATACAGTTGATAGATAATTGTTTAAATAGTCCATTCAAATATGTAAATGACACTGAATAAATAATGATAATAATGATGAAAAATAATACTAATAGCAATATAATTGTACTATTTAATAATAAGCGCTGTGAGCGGAGCCGAAAAATTCTGGTCTAGCTCTTCGAACGAAGCTGTTTAGCTGAGAGAGCTGAACAACGTACAGCTATGACAGCTGACTAACAGTCAGTTATACGAACCATGCAGTGCTCTTCCAATAACAGAACGTTTAGTTCGACGAACTGTTTACAAGTAACTATCTAATATTTAGTTCCACGAGCTGAATTTTTTTTTCCGTGTATGTTTAAAATTACGTATATTCTGTATGTACGAAGACAAATCAGAATTTCTAGTTGCTTTTATGAAAACTTGTAGCTCTGTTAGAATAACGGATTATGCGTGACTAGTTGAAAATTTATATTTCAATAATTTTATCCCGAGGTATGATTTGATCGAATTATTCGTAAACGTATAACAACGTCATATTCCTGCCGCCGCACGGGTACGTAGGTACGAAAAATGTCTTGTCGCACAGCAGCCTCTTGACAATTCCTGGCAATTACCTATCTCATATCCAATGAATGCATGGCATCTGATTATGGCAGTGGGACAACGAGGACGTTAGATTTGGTCTACGTCTTAAAAGCAGTGTAAATGAACGGTGCTCTTCGGAGGTCTCAGCCTTTGTTCGCTGGCACGGATTTGCATAGAAGTAAGCACATGGCGTGCGGTGTTCATCACACGGTAGTACCAAGTAATGCAATTACATTTGTATGTGTGTACCTACCTATACCGAAGAGAGAAGAAGAATTGGGTATGAACGGGCAGGGAGTCGAGAGGCGTGGAGATGGGAAAGAAAGAAAGAAACAATCAGAGTCGGCGGGTGCCTGTCGATTTCCGTACCTACCTCGTTGCATGAAATATTTTTGCTAGCTCTGTAAGACCCGTGGTTTTTCTCGCCGACAAAGTGATAGCTAGCCCTTCCATGGTCCAAAACTGTCGGGAAGTAGCGGGACGCCGTTTTCGACGGGATATCGCACCTTTTGGCATAAAGTAATATTTCACAAACTACTTGGATGTTCGCCAACCTCGGTATCCGAGAAGGTTATACTTTTATCTCTGGTTTCTTACTTCGGTAATACATGCATATATCCATCTATCTTTTTGTCCATCTATCTGTCTCCCCACCCCACGCTTCTTTATCGGTTGTTTTTCTATCACTTCGTTATCGTATTTCCTCCTATACACCAACAGGCGAACAGCCATGACTGCTGGTTCCACGTTCAATTCGCCATAGTACACCATTGTCTAAAGTGTATTGCGATTGAAAAGATCTAATTTCCATTTTCATCCGGAAATAATTACGCACTACGTGCTACGTAATCACAAGGTTTGATATAAATATGTCAACAATTCATATCTTGCAGCACGGGGGAGATTAAAAATAAAATAGAGAGTGAGAGAGAAAGAGAAGTGACCGCATTCATCTTGCAGTAATTGAAGTCATGGATAGAATATTTATTCCACCTGATTTCATGCATATTCGTTAAAAACATGTATAATTACATCTGTGTAAATCGGACCAACCGAGCATGTGTAGTTATAATTTGGCGCTGTCTATTCGTTTCGATAAATCTTCACGTAAGTCCATAGATAATGTCCTAATGGGGAAGTCCGATTTGCGATAAAAAGTTTAATTTGAATATGCACAGCGAAGCATGTACATCTCAATGATTGCGTGCCAACGTGCTGTAGGTGTAATACGTATAGGCTTTCTCAGGATAGCCTGCGTTCCTTGCCGCTGACTATTAACCCCGCGGGCCAATTATAAGCGAGAACCTTATCTTCAATTATTTTTATCACTTGGCCGCGTCATATTGTACTTAATTGAAGAAATTTCAACTCACAGTTCCTAATTTATGCCCGCGCAGGTGTGAAACTTTTTTCTGATTTCGGGGTCAAGAGTGACGTGCTATTCGATGCTTCGGAAAACCTCAATTTTTATTGTAATTCGTGCCGCCGATCGATTGAAATTTATATTGATGTTGTTAACAGTTTTAAGGATAAAATCATTAATTTGTTCACTTCTCTTTCTCTTGTCTTTGAATTTAAACAATTGCTACTATTTTACATTATGAGCATACTTTTGGTAAGTTTTTTTTTCCAATGCAAGTGGAAACAATTAAAAATATTTGACACGTATCGTTTCGCTATGTCCCCTAGACTTATGGCAATTAGCGAATTCAGTAGCTGTTACAGCAGGCAAGTATACTCTCGTTGATTTACTGGATGCCCGCCAGCCAATTAATTTCGTAATTGATCGTGGGATACGATCAATACATGTATTAAATACACATATCCATACTCAGGCACACGTATATACATATAAGTTATCCACGCAGGCACCGTACGCATAGCCGGATGATCAGAGATTTTTTACATCTCCTTTCACACGCCCCAAACACGTCGACATACATTTTATACGTATACAT
Organism: Neodiprion pinetum; assembly: GCF_021155775.2. NCBI lineage: Eukaryota > Metazoa > Arthropoda > Insecta > Hymenoptera > Diprionidae > Neodiprion > Neodiprion pinetum. The sequence goes on from NC_060234.1 coordinate 43,860,564, forward strand.
ATATACATACACACACACACACACACACACACACACATATATATATGTATATATATATATTGTTCGGGCCGTGCGCCGATATTTTGGATACATTGGATAGAAGAGTTCGGTTTCCACTCTCTGTGCGTACGCTTCGCCTCGTTCGTACCTCGGTCGAGTACAACACCGTTTAGCTACGATTCGTCTGGCTACGCGACGATACGCGTATCGCTTGCGGACTCAACACACGTAATCGAATTCAGTCTTTGTGAATAAAAGTGTTATTCTTTTTACGAAAATACCGAAGGTGGAATTATTTATCTACCACCCTGCGTTTTTCCTCCAACCGTGCAGATTCAAACCCTCTCTCGCGAACCGCGCGAACATATACATATATGTATATATTAGACTGGGCCAAAAAAATTGACTATTTTTTTTTTTTTTAAATATATTGAGAATATCATTCAGTATGGCAAAAAAAAAAAATTTCATGAAATTTTAAGCCCTTAATATTAACTTTAAGAGGTCTATCATCGCTATTTTTGATTTTTAGTAATAATTTGATGTTTCACGTCAGAACTGTCGAAATATTGAAGTGAAAAAATTTATGTTCACTTATCCCTTTATAAAATTAAATTCCCTACAAAAAAGGTCTGATTATAGATTTTTGTCAGACAAGCCGTTTCCGAGTAATTAAGCTTAATAAATTGATATAATTTCTCGATTTGACTTTTTTAATTTGGAATTTCGTGACTAACGAATCAATGAATGTATAAAAAAGATCATGACAGATTCTTAAAGGAAATTTAATGTTCTACAAAAAAGATCTCTTCATATTTTTGCCTCAATTTAATTTTTCAAAAGTTATTCTCAATTAAAATTGAAGAAAAACTTGAAATTTATATATTTATATTATATATATATATATATAGATAGATAATTCCCATATAATATACCCAGTCCCTTGTCAGTAATAAAAAATAAAAAAAAAGCAAATAACCGAAGAATATGGTAAAAGAATTGCTCAGAATATACCGGAGATCGGAAGTGCCGGATGCTCCGAAATGCTCGAACTTATTTACTTACGTAAGTTACCTATGCGGCAATTATATTCAGTCAACCAAAGGTGTTGAATTCATCATCTTTGTTCAAGCAAAATAAGCATGCTAACGAATGATTTACTCGGATTCATCACAGTGTGGTTACGAAAGTTTTATGAAAGTGATGATTCAATTTCATTGTTACGCTCATGAATAAGGGGTTTTTCTTCATATTCCGGGATACCTTGACCCAGCACAGTTCGAGTACCGATCTGACTGATTCAAAATTTTATTTCCGTAACAACGACACGTTTTGCAAGTCAATTCGACCCTTGAAGTAATGGTCATTTGAAATTACTTAAAGACGTGTCAATGTTAAGGAAAGTAGGTATCTGTAGTTTCCACAAATCGTTAGCGAGCTATCGAGTGCAGACAAAAGGACTAGGTCCGTATTATATGACGTAATTAATACTTGATATACGCAGATGGCAAGTAGCATGACTGGTGCAAGAAATGGTTGTCCGATGTTGATTGTGCGTGGCCTGAGCACGTCTCAATCCTCGCTTCGCTCTTGATTCTTAATTTATGAGATATTCGTGAGAAGGCTTCCTCCACGGCGGGTCTACGAGCCGCGTTTTACCGCATAATTATCATACAAGCGCTTCGTTGGAACTGTAAAGGAACAACGGCGGTGCACGTAGGTATAGATATACCACATAACAGCACAAGAATATCGGAGGTATATGCGCCGGTAATTCTACGTTCGTCTGTATAGCATGCTCACGAACATACCACTGTGCTTGTATAGAGACACTTACAAAGGGGAGCGAACACAGAGCAGGAGAGAGAGAGAGAGAGACAGAGCGACAGGGGGCACGTGATCGTGGAGAGTGAAGAGTAGAATGTGAGTTATAGACACACCGGTAAGTACCTGCACCTAACAGGCTGAAAAGCAAGTATGGTTGCTGAGTTATCAAAGCCCACTCATCGCGGGTACATCCGGATTCAAATGACGTTTCATGCTTATGCTTATGTTTATTTATCCACTTATTAAAACAACATTAAGGCCCACGTCCAATTATCTACGGACCCTAAATGCCAGCAAGACCCGGCTGAGGCAGAAGGCTAGCGCTCCTACCTGCAGTTCATGGTTTCTGAAATATACTCGCTGTACTTAGTCTATTTTTAAATCATTTATTGCATTGAAATCAAATTAAAAATAAAATTACATTGTACCGCATAATCGTGAATTTGATCGGTTTGACAGCTAAATTCGCTATTTATGTTGTTACATTCAACGCCATAGACGACAATTTGATGTATATCCGACTATTTACTTATCGCTGCATTTTAACGGGGTGATCGATGCCATTCGTGCGATTTACCCAAGCGGTTACCTATTCTTCATGTCAGGGATATGCACGGCTTACAGCAGTTGCATAACTTCAGTAATTGTTACCACTTGAAGTCGAGTCGAGTCTTTTAAAGGCATTCGAAAATTCTTGAAGTCATATGAAACCGCTTGACGACGTGTCAAGTGACTCCAAGTCATTTTAATACGAATGGAGCTTACATCAAGTCATGTCAATCTATTCCGGGTCTTCGAACTTGTCAACTTACTCGCCAAGTCACGCGATTCCTATGAAAATTATAACGAATGAGGATGAGGAGGTGCAAGAAAAACTCTGGGCTTGAGAGATGTTGAGGAACTGACATGGTATATCGGGCCACACTCCGTAAAAATGAGGATAATTTTTATGTATAAATGCTAAAAACGCAAGCAGTTGAGGATGAAACAATTGACGTAATTGTAGCTATATTGTATACCGGCACACGGTACCGGCATCGTTTGCGTGAGTGTAAAAACTCAAGAGCCAAGCTTTGTACTGCGTGCCGTTACACAATTACTTTGCCTTGTATCCTATGACGAGTGGTTTGGTCTATCTCAAGTCTTTGCAGCTTCATTCAACTCCTCGAAACTTACCAAGCCTCGTTCTGTATACGAGCGAACTGGAACTGGTTCTAAATAATATGCAGATAATCGATGGGATTATTGATTAAAATCTTTTTCATTTTTGTAGTACCATGGGAATGATACGTACAAACTTTACGTAGACTTTAACACGATATTACATATGCCTATAAATGAAATACTCAACTTCCATACTTGACTTCATAAGTCGACTAAAAAAGTGCTGACCGAACGCAATTTAAGAAGGTCGTAGGACCGTAACGTTTCTGTGAACCAACCATCTCTGCAAAAAGATTTAAACAGTGGTATTTAAATGGCTGATAACAAGAATCACATCTAGATGTTCTAATAACTTGAAAATAATACAACAGCGTGTGATGGACGATACTGTGGATTCAACCAACGTACCACCATTATTGGAGAAATACCAACTCATTGGACACGATAATGTCTGAAAGGATACGATTGCGTAAAGGTTCAATTGGAAATATCGCAGCGATTATGAAACATTAGATTATATTTGAAAGTGAATAATTTCATTTATATAGTGTGAAACATTTTTTGTTTGTAATCATCAATAACAATATTTATGTCTGACTCATAATCTTTAAATGTAGTCACTTGTTGTTAGGAATTTTTCTTCCTTAGTATAAAAGTACATGCGAAGCATAAAATCGTTGTGATCTTGCGTTGCGGTATAATACAATCATTCTTGCTCACCTCACACATACGCACTTGTAGAGACTAAGAACGTTCCTAAATATGATCGATACGATATGCCACTCGGATCCAATTTCTGACGAGGTAAGGTGTCGACCAATAAGATCAGTCCCGTTGGAATAGGTGCAGAAATGGCTGATCTATTAAAAATTTATGGAATCAAGATCGCATTTCGACATCGCGAAAAAAGCCACGGCAGTTGAAATAAAACATGCGTATAACCTGCTTTACCGTGACCACGAGCCGGCGGCATTGGTCCTTTGTAATCGACGATATTTGCGGGAGTATTATCGCAAATCTTTGATGTTTCATTTCCGTCTGATTTCCGACCGAGCGGGGCATGGAAATGGCTAATCGATATAATGAATAATTACGATATCTTTTAGGCCGTATCCCTGCTTGACTCAGCTTTTACGAAGCACACTACGTACGATACATCGATCGTCGCCCGCGTGGAATTACGATAAGACTGGGATATTTTATGTAGATATAAAATACTATCAGCATGACGCTGTACAGTACATACAATTTAAATGTTGTACGTCAGGAGTGGGAAGTGCGGTAAGTATTTGTTTGGTTTTATCGTTTCGTTGGCCGTATAACGTTTATCGTTCGGTGATACCTGTACCGTGCATTTCACGTATAATATTGTGAAAAATTGAGTGTTATAGATATAGATATACCGCTGATTCAACGCCAGCATGAATCACCTGCGTCGAATGTGCGCTGTGAGAGCAATGTTCTCTTCGGAAAATATCGTCGTGACATTTACGCCTGCGCGTACTCTTCACTCCCGGGAGAAATAGGCGAAACACGGCATTCTCATAGTTTCGTGTTTGATTTACACACAAAAGAGGATAATACTGGAATGCATATGAAAATCAAGTAATATAGATACGCGTTGCTTTCAACATGAAAATTACATAATTCACACAAGTGTTCCGAACAGTGAAGAAATCATTAATCAACTAGGTTTATCTCACCTGCTATCGCGAATCGACGGCCGGAACTAGGTACTTTGGCCCAAAATTTAATGTCTACATTCGTAGCATTAACATCAAGACCGATAGAACTGCGAAAGTGATACTCGGTAGGTGCCGGAAGCCCTCCTCATGACAGATGAGCTCTAACGTTCCTCCTCGGCCAATTAAAACCACGCGCCATTCTCTAAAATACAGCAACGGACGTATTGCATTACACAAACAACGAATGAATTGGATTTAAAGGAGATCGCTATGAAAATGAATAAATTTAGAAATTATTAGAGAACAGAAAGAGAGAGAGAGAGAGAGAGAGAGAGAGAGAGAGAGAGAGAGAGAGAGAGAGAGAGAGAGAGAGAGAGAGAGAGAGCGAAAGAGAGAGGGAGAGTAGAATAGGAAATTATTATAATCCATCGCAATATTGGACGAACTTAGAAGCTAGGTACAGAAAGAACTTAGGACTAATTCTCAGCATTAGTAAGGATAGTTATAAAGGGTAAGTGACTACAGCTAGGAGTGCGTAGAGGGAGAGGGAGAGGAAGAGAGAGAAGCGTTTATCAGACATCATGGAATAAGCATCCCCTAAGGACAACAGTCATGTGTACAGAGAAAGGTAAGAACATAATGCGCCCTCTCTGGCACACACGGTTTCATCACATAGACTTGTAGTAAAGAAGAACGCTCGATGACTACTATGTACAAAGAATTACTCACATCTGGTGAAGGATTCGGTTGAATTTAAACAGGAATATATGAAGGAGCGAGGTAGGCAGGGAGGGGAAGTGCGAGAGCGAGAGATAGAAAGCGAGAGAGATGGAGAGAGGGAATAGAATAGAGTAGAACATTTATTTATTATACTAGGGCGGAGACCCTTGGGTATAAATGAGCAACGGTATACACGATCAGATATCTTAATAACTAACTACCCTAATTTACAGAGAAAATTGAGTAAATATAGAAAAGAGAATAAAGGAGATATAGAGAGCAGAGAAGATCATGAGAAAATTTGAGCAATACAAAGATAATAGTAACATACATAATAATGAAAATAATAGTAATTATAATAATGACAATAATAATGATAATAATGACAATGATAACAACAACAACAACAAAAACAACAACAACAACAACAACAACAACAACAACAACAACAACAACAACAACAACAACAACAACAACAACAACAAAAACAACAACAACAACAACAACAACAACAACAACAACAACAACAACAACAACAACAACAATAATAACAATAAGGGAGAGAGAAGCAATCGAAATATCAACATGTAAAATACTTCCCGTCGCCTGTTTGCTGGCGCAGGCGATTAATCGCTACGACAAAGTGTGAAACTATCCAGTCTCGTCCCTCGCGCCATCCCAACACCTGGTGGGAGTAATCCATCATCGTCGGCGTCTGTATTAGGCCTCGGGGCCAGGAAGCGATACTCGGAACGTGGAAGCTGGGCGAAATATTCGCACGCACGCCGCGTCGTCTCATTTAATTGTCTCGAGCAGCTTGCCGCATCGTATTGTCATACAATTATATGTACCACATTTCCATTAATTAATTAATTTATGTCCACATGGGCTCTGTTTGACTAACCTTTAACCCTACCGTGACTTTTCTAAATAATTTGTCGTGATGGGGATAGGCAAGAAATTAGCCAGCTTCCCATTGATGATACTGACGTTCCATTTCCCTTTCTTCCCGAAACAGCAGGGTCTCCCTGCTGCTACTAACGCGTAATGCCCGATTCAACTTATTATAATCTCCCTTTTTTACCGGTAGTCCCGCAAAAGTTGACTCGGCTGCCCACGCAGGTGTGAACGACAACAGGTGTAGACCCACACACTCCCACGTCACGGATTCCCATCCCGTTTCCCGCCAGCATCTGTACCTCCGACATGTTGGAGTATAAATGCAAGCCGACCGTTGCGCGTGTGTGGAGGGAGGATGGCATCCCGCGCCACGCCGCGAGTGACCCTAAGGGCCGTGTCTTGCACGCGAAACAGTCTTGCTGCCTACCCCGCGACTCACATGTGCGTCCTTCCATCCGGCCCGGCATCGCGGCATCCTGACCCGCTCTAGGCACAGCTGCCACGAAACGAACGATTTCTCGCACTGCACTTGTAGGCCTTCTACCTCCAAGCCTATCCGTAGCCCACATATCTTTAACTCGGTCTTCAGAAAAGCGCAGAGGGTCAAAAAGACTCGAAAGCTCGGAAAATTTTTGTAATCACCGGTATATTATATGTGTGCTTAATGGGGGGAGGGGTCTAGCTTGAACGGTCTAAAATCACACCAATTTTTCGAATTTGTTTAAAGATAATGGAAACACTTGGAGCAATTTCAGTTTGAGGGCCCTATTATTTATAGTTTAAAGAAAATTTTTGAATTTTTTTCAAGCAAATTAATTACAAAATGGCGGCGTGGAGTATATAAGTAGCGAACGACAACGTTTTCAATGCGGTGGCGCAGATACTTCGATAAATTACACTTTTTTCATACCATTTTTTTTTAACAAACTTTGGTTGGAAATTAAAATTTTCTGTTCATAATCGTATATGTTTGAAAAAAATTAGTTTTTTGACATTTGTGCTACGAGCTCGAACCCGAAAAGGTGTTTTGAAATGAAAAAAAAAATTTTGATCTGTTAGAAATTGGACAGTGATGTGAGATGCACCATTGCAAAAGCACTCGAATTCGGAGTCATTCGCTACTTATATGAACCATGCCGCCATTGTGGTATTAATTTCAATGACAAAATTCTAAAATAATCTTGTAACAATAAATAATAAAGCCCTCAAATTGTTCTGAGTTTTTTCATTTTCTTTAAACAAATCTCCTCAAAATAGGTATGATTTTAGACCGTACAAGTTGTATCCCCTCTGACCCTTCATTGTGAGACGCTGGTTCAGTAGTTAGTACTTGTATAACTCGGATGTTTTTATTTTTCTTTATAAAGTTTTGAAACTGTATGGAAAATATTTCACGATACAGAAATTCGTACAAATGTTTCGGGCAAGTAACTACAATTAATCCAAAGGTCATTATTTTTCATATTTCACCATAATTTGTATCCTACAGAAGACTTGCTCTCGTTCCTTGTCAATAACGATAATAATTTTTTCAATCATCAGAGTCAATAGACTTTCATTCACCCGTTGAAGCTCCGAAATATTCACAACGTGACAACTTGTCAAAATTAAGAAAAAGTGGTAATCGCTTCGTGACACGCGTATAAAGTACGTTGTTGTATTCTCTTATTTGTGAATCAACGGCTCCGCAACGCAGAGCTGAAAACCGCGACAAACGATCGCTAATTGCATACTAGTATAAATACGATTGACTATTTGTACCGAGTCACAGAGATTTCGAGACTTGAATCCTTTGATCGAACTTTAAGACTACAGTGACTCTCGTTTAATAAGTCCGATCATCGTCAGTCAATATAAGTATATAGATGACTGCGAGACAAGGTGCCGCACGACGCATTATCTCTATAACCTGCGTATATCTGTGACTGTGGTTGTGCCGATCCTCGAGGGCCGCGGGATGAGTTGGCAAAATTGGATAATCAGAGTGCGGGCATTGGTAACGAGTCTTTCGTGACTCTCTTCTGTTATCAAATGTATACGCGCCGTCCGGCCGCACTAAAAAATTGGGTTACGTACCGCTTGACTGATTCATTAATATCAAACCACGCGGAAGAAAAAACTCACGACCTGGATCGGTCAGATCCGTGTATCACTTTGAAAGGTCCCTTAAATGATTAGTGTCTGTGCGCGTCAACATTCTATATGCAACTTATTCCGCGAAACTGGGTTCGAGCCGGATCGTAGATAACGGGGCAAATGTATGATGAAAACTGTATTATACTTGATTTGTTTGTCATTTATTCACGACAACGTGCAGTCACTACAAAACGATGCAGATTCGCTTGGTCTGGATTCAGGAATTCAAGTTATACAAGAACTCGAAAAATAGTCCTCGAATACGAGCTTATTGTAATAGTCAGAGCTTTATATATTCCAAAGATTTGGTGTGGCATTCGTCGGCTCACGATTTGTTTGCAAAGCCTCAAGAAGCGCAGGATGTTGAATCAAGATTTTCAAAGATCTGTGCGAAATAATCGAAAATATATACTTGGAGGTAGCATTGCTTTGGGTGCAACGCCTGCGAAGATGCATCGGTGAGGCCGGAACGAAACTTGACGCTACGGAACTGAAACTCTCCGTGATCACCGTAAACGTTAATTACTGTCAGGTTCGTAGGATTGGATACAGGTTCCACGTAACCACGTATACCGTACCCTGACAGAGGACAGGATAATTTTGTTCAGACATCGAGACATTGTTCTCGGTTCACTAAGCGCGTGTATAAATAATCCTTCGTATACATCAGTTGTATAGCTAATTAAGAACAAACAATGGAACCGTTTCGATACGATCCTTGCGCGTTCGTAATCGTCACATCGCGATCTAGTAATGGTTAAGTTGTAACGATTATAAATGAGGGGCAGGGGGAGGGGGGGGGGGGGGGTCAATATATCGCAATGGCTATAGGCTGTGTCCATAGTCGTTGTTTCTACTCTTTCAATCGCGATTATCAACTTATTCCAAGAAATTTTAATGTACCATCGAATTCGCCGATCCGATTAGCTCAAATCTCCCAACAATTTAATTACAATCAGAGTCCGTTTTTTTTTTAAATCTATTTTTCTTTCATTGCATTTCTGTACCATTCCCATTGCCTGGAGCGGAATGAAAAAAAAAAGCGGAACACCTTTACTCTTATGCTACCGAAATTGGAGAAATTTGCAGCGTTGGTTTTTCTTGCAAGCTCTAAGGGGATTATCTGGACCAGGGATCGCTCAAGCTGTTTACCTACAACGTTTACGGTTCTCTACTGGTTGCCCGTGAGTCTTCGGCGATCCGATCCACCTCCTACCCACCTCCTACCCACTGCCACCGGTCTGTTATATTGTAATATTTTCCATGAATCGGCAAGTGTATCGTGTCCGAAGAATTCTAATTGAGGATAGAATACTGGGTACACATACTATATGCCGCGTTGCAGCTACAGGCCAGCAGGGGGAGCAAACGATATATAATAAATATTAAACGACTCCTTGTGCCGAACCCAAGGTGTACGGGAGATGACTGAATGTTAATTAGCGAGGCGTGACAAGCCTCGAGTAAGTATAATAATCATAATAGCCAGCTCGCACGTAAAGCTTACTCGACCCAGGGCTGTTTATACTGCCCATACAATCGGAAAGATAGACTCGTCATGCGAAAGGACGATTCCGTCCCAGATAATATGAGTCGCTGGCGGTCCCGTCTATCATCTCGAGTTTCAGCTTCCGACTCGTCGTTGCCGGGGATGGAGCGCAAAACAAAACGGATATGTACGAACTTGTTGTAACGAAGAGAATCAAGGAAACTGAAACATTGTCCATGCGAGAAATATAGCCCAGCGAGAAGAAAAAGCCGCGCACGGAGAGGTGCATAATTATAACTATACCTCTAGGCAGGGCGCAAGTACCGTGCGCGTATAGCAGCTAGCTAATGAGCCAATTAGCAGGCTGACTCGGTCGCGCTGCGTTTCCGTGCGTCGACAGCCGGGTGTCGGGTGTCATCGGCCGTCCTAAAATCCCATCCACTATTTATTCTTGTCACTCATTTGCGTCTTTTTCTCTGTTGTAGACCCGTGCGGTGACCCGATGCTGGAAAGGCCCTACGGTGAGTTTATTTCACGGTGATTAAACTTCTTGGAAGAATTTTATTCTCATCCGAGGTGCAAAAAGAGATCAACGACGTGCATAATATGACCGTCATCGAAAGTTTCACATGCTTTCAATGATCGTAGCTGGCAATATTCCAGCAACATGCACCGGCATGATTTTCTGACTAGACGCGTTGCTGGCTTGGGATAAGATTGTGCGTTTTTAAAAAGAAATCGTTAAAAAATCGGGTAACATTGAAATGCCTAACATTGTTACACTTTCATCCAATGTGAATTGACCCCGTTGAGTAAAACCAAGCGCCGGTCGAATCTTATTGTCAGAGGATGTGCGGTCGGTCATGTCAGTTTGGGTTCTGGTGATTTTTAAAACGAATCAAAAGCTACGACGCATCATGTGTATTAACCCCAGACACAGTTATCTCACTCGCTTTTCACTTCGCGTCCAACCGAGCTAGAATGTGTGAAGTGCATTTGCAATCCATTGTGGGATGGTCGGGGGTTGTCGCTTTGATTTGAAAATTTACATTCGTCTACTGCAGATCTGTTCCCACCACAGCATTTTGTTAAGAGTGCACGTATCCGTGGCGCGAGTGTTCGTTCTCGTTGATACCTCAAGTTCAAGCCCCCTGACGACGGGACATGACCTGCAGTGACGGGGATCAACAGGTTCCGCCCTTCTCCACCGTCTCGAACTGATCCAAATCGTTTTGAATCTAGTCCTCGTTCCTCTCCCTCCCTCTCTCCGACCCCCCGTGACCCCTCCCCTCAAGGGACAGGAATCCTCCGAGGCGTGAATCTAGTTGCTCGGCAAGCGGGTGCAAGAGGGTTGGGAATCCTCGACAGTCGACAGCCGATTAGGGCAAGACGGGAGCACCGCAACCCTCGGCGGAAAACTTAAAATAACATCGTTCAATCATGCCGAGGGCCTTGCTGCCTGCCGACAGGACAGACAGTGAACAGCCTGCTTTCCTATTCCCCTCGTCGTTGGTCACGCCCCCGACCTGACAACCCTCGCCCCCGTCATCGAGGACATCTTCGGGCATGCCGAGGCGGCCTTGCCGAGCATTTCGTACCCTTGATGACTCTTAACCTAGCGAAATACCCGCACGAATCGTGAAACGTCAACGCAGCTCAGAATCTCAGCAAGTTTCGAAGTATTTTATGACACAAACGAAGGCTGCCACCAGACGTTTGATTACTGTCGCATTGCTGTGTAGTTCCTTGATTCTTATGCTATTCGAGAGTGAAAATCCTGGATATTTTACCGGCAGTTTCGGCGAATAAATAAGTGCATCATTTCGATTTACGTTACGGCAAGGTTCGAGACCATCGTCAAGGAATTCAGGATACCAATAATTTCGACTTTTTCAAGTATAATTACAAAACCGTATCTATGCGAGTAAGTAGAATGACATATAGTATACGTGCATAATTTGTAGTACGAGTTCAACTAATGGTACGGCAAGAATATTTCCTTTAGGGTCTCGTGGCTGTTCCAAAGCCGCGTGAAATGAGCCTGTGTGCCTGGTAAGTAATGTAAACAAAACATAGCGCAGCATTCTGTGAAGCAGTTTTTCATAGCAGAAATGAAGAACTCCTCTCGCCGTAAGAATGTAAAATAAAATTCCACGAGCTCTTGCAGAATGGCACAAATTCATATGAAAATCTATAATTTACCAGAAATAGTTGCAGTTTTAGGTAGATAGTCGCAACAACTGCAAAGAGTTTTTATACAAGTACTGAGAAATGCTACAACTTGCGAATGATGAAATTGTTGTCCACATAGAATTTTAAGGAAAAATACCAATTATCAGCTGTGAATCCATACAATATTACGAATATTTACGTGAAATCATGAAATACTATTCATGAACCACCGCTAGATGTCACATTTATCATTTAAGGAAAACTTACCGAAGACAATTTTAGTACCTAGTAAATAATGGGTCTGCATTCAACAACCTCTCACGTATCTTTTCCGTATGATCCTTAAGGATTTTCGTGAAAAACATGTCGTATATGTTTAAACTCACCTGGTATGAGTCATGTGAAGAGTATTGGACATTAACTGTTTATCTGAACCCGGAATTGTATGATATTCTCCAAACAAATCGTATTTATTTCAAGGGTTGATGCTCGAAAATCGATTGCGAAAGAGCAGACCATTCTACAACCATTTATGAAAACCCGCAAAATTTTATACCGCGTCCCATACTCCCGAAAATTTGTCGAAATTATCGTAAAAAATCATATTTTTTTTCCACCAGGAAGCTCACACTCCATGTAAGCGAGTCGACAAAATATTTTTATTTGAATAGATAATTTTGTCTATGAATTCGACGAAGTAATTACAGCTCGATTAAAAATGTACCAGCAAATCCTTCGTGTAAAGCGGATTATCGGTACCTCGAAGCGTGATGTAGTTAGTCACCGTGATAGCGGAGATGAAAGGTGGGACGTAAAAGTGAAAGCCGTACCGGCAACGGCAACGCTCGCCGAGAGACAGATACCCATACCCGGGGCTACAGGTATCGCCCCGGGGCACTCTGATCATTCCTTGCGGAGTTGAGCGCCACTTTGACGCTCATTACGACGAGTCCCGCCCCCGGCACGGGTAATCAGGGTGCGCGGGGGCGAGGGTGCCGGATGACCTCGCCCGAGGCCCTCGGGCCCCCCGTTCCCCACGTTCCTCGCCACCGCCAAGGCGAGGATCCCTCCACAAGGTACCGCAGGCATACCTTCTCGTCTTTACCACGAGCGGCGACCTTGTCGTGACTTTGCATATGGACTTACGGACGTGAATCTGCGCGGTAGCGGTAAATATAATCCGAGTATTTTCAGAAATTAAAGCTTACCGAAATCTTATTATAGTACGCGATTTGTTTCGAGCGGTCCAGTCTTCCGTTCTGAAGAATATCCGGTCATGGTTTTATAGCAAGTTGAGCTCCCCGGGGTTTGGTTTCCAATTATTTGCCGTCCGAGTCGCGAAACTTGGCATTACTCGTGAATCCTGACTCTGTCGCAACTCTGAGCTTTTCTCGAATGCCTGCATAGATAATGAGACGAGCGTAAAAGTTAAGCCGACAAAAATATCCCCGCGAACTTAAACGCAGCAGTTGGATTCTGCCTCTATTTCTAGCCACGGCACAATGCCCGAATTATTTTCCATTATTCGTTCACCTTACCAAAGAAATGATTTGCGCAATTGGTCTTGAGATTTCATCGAGGCGTCTTCGAGTCAACAGCGCGCTTGTAAAGCAAAACGTTCCCAGCTTCACACGGTCGGCAGCAGCGCAGGTAGACGCGAGTGCGTGTGTGGGTGCATCTACCTACCACTACAAAGTGTGAAGGGAAGGATCTGAGGATCTATGGAGTTATTTGAATGCAGTTTGCCGGACAGGGAACGAACCCGTAGAATTTTTTGCGTGCCCTTATAACTCCGTCCATTTCTCCATTTTATTTCATTTTCTTTTCAGTTTCACCCTCCTTCTTCTCGTCCGTTCTTCTCCCTTGCACCCGTTTCATCACCGAAAAAAAATCCTAGGACGGGGCCCAGGTAGGACTTAATGGTCCTTCGACTACCCGGATGGCACCATTACCACCCTTCTCGCATGCAGGGTGAATCACCGGGCCGACAGACACGGAATCGCATACCTAGACACACGGTTCCAAGGAAGTGACGGAGAGAGAGAGAGAGAGAGAGAGAGAGAGAGAGAGAGAGAGAGAGAGAGAGAGAGAGAGAGAGAGAGAGAGAGAGAGAGAGAGAGAGAGAGAGAGAGAGAGAGAGAAAGGATAGTAGGGTGGCTGCCAAGATATCAGGTAGCTAAACGCGACGACACATTTTCGACATTAGCGTAAGAAACTCCAGGCGAGATTAGACCCGATAAGACGGATGAAGCCATTTCATTTTCACGGGTGTAAATAGTGATTCGATCTCTTGTTCCTGGTCGCCCTTCGGAGGATTGTGAGGGGTGTCGGGGGATATAGGGGCAAGTGGAGGGAGGACCCGAAAGTGTTTTTTAATGCAGCAGAGGGATCTTTACTTCTAGAATTCCTCTGCCTTAGAATTCACGAATATTCTTTACGGAGAATCGTTTCTGGACGTTGAGACGGCAGCGACGTCTTTTTTCTTCTCGTCTATTCCCGACTATCATTCATGCGGGAGTTATGCAATTGATAAAAGGGAATCCGTCTGTCTTTATTTTTCGTCCCTCCCTGCACATGAGCTCGTGAAAGACTACACCCGTACCTACCAATAATCTTGATCAAATGTTGTAAGAAACGCAAGAAAATAAAATAATTGATTATAATATACATGATCTGCCGGCACCGGCAACTAACACGTAGATGCAGCTGGATTCCCTCACTAACTTTCTACCGAACGGAAGAAGGATATTGACGAAACGAGGGGATACAAACATTTTCAAAAACACGCAATCGTGGTTGGTGAGATTAAGCAACGAGGAAAGGAAGAAAATTCCTATTATACGGAATTTAATCCCCGTTCCCGTATACTCCGTATTGGCCTGGGTGATTTAAGGATATTACGAGTGAATTTCAAATTAATAATTGTGTCTGTGATGTAGTGGGGTGAGGATTTTGACATCATGTTACGCCGCCTTCTCGGCCCCGACTCCGATTTTCGTAAATTTTCAAAAATCAATGAAATTCTACTGTCGAAATTTTTAATAGTGAGTTTCAGAATATTATTATTCTACTTTTGACGATTTTTTTGAAAAAATTTTTTTCCTGCCGAAAAGAACGGGAAAAGAAAAGAACCTCACCTCCAGACCCAGACACTGTCGCTAAAAGTCGTGAAACAGTCATCGAATAATTTTAGAGGATGGAAATATACTTATTGCGATTATTTTCCTCCTTTGTAGGCAATTATTAATTGTGGAGGAGCCTTGTCCATGAGGAATATGACATTTTAGTACACCTTCTACGTCTGCGTCCAAGTCAGTTGTGTATATGTAAGTTTTTAGACCTGTACGCACGAATACGAACCTATCTGTATCTACCTGTCATTTAGCATACCGAGTTTTTTGCTCCACCTGGCCGCGGCTTTCTCGTCGAGCTACCTTGGGTCGTGGCGGCGTTGTCTTTGTATCTCCACGAATGATGACTCTGCACGCGCCGTCCATGTCCGCTGAGTTGGATTGGATATCTAGCATAACCTTGTTTCACGACGGACGCTACTAATGGACGCTACTTCATGCCGCCAACCTACGGCACCCACTCCAAAGCTTCATTATGATAATTCAAATTCGATTAGGTCAACTACGAGCTCTGGAACTTGAGATGAATTATTTTTCAGCCACTAGAATGTACAGCCACAAAGTGCATTCGTATACTTCATTCCGTGAAACTTAATTGCTTGCATTTGGATCGTCTGGCAGATATGCTCCCATCAAAAGGTCGTTTGAATTCACGCAAGGATGGAGGTTTCAACAATGAACACCATAAATTTTGTTTAACCGTTGAAAAAAATTTTTGAAAATCACCCACGATTCTTTGAAATGAAAAAAAAATTTGATTTCTACGGGTTGAACTAGAAAAACTGTATCTGTCAAATTTCCAACGATCATTATTTGACCTGCCTGTTTCCATAGACGAGGTAATGAGCAATTCCGCTTTGTGCCACGCGTCGACAACTTCAGACTTCATTTCGAGATGGCCAATAACTTTCTAAAGTATACCTATCCCGTACGTTTTTTGTGAGAGCTGTACGCTAGCACTGATTACAGATCGTTATTTTTTGTCCGAGCGTATGATGCACTGTTGAATATAATACTCGCGTGAACCCTGGTAACTCTGTCCTATGTTCAGGTCGAACGTTTCACGATGATTCACTTGGTGCTAATTTTTTCTCGTCTTTGGAACGCAGTAAAAATTTTGATCGGTGCATCAGACACGTGCAATCTTAACAAGTTCTACGATTCTGTGCTCCAGCTAATCATACTCCACTCGGTAACTTGACCATCGTAAGATATGTTTATTCCCTACTAAAGGGCGCTGCGGTCTCGGGGAACCGCAGTAGCATAACCCATTACTTGGCGCAATCATCCGGTAAACAGCCATTAGTAATATTTCGTGTTGGATCTGCATGCTCGACGCGTACGTGCGCAGAGCGAAACAATCATCTCCAGTGTGGCTGATCAAGTCCAAGTGCACAGCTCCAATTTCAGAGGTTTCACTAGGAGATTTAAAACGTTTCTTGATCCAAGCTCCAAAATCGCTTATGCGTAAAAAACTCGCAAGCCTTGATGCTTCGGCATCAAGTCCAATCATTGCCGCCATTAATAAATTACCTCTAAACTAACACAAAATTAATTTCAGTCTTAGGAGTACCAAAATCAAATTGTAGAACAGCATCTCTACTTGCGCTGATACAGACCGGTAGCTTTTGCGATCACACTGAAGTACGGATTACGTTGACACAGACGTTGGAAATCAGCAGTTTCTCAGCTATACTGCATGTGATGACGATGAACAGAACTCTTTGAATTGTCCTAAAAATCGGAATCATTAGGAATAATCCTTGTCTCTACTTGTTTCCCTGTGTGACTAGGGTTTGAAGGATTCCTGGCACTGGTCAAGTAATGGAGACGATTGACCACGAGAACTAAGAGATAATTCCATGTTTTGGTACCGGCGTACGTGTGTAGATTCTAGGAATGTCTGTAACATATGTCGCAGACGCAACTATAGGTGGTCAGATGAGTTGAGAGACATTGGTAGGCTGACGTTAGCTAAGCTTTAATCTACGCGAGTCATCTTCGGCAGGGAACTCACTGACAATGAGCCGGGCGAGGTTCATCAAGGCTTAGTGGGTGGATTGCGTAATAAATATATAATACGAATAATGATACAGGATCGGCAATGTGTGCTCTACACCACGGATAATAAGCATCATTGGAATGGATACCGATCTTCCGAACAAGAGATCCACAAATCAGACCGTAAAGCCAATCAATTAAACGGCAGGCCGCCGATCTGCCGCAGATTATAACCAGTAATTATCTGTAATTAAATATTGCCTGGTCGATCAGCCGCTTCCAGTCTCGACTGGAACGAACAAACGTTCCATGGTATATTCGTAGGATGAATTCCAAACTTCCCCCCGCTTCCGAGTCGTCCTGCCCGTCCTTGGCTCTCAACTTAATTTTTGTCACACTTCCGCGTGACTTATAGATTTCAGTCTGCGATTAAGGGATGAATACGAAAATGCTTAATGCATTTAAGCAAGGCATGTCTATATAATACTTGTTCGAGATACCTCTAATATGCAAGTATTCTTCTTCCTTGTTAACTTATTATTATTCTTTTTTCCTTTCGCCTTTGGCACAAACAATACCGCCGTAAACAAGTCCCAGAGAGTTTTCGATCAGAATTCGTTGCCGGAACTCATCATTCGCACAAAAATTGCTTCGAAGTTAGACAGGCGAAGGGATCGAAAGTCAGTGGATCACCGGCCCTGCGATACAGTCCATGACCGTGCGGCCCTGGTACCCAACAGCGGCCTGCAGCGAGGGCATAAATAATAATAATAATAATAAATCCCGAAATCCTGACCACACGTCATTCAACTCTATCATTATTCCCTCGTTTTGCCAACAACCGGACCAAAATTTTAATTGATTCTCTGAACGGCTAGAAAAAATAAGATAAAATATATTCGTGTAGTTATACCCATGCGGTACCCTCCACTTTTCGTTTCCTGCTCCTGCACCAACACTGCTGTGCGGGTGACTACCCTATTCTGTAACCTTCAATGGTTGAACCTTCAAGCTCTAATTTGCCGTACAGCGTCAAAACAAAGGCTGAATCTTGAGTGCCCTTTGAGTTAGATTCTGATTTTGTTCCTTTTCAATGGCTATGTTTCATATAGAAAACCGAAGTTCTCACGTCAACGAGTTTCCATGTTCGATTGAAAATCAGTCGTGTTCATCAAATGCACGTGAAAATATCTAGAATCGATAACGAGCCAGCTGGTTGTGCATTGGGAATTTGGATCGCTGACTGACTTATGGTTAGGCTTCTGCATGATCCTCTGTTTATCAAGTATTTCACCTCCCATCGATCTATTGCTATTACGATCTCTTCTTAGGTAAGCTGTATCGAGTTCTAGTGTGGTGGGCTTTTTACAAACCATCATTACCCAAGTGATCTGCATCATTAATCTTGTAACATTTCGACGAACCTGTATACAATTACTTTACGTACGCTGGATATAAAAAGTTTCATTCTTGTATTTCAATATCAATAAACTGTCAATGTCGTATTACTTTGAATCTTATAGTTTTGCACAATACATATTTTGAGAACAGGATTTATATATTGAACGCCAACTGCACGATTAGAAGCTTGCATGTCTCCATCCTCTTCACCGTTATATTGTTCTTCGTGGTGACAATCAGTATGTCGGGTGAATCACAGCCGTGGGTACAGATGTATGAGTGTAGGTAAGATGGCAGGCTCTCAACAAAGGAGTATACAAATTAGATTAAATCGCCTGAGGGACTGGCACTTATGGGCACTGACGTAGTGTTGGTGCTGAAAGTGGGTCAGAATGAGAAGAAAATAAAAAGAAGGAAGGGCGAGGGATGCTTGAGACAGATTAGAACGGGTATACCTGTAATACACCTAACGTGATGAATAGATTTGAGTCATGCAAAGTTCGTGCATCGTGCGACATACAGTGCCGATGTCAATTGGGGTGGCACTGACGAATAAAAAGTTGCCCAGCTTCTGAACCCTATGTGCTCACCATTTTGCAGGAGATAAGAAGTGCTCGTGTAGTACATGAAAATTGCAGGTTAACATTGTGGTAATGCCGGCGGTGGCTCGCCATTTGGAAGCATAAAGGGGCATTGACTGGCACTCCACCCCAATGTTTATTACCCTTTCATTTGATTCAACAAACTTTAATCGTAACAAATTGATAAGCTGTCCTGAGAGCGGCGAGATCATAGGAAGATTATGACCACGGGGAAGCCAAGGCAGCGAGGGGGTCAAGTTTGAAATAAGAGAGCCGGCCATACCGCGAGATAGAGATAGAGAGGGAGTGAGAGTAGGGGGGAGGGGGGTTCTTCGTGAGAGGGTGCCATTAGCATAGGAGGAAAGACCCCCCATGGTGCAGTCCAGGAGTTGGACTATATTATAGGTGCAACTGATATATAAACCGAACTCCATTGATTTATGACCCAACCGATTCCTTTAATTATAATACGATATTTATTCAGATGAGAAGCTCCTCTCGCTTCGGCCAACCTCGAAGTCACGCTGCTATATGGTAATACGATTAACTTCGAAAATTCCACTCGCCTATCCAAGTACCGCATATGACCGTTACTTAATGGGGTACAAAAGTTAAAAACCGAAGGAGAATTTAGCAGTTTCAATATTGGGGCATTTACACTGGATAAGAGGCGTATATTTTAGCTTTTAATCCAGTTGAGTTACAGATACGTTAGGTTGAAATAATCCATTTTTTCGATACTGGTTGAAAAATTCGGAACCTGGTTGGTTGAATATCAAGTTAACATTTATCACATTAACAAAAAGTTGAGTCTTGGGTATGGATCAGGATGACAGACGCAAGTTAAATTAGTCAGGTACACCTTACAAGTTCAGAGGTACCGATTTCAATTACACCTGCTGACGACAGTCACTGATTCTAATTACAGGACGGACCAAACAAGTAAGCCTGTGTGCGCCCATTGTTCATTGGGCTTGTACAAGTGCAGATGATGGACTTTGTAGTACGCGCGAGTGTTTGTTTAGCGGGATGATTGAAACGTTTCTCATCCCAAAATCCATACCAATACAAATGACCGATCACGAGATGCGGTACACGGAGTCTGGTATTCCGCGCGGGTGCGTTTGATTTATACCGTAACTTTCGACGAGAGAGGTCGAATTTACCCAATTACGAGCCCGAAAGAATAAGCCAGAAAGAGAGAGAGAGTCAGGGGGGGGGGATATACAGGCATCTCGTTTCTCGTCGGCTTTGGCTCCGGCTTCATTCCTCGAGTCCGAGAGCACATCGGTGATCGGAGCAATCTGGGTACCTACAAGGTCCGCGCGTTGGTGTGAGTTCAATGGTGCATATCTTGTACGTCTACCGTAAAGACGTGCACGGTAATATCCTGTGCGTGAGATGCAGCTCCTCACACACAGTTACACCTGCCCACGGTCCTGTTACCTTGTGCCGACCGCGCCACAGGTGAAAGAAAGTGTAGAGCAGACTTGGATGTCTTGAATCGAGTTAATCGTGATTAATATCGCAAGCCCGTAGCGCTTGTCGGTAATTATCTACACGTGTTTTATCGTGTTGATGCTCGGTCTCACGTGTGGGAACTTTATCCAGTGCTATCTGACTGTGAAACTCAAAGCCAAGCCTCGCGAATCCTTCCCATTCACCTACAACGTACTTCTCGAACCTGAACTTGATACACTTAACGCGTGTGCGAATTGAACGATCGATAGGTGGACGGGTGGGTAGATATACATATAATAAAAACATTTCTCATTTATTCTCTTGAGGAATTTTAAAAACTCCAGTTGTCCGAATTTTGTAGGGAGCTTGTTAACTCAGCCCCACCGCAATGGAATATCTTTCCCAAAATATTTTTTTTTTCTATTTCAACATCATTTTCCGACCTACAAAGACTCAGTTTGATCATCATATAACAAAATCGACATTTACAGTTTTTCTCCAAACTTGCATGCGATCGAATACCTATAACGATAGTCAAACGTTCCAGAGTGTAGAAAAAATTCACAAGGATATGCGATAACAATTTGAAAAAAATCCAGCGATCTGGCCCAAAAACTTCGTTTTTTGGTATAGCCGTGCACCGTCTCTGTGCCGTTCACTTGTACATTTTCATTTCCAACCGAATTTCAACATAAACAGCTCAATAGTTCGTCTGGAATGCTGCCCACAAAGGAATTGTACAGTGATATATGTGACTGATAATTATAGAACAAAATCTCTATGCGTATTTTAATGAGATGGAGTTATATTTCAAAGTATAACGAATTACGTTGAAGAATGTCGAGAATAGAAATTTTGCAAAAATTTGAACCTCCACCCTCCTCGAACCGATCCTGGACAAGGTTTAACTAAATTCCAGCTAAGTCAGTCGAGTGATTCGTTTTTTATCACGTTCACAAAAATCCACCGCGTTTTTACAAATATTTGTAAACGACTTTACTGGTGACAATATATTTCGAACGTGGTGTTAGAATAAGTTCTCAGTTCAACGTTATTAGCGAATGCAAATATATAAAGCCCTCCGTTTACAAACTAACGTGCCTAAAAATAGGAAATAAAAGATCCAGCAGTTCGATTGTTAGATCGGATGATGTAAGGACCGATGAAATGCCTTCGTTTTCATTCAAGTGAGTCTTTCTGGACAAAAGCAGGTAGTTTTCAATTATTTTAGTGGTAGGCCTATCTGAACATGACGAGTGAAACTCTGGGCGATACAAAAACGTGATCACTAACGTATCGTTTGATTCTACCCAGAGTTATCAGAAGCTAATTGTAATTATCGCTATTGGTGATATTCGTCAGTTGAGCAGTTAGCTACAATTCGAATTTTTACATCTCAACGTCATGCATGACATGATGCAGAAAACTACACGGATTGCCCATTGTACACATACGTGAGGAAAAATGGTTGTGTCGTAAAACAAACTCGCCGGTTACCCGACAATGTTACCCTAGTCCCGGCGCGCCTACATGATCACACTGTTCAGATCTTGAACAGAATGCAGGTCTAATTAACAATATACTTCGCAGTGTATGAATATCTAATAACTACACGCAAATCCACAGGCCGCGGCGCCGTTGGTTGAACCTTTGAAAAACATTAAAAATGATGCTGGAAAAAAAGAAAACAAAAAACAATATGCCTGAATTTCCTTAATTATAGGCCCCCTTGAGCCTCGCGTGTGTCTCGCTTCAGTCGTTCATTTCTTCCCAATGGCAGGAAGCAGAGAATCGCATCCTCTTCGGCTCCTCAGAGCAGTTCATCGCCTCCGCTACAGTTCACGCCAATAATTATCGCCGATTCTTGCAGCTGACATAAATCGGTATACTTGTAGTTATTTTCGATCCGCATTTTCTACAGCTGCCTTTGATGCCACAGCTGGAAGTGTAAAGAACTGGTTAAAGCTCCAGAAAACGTGATTCCTAATTAACGGATCGTATGATATCGTAAGCACATTGTACTTCAATAAAGTTATTCAATTCACTCAAAAAAATTCTCTTGATTGGAAAATTTTTGTATTTACGATCGTACGGATCATCGGCGTCAATTGAAAATAAGTGCAGGGTTATTTATTCGTTGCTGAACACAAGTGCGACTCACGCGGCCGTTCCACCTGGTACCCGCCAAAGCGGCTCTCTCTCACCCGAGTCTAACATTCAGCCCAAGGAATAAATGACCATGTAGAGGACATAAAACGACGAGGCGAACATTGACGCTAAAAGTAAGATTCAAAATGCAGTTTTCCTTTTGAAGGATCGTCAAATGACTTGTCGAAAATTGGGTTTTAACCCATGCTTGTAAACACAGGTGTAACTCAAACAATCATTCGGCAGTGAAACCCAATATTGATCGAGTCATTGTGTGGCGTTTTTCATGCTCATTATTTCTGGGTGGATGATATAATACATGGTGCATAGATGAAACGACTTTTCGGGGGTATGGATAAGGAGGAGTGCGGAAGAGCAATCGGCACAGGTGATAAAGTAGAGGCAAGACGTCCGTCGAGAGACGTCTCAATAAGCAGGATGAAGAAACCTCGGTTAGGCGATCGCAGAAAGGGCAGACTCGCCTCGCTTACTTACGTTAGCTCCCGCCGGCGTCCCTCCCGCGGTTGCGTCTTATACTTACCTATATCCACGTGCCAACTGCATTGGGGTAGGGAATAACTATGCACTCAGAACTTAGACAGCGTACGATACCGTCGAACAAAGCCACCAACCGGCCGACTGGTGGGTGCCAA
Source organism: Neodiprion pinetum (assembly GCF_021155775.2). NCBI lineage: Eukaryota > Metazoa > Arthropoda > Insecta > Hymenoptera > Diprionidae > Neodiprion > Neodiprion pinetum. The sequence continues at coordinate 43,884,033 of NC_060234.1, forward strand.
AGGCTTTCTGATATACGGTCTCTAAATCATCGGGGTGAGTCGAGGATGCGGACAGGTGCGCCACGCCGCCCCCCGGCTCGTTCGACACTGTATGTTCTACGCTGTGCCGCATATTCGCTGCATGCGTAACCTATACCAACGCACTGTCAATGTTTGTGAAACTTTGTGTTACACATGCACGCTTGTCGGCCCGACCTGTGACCTTAGTAAGAAACTTACCCCTTTCCCTTCCAACGCAAAAACAGCGCCGCCTATAGCCGCGCGTAGTAAGAAATTTGGGTCTCGTAAATCACACGCGAGTATGCAACCACACCAGGTTCACTTTATGCTTGTAGTGGTATAATGCGCCCAGCCACGCTAGAAAAAAACCAAAGATCATGTACAATTCGTTTGATTTTTATTCAAACTTTTGGTTGATGGAAGGGTACTAAAATTATTGGACCGTCTTTCGGAACATCCCATCCGGAATTGGTGTTGAATAATTTAAGTGATTAAACTCATTACATGTTTGTAGAACAAAAAATTGACTAAAAATAGTTCTTTCTCCTCGTCTGAGATATGCTTCACTTCGCTAATTATTGTTATGTGCATAACAGGATCTTGGTATAGGGGAAGGGCGGGTAAAGTGGGCTTACATAAATTAAATAAATATTATTACGAGGTGGATTTTAACAGTTGAATCTTGTGATCATAACCAAAAAACGAAAACCCAACCGAATACGAGCGTTTACCGCAATGTTGAAGAATTCCGGGCGAGTGGACCTCGCGAAAATATTCAATTATTTTAAAAAATTTTCAGGTTCACCCACTTTCCTCGCCTTTCCCCTACCTACGGAGGTGGATTCTTATTGATTCAAGGCCACCGGTGTCATCAGTTTCAACTATCTATTCAACTTGTACAGCAAAGGTCACGGGCGGCTGGCCTCGAATCGGTCAGAATTTACCTCTGTTGGCGTACATGTAAATATGCGAGAAACTTAAGTATTACAATAGGTGTAATTGCAGAAGAGTGAGAGAAACACGTAGACCACGCACAACCTTTCACGATTGAATCTAAGATATTTCGACAAATTTCTTTCATTTCTGTAAAATCTCCCACGAAGTATTCTTAAAAATTTTTACAACGGAAAGAAGTACTTCGAGCAGGTGTCGCATAAACGCATGACTCTCACGACAAAGAGAGCGCAGAGTTGTCTTAATACCCGCGCGGCGATTCGATCCCGCGTTATCGCTCCTAAACTAGGCAACTAAACACGTAATCTACTACATCGTAACTAAATACTTGGCCGCCTGTGGGCGCCTTGGTCCGACGTATGCCGAGTATCAAACGTTCTTCCTCGGCTGTACAATCTTAGGCCCGTCCAATTTGTACAACATGTTCCATGTAAGATGTATCAGTACCAGCTCAAGTAAAGACAGAAGTTTGAGATTTAATAAAACTCCTAGTACGTTTCAAGAATAATTCGCCGGTGTTTCGGAAGAACTCATTGTCAACTTCAAAGAGGCTGCACGAGAAGTCGATATTCGGAACACAGGCTTTACAGAGAGACGTGCAGAAAACCTTCTATTGCGCTTTGTGACGTGTACGTCGGGAGTCACTAAATGAGAACGTTTCGTCCTGTCGGAGTTGTTCATTTCTGCCAGATGCCGGAAACCTTGAGTTTTCGATTAATTTTGCCCTGGTATAATTCAGTGCTAATTTTAACCATGGATTGTGCTTTGATGGCAAGAAATCTAACGGTAAATACCGCGAGTGATCCACGTTAAAAGGTTGTTTTCAATCTTTGGTATAACTTTTATTAAAAATATCGTTCGAGTTGTTTGCGCATAGATACAGTACTTTGTAATTCTTTCAGAGTTTGAACAACACTGTAACACGTTATGCTTCACAGACGATATTGTATTACTCTCGTGGCACTAATTGAGGAAATCAGCCGTCGAGCGAAATTCCCACCTGCAGAGATGATATCCCGTGAGCCTGGAGTTGCCCTTCGCCCTTCTTTTTTACCCACGTTTTTCACCAGGAAAGTCCTCCGCAGCGTTGAGAGATCATCTCTGCTATAGCTTTGCATTCGGTTCGCAACCAAACGGGGTTTATTTACCAAGACGATGCTTTACGGCTCGCGTTTTATGGTTTACGGTTTATGCTTCATACTTTATAGCCAGCGGCCACGCCGAACCGCACCTCGCCACTCCTCGCGTTTCCGTAGGCATCGCCATGTCTTTCTTTCTCCCGGTCTTCTTCATCACCGTTTCCATCCTATTCTCATTCTTCCGCTTCTCCGTTTTCTTCTTCTTCGAGTACTCGATCGCATGCGCGACAAACGGCTGAAACGGGGGATTAAGGATTTTGTGATAACTGTCATTTCTTGAATATTCATAACCGTGGTATGTATGTACACTTCTGATTTTTCCGCATCAGTGATCAAAATTATCAAACGCTGAACGGGTTAAATGTAAAAAGAAGGGATCACTATTTCTCGTTGCATTCGCTATAAAGTCTGTTCTTCGTAAGGTAGGTAGCTTTGTGTGACATTTCGTGCGAGGCCGTCGAGACGGGTTACCTAAATAAAGTAACGTTATCGATTTTGGACCAAAAATAATTTCACACATTTATATGTAAATGTAACATATTAGCCTTTTGCTATGGCATGCTGATTCCGAATGTCGAAGCATTGCTACCGAAGAATGTAATAATAATAAGTTGGCGCTTCAGATTTCGTACCTACGCAGAATATTACAAAATCGCAACTCCTTTCAAAAGTGAAATCGGCTGTAACTGAAGCTATCAATATCCTTCTTCCAATCAGCCAGTTGATTCACAATAAGCTTTATCAGTGAGGTATTAACGACGACCCGTTATATTATCAGTTTTCAAATTCACTCGTCCTCTCGTCGTTAGCGAAAAAAGGATCATTTAGCTTATAAGTAAATGATTACACGACAATGCACGACAATGTATGCGAGATTTTCAAGATTCGACCGATCATGGATTTATTAACGTGAGAAGATAAGGCGTACAACACATGGTCGCAGACCATCGGCCGATTTCCTGTTGCATCATCTTATTCTGTCTATCGGTAATAACTTACTATTTCTATCCCCTCCCCCCCCCCCCCCTCACACACTCTCTCTCACTCTCACTCTCCCGCTCGCCGTCTTTCTCCTTATCTACCTCCCTCCCTCTCTCTTTTTTTTCTCTTCATAGCCTACCTCCCGCCTGCTTTCTCCTACTCCTGTTTCCGGACCCCACCGTCGTTGTAATAAAATAACTAGAATAAACAAGAGGCGATCACGGTCCGGAGCGGAAACAACGTCACGTGCGAGATTGGACCGAGACTAGGCTCGAACTCGACCGGCAGATTCGTCCGCAGGCAGGAGGCTGAGGAAGGACTTGTTCCACTCGAGGCGACCGGCTGGATTCAAGTCAGGGGGCCAAACAACGCAAACAACGTCGAAATTTGTTCGCTGATGAGAAACAACCGGGTTTCCTTTCGACGACCGACGCCCCCGCCCCCGCCCATCCGCGCCCCCCTTTCGCCCAGCTACAGATCCGCAGAGTCAACGAGGACTGGCAGCGGAACTTGGTTCATGGTGCAGGAAGACAATCATTTCTAATTCATGGTAAGTACAAAAATTCGTTAGTTTGTAACAAGATTGGAACTGCAGCGGAAGTGCATAATATTATATTGCGAGAAGTGAAGAGTAAAAGACGGTATCACTACATCGATTTAATAATTGTGAATTACTTTAGCTATTTATCCAATCAGTAAAATTCAAGATAGAAAGTCGAAGTGTATTCGCGTCGTACTTAAGAAAAGAAAAGTGAAGCAGCAACTATGCTTTCTCTCATTTTCTCTCACAATCAAATAAGCAGACTGCAGATATTACTCGCGGTACTCCGGGGCGTACGGAGTTGTATAGATCGACGGATTGTGCAGGCCGACTGAAATTGAGGTTCTCCCTTGATGGAAAAGCGGGCTGGTTTCGGGGTGAACGGCGAGTGAGTGAGAGGGCCGCCTGGCCGCGGTGAAAGGAGCGATGCCCGAGGCGATACGCGGAGGGTCGTGCTTTTCGGAATCCGCCCATCCGGCCGTCGACGGCTAACGCGCACGGTCCGACTTCCGAATTAAATAATACTTGCTGATATTAGGTTAAATGGATTCTGTGGAAGGCTGGTCAACGATTCGGTATAAACTCGAGAGGTTTCACAGTGTCGGCGGGCGGATCGTCCGGGCTAGCCTCAGCGGAGCTGAATATAACAGAGAAGGAGCGAAACAAGCGTTGGGGGAAAAGAGGGGCACGGAGACAGGAAGTCGGCCGTTCTGCTATTGAGTGCTCGGGTCGCCTGTTAGAATTTTAGAAGGGAAAATTTCCGTTTATCCGGCTCGGTGGATTATTTGTGTGATTCTGTGCGCGGATGCCAACTCGTACGGAAAATAACAGGTCCGCCTTGTGCCGTTGGCATATTTCACAACGTAAACCCCTTAATCGCTTCAGAAGCGACGCAATTCCGATGATACAACGTTTCATTCAAGGGCGTATTTCCGGGATAAATACACTTTCTAATTTCGGGCCCTGATTTGCATTGCAGGTTTCAACCTTTGGCTTATCGATGGTACGTACAGAGTCCACGCCCGACGACTTTTGTCTGGAGGGTGTGAAACAATTCGTATGCGAAATCCCTACAGGCAGGAATATTTATATACGGAAGCCACTATTTTTTTATTTTTTTCATTGAACAAAAAAGCAAAATTTAATTTTTTTCAGCTTCCCCGAAGAGATCGTGCAGGAATTGCATTCGTCGGAATTTTTATTTTCGAAATTTTTATGCCACTGCAGCGCTGGCGACTTTTGTGCGAAGGACGTGGATACCTTCACAGCCTGATGACTCACTGTGTGGATACAACACCCTAAAGGGCTTGGTACAAATTCAGTATTTTAAACCTCGATATATAAAAACTGTGGAATAACCCTGTATCGACTGATAATACAAATAATTCCGTACACTGATGTTTCTTAAGTCGCCGGCGCTGAATTATAGAGTATCACTTCTTGATGACGTTTCGGTGTCGAAATCTTAATCACACTAGGCAGGCCAGCTATGTGCTGGACCGCGGAGCGTTAGGCACAGCGAAGATTGGAAGACAAAATTACTATAGGTGGGAAAATATTAATGCACACCTTAGGAGGGTATGTTTTAATTTTAAGGAACGTCCAGAACCTTAAACTGATTTCGAGATATTCAAGGCCAGCGGTCTAGTCTGCCATCATTTGTTGTTAACATAAAAAACAGACGCCACTCGTGGGCTTAAATGTGTCAGAATCAATCTGAGCGTGTGTACCACGACGTTATCGCATACGTACAGGTCTATAAATCCGAAACATTGTACTCCTTCGATTTTCTTTGAACTTACCAATTACAGACAGCCGAGAAACCATTTTTCCCAAGACACCAGCTATTATATCTCTTCGGCTTTATTATTCACGAAAAGTTCCCGTGATCTTTGTGTATTCAACGCTGTTACTCAATCTCCTCTAGTCCCAGACCTGAGCACGAGACGCAACTGTTTTCCCAAACTAGCCCGATCGCAGCATCGTACACTTTTTTATGTACACACCTACATGTGCCTACATAAACATTTGTGTACCTGTACGTCACGCCAGTGTCGCGAGTTAGCAGCTGAGGCGGCGGGCGCGTATGAGAGCTTTACACGAAAGTCGTGACAGCTGTATGAAAAGGGAAGGCATGGACCAACGGAGCATCTACCCCTCTCTCGCCCTGCCTAATTGAATTGGCCGTTGCCCCACCTCCGTCCAACCGTCTTTCTCTTATCGTCACGGTCAACAGGATGTCATCCGCATTGGGATGTTTACAAAATTGGTGCCTTCTTTCTGGGTCTCGTTCTCGTCCGCCACAGGTTGGCCGCCTTGTATCACGGGGTTGAATCTTCCGAAGCGTTTGTAAATCGCGAACATAAGTTGGCGACGACAAATTTTTCGTATATATCTTCTGATATAGACTTGGCCTTGAGGAACCGTAAATCATAATTATCTAACTATTCGTTATTCTTTCTTGAGACTGTTTCCAAGCTTCCGACAAGGAGCACACGACAAAATTTTCTTTGCATCGAACACACACGCTGGATGAATTTTCAAAGTCTGTCAAAATGAAATACAGTCTCAATTACAAAAAGTTATAGGTAACCTACGTAGGTGGGGGTCACGTATCGTCAATTACGGGCTGCGAGACATCGGGCGTTTTCTTTCGAAATCATTTAAAAGGTAGTATTTACCGCTGTGTACCTACAACGGACATTGAAATGCGGGTGAAGATATGCCGATTCGAACTTCGGAGGGGTTGGCTCGAGGGTGCCAAGGCCTTTTATTAGATTATCACGTGGATGTATGGGGTGAGCACGCCCCGAGTCGACATCGCCCCCGAGGAGCGCGGTATCCGCTGATAGGGTAGAGGCCTCGTATTATCCTTCCTCCTGGAAGAATCTCTGCAACGTCGGGGACCGCAGCAAACCACCGGACCCTCACCCCTTACCCTGGGCGCCAGCGGTTCGGCCCGTCGACCTGCCCTCTCTCGCTGCGATATATTTATTTACACACTTTTGAAGCCAGCTCTTTCTCTCTCTCTCTCTCTCTCTCTCTCTCTTTCTCACACACGCAAACTCTTACTCCCGCAACCCTCGGCGCTTCCCGTTCAATGTCCTCCGCGGGTTTAAATTAACTTTGCCAATCGTCTCACTCCCGCGCCGCGCAGGCGCAACCCGCTGCAGGACTCAGGCGCAGCGCGTATACATTATACTTACCTATATGGAAACAGAACCAAAAGTAGAGTCGGTCCTATATCGATCGAATCTCAGCAAGCCAAGTATGAATTTACATGGTATAACTGCAACTGGACGTCACTGTTCGATTAAATCATTGATATCTCAAATCGAACAAACGGCGCAGAGCTACGTCGACCGACGTAACCACCGTGGATTAAACGACTGAAAAATTCTCACAATTGACGGCCCGTCGTTAACGGTTTGTCCACAACGAAGCGGGCAAAATAATATGCGGGCGATCGATCGAACGTCGGCACTAATCGATATCGAATTTCGGAAACGACTAATATGCCTATCAATTAGACCGGGTAATGAACGGTTGTACAGCCTGCAGTCATCGAACGATGAGGTATACCGAGTTCCTCCTCGCTGCACGCCACATACATTGGCCCTGAACTCGGTTTACCTTCGTCATTGAAATGCAGAGAAAGAAATCCGAACCTCGGCTGCATTGAGAGAAGCGCAGTGGCGTATTCTAAGTAAACATATTGAATCGTCATAAGAAACGTTCGCGTGCATTAGGCTGTCCTCATTGTCCCGTCATTCACTCGTAGCGATCCCCATTCTGCGTATGGCTGCTATTCGCCACCCTCTTCGGGCGGGAGAGGTAGTGAAAGAGGGCGAGGTAGGGGGGAGGGGAAGGGGGATGGGGGGAAGGTGAAAAAAAAAAATGAATAAAGAAAATAAACCACCCTCTAATCTGGAGAGCCGTGACATGGCGTCTTGCAGGCCTCGCCAACCTCGGATCACGTCAACCGGGACCCGGCATTATAAACGGCCGATGCCACGCTCCAAGAATCTTGATATTTTTATAAGCGTAATACTGTTTCGTCTTACCTAGGGATTAGCTGCCGAAGAAAGAATGGGGAAGGTTTTCCAATCCAAAAGACGGCGGCTGCACGATGAATGATGTTCGTTCTGAAATAACGTCTTAAGGGTATATAAGGTACGTATTCCCTGACTGCACGTCTTTCACATTCGGCAAAGGAATTCTTTCAATTTTTATTCGTCCCCTCCCGACCCCCTTCTGCGACTAGAGATCTCTACTATTTCGTCTAGAAAATTTCACAGTAATTTAACTATTCAAATCGAAACTGATGACCAATATCTGCGAAAGCATGAACTCGACGAACATATTTACAATGAAATGTTCTTATCATTCAATTTTGTAGCTTTTACGTATTACGTTATTTGGCCACATTGTACAACATTTTGATTATTTTCGTCAAAACGCATTTGGTGAGCGCGCGAAATCGAAATCATCCGAGGTCAACATCTCGAAAGTGTCCAATTTCGAAGATATTCAGGCTTACGAACCCTAAGTCTGTCGTTGCCGGTAAAGGGCTCAATTCTAACCGCCTCGTACTTGAAAAATTGACGAAATAACAACGTTTTCGCCGCATTGCCTCGGGCTACAGAGATTCGCGTCGCAGTTTCATAAATTATTTCCAGCGTTCGTAGCGGTTGCAGTCAGCGTAAGAAGCCGGTGAACAGGCTTGCATCTGGCTCACTGTGATTTTAAACTTGGAAGCATTTTTCTGTTTTCTTTCCTTCTTTACTTTACGATGCGACTTTCTTTCCTCCACGATGTGGGTAAAGGCGTTGCTCGCATAGCAGCGTACATCGGGATAACATGTATGTACGAGTCAACGTGCTTTCCCATGACCTATATTTCGGAATTCTAAAGAAACGGTTGCTGCCCAATACCTACTTTCCGGTAGAAAAGATGAAAAAACAGGGAACGAACCCTCGTGCCACCCTGCTTGGTTCGATGCTTCTCTACATTTCGAGCAGGTCGAGAAAATTCCATAGAGAGTTTTTTTCCCCTATTCTCTCTTCTTTCACAAATTTTCTCTGAAAAATTTGTCGAATATACCGTGAATAGCCTTCCCAGCGACCCCCCTGATTTTCTAGATTCGTGAAATTTACCTGTAGCTACACTTCTTTTTCTCATTTCTCTTCTTTGGGGTAAAACCCGTTCACAGGAGGGAAAAAAGCCGTCGAACGACGGATTTACCCCCTACTTACATATACGTAAAATATTAAGTAACGCTTTTTACGCATACACATGCATGCCCGGAATAAAACGGGGTGGCTCCGGTGTGTATGTGCCACGCATGTGGGACGGCTGGATCGACGGACCCGCCGCTGGCAAGCGAACCGTTTTTATGCGAATTTGAAATCGAGGGGTGCCGGTTCGGGATGGGGCATTAAAAAACGTGAATTTTTCTCCCAAATTTCACATTATGTGTACAAATTTCAACGAAAATTCTCAGGCCCTGTCTGGACCCCCTAAATGTGCTGCTTATACGACAGACTATCATTCGCACGCTGTAAACGTGGACTCGATTCTCCCCTTTTTAATCGAATGCGTTGCTTCGTGGTAATCCCTATCTGCATGGCTCCCACAGCGGGTAAGAGATTGGTTTGACAATGGTGGTAAAAATATCTTCCATGCATTTTCGACCCTGGTGTTTCTCGGTTATCAGTAATTCCCCTTCCTCTTTCTCTCTTCGAACAAATCTTTGGATTATGGGTCCGAAGAAAATTTGTCCGATCGTTCTCGGAAAATTCCAGGTAAAACCGTGCTACCACAGCTAATCTATTGTAAATCGACTCGAATACACGGCGATCGAGTGACGGACCATATTGTCGAACAGAGTCACCTACACCTGCTGTACCACTTCCTCCTCCCACCTCACTACAAGCTTTGATAGCCTGCAGTATCAAACAACATAGAAGGTAAAAGAACTTTGCGTAGAGGTATAATTCCGACACTTGTTTCATTTTTTCAAACCTACGTTCTCTATTCTTACATTTCTATATCCTCGTTCAATTTCACCTCTCCGCAATACCTTTCATCCTTATTCAAACCTGTAATTTGTAGATCTACATTGTTCAGTAAGCGACAATTTTGATGACATAAAATCTACATAACGGTGCTTGATCGGAAAATAAACGAGGAAATCAAATATAGTTTCGGATAATTTTTTTCAAGATAATATTAGCACAGATCCAGACAAAAGATAATTTGTGGCTTCAATTGAGACGCCTAATTTTTTGGTAAATCACGTATGAAAATGTTTCGCTGATTGAAAATTTTCTAATGAAGAATATGCATCTACCGTTAAGTCGATTCAATCGTGAATACACTGGATATTTTTTTATTTCAAAATGATGGAAAATCTGCTCACTGCAAGCGTATAGCGTGCTTGACAACAAATTTATAACTAGCACAAGGTGATATATGAGCGGATGGTTTTCCTTTTATTGATATGCGAAGAGACGTGTAGCGTTTATTTCACTCGAAACTCGAGCGGCAATAGCGCTTTATTATTAGCAAGTTGCCTGCAGACTTTTAATCAGCGCGTCCGGCCGGCTATTACGAAATCGTCTAAGAGCAAGACGCTCCGTAATTGGTAGTATTTCCTTCGAGTCAACGTTATAACATGTGTGTAGTCCAAATATACATTACACGTATATGCCTGAAGTGTATATGTATAGTATTTGTTTACCGTGCTTGCTCAGGAGTAAGAACGTGGATAGATGTATTCGAGTATAATTTCGCTGCATACAATATATGAATTACAATTGACCCGGCTGCGTGCATAACGCGTTATACGTGTATGAAGAGTGTGGCCACATGAGGCGCACGACTCCTTTTACAAACATTGGGTAAACGAGGCCAGATAGTTTGCGATAAGAGAGGGCGCGCCTCAGTTTTACACGTCCAACGGTCAATATAATTATCAACGGGAAACGTATAATAAATCAAATATCACCAACGTAAACTCGGCTATCGGTAACCTGGATGTGACGCGTCCCCTCCATGGCCCACCTGTGTGACTTATATTGGCCTGCCTGGGTGTATATTTATTCACGATACGAATATTTTCGTCATTTCTTGGAATTACGCCCGTTCCACGTGACGAGTCTTTTTGAAAACTTGACCTACAATACAAGTAGCCGGGATATTTTCTGACCTGAAATTCGGTTGTTACGGAAGCCAGTTCTTGCAACTTCCGTAAAAGTTTACGACAGAGAGAGTGAGAGCGATAGAGAGAGAGAGAGAGAGAGAGAGAGAGAGAGAGAGAGAGAGAGAGAGAGAGAGAGAGAGAGAGAGAGAGGGGGAGAAAGTGCGAATGAAGTCAGAATTGTAGTCAAGCTTACGGATCCTCTGATTTAAGTACTTCCGCTACGTACATTATCCATATAAATCGCGAATTTCCAACTTTGGCTTAATCCAATTTCAGGTTTATATTCCAATTAATATATTTCCCAGTACGTTTATACGTTCAATATTTTAATCCTGTATGTTACATTTGATTTTACGTTCAACATTAATCTAAAGATACACTTCCAAGCCCACCACATCGTACATGAGGTATGGTTGACTCATTCATTTCCAGACAATTTTGTGTCTTCTTCCAATCCACCGGCACATGCCTTTATGTACGAGTCCCCAAGGTAATGTAATCTGTCCGTGCAGGTAAGGTGACCGAACTTTAGAAGCGCGGCTTATCCATGGTGAATCTAACATTTTTTGGTTTCTTTTCTCTCATGCGTATTATTTTTGCAGATATTAAAATTATCCTGCCATTATTCATACTTCTTCGTGCATTTAGCTATTGTGTTTCTTTATTTTTCTCGTTTAGATGGCAAGATTTTATTTATTCTGCCCATACGTTTCGTCAAACTTGATAAAACTTCACCGTATGTCAGTGTTGAGATTTGCAAAGCTTTTATTTATAACCGATCTGAGTACAAATTGAATCGTGAATCTATTAGAGACTTCGAAAATGTCTAGTGTTGTCCGAATGAATGTCGTAAGGGGGGGCCTGCCGTAGTCCTTACTACTTGGGTAGCAGTCTCTGCCAATGGCCCTGAGTAGGTTGTGTCTTCAAGTCTTGGCTATAAAGAGTCGCTTCTTACGTCTGTTTTCAAATACGATTTCGAGAAAACTCCTGCTCCTTATCTTGGATACGATAAATTTAATCACGGGGGGGATATTATAATTTAATTTTTCCTGGTGGGAGAGGCCTCCACCACATTGAAACCGACACACAACTGGACTTTGGCAAGAGATGTAAAAATAACGTGGGTCAGCCTGTAACGAAATGAAGATCCGAACTATTTCCAATGTATCACGGAAGATGGGAACGGCTGAACATTCATTTATAGAGATTTGGTCGATTTCTTTTCTCAGTTGATCCACAAGACTCGTGGTTTTATAAAGTAACAAAAGTGCATCGTGATTTTCCGAATCCAATGACATACCCCTAGCTGGTAAAGGTGATTTCACACCGTTCACCCTGCCGGAAGTGACGAAGTCCGTCTAGCGTCGGAGAGGTCAAAGACTTGGTCGTAATTAGATAAGCGGACAGGCAAGCAGGATCGCGCAGACCCGGGATGGACATGCGGCATCGCCCGGGTCATGGGCAACGGCAACCAGTTTTTCCTTCCTTTTTCCCGCCGCCACACGATGAATAACCCATAGGGAGGACGCGAAGCAGAGGATAGACGCATGATGCGAGGTGCGCAAACGTCAGCGAGTTTCTCCGTTACGTCTCTTGCCCTCTTCGCCCTCTCGACCCTCCTCGGCTTCTCTCCCGAAAGGCATACCCGGCTGAGAACGAACACGGCAGACGTAGGCAGACGCGCGTGCATTGCAGCTCAAGACCAATCCATCTTCTCAACTCTCTTGCATTGGTAGTTCCCCGAGAGAGCTTTCGCCCAATCGGGTTTCGAATCTGAATAAAAATCCACCTTCTTCTCCCACCTCGATCCGGGCTGAATTTCCCTCTGGGGTACAAGCGAAGCGACCGAACGAGCAACGGTTTTATTTACCGCGCGATTCTCGTACCAAGTGTGAATTATCGTACACACCGTACCTTTGTATGTATGCGAGAAGATTTTATTTTCATTTTAATTTCGGGTTTTTGTCGGTTCCCCTTTTTCTTTCGTTTCGACTTTTTTTAACGGCTGCATCCGCATTTCCAGGGGACAGGGAGTTACCCCCCTCTCTCCTAGGTATACGGCCACGGGGTGAAATGAGGAAGGGAACGCTGCGCAGCAACGAATTGATATTGTGTATAGCACTGCAGGCTTTCAAGGGGTTAGGCGAGGTTGGGCTAGGTTTCCTCAATTTCCAATCACAATGCCAGACGGCGTGCGCCGCTTCACCTACCCTCACGCGTCACTCTCTATCCCTCTCCCCCACCCCCCTCCCTCCTCTTTCTCTCTCCCCTCTCGGGTCCATCCATCTATCCTTCTCCATTTTCGTCTGTATATCTATCTACCCAGCTACACCTATCTCGCTCCCGCCACTTTTCAAACCACACCTTCGCTTACGCTTACCTCTGGCCGCCGTGCGCTCTCTCCTCTTAGGCCCGTACGAGTTATTGTCTGCACTTTCTAGCATCTGCGCCTGCCCGGCACGCACCCCGCACGCGTTGGTTCTCTCTCTCCCTCCCCCCCTCTGTCGGCCTGAAACTGACAAAACCATTGGACAGATCCACCGCTTCATTGCATCGGTAACCTCCACCCTTCCTCAAACATTTTAAACTTCTCATTGTTATTATTGTGATTATAATAATTTTTTCTGAACCTCTCCATTTTTCTCTTTTCCCCTTCTTCCATCCCTTTTTTCGTATGGTTTACTTACTCGTCGCTAGTCCGGAATGATATTATTCGCATAGGTCTGCGTAACCTATAACAAAACATAACGGAATATCCGACGTGTTCTTGCTGAATAATCGTACTTATACACTCTGCAGTGTACGAAGTACGTCCGCGTTCGTATAGCTCTCATATTGTGCAGTTTCTTGTACATTTGATTTTTTCAAATCTTAAACTAATCCCGAGATGTGACTGGTACGTTGAAAGTAAATATACTCGGCACGTCGATAACGAATCCTAGTCTCGACATCTCTGTTTTCCAGTAGTCTCGAACCCCTGCACGCCCTGCATATAATAGCTTGTGCGTTTGCGGAAATTCGATAAAAATTTAACTTTCAATGACGATTATATACTGTTCTTCTAGTTCAGCGGCCAGTATCATTCGCGTCTTTTCGATTCAGAATTCTGCTATCTATCCAGCGCTGATCACTATCCCAAAGAGCCAGCGTACCAGATGCATTATTGTACAGATCTGTATGTAAGCCAGAGTGTATCGAAGTATAAGATGAGATTGTGGCGTTTTAAGCAGACCAGATCAGACTCTGTATCGATAATTGAACTGGTGGGTTTTTGACCATTTCTGAATTGGAAAACACCAAGTTGCAATAGCCAGAACTCAGCCAGCTAAGGATACATCTACGGTGACTGAAACGATTGCGTAGGAGTGTAGCATGCATTACATTATTACCCGCTATCCTAGCAATAGGGTAGAGTAGTTCACGTGCTGACAAAGGTGATCAATGAATAAAGTAATATATACATATTCGATGACGACGAGCAGGTAGGTACTGTAAATAAGCCAGTTTCCCGTATCGCCGATATTCGCACGAAGGTACGGGCATCATTTTTGAGAGAATGCGGTGGTTCACCTTCAGTATAAATACGACTCATTCATCATTTGTACATCGGTGTTGCAACTGAGAATACAATACGTAACCTTCTGACCACGCGACCCCGTGGTGTGACCCCGACACCGGGCGCTCGGACTAGGTTTCTGCTTACGAGCCGACTCGGAAGGGGATGTGTAAGTGCACCAGAGATTCCAAAATGGCGTTACCAAGCGCCAAGCGCGACCGACATGCAGATTGGTTGGTCGCAAGGGGTAGCACCGGGTTCTTTCCAGGGTCGGAGGGGCGGGCCGCGCAAGCGCAACCCTTCCGAGCCGGGGAGCGAGCCGGCGCCTTTTTATTATTCATGTTTTATTGGCTGCCTCAAGTGCGGAGAAGGTTGAAGCCTTATATACGCACAGGTATCCGTATACCGCAGGCTCATACCTGAAATCCAATGGCGCATAAACGGACCAAGTTTATTCTTGAACTCGCGTATGCCACAATAAATATTTCATCGGCGTTCGTTTGAATTAAGTGCACTCAGAACCATGACAAATTCAACGGAGACATCCCGATGCAATACCAGTCGTCGCAGATAGAAGGATACCTACTCGTACACCTACACGTACGCTTACGTAGGAATCGATGTTCCGGGCCGTACTACACCGTGGCGGCATGCGCATTGATCCATCGATGTGATTGGTCTATATTATTATACGAGAGAGTCAACCCGTGTTCAAGCTACCGTATACATTATCACAAGTATCACTATTCTCGATGGTGGTGGCAATTTCGGTAATTGGTCGTCGTGTGAATATCCTGATACTAAATACAGCGCATTCCAGGAGATATATGCAGGATTCACATTACTACGGTCTTTTCAACTGATGTAGGAATTTTTATTTCTCGCTGATCCCGTGATTTTAAATTATTTTTTGTACCATAGGTTCGATACAGCCAAACGTGATTTGCCATAAAATGCGCAAAATAATTGAAATATCTAAATTCTTGCAAATGCCTGAGCACTGACACTTGAATTACACCCACGTAGTGCGCGTGTGTTCGTTGAATTTGAAAGGATGGTAGATTTGCAGTCATTTTTTGTGATCGTACGATGTGGGTTTCAATACAGTATATTCGCTCGACGTAACTGATTGCGTCGCGCGTCGGGCGCATCATTGATCTTGCATACCTCGGTGTTTGCACGAGATGCCTTTCGGAAAATCATGCTCTGCGAGTTGAGAATCGCCTGTGCCGTGATCTGAGAATAAAATCGACAGTTTTCATACGGTAATCCTGAATGTACCACGCTCGTTGTAAAAAGGAGCACCGTTCACATTCCGCTAGGTGAAGTAAGTTCTTGCATCTCTACAACTAACGGACCACGAGAATTCTGTACGATAAATTTTGAATTGATCGTCGGACAGGCTGGAAGAATGAAAAGAAAGTTCGAAGAATCGCTGCGTCTACCCGGATACTCAAACGCGTGCAGGGCATGCATCGGTAGTTCGATAAACAATTCTTAGATTCACCCCGTTTAAATACTTACCTGAATAAATATACCTATGCTCAACCTCTGCAACGACCTACCTATCTAGCCTTACCTTCGGTCGACATAATTCGGGAAAAATAGTGCAGGGGGTCGGAAAGGTCGGAGTGGTATTGGAAAGGGGGGTTATTGATCGACTCTTTCCGCGTACTGTGCTACATGTGTACCCGTGTGCATTAAGCGAGGAGACATCAGTGCCTACACGAGCGATCTGCACCGAAACAGAATCAGAATAGGAACGAACAGCTCTCGCAGTATGTAGCATCTGTGTCGGCTAATCCGATGCGAATAATTCTTACAAATACAAGCGGCCTTCGGTCTTCTCTCCTTCGGCGCGAATCCCGAATTGAGAAAACATACTGAATCCACAATCTACATCGTAGACATGTACTGTCAGCTGCAAAATCATTCGCCACGATTTTAAAAAGTGGATGTATGCATGTACGTGTGCGTGTCAGATTATTGTGAACACGACGTGCGAAACAAAACCCTTTACCGTTTCGGCTGATATGTGAATAGAAAATTGTCTGTATCTAGACGATGTTTCGGTAACTCCGTTAAGTTTCTTCCGCAGGTAGAAGGATAATCGTGACGAGCGATACGAATCACACAATGCTAGCTGGAGGTTTATTCGCCAATATTGGCAGGGTGTTTACAACATAATTACAAACCGCACGGGTCACAGGACAGCTCACTGTTCGATAAGAACTTAAAAATTGGATGCAATGAAGTTTCAAGAAATACAAAGGGTGACAATAAGGAATTTGAAGGAAATCAGACCATGGATACGAAATGGGGATTTTATTGGTACTATGGGCGGAGTACTTTGACACTATGAAACGTTTGAAAGCCACCTGTTAAACATTTATGTAACCGTATTTCTGTCCATTGCCACCTGTAACAAATGCTTGACCTACGTACTGTTAAATTCATGACGGTTATTTTGCTAGCAGTCTTATAATAATATTTTAACAGCATAGAGTAGATCGGGATTTGAATAGGAGTGTGAAGCGCGTATAAGGTACATGGGGGAGACCACAATTTACTTACGTCGGAGAGTGAGAAAGGGGAAATGTGCAAAGGAGCGAAGAGTAGAAATGGGAGTGGTGGGATAGTGTAAGGTGAGGCAGGGAAGGGAGGCGAGTGGCGAGGGGGTTGGGGGGTAGGGGGAGCCCTCTATACTTCTATCGACTCTTCCCGCGTCCTAAACAGGATTCAATTTGGCCACTATCCGCTATCCGTGGTCCATCTTCAAAGAGAAGAGCCGACATAGTCTCTTACCAAGGGGTTTGCAGGACGGCAGAGACCGGAGCATCTCCATCCCTCTCCCCGAGTCGGATCTTCTCTTTCCTGCAGCTTTCCATCCAGCCCTCCGTTTCGTTCCCTATTAATCTTATATCGTTCGCTTTATTCGCATCCTGCGCTCCGTACCTTGGTCCGTCAGTATACTCTGTCTTTACTCTCTTTTTCCTCAAAGTCCATGGAAATTTGGAATTTCTGTTCTCTCTCTCTCTCTCTCTCTCTCTCCTCTCTCTCTCTCTCTCTCTCTCCCCCACCCTTCTTTTCGCGAGAACGGACGCAAAAAATAACGTAAAAAGCAAAAGGTAAAGTGCGTGTCTAAGTGTTTGATAACTTCTTGTTCAAGAGGCCGTGGTTTCTTCATACATTTCTGAAGTCTTCGAGTTAGGTGATAAGAAAATGATGGAAAGATGTTCGCATTAAATCTTGATTGTGAGTAACGTGTACGGCATTGGAGCACGTTGACAAATATTTCTCTTGTTTTCACACCACGGATGGAGAAATGTATGACATTGAATTTGTTAGTCATCCGATCATGGCTCTTCCCTCATTACACGTCCCGTTCCTGTAACCGCGTGCATTGCCACAATATGCGGGTGGTCAATTTCGGCCTGATGTGGATCTAGTCCATCCCTTCGGCTATAGTGTAGGGCTACGTATAGATTCATTGTTTCTTTCGCCTGCAGGGTGAACTCAGGTTCTCCGGCAAATTGAGAGGGTAGTGTGGGAGAAGAGGGAGACTTAGGGACGATGCCTCGGACGGGGGGACGTGGTATGCAAACACGACGAGATTAAAGGAACCAGCGGTCCGAATTCCTCCGACCACTTACGATCGAGAATCTTGCGACGGCTTACAGGCAGTCTCACGATGCCTTACCAGAGGTATACACCAGCGGCCTGAGCCCTCATTCGCATTCTTACTACTTACCTACTTGCGTACTACTTTTTCTCGTTTTTTCCTTCTGATGGCCTTTTTGCTGTTTTAGCTCATCTCCCCGCAACTTTCATCAATTTAGTTTATTACAGCACTTTTCAAAATCTCCGTCGAATCTGGACGACGCGTTTCGTCTTGCGTCACGATCCTTCTTTGCTGTAAGATGATTTTGATTCGTAAGCGTTAAGCAATTATGATAAATTGCTGAAACTTGCAAATGGGAGATTGCGCAACGTACCGGGCAGCTGCGGGAACTTGACGTTAACAAAGAAATGAGAATACCGTTTTGCATTCCGTGAATTAACTACGGGCTGCAACTATATACAAAGGTTCGGTCGTTCGCTGGTTTTTATCACTGTCAGGGATAACAACGATTTACCTACCCCCCTTGCATTCCGCCCTTTCTCCCTTTCTCCCTTTTTCTCGTTTTCCGCGACTCTTTCTAAAGGAAGGTTTTCCTCCGCGGGGCACTGTAGTTCCCGCCCGTCCCTCCCTTGATACGAGGGGAGGCAGCACCCCCGGCCACCTTGCGTTCGGGAGTATTTCACTTTAACGGCCCCCCGGGGGATTGGCTGACCCGTACGCTCCCTTGGTTGACCCTCCTCGCCACCATTTCGGCATAATGGAGCTTTACATTACTTATTCCCTTTTCATCTGTCCACGTTGTATATATCTACCTATACCTACCTACCTACCTATCTGCCTACCTAATCCATCGACTCGCATACCCATCGACCCACACACCTACTTTCGCACGCGTGGAAACATTTACTATAATTGTTCACACGCGTGGTTTGAATACAATTAGTATAACTGCACGTCTGTTATATACATGTACATATTCTACATGTATTCATAACGGAAAAAGGAATTCTTTCTACGTTATTCAATAAGAATAATCATGTTTGTCTAAGTTTATTTATTCGTTTAAAAAAAAATTATACCGTCTGTGGGCCTATCGGTTTGTGCTGACAAACTCCTGCGTTGATCTCGGAAACGGCTTGGTGAAAACATCCAAAGCTTACAGGATTTTTCAACGAAATGACGGGCATGACAAAATTGCCATACCCCGTTCAATTTGAACTTCCGGTTCTGCTGAAAATAAATCGATTTTGAATATTTTACCAAGAAACATACACTTTTTCCTCTGTACTACATTTTCCAAATACACGATTATGTTTTCCCAATTTTTAATATATATTTTTTTAAATAAATAAAAAAATTTTGGTTATAGAAATTTTTTTTCTAATTTTCGGTTCGAACCTTTTTCATTTGGCGGCCAAGTTCTATCGGTTGCAGATTTTTCACTCGGCCGTTTTCGGGAACACCGCGGAAGTTTATCGGACTGACCGATAGACTCTTTTCTTTTCATGGTGATGAAATGTAAAAAACCCATCTTTTCGACTTGTTAATGTAGTAGGCCTAAACAAATCGCCGTGTATTTCAACTTGCCGGACCCCAAATTTATACGGCTCACTGCAGTTTCCCTCGAACTTCGACGGCATTACCTACTTGCTCATTCTGGGGCTGATAGCACGATACTGAACCGCCATGGAGGATGGACATCTGACAAGGTTACGGAAAAGTAGACCGGACAAGTAGTTTACAACAAGGAGAAAATATGCAAGCAAATTGCAGAATCAGAAATGCCTCAAGAATCTACTTGAAACGAAAACCTCGAGTCCGGAACAATTGCCGATAATCGAGCGACGAGTAGGTACGCATGACGTAAATATTGACTCATCATCGTCAAAAAAAAAATCATTGACCTTGTCACGAACGAAAAGAATTTAGAATTATCTCTAAGGATATTAATTCCAAACAAATATTTCTTTCTTCATTTACATAATTGTGACATTGGCACAATTCAGCACGTCCGGAAAAAAAAAAAAAAAAAAACATTGATATTACTACAAAATAGAAAGGAAATAGTGAGATAAAGATGGAGTTGCAAGAAGGCTTTCATAATTTTGTTGATCTAGTATTTATTTATTTTTTTTTTTTATGATAAATGAGTTTTGTGTTGTTCTCAACCCTCTCGATTTCAAGACAATACTTTTTTATACTACAAAACATTTCTCTGGATCAAAATATGTGAATAATGACTGTTTTCAAATTGGATTTTTTGGTTCTCATACAACTATTTTAATCATTTCATTTTTTATTCAGTATTATTTTTACTCCAGTTATATAATTTCAATTTTCTACAGTTGGACTTCCCATCACAGGTTTTACAAAAAATAGGATTTGTATCTTGTGCTGGCCAGCATTTTTCACTCGTGTAAATTCAAACTTCACACTTGTAAGGAATCGGCAACGTATACCTTACTCGCTGCAAAATATGTAGGTACAGTGCAATACGCTACATCCGCATAATTTACGAGATTAAACGATTGTAACAACTTGCTCAAGCAGCTGAATCCGCATTTCAATACTGTTTTCTGAGCTCCTGGGTTGTTACTTATCCTTAGCGGAAAGAGGTTTAAAAAAATCGACGTTCAACTGATACCCTGTGATTACTTGCAAAAATTTGGGTTACTTCGGATAATGCTGAAATTGAATGTTTTACACGCTGTGCCGACGTAATGCTGAGAGAGAAAACGAGTTTCAAGTCACTGCGGTCAATGGTTTAAAAGATACCTACGGCTAAGAAACGACAAGTTGTTGGATTTTCTTATTGGTTTAGCCTTTAGTGTCCTGCTTTAATTTTCTCAGTTTTTGGGATTCCAATTAGTGGGATATGGCTCCTAAGAGTCGGTTCTGTGCGAAAAACATTTTTTTTTTTTTCTCAGCACGTAATTCGCTAGTAATAATTATTTTGAATAAAATACATCGACGTAATTTTGCGACAGCGAACAATCGAAGCTTAACAATAATCGAAATGGTATCGGAGAGATTGATTCATTTCTCTGTCACTTCTCGTATTATTTATTTTTCACTATTTTTATTGCAAACCAAAATTGGTTAAAACTCACGGGAGTATGAATTGCATCGCATGTCTCATCCTGTTATGGTTATGGCACTGATTGCCAATGAAATACGCTCGACCTGTTGGTGGAGCGTTTCGAAAGTCTAGTTCAGGCATATATAAAAATAGAGAAAGGGGAAACAAGTCCGGAATCGAACAGCCTAGGCAAACACTATATTACCAAGTGATTGACTTGTTATTCGCATAAATTTTTGTACATGTACATACGAAGATTGAAGCAGAAGTCCTGTTTGTTATTTTATTTGAATTTCGAGGTATCTAAAGTGCCCGAAAGTTTAAATTTGCTCTTTTCATGCTAATAACATTTGTGAATAACAGACCGTGATTAAAACATACTTGCCCCTCAATTACATTTCACCCATTATTCGCAATTTTAAATATTTCCGATGACGGAATCGATCATCTCGCTATCTTATGGCGCGAGAAAATCTCTACGAGTAGACGTAGAGCTAGGTAAACGACTATATCATATGGTCCAAGGAGATTGGAAGCAGCCATTTCTCGATGATATTGATTAGCCGACGCCCTCAGTTAATGCCGGGTTCGTTTTTCTTTTGTCCCTCTCGCTCCCCACGTCCCTTTTCACCCTCACCGCAGTTCTATTCTCATCGCACCTTTCTCTCTCGCTCTTCGTCCCCCCCCCCCCCCCCCCCCCCCTTGTCCTTCTCACCCACTCTATCCTGCTCTCTTTTCTGTTGTCTCAAACGCCCCTTTCCGACTGTTCTCTTTGATGGCACATCTTGAGCTAAATCATTCATCAGGCAAATACCGGGGCTGGTTTACTTCTTGTACACATTGGCGTAGAAAATGAACGAAAGAGAGAAGGGGTGCGATACCGGGTACCACAGAATGTATGGGGCACAAGGTTGCGAAAAATTTATATTGCCAATAGATAATAACAAAGATAAGCTCATTTTACTCTGGGGCTTAGTCCCCTGAGAGTCGCATATGCTGTACAAATTTATAATTATTTATATTATAATGTAATGCTATGTTAAGAAAAAGAAATAATGGTTTTGTTCGCGAAAAAAAACAATAAATAATCCGATCAAAGTGAAGAGCGAGGGAGAGGGGGGGGGGGGGGGGGGGGGGCTGGAACGTACGAAGGCCAAAGGAAAAGAAATCAAATATTTACGTGGAAGTAAATTTCGAAACTTCTCGAATTCCGACGAGCTTCGAGGAAGAATTGAGACGAGTGCTCGTGAAGTGAGAGCACAGGGCTTTGTCCTGCCTAATTAGGTACTGCATGAAATTTAGCCGCGAAAAAATATTAGGGATAGAGTTCAGTTCGTACAGCGAGAATGGTCGATACGACAATTGTGATATGCCGTGGGTGGTAGCTGCCTGTATAAGGGTGAGTCGCATTGTTCCCAGAAGCTTGGGAAGGGACGAAAGTTGGGAATACAGAAAAGCGGGAATATCTGCGTTGCAGGGTGGGCAAACGTAGCTAATTATGAGTTCGGGGGAGCACGGGAGTGGCGGAAAGAGTCTAGGGTGAACTGACGGTGCAACGAGTCTCGCGTTTCGCAAAAGGGACGAGCGTTATTAATACGCCATCTGCAAACCACCCCTGACTTGTACCGTTTTTCCTCATTTCTCTCATTTGCGTTAGCCATCAATATTGTCTCAAGCTCGCCCCACTATGCAGGCCACGTATCCTACCTATTATTATATGTATAGACTATGGTGCAGGCTCAAACCATGCCCTGAGACTTCGGTCAGGCTCTTCGTGGCCGTCCGAGAAACCCCAGCGAGGGAAAGAGCGTGCGAGAGAGCGCGAGAAAGAGGGAGACGCCGAGAATGGGACAAGAGTCGGCAGAAGTACTTTTCGACACTCGCACGTCTTGTGCGCATGTCACGGAAGTCGGATGGCTAAGTTCTTAATTTTCCAGTTCATCGGAAACTGCCTACACTGCCCGAAAAACAACGAATTATTGTTTTTGTGCCCAAATGAGTAAAAAATAAATAAAATAAGAACAATAATAATCAGTTCCGCTTGTTTTGACATGTTCAGGGAAAGTCTGGCTGGGAGACAACGAAACAACGTGGAGGACGGACACTGCTTTCAAAAGGATGCCGAGCCTCATATCGGCGGGCGGAGGTGGTGCGCCGCACCCGCTTCCTCTTCTGTCGCCACCTATAGCTGCTCCTGTTAGCAGTCCTGATCTCGGAACGTCCGCAACGCTTCACGCCAAGTTCGGGATTTCGCCAGGTCAGAAAACACCAGATCTAGAACATATTTGCACTAGGGACAAACTCCCAGGCTCTGGCAATTTTCATTTACTCGGGGCATTTGCGTGATTGGCGTGCCGTAAAATGCCGTAAAATGCCGTAAAATGACAGTGATATTCCAATGATCAGTCAAGAAAACCTGTGTACAATATTTATTTTTCGAATTTCTGCTCTATTTTTCAAAGAACAGTATGCTCGCATAGGTATGTTTTTTTCCTGGATCACTCGAAATAGGCTTAGCTTATTGATGTTGATGACAGGGTTTTTTACGAATTCGATCGATAATACGTTACTTCTCACCTTGAGTGTCCAGTTTCAGGGGGGGGGGGGGGGACGTTTTCTGTTCGTTTAATTGTGTTGAAATGTAATAGCGGAAAGTAGGTATAATATACAGACAAAATTAGTGGTTATTCCGGGCAGTATGAGCGTCGTTTCGTGCATTTCAATGTAATCCCTAATACCAGGGTCAGCTTGGGGGGGGGATTAGACTTTCTTGAAGACTGTAGACGGAACACCAGACAGCCGGTTCACGTAGAACCTAGGAGGAGCGAGAAGCTCGTTGAGGGTACCATGAAGTTCTGAATTCCATCCCTATCTAGAGAACCGCGGGATTGGTCAAGTGGCACTCTTGGAAACGGGGTTTCCTCCCCGTTGAAAAGCTCTTAAAGGGGGTGGGCATCAGCCCCTACTCTTTAAATAATGCAATAAGGGTGATGCAATTTTACCGACCATCCGGCAAACCCCCTCTTCACTCTTCACACCTCTCGATAAATCGTTTTCCTTTGAGGAGCAAATTGCTAAGCTGGGAAAAAATTTCAGGTACGCGGCTTTTGCGTGAAAATTGTTTCAAAAATCCGATTTCGTGCGTGAATCCGCCAAGATCATCTTATCGTTAATAGTCCTCATAGAATATTTCCCGCCAGTGTGGTGTGTGAGGAACTTGCATCGTGTGGCACAGTGTATACCTAGCGGTGAAATAAATTTCACTCCCTACCCGTGTAGGCTCTCCTTCTTCGGAAAAGAATCGTTTTTCTCTCCCTCGAGTATTAAAATTCCGTTTATTTAGCCAACTGAAGTGAATTGTTTTATCGCCAGAAAGACACTCCCCGCCCTCGTTCGCCCCAGCGTCCCTACAATTTCAATATAGATGCGCTACCCCAACGGTTCGTCATGCAAACAAGAGCGTGCTTGAAATGCAACGATATTTGTGAAGCTCGGCTATACAGTTTTTATAAGATTCTTGTCACTGCAATGTGAAGTTGCAAGCGGACTAGCATTTCAGTCCCGATTGTAAGCATCTCAGGACAATGATGAAAAAAGGTTGATGTCTGTGGAAGAGATAGCAGGTACATCCCATGCATGTGCATTGAAAATAGCTTATGACACTGATTGATCTTCGGATGAAACGGGACATCGTGAATCAGCTACATACCAGTCGACGTATGTACACGTATCTATTGAACGTACATGTCGGGACTCGGTTGCGGAGCGATGGGGCTTCTAAATTTCACCGCGGCTACTCAAAGCAATGTTTGACGTGGAAATGTCGAACGATGCATTAAACATGGTTGAGACAGGATGGGTGGACGAAGGATTGCCAGGGTAGAGCTAAGGCTGGCCTTTGCCATTTGGTTCGATTCTGCGGTTCGACGTTCAGAAGAATATTCAGATCGCAAACGGAGCTAGCCGTCTCCTTGTGCGCCTACGTAATTTCTCTATACGGGTGTGCGTTCAATATTTATTCAATCAAATGAAAAAGATATTCACCCTCCGCCCCGAAGGTCCCAAATTTACAGTGGGAGGCGAGGAGCTCCATTTCAGGAACAGTTTATTCAGGAACCTGGCGCCGCGGGACGAGAAGTTCCTGGATACTCGGTGTGAGGACCTTTGTTTATTCTGGAATGTCATTAAAATCAGATTACATCAGTTACGATAATTGTACGTTGTACATTATCAAGGGCGGAATGAAGGCAATTACGAGTAAGGTTGCTTTCCTCTAAACAAGTTCATGATTTTTATTTTCATTCTATTCTCTTGTTCCAGTCCCTTTTAAAATTTGCCTTTTCGCACATGTGAAGCGAGGTTAAAGTTACCGCTTATATGCACACTCGCAAGCGAGCGGACGTACAACTTTCCGGACGCTTCACCCGGCATGAAATCTGCCGCAATGTCTCACCCGCTTTACATGCGCGAAAAGGAATTTTTTCAAGGGGGCTTGAACAAAGAGGGTAATCTCATACGGTCTGCAGTTAAAGCAGAGCGTTTGCTGAATCGCTTAATAAAATGCATATAAAGTCAGTTTGAGATTCATGATAATAATAATAACAACAACAACAACAACAACAACAACGACGACGACGACGACGACGACGACGACAACAGTAATAATAATAATAATAATGTTTATTTAATCGGCCGTGGAGCCAAGACTCCTTGCGGCCGTCCAATAAGACAATACATAGAACAATGAAGTACAGTATAAATATATAAAGAACAGACATAAGTAAAACTATAAACAGTGTTTAAATATAGTGTAGTATTACATACACAACATAGCTCACATCACCCACACATCGCACATTACCAGCAATTATAACTCAGAGATAAAAAAATCAAAATAAAAATAAATTATAGCAAAGAATATAGTAGCGTTGTGCGGTATATGTGATGTTTTTAATTAATATTCCCGATATCTACGAATCCACGCGAGTGTGGGAGGAAAAAATAAAAAATGAAGAAAATTACGAGGGAGAAGCAAGGAACAAATCGATGAATTTACACGTGCTGGCGATATTTTATTACCGGGACCCCTTTGCCCTCCTTCGAATCTCGTAAAATTGATGTTTAGCAACATATTGATATCAGCCTGTTCCTCGCCGGCAGTCAAGTCACCCCAGAGGGGAACTTGCCGTTTTTCACGACAAGCGTGCGGTACTTTTCCGTTTCATCTCTTCTCTTTCTCTTCCTCCCCCCCCCCCCTCCCCCCTCCTTCTCGCTCTTAATCTCTTGGTGTTTTTGATTCCAATTTTTTATTTTCTCTTTTATTATCTACCCCATTACATTTATACCTTGCGCTGAAGACTGTATCACACATTCTTTTCAAGTCAACGAGAGTGTTGAAGTCGTTTCTACTTCATCTGCGTTTCTTCTTCTTTTCTGCAATGTTGTCTCAGGAGAGTATACACCCCCATAGAAAAATTAATTTTAAATATATTCTATTATCCATTTTATTAAAAATGACTAGAGGAAAACACCCATAGCTTCTAAGCTGGATCCAAGATTAATGGAAGCAAGTGAAATTTGCAGAATATTTTTCACACTGACACGGAAGTATTTTCTCAAACTTTGGACGGGAAAAATGTATGTTCTTCGAGAAATCTGGAAATCTGAAGTTTTTTCGCGTTTACATTGACTCTCAAACACCTCGATATTTTTAGCATATTACAACTTCAAAGTTCACTTAAAGCTGAAACGTTCCTGCCCCAATGTTTTAACTTGCATGGCATATATTTTTTTATAGTCATAATTTATTGAAACTATTGTCAGTTTTAACTTACATTTTATCAACCGCTAACATGTAGACGGCTTCGAACAAAACATCTCCAAAATTTCACCCCCGCTCTTATCAACGAAATGAATCATTTTACCATTGCTTGAACCTGTTCTGAAAATGTCAGAGCTTTGGTCAGGTCCGTTACACGTGGAATGTCCCATACATACGAATTTGACGCATGAGAAAAGGACGACAAAGAAAAATAAAACACTTTTCGAGTTCACCTCATTCTAATCAACTGGGTTAATTCTGGATACAAGCTTAATTCGAATTGACAAACTAGAAAAACGTTCACAGATCGACAGGTAACTTACGATCTCGAGGAATCTTTAACACCTTCGCAACATGATGCCCAGCAACGATAGTCCTCTATCAGAGAATCGACTATCGTCACATTGAAGGCCTTGCGCCGAGCGCCTCTGGTCGACGGAGATCGTTACTTTTCTCCGTCATCGGTGTCCAACTATTATATTATTCTAACAAATTATTGATCCAAATCTGTAGAAACAAAAGCCAAGACGGTGATTTCTTACGAAAGGGCAGTTTCTTAAGTAAAGTAAAAACAACCCTTGACTTCTTTTCACACCTCTACATATGGTTATGAGTAAATGTCACATTGAGAATAACTGACTAATGCCATCCGGCTTGGCGCTATTGCACGGTAGGCGTTCAGTAGAGAGTTGAAAAGGGTGAGACTGTGAAATATTGGCAGGAGCAGATTCGTACTATTATTACCCGTTGTAAAACACGTCGTAACATTTGGCCGAGGGTTGCTTCGTTTGCCTTCACCCAGAAAGTTTGCCAGCTAGCTGGAACACCCTGCGCGCCACAAATACGGTACATATACAATATACACATTATACATGTATACATACACACACACACACACACACACACACGCGCGCGCGCGCGCGCTGTATCGCCTATGCCTTTGAATAAGATCGGGAGCAAACTACGCGAAGAGGCCACAGAACAGATCTACACCGATAAGATATCGAGATACCTGATCTTGCGGCTCAAATTGAATGTTGATTCAGATATTTACATCATTCCGTTCATGCACATATATCATGCGCATATATCTACTGCACCTGCAGTTATCACGAACAGTTATTATGCTCTCGTCGCTACACATGAAACATACGTGATGATTATATTTGTAAAACAAATTACTATTATTAATATTAACATTTTCGTAATCTACCCAGATTTATGTAATAATTAACGCACATATATATTCAAGCAAAAAATTTGAACGATTATCTACATATTTAATTTGTCAATTGCTATAAATTCCAATCAATCTTTATTTTATAAGCCATTTATTCATCCGTCCCCCTCTTATTCATATACGTATATAATGTCGAACATGTAACGATTCTATAGTGAAAACAGTTTGATTCATTAAGTCTGTATATTTTAAAATGGTTTTATTTGTGTTTTGTCTGTAACTGTTGGGTTTGTTTTTCAAAATTAGTGTATCTTGATTAATTCACAATTTTACAATTGATTGCAAAAAACTTGAACCTACACATTTTGTTCGATATTAGCAATTTGTAATATACACCTTGTAGGTACATGACGTCCCGTCGACGTTAAATATATCTGTTCAATAATGTTCATCGTCATGAGCTGCCACTCGTTGTCTTCGTCCAACTTTTTATTACGATGTCTTCTTCGAAATTTTTACTTTTTAAAGATAAGTTTTCTGATGAACTTATATAATTTAAACTGAGTTTCCGAATATGCGTTCACACACGTTAACAAAGTATGTTTAACATGTCCTGCACCCAAGGCAGGTGCAGAGCGAAAAACTCCTTCTCATTCCTCGAGAAGGAGGAAGAAATTATGTGAAGGTGGATACACCCCGTGATTGACGCTGAGAGTCAAATTTCACTTTGTTGTCATATCGAAATTCAGGCGGGTATATTTGAATTGTTACACATGACTCTGTTCATGTTTTAAAATAATTTACGCGCCGAGTGCCGTATAAAAGGAAACTTACTCCTCGACACAATTAAGACACTATTTAGCCAACATAAGGTAACGACAGGAGTCACAACGAACAGCACGCGTCCTATGATCTTCAACAAAGTTGGGCAGAGTTTTGACGTATCGGCGTTTCAGGATTCTTGATGTCCCCGATGTACTCCAGAAACATTGTGTTTTCTCAACATGCAAAAACTATAGTATAAATAATACTGAAAGTTAAAGTAACGCCAGCGTTGCAATGCCTGATTCTATATCTTAGAGTTTGGACGACAAAACATATAATTGAATTTTAGAAATATACGAATAAATGAAAGTTAAATGTGTTGAAAAAAAAAAACAAAAAAAATGTAAAATACGCGATAATAGATAATAACGAAAAATCAAACAAAATATAAAGTACGTTGTCACTTAGCCTAGCTGGATGTAGCTATAAAAGGGAGGAGAAAGCATTAGCCAAAATGACACTGCAGTTTTTCCACGCACCCGTTTCGACGTGCCAACTCGGACCGACCGGTATCGTAGCGAATGATCGAGAAGCTGATTTTCGTTACCCAAATGCTGGCAGTTAATTCACCGATTTCGCGTCAGGATATCCTTTACGAATTTAGACAGTGCGTGATATTTCAAATTTCGCACAAAATTGACTCGTATTCCATCGTTTTTCACCAACGAAGTATATCCCCTTAATTATTACTTCCACGGTTCATACATTGTACCGTATTACAGTTGTCATGCCGATAACGATGGTAACGGTGAAAATGATAACAATGATCGCGACAATAATGATCATGATAATGTGACGTGTAAAACGAAGAATGGGATTAGAAATGAGAGAGAGAATAGGAATACGAAGAGCATGAGAATAAAGTAGGAATAGTGGGTACGAGGGGCGCTCGCTCGTTCGCCGAGCTGCTGACCTCAGAACTCACCTCAATTTGCGTATACGCCGCTGTCCGCCCTATCTAAAATTATGATCTCAAGAGCCACGCTGGTGAGCCTTGAGTGCACGCTGGCCCGCGGATGCCTGAACCGCGGGCTTGCATACCGGCCGTGCCGGAGCCCTGCCGACTGTCGGCCGCGTAATCGATTAATTAAAGGAAATTACTTGTTAGAAAGGCGATTGGTCAGTAATTCCACCCCTTGGAAATTCTTAGATTAAACTTGGCGAGTGTCCCGCCAGCTCTGCCACTCGCATCCCCGTTCCACCGGCTCCAGAATCATTTCACAGGTACCGGTTTTGTCGCTTTTCCGGTCGCCTCCTGCCCCCGGTATTTGTTATTCGCAGGAAGAGGCAGAATACTTGAAGCGAAAAGGAAGTGGTGACCCGCGTCTTAACTCGCGTGGGTAATTCCCTGCTTTCCAGCCTTAGCCCCCGCCGCCGTTTTCTCAGTTTCTCCCCCTCGTCACCCTCGACCAGGTCCCTCGGGCAATCTTTTCAATTTAAAGTCAAGTATTACACGGGTTGTATTACGTTATGGTGTATACATAGAAGGGCGGTGCCTCCTATAAACGACGCTCAAAGCGGACCTCGATCACGCCTCTTAACCTCTGACCTCCTCATCCTCTCCCTTTCCCTTTGTCGCCTCCCGTTCTCTTCCTGCAGCCGCAACTCTGCTGACCACCGCCGAGGTGGTTGCGGCGGTACACGCTTCAATAAAACTTTAAAATGTAATGTTTGGAATCACGCGGATCATTTCTGCAAACGCAGAGTATCCGACCCTTTGAAGGGTTATTAAAAATATATCCCCTTCTTTGAAATGTCCTTCTCTCTCTTTGACTTAATTTCAATTTCGTATCCACCGAGCGTACGATCTTCCACTGAATTTCAAGCCGCTCTGATTATAAAAGGCATCATTCACGTTAGCTCTACGGGCCCGGTAATATTCTCCATTCATGTTTCGGGCGTTCGGGTTTAAATAGCGAACGTTGCAACGGTAAATTGAGGCATCGAAAGTTCAATACGCAGACTCCTCGCAGCTGCGGATGGTTCCTGACTACAACTGCTGCAGTCGTATCGCTTCCCGATCCGTCGCCCTTCGGCGTATCCTCCCTCCCCCCCCTCTCCCCTCCCCTCCCCCGCTCCCCTGTCCTTCAAGGATGCGATAATATTACTTCGAAATAGTTGATTTCCCTTTTAGCATAGTTTTCACGAGAGATGGGGATCACAGATCCGGGGAACGCTCGGATGATCGTGTGCCGGGGCGACGGGCGGGGGGGACTGGGGATTCGGCCACCCGGCGACAGTGAAGTTGGTCTAGCTGGCGCTGACCGATGGTCGGCATAGCCATCTGCCGGTATGCCCTCATACTGACCAACCCCCATCGGGAATTCTCCGCTCGTGTTAGCCACGTGCAGACCCCGTTGCCCCCCGTCCCTCAATCAATAACCGATTGAACACCCCCGTTCTTCCTACCCCCAAAACCACGATATACCTATATTTTCAAGTCAGCCGCGAGCTCGGGACTGTAGGTAGTGGAAAACGAAGATCAACGTTATGCTAAACTGAGGAATTCGAAAGTGCAGGAAAATATCGTCAGCAATGCTGAAAGGTTATCATTCTCTGACGGTGTTTCGTCACGAGAAGTTTGTGTAAAGACTCAAGTAAACGCTCGGTAGTTTTGGCAACCACAAATATACCACAAATTTTTCCGTAGAGAAAACGGTGAATGTGGTCAGGATTTCTAGATTTCAATTTCCAAGGAATGTAATACTCTATCGGATTCTACCAGGGCTTCGAATTCAGTTTGAACCGTCGAGTTTCCAACAAAAGAGTAGGTTTTTTTCCAAGTCGTACTGTAAATCACTTTTACTTCTAAAGATAACACGAACTCTCCAAAATGTTATTCTCTGCAATTTTCGTTTCTAACAGCTCTATGGAATTTCTCTGGGTTTCTCCCCGAATGTAACAAAATTTATTCGGGTCGCTGAGACGTCAACGGATCTGTAATTCGCTAACCGTGTGCATTAAAAAAAAAAAAAAAAAAAAAAAAAAAATACGCAACTATTGCATACACTCTGAATTCGGCTGATCCTGCTGGAAGTAAATTGCACAAATTCCACGGCCTCGCGTGGAAGGCTGGACCGAAAAAAGGCATGATCTAATTCAGAGTTATTACTGAAATGAAAAATGAGTAGGTATTCTTTACAAAATGATCACGACTCAAACCTTATTTTCACATCAACTATTATACATACTCCAACGAATTGATTTTTTTGTGGAAGGTGAACATTTGAGCTTTGTCTCGAGCATAAGTTGACCTCTGCCTGACATCTCGTTTCTAACATCCGAACGGCATGAAATAGTGAAAAGTCTCGATGCTCGAACTTTAAAATTTGAATGTTTACAAATCCTGACGTAATATGCCATTTTTCTTGCAACAGACTTTTTGACCATGCCGAAGCCTTTCAGACAAATCTGCGTTTTGTCAAGTCAAGTTAAAAAGTATTTTTTGCTGTGCAGTGCAATTAGTGTGCACTCTCAGTTATTGGTACCGAAAAATTTTTCGTTTCAAATTTATGATCCTTGATTGTTTTGTGCTTAATTTATAGAATCCAATCCCCTTGTGATCCGTGAGGGGCCAGGATCGGCTGTATGGCTTGTTTTTATAAATACGAAACGGCATTTAGGAGAAAATTGACCATTTTTCCATCGTTAATTTCTTATAACTATTTTCATCACCCCTCCCAAATAAGCGGACGATGCTTATAGTTAAGATTAAATTCATTAAAAAAATTTACCTTTTCTTCGCCAAGTCAGTATTGTACAGGCCAAACAAATGAAAGGAATATAATTTAAAAGCATCTACCTGGAGGTAGGCTAGTCAATTTCGGAACTATTCGAAAAGTATTCTATAACAGGGAGTTAAAGGCGGGACGGACCCATCCGAAAGAAGAAAGGACATGCAGCGAAGAAAACGGTTGAAGAGAGAACAGGGAAACTCAGGGACTAGCTATGCTCGGGTCAGATTTTGTTGATGAAACATTTTCGAAATCGTAGAGAGATGCTTATGGTCGTCTCTTCCGAGTCTTTCCTTACTCTGCGAAATTTAGGAACCCTTCATCCCAACACTTTTCTTAGACTCTGACTCACAATTGCAAAACGTGCCGTTGCATCGACTTAAAATTTCCAAGGGTTGTTCGTCCTCAATTCATGTATGGACGTTTTTCATTTCGAAGTGTGCCAACCTTTCGCCTAGCGTAAAAATGGAACGGTAAAGCAAGAAATACAAAGAAAATTGCGCATTTAGGAATACGGCGAAGATGTTGTGAATCTGTATTGTAATCCCTGTGCCGCATTCCATATGCTTTCGAAGCCTCGGACCTCTGGATCTGGTTTCAAATTTTCAAGTGGGGCCCCCTGTAGGCCAGGAAGCGGCCGGTAATTTTAAGCAGCCCTGCAATTAGCGAGAAAAAAGCTGAAAGATGATTTTCCAAAATAACCTGGCGAGGACAATGGAGGGCAATTTCCCGAACACCAGCTGCCAGCACCTATCGTGATTTATCATCTGGGCTCCACTTTTCCCTATACTTCTACCTCCCACCCTCTAGGACGGCTTTGCAGTGTAGGTAGATCGACAGAACCCTAGCCCGGTGCTGGGCATCGCTAACTTTGGCGAGAAATACATACAAGCCTGGGAATATCGTGGCACGACGTGTCACTGGCTTGAATGAAATTGCCTCTCGCGAATCGATAATTTCTTGGAAATTGGGAATTTGTCGTCGACGTCGAAGCGACCGATTCTAAAATTTTCAGAATTACAAAATTCTTGGCCTGATCGAAAGTCGAAGTAAACGTCGATGCTGTGTCACTCGAGCACTTTTGTAAGTACCTGTTAGATTCGCATGGTTTCTTGGCATCTCGTCAGAAACTGTCGTACGCAGAGGGAACAATGCTAATGTACTATCCCGAACACCCGGTTCCTTCGTTACGTGTCAAATATCATCGCGCTACCTACTCACTGTCAGCCGAAACGGGTTCTATCCGTGAGGCTTCGATCGGTCGAACGGGCCCTTCTCGCTGACCGTGGGGTCAGCCTGGCGGCGCTCGGTGCCTCGGACGGAGTTTCGTTGAAGGGCTCGCAGAGCCCACGTCCAGGAAATCCAAGACCCCGGCATGTGGTGGGGGAAGGATTCGAATAGCATCAATATTGCCTACCGCGTTCCAATTCTCTTCCAGGAAACATTTGGTGGAACCGGCCGTGCTCAAGCCAGCCGAGGTAATTCCGTGTCGTGCGATATCGCTTACAATTAGACACGGGAGTACATTTGATGGCCCGCGCTTCAAACGTGAGTGGCCACTTTTATGAAATATTCCCAACAAGGATTATCGCATTTGCTCTGTAATGATAATTGGCGGCTGTATATAAAACTTGTACAATGCAAATTCTACTTTTGTTTTGGTTACTTATTCTTAGCCACCCCCTTCCATCCCCGAGTGCTTTGATATTCCGGTAATGATATGCGATTGGCGAGCGACAGCGTTGATAGGGGGCACATTATAATCCAGACCGTGCAGGGATCCCGAAACTTTTGGGAATCCGTCGTTTCAGCGACTGCACATTAGTTTCACGTAGATCGAGTAGACGGTGTCTGAAAATTTTTCACCATTCTTGTGCCAAGGCGAGTCCTCTCGTTAATATCCCGACACTGGCAATAATTCACTCGGTGGCAACAAATGGTTCTTACCGCGCGGCACGAGGCTCTCGATTTACTCTCCGCGCTTCTCATTCCCTTCTCTTCTCTCTATTTTCGTCCATCAGTCGGACGGTACACAGTTCGGCGCAACTTTATGCTTCTCCCTCTGACCAATTTCCAATACCTGCATCCGAATTTGAGCAGCCACCCGATTCCCGGCCCCAACTCCCACGCCGTTCTGTTGCACGCACGAATCTCGCTACGCGTGTCAATAACAATGATAACAATAATGATAATAATAACAACAACGTCAGCAACGACAATAACAACGCTTCTGGTACTGCGGCGGCCATTGCTGTTCGACGTGGAGCGTTGATACGCAGATGCGCACAGTCGTGTTTCGTACCACTGCAGCACTGGCGGTATATTCTCTATGCATTCAGAATCCTGCATACATACCCTGGACCTATCCGACGTGGTATACCCACGTACCGGCGGGCGGGGGACGATGATTCAATTCGACAATGGTTCATTCGGCTGGACAATGCTTTTCTTGGTCAAGCGAAGGGGTGGTCGAGGGACAACGGCGGGGGAGTGGAAGGAAGGCCAAATGAGGCTCCAAAATAAGGACGCCTGCTCCTGATGCCTACTCCCAATCGTCTCTTCAACATTTTCACCGTTATTCCCCGGTCGATCGAGTCTCGCGGTTGAATTTGAAAACATGGATTTTCTGCAAAAACTTATAACTCCGTACATTTTCACTCACCTGAGCAATCTAAAAAATCACTGCTTGTGATTTGAATATATGTTGATTTCGACAGAGATATTTTGTATGCGTAGCGAGAAAAAGACCTGGTCGATATGAGGTGAAAAATTATGATCAGCCTGACGATAATTTATTCAACCATTTACTCCGCGTGAATAGTACCTGTCTATTCTGTAAAAAGTTTGAGTACCCTGTAATGAAGCCATACTGTGAATTTGGAACTTGTCGGTAACCAAATGGTTTGTAGAATGAAAACTGATGGGTGATGATACGACCTTTACTTTTAAATATAATCATTATTGATTTCTGATAACAATATCCAGCAAACTGAAATGAGTTTGGCAAATCTACAAGAACCCGTGTTGATTTGACTGATCTTTTCGAATGGTCATAATAATTTTACTTTCTCGATCATGTAATAACCCTAATTGTATACCAGCTGATCATTTGTATTTTCCATGAAATCCTCGGCCGAGTTCTAGCGGTTATCTGGTAGGACTATGGTTTGCGAGCGTAGTTTCTCATTTATACTTGCCTGCGACGACATCATGTTGCTTCACAATCATTCACGACGAGACGGCTTGATGCGCGGAATGTTACTACCTGCTGAGCCATTATCTGCGGCCAGGGCGAATGAATCGGCTGATTCCAGTGCACTTGCCAATCGGTTTTGGACAAATTCGGGAGCGAGAGAGTACTCCGATACAAATCGACGCACTCACGCAGGTACAGCTGCCGGTGTACCGCCCAGCTAATGGGTATATGCGATATGTCACAGAGGGATTATTGACCATTGTACCACGCATAATAATACTATAAAAGCGTTTTCAAAAGCAGGGTTCACTTCGGGTTTGACCCAAGGCTTGCCGAGGTCAGCCAAACTCGAAGGTCAATTTCGTAGCCCTGCAACGTAACATTATTCATCATACGTATAATACGCCTCGTTATACAGGGAACGTCTGTAACCATACATAGGCACGATGGTGTGTATTCAATGGACGTGAATCCTGGCTTACCATAAAACTTGTTAATGTCTATCGCCCGATGACAAATTTCGAAATGAATTGCAAGCAATATGCACCTATTACAAATTTAATCAACGTCAGGATCAAGACCCGTACGCTCAGAGGTGAATTGTTAGGATTCAACTTCACGTGATAACTCTCGAACAGAGGAAGAACCAATTTGCCGACAAATTTGCACTTATGATGAAACAGTGTGGAAGAAAAGTACGCGATAAGGAATTTGGTGACGCAACACTGCGGTGCTCGTCCCCTCAGTGTGAATATCGTAATATTAAGATGTAGCAGGATGCCCGTGTATACATGTCGATCGATTTTAGCGGATTAGCAGATGAATTTATTGTCGAATAAGAAGCGGAGCGGTAAATTGGTATCGAGTCAGAGATCGATGAGTAGATTGTCTAATTCATTTAATTTATCAATTGCTGTTAATTGTTGCCCGCACCGGGGCTGTGGACGCGATTGAGAAATGGCTCGTTCACGTCGAGTGCCGCATTTGTTCCCATCGAGTTAAATAATTAACTTGGATGTTCTCTTGCCACGAGACGTATCAAACTATTAGACCAATTATTATTAATTAATCCCCCCCCCCCAATTACCGACGCTCACGTATAACAAACTAACGTGGAAACTACAATCCCTTTATCCACCAACACTCAATGCTCCCTCCTCTTCGCTGATTACATCCTAGTTCGGCGCCGGGTCTCGATGGAAATCTATTTGACACCGAGTACCCACACTCCACGGAAATTATGGCGATTGTGCTTGTTCCACGGGACCGAATTTACTTTGTTCTTTTTTTTTCAATTCTATACATATATCCCAATATGTTTCCAGAATTTAAATCACAGCGACTATGCTCGAGATTAGGAAGAATGGACGATTTGAATGACATATTATTTGATCGGTCTTGGTTATGTGAAATTTTTGGAGAAAGTTTACATCGAATTCAGAGGGTGTTGAAAAGTTTTCACTCCGACAAATATTATCAAGTGGTTCGTAAACATTTACGACGTCTATATATGAGTGAAAATATTTTTAGTAGAGCTATTCGTGTAGAGAAATAAACGTATACTTTAAACAGAACCAAAAATTTCTCATGCGGCATCGTTAAATTTAATTTATTACTTGATAGTCACCTTGGCATGTAATATCACGTATATTTAGATATATAACACATACGTATAATACATGTAATGCCGGAGGGGAGGATGCGGGGCTGGGGAGGGGTTGAAGGGGTGACGGAGTTGTCGAATTTCTATTGCCATTAGGGTTTGCCCACCCTCTCAGCCGCTTTTGGCTGCAATAGAAGGCGAAACGACGTGACGCCTGGGCATCCAAAAACCCCTGACTGAGGGTAGTAACCGCAGAGAACAAAAAAGAAAAAAGGTTTCACGGTTCTGCGCCCGCAAATTAAACGCCGGCACTCCCTTCATCTTTCTTCTTCTTGTTCGCTCGATCTTCCTCTTCTCTTACCGCACTCTCATGATAGTCTGAATTCGTGCCACCAGCGTGTATATAATTAGAATGTTAGAGGACCAAAAATTTGTTTTTCTCCTTTTGTTTTCAAGCATCCCGTATCCTTTTAAAACTTTTCCAAATCTTCGAGCCCGGTAGTGAAAACATCGAGTTATATCGGACTTATATCGGACTCAGATCGATACCAGACCAGAGATCAGTGATCGGACGATAGTATAATATATGTAGTGTGATGTGAAAATTTTAAGGTTATTATTTATACCTCCGTTACGAAAGGTGCCACTGACTCTCCAATTTTTCAACAATAATGGAAGGGCTTGGACAGACCTTGTTGTGATTGTTCCTGGTACGCAAGAGGCAGGAAGCTTTTCCAACGCACCTGACTGGTTCTAATTTATTTTCAACAGTCCCAATGGAGATGCCCATAAACATATCGATACAGCTGCGTCGAGGACTGATTTATAATTCAGTTTGTGGAAAGTCGGAGGTGGGGGGAAATAATGTATGTACCCTCCGCGGTCGAGAGGGGTAGGTGGGTTGAAGGGGCGGGGGCGTGAGGATTGCGAGAGTGAACGTTCGCGCGCGCGCGCACGCGTGTGTGTGTGTGTATGTGCGCGCGTGCGAGCGATGGAAGAAGGGAGGGATAGAGTGAGGTAGATAGATAGATAGATGGATAGATAGATAGATAGATAGATAGATAGATAGATAGATAGATAGATAGAGAGAGAGAGAGAGAGAGAGAGAGAAAGAGAGAGCGAGACAGAGAGAGAGATAGAAAGAGAGATGTGCTCAGTCTCGTACAGTGAGCAGAAGCGTGGCCAGTAAGATGTGCCAGCTACACTGACCAACGAGGACGAGAGAGAAGAGTGGACAAAACGAGTCTGTCAGACGGGAAGCTCGAAGAAGGATCTCACATCAGTAGTCAACTCGTTCGGAACAGGATCGTGTAAAGGCACCCCCTGCCCCTCCCCCTCCTCCTCTCACATACCCCACCCCCAGGCATCTATATTTTGAAAAATTTTCACTCTCTCGCCTTCTTCACTTTGTTTGCACTATTTATACAATAATTACTACTATACGTTGCGCGAACGTTCGTTCATTGCAACTTACACACGTTCTCGTGATCATTTTTCACGTCATTGTTACTGCGCAACCAAGCCGATATATTGATTATACCAAAAATTTGTCAATCAAATCCAGAATAAAATCTTTTAATCATCAAGCCAATATTTATTGGCAGAAGATAATAAACAAAAATGTTATTGTGAAAAATAAGCTGCATGAAAGGTGAACATATAGAGGTACTGTGTCTGATGGTTAGACGGGTAAAAAGTTTAATAAGGGCGACAACGCTAACAAGTATGAATAAATGGATAAATTCCTTCTGTAATGCAAACGAAATGAAATTTTAAAAAAACTCTGTAATCATCCATGTTCTTTTCCTCTCCTTTTCATGCTGTATTTTCGCGTCTCATCTCATCTTATTTTTATCCGAATAATTATTTTCGGGTACATGAAAATAATCTAGTGGCAAAATTGAATCTGTGTGAATAAAATGTGCAATACACGACGAAAAGCGAGTAACGATAAACTAATAATATATCGGGAGTTCAGTGATTTTAATTTTCAGTGATTTTTATTTTAAATAAAAAGACCTACAAGTGTTACCTTTTTCGATGGTTGTTAGGAACTGTGCAGAGTATCGCCCCACGAAAAATATGCACGCAGACGTGAGAAACACTTTTCGTATAAGTGAGTATTCCGATAAGTATATGTAACGCAGATAAAAGTGTCAGGTGTAATTTCTCATCGTTCGATGTAACGTCTTATATTTTTTTACATATCGGCCTGTACTGCAGATTCTCCGACGGACAATGACAGAGATCATTGTACGTACGTGTGAAAAAACTTCACGTACGAATAATATTGAAAACGAATTGGCATGAAAGCGATTGAATACGCATGAAGCTATCCGCGAACTATTAGAACTTATGCATCGTGTTTGTATTTTATGAATCATAAAGTTGGAAGACTGACCATTCTTAACTATGTGCCGCGAGTGATCCTGTATGGACAGCAACATCGTAACTTACAATTCCAATGATCTAAATTGCCCCGGCTCACATGGCGGAGAAACATCCTCGGAGTTCCGTTTCGACGTGCGGGATACATCTAATATACTACTTCGGTTTATGCATAAGATATATATAGTATCGATTGCTAGGAATACTCGAGGTGTTACTTCATTACACCTATAACCCGATCGCTATCAGCTACTCCCTTAACTTACTACCATGACGTGACGCCCGTTCCTGCCTTTCCCCACCGCCACATACCCCGAAATTTAATCCCCCCCGACCCGAATTTATTCTATCTATGATTTTTCATCATTCGATCTATCTAATTGCTGATTATCGTTCTATACCAGTATTTCCCGACTGTCGCAAAGTGGATGAAGTCACTGTTAGTCTCGCGATTCGAATGGCAACAACGCGAAGACTTTAATTGCTTTGTTCCTCTATAAACAAACGCGTTTTTGGCAATCGCCACGATTTTTTCCAAACACTTAGAGATGATCTCTTTGATCGAGTTTTCACTTTAAGGGAGGACGTTTTCTGGTGAAAAGATGGAATTTTTCAAGTACAGTAAATATGTACCGCGAAGCGCAGCCCAAGCCTTACCGTTTCTGATACATTGCCGAATCCCCGAATCGTGGTAAATAACTCACAAAGAGATTTCGACACGTATATCGATACGAATTAGACAGTTGCAAAGTGAGTATAACATAATGGTATACTGTATCACACGCGCCGTATATTAATGATCAAGCGGCGCGTTTCACGGTAGTCGCGTAGGTATCCTGCGGTCTTGGGAGGCGAGGGTTGTAGGTATAACGATGAGCCATGGTCCGTGGCTCCGAGCCAAACGAGTCTAATTACGCCAAGTGACGAGAACCCTCGGCCGGCAAGGTTGCTCGAGTATACAAGTATTTCACTAACAATAAGGATTAAAAACTTATCGGTCGTGTCGAGGTATATGCGAAATATCGATAATGCGGAACACTTCAAGTGCTTCTGCGCATCCTCTTGCAAAGTGGCTGAGCGTAAAATGGGATTATCTAGCCTGCATTGCCGTGGGTCAGATGTCGAACGTGTCAGTCTCGTCACGGCGTAGTTACTCACGAGCCTATCGATTTAAATCCATCGTCATCTCCGTCCGAGTCAGCGAAATTCAGCGATACGGGTTCAACTACTCTTGAACGTCAATGTAGTACACGCGGCGAAATTTCGGACTTTCAGATATCTATCCTGATTTTGTATTACATTTTGTTTCCATAACAGTTTATTCAAAAAAATTACATTCCCGAGTGTTTGCGTAAGAAAAAAACTCATTACAACGAGTTATGCAACCCTGCGCAGCGTCGGATGTTTCCAAAATATTAAGAAAACGTTTCATTTGAAATATCCACCTTGGAATGTTTCCGAAATTCATGCGCGCATCATTTTGCAGAAAATACTGCGTTCCAAGTGTTTAGACCCGAGTATTTTCGAGTATGTTGAAATATTTTACCCTGCATGGGTTGGTCCCAATATTATTACCTCTTATTGAATCCTTTGTATACCCGTATGTTCGGTAATTATGCGAGATTATTACAACGATGACAAATGGAAAAAATTTTATATTTCCTTGATGTTCCAATTGCTTTTGGAGAAGTTGAATTTCTTTTATTACATGATGTGAAAGAATCAGTGAAACGCATAAAATTCGAAACTGTCGGAGATTCGTTTTCGTTAATCGATGCTCAGTAACTGGTGGCAATCATACGAAAGCTAGTGAATTCTTTTTTTTTTCTCACGAGTTCATGGACCCCGTAGTCGCAACGTTCGATTTCAAATATTAATACATCCAGCTGATAAAAAAGGCAGCCTTCTTGGTGTGAAAGGAACGTATTGTGAGAAATATTTTTCACTATTATACATGGCCGATGTCACGTCGTGAGGGTTCGTGATGTGCAGAAATTAACAACAAATTTCTACGAACAGGGATAACTAAAATAATTCCGTGACCTACACCTAGAGCTGCATTGCATCTCCCACTCCTCAGCTTTCTGTGAGCGTCATCATCGAACTTGCATGAGCGAGTCACCTGTTCGCTCCGCGTGCGCACCAGATGCAAATGAACAACGCGTTTGTACATAGAAGAAATACTTGCAACAAGCGCGAACATCACGCAGGCAACCAGGCATCAAGGTAATAGCTATCCCATTAATACAACCCTCACTATTCTACGGAGCTGTCAGGTGTGACGCGGTACACACAGTTGACTACCCTGCATAAGCATAGAAAAAATTTGATCGACATTAGTGATCCGACAATTAGTACTTAGGAATCGGAATACCGGCGTAAAATTAGGTTTATAGGTCAAGATGGGGAAGAAGAATATGCGTACCTGTGTTAAATTTTTATCGAGGGTTCGGAACGGCACAATAACTGAACATTCACAAGGTGTTTCCTTGCACAAGCTGCACTTCTCGACCGAACCTGTTATTGTGCGCTGCCTCCCTACCGTGTATAGCTGGAAAGTTGATATGACTGACAATGAATAAACATCCAATTTCAGGATAATTTCCTCCCGATTCACCTTATCAGGTTTTGCTCGCGTCTCGATTCAGGTGATGCTTGTATTGTAGTTTGAGGAGCAACGCCTGCTTCGATGTTCCCGATCGCGTTGTTCTCGCGGTAAACGGAGCTTTCCATCGGGACCCAGGCATAATCTTTGGAAGGGGGGTCGGGCTTATCGGAGCCCTATCAGAGAATCTACCTGCGGGGAATCCCGGTCACGATCTCGGCGCCGAGGACCTCCCGGGATCGGCCGGGATCGCCCGGGATCGCCGGGTACCGGACCTTAATTAAACGTTATGAGTCGGCCTCCTCGTTAGCGGCTAACCAACTCGCCCGTGCTCCAACATATTGTGCATGTTCCTAGCTATAACCATTGCCTGTACCGCATTGCCGAGTACAATTTACCGTACGTGCACGGATGCAGGGTCGTCCGTGTACCTTAATTGTGTTATTTGGAAATTCGAAATCGGTTTCGAGTATCTCGTAGATGACAGGTGAGGGAAGCAGCCGCGAAGCATACGCGGTACCTTGTACGTACGGTACCTACCTACTAAAATCATTTGTTCGCCTGGAAATTGGTCAGACCTTAAGGGCGACTTGCCGAAACTCCTATCATTCATTTGCAAAAGACACTCAAAGCGACGCAAAGAATACATCGTTGCGATTTGTGCCAACGTTCTAATCGTCGGTTGCTACCGATTAGGTACATTCTTTTCCTATCATATCTCGTGAAAAACGAAGGTGTGTCATTTATTAATTTTCGATCAATGTCCAGTATACGTATTACAGATCGTAAATATCTCACTCACAATTTGAAGGGACCAAACGCATGGCCGAACGAAGCGCTTAGGGGATGATGTGACAAAACAAAGGCAACACGCATTGGTATGTACACTATACCTATTGTACACTATAGATTCGTATATGTGTAACAATGCCGGTACCTGTATACCTATGCTTTCAAACGGTCCGGTCAACCACATGTCAAGCACATCTGTAGCATCAAATTGCACTATACGTGTACGGTAGCAATATTTTTCCCTTACCTCGTTAGATCCGGGACGGCGGTGGGAGAATTAATTAATTACATCTCTCGATTCGGTGAAGGGCCGCGTTTCTTTTTCTCCTCCCGCTCCTTCGCTTATAGTTGATTCAATTTCTCGC
This sequence comes from Neodiprion pinetum, assembly GCF_021155775.2. Lineage (NCBI taxonomy): Eukaryota > Metazoa > Arthropoda > Insecta > Hymenoptera > Diprionidae > Neodiprion > Neodiprion pinetum. Next base: position 43,927,618 of record NC_060234.1, read on the forward strand.
AATCGAGTGGTTCTCCGTCAGGCGTACACGACCAGGTTATTGTCGATATTTGCACCCCACGATAATTATCGACAAACTCGATGGTCGCAAGTTCCGCCCATGCATCCCGCCGTCCCCGCCTCGGCCTAGCCTCTCTCGTTCATTCCTTTCACTTTCTCTTTCTTTCCATCTTTCCTTCATGCTCGGACTCTGGCTCGTAGCCGCAATTGGCGACACCCACGCCCAAAGCTGAATCTAGAGCTACGTCTAATTCGATATAGTACATCAGTTAGTCGCTATCCTTCGGCTGTATTTCCCCTTCTCTCCCCTGCTTCCGACCGCCTGCCAGAACCACTCTCATTGGGTATAATATATCGCAAGGATTAGTTGGCCCCTTATTGTTTTCCACTCTGCCCCCTGCATCTCCTTCGCCACCGCGTCCATTTGCTCCTCTCGCCCACTGCCGAGCCAAGCAGATATTTCGTTTCTTTACCTCTCCTTATAGTTATAACTTAATTGCAGAGAAAAGCTGCCCAGACAGCTGAGCTCCCCCCCCCCCCCCCCCCCCGCCGCCGCCCTTGAGCGATGGGCTATGCGCAACATATATAACAATGGATTTCCCCCCGTTCCTGGTTGCAGGGTGCCGAAAACTTTTTTCTTCCCTGATAACTGGAAATGTATAATCGTTGGATTAACCAACAAAAGCAGAGAATGATACGTTCTATTTATTTTTTGCTATCCCGAAGTTGGAAATTGAACTTTTTACCGCTGTGCATCTTCTGAGGATCCTGTTATATTGAATTCAATTGGAATGTGTACACAAGTACCTACATTATTTTACACAGAGTGTGGTAGTCCACAAATATTTGAATAGTACGATGCAAAGTTGAATCAGGTTATACGACACAAAGACCTTGGGCAATAATGTTGAGTACCGCTGTCAATCTAAGAATGGTCGAACTACATTTCGATGCTACGCTACGTTATGATTGTTATCTAGTATTTGAGCCTTTGCAGAACACTATAAACAATATTGAAAAGTCTGCAAAGTATTCGGCTGATATGTGAATCGTGTTGCAAGCTACCGACGATAATGACGACTGCAACGAATGATTCATGCGTCATCAATTAAATTCATCCGACGACAGTGGTTTGTTTATGCAATACACATTTCGTGCTCACAAAATAATCTTTATTTATTAGGTGAATAAAACAAAACAAAAAAAAATTAATAACACGAGCAAGATTTGTCCCACAATGTATAATTGATTGCGATCCCTAATGAAGCTTCAACCTCTCATGTCTACGAACCGCTATTTCGAAGTAACCTGATCCATTGGGCTTTTTTCAAGATCTTGACATAACCTTTGAATTAGTATAAATATATAGAGGCACATATTGATGTATTAGAAGGTTATACGAATCCGCCATTCGCGCAGCCGGCAGCGAGAGCGATCTGGATGTGGATGTGAATGTCGCGGCAAATGGATGAGGGGCGAGTCTAAGTGGTTCGTGTTGCGAAATAATGGAGCCAGCTTTCATTAGACCAGTAGAGAATTCCCAGCTCTCCCCGCCCTTCGAATTCAGCCTGACGATACGCGCTGGGATGTCAGCGACGCTGCGGCGCTCCGCTCCGCACCTGTGGTGTCCGAATTTCAGCCTTTGAACAGTGCAATAGTCAACCGTTAAGCGAAAAATTCCCGGCGTTTTTCCAACGTCGTAAATTGCTTGGTAAACAAACGTTGACGGATTCAAACCCAAAATTGTCGAAATTTTTTTGTAGCGTTTCCTCACTTTGTATCTGTAACACTTTCGACATAACCGCAACGTCACTCGTATAATGTAATGAAAATTAAAGTTGATGTAAGTACTATCTGCCGAACTCTATGTAGGATGACGACTATAGCGAATATCTCGAACTACGCAGCACAGATAGAGATTTTCAGATATTCTTCTCGTTTTGTACGAAATGATTGCTCCGATTTGGATTGCACCGTACAGTTGATTCGCCAGGGAGTGAGTTCTTCAATTGTACACTCCTTCCCATGTATATCGAAATTAATACCACGGATTGCGAACGTGGTGATTAGGCTGTAACTATTATGTAAAATTTGGCGAATTTTTAGACTATCGTACATCATACATCATACACAGTATTAAAGTTCGAAACCAAATTTTGAGTGTTCGGATGTTCAGATGTTTGGATGTTCAGAAAGTGACGTCAGCCAAAATTTTTCACTCTTGACGTCTTCGATCTATAGTAATCGTCGGCGACGAAAATCAGCTTGCCGAATTCCTCAGTCCGAAAACAACCGCGCAGTAGAGAGGACGTATGAGAATCGCGCTCCGCAGATTTCGAGTATCAGGTTCTCTACCTCATGGATCCTGCGCTCCAGGTACGCTACCTAGTCAAACTCAACCTCCAGGACAAACGCTCCGTAGTTTTTGCGCTCCAGATCCGCTACCTGGTGAAACTCGACTTTCAAAACAAGCGCTCCGTAGTTCCTGCGCTCCAGGTTCGCTACCTGGTGAAACTCGACTTCCAGGACAAGCTCTCCGTAGTTCTGGCTATCCAGGTCCTCCACCTGGTGGATCTTGACTTCCAGAACGAGCGCTGCGTAGTTTTTGCGCTTCAGGTACGCTACCTGGTCAAACTGAACCTCCAGGACAAGTGCTCTGTAGTTTTTGCGCTCCAGGTAAGCTACCTGGTCAAACTCGACCTCCAGGACAAGCGGACTAAAATTTCTTACCCATTGAACAATCCTCAAGCACCGAGGGCATGAGGTATCTGGTGAATCTCGTATCATCTGGTAAAACACTGACACCGAGTAAGCGAGCGCAGCGAGCGCACGAGCTCAAAAACCAGCTACTCTATAGGCATCCGACCCCGAGCGAGCTTTAGCGAACGAGGGTTTTAGAGCTAGTTTTATATTATAGTGTATAAATATTCATACACATGTGAAGTTTATAATGTGCACCGGCAGGTGCCGATGATGCGAACGGCAACCGCCCTGCGGCGCCTTACCAACAATGAGTTACCATCTAGGCTCCTACGCGCGGAGCTCATACGTTGGGATGAAAATTAAAACGAATCAATGACTGTTAGTGGCTAGATTTTGAAGGAGGGTTGCGGGGGCCAAGCGGGGTTGGGGGTGGGGGATGTTGCTCGTTCGGGTAGGAGAGCCGGTGCGATGCAGCGCGTGCCAGCCCATCCCCATAATGATGAAGGGTTGCGGAGTGAAGTAACTCACACCTCTCTTCGATGAAACCCCCTTCGTCCTGGTACTCCGACAAGTCGTCCCAGATTCTTTTTTATATGTGAGAGTTGTCGCTCCATAATACGCTCTTTCGGAAGTTTAGTTCGCCAAAAAACTATACTTTTTTTTTTTAAATCTTATCGCGAGATAGTCGTACTAACGTATTCGTAATCTCCGGCTATCTCTTTAACATTAAAAATATAAAATACTGGAATTACAACGAAAATGTTAGATATCGCTGGATCGTTTCAAATCGCCTCAAAATGGTTAAAAATCTGACAAATACGTTCAATTTTTACGCAACGACTGCTCATTTTGTCTTGAAGCTTACATTTGCTACACATTCACTGAAACACTTTTATTCGTAATGTTTGCGCTGTAAAATATTTAATAGTACCACATCGCACCGAAATTGTTCATAACCAACAAATCGCAAGATGATTGAACTGATCATTGAAAAAAAACAATATTTATTTCAGTGTCTTTGTTGAAAATGTAGTCATCGCAATCAAATGAGCCATCACAGAATAAAATAACACGGTTTCACTAAATTTATAACCATTATTTAGCGATGTAAAATGAAGCATTGATTATTGAATTTTTGTCAACGAGTACAATATCTTTTACTTTTCTAGTAAATACTAATACTGCTACTAATAATTAATCGTAGGCTTAAATTTACGATTCAAGTATCGGAATACCTGATGTACAACTGCATAGCTTGTAATAAAATAATCAATAAGTATCGATTTTTGGTCAACCGGCCTCCTTAAAATATCAGACCCACTATTCGGATTTATTATTTATACTTCGTGACAGGTATAACTGACACCCCGATGGAAGTTCACAGCCATACGGTCCAACTTAAACGAGTTATGTACCTACCCGCGCCGCAGAGTGTACGTATTGCACGCACATGACAGAATAGTATATTATGTGTTGCAAGTGCGGAAAGTAGGTGATTTCATACGAGTGTGCAGTTTGCAGTGTGACAAACAACGGCAAGCGCTCTGTTCAAACGAATACGAGTGCTGCAATCGCTTGATTAATTGCGCGAACGCAGCACGAGCCAAAGCGAGCGCTGTAAATGCACGAGTCGGATATCGCCCATCCTCATGTGTGACACATACTCTTTGTTCCAGCACCTGCAAAGAAAAGTTTAATTTCAGAAGCAAAAGAACTGACTGAATAATTCAAATAAACTAGATCAAAGGTAATCGAGCGGTCATGAGACATAAGCCCGACTTCGTGAAACCTAAGCTAAACGAGCAAAACTTCATGTTGAGCTCAGACCAATGACGTAAGTGGCGGTGCGTAAGGTTCGTGCGTGAAATCAAGTTATCGAAAAGTACGCACGCGCCAAGAAATCCCTGTTGTGCCAAATAGCGAATTTCAATTAAGCGCGTGCGCCAGCGTCGTTTTTCCCCACTGTTCGGAAATGGGGTTATTTCCAAGTACGTGCTACATAAAAGTTTTAGTTTTAAAAAGTGTGATGGCACCGGCGGAAAGTGGGCGAACCGTACCTACATATGCATACCTATAAGTATGTACATATTGTACATATATCTTTTAATTGTATAGCCACCCCGCTATATGTGACAAAACGGATCTTGAGTACACATTTGCTCTATTATACACTTCAAACGCGATGTGACAAAAAAAAAAAAAGGCGGCTCGGGAGTAAGGCGGCGGAGGAGGTGCGCGGAGTTTTACTTCGGTAATGAGAGAACTCTGCTGTCTTGAACCATCCCGGCTCGACTCCCGCCCCCTTCTTTGCTCCGTGAACCAAGGCGGTCGTCATGGCGACGGGGAAGAGTTCGTCTGCAGCCGACGCGCGGCGGAGCGGGGAATGAGGAAAAATAAGGGGCCAGAGGGAGGCATCTCGGTGATTTCTTCATAACGCTCGCGATTATCACCCCCCCCCCCCCCCCCCCCCTCCCCCTCCCTGCCCCACAATCGCACTTCACTTTGCACTGCACTTATTTCACCTATTACAGACCGATTGATCTAATAGGGTATCTACGCCTTATTCGGATAGAATGAGAAATCATATTTCGACTCATCACATACATTAGGATATGTATAGTATGGGTTCATTAAAGCGATAAAAGTGTTCGGGAAGTTTCGTAAATGTTAATTCGTATCACGGCTATCTCAAGTGTGCCTCGTCGTGTGTTATCTTCTAATGCCGTGAGCATGTATGAAAAATAAATTCATGTGGAAAATGGTATATTCAATAATTACTGTTCTGAAGTTGAAAATCGTCAGAAAAGTCGGAAAATGCAGCGCACGACAAGCAGCGGCACGTGCGTTTGTATTATTAGCAGCTGGTATTACTGGAGTGTGCAGCAAAGAAGCTTCGAAGAGTAACGATGCACGAATTGTCCGACAACGAAATTGGATCGTTGTAGATCGTAAAATAATAATGGACAGCGTTAACGTATTGTGGAGTATTATATCTATACTGACTATGATAAGAACAGCAATTCTACAACGCTGTCTAACCTATTCGCATGGTATATACCACGCCGTGTATGGACGCGTACAGGTAGATTCGCGGGTAGGGCAACTCATGAGGGACACGCGATGCAGTGCTGTATGTCAGTCTATCTCTACTGAATTCGTTGACATGCCCATGTATCAACAATAATTCAAAGGTTGCGGCGTGACGGTGAAAGAATCGCATACATATCCGAAAAATTGATGCAGGCATTGACAACAAAGGATATCAGAAACGAAGAAAAAGAGACAAAAAAAAATTTAATGAAACGAGAATTCAAAATATGTTTGGTTTTGATTAATGTTATTCTTGGATATGAAGGTCACAACTCAAAACACTTTTTTATAGTGTTAATGTTTCGGTTTGTTTGTATGTTTGGTTTTGTTGAGGTAATTAATACGCCACGAGTTTTTGAGTGCAAACACCCCGTATCTATTCAAGCCCAGATCAGATCTATCAGTCGCAGCGTTGACTGCAGCGGTGGAGATTTTGTAACGATAATGAAAATCGCGAGAAGAAGAATATTCGGATCGTACTTGAAAATTTTGCGCATTCAGCTGTGCGCACACGGGTAACCTTTGAAAACTGGATGACGCTGAGCTCCGCACGCAAACAAGATTCAAAGACTACATCTGGTATTCATAGCGGGTGAAAATACATATATTGGCTATGATTACAATATATTATGCAACGGCTTGGTTTGGGCACCGTTGTGATGTCCCGCCGCAAACCAGAAATGTCGACGTTAATATTTTAGCCGACTTTTGCAGCGAACCGAGTTATACCGCCACCCCTCCACAGCCCCTTGCGGTCAGTTATTATCGGTATTGTTATCATACCAGTCAAATATTAAAATCTCGTTTGGGAGAGCGAGTCGATGCCCCAACCCCCGGAGACATCGATTGCCTCTGCGGTCGTTCCACTCCACTTTTTATTCGAGCATGGCGGTCAGTTCGAATTTTTCGTAACAGAATGGATTCGTGGTTTGTCGCCGTGGTGGTTGGTTACAACCTACCCTCCCATTTCAAACTGTTTGAATAATTACATGCAAAATTCTTGATTTGCTTCAGACGAGTGTGTTTACGGAAGTTCTCTATTTGTTGAGTATCAAGACGATGTACTATATACATTTTACAGCAAAAAAATCACCTTTCAAACGAGTCTATCGTATACATACACCTCTTCAAGTTGGGCATCGAGTTTTCTCTACTTTGGTGAAGATCTTAAAGAATAAGCTGAAAATCGGCAGCGACAAATATTTTCTCCTTGCCAATTGGGTTTCAAATTTAACCACAGCATCTTCGCTAGGCATCCGACGGTGATGTACTGCTTTTATTACAGAAGCTTACAGATGGCAAAAATATTTTATCTCACGCATTTTTCGTATTTTTCCGGGTAAAATGCTCGTATCCCGCATACAATTCCGTGCCCAACTGACATTAGTTCCACTCAACCGTTACCGTTTATGACGATATTTTTTTCCAGTAGTTTGTTCATTACGAATGGGACGAAGATCCCGTACGCGGATACAATATCGCATAAAAACTATTCTCACTTTGAAACAATAGGAAAATGGCGCGATAGAGGATAATATCTGATTACGATGCACGGAAATAATATAGGACAGAATGTATAATTGTGGCTAGAGGTGAGCTATACGGAGAAACCAGATCTCTATTGATCGAGACTAAATTATGCTGAAACTCAACCAATTTCCTGCTATACACCACACGGCTGACGATGGGTCTGTATTAGGGGACTACGGATTCTTCGCCGGCGTTGAAAAATCCAGTTCCCCTCTGAAACCCCATTGCCCTTTTGTCCCGGTCACTCGATATTCAAATAATCTATTGCCTCTAACCTTCCTTCCTTTTCTCCCACTTCTGCTCAGCAGCCACCTTCTGTCCCTCTTTCTCTCTGTCGCTTTGCAGCTTCCGAACCGAGATGGCCGTCGGGTAATTTGGAGATGAGATGACCGTCATACGTCACCGCGACGCCCGGCATCCTTGGACTACCGGCTACGACGCCCTGGGGGCTCGCAATTCTGACTCTCCTTCGTACCTCGGGAACCTTCCTTCCCCTCCGACTCTATTACCGCTTCGGCCTAAGATAATCCCCACTCGGACTCTGCGGCGATCCCGGATCTCCATCCACCTCGACCCCGAATAAGGACAATACCATATCTTACCGATTGATGTGATGCACGGTACCGTTCGCCAGATTACAACTGGTTAAAAACCACGAACGTTTAGAACGTGCCTTCCTTCATCATTCCCCCTCCTTCTACCGTCAAACTGCCATCGTTCCAGAATGAAAACTAAGAAACCATGAAACAAATAACGGCCGTGCGCCGTACTTACTTTTTAGCTGCCGCATCGTCGAGACATACATGGATATAACTTCTCAGCGGCGAAATTAGAATCGAACTATCACCGGTTGCCAAGAGGGCGTAGGCCGAAAAAATTAAAAAGTGATGTTACGTCCTTCTGCTCGAAGTGTGATTGAAAAAACAAATAGAACATGAAGCGCTCGCTATACCAAAGGTTCTCCACATGGAATACCCTATCTATTGAGAGGGCCATATATGATTGACACCTCCATGGAAAATCTGTGTCCCCGATGGTCCTTTAGAGGACATTCACAGAAATCTACGCTGAATCCGCGGTTGAAACAAAACCAGTGAAGAATATTCATTGGGTGTCCACGAATATGCATGTCGTATTGCAACCAGCCACCAGCCGACGCGTGGCTGTTCACCTCTCTCGCTAGTCAGAACAGAGCTGTTATATAACCTCCTGGCGATTCAGTTCTTATCGCTTACATGTTTGCTCTAGAATTCGTTCGGTATCCAAGTACTTGGCCGTCTTCAAGAGCCTAGTGTACATTACCAGGTCTGAGACCTTTCGTTTGAGTCCGCTGAAAAGAATGTGCACATAGTGATTTCTCATATTTTCTATTGTTCCCACACAGGGATAAATGATATCAAAATATTGTGTACCGAAGGTGGAGATTTCTTTACCCCAAAATTCATTGAATCTCTATTGGAGGTCTATGCGGATAACTAGTAAAGTTCTAGTATATGAACAGCTAGCGAACATTTGGAATTTTAATGAATTACTTCCAATTTGCTTCCAGTTGAAATGCGCATCCAGAAAAGATGTTGCATATCCAGCTTAAACATCCATAGCACGTCCATTGGTGATGAATAATCTGAATTGGGAGTGTAACATCGATTTTAATTTTTTTTGTTCACGCCCTTTTGGTAGCAAGTATCATTGCAATTGTACACTATAGCATACGCTCTCCTGGCACAATGCTTGTGAATTATTGTTCTATGGAGCCGCAATGTTAAAACTCCATAATACACCCGTCTGGCAGCAGGATGGTTTTCAGTTACGCCCTTCTAGCGCCACATTCGCGATATATTGTGAGCAGTGGTAGAGCATCCCGATACCAGGTTCCTTCTCATGGTACTGTGCAATGATAAATTTTGGTTTACACCTCGTCACATACTCTATCGATGTTTTACAGTTACTTGGTAGACCTGATACCATTTACATCTACCGACAAAATATCAAAGTGAATAACAATATGATCGTTGCCTTGGGATTATTGAACAGATTGCAGGAAAAAGATCGCAAAGAAAACGAATTGCGTAGTTTTAGGAGATATCGCGGATCGAAAGTTCGACAAAATTAGAAGAAAACCGCGTAGTACATGTAGCATTATCTATGTCTCTCGGAGCGGTCTTGTAGAGCAACAATTATTGTTGTAAGTATAGAAACCCTAACATTTTTTGTTTTAGCCAGCGACGCATTAGGACGGATCGATAAGGAGCCAGAACCAGCGTCACCGCAGTCCGTTGAAGGTGAGTTGAGATCTCTTTATTCATTTCTTAAACTTTCGTTGGCCCTTGTCTAAATTGAACACTTTTTATCGCGGTAGGTCCAATGACGTCTTAGTAAACTTGAGAATCGAACTGGGAACCCGCGCTGTATAAGTATATTATCACGTTTCTTGACTCACTTCTGCAAAATCGAATTGTTCGATTAGTCAGTACAATGGGGAAAGGAGCCCGAACGAGCAGTAAAAATTTTACAGAAATAATGAGCTTTCAAATTTACTTGACACTTCAATTACGTAACAGCTGAAGCTAAATGATCGAGCTAGTGAACTTTCATTACTTGTTGCACGTAAATTTGAACTGCGATTGGACTCCATTTTATCTAAAAATCCGGAAAATTCAGTAGAAATGATGATCATCGTTTATAAAACTCGTTTAATTTTACATTCTGTGATTTCACCACACTTTCATCAATTGTTTTCTCAGAGTTGAGTAGAAAATTTGCAAAAACAGGATGTGCTGCATAGTTTCGCTTCCAGCACAACGTCTCGGATCGTCACATTTGTATTTGTTACATTTATAGCGAAATACACGTGTCAGTCATAAAACTGCCGGAACTGCAATTTGTCGAAACAAGGTCCGCGCTGGTAAGGGATGTCCCACCGCGAACTTTCATACTTCTGAAAAAACTCGAAATGTCCGAAAAAACATTTAGCATACATCGAATCTGAATTTGTTTGAACTAAGGGTTGACTCCGCCACCTCACCCTATTAAGAAAATCTGTATCAAAATTAATATACAAATGTAGGAAGCATTTATACCAATACCGTTTGTTAAATTTCACAGGCAATAGCGAAAATTAAAGGTCTGATATTTTAAAAATAAAAGTGCTGACTAGTAATATTACCACACCCACATACTTGCAAAACATAAATACGCCAACTAATTCTCAACTTCAAATGTAAAGAAATCAAGAATCATCAGCCGATATGAATGTGCTGATGTATATTAAATTTACTTAACTTTCATTGTGTCTCAAGTTTTATTTACCTGCCGATATAGTCGACATGTACGCACAAACAAACGAAATAATTTCAGACGTGAAATTGGATATCCCATTCACATACCTTCAAGACTATACGACGGGGAAAGAGAAGATGCGAAAGAACGGTGAAGCGATGAAATAGAAGAGAAACAACGACGACAACCGCAACTGCAATAATCATCGTGAAGGCAGGAGACTATTGTTCTTAAAGATCTGTGTATAACTAATTGCATGAAAGAGATCATTTTCGCGACCATAGAGCATTCTTGGCCCCCCCCCCCGCGTTTCTCGGGCACCGTCATATCGCTGCTTACGTATACACTCATATATTTTAGAAAATTACACGTAGGTAGTCATTCGAGTTTGAAGAAATTTACCGACTAAATTACAAGCTTTGCATACGGAGTAGCCGGGATTAAGCTGAAAACGTGAAGTCCAGATCTTAAACGGCTAGAAACACTCGCGAAGGACTGCAGATCGAATGACAAATTGTTGGCGCAAGGCACTCCGCCGCATGAATGCTGCCGAGACTAGTGATTCGTTTTACGAGCTCGGTTCTCCAGTTATGGGATGGAAAATTGGAAGGGGGCCAACATTGAATACTCGTCAACTGTATGGGTCATCCTAGGCTAGCCAAGCCTAGGCTTGGAAATATTCTTCTCTATTGTTTTCTCTTTATTGAATCAGGCACTCCGTCACGGAGACGGATCAGCCAGGTTAGCAGTGTTGTTACGTTCGTGCCCTCCCGCGGTATATACTGGATGAGCTTGATTTCCCATTTGAACGGGACGATGAAATTGTAAAATTGATTCGCCGAGTAATTTGGAGTGACGAATAACTGTATACAAATTTACACAACGTGTTGCATACATTCTCCCGAAAGAAATCTAATTCTTTTTCAACATTTATTATCGTTTGGCGTTCATCCGTTGCCGCGTCAATTTCCTCAGGCTCGTGGCAAGACCAAACCGAACAACAAGGTTGAAACGACCGAGTGACAAGGGAAGGAGAATGCAGCGAAGGAGGAAGGGGGAGGAGAGGATGGCGAACCTGTATTTTACTTTATAGCATTCAGCGGTCGTTTGTTTTATTGCTATTAGCGTTCTTCAATTAGTAATTTCATTTTAATGCGTATTCCCTGAAGCCGGGGCTCGGCCCCTCGTCTCCCCCTCCCGCCCCCCGGCGCCGTGGTTCTCGCTCGTCGCGGCTGACCGATCCCGGGGTGATCTTCCGAGTCTCCGATATTATACTCCCTTGTCCGAACCTTGCTGCTCCACTCTGGGATTTGTTGTCCGTGCAACACCGCGTCGCTGAGTGACCATGGCATGTACTCCGCGAAGAACAGAAATATCCGAGGTGGAAGAGGTACGGACACGAAGGGACCGAGTCCCCATCCCTCGTCATTAGGAGTCATTAATATCACGGGACTCTGTAATTTGACACAGTTCCGATCGCTGGTGCATATTGCCACCACCTTTGTATAACGCCATCGCCAGACGAAAACTCTTTTTGCTCGCGCCCCACTTGCGTATTTTCACTTCAATTTGCCAAATATACATTTCCAACATTAGGACACGATATACCAGCTTTAACGCGGATAATCGGTCCGGCACAGTCGCGGCGTATTGTATCACCGTATCGATTTTCGAGATACACACTTGCGATCTGCGAACAAATATATCTAAGACTTCTCATTAGACTCGGCTCAATATTCGGTACTTACTCCTTGTTACGCCGCGGTGCCCATCTTTCTTCGAAGCTTTTCCCAGTACAGAAAACTTTTTACCGCACATTTCCGTTCGAGTGCATCCCTCTAACGGTTGATACGAGCTCTGTAACGAAACAATAGTAAATCGGTGAAGGATTCAAAAAATGGACAAAGAAATTCATCTGCATTATGCGCGTACAATTTGATTGCTGGGATATTATCGTGAACTATTACAAATAGGCTATTCAATTGGAAATGATATTAGAATTTTCTGCAACAGCTTTTTACCCTGCATAAAGTAAATGCAACGTGACTAGAGAAACGTCTCTGTGGAGACGTAGTTCGTAGAGGAAGTCGGGTCTCGATGAAGACCCGGTGTGAATACGAACGATGGGAAAATCGAGAACAGAACTCTTATTAAAATCTCGAAATATACCGATGATCATGCGAGAATGAACATCTTCACTTCGAAATCCACCCGACAATATTGTGGCACAGCTGTGCCTCGTTAATAATCGTCATTGACATATGCAGAGTAAAAATACGGACCATTGGTGATTATATTATTTGGTTTGAATATCCAAGATTTGAGCGGTGGAGGTTTTCCACCGCATCTATATGCATAGAATTATTATATATGTCATACAATACCGTCCATCCGTTGTTGCGGGTCGGTGTATCGGGTCCGATGGAGGGCGATGCGCACGGTGAAACCATATCCGATGAGCAGGTGTTCGACACGCTCTCGGCATAACTAATTTCCCCATTATGACCCGCAGATAGATATTGCTCTCCACTGTTACAGGGTCGTCTGTGGTAGTAATTATCATTTCATCTTACCATTATTAGCATTTGCCAACTACCTGCAATGGCGCAGTTATTGGCAAGTTGAACCACCACAAATTTATCGGACTGCCGCCACACGATGATCAAGAATGTGGGGCGCATCTCCCGAGCACGGTTTCATGAATGGCTTCACCGTGATCTCACGCGGAGTAGCGAGTTTTATATTTTCAAATTCGAAACCGGCCATAGTACTTTTCCCTCGCAAAAGTCAGATGGTAGAACAGAGTCACCCGTACGTTATAAAATTCGTGCAGCCGGTACGCAGGCATTGTTACGTCATCGTGACTAATGCGAAGACGAGCGAGTAAAATATTTAGCTGTAACGCCTCGTAATAATCCTAGGGGCGAAGCTGCGAGGGCGTTGGGCGAACCCGAGCGTAGGTCGCGGTCGCGAATTTCATACGAATGCAAACTCCGCCGGACGCGATGGGCACGCATACCACAGCGCTTGTTCCATCCTCAGCCCGATTCCCTGCGACTCGCGCGCCTCTCGCATCGACAAGCTATGCGACGTGCACCCGACGCGGCGTCTTGACGCCGGTGAACTAAGCGGGCACCGACTTTCTTATTCAAATACATACGTGAGCGAATCGTTCGGCATCGCCCGCGGTGCCTAAACGCCGCTCTGAATGGCCCGGATCGCTTCCTGACTGTGCGATCGACTCGCTCCTGGTAGGGACACCGCGCCACGTCCTTCTTCGCTCGTTCGCAGTTCAGTGAGAATTCAAATTTCGTATTCGGGGACGAAGCCACTCGGACCCCGCGAGCGAAGTGGTTACGGTAGGCTGGAGGCTTTCAGAGGACTCGAGGATTTTTATCGACTCTCGACCCTCGACTCTCGATCGTCACGCGCGCACGCCTACCAGCTCGTACCTATGCCCACGCCGCGGACACATTTTAAGGGGATACACGCACACGCGACACGTTTTCTCGTCCACCTAGTATAGGTATACGTATAACGCCGAATCCGCGCTATAATCCGGTAGGTATATGTTAATACTTTATCGCGTGCCGAGGAGACGGTTGCATTCGGCATATTATTCATACTTGTAGGTGAACCACGGATAAAGTTGGTGCACAGTCCTTCTCTTGATATACTTGTACGGTTTGATTGCACCCCTTTGTTACTCACATAGTGGAGCGGGGTGAAGAAAATTTCCATTTCAAGATCGTCGTTTTCCCTGTATGCTGAAAAATTTGATTCCGGATTTCTGTAATTCACAGTCTTCGAATGGAATCATACGGTTGTGGGTAGTCAGAAATTGGTTGTGTTTTTTCTGGCTCTACGTGTAACCTGATTTTCTGTAATCTATAATCCGAGGTACTTCACCCGAGAGCAGCCGAGTTCGCATTTATCTAGATTTATTATACTGTACGACGTTTATTATCAAATGCAATTTTCAGTTCGTATATGTTTCCTATACATCACATTATGCATACCTATATGTATTTTACATTGCATAATGAACATAACGCATGACCCAAGAGTTATACGTATTGTTAGTACTATAACACCTCAAATTACTTTTGACTGTGAAAGTTTGACGTTCACGTAGAAACTGCGTCAAGACTCGATCCCGTAAAATAAAAATTCTTATCGGTGGCCTTTCGGGATTTCAGAATACAACTTCTCAGCGTATAGGGAGGACTGATTGAGAAAAGGAAACTTTACCGTTTCATCCCTACTGCATACAGGTATTCCCTGAGTCCACAGGTATTGCGTGTTCGAGCAGCGGCCGAAATTCACCACACAAAAGACTTACACGTGTCGGTCGACTACTTCTAGGAGCAGCCCCTGAAATCCACGAGCTAGTTTACAGACTCCGAAGGAGCGTAAGACAGTAAGACGCAATGTCGAAGAACACGAAAGAGAGACGATTGCGAACAAGAGCAATGATGATGAGAGGCGGAGTTGAGAAAATGAGCAATGGGAGTAGAGTTGAATTTTTCTGGGTAAAATTGGCGTATAAGACGATGCATGCAGTGTTATACTTTACAAAACCGACGGGGGTATGATTAGTCATCAGCCTGTTGCAGACTGAGGCCAGGTACGTATACGTTACACGCGTATGCATTCGACAAATGGTGAACTCAAACACACTCCTATACTGCAGAATTGTTGAGGGGCTGCAGATGTCCCTCGATGAGGACCGCCCCTCCATCGACGTCCGCATCCGGGTGGCACGTGCGACCACGGATAACGGGGTGTTAATTGATTCGAATCGCTAAACGCACGAAAAGCCGAGTAAACTGGAATCGAGACCGTATAGGAACTTGACGAAATTCCTGGCATACCTCTGCGATTTCGTACAGTCCGTGCGCGTTCAAGAATCACCAACTTCCGGCTACCGATATCCAAGTATTTTGATCGCTGCGAAATGCCGGTATCTACGGATCCGATTCCGACAACTTCTAATCGAAACATCTCTTGAGCCACTCGAACCTGCAATAACATTTCAAATAAAATCGAATATTGTCTGAACCTGCCGACTGCGACTCTCCGATTCTGGATCCATCGCCGGTATGTCGCGGTTTTCACGCAGAAATTATTTCCTGCGCACCCTGAACTAATCAAGTATATTACTACGACTTCTCCCAAATTAATGGGGAAGGTGCAGATCAAGTCGCGTTGCAATTGCCTCCTGAATAACGCAACTCGCCTGTGAGAAACGAAAGAACTTATGAACAGACAAGTACAACTTGAATGAGTGACCAGATTTCCTAAACCTGGTTCTAGTTTTCGGTAGAGTTGCACGAAAACGTACGGATTTTCATATTTCTGCAGCAGACTACAGACTGTAAGGCTTAGGATGATTTCAATTTAGGTAACCTTCAATATTCAAGAAGTAAAGCCCCTGTTGGTTGAACGTGAAACGTACCTACTCGAGAGAAACCGGGTCGCGAAGGTGTCCGAATACTTATTCGATAGCCCGAAAAAAATTTGCAGTACGAGATGACCCTTGATAATTGATTCACGTGGGATGCAAGCCCGGTCGCCTGGAACTGTAAATGTCAATAATGAAGTTGTGGAAAAACGGCTGAAGTCACAGAGATCGTCGACAGGTCGGATAACCATCGGCGCGCAGGTGCTGATTCGATCGGATGAAAACCACCCACGGTATACCCTACCTTTCTAAAAGTTTTTCTAGAAATTTTGTACCTATGTTATACGTATATCACGTTTCCGTGGGCTTACAATTTCCGTGTCCACGACCGTCAGGTTCTTCTTTTGCCACAATTATTCCCGTCTAGACGAAGCCTTGTTTTGCAAGATAACAATTACACGTGAGAAACGAACGGGTCCCGCCGGCAGCTGTCCTAATGGTAGACGTGGATCTGGTCTTTCGGCAGAAGCGTAAAGCCATTCGGGGAAACTCAGCGTCAACGGTTCTCGCCTAATAGGACGAATTGCCTTCAGTTGTACATAATACTTAGTCATGTTTACCCACCTAAATATACATTTACACGGCGCATCGGCTCGCCGCTCCTGAGAAGAATCCGCAGATGAAATAAAATTCGAGTACATAATGTAACGTATGGATCAAATGAAAAAATTTGCCGGACGAACGACAAAAGTGTAATTGTTATTTTTGGAGTTAGAAAAATAACACACGTTCTGAACATATTTCAAGACAAATCAGCTTGCATTCTTGTGAATTCCCTATTCGAAAATGTTGAAACACTGAAACATCGTAATACAGAATGCTTTCAATGTTTATTCAGTGCCGGAAGGTAAGTCGTATTAATTTGGATAGTTCTTGAGCGTATAAAAATATCAGTGGAAGCATTTTTGTCAATTCAACATACATGGCTCATGTTGAAAAATAACGAATGAAACAAAACGTGCCACAGGAGACTCATACTTTTTTTAGGCGGACATTTCTCTCTATCGAAACAGCTGCACTCTGCATCCGCAAACTGTGCCAACACAAATCAAATTTCTCACAGCCTTATCAAGGAATCTATAAATTCGGTTCTGAGCTGAAAACCTGTACTTTTGGCCTTCAATTGCATAGTGATGCATCATTAATCTTAGCATTGCGATTAGCAACGAGCGAGACACAGGATCTTCCTTTCCAATGAAATCGACAGGTGAACAATATTTCGGTAACAAACTCGTCTCGATATGGCTTCTCGAACTCGTTATACTGCGAAATATTGCCTTGAAGGGTGCCGAAGCTCAAAGAGATGGCCAAGTAAAAATTGCAAAAGCAATTAAGAACCTATGCGTCTGGCGCTCAAATATTCATTACGGGAGTTTTCGGTGAAGGGTCCCGGACTCGAACGATGTGTCGGCAGCGGATAAGCAACCGAAGTTTCATCATACATCGTCATCAGTAGCGTCTACCCATTCACTTCACGGTAATAACGTTATTTATTGAATTTTGAAACGACGTTGGGGTTAATCTTTACAACTCGTGTGGCGTGAGGCCGGTTCCAAAGTCGCGAGTTAAGTTTCGCTAAAACGCCGCTTCGGCTAGTCGCGCCGTTGACTCTTCCAATGTAATTAATTGGACGCTACCGATGCCAACTTAATTTATGACTACCCAAACTTACAAGGGTCAGAATCGGGGACACTCGGGTGTACCTAAGATATGACCTCGGTTGCCCATCTGCCGGCGACACATCGTTCGCGTTGCGACCTTTCACCGAAAACACCCGGTAAGTGTCGGGTGAAATTTCGTAATTTTTGTTCCAATGACTCTTGGAACGAAATTTTTAGATGATTCGGAGAATCGTATGTCTGTATCCCTCTGTTACATATTGAAAGTAGATTCCAGACATAGGGAATTCAGAATCATTTTGAGCTGGCCATGAACCTCGCTATTCTTAATTTTATCCTCCTCTTAGTACGTTATGGGATGTAGCGAAAAAACATGATTTGCAAAGTTTTAGTTATAAAGAAAAAAATGACTCTTCCAGTAATCGCTTGATTAGGGAAATCACTTTTAGCCATAATAAATTTTGATAAGACCCGTGCAACACTGCAAAACAATAAAAATTGTGAGCCCAGGGTAAAGATAGGCTTGCATTTACTTTCTGAGATACGGGAAAAGTAATTTAAAATACCGAATACTGGTATAAAAACAAAAAATAAACAAAATGACAATACCAAGTCGAAATCTTGTTCTAAAATTTGAGCTCAGGCCGTAAAATTCCTACGCCGCAGAATATTTTTTTTGACCCGCTAACTTTTTTTGCACCTCTTGAATCAAATTTTTTTTTCTTGTCTTTCTTAACTCGGCCGTATCCCGTGAACTAAATGCACGCCCTTCCTCAATCTGGGCTTGACATTTTCGTTTTTACATGAAGAATTCTGTGTGTAAATTTCATCAAAGACGCTAATGACTAACGGTGACGACTTCGCATGCCAAGCAACCGTGAGATAAAATAATTATTTTGGAATTATGAAGCGTTGCAAATCGTTTTTTTTTTTCTTTCAACTTATAATGCCTTACAGCGTACTAATGAAAAGAGTGTCAGATCTCCGAATCGCGGACTCAGCTGAAACTTTTGGGACTGTTTCTTTGGCTGAAAGTATAGAGCTGATATGTATTTTCACCCATTAGGCTTCTCTCGACCTCGTTTAACACTGATTAAATCAACTGTTTGATGAACGAAATGCCATGATAGAAAAAAACCTGTGGGGTAGTTTTGCCTTAAATATTAAATTTCATTATCCTCTATTCCGGTTTCGATGACATATTCTTATACATTCAAGTGTAAACGTATATGTATATTATTATTCCAGCGCCATAGCAAAGTTTAAAATTTTCGACATCATGATCTTTTGTAAACTGAGCAACGGAAGGCCCAACGGACGGACATTAGAAGTTTCATATTTCGAGCCAAAAAAAAAAAAAACACACCCAGATGCTTTAGCAAAATCCATGATCCGGAGGTCTTATACTCTCCTCGAAAATTTCAAACGGCGGTAGTCATGGCGCGCAAGTTACGATGTTTTGGAACGCCCTTTGTGCAGCTCTCTGACGTACACGATCCCCAAATTTTACAAGAGGCGTTTAACATTATGAATTAGCACTATTCATTTGCGTTGATATGTACGATTTTAACATATAGTGATATGACTTCGTAAAGATATCCATGTCTCACGTTATTCACAGTGATCGCCAATTTTAAGGGGTGCAGCGTCTCAGAGAACCGACTTAAATAATGTTCAACATACGCGGTATGAGTAAAATCAAAATTAAAGCTCTCTTAATTTCAAGTATGAGTAAAAATTCCGACCAATGAAAAGTATCTACATTCCTCTATAGATTATTGGACGAACGTTGTACGCCCAACCGGATACGCGCACCACAAGCGTGTATGCATATACCAGATGTGTTTAACATCGTTACAACGTGTGTCGCGATCCTCCTCTGCCACTTCGTCTATCAATGGCTCGTACAACTACAGTTAGTCCAGTGATGCATTCCTCCTAACGTTTTCGTCCGTGTACTAACATACGCCTAGTTATACGTACATAGGTATTATACATACATACACGCATATAATACCAGGAGAGAAAGAGGTTTTTACGGGACGACGAGCACCCTGCAGTCCAAGCCCAGGCTCTTGTATCATGGTATAGGTGTAGCGTGGTGTGATCCAGGGGTTGCGAACTCAGACGGTTAAATAACGCGACGGTGACGGCGCCGACGCCTCCTTCGCGATGTGCGATAGAATCTCAACTCGAGTGTGAAATGCCCTCGGCTTATCGAATCCCTGCAGTGCTTTCCATTTCCCGAGTGTGTGTGTGTGTGTGCGTGCCTGTGTATATATAAAAATAACAAATGGCAAATATATATATTGCCATTTGTTATTTTTATATATACACAGACACACGCACACACACACACACACACGCGGGAAATGGAAAGCACTGCAGGGACTCGATATATATATGTATATGTGTGTGTATATATATATATATATATATATATATATATATATATATATATTATTAATATGTATATAATTTATTATATTTCATTTCTATGGTTATATCAAAAACAGGCGATTGTAAGGTCATGACGATGCTCGGCGCATGTTCGTTGTTCGCTCATTCGTCGGAAGCGACATTAACCATTGATCAAAAAGCTCTCAGCTGTGCAACGTCCTTCGCGAATCTCATCTCTTTTCACGCAGTTGACCGATACCTCCTCCTATCTTGTCTATGCACTCGCCTCTGACCGCGAACGATGGCTAAGCGGATGCCAACTTCTATCCAACTCACTGCATTTCAAATCGGGACAGTCGACGTTCTTTCGACCTTACCGACTCCTTTCCGATCAGATTACGGGTACGCTGCATGTGCTTGTAAAGAACAGATCGAGTGGCTGTGTTATGCAGGGTGGATGATGAAATGTTTCGGTAGGTGTAGGTACACATCCACTGATTGTAACTGAAAACTTGTCTTCGTCTATCGGCATCGATAATAATGTGATCCGACTTTGACTTACATGGATTATTAACAGAGACCTCGTCGTAGAGTACGTAACGTAATATTTCCACCTGTTGGTGACGAAGCCAGCATGTGAAAATACATATTAAAATACATACAGTTTACAGTTTACTCTACGGGAAAGACAGATCTAATTAAAACATCCACCTTCGTGCATAGTGATGGACAAAATAAAAAAAAAAAAGGCCGGCACAGAAAAAGCACCATAGAAGGAATTCTGCTGCTAGTTTTTCGGAGGGGTGGTGGGAGAACCGCTCTAGGCACGAGGATGCAGGTTTTTGACGGGTATGACGCGAGAAAGCGGCGTGACCGGCTTACCAAACGTGGCAATCACTGTCCGCCGCTACGTTGGCCGAATTTCAAATTTCTCATATTCAAATAGGTCGCGTCTTGGGGTGGTTAGATATCCCCTTCTCCAGCCGTGGCCCCTGCGAAACTACGTGCACGACCGATGCAAGAAGCTGACGGCATTCCTTATTCGAAGCTTCGATTCAGGAATGATCGCTTCCCGGTACACGGTTTGGAAAAGACCTGTAGATGGAAAGGAGAAGCGGCGCTCTGCACGCAGAAGCGGTCAGTATTCTTGGCCGCCGCGCTCACCATACATCACTGCCAACCCTGCGGCCAGCCAAGGGTGCAAATTCTAAATTGACCCGATGTATGCCACTGCCAAATGGAGTTTCGGGGCTCCGCGATGGATGGTGCCAATATACACATGCATTTACCCACCTATACCTATACACATACGCCTTGTTTTATATGCATAGCCCCATTTCCTTATCGGAAATTTACTGCTGAGATTGTGACAACTGGATAAAGCGCCGACAAAACACCCCCGCCTTCGCTGCGGCTGCCACCATCATTTTATTTCATTGATTTATCCTTCACTCGTTGTCCAACTTCATCAAGGGCGCTTGCCAGTAATAATCAGCGGAGAGACAGCAACGGTTGCGAAATGGAGTGATAATCGATTGTGAAAAATCCAGCCGAGAATTACGTTCTCCCGTGCATCCCGCTGGGTCAGTTCGCAATAAACACTCGCTATCCTGCATTGGTTGAGTATTCTTATAGAGAACAAAATGTATTTAGACAATTTTGAAATTGTGATCGACTGATCCTCAAGAATTCAAAAATATGTCAGTGCAGGTTACGAACTGTACTATACAGGTGGATGCTTACGAAAGTTTGAAGCACCTTATATTTCGTTAGTGCAAAAATTGTAGAACCGTATACCGCTGCGATAGAATTAGTTTCGAATGCGACAATCTTCCAAGTTTATGCATCAAATTTCACCATCAGCCTCTTCTTTTGTAATAATTCGACAGGGTCTTTTTTAATTTGTGGCCAGTCGTGGTCTAGATGCACAAGCTTTCTGGACAGTACATCCGGGATGCCTTTTTCCAAGTCGCAGGAAATACATACGTAAATATCCGGAACCTTGACAGGAACTCCTGAACGCGTGCCCGCGGCGGCTGTGGGAAAGGTGAATCAAGCAGCGGGCCTTAGTTTGCCGCCAAACCGGCACGCGACCAAGACCCCCCTTGCCGTTAACTCCCGTATCTCTCTCTCTCTCTCTCTCTCTCTCTCTCCCTCTCTCAGCTATCCCCTCGCAGGCATAAAAGCCTCCCTTTTCCTACTTCTTTTTCTCTCTTTCCGGTTTTCATCCAGTTCATCTGCACCCCTTCGCCACCCCTTATATGAAGATACATTATAAACGAATGTTCCGTTATTTTTGGGCAGGGGCTAAACATGGTACCTCGTATGTTACATCACCCCAACGATGCCGAGACTTCCATCATTTTGATTCACTTACTTGCTTTTCCTCCTTTTTCTTAACGGTAATCGCTTCCTTGTCGCTTGTTGTCACCGATACATATTGCACTTCCTGACCCTGTTTTTCAGGTTGAGGAAAACCCGGCTTGTACATTTTCGTACTGCGTGCCAGCGATCGACATTGCACTGTTGGATTAACGTAACCAATTGGTGAAAACTCGTATGCTGAATAAAGACTGACAACAGGTGAGATCGTTTTGACGGTAAATCCAATTCTACTTGAAAAAGACACTAAGCATTGGGAAACTCGCGTCCATCGAAATTTCTCTCTGACATGTCTAATAAAATTCCTCAAATATGACCGTTAGGAAAATTCACGAAATCCCAGAAACCTGTATGGAACGCAGGGCTTGGTGGTCGATCTAGGAAACGATCGAAATGTAGATCGAAATAGCTCCTGCATGTACCGTTATACGGATCGAACGCCTATTTCAAGGGTGAACCTATTAAACTGTATACCAACGAACAGACGTATACATATTCTACGCACACGTATTACACACAGGTACCCAGTATAGGGTGGCCACGTAGGTGTCAATGTTGTTGGTGCGGAGGTGGCGGTTAGGTGTTTGCGCCGGTGTGTAGTTCTTCGACACAATGGCCAACCAGTGTGCCTACTGCATCTGCCTGTTGCCGCCGCGCGTCTCTGCCTCGTTCCAGCAGCTTTGCAGCCTCGTGCCGTGAATTGGTTTCTCGCACCGAAGGCGGGGAAACGTTGAGAAATACATTAATAATCACACGGGGGGGGGGGGGGATGAAGCACGAAGGCAAGACCATCGTCGATGGTGATCCACGATCCAGTTAAGCGCAGCGTTCGCTTAACTAGCTGCAGGGGATATCTATCGGCCATTTGACAATTTTTTGTAATTTACTGCGTCACCGTTCTCTCACTTTGCCGCCTCAAAACTGCAGTCTTAGACGAGTGAAGCTGCTGAATTTAAGTCTGCCGGCCCAGCTGCGACGATGAGAAGTGAAACTAGTCGGAAGAAGAGTTTCTTCGCAATACTTTTCATCAACATGTAAAGGAAAGACTCTGTCGGTCCGTTCAACAAACTTCCGTGATGATTTTGCAAACGGTCGGGTGAATAATCAGCTACTGATAGGACTTGGCAGCCAAATGAAAATGTTTTTTTTTTTTTTTTAATTACAATTTTTTTTGTCTAGAAAACAAAAAAATTGTCATTATTATTACATACACCCATAAATTGTAAAAAAACCTGATCGCTTATTTAGAAAAACTAATGAGGGGAAAAAATTATACGTTTGTTGGTAATAGGATTGAAAGTCGATTTATTTCAGGTAGAACTGGAAGTTAAAATTGAACTGAATGTGGCAATTTTTCAAGCCCATCATTTCGATGAAAAATTACGTAAGCTTTAGATTTTGTCATCAAGCCGTTTCCGGGATCATTGCGGGAATTCGTCGGATAGACCGAGAGACCGACACACATATCGACATTTTTATAAAAACCTGTTATTCGAATTCTAGAGGTACGAAAACGTTAAGATTCGTTTAAATTAGAAAAAGTGATTTTCGACAGAAACTAATACTCTTCTTTTTATATCACCAAAGCCGATGAAAAGTAAAAAGAAAAAACAAATACGTCCCGTGGAATATCCTACCGCAGATAATTATGCGAGGCAGATCAAAGTTTTCGTGATATTCATGAGTATGTATACAAGGCATGCGTGCATGGCATGTGTGAAGGAATTAAGAGTCTCCAGTGTCTGATTGTTACCACTTCTGACAAAACTATGATGTTGGCTACCTGATGAGAAGTCATTACGAAACTCCCTGATAATCAATTCAGAATCGTGATGCAAGAAACCGAAACACATTTCCCCGCAACATTTGCGACTGTCGGTAAGCGGACTTGAGCCATATGCCTGTTCCATCACCTATCGACCGCGGCCGTTAGATCGCGGATTTCTCTCAAAAATGTCCGTCTGCGACTTGCCGCAAATCTATACAAGTCGAGGCTCGGAGTAGAGCGAGACACGACGAAGAATAAAGCCGTTTCCAACGGTTTTTCTACCTCATCATATCTTCATCGTTACACCTGGTAGAAAGAAAAATATCTATTCAACGTTCACACTGACGC
This sequence comes from Neodiprion pinetum, assembly GCF_021155775.2. Lineage (NCBI taxonomy): Eukaryota > Metazoa > Arthropoda > Insecta > Hymenoptera > Diprionidae > Neodiprion > Neodiprion pinetum. Next base: position 43,952,200 of record NC_060234.1, read on the forward strand.
CCATGCGTTGAAATGTATCTGAAGGTCTGCCAACACATTTGTAATTCATTCTGATTTTCTCCCACGGACGCGCGCATTACGTAAGTACTATGAAAATTTCTACGAAGGGTATAAATTCTGGGCTAGAAGAAAATCTTTCATCCGATAGGATCCATGCAGAAATTCTTGCGATTCTATCCTAAACGAATGGTTGCGGAAAAGTGTGCGACTGTGAAAAAAAGGTCCGTGATTGAATGTGAAAGTGAAGATGACGAATTTTTTTTAAATATCTGAAATAGAAAGAGAGAGAGAGAGAGCTAGTGGGTTCTCACCCGTTTCTCACGAAATCTGTGAGGAAAATGAAAAAAGTATAGAAAAAAATTTGGGGAATGAAAGGAGGGAAGGCAGACAGGACGAAAAAGCGTACGTTACCGTAATTCTAAAAAGGTGCAGCGCTTGTGATGCAAATTTCGCGTTATACCTGCTCCCTACTTCTGCTTTTGATGTTCCTCCTGTAGAATCATGTTATAGGCAGAACCTCGAAAATCGTACGTAACCGGCCCTTCTGTCAACCCACCCGAACTATCCACCTTAGCCACCCTACCATGGCCATTCTGCCGGCAGGGCTCAAGCTATCGTCCCATACCTAGCTCGACTAGTTAATGCACTTTTGGGAAACATACCTGTGCAGCCTGGCCACGTAGCACAGCGGCGGTTTCTTTTTTTTTTTACGATTTTTCGGGGGAATCTGCCAGGTAGGAAAGCGGAAAAGGGAGAAGGGAAAAAAGCGAAGAAAAAAATCTTTCACGAATATACACGGATGTTGCCCCAAAACCGTCGCTGCCGCTGCTGCGCCGCCGTAACGGCCCTGCAGGTTCGCTCTTACACCCTCGTCCTGAGAAGATCTAGCAAACTCGCCCGTATAATTTTTACCTGTCAACGTTTTGTGGGGATAGGCCGCGGACACAACGCATAGCATACTTGCTTTTCGACGATGTACGCACGTGTGAATATCCTAGTTACAAGTCATTCCTTCATCTTTCCACCAGAGTATACCGCACCGAAGTATTCCTTTCTTTGTCTCGCCTTAATTTCTGTAATTACATTTCGTCCCTGATCGCGAGGCAAAGTGATCGTCTGCTATCTACTTATACTGAAATTTCACGTCGCTTGATTTAAATACGTATACCTATCGTTGCACACACATTCGCCGTGTGACGTAGGACTTCGACAGTACGATAGAACCTCGTTTATCGGAGTTAATATGAGGAGAGGCTACCTCGGATGGGTGAAATCTCGGGTAATACGGTAAACAATTATGAAACGTAACATTGTTTGAAAAGACGTACAATCGTGAAAACGCGACGTCCGTTTTATTCGAGTATTTAGGTATTATCTGAATATGCGCGGATAATATCGGTTAATGCGGAGGGCTCGGACGAGTTGGATGCCTCGGATAACTATGAAATATTCGGTTGAAGAGCTTTTTGAAACTTTCTCGTATCCATCGCTCTCGGCGAATCTTGATAGTTTTTGACACGTTAGCTGTTGCTGTCAGTTCATAGATAGGTATTGTACCTACCTACTAGATTACACGACTGTGGCATAACCATGTGTACAAGTATTGATCTTTGCTCCATTTGCAATGTCTCGACTCTGCTGGCACATGAGAATTCTTAACCAACTCTATGCAATTTATCATGCGATTTTACCCCTCTTATGCGTACAACCGCTTTGTTCCGATATAACACATTGCTAGATATTCATCATAAAGTGAAAATCAGCTTCTTTCTTCCTCCTCATTAATTTCCTAATGACCACACGCAAATATCATACGCACGGTTTGACCCTGCATTCCAACACCTGAATGGCACCGATGGCGGTTGACTATGATATTATACATAAACGCACAGTAGCATAAGCGGTAAACACCCATCTGAATGTATAGTGGTACGACATAGGTATATCGGTAGGCAAAGAGTAAACCCGGTTTGCAACGTTGCACGAAATATGTATACATATATAAGGGCGCAGAGAAGGCATTCCGCGGTGATGATCGATGTTTGAAGGGTAGTTTTTTAAAGGCTAAACGAAGGGGGAGAGTTGGGGCTGGGAGGAAAGGAGACGAGAAATGGGGAGAGGGGGAGGGGTAGGGGGGTGAAAGAGGCCTAATCGCGTTTCGCCATCTAAAGGGTTCGCCGCTCTATCCAACCAATGGGGCAACCCGGAGATGATTTTGAGTCCTGTCCAATCACCGACGAGCGTATCTTCAACCGCCGAGAAAGACGCGGCAACCGCGCCAGTTGAGGAGGGGAAGAAAGGTTTTTCATACTTGGTGGGGGGAAATGGAAACCCTTAGGGCCAAACCATCCGCTGGGATACGCAGCGTTGCGTCATGCCCTCAATCGGCTGACGCACGCCGCACGATCAACTGCACCGTCGTCCGTCTCGATACCAGATTTCCAAATTCCAACCCCACGGCCTGACCTAGTGCGCCTGAATTTTCATCGTTACCGAATAACGTATCAACTTTGGTTTCGTGAAATAATCGGATTCGTTTTTTACTTAACGGAAGTAAGAGGGAAACAAAGATCACGATAGGATGGGAAATAAAATGCCCGATTTATCAGTATCCTTGTACAGTTTTCTCTGTGTTTCGTTTTTCTCTATCGGACAATCGAATTCGAGTACATAATATGAAAATAAAGTGACGGGGTGAATTTTCATGTCACCTAAGAACGGGGTTGTTTGGTGGTGTTTTTATTTTTTCCAGTTTTCAATTTGTCGCTGCTCTCCAGGGCTTAAACGGCTTCCAAATGTGATTTTGAGAAAACGAAAGGTACGGGAAACCAGAGAAAGAGAAAGAAACAAACTGTTGAAAAGTGCCTCGTGTTTGGAGGATGGTTTTCCTCGAAAAGTCAAGAATGATATTCGCCGATATTCGTTTGCGCGCAACGAGTACGCCTACGCACAAAACGCAACATACACCAACTCGTTTCCGGCGGAAGCTTCGGGCTCAGAACAACAACAATTGTACGGATTATTGTGTTACGCGTATTCTGTCGTGACTGAAAATTTCAATTGCAATCCCCTACTTTTTCTGCGATCGTCGACAGGCCGTAACTCGTGACCACAGTTATTTCACTGAACGCGTTGTTTGCAGATGCCGATCTTCACGGTGACGTCGACGGACCGGATCTAAGCGGGGACGATCGAAGCATCGACAGCGATGTTCGCGACGTTCACGAGTCTGCCAACCTTGATCAAGACTCCCTTGACTCTGACCGCGAGGCCCTTAATTTGGTGAGTCATCCAAGTATTTACAACAGTTTTATCATTACTTCATGTTTTTTCCCCGCTTTTCTCCCTTCGTTCCATGGGACTTGGGCGATGCACGTATCTGATTTAGCAGGCGTAAATCATGACAAGGCTGTACCTAATAATTATAATGACGATTCACTATATGATTTTTGTTTTTTCTTTTTTAATTTCTTGCAACAAACCCGACTATGATAATTATATTACGTATACGGAAAGATCCCGTTCCCGCAAGTTGTAATTTAACCGGCACAATTTCATAAAAACTTCGCTTCCCCTATAGCCGGTCTGAGTACTCGGGATGTGGACAATATTATATCCGTGATGCAGTTTCAGAATTTTGAATATTGTGCCGTGAATTATCAATTCGTGCAACTTGCCATACCCAAAAAATGCCGAAAGTAATAATGTCGATATGAACAGTTGGCAAAACACGCCAAATATATGAGCGAACTCGCGAACTGTATTATTGCGAGAAATCGAAGAAACTCTGATACTCTGCGAATATAAAAAAACATTTTTCACATTCGAAACCAGCCCATGGTTTCATACAACAGAACCGACGAGCAAAGCACGTCTCACGTCCGCTTATAGGTACGTATGACCAAAGTCGTTGACGGGATAAATCAAACTATCCTCCAGATGATCTATACATTTCATATCTAATGATTTCTTCGTTTAACCTATAAAAGACAGGAACGTGTAGTAAAGAAGGTCAGGGTGAAATTTCATATGGATACCTTCGTACCTGAGATTTTTAAAAGGACGGAATTTCATGGCTCGTAATATTGGCATATTATGAGAAGTACACGAGCGATTACGAAACGATTACAAGTTGTCAATAGTGATACCACGTACCGTTACATATTGGCTATAATCAGGCGACTATATTTGTATGACACTCATAAGTGATCGAGCGTTATTTCGCAACCGATGGAGTTGAGGTAGTGAAAAAATTTAGTTACGATACAATGGAAAACATGCAACCTGCAAGAATCTTCCGTATTGTACATTTATACAGGCATGATTTCATCATAGTTAATTTCATCTATTACATGGTGCTAATATTGCAGAACAGCGCAGTATTCAGCGCTTTTAACCCAACAAACTACCCAGTAACAATTACATGCGAACAGGATATACGAACTTTCAAGGGCGACCAGCTTTTTCTATTTTTCGAAATTCACATAATTTCAAGCTACCTGGAACGATCGATTTCTTAATAATGGAGCAAACAGCAGCACCATAATTTCAGCCCCGTTCCGTCCTAGAATTTATGAAATGTTCAAGCTGTCTCAGTATTCTGAAACAATCCTTACTTCCAAAATGATAGTCAATAGGATAAGCCTTCGTGCTGTAATACATAAAGTCAAATCATGCTTATGACACCAGTGTTGTATGACTCGAGTTACAACGCAAATGAATGAGGGTCGTGAGCACAATTAAGCGATCCAACAGGAAAAAATAAATAGGGCAGGGAAAATGCTATTTAATCTCAACACGTGTTTCTAGTTTGAAGTAAAAAACGAGACGGTTCTTACAATAATACTGATTGACGCGGCAACCGTACATGCGCAGACAAATTGTTAATGATCAAACATGCGATAGTGGATAAACAAAAGTATCAACATCAGAGTGTAAGGGTGTATAGCGGGTGTGAACATAACTACGTTACAATAACTTTTCAGAAATAGAGCTAATTTGGACGCAAAAACACTATTAAGAACGGATTCAAATTTTTTTTCTCCAAGTGTCGTATGCATGTCTAACAAACTACGCGAATCGTAATTTCTTGAATCACATCTGGATCGAGTTGCTTCTGACTCTCGCCGTATAATTTCGTGAACCCGTCAGTAAGCGTGAATTGGACCCAACTGCATACCCGTAAAACTCTTTCCGACGAGCGCTAAAACCGACAATTTTTCAGGTTACGGATGTTTCGCAACGGAACAGCAGCGGAGGGACAAGCGGGAGCGCGTCGTCTCCAAGTTCCGGGGTCAGCAGTCAGCTAACCGGAAGTCACGCGGGTACCAATGCCAACAACGGGACCAGCCATGGATCGGGTTCTCAGGCGGCCCTGGCCGCTCAACTCGTCGGCCAGCAAATGTTAATGCACAATTCTTTCGGGGCGCTTAGCTCGCAGGAGATCCAGGCACTGGCTTCAACCCTCCAGCAGCAGCAGCACACCCTGCAACAACAGCTACAACAATTCGCGCTCTTCCAACAGGCCAATCCGGCAACTGCTGGCCAACTTCCGGCACAGGCGCAGTTCTTTCTCAGGAATCAGGTACGCAACGACACGAGGAAAATAGATCGATTACTCGATTCAACTGAATAAGCAGCATTCTTGAGTTTTCCGGAGCATCGTTCAGCGAGAGCCTCGCCTATTGTAACGTGAAATTTTTCGTCATAAGTAGATTTCATTGAACAACGTTCGTCGTTGGGCTCTCAAGGTATAACGTTCAGCATTTTTCATACGACGTAGCTGAAACTTGAACATCGGCACGGGACTCGAAAAGTTGTCGAAGGGTTCTTAATATTCGGCAATACAGTTACACTTGCGATCCCTTCCGGGTGTCAAAGAAACACGAAGGGCAGAAAGTTGAGCGCGTGCCAGGTACAGTGAGTTACGGAAATGTTTCTCGCGTATATACACCCCTCTGGTCTTCGTCGATCCGATTTCCACGCTGATGCGTCCTCGCTCTTTATTAAGTGCCTCGCCGCGTCGCGTCGTGTCGTATTGTTGAGCACATCGACTGAGATGATCACGGTATGGGCCTAGGTTAGGGCTGCTTTGGCGATGCCCCGAATGTCACGCCTCGAATTGTAATGAATCGACAAAAGATTCCGAGACTCCATTGATCCTGGCTTGCACCCCTTTCCAATCGACGAAAGGTTCCCTCGCGAGCTCGGTGTTCTTCGGGATATAAAGCGTGACACGTTCGGAACACGCGACCCTGGACGTTCGCACCGGCTTTCGCCTTTCAAGGGCCTCTGCACGAAGGGTTGCCGCGACCTCTGTTAGGGCGCACCGCCATTAATTCTATGCCGAGCTAGAAGGTCTAGAATGCACAGAGGTGTTCGTCTTAATTTTGTTGTCTAAAGGACACGCGACCACTCCTTGAAGGGTGACTCGTCAGCCGTCTACAATAATGCGGCACGCGTCAATCCGTTATCCGGCCGTTTAGTGGGGAAACCTCCAAGGTGAAAACTTTCAGGTACCGAAGGAACGAGATTAGAGTCCTGCACCGATTTGTTAGGTAGGATCCGTACTGGTGTTTCTATCGAGATGAACCTGTTCTCGTGTCAAGTGTTGCGAGAATATGAATCTTGATAAAATTATGTTACTTTCCCGGTGAACAATAGACCGTATATACGAGAGTTGAATCGCCATTAGTCAGTGAAGAGGGGCCTCGAGTTTATCACCGATGATTATAACTAGCCTAAGATTACGAAAAATCGAGTTCACTGCCTGACTGCAAGGCAATTATTGTGGAGCCCTGGGTCGCAATCGTATAAATAGTTTCGTAGAACGTTGAAACATGCAGGAAAAACAGTTTTTTCGTTTCCCTTTTCATCACCATGAAAAGGGAAGAGTCTATCGGACTGGCCGACGAACTTCCACAATGATCTTGAAAACGGCCGAGTGAATAGTCCAAAACTGATAGAACTTGGCAGCCAAGTGAAAGGTACTAAAAAAAAAGGTTGCAAAAAAACTGCCTGAAAACCAAAGAAATTCGTCAATAATTTTTTTAAATAAATATACAATCCAAGGGGAAAAATCATTTATTTAAGACAAAGTAATAAGGGAAACGAAAAAAAAGTTTTGTCGGTAAAACATTGAAATTAGATTTATTTCCGGTATAGCCGGGAGTTCAAATTGTAAACGAGACTTGGCAATTTTTCACGCTCATCCTTTCGTTGTAAAATCCTGTAAGTTTCAAATTTTTCCACAGAGCCGTTTCCGAGATCATCGCGAGAGTTTGTCGGACAGACAGACAGACCGGCGTCCAGACTGACATTTTTCTAAAAACCTGTTGCTCGGAATACAGTGGTTCGAAAGCGTATAGATTCGTTTAAATTATAAAAAGTGATGGTTCGACCGAAACCAATACTTTTCTCATATCACCAAAGGTGATGAAGAGTAGGTAAGAAATGAACGCGTTACTGGTACAAGCGTCCGTGCTAAATGCCACCAGTATCGAAGTCACACCTTATTTGCCCGTGAAATGTACGAATGTACACGTATGTATGCGGACATTAATTCAGAGACATTTAGTTTTTGGAACGAGTCAATCAGAATGGTAATGCAGATTCAGCCCGAGGCTCTGTGCCAAGGGAGTGAAATATGGCAATACATGGCGGGCAACCAACAGTTCTTTGTACCGCTAATCAACAATTTGTGGCTCAATCCGTACTCACCAAATCAAGTGCGGTACGATGGATTGGATTCCTTGCTTGTTGACGCTCTCGATTTTTAAAGTTGAATACGTTTTACAATAAATAACAAATGTGCATGACTGACTGTTGAACGTTCCGCCAGTCTGCGGCCGTCGTATACGCCTGAAGTAATGTGATATTGCACGTTTTAGGTTCAGCAGGCAGTAGCGCAGGCCGCGCAACAGTTACAGGCATTACAAAAGCAGCAAACTCTACAGAATGCCGGAAGCGGTGGTGGCGGTGGAGCCGGCGGCAGCAGCGGAGGAGGAGTAAGCACTGGGCCTGGCGGCGGGGGAGGAATCGGAGTCGTAGGTGGTGGTGGAGGTGTTGGAAGTATGCGGGGTTTGACTCAGCAAAGATCGCCACCTCCGCCTGGGACCCCACCTGCCGTTAAAGGAGCACCGACGAGACTGGAGCCGTCGCCGGAGGAGACTACGGACCTCGAGGAACTCGAGCAGTTCGCGAAAACTTTCAAGCAGCGTCGAATAAAGCTGGGATTCACCCAGGGTGACGTCGGTCTGGCAATGGGAAAACTTTACGGGAACGACTTTTCCCAGACGACGATCTCAAGGTTCGAAGCGTTGAACCTTTCCTTCAAAAATATGTGCAAGCTGAAACCGTTGCTCCAGAAATGGTTAGAAGACGCGGACAATTCCCTCAACAACCCCAACTCCCTCTCGAACCCTCTGACGACCCCTGAAGCGATCGGGAGAAGACGGAAGAAGCGGACCTCGATCGAGACCAGCGTCCGCGTTGCCCTCGAGAAGGCTTTCCTTCAAAACCCAAAACCTACCTCCGAAGAAATCACCATGCTCGCCGACAGTCTTGCCATGGAGAAGGAAGTCGTCCGGGTCTGGTTCTGTAACAGGTAAACTGCAAACACTCGCGAATTCGATGAAATCAGTTCCGGCTTCACTCACCGCTTAGATATTTCCCGTTGACATGTCCCCCGTGCGAGTGTAACTACGAGGTTTAGGAATTTACCGAGGAATCCGAACAAACGAAAGAAACAGTCTAATCGTTCCGTGAATTTTATACACGGTCATTTATTGAATAACGGCCTCCCAACCCTGGATTAAAAGAAAAGAGAGTAGAGTAGAGTAGAGAAGTGCAGAGCAGAGTTTATTATAGCCATGGGAAATATCCCCCAAGGCAGTCCAAGGCAAGTGAATACAAAAATTACGAGGCAAGGCGTAACTGCACATAAGGTGATACCTGAAGAATAAAGTTTAGAGAGTATGAATTCCGCAAGGCAGAGTTAGTTGAACATAAGTACAAATGAGATTACGGCAGAAATAGTGATATTACTGTAATAATATAAAGAGTATAGCAAGCCATCATATAAGACTGAGGGGCAAATATCTGCAAAACATAACAGGCAGCATACTTGTACGAGTACATACGTATATACATGGGAATAAATATAATGGATGTGATAGGTAATAGCTGGTAGGGTGTTCAATGAAATAATTTTTATTCAAAGGAGGGCAAGGATTTAACCCCAGTGGTTTTGGACAGAAGTAAAGAAAGAGAGAGAGAGAACCGCTTATACGACCTGTGAGTAAAATTGGCCGCCTCGTCAGCCACACTTATAGACAGTATTCAATAAATTACGCTTTAGAACCAAAATCGGATACGCAAGATCCGTTAGACAGTCGACACCTGATCTTGCGTCAAACCCACGGCATCTCTCGCTCTCCCTCTCTCTCCCACTTTTTCTTTCTCTTTCTCTTTGGCTACCAAATCTTATAGTTGTAGCACCCCCAAGTACTCTATGGATGGTGAGGAATAACGGCCTATATATATATATATATATATATATATATATATAACACATAATAACACAACGTAAGTGGCATCGTAATTACCAAAGTGGTTTCGTTTACAGGCGACAAAAGGAGAAACGGATCAACCCCCCGACGGCTGCGATGGGCAGTCCCACGATGGCCTCCCCGGCGCCGTCTGTGTTCGCGTCGTTGGCCGGTTCGATGTCCGGGAGCCCCCTATCTCTGACAACCCACGCGACGACCCATGTCGGCGCTCACCCCCACCCCCACCCCCATCCCCATCCCCATTCCCACACTCACCCCCATCCTCACAGTCAGAGTCATGGCCACGGGCACGGCACGTCGTCCCTCGGATCACCGCTGCCCCTTGCCCTGGTCGCTACCGCTGGCGGCAGTTATCACACGACGAGTTCAAAGTCCCACGAGTGACACCAGCCCTCCCAGGCGGAGGACGCTCTCTACAATCACCAGTCCCAAAGTCAGCATTCTCATCTACACCCTCACCCACATCATCAAAACCAGAACCAGAATCATCATTATCATCATCATCATCAGCAGCTGCAGCAGCAACAGCAGCGGCGGCAGCGACGCTTGTGCAATCTCACAGATTTTTATCAATAAATAACTATGTAGTAATATACAAAAATAACGGTGAAGGCGTCGGATACAATCGGTCGTCGGTCTAGGCGGACGACGAATGCCTGCAGTGCAACCGAGACAAAGGTGACGCGTCCAAGACGCGAATAAACGCGAAAAAACGCGAAAACTTTATTCATCAAATGCGCTTCGATTCACAGTTGCGATCGGCGGATGGTTTAATAGATACAGGACGTCTTAATCGGATGTGGGTATAGTGGCTAGTCCGTTTCCGTATTAATACCTATGTGTAGATGTATGTATGTATGTATGTATGTATGTATGTATGTATGTATGTGTGTGTGTATGTATGTATAGACAGCAAAAAAATTGTTCTTTTTTTGGAAAGTTGTATAGTTAAGGTTATATAGATGTATATGTAATTGTAAATATAGCTATAGCCGAACTGTGCGTAAGTAATAAGCTGAGGTATCTGTTATATATACACATATATATGTCGTACTATATATGTATATATATATATATATATATATATATATATATATATTAATGACAACCTACAGACACTGACACTGAGCTGCGACAAACTGTTTGCGGTTGTGTTCCTCGCGTGTACCTACGCGGACTTATCTATTCCAGGTCTCGTACCGTCAGATTCATCTCAATCTCTTAAACGGAACCAGATCAATTTCGGCAGAGTGAACCACTTGTACCGGCACAAACATACATGCAAGCACTCCGAGCATAACTTGCAAACCTGTAACTCTCAGTTATTGGGGTTTCGGCGAAAGTGGAATCATACTTTGACTTACAGACTTGCTGAAATCTTGTTTTTAATACAACCATTTGACTCAAGTTAAATTGAGACATGACATATGTTCCAGCCGAAACAAGCTGTTTCGCGTGAAACAACATTTGGATCAGAAGAATCACGTTCATCCCACAGGTACAAAAATTCGCTTCCAATTTCGGAAATGCATTTTCAATCTGGATGCACTTTTGCGTGTGTGCAACTACTTTTGGTGATCCTGGAATTGTTCTGGTTCACCCGTAACGGACTTTGTCGTAAGAGCGATGTTCGAAGACAAAATCGACTATCTTGCATTGCGTGACTCGTTTGGTAACTCACGGCTGATTCGTAATCATAGTAAAATTCGACACTCCTACAACTGAGGCTTTTTTAGGAGAAAAATCTGATCGCGCACTATTTACTTAATGCATCTGCACACTTACCGCGAGTCTCATAGGCACGTCCGAGTATAACGAATGATTGTCAATGCTAACGACTGTAATTACGTGATAACATAGATATTGTGTGAAACAAAATTGTTACTTAATAAAAGGATTCTTTTACATCAAAGTACGATTATCATTTAATTTTCGGTCGACGTCATGCAGTGTTCTACATGTAATTGATATACGCGAGCGAAACTCATACTTATCTTTTTCTTTCTAAATAATGAAAACGTCAAGCATATCCAAGAGCGTAATATTATAGAGAAATTGCCGGTCAATTTTTAATAATATACCGTCGGTTGTTTTTTACTGAAACTGTTGCATACATCTTAGCATCAGAGTTTCGATCCAGCCACCAATGTGGGTTGCCATACGTGAAATATGATAGGTATTGTGCATACAATCACCTGCACTATCTTTCGTCCACAATGTAGATCTCGTATTAACGAGTGAAAGTGTTGGAGTTTCCGTAACTTCGGTGAAGATGAAACCAAAATTCACAAAAAAAACTCACGTCGGTTAGTCATAATAGAAACAAGTCGACGTTAAAGTTACATCAAATTTGGAGTGCCCGTTCACAAGTAAATTCCATGCAAAATTCATTGCGCAAGCAATCGAAGAAGCACGTCGCCTACGACAGTACACATGATGATATGAAAGTTTCGTAACCCCAGCACGATTTCCCTGAGCTTGTTGGAATTGGAGCACAAACATTGGAATATACTCGTTATACTTGCTGTCATATATTTGAGCATCTTATCACCATTTTGGACTAATTGATTTTTTTCTTACAGCCTATGACAGCTAAAGAAATTGTCCCCTACGAAAAATGTTGACATCCGTATTACGGAGACAGCTGCCGACGTACTTGGACTGATTTTATTTAATCGTTCACTGTTTTTCAACAGACTGATTTATTAGAGGAAACTTATTTCACAGGTGATGAACCTTCCTAACTGATTGGACGCACAGTGAGTTTGTTTTGCTGCGGAACGATGCATGCGCCTTAATGAAGCCACCAGAGTTACAGCACTCATCACAGTTTGAGCATCGTATCCCGCCACGGCCATACCAAACGTTGTAGAAACAAATGATACCTATTTGAAGTTGGGATAATCGTAGCAGGAGACGATGCTCAACCTGGCATGAGAGCTGTAACTCTGATTGTATGATTAACAATAAGGTGCACGCATCGTTTCGCGACTGGAGAAACTCAATATATAAAAAAAAGCAAGTTTGAAGACACCTGCACACGTGATCCAAGTTTGCGAAATAACTATTACACGCGCATGTTCGATAAATATACTTTCCGCTTCGATCGACCCCCCCCCCCGAGAAATTGCGATATTGATTATATTCATTCCATAACAGTTAAGATGGACCTTTATTGATTTACATGTTCGGCTTCTGAAACACACGTTTAGACATAGCATATTCGCAGGTTTAATTTCACGAAACCGTCCACCCGTGACGGTGTTTGGTAATTTATTGTTAATTATGAAAAACGAACTGAAATAAAAAAAATAAAAATAAATGACTATTCCTAGAGGAAGAAATCAAATATAAATTGACAGTGAGATTCATAAATTGTTCCAGAAAATAACGTTCATTGCTTGCGAATACTTAATAAGGCAATATTTATTTGCCGAGTATCCTGGGCCTAACTTTCTTCCCAATAGGTATAATTACGGCATAGAATGAAAAGAAACGTACTTCAGGTTTGATGTAGTAGCCAAGTCGTAATACTGGTATCATATTAATAGAAAAATTCACACAGTCGATCCAATTACAATATACCATCTGATCTCAGTTGTTAAGGCTAATCATGAAAACAAGCTGATTGCGAGTAATGGAACGGCAGTAAACAATGAAGTGCGTTCAGTGGCGTATCGGATGAAAATAACTCCTATAGCAAGTACTGAAATTGCGCCCCTGCCTGAAAATCTGATATCCTAAGACCGTCAAGGGAAAGGTCCGGTTCACTTTCTAGCTGTGAAAAATAATGGCCCTAGAAGACGCATGAATTTTCTTCTTTTTTTTTTTTACTTCACCTGATCTTACATCAAAAAAGTACCCGGTGATTGAAAAAAATTAAAAATTTTTGTTGAAGTATTCGTATTTCATTTACTTTGTTCATATTTTTCATCAACCCATTGAAGCCCAGGAAAAAGCTGGATCGGGTAGCAGGAAACTAACTATATTCCGTTCATAGCAAAATGGAAACATAAAATATACGTACGTATTTTTTCTTAATTTACTTGCAGTTGTTGGAACCCACCGATTCTACGGGAAAAATGATGACGAAAACCTATGTGACATTTTCTCGTCAGGGTTCAATTTGTTAACGTAACACTTGTTATAATGGAAATTATGGAGAATTGTAAATTTGTTCAGCATGATTTTACACTAACAAACTGAACTTTGACAAATAAATGTTACATAGGTTTTCTTCGTCATTTTTCTCGTAGAATCGATTGGTGCAGTCAGTTTTTCAAAATGACGACCTTCAGTATAATTTATTCAAATAATTTTCAAACAATTCCAAATGACACAAGAAAAGATGGCCATATTTTATTTTTCCATTTTGCTACGAATGGGATGGTTAGTTTGATGCTATCTGACTCCGTTTTTTCCTGGGCTTTAATGGTTTAATGCATTGAATAGTTATGTAATACATTATCTAATGAAAAATATCATCAAAGAAGTACCCTGCGAATATAAAAAAATTACAAAATTTTTGGTGGATTATTTATAATTCATTTACTTCACACCTATTCCCCGTTGAATAATGAATTATGGATTTAATGAGATATATACACCAAGTAAATAAACTATAAATAATCCATCAAAAGTTTCGTAATTTTTATCAACCATGGGGTATTTTTTTTATGTGAAGTTTTTCATCGAAAAATCAAAACGCCCTGGCCAGTGATTGTTTCCCATGGCTTCCGATTGTTTTCATACATGAAGACTCAATATCTAAAAATTTTAACATGAGATTCATGATATCTGCATTCAGTCGAAAGATAGAATATATAAAATAATCATAGATATTTTTGAATGTTTGGCTGTTACAGAAGGTTCTTCGCGTTCGCAAGTAAAACCGAAAAATAATAATCACGAACCCTGTAGGACCGGTATTTCCCATAGCTCGAAAGAGCAACGAACCTTATCCTTAACAAAGATTGATAGGTACTCGTAACTTTTGAATTTCATTATGTTCTATTTCATGGTTTCAACAAAGAAAATAAAATTTGTAGTAAAAATTTCATAATAATGTCGGCCGTGACGGGTTGAGGAAGTTCGTTAGTTGGAAATCAATACTTTTCTCGTAATTTTATCACGAGACGATGAAACATTCAGTATTTACCGAATATATGCATTCTTAGGCTACCGCGATTCTTTTGAAAATGTGACAAGACAAATCCTCAATTGTTAACAAAACCTCAGATAACGATTTTTTCCCTCAAATAGTTTCCCAACACGTTTCTAAAACGCGTTGGTAAACCTGGTATATTCGGTCGCATTCACTCTGCGACGAGTCATATTATTCGTAAGACAATTCTGTACACTCTCACTACGACAATTTCTTCTGAAAAGTTCCATTCCCCCTTTCATTTCAATTCAGAAAACTTTCGTACGACGACGACGAGGCCGCATAAAACTCATGCCTCTATCGGCGTTTTGTTTCTCACGCTGCTGGTTATTCCAAACACAGACTAGTTATCTATCACATGTAACCATTGTTCACAACGACCAACGCGTACAGCATATGAAGTGCGTAATAATTAAACAATTAAATTGCAATGACGGACTATACACATGGGGACAGTGATATCCGGACGGGTATTTTTTCAGCTGAGCCGATTACGTTGGCAATGGAGGTAGCCCACTGCGCCAACGTTGGCTAACCACTAAACAGCCCCCACCATTCATTCCTAAACGTAATAGAATCCAACAATGCAAAATTGGAAAGATTTTCGGCCGGCCAATGCTGGTGCTGCGGGCAGATTCCATTGCCAACGTAATCGCATCGGCCGAAAAAATACCCGTGTCCGAATCACTGTCCTCGAGTATACACCCGATGGCGGTTAATTTTGACCTCCCCATCTTTTCTCGATAATTAGTGGAAGGTACCGGGAATCTCTCAGGCTTCGTGAATAAGAGTAAACAGTCGCCTCGCCACTTCATCCTAGTAATATTGGCGATGTGTTTCACTTCTTCATGTTTTTGTAACGCTGTCAGATTTTTACAATAAACTTTGTTGAATTAATGAAGTACGCCGATCGTATTGATGCAGCCAAAGCAGGATATCGATGATTGAAAAGAATCGGGTTTCTCTCCATGACCCGAACAGTTATATTAGCTTGTCACTGTTTGGATGAAGCATGCACGCCGCATTTTTCGTGATTGAAAGTGAAAAATTATAAAATTTTTACCTCCCAGATCACTGTACTTGGTAAAGTCAACGAATCCATTTTTGAGTGTACCAGCGTGTAACCTAGAAGTGTGACTGAGCAGTGAAACGATCTTCGGCCGTAAAAGTCGGATTTTAGAACATGAAAAATATTTTAATTCCGTAATAGAATGTCAGAAAAGGGGTCGGGGAACCACGATGGACTTATCATTTTTCATCGCTCTTATAAATCCTACTCTACGATATGACGAATCATTGCCTAATCGTAAGCTATCAAATCCTATAAGCTAACTATTCAAACAGGGGCGAGGTGGAACATAAACGTTGCGTTCATTTGATTCAGTTTTGCCCGTTCAAATTATGAACGCCCGTTGGAAAACGTGATAAGGAATGGAATTTTTCAGAGAATGAGTTTGATATCGATGCATTTCAATAAGATTCTAGATCTCCCTCGAGAGTTTCGACCGATGGCTACCATGCTACCAATATTCGCATTTCGTCTGAAAAACATCAGTTTTGTCGTTGAATTTTATGTCTTAGACGCTGTTATTAACACTCGACGGCGATATGTATTCATTGCTTCTATCATAATGCACGAAATAACGATGGGAATAAGTCCGAAAAAAAAAAAAAAAAAAAATACCAGACAATTTCTCATCTCTAGTCACCCAAATATATTAAGCAAGTTCATGCCCGATCCAACCATAATTTTCACATTTTCGACCCGAAAATCGGGACGGAAGTGGCATGTTATTCCCTCTTTACTTTTTTCCGGCATTTACGGGAGGTATGACCTTATATTTCCCGGAAATCCATATTAGCGGGAAATACGAAGTTACATTTCCCAAAATTCGAAATTTAGCGGGAACTATGAAGTTATATTTTCCGCGAATTAATTATTCAGTTTTTCTCGTTTCCTCACTTTCTTTTCGTTTCAAAATGCATCTCACTGTCTTATTATAAACTTTTGACAATGTTATAATTTTAGTCGCCAGAGTTAAGGTGGTAATAAAGTCCTACATGTAACATAGGAATTAAAAGTTGATTGTTCCCTCGTTGCATAATGTACTACTTTTGTTATACAAGCCTGTACACCAATTTATTTTCTTGAAGCCACCCACACGATGAATTGGGAACAAAGTGTTATTCTTCTTTCAATCCAAACCTTGCGGATCAAGTGTACCTATACATTATTCTATGTAGGTACCGTCATATCAATGCAATAGGGTGTTTCAGGTGAAAATAATTTGCAAATCCCCACCGTCGGACCCTCCGAAAAGTTTGTTTGGGCTTACAGGAAGATTCTATCAAAGGATGAGTTATATACGTTAGGTCTAAGATGGTGCTCATTCGATTTTTCCCTACTTTTCGCATATTTTTCAATGTATCCCGGGGTCCCGTTTCAATATGTAACCCAATCTCTTTCAGAGGCTGCCAAGGTCGAAGTTTGCAAATTATTTACTCCGAAATCACCTTAATATATATGAAGGTTTCATTTCACTGTTGGAGATCCCGGCATCAAATACATACATATATCTAGATATAATATGTATATTGACCATTATGTATAACTTATTGTCAGTGATATGGGCATATTATTATGCATACGATGGTAATTGCAATACGGCACGTACGTTGCGTCTCTAATGGCATGACGTCGTATGCGCCACCTGACGACCTTTTGCTTTTGGTAAAGGCAAAATGGCGTATATTTTTTTGTTTTCTTTGCATCTAGGCTTAAGACATGATAATATGGTCAGAAACGATGAAATTAAATAACAGTTCAATTCAGAGCAAAAGGTCGTACATACTGATAGATACGACCCTCTTCTACTGATTCAAGCATAAAAACCTATGTCGATTAATTCCATAAGGTAGTATCTGCCAAAAAATACATTTTTTTTTTACCTTTTTGAGTTCGGGTATAAATTCACCAACTAAAAACAAAAATTCATATGTGCCAGTAGATGCGAACTTTTGGTCCTGATGAAAATTGAAAAAATTATCTATTACGATAATTTAGCAAGGGCGTAACCGCCAAAAATTATCATTGGTATTCTTATCATTTCAATAATTGAGTATTTGGATGATCAACGTTCAGAAAATCGACATCCCCACTCTATAACTTTGTTAATTTCGATTGTTTATGCGTTTCAGAAGCCTTTCGTTTGCAAAAAAAAAATGACGGTCACGCCCTTGTGTCCTTATCTTCGAGAAATTTTATTAATGACATTGTTGGATTTTCGCAGATGTAACTTGTATGTGTGCGTTTCACAGGTTTTTAGCACGTTTGCAATTAAAAAATTGGCGCTTGCAACCTTCTGTTCTTATCGTCAAGAATTTTTTGTGACATCTCTAGATTTTCGCAGATTCAAACTTATCTGTGCGATCAGTGGTTTGTGGAACAATTGGGGAAAAAAAAAAATGTTCGTTACGACCTTCTGTATCTCCGGATTTTCAAAGGCTTGATTTCGATTGAATCATACGTTTTTATCATTTTTAAAGCGAACGGTGTGAAAAAAATTATTATACGCCCCTTGGCCACTAAAATCGCATTTTTGACCCTCACGACCTTATGCCATTAGACACGCCACGTGTTATACATCAAATTGTAATTGTAAATAGTGAAATATGACGAGTAATCTTATTGTATAATAATGTATAGTTGTCTCGACACATGAAAATAAGATGTGGGGAACACTTGTTTGTGAAATATTTGTGAATTTAATTCAATCGTTTCACGCCCTAGGAGATTTTTTACTGTCGGATAAAAAAAATTACCAATATTATTCACTCATTCGCTCAATCGGTTTCATCACTGTCATCGGCGTTATACGTGTCACTAAAGTTACCATAATTTTTTATATGTTCGTTTTTATACGTTCGATATATTACCACGACCATTTCATTACGCGGAAATCTGCAGGCTGTTGACAATTAGAGTGGCTAATTGACACGTCTTGCGCCGACCGTTTGCTATATACCTAAGTGCAGCTATTTTCACTCGTTAGAATCGTGTCGAAGGTCTGCTTCACAGCATAATATGATGATTGGAAGTTGGGAACGTGCACGATATCTACAGTGTATGGAGAAAAATTATAAATATGGACCAAGTATTGTATAAACACAGAAAGTTCCTACGCCTAAATCATGTTGACAATGCGGCAAGTACGCGCATGCATTAATCAGCATACGATTATCATGAGAAAATTAATTAGAAGAAAACAAAAAAAAAAAAAAAACACCGTCGACAGCATGTAATTATAACGAACGTTCTTGGGGCTTGTCATAGTTGTGATTATTTTCTTTCTTATTATTATAATTATTAAGAATAGAATGGCCATCAACATATCCATCATTTTTGTCGTCGTAGTCATTGTCTTCGTTATACCCAGTGTCAATGTTACATTTTATGATATTATTGCAATTATCATGTTCCGTGCGTGTTTCGTCATTAGGGAATATCAATATTTTACCGATTACGATTATTATCTGTACTGTTGTCACCATTGCAGAATGGTCGATCGCGTGTTTGATTTACAGGGACCGAGCGCGAGTATGGGTGGCGCCACGAGTGGCCAAACTTTTCCTTGTCAACGGGACTTGCACTGACGTTGGTGTCGGGCGGTCTGATGGTCATCTGTAGTCATTTTTCCGAAAAGACAAATATTCGTACCTAGAAAATACCTTCTTCCGGAGTAAGAAAAGGAAAGGTTAACTTGCGCGCTACAAAATCTTTTAATAGTTTGAGATATACCGAGTAAACCGTCATTTACTATCCCTTGCGACAAGGCAATTCAAATCGATTGTTTCATTCTTTCATGCTATGTCATAGCTACGGAATGACAAAAGGTTATGCCGGCCGAGTCGTTGACATAGACAGGGGAAAATGCCCGTCAGTTACGCGCACGGTCTCTATACTGCTTTCATACGTATACATACATATATATATATTATAGTGTTTCAAAAAAAAAAAAATTTGGATTTTTCTTAACGCTACCCGATGAAATGCCGTAACGCAACGTAAGAACTGGCGCAATTGATTTTTATTTCTTTTTTCACTTTTTCCTAAAAATCTCCCAAAATATAACATATATGACAAAAAGTCTGAGAAGATCTTTTTTATGAAATTCAATTTACCGTTAAAGAAGTTTCTTGTGATTTTTTCATATATTGCATATTTATCAAGATATTTACAAAATGCAAAATTACAACTTCAAATATTGACTTATCTTTTCCAAAATAATTTTTTTTTTTAAATCTTCAGATCTCATATATTAATTATCAACTGTCAATAAAAAAAAATAAATTTCATATCGAATCCCAAATTTTGTCGATCGCCTCTGAATTGACAAAAAAAAAAATTATCATATAATATAAATATATATATATATATATATATGTGTATATGTATATGTATTACGTAATTAATCCATGCATGAGCAAGAGATGCGCGCACTAACTTCACCTATTTCTAAATTGAAGTTGCGATGAGTAAAATGAAAACGTTCGTGGGATATCCCGTATTTATAGGTATTTAAACAATGACTGCTACTATTACCAACAATCGCAAATTTTTTCGCTTTCTTACCTTGTTGATTTCATACTTCATATGCGGCGCGGCTCAATCATTTCCGAATTGTCACAGTTCGGATTGTCCACCGTATTGAACGGTCAAATCGTCGAATCCTTATACCCACCTTTGCACGCGATGTCGTCAAGCACTTACATTCGCAACCCTTCGTGTTGCCACCATCACTTGTCTGGTTAAATTGTGACCAATATCTTTTCATTATTATTTCTTCATTATTATTATTTCTATTATAAACATTGTCATTATTATTGTTATTATTGTTATTATCTTAGAAGATATTACATTTTTTTCTGTTTGCCGTTATAATTTTACTCGAGTACGAACATTAATCATCCATTTACATCTCTATGTGTATTACTTTATCGATTTTCTGGTTCCTTGGTTTTATTCAATACGTTATAGGATTACGAACAGAATAATTCGGAAAGACAAAACAGTATAGCTGCAAATGTGCTATTACTGATTTCAATTGGGTTACGTCACCTTCGGTTTTGGTTAATAAATATTTACGATAACGATCGTTAATACAGGGGAAAAACATCTTACCGCTTGATAAGAATTAACGACATAGGTATGCACACGCGTGTGACTCGATATTATCTCACACGGTCGAAACGTTACACGTATGATGGAAGCAATGACATTGACATGATTTTCGTGTCAATTTACGACTAAATTTTCAATGCTTTTATACAAGCTTTCTCTGTAACATTTCATTTTATATATTTTGATGAGGTATTAAAAACTTTTTGGCTGTCACACAATTTTGTAACATTAACAAAATGTTTCAATCTTAATATTTTAAAAGTATTTTAATCGAAACATCTATACAATAATAACTCTGCGAATTTAAATGTGCAATCTTTTCACAATATGATTACAGTGTTTCAATTATTTGTTATTAAAGTTATTTATATCTGGACTTCATGTAACAGAAATATTCCACGCGCAAATTTTTTGACGTACATATATTCATATTTGAGAATTGGGTGATCACCGTACACATTTGCTTTGGCAACTGAAAACTCGAGATCGTTACTCAAGCGATAAACTAATCAAGGTGATGATGAAAGACGCGCCAAGCACCAACATTTTCGAATTCAAGTACCCAATTTATTTTTACCGAAAATATACATTAGTTACTTTCAATCGATGAAAAACTTATAACATCTTTCGTGATTTAAATTTTGCTTCTCTATCACAATACAAGTTGTTAACGGTGACTTGTGAGCCATGTTTACTTCTCATTGAACAACGAGGGCTAGTTTTGTTTAGACGAGTGGCTAACGTGCCGGATTTCGAACCAGAGTGGCCGCAGAACTCCAGACTGCAGCCCAGACATTAAAAGATTGATCTGATTTTTCATCAACGAAAAGCTTGGAACATATGTGACGGCGAGTAATAATACGATGAAGATTATGAAATTAGAATTGCCCTGTGAAATTTTTATAAAATTTTCTTGTCTTTCACCCGGGAAACATCGAAGAAGTGTTCCAAATATATCAAACCAAAGTTTAATAAAAATTTCACAAGAATCAGTTCAAATATCACATTTGGTTCAAGGCACTGTGATAATCTTATGATGTTACAAGAGCCTGACTAGAATAGACACGGAAACGTGAAACATTATATTTGTTATATTTCTGTAATGTATTGGCCATATGAATTTCCTGTGTGGGCGGTTGCAAACGACGAAGCACATATTGCTGTTAGAAAAAGCCAAATAGAATGTAAGTGGTTAATATAGGTATGTATGATATTGAAGATACCCCGTAGAGATAAATTGATAGATGAAGAGATATCTTACGAAACCAATAGTTTAAATGCAATTGCTTTGATGTTGTAGTACACTCTTGGAATTGCCGAACGTTTTTCCGAAAATATGAACACTCGAGTAAACTTGATGCTAAACTCCCGAAAATTTAGCGGCTCCGAAATAAGTATGACTCCGACAGTCTCCAACTACTGTAGTCCAGTCACTTTAGACCAAAATTAGTGCTAAAATTGTATTAATTTGCAATAGCAATTTTTACGAATCGTTGCGGCCGGAGGGGGTCACTGCTAGTCCAAGTCCAGATTTTCGGGAATTCACCCTTCATCCTTCTGAATTATTAAATTGCCCGTTCATTTTCAACTTTACGTTGAAAATGGTATGGACCAAACTTGAATGAAATTTTATTCCTTACAACTTTGATTGTTACCATTTTTTGTAGGGAGGCGAAGTGTAATCATTGCATTATCTTATTTGTTATTGATTTTTACGTAAAAATGATGCAAAATTGTAGTGAATAAAATTTAATAAATTTTGATTGGTTATCGTTTATTTTTCTACGAACCATATTTTACGATTTAGACCCGAAAAGGGGGCGAGGGGAATTTAATTATTCTTGAAAAATCTCATTTGCTGTTTACTTTTACGTACAAACAATAATAATCAATCTTGCGTGAAGAAAAGAACAAAAAAAAAAAAAATGTAAAAATGACTGGTTTTTTTTTTTAACCGAGTCTTGAAACGAAGAATTTATCAATCATACGTAAAATTCAACAGCAAACAAGATACTTTAATAATCAAATTTCACCCTCGCCCGTCCAGCTTTTCCAGATTTGAGTCGAAAAATATTAACCGTTAAGAAAAAATTTATTGTTAAAGTAAAAATTGTGAAAGTTAGAGTTGTAGCAAAACTTTATTTCCTACAAGTTTACTTATTATCATTTTCACGTGAAAGTCAACAGCAAACGAAGAACTACAATAATTAAATTTCATCCCCTCTATTCGGGTCTGAGCCGAAAAATATCGCTCCTCGAGAAATAAGTTTAGCTATTATCATTTTCAGTGTCAGGTTGAAAATAAGGTCCAAACGGTACGTTTTGTTTGACCCTTTTGAAACGTGGCAATTTATGCATGTAAAGCAGGCTCGCCGTAGCGCGTTTCAGGCGAATTCGGAAGCAGGCGGACAGGACTTTCCGCCCAGTTCTAGCGACTCCAGAGGGCGGAAAGTCCTTGTTCGCCCGCTTCCTTATTGACCTGAAACGCGCCATTTTGCGCCTGCTTCACATGCGTGAACTGACGAATTTTTAAAGGGGTCGGATAGAAAGAATTAGTGTTCCGAATTATTGTAATTTAAAATCCTAAAGTGACTGAACTAATGGCAGTGGTGCATCGAGCCAACGCGGCGGAGTGTGTTATTATTCAACGGGTGTACGTTAGAATATAGACGTTTCCACCTCAAATAGCCCGAGAAATGACCCTATATTTTTTTTTAAATAATTTCAACTTTCTTCACGTGTGATGTACTTACAAAAAAGCGGACATGTATCTGAACGTTCGTCGAAATTTTGTTTTATTTACGTCAGTTATAAATTATTGCATTTTACTGTATAAGTAGCGCACAAGTGGCTTTCAGAATTAATATCTCCCTTATACCGTAGAGATACGTTCAAAATCGCGTTTTGAAGATAATGACAGACATCGGAAAAAAAATTGGCGAATTCCAAAGAAATATAGTTATATAAAATCTAGTATAGCAGGAAATTCGACGCAGTACCGTCCAATTAATTCGAAGGAAAATATTTAGAGTAAAAAAATTACCAAGCATTTTAATTATTCATAAAAGCAACAAAACTATATTTTTTCAGAACTAGCAATGTGTTTCGAAAAAGGTTTTTCATGACCTTGAAAATGCGTTTTTGAGCTTGTATCTACGGTAGATGAAACCTGAGATATTTATTGTCAAAGCCATTCGGGCGCTACTTTTACAGTAAAATGCAATAATATATAACTAGCGTAAAAAAAAATTCCGGACCAACGAACAAATACGGGTGTACTGTTTTTTATGTACATCTCGCGTAATAAAGTTTCAATTGATTTGAAAAATACAAGGTCAAAAAACACCTTAAATCGTTTGATTCGAGATGAAAATGCCCATATGCTAGCGCCAAGTTCGAAGTGTCAGAGTCAACTGAACTCGGATTAATTTAAGATTAGCGGGCTGGGCACGATGTGGACCAGAATGAATTAGCAAGTATTTCTAACGATCGTAATCATAGCAAACATCAGGAGCTGACTCGTTTAGTAAGTAATATAAAAGTGTACATGTATTATGATTACATATAACATACATTCCTCTTTGTTTTATTACACGAATGTTTGTATAACCTTCGATGTTCCAATTGTACTGAACGTGATACGATGTTCCAATTTTTTTCAAAAAATGAGTCTATCGCATACTGTTAAGTACGTATTATACTTTCCCGCGTGACACGATTTGTCGAATACACATTGGGGGGGTTTCGGAAAAAAATAATTTGGGGTTTTCCACTGTGGAACCTTCTAAATAGGTAAGATTGTTGGAATCTCCCGCATGTACGTACATTGTGCATAGATACGTATAAATATGTGTAATGCACACTTGATCCGTAATAGAATGATTCTTACAACCATCGAGTGTATGTGCAACGAAAATGTAGGTACGGCGTATAATACCAAATGTGAAGAGAAATACCGTATAATTTGTATAAAGTTTACGCAGTATACACGATACATACCACGTACATGTACCGCCAATTTTTAGGATATTCCTATCTTGGGTATGTGGTGGTTTTCTGTACCATGCGTTTACGTGGATACGCAACATGAGGTCCACTATGAGCAGCTCCGCTGTTCATTTGTTAGTACGTCACGGACGCGAAACTCGGAGCTGCTCTGAATGGACTTATACCCTGAATTGCCTAAAACTAGAGGTCCCCTGGTGCTCACCCGTGAAAACGCATGGTACATACATCCATGCATGCATAGGAGGTGTCGCATGGCTGAGGCATAGGCTACTTAGGGAGATAGACCGCGCACTGTTACGGGTCCATTGAAGACGAGATCGAAGAACAGAGCTGGCCCTGCGGGGGCCCTCTCTCTGTTACACGCTGAAGAGAAAGGGCGGCGGCAGGGGCGGGCGGGGAGGGGGGCAGGGGGGGGGGCAGCCGTCAGGCGGGGAAAACGCTAAGACGAGCGGAGAGGTAGACTTGTATAAGTCCATCTGTTTCCCCCGCCCAGTCATCGAATAAAGTAAGAAGGATGCCTGCAGCTAATTTTCTCTCTGTCTTGTCACGGCTTAGGCTCAGTTGCACAGAGCACGCAGTCTATCTCTAGAAGTCTATGGGCTGAGTTGACGGATTTTAGTCGTTTCACGGACCAAGCAACTTTGGTCAAACAGGCACATTAACCAAGATGGCCGTGATTATCTACGATGTAACGTGTATTGTACAATAGAATTTCAATCCCTCAGATAATTAATGCATATCAGCTTGCCACTTACCTACCTTTTACCAATAGGTATGATTGTATTATATCGAGATTATTTATGCTGTCGTGCTCTTCAAAATTACGTACCCCGAGTTCGATCCCACAACAAAAAAAACTTTCAAAAAATTCGATCACCTATGTAAATACGAATGTGTATTATGACTGCTCTACATAACTATGAGCAACTTGAAATATTGCGCCATAACAATTACTTGTGTACGATACCCTGAAGTTGTCTGCACCTCTTGTATGGTGAATGTGATCGAATATAAGGCAATTGGTACGGCGTTACAATATTTATAAAACAAACGGTATATAATAATTATTTATAAATATAGATCGTAATGTTATAGGATACCTGTACCAAAAACCACATAGAGTTGCCGTGTTGTTTGTATTGAAAATGCGCGTCACCCGTGTGTCAAACATACGACACACCTGTGATATCATTGTGGACAAATGATTTTATCATGTTCGTAATGGAGAGAATCAATGATGTGGAGATAGTGACAGGAATCAGAAGAAGAACGGTAATTTAATTCGTAAAGGGGACATGCTTACGCAAAGTCTTACACGGTTGGAAAAGAAAATCTATCCAAGCACCTTAGTGGCGTGTGGCACATCTGTGTATGTATGTACCTACATTCGCCAGCTGCTCCTAAAGTGCTTAATCTTCGTAACTTGGGTGAGAATTCCGTGTGCGTATGTATACTGGAACATCCGTGGATGTGCGACATAAGAACTACTCTGAGCAGCTCCGAGTTCCGCCGGGGCGACTTCAGCCGCGCGTTAGCGGCTTCAATCCTTGGAGCATCTACTAGATACTGAAGGGAGCTACCGCTCCCATCAACCTCGCGAAAAATGCAGCTCTCTCATCACCTGCAATATATATTAGAGATTCAATCAGATGCAGAGTGAAAGAGACAGATTATGACCAACATATACCTCTCACACACACACACACACACACGCGCGCGCGCGCGCACGCACACTCCTCCTGGATTGTCTATAATTCAGGATCCTCATGTCGCGCATCCACGTAATGTCCCAGTATGTATACGCCACGCAAGCTCAATTCGTCATGATTTAAATCGGACTTGTCTAGCGTATAGTTTAAGATCAATAAACCCTGGTCCGTAAACCATCAAGGGACACTTTCGCAATCAGACATGAATATACCAATTTCATTTCCAGAATATCTAACGCTGCGGAACTATAGTTGACATAATACCGCTTACAGCAAAACAATTCAATGTTTTCAGTAATCTAAATAACGGTATACTACGCAGATGGTCAATCCTACCAACATAGACCATCTATTCATTCGGTCCATTTTAGTTGCCTACACTTATGCCATCGACCAAGCTATAAGTATTCGACTAGCATAAATTATCTCATGTGCGAAATGAAAAATTTTCAACAATAACACAATTCAACGATACACGTATGTAAAAGTAAAAGAGAACAAAATTCATTTAAAACAATGGTGACTGCTAAGGGGTAACTTGACCAAGTCGACAATCAGGGTTATCTGTTTAAACGTGCCGCTCGCTTGCCAAAAGACGCCGTACGAGAAAAAAAAACGACGCTTTCAACGTCATCGTTGAAATATTAATTTGTGCATGCATAAAAAAATCATATCAGTCGTAAAATTGTTAATACTACAAAGTTGCGTCAATCCGACCATCATCGGCACAATCATCACTACACTATTTAATTATTAGCATTGCAAGATCAATTTTAATCGTAGTTTGTACCATTATCGAATAATTTACTATTTATTATTGTTACGATCAACATTATTAAAATAATTATTATACGATTAGTAGAAACGCTGTAACTGTATAATAAATTTCGACTTAGACATTTAAATATTACTTCCCTTTACTCATTGTCAAATCTATCAGAATGGGAAATGGATAAATTCTTTCTACCCCATTAGACCGATGGCCGACTGTTATAAACTTGATGCATCTTCCGCCGATGACCAGCGGGCTCGAGTTAAGCAAGTATATGGCATTTGGGCAATTCGGAAGGGTGCGAGCGGTTCGACATATACTGAGGTTTAACCCATGGAGACTATACGCAAGGTGAAAACGAAGAATCACATCAATATCGTCGTAGAATCAATGATTTTAATATTATAGACAAGAGTCTGATATTGCAATGAGCGAAAGAAGAAGAGTAACACAATCGTCGTAACGTCAATGAATAAAAAATTTACAAGTTATAGGATTATATCCAACGCAGTAAGTAGAGATATCTGCGAAAAACATCGACTTTACTACAAGGAGAAGAAGTAGAGCATCAAGAATCACTCCCAGATCGTTGTAAAATCGATCATTTTAATTTTCAGGAGTAAGAATTAGATTATAGGTACTAGGTTCGCTATGAGAAATATACACTGCTCTTATGGAGAATTCGGTATAATTATCTGGTTTAGTTCCAATGAATAATCAGTTGATCTCAAAATCAGAGTGGAAATCTGAAAGTTGAGTGTAATTGTTCGTTGCAATCGACACTTGGTGTGAGTCGGGCTGTCTATTATGCGGCGCAGTCTATGCTCACTCGGAAAATCTCCCTTAGGTTTTTTTTTTTTTATCAGCCTATATCAATGCTAATAATCCTTTGAAACAGGTTAGACTATAATTATGGAAGCACTCAGATTCTATAAGAATTTAGCGATACATATGGTAAAAATTCGAGTAGCTAGGCGTAATCTAGTAATTTTTGATTTGCCGCGAGATTATCGTACTGATATTAGGCATAGTTGGCGGGGGGGGGACTATACAATGGGTGTATTCCGAAATATACTTCCAGTACTGCCGACCGTAACGTCACGCACTCAACTGCGAACTGCGTTCGGTTTTTGCTCCGATGCGCCAGTCGCATTGGTGATCCAACCTACTGATGTTAGTCTAACTGTAGCTGTGTGAACGATTGCAGTGTCAAACATCTGGAAATTTCCACGGGGAACCGTACCGACGTCACAGTCGGACGTCTCGGCGGATGGCGTCTCTGGTTCATGTGAATACCCTGAAAGTATCGCCGCAACATCGACGTCTGCAGTTCTCAGTCATGGGACTTCTACTGAGCGTTACGTCCGTGATGTGACGTCATAACGGACGCTTCCTGAAGATTCGGGAATTCGATTTTAGTTTATTCGGGAAAAGTTTAATGCACACACACATATACATACGCGTACACTGTGCACACTCAATTACTGGATGTATCCTCGTCGCCAATCAACGGTCTGGATAGTATAACGAGTGTGTAGTCGCGTTGACAGTCAAGAGCACACTGACCTCAATCTCGAGATTCCGATCGGTGTTACGTCCCTGCAGCTGATAACCACGGTGGCGCCCCTCCTGAGTTGTTTTCAGCAATGAATCTGACTATGGGTGTATCTCGAGATATACTTCGAGTGCTGTCGACCGTGACGTCACGCAGTCAACCGCGAACTGCGTTCCGTTTCTACTCCGAGTTGCCAGTCGCATAGGTGACCCAAACTACTGTAACATCCGACCGGAACGTCCGTATGTTTTATCGACTATTATTACTGCATGATACTTTTATCAACTAACCAAACTCGAAGTACGAGAATCTTGTAACCATAAGGAATTAAAACAACTGTCTAACTATTTGGAATATCCCTAGATGGAAATAACTATGACATTCACTAACCAAAGCTTAAAAACCATGTTACGAGATCTTCGCACTACAAAGAGCTATATTATTATTATACGTTATTATATATCATTATCATATTAACACCATAATTAACTAACACGATTGTACCCAATTATTATATAGCACTCGACAATGCCATTTGTGCATTCGGAGCTGAGAGCTATACTATAAGCAACTTACGCTATACCATATAGCCTGGAGTATAGAAGACTGTAAAACCATAGATAAATGTATAACCAATATAATGTAAAGATAGCACTGCTGCAATAACCCATAAAACCAGAGACTGCAAAACCTTCAAAGCCGCGAATACTAATTATCCAGCATGAACTATACCTTCCTCCGTAACGCCGTATTGTAGGCAACACGCGCAACGTTTTGAAGGCAATGCAGATCTCCAATGTGGAGCCATACAGAGCTTCATCTAGAGAACACATTAGGAAAATTACTGACGAAACGATTGAAGGTAAATCAACTCGCAATAAACCCCAAGATGCATACGTGGCAACGCCCAATGACAGGCAACCAACAAACATAAAGAAAACATTCTAGAAGCTTCCAAGCCGATTTATATCAATATAAGAATTATTAATTACAGAGGAGAATTATATACAAAAGCACACATGTAAACCTGCTCTAAAACTATGAATTATCAAATTGTTAAATACCCTGAATCTATTAAGATAATTATAACACAAACACCTAAGAATATTCGCAGCAGCGCGATTCTAATAATGTTAAGCAAACAGCAACTATGTCTCATAAATAATTGCTATTGTACTCCAGGTGAATAACGACAGTAATCAATTATAATACATATGTAATTTTATATAGATACACGCTATAAAACTAACAAACGACGAGTGACCAATATGACTGTTCGCGCCACTTTATTATTATTCTATTAGTTTGTAAATTTATAACAACAAATACTTTAGTTTCGTTATATTCGTATGTTGTACCTATTTACCACGTATAAGGTGACTAAAGAGTCACAACAGTAGATTTACTTTCTTACTCCACATGACAAGTAGTTCAACGTTATAGTAATTCAAATTACGTACTTATTGTCCACGCCAGAAATTCGTGGGCCGATACTCGAATCGGCAGTTACGTACGTTCGCTTGGCCGGTGAGGGCGCAGCGCAAGTTAGTTAGTCTCGAGCGCTCGAATAGGTAGGGCGTGTTAGGTTTGCTTTAGACACGCGCGTCGATTATTTCGTTTCGAGTAGTTTTAAGATTTATCCGTTTATCACGGTCGGAGGAGACGCGGCACACCCTTTAGTAGGGCCGGAGGTGCCCGTCTCCCGGGCGAGCGTCATTGCACTTCAGCGTTGGTTCCCGAGACGTCGGGACCGCTGTTTGCACGTTATTGGGCCACCATGACGCTCCCCATTCCCTGCTTCCACGAGTGCGTGGAAGTTGCGGAGCACGGTTTCTCATGGAGACTTAGATAAGTTAGCTTGAGATTATTGAATGATCATTCAATCTGGTTGACGAGGAACGCACCAGCGACTGTATTATCCTGTTTTATGATGATCTGATTTGCAGTTAATAAACACTTGTCTTGCTTCGGCTTTTCCCTCTGCATCGTGAGGGTTTTTATGCCGAAGCAAGCGTCTTGTCTTTCCCGCGAAATTGTGTTATTTATTTATTCACCCTCTCACTCACTCATTCCATCCCGATTGAAGTTAGAGAAGAACTCCGGTCAGACGACCTAAACATGGTGCCCCGGGTCAGGAGTGAGTGATTGGGTTTTTCTTGTTTGTCAAGTTCGTGTTAACTTGTCATCTGGTACTGGCTGGTGCGTCTTGTGTATGTCCTGTACGTGTGTAAGCCGAGACGAGGCTTAGGGATTAGGATTAGTGTGGCACAAAGGCCTTCGCGCGACACTAACTAACAGGCGATATATTGTAATACGTGGTCGCATTGTCGTCGTATGTGCTGTGACGTGGATTTTTCCCGCTCCTCGGTCACTCGGAGAAAATGACCGAGAACGTACCGCGTGCACAATAATTTGGCGTCCACGATGTACCCTGGATCTAAAACAATATCGCAAAGTTTTTGTTGGGCGCCTGGCGTGATTAACACGCCTCGAAATCATTAATACACTATTCCTCGGGCATATGCCCGATAGCTCAGTACCGCGGAGAGGGGAGGGGTAATTTTTGGAGAGAGAGAGAGAGACACTCGAAATGCACACGCTATTTAACAAAAGTAAAATAAAATCTTATATTTCACAATAGCGGTGATACAAAACAAAAAAAATATAATCCAAAAATCGCTCATCGCGAGTCTAAAACTAAACAGAAAATTACACGTAACCTACTCTATTTCTTACTCTAATGAGCTCGCGGCTCCCTAACTAAAACGTCACTCAACGATCACAAAATCCTCATACGCAATTCTTAATTTGCAAATTCGCCATTTGTTCTCCATGGCGATTATTGCTCGAACCGAAACTAAAACTAATTATTCGACGGTGCGCCGTCGGGCTACCGAACAGACGGCGTCCTCAATCCCACTCGAGATCTCACCCGACTCGGAGCTTCGACGCTACCGCGAGCTGTCTAATCTAAATCTAAATCTAAACGAATCCGTAAACGTTACTATATTTTAAACGCAACTAAAACGCAATGCTCAAACTTCTCGTCTCAACTGCTGCTCAACGCAACGGCAATTTCGACTATACATCACCTCAACTCGACTAAACACTATCTTAACTAAACGTAAACTTAACTAAGCGCGAGAACCACTACATTTAACTTCAACTAAACACAAGCTCAAAGTAACGCACCCAATCTACATTATCTTAACTAACGGGTACGGAACTCAATGCAAGCGCAACTAAACGTAACCTAAACTATACGCAATCGCAACGCATCCGAACTTAATTCTTTTCAAAATCCCCCAAAACGTTACCCGCTAATCCGAGCACTCCAATTCGGTACTTCCCGACCTACTCGAGAGGTGACACACAAAAAAAACGATAACGCGGCTCGACCCGGTACGGCGAAATTCGGCTATACTTGGTTTCACTAACGAGAAAGATTCAACTAAAACCCGTGACTCTACTCAACTTTTTCAGAAACTCAAAATTTACTTTACTCTAACCCGCGTACTCAGGGTACGGTCATCAAGCAAAAGAATCGGCAAAAGAAGTTCGAGTACTTCTCTACAACGCAAATCCAAAACGGCTATCCGTTACTCGGCAAGCCTTTTCGCAATTATGCTCGAAATTCAATCGCGGGGATAGAAGCAGCGCTTACCTTCTACATCCTTGCAACCCCCTTTCCATTTCCCTCGCGCTTTTTGGGCGACTCCATTGCTTCGCGAAACTCCCCCAAAACGTGACTACTAATCACGACCGCTAGAACTAGAGTGGTTTCAAAAACCTACCACCTGCCGCAACACGGATCTCGATACGCCATCCCACACGTGACGTGATCCCCAAGAATACGCAATAATCGATCCGTCATCGATTTCGTCGATCGCGCAACTCGACGCGCACCTTCGATAGCATCGCTGCGCAGAACTTAAAGCTAGCTCGCAATCTCGTCCTCCGCGCAGCTCAATGACGCCTTGGCGGCGAGCGTGGTGCTCCCTCGTCGCTAGTCGGTCCGTCGCAAGTTCGCTGGTCAATTGTTGGCGGGGTGAAGGGGAAGAGGCTGCGGCGTGCCGGCCGCCAGCGGGAATCGCGTCCACCTTGGATTGCCGCGATGCGGGGATCTGCGTCGGCTCCCCCTCCGCAGCCTCGACATCCTTCCATCGCAATTGTTGCTAGTCCGCCATTTCGCAATTTCCTCGAATTCGGTGTCGACTTCTTGCCTGATGCCGTTGTAGCTCGAAAAATAAAAAAAATAAAAAAAAAAAAAACCTGAAATATCTTACGTTATTCGCTAAGGTGTCCCCTCTCGTAGTTTCGGATGCGTGACTCCAGTCCTGGCGCTCTTTTCCAAAAACTTCGCAACTCAATTTCGGAAATTCCTAAATTTTTGGTTCCGCCCAGGGTTCAAGGAGCCCCTTGTAACGGGCATCAAAAATGCCACGCTGCAGTGCCTATTGAAATATTGAAATATATGAAACGGCGGGCGGATTGGGCAAGTTTTTGCGATCTTTTCACTACAATGGTGCATGACGTAGCTTCTCTATCTGGCGCAACCAAGTTGTAGTGTTTAAAGCTTTGCTTGACCGGTAGTGCCGCGGACCTAGTACGGGACGTCTGGCTTGTGTTCGTGCCCTCTGACACTTAGATTCGGAGTCGCGAAGGTTGTGGGAAGCGGAGCTGAGCCAGGGTGACCTCTCGGAGGGTACCAGCTCTCTTGGTTCACTCCCGAAATTCACGGACTTGATAAAGTTTTTGGAACGGAGAACTCAGGCCTTGAATATGATCGCACTCGAGTGTCGAACGGAGAAGAGGTCGGCTACAACACCTCCTGCGGGACCCCAACCCCGTAAGGTTTTCCACGCTAGTTCTCTTCGATCACCGAATCCAACGCCGTACAAATGCCCGCTCTGCTCTGGTGCTCACCCCATCTCAAGGTGTTTCAAGTTTCAGGCGAAGGCTCCTTCTGAGCGGTTCGCTAGTATTAGACACTTAGGGCTTTGTTTCATTTGTCTGGAACCACATCAGGCAAGAGATTGTCCGTCAAGCGGAAGATGCGCGGTTTGTCAAGGACGACATCACACGATCTTGCATCGCGGCGCTCGAGGAAAATATCAAGGGTCGAGCCGAAGTTTGGGAGGTTCTCGAGGCCCAGAAGGAGGTGGACCTTCGGCACCCCCCTCTGTCGTAAACTTGCATGCGGCATGTCATTCGATTGTCGGGCGAAGAGTTCTGCTCGCCACGGCGCGAGTGCAGGTAATGGGTCCGAACGGAAGCAGCACCTACGCGCGAGCACTCCTCGATCAGGGCTCGGAGTCGTCATTTGCTTCGGAATCCATAGTGCAGTTGTTGGGGTTATCAAGGAGACGCGCTTCCGTAACACTGTCGGGACTTGGTTCCGCTGAGACAGGAACTGCGACCGCGAGGACGCAGCTGGTGCTGCGGTCCTGCGGCAATCTTAAATTCGAATTTGAAACAGACGCGCTCGTCCTCCCAAAGCTCACCTCACGTCTCCCATCCGAAAGATTTGGTGATCTAGATTTGCAACAATTTGAGGGTCTCGCGCTGGCGGATCCGGACTTTTCGGTTTCCCAAAATGTAGACGTGATTTTGGGCGCTGATGTTTAGGCCAGTTGCTCCGTCCCGGCTTGAAACGGTTCCCTACCTCACAACTTGTCGCTCAAAGTACGGCTTTCGGTTGGGTGATTTCCGGTATGGTGCGGTCCGACAAACGGCGGGCGGACAGAACTCTCTCTTCGTCGCCAACACAGGCACTTCACTGCTCGGTTGAACCGGATTTGGAGCAGACCCTGCAACGCTTTTGGTCTCTCGAAGATATTGCTCCGAATTCGAGTAGGCTGAGGCCCGAGGACAAGATCGCTGAGCATTTATTCAAGGACACTCACAATCGCGACTCACGAGGTCGGTACGAAGTCCGGCTTCCTGTGAAACCAGACCGCCCTAGGGTAGCTAACGAGACCAGGTCAATGGCGCTTAAATCTCTTTCTAGTATGCAACGTCGATTTTCGCGAGACGCTCGATTGGCTGAGGCATACGGTAGCTTCATGAGGGACTACGAACGCCTGAGACATATAACTCGAGTCCCGGCCTCAGAAATACGGTGTGAGGACGCGTGGTACCTTCCACATCACGCAGTGATTCAGGCTTCGGGCGAAAAATGGAAACTTCGCGTTGTGTTTGATGCCTCTCGGAAAACTCGCGAAGGGCACTGTCTGAATAACTTTTTGTGGTCAGGACCCTCCCTCCAGAGTGATCTGTCATTGATCCTCTTAAATTGGCGAAAATACCGTTTTGCGTTTACCGCGGACATAGTGAAAATGTTCCGGCAAGTCCTGGTCAAGCGCGAAGACCAGGATTTGCAGAGAATTGTGTGGGCCCCGACCGCTGATGCCAGTCCTGTTGATTACCGTTTACATACTGTCACGTACGAGACGACTTGTGCTCCATATCTGGCCATCCGCACGCTTTCGCAGTTGGTTATTGATGAGGGGGTTGACTTTCCTCTCGGGGCGGTTGTGTAAATATTGGTTTCTGGGCAGTCACGGCATAAGGGGGGAAGTCCGTCGATTTGGAGTTGGACGCGAGTGGTCCTGGGTGCACATGGGGCGGCATCTGGTTCCCTTCGTCGTGGACACTGGGTGTCCGTGAGTCCGAACCGGGATTCCGGCGCCTGATTTGATTGGATTACATGGATCGGATTGATTATCACTCCGGGTTATTGGAATCTCAGAAAGAAATAATAGACAGTTTCAGTGGCTTAGAATCGAGTATTTTGAGGCATTGCGATCTAGTAGAACGACTGAATTCGACACGTGTGTTTTGTTAATTTTGTTTTTGCAGGTCAGGTTTGGGAAATCTCTCGAGGGTAATAAAAGGCACGATGACTACAGATGTAACCGAAAACTCTTTGAATACTTTATTATATCACGTTGCTTACACGTCATCCGGAAGTACTCGACTAAACCCGGCTTCCACCGCGGTGACTCTCACGCCCTCTCACTCTCCACACAATCTGTCAAACATGGCGTACACTCCCAGAGACCTGCGCACGCAGGCGCGGGAGATTCGAGTACGAGAACGCTCACTCAACAGTGTGTGCGCCAGATTGTAAAGCGTCATGAATCAGAGAATAAATAAAAGTGTATTTGAACGAGACCAGAAATAGCCTCTAGGAAAATAATCAAACTCCACCCGGGTCCAGATGGCCTTGTGAGGGTGGTCACGATTGAAACAGCAACTACCACTCTACGGCGGCACATCTCTCGTCTATGCCCGCTGCACCTCGAAGATGGCGGCGAAGGGCGTAGGGCAATGTCGGAGGCCTAAGGATTCGTCTGTTGGACGAAGGCGGGCGGGATGTTCGCGCCACTTTATTATTATTATATTAGTTTGTAAATTTATAACAACAAATACTTTAGTTTCGTTATATTCGTATGTTGTACCTATTTACCACGTGTAAGGTGACTGAAGAGTCACAACAGTAGATTTACTTTCTTACTCCACATGACAAGTAGTTTAACGTTATAGTAATTCAAATTACGTACTTATTGTCCACGCCAAAAATTCGTGGGCCGATACTCGAATCGGCAGTTACGTACGTTCGCTTGGCCGGTGAGGGCGCAGCGCAAGTTAGTTAGTCTCGAGCGCTCGAATAGGTAGGGCGTGTTAGGTTTGCCTTAGACACGCGCGTCGATTATTTCGTTTCGCGTAGTTTTAAGATTTATCCGTTTAACACGGTCGGAGGAGACGCGGCAGACCGGAGTTCTTCTCTAACTTCAATCGGGATGGAATGAGTGAGTGAGAGGGTGAATAAATAAATAACACAATTTCGAGGGAAAGACAAGACGCTTGCTTCGGCATAAAAACCCTCACGATGCAGAGGGAAAAGCCGAAGCAAGACAAGTGTTTATTAACTGCAAATCAGATCATCATAAAACAGGATAATACAGTCGCTGGTGCGTTCCTCGTCAACCAGATTGAATGATCATTCAATAATCTTAAGCCAACTTATCTAAGTCTGCATGAGAAACCGTGCTCCGCAACTTTCACGCACTCGTGGAAGCAGGGAATGGGGAGCGTCATGGTGGCCCAATAAGGTGCAAACAGCGGTCCCGACGTCTCGGGAACCAACCCTGAAGTGCAATGACGCTCGCCCGGGAGACGGGCACCTCCGGCCCTACTAAAGGGTGTGCCGCGTCTCCTCCGACCGTGTTAAACGGATAAATCTTAAAACTACGCGAAACGAAATAATCGACGCGCGTGTCCAAGGCAAACCTAACACGCCCTACCTATTCGAGCGCTCGAGACTAACTAACTTGCGCTGCGCCCTCACCGGCCAAGCGAACGTACGTAACTGCCGATTCGAGTATCGGCCCACGAATTTCTGACGTGGACAATAAGTACGTAATTTGAATTACTATAACGTTGAACTACTTGTCATGTGGAGTAAGAAAGTAAATCTACTGTTGTGACTCTTTAGTCACCTTATACGTGGTAAATAGGTACAACATACGAATATAACGAAACTAAAGTATTTGTTGTTATAAATTTACAAACTAATATAATAATAATAAAGTGGCGCGAACATCACGAGAGCGTCTGCTTCAAACTCGAAATTAGGATCGGTGCGGGACCGCAGATATGGACTTTGTAACGAGCAAGATAGTAAAAATATTAAGAAGTAAACAGGAACTAGAATTAAGCGCATCGTGACTCTGAAAATGCACACGGCACTAACATAAAACATGAGTCACCACTAGCGCATACGCACTGCGATTACCATATTAGGAAATAGCTGCCGAAAGCACAAGACGGGGAAGAAGCACAGTAGCCGAGGGGCCAAGGGGGGCTTGCGCCTCAACAACAAAGCTCACGCAGAATAGAAAGTTACAGAATAACAACCCCGCACCTACACCACCGCACCAGTGCAGCGTTATACCATATGTAAAAACTTGCAATATAGTTATAGCTAATGAACTAAGATCACGGGCGTGCATGCGGCGAAGATGTCGTGCCCTAATTAGAATTCCTAGAAAAAGGGGGAGGTGCGCAAAGGGTGACAAGAATCTAAAGAGGGGGATCGTTCGGCGCAACGATCGACCCCTTATAAAAACGGCGACCGATCACCCGATCGTCCTCTTGGCTTCTACCACCAGATTCGTCATCTTGTTCCGGTACAGTCTCGCGGTAAAATCCTTTTGCCTTTGCATTTGAACTTTTCATACAACGTAACTCTGCCAAAAAGTCCAGCGAGCTTTCAGCTCCATTTTGTCATATTGATTTAAGATCTTACACTGTGTCACTCCGTTTTTCTGATTTGAAATATTGAACTTATAAAATAAATCAAAGTCAATCAAAGTATTCAAATACATTAGAATCAGTTATTCCGTTAAATCCTCTCACCAATCTACCCTGGAAGTCATTACATCCAGAGTATTCTCAAGAGGTAAGCCAATTAATTGAATCTTTTATCCAAAAATTACTCCTTCTTCGGTTCGTTCGATTAGAGCGACGGAATGCCCGTTGTCCGGTGTGTTTCAATACTTAATCGGTAATTGGTGACCCAAACTACTGATGTGAGTCTAACTGTAGCTGTGTGAATGATTCCGGTGTCTAACCTCTGGAAATTTCCACCAGGTACCTTTCCGACGTCACAGACCCATCGGACCTAACCGTCCAATCGGACCTATCGTACCTATCGGACCTAACCTAACCATCGGCCCTATGGGACCTATCGGACCCAGCGGGCCTATCGGATCTATCGGACCTATCGGACCATCGGACCATCAGACCATAGGACCTATCGGACCCAACGGGCCTATCGGACCCAACGAACCCATTGGACTTGTCGTTGCTGTGAAAATAATAGTAGATTCATGTTTTTTCAAATGTAACGACAAACACCACCATGAAATTTATGGATTAGAGATGGGTTCGCCGATCAACACTGTGCTTGCTGGCATGATCAAATGGACCTAACGGACCTGGATGACCTAAATGAACTTACTATGACAACAACATCAACAACGACAACGACAACTACAACAACAACAACAGCGCGGTTAGGTTGGGTTGGGTTCAATTTGCCAAAATCGTTACCGGAAAATTGAGTAACGCCAACGCGGGACCTTCGAATATGAAGGAAGTGATGGAGGTATACGCCACGCTGTTCCCAGCGGGACCGACTCTGGCGCCGAGCGGCGAGGACGAAGGACGAGACGAAGACCAGCGAGAGTCAGACACAGCCGAAGGTGGACCTATAGGGTATGCCGAAATAGACAGGGCAGTAAGGAGAACCAAGACGGGTAAGGCGCCAGGACCCGATGGCATTTACCCCGAAGTGGTAAAAAAAATTTACAGGGTGAACCCGGCCCCCCTTGGCGAAACGATAAGCAGGTGTCTCGAACGGAGATACTTTCCAAAGATCTGAAAAGAAGCAGAGCTGATCCTGATACCGAAGGGTCCGAGCAAAACCGACGGCGAAGGAGGAGAAAAGAAAAAG
Organism: Neodiprion pinetum; assembly: GCF_021155775.2. NCBI lineage: Eukaryota > Metazoa > Arthropoda > Insecta > Hymenoptera > Diprionidae > Neodiprion > Neodiprion pinetum. Next base: position 43,991,680 of record NC_060234.1, read on the forward strand.
CAGGGATACAGGCCGATCAGCCTCCTGAGTGTCCTGGGCAAAACGCTGGAGAGAGTGGTGGATGACAAAATAAAAGACCACCTGAAAAATAGAGGCTTCCTCAGCAAGAATCAATACGGCTTCCGCGAAGGCCTCTCGACGATCGACGCAGTGGACCGGGTGACGACGGCCATCAAACAAAAAACTAAGAGGAAAGGCTGGGTAGCTGGGGTATGCATAGACATTAAAAATGCGTTTGGGTCCATCCCCTGGCCGGAGATAATGGAGGCAGCGGCAACGGCTGAGCTCCCGAATGACCTAACAGGGATCCTCAGATCATACTTACACGATAGACACATCCAGATTAGGGCTGGGGGGAAGAGCGTCAAGGCGCAACTGACAAGAGGCATCCCCCAAGGCTCGATACTGGGGCCAACCCTCTGGAACCTGGCATACAATAAAGTGTTATCAAAAACATATAACACAGAAATGGAGATCACCTGTTACGCGGACGATACCTTGATCCTGGTAGAGGGACGGACAGGAAAGGAGACCGCAGAGAGGGCTTCCCGCGCAGCAGCTGAGGTCATTGAACAGATCGAAACGTTAGGACTTCAGATCGCGGTTGAAAAAACAGAGGTGGTCTTCTTTACGAAGAAAAGAGCTCCACCACCAGAAACAGTACAGATCAGAGGAAAGGAGATCCATGCTGCCAAAAGCATGAAATACCTAGGCATCATCCTAGACCGGAAACTGAACTACTCGGAGCACCTGGACATGGCGTCGGCCAAGGCCATAAGAGTGATGAATAGTATCGGGAGGCTTATGCCCAATATCGGGGGACCGAAACAGGCGAGACGAAAGCTACTCGCACGCGTCGGCGAGTCCATTATAATGTACGGGGCTCAAATCTGGGGCGACGAGGCCAGAAAGGAGACGCGAGCCAGGAAGCTCAGGGTAGTTCAAAGAGCATGCGCACTGAGGGTTGCGTCGGCGTACCGAACGGCACCCAATGAGGCTCTTACCGTCATCGCAGGTATACAACCTCTGGAGATAACGGCGCAGAAATGGAGGCGGCAGTGGACCAAGGGAGGAGCAAGACGGGAGATGGAAACCAACCAAACCCCGAAGCAGAGAAAAGAGGCGATGAGAAGAGAGGCGGAGGAGGCGACGTCCTGGGCGAGACAGGAGTGGTGCACCAGGTGGAGGGACCACCGCGACACTAGTAACTGGGCCAGGAGACTCATCAAAGACCCGAATAAATGGTTGGACAGGACGCATGGGGAAATAAACTACCATCTGACGCAGATGCTCACCGGACATGGGACGTTCAATGAATACCTGCACAGATTCCGGAAACGGACAGCGGCAGGATGCGGCTACTGTACTGCGACCTCAGACAGCGTCGAGCACACAATATTTAGGTGCCAAAAATGGAATACAGTGAGAGGTCAATCCTGGAAGAGGAGGACTGGGGAACCACTAAGCCCGGACAACATCGTCGAGGAGTTGCTCTCCAGCGAGGAAAGGTGGAAGGAGATCGCGGCAATAGTCTATAAAATCATTTCAACGAAAGATAAGGACGACAGAAACAATGGCTTCTGACAAAAGAAGACCATCTTGTAAGTCTTAAAAGATTCCTACTCGCTTATATCAGGCATCGTAGTTATTGACGCGTGTTATCATCGTCACTTACTTCCATTCCCATTTTAAACTAAATACTGATTTTTACACCAATATACCTTTCCCACCTATTTCACATACTGACTATTTATCTATCTATTTACTCTATTTATCTATTCTATTTATTCTATCTATCTATTCTGACTATACACACTTAATTGTATTATTTTAAACTATATACTAATTTACCTATTTTACTTTTTACACACTGACTATTCTTCTACTCTATTTATCTATTTATTTATCTACATCTACACCTTGTCTATTGACAAGTTTTAAACATCGTAACGTCCTTCCATGTCTATTTTAAACTATATACTAATTTACCTATTTTACTTTTTACACACTGACTATCCTTTTATTCTATTTATCTATTTATTTATCTACATCTACACCTTGTCTATTGACAAGTTTTAAACATCGTAACGTCCTTCCATGTCTATTTTAAACTATATACTAATTTACCTATTTTACTTTTTACACACTGACTATCCGTTTACTCTATTCATCTATTTATTTATCTACATTTACACCTTGTCTATTGACAAGTTTTAAACATCGTAACGTCCTTCCATGTCTATTTTAAACTATATACTAATTTACCTACTTTACTTTTTACACACTGACTATCCTTCTACTCTATTTATCTATTTATTTATCTACATCTATACCTTGTCTATTGACAAGTTTTAAACATCGTAACGTCCTTCCATGTCTATTTTAAACTATATACTAATTTACCTATTTTACTTTTTACACACTGACTATCCATTTACTCTATTTATTTATTCTATTCATTCTATCTAATCTACTTCTTCCATTTATTCTATTTATTTATCCTTGTACATAGAAGTAAGACGGTTTCCTATCTCAAAACCGCAGAGAGTTAAGATAAGAGGGTGCTCAAATAGTGGGACCTTCGCCTACACAGAAGGTAAATAAGAATCAAGAGAGCCTAACATCCCTTGGAAGGGGGCTACCCCGCGTCCCCACGGGGAGGGGCTCGCGACCAGGGGAGACTGCCATAGCCGGTCCGAAGCCCGGTTGAGAAAAGTAGACGTGCCTAACAGGGCCTAACTTTGTCCCCAGCTGGCTACCCCCGGTGGGCGAGATGAGGGCACCCGGGCTGGCCTCCTCAGGGGGGCACGCTACGGTGCCACACCGCGCCGACTGGATCGGGTGTAAGATGCAATGCCGAAAGGCGGTTCCTTGCCCCCGAGCTGAGGAACTCCAACTCGGCGGTAGATCTTCGGCAAAATAAAAAAAAAAAAAAGGTTAGGTTAGGTTGGGTTGGGTTGGGTCGGGTCAGGTCGGGTCGGGTCGGGTCGGTTTAGGTTAGGTTAGGTTAGGTTCCCCCCACAGGGTCGCCACCTTGTCGTGGTGTGGGGGGCTTGATGCTCGTCGCGATGAACTGCTGGAGCGATGCCGGCGGGGCCTTCGGGCCCCAGCAGGTCCTACCTTGCCGGTAAGGTTCACAGGGAGTGGAAGGTGACTAACGGTGACCTAAGGGAGGGACCCTGACAAAAAACCCAAGATGGAGAGTCATAGGAGAATAACGGTTACGGCGCAAGGGATCGGAGCCCTAGTGCCGGCGGGGAACGTTGGTGACAGAGCAGGCCACACCCCGTCGTCATCATACGACTGCAATCATATACACACTTACACACACAACAGGAGGACGAGCGGAACACCCGTGCTAGGAAGCCCGGACATTTACTACACACTAGAAAATGAGACCATCCTGAGTCCGGATCTCAGAACACCCCTGAGACAACAGGAGGATAAAGAGGAAGCTTCCATGGAACACCTAGGAAATGCGATCAAAAGGGCCAATGCGGTAATCGAACAATTGCTTGACATTGGAGCGAAGATAGGCAAAGCCTATGGGCGAAGCCTCAACTTGAAGAGGGAGGCGCGGACTGAGGCTGACAATCAGCTCACACGAATCAAATCGGAGCTCATGGATGCAATCAATTGCCAGGAATCCGAAGAAGAAATAGATAGAGTGCAGACCCTCATTATGAGCTGGCCTAGTAAAATCGGGGCCGTGATGTTCAGGGTCTCCGAATCCAGGCGTTTCAGTGGTACCATAATAAGTGAGATGGAAAAACTGACGGATCAAGGCCAGTGGGTGATCAACAGATGGAGCGAGAATGCCCCACTAGATCTGACGGGGGAGGAAATACAGGAAATGAGAATATCCTGGACAGCTCCAAAGGACAGGCGGCCTAAACGTAAAAAGGACATAGAAAGCGACGGCAGCCGAGAAGAGGCACAGGAGAGCTCGGGCGGTCGCAGACCCAAAAAGACTCGTGATGCAGCGGAGAACGGGAGGGGCTCACAGCCCCAGCCCCCACCACCACCACCACCCGAACCCAAACCACGGGAAGAAGAGGGTCACCGCATAGTTGGTACACCCAGACAGCCGACAATAACGGCCATCAGGAAAACCGCCACCCACACGGCAACGTCCGCTCCGACGGAGTCCGAAGCAGAGGAGGAGGGATTTCGGAGAGCAAATGAAGGGAAGGAAAGAAAGACAGTGCGCATACAGGCTGAGGGTAGGATCTACCTTGATCTTATCCGAAACCTGAAGCGGACTATTCGGACCGACGACATCAAGGTCAATGGCGTTAGACAGGCAAGGAGGAACGAGGACGCGCTGGTAACGGTCGTTGGCCAGTCGGATGCGGCACAACTTGTGCTCAGGCTTCATAACGAAGGGATCGCCGCCGAAATTATGGGCGAACGTATGAGAAGGGCCATAATCCAGAACATTGAGGCGAACACGACGGAGGCAGAGATCACTCAGGCGGTGGATATAGCAACAGAAGGCCAAACAGAAGTAGTCTTCCTAAAGAGTACACCACGGGGCACCCTCACGGCGTGTATCAGAGCCCCGGTGAAAACAATTGACGCCCTGATCAGGCTGCGGCATGTGAGAATCGGCTGGACAAGAGCCAGCACGAGAGAATATAAAGAGGATAAGAGGTGCTTCAGGTGCGGGACGGTCGGGCACACGCAGGGTCGTGTAAGGTGGCAGACAAGGTGTGCTTCAGGTGCAAACAACCAGGGCACCTAGAGAAAGAGTGCGAACGGCAACCCGCTGAGAGCAAGGGGTCAAAGGCTGCCACTCCCCCGACAGCGACCACAACAGGAGAGAGGACAGTGAAGCAAATAAGCGCGGAAGAAAGAATCCGGCGGGGAACGCGCACTTTCAGATCGTGCGGGGTCCAAACGGCGATACAAGAGGAAAGGGCCGCACCGGCTAACAGGGCCAAGACCGTCGACCACCCTAGACAAGGAGCCTTCAGCTACGCAGAGGCGGCCAAGGCTAAGGTACAGACGAGGACCCCGTCGTCGCATACCACACCCGTGGCCACCGCTGCTGCGACGGCCAACGGAGGACGGGAGAAAACCAAAACGCAAGCGGTAGGGCAAATCCCCGAGCAAGGAGGAAACAAGAAGGGTCAGCAAAGGGGATTCGCGGTAATGGTCAGGGTCGAGGGGGAGGCGTACGAAAGAACCCTGGAGAGGATCAAAAGGAGTGTTCCACCACCGGAAGGCGGGGGCCTGCGGAGCATTAGAAGGAGTAGGGACGGGTCCCTCCTGATGGTATGCGAGGAGATGCCAACGGCCAAGAAAATGGCGGACCTGGTGGCTACAAAGCTAGGGGAGGGGGCCGACGTCAAGATACTGGGCGACAGGGTGATAATTAAGATTCGCGGGCTGGACGCACTAGTGCAGGCGGAAGACATCCGAACCGCACTCATCAATGAGATACCCACGGAAAAGGACGACAGCGACCAGACAGAAGTCATACGGATTATCACCTACCCGTGGAATGAGAAAGCCGCCATCGTGAAAATCAGTCGGCGCACCCTACAGGCCTTGAATGGGAGAGCCAACATGAGAATAGGTTGGACCATGGCCAGAATCATTGTAGGCCCGCAAGGGGTACGATGCCGTAACTGCAATAGACACGGGCACAAGGAGGAGGTGTGCCGTGGCCCTGGAGGGCAGGGACAGCGCGGAAACCTGGCAAAAGGGACAGAGCGCAATAGGATCCCACCGGGAATTTCCCCGCGGGGGACGTGCCAAGAGGTCGCGGAGTTTGACAGTCTGGTAGAGCAGGGGACCACCCCAGTGTCGAATAGTACCAGGAACGAGGTGTCCCCAACCGGCACCGGGCTGCAACAACAACAACCCGGAACAGAAAATGGCGGTGAGTCTCAACTGCCTACAAATCAATCTGAACAACTCGAGGGCTGCGGCCGATCTACTGGCACAGACTACCACAGACCAGCGGACAGACCTAGTCATAATTAGCGAACCTGCTAAAACAGGCAGAGGCTTGGGCAGGTGGTATAGTAGTAATGACGGGAAAGCCAGCGTCGTTATTATAAATAAAAACCTGTCCGCAAAAAAGCTGGTGGCTGGCAGGGCATATGTGGTGGTCGAAGTAGACAGAATAGTGATTGTAAGCTGTTACCTCGCACCAAATGAAAAATGGAGGGATTACGGGAGACAGGTGGCCGAAATATAGGACACACTGCGAGCCATACTTCACGAGGGTCCGACCAATAGAAAGAGACGTGGGGTCATCCTCGCTGGAGACTTGAACTCCAAATCACGTGTATGGACTGACAGGACCGACCGGCGAGGCAGGAGGATCGAAGAGCTAATAGACGCGCTGGACATGGTGTGTCTGAACTTGAACGAAGAGCATACCTTCGAGCGAAGGGGATGGTCCGCGGTGTTAGACGTCACTATGGCAACTCCGGATGTAGCAAGCCGAATATCAGGTTGGACGGTCCTAGAGGTAGAAACCCTTAGCAATCACAGGGCAATATGCTTCCGACTTCAAGGCAAGGAGGAAGTGACAGGGCAAAGGCCAGCAACACAGGAGGATGGCACCCGTAAATGGATCCTCAAAAAACTGAATGAGGCCAAGCTGAAGCGGTGTGCGAACAAAGTGAAAACGCCACGCAAGGGAGACCCCGAGGACATGGCGGAGGAGCTTACAAGGTCCATACAAGGATTATGTGACAGGGTCATGCCAAGGCGGCGTCACGGCGGCGGAAGGAAGACCGTCTATTGGTGGAACGAGGAGATCGCGGCAGGCAGGCAAAGATGTATAAAAACAAGAAGGTCCCTGCAAAGGGAACGAAAGAGAAGGGCACGTATGTGGGAACAGGTCCCCGAAGATCAGGAGGACAAGCTCAGGGAGGAGAGACGGGCACTTCGCAAGCTCATAAGAGCAAGCAAAGGCAGAGCTTGGGATGACCTCATACGAACCATCGACGACGACGTATGGGGGAAGCCCTACAAAATCGTTACGGGAAAATTGAGTAACGCCAACGCAGGACCTTCGAGTATGGAGGAAGCGATGGAGGTATACGCCACGCTGTTCCCAGCGGGACCGACTCTGGCGCCGAGCGGCGAGGACGAAGGACGACACGAAGGCCAGCGAGAACCAGACACAGCCGACGGTGGACCTCTAGGGTATGCCGAAATAGACAGGGCAGTAAGGAGAACCAAGACGGGTAAGGCGCCGGGACCCGATGGCATCTACCCCGAAGTGGTGAAAAGGATTTACAGGGTGAACCCGGCCCCCCTGGGTGAAACGATAAACAGGTGTCTCGAGCGAAGATACTTTCCGAGGATCTGGAAAGAAGCAGAGCTGATCCTTATACCGAAGGGTACGAGCAAAACCGACGGCGAAGGAGGAGAAAAGAAAAAGCAGGGATACAGGCCGATCAGCCTCCTGAGTGTCCTGGGCAAAACGCTGGAGAGAGTGGTGGATGACAAAATAAAAGACCACCTAAAAAATAGAGGCTTCCTCAGCAAGAATCAATACGGCTTCCGCGAAGGCCTCTCGACGATCGACGCAGTGGACCGGGTGACGACGGCCATCAAACAAAAAACTAAGAGGAAAGGCTGGGTAGCTGGGGTATGCATAGACATTAAAAATGCGTTTGGGTCCATCCCCTGGCCGGAGATAATGGAGGCAGCGGCAACGGCTGAGCTCCCGAATGACCTAACAGGGATCCTCAGATCATACTTACACGATAGACACATCCAGATTAGGGCTGGGGGGAAGAGCGTCAAGGCGCAACTGACAAGAGGCATCCCCCAAGGCTCGATACTGGGGCCAACCCTCTGGAACCTGGCATACAATAAAGTGTTATCAAAAACATATAACACAGAAATGGAGATCACCTGTTACGCGGACGATACCTTGATCCTGGTAGAGGGACGGACAGGAAAGGAGACCGCAGAGAGGGCTTCCCGCGCAGCAGCTGAGGTCATTGAACAGATCGAAACGTTAGGACTTCAGATCGCGGTTGAAAAAACAGAGGTGGTCTTCTTTACGAAGAAAAGAGCTCCACCACCAGAAACAGTACAGATCAGAGGAAAGGAGATCCATGCTGCCAAAAGCATGAAATACCTAGGCATCATCCTAGACCGGAAACTGAACTACTCGGAGCACCTGGACATGGCGTCGGCCAAGGCCATAAGAGTGATGAATAGTATCGGGAGGCTTATGCCCAATATCGGGGGACCGAAACAGGCGAGACGAAAGCTACTCGCACGCGTCGGCGAGTCCATTATAATGTACGGGGCTCAAATCTGGGGCGACGAGGCCAGAAAGGAGACGCGAGCCAGGAAGCTCAGGGTAGTTCAAAGAGCATGCGCACTGAGGGTTGCGTCGGCGTACCGAACGGCACCCAATGAGGCTCTTACCGTCATCGCAGGTATACAACCTCTGGAGATAACGGCGCAGAAATGGAGGCGGCAGTGGACCAAGGGAGGAGCAAGACGGGAGATGGAAACCAACCAAACCCCGAAGCAGAGAAAAGAGGCGATGAGAAGAGAGGCGGAGGAGGCGACGTCCTGGGCGAGACAGGAGTGGTGCACCAGGTGGAGGGACCACCGCGACACTAGTAACTGGGCCAGGAGACTCATCAAAGACCCGAATAAATGGTTGGACAGGACGCATGGGGAAATAAACTACCATCTGACGCAGATGCTCACCGGACATGGGACGTTCAATGAATACCTGCACAGATTCCGGAAACGGACAGCGGCAGGATGCGGCTACTGTACTGCGACCTCAGACAGCGTCGAGCACACAATATTTAGGTGCCAAAAATGGAATACAGTGAGAGGTCAATCCTGGAAGAGGAGGACTGGGGAACCACTAAGCCCGGACAACATCGTCGAGGAGTTGCTCTCCAGCGAGGAAAGGTGGAAGGAGATCGCGGCAATAGTCTATAAAATCATTTCAACGAAAGATAAGGACGACAGAAACAATGGCTTCTGACAAAAGAAGACCATCTTGTAAGTCTTAAAAGATTCCTACTCGCTTATATCAGGCATCGTAGTTATTGACGCGTGTTATCATCGTCACTTACTTCCATTCCCATTTTAAACTAAATACTGATTTTTACACCAATATACCTTTCCCACCTATTTCACATACTGACTATTTATCTATCTATTTACTCTATTTATCTATTCTATTTATTCTATCTATCTATTCTGACTATACACACTTAATTGTATTATTTTAAACTATATACTAATTTACCTATTTTACTTTTTACACACTGACTATTCTTCTACTCTATTTATCTATTTATTTATCTACATCTACACCTTGTCTATTGACAAGTTTTAAACATCGTTACGTCCTTCCATGTCTATTTTAAACTATATACTAATTTACCTATTTTACTTTTTACACACTGACTATCCTTTTACTCTATTTATCTATTTATTTATCTACATTTACACCTTGTCTATTGACAAGTTTTAAACATCGTAACGTCCTTCCATGTCTATTTTAAACTATATACTAATTTACCTACTTTACTTTTCACACACTGACTATCCTTGTACTCTATTTATCTATTTATTTATCTACATTTACACCTTGTCTATAGACAAGTTTTAAACATCGTAACGTCCTTCCATGTCTATTTTAAACTATATACTAATTTACCTATTTTACTTTTTACACACTGACTATCCTTTTACTCTATTTATCTATTTATTTATCTACATTTACACCTTGTCTATTGACAAGTTTTAAACATCGTAACGTCCTTCCATGTCTATTTCAAACTATATACTAATTTACCTACTTTACTTTTTACACACTGACTATCCTTCTACTCTATTTATCTATTTATTTATCTTCATCTACACCTTGTCTATTGACAAGTTTTAAACATCGCAACGTCCTTCCATGTCTATTTTAAACTATATACTAATTTACCTATTTTACTTTTTACATACTGACTATCTATTTTACTCTATTTATTTATTCTATTCATTCTATCTAATCTACTTCTTCCATTTATTCTATTTATTTATCCTTGTACATAGAAGTTGACTCATACGAAAAATGAAAAAGCTAATTTTCTCGAAAAAAAAAAAAAAAAATAAAATAAAATGAATAAAAAATAAAATAAAAAATTTGCCGTGTCCCTCGTTGACGTACCTTACATTCGAGGCTGATTTCACCCCCTTAAAGTGTTTAATGGTGGATAAAAAAAGAATACGCGTCGCTTAGTCTTGAGTCTACTATGACATATTACAGACGAAATGAAATCGAGGAGATCGACCTGGGACACGTTCTTTGTAAGAAGGTATAAGAAATGCACATCGGGTAAATCATTAGATAATTAGTATACTTATATTATACTGCTCGTAAAGATAAGAAAAATAAATAAACGCTTGCCGCCCTGTGACCGCTGCGATATATATCAATTGCTAGCACTTCAGAGTTGTAAAAGAAATGAGGGTGTAACTATATTATACGCTTATAAGCTTGCCTCTCGAACTAATGTTAGTATGTGGCTCCCAGAAACTTGGAAAATCCCAATCCCGATCACGTATTATGTGACGGTAGGCTACTTCATTAAAGGGTTCAGTTCAATGGTTTCTGACTTTCTAAAAACCGAAGTGAATCCCTTCTTCAGCAATCCCTAATTCTAAAAATTCTACTATGTAAAGGCAAACGCGACGACTTGTTACTACAGTTGTATTTTCAGACGCACTTTCGCCCGCTCAAACTGGTAACACAGAACTCTGGATCTCTGCCTACAGTATTTTTGTGATGCATGCAATGTTCTTAACGCGGTGAATTAAAAGGCATACACGAGCCGCGGCGACCGTGCGGTGCAGCTTTTTACTTACAGATATAAAAAAAAACCATTAGATTCGGACGAAAATCACTTTTTCCTATTTCAACGAATCCGCATGTCGGCCCGTCCAACAAACTCCCACGATGACCTCAGAAACGACTGGTTGAAAAAATTTGAAACTTACAGGATTTTACAATAAAATGACGGATGCGAAAAATTGCTATTTCCCGTTTAATTTGAACTTCCTGTTCTACGGGAAATAAATCGGTCTCCCATGTTTTACTAACAAACACGTACTTTCTCGTGCTCATTACTTTTTACAGTTAAACGACTATGTTTTTCCCAGCTTATGTACTCATTTTTTTAAAATTGTAAATTTTTTGTGTTCAGAAATTTTTTTTCCCACTCCTTTCAAAACTCTTTTATTCGGCTACCAAGTCATATCAGTTATAAGTCGACGTGAAAATCGACCAGGGCACCCCTTTAAGAAACGTATGAAACAGTACGAGTAATAAGAGTCGAAATACCAGGCAGAATGCCTGATACCCTAGATGGATGTGGACTAAAGGTCAGAGATTGATTAACACTGATCGTAGTGCTGAATATATAAACGGGCGAGTGGATACCGTCAACATACAAGCCTATCGAGTGGTATACTAAATAACGCATGTATAGATATCAGTATAACTTATTTAGATACATAATTTTGGTTACATTCTGTGTGTGGAACGAAGTTAACAGATCGATGTAGATGGTATAATAGTATAGTGATGATCAGTAGTAAGTAGCGAATAAATTATTAGCTGAGAGAATAGCTGAACCTGATATGTATATTATCATTGTTTTTATTTTGTGGTTTGGTGAAGAGGGTTTATTGACAATTATTAGGCACACCTAATGGTCGCGCATACTCTATCCAGTTTCTGGTGCGATTTTATAAATGTGATTTCACACTTGTAATATATTGGAATGGTCTTTACAAATCTACAAACAGGTCGGCAATAAGAACATAATCGGATACTGTCGACATCGAATGACCAACAGTCGTGTTAACGAAATAAATTAAAATCCACCATTGTTGGCTTGTTATGCAACCACGAAATCCTCGCCATCATTGCGAAGTTGCGAGGGCAACCAACTTGTGGTTGAAAATAATTATTACTGCCTCGTCAAAAGACTTGCGCTGATTTACAATGTCTTATTGGGTTTACAGTGGAAGACGCGCAGCGGTAAAGTAGCCATAGTCAGCGGTGGAGGTGGAGGACACGAGCCATACGCAGCAGGTTTCAATCACATTGATTTTATTATACGCATGCATATCACTAGCAAAGTTCCGACACAGAACACGCTGCAGCATACTTGATTTCTGACGTATAATGTACAGTACAGCAACCTGCATGTATGCACATACATAATAACATATCACTCGAAACGTTTGAATGATCATACTGGCATATAATATATACACGAAGCTGGGTAATTAATGACGGGCAGATTATTTATTAATTACTATTGACTTGTGTAGTCGGGGAAGTATAACGCTACTTCGATACAAGAGCGCAAAGCTGGTGGCGCTTCCCGTCCGTCAGTGCAGCGGCTTCACTCCAATTGGGCTATGCCGCTACACAGCACGCGCGTTGACCGGGTACATATCAATTCTTCTTTCCGTTTTCCGTGGAGGGTCGTCTTGCATTGCCATATACAGGTTCCGGAAGTGGTTTTTCTTAAATGAGACTGAGAGATTAGGTATTCACGTTGCTGTCGGTACGGGAGTTGAATGTTCTCGCACGGGGTTTGCGAAATACTAATTACGGTGCTTATAGACGGTACGAAAAAGGGCACCATTTCCATTCTGGTGTTGTTGAAAGAAGAAATTTGAAACCTTAAATTTGTCCATTCGCATCGCTTCCTCGTATACATATTAGTATAGTACATGTACCTTAGTATATCTCGTCGAATTGGTGCGAGGAAAGATGAAGAAGAAAATTACCATTCTTTGCGATGAACTTTCCTCTAGTTTACTTGGAGACTTCCGTCTGTCTGTATATGGGTGTAAAATTATTATACAAGGAGCAATAGAATGTTGTATAAGTCTTTACGCGTAGTTCGGCTGTTTAGTTCATTAGACGTAGTCGGCAAGTTCAGCATTCAAGTCAAATTGAAATTATGAGGGTTACTTGTGATTGTGAATTTTCACTACTATACTTATTACTGTAGTAATTTTTTTATAGTAATATGACTATAGTAATATAATACTACGGTAATTTTTTCTACTCGAACTCTCTGTAACGGCATTAATCACACAAAATCGAGAATACGGTAGAAATCCGACAACTCTGTTATACCTATAACTACTTACAATTAGTTGAATATCCTTTATAATTACAGTGAAACATTTGTGTGTAATTTTTATCCCGTCAGGCTTCGTAGGATCCGGATTACTGACTGGTGCCATTACGGGGCCGGTATTTGCGTCTCCTCCGTCCAATCATATTTTGCACGCCTTACAATGTGTATCAACAAACAACACAGGTATTGTCACATATTCCTATAACCACTAACCTCCGCAGCACGAAATATTTGAAAAATATACCTGACAATGAGACACCTCAATCAAAACTTCGAATATTTCCATTTTCGCATTCTCGCGATTTCCAAACACCTCAAGGCAATACTTTTATGAGATCTGAAACATTTTTCAAAATATCTTGCTATAATAATAGATTTATATAAATATACACCGTATGTTTTCCAGCTGGAATATTAGTGATTGTCCCAAATTACACCGGGGACTGCTTGAATTTCGGGACAGCGATCGAGAAAGCAAGAAACAACGGCGTGTCGGTACGAATGCACTTCTATTATACACTGCTGATATACTTGATTTACTTTTCATACATGTACACGTTCATATAACATAACTGCAAACGACGTCCTACATATCTTTCCGTTATCACGTGATATATCTCGATGTGTTCGAATCTTGACTATCAAACTGGTTGACTATATTACATCGAATGATGCGCGAATGTATCCTTTAAACTTTCCATAAGTAGATAAAAGCTTTAATTTCTGATAAAGCTGCTCAATAATGTACAGGCCTACAATGGATTCAGATAAACATCTAGACAAAAGTTCTGGTTGACTTTTTGGATGACTACTAGACAAAATGATAACGAAATAATTGCCAATTGAAAAGTGTTTGGGTTCATGCAGGCTATAGACGCAGGTCTGATCAGTGAGTGTCCCTCGTAGAGGTTTGCGAAAATAATCTCCCCGGTACTCATAATAGCGTATCAAATGAAGACTATTGTTAGGAGCGAACCATGCATGTCTCTTAGTGCAATAATAGTCGAGGAAATAAAGCAATGGACTGTCGATTTTTTGAGCAGTAAGACGGTATTTAATGCGGTTTTTTTGCATTCGCTTCGTAAGAACGCCTACAAACTTTGTGAACTAAATTGATTAATTAATTTTTTGAAAATGCATTATGGCATTAATAATATGCATTTTGCAAGTGCACTTCCAAGAGACCCTAAATAAAAAATTTGCTACTCGGAGGTTTTTGGGGTCGCTGAACACGAATATCGCCACGGCAACCGTCTCCGAGGTACCTGGTGCCCAGGGTGGACAGTATCAACGTCTTCTCCTAGAGTTTTGGCGAAAATTGTGATCGAATTTGTCGAAACTCATTGCTTGGGGGTTTTTGGGGTCACTGAATACGAATATCGATACGGCAACCGTCTCCGAGGTACGTGGTGCCCAGGGTGAACGTTTCAACGTCTTTTTCTGGAATTATCTTGAGTATTATCATTTTTACCTCAATTCAAGAACATTGTTCTTAATTCAATCACAAATTCGATCACAATTTTCGCCAAAACTCTAGGAGAAGACGTTGATACTGTCCACCCTGGGCACCAGGTACCTCGGAGACGGTCGCCGTGGCGATATTCGTGTTCAGCGACCCCAAAAACCTCCGAGTAGCAAATTTTTTATTTAGTGTCTGTTTAGAGAGATGGCAAAAAGAGATGGATCATCGACGTGGGATCCGCGAATTCGTGATGAGAACAAGTGTGAATGAAACGAAAGTGATGTTGAGATGGAGAGAGATAATGAATGCCGATAAACTAGATTTTTGTTGGTTTTGATGAGGCGATACAAACCGTATCGCAAGAGAACGTTACAGAGAGTGGCGATTTTACAGAGCGAGAGAACACATAGATTATACACATACATGATTTCGAGATAGTAGACAATACATGAGATACAGCTGATGGGTTTTGAGTCGCGACACGGGCAAGCGGCGAGATTTGACGCAGAGACGGCAAGTAAACATTGCACGCGAGTGTGCGTAAATGTACGAGGACGATTTTGAGTGTCGCGAGACACACATTTAACTATTCGATACCTTGCCGAAACATACCGCCCGCTTCGCTATCGGTAACGATCGCGAAATTAGATTATGCCGCCCGCCGTGCGTTATTTATTCTTAGAGTCAATAATTGTCTTAAGAGGACACTGGAAGCACACGCAATTTCACGATAGGACGTTTTAACACAGAGGATTTCGTTTTAACGGTCACAACGCGAACGAGACCGTCGGTTCCCGGATGCACTTCGATCACTCGCGCGAGGGGCCACACAGATGGAGGTAGATTTTCGTTTTTTACGAGAACGATGGATCCGATTTTGATGTTCCCGTGATGAGTCTGCCATTTCGAGAGGTTTTGGAAGGACTGAAGATACTCCGTACTCCACCGTTTCCAAAAATGCTCCAGCATTTGACGCGAGTGTTGCCAATGCGATAGCCGTTGAGCTGGCTCCTCGATGAGTGTCGGCTCAGGAATTGTGTTCAATGCTGAGCCGACGAGAAAGTGTCCTGGAGTCAAGGCACTTGGATCCCGTGGATCGTCCGAGATAGCGCAAAGAGGTCGAGAATTGAGCGTGGCTTCTACTTGCGTGAGGAACGTCGCGAATTGCTCGAACGTTTGAGTAGCTTCTCCGATGACTCGTTTGAGGTGAAATTTGACTGATTTCACTCCGGCTTCCCATTTTCCACCGAAATGAGGCGCGGAAGGGGGATTGAACCGCCACTGGGTTCCGTGTGATGCGAGGATGTTTGCGATTTCTGAGAACTCCTTTGACGATGCAGCGAGAAGACGGCGAAGTTCTGAGTCTGCGCCGACGAGATTCGTTCCACAATCGCTTGCGATTGAGGCACAAATTCCTCGTCGAGATGTGAAGCGTTTGTACGCCGCGATGAATGCCTCCGTCGTGTAGTCCGAAACTAGCTCGAGATGCACAGCCGAGGTCGTGAAGCAGATGAAGATAACGATATATCCCTTGCATGATTTCGCTCCTCTTCCGCGAGAGGCTCGAATCGAGAATGGACCAGCGTAGTCAACGCCAGAGTGAAGAAACGGCCTTGATTGCGTGACTCGAGACTGAGGGAGTTGGCCCATCTGTTGGCTGCTGAGGGTGGCGCGATGACGCGCACAAGGAACGCAACGATGTATGAACATGCGGATCGGTACTCTTCCTCCCAGGATCCAGTACCGCTGTCGGATTGTAGCGAGAGTGAGTTGCGGACCTCCGTGGAGCGTCAACCGATGATGATGATCGATGATCAATGTGGAGAACGATGATTCGCGAGGCAAGATGAACGGGTGCTTTTCGTCATACGAAAGCAATGAGTGATTCAGTCGACCACCGACTCTGAGGAATCCGTTCGAATCGATGAACGGCGTGAGTCGCGATAGTGGATGACTTCGAGTGAGACTTGAGCTGGTCTCGATTTGGCGAATTTCTTCTGCAAAGTACGCCTGCTGGGTCACCTTGGTCCAAAACAGTTGGGCGTCGCTCAATTCGAGAGTAGAGATCGGTCCGACAGTGATAGACGTGTTTACGCGATTCGATGTCGTCTTTGCGAGGAACCGATTTGCTGCGCGCTTACACAATGATGTGACTTTGAGGAGAGTCGATAGTTTTGAGTAGCGATCGACGAGATCCCAGATTTGTAGCGGCTTAGCTGTTGCGATGTGCGTCGACAGCCCTTTTGTTTCCTCGAGATGAACGTTTTCTTCCGGTCGCGGAGATGAGGATGGCCAATTGACAGAAGGCTTCGAGAGCCAGGATGGTCCGAAGGTCCAAAGTTCTGATTTTTGGAGTTGCTCCGGAGATGCACCACGAGACGCAAGATCAGCGGGGTTTTCAAGACCCGAGATGTGATACCAACGAGCGCGCGCGAACTCTTGGATTTCCGTTACGCGATTACGAACGAATTCCTTCCACCGCGATGGGTGGCTTTTGATCCACGCGAGCGCGACTGTGGAATCCGTCCACAGATAAACCGGGGTGTTTTCGAAATTAAGAGTCTTTTCCACATGACACATCAACCGGACGAGAAGATTCGCAGCACAGAGTTCGAGACGAGGAATTGTCACCTTCTTTAGCGGCGCTACTTTAGTTTTCGCGCACACTAGTGAAACGCGCACTTCGTGAGTGTTGATATACGTTCGCGCGTAGATCACTGCGCCTAATGCACTTTGAGAGGCGTCCGCGAAACCGTGGATCTCTATCCCGAGAGATGCTGAACTTAACCCGATCCATCGTGGGATGGTGATAGCTGAGATGCCTTGAAGATCTTGTAGAAACTCGATCCATCGCGAGGACAATGAAGCTGAGAGCGGCTCGTCCCAGTCGAAACCGAGTGCCCACAATTCCTGCATAAAGATTTTGGCTCTGATCGTGATCGGCGAGAGCCATCCGAGAGGATCAAAGAGCTGCGCGGTTTGTGAAAGAACTTTTCGTTTCGTGAAATTGTCCTGAGTTTGATGAATTTGCGGAGAGAACGCGAACGCGTCGATGTCTGGTCTCCACGCAAGACCGAGAGCCCGAAAGAATGGACTTTGATCGAGATTCAGATGCATCGCGATCTCTTGATGGTTTCGAGAAATGTCAACGAGAGTTTCTTAGTGGCTTGAAGTCCACTTTTGAAGTTCAAAGCCGCCCGCCTTGAGCAATTGATTGAGTTCGTTGATTTTCTCGCGACCTTGATCAACGTTCTCTGCTCCTGAGAGGATGTCGTCGACGTACGTGTTCTCGAGAATGACGTGGCTCGCAAAGGGATACTGCTTACCTTCGTCCTGAACGAGTTGATGAAGAACACGGATCGCGAGATACGGAGCGCTTGCAAGACCATACGTTACCGTAGTCAGTTGATATTCTTCAATCGGTAGCTCTGGTTCTTCCCTCCAGAGGATTCGCTGAAAATCTTGGTCATCATTGTGGACCAAAATTTGTCGGTACATCTTGACGATGTCTGATGAGAACGCGACTGGATATTGTCGCCATCGTAAGCGAACGTCCGCGAGGTCGGTTTGCACTTTTGGACCGACGAGAAGATTGTCATTGAGAGAGAGTCCGAGGTTGGTTCTTTGAGACCCGTTGAACACGACACGCAACTTTGTTGTTGAACTGCCGTCGCGAACTACACCGTGATGGGGAAGATAAAACACGCGGGAATTGTCTTCAGGTGTATTGATAGCGCGACGCATGTGCCCGAGTTCACGATATTCACGAAGGAAGCTCGAGTAAGCCTCCTTGAGTTTCGCGTCGCTACCGAACCGTTTCTCCAAACGAAGGAGCATTTGATGCGCGGGATTCCGCGAGTTGCCGAGCTCTACCGAATTGTTCTTGAGCGGCAGCCGAACTGCGTAACGACCGGACATAGTTCGAGAAACCGTTTCACGAAAGTGTTGCTCACAACGCTCTTCTTCGGAAGTTAGTGCCAAAGGTTTCGACACTTCTTCCTGCTTCCAAAACTGCTGCACGAGATCGAGCAGTTCGTGATCGAGGGAGCATTGGAAGCCTTGGACTGCGCCATACGAGGGGCTTGCTGCTTCCGCTGAAACGCAGCCGGAGAGGACCCAACCGAACTGAGTTTCTTGCGCGATTGGTGTTCCTGGTGCTCCTCTTCGAACTCCTTGACCAATGATGTTGCTGTAGATGTCAGCTCCGAGAATTACGTCGATTTGACTGGGATGTGCAAAGCTTGGATCCGCGAGGTTGAGTCCTCGTAGATGAGGCCAGTCTTCGACGAGAAGTCGAAATGAGGGTAGATACGATGTGAGTCGTGGAAGCACGAGTGCCTCCACCTGACACGAGAACGAGGTGTGAGCACGAGATTGGAGTTGCAATGTCGCGATGCCGCGAGTCACTGCCGATTGATGAGCTCCGACGCCAATGATCGGTATCGTTGCTTGATGCCGACGTAGTCGCAATTGTTGCGCTAGCGACTCCGTGACGAATGAACTTTCGGATCCTTGATCGAGTAGAGCGCGAGCGATGATTCTTTCTCCAGTCTCCGGATTCGAGGCGATCAATTGCACTGTGGCGAGAAGAACTGGAGAGCGCTTGATCATTGTAGGCTGAGCTGAGTGGTTGCTCACCTGAGAGGCGCTATTCGAGATCGGTGCATTCTGCACTGCAGGTTGCGCTACTGCAGCCTGAACTTGAGATGTGCCGCTGTTAGCAATTGTCGAGATTGAGGAAGAGTTTCGATGCAGCAAGGAATGATGTCGACCGTTGCACACGCGACACGTTTTGTTGGATCGACAGTCCTTCTGCTGATGTGGACCGAGACAATTGAAGCAAAGCTTTTTCGCAGAAACCACTTCCCTTCTTTGATCCAGAGATTTGTCGCGAAAGGTCGAACAGAACGCGATGTAGTGGTTGCCTTTGCAACAAGCACACGACTGTTCCTTTGATTGCGCTGTATGTGACCTTGTCGTCTGAAGATTTGACTTTCCTTGCGATGAGTGTGGTTTCGACGTCGCGATATGATTATGAGCATGAGCTTGCTCCACGGCTTCGAGGGTGTGGATGCGACCGATGAGAAACGCCTTGAGCTCCGCAAACGTGGGGGGCTCGAGTTTCTCGCTAACACTTTTCTCCCATTCTTCGAGAGATGCTGGGTCGAGCTTGCGAATCGTCATGTGCACGATGATGTGATCCCCTAATTTCTCGGGACTATCGAGAAGTTCGAGCGCGCCAAGAGCTTCGCAAGTGTTGCTGTGCAAGCTCTTCAGTTCTGATGACGACTTTTTCGTGACACGAGGAATCGCGAAAAGTGTCGCGAGATGAGAATCCGTCAAAAGTCTCTTGTTTTCGTACCGTGAGACGAGAGTTTCCCAGGCTCGAGGGAAGTTTTCTGCGGTGAGAGAAATGTTTTTGATAAGTTGTAACGGTTCATCGGTCACACTGGTTTTGAGGTAGTGCAGCTTTTCCACTTCCGAAAGTTGCGAATTTTCGCGAACCATCGACGAGAAGAGGTCGTGAAACGGCTTCCATTCTGAGTAGCTGCCCGCGAAAGTGGGCAGTTCGATACGCGGTAACCGTTTTGATGATCCTCCTGCTGGTGCGTCTTGAGGAGCTGCAGCGGCTTGCACGGTTGCTGCAGGCGCAGGTTTTAGCGATTCGAGAAGATCAAGCATCACTCCTTCGCCACTCAAGAAGTGCTCTTCACACAGCCCGTAATAATCTTTCGCGAAGTACGAAAGCTTTTTTATCGCTTCGAGTTGATCACCTTTTGCTGCGAACTTGATCTCGCTGATCTTTTCGTGATTCTCTTGGAACTTATTCCAACTTGAATTTAAAGCATTAAGCCGCGACTTCACCTGCCCGTAAGTGATTTTTGCCTCGCCGAGCTTGCGCAGGTTGTCGACGGCACGAGAGATGCGCCAAATGTAGTCGTTTTGACGTTCGATATGTTCTTCGATCGACATGTTGATGTACGAGAGGATTTAAACTCACGCGACGAACTGAGTTCTCACGAACGAGACACAAACACACTGATAGTAGCGCGACGCGATTCACACTTCGAGAGATCGGTGTTGTTGACGCTCAGATCTTAGTCACGGTCACTACAGAGGATACCGCACGTTTGAATTTAACGGACGCGACTGATTTTTGTTGATGGTTTTCACCGATAACGAGATTGTTCACTTTGATAACGTGAACTTTCGCAACTTGATGCACACGCGATAGTTCCGTTTCACTCACTAGCTAATTCGTTTTCCCGTAAGTCGCAACGATTCGAAAGATTCGACTCGATTTGCGAATGATCCGATTCGATTCGCGACTGATCCGGCTCGAAGGACCACAAAAAATGTTTAGAGAGATGGCAAAAAGAGATGGATCATCGACGTGGGATCCGCGAATTCGTGATGAGAACAAGTGTGAATGAAACGAAAGTGATGTTGAGATGGAGAGAGATAATGAATGCCGATAAACTAGATTTTTGTTGGTTTTGATGAGGCGATACAAACCGTATCGCAAGAGAACGTTACAGAGAGTGGCGATTTTACAGAGCGAGAGAACACATAGATTATACACATACATGATTTCGAGATAGTAGACAATACATGAGATACAGCTGATGGGTTTTGAGTCGCGACACGGGCAAGCGGCGAGATTTGACGCAGAGACGGCAAGTAAACATTGCACGCGAGTGTGCGTAAATGTACGAGGACGATTTTGAGTGTCGCGAGACACACATTTAACTATTCGATACCTTGCCGAAACAGTGTCTCTTGGAAGTGTACTTGCAAAATGCATATTATTAATGCCATAATGCATTTTCAAAAAATTAATTAATCAATTTAGTTCACAAAGTTTGTAGGCGCTCTTACGAATCGAATGCAAAAAACCGCATTAAAATCCGTCTTACTGCTCAAAAAATCGACAGTTGGGCCGTTTTTAGTGCTTTATTTCCTCGACTATAATGTACACGCGTATAAGTGATTTTTGCGGGATAAATCCATGAAAATTACAAGGTATCTGTATTAACCCTCCGTGTAAATACTGGGTCTTACAGGGAACAGTCGTTTTCTGCATACAAATTTTTATGAACAATACTTCAAAACCTTTCAGTTTGACAACTTTTATATAACGTAGTTAACACTTGTAGAGGAAACCCTGATTTTTTCAGATTTCCCGAAAAAGTTTATAATAGACAAAAGGTGTGAAAAACAAGCGTTCACACGGAGATTTAATTCTATGATCGAAAAATTATTCCTTCGGTGAAAATTTTTGCCGTGCAATAACGTTCCATAAATAGTAGGTTTACATTGTCGAAGGAAACATCGTTCCTTCGAATACCTATTCATCCGGCGGATTCATACTTGAGCCCAGAACCAATGCGGAAGCTATGAACCATTTGTAATTTCATTACGTAAAGGTGACAGAGTTGACCGTCGGAGAGGATTGCAGTATACCTATGAGCGAACTGGGGAGGACTGGACGTAGAGGTCTTGTGGGAATGTTGTTTGTCGGTAAGGTAGCTGGTGCTCTGGCTGAACGTGGGTTAAATCTCAGCTCGGTGGCCCAATACGCCGAAATAGTTACCAACAACGTGGCCACCTATGCGGTCGGGTTAACTGCCTGCGCCCTACCAGGTATAACTGATAACTTTCGCTTATGTGCATGCATTAATCTTCGCATAAGAGACGTTATTATATCAAAGTAGTTACATGGTTCCACTTGCTTTTTTTTTCATTCGTATAACCAGAATAGTAATATTGTAATGTCACATCAACCTTATATAAGGTACAACCTCCTCATAGGCATGTCTCAGCATCCCCTTGTAATGCGTATACGAGGTGTGGCTATTGAATAACCGGACTGAAATCATAACACTTTTTATTCGTCACCAATTACAGCAGAAGTTTTTTTGCCTCAATGTACAGCCCTTGGCGATCGCTACACCGCTCCATACGACGTTTCCATTGTTGAAAGTAGTGCTGGAAGTCCTCTTCTGTTAACTGGTCGAGAACCTCCGTCGCTTTTGCTTTAACCGCTTCCACACTTCCAAATCTTTTATCCTTCAGCGCCGACTTGACTTGACTTGGGAAATAGAAAAAAGTCACAAGGGGCAAGGTCGGGCGTGTACGGTAGATGTTCCAACACAGTGATGCTGTATTTTGCGAGAAACGCTTTCACAGACAAGGCAGAATGGGCTGGTGTATTGCCTTGGTGAAGGATCCAGGACTTGGTTTTCCACAAATCGGGTCTTCGTCTTCTGATACGCTCACGTAGGGCCGTCAGAACCTCGATGTAGAAGCGTACTCGCCCGACCTTGCCCCCTGTGACTTTTGTCTATTTCCCAAGTCAAGTCAAGTTGGCGCTGAAGGAGACAAGATTTGGAAGTGTGGAAGTGGTTAAAGCAAAAGCGACGGAGGTTCTCGTCCAGCTAACAGAAGAGGACTTCCAGCACTACTTTCACCAATGGAAACGTCGTATGGAGCGGCGTAGGGATAGCCAAGGGCTGTACATTGAAGGCGAAAAAATTTCTGCTGTAATTGGTGACGAATAAAAAGTGTTATGACTTCAGTCCGGTTATTTAATAACCACACCTCGTATACATCGGTATGCATATACTATTATGCTACTTCATCGTCAATAAATATTTATATACATTTGAGATTCGTCGCAGAGACACATTTTAGACTTGTGTGTGAAGCTTGTTGGTATGTACACACATATGCTGTAAGTGGCTATTAATGTGAAATTAAAATTCACTTTAGCCATTTTTACTTTTGAACGGCTGCGCGTTCATTTTGGCGATATGAGCTACGCATATCATATTTTTAGCGAGAAAAATTTGCTTGAGGAGAGTACAATTTCGAAATTTTTAGGTGAGTTGAAAAATTAACGACGGAGCCAGGAATCGAACCTGGTATCTAGAGATGCTTTGCCGGAGACTTACTCCACTAGACCACCTAGCCGCCCTGACTACACTGTCATTAATTTCTCTCATCACCTGTATTTCGAAATTGTTTTTGTTTTCGTGTGCCATTGAATTTGTTTACATTTGAGATTCGTCGCAGAGACACATTTTAGACTTGTGTGTGAAGCTTGTTGGTATGTACACACATATGCTGTAAGTGGCTATTAATGTGAAATTAAAATTCACTTTAGCCATTTTTACTTTTGAACGGCTGCGCGTTCATTTTGGCGATATGAGCTACGCATATCATATTTTTAGCGAGAAAAATTTGCTTGAGGAGAGTACAATTTCGAAATTTTTAGGTGAGTTGAAAAATTAACGACGGAGCCAGGAATCGAACCTGGTATCTAGAGATGCTTTGCCGGAGACTTACTCCACTAGACCACCTAGCCGCCCTGACTACACTGTCATTAATTTCTCTCATCACCTGTATTTCGAAATTGTTTTTGTTTTCGTGTGCCATTGAATTTGTTTACATTTGAGATTCGTCGCAGAGACACATTTTAGACTTGTGTGTGAAGCTTGTTGGTATGTACACACATATGCTGTAAGTGGCTATTAATGTGAAATTAAAATTCACTTTAGCCATTTTTACTTTTGAACGGCTGCGCGTTCATTTTGGCGATATGAGCTACGCATATCATATTTTTAGCGAGAAAAATTTGCTTGAGGAGAGTACAATTTCGAAATTTTTAGGTGAGTTGAAAAATTAACGACGGAGCCAGGAATCGAACCTGGTATCTAGAGATGCTTTGCCGGAGACTTACTCCACTAGACCACCTAGCCGCCCTGACTACACTGTCATTAATTTCTCTCATCACCTGTATTTCGAAATTGTTTTTGTTTTCGTGTGCCATTGAATTTGTTTACATTTGAGATTCGTCGCAGAGACACATTTTAGACTTGTGTGTGAAGCTTGTTGGTATGTACACACATATGCTGTAAGTGGCTATTAATGTGAAATTAAAATTCACTTTAGCCATTTTTACTTTTGAACGGCTGCGCGTTCATTTTGGCGATATGAGCTACGCATATCATATTTTTAGCGAGAAAAATTTGCTTGAGGAGAGTACAATTTCGAAATTTTTAGGTGAGTTGAAAAATTAACGACGGAGCCAGGAATCGAACCTGGTATCTAGAGATGCTTTGCCGGAGACTTACTCCACTAGACCACCTAGCCGCCCTGACTACACTGTCATTAATTTCTCTCATCACCTGTATTTCGAAATTGTTTTTGTTTTCGTGTGCCATTGAATTTGTTTACATTTGAGATTCGTCGCAGAGACACATTTTAGACTTGTGTGTGAAGCTTGTTGGTATGTACACACATATGCTGTACATATAAAAAAAAAAAAAAAAAATTTCGAAATTGTACTCTCCTCAAGCAAATTTTTCTCGCTAAAAATATGATATGCGTAGCTCATATCGCCAAAATGAACGCGCAGCCGTTCAAAAGTAAAAATGGCTAAAGTGAATTTTAATTTCACATTAATAGCCACTTACAGCATATGTGTGTACATACCAACAAGCTTCACACACAAGTCTAAAATGTGTCTCTGCGACGAATCTCAAATGTAAACAAATTCAATGGCACACGAAAACAAAAACAATTTCGAAATACAGGTGATGAGAGAAATTAATGACAGTGTAGTCAGGGCGGCTAGGTGGTCTAGTGGAGTAAGTCTCCGGCAAAGCATCTCTAGATACCAGGTTCGATTCCTGGCTCCGTCGTTAATTTTTCAACTCACCTAAAAATTTCGAAATTGTACTCTCCTCATAAATATTTATAGTTCACAAAAGACCCACCGCACATAAGGCGTTGGTAATTAAGTCTATGCTGCTATATTATTGTATACACGCACATACATTGTATGCATATATGTACAATAGGTATCCATATGCATATGATGAACTAATAAAAACGCCGTGTTGCTGTATGATGCTAGATCCAACATCATGAACTTTCCTGACAAACAGGGCAAGGGCGAATGTTCCACGTTCTCGACGATGAGATGGAAATCGGTCTGGGGGTACATGGTGAAGCGGGATATAAGCGAATGAAACTGACGAGCGCATCACAAGTTGTTTCACTGATGCTGCAGCATATTTTGAAAACCTTGTCACTGATCAATGGCGAATCTGTCGCTGTAATTGTCAATAATTTTGGGGCTACAAGCCAACTGGAACAAGGAATCGTAGTTCATGAGGTCGTCATGCAGCTTGGTGAGGGAGAACCGATGCGCATATATTATACCTTTAATTTGCATGCACGATTAAGTGATTTCCAATGTCAGAATCGGATACCGACTTGTCGAAGTTAGGGGCTGTCAGGCCCGCTTTATCCCGTGCGTCTTATTTCAGGGTTGGCGATCGCAGCTACCGGCAGGCAGCGGTGGGGCGCTTATTCAGCTGAAAATTCGTTCTCAGAAAACCTCTCAGTATGACTGTATGCCTGCCTGTAGTCAGCTACCAATTCTTCGGAATAACGCACGGCGTGTATCGTATATGTTCATTAAAAACAATAAATGGTCGACGTATTAAAATTACTATCCTATGCATGTAGGTTGTAGGGGTATACAGCCACTACGGGTGTACGCTGGTCCATTGATGACATCTCTTGACGGTGCTGGTGTACAAATATCAATTTTAAGACTCGGCGATCATCACGGAACAAGTCTGGTGAGTTGTCTGGATCAGGCAACCGACGCGCCTTGTTGGCCAGGCAGCGTGTACAGCGTGTCGTTGCTGTCTAGGGGGGTGCAGGGTACGTTCAAGCCTGCCAGTACCGGAGACGCAAACAAGAAAATCGCCAAAGTTGGTCCAACTTTGAATGAGGAGGGAGAAAATTTACTGCGCAAATGTCTGAAAAGGGCTTGCATGGCGATAACGGCGAAAGAAAATTACATCAATGAATTGGATACCGGATGTGGCGACGGGGATTGCGGTACGACCATGCGACGTCTCGCCGAAGGTATGGGCACGCGATTTATCAATTGATATATGTAGCATTCCATGTCAAATCAGCAGTCCACGTACCTCACCCGCTTCGGATTCAATAGTTTTCTAGTACGATGTTCCTACCGATTCAGAACTATCACGGAATTTTCTTCACATTTTATTGCCCACGCGTGAAATTTGAAAAAAATCGAAAAATTAATTCCGAAAACGCCATCTTCAAGAATCTGAAAAAATTCACACGGGCTCTATGATTTAAAATGTGATTTTTAAGCACTACACGGTAATGGGATTTCAATGTCTACAAATTTATTCATAAGTTTTTAGTTTTTCCATGCTCGGAATTGTATTTTTTTTTTTTTCCAATCTCCGATCTATACGGAGATCACGGAATCATGAAAATAATGTGATTCTGCAATCTATTTAGAGCGAAGCAAAAAAAAAACCTGACATGGAAAAACTAGAAACTTGCAAGAAAAAAAAAATAAAAAAATTAATACTGAGATGCCGTTGTCGTGAGGTGCTTCAAAATCACATTTCAAATCATAGAATCCGTGTAAATTTTTTCACATTTTAAAACATAGCGTTTCACAAATTGGTCATGTGACTTAGCATAAATTTCACCAGTGGCTAAAGAAAATATGAAAATATTCCTGAGGCCCTTTTGGGTGGATAAAAACATCATACTAAAAAGTAATGCAAACTGAAGGAAGTGAGGTACGTTCAACGTGAAACGCCCCATATATAACTGCTACGTTTTCACGATCGGCGAATGGGCGTTGTTCCTCTAAAACAAATCTGGATATGTAGTGCTTCGTGCGCGTTTTTGGATTCAAGGAATTTCGTTGTCACTGGAAAACCTGCCCCTCTCGCACCCTTCATCGGTACTGACGGCATTGTCGGCCATCGCTGAAGAAACGATGGGGGGAACTTCAGGTGCAATTTATTCGCTGATGTTCACTACGGCGGCGGCTGAGTTGAAATTACCACAATGTGGTCAAGTTTGTCCACTAACGTGGAGTCAAGCATGGAGAGGTGGTATCGATGGAATTCTGAGATACAGTAAGGCGAGACTGGGAGATCGTACAATGGTAGGTGGTGAAGATCTAAGAAAATATTTATAGATATCATTCAAATCTTGTGCCTGTCTAATACGATCTGTCAATGCAAAAATTCTCGATCTATAACTTACATCTATAAATTATCTATCTAGTTTGATAATACGCACTTAGGATCTAATGAGATCTACTTAGATGCATGAATTGTACGCGGTTCGATCAGGCTAGATAGATAAAAAACTTTGATCTAATTAGATGTATTCATTTTTCGCCAAGGACGCAACCTCCGTCAAGCATAAGCAATCCATGCATGCAAATGTACTAGATTTAATGCCACACCGACACTAGCGGCTCCCAATTATTTGTCAACGATCTGTAATGGTAAAGGACAAGCTACAAACTAATGGGTCTCTGGTTCGAATTGAAACGTCTCGTACTGACTCCGCAGTTGAATTGAAACAACTGCCGTAGTTGACCAATCGTATGGATAGTAGGAGAGCTATTCATATACATGCTGTACTGTGCGCAAGTCCTTCAAGAGTTGATACAGTAGTCACAACCGATGCGTTGTGATGGTTGCCCAAAATGCACGTTTTTCTCCTTCGTTGTTCAGCAGCGTCATTGACACAGTTGCAATAACGGAGTCCAAATATTATTAGTATAAATATTTTAATGCGACTCACACATAGCTATGATACTTGCCACGATAGAAAATAACATGATCACGGGTATTCGGTTTACAGTTGGACGCTTTAGATCCAGCTTGCAGAGAATTTGAGAGTAATGATTTCTCCGGCGGGTTACGTAGGAAGGCTTTGGAAAAGATTGCCAAAGCTGCCCAAGATGGATGTGAGGGTACAAAACATATGGAAGCCAGGTGGGTGTTATGTAAGATATTCAATATTGATAGCGCAGGCTCAAGATGTAAATATATTCACATATACTGTATGGCAAACTTATTGGGGACCGTTCTTAAAGGACGTCCCCGTTTACGTAGGACGTGGGGCTCATAAAATGTGACAATGCGTGACCAGGGGAGGGGATATGGCTGAATGTAACGTCCGTTACAGAAATCTCGTTTATAATATTTGTTGAAAAATCTGTGCTTTCTTCGCATTGAAAATTAACATTTTCTTGCAACATTTTTTCACAAATTGTTTTCATATTTATTTCCGAACGTCGTGTTTGTTAATCTGCACATCATTTCAACACTCTCTTACGTGGTTAATTAATGACACATTAAAACTTGGTCCAATCAAGATTCACGCACAACATTATTTAATTACGAAACTAAATGCAGCCATATGAAACTTAATCGTTTGTGCAGAATTTTACTTGTAGTATACTTCGATTCGGACGCAAAAGGGGATGGGGTCCTTGATTGCGATCGTCGAACGATCCGTAGGGGGAGGGGTTCAAAAATCGATACCAATTGTGACAGGGATGAGGAGGGCCCAAGGCCGTAGACATTCGCGATTTTCCTTTACGGACGCGGACGACCCGACACCGACACGGGGACTCAAATGTGAAGTTCAGTGTACGGCAGTTATAAAGTATATGTTCAATCGCAATAACATATTTTCCAGGGCAGGTCGTGCTAGTTACGTGAAGCAGACTACCTTCTTGCAAAAAGTCGACGCTGGAGCATTTGCCGTTGCCACATGGATTACTGCAATTGTCTCGACAATGCTCGAATCGTACGATTAAGACTTTTTATAACACCTGCTCTGGAAGTTGACTTTTCGAGCGCTGTATGTCATCTCCGAAATACACAATAATCGCATACTTGACCATACCATGTGTTTCATAAACGCACATGTTCGGTTAAGTATCAGATAACTGCACAGATTCCACCTAAACTATACTACTATAGAAATGTAACCACACGAGTACAGTCTGTATTAAACTCACTCTATCTTTGTCACTTTACCAGAAACTACTCAAACACCATCCGATGCCGCTACAGTAATTTAAGTTTTAAAATTATTATATTCCTCTCAAATTTGACTTCCAGATCAGTTTTTGTAAAAAATATTGTATTCTACGTGTGGGATGAGTAGCAAATATGACAGTCGTGATTACAACACTCGCTGTAAGGTTTATGAGACATTCGTATGAGAAGACTCGTGCGGTTGTCGCAATACGCCATGCGTATAATATACGGAGTAGTTAACAAATAGCAAATAATTGGTAAGAAATATTGAGGGCAGTAATAAATAGCAAGTAGCACTACCTTATTATTATTGATATGCAACAGTACTGTAATCACAGGACAGGTGCAGACGGGCCGGCGCAGAACCCTTGCGTCAGCAAACTCTGCGCCGGCAGTAGGCCGCGTGTGGTACGTACGCGGAGCAGTACGGACAGGCGGTTGACTAACATTAAATGATGATTGCTATAACAAATAGTAAATAATGCCAACAAAATTAGGTGTAGGAGACTAATAACAATCATCATACTGTTAGAGAAAAAATGATGGCAGGGACGACGGTTGGTAACGGCGAGGTGCCAGAGTCGGGCGCGCGGCATTCGCGGCTCGATCACGTGGCTTACCAACCACGTGATCTGGTCGTGGGGCTGGCGGAAGCACCCCACCTCGAGCAGTTCGCCGCGTACCGTCCGAGAGAGAACGTGCGAGTGAGAAGTGAACGTGCGAGCAAGGAGGCGAGTACGACCGACGATCGAGTGGAGGGATCGCGACCCCTCCATCTCAACGGTGCCTGTGTGGCCGGAATTCTCTGTGTGAGAGCCGTGGGTACGTGTGTGTTTTCTGTGTGAACGATGAGTGCAGTTGCGCAATTACAGTAAGCGGGAGGAAGACCGCATGCCGACGACGCCATTTTGTAAGACACAACGGGACGAGATAAAGCGGAGCGCTCAGTCTCTCTTTCTGGCCAATTGTACGGCGAAGCCGAATAACTTCCCCTATCAATTGTAATACCATGGTTAACGTTATTTGTTTTTTTTCAAATCCGTTAAAGAGAACGAATTCTTGAAGTACAAATCCCCTCCCCAGATCCGACCGCCTATGCGTCGATTCGGAAGTAAGTGTTGATCTCTTCAAAAATACTATAATTGCTTCAATAAGTAACAAGTAATTGTAATAAAACGAGGTGCAGGAATAAATAGTAAGTAACACTATTGAAGATATAAATTTAAAAGTAAGTAACACTACCGTAATGGTAGGACAAGTGTGGGCGGGCCGGTGTGTAACCCTTGCGTCAGCAAATTCCCCGCCGGCAGTAGGGCGCAAGCTGGATGTAAGCGGAGTGGTACGGGAAAGCGGTTGACTGCTTTAATGAGTAGCAAATAATTGTAGAAAAAAAAGTAGGTGTAAAAAAAACTAAAAATAAATAGCAAGTTACGCTACGTTGAATAAGACATAGACATGGATACTAAAGGTAAGAGCGATGGGAGCGGAGGGGTGGCCCTGACGAGCTGGCAAGGAGCATGCGATAGCAAGTTCCGCGACGGCAGGGGGACAGGCCTCGTAATGGTGAGAGAGGCTATGAACTATCCGATGACATCCACGAGAACAACCTGGATGTCTTTTGAAGATTTCCCGTTCGCCGCTGGAAAAAATGAGGTCAGTTCAGGTTAGGTTAAGTTGAGTTGGCTTCGGTTGAGTTGAGTCGGGTCGGGTCAGACTAGGTCAGGCTTAGGTTAGGTTAGGTTGGGTCAGGCTTGGGTTAGGTTAGGTTAGGTTGGGTCAGGCTTAGGTTAGGTTCCCCTACGTCGGTTGTCACCTTGTCGTGGTGTGGGGGCTTGGCGGTCGCAATGAATCTAGTGGACCCAATGACCAGGGCCTCAAAGTCCCTGGGCAAAGGCGAGACCAGATGAGCGACTACCACCAAGCACAACCGGCCCAGCCACCCGAGGTTGGGTGAGGGAATGGCGATGAATGAATGGGAAGCGAATGAATGGGATGTGGTCGAGACCTCTGAGGATATTCCTCCGAGATTAGCCAAGGCCGGACTAGTAATCCGCCAACCAGGGCTGCAAAAAATGTCTGTACCTTTCCTGTGGGTTTCTAGGAATCCGCAGGTTTGAAGTGGGAAAACCGCTATTTGCAGCTGGCTGGAGCCAATCGGAGGGTTGAATCTTGGGTTCCGGGCGCATGCGTGGAGGATTACCTGGTCAGTATTTCCTCATACCCGAAGCTGGTAGGGTATTTCCGGCAAGGTCTTACCCGAATGGGGGCCTACCCTGGCTCGGATTGACAGGGGAATCCCCCGGACGGCAGACCCTAAAGAGGTAAGGGGGGAGGGGGGGATCGCATGGATAGGGCTGACCACTCGACAAGCTGAAAGCAGCTTCCGTGCGAGTACGGGGTTAGGGTTCTTTCCGGCGGGGATAGATGCTGCACCGCGGTGCAGCTGCCATGATGGCCGAACCGTCGTAAGACACAATCTACACTAATATGGATAACTTGAACGAAACAAACACAAGGAAAACCAACGAAGAGATGGAGTTCGAGGTGTTCGAGGTTGACCATTTCGCGAGAAGGACCAGCCTCCGTAGGTCACCACCACCGCCCAGGCGGGTCACCACCTCGGAGCTGCAGATGAGGGAGCCGGCGCCTGTCCAGACGCCACTCATCCTCATCGATGCAGAGGCGTCGAGGGAGGGTGCGCAAAAGGGCGCGGCCGCGGCGAGGGGAGCGACTGCAAAAGCCAGGGGCGCGGGAGCAAGGACGATGAGCTGCCCCGGGGAGGTAAGCCTGGCCACCCACAGCGGACAGGAGGTAAGCGACAGGGAATCGCTGAAGGACCTGATTACCCTGATTGAGGGAATGAAGGCCTTTACGGTGGCCCACAAGAACACCCACGTCGCGCTTAAAGAGGACGTGGCCAAGGCGGCCATAATCATCAGGCGAGTCGAGCGTGCCTGGATCAAGATGGAGGAGGAGGTGGCCGGAACCAGAGTGCCGCGGGAGACCGGGGACAAGGCCACACAGACGGGGGTGCGGAAGCTGCAGCAAGAACAGCAGCAGAAGGAAGCACCAACCAGCAAGAGGAAGGAGATCTCTCCCTCAACCGGAGCCGCGGAAAAGAGGCCGCGCCCGGAAGAACGGGTAGAGAAACCCCTTCAGGAGGGCTGGAGCGACTAGTAGGTCTGGGTATAAAACACGGTCGACTTATATGCGACAGGTGTATAAAATACAGTGCAGGTGTACACGAGCCGGCGCGGAACTCTTGCGTCAGCAAATTCCGCGCCGGCAGTAGGCCGCGTACCGTGTGTACGCTAAGTAGTACGGGCAGACGCAACAGTGCAGGCAAGCCGGCGCGAAACCCTTGCGTCAGCAAATTCCGCGCCGGCAGTAGGTCGCGCACTGTGTGTACGTACTGTACGTACTGTAGAACGGGCAGAGCAATAATAAATAACAATTGCTCAACTGCTCTGTAGGATAACTAACACGCTAGGCATATGATATAGGGAATAACTAACATGTAGCAAATAATTGTTATGAAACTAACCATTAACATGTAGGACTACATTAATACTAATTGCGGGACAAGTACAGGCGGGCCGGTGCGGAAAACTTGCGTCAGCAAATTCCGTGCCGTCAGTAGGTCACGCGCTGCAAGAGTAGCAAGCGGGTGACTGCTTACATAAGTAGTAAGTAAGTAATTACCGTAAAGTAGGGATAGTAATTGATTATAAATAGCGAGTAGGTACGAGGAATGGAAGGGAGGCGTAGCCTTGACAGGCCGGCAAGGAGCATGCTCCGCGCCGGCTGGCGAGCTGGCCACGGAGAGAATAAGAGGCCAAGAAAACAGGCCGGCCACAGGGACGAGGTGAAGTAATGCGAAAGCGGTTCCGCCTCGTCCTGGGTGATGAGCGGCGGAGGGGTTTTAGCCGGTGAAAATCCGGCACTATCCGATGACATCCAAGAACAACCGGATGTCTTTTGAAGATTTCCCCTTCGCCGCTGAACAAAAAAAAAAAGGTTAGGCTGGGCTGGGCTGGGCTGGGCTGGGCTGGGCTGGGGAATTGGGGATTGGGGATTGGGGATTGGGGATTGGGGATTGGGGATTGGGGATCTCGGGGATCTCTCGGGGATCTCGGGGATCTCGGGGATCTCGGGGATCTCTCGGGGATCTCGGGGATCTCGGGGATCTCTCGGGAATCTCGGGGAACGCTCGGGGATCTCGGGGATCTCGGGGATCTCGGGGATCTCTCGGGGATCTCGGGGATCTCTCGGGGATCTCGGGGATCTCGGGGATCTCGGGGATCTCTCGGGGATCTCGGGGATCTCTCGGGGATCTCTCGGGGATCTCGGGGATCTCGGGGATCTCTCGGGGATCTCGGGGATCTCTCGGGGATCTCGGGGATCTCGGGGATCTCGGGGATCTCGGGGATCTCGGGGATCTCGGGGATCTCTAGGGGATCTCGGGGATCTCTCGGGGATCACGGGGATCTCGGGGATCTCTCGGGGATCTCGGGGATCTCGGGGATCTCGGGGATCTCGGGGATCTCGGGGATCTCGGGGATCTCTCGGGGATCTCGGGGATCTCTCGGGGATCTCTCGGGGATCTCGGGGATCTCGGGGATCTCTCGGGGATCTCGGGGATCTCGGGGATCTCGGGGATCTCGAGGATCTCGGGGATCTCAGGGATCTCTCGGGGATCTCGGGGATCTCGGGGATCTCGGGGATCTCGGGGATCTCGGGGATCTCTCGGGGATCTCGGGGATCTCGGGGATCTCGGGGATCTCGGGGATCTCTCGGGGATCTCGGGGATCTCGGGGATCTCTCGGGGATCACGGGGATCACGGGATCTCGGGGATCTCGGGGATCTCTCGGGGATCTCGGGGATCTCGGGGATCTCAAGGATCTCGGGGATCTCGGGGATCTCGGGGATCTCGGGGATCTCGGGGATCTCGGGGATCTCTCGAGAATCTCGGGGATCTCGAGGGGATCTCTCGGGGATCTCGGGGATCTCGGGGATCTCTCGGGGATCTCGGGGATCTCTCGGGGATCTCTCGGGGATCTCGGGGATCTCGGGGATCTCTCGGGGATCTCGGGGATCTCGGGGATCTCGGGGATCTCGAGGATCTCGGGGATCTCGGGGATCTCTCGGGGATCTCGGGGATCTCGGGGATCTCTCGGGGATCTCGGGGATCTCGGGGATCTCGGGGATCTCGAGGATCTCGGGGATCTCGGGGAACTCTCGGGGATCTCGGGGATCTCGGGGATCTCGGGGATCTCGGTGATCTCGGGGATCTCTCGGGGATCTCGGGGATCTCGGGGATCTCGGGGATCTCGGGGATCTCTCGGGGATCTCGGGGATCTCGGGGATCTCTCGGGGATCACGGGGATCTCGGGGATCTCGGGGATCTCGGGGATCTCGGGGATCTCTCGGGGATCTCGGGGATCTCTCGGGGATCACGGGATCTCGGGGATCTCGGGGATCTCTCGGGGATCTCGGGGATCTCGGGGATCTCGGGGATCTCGGGGATCTCGGGGATCTCTCGGGGATCACGGGATCTCGGGGATCTCGGGGATCTCTCGGGGATCTCGGGGATCTCGGGGATCTCGGGGATCTCGGGGATCTCGGGGATCTCTCGGGGATCTCGGGGATCTCGGGGATCTCGGGGATCTCGGGGATCTCTCGGGGATCTCGGGGATCCCGAGGATCTCGGGGATCTCGGGGATCTCGGGGATCTCGGGGATCTCGGGGATCTCGGGGATCTCTCGGGGATCTCGGGGATCTCGGGGATCTCGGGGATCTCGGGGATCTCTCGGGGATCTCAGGGATCTCGGGGATCTCGGGGATCTCGGGGATCTCGGGGATCTCTCGGGGATCTCGGGGATCTCGGGGATCTCTCGGGGATCTCGGGAATCTCGGGGACCTCTCGGGGATCTCGGGGATCTCGGGGATCTCGGGGATCTCGGGGATCTCGGGGATCTCTCGGGGATCTCAGGGATCTCGGGGATCTCGGGGATCTCTCGGGAATCTCGGGGATCTCGGGGATCTCGGGGATCTCGGTGATCTCTCGGGGATCTCGGGGATCTCGCGGGGATCTCAGGGATCTCGGGGATCTCGGGGATCTCTCGGGGATCTCGGGGATCCCGAGGATCTCGGGGATCTCGGGGATCTCGGGGATCTCGGAGATCTCGGGGATCTCGGGGATCTCTCGGGGATCTCGGGGATCTCGGGGATCTCGGGGATCTCGGGGATCTCTCGGGGATCTCAGGGATCTCGGGGATCTCGGGGATCTCGGGGATCTCGGGGATCTCTCGGGGATCTCGGGGATCTCGGGGATCTCTCGGGGATCTCGGGAATCTCGGGGACCTCTCGGGGATCTCGGGGATCTCGGGGATCTCGGGGATCTCGGGGATCTCGGGGATCTCTCGGGGATCTCAGGGATCTCGGGGATCTCGGGGATCTCTCGGGGATCTCGGGGATCTCGGGGATCTCGGGGATCTCGGTGATCTCTCGGGGATCTCGGGGATCTCGCGGGGATCTCAGGGATCTCGGGGATCTCGGGGATCTCTCGGGGATCTCGGGGATCTCAGGGATCTCGGGGATCTCGGGGATCTCGGGGATCTCTCGGGGATCTCGGGGATCTCGGGGATCTCGGGGATCCCGGGGATCTCGGGGATCTCGGGGATCTCGGGGATCTCTCGGGGATCTCGGGGATCTCGGGGATCTCGGGGATCTCGGGGATCTCGGGGATCTCTCGGGGATCTCTCAAGGATCTGGGGAATCTCGGGGATCTCGGGGATCTCGGGGATCTCTCGGGGATCTCGGGGATCTCGGGGATCTCGGGGATCTCGGGAATCTCTCGGGGATCTCGGGGATCTCGGGGATCTCGGGGATCTCGGGGATCTCGGGGATCTCGGGGATCTCGGGGATCTCGGGGATCTCGGGGATCTCGGGGATCTCTCGGGAATCTCTCGGGGATCTTGGGGATCTCAGAGATCTCTCGGGGATCTCGGGGATCTCTCGGGGATCTCGGGGATCTCAAGGATCTCGGGGATCTCGGGGATCTCGAGGATCTCTCGGGGATCTCGGGGATCTCGGGGATCTCGGGAATCTCGGGGATCTCGGGAATCTCTCGGGAATCTCGGGGATCTCGGGGATCTCGGGGATCTCGGGGATCTCGGGGATCTCGGGGATCTCGGGGATCTCTCGGGGATCTCGGGGATCTCGGGGATCTCGGGGATCTCGGGGATCACGGGGATCTCTCAGGGATCTCGGGGATCTCGGGGATCTCTCGGGGATCTCATGGATCTCGGGGATCTCGGGGATCTCTCGGGGATCTCGGGGGGATCTCGGGGATCTCGGGGGGATCTCGGGGATCTCGGTGATCTCGGGGATCTCTCGGGGA
Organism: Neodiprion pinetum; assembly: GCF_021155775.2. Taxonomy (NCBI): domain Eukaryota; kingdom Metazoa; phylum Arthropoda; class Insecta; order Hymenoptera; family Diprionidae; genus Neodiprion; species Neodiprion pinetum. The sequence goes on from NC_060234.1 coordinate 44,028,632, forward strand.
TCTCTCAAGGATCTGGGGAATCTCGGGGATCTCGGGGATCTCGGGGATCTCTCGGGGATCTCGGGGATCTCGGGGATCTCTCGAGGATCTCGGGGATCTCGGGGATCTCGGGAATCTCTCGGGGATCTCGGGGATCTCGGGGATCTCGGGGATCTCGGGGATCTCAAGGATCTCGGGGATCTCGGGGATCTCGGGGATCTCGGGGATCTCTCGGGGATCTCTCGGGGATCTCGGGGATCTCTTGGGGATCTCGGGGATCTCTCGGGGATCTCTCGGGGATCTCGGGGATCTCAAGGATCTCGGGGATCTCGGGGATCTCGGGGATCTCTCGGGGATCTCGGGGATCTCGGGGATCTCGGGAATCTCGGGGATCTCGGGGATCTCTCGAGAATCTCGGGGATCTCGGGGATCTCGGGGATCTCGGGGATCTCTCGGGGATCACGGGGATCTCGGGGATCTCGGGGATCTCGGGGATCTCGGGGATCTCTCGGGGATCTCGGGGATCTCTCGGGGATCACGGGATCTCGGGGATCTCGGGGATCTCTCGGGGATCTCGGGGATCTCGGGGATCTCTCGGGGATCTCGGGGATCTCGGGGATCTCGGGGATCTCGGGGATCTCGGGGATCTCTCGGGGATCTCGGGGATCTCGGGGATCTCGGAGATCTCGGGGATCTCTCGGGGATCTCGGGGATCTCGGGGATCTCTCGGGGATCACGGGGATCACGGGATCTCGGGGATCTCGGGGATCTCTCGTGGATCTCGGGGATCTCGGGGATCTCAAGGATCTCGGGGATCTCGGGGATCTCGGGGATCTCGGGGATCTCGGGGATCTCGGGGATCTCTCGAGAATCTCGGGGATCTCGAGGGGATCTCTCGGGGATCTCGGGGATCTCGGGGATCTCTCGGGGATCTCGGGGATCTCTCGGGGATCTCTCGGGGATCTCGGGGATCTCGGGGATCTCTCGGGGATCTCGGGGATCTCGGGGATCTCGGGGATCTCGAGGATCTCGGGGATCTCGGGGATCTCTCGGGGATCTCGGGGATCTCGGGGATCTCGGGGATCTCGGGGATCTCGGGGATCTCTCGGGGATCTCGGGGATCTCGGGGATCTCTCGGGGATCTCGGGGATCTCGGGGATCTCTCGGGGATCACGGGGATCTCGGGGATCTCGGGGATCTCGGGGATCTCGGGGATCTCTCGGGGATCTCGGGGATCTCTCGGGGATCACGGGATCTCGGGGATCTCGAGGATCTCTCGGGGATCTCGGGGATCTCGGGGATCTCGGGGATCTCGGGGATCTCGGGGATCTCTCGGGGATCACGGGATCTCGGGGATCTCGGGGATCTCTCGGGGATCTCGGGGATCTCGGGGATCTCGGGGATCTCGGGGATCTCGGGGATCTCTCGGGGATCTCGGGGATCTCGGGGATCTCGGGGATCTCGGGGATCTCGGGGATCTCGGGGATCTCGGGGATCTCGGGGATCTCGGGGATCTCGGGGATCTCGGGGATCTCTCGGGGATCTCGGGGATCTCGGGGATCTCGGGGATCTCGGGGATCTCTCGGGGATCTCAGGGATCTCGGGGATCTCGGGGATCTCGGGGATCTCGGGGATCTCTCGGGGATCCCGGGGATCTCGGGGATCTCTCGGGGATCTCGGGAATCTCGGGGACCTCTCGGGGATCTCGGGGATCTCGTGGATCTCGGGGATCTCGGGGATCTCGGGGATCTCTCGGGGATCTCAGGGATCTCGGGGATCTCGGGGATCTCTCGGGGATCTCGGGGATCTCGGGGATCTCTCGGGGATCACGGGATCTCGGGGATCTCGGGGATCTCTCGGGGATCTCGGGGATCTCGGGGATCTCGGGGATCTCGGGGATCTCGGGGATCTCTCGGGGATCTCAGGGATCTCGGGGATCTCGGGAATCTCGGGGACCTCTCGGGGATCTCGGGGATCTCAGGGATCTCGGGGATCTCGGGGATCTCGGGGATCTCTCGGGGATCTCAGGGATCTCGGGGATCTCGGGGATCTCTCGGGGATCTCGGGGATCTCGGGGATCTTGGGGATCTCGGTGATCTCTCGGGGATCTCGGGGATCTCGCGGGGATCTCAGGGATCTCGGGGATCTCGGGGATCTCTCGGGGATCTCGGGGATCTTGGGGATCTCGGGGATCTCGGGGATCTCGGGGATCTCTCGGGGATCTCGGGGATCTCGGGGATCTCGGGGATCCCGGGGATCTCGGGGATCTCGGGGATCTCGGGGATCTCGGGGATCTCTCGGGGATCTCGGGGATCTCGGGGATCTCGGGGATCTCGGGGATCTCGGGGATCTCGGGGATCTCGGGGATCTCTCGGGGATCTCGGGGATCTCGGGGATCTCTCGGGGATCTCTCAAGGATCTGGGGAATCTCGGGGATCTCGGGGATCTCGGGGATCTCGGGGATCTCTCGGGGATCTGGGGAATCTCGGGGATCTCAAGAATCTCGGGGACCTCGGGGATCTCTCGGGGATCTCGGGGATCTCGGGGATCTCTCGGGGATCTCGGGGATCTCGGGGATCTCGAGGATCTCGGGGATCTCTCGGGGATCTCGGGGATCTCGGGGATCTCGAGGATCTCGGGGATCTCTCGGGGATCTCGAGGATCTCGGGGATCTCGGGGATCTCGGGGATCTCGGGGATCTCGGGGATCTCTCGGGGATCTCGGGGATCTCGGGGATCTCGGGGATCTCGGGGATCTCGGGGATCTCTCGGGGATCTCGGGGATCTCGGGGATCTCTCAGGGATCTCGGGGATCTCGGGGATCTCGGGGATCTCTCGGGGATCTCGGGGATCTCGGGGATCTCGAAGATCTCGGGAATCTCCCGGGGATCTCGGGGATCTCGGGGATCTCGGGGATCTCTCAGGGATCTCGGGGATCTCGGGGATCTCGGGGATCTCGGGGATCTCTCGGGGATCTCGGGGATCTCGGGGATCTCGGGGATCTCTCGGGGATCTCGGGGATCTCGGGGATCTCGGGGATCTCGGGGATCTCGGGGATCTCGGGGATCTCTCGGGGATCTCGGGGATCTCGGGGATCTCTCGGGGATCTCGGGGATCTCGGGGATCTCGGGGATCTCTCGGGGATCTCGGGGATCTCGGGGATCTCGAGGATCTCGGGAATCTCTCGGGGATCTCGGGGATCTCGGGGATCTCGGGGATCTCGGGGATCTCTCGGGGATCTCGGGGATCTCGGGGATCTCGGGGATCTCTCGGGGATCTCGGGGATCTCTCGGGGATCTCGGGGATCTTGGGGATCTCTCAGGGATCTCGGGGATCTCGGGGATCTCGGGGATCTCTCGGGGATCTCGGGGATCTCGGGGATCTTGAAGATCTCGGGAATCTCTCGGGGATCTCGGGGATCTCGGGGATCTCGGGGATCTCTCAGGGATCTCGGGGATCTCGGGGATCTCGGGGATCTCGGGAATCTCTCGGGGATCTCGGGGATCTCAAGGATCTCGGGCATCTCGGGGATCTCGGGGATCTCGGGGATCTCGGGGATCTCGGGGATCTCGGGGATCTCGGGGATCTCGGGGATCTCGGGGATCTCGGGGATCTCGGGGATCTCTCGGGGATCTCGGGGATCTCGGGGATCTCGAGGATCTCGGGAATCTCTCGGGGATCTCGGGGATCTCGGGAATCTCGGGGATCTCGGGGATCATGGGGATCTCGGGGATCTCGGGGATCTCGGGGATCTCTCGGGGATCTCGGGGATCTCGGGGATCTCGGGGATCTCGGGGATCTCGGGGATCTCGGGGATCTCTCGGGGATCTCGAGGATCTCGGGGATCTCGGGGATCTCGGGGATCTCGGGGATCTCTCAGGGATCTCGGGGATCTCGGGGATCTCGGGGATCTCGGGGATCTCTCGGGGATCTCGGGGATCTCGGGGATCTCGGGGATCTCTCGGGGATCTCGGGGATCTCGGGGATCTCGGGGATCTCTCGGGGATCTCGGGGATCTCGGGGATCTCTCGGGGATCTCGGTGATCTCGGGGATCTCGGGGATCTCGGGGATCTCGGGGATCTCGGGGATCTCGGGGATCTCTCGGGGATCTCGGGGATCTCGGGGATCTCGGGGATCTTGGGGATCTCGGGGATCTCGGGGATCTCTCGGGGATCTCTCGGGAATCTCGGGGATCTCGGGGATCTCGGGGATCTCGGGGATCTCGGGGATCTCGGGGATCTTTCGGGGATCTCGGGGATCTCGGGGATCTCGAGGATCTCGGGAATCTCTCGGGGATCTCGGGGATCTCGGGGATCTCGGGGATCTCGGGGATCTCTCGGGGATCTCGGGGATCTCGGGGATCTCGGGGATCTCTCGGGGATCTCGGGGATCTCTCGGGGATCTCGGGGATCTTGGGGATCTCTCAGGGATCTCGGGGATCTCGGGGATCTCGGGGATCTCTCGGGGATCTCGGGGATCTCGGGGATCTTGAAGATCTCGGGAATCTCTCGGGGATCTCGGGGATCTCGGGGATCTCGGGGATCTCTCAGGGATCTCGGGGATCTCGGGGATCTCGGGGATCTCGGGAATCTCTCGGGGATCTCGGGGATCTCAAGGATCTCGGGCATCTCGGGGATCTCGGGGATCTCGGGGATCTCGGGGATCTCGGGGATCTCGGGGATCTCGGGGATCTCGGGGATCTCGGGGATCTCGGGGATCTCGGGGATCTCGGGGATCTCTCGGGGATCTCGGGGATCTCGGGGATCTCGAGGATCTCGGGAATCTCTCGGGGATCTCGGGGATCTCGGGAATCTCGGGGATCTCGGGGATCATGGGGATCTCGGGGATCTCGGGGATCTCGGGGATCTCTCGGGGATCTCGGGGATCTCGGGGATCTCGGGGATCTCGGGGATCTCGGGGATCTCGGGGATCTCTCGGGGATCTCGTGGATCTCGGGGATCTCGGGGATCTCGGGGATCTCGGGGATCTCTCAGGGATCTCGGGGATCTCGGGGATCTCGGGGATCTCGGGGATCTCTTGGGGATCTCGGGGATCTCGGGGATCTCGGGGATCTCTTGGGGATCTCGGGGATCTCGGGGATCTCGGGGATCTCTCGGGGATCTCGGGGATCTCGGGGATCTCTCGGGGATCTCGGTGATCTCGGGGATCTCGGGGATCTCGGGGATCTCGGGGATCTCCCGGGGATCTCGGGGATCTCGGGGATCTCGGGGATCTTGGGGATCTCGGGGATCTCGGGGATCTCTCGGGGATCTCTCGGGAATCTCGGGGATCTCGGGGATCTCTCGGGGATCTCGGGGATCTCGGGGATCTCGAGGATCTCGGGAATCTCTCGGGGATCTCGGGGATCTCGGGGATCTCGGGGATCTCTCGGGGATCTCGGGGATCTCGGGAATCTCGGGGATCTCGGGGATCTCTCGGGAATCTCGGGGATCTCGGGGATCTCGGAGATCACGGGGATCTCGGGGATCTCGGGGATCTCGGGGATCTCGGGGATCTCGGGGATCTCGGGGATCTCGGGGATCTCTCGGGGATCTCGGGGATCTCGGGGATCTCGGGGATCTCTCGGGGATCTCGAGGATCTCGGGGATCTCGGGGATCTCTCGGGGATCTCGGGGATCTCGGGGATCTCGAGGATCTCGGGGATCTCGGGGATCTCGGGGATCTCTCGGGGATCTCGGGGATCTCTCGGGGATCTCGGGGATCTCTCGGGGATCTCGGGGATCTCGGGGATCTCGGGGATCTCGGGGATCTCGGGGATCTCGGGGATCTCGGGGATCTCTCGGGGATCTCGGGGATCTCGGGGATCTCTCGGGGATCTCGGGGATCTCGGGGATCTCTCGGGGATCTCGGTGATCTCGGGGATCTCGGGGATCTCGGGGATCTCGGGGATCTCGGGGATCTCGGGGATCTCGGGGATCTCTCGGGGATCTCGGGGATCTCGGGGATCTCGGGGATCTCGGGGATCTCGGGGATCTCGGGGATCTCTCGGGGATCTCGGGGATCTCGGGGATCTCGGGGATCTCTCGAGGATCTCGGGGATCTCGGGGATCTCGGGGATCTCGGGGATCTCGGGGATCTCGAGGATCTCGGGAATCTCTCGGGGATCTCGGGGATCTCGGGGATCTCGGGGATCTCGGGGATCTCTCGGGGATCTCGGGGATCTCGGGGATCTCGGGGATCTCGGGGATCACTCGGGGATCTCGAGGATCTCGGGAATCTCTCGGGGATCTCAGGGATCTCGGGGATCTCGGGGATCTCGGGGATCTCGGGGATCTCGGAGATCTCGGGGTTCTCTCGGGGATCTCGGGGATCTCGGGGATCTCGGGGATCTCGGGGATCTCTCGGGGATCTCGGGGATCTCGGGGATCTCGGGGATATCGGGGATCTCGGGGATCTCGGGGATCTCAGGGATCTCTCGGGGATCTCGGGGATCTCGGGGATCTCGGCGATCTCGGGGATCTCGGGGATCTCGGGGATCTCTCGGGGATCTCGGGGATCTCGGGGATCTCGAGGATCTCGGGAATCTCTCGGGGATCTCGGGGATCTCAAGGATCTCGGGCATCTCGGGGATCTCGGGGATCTCGGGGATCTCGGGGATCTCGGGGATCTCGGGGATCTCGGGGATCTCGGGGATCTCGGGGATCTCGGGGATCTCGGGGATCTCGGGGATCTCGGAGATCTCGGGGATCTCGGGGATCTCGGGGATCTCGGGGATCTCGGGGATCTCTCGGGGATCTCGGGGATCTCGGGGATCTCGAGGATCTCGGGAATCTCTCGGGGATCTCGGGGATCTCGGGGATCTCGGGGATCTCGGGGATCTCGGGGATCTCGGGGATCTCGGGGATCTCGGGGATCTCTCGGGAATCTCGGGGATCTCGGGGATCTCGGGGATCTCGGGGATCTCGGGGATCTCAGGGATCTCGGGGATCTCGGGGATCTCGGGGATCTCGGGGATCTCGGGGATCTCGGGGATCTCTCAGGGATCTCGGGGATCTCGGGGATCTCGGGGATCTCTCGGGAATCTCGGGGATCTCGGGGATCTCGGGGATCTCGGGGATCTCTCGGGGATCTCGGGGATCTCGGGAATCTCGGGGATCTCGGGGATCTCGGGGATCTCGGGGATCTCGGGGATCTCGGGGATCTCGGGGATCTCGGGGATCTCGGGGATCTCGGGGATCTCTCGGGGATCTCGGGGATCTCGGGGATCTCGGGGATCTCTCGGGAATCTCGGGGATCTCGGGGATCTCGGGGATCTCGGGGATCTCTCGGGGATCTCGGGGATCTCGGGGATCTCGGGGATCTCGGGGATCTCGGGGATCTCGGGGATCTCTCGGGGATCTCGGGGATCTCGGGGATCTCGGGGATCTCTCGGGGATCTCGGGGATCTCGGGGATCTCGAGGATCTCGGGAATGTCTCGGGGATCTCGGGGATCTCTCGGGGATCTCGGGGATCTCTCGGGGATCTCGGGGATCTCGGGGATCTCGGGGATCTCTCGGGGATCTCGGGGATCTCGGGGATCTCGGGGATCTCGGGAATCTCTCGGGGATCTCGGGGATCTCGGGGATCTCGGGGATCTCGGGGATCTCTCGGGGATCTCGGGGTTCTCGGGGATCTCGGGGATCTCGGGGATCTCTCGGGGATCTCGGGGATCTCGGGGATCTCTCGGGGATCTCTCGGGGATCTCGGGGATCTCGGGGATCTCGGGGATCTCGGGGATCTCGGGGATCTCGGGGATCTCGGGGATCTCCCGGGGATCTCGGGGATCTCGGGGATCGCGGGGATCTCGGGGATCTCGGGGATCTCGGGGATCTCGGGGATCTCTCGGGGATCTCGGGGATCTCGGGGATCTCGGGGATCTCGGGGATCTCGGGGATCTCTCGGGGATCTCGGGAATCTCGGGGATCTCGGGAATCTCGGGGATCTCGGCGATCTCTCGGGGATCTCGGGGATCTCGGGGATCTCGGGGATCTCTCGGGGATCTCGGGAATCTCGGGGATCTCGGGGATCTCGGGGATCTCGGCGATCTCTCGGGGATCTCGGGGATCTCGGGGATCTCGGGGATCTCGGGGATCTCGAGGATCTCGGGGATCTCGGGGATCTCGGGGATCTCGGGGATCTCTCGGGGATCTCGGGAATTTCGGGAATCTCGGGAATCTCGGGGATCTCGGGGATCTCGGGGATCTCGGGGATCTCGGCGATCTCTCGGGGATCTCGGGGATCTCGGGGATCTCGGGGATCTCTCGGGGATCTCGGGAATCTCGGGGATCTCGGGGATCTCGGGGATCCCGGCGATCTCTCGGGGATCTCGGGGATCTCGGGGATCCCTCGGGGATCTCGGGGATCGGGGATTGGGTATTGGGTATATTATGGTATATTGGTTAGGTTAGGTTAGGTTAGGTTAGGTTAGGTTAGGTTAGGTGAGGTTAGGTTAGGTTAGGTTAGGTTAGGTTAGGTTAGGTTAGGTTAGGTTAGGTTAGGTTAGGTTAGGTTAGGTTAGGTTAGGTTAGGTTAGGTTAGGTTAGGTTAGGTTAGGTTAGGTTAGGTTAGGTTAGGTTAGGTTAGGTTAGGTTAGGTTAGGTTAGGTTAGGTTAGGTTAGGTTAGGTTAGGTTAGGTTAGGTTAGGTTAGGTTAGGTTAGGTTAGGTTAGGTTAGGTTAGGTTAGGTTAGGTTAGGTTAGGTTAGGTTAGGTTAGGTTAGGTTAGGTTAGGTTAGGTTAGGTTAGGTTAGGTTAGGTTAGGTTAGGTTAGGTTAGGTTAGGTTAGGTTAGGTTAGGTTAGGTTAGGTTAGGTTAGGTTAGGTTAGGTTAGGTTAGGTTAGGTTAGGTTAGGTTAGGTTAGGTTAGGTTAGGTTAGGTTAGGTTAGGTTAGGTTAGGTTAGGTTAGGTTAGGTTAGGTTAGGTTAGGTTAGGTTAGGTTAGGTTAGGTTAGGTTAGGTTAGGTTAGGTTAGGTTAGGTTAGGTTAGGTTAGGTTAGGTTAGGTTAGGTTAGGTTAGGTTAGGTTAGGTTAGGTTAGGTTAGGTTAGGTTAGGTTAGGTTAGGTTAGGTTAGGTTAGGTTAGGTTAGGTTAGGTTAGGTTAGGTTAGGTTAGGTTAGGTTAGGTTAGGTTAGGTTAGGTTAGGTTAGGTTAGGTTAGGTTAGGTTAGGTTAGGTTAGGTTAGGTTAGGTTAGGTTAGGTTAGGTTAGGTTAGGTTAGGTTAGGTTAGGTTAGGTTAGGTTAGGTTAGGTTAGGTTAGGTTAGGTTAGGTTAGGTTAGGTTAGGTTAGGTTAGGTTAGGTTAGGTTAGGTTAGGTTAGGTTAGGTTAGGTTAGGTTAGGTTAGGTTAGGTTAGGTTAGGTTAGGTTAGGTTAGGTTAGGTTAGGTTAGGTTAGGTTAGGTTAGGTTAGGTTAGGTTAGGTTAGGTTAGGTTAGGTTAGGTTAGGTTAGGTTAGGTTAGGTTAGGTTAGGTTAGGTTAGGTTAGGTTAGGTTAGGTTAGGTTAGGTTAGGTTAGGTTAGGTTAGGTTAGGTTAGGTTAGGTTAGGTTAGGTTAGGTTAGGTTAGGTTAGGTTAGGTTAGGTTAGGTTAGGTTAGGTTAGGTTAGGTTAGGTTAGGTTAGGTTAGGTTAGGTTAGGTTAGGTTAGGTTAGGTTAGGTTAGGTTAGGTTAGGTTAGGTTAGGTTAGGTTAGGTTAGGTTAGGTTAGGTTAGGTTAGGTTAGGTTAGGTTAGGTTAGGTTAGGTTAGGTTAGGTTAGGTTAGGTTAGGTTAGGTTAGGTTAGGTTAGGTTAGGTTAGGTTAGGTTAGGTTAGGTTAGGTTAGGTTAGGTTAGGTTAGGTTAGGTTAGGTTAGGTTAGGTTAGGTTAGGTTAGGTTAGGTTAGGTTAGGTTAGGTTAGGTTAGGTTAGGTTAGGTTAGGTTAGGTTAGGTTAGGTTAGGTTAGGTTAGGTTAGGTTAGGTTAGGTTAGGTTAGGTTAGGTTAGGTTAGGTTAGGTTAGGTTAGGTTAGGTTAGGTTAGGTTAGGTTAGGTTAGGTTAGGTTAGGTTAGGTTAGGTTAGGTTAGGTTAGGTTAGGTTAGGTTAGGTTAGGTTAGGTTAGGTTAGGTTAGGTTAGGTTAGGTTAGGTTAGGTTAGGTTAGGTTAGGTTAGGTAGGTTAGGTTAGGTTTGGTTAGGTTAGGTTAGGTTAGGTTAGGTTAGGTTAGGTTAGGTTAGGTTAGGTTAGGTTAGGTTAGGTTAGGTTAGGTTAGGTTAGGTTAGGTTAGGTTAGGTTAGGTTAGGTTAGGTTAGGTTAGGTTAGGTTAGGT